>NC_063169.1:52787933-55187933 GCF_023159225.1 Perognathus longimembris pacificus
ATATATGTATGTGTGCATAGATATGCATATATAACATATAAATCTGTAATATATAAAATGTGAAATATATAAAATATTAAAGTATGTAAACTATAAAATACAAAAACTATAGGTATGCATATTACATATATTACATATGTATATGTACACACATATATATACATATATACATATAGAATATAGGTAGATATATATAGATATATATATCCTCAGAAGTAACTTTAACTGCATTCTTTCACTGGCATGCCTGGAAGCTGTTTGGACCATTACTGAATTCTGACTTCTTTGTAGTGATGGGGCAGCAAAACCTGGGACAATAGCTTGTATTTTGTAAAATACATAGTTAACCAACACAGTGCATGAAGAAGAAGTGATACTCAGTAGGTATCCTTGGTGGTCCATTTCTTTTTCTTAAACAATAAAGTGATTATGTGCACATGGCGGTTCCACTGCTTTTTCACTTTAGTTACTGTTTTGCAATTTCTCCTGTTGCGCGGTCATGCTGTAAGGAGACTTCTGTTAATTTACTCTTCTGCTTTTCTAACCACGTTGATTTGGCAGGCCTTCCCTGCTCCCGTGCAATCTGTAGCCTTAGAAAAGGGTAGAGGCAACGGAATATGTACAATATGGGCACTTGTGTTTTTCCTCTAAGGAGTACTTCCTTACAGACCAACACTGTAGTGTCTTTTACTATGTGGCTTTAGCTATTTAGCCAAGTTGAAAGGCTTGACTAAATTTCAAGTTAGAGCTTTAAAACGTTGGTGCATTTTATCAGTGAAATATTACCTTTTAGTAGATGAGCTTGCAAATAGGACAGGTCAGCAATCATGGATTTATCACCTTTTGCAAATGTTTATGCTCAAGCTGATTTCTAAGATTCAATATGAGAATCTCATACTCTTCGACATAGTCCCTTGAGTTGAAGCTTTAGCAAAAATGGCAGCCATTAGGGCAATTATATAGGTACAAATTACTGCACTCCTAAAAAGTGGGGGCTTACCCTAACAAAAAGGAAACATCTTGACAACTGTCTTATAAGCATAAGTTTGGGATGATGCAACTAGTTTTATCTTTCCTCCAACAGCATCTGATACCTTGTGCAATATCATTGCTAAGTTCCTTCTTCCTTTCTTCTCCCTGCTCTTTTCTTTATTTCTACACCCAATTCCCCCCCTCCCCCTTCCTCAGACACAGAACCACACATGCAGCTACCCCGGGTGGCAGAGCACCTCTATGGCCGACCACAGCAGACCTCATGGAGACAGTGCACCTGTTTCCTGTTTGGGAGAACACCACTCTACTCCATCACTGCCGGTGGATCCCGGTTCCCTGCCTGAAGAAAGTGCTTCGCCAGCAAGGTGCATGATCGTCCACCAGGGCACCATTCTGGATAATGTTAAGAACCTCTTAGAATTTGCAGAAACACTCCAATTTATAGATTCTGTAAGTAGAATTGTCAAGGCAAGTACATGTTTCTGGAAAAGGAATTAGAAAATCCACTTGAAAAATAATTGCCTTTCTTCTATCGCACATATGTAATTGGCCTAGATTCATGTAAAAGTAAAAGTATCATTTTAGTCTTAGTGAATACTTTTTTTAAAGATCCAATTTCCTAAGCTACCCAGACAAAAGGCAGCTTGCTGCACATTTCCTTTAAATGCATATTTCTTTCAAATATAATGATGTGGATGACTTGTAAGGCAGAACAACTCAGTGCAGTTATGGAATGATGTTTGAATTATTTTTATCTGAATTTTAGTTTTGCCTCTTTGTACTTTTCTAGAATTTGAATAGCTTATTAAGAATTTTGAAAAATTTAAGTATGGGCCTGAAAGCACTGTTTCAATGTATGTGAAGTAAAAATCAGTTTGTTGGTGAGTAGGACTTTCCAAAATAATGAACATTGATTAGGGGTCCTGTTGGTTCACTGAGCTGCATCTTTGCTAGTGAGATCAATGTGAGCTCAGCAGTCACTCCTCAGAGCACTCACTTCATTTCCTTGGTTTCCAATTGGTTAAAAGGCATTTACTGTTTACTGGTCAGATGGGGGACTGGATATTGCTATAGCATACCATCTAGAATTTTCTGTGTGCTTTTGACTGCACATGAGTAAGAGTGCTGGCACTTCCCACAGCACATGCACAAAGTCCAGCCTTAAGGCAGCATAGAGCCTTCTAAACAGAATAACTTTTGCTGCTGGCTAGAAGTCCAGTGTTTTCTTGCACTTCTCATCTCTGGCTCAGGGTTCTGCTTCAGGTGACCATGGCATACATTGTGCACACACTGTCTCAAAGCTCTGTGCCTCCCACATTGTTTCAGGATTCTTCAGCATGGTGTGATCTCAGCAGTTTTGAATCCTTTGAAGAAGCAGCTTTTTCACCTAGCCAACATCACGCAGGCAGAGCCCTCCAACTGCAGCAAAGAGAGGGCCCTGGGACTAGACCTGCACAAGGGCCTAGCCCAAGAGTGAACAGACGCATGTTGAGCGAGGGTTCCTTTGGCTCACCCAAGCCCTTACCTCCGGCAAGGCACAGCACAATGCCACTGGTGATCCTTCGAAAAAAACGGGGCCAGGCCAGCCCCTTAGCCGCTGGAGACTCTAGCTTCTTCCTCTTTGCTGACGGTAGCAACTCATCTCCCAACCATTCCCCTGTCAAAAGCCTGCCCTTCTCTCCCTCGCAGGTAGAGCCTGATTTCTGCACAGCTGTTACCAATTTTCACCAGACACCTGAGCCTTAATAATCTAGAAACTAATCCTTTGGAACAAATGACTAATTATGGCTGTCTTTGCTGATCTCATCCCTGCTGCTGAGTCTAGCTGGGGCCAGGACCTGCTGCTTCTCAAACACGAGGCTGCCTGCAAGCTGGCTGATGATGGTCTCTCTCTCTCTCTCTCTCTCTCTCTCTCTCTCTCTCTCTCTCTCTCTTCTCTCTCTCTCTCTCTCTCTCTCTGATGATGGTCTCTCTCTCTCTCTGATGATGGTCTCTCTCTCTCTCTCTCTCTCTCTCTCTCTCTCTCTCTCTCCCTCTCTCTCTCTTATTTTTTTGTGATTTGGAAGGTAGTTAGTTGCATGAGATATGCTTTTATTTCCACATTAGAGTTTAACATTTTAGTCCCTTCCTCTTTTCCCATGTGATTTCCTCCTTCTTTTACAAAAAGAATTTTAATACTGTTTCCATCTCTCTTTAGTTTTTATGGTGTGATTCACTGACCCCAAAGAAACTATGATTATATAGCATTCGGGTTGCAATGAGACCATTTAAAAAGTTCTTATCCATCTTTAAGTGGAAATGTTTAGAGAGAGGATGAGAAACAAATATTTAAGGAAAATAGTTTAAAATTTCAATATGAGTTGGTTTGAATTTTAGCACGATATTTATAATACTGTCCATACTGGTCAGATTTATGCTCCTAAATTATTAAAATAATATGTTATTTGCTTATTTGGAACTTTGAACATATTTTCACAATATATTCATTGAAGATTTTCTTTCTTCTTTTTGTTGGACAAGTGCTAAGAATCAAACCCAGAGCTTCACTCATGCTAGGCCAACATACTACCTCCAGGCCAACTTTGTTTTAAAAATAGGTTTCTTTTTATTTCAGTCTGTATTTTTCACACTGACCTGGAACTCCTAGGCTCAAGCAATTCTTCTGCTTCAGCCTCCTAAATAAATAGGGCTAGAGGCACAGGCCATCAGGACTGACTTCCCCCGAGAGTTTTGTTTTGTTTTCATTTGTTGTGTGTGAGTGTGTGTTTAAATGAATGTAGGGGCTCCAGCTTAATTCCTAGGCAAGCACTCTATCACTTGAACCACACCCACAGTCCTTTCACTTTTTTAGTTTATTTCTCATGCTTTTTTTTTTTGCCTAGGGCTGGCCTTGGACTTTGGGTCCTAGTCCTTCAGCCTTCAGAGTAGCTGGTATTAAAGGCATAGATCATCACATCCATCCTCCTCAGAATTATTATGATGCTAACATGTATTGTGAATTCCTAGGAGAATATTATGATCTATTATGTTTCCCAAGATCATTTTACCTTGGAATCATTTTAGGAATACCTAGTTTTCCCCCAGAACTTTTGTATTCTGAGAGCTATATATTATTATTCAATAATTTTCCACATAATTATGTGGAAATAATGTTAGTAAGCAAATATTATATAACATAGTCTTGTTCATAGATTGTTAGAGAGAGAACAATATGAAAGCAAATAATTTTTAAAAACCTTTAATCTTTTTCTTCCAGTACCAAAGTTGCTTATTATCATTATCAAGTATTATGTACTATACATAATCTTTTTAATGTTAAAGAACTGTCTCATTCTCTTTAATGGAAAGTGTCATTTATTGAGAATATTTTGTTAGGATTTTACAAGCTTTTCAGCATTGACCCTAGATTTTATTTCTAAGAAATAAAATTCCAAATTTTGGATGCTTGGTTAAAGTAAAGCAGTTCCCTCTCCACAATCATGTTCACATGATTGTGAACATGTTTATAATTTTGTGTGATGGGTTAGCAATAAACATGCTTGTTGACTACATATGATTTTAAATTTTGCTGACTAGAGAACCATTGTTCAATCTAAGTAATGCTTTTCTTTCTCCTCATGTTTAGTTCTTAAACACTCCCAGTACCCATGAAAACGGAGACACGGAAATGCCTTCTTTAACCTCCACCCCGCTCAATGGTCACAAATTGACTGTTACAACACCATTTCATAGAGACCAGACTGTGAAAACTCACAAGGAACATACCATGTAAGTCCTCACTTCATGACGAAAAATATTAATCTTATTTCCCTATACTAACAAAAATATAGCCCTCAAATGTCTGACCCATTTGTATGTTTATAATTTTACTAATTCAGTTATATGTATCATTTATATTCTCACATTGAATGTGTCTTGAGCACATTACAACGAACTCCAGGTAGGAGATGGAGAATAAACTAAATTATCATTTGTAGTTCACTCCAGAATTTTCTTGTACACATACAGCATTGTTTTCATATGTTTCCATCCAGTTTGTTCATTGAATAAGGGCTTTTTTTTCCTCACTGAAAACATTTTTAACTTCCTTCTCCAATTCTGAGTTTCAAAATGAGATAAAGCTTAGTTCTTTACTGAGTTCATATTTTCAATCTCAGTTATTTTCTTTTTAAAATGTATGTAGAAAAAAGGACCTCTGTTGATATCCCTATGTGATTAAAACCCGAGTGATTATATTAATGTTATTTGATAAAGAACACACCTATTCAAGGAAAGAGCAGAGAAACTATGTGTAGATAATGAGAAAAGCACATTCTTACTATTTCTGAGTAAGGTTAACACAGGGTTTCTAGTGTGGTCTCAGTTTTAGTGAGTAGATAAAATCTGCAATTTTGCAAATGGCTTCAGATATCACAATACATGTAGTCAATATACAGACCTAGGAACATTATTTGTGTCATCAGAACCATTCAGGAAAGGTGAAACAAGATTTCAGTATTCTTAGTCTTTAGGGTAAGATATTTCAAAATATTTGTAAATATATGGTATGCATGCTATCTTTTCCTTAATGAATACATAAGGTTGATTAACAAACCCAATTCCATACCAGTAACAGACTTTAGTATACTTTTTGGAAAAATTGCTTGACAAGTAGAGCAATGTAATGGATACCTGTTTTTCATATTGAACTATTGTTTTTCGCTTTTTAAAGTTTTAGAACTCCAGCTATCAAAAGGTCAATCCTAGAAAGCTCTCCAAGAACTCCTACGCCATTTAAACATGCTCTTGCAGCACAAGAAATTAAATATGGTCCCTTGAAGATGCTAGTAAGTTCTAGAAAAGTCCTTGGGTCTAGTCATTTTATTAATACAGACAAGAATTATCCTTTAATAACCAAATATCCATTCTTGACTGCAGCCTCAGACACCCTCTCATATAGTGGAAGATTTACAGGATGTGATCAAACAGGAATCTGACGAATCTGGGATTGTTGCTGAATTTCCAGAGAATGGACCACCCTTATTGAAGAAGATCAAACAAGAGGTAAGTTCAAGATCCTTGGAAAGGACAACCCCAAAGCCTGCTGCATTTGCTTTTCTGTGCAACTCAGCATGCTGTGTAAAAGCATTAGGACACACCATGTAAAAGCTTTTTATCCAAGATTTTCATGCACAATACCATCAGAAAATACCCACACACTGTAGTCACCAGCCTTTCCAGATGGACAACCACATTGACTCCATGGTTAGGTTAGACAGAAAACCAAAAAGAGAGCAGCAGATTCTTTTAAATTACACTTCTAAAAATCATAGGTTATAAAAAGATAAGTGTTTCGTTTTCATGTTCTTGTGTTATGGCGCTGTCCCTGATCTCTTCAGCTCAAGAATGGCACTCTACCACTTGAGCCACAGCACCACTTCTGGTTTTCTGGTGGTTACTTGGAGATAAGAGTCTCATGAACTTTCCTGCCTGGGCTGGCTTTGAACTGTGATCCTCAGATCTCAGCCTCCTGAGTAGCTAGGATTACAGGTGCGAGCCATTGGTGCCTGGCTTTTCTGTACATTTTTTAGGGAATGAGAGATCAAAAGGAGTGACCATAGCATGGGAACACAGATTCCACTGATGCTGAATATGGTATTCCTTCTTTTTCTCCTACCACAGGAAACTGGAATTTACATTCAAATAGTAGTGCCTTTAATTCCATGGTATGAGAAAAGATACTTATCACTGGCCAGGATTGAATTATTGGTCAGGTGCATTCCCAACACATGGGATTCAGTGCCTCTCAAACTTATTTTCGTGTAATGTCAAGTGTTTGAGATACAGAAGGGTACTCCTGAGAGGACATGTTGGATAGAAGATGTAGCTTAGAAATGAGGAATTACTTCCTGCTTGCTTTTAGGTGGAATCTCCAACTGATAAGGTGGGCAATTTCTTCTGCTCAAACCACTGGGAAGGGGACAGTCTACACACTCAGCTGTTTACCCAAGCGGCACCTGTAGAAGACACCCCAGTAAGTGCATGCATACAAGCCTCCAGCTATTCCATGATGTTGGGGCCCCACAAAATCCTGCGTGTGGCTGGCAGGGCTCATGTCATTGTAGCAATGACTCTTTAATACCTCTGATTTCTAATTATTCTCTACTACATGATTTTTTAAGTGAAGGACTATTCATGGAAGATAAAAGGTTGGGAGTTTTGCTTAAGTATTAGAAATAGATTCTATTCCATTGGTGATTTTTTCATTATTTTTAAGTGATTTCAGAGTTCTTGTCATTTTTTGGATATTTCCTTGAAAATAAAGCATCAAGTTTTCTATTTTCCTTTAATTTATTTGTTTTCTTAAGGCCGTAGTTCCTTGCAGTTAGATTATCTGTAATTGTTTTCACAAAATGTCTAGCATGGAGCCAACCATGATATACAGTAGATGCCTGGCTTTGTGCAGATGTCCCTCCCTATCACAGAAGAATGCATGCCCTTTAGGACCCACCTCAAGTACCAAACCCTGAAGAGGCTCAAGTCCCTTACAGGAAGTGGCTTGGTATTTGTATAGAACCTATGCACATTACTTACCATACCTGAGCCAATGTAAAGGGTTGTTCCACTGTATTGGTTAGGAGATGATGGCAAGGAAAGTAGTCTGCATATGCTCAGGACAGATGCTAAGTTTTCTTTCTGAATATTTTTGGTTGATAAATCCATGTGTGCCAAGGGCCAGCTGTATTGCATTGTTTCTGTCACCACCACTTCATGCCTGGCACTTTGGGCCTAGTTCATTTTATGTCTTGCAAGAATCAGAGCAAATAATAATTGCTAATGTTTTATTCAGTGCTCTAAGTGGGAAGAATTCATCTAAGGGCTTTAGATGAATTAATTCCTGCAATCCTCACAATAACCCTGAAGTTTTGATAACATTTTTTCTCCCATTATAATAACAGGGACACTGAGCAGCTTGGCCATTTGTTTAAGATTATCTAGGAGTGGTACTAGACTAGGACTCTGACTAGAACTCTGATTCCTAAGGCTGTATTTTCACCAGTGTGCTGTCATTAATTTGTAGCTGTAAAATATTTCTGCTCCCTACAATGCTAGAGTGAGGTTGACTCTCATTTTACCCAATCTAATTTAAATTTCAAATGATTCCTTTTCCTTTAGAATATTCTTACAAGCTCTGTTTTAATGACGCCAGTATCAGAAGACGAAGACAATGTTCTCAAAGCATTCACAGTTCCTAAAAACAGGTCCCTGTTGAGTCCTTTGCAGGTAATGACTATTTCAACCTTGGTGACTTAAAATTGATTCACTGAAAAACTGTTACCTGTATACATAATTACACATGGTCTTCAATATTTTATCCATAAAGAAGTAGTCCTTTTAAACTTTTTCCTTTTTGCGGTTGGAGATCCCCCAGAAGGTAAATGCTCTGCTACTGGGCTACATGTCCAGCGCTAAACAATTTATTTGTATCTAAGAAACAACTTACAAGTTTTTGTTGCTACTTATGTGAGACATACTTTATAAGAGCAGATCCCCCAAATATGATGAAGTGAAGCATTTTTTTATGATGACTAATACTGTATATAACACTTATGTCATCATCTGCTGCTGCTTTTGTTTTTTGGTGGCATGGGAATTATATTCAGAACCTTGCCCCCCTGCAAGGCAGGTGTCCTATGAATTGAGCTATGCCTCCAGCTTTCTCCTTCTGCTTTTAGCTACTCCTCCTCCCCATCTAAAAGTGTGTCTGCATAGTTCATTTTTTTCTAGATATTTGTTTGCTTATTTTTTTGTGCCGGTACAAGGGCTTGAACTCAGAGCCACATGCTCTTGGTTGGCTTTTTTTGCTCCAGTCTGGCACTGTACCACTTGAGCTACGCATCCACTTCTAGCTTTTTGCTAGTTTTTTGGAGATAAGGTGCTCACAGACTTTTTTTTTTTTTGGCCAGTCCTGGGCCTTGGACTCAGGGTCTGAGCACTGTCCCTGGCTTCTTCCCACTCAAGGCTAGCACTCTGCCACCTGAGCCACAGCGCCCCTTCTGGCCATTTTCCATATATGTGGTGCTGGAGAATCAAACCTAGAGCTTCATGTGTAGGAGGCAAGCACTCTTGCCACTAGGCCATATTCCCAGCCCTCACAGACTTTTTTTGCTCAAGCTAGGTTCCAACCAGGATCCTCAGAGCTCAGCCTCCAAAGTAGCTACGATTACAGGCATGAGCCACCAGCACCCAGCCAGATTTTTGCTTCTTAATGCTCTATTACTAAACAATCAAAGCACAGAGACTGTTTACATCTTAAGGAAAAGTTGAAATTAATTAGACAGAAAATATTTGCAACATGTTTGACTATCTGAATAAAGAAGGTAGGTGTCAATGCTGCGGCTGATCTGTAGTGGGCCATTTTTCATTCAGGTTTTAATATCAAAGGAGATAAATCTGAAGAACATAATGTGTTGATAAAATGCAACAAATTCCAAAGTAATCCTGAGCCCAATGTAAATTACCAAGACAGATTTGTACCTTCAGATTTTTCCAAGTAGTTCCCAAGATTAAATATCCTAACATCCAGCCCTCTCTAGGCCCTCCCCTCTGTTCTGCCCACAGGGAAATTTCATAAACCCTGGCCTGCATGGAGAACCTGTTCAGAGTCAGGAAGTCTTTTTTTTTTGGTGCTATAACTTAAAGAGCTTGGTAACAGGTGGTAGGACTTGAGAGCTAGCTGACTCATTCTCCTTCTAGAACTTTACCATCATTAAGATATGCTTTCTCATGCCAAACTGTGAGAAGCTTAAAAATTCCTATATTAAGTACTTGTGATATTCACTATTATTTACATTTTTTAGTGTGTGTGTGTGTGTCTGTGTGTATGTATGTGCAAACACTAGGGATTAAACTCAGCCTCACAATCTGACTTGGCTTTTTCACACATGGCGGGGAACTGTAAGCCATGCCTCTACTTCTGTTTTGTTTTGCTGATTAATTGGAGATAAGAGTTGGTCTTCCAGGTGATCTTAAATCAGGGATCCTCAGTTCAGCCTCCTAAGTAGCTAGGATTACAGATATGAGCTGCTGGCACCCAGCTTCAGTGTCATTTTTTTTTTTAATACTAAGTACAAAGCAGGAAGAGATGTAGGTACACTGGCTTATTAATTAAATGAGATCGCTTCCCTGTGGCCTTGCAGTTGCTTTGGTGGAAGATGCTGTTGGCTGGAGGGAGCATCAGAACTTGTGGACTAGCAGAAGTCCCTGAGACAGTCAGGCTTTGGTAGGGCCCATATGGAGAGGATTTGGGAGGTGAGAAGGAATAATCTCTACTCAGGTCTTAGAGAGGCACAGAAAACCGTTTAGCAAGATGTAAATGCAAGGGGCAGCCAATTCAAAATTTGATTTATAGCTGATCCTTAAGACAGAAAGGAAAATCACTTTCTTTTATTTTATTTTTCGGCCTGTGGTTCCCAGAGCATAGATTTTTTTTTTTCTATCCAGAAGATGGGCCTGCCAGCCAGCCTTCAAGCCAGAGCCTAGAATTTGACTAATGTTAATAGTATTTTAAGGTCAATTAAGATCTATGGGTATTTTGTAACTTTAGCCTAGGATTCAACCTATATTTATAATAGTATAGAAAAAGTACATTTTGAATTTCAAAGAATGAAACATAATATATTTAGGGGAGGAATCATTACATAAATTGAAAACATTTATTTTTCTAGGATTGAATCCCAATAACTTTTCTTTTCTTTCTTTTTTTGAGGGGTGGGGGCAATGGGGGCTCCATTATAAGGCTTGAACTCAGGGCCTGGGCACTGTCACTGAATCTTTTACTCAAGGCTAGCACACTACCACTTTGAACCACGGCTCACTTCCAATTTTTGAGTGGTTAATTGGAGATAAAAGTCCCAAGGGGATTTTTCTGTCCTGGCTGGTTTTGCACTACAATACTCAGATCTCAGCTTCCTGAGTAGCTAGGATTACAGGCATGAGCCACCAGCTCTGAGCTTCCTAATAACTTATAACTTAACCAAACAGTGTATAGGTACAACCAATCAGAGGTAAAATATGTAGTATATAAATGTTGACAAGCTGAGTGAGAAAGGAAGGCCCTGAGTTCAAACCATTGTGCTAGCACAATAAGAAAAAAAGTTGATAATATTTCAACATTTATGAAGATAAATTTTATAATTTATATCACAGATTGTGTGTGTATGTATATGTGTATGTGAGAGAGAGAGAGAAAGAGAGAGAGAGAGAGAAAGGAGAGAGAGAGAGAGAATATACTGGGGCTTGAACTCAAGGCCTGGGCCCTGTCATTTAGTTTTTTTGCTTAAGGCTGGTACTCTGTCACTTGAACCACAGGTCCACATCTGGTTTTATCGAGGTTAACTCAAGTAAGAGTCTCATGGACTTTTCTGCCCCAGCTAGCCCCTAATCTGAATTCTCAACCCCATGAGCATAGCTAGGATTATAGGCATGAACAACCTAGTGCTAGGATACCACAGGTTAGCAACTAAATTAAAAAAGAAATCAGTATAGAACTCTATTAACATATTTATGTTTTATTTAGTAGGAATATTGATTATCTTTGAAATTCAAAATTAATAGCTGTATATTAACCTGTGCTTTCTTTTGTATCAGTGAGTTTTAAATAGCACTGATCCTTATGCATATGTTTTTTTCTATACGTATATGCTTGGGAGAAAGTTTAATTTCTAAATTAAGCACAGTAATAAATTAATAATAAATATCCATACCCTAGGACCATACTTAAAACTTTTGAATTGTTCACTTTCTAGATTTTCCATGTCATGTTTTCAGACCATGGTTGGCCCTGGGTAATTGAAATAGCAGAAAGCAAAACAAGGGTACGGGTCTGTGTTCTTACACAGTTTGGTAATTTTGCTTGCTTAAAACAATTCTATTTCATGTATTTCATTGGTAACTCAATATGACCCAATTAGGCAGATTTCTCACATGCAATATTAATGGACCTATTAGCATTTACTAAATGATTTGGCTATTGCACTCAAGAGTACACAAGATGACTACAAAGAAGTAATGAGAATGCTCAGCATAGAGAGCTTGCTGCTTGGGTCAGGAAAGATTGATTCATTATGCACTATTATGGACTGCTACTTATATTCTGCCATTGAGAAATTATCCTGAGAGACCGCAAGGCAGTCAGTACACAGAGTGCTCTCCTCAGTGCAGGCAGGGGGGAGGAGGGGGGGTTGCGGGAAACTACCTGTTTTCTTCAGTATGCTTTTAATTTACTTTACATGGTGAATTAAATACATTATGCTAATAAACATTTCTTAAGGTAGACATTTTGACTGATAGATCCTAAATAGTAGTTAAGTTCTTAGCCATCTGACCTTCTTTATTTTTCTCTAAAATTATAATTTCCTTTTACTCCTATTTAAAACTCAAGTGTAAACGATGTGTTTATATGCTTCTTACCCACTTACTTTCCTCTTTTTTTCCTAACCACAGAATGACAGCCTTAAATTTTAATTTCCTGACTTGGCTTGTCATGGTCTTACTTAAAAAAAAATGAGTCTAAGTAAATTTCTCAAGTCATTATTACTGAAACATATTCACACAACATCAAATACCATTTTAAAAATCAGTATAACTTGCAACTGATACTCTTCTTCTTGGCTTTTGATTCTGTGTAATTAGACTGCTCCTATATTTATGTGATCTGTTTATTATATTTCCAAAACAATAAGGCAAGCCTTTTTGTAGTACAGCTGACAAGGGTATGAACTCACTTGCTAACAGAACCCCAGTTCTGGTCTAGACTCTGCCATTTTCTACTTCTATGAATTTAACTGAGTAAATTATATAAATTAAATTGTTCTTGTCTGTTAACGGGAACTGTGGCCTATTACATAAGGTTGCTGAGATGATCAAATGGATATGCCCATGCTTTCAAGATGGCAGCACTGGGCATATGTAACCAGAGGTAATTATTATTAGGCAAAGGCTGTGCAGTTCTGTGTTCTTAAAATGGCAGAACAAGGAGCCCTCAATAACGCACTGTAGTGTATTATTTCCTGCAGCATACTATATTCCCTGTTCTAGTTTTGCAGAACAATGTCAGTGGGTCACCAAAAGAGCTAGCTTACTCAACTGATTCAGAAAATATAGGTACTGTGAAGATGAAAGAACTGATTTCCTAGTTTTCTCTGTTTATCTGCTGTTTGTGTGGGCATGGAAACAGTCTACATGTGGTGGAGATCTTTCCGAACATTTGTTGATATAGGTTGCTGTTGTTGACCTGGTCTCATGGATGTCTCCACACTCACTTTTTTCCACTTACCCTGGCAAAAAGTCATGTAGTTGCCAGTAATATTTCTATTGACCTGCTTTCAATTGATGTTAGAAATTAAGCGAATGTTCTGTGTGCAACTTTGGGGTTGAACAAGGACAGCCTAAATGAAACAGAGAGCTCTGTTCAGCGTAGAGTCAGGGTGTCCTGCCCCTGACTTTACAAGACATGGGTTTTTCATCTGTTTTGTTTGCTTACACATAGCATAAACACTGAGCTCGAATCTTTTGTAGGGAGATCAGCAAAAGTGAAATTGGTTTGGAACTACTCAGCATTTGTCTTCATCTCCATAGTCTGGCCCCAACATGCTGCCAGGAAATGAGATATTCTTCCAAACCTGTGGCCTGCTAGGCTCTGTGATAGAAACTATTGAGAGGTATATAAACATGCAAGATCAAAGCCTCTATAGACATTTGAAACAAACTGTATTTTGTGGATTGGCCCATCTACATGGAAAATTGTTAATTTAGCCTTGGGAAGTGAGGAATTAGTAGATGGGAGAACCTCCAGACACCCTCTGTATCTTCCCTATCCTGACTTCAAGCTTCTTTTTCCTGACAAAACTAGCAACCCTGTTTGAGACATTTAATTGATCTGGGGATCTGGGGGCAGCATAGAGCCATATTTACCAACAAGGATGCTTGGTGTCCATTAACCTTACCTTAACATTTCCACTCTAGCTCATCTCTTACTTTTATGATGTAACATATATAAGGTTTATTTGTTTTTTGTTTGTTTTTGCTGATCCTGGGGCTTGAACTCTGGGCCTGGACACTGTCCCTGAGCTTTTCTGCTCAAGACTAGAGTTCTACCACTTGAGCTACAGCTCCACTTATGGGTTTTTGGAGGCGGGGCGTGGGGCGGGGGCAGGGGGAGGCTTTGGGGGAGAGTTGGTAGTTTTTAATGGCTTTTAAGAGTCTCACAGACTTTCCTGCCCGGGCTGGTTTGAGCCACAGTTCTCAGATCTCAGCCCCCTGAGTAGCTAGGATTATAGCAGTGAGACACTGGTGACCAACTAAGAGATATTTTTTCAAAAGATGTCCCTCTGAGAAGAAGTTTTGGCTTTTAGACTTTTCATCTAATTATTTTCTAAAGACAAGTTAAAAAGGATAATTAGAGATTTCTTGTTTCTCACTCTTTTGGCACAATTAATTTCTCTCTCTTTTTTTTTGGGGGGGGGGGTCCAGTCCTGGGGCTTGGACTCAGGGCCTGAGCACTGTCCCTGGCTTCTTCTTGCTCAAGGCTAGCACTCTGCCACTTGAGCCACAGTGCCACTTCTGGCCATTTTCTGTATATGTTGTGGTGCTGGGGTATCGAACCTAGGGCCTCATGTATACGAGGCAAGCACTCTTGCCACTAGGCCATATCCCCAGCCCTCTCTCTCTTTTTTAATCTTTTAAAAGAAAACAAACTAGAAACTTCAGGCCATCTCACCAGCCAAATATGAATCAAGTGATGAATCAGGGAATATATCAAAGTCCTAATCACATTGAAGTGGCATGTATGTGAGATTGCTAATTCTTTGTCTTACATTCTCCTGAACAGACTTGGGGAATTCAACATCAACGTAAATCCTGCGTTCAAGAGACTAGAATTTCATATGCCTCACTAGGAGACATATGAATCTAGTATAAGGTGTGTGTGTGTGAGTATGTGCGTGTGTGTGTGTGTGTGTGTGTGTGTGTGTGTGTCTTAGGGACTGAACCAAGGGCCTTAGGTATACTACACAAGTGTTCTATCACTTGAGCCTTGCTATTTAGCCTTTGGCTTGTACTTTTGCTTTCAAGACACCTTTCTCTATCTTTACCAGGGCTAGCTAGAACTCAAGATCCTCCTACATCCTCCCCATGAGGAAGTGTGGATGACAGGCATTTGCCATCACACCTGGATGCAAAATTCTTTTTTTTTTTTTTTTTTTTTTGCCAGTCCTGGGCCTTGGAATCAGGGCCTGAGCACTGTCCCTGGCTTCTTTTTTTTGCTCAAGGCTAGCACACTGCCTCTTGAGCCACAGCACCACTTCTGGCCATTTTCTGTATATGTGGTGCTGGGGAATCGAACCCAGGGCCTCATGTATATGAGGCAGGCACTCTTGCCACTAGGCCATATCCCCAGCCCCGCAAAATTCTTAATCAAAGAAAAATAGAAGTAATCCTTTCTTTCTTGTTGCTCACATCCATTTCCAGTCTCACTTTCATTCCTTTTCCCCCTCCACTTTCTCAAGACATGTGGTTATCTCCATACATATTTTAAATCTGCATACAAGGTATGTGTATATTAGGAGTTTCAGATTTGGCATATTCTCTTTAAAATCCATACCCTGGCTTATATTCATCTAATCATTATTTCTCAGCATGTTGTACTTTGAGGTAGATGACATACCATACTGAGTTCTTCCCTCTCAAATAGTATTTAGCATATATCACACTTTTCTATAATGACTACAAACACTAGACCAGTAATTGAAAAGATAAAAATAAATCTTGGCAGAGTGATTTTTTTAAAAAGGATTCAGCTGCTTTGTAACTGGAAAAATATGATTTCAACTAGACCTCATCTGTTTCTGTGTCAGTACTGTACTGTTTTTGTTATGATGGCTCTGTAGTATAATTTGAAGTCTGGTTTTGTAATGCCAGTTCTATTTTCTCAGGATGTCTTCAGCTATGCAGAGTCATTTATGCTTTATATGAACTTTTGGGTTGATTGTTCTATTTCTGTGAAGAAGGACCTTGGGACTTTGGATTGGAATTGCATTGAACCCATAGATTGCAGAACCAGCAGAAAATGATTTCATTTGTCGATGTAGAGTTTCAGTTTTGCACCCAAAAGTTCAGCAACAATATTTAAGCAAGCAAGAAAGCTAAGATATGACAAATCAATACACAGAAACCACCACAGACAGATGTATATTGAATCCACATGTTTGAGTCTAGGGAAATATTTATTCACAACTATTTCAAAGAATGCTGTATTTGCCATGGTTATTTTGTTTAGGAAACTATTAAACTATTAAATATGATGGACATGCTGTCAAAAGTCACCCTAGAGTATCTAGCTGTCATGTTTGTCTTGTCCTTTCTCTGATACAATGTTCCTAGGAAAAGAGTAGGCTAAGCCATTTGCTATGTAGCATATTGTGCTACATGTTAAGCCCCTGAGCTTTTAGAGTAAACCACACTTGACCTTGCTACTTACACTGGTGAGGAGTAGGGAGATAGCTAAGAAACTTAGTCTGCATTATCAGAAAGTAAGAACATGGCACTGTAAACCTTTTGTCACTGAAACTTTGTTCCAGCCATGAGGCAAATAGACCTCACCACTCTGCCACTATAGTACTCACTCAGAATTATCAGACATTTAAAAATTTACTTTATTATTATTATAGAGATGGCATACAGAGGGATTACAATTACATGAGTCAGGCAATGAGTACATTTCCTTTTGTACAGTGTCTTCTATTCCCTCCTTCTCTCCCAGTCCTTTCCTCCCATCTCTAAACTTCTGATACTTCTCTTGCCCATGTAAAGGCTTCTTTCTGGATCACGAGGCACTGGTGAATTTCCCTTGAATTTCTATTAGGCTACTTGTGTTGTTCTTGACAAAAAATCTACTAGAGGCAACACTTTACACTCATTAGAGATGTTGGTTCTTGAATCTCACCAGAGTTCAGATTCTTGCTCCATCATTTCTTATCGAGGTGACCTTGTGTACATTGCCTATATTCCCCCTTCCATTTAAATTACCTTTTTTATAGGCCACATGGTGTACAGACATACCTATGTGAAGGGATGTTCTGTGTGAGATTTAAGTGGGATGAGACCTGTGAAAACCCTTAGAGCCATAGACAGTGCATAGTAAGGGCTTGTTAAATGTTGCTATTTCATCACTGTGTTGGTTTTTCTCTCCGCTCCAGTCCTCTCCACTGGCAATGTATAAATTGTTGCTTCCTGACTCTTTCCTGCTCTTCCTCTTCCTGTATTACATGCCTTCTTTTCAACCGGTCTCCCTCAACAGTGCCCACTCTTGTTCTTTCCCTGCAGCGATGCCCCACAATTCCTGTGTCTCTTCCCCTCTTCACTTACGTATGGCACCACGAACCCCCAAACACTGCTACTTTTCTACCTCTTGCAATCATGTGTACATTTTGTTCCTTAAAGGGCATGTGAGACATTAAAAAGGCCTTGTCTAGTCTTCACTCCTCTTGGATGTCAATACCTGAAGTAGTAAGTAGTACTTGTCCTGAACAAGTGGTTTCATCTTGAATTAGGGGTACACGATCTCCTGTCAGCTTGTCTGTTTCCTCTCTATGTTGGCTTCTAGAGAGACCCATCGAGATGGTGGTTAACACAGATTTGGGGCTCTATCTCATGACATATTTTGTGTATCTTGCCCCATCTTCATATTATTTCTTTTCCCGTAGTTATTTCCCTGTGATCCTGCTTTCAGAATTTTTGCAATACTTTTGTATTTATTCTGTAAACTTATTACATCCTTTGGACACTAAGTGGGGCACAAATATCCCATATTTTAGTTGGAGGCACAGTGGGAATTGGCTGTGCGGCAGATAACTAGAATTCAAAGCTACTCCATCACCAATCTTGTGGGAGTGACCTCAGCAAGTTAGCTCCAATCTTCCACCTCTGCGATTCTACTCTGCCTGAATGGCGAATGCAACTGCCTTTATGGGGTGGGTTCTTGTACTGTTTAAATGACTTAATGTACTATTTACATGACATGACATGTATAAAGGTCTACATAGAATCTATCCCTGGAAGGTAGATATTGTTTCCAGGGTATCTTGTATCTTCTGATGAGTCTGTACAAATTAGACTATACAAAAAGCTGGGAGTGTTGCTCAGTGGTAAAGCCCTTGCTTGTATTGTATATGAAGTCCTGGTTCTGATCTCAGCATCAGAAAAAGATGCAAAACAAACAACTAAAAAAGGTATACTGCTAAACATATATTTCTAAGCCAATTATGAGGAAACAGATACCATGCTCTGGTGTATCACCTAAGAGAGTTACTGGCCCAAACATGCACTGGTTTGCTGAGTGAGTACTTTCTGAAACTCACTTTAGGTCTCTGGAGAACTATGCTCTTCCCTGTATTTCTCCAGGTAAAATCGCTAAGAGTCAAGAGGCATTGTGGGTATGCAAAAGATGTGGTAGCTTCTGAAACCATTTGAAGTAGGTGTTCCCCTTTAACAATAAGCAATTTCCGGTTATTATATCACCTAAGAATGCTGAGTGGTTGTCAGGGAGTTTGTTGGGAGTCTTTCTGACAAAGGCTTCCTGGTATTGGCCAATTTCCATCTGAAGGCCAAAAAGGCTTACCTAGACCTCCTGGGATTGGATATCCCCTTTGGACCTCAGTCTGTGCTTCCTGTTCTGACCCTGATATCATTTTCTTTTCCCTTGTTAGCCTTGCAGTGGTTCCTGGGAACCTGCATCCTGTGGGAAGACAGAGGAACAGATGACTGCTTCCGGCCAGGCTCGCAAATATGTGAACGCATTCTCAGCTCGGACTCTGGTCATATGAGACATTTCCAGAAAAAGCATTATGGTTTCCAGAACACTTCAAATTGACTTTGCTATATCATTCCTCGACATGGAACTTTTCATGATTGGGAGAAGAACTTATTTTTGTTGTGGTACAACAGTTGAGAGCAGCACCAAGTGCACTTAGTTGGATGGAATCTTATTGCATTTCACCCAACTAAAAGGATTTTAAAATAAATGAATAACAGTCTTACCTAAATTATTAGGTAATGAATTGTAACCAGTTGTTAATATCTTAATGCAGATTTTTTTTAAAAAACATGAAATGATTTATCTGTATTTTAGAGAATCCAATAGATCAGTATTTTTGCCTGTGATGAGTTTTTTGAAATTTTTAAACAAAAAGGTACTCCAGTATTTCACTTTTCTCAATCACTAACCATACATATAGAATTTTTTTTTAAAAAAATCAGTAAAAGCATTACTATAAATGTTGGCTAATACCATGGGAAAATTAATGGAGATTGTAAATGCTTATTTGTGGTTAATTACATTGGAGGTACATATATTGTACTAAACCATTTTATGAGGGTTTTTTTTATAGCTTGCTTTAAAATTATTACTGTATGAAATAGTTTTATACAAAAATATATTTTTATTCAGTAATTTAATTTTGTAAATGCCAAATGAAAAATGTGTTTTGCTGCTATGGTTCTTAGCCTGTAGACATGCTGCTAGTTTCAGAGGAGCAGTAGAGCTTGGTTGGAAAGAAAAGAAACTTGGTGTTAGGTAATTGACTATGCACTAGTATTTCAGACTTCAGACTTTTCTATTTTTATATATATACACATATATGCTTATATATGTGTGTGTATATATGCTTTTTCCTTTTGTAACACATTTGGAAAACTTGTTTGGGAGATTTTTAACTTTTGTTACTTGTTTTTTATTTTTGTTATTGTTGGTTTATGAAAGCATGCATTGCACTTCTTTTTTTTGGGAGATCTATGTTGTTGATGTCCTATGTGTTGTTTTGAGTTCAGCCTTACTGTTCAGGGGCTCTGAGTTCCATCAGTATCCCCTACAGCTTCTAAATGTATGGTCATAGAACTGCCTCATGGATTCTGTGTTTTCAGCTGCGGAGACAATGACAGAGGTCAATAGCCAGTTGCTACCTTAACAACATTTATGGAAGATGACTGGCTCTGAACTTTTGATATGACAGTGTATTTACTACTTACTGCCTTGTCGCAAAAATAAAGCTGTGCCCTTATTTTACTTACTTGTGACTTTTGTTATGCTCATGACTGTTGGTAATAGTTGTACTCTTAAGAAGATGGAACAAACCACTCTTCTCTCTCAAATATCTGCATATACCAGCCTGGCACTAGTAGTTCATGTCTATAACCCCAGCTACTCAGGAGGCTGGAGATCTGAGGTTCATGCTTCAAATCCAGCCCAGACAAGAAAGTCCATTAGACTTTTCCCTCTAATAAACTACTCAGAGAAAACCGGAAGTGTCACTGTAGCTCAAGTGGTAGAGCATTAGCCTTAAGCAAAAGGAGCTCAGGGACAATGCCCAAGCCCTGACTGGCGCACGCGCGCGCGCGCGCGCGCACACACACACACACACACACACACACACACACACACTTGCGTACACCATCTCATTTGAAATAACAAAGAATGCTGTGGAGAAAGGGGTACAAACAAAGATAAATCCTTGACAAAATAAATCATAATGAGAACTGGGAAGAATCTTCCAGAATGTATCAGTCTGGAGTCCAGCAGCTTTTGAGTTGAGATAACCTAGATGTTGACAGGACATGGAATAGGCCACAGGGTGGTTCATGCATGAGGTTATTGAAGGATGTTTCTGCCTGAAAGGGAAGAGATGGGAAAATCCGGGCCCCTGGGGAGGTATAATGACCTCTGGCAAAGGAGACATGACAGGGAGTACTTCCCTTATTTTTCCCATCTCCACTTAGGTGTCCTCACAATAAGTATCAAGTAGAGGGTAAGGGAGAACCTGAATGGATGTAAGCCAGAAGGTCAGCCTCCTAGCATATCTCCAATAAATGCAGCTCAACGCGCGCGCGCGCGTGTGTGTGTGTGTGTGTGTGTGTGTGTGTGTATGCATGAGCCAGCACTGGACTGAAGTCTTTCTTATTTCCAGATGAATCACTACTGATTCCATCTCTCAACTTAGTGTTATTTCCACTATGTTGTCAAGTCCTTTGAACATACATTCCTTTTCATCTCCTTAAGTTACATTCCAACTCATGCTTTTAATTTGCATATGCATGATATAGTTGGTGTTCATTGAGCCAAGGATTTGTTACATTTCATTATTAGTATGATTATTTTGCGTTTTATGATCCCTAGCTCTTCAGGCATTCATGCCCTCTCAGAGTCATTTTCCAGGTGGCAACTCTGTCATCTACTAGCAGTTTGAACTTGGACAAGTTATTAAGCTGTTTGAGCCTTTTCTCCCCCTTTGTCTAGGAAATGACTTCACTCTGAAACTTGGAATAAGTAAAGCACTACACAAATGTTTTCTTCACCAATAGTCTCCATGCTTAAGTGATATATGCGTGTATGTTAAATGATCATCTGGCTGTTATGTACATTGCCAGGTACAGAGTTAAATGTAAAGGTCACATAATTACTAGAATAAAGTAATGGCAATGTTAACGTCAGGCTTATGGAGGACTGAAATAAGTAGTTACTTCCTTGAAAAATGGTTCTCTTTCCCCACTGTCAGTAATGATATTATCAATGTTACAATATTTGTTAAGTACTTGAACGAAAGGGAGAGAACACTGTTGGCAGGAATGAGAATAATGGTGGGGTCTCAGGTCAGAAACTGGGAAAGTGAAAGAGAAACCTGGAGGAGAGGAAAAGATCTGGAGCTGGAGAGCCATTGACACTGCACTTGATCTTTGTTCTTAGAGATATTGGGAGTCATTGAGTGGTTTGAGGCAGGGAAATAAGAGGATTAATTTATATCTGATCTATATAAATATAAAGAATCCTATTCAAATCCTTGATTCATAGATAGTAGGAAATTCCTCTTCAGGTCAGTGGGAGCAGATGAATTCAGTTTGTCAGACCCAGCTGATTGTAGTATATTTTCTACTGCTTCTTCATTCTGACAGAATGTGCTTTAATTCAAGAAAATCTTTTGCGAAAAAAAATTTTATCTGAAGTTTATGAAAGTTGCTTTCACTTTTATAGTCCATAAAGTAATTCATTTGGGAGGAACTGATTGCATAAGATACTCTTTTCCTTGAAGACTATTTCCAACAAATAATTTATCTGAAACTTTCCCTGTGATTTTCAAAGTCCTCTGAGTTGTTTTTTTTAATTTTTTAAATTGTTGAGTATGTGTTGATGTATTTTGGTATTTTGTGCACTAAGAAATCATCTAACATGTGTCCTTGAAAGTGTTTTCAGCTTAATTTTATATTTTATTTTACTCTTTCATCTAGAATGCATTTTTATAGCCAATGGTTCTCAGACTTTATTTGACTCAGAAATACTTGTTTAAAGCGGAGATCCTTGACTGCACCCCTCAGGGATTCTAATGCAAGATTCAAGTGTAAGCTTAAGAGTTTACAAGTTTCCAGATGATTCCAACACAAGTGGCCAGGGAGAACCATACTATACATACATGCATACATACCTACATACCTACATCCATACTTGCCCTTAGGAACAAATGTTGCTTCCTCAATGCTTTGTTTTCTAAGTATTTTTAATTGCTTTGAATTCCAGTGGAATTCGTGAATTTTTATTAAAATATCTACTTGTCTATAGAGCCTTAGAGAAATATGAAGACCCTAAATTTTTCTCAAATTTAGTGCCATTATGTTACCAATTTTGGTAATTAAAGCTAATGTTGGCCTCTGGATGTTTTGTTTGATAATTTTACAACATGTGAAGAAGCAAAATTCTGTTCACAGTACAAAATAAAGTGAACACCTTTTATTATATGATTCTGTTGCACATGTTCGATCTCAAAGATGGGAACAAAGTGAAAACATTTTTGGTGCAGAAGTCTTTGGTTCTAAGCCAGTCTCTAATCAAATTGCAGAAAAACCTTGTTCAAGCCACTGTACACCTCTGGCTTTGGGATTTATTTCTACTTAAATGGAGGAAGTATTTAATCCAGTATATAATTACAAAGCATACAAATGTCCTCAGATCAAAGACAAACAAAATTCAAAGAAAGCTTCAGTAGCCCACAGACATTGGAAGACTTAGGCAGAATTGTGAGGTTCTCCTGCTAGAAAACATCCTCTGAAATAAATGTATAAATTAGCCTGGGATTAAGGGGCAGGTGTTAAGGACAGATTCAGGATTTGTTCCTATTGAGCCACTTTTCTAAATTAAAAAAGTAAATTTATTCATCTATACTTTAGTAGTCCCAAATATCTAGCTATGGACAGAACTAATTAATTCATTTATCCAAGTTAGAACCTACATCATTCATTTCTTCAACAAATATTGATTGAGCATGCCCTGTACAAACCAGAGTTCAAAAACAATGGATTATATATTACATATACATTATTATATAGAAGCAATAGACAGAATTACAAAATACTATTTTCTTGGCTAACCGCCCCGCCAAGTACTAAGTATACAATGTGCCTAGTTTTACGTTTTCTTTTATTAAATAACTATATCTTAAGTCTAAGATATCCCTTTTCATATTTTAACAGTTCTGACATCAGGCTATGACTTTAACACTTTCTTTGAGAATAGCTATAAAATCCACAAACAACTGATGATGCCATGAAGTAATGGGAAATCGTTGA
This sequence comes from Perognathus longimembris pacificus, assembly GCF_023159225.1. Classification (NCBI taxonomy): domain Eukaryota; kingdom Metazoa; phylum Chordata; class Mammalia; order Rodentia; family Heteromyidae; genus Perognathus; species Perognathus longimembris. The sequence goes on from NC_063169.1 coordinate 52,811,571, forward strand.
GCTCTGCAGCAGGGACTTCAGAAAGGATCTCCTACCATTTTATTAGTAACGACCCCAGCAAGTGTCCCATGCACTTTGACCAGGCGTCTTCAAGCCACCTGCTTGACGGGATTTAGAAGTCAATGCATTTTAGAACCCAAAGCCCACCAAGAGGTAGGTGCTCAGTAAATATTCAGAAAATCCATGGTATAATGGTGGCTTAGCAACCCCAGGATTAAATGTTAGTCCGCATCACTCCTCTCCTACCTGCTCAATGATGGTTGCCCATTTCACCCTCTGTGTGTTTTTTGCTCTACTTTGAATGAGTTTGGGCCAGCTCAGCCATGGACTTCTAGTTCTTACTATAAAGTCCATAGAATCAAATAGGAAACCACTGTAGTTTTAGAAGACTTGTTGAAGTATGCAGTGCCCATGATGGTAATATATTTAATAACATTTTTAAGGTGCAAATCTACAAATGGAGATTTACATTCTTTGGCTCTCCCACCATCTCTCCTTGGAGCCCAACAAATTCAGTACTTGGTTGTGTCATTTAAAACCTATTCTACGTATGTGAGATCTCTGTGTTTACTACAACTCATTTCATAAGTGAACAAACCAGCTATTTCATCACGCACAGGTCTAAAACAATGTGCATCTACTTTCTGACCCTATTCTGGGAAATCATTGCCTCGAATAGGGGTGGGAAATTTGTAGATTCTAGCCAAATTTAGCCCACTGCCTGTTTTGGTAAAGGCATTTCACTGGAACATAGCCATACTCTTTCATGTCTATATTGTCTGTGGCTGGTTTCCTATTATGATGGCAGAATTGAATAGTTACAAAATAATACAAATTTAAAAAGATCATGTGGCCTGCAAAGTCTAAAACATCTGGCTCTTCTAAGTATTTGGCTCTTCTTAGAAACTTTTGTGACCACATTCCTAGAAGAAGAATTAAAAATCACATTAGCATTAAAAATAACAACAGCAATGACAAACCACTTGTTTCCATAATTTGGAGTTCCTTTCGTTTAGCATCATCTTATGTGATGATATGTACATAGCTATTGAGCTATTGTGACCATCTACTAGGACTATCCTAGGCATAAATTAATTATTACCAATAAGGGGAACCATAGAGTCTATGTTGCTTTGGGTCTGGCTCACTTCACTTAATATGATTTTTTCCAAGTCTTTCTATTGCCCCTGCTGCCACTGGATTTGATTTTGGTACCCTGGGTAGTGTATGTATGTTTATCTGAATCAGAGAAGGGAAGGGAAACATCAGAATGGCGAGACAAAGGGTAAAAGGTGAACCAATGCAACAGCAATACTTACAAGACAGTATGTTGTAAACCAACTGCAGAAGTTGGGGGAGGGGGCAAGGGTTGGGGAGGAGAGAGGGTGGGAGAAAACTGAGGAAAGAGGTAACAGGTTTGACAAAGAAGATACTCACTACATATATATGTAACTGTCATCCCTCTGCACACACCTAGAAAATAAAAAAAATTTAAAAGAAAATTGCCATGTTAAAAAACAATCACATTAGCAACATGAGTGGTAAAGCTAATCTAGTCTGTTTCGTTAAATAGACCAATGAGTCTGTGGTTGCTCCATTTCCTGGACCTTTTATTTGATTATACACCAGGACTGCTCCTAACTGGAGGTTGAGAACATTTAGTAGGTTAAACTTATGAAATTACCAGTATGTGATGGATTTGACCTACAAATACAGCAACATCATGTGACTCAAGTTAATGTGTTGGTTTCCTTCAGTGGGTTCAGTTCTGATTCCCTGTCTACTTTGTAGTCTTCCCTACTACCTTATGTTAGTAAGCTTAGCTACCTATTCCCATCATCTGTAGAGCTTTAATATGTCCAGACCACACTCAGGAAGAATGGCAACAACTTCTGGGAAAGCACCCCATGTCGTTCAGACTGTGGTCAGTGTGTTCAATCCTCAGCCCCACAAGAAGTGATGAGAGCCATCAAACCTAAGAGATTTTGGCAAACCTCATAAATGAGGTGTTGTATATTCCTCATCAGCGGGTAGAAGAATGTAAGTAACTGTATCTGGCAACTGGGGACATTCAGACTACGGGGATTCTCATACGTCAGCACCCTCTGGAGTTTCTGATTCTGTAGGTCTGGGGCCTGAGAAATTATAGTTTCCTTAGCTCTCCAGGAAGGTTGATGGCTGTGGCCCAGGATCCACACTTGGAAAACCACTGTATTATTACTCTCTGCCATGGGTACAGTGACTTAAGTCCAGTCCTGCATACATGCCTGTTGAGCAGATAATGGAAGAACTGGCAAAGGATAAAACCAGTGGACATTCTATGTTAGATGCTATGAAAATGAATGGAGAAAAAGGTCTCGGTCTTCATGTAGCTTAACCTTGAGAGAAAATACATAGCTCCAAAGATGATTGCAAACACGATAAAAGAGAAGTATGGAATACTGACTGCCACAGCACAGAGGAATTTAGTGGGCCCAGTGTGTTCTCATCTTCTGACCCTCTGGAAATACCATGATGTTGAAGTCTGTCATCACTAGGGCAGCAGAAATCCAAGTAAAATAGAGGACAAAGGAAGAAGAGATAGAGGAGAATAAAGACAAAGGGTAGAAGAAGAGTAAGTCTGATCAAGAGTGAGATCTGGTTTCCTCTTTTGGTCTTATTACTATAGACTGAAAACCTATAGATCTATTTAATCTATTATAAACTTAGGTTGTCTCTATCACAGCTAAAGACACTCTTATCTTAACATACAAATTGGACATGAAAGAGGTAAGAGGATCACGACTCAAGGCCAGCCCTGGTGAAAAATAAAGAAACAAGACCCTATCTAAAAAATAACTAAAGCATAGAAAGCTAAGATGTTGCTCACCTAGTAAGGTACAAGAAAAAACAGCTCTGAGTTCAAATCTCAGTGCTACATCAAGAAGAGGAAGAGAAAGAGGAGGAAGAAGAACATTTCTTGCCATCCATGTTTTAGACAGCCCTTACCCCTCTTTTTTTGGTTGCTGTGACTGGCACAGCTTCAGAACTCAGGCTTCAAGTCCCAGAGATCCTCAACTCATTTCCTATCTTTTGGTCAAAGCACTTAATATTCACCCTGCATTTAATTTTTTTCATTCTTGAAAAGCAATGGAAATAAAATAACTAAGTCCTTAAATTGCACACAATCTATCTTTCTGTGTGTATATCTTTCTGTATATCACAGAAAAGTAAGTTGCATGTCACTGAAACAAATGGATTATGTTTGGCTTGCTACATTCCTGTGGGAAATCTTTGTTTAGGGTTAGTGTTTAACATTGCTCCTGAAAACAGAGTGGGACTTGCCCTTGAAGCTCCCTTGGAAAACAACTGGAACTTGTGAATCTACGGTTTTGCTGACTCAGGTTCTCTGAGTTACACTCAGCTCCACTACTAGATTTGGTTGCATGAGGACTCAGTGGCTCTGCAGAGTTCCCAGAATAACAGGCAGAAGTGTGCAGTCTGTGGTAGCTACAGACCAGAGAAGGCCGTCAGTTCCTTTGCCTTCTATTGGCCAAAGCAAGTGACAGGATCAACTGAAGGTCAGAAGAGCCAAGCTCCACCTCTCGATGGAAGAGCAGGAGAGCCACACTGCAGAGGGAAATAAACGATGCTCACCGTTTTTTGTGTGTGAACAATCCATCAAAGCGATCAGCATGTCAAACATTCTTACTGGGAAGTATGTTACCAAAAGGACCAATACATCTCCTCTTTTAAGGCAAGTGTGCAGTTCTATTTCAAATGGTCCATCAAAAGTAACAGGCCGGAAACAAAGAAATTTCAAGAGCAGATGATAAGATCTGACTATTTCATAATGGTACTTTGGCTAGAGAAGAACATAGTGATAAATTGCTTGTTAGCTGGTCTCAGAGTCTCTTAATATCATAAAACTGATATCTTTGTATCATGACTATTTTAAATGATCAGAATTTAGATCTGATTCAGAAAACAAAGCTACTCCTGCATTAGAGTGAGTTTGTTAGTACATTAATGTGTAGAGGTAGCTACAGAAGGATTTTGATAGCTGGCTTTCTTTACTTGAAATTGTGGAAGGCCTGGGGTCATTGGTCTCTCAGGCCTCACTATGGCTCCGTGAACCTCTGGATTCCTTGTGGAAAATGACCTTTCTTCTCTCTGACTTCACAAACCTCACAAAGAATTTCATAGGCATTTCTCTTTCCCTTTTACATAAAGAAGGTTGTAGTTTTTTTCTCCCTCTCTCCTTCCCTTTCTCTTTTTTCTCCTTTGAAACAAATAAACAGTAGTTTACTCTCAAGAAAAGGAAATGGAGGATGGGAAAGAGGCAGAAGCCAAAGAAGGTGAGATTTCCAGCCCCAACTTGATTCTGCAACGAGTGCTGAAGTATAACCGGTGCTTTGAGTTTGTCTAGCTACAAGGTAAGTTTCTAGTACTTTATTTCAATTATTTATTTCATGTTATTTTTATACTTATTCTCCTTAAAAGGGGTTTCAATGAGACATGTCAGTTTGTCAGTACAATGCATTTTGATCAATGTCACACCTTTCATCATTCTTCTCCATCTCTCCTAACCTTTATCTGGGCTTTTAAATTTCTGCATTATCCATTAGTCAACTGAAAAGGTCACCATGAGAAGCATATATTCCTAGCGCTGTTGACTTTTAGCATGTGCTTGCAGGTAATGTGTTAGGACATACAGGAGCCATAGCCCAAAACAGGCTTCATAAGATCAGAGTTCTCAGATGCAAAGACCTCCAGATCTCGAAGCATATGCACTCAGACATGGCAACCCCAGAGGATCAGTGTACAGAGCCAGGAAATTCAGAGACATGGGATCAAGTGCTGTGATCAGGGACCTGGGATTCGGTGTATCTTCGGCTGAATCAGGAACTCGCCTCTTGAATTCATATCTTGTGGCCAAGGATTACATAAATGATGGCCACTGCTATTCAGATCACAGGGCAGAAAAAGGGGAGCGACTTTCTCCAAAGGAATGTGACCAATAAAATGCAACTACTTTAGCAGTTCCCCAAAGAAGAAAAGAAGTGGAGTGCTTTCAAACCAGAATTGTACAAGTAGCACTGAAAATAGATTAAGAAGCAGTAGGATTTAGGAAAGAAGCAAGCGAACAAGCAAGAGAGAGGGGGAAAGGGAGGGAGGGAGGATGGGAGGGAGGGAGGGAAGGAGGGAAGGAAGGAGAGAGGAAAAGAAAGAGAGAGAAGCAAGCAAGGAGGCAGGCACAGAGAGAGAGTAGAATTGGAACTCAACTTGGAAGCAAGAAGGAAAGAGAGGAAATCTACTCAACATGAATTAAAAGACAACACAACACAGTCATTTGAAATACCATGTAGTCTACAGAATCAAGGAAAAAGCTTTCTATGAAATGTTGGGTTAAAAAGAAAAGTTAGGGTAAAGCCTTTTACATGTATTAAATGAGCTACCTTTGGCTCAAGTGGGAGAGTGCCTGCCTAGCAAACAAAGGCCATAAAGGCAAACCCTAGTAGTGCCAATAAAAAAGTAAATAAATAAATGGGCTACCAAGCTAAACAATTAGTCACCATATAGAATAACATAGAAAAGAGCTTTCAAAAGAAAAGACAGCTGGAACTTACTCAATCCGTATGTGTGTGTGTGTGTGTGTGTGTGTGTGTGTGTGTGCATGCACACGTACGTGTGTGTATGTGTGTATGAATGTGCCAGGGCTTGAACTCAGAGAGGCATTGTCTCTAAGTTTCCTTTTGCTCAAGGCTAGCACCATGAGTCTCAGCTTAGAGCCACAGCTCCAATTCTGGCCTTTTGGCTGTTAATATGAGAGAAAAGTCATATGGACTTAGCTGCTCGGGTGGACTTCAGACTGTGATCCTCAGATCTCACCTCCTGAATAGCTAGGATTACAGGTGTAAACCACCAGTGCCTGACTCAATCCATCTTCCCAATGTTCTTTACTGTTGCATTCTGTGACTAACAATAGTCAAAGAGCCATGGTGGTGCTGGGGAGGGAGCTCGCGGACACCTCAGCTCTTCCAGATGGCAGACAGCCCTGCTTCCTTGCTCATGGAGATACACACAGCTTTGGATTGGCTCTAGAGATTCCTGGAATAGGAATGGCAAGTTAAAAGAAAATAGAAAAATAGAAGGAAATAAATGGTTTTGTGTATTTATTCAAGAGATGCCTAAAAGCACCCACCTTCCACATGTACCTGGGAGTAATTATTTGCAAAAATGAATATGATCATTTCTATTTTTGTGTGAGCTGTAAAAAAGCACCAGATATAAAATCTTCTGAATAGTAATTGAAGATGGATGCTGCATTGTATTAATTATAATCATCAAATTGTTGTTATGAGCTATTGGTCACTAGGTGTCCACACAGTGAATTCCACCCGTTAATGAAGGTATAGTCTCTAAGGGCTCCCCAGAGCAATGGTGTCCTTTGGGAAGGTTTTCTTCTCCTTCCTATCCACCCTCCACTTGTCTGATGGTTTGGTCAGGAGGAAGAGAACAAAGGGTGGGAACCACTGCTCTAGGTTTTCACTACCAGCATCAGGGAAAAAGGTTTCCTGTTTTCATGGTGAATAATGACATGATGGAATTTTCCTATTGTTTTGCTGTCATTTCTAAACCCTACATCACAGTCAGCCTGGCTGTCAAACCCTCCACTCCAACAACCCCAGGAACCACTGCTCTGTCTGGGGATCAATGGGTAGCAGTGTTCCTGAGCTGACAGTTTGTGAGAAAGAGATGTCACCATTTCAGCCATACCTGTGAAAAGCTACAAGTGCCCGTTTCCTTTCCGTATCTAAGTCCAAGTCTCCAACAGAAAAAAAAAATCTATTTCCGGCCTCCTTTTGCAAAACTCAAGTTGTAAAACTGCCCCTCTGACAGATTAATAAAATTGCAGTTTTATTTTTTCTTTCTTTTTTTAAAGTGCTTCAATGTGTTGTAGTACACCTGGAAGGGCAAGTACGGCTTAATTTCCTGAGGACAGCATTCAGTGTGTGTCTCCTGCCCTGTCTGGCAAATGGGTCTTGCTATAGAAAGGGAGCAAGCCACAGTTGGTAGGTTGCAAAACTAAGTACAACGGGAATGCCATAGACATAACGATGGGCCTTTGTACCACTTCTAGAATGGTTCTGGAACAGGATTATTCTATGATGTACAGTTAAGATGGTTTTGTTTGTAGTAAAGACGTTACTCCCTGCCCACTGTGCTGGTATACATCTGCAGTCCCTGCTACCTGGGAGGCCGAGGCAGGAAGGTCACTTGGCTCAGCAGTTTGAGGATGGCCTGGGCTCTGTCTTGAGAAAACCATCAGAAATAGAAACGGTCCCCAGCACCACATATACAGAAAATGGCCAGAAGTGGCGCTGTGGCTCAAGTGGCAGAGTGCTAGCCTTGAGCAAAAAGAAGCCAGGGACAGTGCTCAGGCCCTGAGTCCAAGGCCCAGGACTGGCCAAAAAAAAAAAGAAATAGAAACGGGCATTTTCTCCCTTATAGTAAGTGATATGAACAATAGGCTGGGCTGAGGCCATGAGACACTGAAAACCAATGAAGCACGTGAGAGTTCCAGACAGATAAAAAATGGCCCCTTGGCACCAGAGGAAACAGCAGAACAAGCACATCTCTCACCCTTCTTCCTTATATCTTCCTTCCAGAGGTGCCATCTTTCACCCACAGGAAGACTCAAGCTTATCCTCAGAGAAGGCTGTGCACGCACAGGCCTTGTTTAGTTGGTTCTCTCAGGTTATTACCCTCGGGCTAACTTCCTTTTTTTTAATCATATTTCTGCATGGTCGACACTTCATCAAACTTGGCTTAAAAATACAGAAATTCTCTGGGACTATCATAGGACTCTCATTTCTGACATCCCTTGTGCACACAAAACTTATTTACTTGCTTTCTTCTTGTGTATCTGTCTTTTGTTATAAGACTGACACTTGAACATAACTGGGAAGAAAAGATGTTGATTTTCTTTCTCCCCTAGAGTTTCTAGGGCCTAGAGTAAGATAACTAAGAAGATGAGCTTGTGGTGGACCCTGCAAAGGAGATCCTATGGAAACAGACACAAAGTTGGCAGAACAAAAATAGGAATTCTTGTCAAGGTCTGCTCCCCTGGGGTCAACTGTCTGCTCACTTTAGAGAAAAAGGTAGAAATTTCTTTTTGTACCTACATGTGTACAATGCCACCAACTGGTAAGTTATATATAAGTGACTCTCCCCTCTTAGAGAATCTCCCATGCCTGGTCTTTCATATATGAAAGCTTGTTTCCAGTGACTTAATATTTTTCCACCCCTTTCCTTCTGTACAAATCCTTATTCTCATGCCTTCACGGACAAATTGTGCAAGCTTTACAGAGCCTCTGGGATTTAAACTGTGTCATTCATTGGGGATCATCTTGATATTAAAGCTGAGTTAGATTTAAAGTAGATGAGCTTCATAATTGGCGGTTTTGTGTTTGACTTCCTTTGGATAGCTTTACTTCAGAATGTAGTTGGCTCACTGTCATTATATTGTACTGTCCATTTGAAACCACTGCTCATGTAGGCAATACCTAGTTAAGAGTACAATCTACATACTGCTGAGAAGTATTGTTGCTAAATAATACAGATAATAATTAAACAATTTTGATCTCACCAAGCTAATTCTAGGTAGTTAACAGGTAAATTAAAGTAGCCTTTAGCTAAAAGTTTGTTTCCTTATGTTTATTCAGAGCCTTGAGTAGACATTATTCTATTTTGATGACTATGGGAAATAACCAGAAAAAATGGCGGAAATGATCCCAATGCACTGACTGATTCAAGATCACTCCCTGATTCAAGTAAATTAGAGGAGATGAGGATATTCAGGACCTTTAAAAAAAAATAAAACAAAACAGGTCTCCTATGTCAAATTATGTCTATGGCTATGTAGCCCAATGTTCTTATATGTGTGGGGGGAAGAGGCTTGCTAATATTCAGTAGATATAGGATAGCATAATTATCCTGTTGTGAGTGGAGAAAGAGGAGTAATTGTGTGTGTGTGTGTGTGTGTGTGTGTGTGTAAAACACTTGCCCATGTGCCCATGTGTCTACATAACTTCCAGGATTTTCAGTGAAGGAGCTTCGTCCCACCTCTTTTCCCTCTGGCCTTAGAATTATGTGTGTAGCTGCTCCCTGTGTTGGCGCAGAAGGTGAGGTAAGAGGATGTTGAACTGGAGGCTAGTCAGCTCTATATAGCAAGACCTTGTCTCAAGAAGCAAACAGAGGAGTGCAGAGGCCTGCCTAGACTCAGGCCAGATGCCACCTTAGGCTAAGAAGGAAAGGCATGTTCCCACATGGGACAGCTGTGGGCTGGGAGAAAGGGTTGGGTCTTCTCTGGAGGTTCTGAATAGGCCAGGTTGACCTCTTGGCTGCAGAGCCAGCAGCAGCTTCTCTCAGGGGACCAGGCCTGAGGATGTGGGTGGGGAGATCACTCCCTGAAAACAAGTGAGGCCTTGGGTAATGCAATGTGACAGTGGACCCAGGGCTGCTGTGTCCAGAGAGACTGTAGTTAGGAAGAATTTGCATAATTACATTCACCTGAGGGACCCCATTTACCCAACAATGCAGCTCATTGTGGTACAGCCAGCAGCTGGACATACTGTTGGAACAATGTGAGCTTTGGCCTTGTTCTTTCAAAACAAGTTCTGGGACTGTGAAACAAAGAAAAAAAGACAATTAGAATATGGAGTGGTATGGAGTTATGAATAATATACATGTGAGCATCCTGCGTGATGTTTCATATAGTGAAGCATGGTTGACTTCATTTCTTTCATTTATCTGTAGTTGTTCAGAGGGGTTTCCATGTAACATGTCAGTTTATAAGCCCAATGTACATTGATCAATGCCACCTTTATTAAAATATAATTTTCCCCCATCTCTCTCGACCTCACCCATTCTTTAATTTTCCTAGTTCCTGGTTCTAAGCATGGATTTATATTAGTGCCTCTCTGACTTCGGCTCTACAGCAGGATTGTACATCGAATGCTATGTTGGTGTATGCACTGTGTATGCTGTACAGTTTATATAACTGTTCATGGGAAAAGCCCATGAAAGACTGACACACCCTTGAAGTGCAAGTTTTCTCTTGATGACTTGGTAAAGAATTGCATATTAAAGGTTTCTCTGTGTAAGGCTCTAACTGTTGGAAGTGCCCATCTGGTGTCTTGCTTCCTGACTATAGAAGATGACATTGAGTTTGAATTTGAGAGATGCTAATCAGAAGGCAGATGGGGTTGGAGAGGTGGTGGTGCTCACACAGCCTCATGCTCTGGGCCTGGGGCTTGTTTACTCAAGACTCCAGATAGAGTGGAGACAAGTAGACCTGGGGCAGATACAGTGCCTGGCTCATTTCCTGGTAGTGCCCACATTTGCATCAAATAGGGAGCTGCAGGGTACAGCAGACGCTCTGCAGACTCAGAGATTCTTCCTTTTATTGTGCCCAGAAATCCTCATATTTTGTCCCTCAAACTTAGAACGCAGGATGGATTTCTAAGGGGAGAAAACTCTCCTGAGTTTGCCGGCTCTCAACTCTAATTCAGTATACAGTTGAAATATTACTTTTGTATTAATTCCAGCATCGGCATTTTCTTTTGTATTTTGTTGAGAAGTCAAGAAATATAAGGGCATTTCCACAGAGCAGGCAACTTCTCTCCTCCTCTGAGGCTCAGGGACAACAGGGGACCGGCTTTAGTCATTTCCTGACTTCCTGATAAGATAGGAAAGCTAGAAGCAAGCAGGATTCCAGGGCCAAAGCCAAACAGTAGGTCCATGTGCCTGACTCTGCCACTGGCTGCCAGAGATGAGGCTGATTCCAGCCAAACCCAGCCAGAGTCATCTTCCTCCAACAGCAGGGTGAGGGAATGAGGGGAAGACACTTCACTTTCACGGAGTATGCACAGTCAGAGGGAAGAGCAGACCAGGACTGCAGGGCCTGCAATACTCCAGACAGGCAAGAAGCCCCAGAAGGGCCTAGATCTCAGACCCCATCACTTCTCATGAGCCAGCCTCTCACTCCAAGGAAGGGCACAACTTACTCATGAGGGTAAATGGCAGAGAGTTGATGGCTTTCCTGTCATAAGCCACTGTGACCTAGCAGTTTGGAGGTCAGAGAAACCCCTCTGTGAGTTCATTCCAAGGCACAACCTTGGCTCTGTGTAGCTCTCACCTCCCAAGGTAGGAGCCTGTGATGTGATTGGAATCTTCTTGAGTCATTTCATTCCTTTTCCTCTGCAAAGGCAGAAGAGCTACTCAGTTAAATGAAGTTACTGAAGGAAGTCCTCAGCATGTATCAGTGTATGTCCAAAGAGCCTGATACATTCCACAGACACTTTAAACTCCACACATGCAAAGCAGAAGCCATCACTTCTTGGGGGGAGTCTTGCCTTCCTCTCATACTTCTTTCAATGGCTACTCCCAGCTGCTTAAGCCAAAAAGGCCACCTGCGCCATCAGCTCTGCAATGTGCCCACAGTCCTTCTGGGCTGAGCTCAGAGTGGTGATCTCCACCACTCCCCATTCTTCTACCACTGTCTACCTCAGCCTGTCACCTGTCCTGATGACACCAATAGCCTCTCCTTCCGATGTCCTCTGGATCTTTCTAGAAACAGATGTGGAGTCCCTTGCCTTCAACATGCACCATATTCCTCCTTTACTGTCAGTCATGGGATGAGTCCAGCCACTCTAGCTTGCTGTACAAGTCCCTACCCTTCTGTGCCCACCTGCCACCCTGCCCCTTCCAGCAACACCCACCCAGGCACAATGCTTTACCCAGGCCCTTTCAAGCTTCCTAGGCTTTGCACCTTCTGTTTCCTATGCCTGCGCCATTCCCCCTGTGTCTGTTGGACCCGTTATTACTTGAATGTGAATCTCCCCCTCCAAGTTCTGCACCCCTTCTCTCCCCTCAAGCCCTCCTCTGCACAGCTGTTCACACTTTACTGTCACAGGCAGTGTCCAAATGCAATCATTTTTTTTCCCATCAAAGGCAATGTCATTCATTTTTGTCCCTCTATCCTCTGCTTATTTTGTGCAATGTAAACCTCTGTCGAAAGTCTGCCACCCCTGACTATGGAATGACAGCCAACTATCAAGACAAATGTGTTAGATCCATTTCATATATGATGCATGCCGCCCACATGTCTATAAAAGACAAAACAATAACTCTCCACTGGCTTGGCATATTTGAATGTGGAGACATGTAGAAGAAATCCTAAATGTCATTTCTGATTCACCCAGCAAGTGGGCCTGGCGGATGGAGATGTGAGAGGTTTTCTGTGTAAGTCTATTGTTTGACTTGTCACAAAGAGCTTATATGCTTTTGCAAAGTCAATTAAGAAAAAAATGATTAAATGGTGCTCAGAGACTAAATAGGCTTTAAGAGAGACCATTTCAGAAAGGAGGAGCTGTGTATACCTAGAAAAATCTGAAGAAGAAAATCCAAATTACCAGAGCATATAATTAGGGTACCATTACTCATTTTGTAAAGGATTTTCCTCTAACAGGATCTTCCCAGCTTCTTCTATAAAAGGCGATCTGTAGAAGCCCTTAGGAATTTGAGTTAGTTCACAGATCAACTACACTAAGAGAAAATTTGGAGAGTTGGTACCAATTGATGACCAGACAGAAGTGAACACAAACTCTTCTCAGTTTAAAATAAACTCCTATGAAGGAGATTATGATACTGAACAAACTCAAAATTTACATACCTTTTCATTTGGGTCAATAGCAGGTTTGATGTCAGGACTTGGCACTTGCTAAGCAAATACTCTACCATTTGGGTCATGCCATAACCAGTGTTTTTGCTTTGAATTTGTTTTTGAGATAGGATCTTGAATTTTGCCATGGGCCAACCTCAAACCATGATTCTTCTACCTCTGCTTCTTGAGTGGCTAGAATTCCCATGTGAGCTGCTGTTCTTTTGGGGGAATCCTCCTCAGAGCACTGGCTCTTGGTACCAACCATAAGAAGTCCTCCTGTCAGATGCAGTAGTCATCTTGACAGGGATACCCAAGGACCATAGAGTCACACAGCAGCTGAGCTGTCCCTGAGCGTTCAGATCTAGGTGCCATCCGCTCTGTCCTCTCTTCCCAGCTCAGGAGTCTCACTCCCAGATTTCTGTAGCTCCTAAGGATCTTGGTGAGCTCAACTCTAAGAGTGCCACATCAGGTGAGTCTGTGAACTTGTTTGCCCTTGTGTGCAAAACTTTATTCAGTTAGTGGAAGGCATCAAGAGAAAAATAGTGTTTACCTCTTTCTCTCAAAATTAAAAAGTATGAAGGGATTCTGCCTCCAGACTGTCTCCAGGCTGAAAATTGCATAAATTCTTGAATGTTCATGCTGCCTGTTCATGTAGCCTGTCCCGTAAATTGCCACTTGCCATCCCTACAATCATGGGAACCAGTTCCTTAACAAGAACCTGTCTCCTCCATTTCCATCATCACTATCTCCATCATCCCCATCTCTGTCTTTGTCTCTCGCCTACTTGGTTCTCATTCCCTTGAGAACTCTGAATATTGAAAGACACTGGAGGAGGCAGGAGAGATGAAGGGCCAGTTCACTATACCTACTACTAATGAGGTAGAAGGAAAGATACTGGGATATAGATTCTGTGAGCAACAGGGAGAGAAAGAAGAAGGCAACATGGATGTCAGGGTCCCCTCATGGGTGACTTGCCTCTGGCAAGGATCAGGGTGTCATGCCCGTGACCACATCAGGTTGGTTCATGAACTTTCATGATATGGAAGGTAGAACCTGTACCAGAGAGCTCCATGAGCAAACAGGGCATGTCCCTGTTGTCTTTGGAAGACTCTGATGACATTTCCCATGCCCCAAGCACCTGCGATCCTCACTGTATACTTCCACAGCTGGCCTGGCCTGGGATAGGTCATTCGGTCATAGCTTAGTCACTGATTAAACAAATGCTTAGTAAGTGTCTACTATGTCAGATACTGCTGTAGGCTTTGGAGATAATGATGTTAAATGAAAGTAGCAGAGGCTTTGCAGGTAGGAGGGCTGGATGGCTAAGTGAATCTATTTTAGCTCCTTGATTTCAGTACTTGTTGTTTGCCTTAGGCATTGTGTTTCCCTTTCAGTGCTCCCACTAAAGTATGGCCAGAAAGACTTTCTTTAGGTTTATCACCCACAGAGATAGTCTGGGATTTGTATAAATATTAGAGTAGAAAACACTCAAGAGAATACAAGCATAAAAGCTGTCCAGTTTCTGTTATATGGTTGTTTAGTCCTCCTGTAACTTTCTGGCTTTGGGATCCATACACTACCATATTGCTTGCCTATAACCCTGAGTTTTTCAGACAACACGCCTGAGTTCTAGGTCTATCTCCACTAAGATAGAAGAAATCATGCTTCTTTTCATCCTGAAACATGCCATTAAGATGGCATGGCCACATTTAGCAAATAGAAATTAAGAGCACCCAAAAAAAACCCCAAAAAACAAAAAAACAAATAGAAATTAAGAGCAGCCAGGTAAATGTGGATTTCATTACAACACACAGAATTCTGGTCGGGGCCAGATAATACATGTTCAAAATGCAGCATGGGACATACTTATGGTAACATACTTATGGGACATACTTATTTGTTTATCTGAAATTCAAATTTGAATGAGGGTTTTATGCTTTATTTGGCAACCCTACTTAAGATAAAGGGATGTTTAACTCTTCCACTTTCATGGGAGTATTTCTGCTTGACACTCATCCAGGTTCTCGCCTGAGGTCTGCTGACTTCCTTTGCAGATGTGGTAGAACTTTTGTAATAGTCTCAATATATGACTTCTCTCTTTATTGGAGACCATACCATCTTCATTCTGCACACACAGATCTTTGCCTATCTCGGTGAATAACACCATGTGAGTCATATAATCAGTATTCCTTCCACAGAACAAAAATCATACACCATATTACTGGTCTGTCTGAATGGCCTACGAGAGCTTTGTACTTTTCTTCAGGAAGTCAAAGCTCAGTTTCCCTAGTGACGATGTTGAAAAACCCCAAGGACAGTAAAGCTCCATAAACAGTTGGTAGATATCCACACCAGAGTACTTCAATTTCTCCTGCAGATGAGAATGTAAAACAGCCAACCACATGACATGCCTAGAAGCTATCTTCAACTGTTTTAATCTATTGAGTGCCCAGAAGCAACTTCTACATTTTTGTTTTATATTCCTTTTAAGACAGTCAGTCTGTAGAGTAGTGAGGTAAAAAAGAAATAGCTAACAATGTTCAAGAAAAAAACAATCTAAAATCAGCATGTGTGGAGTGATGACAAAAACATACACATTTCCTTTGCTTCTACTGGCAATTTCCAGGCTCACACATCATGTGATATGCACTTAGCCACATACTTCTTTTCCAGTTTAACCTATTAGGTTAGATCTACTAGATTTCCTCCTTCCCCTGACACACAACTAACACAGTGTTTCTTGCTTTCTCATCTTGAAGTGGAGTGATACACTATCACTTGATTCACCTATAGTAAGTATGTGTCATAATAAAATATGTCCTAAGATTAGCAAGAATTACAAGTTCAGGCTCTACTCTTTACACTCACTGTCTAGGCAATGTTAAAAAGTATCACTACTCACTTCTCTTTCTCCCCTGCCTAGCTAGGCATATTTGGAGTTTTCCAACAGATTGTATATCCAGTGAGGCTAAAGAACCTCATTTCATTTGCTGCTTCATTCATCTAGTAGGGTTGCCGATCACATGATATGCTTCACAAGTCTACTAGGATCACCATACATAATACCACAGTCTCAGTGGTCTAAGCAACAGACACTTACTTCCTCACCGTTCTGGAGGCTAAACGCCCAAGGTCAAGGTGATCAGTAGGTCTGGTTTATGTGGAGGCCTCTCCTTGACTTATAGAAGACTGCCTTCTCTGTGTGCTCATGTGGCTTTTCCTTTGTGCTTCAGCCTAAAGTGTCCTTTGTGAGCAGCAGTGTGCAAGTTTTATTTCTTACAATGACACAAGTCAGTTGGATGCAGACCTACCTGATAGCCTCATTTCACCTTCATCACCTCCTACAGGCTGTCTGTAAATGCAGCCTCATTGTGAGCTACCAAGTTTCACCCTGTGAATTTTAAGGGGACACAGTTCAGCTCATAACAACTGTTTCTGTCCAATAACTACTTCGTCCTGGCCACAGGGCCGATAATAACTGTCTATTGAAGTAATACAAGAACTTGGAAAATGTTATTGGTGAGATATGTTTCTTGGTAGCCCAGCACACTAGATTAGTAAACTTATTTTGCATGCATACATTTTGCTGTGTACTGTATAATGGAAAGTCGTCTGGACAGCTTTTGACATCCTGTCTCCCAGAGGTCTAATTCGAGTACATGCTTCACACACTCAGGTGCACATGGATTTAGAATGGTGGCTGAGAATCTCCACCTGCACTTTTTCAGCCCTACTTTCAGCAGATGTGTGACCTCTCTCTCCACAAAAGCATGAGTCTCCAGTTATTATTTCCTTCCTATTGGGAGTAAAAAGAAAAAAAAAGCAGAACTAACCAAAGATGTGCTACTTGTCTTGGGGACAATGGGAGTCTCAACAACTTACGCATTTTCTGAGCTTTGCACTTTCAGTCCTTCAGGAAAAGAAAAAAAATTTAAAAAATAGCTCAAAACTTTGATCCCTGGGGAGGTGAAGCGGAAGTTGATCTTCACCATTAAATTTTTTTATAGATAGCAAAGTCCATACTTCCACCTGCATCCAAAGCCCAGAGGCAGCTGGCAGAACAAAGCAGCGGAGCAAAAGAGTTGGCCAGAATCTCTTAAATTGCCTGGGTACAGGTGCAGCTTGTTTTTCATGTTGGTGGCAGTCACTAGTGATTGACAATGTTTTACTCAGCAGACTTAACCCTTTTGTCTCCGAGATGAACCACAGGTTCAAATCTCATGGTTTAGAAACCAGCTCCTTCCTTTGACCGTGTGTTCCCAAAGCAATTCAACCCAAGTGGGTGGGCACAGCACTTTGGGTCACGGTTCCCTTGTCAGGAAAGAAGGAAGTAAGAAATCTGAGTAAAATCAGTTTGAAGGAAAGGTTGTTCAGGCTAGAGTGACTTTTTAAAAAATTTTCATCAAGAGACATCCAGATGGAGATGGTCTGTGAATGGGACCGTGTTGGACTCGGTGGGTACTCAATATGGTTTATACTGCCAGACCTAGGAATCCTGTTCCTATTTCCCCTTATTATTATTTTTCTTTTAAACAGTTTATTTTGGAAGAGAAGCCAGAAACAGAGAGAAAATACATTATCATGCAGTTCAGATGGAAAACCGTCACATAGGAAGACCTGGGTAGTTTCACTGTTCTGGTCCTACTTTGCTGTTTCCTCCACCTTCTCCTGAAGCTGGACCCCCTCTCATCTCCGGGTACCTTCCATAGTTGTATACAAGGACATTAGTTATTTGGAAAGTCTCTCCACAGAGTCTGAATTTGTGCAGAGTCCCATCTCTTTAGGGAGTGTTTATGGGGGTATATGAATTAAGAGGTCATATACATTTGTAACAACTCATAGATAAAAACTCTGAGCTCTCAATCCATCTCAAGAGTTAAGCCTTGGAAAGAGGCCAAGTACAAGGAAGAATTGTCTTCTAAATAGTGAGCCCTCCTGGGGAGAGGGGGGAGGTTTGTTAGAGCTGATCACAAGTTAACACTTCAGGGAAGGCCAGAGAGCTGTGGGCTGGGCTCCTCAACTTTCCAGAGTTCTTTGTGCCCTCAGCAGGGTCTTGAGCCCAGGGAAGAGCTTGTTAATAAAGTGTTAGTATTGTAGGTCAAATGGCTTCTCATTATTGTAGGTCCATATAAATCATCTCTTAGCATACAGATGAAAATTCTTGATGATTTAAATGCTGGGAACATACCATAGCACACAAATAGAGCATGCCCTCAATAACTCACAGCACAGAGCTAGAATTTGACTAGAGAGTGGAAAGAATGACAGACAGACAACACTAACACTTCCCTTGAGAATCTTAGTAAGTTTTCAGTGATCACATGTTATCAGGGCCCTACTGCGCAGTGTCTTTGCTTTGATAGATCTCTTGTAAAGGAGCTCAAGCTAGGGAGAAAGCATTCGTCCAGATGTCAAACTCTCCACACTCAAACTGGATAATCTGGATGGAAAATTATCAATGAAACCCTGTAGCTGGGTAAGCAATCTATTTTCATTCATAAATCAAACTTTTAGAATGAGTCTTGACGTATCTGTATGTCCCAAAGCTATTGAGTTGAAATGCTTTGAATATTCATTAATCATTTTGATCTTAGACAGAGATAACAGCTGCTAGTGATTTTGCATGAAAAAAATGCGAAGATTATGTGTACTATGATGATACTCTCACAAGGCAAAGCTTAGATGAATGACAACATAATCAACACAATAGATATTGCTCACCAGATGCACAGTAGGGAAAAATGCCTCAGAAACACTTTAGCCTGAGTGGGAAGACCTCCTCACCCCAGAGCCTAGCACAGGCCCTGCAAATATGCTACTGAGAGGCTTCCCAAGTGCTCCCTTGCAAGTGATGCGAGCCACTCCTAGGCTCCACTTCAATATTCACCCAATCCTTTTACCCTGATGTCATCGCTACAATCTGGAAGCAGAGGAGTCCCAAGCCCAGAGGGGTCCACGAAAGATGAGAACAGGTGATTTTCTTTTCCCTTTGGTTCTTCCATAAGGGAGCTAACTCTTTTCCAGCCCCACCTACATTCTAACAGATTTACACACAAGGGGTTATTGCAGGTTCTAGACTTTGGATATTCTCGGCTTTGGGGAACACCTGCCCCCCCGCCATCTTTTTTAAGTTCATAAAGGTAATTACCATTATTTACAGTACGGAGGGCAAAGCCCTACCCTGGGCTTCAAGCCAGGACTGCTTGGGAGTAAAGCTGGGAGTAGAGTGTAGTAGGGTGAGCCAAGACCAAGACAAAAGCACAATTATGCTCACTTAAGAACTCACAGAGGTGGGAGGGCCATGGAGGAAGGTGGAGGATCCTAGGAGGTGTGTGCAGGGCGGGGCTTCCTTTGAAGTTCTGCATAAACCTTGCTCATTATCCCCTCAAATGCAGGGAATGAAGATTCTTGGTTTCCATTCTGGATCTCTTACTGAGCTGTGCCATAAGGAAATGGATTTCCTTATGACTTGATTTGCCAATGTTTAAAACTTCAAATAAAAGAATTAAGAAAACAAGAAATGTTGTGTAAGGTGTTATGAAGTTATTTTAAGGTCTTGGTAGAACAAAATTCAAGTAAAATACCCAAATACTTTGTCCTGTCTATATTCTACTTTACTTTTTGAGAGGGGAGAGAGGAGGGTAGGTAGCTGGTGTTTGAACACATGGTCTTGCATTATTTGCAGACAAATGTTTTTAAGTCTCCAGCCTTCAATTTCACTTTTAACCTATATCACTACCCTTCTTCTTATTCAGGTCAGAAATACCAGTAAAAATGCTTAAAATTACAAGTATGGAGGCAGAAAAATGTTGTCACAGCCCATCTGGTTCTTCAGTAGGTTACTCCTTGACTGGCTGCCTGCGCACATTACTTCTTGTTAACTATGCAATGTGGTTTTCCTTCCTTTCATGATTAAATCCAGATGACTACTTGTACTGTTATGAATCAGTGGCTCACAATTGTGATTCTCATAACTCAATAGGCTAACATCTGGAGGATGGATGTTCAAGACCAGTCCGAGCAGAAAAGTCTGTGAGATTCCATTTCCAAATTAACCAGCAAAATGCTAGATTGGATGTAGTGCTTAAGTGCTAAAAATTCCAGGTAAGCAAGCCAAGCAAGCACAAAGTCTTAAGTTCAAATGCCAGTACCACACACAAAACATTTTTATTTAATAAATGAAGGTGGGGGGAACCTTGTAATGAGAATGTTAGCATGCCTTTACATCCATAGCACCCGAAAGCAAGAGGGCAATCAGTGATCAAGGACCAGGATTATTACATGGAACATTATACTCTACTGGGCCTAGCTAGGATGTTTGGAGCAGGAATTTCTCAGCAGTGCACCAAGGGCAGATTCCATAGGAGGTTAGTGGCCCTGAAGTTCAGAAAAACAACCATAGAAGTTTGGGCCCTTAATTTAAGAGCAAAATTATCTTTAGAAATCAGTTGCAGATATGGGATAGAGGAAAGGAGAATCATAGTCAGGCTGGAAATACTGCTATGTCTCCACCTGAATTCCAGGTGCCCTGGGAGCCTTCCAACCATCTGGAATTGAGGCTGCTTCAAGAGACACGTGCAGTATGTGTTTGACTTGCTTTTGTTTACATGTATTACCAGCTGGAAGCCAGAAGCTATGGGCTTTTCAAACAATTATGACTGGAAATAAAGGGAATCAAGGAGTTGAAAAGATAGGTAGTGATAAGTTCAGGAGGGGGTGGGTGTACTCATGTCATGTCAAAATAGAGCAGGAGGAACAGGGAGAGAGGAAGCAGATTTCCTATCGTAAACAGAAAAATATACATAGAGTATACATTTTGATATGATGCTGTTGAGTGTATATATCATTATTTCTACTTACAATGAATCCTCAGTCAGTTTGTCTGGATATAGAAAGTGAACTTCTGGGCCTAGATTTGCCTTTGTTCAATATTTATTGAATATGCTTACTGTGTGCAGCACTAAGATAAACACTGGGAATGATGAAAAGAGGTTACTGCCAATACAATGAGATGACTTGTGAGACTGTGGCTCATGATGGAAATGGGCCCAGGGCCAGGTGAGCACAGGGCCTCTGGCCTCTCCTCAGGATAGCAAAGGGAGCCTTAAATGAGAACATGCCAAGTAACAGGACTTTACACAAAAAATAGCTTCTTTCGCCCTAAAAGGAATCCCAACAATATCATTCCCAGAATGGCATGAGATGTATTATGCATCATCCATTATTTTGTATATGGATAATTTTTTGTATCACATTATTTAAACATTAATGGATGAAGTGGATATTCCCAGAGAATATGCAACTTTGAGATTCATTTTGACCTACCTGTTTACTTTGGCAAATAGTTCTGCAAAAGGAATTTGAAACTTGGTAAATATTAAATGGTCAGCCTTCTCACTCCATTTAGTAGTAGAAAATTGTTTTTGTCAACTGTGAATGCAATAAGCATTTGTGGGTTTTTTTTTAAAGCCAGTATGGTATATAGTTTGGTAATGATAAAGGGAGTTTTGGAGCAAACAAACAAGAAATCTGATCCTCCTGCTATTTCCTAGCTTATTCAAGAGCAGTTACCCAGAGTGCTGAGGGTAAGTATCAACTTCTAAGCTGGAAGCATCTCAAATACCTCCAATTCAAGGCGTTCAAAAATAAAAGGTGCTCAACAGCATCTCTAGTGTCAGTGTAGCAGGCTGAGCACAAGAGGTTCTGACCTGTAGCAGACCTGGCTCAGCTGAACTTGTGACAGAAGATTCTGGGCTCCATCATCTTTTTCAGGTTAGCCAGGTAACTTGTATCCTTCTCTCAGCCTGGGAGTCTTCAGGGAGTTCCTGGAACTTTTCATGTCAAAAATGCTAGGATGCTTGTTGAGCAAAGAGTTGTTTGAAGATTTTAGATGATAAAAATATGGTCAATAAAAGAGATGGTTTTATTTAATAGCATGGAAAAAACAAATCTTCAACATGAGGAAGCTGAGAATGCTTAAACTTAAATGCCTAGACAGTGATAGCCAGAACTTTTGTTTTCCCTTAGAAAACTATTAAAATTGCAAAAAGAAAAGTGATCAAGATATCAAATGAACAGACAGTCGAATTCAAAGATGCAAATTTTAGAGGACTTTTGAAGGCTTTTTACCCTTAGATGAATGGGAATGCAAAAACCAGGATGCAAATCAGATTTAATCTTCTTGCTAATTTGCCTCAATAAAAAAGCAAATGTCATAAAAGGAAGATTACATCCACATTTTAAGATTGTGTTTTTATGTAAATAAAGAGTTGCTCAGACCTCAGTAGGGGAATGAGGAGAGAGGCATTCCAGGTCACTCACTGTGTGGATAGACCCTAGCTAGCTTCAAAGGCAGATGGAGATGGGCAGCAGTAATGCTTTTAATGGTTTAGTGTTGAGCTTAGTTGAGAGCCACTGGCTGATGTCAGAACAGAAGAGAAGACAGAAAGGAATAGGGGGTGGAAAGACAGTGTGAGAATGAGGAGAGAAAGAATGAGGAAAGAAATATAGAAGAAAAGCTGTGTCATGGAAAAGTGTAGTCTAATGGCTGACTAATAAAGTTGTCATATATTTCTGCCACAAGCAGCACTGAGGTCTGAGTTCAGGGCCTCACTCTTACTAAGCTCTACTGCTTCTTTTTGTGTTGATTGATTTTTTTTTTTTTTTTTTTTAGATAGATCCTGGCTCTATGCTCAGGCTAGACTATGATCCTCCTCCTCATGATTCACCATTGTTCCTGAACGTTGACTGGGATTTCTTGAAATCATTGCCTAGCTGACCTCAAACCGTGCTCACTGGATTTTGGCTTACCAAGTGTCCAGGATTATAGGCATGAGCCATGGCACCTAGTCATAAATTCCCTATTTTTGACATTTTTTTAAAGATTGTATTTCGAGAATATCTTGTTATTCTGAGCATAAAAAAAGGTTTAAGGAATGTTTAATGCTTGTTGATTTGTAGCTTGAGTATATTAAAGGATTAAGAACATATCAACTATCTTATTAGCATTTACATCCTGGTGGAGACAGAATTCTGACTTTCTACTGTGTGCAAACCCATTGGTAGGCTCTGGGTTTCCAAAAGTGTCTGACACCATTTATAAATTCCTTGAGCTCACCACTTACAAATGGACTGGCTCAATGTTATGTGTGAAGTATCTTGGTAGATACAATAGAACAGTATAAAAATACAAAGAGGAGGACAATCATTCAAGCATCCTAGTGAGGACAGTGCTCACTACAAAAACTTGAGTTGTTCTGGAAACTATAAATCACCTTATTCCCAGTACCTTCTCTGGGAAAAGACCACTGGGTTTCATCTCAAGTGTACATACCCTAGCATTCTTTCCTCATTTACTTTTGCTATCACTTTCAAGGCAATTGAATTTTATTTCTTATGTGCAGTAGTAGATTTATAGGATTATTCTAAGATAATGGGAAAAGTCAGTGGATAAAGACATCAGGAAGAGTCTTAAGTCAGATTATATTCTGTGAAAGATTCTTTGGTACTCCAAGTTGGTGAGTTGTTGGAATTAAGTCTTAGAGTAAAAGAGAACTTGTTGCTCATTAATAGAGTAAGGAACACAATTTATTTACATTTGAATAATTTATTTGGCTTAAATAACTCTTATTATATGTCCTTCTAGTTTTTCACTTGCTCTTATTTGGACTCTGTTACAATTTTGCATTTTAAATTTTCGCATATTAAGAATATACATTTAAATATAAGATCATAGCAAAACATAGTTGATTCAGAAAGATATGCGTCTAAATGAGTCTTGTTAGTTTACAATTGCTTCTTGTATTGGGAATATAAACTGGCTATCTGATCATTTATTTCCATATCTTTAAGATATTGATGAAGTTTTTTTGTTTGGAAGGAACATAGCACTGGAAGAAGACCATTTTTTCTGTTTAGTAACTGACAAATTTTTAAAAACCTTGCTGTGACTGACTTGAAAAAATTAAGGGATGATTCATTTCCTAACAAGGTGGTTATGAGGTACAAGTTTTGTAATATGGGTAGAATCTTCTGAAAAGCCACTGTAGGTGACAGTAACTACAGATGCCTAGAAAATTCAAGGAAAAAGCAAAAAAGGTGTAATAAACCTCTATGTACACGTGTTAAAACATGTAAGTGTTAAAATAATTGAGAGTTCTAAATTTGTTTGTTTTTGAAGAAAGAACACAAATTAATTCAGAATATATCAAGATTGCAATATAAGACCTGAAGCTTTGTGACTACTGTAGGAAAACTTAGAACACTTGGAAGATAGAGGCACAGGCAAGTATTTTCTAAGCAGGACTCTAATTGACAATGAAATAAGAGAAAGGATTGACAAATGGGATTGCATCAAGTTAAAAAGCTTCTGTGTATCAAAGGAAACAATCATCAGCTATTCAAAGGATGAAGAATTAATATCTGGAATGCACAAAGAGATAAACACATTTAAACAGAAAAAGAACAAGTAGTCCAGTTAATAAATAGGAAAATGAATTGAACAGACAGCTCTCAGTAGTACAAATGATGATCAAATGACAAAATTATCAACATCCTTAGTCATAAAGAAATGCAAATAAAAACTATAATAAGATTCTATCTCGGTCCAGTCAGGATGTCTGGAGACAGAAAACAAGTGATGATGAGGATGGGCGTGGAGGAAGGAATCTTCATACTTAGTTGGTATGAACATAAACTAATGTAAATGTGATGGAAATCAGTATAGAAGTCCATTAAAATTAGGCCTATCTTATGACCCTCTGCATACCACTCTTGAGCACACATTTGAAGGAGTAAATCAACATAGAAGAGAGATACCATATACCCATATTTATCAAAGCACTATACACAACAGTTGTGATGTGGAATGCGCTTACGTGCCCAACAATGGATGAATGAAGAAAATGTGGTGTATATATGATAGGGGGGATTATTCAACCATAAGGAGCTCATGGAATTGTCTATAAATGTCATCTCTTTTGACTCACCTTGTTTATGTGTTTACTTACTTTCAGCCCTGGCTCACTTGTCACAACCTAATTTTAAAGAGGTCTGAATGTATACGGTTGAGGAAATTGAGGACTGTTTTGACTTAGGATTTGACAATGAAGCTTTAAGTGAGAATGTTACCTACTAAATGGCTTGGACTCAACCCTAGGAAGCAAGGTATCCAAATAAAAATAATATAATATAAAAGGGTCTTCTTGGCTTTGTTTTTGGACTGTATCCCCCATCCACTACCTCACTTCCAAAGCTGTCCATAGGAAAGCTCTAAAAGATGTTCAGGTAGAGGAGAGCACAAGATGCCCTTCCTTTACCTTCGGTGGTGGTGTTCAAGCAGGGTCTCACTGCAGTCCACACTTGCCTTAAACTCTCCATTCATCTGTTTCTGACAGCTAGGGATCTCAGGTGTGCACCATCATGCCTGGCTTTTGTTTGGTTTTCCTGGGGTTATTTAAGCTTAGGATTCTGTTGGCTGCTTTTCCTTTCAAACTGAGGCCAAAGAAACAAACTTCTCTGGTCATATGAGATCCATGTCCAACACAAGTTTAAAGAGGAAGAAAAGCATTAGAGAAAATATGAACACACTTGTTTACATATGTTCACAGCCTCTGGGAACTATGCTGGGATCATTTGGAGTCCTGCTGAAGCTTCTCTCGGCTTCCCACTAAGCAAGGCCCCTCTTCACTGCCTTGGACCTTTCCTCACACCATTCCCTGTCACAGAAACTTTCAGATTCGAGGTTCCCAGGCCCTCGTAGGTCTTCCTTCTCTGGGAAACAAGCAAGGCTGTGGATTTTTGCACAAGGTTGTTCTCAGTTGTTAGATCAGGTAGCTGCACTTTTGCGGCAAGGACTGTCCTTCCTTAGGGCGCCATCCTTAACATCCACCTCAGCTCTACCTGCGACACATCTCACTATCAGGTAAAGAAATGACAGTTGTTTCAGCTAGAAATTAATTGATTTTTAGGACCTACTTGACAAAAACATAAAATATCACATTTATGTTTGCAAAATGGCAGACCACTGATCCCAGAAGAGGGTTTTACACAGATCGAGATAGTGGTCTTGGAATCCCATTTGTAAGAAAAAGATACATTCAAGAGACTACCAAACTGAAAAGCTGATTGTATCTAGCACCAGATGCGCATGCTTGGGACTGCATCCTTGCCTGGCTGGCCCTTTTCAGGAAAATATCTAAGTATTACCAGAGCCCAAGAACTCTTCCATATCTTAAGCTATGTTTACATTGTGATTCAAAGGTAGCTCCTGGCTCTAGGGCACTCTAAATAGAATATCCTCTAAAGGCATGCTTGGAAAAAATATGTAGCTTCGCTTTACATGCTTGTAGATGTGCAACAACTGTAGTCTTAACAGTCTGTCACAAGGGTATTGGATGTTTCAGTTTGCCAGACCTGTCATGATAAATTAATTACAGGATGTTGCAGAAATGGCAAAGCTCCAGCAGCATCTTGCATGGTTTAATATAGACCCATTTCCCCATTTCAATGTATTTGTGGTTAGATAAATCCTCAAGAAATTTACAGCTGCTATAGACGAGTTTATTATGAAGTCTGCCTGCACATATAAATATAAAAATGTGATGTTTTACAGTGCATAGATTTTAATGCTGTGTCTTTATCACCATGGAACTATTTGGTTGTTAAAAGCAGCATCTGCAGATATGACTGAACATTCGGTTTTGTTAATTAGTTAGAGTTGGTTAAAACACATTACTGTGCTTAACACATATTGTTGCGCTTAACCATTTTTCATTAGCTTAAATGGCAAAACAATTTTGTAGAATATTTTTGTATAATGGACCTGTGAACAAATTTAATAGAAAAAAATTAGCTGTTCTTCAGCTAAAAACACTGAAAACCTGAAGTGAACCTACCAACCTTTTCTCCAGGGATTCTTCTTTTAGTCTCACCACTGCTGTTTGCAAGCTTCAGTTGCTCCTTTTTTTTTGCTCTAGCAACAAGTTATTTTCCTCAGTTTCTTGCTTTTAACCCCTTACACACTCTTATTTTTTCCCCTTGTTTTCATTAAGCAAACCATCTCCATTCCAAGAAATTGTAAGGAATCATCCTTTTATTGGCAATAGACAGGTTTACTTATAAAAATGTATAACTAGACCATTCTTTAATTTCCTTCTACTAATAAAAATGTATAAGTAGACCATTCTTTAATTTCCTTCTGTTATTAAAATCATTCTTGAGAAGGAAAAAGAGAACTACAACAAGTAAGCATTAGATTTTTCAGTACTTTAAGAAGTGACATTGAAATATATGTCCAGTTAGGCCATGTTTACATAAGTGGTGAATGGTAGAACATGAATTACACTTGGTGTGTATGTTTATATAAAATTCCCTTTTTAGAAAGAAATTTTTCTTTCAACATCCATAGCAGCACTAGCTTCTTAATTTTTTGTGAAAACCAAAACCATCCATAATTAGTATGAACTTGAGGTGTTGGAAGAGTAAGTTTAGAACACATGGTGGTCACATCATATGCTTGATGTACATGTAAAGCGGGATCATTAGAAATATATAGTGCTGTGTTTACAAAACAAATGTTTTTATGTTATCCACTTCCCGCCTTAGCTTAGAGTATGTTCTATTCACCTTAATAATTAGAGCAGAAGGAAATGATGAATGAAGTGCCTCATTACCAAGTTTACTTCCCCGGTTTCTGTGGAGAGTAGCTGTCTGCCTTTGCCTAGTTCGACCATTGTTAACTCTAAATGATGCTGACATTCCTTTCTCCTGAAGATAATTGGGTGCATCCATAGATTGAGTTCGCCAATCAACACAGCCTTTTGATTGACATGCTGCTTGATGTTTTTATTATCTTCTATATGACTGGAATGGCGCCTTTTCTGCTTCTTAAATAAAATGTTACTGTACATGTAATTAGTGAGTCTACAGAACCTATTCCTTAAGGAGACATAGAACTATAGCATAAACTCACCAAAATAATTGCAGAATGACACAAATGATGTCTTAAAATGATTTTCACTCACATATCTCATTTTTTAGGTCACTATTGTATACAAATGTGTTATTTGATGTTTCTGGTCACTGAGTGGATCCATTTTTAGTTACTGTATATGTGAGTAGTATAATTTCACCAACTGGCTTTATTCCCCATTGCAACTGAGATTCATTACTTTAGGAATCTCAGGTGCAATATAAACAAAGCAGTTTTTACAGCTATTACTGATATTTTTAGGATGTGTGTATTTGGACAAGATATTTAACTTTCTAAGCTTTGCTTTCATATTTGTGAAGTAGTGGAGATTTTTATCTATCTTATAGATTGGATGTGAAAAATAGATCAGATCAGGCATAATAATAAAATAAAGATTTGGGAATTATTTATCATAAACTGAATGAAGTTAAAAAAAAGTCACACACATATAAAGTCCTGGATTATTTAAAAATATTCCCATTAGTTGAAGTTATGGCCTTCAGATAGAAATCATTTAAATACATACAAAAGCTTGAGGTTACTTCATTGTTTCTAAAACTTTCTTACCTTTTAAAAATATTTGTGGGTTAATCATGATAAAGCAAGATCATGCCATATACAGCTATAAAATATAAAGTTATTTCCAGACACTATTTTGCTGAACTTCCTAAAGAGAAAAGAACTTAAAAGAACTTTTGTATGACAGAAACTCTGCATAAAATTTCAGAAGTATCAAGCATTTGCAACTTAAAAGCATTGCTTTCATTTTAAATGCTTTTTTATATACCTAATTGCTTTATGGTATAAACTATTCATGTTTTAAATCTTTTTAAACTTGTTTTTTATTCTATCTTTGCAAGTGCTATTCACATTATAGTTTTGATACTAAAAAAACTTTACAAGATAGAGTTAAATTAACTCATGGGCATATGTTCCTATAAATGACTGAAATTGTAATCTTGATATATAAGGTAGTGTCAAATTATTCTTTAAAGAAATGACATAAAACTCAATAATTTCAAAGAAAGCAATGTTATTAAGAAAGTGTGCAGTACCATAAATCTTCAAGTAGACACTGGTTTCTGACTTCCTGCTGGATTATAATCAGGACCTACTACATAGAAGACATTCTCATGATCTCTTCCAGCCCATCTCCTCTCAGTGGGTATGGTGAAGAAATTTCATCAATCTATGAACATAACCCGAGTCTTACTTTGGCAGGGGAAAAAGTAGAAAAGGACTTGGCTTTGAGTAGAGACAGTTCTCCTAGTGTTTGCCTCATCTCTTTCTGTGGTCTTCAGTAATTGCAATATATAAAAAGGCTGTTCTTTTCCATATGAACACCAATATGTAGTAAATGTTTAGCTTCCCTAAGATTTTTTTCTTGATTCAAAATAGTTCTACAAGGAACTGACAACTACAAAGGATTAGTCGCTTTAAACGGTTCTTTAGTTCATTTTTCTAGTAGTAAATGCCCTAGTGCCCTTGGAGTCTAAAAAAAAGAAGTACATTTTTAAAAAATAATAAAATCTCTCCTCTGCTATTGCAAGTATGATTATCCTTTTCATACCAACCAAATTATTCTAACGCCAACATTTTCCATTTTGTATTTGAATCTCTGTTCCATGCACTCTCCTACACAGTGAGGGCAGCTCTAAGTTATTCTGAATGTGGTATAGTCACAGCTACATTTTCAAATGAATAAAAATTAATCAGTATTTGCTTATTATGATTTTACATACCACAATAAAGAACCTATTTCTTACCCTAAGTAATAAATATCTTTTTTTTCAAATTTTTATTATCAAACTGATGTACAGAGAGGTTACAGTTTCATACGTTAGGCATTGGAAACATTTCTTGTACTGTTTGTTACCTTGTTTATGAATGACATTTCTTAGATGACTTGAAAGGTTCTCCAGAAAATTAAAGAATATTTTATCACTGAAAAAAATGTGCAATCCATTGAAATTCTTTGTGAATTCAACCCAAACCAGAGAATCAACATGAATCTCAAATGATAAGCTGAAACTGCAGTGACATATATCTTTATTTGTAAACTATCAGGTACATTCACAAGACAGAAACAAGTTTACATGAGAATAACTCAAGCTGCCCAGGCCCAGCTGTACTCACAGTACAGATACAACCAGAATGACAGAAGCTTGGCACTAGCAGAACAAACTCTGTACTACAACTGCAGACTTCAGCAACCATCAATGCTACACAACACTTGGAAAGCACCCACACCCTCCCCCCTTTTTAGAGTTTTCCATAGCAGGGGTCACAGTTGCCATTTTGTATGCTTTTACAACATGTGCAAGGATAAGAGACACAAATACACATCTTACTTTTAAGTATTTCACTCTGGGTATACATCTGGATAAAATTTACACCTCAATGCCAAACACTGCTTTTCTCACTTCTTATCTTCATAGGATTAGGTGTCTATATTTGGTAAGTTTTCCTAATTAACTTGGTATTAGTTTTGGGTCTAAATATTTTATCAACAGATAACATATTGTAGAAAAAGAAGAATATTCATAAAAAAACTAAAATACACTTTTATATTATATCAAACTTTCAAAAGAACCATCAACATGGTAATAATACTGTTGTTCTGGGATTAAATAAATAATACAATGTAATAATTTAAAAACAAATATAAGAACTAAAATAAATATTATGGCATGTTAAGTCTACATATTATTTATATGTTTAAATATGAATTGCCTTTATTTAAAAAGGAAAGAAACTTGCAACAGGGTTGCTAGTTCAGCCCCAAATCACTTTTACTTAGGTGTTATGAAGTACATATATAATTCACTCAAAAGCAACACAAAATTTTAATCCTAAAATGCAACTTACTTTCTCTTAATGCCTTTGTTACTGGCATCATTTTAAACACACAATAGTCCGAAAAACCTTTTAAATAAGGTTGTTTTAAAAGCAGACACTTCATATTCTGAGCATAACATCACACATATAACCACATTACAGATACAATATTAATGATTTCTTAATAGACACTCTAACAATACAAATACTTTTTTATTCATGTTTGCTGAGTAGCAATTATAATCTTAATCCTTATTTGTTTGCCAACAGTGGTACTGTGATTTTGATACAATTACTGGAAATACAAGTACTAATACTTTGACCAACAGCAATCACAATGAGTGGTAACAATTAAGCTCCAAGGCCACATTGATTTTTCCAGCCACACTTCATTTATAATTTTTTTAGATTTTTTTCATAAAGACAAGAAGTAGTAGATCCTTTTTTTCCTTTGGATCTGAAAATTTCTAACTTCAAAGAAGAAATTCCATTTGGTTTGTCATTTCATTTCTGTACATTTCCTTGTCTCTTCATTCTTCTTCAACTCTTTACTAGGGAGAAAAGTACACAAAAGGCAATTAATGAAGCAGTATGTTTCAGGTATTGCCAAATCTTAGTGTGTACAGGCTACAACAAAAGTATGGAAAGACATTGTGCAACATCACACACACAACCAAAATATTAATTTTTTTTTTTGGCCAGTCCTGGGCCTTGGACTCCGGGCCTGAGCACTGTCCCTGGCTTCTTCCCGCTCAAGGCTAGCACTCCGCCACTTTAGCCACAGCGCCGCTTCTGGCCGCTTTCTGTATATGTGGTGCTGGGGAATCGAACCTAGGGCCTCGTGTATCCGAGGCAGGCACTCTTGCCACTAGGCTATATCCCCAGCCCCAAAATATTAATTATTAAATTTACTTTTTAAAACATACTGTCGACCTCTCTTTTATCATTAGCAACCTGTTCAAAGCTTTCCCCAGCATTAAGTTAATATAAGAACAAGAAAAATATATTTCTGTAGTATAGAAAAATTAATAACTTCCAGAAATTTAACAGCAAGCAACCAGAGCACAGAAAGGTCTACATTCAATAAGAAAAAATCACGGATGATGCTTTGGTGTTAGTGATATAGATCATTTCATCAAATAGCATTCTTTCAGTTAGTCCATGACAAAAATCACGTTTACAATTGATTTAATTATATTTTTCAAACTAAAAAAATAGTTTGTGCTACTTTTGACTGGCCATGATAGTGATGGCTAACCATGCATTTAGACACAATTTCAGTGTAAAACAAATTATATAATTAATAACAAAGATGAACCACTATGTAGATGAAGCAAGAAGTTGCTTTCTTAGAAACTACATGGTAGGGGTACTACAACTAGTGAAAGCTAATAAGCAAGCTGATCCAAACCTAGGCTCCTCAGTATAATGATCTAGGCAGCAATGCTGAGAATCTAGATTTATACAAAATATTACTGTCTTGCTCTAAATTCAGAGGCCCTGAGAAACAAGCTTCAGCTTCTGGACAATGATAAGTGGGCTAAAGTGAAGGCAACTCTACTGATCACTCCTGAGAGAAGCAATGGCTGGCACAATGTGGCAGGAAAGGGCAAAGGCTAACCATTCTTTAAGGCCTCTCCCACAGGGGCACAGGAGTAAGAGCAAACACCTCCACTTTTAGAAATAGACCCAATCTTAAATAAAATGGTTACAGTATTTTCATAAAAAAATTTATATATGAGAGGAAACATCTTTTTTAAGTCCATATGTCCTGATTCTAAATATTAAATAGAGCTATGCAGGTCACCTCATGTACTACAGCTCAAACATGATTCCTGTGATCTAATGAAAGCAATTAAGCTGAGTATAAAATAGTACAGATACAGCATGCCAAGGTATTATGCCACTTAAGGGCCCAGCAAAACAATAATTTTTATCCCTGTATGTATACAGAAAAGTATGTAAAACTTGGCTTAGTGTCTGATATAAATGGGGGAGAAAAATGTAAGTCACACAAAGTCCCTGAAAACTTCTAAAAGCATTTGAGAGGAAGAATAAGACAATACAAAATGAGAGGAGGTAGTAATAGGACAAAAAAGAAGAAAAACAGAAAAGCCAAGAGGAGAGAAGGGGAGTGAACAGCTGGAAATCAGTGAGATGGATCCTGCAGGTGCAGAGAGATCAGACAAGTTAAAAGAATCAGGAGGAGACCGAATATGAACAGTAAACAGACGGGGGCTGGGAATATGGCCTAGTGGCAAGAGTGCTTGCCTCGTATACATGAAGCCCTGGGTTCGATTCCCCAGCACCACATATATAGAAAATGGCCAGAAGAGGCACTATGGCTCAAGTGGCAGAGTGCTAGCCTTGAGCAAAAAGAAGCCAGGGACAGTGCTCAGGCCCTGAGTCCAAGCCCCAGGAGCAGAAAGGAAGGAAGGAAGGAAGGAAGGAAGGAGGGAGGGAGGGAGGGAGGAAGGAAAGAAAGAAAGAAAAAGAAAGAAAGAAAGAAAGAAAGAAAGAAAGAAAGAAAGAAAGAAAGAAAGAAAGAAAAGTAAACAGAGAACTCAGGACACTATCACAAGAGGAGACAGAAAAAGAAATTGAATGAATTAGGGAGCAAAGATGATAAGTTCAAAGGAAATGATTCAGACTCACTAGAGGAATAAACACATTGCATGGAGAATGACAAAGGCCATGTGTGAAGGGCAGAGGAGGGACAGGATAAGAGAAAGAGAAGAAATGGTCAAGTGTTACATCACAGACTACCAAAAA
Organism: Perognathus longimembris pacificus; assembly: GCF_023159225.1. Taxonomy (NCBI): domain Eukaryota; kingdom Metazoa; phylum Chordata; class Mammalia; order Rodentia; family Heteromyidae; genus Perognathus; species Perognathus longimembris. Next base: position 52,844,861 of record NC_063169.1, read on the forward strand.
CCCATACAGCACTCGGCATGGTTGTTGCTGACAGCATTGGGACTTGAAAGCTAACTAAGCCAAAGACATAGTAAGTCCAAGTTCAAGGTTTTCACAGCTAATGAGAAGAGAGAAGCCAAGTGAGCACTTTTTAAAAGGAACTTTAGGGGGCTGGGGATATAGCCTAGTGGCAAGAGTGCCTGCCTCGGATACACGAGGCCCTAGGTTCGATTCCCCAGCACCACATATACAGAAAAAACGGCCAGAAGCGGCGCTGTGGCTCAAGTGGCAGAGTGCTAGCCTTGAGCGGGAAGAAGCCAGGGACAGTGCTCAGGCCCTGAGTCCAAGGCCCAGGACTGGCCAAAAAAAAAAAAAAAAAAAAAAAAAAAAGGAACTTTAGATGAGATGAGAAAGGAAAATATGTGTAACAAGATTTTGAAAATGAAACTAGATCAGTGTTTGTGTGCATGTTATGTATTAAAAAAATAAGGTTCATAAAAATACTAGGCCCTGTCCCACAAGAAATTGAATCTGATAAATGTTCTCTGAAGGTTTTCTTCTGTGGCAAGACCCCAGGTTGTCTCACTAAGAGCTGAAGAGAAGGTGTGAACAGGTCATAGCCTCTGTCTGCAAGCACAGTCAAGAGTCAACAGACAAAGCCACATGTAATGCAAACAAGCTGGCACTTGGAGCCAAAAGACCATGTCTGAGTTCAGGTACTTCATGGTGGTGATTCCAAGACCTTTCTTTCTTTTCTTTTTTTTTTGCCAGTCCTAGAGCTTTGAACTCAGGGCCTGAGCACTGTCCCTGGCTTCTTTTTGCTCAAGGCTAGCACTCTGCCAACTTGAGTCACAGCGCCACTTCTGGCCTTTTCTATATATGTGGTGCTGAGGAATTGAACCCAGGGCTTCATGTATATGAGGCAAGCACTCTTGCCACTAGGCCACATTCCCAGCCCCAAGACCTTTGTTTCTTAAATGCAAATAGAACAGATTGTATTTGAAACTTGCTGAAAGTATTTTCATTTTGAAAGGAATGATTAAAATCTGAGTATAAAAATCAGAAAATGGGGCTGGGACTATGGCCTAGTGGCAAGAGTGCTTGCCTCATATACATGAGGCCCTGGGTTCGATTCCTCAGCACCACATATATAGAAAATGGCCAGAAGTGGCGCTGTGGCTCAAGTGGCAGAGTGCTAGCCTTGAGCAAAAAAGAAGCCAGGGACAGTGCTCAGGCCCTGAGTTCAAGGCCCAGGACTGGCCAAAAAAAAAAAAAATCAGAAAATACAAATGTTAGATTAAAATGAAAAGTAGTCACCACTATCACACCATTCATGTACCTATTAACATCCTTTGATGTATATTGTTCAACTTTCTGTGTAAATCATATGTAATCTACTGTATACTTACTTGAATTCTGTGTGTGTGTGAGTGTTGGTATTGGGGAACTCAGGGTTCTCTGGCCCTTGCTTGGCTCTTTCATTCAAGATTGGAGCTCTATCACTTTAGCTACAGCTCCACTTTTGGCTTTTTGCTGGTTAACTGGAGACAAAAGTCTCATGACTTTTCTACCTCGGTTGGTTTCAAACCACAATTCTCAGATCTCAGGATCCTGAATAGCTAGAATTACAGGTGTGAGCTATCTGCTTCTGGCTTATCTTTTAAACCTGATTCATCACATACATCTTTCCATCTCTATAAAATACTTGCATAATATAATGAATAGTGACTCTATTATACTGTTTTGTAAATGTTTCATAATTAAATCAACCCTCTTGTCACTGAAATTGAGTGTCTTCCTTTTATTTTTAAAAACACCTGCTTGAAGGAGCAACCACTTTAGTCAATCTGTCCATGGGTATTTTCCTACAGTAGATTTCCTGAAGTAAGACTGCCAGATCAAAGGATATATATTTTTGTTTTGTTTTGGGTCCACTATGTTCCCTTGGCTGATCTTGAACTCCTGAAATCAAGAAATCCTCCTGTCTCAGCCCCTCCAAACTATAAGTACTAGTAAGAGCCAGTATGCCACATTACAGAAACATTCAAAAACTTTTTATTAAAATATAGACTACTAAACTATCTTCCACAGTGATGACCAATCATATACTATTGGTAGTTGTGCATGGGGGAAGCTACTTTCCTAACTTTCATCAGTACAGTAACCTAGGCTTTGAAACTTGTTGCCATTTTGTGAGAAAAGACTATCTTGTTTTTAAACTTAATTTTCACTAATTTGAGCACTATAAGGTATTTCCATATGTTTATTACATTATATTTGCTCTGTCTTTTTCCAATTTTCTTTGTTAATTTCTTTTAAAATATGTTTAGTTATTGTAAAGGTGACCTACAGAGTGGTTACAGTTACATGAGTCAGGTAGTGAGTACATTCACATCTCTTTTTAAACCATTCTTCACTCTCTCCAAGTTTTCCCCTCCCATTTCCACCCACAAGTTTATAGTTAATTTTCCATATACTGTCTAGTGAGAACCACTGCTATATGTGTTCATGTCTTTGTACCACCTTTTTTGTGCCCTCTTATTCTCCCCCAAACAAATAAACTAACAAAAAAGACAAAAGGAAAAGACAGCAACAGCACTACAAAATCACTTGTTTCTATTTCGTGGAGTTCATTTTGATAATTATTTTATATGATCATATGCACATACCTATTGAGCCTTTGTGATCTGCTCCTATGAATATCCTTCTTGGTCTCACTGTGTGAATGTTTATAGAGACCTGAATAATTTATCTTATCCTAGTGTACTTTTTTTTTAACCATCTAATGTGTTTACTTGTAGATTTATAGGCACATTTTAATTACCACAAATGAGTGAAACCACGCAACCTGTGTTTCACCGGTGGGAATGTAAACTCGTTCAGGCACTCTGGAAAGCAGTATGGAGGTTTCTTAAAAGACTAAATATATAGCTTCTCTAAGATCCACTAAAAGCTATGAGCACAACCATGTTCATTGCAGCATTGTTTACCATAGCTAAGATATGGAATCAACCCAGATGCCCCTCAATGGACAAATGGATCAGGAAGATGTGGTTACATATACACAGTTGAATTCTCTTCTTCCATCAAAAATGATATTTCACCATTTTTGGTTAATTCTTAAGAGTTTTCTATATGGTATGAATCACTATCGCTGGTGATTATTCATTGAAAATTTAAATTGGCTTTCATTTTCTTTTTGATATGCCCAATTTAAAGTGTCCATTATTTAAATCTCGAAATCTGTCTCGAAATGTTTTGTAGCAGGATGTAGTCTGAGATGGGAGGAAACCTTGAGCACAGGAATTTGAGAGAACCTATCACCAAAGCAAAAACATTTCCAAATTCCAAAATCCAGGGTGAAATTTGAAAAGTCATTCCTTAATCCATGATTATGTAATTATTCATGATATGAGTCTGTATAATTAGACATTTTTGTTTTACTTATAGAGATTTTGAATCCAGTTTTAGAAAGTGATAAATTCATACATGTGGATATAAAATATTAGACTAAGGTTCCACCTTCAAAGACAAACTTCTGTTCTACTTAGAGATCAAACAATGACTTTGGACAGGATTTTCTTCCTTTTCTTAAGTTCATCCCCTGCCAGAAAACATTTATTCAAACCTATTCCCCCACTTTTCTGTCTCAGTGGTAAACATGGCACACCCTTCCATCTTTAAGTGAAAACTTTGATTGTCTCTAACCATACAGTGAAGGGCTCCTTCTCACTGACTCAGTTTGTAAATATTTCTCAGTTTGTAAATATTTTTGTAATCTCTTTAAAGAGACTTTTTCTTCACACAGGGTTTTCTACTAGTTATTGCCTAGTCCTTTCCTTCACTTATAGTCCACATTTTTGGAAAATAAGACTTTTTCTTTTAGGATGAAGACAAACTGATTCTGTTTCCAGGACTTCCCTTCAAAACTTTTTTCTCCAAAGCTGCCAATTGCCTCTTGGTGATTATTCCCAAAGAGTGGGTGTCTATTCTTATGTACCTCTCCTTGGTCTGTCATTGTTGGCTAAGCCCTCCTAAGTCTTTTCCTGATGACTACATAATGGAAGCTTCTCTTGGTTTTCCTCTTACCTCTATAAGGGTGACTTTTCGGCCTGTTTGCTCATTCTTCTTTGCCTGCATATCTGCTTTGTGGCCTCGGTCCTCACGGCTCTGTTCTTTGCCCATTTCAGCACTACAAGAAGGAAAGAAAGGAAAAAGGAGTCAGTAAGAAAGCTACTGCAGTAACTCAACTTTGGCTTTCATCTAGGGAAGTGGTAATGAGAATAGAAAGGAGGAAAAAAGGGAGTATTTGAGGGACAAAAATGTCTGATACAAATATATGAATGATTATTTGCTAAGTGACAGATAGTTGCTCCTTATTTAACCATGACCAACAGGCAAGAATGAAGCAAGTTCCATCTGTCTCTGAAAAATACTAGATGCCTGGGGAAAAGCAGAAAATTTTCTCAAGTCAGATGGACACACACAGATATGTATGCTCATGTATATGTGTAAGATATTCCTTAATGACACAGAAAAAAAGTGAAGGAAGTTTGTGCATAACACAACATCCTAAGCTATGGGACAGGCAATGTGCTTTCTGAATAGCTTAATGGTAACAGTAAAAAGGAAACAAAAATAGGGCATGGTGACTTATGTTTGTATTCCCAGCTACTAGCGAGGCAAATATTGGAAACATTGAAATTTGAGTCCAGTCTGGGAAACAAAGGAAGATTCCATCTTAATGAACAAGGTAGTCCTAGTGGTGTGCATTTGTTATCCCAGTTAGATGGAAGACAGTAAGTAGGTCAAAGGCTGGCTCAGGGCAGAAACTCAAGACTTTATTTGCAAAACAGCTAAAGTGAAAAAGGGCTTGGGAGTATGGTTCAACTTCTAGTGTCTAGCTAGCACGAGGCCGAGTTCAAACGCCAGTACAAATAAAAACAAACAAAATAAAACCCAAACTAGACAAAATACTTGAAAAAATTTTCAAGATATTGATCAAGATATTGCTTGTGAGCAATGAATGAACATCGGTGATCCTGGAGAGATGGAAGTTAAACAAGATGAGCACACAGCCTAATGACTTGAAAATCTCCTTCCATGGGAAGGCAACTCCCTTAATGTCAGCTCAGAGTCTGGGGAGACCAAGGTGGCTACAGTTCCCAAACAGCTGCAAAGAGGAGTTTCATGATGAGAGAAAGTAAAAATTAGCAAGTGTGCAGCAGGATACTTAGGAGAGTGTGTACTCCTACCAGCAATGAAGAGAAACTGTCCCTTGAGAAGGCTCAGGCAATGATTTGTGGCACAGAGACTTGAAATCCACAATTATAAATATGTTTAAAGAGCTAAAGGAAATCATGTCTAAAGAACTAAAGGAAAGTATGAGAACAATGTCACACTTCACAAAGAATATTAGTAAGAAAGAACAATACTAAGTAAGTCTACATGAACTCTTGGAAAAATCAAGAGTTAAGACTTTTTCCTAATTCATTCCAGAAGGTCAATGTTACCCCATTACCTAAATGAAACCAAAACATTACAAGATAAGCAAACTACAGACATACATTCCTCATGACCAACTGTGAAAATTTCTTAAAAAAATCTGCAAATCAATATAATATATAAAAAGTAGTATTTGTCTGAGGAATATAGATTGATTTATTAGCATTTCAAAAGCATTGTTATTCACTGCATAAATTAAGAAAAGAAAAACTGTATGATTTCTGGTTATCCCTCTTAATCCAAAGGTTACTGGTTTTTAGGACTTCCTAGAAGATTCTGAGGGCTTGAACTCAGGATTTGGCAGCACTGTCATTTTTTTAACTTAGGGCTAGTGTGTCATCACTGGGAACCACACCTCTTGAGTTCAGCTTTTGGATAGAATTGGAGACAAGAATCCCATAGAAGGGAAGGGAAGAGGTAAAGGGAAGAAATTACAAAAGAACATGAGAAATCCTTTGGGGAGATGGAAATGCTAATTACCTTAATTCTGGTGGTGATTTGCGGCCACATATTTATGTCAAAATTTAAAACTGTATGCTTCATATAGGTAATTTGATACACATCAAATACATTTCACTAAGAGTGCTAGTAGTACATGTGTACATCCAAAATCTAGCCACTTTTCATTAACCCCACTGTCCATAATTTTCAAGGTACCCACCAAGTCTCACATGGAAACTTTAGTATTATCTTGACTAGTCTGTTTCTACTTTTGTGTATAAAAACCTATTATCTCAAATGTTAGAATGATGCTGTTAAAATGTATACCACCCCCTCTGTTTAAAAGCTCCTCGTTTTACTTAGCTTAAAAGCGAAAGTCTTAGGATGGTTTTACAAGGTCTTACTACTTACCCTGACCATTCTCTCTCAGTTGCTTTCCTCTACACCAAGACCCCCAGCAACTTCCTTTCCTTTAAGATACCAAGTATGCTCCTGGCCTTAGGGCCTCCTGCACTTGCTTGGCTGCATATATACTCATTTCCCTTTCTCACTGAGAACTCTGATACTATTATTTAAAACTGAAACCATCACACTTCCCTCTCTTATTTCCTACCCTTGCTTTGTTTTTCTCCATTGCATAGCTAACATGTGATACATGTATACATGTATACTTTGTATACAAGCAAATGTTAGTTCTTTGAGACAAGGGTTTTTACCAGTTCACAGTTATGTCTCTCATGCCTGAACATGGAGACATGGGAGGTGCTCAGCAAATCTATATTTAGCAAATGACTGTGCATTGTGTATCTTCCTTGCCATACTGGGCACTCTGACAAGGTAAAGATTATGTACTACTTATCACTGAATTTTAGTGCCCAGTATTCCACCAACCACAGAGAAGAGATGATTGATTTTCCCCTTTGGACTGATGCTCAAAAATGAACCACTGTCACTCATCTAGAAAGGCTGCTCCTGATTGCTCCTCTTTCTAGCAGTACTGATAAGGTCTAGAACAAGACCAAATTCTTGGTACAGACAAATGTTTGCTTGGGCACATGTTCACTGATGGATAAACATAGCAAGACATGTCTCCTGCTTCTATTTTCCAGCCATCTGCTGCTCCCAAATTCTCATATTGCATTCATCAAAAGCCACAATCTCTAGTCGGCCTTTTTTTTCTACCTCAAATCTCCAACCTACCACCAGTCAGACTACTTTGATCATTTTTTGCTAGCTTACTCTCTACTTTCTGCTATGTGCTTCTTCAGTGTGAAAACCTGCAGTACAGGGCCCAATCTTTCAGATTTTGTTTTCCTCCTTGATTAAACAGAAGTCAGAATATTTGTCTATTTCTCTCTCAGAGATATTGTGAGGGACAAATGTCATAATGTGAGTGGGTATAGTTTGACACTATATAGAGCAAAAAAATTATAAAATTTATCAATACAGCTTACTTCTAAAAAGAAAACAACAAAATGATACTTTACTAAGGAATCTGTGTACAAAGAATCTAGCTGGATAAGAAATTTCACTTGCCTGGGAGCCAGAGACTTAGAACTTGGTGCAGGTGATAAGATAAAAGGGGCCTCAAGTATGAAAACAGAGTGTGAAAATAAAAAAAAGAAAACAGCGGTGGTGGGAAAGAATTTCTAAGGTACTTTCTACATCATGATTCTTCTGTGAAAATCCACTTAAAAATTACATGTCTTTCATCTGTGGAATGAAATGATGGTTTGTGAAATCCGTATAGCTTTGACAATTCCTGTAAATTATTGTCACATGAGCCAGAATTTTTGAGTTGACAAAATTATTTTTTGAACTGTGAAAGCATGCTAAACTTGAATTTATATTTTCCTGGAGGAAATTCAGTAAAAATGATCTGTGTGTACATGTGTGCAAGCATGCATCCCTGAGTGTATGAGGGTGAAAATGGAAGAGCATGTAAGATACCCAAGCTATTCATAGTTGTTACATTCATGTTATATTTTGTCAGTGATAATATGAGTCTACAATGATGGCATTCAAGTACTATTTTTTCTTTAATGTTTCAAAATAGGTATTTGGTCATTTTATTCTTAGTATGTCATTTACTTATTATTTCAAATGTTGCTCAAACAAAAGTAAATGTCAAGATAGGTTCTTTCAAGTTTAGGGTTGTAGTTTCACATTATTTACTACTTTGTAATGTGCTCTCTAAGTCCAACCACTAACACATCCCTCTTTTTGAAACTGAAATGTGCTCATCATGTTATTAAAAAAAAAAAAGAATCTTACTACTTATCAATGCAAATAATTTAGAAGAAGTTGCTTACTGTGCCATAGACTGTGAGCCCAGTCTGAACTCCTGGGACTTGTCCTTATTGACTGAGTGCTGTGGAAGAAGAAAAACAAGTAGTAAGTCAACACTGAGAGAAGACAACAGTCAATATTCACATGCTGAAAACCCACCACATTTCTGAATGAAGAGAGAACATGCCTGCTCTCAACAAGAATGTCTCTGCCTGTCTTGAAAGTGAACGTCTAGGAGGGTAAGATATTTGTTCCTATGGAAAACTAAGGAAGCAGTTCTCTAGCTAGTTGAATCCCTCTTTACATACGAAGTCAGCTTGCAGATTTGTGGACTTCTTATCAACCTAAATTAATCTTCTAGTATGTAGTATATTATTTTAAGCATTAAGGTTATCTTACTATATCACATCTTTCCTCTGTAATCTTTTCAGTATACTCTATTTTTTATAGTGAGACTCACTGGACAATAGGTAATATTTTAAACTGAAAACTTTGTCTCTTATAACATTTGTCCAGTGTATTTTGTATTATTTAGTTGTTTTCTGGAGGTACTGGATTTTTGAATTTAAGGTCTGGATCTTGCTAGACAGCCACTCTACTATCTAAGCCATACCCCCAATCTTTATTTTGTTAATGGCACCATGAGAAAATCAAGCTAACAGGTACTTCAGTGATACTAAATTATGCTCCTGCCACAATGGTTCTAGCGTTTGAAATCAAGGCCACATTACTAAAAGCAGGTGTTCTACCACTTGAGCTACATCTCCAATACCCCAAATTATACTCTTGAGGATTAATGCTTCCTCTAGAATTTGAAAATATATTTAGGAAATACTGTTTGATATAACATTTTATAAGTCCATCCAATGTTTCTATACAGTAGACTGTAGACTTTTTTAGGTAATTAGGTGTTATGGAAAAGATTTACTTGATGTCCAAACATAAAATATAAATGTATTATATTAAAGTTTTGAATTACATACAAATGAAAGAGATGTATCAGATCTACCTTATTATTTAAATTAAAACAATCCAGGTAAAAAAATACCAAATGAAATGGAAGAAAGGGGACTACAACCTTCTCATGCACTCTTGAATAAGTACCACTTTTTAAAGGTTAGCTCTACTGAAGCTCATTTTCCCTTTTGAGATTTCTTCCTTTATAAACAGATTCCTGTAAGATATTCTTCAGCGAGTTCTAGCTCTGAGTATTTTTAAACAAATATTACTTTGCTTATAATAAAGATTTTAAGAGAATATTATGCTTCCTGAACCACAATTATGCCATTTTATTGTTATCTATATTGATTTAAATCAAGCATTTACTAAAGAGAAGAATTAAAATGAGGAGACTTAGTGATTAAAGGATGGTGTTGCAGTAAGTGACTCAAACAGCAAACAAAAAGACCTTGATTTTTCTCTGCCAGTGAAGCTAATTAGACTCAGTTAAAACTTGTTAGGGAAAAAGTACACACATATGGAAAATTTGAAATTCAAGAACTAATTCTGATAATAGAATAGTTTACCTCCCCTCAACAAATAGGTCAACAAGTAAAGAAAAACCATCAAAACATGAATCAGAAAGCATCAGTCAGGTAGAGCTTCTTGTTTCTTTGCATACTTTTAAGGTAAATTTCAAACACAGTAACCAAATTAAAGATTATATGCTTTTTTCTTTACAAGGTTTAAGCACTATTTCTATAACTTTGCCTATGGCAAGGCCACAGCTTATCAAAAATAGGTATTTGTATGAAACTTGGTAAAACTACCAGGCTTAAGAAAAATAAGTCATTATGCACATCTACTCATAAATTCTCATCCACTTAAACCTATTCTAGAAGTAAGGGTGTGAGAAGTCAGAAAGAAATAGTTATCGTTGTTTAGCTGATGTTATAACTCGTTGCTGTGTGTTAGGTCTTACCAGTCCTGCTGTGGTAGAGTCCTTCATTTGAAATGGATGCTATAATTTCCTCTACAATTTTTCTTAAGCATGTTAAAGTTTATCCTTGCCATCTTTCCTACTGTTCTACTACATTATTGTTACGGGTATGCCTGGTTCCTTTTTCTTTATGATACAAAGGTGGTTTAGCTTATGTCAAAGCCTATAAATCCTAAATTAGTACAGGATTCATAGTTCATCGTTTTTGACAATTATCTAAGGATGCTTAATTAGGACTAATACTTGACTTCTATACACCTTTACTCACTCATTCCTTGGTCTCAGCAGCAGCACGCCATATGGGTAGTGACTCATGGAGGCAGAAGGAGGGGGAAGAAGGAGGTGTCTCTGTGAGCTCTTTTGTTTTTACTTTATCTTTAAGCAAAAAGCCCCCAAGGCTGGAATGTGATCAGCCTCTAAATACCCCCACCATCAACAAGACCAAGGAGCATGACTGCCCTTCTTTCCCTCCTTTCCACACACACCTCTCAGTTGTTTTGTGACTTCATTTCCTCTTCGCGGATACCCTTGATTTGGAGAGGAGGGGATGAAGAGAGGAAGATGAGCAAAGGGGAGATGATGAATGAAAGGACCAGAATTTAGAGATTTCTGCTTCCCAAACCCTCACTACTTAGGAATGATTTTCCACTTAGATGCAGAGAACTTAACATGAAAGGAATGGTTAATGGAATGATTTAAAATGTCACACTGATTACGTGAAGCTTCACCAGGAAGTATAAACAACTCAGGCAGTTTTTTAAATAGAGAAACAGGCCATGCAAACAACTCACCCAAATTATTTCTATAAGCTTGCATAAATGTAAAATCAAGTAAATGTTCAATCAATTTACGTTGTAGTTAGCTTACCCACTTTAAATAAGGCAAATTTATAACACAGTATTACTTTATTTTTACATGCTAAGTATATACCTCGTGACGTATATGCCTCTTCCAAATAATGTCTTTAATTTCTTGCTCAACTTTGTTAAAATTTTAGAAAATATATAACAGGAGAAATGCCAAAGTAAATGTTGGAGGTTAAATTCTAATCTTGATTCTGGTATTAACCTACATGATCCAAGTAAAAAACTTAACCCCTCTTGGGATATTTTTACTTGAAAATGAAAAGAATCAAAGCCCAAGCTATGATAGCACCATTCTCTTATTTCACAGATGAGGAAATGGAGGCCCAGAGTTACCAAGGACATGAAGTCATCTCAAAGGTATTAATGTTTTTCAAACTGATGTAACAGCAAAACTAGCTTTCAATATGATTTTTTTTCCTGAAAACTTCATATATAAACCTAGAATTATTCTGGCTAAAACTAGGTTTGCATGGCCTGACACCCTGACTCCTCAGCTCTGCCTCCATCTTTATATAACAGTTTGAAACCATTGGGCTACTCTCATTGCTATTCCTACTTATCTATGACCTGAAATGAAGACATGGCATGAACTTGAACTTTTCAGGCTATGGAACACTCATTGATCTTCAGCATTAGTCATTGTTGACTGACTAAAACAGTGTTCATGGCCTTTGGAAGAAATTATGTTTTAGATACAGAACTATTCTATATCATCCTCACTGGGACAAGGAATGATACTGATCAAGAGGCACTGTATTAACAAACTTTGTTAAATGTCAACTCCTTTATACAACTAATTAAATACAAAATCAGTAGCAACAAAAAATAATTTTTAGATCTCATGTTATAGAATATACGAAGTATGTTCTCTATAGACCTGATAATGAAATTCAAGATACCTCCTATGGATAATATTTTATTAGTTTTGTTTAAAAAATTGGACTGATGGAAAGTAGGCTGACTGAAAATATTGTTCTGGACCTCTGCTAGAAAAGGCTGAAGATATTTGCAAAAAATATTTGTGACTGTAATGTAATATATGTTGTATTTAGAAAGATATCACATTGAAGGCAAGATGGATTTGCTTTACTAAGACAAAGCAATTGAATTTATTTAATATTAAAAAAGTATTAATTCCCAGATTTTAAAAATAGAAGACACAATTTCATACATATAAGAAGAAAAAAATGAAAGAAAACCACTGGACTAAGACAAGCTCTTTCCAGACTTCATTTATTTCTAAGATTCTGTTTCCAGAAGCATAACTATATATTTTTTTATGGATTTAGAGTTGATTCTCTTGTTTTAGAATTTATTATTGATGGTGTATTTGGATGTATTTGATGCCAAGTTCTCTAATAATACTCAGTACAGAAATGAAAATTCCAGCATTGGAATGCTTTTTCTATAAGTTTATTAAAACAGAGGGCATGGTATCTTGATTCATAATTTATAGCTTTAGATCATGTCAAGTGAAAAAGGAAACAACAACCCACGCTTAAGAGAAAGCACCGTGCTAAGACGTCCTGCTGTGTGAATAGAATCCCAGGCTCCTTAAAAGTATGTAATCCAAAGGGGAAAAGTGGGTAGACAACAAGGGACAGTCAGATATAAAGCTCAGTAGAGTAGAAGGGGAAATGTGTGGAATAAAGGGAGAGAGTGTTGATTGGAGCCGGCAGTTTTAAGGGCTCACAGAGGAGGGAGCGTCAAGCTAGACCTTAAAGGACAAACTTTAATTCTGATGACTGGAAAAGTATGAAAATTGATGCAGTTTTAAAAAGCAATATGCAACAGCTTGAGGGACGTGTCTTACAGGGCAGTGCTCAGAAAGGTGGTTTAGAAGATAAAGAAAACAAGTCAGAATGTTGATTTAATCTTTGAGGGGTAGAATGGAGATAAAAATTTATGAAACTTATAACCTCATGGACAAGTAAAGAGTCAACTAAAATTTCTGTGCTGTTAAGTCAAATGACATGGTTTATTTGTTAGGAGAGTTATTTCTAGCAGGCAGGTAGAAGGTGCAGTGAAGACAAGAATCGAGACTGCTAGGGGCTGGGGATATGGCCTAGTGGCAAGAGTGCCTGCCTTATATACATGAGGCCCTGGGTTTGATTCCCCAGCACCACATATACAGAAAATGGCCAGAAGTGGCGCTGTGGCTTAAGTGGCAGAGTGCTAGCCTTGAGCAAAAAGAAGCCAGGGACAGTGCTCAGGCCCTGAGTGCAAGCCCCAGGACTGGCCAAAAAAAAAAAAAAAAAAAAAAAGAATCGAGACTGCTAGAGGTAGCAGGGGAGCTACTGTGATAGCAGTAGCTGTTACATAAATATACCCTTCCCAAGTTCGTTCTCAGGCGTTTCCTTTTAAGTCTCATCTTGTATGTTTGTCTTTTTCTTTCTTCATGTAACTTTATTCCCAAGTACCTAGGCAGCCTGTTCATGACTGCAAACACTCTGAACCCAGATTTTTATCTTTCTGCAAAATAATTTGGAAGTTATTAGTTTTAAACAAAACTAGTTTATTCCAACTGTTTTCCCCAAAACATACATTTTTATCAGAACTGACTTACAACTCTCTTCTGAGCCTCATAGATGCAGGCCCACGGGAAAGCAGCAACTGGTTGAAAATTTCAAGTTTCCAATGGAAGTTCTTCATTTTTTCCCCCCTTTTTTGGTAGTACTATAAGCCTTAGGCTTGCTAGGCAGACTGGCCAGGAATCAAGATCCTCTTGTCTCTGCAAACTGACTAGCTGGGAAGCTGGGGCTATCAATATGTACCAATGCACTCAGTCAAGGTTTTGCTATATTCAATAGAGATATTAAAATTTAAAGCTAAAATTTCTTCTTTCCTTTTATATGGATTCACTAGGCTCACCAGATTCTAGTACCTCATAATCTTAGATTATTTCAACAGCCTGTACTGGTCTTATTTCCTTTAGTATTATTTTTTCTGGTCTTCAAAGCTTCTACAGTGAGTTTTTGTTGGTCACTATGATTTAAATCCAATATGTGGTCTCAAAGTCATGTGCTAAAGACTTTGCTAGGTGATGGGCTTTTGGGAAGTGATAATTAGGTCATGAAGGCTTTCAACTTCATCAATAGATTAATGGCATGGATGGAGTCATAGTTTGATGGCATTACTGGTAGGTGGTAGAAACTAGCTACTGGGGCCTACTTGGAGGAGGTTGGTCATGGGAGTTGTGCCCTTGAAGGGTATGTGTTGTTCCTGGCCCCACCTTCTCTCCTTCCTTGGCTGCCATGAGGTGAGTAGTTCTGCTCTACTACAATCTCAGGCCTTAAAGGAACAAAGTGACCTTGGACTGAAACTCCTGGAACTAAGAACCAAAATAAACCTTTATTCCTTGTAAACTGTTTCTTTCAGACATTTTTTGGAAGTGACAGAAATCTAATTAGTGGTGCTGGGAACTGAACTGAAAGTCTTGCAAAAGCTAATAAAAGCACAAGTTTCACTGCTGAACCACTACCTCCAGCCTTAGAATGAACTTGCTATTGGTGATGGTGCTGGAGTTTTAACCTGGGGCCTCACAAATACATGTTCTACCACTGAGCTACATCCCCCAGCCCTAGAATAAGTTTTTGAAACAGCTGGTTTCCTTATGTAATACTCAGCTTTAAATACTTCAATGATTCCCTACCACCCACAGATAGATCGAAGCTCCTTAATATGCCAGACAAGGGCTGTTGTAATCCTGTCCATTTGTTTAGGGTTAGTAAATACTGGCCATATCAGGCTTTTGCACTTGCTGTTTGCAATGCTTCAAATATAACCTTGAAAACCTAACTCATGCCTTTCCCATTGAAAGGCATCCTATTTCACTTACTATCTTTGGATTGGCTTTACATTTAGTTTCATAAATTTCTGACTAAGCTTACTTTCACCCTTTAGATTATAAGGCAAGCGCTATTTTTGGATGGTTGACCATTATGTCAAGTGGGTGCCACCAAGTGTGTCTGGCATTCAACATATATGTTAAACAAATAAAAAGGAAAGATGCCAAAGCAAGGATAGGGATCACTGAGTAAGGGACAGAAAGATGCTGATAGGTGGAAAGGAGCCAAATCAACCAAGCTAAACTAGTCACAAGTGAAGAGATTTGCCACAGAGAAAAGGTCATTTCTTTTGCTGATATCTAAAGATAGCTGGAGAGAGGGGAAAAAACCACAGAAATATAGAGAAAGTAAGGAAGAAAATTTGAGGGAATTCATGTTACATAGCATCTCCTCAAAAAAGCAGGAGACAAAATCAACTTAGAGGGACAGGATAGCAACTTCAGAAATGTGGACATTACTTTTTGGTTGGCCAGGAATAAAGAATGAGAAATCCAATGCAAAGAAAAGATGAACAGGGCTATGGATTCACTGAGGCAGATAATCACAAACAATACAGAACAGTAAATACTGTAATGTTATTTTTTTGCTTGTGCTGCTGGTACTCAGGGCGTGGACACTGTCCCTTAGATTTTTCACTCAAGGATGGTGCTCTCCCACTTGAGCCACAGCTCTATTTATGCTTTTTTTCCCCTGGTTAATTGGAAGTAAGACTTTCATGAACTTTCCTGCTGGGACTGACTTCCAACAACAGTCCTCAAATCTTAATCTCGGTAGCTAGGATTACAAGCATGAGTCACCAGCACTTGGTGATAATAGGATCTTTTTTTTTTTAAAGCTATGATTAAACAGGTTAGAAATGAGGAAAACAGATAAGTGGTTTCCCCCAGGCCTAATGAGACAAGTTTCAAGGGTCTTTTACAAACTTGGCATCAAACTGCAAAGTAATGCTGCTTTTATACATTGTATCCTAGTCATCTATGTGACCTGGCTTGGGAAGATTGAAACTGATTACAGATATCCAAGGCAGGAAATGCCAGAATGCCATTCCATTCCCTACAATTCCTGGAAACATATGAGATGTTTGGGCCATCCATTTCCCTTTCTGGGACTGAACTGTTCCTTAATCTCACCCTGATAGGGATTCTTCCCAAATCAGGACTACCTACAGTAAGTAGCAGGGAAGCAGTAACAGGCTTAAGAAGAGAAAACTCACTAAGTACGAAAACATTACTGAGAAGACAAGAAGTCCGAAGGGTCCTGGAACATGGAGAAGAATTGCCCAAAGACAGAAAAGTGGGAGCTGGAGCCCACAGGCCATTACTGTGGAGGGCAGCAAAGGTGCAAATGTAAAAGGAGGAGCAGCAGCAAAACTAGCCACCAGACCTTAAGGAGTGTTAAGGCTTTAATGGGTCCCTTGCAGGAGGAAAGATTCTATGCATCTTTGGAGGCTTTCAGAGTTCCATTGTTAGGACTGGAATCCACAGGAGGTGACTTGCATTGGTTCTGCTGCTTATATCACTTGGGTCCCTGCTACTTTCTTTATAGAAGGTTCTCTCATTAGATTTGAGACTAGTAAGTATTTTTCAAACATAAATTATATTTATAAAAAAGAATATTTTTTTGTTAAAATATGTGCTATAAATTACTGAAACAAGTCATGAGGAAGGAAAAAAAAGTATTTGCTGTTTGAAGTGAAATTCTCCATAGAATACAATAAATAATGACTTTCAACTGTTAGACCAATTTTAGACCAATTTTTAACTATTTTAGACCTTGCTATATGCTCTTTGTTTTTATTTAGTTCTCTTTAGATGAAAAAAATTCCAAGCATTCCTGAAATTTCACAGCAAATCCAAACATAACTCAATGAGATACATCCTTGTATTTTCTAACATAGAAAAATGTAAACAGCCATTACTCGTTAGCAATGGGTAAAATGCAATCATTATTATTATATTTCCAATGAATTAGTGTATAGGAGTGATTTCTATGTGTCTGCAAAAAAAAATTTTTTTTTTTTTTTTTTTTTTGGCTAGTCCTGGGCCTTGGACTAAGGGCCTGAGCACCATCCCTGGCTTCTTCCCGCTCAAGGCTAGCACTCTGCCACCTGAGCCACAGCGCCCCTTCTGGCCATTTTCCATATATGTGGTGCTGGGGAATCGAACCGTGAGTTTCATGTGTAGGAGGCAAGCACTCTTGCCACTAGGCCATATTCCCAGCCTTGGAAAATTTTTTAACCATACCCCAAACCTCCCCTGTCTATAGCAAACTTGTTGGCTCTAACACAACAACAAAATCACATAATTCCTATTGTGAAGACTAATTTGGATTCATTTTTTGATACAAAAATGTAAAGGACATTTTTTTCTGTACAATGTGATTTTTGAAAATATATTAGCACAAATACTAAGTTGTCTATGATTGCTGAAAGCAATACATTTTCTACTATTTTTCTGAGCAGTTAACATAATCATTTGTGCAAAATGTATGATATGTATATGGCTGAAAGAGGAACTACAATGGATATATCTGATGCTTTTGGGTTATCTGTTCTTATTTTGGACTCTGTGTAACTAGTGTTCACCCTGGCTTAGGAGCCAGCCCCTTTGAACTAACTAGCTTTACTTGCATTCTTATCGTCTCTACATAGCAAAATAAGGCTATACTCTTAGCAAAATACTGAAAATAAATGCTCTTCCCAGGCAATGATGTATCATAATGGTTATTTTCTTAATTATCTTGGAATAGCAAAACCAAAAATTATTCCTTTAATGAGTTTTAGAAGACATAAGCAAAACCATCACAGTAGTCACTCTACATTTGCAGAAATAAGCTAACATTTGTGTGCATAATTATTATAATACAGCTGGCAATTACATAAAAACAGAGTTGTATCAATGTGAAAACACAGATTGTACTTTTCAACTTTGTGGTTTGCTTTCTGACAACTAATTAAAAAACAAACAAACAAAAGACAACCCAAAAGCAGAGAAAAAATAGAGTGCTCAGCTCAGGGTCCATGCCTATAATCCTAGATCTGGAGGATGGCTGTTTGAGGCCAGCCCTGGCAGAAAAGCCCAGCAGACTCTATCTCCAAAATAACCAGCAAAGAATAGCACTGGGGGTTTGGCTCAAGTGGTAGAATACCAGTTAAGCAAGCACAAAGCCCCGAGTTTAAACTCCAGTAATGCAAATGGGGGAAAAAAGAAAAGAAAAAGGAAACAACATTTTAGTAGCTTGAAATGGTCTAAAATAGAATTTTCTGTGCCAGTAAGAGAAGTTGCCCAAGATATATTTATAAAAGAAGAAAGCATATCTGTTCATATGTGGAGAATATTTCCAGAAGGATATGCAAAAACCTCATAGAATGAACATGATTTTAGAGAACATAAAATTTACTTTTAATTTTACACTATTTTTCATTAGTTGAAAATTTAAAACTATAGGCATATATTATTTTTATAGTATGACAACTTAAAATACTAAAAATTAAAGCAAGGAATTTTAACAATACCTTTCTTCCCCTGAATGAATCATATGATTAGGCTACCCCCCCAAAAAAGGCTGCTGGGCCAGTGGTTCATGCCTATAATCCTAGCTTCTTAAGGGTCTGACATCTGAGGATTGCGGTTTGAAGACAGCCTCGGCAGGAAAGGCCATGAGATTCTATCTCTAATTAACCACCAAAGAGCCGGAAGTAGAACTGTGGCTCAAGTGGTGGAACTCTAGCCTAGTGCACAAAAAGCTCAGGGATAGCTCTCAGGCCCTCAGTTCAAGTTCAAGGAATGGCACACACACACAAAAAAGGCCTTTTTAAAAGAACAAAAAGTCCAAAATGTAAACAAATAACCAAGCTAAGTTGTTAGCATTAGTCTTTTTCGAAACCTCTAAGTTTCTTTTCTCCTCAATAGCACATATCTTCTATTTATTTAGGTGCAAATTTGTATACTACATCTTTGTAAACATTTTTTTAGAATGAGCCTGGTGAAAAAGATCCCCCTACTTCCACCTTCTGAGTAATTACTGATTTGTCTGTGGATTTAGATTACTGTGAATACAACTCAAGCATCACCCTTCTGTACTGGAAGATCTTGCAAGAAATACTGCCATCAGTCACTAACATTTCACGAGTCAGATGAAATGCTGGAAGGTACCTGGCACCCTTAGCAACAGAGCAGGTGTGCTTCACTGGGAAGTTCTTATAAAAGGAGGCAGCTGCCAAGCTATTAAAAGGTATAATTTTACTTATTTTTTATACTTTGTATAGAAATAACTTTTAAAAAGGAAAATAATAACGTGTTATCTCTCTCTCTCTCTCTCTCTCTCTCTCTCTCTCCCTTTAAAAGTATAGAAAATAAAGTTGAAGGGACCTTGTTGCTCAACGGTAGCGTGTCTGACTCCAGAAAATAAAGTTGAGTGTAATGGTGTGTGCCTATAGTTCCGGTTACTAGGAAGGCTGAAGCAGGAGGATCAGTTTAGCCCAGGAGTTGGTGGCCAGCCTAGGCAACATAGAAAGACCCATTTCAAATGCAAAAACAGAAGCATAAAGAATCCATTTCTTACGATGTCCATATGAAAAAGAGCATGATGAAACAAATATAAAACAAGTATATA
Source organism: Perognathus longimembris pacificus (assembly GCF_023159225.1). Classification (NCBI taxonomy): domain Eukaryota; kingdom Metazoa; phylum Chordata; class Mammalia; order Rodentia; family Heteromyidae; genus Perognathus; species Perognathus longimembris. The sequence continues at coordinate 52,864,342 of NC_063169.1, forward strand.
AAAAGTTATTCTAACCCAATCTGGCTAACTGTGTTCATAACCATCTATGCCATGGACTACATGCAGAAGAAAAAAGGGCACTGGCCTGAGAATATGGAGGCCATGCTCAAATGAACAGTGTCATTTTGAGTGAATCTCTCATAGCTTTCTGAGTCTCAATTTCCTAATCTGTAAAATGAAGGAGGTGATGAGAATGATCAGGAATGATCTTTCCTTCCTTGGCACCAAGGCTATACTTCGATGAACTTGGACCTCCCACAATCCTAGTCACTTATCAGGCCACTTTTTATGTTCTCTTCCTCCTCCTCTTTTTTTAAACATTTTATATATGTTAATAAAAATAGGATTTGCATGTGAAATTAAACACCTGATAGACTTTATGGTAGGTTTATAAGGTAGGATCTTGATAAAGTCAAGCCATATACATTTTGATAAAGGAACTAGAAATGCAACTAGCCAGGTGCTAAGGAAACTCAGTTTTATACTTTTCAATAGTTAGCTGTTAGCTCCACAACTCTAAGTGAACCCAAAGCATTTTAAAGATAGCCTTAATTTTTGGATTTCAATTCTATCTCCCCATTCCCTCACTCACTCTTACTTGCATGAAAGGGGTACTGTGACCATATTTGCTAGATAATTCTTTGTTGAGGAGCTATCTGCTGTACTCTAGGAGGTTTAGGAATGTTTGTGACCACTATACACTAGATGCCAGTAGCATTCCCAATCTTGCACCTAACAAAAATGTCTCTAGGCCTTTCTGAATGTCCCTAGGCAGGCTTCAGAATGACATTACATATATTTATAATTATCTATCTAGCTGTCATTTCATAGTGAAGAAACAGCAAGACAACTCAGTCTAAGGCAAGAGCTAATGTCACATAACAAAACAAGTTTAATAAAAGCAATATACACAATAGTCTAGTATTTGTTAAATTTTTCTACCAAGTACTACTCATATCAGAAGAATACTGACTGATATCTCTTTAGTACCTAATGGCACAGATTAAAATATATCACTCTTTTCTGTCTGGTAACATATCCACATTCATTCTAACTTGAAAATATTTTAGATTACTACTAAGTAAAATGTTCTATCCAGAAAGAGGGAACATCTTTGATCTGAAGATTTCAATACCTCCTGCATAAGCATGTACATATCAAGTGGAGCTAAAAGTAGTATTACTGTGCCAGCTGAGGATGCAAATTAGAGTGGAAGTAGCATTACACTTAAAAGATACAAGCTACTTTGGGCCCTTCTCCCATTTTTACACTCTGACTTGAAAGGTTACTTTAACCTCTCTCTGAGCCTCCTCAGTTTCCTTATCTGGAAAATGACTATAATAACATTTGCCTTGCATGTTTCATAATGTTGGTGGCAAGATCAAAGGAAAAAATATAATGTAAATAATGAAGAATTCTAAGCATGAAAAATAAAGGAACATTATACAGACATAAAGAAAAGAGTTAAAATACATAGGCAGCACATTCTCTTGAAAATACTTACCTTTTGAGAAGCTGAAGGTTTTTCCATCTTGGGCTTTTCCTTGGGAGTTAAAGGAGGTGATCGCTCCTTTATCTCTGGAGGCATTTCTCGATACAGTGCTAGAATTAAAGAAGGAATTAGTGGAATTAAGTTGAAGAACACTGTTCCGAGGGAAATAAGTGGTACAGGATGGCAGATAAAAAATTAAAGAGAACTTGATACTCAGTTTCTTGCATTTCTTACAGCAAATAGCTGTAATACTTGTTATGACATTTTGTAGTCTGACCCATTAGTTATCCTTGGAAAATTTTATCCAGCAAGATTTCAGAAATACAGAAGGTCTACGTAGTATCACTTACTGTGTGGTCATGTAGATGCTTATTTCATTTTATCTCAATAGACACTTGCCAGGAACCTACTGTAAGAAAGGTTATCTACTAGGAACTGCTGGAAATGTGAAGATAATCAGGACAGTCTTTGCTCTCAGGGAGCTTACAATCTGGTCAGGGAAAGATTATATTTTATAATGTAAATGAAATGTAGCACTGTTTTGATACAGGACTGGAGACAAAGTGCTATATGGGTGGAAAACGGAATAAAAGAAGTATTGTGACAGACTCTGAAGACTAAGGAGGTAGAGTATAGAGAAAAGCTAATTTGGAAAGATAGAATGAAATGAATAATTCTCAGCCTAGGATTACACCTAATATCAAGTCTAACACAGTGTGGACATTTAAGATTCTTACATGTATGAAAAACCAATTTTTGTTATTTATTCATTCATTTATGGCCTGGAAAATGGAATCTTTTTGCTTTGATCTCCTAAGCAAATCTTACAGAGTTAAGAAAACTACTAGTTAAAAGATACTCTTAATTAAGATAAATTCCTAAAATATATTTAATCAAAATTAAATAGCTAATATAATGAGCTATACTTACTGGCTTTTAAAATGGGTTGGTATTATTAGTGGGTTTGTGTCTTGTAGATGTTAGATGTGACTAAGGGAAACTGATTATGTTTGCCTTCCTAGTGGCTTAAGACATGAAGAGAATAAGATCTTTGTAACAATGGGGTACCATCTTTAAGAAAACTATTTTTTTAAAGGCTGTGGTTCTCAATTGAATAGTTTGTAGAGATTCTGCTCATATATACATATAATCTTACTTCTTGTCTTTGCACATTTGGCATCAGCTAAGGATCAATGGAAATTCTTGCTACTGTTTTCAGAATACAATATACTGTTAAGTGTCATTTTCCCTCTAATGTTGAAACTGGATAGTTAAGTTTTGTTAAACTTGGGTAACAGTAGATTAAAAAGAAAGTAAAACAAACTGGCAAAGTGTGAAAATTCCCTAATTATATTCTCTGATATGTTAAGAGTTTTCTCGGGCTGGGGATATAGCCTAGTGGCAAGAGTGCCTGCCTCGGATACACGAGGCCCTAGGTTCGATTCCCCAGCACCACATATACAGAAAACAGCCAGAAGCGGCGCTGTGGCTCAAGTGGCAGAGTGCTAGCCTTGAGCAAAAAGAAGCCAGGGACAGTGCTCAGGCCCTGAGTCCAAGGCCCAGGACTGGCCAAAAAAAAAAAGTTTTCTCAGCTTATTCTGCCTGTCAATGCTTTTCCAAAAAGCATTGACCAATGACAAAAGAAAATATCAATTATTCTGGGACATAAGAGATTATGTCATTTGCAGGAAGGTCACTACTTAAGACAAAGAATTAATCCTGTACAGCCATCCTTGCAAGACCTCCACAAGCATTGCTTTAGCTATTAGGAAAACTTTTATTAGATTTTTAACTCAACTGTAAATCAAATATCTACAACCTTTCAATGCTGATAAACCAAGACATAATTTGCACAAACTAAAGTTAAAGTACCTAACACTATCTAGCATCTTTTTATATTGCCAAGTGGAAAAAATCGGTAATGCTTTAAAGGAGTGATTGGCTATAATACCTACAGTTACAGACATACATGTAACTATAATATATATCTATATGTCTATCTCTATCTATCTCTCTATATATATAGTTGGGCAGTTCTTCATTTAGAAACTGCAGCTACTCTTGCTTAATCACAGCTGTTGAAATTGCATGAGAGCTGCTACTGAAAGTATGGCAGAGAATTTGGATATTTTCACAATTAGGAACTGAAACGTGATGTGTTTTGGAGAGATGACCTTAAATATCTACCTGGAAGTCAACCTGTCATAAAGTTTCATCCTTTCCTTGTGCTTTAATTAGTCTTCATTATGTAGTTTAATTTTAAACATAAACATTATGGTTATGTTGATCGCTTACTACTTATGGGAAAAATAATTAAAATAGTGACACAGAGAAAATTAAGAACTGAGTGTGAAAGAGAGAAGTAGTTTTTAGGCTATTTAGCCCTTTTAAGGGGAGGAGTTTGCTAAAAGGCAGTAGAGAACTGCAGTAAACCTGGGCCACCTGAGAGACTGAGAGAGGAACATTAGGAAGGACCAGGGGACACATATTTGAGGCAGGGCGCAGCAAAGAAGTAACTTTATGTTGATCTAACCTATCAATGAGTACTCAAGAAAAACAATCCTCCTTCTTCTCTTTTTTAAATCTTTTTTGGCTCTCAAAATTTAGAACTTAGTTAGGAAATCAAGGGTACTTTAGGCATAGCTTGGGCTAAACAGGGTTTCACAGACTAGCTTGAAAATCAGTCTATATTTAATAATGATTTGTTGGAGAAACAAAAAGACCCAACATTCAAAGCATCAAATGTTCTCTAGCACATTTAAAATTAGAGCCACAGGTTTTTGTGTGTCTGGAAGAAATGTCAATTGATATGTTTCAACCTTATTATTACAAAAGAGAAATGGAGGCAAATCTCTGTATATTGGTGAGTGAGATTATAAACTTTTTCTCCCGACCTTAGTGTTGGAATTTTTATAACACATCATCAAGTTAACTGGTGATAGGATACACATTTTCTGAAGAAGCATTATATGGCTCTCTTTTCACCATAGTCTTAAATTAGTCTCTTCATTTTCAAGCTCTCTGCATTAATTGTATTTTTACCTTTCAAAGACTAGTAACGAATTCCTAACTTTCAGAAATTCATATTTGGAATTTCTTGTGTAGTTCATTTTTCCCTGTTCACAAGTGACTACTTAATGTACTTGAAAATCTATTGTGCTTTTATTTTAGGAGGTAAGCTGCTAGGATTAAGATCTACAAAGTCAAAGAGTGGGAGGTGGGGAGCAAGAAATTCTTAAGATGCTGGTCAACTGGAATCACTGTGACATGAGAAGAGCTGACAAAACTGTGTGCAGCAGGTAGAAGGGTAGAAGTAGCTGGAGAAAACAGGTAGCTTGAGGGGCAGGTTCCCTGGGATGACAAACGCAATCAGCAACTATTTCAATCTCAGTATGGAGCAGCTTTCATACATACGAGTGCTTTGGGTTTTAACTTTCTGTATAATGAGAAGAGTAATATACACTGGTAAACACATGCAAAGATTATAAAGACAGTAAATTAAAGGGTAGAAAATGATAAAAATCTTTGACTATCAGTTATACCATATTAGTAAACCAGGAAGGGAGCATAAAACTTACTTTCACTAGCCACATGATTAGCTGGAAAATAACCATCCTGCCCCTTTCCTACGCTGCCATACCACCAGTCTTCATTATCTTTGAAAAACACTCGGATAATGTCTCCTCGATGGATGGTTAGTTCATCTGATCGGCTGGCTGTGTAGTCATAAAGAGCCACTACCTAAGAGAGATAAGACCACCACAACTTTATCACAACTGTGCCACAGAGAAACCCCCAACACTCACTTCCTCTTGCAGAAGAGCAGCTGAAACCAAAGCAGTATTGAGGCTCTCTCAAGGTTTGCTAATGGGATGAGGGGTGGTGGGAACACAGCAGGAGAAGCAAGATAAAAAGACTGTGGGATTGAGAAATGGTTGAGAACATTTAACATACTAAGATTAGCTTCAAAATAGCAGATGCTAATTTTTTGAGTAAATGATTTCAAAACAAATAATAAAACAAGCCAATATATCACTCATTTTAAAAAACGTGTTTTATACTACACCTTTAGAACCCATTCTCTGTGCGAAACAGATGACTCTGAAGGACAATTCTTCAGGTTAATAGTTTTATAAAAAAGGAAAAACTTAATGGAACAATCTGATTGTATAACTCCATTGTGATCATTTGGTTTATTGTTAATATCTTTTCTTGTGATAAATTATGTTTTTAGTATTTCATACCAACAATCTAGAGGAAAAGCCTTCCTATGAGAATCCTCTTCTTTGTTTTGTTACAACAATCATTGTATTTGATTACTTTCATTTGAAAAAAAAAGCCAAAATAATATGGCATTGGCTACACAAACATTTAAAAATCCTTTATAGTAATTAAAGGGTGGGAGATCTCAATGGACTTTAGATATGATTCATGTATAAAGTAGGGCATAATAATATGTACACTGAAAAATATATTTAACTTCCCAGATTAAAGGAGGTTTGAAAATTTATACATTAAGCAACTGTACACACATACACACACACACACACATCATAATTCTTTGCAATTAGTTTGAGTACTGATGCAGCATTCACTCAAATTCTAATTTGAATGGTGCTGGGAGCTAACTATAAACTGGCAAACAGGATAATCTCTAGAAGAGGAAACTAATTTAAGAAACTTTGCAGGAGCATTAAGAGACCATTAGAACTATTCCGGTAAAGAGCAAGAATGTTTTAAATTTAACAACACTTGTGAGTGCAGCAAAGAGTAACCCAAAGTAGTTCAATATGGTTCCTGAGAATCAAACTGACGGGCAAGGGAAGCTAAGTTACAGGAGTAAGAATTAGATCACGAAATTAGATCAATAAATTGATTCACTATGGCCAAAGAAGACATAGAAGGGTTTTGCAGTTTCAGTAAAGATTTTAAGGCCAAATTAACCTCACTACCAAGATAGAACCGTCTCGATGATTATACCTGATGCTAAATTTTGCTACTCTGGCTCAGGATTGTGAAATTTTCTCAATCTTGTCTGTAATAACTTTCTGATGATTCTTAGCATACTATGTTTTGACCTATGCATGTGCAGATTGGGGCTCTGTAAGGATTGATAGAATTGTTACTGATTAATATAAAGTGAAATTTAATGTTAAATTGTAGTAATAATATTAAAAGGAAACTAAAATAAGCTTTATCACTGTGTCATTTTGGATAAAAATTAGATACATATCTATATGTGCATATATAGATATGCACACATATATGAACATATATATGTACATATACATCCACAATGTAATTTCAGCCATCCATCAGGAATAATGATGTCATTTGCAGTGAAATGGATAGACTGGTAAAAAGTCATATTGAATGAAGTAAGGCTGAGACAAAGGTAGCATGTTTTCTCTTATATGCAGAAGTTAGGTGTAAAATATAAACATATGAAAACATAAACAGAACCCTATGCACATATATATATAATCAAACTGATTATAATGTAGTGTATTTATCAGGGGTGAGTTTCCATGATGTAATGCCTTTGAAAAATTAATAGTCTAACATATCTTGCCTAAGGAAGCTGGGGGACTAACTGAGGAGGGAAGACAGATGAATGGAAGAGGAACAGTGGGCGAACAGAGTCATAGTACTTAATGTACACATGTATAAATAAAATTAGAAAACTCTGGGCAATGGAAGGGGATGAGATACATGCAGGAATGATGGAAGTGGTGTCATTGAACAAGATTCATTGTAGGGGCTGGGGATATGGCCTAGTGGCAAGAGAGCTTGCCTCGTATACATGAGGCCCTGGGTTCAATTCCCCAGCACCACATATACAGAAAACGGCCAGAAGTGGCGCTGTGGCTCAAGTGGTAGAGTGCTAGCCTTGAGCAAAAAGGAAGCCAGGGACAGTGCTCAGGCCCTAAGTCCAAGGCCCAGGACTGGCCAAAAATAAAAAATAAAATAAATAAAATAAATAAATAAATCGTGACAGTAGTCTTATTAAAAAAAAAAGATTCATTGTACACATACATGAACATACTATACTAAAATCCCTTTGTACAACCACTTGGAGATTACAAACATTAAAAAATGATCTCATTTCCATTAAAAAAAATGTTTAGTTGGGGAAGTGTTGGTATTGTGGTTTAGATCTGGAGTTTCATGCTTATTAGCAGGTACTTTATCACTTGAGCCATACTCTTAGTCCTGTAAAAGCCTCATTTCTTAATATCAGTTAAGGAATATTAATCGTTAGCATTATATGTAAAAAGAGATGATAAAATGTTGAACACCAAATTTAACAACGAATCCTGAGTTATACAGATGCATATTACTAAATATTCAAACAAAATTTTCCTAATGGTGATACTGGGGATGTATTTTATTTAATGCAAATAAAAAAGTATATAGCACTGTGTTGGAGGTGTGAATCTGCGGTACAGCACCTGTCTAGCAAATGTGAGGCTCTAAATTCAAAACCAAGACTATAGAAAAAAAGCACAAATACCTATTTCAAGCGTTATATGAGAAAAACAATGTCTATTCTAATTACTTCTATAAGCATTTAAGAAAACCCTAAGTAGACTTATAAAAAAGAAATCAAGACCATATTGCTTCCAGTGAATATTATCTGTATAACAATATATTAAGAAAATAAAGAACTAAAGAAACTAAATAATTGCATCATCACGTTTATTTTCTCTATACCAAAGTATTTGTTGCTATCATGCTATATAATCCTCATATATGTGTGTTGGGGTCAGCTGCACCTTTAAGGGGCCACAGCTCACCTCAGCCTGTCCCTCCTCTTCCTGTCTTTAACAGGAAGAGAAGGAAGTCTGACATCACTTGAGGGACAGCCCCTTGGGACCAATCAGGGGCCCCTCTCTTGTGCCCACCTTTGGGGTATATCTGGGAGGCTCCTCATTTGAATAAACAGAAGCCCTAGAGGTTTTCTCCAGGGGCTCACGCGTCCGTGTCGTTCTTGGTGGCTTTGGGGCACCCTGCGACCACACGCCACCCAGGCTACCCGTGGCCGTCGCTCCCGCATGAGCGATAAAGGACCACCCAGGAAGGGGCGGACAAGCCCCTTCCCCCCCCAAGTGAGGGGAAGTCGAGAGAGAGAGAGCCCACAAATTGGCGGCCCAGCGTGGGGCAGGATGCCCACGGGAAAAGCAATCCGGAGCTGTCGGTAGCCTTCGGGAAGGATGGGAGTGAGTACTCTGGAGCCTGTGGTACCTCCATCTACGGCGATGGGGCAGAATCAATCCGCGTCCCAAGAGGCCGGGTCGGATCAATGGCACTCGGACCAAGGGCCGAGGAAATTCTGCAGCCCGAGGAAATGGGCTTGCAGCTTTGCGCCTCCGGGCGCCAGGCGGGGCGGCAGCGGCAGTCTAGCCCAGGGCCCCCCCACCAGGGACTTTTAAAGTCCCTACTAAGGAGCAGCCATCGCACTGGGCGCTGGCCTCTGGGGATGCGGGACCCAAGGTGGCGGCAGGAGCCGCAGGGGGTCACAGCCCTGGCAATGTTCAGGTCTCGGAGAGCACGGGCCGCGTGGAGCCTAGCGCCGGCGGCAACGTTCATAGAGGCATTGTGAGTCTACAGCATGCATCTGTGTGAGTCTGAGTGTTTCTGTTGAGTGAGGAGAGGTTCCCTTTTGTTTTTATCAACCACGTGGTTCTATTATGGGCAAAATAATACCATTTTGCCACTGGAATTCCAGAAAACTTAGATGGCCAATTTAAAAAAAAAAAAATTCTAAGCATGCCTCAAAACTTGTGCACAAGTATCAGTATATCTGTCCGTGTGTGTTGGTAAAACATGGTTTCAAAGTTACTTGCCTTTTGACTACTAATTTAACTTTAATTCTTAATGTTAAACTGTTCTTTGCAGCCTGTGGGTGGAGTCACAGTAAACAGCCTGGAGGCAGGTGTGACTCATCACCAAACTCCAAGCCAAAAGAAAAAAAAAGTTATTTTTCCTCTCCTGTGCTCTCATAAACTCTTTTAAGATCAAGGGACCAGAGTCATTTTGGAACAACTGCGCAAACCTCGATTTTCCTGACTCAGGATTAATACTTTGCTTTATAGGATGCAGGTCGACGTGTGCTAGCTGCATGGACTGTGGCAGTCTGTGGCTACAGGAAGCTGACTCCACAGTCTGCTCCCAAACTGCCTTGGTTTTTTTTCTTCTCTGACCTATAGTTGTTGTTTTCCCACCCACCCTCCCCCCAAGCCGGGGACCGAACCCCGGACCTTGCGCTCATCAGGCAAGCGCTCTTCCGCTGAACTAAATCCCCAGAGCCTTGTATATGCCTTTACAGATTGGAAAACTAAGCCCAGAGCACTTGCTCTGGAGAAATGTCTCCCCTTGTTTTCTCTTCAGGATAACAAAGACCGTAGTGGATTTTTCCATGGAGAAACGTGAAAGCCTGCCTGTACCAGCGATGGACCCAGTGTCGGCCCTGTTTCTTCCCTGGACCCAGCCTGGTGCCCTGCCATGTCATAAGAAAAAAAAAAATAGATAAAAATAAAAATTGAAAAAAGAAAAAAGGAGAGGGAGAGAGAGGAGAGTAGACCCCATGATTAGTAAGGATAGCTATGCTTATATTATATATCTTAAGAAACTATCTTAAGAAAATTTAAATCTTCCCAAAACAGTGGGAAAGAGCCTTGTAAATGCTTTTACAGATTGGAAAACTAAAAAACCAGAGCACTTGCTCTGGAGAAATGTCTCTTCTTGTTCTCTTCAGGAAAACAAAGAATATACTGCAATTCTTCTGCTCTTCTAAAGAGAATAAGCGCTTCTTGAGGTGCAATATTTAGCTGTGGCAGTGTCGCTTGCAGTTTTGTACAAAAAATTAAAGAAATTTTGCACCATGTTTCTTCCACTCCTCTCCCCCTACTGTTTGGTTTAAGGGAGTCCCGTTACGGGGAAATAGGAGCTGAGGGTTTGACACCCAACCTTAATGTTTTTAAAAAGTAAGCGCAAAGGTTTAACACCTTTGCTTCAATGTTTATATATAAAAAGAATGTTTTACTAATCACTTATGTTTAAATTATCAGTACTGTGAACTACCAGGGATGCCAGAGCTCCAGCCTACTTCTACTTCACCACCAAAAGAGGGCTGATGTCTGCACCTTCCTGCACTTGGCAGAAACCAGCTGAGGATTCCAGCTTCTCTGGACAAAGCCAGACCGACGGCCACCTTACCTACCCCTTCCCTCTGTGGAAGAGGCCCCCTATATATATATATATATGTCTTATGTCAGCATTTGCCTTATGCCTACATGTATGTTTACAACACCCCCTACAAAAAAAAAAAAGAGTAGCAGATGTTGGGGTCAGCTGCACCTTTAAGGGGCCACAGCTGACCTCAGCCTGTCCCTCCCCTTCCTGTCTTTAACAGGAAGAGAAGGAAGTCTGACATCACTTGAGGGACAGCCCCTTGGGACCAATCAGGGGCCCCCTCTCTTGTGCCCACCTTTGGGGTATATCTGGGAGGCTCCTCATTTGAATAAACAGAAGCCCTAGAGGTTTTCTCCAGGGACCCACGTGTCCGTGCCATTCTTGGTGGCTTTGGGGCACCCTGCGACCACACGCCACCGAGGCTACCCATGGCCATTGCTCCCACGTGAGCTATAATGGACCACCCAGGAAGGGGCGGAGAAGCCCCTTCCCCTCCCCAAGCAAGGGGAAGTCAAGAGAGCCCACATTTGTGAAGTTAAAACACCTTATCAAACAAGTACTTGAAAATCTTTAAAATATTTTCTCAGAAAATAATAAACAGTAATAATAAAGTGTATAGCAAATTATGAACCAAAAGAATGTGTGTTGTGTTTAATCTGTTTCCAATGGAAAAATGTATCACAAAACGCTCAGGTTCTCAGGCTGTAAAATAAGGGTGTTGGACAAGATGATGCGGCATACCTTCCATCTTTAAGGTGTTATCAGGCTATGCTTTAAAAATAATGGCAGAATAGCATTCACAGATTTTAAAGTAAGACAAAAATATTAATTTATTACAACATAGCACAGCTTTATTTGTGATCATAAAGTGGAAAAGCTTCTGTTTGCTGCAATGTTACACAGGAAAAGCCTCTCGGGTAACACTTAATAATAGAAAAGCAAGTCTTTGGAATTTACCATTTGGACATAGTTAATTTCTTCTTTGACAAATAGGGATGACTCTGGAAGTCATCCAGAGTGAACCTGACCTCTGGACTTCAAGAAATAAAGCTGCTTTATGTGTAAAAGCATATATGTGACTGGTGGTATCATCTGAATATTTATGTTTCTCCAAATTTGTGTTTTTTTTGTGAAGCTTAACACCAATATTAGGAATTTAGGGCTTTTAGGAGGTGACTAGATTGTACTTGGAAATCAGTGGTCTTAAAATATAGGTTTCAAGCCGGTGGCTGCCGGTGGCTCAGGCCTGGAATCCTAGGTACTCAAGAGGCTGAGATCTGAGGATGATGGTTCAAAGCCAGCCCAGGCAGGAAAGTCCATGAGACTCTTATCTCCAATAAACTATTAAAAAAAAAAAAGCTGGAAGTGGTGCTGTGATTCAAGTAGTTGAATGTTAGCCTTGAGTACAAAGTGGTTCAGGGACAGCCTGGCCCTGAGTTCAAGCTCTAGGATGGGGGGGAAAAAAAAGAGGTTTCAGAGAACATAATTTATGCACTAAGAAGAGGGACCAACACAAGACTCACCTTTTGCTACCACCATGACCTTGGATTTTCTAGCCTCTAGAAAAGTGAGGAATAAATATTTATTGTTTGTAGTCACTTTATCTGTGGTATATTGTGATAGTACATCATACTATTAATTAAATTTTCTGGAAATCATAATAACTAACAGGTTTCCATGGCGAATCACTATTATTTCTTTGAAAAGGTTCTAAAGCTTACTTTTAAAATATTCACCCTTTGGCCATATCTTTTCTCTTTCTTTCTTTTTTTGATAGTGCCACACAGATCTACTTCTAGTTTTCTGGTGGTTATCTGGAGATAAGAATCTCACAGATTTCCCTACCTGGGCTGGCTTTGAACCACAATCCTCAGATCTTAGCCTCCTGAGTAGATAAGATTACAGGCATGAGCCATCAGTGCCCAGCCTATCATTACTATTTATGCTTTATCCTCCTTTGTGGAATGGGAATGTATCTTTAAGTATTAAAACATTCTTTTTCACTTAGCATCATCTTATGCGTTCATAGGGGCATAGCTATTAGGCTTTTGTGATCCTCTGCTGTGACTAGCCTAAACCTGTGCTAATTATTCCCTACGAGGAAAACCAGAGTCCATGTTTCTTTGGGGCTGGCTCACTTCACTTAGTATAATTTTTTCCAAGTCCTTTCATTTCCTTACGAATGGGCAATGTCATTCTTTCTGATAGAGGTATGAAATTCCATTGTGTATATGTACCACATTTTCCTGATCCATTTGTCTAGTGAGGGGCATTTATGTTGGTTCATATTTTAGCTATGACAAACTGTGCTGCGGTGAACAATGTTGTGCTGGTGGCTTTAGTGTGTTCTTGTTTTTGGTCTTTTGGGTAGATGCCCCAAAGTGGGGCTGTTGGGTCATAGGAGAGCTCTATGTTTAGCTTTCTGAGGAATCTCCATACTGCTTTCCAGAGTGGCTGAACCAGTTTACATTCCTACCAACAATGAAGTAGGGTTTCCTTTTGGCCAAATCCCCTCCAACATTTGTTATTGTTAGTTTTCTTGATAAAGGACATTCTTACTGGGGTGAGGTAGAATCTCAATGTTGTTTTGATTTGCATTTCTTTTATGGACAGTGATGTAGAGCACTTTTTTATAAGTCTCTTGACCATATCACTGTTGTAATTACTTTCAACATGCCATGTGAAACCATAGCTTCTTTTCTTGATGATCCTTTTGTTTCTCCTTCCAGTGGTTGTACCGTGTTATCACTGTATCTCATCTGAGTACATTGGATACTGCATATACTGTTATTAGAACTAGGGAAGTGAAAGGGAATATAAAAATTGAGAGAGAAAGGATAAAAAGACAAATGACTCCAAAAGCAATACTTGCAAAACCATCATGGGGGGAGAGAAAAAGGGGAGAGGGGAGGGGGGATGAAGGAGGAGGTAATAAACATTACAAGAAATGTACCCAAGGCCTAACATATGAAACTGTAACCTTTCTGTACATCACTTTAACAGTAAGTATGAAAAAAATTTTCTTTTACAGAGGCTCATGGATGAGTTTCCCTTGAGTTTATAAGTGATTTTGAATTTGAATTTCTGAGCAGTGCTAGGACTGTTAAGATATTGGGACCCTTGGAGATTGGCTAAATTTTGTCTTATGAGACAGACAGCCTTTGGGTGTGCTATGATTTTGAGAAGTGTCTCCCAAACATCTAAGTGTTCAAGGATTGGTCCCCAGCCTGTGATGCTAGTGGAAGGTGGTAGGATTTCTAAGCAGTGAGATCTAGCAAGAGGTCTTAGATTATTGGGGGAGTTCTGTGAAAAGAGAGTCTTGCTCTCTCTGCTTCCAGACTGCCATGAGATGAGTAGCTTCCTCCCACCAAGTGCTTCCATCATGATGTGCTGACTTCTCTCAGATCCAAAAGCAATAAGGTCATTTGACCATGCACTAAAATGTACAAGATTATGATTCAAAAGAAACTTTCTTTTTTCAAGTTTATTATCTTGAATGTTTTACAATAGTAACAGAAAGCTAATAACTAAATCTTGAGTACTAAATTTAAATGAAAATGAGGCTATCCAGACATCAATAATTAACTGCTCATGTCACTAAAACACAAAGGCCTAAATATTTCTAATGCCAATGTGAATACAAATATTTTTGCATACACATTTGAGCAGTTCGTATTCGTCAAGAAGAAAACAACGTAATTATAGGATAATGAAAAAACCTAAAGGAAGATGTTTCTATGTGAGCATATAATCCTAATTGTGATGCATATGGACATACAGACTTTTCAGTAGGGGACACTAAAACTTTCCAACAAATATTTTAAGTTACAAGATAAAAAGAAATACCAGACAGTATCTTAAAAAGCAAATGGAAAGGCTTCAGAATAAATGAGTAGAGGAGAATCACTTCTAGAATGCTAGTGCGGTAAAAACTGGCTCCTGCAAGAAAGCAAGAACACTGCCATAAACTGTCAAAATTAATGTCATCACAACTCTGAAAATTACTCAGAGGCTCACAATAAACCAAGTAGTGTGTATTCAAACAACAACAACAACAAAAACCCCGAACAACAGTTTGATGTTAGTAAAACAGAAAGCTTCATGAAGTTTCAAATTGCCTTATTCTTACTCTCCTTTCTATGTCCAGAGTTGCACTGAAGGAGAGTGATCTCACAAACATGGTAACTATTGAGCTAGCTGTTTAGCAGTCAGCAGAGTAGGCAGAATGGATTTGGAACATTTCCAAAGTTCCATCTTCAGAGAAGCATCACTGTATAATCTGTGTAGCAGCTTTCTGAATACATTCATTCTCAGGGGTGATTTTATACTTGGTGCAACTCAGAGCATATACTCTGTGTGACAGATTGTATTGTAGGGCATTTCTCAAATATAATTAATGGCAACTGTTTAAAATTGCTTCTATCTCAGGTGATAATGCAGCTGGGACTATGAGAATTTGTATGCATGTGTTATCTCAAATATCTGAAGTAGTAGATACACAAATGTGACATATCCAAATGATAGAACGCTATTTGGCCATGGGAAGGAGTAAAATTCTGATACATACTGCAAGGATAAAGCTTGAAAGATCAGTGTAAGAGAATAAAACCAGACAAAAATCTATATAGAAAAAAACTCAAAATGCTCAGATTAGGTCTGTTTTTAGACAGAAAATAGGCTATTAATTTTCAGAGGCTAGGGTTGGATAAGGAGATGCTCTGAGGGAGGCCAGTGCTAAGAGTGTGGGATCTGATTTGGGGATAACAAATGTCTTAAAAACAGATGGTGGTGATTCTCGTATAGTAAATATACTGCAAGTTACTTAACTGTAGTTTTTTTTTTTTATAGGGTAAATTTTATGCCCCGAGGGAAGGGGTAGGTTAGGGAAAGATGAGTGAGATTGTTCAAAGGAGTAACATTGATCAAGATATAGTGTACACATACACTGATTTCTTAAATACCAATTCCTTTGTACAGCTACTTAAAGATAATTTTTCAAAATCTTAGGAATGACTGCAATGGGAAGCGAAATTGCTTATGATGAATGATGTAGAATAGACATACAGGTAAAAACAGATAAAACAGATCATAGCTCTCCACGTCAGAGAGGAGAATCTTCATTCTGGCTACCATAATGGAGAAGAGGTTACACTGTGGAAATAAAATGGAAAAGCAAAAGCAAAGTCTATGAGACATGGAGAACATTACTAAAATTTTAGTGAAGCAAGGAACTGTTAGTATTAGTAGCAATGAAGACTCAGTGAAGGCCCTAGCCACATGCATTTTTTAGGTCCTTCAGGTTACCAAATGCTATCTACATTAAGTAATGCTTATAAAGACTTTTTCTAGTTGAATATAAAAAAGAAAAGAATAATTAAAATTAGAATGTCAGCTGGGTAGTCATACTGAGATATTAAGTAGAACAAATGTATTCAATGAGCTTTTCAAGTGGGTCTCAAGGTAGAGTGTGAAAGCCCAATCACCTCATTTTTGGGACATTCATAAGTATCTTCTCATTCCTTCTCTCCTATTCTTCAAACAGCTGTCTGTGGCATGTGGGTAGCAGCAGAGTTTGAAGTATGGCAGGTGTTTGTAATTTCCTTTCTCAAGGTCACAGGTGACTCTACCAGTGCACTAGTAAAACCACAGCTTCTGAGCCTCTTTCTTCCCACCAAACCCCAAGATTCTCTTCTCACATCCAGGTTACTCTGCAACGTAGGTATCTTTAATCCATCTCACAGCTATTAAAATGGAGGTGCCACTTTTCCCTAGGGTATGGACTAATATTCAGTCCACTAACCTCAAATCATTATGTTTCAAACTTTTTAGTGGGTGACATGTTTTAGAAGATATACTTTAGAAATTGGTTCTCTTAACCTCCCTGGAAGGATTCTGTATTGAGCTGTTTCCCCTATTATGGTCTTCATGATCCCTTCAAACTATCATTTTGTTCAGCCTTTCCAGTGGTATTCTGAAATCTAAATCATTCATAGAACACCTTTTGCCTAATCACACTAAAAGTGGCATTGTGCAGATCAGATGAGACAACAGACAGTATGTAGCAGAATGATTTTAAAATATAAATTCTTTCCAAGTATTAACTGCTGTTACCTGAACTACCTTCAATGTCTACAAAATTTGCCTCAGGCTACTGAGTGACATAAAAGTTGAATTCACATAAATTAATTCTTTTAGAATGTTTATATGTTTGGTTCTTATAACCCATTAACATACTAAATTTAAAATTTTCCAGGTGATTCTTTTTTTTTTTTTTTTGCCAGTCTTGGGCCTTGGACTCAGGGCCTGAGCACTGTCCCTGGCTTCTTTTTGCTCAAGGCTAGCACTCTACCACTTGAGCCACCACATCTGGCCATTTTCTATATATGTGGTGCTGAGGAATCAAACCCAGAGCTTAATGTATATGAGGCAAGCACTCTTGCCACTAGGCCATATTCCCAGCCCCATCCGGGTGATTCTTAAAAATCTATGCCTCAGTTTTCTCCCAATGGCAAATGTTAATGATGATGATGAGACAATGTTTTTATATTTCAGAATTATGACATATAAGTGAAATAATCTAAACAGAACATCTTGTACAGTGTCCATATACACAAAGTGCTCCACAAATGTTAGGCATGATTATTATTCAACTTCTCAAATTCTTCAAATTATTGCTGAGGGGACTGTTTTGTAGTAAAACATTTCTTTAGAACAGTGGTGGCTATAAAACTCCAACTCCATTTCTGAAAACAGAAGTTTATTTCTAGCTTTGGTAGAATATTCTCTGTATCCAATAAGAGTCTCAGAGTCCTCTTTATCTAAGTCTTTTCACATTATGCTATTCTCTGCACTATTACCAAGCAGGGCTATGGTAGAGAAAGAACTTTATAACACAGAATAAGTTTTATTTCTGCTAGAAATGTATCTTGCATAATCTTTATGTATATAGCTAATTCCTGACATAGTTATGTGGTTACACCAAAGGGTATCTATCGATGATCATGCTGCTATCAAAGTTGATCCCACTCACTGCTGAAGACAATGAGATGGCAGGAAAAAGAGCACAGCAGAGCTAAGTGCCAGAAGCTTATGTTTGTTATCCTAGCTACTCAGGAGGCTGAGAGAGGAGGATGTGGTTCAAAGGCCAGCCTGGACAGAAAAGTCTGTGAGACTCTTATTTTCAATTCACCACCAAAAAGCCAGAAGTGGCACTGTGGCTCAAGAAGTAGAGTGCTAGCCTTGAGCAGAAAAGCTCAGGGACAGCACCCAGGCCTTGAGTTCAAGCTCCAGGACTGGAGCATGCATATCCACACTCACATCCACACCCTCGCATGCATGCACAGAGCAGCACAGGAGAGATGAAACTTTGCAAACTTGAATACGGCAAGAAAATAGTCAGTGGAGCATTAGTAGGGGCAGTTGCTAGGTGTCTCTCTCAGAAGACAGCATTATTTAACAACTTCCTCTCAGAGTATGGCCTCATGAATGCTAGGTAAGTGCAGTACCACTAAGCGACAACACTGTCTTTTCTCTCTGTGTCTACCTACCCAGCTACCTACCTACCTATCTTCACATCTATTTCTTCTTGTCTTTATTTTTGGCATTACAGAAGTTGAACTCCTCTGGTTCTTTTATTTTGAGAGAGTCTCACAAACATTTTTGCCTAGGTTGTCCCTGAACCTTTCACTCTCACTTTGTAAGTAGCAAGGATTGCAGATGTGAACCACCAGCATCTCAATAGTCTGGTAACTTTTATTAAATTTCTTCCCAAATGGAAAA
Organism: Perognathus longimembris pacificus; assembly: GCF_023159225.1. Lineage (NCBI taxonomy): Eukaryota > Metazoa > Chordata > Mammalia > Rodentia > Heteromyidae > Perognathus > Perognathus longimembris. The sequence goes on from NC_063169.1 coordinate 52,882,808, forward strand.
TGATATTTCTATAATCACTAAAGTTATTTTTCCTTTTCAAGTTATTGGTTTTGTTTTTATTCTTTTAATAGTTGCTCTGAACTTTGGTTATCCTTCTCACTTATTATACATCACTTCCTGAATGAATTCAAGTTCTACTCAAAAGACCTATTTTGTACATAAGAACATATAGAACAACCAATAGCACTATGCTATGTATTTCTTTTACTTCTAGCAATTTTCTGAATTTAAGGTTTATTAGATTAAAATTTTAGCAAAGCAAAGAAAACTGGAAGAAAAAGGTCCAGGAAAAACAGAAGTCAATGGAATTGCTAACAGTAAAAGAAACCAACATAGTATTCATAATAATGAATGGTATTCACAGTAATGAATGGAGGAAAATACTAAAGATATTTTAAAAACTGTGCTGTGTACAACCATAAGTGCTTTGAAAGAGAACCTAATTTGCATGCACATTTGGATTTCAATAGAATTTTAATAGAATTACTACTTTATTGGTAAGTGAAAAAGGTTCTTTTATGACTTAAGTTATAAAAGCTGTAGTTTATGGGTTCCTTCTCCACCCTACAATTACCTACAGGAAGAGATTGGCCATAAGTTCTATTTAATAAGTTTTATAGGGGCATATTCACCGCGGATTACATACTATGAATTCCTGGAAAATGCCATAATTTGGAGAAAATAAAGTATTTCCTTTGAGTCAAGACATTTTACTTTAACTCATGCATTTATCAAAAAACAAGATATTATAAATATTACATTAAAATATGGAAGTCATAGTTTACACATATATGCATAAAGTATATCTTTTAAAGTGTAGTAATGCAATACATAACAAACCAATAAACCTAAGAGTCTAAATAAAACAATAAAATCTAACATAAATGACTCAAAATATTGCAGAATCAGTACAATTATCATATCCATGATACTAAGAATAAATTTTAATTTCTGTAAGTCAGATGAGTACCTTTATGAACAGAGTGATAAAGATAGGCAACATCATGGACATCTAAGGATTTCAAAAACAGCAAAACAAGTCTAAAACATATTAAGGTTTACTTCTGCTAAACAATGTGACAAAAATATATCCTTAGAAAACATAAATGGAATGGTAAATGTAACATGAATTACTAGCTTGTTATGTTTATTTGATAACTAAGAGTAATACTGAGTTAATGTTTACATTTTAAATCAAGGTAAGAAATTTTATTTATTTATTTATTTTTTTGGCCAATCCTGGGCCTTGAACTCAGGGCCTGAGCACTGTCCCTGGCTTCTTTTTGCTCAAGGCTAGCACTCTGCCACTTGAGCCACTTCTGGCCGTTTTCTGTATATGTGGTGCTGGGGAATCGAACCCAGGGCCTCATGTATACAAGGCAAGCACTTTTGCCACTAGGCCATATCCCCAGCCCCAAGGTAGGAAATTTTAAATCCTAATGACCATCTAAAACTTAGAAAAATGGCAAATATTCCATAATTGGTATATGCCAGTTTCTTTGAAAATATAAGCTATTATTTTTTATACCACCTCAAAAATCTGTTTGTGAAAAGAAAACATGTTTTCATTAACAAGAGCTGTAGGATCACTGGATAAGAATAAAGGAGTAATATTAGTTGACTATTACAGGTTTGAAATAATTTATTAGAATTTGAAGTGATTTATTAGAATAGCCTATACTGATGTTATTTAAGTATTATATCAGTTTTAGATAAAATTAATTTAAAACAATACTCCTCAATTCACTGAAAGATTCCTTGTATATTCGGCCTGACTTATAATGCTTTAATGTCTTTTAATGCGTATTAATTCTGTCAGGATAACTGGAAATATATGCACATGGTCACATATTAAAGAGAAGATAAGTTTTGCCTATCCTCCTCAGGAACAGTTCCTTCTTCCAGTTGCGGTTTTTCTTTGATTTGCAAATAAGCCCTTCATTTAAAGTAAATAAAAGACTAAGCCAGTGCTGACTTAACTATTAACTCACTTTTACACCTGCCTTTCAGGGTGCAGACAATGACCTCTGATTAATCTGAGGCTGATAATGCCCTACCTTGCCACAGAATGTAAGCAGGTGCAGGGACTGGTTCTTAAAGTGGCATAATCTAAATATTTTCATATAATCTAATATGATATCATGCCTTAGTGGCTTTTCCTATAACAGTACAATGTATGAGTGAATATTATTCAGGAAAAATGTCAGTGAGAAGGGGTTCATGTTTAATCATCAAATCAGAACTAGGACATTATATAAAAATAAGATAAAATATATACAAGCAGGCCTAGAAGATTACCCAAAAAAATTGATAACTATCATCTGATGATCAATATCTCTTCCACAATACTAAATACCAGAAGTCAGTAAGGTCAATGGCTAGCATGCTTTTAAATGAAAATGTTATGGCTAAATAAACAAAAGCATGTCTTATGCAAAGACAACTGAGGGAACTTTTAGGTATGTATACTTTAATTCATTAAAAAAAATTCAAACCAGAAAAAAGAAGACTTCATGTAGTATATGAAAAACAAAGAAGGAAATAATAAAAAGATGGTGACCAGGAGCACTTGACAAGCTAACAGAAGTGGTTTTCTTCTCAATCTAATCTATATTTACTTAAGGGACTCTGTACACTGCGTTATGGTTCTTGAATTAACTACAGATACATATATGTTTATATATACGTGTGTGTTTATGTGTGTGTGTGTGTGTGTGTGTGTGTGTGTGTGTGTGTGCAGCATTCCCTGGAACAGAGGCTTGAAGAATTCTCTACTATTCATTCCCCTCACCTGCTGAATAGCTGCAACTTACATTTAGCCAGCCCTCCCCTATACCAAAGCCCTAGGAAATTGGGGATTAGGTGCAGGGGCAAGAAGACACTCAGGCCCTCAGCATCAGCTGTTCAGAAATTCTAGCCCATTCTCTTTTGATCTTTTTACTTTGTAATTTATTAGCATGAGATGATCTACAATCAGCCAAAGGGGAATAACAAGAAAACTCTGTGGAATTGTATTTTCATTAGTTCTAGAATGCACCAACAAAATAAATATAAACACAGGTGCCCTACAGGAATAAAATGAGTTTCAAAAGCATGGAAAAATAATGTAGTAACTGAATATATTATCTGCATACATTAGAAATACATTTTCCTTAATTGATAATTTTTATTTATTAATAAAGAATTAAACTTTCATAAGGTTATGACTACTCTTTTGTATACTTACTAAAGGAAACCTGAAATCCGTACTACAGCTGAGTGCTTTTATTTCCCCATATATGAGTCTTTTCTGGAATGCCTCACATTATTAAACATATTAAGTTACTCAGCTGTATGAATTGTTGACAAACAGAAAATAGGCAATTTTCTTGAGAGGTAATTACTAATCAAAAAATTCAAATATGGCTTAAGATAATCTTTATTTCCTCAGAATAAAGTATTTCCTGTCTTTCTCACAATAGGAAATGGCAAGCCATAAGAAAAACTTTAAAAACATTGCATAGAAACATAAAAATAATACATTGAAGGAAAAGTAAGAAGTACTTCATTGTGCAATATCTTATGAATCTTCCAAATGGAAACTATCAACCAATGTATATTTCCTATTCAGAGACTAGAGAAATCTACTTTTCTGCCACTTATAAAGTACTGATATTATATGGTAAATAGTAATGTAATGCCTTTTCTTCTCTAGTAATAGAAAAAGAATAAAAGATTTTATTTCTATATTAAAAAAGAAAAGTAACATAACAAATTAAATGTTATGACATTCTTCCACTACTTTAAGACATTCAATCTAAGCAATATACTACTGTACAAAAATTCATTTTTAAAGAGCATTAAGTATTTTGAGTAAAGACTTTATTAAAACCAGAAACTTTATTAAAATTAATATAACAAGGGGTCTAAGAAAAACATAGTATTTTGTTTACCTGAATCATGGAAAAACTAAGTTTTCTTTATTAGTTAGAAAACATGAAGTTAGTTTTCCTGTAGGGATACTGTTATAAGAGTTCTGCAGTAGCATTTTGTATCATAACCACACCATCTAATACACCTAGTAGTTTCTTACCAGGTTGTGTGTGTGTGTTGCATGCATGTTAGTATAAATTGGACTCTGGTCCTCAAGCATACTAGCCAGGTACTGTACCATCTGAGCCAAATTCCCCATTGTTCTGAACAGTTTTAATAATATAGACAGAGATTGTCTTACCGTTGGTGGTGAATCTACCTGATGGTTACATGGCCTTCTTTCTATGCTGATAATCCCTGTGGAAAGAAAATAATTATATATATATATATATATATATATGTATGGTTATTATGCCTATCCATCTTTTTAATACATTTGCCTCACACATGTGAGAAACTCTTTTCTATCAAAGTAGTTTGCTTTCTTTCCTTTAATTGGGAGAATTGTTTTTAAGGGTTCCTGTTTTGAGGTGTTTTGGCCCTTGTTAAGTTACATTTTAGTTATGCATCTTTTTCGAACACTTTAATTAAGACATCCTGTTAGAAGCGCCTTAAATTTTAGTTGCTCCGGTTAATTAAGCCACATCCTTTTACAGATTGTGAGGCTGAGCTCAGCTAATGTGTGGGCCAAAGGGGAGGTTTGCTTGCCAGAATTTTGGTAGATGGTGCACGATTCTGCAGAAGTAAACTTTGTCTTGCCAAAGTCCTTTTGAACTGGTGTCCTTATTCCTATGCAACACCTAACATCCTGAGATTTTTTTTTTTCTTTTTGTTTTTGCTTAGGGTTTGTGCTCTACCACTTGAGCCATAACTCTACTTCCGACTTTTTTTTTTTTTGGCCAGTCCTGGACCTTGTACTCAGGGCCTGAGTACTATCCCTGGCTTCTTTTTGCTCAAGGATAGCACTCTGCCACTTAAGCCACAGCACCACTTCTGGCTTTTTCTATATATGTGGTGCTGAGAAATCAAATCCAGGGCTTCATGTATATGAGGCAAGCACTCTTGCCACTAGGCCATATTCCCAGCCAAATCCTGAGATGTTTCTAACATGCAGTTTACAAGAAAAAAAGTCCCACTCAGATGGCAGTATCTTTTCAAACTATATCATGAATTTGTTGGGTTTGAAACAGTTGGTGAATTTAGCTAAGGTAACTGACTACAGCAAATCCAGTTTTCCCATTCAGGGGGCATTCAGCAATAAATTAACATGTGTCAATATTCTGGTATCCAGTCAAAAATTATACTATTGGTATTGTCAAAAAACGTGGAGGAGGAAAGATGGCGCTGTCACAGTAGGGAGGCACCCCGACTCGCTCCAACTGAATAGCGAGCTGGGAACTCCAACACCCAACACCCCATCAAGAACCCAGCAAAACCAGCAGCCAGAAGCAGTGGAGATATGCAGGAAAACACAAAGGAGTAAAAAAGAAGAGCCAAAAACCTACATGGAGCCGGAGAATCTCCGGGGCACCCTCTCCCCACCAGCAGACCCTGGCACGAACAGGGCCAGGCTGGGAAAGGGGAACCCGGCGATCGGCAGACAGGCTGCTGGGAGCGCAGAATCCAGACAGCGGGACCCCACGAACACTAGGGAGGGTGCAGACAAAGACATATGATGGCGGCAATTAGAAGTTCGGGTCCACACCGGGATCGGATGGACGGCGGCTGGGGAACCCAGCGCGGCAGAAGGGCGGAGCTGGGGACGCCACCACGACACTTCGCCACCCCCTGAAGGACCAACGGCTGCGCAGGACACATACACAATCCAGGATCAGTGAGTCCCCCATTACCCCCATCCCCCAACGGGAGACCAGCTATCAGAGACCCAAGCCCTACAAAGAAGCTAGATCTCCCTCCCTCCCCCTCTCCACCCCGAGGGAACAAAGAACACCCAAATCAGGCGGGAAGCTCCCATCAGGCTCTGGGAAGTCAGTTTAGCAGGGGAAGGGTGGAGCAGCCCCAAGGCCTCACAGGATCCTGAACTGGCCGAATCGGCCCTGCCCCCATCCCAACAGGGGCTGGGGGATGGCCGGCAGTGCAAGCCCCACCCCAGGTGCCTGGACCTCGCTGACTCTTACAACTAAAATCACAGGCGCTGGTGGGCAATAACAGCATAGCAGGGACACCTGGACCTGATCACGCCCCCCGCCCCTCGCAGCAGAGGCACAGTCTGAGGGCGCTAACCTGCACCCGGACAGTTGATCCCACTGGGCCCCACACATACCGCCCCCCACAACGGACTTGCGGGAGGGCGCAAACACAACCCAACAACCCGGGGCTCGCTCTGGGAGGCATACCCAGCTAAAGTGGACGGGGCCACAGCGCAAGCGCCTGTTGTAGCAGGCGCACAGTGCTCAGGTGGGCAGGGCCCCCGGCGACAACGCCTGCTCTAGTAGGCGTACCCCACACAGGTGGGCGGAGCCACAGCGGCAGCACCTGCTCTGGTAGACGCGCGTACACAGGAGGGAGGGCAGAGCTATAAACCAAACCTGAGAAGCCATCCACAGATCTCCAGATGCGCAAATCACAAAGAAACATAACACAGTTCATCAAAGAGCAAGCCAACCTGCCAGCTCCAAAAATCAGCATGACTGAAGAGGAGATGGAGAATAAAAAAGCAAATGAGGCCATGTTAACAGGAATGATGGAAAGCATCAGAAATGAAATCAGAAAACAATTCCAGGAGTTTAGAGTGGAAATCTGGAAGGACACCCAGGAAGCCAAGAAAGAAATGGAAGCAAAAATGGATACAATGCAAGCCTCTTTTAAAGAAATGGAAGCAAAAATGGATACAATGCAAGCCTTCCTTAAAGAAGACCTTAACATCCTGAGAATTGAAATGCATGAAAAAATAGATTTAAAATACAACTCATTAAAGGAAGAAATTTCCACAATCAGAGCTGATCTGACAACCATAAATAGCTCTCTGACATCCATAAACTCTGCAACTGAATCCACAGCACAAAGAATTGACCATATGGAATCCAGAATCTTTCGCCTGGATGATGAAGCAGCTGACAACAAGAAGAAATGACCACACTCCAAGAAACGGTGAAGCTTCAGGGCAGACTAATCCAGGAACTAATGGACCAAGACAAGAGATATAATCTGCACATAATTGGAATAGAAGAAGGAGCCGAATACCAGAGCAGAGGGCTTAAACATGTTCTCAATAAAGTTATTGCAGAAAACTTCCTCAATCTCACAAGGGACCCCATCCAGGTAACCGAAGCCTATAGGACACCTGGCAGGCCAGACTCCAGAAAAGCCACCCAAAGGCACATAATAAACAAGACTTCAGATCTCAAGATTAAAGAGCAAATTCTGAATTCAGCCAAGGCGAAGAAAGACATTTTCTACAATGGGAAGAAGACTTGAATAACAGCAGACCTATCCACACAAACTTACCAAGCACGAAGTGAGTGGAAGAACACCATCCAAGTACTTCAGGCTAACAATATGCAACCTCGGATCAAATATCCAATGAAATTGGAGTTCACATTCGAAGAGAAAACCAGATCTTTCCACACCAAAGAGGAGCTAAAGGAGTATGTGAATAAAAAACCAGCCCTACAGCAAATTCTAAGAGGGGAATCCCAGCCAACAGAGATCGTACAAGACATACAGACAGAAACAGAAAGAAACTACAATAGCCAAAGCCCAACAGAAAGAACAGCTCACTAAAGACAAGAAGAAAAAAAAAAGAGGAAAAAACAGCCCAACAAGAAAATGGAAGGAGAAAAAACACCCTTATCCTTGATCTCTTTAAATATAAATGGTTTAAACTCTCCGATAAAGAGGAGCAGACTGGCAGGATGGATCTGCAAACAAAAAGTTGACATCTGCTGCCTACAAGAGACCCACCTTACAGCAAGGGACAAAAACAGGCTCCGAATGAAAGGATGGAGCAAGACCTACCAAGCAAACGCACCTACCAAAACGGCAGGTGTAGCCATCCTGAACTCAGACAAGCTGGACTTTTCATTAAAATCAACTCAAAAAGACAAAGAAGGACACTACATAGTAATACAAGTTAAAATCCAGAATCAAGACATCACGGTGATAAATGTATACTCACCGAACAAAAGAGGCCCTACATATGTCAAGCAAATTCTCACAGAATTACAGAACAAGATAGACGCAAACACAATCATAGTGAGTGACCTTAATACCCCACTCTCTCCAAGAGACAGATCCAACACCCAGAGGATCAGCAAGGGAGCTGAGGACCTAAGTAACACCATATCCCAAATGGATCTGACAGACCTATACAGAATCGTCCACCCTACAGAGACCTAATACACCTTCTTCTCAGCAGCCCATGGATCATATTCCAAAATAGACCACACAAAGAACCTCAGCAAATACAAAAGTACTGATGTCATCCCATGTATTATATCTGATCACAGTGGATAAAAGGTAACCTTCAATAACAAAGGATACCACAGAGGCTATACACACTCTTGGAGGCTAAACCCCACACTGCTATCCACCACTTGGGCCACAGACCAAATTAAAGATGAAATCAACAAATTCATAAGCCACAATGACAATGAAAACACATCACAAAGAAACCTATGGGACACAGCTAAGGCTGTACGGAGGGGCAAGATCATTGCCCTCAGCACTCACATTAAAAGAATGGAAGCAGAGCAGGTGAATAACCTCACGATGAAACTAAAACAACTGGAGAAACAAGAAATGACAGAATCTAAAATGACTAGGAGGGGAGAGATCACAAAGATTAAAGAAGAGATAAATGTGATTGAAAATGGAAAGACCATTCAACAAGTAAATAAGACTAAAAGCTGGTTCTTTGAGAAAATAAATAAAATCGACAGACCCCTCGCAAGACTTACAAAAAGAAGAAGAGAAGAGACTCATATACGTAAAATCAAAGACTCCACTAGAAAAATTACAACAAGTACACACGATATTCAAACAATCATAAGGAGCTATTTCCAAAACCTCTACTCAGCAAAAAAACAATAATTTTACAGAAATGGATCAACTCTTAGAGAAGTACAAACTGCCCAAACTGAACCAAGAAGAAATAAATCAACTAAATAAACAAATAACTTACAGTGAGATACAGGAGGTAATCAAGAACCTCCCAACAAAGAAAAGCCCAGGCCCAGGTGGATTCACCAACGAATTCTACAAAACCTTTAGTGATGAGCTAATACCAATACTCCTCAAACTCTTCCGCGAAATAGAAAGAGGGAGAAATCCCAAACTCATTCTATGAAGCTAATATCATACTCATTCCCAAACCAGGCAAAGACCCAACAAAACAAGAGAACTACAGACCAATATCACTAATGAACACAGACGCAAAGCTCCTTAATAAAATATTAGCTAACAGGATCCAGAAACTGATCAAGAAAATCATACATCATGACCAAGTAGGCTTCATCCCACAGTCACAAGGATGGTTCAACATCCGTAAATCAATCAACGTAATTCACCACATAAACAGATCTTAAATTAAGAATTACATTGTTATCTCAGTCGATGCCCAAAAAGCCTTTGACAAAATACAACATCCATACCTATTAAAAGCTTTGGAGAGAACAGGAATAGATGGAACATTACTCAATAAAAGCCATATACAACAGACCAACTGCTAATATCATATTAAATGGAGAGAAACTTAAATCATTCCCCCTAAACTCAGGAACAAGACAAGGATGCCCACTCTCCCCACTTCTTTTCAACATAGTGCTGGAATCCCTAGCCATAGCAATAAGGCAAGAGGAGGACATCAAAGGGATCCACATCGGCAAGGAAGAAATCAAGTTATACCTATTCGCAGACGACATGATCTTATATCTGAAGGACCCAAAAAACTCAGTAGCCAAACTCCTACACCTAATAAACCAATTTGTCAAAGTAGCAGGATACAAAATCAATCCACAAAAGTCAGCAGCTTTCCTGTATACCAGCAATATACAAACAGAAAAGGAAATTATGGAAACAATTCCATTTACAGTAGCCAAAAAAAGAATTAAGTACCTAGGGATCAATTTAACCAAGGACGTGACGGACCTATTTAATGAAAACTATAAAAATCTAATATATAAAACTATAAAAATCTAATAAGGGAAATCAAAGAAGACACAAGGAGATGGAAAGACCTCCCATGTTCATGGGTAGGCGGAATCAATATAGTGAAAATGGCCATATTGCCCAAATTGTTATACAAATTCAATGCAATCCCTATCAAAATCCCAGCCACATTCTTCACTGAAATAGAGAAATCAATCCATAAATTCATATGGAACAGCAAAAAACCTAGAATAGTCAAAGCAATTCTAGGCAAAAAAAGCAGTGCAGGAGGTATCACAATACCAGACTTCAAGCTGTACTACAGGGCCATCATAACAAAAACAACCTGGTATTGGTATAAAAACAGATCGGAAGACCAATGGATTAGAATTGAAGATCCAGAAAGAAAACCGCACACTTACAGCCAGCTGATATTGGACAAAGGAGCTAAAGACATACAATGGAATAAACATAGCCTCTTCAACTACTGGTGCTGGGAGAACTGGGCAGCCATATGCAGAAAACTCAAAGTAGACCCAAGCCTATCACCATGCACCAAGATCAACTCAAAATGGATCAAGGACCTCAATATCAGACCTGAATCCTTGAAACTACTGAAAGACAGAGTAGGAAAGACGCTAGAACTTATAGGCACAGGAAGGAACTTCCTGAATAGAGTCCCAGGGGCACAACAAATAGGGGAGAGACTTGACAAATGGGACTACTACAAATTAAAAAGTTTCTTCACAGATAAAGACATAGCCACCAAACTAGAAGGAAAGCCAACCATATGGGAAAGGATATTTACCAGCACAGCAACAGACAAAGGCCTGATATCTGTCATCTACAGAGAACTCAAAAAACTAAGCCCCTCCAAGCCCAATAAACCTATTAGGAAATGGGCAAAGGAGCTAAAGAGAGACTTCATAAGAGAAGAGATAAAAATGGCAAAGAAACACATGAGGAAATGCTCAACATCCCTGCTAGTAAAGGAAATGCAAATTAAAAACAACCCTGAGATACCACCTCACCCCAGTTAGAATGGCTTATACTCTGAATTCAGGCAACAACAAATGCTGGAGGGGGTGCGGGGAAAGAGGAACCCTTCTCCATTTTTGGTGGGAGTGCAAATTAGTTCAACCACTTTGGAGAACAGTATGGAGGTTTCTCAAAAAGCTCAATATAGACCTACCCTATGACCCAGCCATACCACTCCTAGGCATCTATCCTAAACAGCAAACCCCAAGATATCAAAAAGACATTTGTACTTCCATGTTTATCGCAGGACAATTTACAATAGCCAAAATATGGAAACAACCCAGATGCCCCTCCACAGATGAATGGATCCCCAAAATAAGGTACTTATACACAATGGAATACTACATAGCGATTAGGAATGGTGAAATATTGTTATTTGCAGGGAAATGGTCAGAACTCGAACAAATAATGTTGAGCGAGACAAGCCTAGAACACAGAAAACAAAGGGGCATGATCTCCCTGATATATGACTGTTAACAAAGGGAGACGGAGAGACAGTAGAGACAAAGTCTGTGAAACAAAAAACTGCTTTTCAAATAGTATTCCCCATAGGATTGGGGCAGCAACCCAACAGTATGTAACTAAAACCAAACAATTACTCAACATATAAAGGTCAAAAATTGACCTCTCAGGGGAATACAACAGCTCAAAAGCTAGATATGTACGTTCATATAAGACTACTGTCGACATATGGTCTAATATCGACATTACATTTAAAGTCCTAGGCGAACTTTCTTGGGCGTGGCCATGTGGCTACTGTATATGTTCTTGATACATTGTATATTGTATATATGTCTACCTGACCTAGAGAAGGGAAAGAAAAACAGGGCGTAAGATATCACAAGAAATGTACACACTGCCCTACTATGCAACTGTACCCTTTTTGCACAACACCTTGTCAAAAAATTTGTGTTCAATTAATAAATAAATTAAATAAAAAAATTATACTATTGTCTGTTGCTGCTGTATTCCTCCAGGAAAGTTTTATTTTGACTTGAGGTCCTAAGTTTTATAATAATATCATAAGGACTATACTTGTTCCTTATTTTCTCAAAAGGATAAATCTATTTGACTTTTCTTTGAAGTGACTTCCTATTATGACATAATCTATTACTTATTCAATCACCATGGAGAGTTTGAGAGAAAAAAAGTTCTCCTAAATTTCTCCTTTACAATGATAACATTGTAACAAATTCTTGAGAAATATCCTTTTATCCTTCTTTTCCCAATGTCTTTTACTTCATTTCTTTATAATAAGCAGCCATGAAGGATTTGATGCATTTTGCCTTAACACAACTGTGGGTCTCATTTACTTTCCAATCTCTGTTCATCAGCACATGTACACGTGAGTTACAGTATTAGAATGATTTGTTCAAATAACTTTCCAGAAACTTACAAGAACTGAGAAGCATTCTCCCTGTTAATAAAAATCAGTAAAATTCCTAGTTCAAACAAAGTATTAATTTTTCTCTTTTACAAGCATGTAACTGATTTTTTTTAAAGACGGGATTAAGTGAAGATGAACAGAACACAACTGCCTTTCTTACTTTGAAAGAGTATGATCAAAGTAGTAGGAAACAAAACAACAGAAATTCATTTCATTAAAAACACTCAAAGAAACATCTCTCCTACCCATTTGTCAATATTGTTAACCAGTTCAGTAGAAACTACAATATTAAGTTCATCCAATCAAGTATCATTGATTAAGTGGGTATGTGGCATTCACTGCAGAAGATGTATAAATTATGGTTTAGAACTTTAATAAAACAGAGATGTCTTAAAAATTATACAGCAAATGAGGGAGGGGGTAACAAGTTTGACAAGAAATGTAATTACTGCCTTACATATGTAACTGTAACCCCTCTGTACATCACCTTGACAATAAAATTAAATTAAAAAATTATTCAGCAAATGAACCAGATTCTATCTTAAGTATGGTCAGCCTTCATGGTTTGGCATGACACATTTATTTTCTTTCATGAAAGAGAGGTCATATGATGGGCTTACGAATGAACAACTTACATGTGTTGTCACTATTGTAATCTGCTATAAAATTGAACTATGCTAATTAGTGATTTTAAAATTAGTATCTAATTAGAAAGTAACTTTAATTTGAAATATAAAGCAATATTTAAAATGATATAAACATGGACAACAAAAATCAAATCCTCAAATCTATATCCTTAAATATAAAGAAATAGCTTAAAGAAAAATGTTCTAAAATAGCTTGCTATTTTAAGTAAATTTTACTTAAAAATCTGTATTTGTGCTTCATTTTACTTTTATTAAAATATAACAATAACTGAAAGCTCATAGTGAGTTCACTGTTGAAATATTAATTTTCCATTAACTTGGCTAAGCCACTGTGCCCAGATAGTTGGTCAAACATTATTCTAGATGTTTCTTTGAAGGTTTTTATTGGATAGGATTAACATTTAAGTCAGTAGGTCTTGAGTAAAATAGATTACCCTTCATAGTTGAAGTGGACTTATTCAGTCACTTGAAGGCCTTAAAAAATCACTGACCTCTTTTGAGAGAAGGGAATTTTGCCAACAGATTGCGTTTGGAATTGAGCTGCATCTCTTCACTTTATTTAGGTTTCTTTGTGTCCACATTTCTGGTGACTTTATGTGAGATCTTCTCAGTATTACAGTAATAATGAACATTACAAACATTGTACATACTAACCAGAATGCAACTCTTTTTCCATTTAGTTATATTGTTTTTCCCCTGGATTACAGGTGTGCATTATTATTCATGGCTTATAGCTAAGTTTAAAAAAAGAATAAAAATGCATGGGACTTATAGAAGTGGTAATTACAAATTTATAAAACAAGGAGAAATTATGTAAGAAAATGTCTAACGTTTTATACTATGCCTAACAGAAAAACTTCTTTTCTCGTGTATCTTGAGATTTCTGTTCTTCTTCAGTTATCATTTACTTAAAACACTCTAAATCACCGTATAGCCAAAGAGCCATCCTTTTGTTTTGTTTTGTTTTTTTGCCAGTCCTGGGGCTTGAACTCAGGACTTGAGCACTGTCCCTGGCTTCCTTTTGCTCAAGGCTAGCACTCTATCACTTGAGCCACAGTACCACTTCCAGCTTTTTCTATATATGTGGTTTTGAGGAATCGAACCCAGGGCTTCATGTATACGAGGTGAGCACTTTACCACTAGGCCATATTCCCAGATCCAAGACCCATCCTTTGCTGACAGGCATATGATACATGACTGTGGTTGAATAACAGATTGTTGGATGAAAAATCCTTTTATTTTTGTGGTCTGTGTAAGGCCACTGTTAGCCAGCTTCTGGTATTTTAGAAAAATTCAATGCTAACCTGATTTTCTTTCCTAAGGAAACAACTTAGTCCTCCTATGCAGAAGCTTGTGATATTTTCCTAATACTTAGAAAATTAGCAATTTTACTAGATTATAGCTAATGTGTCTTTCTTATCACTAATTCTCCCTTGATGAGATCTTTAATCTTTAATCAGTATACCATTCTGGGTTCAGGTAAATTTATCCTCAATTTTGCAGCTCAGCTTATCATTACCTCTACATACTCTGTAATAAATGTTTTCATTTAACTTCCTAGGTGAATACCTTCTTATTCATGCTAATGATTTTAAAGCTTAAAATCATATATGTGGCCCTTTCTAGAATTTATCAGCCCTCTTACTGATAAAAAGATTATCAGTATATGAGCAAGAAGTTTTATCATGGGATCCAGCACCAGTATGTTAGAGCCAAAGGTCAGTGGGAGAGGGATTGTAGTTGTACTTGATGCTAAGAGAGGACCAGTAGAGGTTGATCAAGTCACAAGTTTGGGGGGAAAACTGAGTTTTCAGAGTTTGCTGAAAGCCCTTCCTTAGCCAGTGCAGATAATAAATACCTGAGAAACTGCCACTATCTTTCAGCTTAATATTTTTTGTCTATCAAAGCAGGGGCTTCTACTGGACGATTTGGCTTTTAGGCTAACTTATTGGGAGTTGGGTGCATGTGGCAACTGATGAGGATTTTGAAAAGAAGCCTATTTGCTTTTGAGTAACAACTCAAACTTCCATCCGTACACCTGGGAACAGAAACCAGGAAGAGAAAAAGAAAATGAATAGCCATCTTTAGAAGGGGCCTCAGTAACTTGAAGAATACAAAATTAACAAGAATGGTAATGGAACTGAGACCACTAAAGAATTAAAGCATCTCTGAAAAATAAACCAAATGGAAAACACCAGTGAAGAATTCTAATGTAAATAACACAGCCAATTTGCAATGAAAATACATGTATTTCACAGTAAAGACATAGAAATATAAAGGCAATTTTAAGTTTGAACTGTAATATTAATTCAAACTCATTTTTTAATAAATAAATTCTACTTTCTACCTATGCTCACTGAAAGAACCATGTCTTTCCATTTCCTTAAGAATAGGGCAATATCTGTTACCTAAAGGGCATGTGTTGAAGCTCAGTCCACAGTTGATGACACTTGGGAGATGGTGGGACCTTTAGGAGGTAGGGCTTAGGAAAGGAAGTTGGGTCATTAGGAGTATGCTCTTGAAGGAAAGAGCATAGCTAAAGTAAGGAATGAGTTAATGATGAAAAAGGCTTCTCTATCAGACTGATAGGACACTGAGGCTATGGGAAAGTAAGAATGCATTTCTTCAGGCTCATTCTTTAAAGATATGTAAATTATAAATTTATATGCATATATATGAATTGTAAAGTATAAGTATTGTGATTTAGAAATTTTTTATTATCTAAAACAAAGATAAGTCTTCTTTTAAAAAAAGCTATTATGCTATTAACTATTCTCCCTGTTAAAGTAAAATGAATATTAAGACGTATATTCGTTTAAGTAACTGTTGTGCTAGTTAAATTAATATCTTTAAGTATTTTACTTCCAACTTGTTTGCTTAATTAACTAATTAATTAATGCTGGTGCTGGGGCTTGAACTCAGGGACTGGGAACTGTCCTTAAACTGTTTTGTATATGACTAGTGCTCTTGAGCCAGCTCTACTTCCTGCTTTTTGGTGGTTAATTGGAAAAAAAGTCTCAAATACTTTGCTGCTTGTGCTGGCTTCGAAAAGCAATCCTCAGACCTCAACCTTCTGAGAGGTTAGGATTACAGGCATGAGCCACTAGTGCCTGGCTCCAACTCTAAGTCTTCACTTTATAACACAGAAAGATTGAACTGGTATTAAGCATCAGACTTTATAACTCCTTTACTGAAAAGGGAAAAATAGGAAAACAAGGGTACTTTCCCCCAAAGAACAAGTTTTGCTGATTCTGACTGGTCAGAAAGAAGCAAACAAGTAAACAAACAATATTCTCTTCTAAATTTTCAAATTCAACAGCCATGAGATGCAAGATGTAAAGGAACTGATTCATTTAAAACGATGGGCAAGACCAGCACAACTATGTTCATCAGAGCACAATCGTTGCTAAAATATGTTCCTCAGTAGACGAGTGCATCAGGAAAATGTGGTACATATACACAGTGGAATTCTATGCCTCTATCAGAAAGAACGATACTGCCCCATTTGTAAGGATATGGAAGGACTTGGAAAAAAAATCATACTAAATGAAGTGAGCCAGATCCAAAGAAACATGGACATTATGGCTTCCTCATAGGGAATAATTAGTACATCTTTAGGATAGACATAGCAGAAGATTACAATAGCTCAATAGCTATAGCCATGTGAACACATAAGATAATGCTAAGCGAAATGATCTCCATGTTATGGAAATAAGTAGTATATCATTGTTGTAGTTAATCTCAACATGCCATGTGAAACCGTACTTCTCTCTCTCTCTCTCTCTCTCTCTCTCTCTCTTTCTCTCTCTCTCTCCTATTGCCTTCCTGTGGTTTTACTCCTGATATTACTGTAACTGATCTTAGTACCCTGTATATGCATGTACTGGAACTAGGGAAGGGAAAGGGAATACCAAAATTGAGAGAAAAAGGATAGAAAGACAAACCATTCCAAAAGCAATACCTACAAAACCATTTGGTATAAATTGTACAACTCATGGGGGAGCAGAGGGTAAAGGAGGAGGTGGGGGAAAAATGAGGGAGGAGGTAACAAGTTGGATAAGAAAAGTACTCACTGCCTTACATATGAAACTGTAACCTCTCTGTACTTCACTTTGACAATAAAGAAAAAAAAAAGATGGGCAAGAATATACAAGTACGGACTGCATCAAACTGCAGAGCTTCTGCACGGCAAAGGACATAGCTCGCAAGATAAACAGAAAGCCTACAGACTGGGAGAAGATCTTTACCAGCCATTCAACGGACAAAGGCCTCATATCTACAATATATGCAGAACTAAAAAAATTACCTTCCTCCAAAACAAAACCGCAAAGAACCAATAGCCCCCTCATCAAGTGGGGTAAAGACTTACAAAGAGACTTCTCTGATGAGGAAATGAGAATGGCCAAGAGACATATGTAAAAGTGCTCTACATCACTGGCCATAAAAGAAATGCAAATCAAAACAACATTGAGATTCCATCTCACCCCAGTAAGAATGTCATATATCAAGAAAACTAACAATAACAATTGTTGGAGGGGATGTGGCCAAAAGGGAACCCTACTTCATTGTTGGTGGGAATGTAAACTGGTTCAGCCACTCTGGCAAGCAGTATGGAGATTCCTCAGAAGGCTAAATATAGAACTCCCCTATGACCCAGCAGCCCCACTTTTGGGTATTTATCCAAAAGACCACAAACAAAATCACAGAAAAGCCACCAGCACAACATTGTTCATCGCAGCGCAATTTGTCATAGCTAGAATCTGGAACCAACCCAGATGCCCCTCAGTAGACGAATGGATCAGGAAAATGTGGTACATATACACAATGGAATTTTATGCCTCTATCAGAAAGAATGACATTGCCCCATTTGTAAGGAAATGGAAGGACTTGGAAAAAATTATACTAAGTGAAGTGAGCCAGACCCAAAGAAACATGGACTCTATGGTCTCCCTTATTGGGAATAATTAGTACAAGTTTAGGCAAGTCATAGCAGAGGATCACAAGAGCCCAACAGCTATACCCTTATGAACACATAAGATGATGCTTAGTGAAATGAACTCCATGTTACGGAAACGATTGTTATATCACAGTTGTAACTACTTTCAACGTTCCATGTGTATCTGTAGCTTCTATTATTGATGATGTTCTTGTATCACCTTCCTGTGGTTGTACCTACACTATCTCTCTAATCTTATCTGGAAACCGTTTATACTGGTATTAGAACTAGGAAATTGAAAGGGAATACCAAAATCGAGAGACACAGGGTAAAAAAAGACAAACAACTACAAAAGCAATACTTGGAAAACTGTTTGGTGTAAGTGAACTGAACACCCCATGGGGGAAAGGGAAAGAGGGAGGAGGGAGGGGGGTATGAGGGACAAGGTAACAAACAGTACAAGAAACGTATCCAATGCCTAACGTATGAAACTGTAACCTCTCTGTACATCAGTTTGATAATAAAAATTTGAAAAAAAAGAATATACAAGTACATGTACATACAAATGTAATTACATAATATCTATACGTTAATATGAAAAGAATTGGAGTACTTTATGTTTATTTTCAGAATACGTTAGGAAGTAAATTTGAAAAATGTAGCACAGTAATTAAAGGCACCATATGATCAGTGAGACATTAGCCTTATTATTGTTCAGCAACAAAATAGTGATTCTTCAGGTCTAAGCAATCATTTAGAAAGCTCTTAAAGATTGTTCAATATTGTATAGAAAATACAGAATTCTAACTACAGTCACGAAAGTAAGGGTATTTAATACATGTAATATATTTAATCAGATATATTCCTTTCTCTGTACCAAGGCAGTTTTTTTTTAATGTTTCCTGCTGAATTGATTAGCCATTATTATATCACAACTATTTTCTTGCCTACTGAATTTCCCACTGTTCTGAGAGCTCTGAGGGCAGTTCTTCCCCTCACATTCCACCTAGTGCTGAGTCCTTGTCCCAGAATAAATTTTCCATAAATACTACCTGGTAAACTGAATGAATCAATTTTTAAAACTGTAAGCCTATTTTCATTAAATAATGATTTCATTAGAGTATTTCTACCAAAATATAGTATCTTTTTGTTTCTGTTTTAAAGCGATGGAAATTAGTTAAACATTATTTAAATTTTTACTCTTTGTGAAATTGAAGTTGAACATTTTTTCAGAGAAAAGTTGAGATAAAAAGTAGATTTAATTTAGAACAATGCTCTGCTTTTTGCTTGGTAAACATATAAAATAAAAACCTTCACACTATTTTTGAAAATTTATCAGTTCTTCATTGAGTAATTTAACATAATAGTTTCTATATTTCTTTTCAACTTTTCTATTAGACTGGTTACTGACTAACAACACAAAAATGATTCTTTACATTCCATTCACTTTTCATTCAAAGACAAAGCTTCTTGAAAATATGCATTTAAAATTCTGGAAAATACAAATTAACATTATCTTGAGGTCTCTATCATTACCAGAAGGTATGTATCCTAAACCAAATTTCCATTGTTAGTCAGCTTTTTTCAACAAGTGGTAGATATTAATTTCTAGAAAACATTACCAGTAAATTCTATGATATCATAGACTTTTCACTATCCAGACCAAACTGACAAAAACCACAAAAATGCAAAAGTATGTAGCAAACTCCTGTAAGGGAAACCTTGGGACTATTATGAGTATAGTTTCATCAGTTTATAATCTGAGTTAAGAATAAATGAAGACATTAGATATGTCTTTTTCCTGTAAGTTTCCAGAGCTTTCAGTAGACATAAATTAAAAATGCTTAAATATTACATTAGTCATTATCATGTCTAAGTTTTTAAAAGGCCATTTTGAGGCATAGGGATTTACAAAGGAAACAAGAATTATTTTTATAACATAAATGGTATTTTTATTTTCCTTCTGCTTAGGAGAGATAACTTGCTTGCTTCTAGGCATTGCCTGCCCTAAGAAAATCTAGTAATCAAAAATGATCTTTATTCTTAAAAGTTCACCACTTTTTGCACAATCACAGAATGACTGACATGGAAACTAATGACCATACTGATGGTGGATGATTCCAACAAAAAGCACAGTTAATTAATAGAAAATAAAATTGACCTTTAACGCTAAGCTTGACTAAAAATATTATTCATTATAGAGGTATGATTAGCAGATTGAATATATAGATGCATTCATTATAATATTAAATAATACGTTGTATAACAGATAAAGAATAGCTTTAAAGTCATTGAATGTTCATTTTCTTCAAAAGCATTAATTAAGTTTAGTATAGAAAATCAGTTCCAGAAAAAATCTACATTAAAATTTACAGTCTGGGAAATACAGTTTACAATATCACTTCTGTGTCTAATTACCTTAAAATTTAAAAAGCCATCTTCAATTTTAGATTATAAAGACAAAAAAAATGCATTTTTTCGCCAGTCCTTGGGCTTGAACTCAAGTCCTGAGCACTGTCCCTGGCTTCTTTTTGCCCAAGGTCAGCACTCTACCACTTGAGTCACAGCATCACTTCCAGCTTTTTCTGTATATGTGGTGCTGAGGAATCGAACCCAAGGCTTCATGCATGCTGGGCAAGTACTCTACCACTAGGCCATACTCCCAAGTCCCCCAAAATGCATTTTTATGGCTGTTAGTAACTGTATTAAATATAGTGTTATTCTTAAAGTATAAAGACAAACAATGAAGTTATGACTGGCACAAGTAACCTAGTCCTTTTGTAATTTACCCTCTCACTTTGCCTTCTGCAGCCATACAAAGCTATAATTGTTACTTTAATTTTCACCATTGAGGAAACTGATTAGTTTCCCCTTTTCAAGAGGCAGAGCAGTAAACTGCAAAATGCACACTATTTTTGCCATGGTATAAATTATGTTCGGATAAATCCATCAAAACCTATAAAATGCTACTTCAGAATTATATAATACAAACCACTTTTGTCTAGGCACCAGTGCGCATGCCTGTAATCCTAACTACTCAGAAGGTTGAAGATTTAACAATCATGCTTTGAAGACACACACACATTCACACATACACACACACACACACACACACACACACACACACACACACGCTGGAAGTAGAGCTGTGGCTCAAGTGGTAGAGCACTATTCCTGAGCAAAAAAGCTCAAGGACACCATCCATGCCCAAAGTCAAGCCCCAGGACTTGCACAAACCCACACCCACAAAACTTTTGTAATGGAAATGTTTTAATTAGTCCTCATAAAAGTTATATTCTGAAATAAGATATACATACCAGAAGAATATGGATTTTCATGTAAGACATTTACTAGGTTTAATTCTAAGAACATAGCATTTTCTTCTGTTTAAAATCTACTAGGAAGTCAGATAAACTTACAGTAAAAAGGTTCAATGATTAAAGTAGTTCTGAATATAATCATAACGATATAAACCTCTGTAACTCCTACTCTTAAAGCCAAACATTTTGGCATTTTTCAAGTAAATACTTTCCTACTCTATACTTCCAAATGACAAGTCACTAACATGAAATAACTTTTTCAAGATCATAGCATAAGTAACAGAATATGGATCTAAATTCTCTTAGCTAAATGCCACTGGCATATCAGGTATTGGTTTAAATATAAATAAAAAATAAGGAATTTCTAGATCTTCTACAACAGTCAGTCAATATTGTTTTTGGTTTTGCTTTTTTAAAGATAGTGTCTCACTATGTAGCTCAGAGTAACCTTGAACTTCCTATGTAGCCTAAACTAATCTCAAGCTCACAATCCTTCTGTGGTAGGCTCTTAACTGTTGGGATCATAAGTGCATACCAATATGCCTGGCTCCAATAATGCTTTTAATAACATCAAGATCATATGCATGAAATACCATAAGATCCCCAACATCATACTTTAGGAAGTTTATTTTATTAAAGATATATTTAGTTGAAAGAAGTGGTAACCAATTATTTATTTTGTATGAACTGGTTTATATAGGGTCAGAAGTGGATTTTACATATTAACATTATTCTATATGGTACTGAGTGGTCACAGTTTAAAACTTAAATGTGAACAAAGAGAAAATTTTAGTTCTTAAGTAATACTAGTTATAATCATGAGCTTAACAGACATGAGGCTAGAGGCTACTGTAATGAAATGTGCACATCTACAGTTCAGAAAAGAGATCTGGGCTGAAGAAAAAGCATTTGAGAACCACTAGAATATGAATTTTGTTTAAAGTCTTTAGATCACCAAGGATGCAAGCAAACTCAAACTATGCTGGAACAATCTAGTAAGATGACTAACAAAAGAGAATCAGAAAAAGAAAATAGCGATTAATCAGATAAAACCTAAGAGAATGTGGTATCCATGATACCAAATACATAAAAAAATAGTGACCAAGTATATCAATGCTGTTGATAGGTCAAGTAAGATAAAGAACTGACTATTATGATTAGCAACATGAAGGCCACTACAGACCTTGAAAAGACAGACTAGAGATTTCAACAAGCTTGTAAAAGGAAAAGCGTTTGGAAACATCTGCCTGGAAACGTGATGGAAGCTGCAGTAGACGTGGACATTATCTGACAATAAAACCCATGAATATATAGACAGCATGTTTAGTAGAGTACAAAACCAAAGAAGCTCTAGGAAATAACTAAAGGTTCATATGTAAAACACTTATGAGCCAATCAGGCTGAAGAAACAAAAGAAAAAGGAGGCTGACCAACATTAACTACAGACTCCAAGAAAATGAATGGTACTGATAATACTAAACAAATCACTTGGGAAGAGCTAAGGCTTATATAGAGTAGATAAACTGTGCTTAATACCCTCATTTAGGAAATTATCCTGAAAGCCTGATAAGTGGAAACATTTTTTCCACCTGCTAGTCTTAAATATAAGCTGCAGGTTAATTTTATCCTAGCTACATATAAAGTCTTTAACAGAAACTGTGCTTAGACAAACAAAATAGAATATAGAGGTATTCATAAAACTAGAAGAAAGCCGTTTCTCATACCCAGTTCTTCATGATTACAAAAGATAATCAGATAAGAAAAAACCACTGGCATGAAGGAAAAGCACAGAATGAATACACAAATGAAAAAATAGTGAACCCGGAGGAAACACAAATTTGGATGGCAGAACTCTGAAATATTAGAAAGATGTAATGACAGCTATAAAATAGCCATACTAGGGGCTGGGGATATGGCCTAGTGGCAAGAGTGCCTGCCTCATATACATGAGGCCCTGGGTTCGATTCCCCAGCACCACATATACAGAAAATGGCCAGAAGTGGCGCTGTGGCTCAAGTGGCAGAGTGCTAGCCTTGAGCAAAAAGAAGCCAGCGACAGTGCTCAGGCCCTGAGTCCAAGGCCCAGGACTGGCAAAAAAAAAAAAAAAAAAAAAATAGCCATACTAGAAAAAAGCGGAATAAACAAGATGTGAGCAATGACAGAAAGAAAAGGATAATTGGTAACTTGAAAGAGAATGAGAGAACTTCCAGATGGATTAATTCAATAAAATAAAGATTTCACCTGAAAGACTGACAATACTATTCCCAGAAATGAGATAGCAGAATGAAATATGGAAGTTTCTTTTAGAAAACCCATGCTGCTCACTCAGGGTAATGATTATATTTTTGTCACATATGTGACAAACAGCATTTAGTTTATATATATATATATATATATATATGTATATATATATATATCTTGCTACACACGTTTGAGGCTTAATCTATTTTTCTCTGAGATTAGGTCTTGTATTTCAGTCAAAAATAAGGTTATTGAAAAATAACTTGTACAAATCTTTAAAACATAAAATGGATAAATTAAGACATTATTAACATGTCAACTAGAAAGCTTTGTAAAACATAAATATTATAGAGTATCATCACAATATGAATTCATACCTTGCTTATTTTAAGATTAAACTGTTGTTTTTATATTTATTAAAATCCATAAGATGATATTTGAAAATTTTCTACAATTTATGAGTTTTATGAGTTTTTTCTATTTTTTTACTGAACAATGATACAATATAGTATGATAATGTATGTCTCTTACACAAAAGAAACATTCACACACAAAGAAACGTCTTTGACAGAAAAATGTCTAGTATAAGTTTTGTATTTTGAACAGATAAGAGAAAAATGTAGAAAACTGTGAGGCTGGAATCATATGCATTCACTGTGTGTGTGTGTGTGTGTGTATGTGTGTATGTTGTACAAATGTGTTTCGTACAAAGTAAATGGAAATAGTGGACAGATAGTAGGAAATAGTGGGCAGATTTAAATTCATTTGAATTTGTTGATTTAAATGAGAAGAAATTTCTGTATTCACTCTCCTCTTGGAAGCCACTGGGAGAAAACATATTATGTTATGGGGATATTAATAATGAAGGCATATCCTTGTACATGAACAATTCAATGAGTATACTGCTACTTAGTAGAGTTAATAAAATTATTTAAAAACTAACAAGTTGTAAATATGTAGAATATATTTTGAATTATTAGCATGTGTAGAAACTCCTAAGTCAAATAACATAAAAATATAGGGCTTTACTGTGAGGGGATAAAATTTAGTATTTAACTCGCAGATTAACCCTCATTAGTAGATAATCGCTTATAAATATTAAAATAGTACCTTCTACCTTTAATGTATGGAACCAACATGCATTTTAGATATTTCAAATATGACAACAATGAAAGAATCTAACAAATGAAGTCTAAATCTCTGGAAGAATAATATGAAATGGTCATATAGTGAGAGAAAAAACAAAACAATTAAGATCTGATCTCAGTGACCAGAAAAAAAGCCAAATAAAAATCAGCCCCATACTTAGAACTTTTGTGTTGACTGGTGAGTATAGAAAAAGTACTGGATATCAACATTAGCTTTGGAAATAATTCTTGGTCTTCAGGAGATAAAGTAATAGCAAAATTCAGATAAGTAGGTTGGACTTTCTATATAACATACATATTTGCACCCTGTCTTCATTTTTATCACATTAAAAAAATTAAACCACTATTACTGAGTTTGTGCTACAGAAATTAAAGATGTGTGCTGGTACTCCACTTCTGGGAATTTACCCAAAGGATCACAAACAAGGCCATAGTAAAGCTACAAGCACAACCATGTTCACTGCAGCACAATTTACCATAGCTGCAACCAGATGCCCCTCAGTAGATGAATGGATCAAGAAACTGGTATATATACACAATGGAATTCTATCAGAAAGAATGGTGTTGCTCTATTAGTAAGGAAATGGAAAGATTTGGAAAAAATTATACTAAGTGAAATGAGCCAGACTCAAAGAAACACAGACTCTCTGGTTCCCCTCATTGGTAACAATTAGTATATATCTAGGATAATCCTAGCAGATGATCACAATAGTTCAATAGCTATGTACATATGGTCACATAAGATGAAGCTAAGTGCAAGGAACTCCAAGTTATTGAAACAAGCACTTTATCATTGTTATTTCTAATGCACTATGTGAAATTATTTCTTTTTTCTTTTGTTTATCTTCCCTATGTTTTAGCCCCTATTGTCACTGTATTTAATTTTGGTACCTTTGGTACTGTATATATATTTGTCTGAATCTGTAAAGGAAAGGGGAACATCAAAATGGTGAGACAAAGGGTAAAAGACAAACCAATGCAAGAGCAATACTTACAAGACAATATGTAGTAAACCTATTGTACAACTCTGGTGGGGGGGGAGGGGACTAGGAGAGAAGGGAAGGTGGGAGCTGAGGGAGGAGTAAACAAGTTTGATAAATGTACTTGTTACCTTACGTATGTAACTGTAACTCCTTTGTACATCATCTCAACAATAATTTTTTTTTAAATGTGTGCTGGTCCTGGGGCTTGAATTCAAGAGCCTGGGCACTGTTCCTTAGCTTTTGTGATCAAGGCTAGCACTCTACTGCTTGAACAACACCTCAACTTTTGGCTTTTTGGTGGTTATTTGGAGATAAGGGTTTCATGGACTTTCTTTCCTATGCTGGCTTCTAACTATGACACTCAGATCTCAGTCTCCAGAGTAACTAAGCAACCAGCTGAGCAACCAGTGCCTGCCTTACTTTTTCTCTTTTTAATGGGGACTAGCCTTTTAAAAACTCAATTCAGAAATCTTACATCTTTAAGTTCTTTTTAACTTCCTCCAGTCCCCTAAGTCTGTTAGGCTTCTTACACTGAACTGCAGTGACTATTTGTCTACCAAAAACTTGTTGATTCCTTGATAAATGGTCTGTAATATGTTCCCGTTAGTATGGAGGGCCTCAGCACATGCTAAAAAAGCACTCTATAAGTCAGCTAAAACCCAGCTAGAAAATCACTCTATAATTGAGCCAAAACCCAGACTCATAAATGTTAATCTCAACAATTAGCACCAATATACTATTTGGCCTTGTGTGAGTTAGAAGTTGGAGAAATTCAGAGAGTTAATGAGTGATGACGGCAAGATTAGAAATTCGGTGTTAATTCCTAATCTGAAGTTTGCTTCTATAATGTGTATATCACATTTTTTTGGTCTCCTCATCCACTGTAGGCATCTGGGCAGTTTTTATAACTTGGCCATTTTGACTAGTACAGCAATGAGCATGAGTGTGTACCTTTTATTGCTTCTATTAATGAACAAATATAACATTAGTGTTGAAGAACAAAAGTAAGTACCTTCCTCTCATTTTGATGTTATCTATTAAAGAACAATTTTTTCTTTCCCTTTTTGCCAGTATCATAGTTTGAACTCAAGGCTTCCTTCCTGCTTGCTTGGCTGGTGCTCTACCATTTCAGACACACTTTCAGCCCAGTGTTTTATTGGTTGTTTTGGAGATATATTCTTTCAGACTTTTCTGTTCTGGTTGACTTCAAAACACCATCTTCTGGATTTTAGCATTCTGACTAGCTTGAGTTTCACAAGTGACTGGTACTCGTCCAGAATGGTATTTTCTTATCAGAGGAAAAACTACATATAACAAAATGGAATTATATGATTCCTTCTGATGCTTCCTGCTATGCTGGCAAATGGACTTAATTGTTGTTTGCTGTTTCATCACTTGTAGAACAAAGCACTGACCCCCAACTCAACCTACATGCTCTGACTTTGACCTGCTATCTTGATTTTAATTATCTTAAGTTTATGTATTACATTCCAAAGATGGGTTAAGGTTGGTACTTATGTGGAAAGCTAAAACTTCATAAGTTAGGCATTTCCAATGAATTATTCAAGTTTGAAATGTTTGTTCGAAAATTTTTCTCTTAAAATTACCATGTTTAAATGTGTCCTGGTATAGTTTTAAAATCCTATATCTGCTATTTGCCTTCAGATACACTATTTTTCCTATCTTCACTTAATATGCTTTACTAAATTATGCCTTAAAATAAGACTTTAATCCCTTTTGCCTCAATGAAAATTACATGATCTCAAAGTGGGAGAGGGAGAGAGAAAAAACAAGAACCTCCTGTAACTTTATCTTATTTATTCTCATAATATATTTTATGGGTTTCAAAGTATTAATATTTTATTATCTTAACAATTCTATAATAGAAAATATAGAGATGGAGAGAGGAAGCTAAGTACATAAGAAAGTAGTTACAGGGGAAAGAATTAGGAAATAAACCCTGATGTTCTGACTTCAAGTCCAGTGCTTTTTCTACTGTAACACACGTTAAATTCAGAAAGTGACTGCTTTGTGGACAATAGTCTTGTTTTTCAAAATTTTCTCAATAAAGTATCTTTTATTCCTTTAATACTACTAAATACATTTAATGACATCTGTCTGTAAAAAATGGGTTAATCCTGCATATTATCCAACAATTAACTGGTTCCTTTCACCTATCTCAACAATGAATTAAAATCTTAGAATTTTTGCAAAGTCTGAAATCAAGAGTAAATAGAACACTCCTTTTCAGTTACTAGTTTAGAGTTCACTAAGAAATACTAACAGAAAACTCTGCCAACCCTGATGAGCTAAGAAAGTTCTTTGAAGCTCATTTTACTTTCCTTAAAATGGAAACCCCCTTTTAACTAGCATCAGCTGTGTTTATTGAGTCAATTTCCTAATTTTTGCCAAAATGTTTTTCCTTTGAAATACAAGAACTATCATGCTACTAACTTAAATTAATGCAAACTCCAAGTTTATAATTAAAAAGATGATATGAAGGTTACATGAATGTTAGATGTACTAAATGAATCATTTTATGTTATATCACTTATCCATTCAATGTGAATAAAATCTAACTTAAAACACTGCTGTAAAAATTCATTTAATATATAAAATGAAATGCACTATCAAATATAAGTTTACAAATATGATACTTATTAAGCACAGTATAGAAGACTATTCAGTAATCACCTAGTGATGACTAGGTCCAGAGATCATTGCAATTAACGAGATTAGGCCAAACTCTGAATGTAGCATAAACCAGTGGGAGAGAAGGGAAAGGTGCACACTCATATTCATTGCTGCACTAGTCAAAATAGCCAAGTTATAAAAACTGCCCAGATGCCCTACAATAAATGAACACACCAATAAAATGTGATATACACATATTTGTATTGTATATGTACACCTGTATATACTCATATATATACACATATAACCATACACAATGGCATTTTACTCATCCACCAGGAAAAATGTTATGTCATTTGCAGGGAATCAGATAGACCTGGAAAAATGTATACAGCGAAAGGGTGCATGTTTTCTCTCAGGTGTGGAAGTTAGATCTAATTTATAAACATATATGAAACTTATATAATGCTATACACATATGTAAACAAACTGACTAAAGAATGGTATAAGCAGGGGAGGATTCCAATGAAGTAACTCCTTTGAACAACTAACTTACAGTTTACTAAATGAATACATGGAAGCTGAAACATGTTTTGCCAGGTAAGGTGGAGTCAAGGGTGGAGAGAGAAGGATTAGGTAAATATAAACATAATATTCAATGTACATATACAAAAATGATACTAGGCAACTTGAGGGAATGTGTGGGGTTGGGAGAGGTGGAAGAACAATGATGGAAGGGATGATATTAATCAAGACGCATTGTACTCATTAACTGACATGCTGAATTGAAATCCCTTTGTACAATTACTTAAAAATATTTAAAAAATGGAAAGTAAAACAGCTCACAATGTTTCCTAAATAACTGACCAAATCTTGTTGTGGAGTGCTAATGTGTGTTGTTGTTTTTTTTAATCTTTTCTTTTTTGGTACTGGGGATTGAATCCAGGATGTTGCACTTGCTAGGCAAGCACTCTGCCACTGAACTACATCTCAGCCCTGGAGTTCTAATGTTAAGAAGGAGAAAAGTCTGGGAGGCAAGGAGTGAAGCATCCCAGCTGGATATGGAGTTTGAGAAATCTCTTATCTATCCCACTTTATTTCTATGACACATTTTTTATGCTGTACTTTCAGAATTTATCACACTGGCTTACCTAGATACTTATTTTTCTCACAATATGAACATAAGGTCCTGAAGACAGAGACTGTAAGGTTTATGTCATATCCTTCAGATGACCTATGACAAAGTAACCAATTAAAATAATCTTAGAAAAAAATGAGGCAATATTCTAGAATTTGGGAGAAATACAAACTAAATAAAAAGATTTACTTTTCTAGCAGTCATTATAACCTAGACCTTACCTTGAACAAATAATGTCAGTATGGCAGAATATAAGCCACACTACAGCATTGTGCCTCCCAGAATGTAAGCCCATTTACAGATAACCAATATGAACAGAAAAATTAGCTCTGGTGCTAACACAGTTGTGGGCTTATACTTAGTAAATTTGTAAACATATTTCCCTGTAGTTTACAAAGGCAAACATCATATAGCCTGCACATTATTACTCTATTTACATTATTTTATTTTTTCAGGCCTGTGTTTGACAAATCAAACAGACTTGTGCAATCATGAACAGTTATGTGCCCACTTTTATTTAAACAATACCTAAAAATCTTAGAATTTGTACTGGGTGCCTGCAGCTCATATCTATAACCCTAAACTACTCAAGAGACTGAGATCTGAGGATCACAGTTGAAAGCTAGCTTTTACAGGAAGATAAATACAGGAGGGTCTTATTTCCAATTAACTAGCAACTAGAACAGGAGGCATGACTCAAGTAGTAGAGTGCTAACTGTGAGAACATGAGGCCCTGAGTTCAAGCCCCAGTACTGGTCAATAAATAAATAAATAAATAACACCACAAACCCAAATCTTAGAATTTTAAAGACAGAGACAACAAATTCCTTATCTGCCTATAGACATGAGAAAAAACTCAACCCTGGAGAAACTGCCCAAGACCTTGTAGTTTATTCAAAAATGGGGTAATATCTAAAATTAAGTCTACCTAGTTTCCAGTGCAGAATCTCTTCCCAAGACTGACATTTTGATGAATAAAATGAATTAGTGTAACCATTTTGTAAGTGACTAGATATTCTGCTTTTACAATTTTTCTATATATTTATGTTTCAATCAATTTTCTAGGAAGCATCTGACTTACATGGTACCAGACATATTAGAAACCAAAATGAATTCATGTAAAGCCATGTCACCATTGTCATACAGCTTAATGGTACATGCTCTGAGACCATGTGCATGGGAATAGATAGAGCCTGTACGGCTAGGAAAGCAGAAGGAAACTGAAGCCACTCCATATGTACTTATAAGGTTAGTAAGGCTTGCTGTTATCATATCCAGCTGTCCTTCTCTTCTCCATCTTTATTTTTTATCTGTTTCAGGGATGATGAATTCTCATTTCAAAGACTTGTCTATATGTCCCTCTTACTCTTTTGCTTAACAAAAAAGTGAAAGCATTTTACATTTATTCTATGCAACTTGTTAGCTTACAAACACATAAGACACCATTGAAATATATTTTAAACAAAAACATTTAATTTGTAGGATTTTTGTCCAGAAATGTGGAATGAAAAGTTTGTTCACAGAAAAATCCTGAAATCATAAGAAAAATGAAAAGAATAGGGTGATGAAGAGGGGCTCTTTCCATTCTTGTCATTAAAAGAACAAGGTTTAAAGGCAAACCAGATACCTCTTTAGCATGCAAAGAGGAAAAGTATAAAGAGGTATAATGATGAATAGCACTCTGTGCTGACTTCTAGCAGATATCTAGAATATGCTAAATTAACATTTTTAAGGTTTAAGATAACTTAATTTGATATGAACCAAAGTATTTTCACACCTAGCTTCACATTTTTATCACGTTTACACTGTGTATGTCATATTCACATAGTGTCTCCCAATACTTACAAAGTATTTTAATGATATATTATTTGAATTCTGACAATATATATTTTTTCCAGTTTTGAAATGAACTGTCTAAGGTGTGCAAACATAATGATTTCTGATTCCAAATAAATTCTAAATACTATCAAAATGGAAAAATAGCATTGTTTTGAATTCCTATGTAAATTATGTTTCCAAGCTCAAATTCCTCATAATCTATTGTTACAAAGTTGTTGTTTTGAGACTTGAAGGTATGACTGAAATGGTAGAGCATCTGCCTAGCAAATTCAAGGCCCTGAGTTCAAACAACAGCACCAAAAATGTTCTGTAATTTCCAACTGTCCTGCTTTACTTAAAGAATTCAGTAATAGGTAAAACAGTGCCAAATACAAATACAGCTAATGAACAGAAAAATCTATTTTTAAATACAAAAAGAAACATTTCTTTATCCAACTGGGTGACTGAGTTACATTTGCTATTATTATATATATTTAAATGTTATAGGTCTTTCAAATTTTGAATTATCTGTTTTATACAGCACATTTACAAAGTACTTACTAAATTTACTAAATCTCAATTTACTTCAGAAATAACTGCTGTGAGTTCAAGAAAAAGAGATGATAAAATAGAATTTAAGTGTAAAAACTGACCATTACAATGTTCCACATTTTATTTCTAAAGAGAAACAGATGTTCATAAAACAGCATTTGAATACTTTAAAATATAATCAAGGAAAAGGGCTCACCAGTCTGAGCGAAACCAAATTGACGCAGGATCTCCTCAGGGATCAGCATGTCTGGCTGTTTTACTTTAGGCTGTTGTGAGGAGGTTGGTGGTGGTGAAGTAAGTGAGAGATTTTTGTTGACCTGTAATAGAAAAGGCAAAT
Source organism: Perognathus longimembris pacificus (assembly GCF_023159225.1). Lineage (NCBI taxonomy): Eukaryota > Metazoa > Chordata > Mammalia > Rodentia > Heteromyidae > Perognathus > Perognathus longimembris. The sequence continues at coordinate 52,915,007 of NC_063169.1, forward strand.
AAGAAACTACAGTGTAATTTCCTAGGTTACTGATGCAAAAACTGGGTGAGAAATATTTACTCACTGCCCAAATCAGGACACATGGTCAAAATGAGTAGCAATGATTTATACAATTAACTTTTAAAATTAACTAACCAGAATATTTTTTTTATCAAGGAAGGAATGCAATAGAGATCAAAAACATATTACACTTTCTACCATTTTCTTGTCTTGGAATTGGTATTATTTAGCCATTTAAAACACAGCATTCTTAATTTATACAATTAAGGAAAAGTTAAAGTGTTTCATGTCTACATTTATCTAGTATTTTGGTAAAATGTCAGGAACCTTCTTTTTAGAGATGGCACAGAAATGTCTGTCATCCTCTTGTTTATATGAAGCATGGTGACACAGATAATACAGCTGGTACCTAACCTGTCATGTGAAATACTTTCCACTACATCAAAAACTATACTATTTACACTTTAAAAATAGTATGACTGTATAAGTGATGACTAACCACATTGTAAAAGTAAATATAAAGTTTTACAACACATGGAATCTACTGTGAAAGTTTGATGGAATACATAACAAGCACAACATTTTAATTTAATTAAAATATTAACTATTTTCCTATAGCTATAGTAGGAAAATACAGAATAACTCACTAAAATGTTTGAGAATTTCATTGATAAATTTATCCTTGTAGATTAGAGTTTCAAGGAAAATATAGCCCTTTGTTCATTATTGGATAATTATGCATTCCTTCAGTTATTTCAGAAAATCACGATAAAATGTGAAAAATTTTTAAGTAGCCAGACTTAAATTTATCACAAATACATAATGTGCAAATTAACAGCATGAAAAGATAACTTACACTAAGTATATCCATATCAGTATAGGAAAATTCCTTTTCTTTATTTTGGTTTAAATAATCGAAACCACACAGAGGACTTCCACTACATTATTAGTAAAATAATTCCCCATTGGTGTGCTGTTTAAGGGAATACTGTATAAGGGAGTGGTTAGATGCCCTTTTGACTCATTTTTTACATTTGCAAATGCTTCTCTTCCTCCAAACAGTGACAGTAAATAGTATATCCTAGATTAACTTTTTCTCTGTAGCAAGGAGCTTTAACAAGTTTGGTGGAGTATATGAAGACCATATAGTTATACAGTTCTAAACTAATCTGTTATAATGTCATTTCATAAAAAATTTTTATTGCAGTACTGGGATCAAACACTGGCTGTACCATCCTATAAAGTGCTCTATCATTGAATTATATCACCAGACCAAAATATTTTTTAAAGTAGTTAGAAGGGGTTAAATATCATATCAATGCTAAAATATTCTCAGAATCCATTATTACATGTTGATCAAATTCAATGTTGAATAATTATAGTAATATATTACCTAAACTAACAATGGACTAAGTATCTTTTTATTCATCTTTAAATGGAGATGATAAAAATGGCATCTGCAAGAGTGGCACTGTGGCTCAAGCGGTAGCCTTGAGCAAAAGGAGCTCAGTGCCCAGGCTCTAGTTCAAGCACTAGGACTGGCAAAAGAAATCCATACCAAAGACTAAAAATACCGTTTGTGCTTTAATGGGAATATGCTAGCACAGTTGAAATAGTATTATAAGGTGCAATTTGCAGGTTAACGGCCACATACCAGATAAGGTATCAAAAGAGAAATAGATAAAATAAGACGAGGGGGGGGTGTGATATGGCTTAATGGTAGAGTGCTTGCTAGTAGGCACACAGCCCTGAGTTTGATCCAGTACTGTAAAGAATAGATATAATGGAAAAGATAAACTATAAAGTGCTGTTTTAGTTATTAGTGTATTAGTGATGCCATTTGAAAGATAGCATAATTAGGTATATTTAACTTAGTGTCATAATGCAGTAAATCTTCAGCGTTCTATGCTTTAAGTGGAAGTACTGTATATAAAAGAATATATTTATCACTTAATTAATTCACTTATTTTTTATTATTTTTACTTATGAAGTATTCTCCAAAGTTTCCCCCCCCCCCTACATGCTAAGTAATACATTTAAAGTCTGGTTCAAACACACAGGGATATACTGGGGATATGCATTTATGTCTATCTCAACATAAGATTATGAATTTATACACACTTATTCCAGGAAGATATAGAAGTTTACTAGACAGAATAGTTTAAAAAATCAGGATAGCCTTTTATCATCTTCCTTGTGTGCTCAAATAAGCATGCCAGAAAAGCTAGAATAGGATTACTTAAATGTCTTTGTTCAAATAGAAAGACCTGCCACTCTTTTAAGATGTTATTTCAAGACAAAATAATTAATTACATGTACTTCCTAATTATTTTTGTAATTCTATTCTTTTCTTTTGGACATTTAAATGTCCATAAAATGATGAATATGACATAAAAAGACTGATATCTTGATTTTCAAGTTTTGTAATTACTGTTTTTTTATTAGTGATTTGAAATTGGAACACAAAACCTTTTCAAAACTAGCCTACATACATTTATCACTTAGGGGAACAAAATTAATAATAACCATTAAATTCAGTGAAGCAATATCTATTTTTGAAATATATGCTGTGGACAAGAATTGCCTAACTTTACAACAACAGAAAGGTTGGCTAAGATAGTCTATCCTATGCCAACCTTCCCTCTTTTCATAACACATGTCTCTGCTTGCTTCATGCAAAAACCACAGTCTGCCAAAGTCAGTTTAATACCTCCATACTGGTGAAAATTAAAAACACAAAGCATAAATGAGACTCATAAAAGAGAAAAAGAAAAAATATTACCAAGAACGCCTGCCAGGCTAATCACAAAACCATTTTGCCTATTCTTTTAGGTTATAAACAGCTTCATGCAAAAATATGCAAACACTAATTCTGCAGAAGTGGGTTAATTTTTATGTAAAAAATCTCACTGCCTTAAACATAATATTAAATGCAAATGACTAACCAAGCTAACAATAAATAAATGCTTATTTATATATGTGACATTTAAAATTTCTGGGAGAGATATAGCATTAATTTCCACATATACTTATAGGTCTAACCATTTTAGCTGACTTTAGGCTATATGCTACTTTCACCAACTGAAAAACTGTTTATAAATGTTTAAGCTTTGAAGACTCCTCAAACTGGTTTTAAATTATAACTGAAAAGATGCTGATAATAACATATTACTAAAAGTTCACAAATTTGTCTCTTTCCCTAAAGAGATGTCAATTTTTCCAAAAATCTAAGCAAAAAAAAATAGGCAATATTTTAATTTGAAGATAGTTCGAGAGGCACATGTAACACAACAAATGTTTTGTTGCTAATCATATATCTGCTGTAGAAATTACAATTCCAGCATTAAAGAGCAAGCTAAATAGAAAATTGGAGATAAAGTATACAAAGTCAAGTATCTGTTTTTATATTCTCAGATTATAAATTCTAAAAGTAGCTATGTGGCTATGATTTCTAGGCTAATAAAATCGATGAAATAAGTCAACTACGGTATCTTAAGGAGAAACTGAAACATCTCTAGGCCCTCAGATATTTCCTTTACAAGCTGTGACAGAAAAGTGGGAGATTAGGAAGGAATAGTTAAAGAATTATTATTATTATTATTATTATTATTATTTTGTTGCCAGTCCTGGGCCTTGGACTCAGGGCCTGAACACTGTCCCTGGCTTCTTTTTGCTCAAGGCTAGCACTCTGCCACTTGAGCCACAGCGCCACTTCTGGCCATTTTCTGTATATGTGGTGCTGGGGAATTGAACCCAGGGCCTCATGTATACAAGGCAAGCACTCTACCATTAGGCCATATTCCCAGCCCTTAAAGAATAATTTTTACAGTGGTGAGATGTTAGAAATCTCAACCCTAACCCGTTCATTACTGTTAAATTCACTAAAACCAGAATTTGAATTTGAAGCAGTCATTACCAAGTTTTATTTGATAATATTTAATAAGGATATTTTGATCCTTTGATAGCCACCAAGGACTGATGGTTCAAAGATTACTGATATGATACTTCCATGTAAATTTCAAAATTATGGTCTAGTCTGATCCAAATAAATTATTTAGCACTGTGCTTCTTGCCTCTGAAGTAAAAGAACTTAGGTCTAACATCTTTGGATTTTCCCCAGACTTTCCTTCCTTTCTATCCTAGTATATTGTCCTGGAAAAGGACTCTCTGAACTCCTCACTTCCAAATCTATAAAAAAATATACCTTTTACACTTGCACATCCCTTTTCTTCCAGTATCCAAGGAAAAAGTATTAATATGATTTAGTATTTTAGTATTGGGTCTAATAAGGTATGTCCTTAAACCTTTCCAATTTCAATTTTCAAATACTCTACTGGTTATTTCACCACAGGCTAAAGGCATATCCACTTTAGTAGTACAATATAGAAAGCAAACAGAAACTCTCTCTTTAATTGCAGAATTCCCTTAAACATCATTAAAAAATAAACTTTATGAAAAATAGAATACGATTGTTAAACATATATATCAGTCCTTTATTCTTATCTAACTTGTCTCCACCATAACCCTAAATCTGCAGTAAAGTGATCTTGAACTGCAAACGATCAATTCTGCCAATTCATTTAATAGTCTCTCTGACACTGTCCATTACTTTCCTCTGCATTTTCTTTGGTGATCCTGTCATTCCTTATGTCTACCATTCTTTACTAATATTATTTGCTAAACCCATTAAACACCTCTCCTTTCCTAACATATCACATCACATAGCTACCATAGGCAGGAATATTTGTTTTCATCACTTAACAAGGCATTTCTTAAATATAAAACTTATTTCCTCATCAATAAGTGCAGAGGCTTCATCTTTCCCTGCCATTTTTGTTCTTTGGGAGAGCTATCAATCTCCTCCTCATCAGAAAGCTGGACTCAGCCTAGACTGCACCTCAAGCTACAAATGGACTCCTGAAGCTCATGCTGCCACTACAGCTACCAACTGTCAGAACAATGAAAGTTAGTGACACTTATTCCAGTTGGGAATGACAGAAAGAAAGAATTGTGCTCAAAAATTATTTAAAATAGGATGACATTATCAAAAAACAAATGCACTCTTTATCTGATTGATTTATGTAACTGTAACCCCTCTGTATTTCACCTTTATAATAAAATTTTTTAAATTAAAAATATTACTTAAAAACAAAAGCCTTTTCCAAATAACTGATAGCCATTATTTCACACAAATCAATTTTTCCCTTTTCATGACGGAATTATCTGTCGGTCTGTCTCTCATACATCCATCTAATAATTTAGACTTGAAAAATTATCTTCTCTAGATTCTCTATTTTCAAACATTTTTTTTTTTTTTTTACCAGTCCCAACACTTGAACTTAGGCCTGGGTGCTGTCCCTGACTTTCTTTTGCTTAAGGCTAGCACTCTAACATCTGAGCCACAGCTCCACTCCTGATTCTTTTGGTAGCATACCAGAAGTAAGAATCTCATAGACTTTCCCAACTAGGCTGACTTTGAACCTAGATCCTCCAATTTCTGCTTCCAGGGTAGCTAGGATTACAGACATGAACTTGGTACCTGGTTCTAATTTTAATCCCATTTTTTTTCAGAAAAATAGTGTGTTTAAAAAAGATTATAATATAGATTACTACCTTATTAGTATTAGATTTATTAGAACTTGTAAGAATTGAGAGAGGAAAAATGGAAGAGACAGAGAGAACTTTTTTTCCTAGTAACTCATAACCTGGAAGCATTTTGACAAAATTAATTGTAACTAAAGACAGAATAAGCCAATTTATAAGATGCACTAGGTATAAATAAATAGAGCATTTTTGATATGCTTCAATCTGACTCTAATCAAAGGAAAGAACAAGAAAACTTTTAAATTATAAGTTCATATGCAGGTTCTGGAGCTATATAATTTAAGTGCTTTGTACCACCTGCAAAGCAATCAGATGAGAACTTTCCATTGTCCTATTAATTAAATGTGTTTATGTATCTACTCAACATCTTGACTATCAGGAAAGATGAAAATTCCTTTCCATAAAGCCAGTTCCTATATGAGAAGTCAAGATTATAGCCCTCTCAATCTTTTTTTTTTTTTTTTGGCCAGTCCTGGGCCTTGGACTCAGGGCCCGAGCACCGTCCCTGGCTTCTTCCCGCTCAAGGCTAGCACTCTGCCACTTGAGCCACAGCGCCGCTTCTGGCTGTTTTCTATATATGTGGTGCTGGGGAATCGAACCTAGGGCCTCGTGTATCCGAGGCAGGCACTCTTGCCACTAGGCTATATCCCCAGCCCCCCCTCTCAATCTTTTAAAGACTTCCAGTCACTACCATTTTCATGACACATTATCAGTTGCTAAGTCACCACTACTTAATCACATCAGCAAAGAAATATTCTCTATTATCCATGTAATTAATATTTCTTCCAGCTCCTGTTCCATTCCTCTGCTCCCCATTCATGGCATGTTTTTTGAAGAGTGGTCTATCTTTGCAGCCTCATGTTCCCAATCCATCTTTAGCCTAGTTTTATTGTGCTGTTGTCTTTACGATTCATTTAAACAACTTTCATCAAAGTAACCAAAACTATCAGCTTGTGAAAACCAGTCAAGTCTGTTCTAATTCCTTCAATAGCATGTGACAGCTCTGCATTCCTCTTTCCTGAAATGCACTTCTCTGGGCTTCCCTGACTACCTTTCTCCTAGACCACTGCGCTCAGTTAGCCTCTAAATGTAGGTTCTCTCATTCAATGTAAAAATTATTTTTTTAAGTGGATTTCAGTATGAGTGCAAGCCTCATGCATCTGATTATCTACTTCAGAGCTATCTTCAAATACCTGAACATTTGCCCGCTCCACTTCAACATTCCTTTTCTCATTACAAGGTACCAACAGCATCTGCACATGTGTTGAAACCCAAGACACAGAAGTTATTTCTCATCCCTTTTCTTCCTACACATTAGATGTATCATCAAGTCCTAATAAATATATTTCCATAATACATCCCAAATCTGTCCACTGCCTTCATCCTCATTTTTACCACCCTGGTCTAGGCCTATCGTCTCTTTCCTGGACTACCGTAACAGTCAGCTGATCTCTCTGCTCTGAAGACTGTTACTCTTCTATTTACTTGGCTTCTATTTCTAATTTAAAAACTCCACAATCACAAGTTTCTTTTAAAAAGCCCTGCCTGATCTTATTTCGATCACCTCTCCAGCTCTGTCATAAAACCTTTTCTTTGCACTTTTACTAAGCCGGTGAGTGCTTTCTGCTCCCTCAGTGTGCCATTATTAGATTAGGACTTCTGCAAGAAATGCCCAGCTCCTTTTAAGTGTTTCTAAGAGTCCTTCCATGATCTCACTCTTAGTCATTTCCCATTATTCTTTGTTCCATGGACCCATTTTATTTACTTTCTATCATTCATTGTTTAGAATTACCTCACTGACTTCTTTTTTATCCCTACAATAAAATGTATGGGTCCACTGCTATATTCCAAACCTAAACAATACTGGTAGGCACTCAGTAAATTTTTGTTTCAAAGATTTATTTTTTTAGTATTAGGATCTGAATTTAGGCCCAGTGCTTGCTGTGTGGGTACTCTACCACTTGAAGCCACACCTCTAGCCCCTTTTCCATGGATTATTTTCAATGTTGGTTAGTCTAGCTTGTGTTTTGATCCTCTTATGCATTCCCAAGTTGCTAGGCATGACAAGTGTGTGCTATTGGACTTTGTCATTGTTCCACCAGAACCAGGACAATAGCACATGCTAGTGTTTCCAGTCATTAGTTGAATGAAGTCTTGTGAACTTCTTTTTTGCCCAGACTGGCCCAAATTGTGTTTCCTTGATATCTGCCTCAAGCTAAGAAGATAGGCTATAGTTGGCTTTTTAAAAGATTCCTAATATAAAGTCCTTAACAAAGTAAAAATCTGGCTGGTATTTAGAAAAGAAATGCCTTCTCAGGTATCTGGTGAAAGAAAGTTTATTATCTAGGATATAGAATATGAAAATGCATATGTATGCTCTGCTTTTAAAAATGAAAGACTCTTGAGAAGAATTTCATTTAATAGAAAAGTCTTTACCAAATGGTGCTGGATAACCAGACAGCCTCATGCAAACCAGTGAAACTGGACTTGTACATCATATAACAAATAATCATTAAAATAGTCGTAGACCAAAATGTAAAGGTTAAAAGTATAAAAATCATTGATGAAAATTCTACAAGAAAATTTTGAGATCTTGAGTCAGTCAGGCAATGTTCTTTTACATATAACACAAAAAGTACCAAGGATAAAATGAAAAAACAAACACTTCTAAACTTCATAAAAACTAAAAGCTTTTTATTTTAAGGGAAAGCATCAAGAAAGTGAAAAGAGTCCATAAGAATAGTGTAAAACATTAATTGGATACAGTTGTATCCAGTATCAATAAAGAACTTATTAAAAGTGAATAATAAAGATCAAAAACAATTTTAAATGAGCAACCAGCACATCAAAATTGCTCAGTATTACTAGTCATTATAGAACTGTAAATCAAAATCACAATTGGAGAACCATTTATCATCCACCAGAATGGCCTTCATAAAAAAGAAGATCACAGAGTTTATGAGGATGAGAACAAACTAAAAGCCTTATACCCTGCTTGAAGGATTCTGACATGGTACTGCAGTTTGGAAGTTCCGCAAAATGTTAAATGTAGTTTTAATGACCCCAAAATTTAGATGATTACAAACATGCTTCCATACCAAAACCTTTACACATTTGTTCATAAGAATTATTTTAGAAGCTAAAAAGTAAACAACTTAAATATTCACAAATTAATGAAAGATAAAATGCAACATAAATAATGGAATGTTTGTTGGTGATAAGAAATAGCAGTAGACTAATACTGGAAACAATATTTTGAGGAAAACAAAGCCAGTGTCAAATTATGATATATGGGCATAAATAAGATATGCCCAGCATGGGCAAACCCCATAGAAAGTACATTAGTCTTGGTATGTTTTGTCATGCGTGTGCTTGTGCGTGTGCGCACATGCACCAGAATTGAGACCGACTGCTAATAGATAAAGGGTTTCATTTTGAAATCATGATAATGTTCTAAAATCAAAGTGGGTCTGATTGCTCAACTGTGTATGTGTTTAAAAAACAAACTGTGCAGTTAAAAAGTGTAAATATATGGCATTTGAGTTGTACCTCAGTAATAATCGAACAGCAACACATTACTAAGGTTAATCTTCTAGATCTTAACTAATTTCAAATATGCATTATTCATTTTTTCAAAGAGTTTTTATTTGTTAAATACTAGGGATACAAGGATGAAGGTCAGACTTATCACTCCCAGATTAGGAGAGCAAATACTGGGATTTTTACTCTTTGGAAATTCTAAAGGAGGCATATTCAGCATTCCAAAACAGAGGTATGCAGTAAATTTGCAGAGGCAGAAGAAATGAGAATGAAAGAAATAGCTTTGAATTGCTATTCAAAGAACAAATTACTATTTTTTAACTAGCTAAATATTATGTACATTAAGAAGACTTAGTGATCTTGGAGCTGTAATCATTATACCAATCATTGCTATCAGGAACAAGTTTCCTGAACATCAGAAGCCCAAGTCAGAGTATAGCTTGTTCTCTTTTCCCCACTCATCTTCCTTCCCCTTGTCTATATTTGATATCCTGTTGACTGTGATAATTAGGCAAAAATGTGATGGGATCTGACTGATACTGGACAGCTCTGTGATGGGGCAAGACCAGTACTTTTTGACATGCTTCCTTTTTTAAGATGCCCCCGAAGGGGGGGAAAACAGACAGACTACTGTATTGTATGTGTGGGCTGCAGGATAATAGGTATTTGCTAAATAAAACAATTGTTTTTCCCTCTGTATTGACACTATATAAAGCAGTCTTTGAATACATATACCATTCTAATTCTTTTTCATGTGGATGTCTCACATCTTACTTTGTAACATAAATTTGATAAATAAATGTCTATTCAACTGAATTTTGAAAAGGCAGAAGAAAGAATGAAAACTAACTGATGTTCTCAGCATCTGAGTTAAAGGTTTTCCATAAAATAGGCTTGTTGGTAGGAGGAGGTTAGCTGCTGTTTGTACCTAGATACACTTCAGTTAAAATTGTCTAATAACCAAGAACCTTTGATATACTACTGTCTTTATATAAAATCTGAGCCCTCAATAAATTTCAATTTTCTCCTTTTTAAAAACTGTAATAGCAACAATAGTTAACTCTGTATCAGTATATAGTCAAATGGGAAAAGATATGTGACCAGCAAATGAAGAGAGGATTATCAACACAGCACATCATAAATGTCCAGTTTATGTGTATTTCAATGCTTATAAATTTATTCATCAGACATCCATCAGAACTGTAATGGTTGATGTCTCATATATTAACAATTATATAAAATTTACCTCAAAGAACACAATCATCTTGCTGGTCTCTTCCTAGAAGTATATCTCAACTAGCATTATTAAATCTTCAAAACTGTGATGTTAACTGGTTATTTACCTTTAATGAAATTTCAGGTTCCAGTATTATAATTCCTTGACAAATTTGAATTCCAATAGAGAGGTTACAGATCAGGCTAACGTGTATAAAACTTGAAAACTCTATAATGGTGCATTCCAACTCTTTGGTGTATCACAATGAAACTGTAGTTTTAAAGTTACCATCCTGGTAATAAAAACTACTTACTTTTGCAGCACAGGACCGTATCACCTCCTAAAAGAAATACAGTACAATAAAGAAGTATTCATAATTCTATTGAAATAAAGTATTGACTCTTTTCAATGCATTTAGATGTCAATCTTCTAATAACCAAAATCAGAATCTGATAATTTCTTTACTACACTGCAGTTGTAACTGCATGGTTTCCAATGAGCTGGAAAGAGTATAATTTTAAAAGACTTAATGAAATGTTCATGATAACTTTAATTTGCTAATAGCAAAGGCACTCCTAAGGTCCAAGAAAGACTTGCCTCAAGAAAGACTTGCTTCTTCAATAAACCTAGCATATATAATAAAACTACCAGAACCCTAACTGATTTAAAAGATACATTCAGAATTCATGTATTTCTAAATTAATAGCTACAATTTCCACATTAGTAATTTATATCAAACAATATCCCACAAACAGCACTAATTGTAAGGAATATAAATATTTTAAAAGGCTAGAAACAATCACCTATAATTCACAGAACAAGGCCAGGAAAGTATCATTTATAGAAGAGGAACTAGTGTTAAGTCAATGGATAATGGATAATTTGAAAGTTTGCTACCAACAAAATGCCCAAAATACTCAAGCTTAATTAGAATTAACTACTAGATATCATCAGTATGGTATAGAACTAGGGAAAAATGGAAATAACATTGAATTTAGGAAAGAAGAGGTCAGAGAAATACTTTAAGGGTTTTTTTTTCTAAATGACAGATATATTTAAAGAATACTATTCCATTTATAAAAGCAGCAAAACTATGGATTTGGTGGACCAACTACCCAAAGTGAATCTCGGGTCTAGTGCTTACTACCTGTGTGACCTTGTAGCCCCAAGTTCCTCTTCTGAAAAGTAAGAATAAAACTAGTGCTCCTACTACTATACTACAGTATGATTTGAGGATTAAATATAACAAAGTATGCAAAGCACTTAGTGCCAGAAACATATATTACTAACAATGAAGTAGATGTTAGTTATCACTAATAAATCTAAGGTTAAAAATTTCCTTTGGGGTAGAGATCAATCTTTCTCAGAATAAAATATTTTTATACTCTTCCAATTCCTACTTCTATGACTTTAAAATCGCACCACTGTGACTACTACTGAGAGGTTATCTTCTTCAAGCAGCTAGAGAGATCTAGCTTTCATTATAGGATTTCTTCCCACAGATTTTGGTTTGTAAATCAATTCATTTTAAGACTGCTTACTCTTAGTAGGTACCTTAGATTCCAATCAACTGTGGATGAACTAATAAGAACAAATTTCTGGACCAGAAAATGCAGACTGCATTGAAGACAAATGTGAGGTCTTACCTGGGTTGAAGAATGTATTTTAGTTATTATTTGGGTAGTGATATACACTTAACCCTTCTAACTATGAAACAACTAGATGGTTTATGTTATAAGTAAATGGCTATTTCATTGCTTTTATGTCCTTTACTTACTACTAAATATCTGCTGAGCTGAATTTATTATGAAACACACACACACACACACACACACACACACACACAGTCACATGCTGAACCTACATAACATTAGAAAAAAGTCCTACTTTAGTAACAAAACCTAATTACCTCTAGTAATAGTTTTCTATAAACTGGGAAAGAACCTATGCAGAGAAAGGAATTTGGAGTCTACTGAAATAGAACTACAAGAAACAAAAGAAAAGACATTATGACAAAGGTGGGAATCCCATTGACCTTAAATGTTTGCAAAATACAAAAAGAACAAAGCTGCAATGGGAATAAAGCAGATATTCCAGATAAAACATGATTTTAAAAATTCAGCAAATTCTCTCAACACAGGAAAAATGTATTTTTAAAAATGCAGAGCATATACACAACGCTTTTGTGTTTTTTTTTACAAAGGTAGTAACCTTTATTTCAATCCCAAAGCAAGTATATTCTAATTTTAAAAAAGGAAAGTAATGGTAAAAGCTAAATAAATTAAAGAGAAAAAAGTACTTTCAATAATCAATTATCAACTAATGTTCCTGCATTTGTTTTCATTTCTTAAAAATATTTTTGTTTATTTTTTTCCCTTTATATCTTCTTTATTCTATTCTCATATTCTTTTCATTTATCTGAGAATAGCAAGAGTATAAAATGATAGTAATATGAGAAAATCTACAAGACCTAGGTGATTCCAGGATGTTAGGTTTAATACTTAATAATTGCTAGAATTAAAATATAAGGAATGACAGAATTAAATTATAGGGAACATTAAAAAAATCTATCACTAAGTTGCTCTTTTGTTTATAGTTAAAGATTTGTCATCCAAGATTTTAGATGCTTTCTACTGAAGTATTTTTCTTTACATTTTAAAAACTGAATGCATCTATTCAGATTTACTTTTAAAATTTGGAATATCACTGACTAATTTCATTTTATATATTAAAACTGTTAAATATAAGAACTACCACACTGAAATAATTTTTTAATTCATAACAATATTCAACAATTGAACTGAGAAAGAAAAACTTATTTCTACATTCCAAAAATCCAAATCCAGAGATGAATGTAATTTCCACTTTGGTCTTCCTTAAAGTCACTAAGTTTCTACAAAGAAGGAAAGGCAAGAAGAAGTTATAGTCAGAACTTAAACATCTCAAAATCATTCACTGAATATTTAAAACTGGTTAAGATTTCTATCAAGGCAAGAGTGAAAGGGGAGTTCTTAAGTGTCAGGCACAGTGCCAGAAATAAAGAATACAAGTACGAACAAGCTGCAGAACCCCAGTCTTCAAAGCGCTCAAGGCTTATTCTATTAAAAAGACTGGTATGGTCCAAAAGGCTGGGTTTTTTTCAAAATGCTTAACTTCCTTAGTACATCTTATTGTCTTTGAGAAAGAAATCTAGCAATTTACACTAAGAACATATCACATCACCCTTAACAAAGCATCTTCTTCTTCCTTATCTATTTTGGAGTTTAATGGATAATGCTTTCTTTTCCTAGTAGAACTTTTACATTATACTTACGAGCTGGACACTGGTGATTCATGCCTGCAATCCTAGCTACTCAGGAGGCTGAGATCAGGGGATCAGTACTCAAAGCCAAACTAGGCAGGAAATTTCCTGAGATTCGGATTTCAAATTAACCCCAAAACACCAGAAGTAGAGCTGTGGCTCAAGTGGTAGAGAACTACCCTTGAAAAAAAAGCCAAAAACATTCAGGGATAGTACCCAAGTCCTGAGTTCAAAACCCAGAACTAGCACAAAAATAAATTAAATATATATATAGTTATGAAGTTAACGGTTCATCTCTTTTATTCATGCTTTTGAATTTCATTGTCTTTATTATCTACTTTTATGCTAGTTAAGGAAGCTCTTCCTTTAATAGATTTTATGTAAACATTTTCCAGGTATGTGCATGTGCTTTATGGGTATTCATGTATGTATATGTGTATATGGATGTGTGTACACATGTGTATATATACCTATAAAAATAGATCGATTAATCCATAATATATAATTTATACTATCTAATGATAAATAATTATATGATATTTTACATAATGTATAATATATCGTATTTATATAATGTATATTACATATTGTATATATCACATATACATACACTTATAATTTTAAATAGAAATTTAAAGTTCTATACTGACATACAAAAGGGAAGACTTTTCCACTGCTTTTAAGATTAGGACATTTAGGATAAATAAATAAAATTAAATACATTAAATTAAATAATAGTTAAATTAAAACTACCTAAGACAAATATTTGCCAGGATATTATTTTTTTGGTGGGTGGGTTTAGTGCTGAGGTAGAAGCCAGAGCCTTTGGAATTCTAGGCAAGCACCCTCCTACTAAGCCTCACGGCCAACTGATGAGTTTTAAAATGACTTTTACTTTTAGATTTAGCTCCTTCGCCAAAGACTATTTGGGTGGGATGTGTAACCTAAGATGTAGATAGAAGGTGATGATAGTTTTCCGTTAACTCACAATTTGCAAGATTTTCCAAAACAATGAACCATTCTTACTTTCTCCACTAATCTATGTATATTTACGAACTTGTATCGGATTTTTTTATTATCTCATCTTTGCAATATGTTTAATACCTGGTAAGAAAAGAACTGCCTTCATTATCATTCTCTTCTCCCACCTGGTTCTTGTGGAGAAATATAAAGATAAATATAGATAACCAGTTCTTCTGTCATGATATCTATGGAATTTCTTCTTACATTTTTCTCTCTTTCCAAGTAACAATGATTAAACAATGTGCATAGCCTATCTCACACTTATTTCTCTATTATCAATAATAACGTATTTGGTGTAACTGTAACCCCTCTGTACATCACCTTGACAATAAAAATAAAAAATAAAAACATATTTGGGTGGAACAATGGATTACACACCCTGTGAGATTTAAATGTCACTGTAACTTAATCCAGTAAAGTGAGAATATCAGAAATTCCATTTTATAGATGAGGAAAATTAGGCTTAATTTATTCAGTCATAAAACATGTGAAGGTTTGAGACTGCACATCTATACTTGTACATAAAGCAGTCAAGCCTAAGTTACATTCTTAAATATATTTAGCTATGTTTTTTCTTTTTCTTTTTATGGCACACGGGGCTATGTTTGTGCTAGGTATGAACTCAGGGCCTACTGCTTCATACTACCTGAGCCATGCCCACAGACCATTATTTTTGCTTAAAAGTTTGTTTTTCAGATAGGATCTCATATTTTTGCATAGGCCAACCTTGAATCATGATTCTCTTACCTGCCTCCTAAGTAGCTGAGATTACAGAATGTACTACCATGCTCAATCTTTTTCAGAATTCTTAGTGTTCTAAAATTAATTCTCAAGCTATATTGATAATCTTACATTTTTAGAGTTAACTTTACTATTTTCAATGTGAAATTGAATGCTTTTACCTTAGTCAGATATCTTTTTAAACTCAAACTCTCAGACTCAATTTTCATTTCTTCTTTAAAAGGAACCCAATATAAAATATTCTGTTTCTTATAGCAAAGCATTTTAAGACATGCTTTGCCTTTAATTGCTTTCTTTACCAACGTGTATTATCTTTTTAATGGACCTATGGCTTCCAATAAAATTTATCATTATCCTTGAACACCAATAAATTGGACAGTTTTGACCTTGGACTATTCAGTGGGATGTATGCAGGTGCCAAACTTATTACCTATTTCTGGTGTATCTGGGTATTCCTGTTATGTGTACTTGGAATTATAGTACAGTTTTTGTTTCTCTGTCTAGTTTTGTTTTTATTGGCTTTGTTTCTGTTCTCTTTTTTATTTGTTTGTGAGGGTGATTTAGTCCTAAGATACTAAATATTGTTGGTTATTCTTTTAAAATCAAACTCTCTATTTGTTTGGAAAATTCTTTTTTCTGTTTCTAATAACTTCTTGATCTTTTTATCTATTTTTATATAAATCCTGCCATCATAGATAGCATAAGCAGAGGCTGAACAATTATACATTGGAAACAATTATTTTCTATAAATTTAGAAATGCTTTAAAATAGTAAGAATGATTATATAGTTAATATTTGAAGCTGTAAAATATAAAATAAACTTTACATCCATCTTTTGAGGAGACACAGTTTTCTTCTTTATGCAGAAGGTTAATCACTGTCTTGCATATTTTATAGAGCTGTTATGTTAAAGGAGATAATGTAAGCTTACCAAATTTAAATATATTATTAAAAGATGTTCTTACAATATAGCTTGAATGTTGGTTGCCACCTATCAAACTTGATGACTAGTTTGGGGTTTTTCTTATATACAGTAGGTATCAATAAATATATGAGATAACTAAATTTTCTTTGTTCTATTTGTTAGAGTGCAAACTTCAAAGTCAAACTATATTTGGTCAGCACTTTCTAAAAAGGTAGTGAACCATGTTCAGAGGACTGTGGTGTTTTGTTTTGTTTTCTCCAAAGGCTGCTAATAGCTAACTAGAACCTGGACATATGGTAATATACATGGCATTAGAGATAAGAACCCAAGGCAGAAGATCAGGAATGGGAAAAAATGTCAACAATAAGGAATTCTTGAAAGATAAAGAATTAAAATTAAAGGGTTGCATGAATGAAGATAGGAAAGCATTATACAGATAAAATAATAGCTTTTATATAAGGAAAATTTAGAAGTTCAGTTTTCCTTTATTCACCTATTAAATTGTTATTTATAAACTATCTATGCACATCAGGGAATAGGACAATAAGAACTGCCTTCTTGGAGCTTATAGTTTAGACATGGGCATGAAACAACTATTTAGTTATCTATTTCTAAGTACTGGGAACTGTGAACCAGACCAGTTCTTAATATGTGGTCCTTTGATCAGTAGCATCAGCATCACCTGAGAACTTCTTTTCAGAAATGCAAAAATCACAAGGCTACATTAGACCTACTGAACAGCAAACTCTAAGGGTAGAGCCAGGCAATCTGTTCTTTGATTAGCTTGCCACATGATTCTGATACAGACTGAAGTTTTAGAACCAGCGAAAGAGACAGGAAATTTCAAGCATGATTTTAAGGAATGCAGAAAGCCTGGGAATAAATTGCTTGTTAGAATACTCTTTTTCCTTCTAATAAGTGGTTAGGTGATTTGGCTCTGAGAATTTCTAACATGATGGTCTAAACCTTTAACTACCATCCTTCCCTGAAGGGGTCCTAATGGACAGGACTGATATGGCTACAGTTTCTCTTCCTTTCCTAGTAGATGGTAGGGCCATACCCATGTGTCAAGTCCTAGGTGTGGTCTTCTGATTTACAGTCCTCCCTTACCACTTAGTCCTGGTCTGGTCTTTACAAAGAGAAAAAGTCAGACCAGCAGGATGAATTACCCTAAATTTAGCTGTCTATTGCAATGAATGATTTCAGATCAAGCACTTGAAATAAACTATAAAGCATAATAAAACCTAGAATTAAGAAACTAACTCATTTAATATTTATGGGCACAGCAACATAAACCAATTTCAAGGCTTAAAATTTCAACTGTATAAAATTATTACACATACTGTGACAGTTTCGAGTCTTTGTTTTACTAGCTGCATCTTGGTTGAAGTATTTTCAGTGTTTACAAATTCATCAATCTGAAAAGAGCCTTGATGGGGCAGTTTAGGACAGGTGCACAATGCATCTTCACTTTGGTGTATTCCAGGTAATGGAACTGTTCCATTGTAGCGTTTGAACATTTCAGCCTCCTGCTGAGCTACTAAAAAAAAATGAGTTCAACATTAATTCAAATCATCACAGCAAAAGCATTATTGAATAAAGTCATGAAATAGGAATTTTAATGAATGATCCGAAACCATGCAATGCCATTCTAAATAGTGGTTAATGAGAATACAATATAACTAGCAAATGTGAAATCATTAGATACTATAAAACTAACAAGAAGAAAATATAATTTCAAAAGTTCAAGTAAGTGAGCATTGAAGGCCTAAAAATGTAAATATAATTCTAGAACATGAAAACTCTCATAGTAGTCACATGGCATGAAGAAAATAGGAAAGAGATTACAAAAGGGCATAAAACAACTTTTGTGGATGATGGATCTATTCATTACTATTGTTGTTCTGTGTGGGTGGGTCAGTCCTAAGGCTTTAACTTAGGGCCCATACTGCCCTGGAGCTTTTTTGCTCAAGGCTAGCACGCTACCACTTGAGCTACAGCTCTACTTTGGGCTTTTTAGTGGTTAGTTGTAGATAATAGTATCAGAAACTTTCCTTGCTGGGCTTTTTTCAAACCATGATCCTCAGATCTCAGCCTCCTGAATAATTAGGAGTATAGCAGTGAGCCAATGGCATCCAGCTAAACTTTTAATCTTAAGGTATTCTAAATAGTGAAGTTGAGAGCTAGACACCTGGCTCAAATTATAGAGTTATTATTCAGCAAGCACAGGCTCTGAGTTTAACTGCTAACATTGCCACACACACACACACACACACACACACACACACACACACACACACACACAAAAGCACTGCTTAAATACTTGTATAAAAATAGCATACTTAGGACTAGAAGTATGGCTTAAGTGTTAGAGCACTAGCATAGCATCTGTGAAGCCCTGAGTTAAACTCTTGGTATCACATGGTAGCCCATCAACAACTGGGTGACATTAATGGTTTTCTATAAAAATTTAACTTTAATGTAAACATATATTGCACATTTGTAGGATGCTGGGCATTATGTTTGCATAGGGTGTTATAACCACCATAGGCAATGAGCAGGGTTATATAACAAAAATTTATAGAAACTTAAAGGTGTACTGTGTGCAGAACTGTGGTAAACCACAATAGAGTGTGAAAAACAAAGCTATAGAAAGAGTGGAGGTGATCATTAATGAATTTCAATTCTATTAGTAAAATTATGTCAATAGAAGAAGTCACATATAGTTTGACTAAAGTTCTTTCAGCGGTTTCATCAACTTAGCATAAAGGATTACAAAAGAACATAGTCATTTGAGTTTGACTTTTGGTTCCATACCCTAGCTCAACTTGACACACAATAAGTGCTCAATAAGAAGGTGTATTACTTGAAGACATGACAACTGAAAAGCACTCCAGTAAATACTGGTTCAAAGAAGACATTGCCACTTAGGGAAAACATGAGGCATAATACCAGGCATAATCAATAATATTAAGAACTTCCCAAATAAAGATTTGATTCAACTTAAAATACTATGATGTATAACTTCTATATTTAAAATACTATAATGCATAACTTCTATATTGTCAAACTGGATACTGGTTACAAAAAATGAATAAACAAGCATATTCACTTCCTCCAAAATATAAAAATACAAAGCAACTATACACTCCACAGAGAAAATGGTATTAAAAAAAAAAAGGTTTGGTTACTCAAAAACTAACATTTCAGGAAATCTGTTAGTAAGGTAGTCTAATGTTATCAAATGGGAGCATGGACATAACAATCAGATAGTACTGCTTTTATCCCTGGATCCTGTAAAATAGAATAATATAACTCCTATGTCATAAAATTGCTATGAAAATTTAAATAAAGTGCTTAAAACAATACTAAGGACATTGAAAGTGCTACCTGGGTACTGTGATTTTATCTACATTTAGAACATCATCCTAGACACTCAAGCAGTCTAAAATTGATTAATAACAAAACGTTAACTGCTAAATTCTGTCACTGTAAAGTAATTCAGGAGTAGCCGTTTCTCTGATTAGCATTTTGTTATGATGGGAATCATTAAAGCACATTACTTGTGGTACTCTGTGACTAAATTACTTACTACTAGATGATTAACCCTTTCAAGATCAAGCAAATAAAGCCATATTCTGAAAGTAAAAATTGTATTTCTTACCAAAAAAGCAATAACTCAGTGGAATGAAAGACTCAAAAGACCACAACCTGAACATATGCTTAACAGAAAAAGATGCTTGCTCACTGTTCATAGATTTTGCTAGAACTGAAAGATGAATGATACATAAAGCTACCACTGTGGTCTCATTCACAGTCTATTTAGCTTACAAAAAATGAAGTTGCTGCTTCTTCCTTGAAAATTATCAGAAGCTATTTAAAACTCACTTAACTGTCTAGACCTTTTATATTTTATACTATTAAATTTTATGTAAAAACCACATGAAAACTTTATTTTCAGACATATATTTCAGCCAAAATACTCCTGTATTAAAAAACCATAAATCTAAGATAGGCCAATCAAATATTGTAATTTTCAATGAAAAATTTAAGTATCATTTGAATTGACAATTCTGGCCTATATTCAAGTAGTGAAAAACTCGAGAGCCTGAAGTGATTCATTTCTTATGGACTTGTAAAGGTCCACTCACAAGAACTGTGCTAAATCTTGGATGCTTGAAGTTATTTCTCCTGTTTCTTCTTTTTAGATACAGGCAACCGAGAGCAAGGGAAATGTGTTGATAAATTCTGAATTTAAAATTTTTATGTAGGTATGTTAATATACAAAAACTGTGTTCTACATACACTGCATAAAATAAGTCTTATTTCATGTGTTAGTATTTGAATATCCTTATTTTTGAGCATGGAAGCAAATTCTTTCTCTACACTAATACAATATGGACATAGCATCTTTTTAAGTTTATGCATTTATTTTGTAATACAACAGCTCTAGAATGGTATGGACTTTAATAAATGAAAGATTTACCAACAGAGTTAAGAAACTTCAACTTCATCCCATAGAGAGAAGGTTATCACACATTAAAGTCATATCACAAATATAAAGTCAAGTGTTCACTGGTAGTAAGTGAACATGATAGTGTTTATGAGTTTACAAAGCACTGTTACAGTCTTTGTTTCACAGTCTTCTAACAAATAACTCTTAGGTAGGGCAGGTACTACCAGTACTAGTAATACTTTTATAAGGGAATAGAGCTTCAGAAAGGCAAGAAGGTTATGTAAGGCCACTGAAATAACAGAAAAGGAGGTTTAGCCCCAGGAATTATTGCACCATTAACACACTCTGTTTGTTCTGAGTGAAGAAATCCTTTTGTCAATGGCAGAAAATACTTGGAGAAAACAGAGAACTTTAAGTTAAATTTGTAGTGAAAATTTCAGAATTCTAAAAGGCAAATTAGAAATTTAATGAAGATTGCTGTAAAACTTCTTAAGAGTTTGAAGAAATAACTGTGTTGCTTATTTCCTGTGTAACAGTTCCAATATTAAAATGTTTATGCATAAATCTCTTCACTTACGTTAAGATTTAGAATGATAGGAAACTAAGGGACTATTTCAGGATAAATGTCAGAACTAGTCATTAAATTTGGACACTGGCTATGAATTCATCTGTTCCTATAATCAGGATGAACTGTTTTTTTTTCCCTTCTAACAACTCCCAGTAAATATAAATGGTATTGTGTTGAATGACAATTTTAGAGTTATACAGTACTTTATAAATTTGCATATAAGCTGTAGAAATCACTTTTTCTCTATAAAGTTCTTTAAAACAAATCTAGAATTTGTGTATCATTTTTAAGATAATTCACCAGAAACAGCATATCACCCATGCAATAAAAAGAAAAATCTTCAGGTTTAAAACTTATCTCAATTGCCTACTAACTTAAATTGGCTAATGCTGTGAGAAACATTAACCAATTTAATGTGTAGAAATTAATGAAATTATTGAAATTATTTATATCCCATTAAAGTACTTCATTGAAATAGTCTACATTAAAGTTACTAATAAAATGTATAGTTAACTATGCATGTATTTAGGTCTCTTTAGCATATCAAAAACTGAATGAGGGCCTATAACATACTAACCAAATCAAATAGGCTGAGAAAGACCTTTCATTTTTATGCAAGAACTAATATATGAAGTAAAATTAAAACTGTAATTTTGAGAATGAGTGCACTATTACTATACTGTAAAAAAGTGAAATCCTAATTTCAGCATAGAAATGAAATATATGACAAATGATAGAAATCCAAATAATTCCTAGAAGATCTTTTTCAAAGTTTTAATTTCCTTATTTTCATAATAATAGAATAATTTTACTTTAGAGGTTAAAAAGACATTAGATATCTAAGTGTGGACCTGTTTTTCACTGACATTTAATTTTTGACTACTTTTTAATGTTAAACTCTTAAAAACAACTTACTAGAACTACCTTCTTTAGTTAAAAAAACAATAAAAAATTAAATTAAAATATATTAAACTGAAAATATTAAAGAATCATATTTCCTATATGTGTTCCCCTTTTATTTCCAAATAGTTTTAGAGAAAAGTTTTTCCTTCATTAATTTCAGTATATAGTCACAGTCCATAACCCCTGTCATTTATTTAAATTGATTTATAAACCAAGTAATGGTTATCTTTCTGTGATACTAATGTAAGAGCATTGCCATTATTTGTCCTTCACAAACACTTAAAATTCCTACTAATGATGCTTACAGAAAATAAAATGTTTTAACATCAAAATAATGCAAACCTTTTATACTGTATATGTAAGCTTGTACAGTATGTTCAAGGAAGTATGCTAATTTAAAGACAATAGATTTTCCAGAGCTTATGATTTCTGGTCCATTCTAGATGCAAACATTACTCTAAGTAGACTTTATCAAGCAGGAAACTTACCATGGAAATCATAAATGTAAAGAAGAATTGGCTCATTCTGCCCAAATGCACAAAATGCAACCATATTTTCAAATGGATGGTAAGAAATGTCTCGAATAGGTGACTTGAATGGCAGGTCAGAATACATTGCTACCTGTTCTCCTAAATTAAAAAAGAGAGACTCCGTAGTTTGTATTATGACACTTATTTCTCACTTAATATTAATTAATCTGTAATGTATTTGAAAATAATTACAGTAGTTATGAAGCTCACGTATTTACATGAAAACCTTAAGCCTTAGAAATATCTGAGTATCATTTTACTAAACAATTATTGGTATGACTGATTCTTCCTGGTTTTCTCTTTCTATTTCTCAATCCAAATCCTCCCATGAATAGTTCAAGGCACAAAGTAAGAAAGTAAAGTAGACCTTATTAGAAGTCAGGACACAGACATGACTAAATTGTTTTTTAAATTATCTTTAGTTGTACAAAGTACTTTATGAATACATTGCATCTTGATCAGTATCACCACATTCAACAGGATGACTTAGTTATAACTAATAAATAATTATAGGCAAAACTAGAATAAGAATTATCAAATTCTAAAACAGAAAAAAATGGAGGGATTAATCTTTCTATTTTGTTGCTTCTCCAGAGGTTATATGAAGTATCATCTGCTTAAAAGAGTCCTATGATTATGGTAAAAGATGACTTAAACAGAAGTCAGTGGAACCTAGGAAAATTAGCGAGAAAACAAAAAATAAATAAATCAGAGTCTAGATCCATTTGTGAATGGGGAAAAGCAACCTGATTCTTCTGAATTCATGCTAAAACATAATATAAGGGAAAAAATAATAAGTCATCTAACAATGTAAAATAAAGGACAAAAGGATAAAATGAAATAAAATACTCTAATTAAATGAATTTTTAAATGTACAGCATTTTTTGTTAAAAATGCACATATAGTTTTAGCTTTTCATTTGAAAAAAAGATGAGGCACAAGTCAACAACACTATAATACTTTACTGGAGAAAATCTATATTATTGTCTAAGTAAGCTTCAAATATCAAAAACTTTCCTAGGAATGATTTCTAATCAAAAAACACAAATTTTTAACCATCTATTGTAATTCAGCTTAAAATGTTTTCAATTTTGTATTCCAGTCCACAGAAAATATTTCTCTAAATTCAGCTGGATCTCTATAGTAGGACAAGAATAACCTTGACTTAATGCAAAATTCTAAATCCACAAAGATTTAAGAACAACAAAAATAAAATTTGGGGCTGGGGATATGGCCTAGTGGCAAGAGTGCTTGCCTCGTATACATAAAGCCCTTGGTTCAATTCCCCAGCACCACATATATAGAAAACGGCCAGAAGTGGCACTGTGGCTCAAGTGGCAGAGTGCTAGCCTTGAGCAAAAGGAAGCCAGGGACAGTGCTTAGGCCCTGAATCCAAGGCCCAGGACTGGCCAAAATAAATAAATAAATAAATAAATAAATAAATAAATAAAAATAAAAAAATAAAATTTAATGTAAGTTTAAACTGTAACTAGGTCCCATCAAAGGCTATTCGATTCTACAAAAATAAAATTAAAACTCTGAAATTGGAATTTTCTTCAAAATTGTTTCATTAAATGGTAGTTTTCACACTTACTGAAAACTCAACCTCACTTCCTCAAAGAAGGTCAAAAAGTACTTACCTGTTTCTGGGTTCCAAACATATACTATACCATCCTCACTTCCAGAAAAGAGAAAACTTCCACATGGTGTCAAGGTACTATGTATCTTCTCTCGATAATTTGCTGCACCTACAAATTTCCTTGCAGCCAATCTATAAAGAAAAAGCATTCAAATGTAACCTATTTTAAACATGAAAAAGACTGGTTGAGAGAATGTTTTACTTACTGTATTTTATTCTAATTTTTTGTGCAAGAGCTTGAAGTCAGGGTCTGGGCACTGTTCCTGAGGATTTTTGTGCAAGATTAGAGCTCTACCACTTGAGCCACAATTCCATATCTGACTTTTTGGTGGTTAACTGGAGATAACTGTCTCAAAAACTTTCCTGCCCATGCTGGCTTAAGAACCCTGATCCTCAGATCTCAGTCCATTAAGTAGCTAGCATAACAGACACAAGCCACAGGAGCCTGGCCAAAAAAAATTTAATAATTAATTTGCATTCATCAACATATAGCTGAGAATAGGTTATACGGTAGACATGCTATGGTAGAAGCAGATAAAGAAAAGCTGGTCTCTGTGCTCAGGGATCTTAGAATGTAGTAGGTACTGTGCATTTGGACAAGAGACAGTAAGTTATGAAAGCAGAGACTTTATGGAAGTAGCATTTAAGCTAGTTATTAAAAATAGATAGCTTTTTATTGTCTTGTGTTTTATTTCATATTAGATTTTTTAAAACACACAAGGAATACTTGGCTCCTGGAAATACTACATAAAACATATTAAATTGTCTAAATTGTGGTATACAACCCTTCTGTACTTTTCCATTTCTAAATAAGAGCTAACATTGTTTCAGTGCTATGTGTCAGGTAGGATATGACATACACTTCTCTATCTTAGGGGTAAAAAAAATAAGAGATAATGCATTTTCCTTTGGATAAATACGTATGTTAAAAGTTTTGCTAAGAAATTTTCTATGGTTGGACAAAAAATTTAGGTGTTGTCAGCTTTTCCCTATCATGAACACAATGTCTAAAAATGATTTTTATGTATATTTATATTCATTTTTATTGTTTTATGATCATTTTCATGACATAAATTTCTAGACCTGGAGTTACTTGGTCATACTCTTCCAGAGTCCTTAAATAGGCCAAATATATTAACTAGTTTATTCCTCCACAAAACCCTTGAGCACAGTATATTATTTCTTCCACTTGAGAAGACAAAAGACAGGCATAGAGAAGTTGATCAACTAACGTGGGGCAGAAAAGCAGTTTATGACTCTATAAAGAATAAGCAGATTCGTTTTATATATATATATATATATTTTTTTTTTTGGTCAGTCCTGGGCCTTGGACTCAGGGCCTGAGCACTTGTCCCTGGCTTTCTTTTGCTCAAGACTAGCACTCTGCCTCTTGAGCCACAGCGCCACTTCCGGATTTTTCTGTTTATGTGGTGCTGGGGAATTGAACCCAGGGCTTTATGCATGTTAGGCAAGCACTCTACCACTAAGCCACATTCCCAGCCCAAAAAGAATAAGCAGATTCTAATCCTAGAAAAATCTCATTTAGACTAACTAAATGTGTGTGTGTGTGTGTGTGTGTGTGTGTGTGTGTGTATGTATTTCAAGGAGTGCAACTAGACTATATACCTTGTGGACTAAGCCTAATATTATTGTTCCACAGCACCAATGTCATAGTCTTGAGCTGTTCTACATAAACATTAAAGAATTTAACAATCAATACTAAAACGACACTTGTAGAATCAAATTAATAGAGGTAAATGACCACATTTGCCATTCTGAGTATGATAAGGAAATCTAACAACGGCCTTCTCTCATGTGTTTAACAGGAATTCTGACACCAAGACAAAAGTATACTATGCCATATATCTCCTCTGTCTTTTATATTAAAGATGATTGCCTTATTTTGCCTGTATTTAGGAATAAAGCAAAAACAAGGATGCATGAACCAAAAGCCATCTCCTTCAGTTACATTATGTCAAAAGATAACATTCCAGGGCTGGGGATATAGCCTAGTGGCAAGAGTGCCTGCCTCGGATACATGAGGCCCTAGGTTCGATTCCCCAGGACCACATATACAGAAAACGGCCAGAAACGGCACTGTGGCTCAAGTGGCAAAGTGCTAGCCTTGAGCGGGAAGAAGCCAGGGACAGTGCTCAGGCCCTGAGTCCAAGGCCCAGGACTGGCCAAAAAAAAAAAAAAAAGATAACATTCCAGTATCAGTGAGGTAAAAGATATTCCTTCACTGTTAAATAAAGTTTCTGCTTTGTGAAAACAAAAGGGAAATGATCACATTTCACTCTGAAGTTGTTCACACAGGCCTGGTTACTGTGGGCGGGAGGCGGTGGTGGTATGAGGGATGTCTTCTGGGCTGTAGAAGGTTTAGCATTATTTCTGATCTGAGTCATTAGGAACCAGGAATAATACCAAAAAAGTATCTTTTAGATACTCAGCTGTTGCCAAAGAGAAAATTTTCCAGGTCAGAAACACTTCTACATTACCCATCCTATAATACTTATCCTGTTAATACTTACATTCGAAGATCCATAATTCTCAAAGTACTGTCTTTAGTATGGATTAACAAACGTTTTCCATTGGGATGAACCTCCAGATAATTTATTGGAATCCCCTTAAATTCAGTTTCTTTAATTTCCTAAAACAGTTATTTAAAAAAGCAGTCAATAGTAGTAATATTTACTACTGAAAAGGGATAGGTAGGGGAGGGATAGGTGAGAATGTTGGAAGGGGTGACATTAATCAAGACATACTGTATTCATAAACTTCTTTGTTAAATGGAAATTCCTTTGTACAAGTAATTAAAGGTAACTCAAATGATTTTTTTAAAGTTACAGAAAATAATGAAGCTTTGACATCAAAGATCTCAATTTTAGTGAACTAAGCTATAACAAATTTGAGGTGGGGAAGGATTAATGGAGATAGTAGTAATAATGGATTTAACAGTGTAAAATCAAAACCAAACTGCAGAAAAAGAGTGAAACATAATTTAGAGAAAGTTCATGTCAGATTTAGCATTTGTAAGTATCAAGAAACTTCCTTCATATGTTTTCTTTTTTTGTGCTAATGAGGGGCTTGAACTCAGGGCCTGGGTGCTGTCCCTCAAGTTTGTTTTTTTTTCTCAAGGCTAGTATTCTACCACTTGAGCCACAGCTGTATTCCCAGCTTTTTTGGTACTTAATTGGAGATAACAGTTTCAGGAGTTTTTCTTCCTGGGCTTGCTTCAAATTGCTATCCTCAAGAACATCATCAATAATAGAAGCTACAGAGACACATGGGACATTGAAAGTAGTTACAACTGTAATATAACAATCGTTTCCATAACATGGAGTTCATTTCACTTAGCATCATCTTATGTGATCATAAGGGTATAGCTATTGGGCTCTTGTGATCCTCTGCTATGACTTGTACCTACACTATCTCTGTAATCTTATCTGAGTATATTGGAAACCGTGTATACTGGTATTAGAACTAGGAAATTGAAAGGGAATACCAAAATCGAGAGACACAGGGTAAAAAAAGACAAACAACTACAAAAGCAATACTTGCAAGACTGGTGTAAGTGAACTGAACACCCCATGGGGGGAAAGGGAAAGGGGGAGGAGGGAGGGAGGCATGAGGGACAAGGTAACAAACAGTACAAGAAATGTATCCAATGCCTAATGTATGAAACTGTATCCTCTTGGTACATAAGTTTGATAATAAAAATTTGAAAAAATAAAAAAATAAAATGCAAAAAAAAACCCACAACAAATTGCTATCCTCAGGTCTTAGCTCCTGAACAGCTAGGATTGCAGGCATTAGCCACCAAAGCCAAGCCATATATTTCTTTATAACAGTCAAGCTCCAGTGAAGATAGCGAATAACTGGCTAACCATGTGTGCAGCGACATATAGGCACTTCATCTATTAGGGAACCCTTGTCATTTTCAATTATGAAAAACAGAAAATAAAATGTGGGCAGTGGTGGACCATAGAACCCTAGCTACTAAAGAGGCTATATGTGAGGACAGTGGTTTGAAGCCAGCCTGGGCAGAAAAGTTTGCAAGATTTTATCTCCAATTAACCAATAACAAAGCTGGATTGGAGAGATGTGGCTCAAGTGGTAGAGTACCAAAACCACATACACACACACACACAAAAAGAAAAGAAAAGAAAAGAAGGAAAGAGGGAAGGAAAGAGGGAGAGAAGAAAGAAAGGAAGGGAGGGAGGGAGGGAGGGAGGAAGGAAGGAAAAGAAGGAGGGAGGAAGGAGGGATGAAGGAGGGGAGAGATTAAAGAATGGAGGGAAGGAGGGGGAGGATGGGAGAGAGGCAGGAAAATCACAAACTAGTCTTAATTTATATTTTAATATAATTTTATGGTTATTATTAAGGTATACAAAGGGTTTATCATTCCATAAGTCAGGTGATGAGTAGATTTCTATTTTGGACAATGTCACTCCTTTGTACTTCCCTTAGGTTTCCTTTTCCCTTAGGTTTCCCCCTCGTTTGTATTTTTAACTAAAAAAAAATATGCTCATCAATAAAATTTCTTAAAGACCATCTTTAAAACAATCTTTTCCCCCAAATAGCTTTTTCATTGGTTTCAAGAAAATTGGCAAATTTCAAATAAACTAATTATTGCAATAATTTTATGATCAAATGTCAAACTCCACTAGAACTGGATAATTCTGAAAGGACTACCAAAGCACTGAGCCATACACCTTCTAGTGACATGTTAGTGGACAAAGAAAAATGGATACAAATAACAGAAAATTAGTTGTTTCCTTTAGATGATGATAAAACATACACCTCATTTTAGCATAAAATGTAGCTAATGATCATGCTGAAAACTAAGGCCCAAAAGACTAAAGGGACTAGGGCTGTAGTTCAATAGTGAGGCTCTTGCCTAGTATGCAGGAGGCCCTGGGTTGATCACAACATAATAAATGAATGAACGAATAAACAAAGACTGAAAGTAAAGTTTGGGAAAAATGAAAATTTTCACTAAGTTGTTATCAGTCAGCTATCATAAACTTGTGAAAATTAACTAATGATAATGAACTGTGCAGGGCCTGAGGAAATTGTTACTTTCCTAAAAGGCCTAACAGATGTCCTTACCACATATTTTAATGTCATGTGATTGATGTTTTACCTTATTTATAGTCCAGTGGCGCACAGAATGCTGCAAGTCATTAACTTTCACGTAAGTATTCCAAACAACAATTACCCCTGTGCAGTCGCCTGAATACATGTGATGACCTATTTTAAAATAAAATTACTCACTTAAAAATGCCACAGAGTTAGGAAATAAATCATGTGAAGTTGAGGGAACCATAACTCAGTAAAGTAGTTAAGCAACTTGAGGGCTACTAAAGGCTATTTGGATTTTAAAAAGCCAAAAAGTACAATATAACTTACAATCTAGTCTCAATTTTCTTTTAACAAGTTCTTCATTCTTTTAGACTATTTTTCATGACCTTTCCCTTTGTCACTTACCTGAATTAGAATACAAGAAGAAAGCAACATCTCAGAACATGTATCTATGATTCTTTTTACTAAGTCAGATTATTTGGTTTAATGAACAAATATTATTGCTTACTAATCTTATACAATCTGTTTCAATAGTCTTAGAAAATTTTGGAAGTTCTAATATGTCTTGTTCCCATAATATCTAAGACCCAGTAAAAACTCAAAGAATCAGGGAATAAATAAAATAATAAAAACAGAGTGTTAACAGTGTAGTACTAGTTGCCTTCATTGAAACATACTCTTTATGACATACCTTCATCATCAAAACAGAGAGAGTTGATAAAACTCTTGTGGGCATCAACCTGTCGAACCAATATGGCAGCATCTTCTTTCATATCAACTTTCCAGATTCGTATCATTGAATCATAGCATCCTGTAACTACCAGTTCTCTCGTAGCTGGATGGAATTTAGCCGTGTAAACAAAAGAAGGGTGAGGTAAAACTCTGAAAGTACTTGTATTGTTTATTTCATTTTTCCATATCCTGGGAAAGGATAAAAAGTTACATATTGATTATGAAAGGTATAACTTCTTTTTCAGTGTTTATAAGAACCAATATAGCCAATGGGTTTTACTCAAACAAATAACAATAACCAATGGCAAACTAATATAATTGTCACATAGTTGATGGCTATAATTCTTTGCATTTTGTCAGTTATTTCTTATTAGCAAATATAACTATTAATTGTAATCTATATTATAAAATGTGCATATTTGGCCACATATGGTTGAAGCCTAGTTATTTTTCATATCAATTAAATACATGTTGAGAAGTTGGTAAGACACTACAGTCAGTACAATTTACACTGAAAAACAATGGGGAAAACTTTTAATGATTTTGCATTTAGGTCATGCATATTGCTGCTACAAAATGCTTACTTGTCAAGGTTTAGAGAACAAGATATTCCATTAACTTTTATATTTGTAATATCAAAACCAACACAATAAATATGATGATGCCCAAGACTTGGAAGCCATATGGAAATTGCTCTGTATTCTTCAGTAAAATCAGATAAAAATAACAATACTATTTTAATAGAATACTCTTATACATTAAGTACTACCTTTATTTATTTATTTTTTATTTATTTATTTTTTTACCAGTCCTGGGGCTTGGACTCAGGGCCTGAGCACTGTCCCTGGCTTCTTTTTGCTCAAGGCCAGCACTCTGCCACTTGAACCATAGCGCCACTTCTGGTCATTTTCTATATATGTGGTGTTGGGGAATCGAACCTAGGGCTTCATGTATACGAGGCAAGCACTCTTGTCACTAGGCCATATTCCCAGCCCTAAGTACTACCTTTATATTTAACATTATTTCATTATCTCTTATTCTAAATGTTAGCTGATTTTTAAAAATTATTATTCCTTACAGTCAGGCTAAAGAGAAAAACCTAATGGCTAAGTTATTTTGTTAGATAGTCCACATTTATAGCAAGGTGTAAAAACAAGTAAAATCTTGCAAAAGATGCGAACTGTGTGCTAAACAGTAGCTTTTAAAAAATAGGTCTAAGTTATTGGAATTATAATGTATTACATTTTACAATGGGAATTTAAAGTTTATCTTCTTAATTACTACCTAATAATTAGGACAATTAAAATCTTTATCAAAGTATAAGTAAAAGAAAAATATAATTGACTAATCAAGAATAAAATTCTGTATTTTTAGCAGCTACTTAAAATATAGGTTGTGATCTTCAATTACTCAGAACCCAAATGAATAATGAAGGAAGTGAAGGAACATCTTCTCAAGTAATAATAAAGCACATGTATCATTGCACAAAGTTTTACCACAGTAAAATTTTCAATGAACATATATTACATGAAATAGGGTATTTACTGAGAACACAATTTTCACTTGAAGAAATATTGTTATGAATTTTTGCTAATAAATCTTAGTGACATTATGTAAAATACTTATGTAACCTACAGAAACGAGGAAGATTATCTTCAAAACAATGAAATGTAATGATAACAGATGAATTATTTTTTCAAATAAAAATGAATGCTTTTGTGTAAAAACTGAACTCAAAGCTATCCATGAAAGTTTCTGTTACTCAAGCCCTAGAAGAATACAGTATCAAATATGTACACATGTATTTGGAAGAAAATCAAGGAAACACAAATTTGTAATGACTGGGTCAAAACATCAGATACACACACACACAGATGTGAGGGGAACTCATACCAAATTTAAGACAATATGAGCAAGAGGGGGTGTAGTAGAAATATATGGGCATACTCAGGTGATAAACAGTTGATTTGAGAAAAACACAGATTATTCTAGAAATAATTAAGAAGTGGATATAGGTTAGTATCATATATTAGACAACAGTCAGTAGGAAAATTATTTAGGTAATTAATATTACAGTGATTCCCAGAGAAACAAAAGAAGACAGGGGCAGAAAGCCATAACTGTAAGCAATTGTAATTCTAGGTCCCTTCCTTTGAATAACTTTAGGTTATTCATGTCAATTATAATTAACTTCTTTCAAAAACTTATTTTAACCAGGCACCTGTGGCTCACACTATAATCCTAGCTACTCAGAAGGCTGAGATAGGAGGATCTCAGTTTCAAGCTAGCTCAGGCAGGAAAGCCCATGAGACTCTTATCTCCAATTAACCATCAAAAAGATGGGAGTGAAGCTGTGGCTCAACTGATAGAGCACTAGGCTTAAATTAAAAAAGCTCAGGATAGTACCCAGGCCCTGGGTTCAAGGTCCAGGAATGACAGAAAACAAAAATATCCTTTGTCATTTTAGTTCTATCTATAATGCTTCTCTGCTATCACACTATTTTTTTGTGATGTAGAGAGTCCAAATTAGTATTAAAGTCTATGAGATTTTTATCACTAATTAACTACCAAAATGCCAGAAGTTAAACCCAAGAATTAAGAGTGCTGGTTTTGAGCCAAAAACCTAAGGACAATGTCCAGGCCCTGAGTTCAAGCCTTAGTACTGACACACATGTATACACACACACACACACACACACACACACACACACACACACACACACACACACACCCAAGTAGGACATGCCTGCAATCCAAGAATTTGGGAGACTGAAGCAGGAGGGACACAAGTTCAAGGCCAGCATAGGCTACACACAGAGACTTACTTCAATAAATAAATTAAATGTTTACCATAGTACTTATTAAACTGAGAGGGGATACTTTAAGGCTAACAATATGAAAAATAAAAATATTTAACAACCTATAAAACTTTTTAAGACACTAGGTACCTATTTACTTCAATTACAATGCATTGAGTACCACTGGGTTCTAGCCCATATATGGAGCTAAAAGTGAAGACAGAATCCTTACCATGAAGAGCTTATATTCTAGCGGAAAAAACCCTCAAGTATTGAATAACCTTACCTCAAGGTATTAATCAGAGTGGTGACATAATCAGACAGTTGGCATAATAAACATTTAAAGATGGTGATGACAAAATGTTTTATGTTACATACATGAAACATACTTAAGAAAAATGCCTTCAAGTAGTTTTACTACTTAACTCACTGTAATGCATAATGCATACTATGATCATAGGTAAAACATGTGAGGTCTAAAGTATTTACATGATATCTCTAAGCTATTTTTGATGGCAAGCAGCATGTAAGTAAATACTTCATGAGTATACTGACCTGGCAGTGCCATCAGATGATGAAGTAAGGATGTATCGGTCATCTGTAGACCAGCAAAGGTCATAAATAATATTGAGGTGGCCACACAATTCTCTCATGAAACGTCCAGAAGGAATTTCATAAACTGATGGAGATTTTTGAAAATTAGTAAGTTTCCATACCTTTAATCCAACAATTTATACGTAGTTTATAATACTTTAGACAAAGGTTAAGCACTATTTGTAAATTATAACTAAAGACATTTGCATTTGCTTTAAACACAAAAATTCACACAGTATCTTATGCTGTTCTAAAATTTTACATTTAATATATTAATCTCATCTCCTCAAAGTAATTCCCTAAGAATCTTTGATAATAAGTATATTAGTCAAGTAGTAAATGATATTACTATTGCAATTTATTTCACATAAAATTATAATTTGGGGCTTCATAAATATCATAAACTACAATAGTAATTATTTGAAACTCAA
The DNA here is from genome assembly GCF_023159225.1 of Perognathus longimembris pacificus. Classification (NCBI taxonomy): domain Eukaryota; kingdom Metazoa; phylum Chordata; class Mammalia; order Rodentia; family Heteromyidae; genus Perognathus; species Perognathus longimembris. Next base: position 52,949,093 of record NC_063169.1, read on the forward strand.
ATTTAAACAGTGCTGTTGTCAGAGAAATTCTACTACTTGGATGATAGCATAAGGGAATTAGAAGCAACTGAAAGGACCATGTTTCATATACAATGCTTAACACTGAATAAAGTTTCTAAGTCTCTACCTCCACCTAGTGGTGAAACCAATTTCTCTTTAAAGTACTAAGTAGTACAGAAGTACTGAAATAGCAAAACTAAGAAACAAAATTAAATCCACTCCCTGATAAACAATGATGATAACAGCAAAAATTCTCAAAATAACTCTTCAAAACTCTAGAACTTAATTAAGCAAATCTTGCAAGAACCTGGAGTATTTATTCAAGAAAACAGGTTGAGTCTTTGTGAGAACACTGACTTTCTGATTTCTCTTTCTTAAACTCTAAAGTAGGTTTTATAAGCCAAGGAAGCCAAAAGGTTAGAAGCCAGCCACTAGAAAGTGTAGAACTGGTCTGAAGCTCTCTAAAAGCTCCATCATCAGAGTCTTATCTCTGATAGTCTATCAGTTCTAGGAAAGGCTACATAACTCAGAGCTTGGCTTTACTTTATTCAACCTGGCCTTTTGCAGATTATATGCAAACAATCTTAATCTTGGGATGTAGGTTGAACAGTCACTGACACCATTTAACACTGCAGCTGAGAGAAAAGGCTATACCAGTTGCAGCTAACAAGAGGTTCACTAAAGAGCATAACCTGGGGGAAAAAACTACAAATGAGATGGCCATAGAAAACTTTGAAAAGCTCCAAAATATTCCTGAGAATCTAGGATTCTCATGCATATATGTAAAGGGCTGTGTGTATAGCCCAAGACTCCAAAGGCTTTGCATCTATCAGTCTGGCTTGATCTGTGGGGTACTGTACTAACAAGAAGTGATGGATAAGGCAGAGTTATAAACTGTGTGCTGAAGCAATGAAAGTATATCCCATCAGAGAAAGAGAGAGAGAGAGAGAGAGAGAGAGAGAGAGAACATGCTGAGTGTATGCAAGAGCCCACTGACAAAGGACTTTAGACTTATCCACTCTTAAGTATTAAAAACACATATTTTCCCAACCCATTAGTTGATCATTAACCTAAGTGAGTAGAGATTACAATGCAATATTTGACAAAGAATAAGATTTTATAAAGTTACCCGGAGAGTCACTACTCAAATAGCAACAAAACCAAACCAATTTCCAACATAAAAGTATGAGGTCTTAAAAAAATAAAACAGGGAAATATGACCTATACATGGGGTGAAAGATGGGGAGGTAGAAAGGGAATAATCAGGTACCAAACCTGTTCACACAGAAAATGAGGAAGAATAGATGCTGATCTTTCTCAACAAAATCCTAAAATCCATGATTTTTTATATGACCAAAGAATTAAAGCACAATGTTAACACGTAAGAATGATTTCTTACCAAAAAAGAAAGTATCAGTAAAGAAATGGAAATGGTCAAAAGTAACACACAGAAATTTTAGGGTTAAAATTAAGATTTCAATGAATTTTAAAAACCAAAGAATGTCTGCCACACATATCACAATTAGATGAAACAGGAAAGATTATTTCTCACGAATAATTGGATATCCATCCCGGCTGGCACATGCTGCTGCTAATATTCTTCCATTGTGGGAGAAATCAAGACAAAAACATCCTCGTTCTCCTGCATTTAGTGAGAAGAGGTGCTTGTTTGGGACCCGGCATGCCTAAAAAACATACATTTAAAAATATAAATTAGGAAAACATAAAATAAAAAATAGTTAATTTCCATGACTACAGATTATTACTCAGTAATTCCATTACTCAGATATATAAAATGATTCATTCTTTACAAGTAACAAATTTAAATAATTGTATCAACATTCTTGCCACATTAAAAACGGAAAAGCTTTACTTGAGTCCAAGTAAAGCTTAAATGCTGCTCAAGCAAAGAAAATGCATAAATATTAGATCCATCAAAATTGGATCAAAGAAACCAAAGTTTATTTAAAAAAACTGATGAATCCATAGACATTAGGCAATATATGCCTCATAAGCATCAAATATCTGGTTTTTTTTTAATGCTACTATTGGCTGAACTGTGTTTTGGCCTCAAACTAATATTTTACAGTCCCACTCCTAGTATATCTATGAAAGTTATGTTAGTAGATAGGGTCTTTAAAAACATTAAGTTAATAGGAGGTCATCTGAGTAGTTATAGTTCAGTAGTGTTGCACACTTTTACAATAAAGAAATATCAGAGATACCAAAGAAAAGACTATATGAAGAGACAACAGAAGAATAGCCATAAGCAAACCAGGAAGAGGTCTCAAAGAATATCAGCTTTGCTGGCACCTTGACATTGGCTATAGAGTGAATGCTTATGTCCCTTCAAAGAAGGTTGGCCCTGGTGGCTCTTTTCTGTAATCATAGCTAGCCAAGATGCTGAGAGCTGAGTATTTCAATTTAAAGCCAGCTCAGGGAGATTATTACAAGAAACTCTTATCTCTCAAGTAACCATCAAAAAGCCAGAAGTGGAGGAGTTATTGCTCAAGTGGAAAAGCACCAACCCTGAAAAACAACAAAAAACCCAAACAAAGCCAGGTGCCTGTGGCTCATTCCTGTAATCCTAGCTACTCAGAAGGCTAAGATCTGAGGATCGTGGTTTAAAGCCAAACCAGGCAAGAAAGTCTGTGAGACTCTTACTTCCAATTAGCCACCAGAAAACCGGAAGTGGAGCCATGGCTCAAAGTTACAGAGCACTAGCCTTGAGCACAAAAGCTCAGAGATAGTGCCCAGTGCTGAGTTCAAGCCCCATGACTGACAAAGAAAAAAACAAAATAAAACAAGAGAACAGGGCTCTGAATTCAAGCCAAGCTCTACTACTGGCTTACACATCTGTACACATCTGTACACACACACACACACACACACACACACACACACACACACACACACACAGAGTTCTATGTTGAAACCTTAATCCTAAATGTGAGGATATGAGGATACTTAGAGAGGCCTTTGGGTAGTAATGATGTCATTAACTATGGGATCGTTATGAATGGGATTACTGCCTTTAAAGGAAGAGACATACATGAAAGACATATCTCCCTGTCTACCACATAGCAAAGATGATGTCTGCATACTAGAAACCAAACTGGCTAGCACCTTCTTTGGACTTCCCCACTTCTATATCTGTGAGAAATAAATGTCTGCTGTTGAAGCCATTTTGTTTATAGAAAATTAATACAACTGCCCATATGACAAACAAAACATTCCTAAGATATACTTTAATACCCATGATAGGCACTTTATTACTTGTCATATGAATTAATGGAAAAAATAAGGTTAACAAATAACAGTAATAAGCTAAGTCCCTCAGGAGGTATTTCTGTTTTTAAGTCATATCCAGTATTGTAGTAAATGCCTCACCTGCCCAGGAAGTCGCTTCCACTTTACTACTTCCTTTGAATCTTCTAATCCAGGTTCTGTGTCTATTGAGCTTGGCTCCTGGTGACGTTCACAATATACTGGTTTACCTTTTTCCTCTTGAAGAGCCATCATAGAGCGGTAAGATGGCTTTATCTAAATATGTACAGAAAATGGGCAAATTTCTATCATGTTAATACTTTTATTTTCCCTAGCATTTATTGTTTGAAAACTAATGAGACAAATAATGCTGAAAGGTTATCAAAATACAATCCAGAAAAAATTCTATTTTCATTTATATATTATTTTAAATAAAATAGAATCTACCTCAAAGTATAGTTCTATAATAAATAAGTTTTAAAAGTTTGGATAAAAATAAATTACTATGTATGAAATGGTTTTAATAACTCTGTTCTCTTGTGTTCTCTTTCTCAATACCTTCCTGATACTTTGCCATAGCTATAATATGCTATGATGTCCTGGCTTCAAAAATCAGAAAAATATATAATAAAAATCTTGTTTGAAAATTCCTTCTTTCTTAATGACAATTTTTACTGAATGCCATTCAAACCAATGCAAATCACCTTCTTGGTAATAGTACATTATACCAGCTACAGATCTAAAAAATTAATGTCATATAACAAATAACATCTTATAAGAAGAAAACTGTGTTTCATTTAAAGATTAATCCTTTCATTTAAGGATTAATCATTCACAATGTTCATCTGCCATAGAAAACAGCATCAAAAATATTATTTGCTAACTACTTGAATATACCAGAGAAATAAGTATATCAGAGGTATGCAAATTATAGCTCAATGTCAAATTTGGCTTACTGTTTTGTTCTTACAAATAAAGTTTTACTGGGCTATATCACATTTATTATTGTCTAGATAGCTTATTACATACTACAAAACTGATAAAGAATATGTCTTATAAAGCCTAAAATATTGACTTTCTGGCTCTTCATAAGAAAATATTTCTTAGTACTGGATTTTTGTCCTTTTATCTTCCATTTCAAAAAGTCAACTTATAACAAAATATTTCTCTTAACATTAAAATCTACATTGAAATTTAAGGTTCATTTAAACATCTCTTCCTTTTTTTTTTTTGTCAGTCCTGGGTCTTGAACTCAGGGCCTGAGCACTGTCCCTGGCTTCTTTCTGCTCAAGGCTAGCACTCTGCTGCTTCAGCCACAGCGCCACTTCTGGCCGTTTTTTGTATATATGGTGCTGAGGAATCAAACCCAGGGCTTCATGTACACCAGGCAAGCACTCTTGCCAGCAGGTCATATTCCCAGCCCACCATTTAAACATCTCTTAAGTATCAACTATGACAAAATAAATACATAATCTCTGAATCTTTTTACTACAGAAATCTATTAAAATAATGTTTTAAAAGGCCATAGCCTATTAAAAATAAGAAATATACCATATTATCCTTAGTTTCAACAAGAGAAGCCATAAGTGCTGTGAACTTACACAGTCTGGAACTTTCAGTCCTCGCACAGTTACATACAATGTTGATGGGTAGCGATTACGTGGACATTTGGACCACCATTCAAAAACCTCAACAGCATTTGATTGTGATCGTGGCTTCGTAGGTGGGTAGTATAGCTGCAGGCGAAGTTTTGAATTGATATTTGCATTCCCGTTGGCTCCCAGAAGCTTTAAAATATGAATTTATATAAAATATTACCTTTTGAACATATACCTAATAAAGCAACCACAAGCAGTTAAAAACTCATTTTGAAAATGTTTCTGATGTCATGTTGAAATTACTTATTTATCAAAAAAGACAAAGATTCACACAAATGGTTGGACAATTCCAGGTAATTTTCCATATGAAAGTAAAATTTTTCTCAGTATCTCTCTTCTCACCTGAATAACTACTTAGGACTGTGGGTAAAGCATTTACATTAGTGGGCAGATCTCACTTTTCAGAAAGGAAGTGACAAACACATTTTTAGATATCCTTATTAATAAGGATAAAGATTAAAATGAACTATTCACTGTTTTTAAAATAATTTATTCTAAGTCTTAAAAGGGTCTATTTTTAAAACCTAAGAAAAAACCTAAATAAATGGAGATTCTTTTGAGAAAAAAGAAACAAAATATTTTGTCACCAATTCAGAATAAGTCCTCTCTCATTACACCATGCTTTTAAATAGCATCTATATAACAAATTAGGAATGCAGAGATAGTTGGAAGCTTTATAGATCTTCAGGCAGTGTATAAAGATAATGTAAGCCTGAAGAATAGGTACTGAGCACAGGGGATGTATTTAGTAACTGTTTCTGGTTGATGCAACTTGAGAAATGGTTTCTGAAAGTCAATAAGTACTCTAAAGTATCACTGTCCAACAGAATTTTCTATGATTACAGGAATGCTCTTCAGCTGGGCCATCCAACACAGAATCTTTTCATCACATGGTTATGGTGTACTTGAAGTGGTACTAGTACAACTAGGCAGTGAGTTTTCAAATGTATTTAATTGTAATAAATCTGAGCTCAACTTGCCACATGTGACAACAGCTACTAAAGCTGTAACAGAGAGAAAGGGTTAAGAGATTTGGTAGGATATTCACTTTGATAGAGTCTGAGTTATCAAGTTAAAATGTCCAGTAAGTAACAGCATCTACAAATATGAAAAACAGAAGAAAAGTGAGTTGAGTTAAAAATGAAACTACAAGTAAGAATGAAAGTAAAGAGGAAGCCGGAAAATTAAGAAAGAATGGAATAAACAAAACCAGGAAAGAAATCCACTAAGTAACAGGGTTTCAAGGGAATGTTCCAAATGTATATAAGTATGATGAAATGAAAAGTGAAAAACTAGCCGCGCACTGGTAACTCATGCTTGTGATTCTAGCTACTCAGGAGGCTGGGATCTGAGGATTGCAGTTCAAAGCCAGCCCAGGCTGGAAAGTCCATGAGACTCTATCTCAAATTAACCACCAGAAAACCAGAAATAGAGCTGTAGCTCAAAGTGGTAGAGCACTAGCCTTGAGCGAAAAAGCTCAAGGACAGCACCCAGGCCCTGAGTTTAAGGCCACAACCAACAAAAACTTTAAATGAAGAAGTTAAAAATGCTCAAACTTGGCAAACAGAAATAATTAATGGTTTGGATGAGGAAGTTTTAATGGTAGAGGCAAAATCTAGACTGCAACATATTCAAGGATGATGTGTCAACAAGGAAACAGCAATGTAAAATATACTTCGTTCCCCTCCACTCTTCAAATATAGGAAAGGATATGAAGATAATAGAGGATAACAGTGAATTCAGTGAACAGTGACTATGGGGAGAGGGAAGGAGGAAGAGTACCAAATTGAGTAATAACACATAGTCATTAACTATTAAGCATTCTATACTCCATTCATTAGCCCTCTTACTGTAATATTTCCAAATCATGGTTTCTATGTTATTTTAATATGCTACACCCTACAGAATCTCTGTTTTCATCATCTACCCCGTAACTCTTAAACTCTTACAACAAAAACTGACTGAACAACAAATTGCATAATTGAATAGGGTTTTTGTTTGCTTTTCTTGGCTAGAATATGAAGTTGATGGGGTCAAGGAATTTCTCTCCTTTAGGTTCACTGACAAGATTAGTAGCTGGCACACATAAAGGTCTTAATAAATATTTACTGAACTGAAAAAATAAGGGCAGGCCTGTACGTCTTTCTCATTGCTGCATTCTTAGGAATAAGAAGTATCAATGGCACACATGAGGAAACCAATAGTTGAGACTCTTAGAGATCCTCACCAGAACCTGAGTGAACAACTTATCACCATTATGATCCTACCTTATGTCTTAACTTCTTATCAGGTTCAAACTGACTTGGGAAAAAAACAATCAAATTTGGAGGTTATTTTGTATGTGTACAAAAATCTATGAAAAGCATACCTTAAGAAATGCCCAGGCAATTTTCCGAAAGCCACATTCTTGGTTTTGAACCTCAGAGTTATTCTTAATTTCATCCATGCTTAAAAAGTCCAGAATCTGCAAAAAAAAAAAAATAAAAAATTACTTTTCAGAATACTAGAACACCTACAAGCTTAGTATTTTCTAATGATATATTATTAAATTTTAAAAATTGGGGCTGGGGATGTGGCTTAGTGGTATAGTGCTTGCCTAGCATACAAGAAGCCCTGGGGTTCGATTTCTCAGCATCACATAAACAGAAAAAGCTAGAAGTGGTGCTGTGGCTCAAGTGGTAGAGTGCTAGCCTTGAGCAAAAAGAAGCCAGGTCCTGAGTCAAAGTCCCACGACTGGCCAAAAAAAAAAAAATTAATAATAATAATAATACATTATTTGTATACTGTAAAAGGTTTTTTTCTAGGAAGTGAAAACACTTGTTTTTCCCTTTGTGTGTTTTTAAGACAAAAATCTTGCTATAATTAGCCCAGGCTATTTTTTATATTACGTCAAATATAAGTCCAAGCAAAAATACACCTAACCTTTAAGCCTTGATTGTTTTGTAATGTATCAAGCAAAAGTTCAAAATGTTATTTATTTTAAAAAATCAGAACCCTTGCCTATTTTCAGGTCCTTGTTTGTATTACCTTCTTGAAGCTAAGAGCATTCTCTAGGATGCCAGTTACAATGTTCCTCAAGAGAATTTCTTTCCCATCTCCATCCTGGTTGAACATAAGAGATCAAGTATTTGCAACCAACTTGCTACAGTAAGTTTCTGTATTCCAGGTATTCTAAACTTCCTGGTGAACTTATAGGTAAGATAATTTTTATGGAAGGCTGCTTAAACAATAATATGGATTTCATTCATCTTGTATGTTTGCGTGCGTGCGTGTGTGTGTGTGTGTGTGTGTGTGTGTGTGTGTACTAGAGGTTGAACTCAGGGCTTCATACTTGATAAACAGGTGATCTACTGCTTTGAGCCACATCCCCAGGCCTTTTCACTTTAGTTATTTTTTCAAATAGTGTCTTGCTTTTTGCTTGGGCCAGATTGGATCATGATCTTCCTATATATGCTTCTTACAAAGATAAATAAAAGGTGTTCACCTCCCTGCCCAGCATTTTTTGTGCCGGTACTGGAGCTAAAACCCAAGGCCTTCTGTTCTTGCTTTTTTGTTCATTGTTGGCACTGTACCACTTGGGCTACTCTTCTACTTCAGGATTTTTTCTGGTTACCTGGAGCATAAAATCTCACAATCTGTTGTGCTCAAGGGTGGCTCTGAACCACAATCCTAAAATCTCAGCCTCCTGAGTAGCTAGGATTACAGGTGTGAGCCATCAGTGCCTGGCTAGATATATTTCTTTTCTCATCCAGGTAATATGGATATATTCAGAAAACCTGATAAGAATTAAATGACTTTCTACTCTCTGAAATGGATTCATAATGGATAACTGCTGTCAAACATATTTGACACATCACTTCTGTTCACTGTTATAGGGTTGATACAAGATTAAATGATAGATTAGGTCAAATGGCTCTTGGCACTGGTTAATGTTCATCAACTAAGCTATCACTGTTTTTTTTAATGTAATAAAGTTTTATTTTTCCAAATGTACAGCTGGTTGGATCTGTTCATGCATCTTCACCAGCAGCAGGGGCATCTCCACCTTTAGTATTTCTAGTGTAAATCACTTGAGCTCTGTGCTTTGAAACGAGTTTGATAAGTCCTTTACTAAGCAGCTCCTGAAGGGCTGCCCTGGCCAGATCCACGAATCTTCAGCCTCTCAGAGACCACCGCAGGGGTTATGAGCTTATAGTTGGGGACTTCCTTACAGAGTTTGTCGTAAGTAGCTTTGTCAAACAGGATGAGGTTGTTGAGCTTGTCCCGAACTTTGCCTTTGGACCACTTCTTCTTCTTGGCCTTGCCCCCAGACTTGTTGACTGGGTCTTTGTCTTTCTTGGCCGACTTCCGGGCATCTTTCTTCTTCTTCTTGTCCTTGGGCGGCATCGCGAGGCGGCAGGAGCGGGCGTGACCGCGGCGGCTTCGTCAAGACGTCAGACAGAAAGCGCTATCACTGTTTTTAAAATGGGGTTCTCATTGATACAAAATATTGCAAAGTCTAGACCTCAGGGATTAAATTCTCACAATACTTTGCTGCAGTATTGCACTACTGAAATAACAGCTTAATGTTTATACAATTTAATATTAACTAGAATTCAGTTGTTCAACTCATACCTCAAAGAACAGGATGACTTTAGGACACTCATCAAAATCGCGAAGCAAATAGGGAAAATTTTCATTAAAGATAATTTGTTCTTCCCATTCTGGAAGTCTTGATTTTAACTGTTTAAAATCATATGGCTGGGTCATAATAGGAAGAATATAATCCACATTGTCTTTTTCATAGTAAGATGACACTGGACGTTCACTGTTGAAACAAACATACATCTGTTAACACAATTCATGGTAATTTTTAGGAGATGAGAACAAACAGTGCATACAGAAGGACACAGAAATAATGGACAGGTATAATGATACAGACTAAAAATTATATTTATCTAACTAAAAATTAATTTTATAAACCTGAAAAGTAGTATTGCCTTACTATCATCTTACATTTAAGTACTCCCAGGGATATTCACAGAATTACTTTATCACATAAAAAGAAACTTGCTTAATTAAGTTCACAGTAAAAGAAATGATTACACCTTTACCATAAAGAAGTAAACTATTGTAACTATTTTAGAATTTTAAGTTTATGACAAAAATATAATAATAAAGTTTTATTATAAGAAAATAAACATTTTGAGCTGTCATATTTTGTATGTTTTGAGACAAGTAAATAAGTGAGTGATTTATTTTCACAGTTATCATGTCTTCATTTCTTATCTTTCCAAGAAAATATTTTAAAATTCTAGTATACCATTATGTCAATAATGTTTTGTACTTTCTAATTTGAGCTGCCAAGGCATGTATTACCTATAGAAGTAATTTTTAGGGAAGAAATTTAAGATTCCTTAACTTCACCTGATATGCATATAACATATTAATTTCAAAGGAAATATGAGATCATACAACTAGAACATTTACAGTCATTTATAATGCAAGTTTTAAGACATAAATTCATCATGAAGCTAGGCAGAAACTCTTTACCACTTAAAACGGATACTCTCCATTTTTGTAAAAAATATTGGTCAGCATAAAATGGTTAATACATACTTAAAACTCATATTCCTACTGACTTTAGCATAAATAATGGCAGAAAAGAGCACTTCTATAAACAGATTACATTTCAAGGGTTAACTGTCCAATTAAAAGAAATTACCAGGCTGGGAGTATGGCCTAGTGGCAAGAGTGCTTGCCTCGTATTCATGGAGCCCTGGGTTCGATTCCGCAGCACAGCGCCAGAAGTAGAGCTGTGGCGCAAGTGGTAGAGTGCTAGCCTTGAGCAAAAAGAAGCCAAGAATAGTGCTCAGGCCCTGAGTTCAAGGCCCAGGACAGGCAAAAAAAAAAAAAAGAAAAAAAAGAAGAAATGTACTCACTGCCTTACATATTAAACTGTAACCCCTCTGTACTTCTCTTTGATAATAAAGGAAAAAAATAAATGGAAATACACAGTTAAAAGAAAAAGAAATTACCTATCATCTTTCTTGACATATTGACCCGTATTCTCATCAACCACATGAATTTTTACCATAGGATGAGAAATCATAAAATCTGATTTAAGTCTATCAGTTCGGTGAATGTAAACTCCCAAGACGAGGTCATCATCAAGTAAACATTTGGGATAAACTGGACTATCTCGGCTTGTTACTTCATGAACACCATCACCATTAATGTCTTCATTATCATCTGAAACTATAGGCAAGGAAGAAAATCAGTATTGTTAGTAATTGTTCTCATGGCTAGATTTAAGCACAACCTAGGGAGAAGGAAGATGGTGACGCCACAGTAGGGAGGCACCCCAACTTGCTCCAACTGAATAGTGAGCTGGGAACTCCAGCACCCAACATCCCATCAAGAATCCAGCAAACCCAACAACCAGAAGCAACAGAGGAACTCAGCAAACGAAAAAGAACAAAAAAAGAAGAGCCTACAACCTGCATGGAGCCGGAAAATATCCAGGGTACCCCTCCCCCACCTGCCGACCCCAGCCCAAACAGGGCCAGGCTGGGAAAGGGGACCCAGCACCAGCAAACCAACTGCCGAAAAGTCACTCCAGGAGCGCAGAGTCCAGACAGTAGGAGCTCCACGGACCCAAGAACTGAGTGCAGACCGACAGAGACACTGAAGCTGCGGGACCAACCGGCCGGAATCGGACTTAGGCAGCAGGAGAACCGGGCAGTGCAGACAGGGAGAGCAAGGGCCACCACCACCAAACGATCGATCGCTGAACCCCAGCACCACAGCCCTGAGGAGCCCACAGCAGCGCGGGACGCTCACACAATCCGGGACCAGTAAGTTCCCCATTACCCACCTTCCCCCATGAGAGACCAACTCTAGCAGAGACCCAAGGCCTGCAAGGAAGCTAGAGCTCCCTCCCTCCTCCTCCCTACCCGGAGGGAACAAAGGAGCCAGCCACAAGTCAGGGGGTAAGGGGTCCCTGCAGACTCTGGGAGGACACGGGAGCTAGTGGGGGCGAAGCCAAGGCAGCAGAGGAGCCTGAGCCAGGCCATACCAGCCCTGCCCCCTCCCCAACAGGGGCCCGGGGACCGGTGGGCATTGGAAGCCCCACCTGAGGTGCCTGGTCCTCACAGACTTTTTGAACAGCAGTCACAGGCTCACTGGGCCTGAACACACACCCCCCTCGCAGCTGAGGCATGGAGTCTTGTGGGCACCAACCCGTGCCCAGACACGGCCCAGCTGGGGCTCGCGCATACCACTCCCCCACAGCGGACTCTGGAGAGGACACAAGCGCCCTCCGGCAGCTCGGGGCAGCACGCCCCCGGAGGAAGCACTGGAGTGCACATACACGCGCCCCCTCGAGGGCCAGAGTGGGCCAGCATGCTAGCCCTCCAGTAAGAGGACCTCCTGCCCAAACCTCCACAGGAGCTTCGCACAGGTGGGCGGGGCCCCGAGCAGCGGCGCCCGCTCTGCTAGGCACATCTCGCACAGGTGGGTGGGCCACCCCTCAACAACACCCACACCAGAGCAACCCACACAGGTGGGTGAACTGCCTCTCAGCGGCAAATCTTAATCTGAGAGGTGAGCTCCTCTGACCAAGGCACCAAGTGGAAAAAAGAACCAAAGAAGAAAAAAGCCTCCATGCCACACTGAATCAGCGAACAGCAAACCCCTACCAGTGGCACTCTAGGGTCAGCACAACACAGTGGCAGGACACTATCACGCAGAGAAAGACACAGAACCTACCCACCCCCAAGTACAGTGAGGGTGACCACCCCAGCAACAACCGAGACGGTCACGCTCACCCATTGGGCAGTAAGATTCAACAGTCAAACTCAAACCCAGAGCCAGGACACAAACAAGTCTCCCACTGACGGACCAGCGGGAACCAGCACAAAGCCAACCAAAGGAAACCACCTACAGATGCCCAGATGCGCAAATCACAAAGAAATATTGCAAACTACATGAAAGGGCAAGCCAACTCGTCAGCTCCAAAAAGCAGTACAACCGAAGAGGAGAGGAGAATAAAAAAGCAACCGAGGCTACGATAGTAGAAATGATGGAAAGCCTCAGGAACGAAATCACAAAACAATTCCAGGAGTTTAGAATGGAAGTCTTGAAGGACCTTAAGGAAACCAAGAAAGAAATGGAAGCAAAAATGGATACAGTGCAAAACTCCATTAAAGAAGACCTTAACATCCTGAGAAGCAAAATGCACGAAAAAAAAAAATAGATTTAAAATACAACTCTTTAAAGGAAGAAATTTCCACAATCAGAGCTGATCTGGCAACCATAAATAGCTCCCTGACATCCATAATCTCCACACTTCAATCTACAGCACAAAGAATTGACCATATTGAAGCCAGAATCTCTCTCTTGGACAATGATGCAGCCGACAAGGACCAGAAAATTACCACACTCCAAGAAACAGTAAAGCTCCAGGGAAGACTAATCCAGGAGCTAGTGGGCAAAGACAAGAGATATAATCTGCACATAATTGGAATAGAAGAAGGAGCCTAATACCAGAGCAGAGGGCTTCAACATATTTTCAATAAAATGATTGCAGAAAACTTCCCCAATCTCACAAGGGACCTCACCCAGGTAACCGAAGCCTATAGGACGCCTGGCAGACCAGACCCTAGAAAATCCTCGCCCAGGTACATAATAATCAATACTTCAGATCTCAAGAATAAAGAGCAAATTTTGAATGCAGCCAAAGCGAAGAAAGAAATTTATTCCAATGGGAAAAGGATCCGAATAACAGCAGACCTCTCCACACAAACCTACCACGCACGAAGAGAATGGAAGAACACATCCAAGTCCTACAGGCCAACAACTGCCAACCCAGAATAAAATAACCAGCGAAGCTAGAGTTCATATTCGAGGGGAAAACCAGATCTTTCCATAGCAAAGAGGAGCTAAAGGAGTATGTGAATAAAAAACCAGCCCTACAGTGAATTCTGAGGTGAACTCCACCCAACAGAAATTGTACAGGACACACAGACAGAAACAGAAAGAAACTACAATAGCCAGAACCCAACAGAAAGAACAGCTCACTAAAGACAAGAAAAAAAAAACAGAGGAAAAACAGCCTAACAGGAAAATGGAAGGGGGAAAAAAACACTCTTATCCCTGATCTCTTTGAATATAAACGGTATAAACTCTCCAATAAAGAGGAGCAGACTGGCAGAGTGGATCCGCAAACAAAAAGTGGCCATCTGTTGTCTACAAGAGACCCATCTTACAGCAAGGGATAAAAATAGGCTCCGAATGAAAGGATGGAGCAAGATCGTCGAAGCAAATGCACCTACCAAAACGGCAGGAGTAGCCATCCTGATCTCAGACAAGCTGGACTTCTCATTAAAATCAACTCAAAAAGACAAAGAAGGACACTATAATTTAATACAAGGAAAAATACAGAATCAAGACATCACGGTGATAAATGTATACTCACCAAACAAAAGAGGCCCTACATATGTCAAGCAAATTCTCACAGAACTACAGAACAAGATACACCCAAACACAATCATAGTGGGTGACTTTAATACCCCACTCTCTCCAAGAGACAGATCCAACACCCAGAGGACTAGCAAGGGAGCTGAGGACCTAAGTAACACCATATCCCAAATGGATCTGACAGACCTATACAGAATCGTCCACCCTACAGAGACATACACCCTCTTCTCAGCAGCCCATGGATCATACTCCAAAATAGACCATGTCATAGCCCACACAAAGAACCTCAGTAAATACGAAAGTATTGACGTCATCTCATGTATTATATCTGACCACAGTGGAATAAAGGTAACCCTCAATAAGAACGGTTACCACAGAGGCTATACACATTCTTGGAGGCTAAACCCCTCACTGTTATCTAACACTTGGGCCACAGACCAAATTAAAGATGAAATTAACAAATTCATAAGCCACAATGACAATGAAAATACATCACAAAGGAACCTATGGGATACAGCTAAAGCAATACTGAGGGGCAAGATCATTGCCCTCAGCATTCACATTAAAAGAATGGAAGCACAGCAGGTAAATAACCTCACAATGAAACTAAAACAACTGGAGAAACAAGAAATGATTGAATCCAAAATGACTAGGAGGAGAAAGATCACAAAGATTAAAGAAGAGATAAATGTGATTGAAAACAGAAAGACCATTCAACAAATAAATAAGACTAAAAGCTGGTTCTTTGAGAAAATAAATAAAATCGACAGACCCCTCGCAAGACTTACAAAAAAAAGAAGAGAAGAGACTTATATAGGTAAAATCAGGGACTCCACCGGAAAAATTACAACAAATACATACGATATTCAAACAATCATAAGGAACTATTTGCAGAACCTCTACTCACTAAAAAACAATAATGTTACAGAAATGGATCAATTCTTAGAGAAGTATAAACTCCTCAAACTGAACCAAGAAGAAATAAATCAAATAAATAAACCAATAACTTACAGTGAAATACAGGGGGTAATCAAGAGCCTCCCAACAAAGAAAAGCCCAGTCCCAGATGGATTCACCAACGAATTCTATAAAACCTTTAGTGAGGAGATAATACCAATACTCCTCAAACTCTTCCATGAAATAGAAACAGAGGGAGAAATCCCAAACTCATTCTATGAAGCTAGTATTATACTCATCCCCAAACCAGGCAAAGATCCAACAAAAAAAGAGAACTACCGACCAATATCACTAATGAATACAGACGCAACGCTCCTCAATAAAATATTAGCTAACAGGATCCAGAAACTGATCAAGAAAATTATACATCATGACCAAGTAAGCTTCATCCCACAGTCACAAGGATGGTTCAACATCCGTAAATCAATCGATGTAATTCACCACATAAACAGAACTAAAATCAAGAATCACATTGTTATCTCAGTCGATGCCCAAAAGGTCTTTGACAAAAATACAACATCCATACTTATTAAAAGCTCTGGAGAAAACAGGAATAGATGGAACATTCCTCAAAACAATAAAAGCCATATACAACAGACCAACTGCTAACATCGTATTAAATGGAAAGAAACTAAAATCATTCCCCCTAAACTCAGGAACAAGACAAGGATGCCCACTCTCCCCACTTCTTTTCAATATAGTGCTGGGATCCCTAGCCATAGCAATAAGGCAAGAGGAGGACATCAAAGGGATCCACATCGGCAAGGAAGAAATCAAGCTATCCCTATTCGCAGACGACATGATCTTATATCTGAAGGACCCAAAAAGCTCAGTCCCCAAACTCCTACACCTAATAAACCATTTTGGCAAAGTAACAGGATACAAAATCAATCCACAAAAGTCAGCAGCTTTTCTGCACACCAGCAATATACAAGCAGAAAAGGAAATTATGGAAATAATTCCTTTTACAGTAGCCAAAAAAAGAATAAAGTACCTAGGGATCAACCTAACCAAAGACGTGATGGACCTATTTAATGAGAACTATAAAAATCTTATAAAGGAAATCAAAGAACACACAAGGAAATGGAAAGACTTCCCATGCTCATGGCTAGGCAGAATCAATACAGTGAAAATGGCCATATTGCCCAAATTGTTATACAAATTCAATGCAATCCCCATCAAAATCCCAGCTACATTCTTCACTGAAATAGAGAAAGCAACCCATAAATTCATATGGAACAGCAAAAGACCTAGAATAGCCAAAGCAATTCTAGGCAAAAAAAGGAGTGCAGGAGATATCACAATACTAGACTTCAAGCTCTACTATAGAGCCATCATAACAAAAACAGCCTGGTATTGGTATAAAAACAGACCTGAAGACCAGTGGAATAGAACTGAAGACCCAGAAATAAAACTGCAGTCTTACAGTCAGCTGATATTTGACAAAGGAGCTAAAGACATACAATGGAATAAACAGAGCCTCTTCAACTACTGGTGCTGGGAGAACTGGGCAGCCTTATGCAGAAAACTCAAGGTAGACCCAAGCCTATCACCATGCACCAAGATCAACTCAAAATGGATCAAGGAAGGACCTCAATATAAGGCCTGAATCCTTGAAATTACTGAAGGATAGAGTAGGAAAGACGCTAGAACTTATAGGCACAGGAAGGAACTTCCTGAATAGAGTCCCAGGGGCACAACAAATAGGGGAGAGACTCGACAAATGGGACTACTACAAATTAAAAACTAGAAAGACAGCCAACCATATGGGAAAGGATCTTTACCAGCACAGCAACAGACAAAGGCCTAATATCTGTCATCTACAAAGAACTCAAAAAACTAATCCCCTCCAAGCCCAGTAAACCAATTAGGAAATGGGCAAAGGAGCTAGAGACTTTACAAGAGAAGAGATAAAAATGGCAAAGAAACATATGAGGAAATGTTCAACATCCCTGACAGTAAAGGAAATGCAAATAAAAACAACCCTGAGATACCACCTCACTCCATTTAGAATAGCCTATACTCTGAACTCAGGCAACAACAAATGCTGGAGGGGGTACAGGGAAAGAGGAACCGTCCTCCATTGTTGGTGTGAGTGCAAATTAGTACAACCACTTTGGAGAACAGTATGGAGGTTTCTCAAAAAGCTCAACATAGACCTACCCTATGACCCAGCCATACCACTCCTAGGCATCTATCCTGAACAACAGGTCCCAAGATATCAAAAAGACATCTGCACTTCCATGTTTATCACTGCACAATTCACAATAGCCAAAATACAGAAACAACCCAGATGCCCCTCCACAGATGAATGGATCCAAAAAATATGGTACCTATACACAATGGAATACTACATAGCGATTAGGAATGGTGAAATATTGGCATTTGCAGGGAAATGGTCAGAACTTGAACAAATAATGTTGAGCGAGACAAGCCTAGAACACAGAAAACAAAGGGGCATGATCTCCCTGATATATGACTGTTAAGGTGGGGGGAGGGGGACACAGTAGAGACCAGGTCTGTGAAACCAAAAACTTCTTGTCAAATGGTTTTTCCCACAGGTTTTGGTCAGTGACCCTACATTATGTAACTAAAACCAAACAACTACTCAACATATAAAGGTCAAAAATTGACCTCTCAGTGGATCACAATAGCTCAAAAGCTATGTATGTACGTTCATATAAGACTATTGTTGACATATTTTCTAGTGTCGACATTAAATTTAAAGCCCTAGGCGAATTTTCTTCAGCGTAGGCCACGTACGTGGCTATTGTATATGTTCTTGGTACATTGTATATTGTATATATGTCTACCGACCTAGGGAAGGGAAAGAAAAACAGGATGTAAGATATCACAAGTAATGTGCACACTGCCCTACTAAGTAACTGTATCCTTTTTGCACAACACCTTGTCAAAAAAAACTTTTCTTTAATTAATAAATAAATTACAAAAAAATAAACACAACCTAATTTTTAAGATCCATGATTATTGCACTTTGTTAATAGAAGAAAACTTCAAAGGAAAAAGAGGATATACAGCAGCATAACACACAATAAAAGTAAAATATTCTATTTACTAATCATTGATATAGAATAAGAAATCTTTATTTTTTCCAAACAATGACTAACAATATAAAAGAAAAAAGTCAAAAAACAAAAATGAATTTCATCTAGTTATTTTCGCATGGACTATGTATGTATAATTCATTTGTAAGTGACATTTTTGCTTTGTGGTAGGATGTTCAACACTAACATAAAAACAACTAGGAAAAGGTAAGGTCAAAGTAGCTTGTTGTAAAGGCATCGGAAAAGTACAGAAATAATACATATTAAATAGACTAAAATTCCATTTTAATATGCAATAAATTACAATTTAGCCCTGATGGGCATTCTGATAGGGCAGTGTATCTGCTTACATGAGAAAGGGGGAAATCCTAAGGGGAGATAAAAATCATATGGGGTCTCTTGTATTCTATGAACAATATCCACACTATAATAGTTACTAGATACAGAAGAGGCTAGATTATGTTATCAATAATCAAGAGAGAGAAAAGACAATAGAAACAGACTCATAGATAACAAAGAATAGTTTCCACAAAACAATTATAAAATAATCATGACTAATACGCTTAAGAAAATGAAAGATGGGCAAAATAGTAATGAATGAAAGCCAAACTGAATTAACTACTTAGGAGCTCTACATTCAGGTTTTAAAAAAAGGGATTTTTATGTTCCACAACTCTAACTACAAAGTCAGTATCATTCTAGAGTTGAATTAAGTTAAATTACAAAATAACATTGACTCAGGTAATACAACTTTATTACAAAGACCCATAAATACAAATGAATGCAGGTTTTAATCTAAATGAATCAAGAGCAAGTGCCAAATATGCTACATTAAGTCATATTCTTTAGTTTTAATGTGAAGGATTACAATTTCTTCAGTTATTTCTACTAAAAATAAACTATTTTTCATATATGTTCAGTTACAAACCTGGTTTAGCCTTCTTTTTTGTTTTCTTTGGTTTGGATTTTGCATTATCTGGCAAGTTCTCATCTATGTTTTGTTCTGTTGAGCTCACTTCATCATCTTGGTGAGAATCTGAGGTTACAGCTTCAACTGAACATTCCTTGTTTTGCTCACTTTCAACTGTGTCATCACAGATGGTTGGCGTGCTGCAAATATAACACAAATGGCATTCTCCTTATAAATGTATTGTTACTACCATTATTTATTGCACAACAAGGTGAATGAAAACAAAAGTAATGACAACTCTAAAGTTTTATTTTCTGTCAGAAGATCCATATATTGTCTTACATAGTAAAATGAGTAACCATCAAACTACTCATCATAATGTACTATTTTATACTGGATTAGGAATTACCATCCTGGGAGTCAACTTAATGAGAGTTCTAAGACCCAGGGAATAATCCTAGTACTCCTGAGGCTAAGGCAAGAGGATTGTCAGTTGGAG
Source organism: Perognathus longimembris pacificus (assembly GCF_023159225.1). NCBI lineage: Eukaryota > Metazoa > Chordata > Mammalia > Rodentia > Heteromyidae > Perognathus > Perognathus longimembris. The sequence continues at coordinate 52,968,908 of NC_063169.1, forward strand.
GTTATCCTGGGATACAGAGTAAATTCATGGTAGCCTGGGCTATAAAGTGCAACTCTATCTAAACAAAAAGGAAGAGAGGAAGGGAGGAAAGGAGAGAAGAGAGGGAGGGAAGAAGGGACACAATGGCATTTTGTGAGAAATATCCCTGTCTTACATAGGAATGACCAAAGCATCTTCACTCTACTGAAAGTAAATAATTAATGAACAAATCTCTTCATGTTTAATGACTTTTTGCAGGGTGTGGGGCTTGAACCCAGGGCCTGGGCACTGTCCCTGAGCTCTTTTGCTCAAGGCTAGTAGTGCTCTACGACTTTGAGTCCCTACACCACTACCGGTTTTCTGGTGGTTAATTGGAGATAAGTCTTAAGGACTTTTCTGCCCGGATGGCTTTGAACCTCAATCCTCAGATCTCAGCCCACTGAGTAGCTAGGATTATAGGCATGAGCCACCAGTGCTGGGTTTTAATGACTTTTTAAAAGCTAAAACATTGTTCTAATTTTGTTCTGATTTCAAGAGGCTTTAGCTATACCATTTATTTAGGTTAAAAGTTAATTTATATTTTTAGTAGCTACTGTATGACATTTTCAGAAGAATATAATTAAAATAACAATCTACATGAACAAATAACTGGTAGCAGCCCAGGAACATAATAAGTTTCATGAGAAGGTGCCTATTAAAAGTTTGTTTGAATTTATCTAGTTAAAAAGTTCATTTAAACAGAAAACTAACTCCCAGTATATTATCTTTGTAAAACAGGGGTTGAAAAAATAAAGAAATATTTCATATTTGTAACTCCAAAAGGTCTTGCTTTTTTGTCAATTACCAATATGATTATTAAAGGAAAACAGCTGCCTTTTGCATGCCACTGTCATATAAGACACAGTTTTAGTTTAAATTCAAGAATTAAGGGAGGGCTGGGAATATGGCCTAGTGGCAAGAGTACTTGCCTCCCACACATGAAGCCCTGGGTTCGATTCCCCAGCACCGCATATATAGAAAATGGCCAGAAGTGGCGCTGTGGCTCAAGTGGCAGAGTGCTAGCCTGGAGCAAAAAGAAGCCAGGGACAGTGCTCAGACCCTGAGTCCAAGCCCCAGAACTGGCCAAAAAAAAAAAAAAAAAAAGAATTATGGGAATGTAGCTTAGTGGTAGAGTGTTTGCCTAGCAAGCATGAAGTCCTGAGTTCGATTCCTCAGTACCACATAAACAGAAAAAGCCGGAAATGGCATTGTGGCTCAAGAGGTAAAGTGCTAGTCTTGAGCAAAAAGAAGCCAGGGATAGTGCTCAGGCCTTGAGTCCCAAGCCCTAGGACTAGCACAAAAAAAACAAAAAACAGAACTCTAAAGTGAGAATGACTTTCTAATTCCTCACCAATGTAGAAGCTATAATAAGGAAGTTTGCAGTATACTGTGAAAAGCAGTCTCAGATCTTTTATGTTTATTTCTTTGTAGAATTTCCTTACCTTTGACTGTGGGCTGGATACTGTCATGTATTTCTAATAAAATGTGGTAAAGGTATTGGATGCCACTTCTAAATCATGTCCTAAAAACATGTGACTTGTATTTCACTCTTACTCTCAAAGACCTTGCTCTGAGGAAGCAAGCAGCCATGAGGTGAGTAACTCAGAGAGGTCCATATGGCAAGGCACTGGTGTCTCTCACTAAAAGCTAGTCAGAACCTGAGACCTGCCAACAGCCACATGGCAAAGCTTAAACACAGATTTTCTGAGATTCAAGAATTATATGTGTCATTTGGCAGATGCTCCACCTGGCAAGGCTTCAAGTGACTTCAGATTTGGCTAACATCCTGACTGCAGCCTGTGAGAGAATCGTTTAAGATTCAGAAACGCTCAGCTAAGTATCACTCCAGACTCCTGAACCTCAGAAAGTGTGAGATGATAAATGTTTACTGTTCTTAGATTTTATAAGTAATAATTCCTTAAATTTCTGTAAAACACCTAGCACACTGCGAGGTACTGTGTAAAGGTATGCCATTATTTGCTTAGTGGAAATGTCTCCAAATAAAAGACTAAGAATTTTCTTTGTTAAACTCCAGGTATCACTCAAAAAGCTAAAAAATACTTATTTTATTTTTTTACTTCATGGTATTAAGGTAAAGTACCTTGGTTCAGCTTTAGACAGGACTTGAGCTTTCTTTTTTTTCTTTTTTCTTTTTTCACTGCTCAGCTTGTCATCGTGCAATAAAGTATCTGAGGGAAAATACGTCAACTGTTCTTTCAGCTTCTTCCTTATTTTCTTCTTAATCTCCTTTGCCATTTCTTCTGCTACCTGGAGCTGATATGCTTCTATCAGTTCTTCCTCCCCGTCTGCATCACTTTTTTCTTTCCCCTCATTTGCTTTATCACTTTTCTGGTGATCACCGCCTGGCTGTGCCTTTGTTCGAACTTTCTGATGTGTAGAATCTGCTTTCTCGGGAGTTTCTGGTTCCATATCTTGGGTGGCCTTTGTAACTTTCTTGTTTGGCTTCCCTTGCTTGTCCTCCTCTACACTGATGTCTTCAGTTGGATCTTCACCTGCTGACTGATTATTCCTCAGTTTGTTTTTATTGACTCTCATGCTCTTCTCTGGATTAGTAGTATTAGTGCAACTCATATCATCACTTTTAGCTTCTTTAATATCCTGAAGATTACTGCTAGTGGAAAGCTAGGAAAAGAAGACACAGTAACAAAAGTTCAGTGAGACACACTTTAAATGTATAAAGACAAAAACAACAGTTGCTGATTAATATTGAAAAAAATTATTTGCTGGTTTTTTCTTTCTTGGACAGAATGATGCTGTTCCAGAGCATGTGATGATGACTCACTGGTTTACATTACCAGAATTAGATTGAGAATCTCCAAAAAGTAACTTCAGGCTAAATAAATGACTTAACTAGCGTGGAAAAAGTACTTAAGAGCTAGGTAACAGTGGCTCATGACTACAATCCTAGCTACTTGGAAGGATCCAGGTTCCAGAAGAGTCCAGGTAGAAGTCTGTGAGAATTCATCTCTAGTTGAAAAAGTAATATGTAGTGACATACATTTGTCATCTCATCTCTACTAGAAAGCTTAAAATAGGAGGATTACAGTTCTGGCGCACACCTGGGCAGGAATAAAAAATAATCAGTGCTTAAAGGCTGCAGGCATGACCCAGCAGATCATCTGCCTAGTAGCATGAGTCTCTGAATTCAAATCCCAGTACTGCCAAGAATTAAAAGAGTAATTAAGGATTTTTAAGAAGTAATTTAATTACCCAAATCTTGAATGCCCTTTTCCTCATTAGCAGAATAATCCTAGCTGTAATTTAATTAAGAGACTTTGAAAAACTGCTGAGTCACTGAGGGTAAAACATTTCAAGTTCTCAAATAGAAAATATACAAGGGTTCTTTTTCTTTTTCCAAAATTCTGAAACCAAGTCTACAGCCTTACAATTACTCTGCAATTAGCTTGTCTATCAGTAAAATCTTGTTTACCCAAATGATAATCTAGGCACACAGCCAGCTATACTTCTTTCCCTAATCAAAATTATTTTAAATGAGAGATATTTTAACAGAAAAACATCAGTAAGAGGCTGAAAAAAAATCACAAAGGAATGTTATCAATTGGAAAGTAAGTAGTTAGAGGATTTAAACAGACAAAATCAAAGATATTAAGAAATTAAGGGGCTGGGAATATGGCCTAAGTGGCAAGAGTGCTTGCCTCCTACACATGAAGCTCTCGGTTCGATTCCCCAGCACCACATATATGGAAAACGGCCAGAAGGGGCGCTGTGGCTCAGGTGGCAGAGTGCTAGCCTTGAGCGGGAAGAAGCCAGGGATGGTGCTCAGGCCCTGAGTCCAAGGCCCAGGACTGGCCACAAAAAAAAAAAAAAAAAGAAATTAAGGATTTAAACATACAATATCAAAGATATTAAGAGATTATCAAGTGGCACACACATGCCTAATCACAGCACTTGGGATTGGAAGACAGGAGGATTTGAAGTTTTAGCCTAGCCTGAGCTACATGATGAAATTCTAAAACACCAAAAAAGAAAAATACTGTAATGGAGAGAAAACAAAAAACAAAATGACAGACCCCAAGGGAAGTAAGACAGTTAGTTCTCCATAAAGATCAGTCTATAAGTGATAGAAAACTTTGACGGAAATAAACTTCACAGAAACATTGTAAAACAGAATGGTCAAAAGCCAAAGTTCTCTAAGATAAAAGTAAAAAAAAAATCAAGATAAATTCTCCTAGGTATGAGTGAAATTATCAAAGAATGCTAAAGTTTAATTATTAAAATTCCTCTTTAAAAGCAGTTAACTACTCAGGAGGCTGAGATCTGAGGATTGTGGTTCCCAGGCAGCCCCAGCAGGAAAAGTCTGTGAGATTCTTGCTTCCAACAAACCACCAAAAATCCAGAAGTGGAAGTGTGGCTCAAGTGGTAAAGTGCCAGCCTTGAACAAAAAGAAGCTCAGGGACAGCCTGCAAGCCCTTAGCTCAAGACACACACACACACATACACTCATACAAAGCAGTGAAAAATAGGTAGTACAGTTAAAGGAGATAGAAAAACATTGAAAGAACTAGTATCTCATATATAGCCAATATTTTAACATATTCAGGACATTACTTTGCTCGCTTAAAATTTCCAACCTGCATCTCAACTTTAAAGGTAAATTATAGAGCCACATTTTCTGAAAAATCTTCCCAATTAAATCTAATAAAAATAGCTTCTCTTTAATTAGGTAAACTTATTTTACCACTTTTTTAGAAGAAGCATATGCTTAATTTGAAATAGTTACAAAAGAATTAGCAAAAATCAACACACAAAGAAAAACAACGAATCAACTTATCTTTTACTTATGTCTAGATTCTATTTTGCCCTACCGATATATATACCTATCTTAAGACAACATGTTGTCTTCATTAAAATAGCTTTACTATGAGTCTTGAATCAATTGAGTAATTCCTTTTCTTTTGGTCTTTTAGTTGCATATCCAAATAAATTTTGTAAATAAGTTTCTAAAGGCCAAATTGCTGTCAAGTTTGGGTAGAACCAAATGAATAGAACTTTTAGAGATATACATTTATCAATATTGATTCTTCCAAACTACAGAGAAACCTAGTTACTAAATCTTTATTTTCAGCACTTTGGAAGTTTTTAGTATATAGATGTTATACATTATATAATACATTTATGCTTGGCTGCTATATTTTTTGTCACTGTTAAATGACTTAAAAATTCTAATTTTATAGCATTCGTTACTAGTAAATGTATTATTGCATTGGTCAGGGTCTACAATGCAATTGTACACGTACACCGCTAACATGCTTAAGGCATATGTAATTCATTATTTGCCATTAAATATGAAACTAGCTGTGGGACTTTAGAAGCCTGTATTGAAGAGGTTTCTTCCTATCCTTATAAGAAATTTCAAGAAAGAACATTTCCAAGCCTCACCTTTCCCCTTTTCTGCATTTGGGATGATCATGTAGCTTTCTTATTTAATATTTTGATATGATAAATTACATTGAGTAATGTTTTCAATGCCAAAATAACAATGTATACCTGAGATAATTACTATTAGGTTTGTTTCCTAATATCTTACTGGAGCGTTTTGAATTTATCTTCCATGGGTATTGCTTGACAGTTTTCTTGTAATATCTTGTCTGGTTTGGGTATCAGAGTAATGATTAACCATAAAAAAAAAAAACAACAACAAAGGAATAGAGAGACATCTTCTCTTATTGAACGGTCCATAAAAGTTTGCATATAAATGGTTCTTCCTCTACTGTTTGGTGCAATTTGCTAGTGATAGCTTTTGGGACTAGTTTTCTCTGTGAGGTTTCTAAGAACAGATTCAATTTTTTTTAAGTACACAATATTCAAGTTCTACTTCTTTTTGATTGAGCTTTGGAAGTTTGTGCCTTTCATGTAATTTATGCACTTAATCTCAGCTTCTAAATTTGTTATGGTGAAGTAATTCATAATATTCCTTATCTTCTTAAAATTTAGATTATATTTTTATTATCAGTAAGTAGTTGTATAAAGAGTTACCATTCAACAAATGAGCTTATACAGTGCATCTAGATCAATGTCACTTTCATCTTCTCCCCAATCCCTCCCAAACCAACCACTCCCTTTCATTCATATCATAGGATAGGCACTGAATTTTATAATTGCATTTTTCTCATCTTGTCTTCTTTGTCTATCTCCCTTCCCTGACCCCCTACCTTTCAAATACCAGTTTTCTGGTAGTCATTTTGTTAGACTATGAGTTTTTGTAAGGAACTATACTGTTTGAATTATCTTCTGAAAATACCACATTACAGTTAATACATTTGTGTGTACTTTCATACCTTACTATCTTTTTAAAGTCTGTATTATCTGCAGGGAATATTCTAAGTTTCCAAATATTGGTAACATATCTTCTATGCTTTTCTCGTGATCAGTCTGGTTAGATGTGTATAAGAGTAACTTGGAGGACTTGATTGCTTAAACATTTTATGGGACCAGACATTGGCAGGCTTCTGCAAAATGAAGCCCTTGGAATGTTATATTTGCTAAGAAATTTTTATGGCTAACGCCTTGGGCCACACTAGTTTTACCAAAAAGTTAATATCAACAATATGATTTATGGTGGACATCTGATTTGGGATTGGGGGTCTACAATCAGAGTAGCTAAGTCACACCTCTACCCATTTTTCACTGGTTGTTTTTAGGACATAGTCTTGCTTCCTGTCTCAGAACTTGCCTGAGCTGCCATGGTTCTATTTTAGGCTCTAGTTGTTGCTGGGATCATAGGCACATAACAATGGTGTGAGATGAGTCTCTCAAGCTTTCCTACCCAGGCTGGCTGGTACTGTGGATCATCCTTTTCAGTTTCCCAGTATTCCATGTAGCTTGAAATGACTGGTGTGTGCCGCTGGTCTCAGGTACAAATTGAAAAAGGGTCTCTTGAACTTTTCTGGCTGGTCTCAAAGCTTAATCCTCCTCTTCTCTGCTGTCCAAATGACTAGGATTACAGAGGTAAGCCTGGTTTTGTCTTCTTTAATTTGAAGCTCTATTACTGTGTGGTGTGCTTATCTCTCCTATAAACGGACAGTTTTATTGTAAAATATTCTTCTTTACTTTGGCTAATACTGCTCCTTCTCCTTGTTAATTTTATGTCCTAAAATATACTTTCTCAGATATCAATGTAATTACTTCTTTTTACTAGTGCATGGTGTTTTCCCATTCTGTAAATCTTAACATGTATGTCTTTATATTTAAACTAAGTTTAAATATAGTCTTTAAATAACTAGTCTTGGGTCTTGTTTTATTTGCCAATCTGGAAACCTCTAACTCGGAATGGCTCTGTTTCTACCATTTGAAGTGATTTTTTTAAAATATTGCTGAGTTAAAATATACTCTTTGGTTGCTTTCTTCTATTTGTCCTGCCTACTGGAGCTTTAGCTAGCTTCTCCTTTTCTTTTTGGGTGATTATTGCAAGTCTTACAAATTTTTAACCTGTTATCTGTCTACTTTCAATGCTATTTCACATTTATTTTAAGAAACCTGAAGTACACTTCAGTTTATCTCCCCCCAAATTTTGTGTTGTCTTTTCACTTGTATACATATTAAAACTGCACAATTATTATTCTCACTGTAAAACTTATCCTTTAAGATGTCTTAAAAATAACAACCTTTTTATCATATTTACTATTTCTTATGTTCTTTGATATAAGTCCAATTTTTGATTGCTATGATCTTTTCCATTCTTATAATTTCTTATAATCAAGTTTGCTGACAAAGAATTATTTCAGCTTTAAATCATCTTAAAAGTTTTTATTTTACCTGAACTATTTGTGATATTTGTCTTGTTGATATATAATTCAAGGTTAATAATTCTGCATTTCAGTAATTTTGTGTGTATGTCAATACTGGGGTTTGAGCTGGGGCCTCATGCTTGCTAGGAAAGTGTGCTTAGCACTTGAGCCACACCGACTCCTTTTCAATACTGGGGTTTGAGTTTGGGCCTCAAGCTTGCCAGGAAAATATGCTTAGTGCTTGAGCCACACCCTGACTTTGTTTTATAATTCTGCTCCGAGTTGGCCTTGGAGTATGATCTTTCTACCTCTGCTTTCCATAGAGCTAGGATTATAGACATAGACCACCAAAGGCAGCTTGGTTTCGTGTGTGTGTGTGTGTGTGTCTTCCACCCTTTATAATTAATTCATGACAACTGTTTTAGGGGGAACTGTATGTAAGTCAGAAAACATACCATAGCTAAAATGAAAGTTGGAAGAATAAAATGAAATGGGTAATCTCCCCACTACACACATTTTTTGGTTTGTTGTTGCTGCTTATGGCACTTGAACTGAGGCCCTGGGCTCTGTCTCTGAACTTTCTGCATAAGGTTAGTGCTACCACTTAGAGCCAAATCACCAATTCCAGTTTTCTGACGGTTAACTGGAGATAAGAGTCTTACAGATGTTAGTGCCTGGGCAGACTTTGAACCTCCATTTGCAGATCTCAGCCTCCACAGTAGCTAGAATTTCAAGTGTGAGCCACCAGTGTTTGGCAATTTTCCTCATATTAAAGAAAAAAATCAGGTTGGGCACTGATGGCTCATGCTTGTAATTCTTCTTCATCTCTAATTAATCACCAAAAGGCTAGAAGTGAAGCTATGGTTTAAGTGATAGAGCACTGGTCTTGAGCATAAAAGGTCAAGGATAGTGCCCAGAGCCCCAAGCTCAAGAGTATACACGCTCCCCCCGCTCCTCCCCACACACACATTTTTTGTTAGTCGTGGGGCTTAACTTAGGGCCTGGGCACTGTCCCTGAGCTCTTTTTGCTTAAGGCTAGTGCTCTACCACTTTTAACCACAGCACCACCTCTGGTTTTCGTGTGGCTAATTGGAGATAAGAAGCTCACAGACTTTTCTGTCCTGGCTTAAAACCCCAATCCTCTGTTCTCAGCCTGCTGCATAGCTAGGATTACATGTATGAGCCACCAGCACCTGGATCTATTATATTAACCATTTCTGTACTAATTTAATTTTTACATTTAACATTTTTTACTGTGTGAAATGTAATTCAGTGAGATAAAGTGAAGTTTTAATTACTCTTTTTCTTCAAAAGCAAAATAAACACTAATAATACTAGTTCTTAAGGGGTTTTGTTATATTTTGTTTTATTTAAGACAAGGTTTAGCTTGTATGTCAGGTTGGTCTTAAATTTGAGATTCTCTTTTGTCTCTACCTCCTGAGTGCTGGCATGATAGGCATGCAACATCATATTCTGTCTTCAATACTATTTCTTGAAGTATTTATATGAAAACATCTAGAAGTGCTATAATTCCTATTTTTAATTTTAAAGTTTATCTTCTTCATAGTCTTTGCCATTAATTCTAGTCTACATTTTTCCATTTAAATAGAGTTCATTAGAGATCTTTTTAGTGCATTTTTTATGCAGAACAGAAATTTATTTCATCACATCTTCTTTAATACTTGCTAACAAAACTGAACTTGTTTCACTGTGAAACTATACATTTAGAAAAATCTATCTTGAGATTGTTTGGGTTTTTGTAGTTTGTAGGTATTTGATGTTTACCTTATTTTTCTACTTCTAATATTTATAACAGATATTGTTTCTAGATATAATACTTGGTTTTTACATATTTATGATTCACCTTTAAGTAGATCTGCATCAATTACCTAAGTTAGCATACTGGACTGTCAATAGTGATTATTTGTTCTCTTTACTGCAAGCATAACAGCGTAGCAGTACAACAGACCTGTCATGAACACAAGTTGTGAAATCAGAACATGGATTTCATTATGATTATTTGTATGATCCTGAGTAATTCCTCAGTCCCTGTCTTTTAGTTCACCAAAGCATACTGATTACATATGGTTCTTCTGGGAATCAGTTGAGTTAATGAATGTAAATCACCTAGTATTATAATAGACACAAAGTTTTATTTCAAACAAAAAAGGGCATTCTAGTATTATTTATGTTCTATAACCTGTTATGTTTACCAAAACATCAGTAATATTAAGTAGTTAAGATGAAACAAGATCTTTCCTCTACATTCATAATTTAAAGGAAAAATCTGTAAGTATTCACAGGTCATTCACATGTTACTTTCCCTCTTCAAAGAGAGCTATGATAGAAGTATTAAAATTGTTTATATCACAGGTATTACCTCTTCCCTATTCCACTAGTACTATCGGGAACACCTGTTATTTCTTTCACTTTTGGTCATGGAAGAATCTCAAATTTGTTTCTCACGTCACTGATTAGATTTTTTTCATGGTCTCAACTCCAGTTTAGACCTAGCCTATCACACACAAAATAAAACAAACATTGTTCTCTATCCAGACAGGTCCAATCTCTTCAACCTTACTAAAAGAAATAACACTGAATTGTGTTTAAGAGAACAGATTCTCAGATTATCAATGAATCCTGTTTTTCACCATTTACTATGTAACTTTAGGCAAGTTACTCGGTATCTGTCATCTAGTTTCCTTATCTACTGAGATAAAAACCTCATAATTCTGCTCTTTCATATGAAATGAAAATAACGTGCTTATAGTGTTTAGAAGACTGCCTAAGAGACAAGACTCATGTAACTTAGTCAATGAAAGTAGGCATTCTTACCTCTTCCACTTCCTGGAGTTAATCATTTCAAAAATACTTGTTTTCCTCTAAGCCCTCCCTATTTTGAACTAGAGAATTTTTCCTATTTTCTTTTCCCTGTTATATTTATTTCTGGAAGCACGTCTGTTTAGGTTTGGTATCTGTCAAAGCTTGGGAGATTATACCTAGTGACTTCACACTTCTGTGCCTTCAACATCTAAACTTAACTTTAGGTAAATGGGTATAACTTCTGCTCACTTTCTGGTTATCTACTTCATGTAGAATTCTTGGCCTAAACTTTTAGCATCTTGTTCATGGGTTATCAAGTCCATGGTGGTACCACACTACATACTTGTACCACTAGAAAAAAACACAATAGAAAATATTGCTGTGCTTTACAGCTGTATTCACTATGGAAGATAATCTGTTCCATTCTATCTCTAAACTGGTGTAAGTGGTAATATGCATATTATAAACTCTCATTTGCTTCTGGCTAGATTCTGGCCAATGTTACTACTTATGTTTGCATTACCTGAGCATATATAGTACAGTGATGCATACCAGACAGAATAGTTTCATCTTAGCATAAATATAGAAAGTGGTGAAACTTGCTGAAATTAAAACATGGGATATACAATTTACCATGAAACTCTTTCAGAGAAAGACTGTGTAGGACATGTGAGAATTTAGTCAAAGAACTCTATATGCATATATGCAAATAAAGCAGTGAAAATTTTGAAATTAAAAGAGGTGTTTGATTGGGGTATATTGTAGGTATGTATGGAAATAGCAAAATCTTCCTCTCCCCTTATCGAACTAATGCTAAGAAAAATCTTTTGCAAAGAGTATTAAGATTGAAAGTTTATAATACTGATCATTTCATATGCTTTTAGGCTAACTGTAGACTTTGACATTAAAAATCTTTTTTTGTTGTTGTTTTTTTTCCAGTCCTGGGCCTTGAACACAGTGCCTAAGCACTGTCTCTGGCTTCTTTTTGCTCAAGGCCAGCACTGGGCCACTTGAGCTACAGCGCCACTTCTGGCCATTTTCTATATATGTGGTGCTGAGGAATCGAACCCAGGGCTTCATGCATACAAGGCAAGCACTCTTGCCACTAGGCCATATTCCCAGCCCCCATTAAAAATCTTAATCGTAATGATTTTTGAAAAAAGGAATTTTTGTGAGTATACACACAAAAGATTATGGTCAAAGGAGAAAAGGTACAATTGAAATAGTAAGACAGGTATTAAGAGTGAATAGTGTACTCATTGTAGATGCTATTAGGTTTTATAAAACTAGTGGAATCAAGTTGTATATAATGGCTATTTGTTTGCAATTGTTTTGAGTTTTGTATTTTTTTTTCTCTATGTGTAGTACTGAGGTTTGAACTTAGGGCCTTATGCTTACTAGGCAAGTCTATACCACTTGGACTATGGCCTGAAACCATTTGGGTTGTTTTTCTGATAGGGTTTGTGATTTTTACCAGGCCTGGCCTTTTCTACAGTCCTACCCATGTCTCTGGCATGGTTAGGATTACAGGTGTGTCCTACCATACCTATCTTTTTTATTAAGGGTAGAAAAGTCACAATAACTTTTTGCCTGCTTGTTTGAAACTACAATTTTCTCAAACTCCACCTCCTAGTAGCTGGGATTACTGGCACAAAGCACCATGATAAGCCAAGTTCAGTATTTATAATCCTTTGAAGTGTGCCTTAAACATAAAACAGATAATTACTGCTCTAAAGCCATTGATTCCTCATGGTACCAATGCATATATAGTAACAGAATTAAGTTTCAATAAAATAAAGCCATTAAATATTGAAGATATTAATTCCTACATTGTTCACAATTCTGAAGTTAAAAATATATTCTTGAAAAATGTGATATGGTAGTTTGAATTTCCTCATCTGTTTTGGTCATCTTTACCAATGTATCTAGTTCTTATAGGACAGCAGCACTCAAGACCTTATAAATAGGAGTGATATAAACTTTTATTTCACCATGTGTTACCAATCATGACATTAACTTACTGTTTTAATTTTTGAAATTGCTTATAAGCTTGGTACAAAAATAATTGTATGCATATATTTAAGTCACCACAACTGAATGATCAATTACTCACTGAGATGTTTTCTCTAGATTTGGCAAGTTTTTTCCTGAGTTTTTTTCTTTCACGTATTAGATCACTGTGGGCCTTAAGTAATTCTTCAAAGCGAACTTTGGTTTTTATTTTGGCTTCACTCTCAACTACAAAAGATAAAGACTCCTGTCATGTTCTAAACAATTCAATTACAACAAAACCTAAATTACTATTATGTTAAGGGATAAAGTCTTATAGATACCTGGTGTGTTTTTATCTATATGACAGCTGAGCAGTCCCTCCTTCTTAAAATACTTTTTCTTTTAGTTCTAGTGAATCTCAATCACTTCCATCTCTCTTTCCTTTTTGGTCACTTCCTCTAAAGGTTTCCTTTGATAAGTTAATGTTTTACTGGTAATGTTCAATACTATCTACCACTGTTGGTCACAAGGCCTTAGAGAAGTGACTTGGAATCTCTAAACTTCACTTTCCTTACCTATAAAGCCACAATAATTCTATCAAAGATCAATCTGCAAGTATGCCCAACTTACAGTTGACATTTAACTAATATTATTTATTCCTTTAAAACACAAAGCAGATCCTGTTATTCCCTAAATTACTGCAGATTTCCCATTTACTTAGAATTAAATCCTTCACATACTCATAGGATTCTTCATCTCCTGACTTGACTACTTTCCCTTTCAAATCACGACAAATGTCCCCTGGATATCTCCATCTTGCTTCCTTTTTCATAGCTCTTTTGTCAGAACAAGTTCCTTCTTGTATGAATGTAGTTTCCTCTAACTCCTCAGCTGACTGGTGGTGAGCTATCTACTGTTGCCTCTAAAACAGACCATAGATGTATGGGTTGGATTTATGGCAGGCCCATCCCCCTGGGCCTTTCATAATGTCAGTTTGCCAGAGCAAATTGTGGTCCCGAACCATAGCCAGGCCTCTACCTGTAGGCTATTGGCACTACAGGGGTTGCACAGAGGAAAAAAAAGAAAAAGAAATAAACAAAATGGACCATAGTCTGACAAGGTCTAAATTTACCTATTTTCACTTAGTAGGCTTATTCTTTGCCATATAGCACTTAATTCAATGGAGAATATATAATTACTTGCAAATCTATGTTTGTCTGTATCTCCCATTATACTAGCTACTTCAGGGGTCTTTAGCTGCTAGCACCAGGTCTGGCTGTCACAGAGTAGAGAGTTAATAAATATATTTCAATGAGTAAATGGTGAACAAACAAATGAATGACCTAGTGAAGTTATGGGCAAACTATGGCTATTGGCTAGCCATCTGATTTTGTAAATAAAGTTCCACTGAAACCAGATGTGCTCATTTAAACAAGAATTATTATATCTGTTTTCACCTTCCTGATAGTCAATTCAGAAGAGATTAAGTCTAAAATATATACTATTTTATTTAATGATATGTACTTTGTTCACTAATTTGTTGAAGTCTCCCTTAAAATATATAAATTGTGAACACAAATTTTATAGAGGTCTTACCAGTAGTCATGTCTCAGGATTATGGTGAGCACTGATAAATAATGCAAAACACTGACTCACTCAGTATCCTATTAAAACAAAAAGGATTTATTTTTAATATGGAACTCAGAAATAAAAATTCTAAATCATGCCTAGATTATGCCATGACAATTCCACTATTTTCCCAGGTTTCAAACAGTAACACTACATTCTCTTATTCCAATCTTTTGCAAATTATTTGAAAAATAATTCTAAATCTGATTTAGACTCTAAATCAGTTTAGAGTCTGAAACTAGTTAATCACATTTGAATAAGATATTTATACATTTGAAACAAATGAAATCAAGGAAAATAATAAATACCTAAGTATGCAAACACATGTTTAAAGTATAATAAATGTAGAATATTTTAATGTGCTTTGTCCAACTATTTTAAGATTAGCTTTTCCAAGAATAATTACTAAAACATATTATTAGCAAAATACACTTGTGGATAGCAGTTAGATAGCAAATTTAAATGTTTTGGGTCCTTTCCTCAGGAAATTATGTTACAACAGAGGGTGGTATAGATATGTGTACCATTTTTCTCTAATAAATACCTTGATATTTGTATCAGTGCTATGTATCCAATCACGGTAAACTCAGCATATATATTCCTAAATTGCCAATTTTACTTAAATATGGCGTATGTATCTAAAATGAACATATTAATACTCACATGTGGGCATTATTCATATATTTTTAATACAACTGAAGCCTGTTTTTAAAAAAGAAGGTCATATTTTGAGCTGGCTCGGACATTATTAGCTTACATTCCTGTACCCTGGGGATCCACTTCCCATTCCTCTAGCAGAAAAATCTGAGAAGAAATGCTAAAAAAGAATGATTACAGAAATATATTGCTTATGTCAGCTTGTATAAATGAAATAGATCACTAAATCCAAGGAGTAAAAATTCAAAATTTTTATCGAGAGAAGCCTGTATTTACTGTTTCTAGTATATACTGTTTCAATAAGCCTGGTCATCTATTTTCCAAATTCATGCCAAATTAGAAAGGCTTCAAAGTAAGTGCATTAGTAATTGAACCCTGGCAACAGGAAGAATTATAAAGCAAATAAACATCTTTAATACTATTCTTTGTTGACTCAGTATGCAAGCAAACATCTGACAGCATTATGGCCATATATAAAAAGATTTACTTGTATTTTACACATGTTTTCACTATAACAGAAACTTTATATGCCATTTTATAAATATTAAATCACTAAAGAGGCAAGAGAAAGAATCAAGAATGATTCTCATGCTTTTAGAACTAAGACAAATGGATCTGTAGTATTAGCTGTATTATAACATAGTATACTGGATAGTTTAAAAACTCAAGTCCTAGAATTAATTTCCCTAAAGCCACCTGTGTGATTCTGGACAATTTACTTTCTCAGCTGTTACATTAGCCTGACTATAACTCCTCAGAGGTTTGCAGTAAGGGTTAAATGATTTAGAAGAGTACTATTGGCAGAACAAACATTAATAAATATTAGCCATAATACGAATTAGGACTTCTTATACAGGGAGTTTAGTGTGAATATGTATTGAGTATCTGAGACACACTGAGCAACACTGAGCACGAACTTCTTTATCAGATCCCTGTATTCCAACCTCAGTTATACCTGTCAGAAAATTAATCCCCAGAGACCTAACTGCCTAATTTGTCAAAAAAGAATAACAATAGTAAATCATTCACAGGCTTTATGAAGATTCAGAATATGCAGATAAAATTCTTGTCACATTACCTAGCACTTGGCAAGCTTTCAAATGTACATATGGAAAACAGTAACAACTATCATGGTATTATTATTACAACAATAACAATCCTATTATGTTTAACACAATAAATAATGGAATACATTAACACAGCAGGAATATCTCTGCTGAAAATTTGAGAGGTGTTTATATAAATTACATAATACATATATAATCATTTATACATGTACATATATGTAGGGAAAGTACCTTTATACATAAATATATGTTCATATAAATTAAAAATATATTAAATATATTCATATATTGTAAAATATTTATTCATATATTATAAAATATTTATTTTATACATAAATGTTTATAGACTATATAAATTATATATTCATTTCATATATTATACATATATTCATGTGTGTTTGTAACATACACTACAAACAAGAAAAAAATTTCAGAAGCAGAACTCTCTGAACCCATAAAATAAAATGTTTATGAAGAAGCTAGTGAAAAACTAGGAGAAATATTACAGGAGGAAAACGTTTTAAGAAAGGTGGGCTACATTCGTGTGTTATCAAAAATTGTTGCAAATTTGGAACAATGCCACTAGATCTATAATCAGGATCTATAATCAGGAAGTCACACGAGACAAAAAAAAAACCAACCTAATAACTATGAAAGGGCAAAAACGTGGTAGCCATAGGCTCAAAAAACAGGAAGGTAGATACCGTATGTAGATAATTCTTTCTAGAATTCTCTTTAATTCTATTATTACCCTTTAATTTCATGACCGATGTAGAAGCTTTGAGGGACCAAAAAAAGGGGGGGTTGTTTGAGTTTGTTTCCAGGGAGCTAAGGATGTAACTTACCTGCTCAACAAGCACCAAGGGCCTAGCTTAACTAGATCCCTAGCACTCCCCCCCACCCCCCCACCCCATTCCATTCTGAAAAACAGATTGTTTCTACTCCTCCATCACTCACCCCTTTTAAAACCAAAATTGAACTCTACATTGAAACCAGAGTAATTCTGTACAATATGAATGTAATGTTGTCATATGCTTAAAACTCTTCCCTAGCTTCCAACCACCTACATAGAAAAATATCAAGTCCCTACCACAGAAGTCCAAAGACATTCACAAAATGACCCTTTGTCTTTCTTTATACTATGTTTAAATTACTCATTTGGCATTCTCCATGTGCCAAATCAGAGAGAACTATTCCCTCTAAGAAATGGCCTTTCCTCCTTTGCCAGTGAAAACTGGCCTATGACATTTAAAAGTAAGTGATACTTTCCACTAAGTCCCTCCAGTTAAGTTCTTCTGCTCCCAGGGTCCTTTTATCATTAATCTGTTTACCTCAACTCTGAATTTTTACCCTGGTACAATGTTCTGTTACCCCACCCCCACTACCACTACAGCCACCACCATCACCCTGCTAGCTGTTGGAGGATCAAGCCAAATGCTCCCTTTATCTAGGTAACCTTATTAAAGAAAGAAAGAAAAAAATGGCTGGAACAACTATTCTGGGATCAAGAAGGCTGGAGCTTGAATGTGTACTGTGTCACTTGTTGATGGGTGATGCTGGGCAAGCTACTTAATTTCACTTGGTGGGTTTTGTTTTTCTTGTCTAGAAAATTGAAATGGCACTTACTCTACTGTGAAAAGAAAAATATCAAAAAAGAAAATAAATCATGTATTTCAGGTGCTAAATAAAATTTCTTCATGTCCATTTAATAGGCACATCATTATATAACAAATGAAACTGATGGATGAAACTGGAAAATATGCATTTACATTATTTGCCATTACTTAATAGTTTAATGCACATATGACCTAAAAAAGCACTTATAATCATTTAGTGATAATACAACAAACACATTACAGAAGTAACCATCTTTAAATGGTAACCTACAGCATATAATAGAATTAAGTTGATATTTCATTAGTGACATCTATAAACATTAAGGATAGACTTAAAAAGAATCTCTGGATTTCATGTATACCATGCTTCTTGAATTTCTCCCTTCAAAATCTCTTACAGAAGCTTCTGGAAAATACTGCGTAGAAAAATTAAATGGATGGCGTTTCATTTTCTTTTGCTCTGACCACCTGATTACTACGCAGGACGTGACCAGACCTCAAGGCGAGAAAAAGCAGGCTTGCGTAATTCATTTTTTTAAAAAAAAAAAAAAACAGAATTTCGTGAAACAAAAAAAAAATCTTATTTACAGAATTCAATGAATAAATCAACAACAGTTTTCATAGATAAACAAGATTCTAATCAGCGCTTAAAAACCCCTTTAGGCATCGACATTTCCTTCTAATCTTATTCTAAAACAATTCCCCCAGTCCCCATCAAAAGCAAATTCCCCCTGAAAGCCTCGGCGATCACAGCACTCGTCACTGCAACAGGTGAAAAACCTGTGCGCACCCCATGCCGTTCTTTCCCTAGGAAAAGGCCAAGCGCCTCCAGAGCAAGGCTGACATGCTGTGTCAAGGTTCCTCAACCGTCTACGAGTCCTTTCCCGATTTTCCCGCATCCCGAAGCGACTGGCTCTAGACATCTAACCTGACCCCTGACACACACTGATCACCTTTTCCTAGATGTAATTAAGGAGACGTGTCACAGGCTCAAGATTCTGCGCCAGGTCGACCTTCTAAAAGGAAGTAAATATACTTAGTACAGGTCGCGCTAGGAGAGCATTTAAGTAGGAAAGAAGGAAAAAGATTAATTAGGAAAAGCAAAGGTGAATTCCCTCTGTCGGAGCTCCACGCTGGACGCAACCGGGAAGTGCGCGGTGGTTACCTGGCGGACCGCAGCCCTATCCTGGGGGACACCGCCCCCTACCCCCGGGGCGCGCTCGGCCTGCGGGGTGCAGAGCCGCCTCGCGCCCCCCGCCTCGAGTAGTCCCCCACGCCGCCGCCCCTCGAGGAGTCCGGGCAGGCTGAGCCTCCAGAGCCGGGCTCCCGCCACAGCGCACCCAGAGAGTACTCACAGAGAGGAACGCGCGCGGCGGCAAGGCCTGTCCCGTCCGGGCCTACAGACCCGGAGATGCGAAGCGGCTCCGCGCCCCACGCCAGGGCCGGGCACGGCAGGGCAGGGATGGCCGGAGGGAGGGAAGAAGGCAGCGGCTCTGGCAGCTCACACACCAGCTCCCCGCGCTCCGGGCTTCGCGAGCGAACAGACCCAGTGCCGCAGTGCGGGTAGCGCGCCTCCCGCTGACGTCAGGCCAGCCTACGCCGCGGTTCCCATGGTAACCAGCGAAGGCCCCGGCTCGGCTGGCTGGCTGGACCGCGGCCGCTGCTGGGCGCCCTCTTGCGCGTCCCCGCCCCCGCGCGGCGCTGCGAGGTGCTGCAGTGCGGCTGGCTCCCAGCTCGTGCCCGCGGGGTTCGCAGCCCGCCGGCGCGCGCGCACGTAGACGCGGGGAGGAAACTCCCGCCACCTGGAACTGTGAGGGGGCTGGAGCGAGTCCCGGGCTTCACCTCTAAAAAAAAAAAAAAAAAAACTTAGCGTCGGGAAACCATCGCCAGCTCCGCCGGGATAAACACGCAGGTGGCCTCGCCAGACGGAGGGGAAGCTCCGGGTAAGAATCATGAATGAGTGAGGCAGCGGGGCGCAGACACAGACTCGCCACCCCCTCACACGCCCGCGCGCCCGCCAAATCCAACAGGCTCCTCCGAGCGTGGAGAAGAAGGAAGAGCCATACTGCAGACCACATTATCCGGGGTGGGGGTGGGGGGGAAATGATTCCTGACTTGCCTGGCGCTGTCAGCTCCCTGTGTGGAAGACGAACGTGGAAACGTCATCTTTTCTTCACCCACCACCCCTCCCTCCCGTGCAGATTTCTGCTGCGGGCGCCATCTTTGCTTCTGAGGGATGGAAAAATACCAGATGCGTTGTCTTTTCTTTCTAGTTGCAACTCTTGGAGTCGAGGCCATTTTCTGCCCTCGCAAGACACACACCGCTATTTATTACCTGTTGCTTCATTTGTACGGTGGCAGAGGTAGTGACGTTCCTGTGGAAGCTAGCTTTTCCCCTCTTACTGGTCTCGTGCCATAGAAGAGCACATCTTCACATTTGAGTCTCAAAAGCCCATGAGGTGTCCGTGAAAATATTAACAATCCAAACGTGTTCCAAACTGAGCTGTTCGATTTTCCACTTAAAACTATTCCTTCCCTCCCCTCTTCCATCTTGCTTGAAAACGCCATCCTTCTCTGAAGTGTTTTTTGGTATCATACTGTTGGCCAGTCAGCTGGCTGGGGTCCTTTCACTCTGCTGGGATAGGAGACATTGTCAGTCCTCTAGGCCCTTGGGGACTCAGGTGTTAGGAAGGAGACTGGCAGACCCAGAAGCTAGGAGCCTATAGCTTCTGGCTTTAGAAGCCAGAGAAGTACAGCTGTGGCTCTGATGTTGGAGACTTATCCGTCTAGGCTTTACCCTCTGGTGGCCTGGCACTTAGCAGCTTGTTATAGCTCTCATACAGTTGCTGGGACCTTCAGCCCCACAGTGACAAGTGCCAACAGTTCTCTGACTTAGGATGACAGAGACTTTGACCTTTAAGGCTTGGTGTATCTCAGAAACTCTTCCAACTGCCAGGGACCACTCTCCATTAACTTTGCTGTCTCTGTTGCTTTGCCACACGTTGTCTTGGTCCTAATCTTTCTATGGAGTTCTTCACCTGCTCTCTTACCTACTTGTCACCACTATTACCACTAAGATGGAAGCTGCTGCCCTTACCACTGTTGCCCACTTCTATCACCTCTTTCAGCATCTTTTCCTGTTACCAGCTCAAGTCTGTTCTAATGATAAAGGTAAAAATGTAGACAAGAAAAGACCACTGGAGAGAAGCCTTATGTTAGGCCTCATGTTGCAAAAAAACATGGGCAGCATAAGGAGGTGTCTTCTGACTGATTCACCTTATGAGTCCAAAGCCTGTTTACATAATCAAAAGGTCTCTTCACCTTTATCCAAATACAAGACCATGTTTCCATCAATCATGCCACAGTCCTTCATACAAATAAAGGACTTCACTTATACTAATCACATTAATTTGAATAGCAACCAGTATCCAATAGCAAAATACTCAAATAAAGCATCATGTATTCTACTTAGCGGTGATGTCTCTTTTTTCTCCTTCAACCTAAAAATTACCCTTAGGTATTCTTTTTCATCACCTTGATCCTTGAAGAATTATAGGTCCATGGTTTGTAGACTGTCTCACAGTTCGGAGTTGTCTAATCTTTCCCGGTGCTCAGATTCAGATTATATCTTTGACAGGAATATCACAAGTGCCTCTGAGCATATAGTATTGATTAATCTTCTGAATAGTTAATTTCTACACTGCCAAGTTTTGACTTTTCCCCTTTATAATGAATACACATTTAGTGAACTAATGTGTTTCTTAAAACTCTCAACTTCTGTCTTGATCATATATTGATTATTGTATAAATCAATTTTTACTATAATGGGTTCTACATGAAATTACATAATTTCATTTTCTCTAAGTATGGACTCAAGTTTCTGTTTCATTTAGTGCATTATAATAAGCCATGTGTGAGCATTTTCAAGATGAATTCTGTACATCTCTGATACATTTCACCATTATTAAGAACATTCTCAATTTCTGGTACAACATTATTTTCCAGGCTTATGTTGGATTTTTCCTATTCCTGCTCTAGAATCAACCGTTTATCCCAGAGTCCTTTGTTCTTTTAGTGGATAATGGTGTTCGAAACCAGTATGCAAGCATTCTGTGCTCTCATTACTTTTAGTGTATCTTTGCTCTCAGATGCATTCAGCACATAGAAGAAAGGAAAAATAGATGATAGATGCATTCATACCTACATTACACACATAGAATGCTTTCAAACCTAGATAAGCCTACACATTATTTAGATCTTTACTTAAGTGTCCCATCTGCTATGAAATATTTCTTGACCTCTTGTCTCACCATTAAACCTCCACAAGCCATTATAAAGATGGAGACAAAAGATGTTAGCTATTCTGATAGACCTGATAAATGTGTCCTGAAAATAACTGCTGACCAAGACTGAACAACCTGAGCTATAACTTTATATAACTGGCAGTTGTGAGGACAAATGAAAAGTTTATAAAACACTGTACAATTATAGAAAGAGCTTAATATATGTTATCTACTACTCATTCTAGAAATGTTCTTTAATGATATCTGGTAGATATTGTGGTATATGCTGGAGGTGAAAACATAATACTAAACAGAATGAAACTATAATAAATAGAATCAATATCTAAGTCTAAAATACGATGTTCAGGGGAGCTAGTCAACTTGCAAATTAAAGGATAGGCAACATGTGGTAGATATATTTTACAGGGAAGGACTTTCAGAGACAGGAACAATATGGAGCTTGATAAACACAATCCAATAATTTCATAAAATTTCATGATGCACATAATTCAATGTAGCATAAAATTTCATGGTGCACATAATTAAATATAACACAAAATTGAAACAAGAAGGTAATGAGAGATGCAACTAGTCAGAGAGATGAAGCATCTTGTATACAAGGAAAAGTAATTAGATTTTCTCCTACAGATGGCTTTTAGAGAAGGACAATAGCATTATTAGTTTTACTCATATTTTAAATGAGTTTCTTCTGGTAATACTCTGAAAGGAACTTAGTAAAAACTGGAGTAGAGGAACTTACTGGTAAGGGGATTATTTTAGACTAGTCTATGAGAAGTTTAAATGCTTATATTAGGATATTCACTTGAGTTGAATAGACTATCACTCAGATATTAAAAATATATAATGGATATGATTTGGTGAATGATACATTTAGACTAAAATATTGAGAGAGATGAGAGAGACCTTCTTCTGAGCCACAGGGGCAGTTACTGTAGCCAAGCCAAAGCACCTGGCATAATCTTTGACTTTTTTTCTTCTTCCTATGTCCCTGTTCAATCAGAAGTTGGTATTAATATGAATCTAAATCTAATGTGTGGGAGGCCCTACATTTATAATTCAGATGGGAGATTTCTTTTCATGCACTCATACTTTAGCCATGAAAAACAAGCTTTCTTGATTCTCATTGCTGGTATTGTTCCAGACTTATGCAAACAGTTGATTTCCACACTGAACAAGGCCTTATAGCCTGTGTTTTGGAAAACATTACATTGTAGAATATTCTTGCTACCAGCAATAGCCCCAGGATAGGAATATCCTCAGCACTTGCTTTCTACTGTTGTTTCCATTCGTTCTTCTCTTCCAGCCCCTTACAATTTACTTTCTAGTGAGGACAACTACCCAACTTGATCAACATTTCTACTTGATTTTTAAGTTTCTTTTTAGGATAGCCCTCTGACATATTGAGTAAAAAGTTATCCTTTTTTTTAGTTTCTCAAGTTATTTTTATAAGGAATTTTGTACAGTCACACTTTTTTGAGCACTGGTGTTTAAAGTCAAGGCCTTGAGCCTATTAGGCAAGTTGTCTACCATGTAAGCCAATCCCTTAGACATTTTTGGTTTTGTATGCTTTGAATAGGGTTTCACTTTTGTGCCTGGGTTGGCCTGGATTGTACTGCTTATATTTATGCGTTTGTCATAGCTGAAATGACAAGTGCATGTCACCCCATCCATACTTTTATTGGTTGAGATGTTGTATCACAAACTTTGTACTGGGCTGGCCTCATACTACAATTCTCTAGATTCCAACCTCCTGAATAACTAGGATTACACTTATAAATATATGCATGAGCCACTGTGCCTCGTTGAATTTTATTCAAATCGAATTGTTTTCTAATAGTAATTACTTTTAAATTTTATATAGTGACTTAATGAAATAATTGTACCTTTCTTGTAGTTTCTTTTTAGTGAAATACACTGAGGAAACCATACAAACCTATAGATATGGATTGGGTATAAAGTGAGCTTTCCATAGTATACAAAACTATCTGAAGATTTTTCTCTATACATATGAATACAATCTTATTAGGAAAACATTTCAATTTAGGTCCTAGAAACCCTGATGAGCAGAAACTGCTACAAAGACTAAGAGGAGTAAATCACCATTTATATTGCAACAAATTTTGTTTTCGCCTATGCTCAATCTTAGTCTCTAAAGCAATGACCACTAGGTGGGAGTGTAGCATCACATATGATTACTTGTAGCTGAAAGATTTGATTTTAAGAATGACCTTTTGCCCTTTACTATGCAATGGTTTGTTACCCAAACTAGTGAAATTTAATCCACAAGTTTGAATTTAATGGGATTCATCCTTCTCCAAGGCTTAACAACAGTTCTAGAGTGTAGTACAGAATGGGACTTGCACCTCCAAAGTCTTCTTAGCAGTATGTTCGGCCATCTAGGCCCCTTTTCTGGCATTAAATACCATAGTGTGGATAGCACATCCATTTCTAGTAGGAGAAAAGGCACAGTTTGGTTATTTTATTCCTGTTTCTGAATTGTAAGCCCTTCTATGGATGCTTACATTAAAATTTTTATGTCATATTAAACAAATTCTACTAGGTTGGAAACATTTATTTTCACCTATTGTGAAAATAGGGACTTCCCTTTGCTTAAATATCCCCACAGATATCATGGTTGACATTATATATAAACATATAATTAGTATGTAAACATTTTTAAAAAGCAAAGAAAAACACATCATTTAATTTAGCTTACTCTTCTTACATGAGAAAATTTTGTAATTTTATTTCATTTAAATAGAATCTTTGGAATAAATGATTAAAGTACATATTAGTAACATAAAAGGTAAACCTCTTTTCCTTCTCACTTCTGTTCTTTGAATTATTCAACTTTTTGTACTCTCTTGTTTTCCAATTTATCTCTTTTGGTAATGCTTTTCATTCTGGAGCCTTTAAAAGTATTTGGGATTCCTAGTTGTCATTTGTTTAAAAGGAGGCAACGAGAACCTGATTGATTGTGGGCTGAGCTGGTCAACTGATTGATATTGCTGTGAGTGCTTTGATAGGGAGCAGTCTCACTATGGACTCTGCAATTTCTGTAGAGAATTTGCCTTTTTTTTTTTTTTTTGCTAGAATGGTAAGTACCTCCGTGTCTCAAGCATTCCATTTTTTGGGCTAGTGAAGTGGAAAGAGCAATTACAATTTACACTCATATTCAGTTAGTTCCCCTACTCAACCCCATATTTACTACTTCCTTTCAATTGATTTATGAGCCTTTCTGTATTTCTGAAAGGCCAATTTTCTCAGCTTTTTGGTTTCACTTTGCTTTGGTATCTTTGTGGCTACTCCAACAAATCACTACAAATACAGTACTTTTAAAACAATAAAATGTGTTCTTTCATCAGTCTGGAAGTCATTAAGAAAGCATATACTCCTTCTTAAGATTTTAGTGGAGTATATGGTCCTTCTCTCCTTCAGTGTCTTGTGAGTATTAGAATTGGATTTTAGCCACATCACTTCAATCTCTGCTTCTATCTTCACAAAGCTGCCTTCTCTTCCCTAGTCTTATGAGGATAGTTATCACTGGGCTTAGAAACAACCCAGGAAATCCAAGATGATCTTGGGACCTTTCTTTTACATCTGCAAAGACTTTTCCCTTATATAAGGTAGTATTATGGGATCTTTGGAGGAAAACATGAGCATATCTTTGAGTCTGATCATTCATCTCACTCTATCACTCTTCTAAATGTGACGACATGTGGCATTTACTAAAGCTTACATTATGTCTCTTTATTTTTAATTGGTTTTGTATCTCTCTTCTCTCTTAATGATATGTAGTATTCTTTATGTGTGCTTTTGTTTTCATTTTTAAGATAAACATTTTATTTCCTTGGACTGGCCGCATTGACTTCATTACACAAGAACCTACAGCTAACAAAAGCAGAAATACCACCAGTTTCCCCCAATAGGAAACGAACATCCTTTCATTAGTAGAGATGAGCTGAAATGTAATGTCTGAGTGCATTTCCTGCTCATCACCCCTCCCAACCATACCTCACCCCTAAATGTGAAAATAAACAAAGGAAAAAAATTCCCATCAATTACTCAAAGTTTTCATCCCTACATACTTTTGTCATTAGCAGCTGGCCATCTTGTGAGCACCCTTGTAAGCCTGAAGGGAAAGAAGGGGTAAGGGAAACAACCCAGCATGATTGACAGGTGTGGACAATCTACTGACTCTCATGATTGGCAGGTGTGGACAATCTACTGACTCGTGATTGACAGGTGTGGACAATCTACTGACTCATCATTGGCAGGTGTGGACAATCTACTACTATCATGATTGACAGGTGTGGATCCTTACTATCCTTCGGACCTGCCCTCTTTCCACACAGGACAGTTTGATCTAGCACATGGAGAATGCTAGAAGACTGGTTTCAGGCCACAACTGGAGAAGTTTGGCCTTCATGAAATTCCAAGGAATGTGTAGAATAAAAGGTCGATTCCAGTTTTACACTACTGTAACCATTTAAAATTGTCTTGCTTGACTCTTCGTTTTCAGGGGCAACAGAGTTCCACTTAAACATCTGGGGAACACCCCACCCCACCATTAGGGGTGGCTTTCTGACACCCCAAAATAAGATTCAAAGAGGGAAGGTAAAGAGAGACAGTTTGGGAGCCAGAATGCTTCATTTACAATGGATGGGTGTGACATTGGATCATTTCTGTTCCACCTTTCCCACTCATCTTGGAAACCCCTGTCCAAAGAGGGAGTGAACTCTTACTCTACTTAACATGTCTTACCCCCGCTCCCCCATCATGGGGAGAAGGAGAACGGGGATCACACAAAAAAATGAAATCTCAGCAATACTGTGAAATCACACTATCCCCTTAGCCTCTGTGAAAACCAATCCAACAGCTCTGTCCTCACATGCTTTCTCTTTGGGCCAAGGAAGCAGCAAGAGAAAAAAAAAAAATAGAACCACATGAAAAGTAGGCTGAGAGTGGGTACAATATAATGCCATCCCAGGTTTGCAGCTTTCATTTCTCCATGGAGGAAGCCCTCCTTTTCGTTTTCCAGGAGCCTTTCCAACTCCTCCCCCGCTCCTCCCCGCCCCAAGTCCAGACGCTCCCATTGGCTGGGCTTCTACCATTCAGTTCACATTGACATTGACCCTTAGTCCTCATGGTTGTCCACATACAGCTGCGGGTGCGGGTGGGGGGGTGGGCGCATAGTGTTGTTAACAAAGACAACAAATAAGGCAACCTGGGATCACAGATGGATCCTCTTCCTAATTAAGAAATAGAACTGGCCTGGTGGCAGGCACCAGGTACTTGTTCTTATCCAGATGGGGCACCCTGGCTTTAGGAGCTTTCTCCACAATGACACCTGAGCTCCACCCGGGAGTCACTCAATGACAGCTGGGTGTCTGAAGATGGGCTCAGACCCAAACATGGGCCCAGCCAGGGACCCTGCCTGGATATTTCTTCAGGATCTTTTCTCCTTTCTTTTTCCGATATTCAAAGGGATGGTCTTTATTGGAACTTCATGATAGACTGCAGGGTCTCCAAGAAGATCCCTGGCTGGGGAGTGGGGTGTGTCAGCGCCCCCACCACCCATGTCTCCCATGCCCCAGGCCAACCCAACTATCAAGTTTTCAAGATCCGAATCACCCCCGTGTCAGCTCCCCATGATGCCACAATCAGAATAAGGGTTTCCAAAGTGATCTGGGGAGACATCCCCAGTTTTTCGACGAGGCGGATAGAACAAGGTAAAGAAATCCTGGCTGTATGTACGTTTATACATATAGATGTGTATATAAATATATACATGTGCTTGTGGGATGTGTTTATTTTCTTTAGGAGAATTTACAGATTTAGATGAGATAATTTAGATAATTTAGATGAGATAAATGGTGTAGTCAGCACACAATCATAACTGAATTATATGATATATTTTAATTTATTTATATATGACTATTTTAATTAAGCTGAACAAATATGGTGGCACACATCTTTAATCCCAAATTGAATTTCTGTTTAAGGCCATCACAGGCCTTAATGAGACCTTCTTTAAAAGAAAAATACAAACTAAAAGGCTAAGGGCTTGGATCAAGTGGTAAAACACTTGAATAGCAAACTCAAGACCCTGGGTTTAAGCTCCAGTAGCAGAGGATCATAATAGCTCAATAGCTATGAACATTTGATCATATAAGATGAAGCTCAGAGGGGCTGGGAATATGGCCCAGTGGCAAGAGTGCTTGCCTAGCATTCATGAAGCCCTGGGTTCATTTCCTCAGCACCATATATATAGAAAAGGCCGGAAGTGGCACTGTGGCTCAAGTGGTAGAGTGCTAGCATTGAGCAAAAAGGAAGCCAGGGACAGTGCTCGGGCCCTGAGTCCAAGCTCCAGGATTAGCAAATAAATAAATAAATAAATAAATAAATAAATAAATAAAGCTAAGAGAAATGAACTCCAAGATATGGAAACAAGAGGGTTTTCGTTGTTGTTATTTTTAATGTACTATGTGAACCTATTTCTTTTTTCTTTCACTTTTCTTTCCTTTTATCTCCTGTTGTCACTAGATTTGATTTTGGTACTCTGGGTATTATGTATACATTTCATCTGAATTAGGGAAGGGAAGGGGAATGACAAAATGGTGAAATAAAGGTGAACCAATACAACAGCCATACTCACAAGACAATATGTTGGAAATTAACTGCACAACCTGGGGGGGCCATGATTAGGGAGAAGATAGTGGGAGGGGGTAACAAATATGACAAGAAATGTACTCACTACTTTACATATATAATTGTAACCCCTCTGTACATCACCTTGACAATAAATTAAATTTAAAAAGTCAATTCAAGCTAAATTCTGAGAGAATATAGAGTAATCCAAGTTATAGAAAATAGTTTAATAGTATTTCTCTCTTTTATGGTCTTTTAATATTTCCCAACCTGATTCCTCACAATTCCCCTAAATATCTCCTTACTAATTACAAGCTAATAGTAAGCATTCAGCAAATAGAAAAGAAGTGTTTCTAAGGTGACCATTGTAATCCTAATCCTAAACTTTGCTGGTTGTTTTCTTTGCAGATAATTTTACTTCTTTCCTATGGTTATGACTGCAATTTTCTGGGTATTGGCATGATCAATAATTTGTCTAAACATCTCATGGCTTCAGTATATTTTAATATTATAATCATCTTCCAATATTATAATCTTGAAACTTTTTTCTCTTCTTTTTTTTTTGGCCAGTCCTGGGCCTTGGACTCAGGGCCTGAGCACTGTCCCTGGCTTCTTCCCGCTCAAGGCTAGCACTCTGCCACTTGAGCCACAGCGCCGCTTCTGGCCGTTTTCCGCATATGTGGTGCTGGGGAATCGAACCTAGGGCCTCATGTATCCGAGGCAGGCACTCTTGCCACTAGGCCATATCCCCAGCCCCAACTTTTTTCTCTTTTAATCAAGCAATTATACAGTCTCTTCAACTATGTGAGGATAAAGAGTATGTGGCTTTTTCCATGTGAGAACTGAGCAATGAGGTGTCATCTTTGAAGCAGAAACCAGGCTTTTACCAGATACTGAATGTGTGGTTGTCATCTTGGATCATCCATATCCGTGACAGTAAATCTTCATTTTTAAATTATGCTGTTATACAGTAGGAATGGACTAAGCCAGAGACTGAAGACTTCAGTTCTGGAGCAATAGATAGGGATCTGTAATGTGAATGCTAGAATCCTTTAGATGATAATTACTTAGTGAGAAAAACAAGTTTGCAGACCCAATACTAATAGGGAAGACTTGGAAAAAAATTTATTAAGTGAAGTATGCCAGACCCAAAGAAACATAGGTTTCATGGATTCCCTCATTTGTAGTAGCTAGAATGTGCCTTTAAGTCTACAAGTAAACACACTGGATGGTTAAAAAGAACACACTGGCACATGATAAGTTACACAGGTCTCAAGGCATTCATACATAGTGAGACTAACGGAGGATACTCTTAGGAGAGGAACACAAAAATGCAATACCTATGTGCATCTGATCATGTAAAATAATTATCAAAATGGACTCCAGGAAATGGAAACAATAGGTTTTTTTCTTTGTTTGTTGTTTTTGTTTTCTTCTCCTTTCATCTTGCTTGCTTATCTGTCTTTGGGAGAGTAAGGGGGACAGAAATGGTGGGACAAGCGTGGACAAATGCAGCAGTGAGAGTCACTAGACACTATGTTGAAAATGAACTATACAACTTGTGGGTGTGGATGGGAGGGGAAAACTGGGAGAGAGCGAGGAAAGGGGTGACATTGTTCAAAAACAAATGTACTCTATGACTTATATAACTGTAACCCCTCTACCTTTATAATAACAATAAAAATGTAAAAAATAAACTTTTAGGGAAACTCAAGACTATTGCCTACGTAGAAATGAATAGCTAAGAGCAAGTCATGTAGATGTGGGATCAAAAATCCATTCTTTCTTCTTTCTTGATGCTAAAACTTTAATTTAGTTGACTGTCTTCTATGTAGGTATGGGATAGAGGGGATTGACTAAGATCCCCTCTCTCAAGAAGTGAGGGATCCCCTATCTCAAGGATTAACATGACAATTCTATTCTGCTTTTCAGAGACTGGCTTAAGAAGAGTCCTGTGATTTTTCTGCAATAAAAGACTATGGGAAGTAGGCTATGATTCTCAGAAAGGCTTGTTCTTAAAAAGAAGAAAAATATCTGTATTTTTACTCTGTATGTAGCTAGTAAGTGATGTCTAAGTTGCTCCAACTACATATGGTATACAGTGATTTAGCATATGTTGGCAATCCAAGAGGCTAAGATGGAAGTATAATGAAGTGGTAAGAATCTGGCCCTTGTCTGTTGTTGAGCTACTGAATTAGATAAACCTACAACTCCCTGACTGGTAATGGTTTTCCAAAGAAATAGAACCAATCGGATGTATATTTAACATGTAATGAGGAAATGGCTTATGCGAGTACAAAGGCTAAGTCCCTAAAACAGCAGTTGGCATGTTGGAGATGCAGGAAAGCCAGTGATGTAGTTTTAGTCCAAAGACTGGTATGCTCCAGACCTAGGGAGAGCCAATGTTTTAATTTGAATCCCAAAGGCAGGGGGGCAGGGGAAGCCAGCAAAAATAACAACAGTAAGAAAATAGTCTCAGCTCCAGTGTAGCTATGCTGAAAGAATTTCCTTTTATTCATGATGGTCAGTCTTCTTGTTCCATTTAGGCCTTCCACTGATTGTATGAGGCCCACCAGTGTTAGAAAGATCAGTTTTATTTATGCATCTAATTGTTTCATTGTTATTCTTACCCAAATATAACTTCACAGAAGTACCCAGTATAATGTTGAAACAAATATCTGGTGATACGCAGAGTATGAAACCAGGGTCTTATGCTTGCTAGGCAAGTTCTATACCATTTGAACCATGCCTCTGCCATATTTTTTTTTAATTTCTTATAGATATAATAAAATTAGACATAATAAAATTTCTTTATTTTGATGAAGCAAAGGCATGAAAAATCCCCTTTGATACTTCTATTTTTTATCTGAAAATTAAGTATCATGCTGACTTGAAAAACAACTGAATTCTAGTTTTAAATGGAAGGGGCTATCATCTCTAAGTTCTGGATACCTGTAACAATGCTTAGTATGTGTCTAATTACTTCATTCCTTAGTTTAACAAATATCTATTGCAATGTTAACTATGTACCAGCTAGGCACATAGTATAGTTGGATGAACTAACACCTAAGGTGCATTTTTAAGGAATTGTGCATTCAATTATGTGTTAACAGTCTATGGTAATATAACATTTTATTTACATTTACTGCAGGGTAAAAAAAAATAATGTCCCAAACTGCATAATAGATGCCCAGCAGATTCTGTAAAATGTCAGTCTATAGACACAACACCATCAAGTTGTTACTCACAGGAGACCCTGCTTGGCAGGTTGTTAAAAGTTCCATTCATATCAATAGACAGTCTGGAATTTATCTATCTCCCTAAATCTGCTATTGGGAGAGCTCTTTGTAATTATCTATGTGGCCACTAATACTGATCCTCTCTTTCCTGACCCTAACCCCACTGTATACTTAGACAAGTGCCTCTGTTCTTTGTTTGCACATCATTCTCTGCTGGCAGTGTATTTTGGCCTTGAACCCCAGCCAGACAGTCTGGGCCTGAGAAACTGACTTCTCTTGCCAACTTCTTCTCTCTAGGGGATATGGATCTTATCCTAATGTTCTTCCCTTTGTAGACCACTGAGGAGGGACCTTTTACAATCCAGACATCCCCCCTACTCCAAACATAAAACTGTCATCCATCAGATAGTAATAAAACATTTCCTATATAATCAATTCCTGATATCAAACACTCACATGGCTTATTCATGACTGTGACTACCAGCATTAGTCTGGTTTGGACTCAGGTTTGCTATGTTTCCTTAGATGCTAAACTGGTGGAATGCTATAGTCATATCTCTCAGACTGGCCTTGTCCCCACTAGTCTTGGCTTATTTCCTTCCTACAGATTCACAGCTGTAGTTCTCTTTTGGCTCTCTTGCCAACATCTTTCAGATCATAATACAAAAGAATAAGACTCCCCAGCATTCTTTACAGTCTGTTTTTCTAAACGATTATTTAGATTTTAATCATAATTATAAGAAACATACTTTCGTTACAATATTAGGCTTCCTGAAAAGTAGTCATTTTCAATTTTTTTTCAAGATTCAGATACTTCACCAATTGTTTATGTATTTTTCCAAGCAATATGTTCCTAATCCAACATATCTAGAGTGCAGACCAGTATTTCTTCTAACTTCAACAGTGATAAATATTTATTAAGCCTCTACTACGATCATGGCACTATACCAGGTGCTGCTATAACTATTTTTCCTTTCCAATAAAAATAAATTCAAATATGGAATAGAAACTCCAAACTCATGAAACTGGACTGACTTTGGTTTTAAAAAAATTCAACAAACTGCAGCTGTGTGTTTAAACTTGGTTCCAACAGGATAATAAAATAAAACATTATTATTGTTGGGAATAGAATACTGTTTGAATAAATAGCCAAAGTGAAACTGTCTCTAAAAACCATCATATATGTATATACAAACTGTAATTAAGTTACATATTCTGTTGTTTTGTGACCTGGCCAATTCAGAATGTTTTAAATTTAATCTTGAATATATATATATATGTATATATAACATATATACATATATATGTATATATATACATATATATACATATATATGTATATATATATATATATATTTTTTTTTTTTTGGCCAGTCCTGGGGCTTGGACTCAGGGTCTGAGCACTGTCCCTGGCTTCTTCTGGCTCAAGGCTAGCACTCTGCCACTTGAGCCGCAGCACCACTTCTGGCCATTTTCTGTATATGTGGTGCTGGGGAATCAAACCCAGGGCCTCATGTATATGAGGCAGGCACTCTTGCCACTAGGCCATATCCCCAGCCCTTGAATATATTTTTAAATGTCCACTTTTCTAACTCTTCATTTGTAAGTATATGTGAACATTATTTGCAATAAAAAATTACACAATACTTTACTACTTTTTTGATGTGCTTTTAAATGATGCTTGGAATAAATTAGCTATGAATTTTGGGATTATGTGTTGTTCCAGAGTTATAGTTGCTTGGAGCACACATTAACATTTTCTAATGCCCATACTGTAATGAAGACAGGGAGAAATAAGATTCATGTATTTGTGGATAGGATAAGAACCAGGCTGGCTCTGTCACCACTAAACTTCTTTCAGAGGACTTCTAGTGTTTAATTTTAATTATAATTATAGACTTGAACACTTGGGGCTTTTTGGTTTTATCAGGTAGATATGAGTTAAAGTAAAAGTCAAATGAAGGATGTGATATACAAGAGAATGCTTTTCAGTAATTTTACATAGATGTAGATTTTCTTAGATGCTATATGATAATGTTTGAATTTGAAATATAAATCCTTTTAAGTTTATATTTTATCTGTAACATCTATGAACATAAAAATCTACTTGTCTATAATTGTTCAGGAAGAAATCTTGTTCAAATAACTAATAAATGATGCAAGTTGTAGCTTATCTTGCCATAGTTCCACTACATTTCCTAGAATATTTGCTCTGCAAGACTTTTTGACCCAGAAATACCTGGCTAAAGACTATACTTTATGAATCAAAGGTTAGTTACATTCTGGGGGACGTCATTTGTTTTTGGATATGCTAGAAGCAATAAATGATAAATAACAATAAATGATAAATAATATTATGTAGCCTCCCCCACCCCAGTAATTTGGATTGCACCTGGAATATTAGTATACTAGGCAAGCCTTCTACCACTTAAGCCATTCTCCCTATTCCATGCAATGGACATTTTTGCGGACAAATAATCTTAACTCTAAGACTGAAGACATGACACAAGCTATAGCCTGCTTACCAAATATGAGGCTCTGGGTTCATACCTCTGTATTGACAAAAACTAAAAAAACATAATCTTTAAGGCTCATGATTAAAACACTTATTGCTAAATTTCTAGATTAGTAATTATTCAGAGTGGAATCTTAACAAAATTATCCATTTTTAATGAAAGTCCTGTTTGTCCCATAATCAGGCTGATTATTAGTAGAGAAAGCTGTTCATTCCTCTATCGTCACTTCTTACTGAATTTTGTTAATTGTGAATGATAATTTGCTTGTTGAGAAATAAGTGAGGTTTAGACATAGGTTTCAGATTGTACAATAAAACTAATCATCTAAACAAGAATACATTCTCACTTTCAGTGGTGGTGCCAGGAATAACATTTTTATGAAAGAACACTTAAGAGCAGCCAATTATATCAAAGATTCCTTTAGGAAGGACTGTAAGTTCTAACAATTAGCATCTAGTGAATCCTTGCTATATTTGGTATTTTGCTAAGCACTTTATATTCTTTGATTCATTTAATTCCTATAAGAGCGCTTATGAAAGATGTACTTTTTTATTAGCCTCATTTTTAATGTTGCTGAAGCTGATGCTTTAAAAAAAAGTACTGGGCTTTGGAACAAACTGGGATCCTGAGCTGCAATGGCATTTTGGTCACCTGTCTACCAAAACTGTGTCTTAAATTCCCTCCCCATTAACTTGAGAAACTTGTTGGCAGGAAAGGCTATCCCTTTTGATTCTTCATGTTCATTGCTTGTTTTGGGCACAGTGGTGATTTACATGTTTGGTGTTTACATTGCATAAGAATGTACAAATGAAAGCGCTAAGAAACACAGTAATATTTTACTTCTACTTTTTAAGGGTTATCTAGGCTTACATTATATGGTTTCTTACAATATTTAAAGGTCCAGTATAGTAGATTGACTTTATTATTGTTGTTTTTTTGTTCATAGCAAAGTCATTTGCTATGCTGATATAAACAAAATGGCCCATAAATCCCTTGGTGTAGCTATTGCCAACAAATGCAAACATCCACTTGACAAATATTTACTAAGCATCTCCTGAGTGCCAAGCAGCTGAAGACACAGAACTGAATGAGAAAAACAAGGTTGACATTCTTACAGAACTTAGTTCTAGTACAAAGAAGTAATAGATGTAATGAAGATAATAAAACCCAGTAGTGAAATTTAGAATGAGAGGTTTTCAGTTTATTATGGATAGCTGTGGAAGACCTGCCATGAAGTTAAAAATTAGCAGAAATTGGAAGGTGAAATAGACATAAACTTGACTACTTTGAAGATGATTCTCCTGCAGCACAATGAAACAGTACCCTGTCTAAACTACCTGAAACCCAGAGCAGATGGTGTGAGTCTCGTCACTTCAGACTTCCCTAATGACTTGACTATCCTAAACGAAATGGTCTTGTATTGAATTTCGACATCAGCATTTTTCTTAAAATATTTGAGACTAATTTTACCTTACACTCTTGCCACTTATGTGGTTGGCTGAAATCTAAACCCTATGAGGACATTATTTTCCTTCATTCTTATGGTTCTTGGTCCTCACTGAATCAATACATGTGATAGGCCCTCTCTACCATCCCAGATACTTCCACCTCATCCTTAAGAACCTATGGTATAGTCTATTTATTAGAAGAGGACTAATTTGCCTGCTGGTCATAAATAATAGCTGGGTCTCTTAGGAAGACCACTCTTCTAGGAGACTCATTTTCTCTATCCAAGAATCTGACAGACGGGTCACAATTTCATCTTCTGTTCCAAATCATGTTATCTTATTCCTTCATTTTGATATTCTTCTACCACTCTAACACCAATAATCTTCCCTCCTGCTCAAACACTGACAACTGTAGACAGACTCTAAACTTTATCTCAGGTAGTCTGACTTTCGTGCCTCTTGTTCTCTTCTTACGTCTTATTCTCCATAGACTTCTCTATGAGACCAAAGAATCTCCTAATTCATGGCTTTGTTATTCCAGTTTTTCTACCACTTGTCTGTATCCATCCCGTTTGGATTCCAAGTGACTAGTTGTTGGAGTAACTGTTCTGCACCAATACCCACAAATCTCTTATATTTCTGGGCTTTTCTACACATACACTTATGTTACTGAGTGATCTCAGAAAAAAACCACTTGGAATTTTCTCAAGGCTAGTATTATATTTATCTTAGTTGAGGCCTAATTAATTAATTCTTGACAGTTCTGCTATTGGGACTTTGTGTAACTCTTGCCATTGTCTCAAGAACGTTTTAAAATCCCTGCCACCTGCTCTGCATTAGTCTCTGTTTTTGATACTATTGTGGAAGGAGGCAAATTTTATTTTATTTTATTTTATTTTGTTAGTCGTGGGGCTTGAACTCAGGGCCTGGGCTCTGTACCTGAGCTCTTCAGCTCAAGGCTAACTCTCTACCACTTGAGCCACAGCACCACTAGGATGCAAATTTTATAAAGAAAAGAAGGTTAGATTACAGTTCTGAAAAATGAAGCCATAATGCCAGTATCAGGTTGGCTTAGTGAGGACTTCTTGAGAGATGGCCATATAGTAATATGAGCACAGAACAGGAAGCTGGGGGACACTCTGAGTCAGGCTCACTCTTACAATAACTTCCTCTCAGGAGGGCTCAGGGCATTCAAAAGAGCCATTTTGCTCCCTTCTAAGAATAGTTCCATCCCACAGATAAGCTCCTCCAGTGAGGCCTCATTTTCTAAAGGTCCAGACATGTCTCAGACTGCCACACTGGGGCTCAGGCTTCCAACTCATGAACCTTAGGGGATACAATCAAGCCATCTTTAAAACACACACATACACACACACATACACACACACACACACACACCACACACACACACACACACACACACAGAGACAGAGAGAACCCCACCATACTTTCCTTTGCTGTGATGGCAAAGGAGGTTCTCAGAAGAGTCTTTACTTTCCTCTACTCCTGGAAAACCATTCAGATCTGAGGTCCAAGTGCCTCTTCACCCCCAGAGTATCTCCATGTTTTGCTGCTCATTCCAAGACTGGTGTCAGGTCATTCTTGATCTTTGCCACTTTCTTCCTTAGCTCTGAGAATCTCTAATTTATCTACAGAAGTTAGGATGAGGAAGGAGATCTGGTGGATGATGGGATATGGGATGTTTAGCTTCATCAGACCTCTGAACTATTTTCTGTTTTATATTTGAGTTGAAACTTTCCAAAGTTAAAGACCAATACTTTGCTATCTTTCTTCTTAGTCTTTATGATTTTTCCTGAAGCAGTATTGATTTTTTTTGGTAGATGCCAAGCCTAAAAACAAGTCTAGGGATTAAATGAAGTAGTGGGTGTCTTGGGATGTGGAGGGTGGAAAGAGAAAAAGTAGGAAAGAGCACTTAATGTAATTAATTTATAAATTATGTGTGTGATTGAAACTCTTCTATCACTATCTTTATGGTCAGATTTCTGTGAGTCCCTCTACTTAAGTAAAGCAGACCTCAAGCTATCTCTGTCCTTGTTGAATCCTGTTTGAGCAAGAATTCTCATAAGTCAGTTTAGGATGCATTCCTCCAACATACACACAACTAGATATGTGGCTGCTTTCCATATCTTTTCAGCCTGACTTGCTATTTATTTCCCAAATAATCCTGTCAAGTCAGTTTAGCACAAACCCTTTGTTCCTTGACATTTCCTCCTAAGTTATCTTTTTACTAACTGACTCTAATGGTGCTCCTTGGTTATGACATCACTCCTTCCCTTGTTAAAGTAAGCACTGATTCTGGTTTTTCCCAACTAAGATGCCCTCTTGAAGTACTCTGTATTCTCATTGGTATGCCTTTGAATAAAATCTGCCTTACTAGCATTAACAAGCATTTGGAAAACTTTTTTAGTACGGATTTTTTAAGGGGGGGGGGTGTCAATCCTGGCTGGGTTGAACCCAGGACCCTGAACTTTTTTCTCCCTAAAGATTAGCACTTTACCACATGAGCCACGGCTTCACTGTTAGATTTTTCTTATGTTATTTTTTTTGGGGGGGGGTGTCAGGAAGTAGTGCTTAATTGGAGACAAGGGTTTCATAGACTTTCCTGGTTTGGGACCACAATCCTCAGATCTCAGCCTCCTGAATAGTTAGGATTACAGGCTTGAGTCACCAATGTCCAGGCTAATAGGACGTTTTTATATAGTTTTTGGTACATGGTAGAGACTAGATATCCATATATTTCTTGTCACATGTATCCATTAAAGATTGATCTTTAAATAAAAAGGATAAATAAGAAAGCAACAGCATTAAAAATACAGTTTACAAGTATTTGCTTCCCATTAAGAGTCATGCCATACTAAAAGACTGTTGATTATATAAAGCATTTGCTTGCTTACTATAATTCTTTTGGCATTATATTATACAACCAGAATTGAAAATAAGTAATCTCTCTATTCATTTTGCTAATATAACTTTATAGGACATTCAACTTAAATTTAAAATATTTGGAAATTATTTAATGTACAAAGATTTCACTTTGAAAAATCACGTTCTAGGGCCTTGGCAATCTTACCTTCTTACCTTTACAATTACTCATATTTTAAGAGTCCTATCTGATACTTTCTCCTCTAGTTACCTAGAAACCTAGACTACATTTCTTCCTTAATATACTTAATATACATTTTGAGAGGTCATAGAGGTAAAGCAAACAAATAAAATTCTTATTTTCAAGGAATGTTTCTTCTTATGAGAAAAATTGAAAGGAAGCAACATGATCTATATTAAAGCAAATATATTAAAGAATGATAGGTATAGGGTATAAAATAAAGCAGAAGATGAGGCACAGACTGCTGTTGGAAATTAAATATTGTTCCAATTCTATTGTAATTATTCTCATCCATCTGCCTCCTTATGTAGATCTAGTCTCTGGGCTTCAGGAGGCTAACACTTTCCCCGTCCTACATTCTTCTCTTCCAGTTTCAGTTTGGTTAGCCAGTTAAGGACATAGCAGGAGATGGGAAGGCAGGAAGGAAGGGATTAGGAGTACTCACCCCAGCATTCTCAGCTTCATTATAGTTCCAGTCATGGCTGCATTCCTCAATAGCCATGGCTCATCATCATGCATTCTCTTTTCTACAGTTCCAGCTCCTAACAGCCTCTCTGCTCTTGCACTTTAGGATGCTTAATGGATTGGTAATAGTATCCCACTTTTGCTAACCTCTGTGTGCTTCACCTACCCATGTTATTATACCCTATCCTGCCCACACATTTATAAGTAGTCCTTTCATTCAACTCTTCGCAGTAAAATTCTTTGGAGTATGACATCTCATTCTTTGCTCTGACCTTAACAATTATAAAACTATATCTTAATATACAATAGGTTATTGGTAATAACAAAGCTAGCTTAAAGCTTTTATATGAAGATACTTACCACAGTCAATAGCACATAAATATAAACAATTTATATAACCATAAAATAAATGAGTAATAGAAGATGGAACATCTATATGATAAAATACTGTTCATCTTTACAATGATATTTAGGAAGCTTGTGAAAAATATAGAAATGTGCCCAGTCTGGAGAGCCTCTAATTTTAGAACTGCAACTATGTAAAAGTAAGAATGTCATCAGAGAAGTTTTAGAAGATAATATGAAGATAATTATGTGTGCGTATAGATCTGCAGGTTATTTTGAATGTTGGAAATTTATGTAATTGAAAAATTAAAATTAGTTTCAGGGCTCCCTGAACATCAGTTTTAGGATATTAAAAATACACATATTAAACCAAGATAAATGCTTCAAGCAAGGGAAAGGCAATAAGCAAACTCTCAAATTAGTCTTCTTATCTCAAAATTATAAAACCTAACCATAAGTTATTAACATACCTGGCTTTCAAAGTTGAACTACTTCTATGTAGATGGTAAATATTGCTTATGGATAATTTCTAATTATTTGCAACCAAGAGATAGTCTCTTAACTAAACAAGCAGAATTTATCAGAAGTTATTTAGAATAAAATACAAGCAAAGAAAAGTTGTTAATATCTGGACAGCTATACTGGATGACCTGCTTCTTGGCTTTGCAATATGTATTCTGTACCCTTGCTTCTATAAGTATAATGTCTAAAATATTCAAATTTCATATTTCAGCTTAATATATTCAGAGATGACCAATTACATGAATAGATTTCAGAAGGCAGAACTCTAAGGAATGAATTGTCTGACACGTGTTAGAGTTAGATTACTTAATCAAGGAGCTACAAATAAATTTAGTTATTAAGGAATCACTCTTGAGAGGAAAGAACCATTCTTGGATTTTTTTTTTTCCAGTCTGGGAACTTGGACTCAGGGCCAGAGCACTGTCCCTGGCTTGGGTTTTTGCTGAAGGCTAGCTCTCTACCACTTGAACCACAGCGCCACTTCTGGCTTTTTCTGTTTATGTGGTGCTGAGGACTCGAACCTGGGGCTTCATGCATGCAAGGCAAGCGCTATAAGCCTTTTTTCCCAGCTCTCTTTTCTAGAATTCTAAAAAGTGATGTTCCAGAATGTATGGACAATAAAGATATTCTGCTGAAATGCAACGTGTAAGTCATGGCAAGTCTCCATTTGATTTTATTTTTCTACTTATCCATTAGCAAGGTACAGCACCATGGTTCCTTTCTCCTCCACCCCCCAGAATTCTAAAATATTTTCAAGTATGAGACATTGAGGCTGGGTGCTAGTAGCTGATGCCTGGCATCCTAGTTACTTGGGAGGCAGAGATTGGAAGAATCACAACTTGAGGAGAGTCTAGGGGGAAAATGTGGGAGAACCTAGCTCAACAGAAAAAAAAAATCTGGGTATGGTGCTGTGTGTTGATAATACCAGCTATGAAGAGAAACATAAATAGGAAGAACGTGGTCCAGGCCAGCTGGGGGTGGGGGACCCTTATCTCAAAAATACCACAGCAGAAAGGACTGTAGCTGTGATACCAGTGGTAGAACATCTGCCTAACAAGCACAAACCCTATAGTTGTAACCCCAGTACTGCCAAAAAAAAATCAGAAATTGAACAAGAGTGAGTCAGGGACTATGTGCTACTGAAATCAAACTAGAAATACCTTATTTTTTTCCATTACTGTACTCACTTTAGGTCTAGCAATGTTAATATTGACTACTAAGGATGAAGATTATTTTTATTTACTTACCTACTTAATAATGTTTGAGCACTGATATTATCTTTGGTAGTTTAATTTGGGTTAGATCATAATCTTTTATCAAAGCCCCTATGATTAGATCTCTTGAAAAGAAGTATGAAAGACTTAATAGGTGACTGGATGGTTATTTCCTATCCTGAGGATAGAAGAGGTTATTTGAATATATTTAATTATTTTTAATCTATTGGCTACTGTACTGAAGGTAAAAAATGGAATATCTGTATGGTACCATTTTTCACCATCAAGAACTTAAAAATAAATCATAAACTGAGCATGGTCAATCAGGGGCTATTTATCAAAAGAATCCAACCAGAAGATTCCATTCTTGTAGTCATTATAAGTTTAACCATATTAATGTTAGACCATAGCAGACTTTCTAAGATATTTTAATACTGCTTTTAAATAATCCTTATGTGTGTCCGTATAAATAAGAGCTCTCTTGAACACATTTTACTATTTTTGTGTTTGGTCGTTTTTAGTTTTAACAGTCTCATTTGACTCGCAGCAATCTCATCAATGTTTTCTCAGTCTAAGAAAAATTTGTTTTCAGTTCCATTCTTCAATTATTGTATTTCGAGCTGCTGATAAATTATTCCACAAGAGGTCACCAAAGTTCTAATTTTTTATGTGGATTGTTTTCCTGATTTTTTTGTCCTTCTTGCAAAGGAATTGTGATTTTCTTTTTTCTGGCTTTCAACCTACTGCATGGACAAGTCTGTCAGTCCTCTGCAGCTAGACATGAGAACAAGTCACTGTGATTCAGGGTTTAGTTTAGGGTAAGGTAACTTAGGGAAGTTTGTAGCCATTTAGAGAAGTGCTCAAATCTATTGCAGGGGCTTTGAAACATCCCTTACCATAATTAGTACATGAAATGAGAATCAACAAGGTCCCTTCTGACTTCAATAATCAAATTTCTTTAACATAATCCAACATAGATCCTTTTAAAGGAGCCTTAATACTTTTCAGGCCTTTCATGAATATTCCAGTTTCTTAAACACATCAGAATGAGAGAACAGACATATAAAAGAGGCCTGCATTTCATAAATATTGATCTGTAGGGATGAATGAATAAGAAAATCCTAAAAGTACTCTCAATGATGAGAGATTGCTGCTAGACCTAACTATACTTCATGGGAAGGTTTTTAGACTCAAGCAGTTAGATGCTGTTATAAATACTTTGGTTAAGGTCCAGTGCAGTGGCTCACATCTATATATAATCTACCTATTTGGGAGGCATGGGTAGGAGGAGCATAGTCTGAGGCTAGTGCTCAAACAAACAAACAAAAAGCTACACCAGACCCTATGTGAAAAACAGCTAAAGTCTAAGTGGACTGGGGGCAAGACTCAAGTAGAGAACCCACCTAGTAAGTACAAGCTCTGAATTCAAACTCCAGTATCACTAACAACATAAATTTTGAATCAAAACAAAGTTGAGGAACTACCTTTCTTTTCTTCTGTTTTCTATTTTTATTTATTTGTTTGTTTATTTATCCTGAACTTCAGAAGGTCATAAAAGGGGATTGCAGTTTAATTTGTCCATCACCGTGTCGAATGCTTCTTAATTAGCATCAACACTTCCATCATTCTCTTCTTCTTACTTTATGGGATACATGAATATTTTTAGGAGAAAACCCTGTACAATTATGCTCTCAAAAATTTGACATTTGTATCCTCTGAAAGATGGTTTTTATTATCTACAGTTTTCTGTATATATGGGTCATGTT
Source organism: Perognathus longimembris pacificus (assembly GCF_023159225.1). Classification (NCBI taxonomy): domain Eukaryota; kingdom Metazoa; phylum Chordata; class Mammalia; order Rodentia; family Heteromyidae; genus Perognathus; species Perognathus longimembris. The sequence goes on from NC_063169.1 coordinate 53,012,073, forward strand.
TGGCTGGTTTTTGTTTTGTATGTCTCATACTTTAAAGTTGAAATTTGCACCTTTACAATAATATATAATTATTTTATACTTTATATGGGTAAAATGGTATAATATATCAATTATAGATCAAGAATGGTATTAGGAATATTGACCTAAAATTTAAAAAGGAGACTTTTCTTAATTTCTCTATCTTACAGATCATGAAAAATATGTTACTGTTAGTGCCCTAAGCTAGTAAAAGTATTGGTTATCAGGGGATCAGTGTTTGCCTTTTGTTTTTGTTTTTGCCAGTCCTGGGCCTTGGACTCAGGGCCTGAACACTCTCCCTGGTTTCTTTTTGCTCAAGGCTAGCACTGCCACTTGAGCCACAGCGCCACTTCTGGCTGTTTTCTATATATGTGGTGCTGGGGAATTTCATGTATATAAGGCATATATATAATTTCATGTATAAGGCAGGCGCTCTTGCCACTAGGCCATATTCCCAGCCCCCAATGTTTGCATTTTTAAACAGGTTCTATAATATAGGAACCAAAGTTACAGGCAGAGACTTTACTAATGATATTACCCCTTCCCTTCTCTAAATGAGAACTATTTAACTTACATATTATATTTAAACATACCTAAAATGAAAAGTTTTATTGTGAATCCACTATTTTAGCAACCTCATGTATTCAAATGAATAATGCAAAACTTTTAAAGACTATTAGAATTATAAGGATAGAAAGACCTTTAAAGATTCCAATCCAATGAATACTAGGGGCTTAGATAATAATTTCTAAGAGTCCTTTAACTCTGAAATAGAACGAGTCTCTCAAAATTCTCATGCTGTTGGACTATAAAAATCCCATTTCCATTTCAATGAGAACTTTCTTTAGACAGAGGGCTTTCCTTATTTGAATAGCTGTCTTATTATGGCACTAATAAAATCAGATCATTAAAATGTATTTTGCTGCAATTATCAAAATTTTTATTTATTTTCTCAGCAATGGTTACCTAGTTTATATTTCTAACTTCTTTGCTAATGAACACTATTTCAAGAAACGTGTTTGCGAAATGCTGACGTAATTCTCACATTTCTTTTAGTTGGGAGGGGAGCTATACTCTTTAATCAGAGATGGTCATGAACTAGAAGACTCAAGTGAGTAACAATACAAGAATATTGAATTTTTCATTGATTTATGGTATCACTTAAGGAAGAAGGAAAGTGAAACAGGCTAGCTACAAGAGTGGGGAATGCTTTAGTCAGGGATCAAAAAGCAAATCACAATAGTCAGAATCTCACACCATTTTTAATACTGTTACCATCTACTCTACCCACCAAAGGCTCATGTTAGCTCATACTGTTGTTCCCAGTTTATCATAGTAAACTTGAGGTAAGCATACCCAGAGGATATTTCAAACAAATGTGTACATATGTGTACAAATAAGCATGAGACACCTACTCCTGGCCCACGCAAAGCCTTGAGTACTGACGTCATTTATATCTCACACACTTACCTCTGGCCTGATACTATCCTGTTCTTCATACAAATGCCTTCTTAGTCTTCACACTCAGGTAGCTCACCATACAGTTGGAAAAATGAGGCAAGAGCACACCTATATAATTCTATAATAATACTATGGCTTGCACCTTTGAGTTGATGCCACTATGGCTGCTGGTGTAGTCATAATGCTTCCTGGCTTGAGTGGTATAGCTACTGATATTGTCATTCACTCACTGAGTATTGTGCATTGTGGGTATGGTACAGTTCACTGAGTTAAATGTCATTTTAAATGCCTTAAAATTACACTGCAATTAATCACTAGGACAAAAGGTTACCATGTATGCAGAAAGGTTAAAAACAGTATGCTAGGGATGTACATTTAATATCAATGTGGTAAATATATGTAATTTGAAAGATAACTTTCATTTTTACTTTTTGCAAATTAATAAAATATTTTCTAGATCCCACAAAGCCAAATGTACATTGAATCCATGGTGCAAAATGTCATGACTGAGATGTATGCAAAAGGGATGCCTTTCACCTTGCTGAACCACACGTATCCTTTTGACTAGGCACATCAGAATAACACAAGGATTTAATATAAATGTAGACTCCCAGAGTTTCAAAATTCCCCATTCTGCATGTTCTAAATCAGAACCTTTTTTTTAAGTTTTTTATTTTTATTTATTTATTTATTTATTGAACACAAATTTTTTGACAAGGTGTTGTGCAAAAAGGGTGCAGTTACATAGTAGGGCAGTGTGTACATTTCTTGTGATATCTTACACCCTGTTTTTCTATCTCTTCTCTAGGTCATATATACAATATACAATGTATCAAGAACATATACAGTAGCCACGTGGCCACGCCCAAGAAAGTTCACCTAGGGCTTTAAATGTAATGTCGATATTAGACAATATGTCGACAGTAGTCTTATATGAACGTACATACCTAGCTTTTGAGCTATTGTATTCCCCTGAGAGGTCAATTTTTGACCATTATATGTTGAGTAATTGTTTGGTTTTAGTTACATACTGTTGGGTCGCTGCCCCAATCCTGTGGGGAATACTATTTGACAAGCAGTTTTTGGTTTCACAGACTTGGTCTCTACTGTCTCTTCATCTCCCTTTGTTAACAGTCATATATTAGGGAGATCATGCCCCTTTGTTTTCTGTGTTCTAGGCTTGTCTCGCTCAACATTATTTGCAGAACCTTTATTTTAACCAACTTTATATATGATTTATATGCACAAAACAATGTGAGAATTATTGGTAACCCATGCCAAACAGTTTAACTAATGGTAAGAGAACTTGTCAAATTCCTTTGAAAAGATGAAAGAAAGTTTCAAACAACAAGAAGCTCATGTGACCAATTCATTTCTCAAGTAGAACTATCATTAACATGTCAGACTTCACTATCTGAAACTTCCCATTGAGTTTGAACAGTGGCTGCTTTACTTTAGTGACATGTAATTTGATGGAAGAAAAATTGAGACTATCAATTGGTTAAATAAGAAATGCTAACAAAACCTCAGGCTCTTAGATATTCATAATTACACTAAAAGAACTCTTTCAATATGTATAAAATGAAAATTCAAAGTGACAATTTTTTGTTATTTTATATGGATAGCTTTTGTTGTTCCCTGGGTTTTCATAAACAAATAATGTGTTTCATAATTGTTGCTATCCTAGACTTGATGAAAAGCTGTGTGATTAGGGCCCTCAGTCCTGTATTTATAATTTTATTGCTACTGGTGATGGCTGGATCCCACTCAGAAATTTCAAGGTAACTGGTTAGAGAGAAGCATGAGAGTTAATTTGTATTTTTAATCTCCACCTTGTAATTTTACTGTGCAATATATTTAAAACAATACGTATAGGAGTAAGAGTGTTAGGGCAGAGGAAGTGGTGGTCAGCAGGAAACAGGAACTTCTGCACTAAGTTCTCATTACAGACAAAGCAAAACATCTTTCAAAACCTTTCCTTTTTAGGGAAAGCCATTAATTCGGGTAGCTATGATGGGAAAATAGGGGATGAATTTCTGCCATTATCTTATGGGCCCCAGAATTTGCTAAACACTTTTGGTGACCTTGGGACCCTCTGATTCTAGGATAACAAATCTCTTTTCTGGAATAGTGTGAGTGTTTTGGATGTAAAAAAAAACCTCTAGGATAGTCCTAGCAGAAGATAATAATAGATCAATAGGTATGTACATATTAACACATAAGATAATGCTAAGTGAAATGAACTCCAACCTTGGAAATAAGTGGTTTACCATTGTCATTGTTATTTTCAATGTACCATGTGAAATTATGCCATTTTTTTTGGTAATCTTTCTTCCCCTGATGTCACTGTTACTGATTTCAGTACCCTGTGTATTGTATATATGTTTATTGGAACTAGGGAAGGGAAGGGGAACATCAAAATGTAGAGACAAAGGGTAAAAGGTGAACCAATGCAACAGTAATACTTAACAAAAACTATATGCTGTAATCAGACTGTACAACTCATGGCGGGGGAATGGGGAGGGGAAAGAGGGAGGAGGTAACAAGTTGGATGAGAAATGTACTCACTGTCTTACTTATGAAACTATAACACCTCTGTACATCACTTTGACAATAAATAAATAATAATAACAATAATAAAAGACACCTGGTTTCCAGTCCAGGACCTGGATGAGCAATTGATGAGCACTTCCCAGGTTAGCCTGGAGGTGGCACTATTGCACCTGTGCTTGTAGCATGGCTTAGCAAAGCTCTTGGGAAGAGTGGTGCAGAACTAGCTAGCCATCCTGGTAACCCACTTGCTTTGCTGACATCACAGAAAGGAGGCTATTACATGAGCTCTCCTTAACTGGACCACATTAGTGGTAAATGTTATAGGCTTAGAAAGCTGAGGGTAGTCTGTTGTGCTTCTACCTTAAAATGAGTTCTAAGAGTTCTAAGAGTATCTAAGAGATAGTATGCCCTCAGACCCTAGTGAAATAAAATTATGAAACATCATGGAGGTGGGGGTGAGTGTTTATGTAATTCTTGTTCAGGACTATCTTAATTTTACTTCTCCATTCTCAGTCTATATGTTTCTAGTAAAGTGGTAATCTATTTGTTTTTTGCCAGTCTTGGGCTTGGACTCAAGGCCTGAGCACTTTCCCTGGCTTTTTTTTGTTTTGTTGTTGTTGTTCTAGGCTAGCCTTCTACCTCTTGAGCCACAGTGCCACTACTGGCTTTTTCTGTTCATGCATGCTAGGCAAGCACTCTACCCCTAACCCACATTCCCAGCCCCTAAAGAGGTACTCTTTTGAAAGCCTGTTTATCGGAAGTCTGTGAGTCAAGAATGGTTTTTATGTCTTTAAACGATAGCGCAAAAGCCCAAAGCATAACATTTTCTATTTTATAAAATTCAAATTCCAATACCCCCCAAATAAAGTTATTTCTTTAAAATATAAAACAAAACACATAGTTTGCTTATCTATTTATATATGGGAGCTGCTTTGTTTGATTATGGCAGACTTGAGTAGATGTGAGAGACCATTGCCCTGCAAGGCCAAAAGTATTTCTGGCTGGCTCTGCATTTGCAAAGACCCTCATTGCACCATGATAGTAGGGAGTAGTTTAGCAAAACAACCAGGACATTTCTATCTTTCCTGCTGCCTCAGGACCAAAGCCTGAAGATAGCAGGAACCATCAAACAGTCTCTAAGGATGAAATCATTCCAACTTCAGAATTTTCAACTAGGTGATTCAATAAATTCCCTTTAATCTTAACTTAGCAAAATTTTCTTTTAATTGTTGCATTTGAAGAAACTTACTAATAGAGTAATTTGGGAGATAGCCTACTCTAGGTGTGAAGGAACACAATTAATTGGTTCTCAGGAACATTATGCTATGGAGGAAACAATAACTACTTGCAAGATGATAGGAAATCAGTCTTAGCACTCAGTAGGACCTCAATTTGACCTGTTATGGGAAAAAGCTCAGAAACTCAAGAATATAGGCATCCAGTCAGCATCAGAACCTTCACTTCACACGTGTATGAGGCTTCCCAGTGAGTAAATACTGGTGAACTTAAGGACTTAAGATTCTTATATCTTCCTAGTAGATTTATCTCATATACACTGTTTAAAATTTCTATGTACAAGGTGACTATATTACCATATTTTAAATTTTCAATGAAATTCATGAAGGTGTTCTTGGAGAAAAGGATAGAAAAATTTAGCAATGAAAGATTTTTCACTATTTAACTTGGGCTTTCAGATCATCAGCCATTCTCAAATACAGGCTAATTATCAAGTAAGATCGGCTCAATTCTTGTGATATTTTGGTTTTAATATTTTAAGGAATATACATTTGTTTTCCTTCCTATTGATTTATCCCACTCCTTGTCATTTAAGCAGCCAAGTTACTTTCGACTGACTAGCTCAAGGAAAGGATGTGATGTGGTACTAAACAGGAAATAAAAAAGGCTGCAAAAAAATCCAGGGAACCTCTCATCAAAAAGCACATTTATGGGACAAAAGAAATCTCTGGATAGAGACAAATTATTTTGAGAGAAGTATGTTTGTGCTCTTACTTTCAGGAAAAGAAGAGCTCTCTCTCTCTCTCTCTCTCTCTCTCTCTGTGTGTGTGTGTGTGTGTGTGTGTGTGTGTGTGTAAAGGAAAAAGGGAACAGAGAGAATGTGATGGCAGTACAAATATGGATTTCAGACAGGCCCCCTTTCCACCTCTGACCTCTACGTCCCTGTTGTTTCCTCCCACAGGTTCCTGTTGTCAGGAGATATTTAGGAAATGGCCCCTACATTCCCCCTGACTCCCAACAAGGTGGACTTCCTGGATCTACCCTCCTGAGTCCAAGTATAGTTGTCGCTCAGTGTGTAGATCTCTGTGAGTCCCAGGAAGAAAGCAAGGGGCCTAGTGTGAGAGTGCTGCTTGCTAAGAGGAGCAAAGATTGTAACTCAGTCCTCCTTGTGTTCTTCCCTCTTTTGTCCCATGTTACTGTTGCTGAGGGCCCTTCTTTCGCAGAAAGAACCTTGGAGAAATGGCAAAATTCTAAGACAATATTGATGTGAGTAGCAAATCCTAAATTTTCATGATCTCCTATCACTGCCCCAGCATCAGGGATTAACATAGTAATTATGTTGAATGAAATAACATAGTTTGCACACTCTTGAGTTTCTGAGTGTAGGTAGGGAATCTTCTAAGTTGCTTATGTTCATTTTCATTACTGTGGAAAATCAAGAGTTGATTTTACTCTCCAGTCATCAGTCAGGAGCATCCCAGTAAAAGAACAGGTTTTATCTGTTATTCATCTTGTTGGATTTTACTGTACCAAAATATTCTGTGGCTCCATTTGAAGAACTGCTTTTTTTTCATTTGATTGTGAAGCCTATTTTGTTACTTGAGAAAAGGTGGATCCTTGGGCTTCCTTGCAGAGCTCTTGAGAGGAAATTTCATATTTAGTTCATTTTCTTTAACATAAAACTAATGAAATAATAAAACAAAAACACATTTATCATTTATAATTGTTTCCTTCCTTTGATATGTAACAGGTTTTATGAGAACATTAACATAACAACCATATTAAATAATTTTCCTCCACAATATGAATAATTTATTTCTAGAATCTCAATTTTCTGGTACTGCCTTTCCCATCTTTCTCCTGGGGCAAAAGCAAAAAAGGTGAGAAAACATCCAAGTGAACAATGATAAAAGTTTCTCATGGGCAAAGCAGAATGAGATTGTGATGCTATTATGACGTACAGAAGGCTATGGGGACTATATAGGCAAATGTTTTTCAACCCGGGACTATTTTGCACACCAGAGGCTATTTGGAAATTTCTGGAGACATTTTAGGCATGCAATGAGGAAAGTAGAAGGTGTGTTTCTGGCATCTAGTAGAAAATTTAGTGCTAAATAGCCTACCATGTAAAAGACACCTCCATTCCATTACAAAAAAATTATATGTCACAGCTATCAATAATACTAAAGTTCAAATCATATATCAGAATCAACAGCCCAGTTAGTGCAAGAAAGTTCTATATTTTAAAATACTAATGTGTTTAATTAAGAATACACATGATTTTACAGCATTCAAAGGTAAAAGCCAGAAAACATGAATAAAGAAAAGGAAACAATTAAGAATTAAAATAATGAAACAAAGCAGAAAAACTAGTAAATAAATAGAACTCAGTAGTGGGAAGAAAAATAATTTAAGTAGGCTAACTATTGCCCTAATCAAGAAATCTAAGCGAAGATACAAATACATAGACAGCAAATTAAGATAAAGACAATACAAATTTGTATCAGACACTTAGATGCAAATCCAAAAGACAATGGTGTTTAGAAAGTGCTATAGATTGATAAGACAGATAATAATATTGTATAGGAACTTATCACATCAACGGCTTTACCTCAATAAGTAAGTGTGGAAAGTTACATATGCTTGATCCTTGATGGAGAGTTCCTGTTATGCTAATTTTCCTCCTAGGAAAAGAGCCCTAATGGTATTTTCTTTTGTTTTTATTTTTTACTTCTTTCTCAATTCTCTATCCTGCTCTAAGACCAAAGAAGCTGATTGCCATACTATAGAACTTGAAGCCTCATCAGTCTTGTGTCTCCATGGCTGAGTTTCAGGCTGCTGGTAAGACGAACCAGTATTGCATCGATGTTCTTATATCACATTATTTTCCAGAATTCTGATTAGAGACAGCCTCTTTTTGGGTACCAGTCTTTGCCAGCCCACTTCCATGATCCAGACTCCATGATAGACTGAGTTTACAAAAAGCCACTTGACAACACATGATGCTTAGCTCCAGCAAAGAAAACAGTAGGGATGAGTTCACACTTAGCCTACGACTCACATATGAAAAGCCTAGAAAGAAAGCTTTAGCCTTTATACAAAATTCCTTAAAGATAAAGTGAAAATGAAAAATAAAAAAGTTTATTTAAAAAAAATGACTTGAATTTTCTAGTCTGGCACACTGAGAGAGATCATATTTTTGAGCATTTTAAATGACATTCAAATGTTTGCTTGGAACATCCCCTGAAAGGATGTTGACATGTTAGCTCCTCTTCTGTTTCCTGGCTACCAGCATGGGTTCTTCCTGTCATAATGTTCTGCCCCATCACAGGCTCAAAAGGGTAGCTCCAAGTGACTAATGAATGAAATGTTAAAGATATGAACCAAATAAAACTCTTTTCCTTTTAAATTTATCTATCTCGGGCATTTTGTCACAGCAATGGGAAACATAACTAGAAACTAAGAGAACACTAACTTGACTCTGCTCTGTGGTTTGTCAGACAGGTATTTATTTGTCCTCTCTCTCTCTCTCTCTCTCTCTCTCTCTCTCTCTCTCTCTATCTCTCCTGTGCCATTTTTTTTTATTAATTGGACATAAATTTTTTTACAAGGTGTTGTGCACAGAGGGTGCAGTTACATAGTAGGGCAGTGTGTACATTTCTTATGATATCTTACGACCTGTTTTTCTATCCCTTGTCTAGGTCAGGTTGACATATATGCAATATACAATGTATCAAGAACATATACAGTATTCACAGACTTGGTCTCTACTGTCTCTCCATCTCCCTTTGTTAACAGTCATATATCAGGGAGATCATGCCCCTTTGTTTTCTGTGTTCTAGGCTTGTCTCACTCAACATTATTTGTTCGAGTTCTGACCATTTCCCTGCGAATAACAGTATTTCACCATTCCTAATCGCTATGTAGTATTCCATTGTGTATAAGTACCATATTTTTTGGATCCATTCGTCTGTGGAGGGGCATCTGGGTTGTTTCCATATTTTAGCTATTGTGAATTGTGCCGCGATAAACATGGAAGTACAAATGCCTTTTTGATATCTTGGATTTTGCTGTTTAGGATAGATGCCTAGGAGTGGTATGGCTGGGTCATAGGGTAGGTCTATATTGAGCTTTTTGAGAAACCTCCATACTGTTCTCCAAAGTGGTTGTACTAATTTGCACTCCCACCAACAATGGAGAAGGGTTCTCCTGTGCCATTTTATTTCAAGCCAAGCTTTATCAGTATATCATGTTTTCTTATGCTACTTTATCTCATTCTTTGAATACCTTTCTATATTTTCTCTAAAAGATGAATTCTTTGGTTTCTAATGGGAATTTTTGGACTCTGTATACAGGGTTTTCCTTATTTGTGTTAAACAACTTTTATCAGTTTTTGTCCTGACCTTCAGTCTGTCTGACAACAACTTTCTTACTTGGATGAGTGCATTTCTCTGCATGAGCAGTAAAGTCCATAGACAGACCTGTAAGTTCTATAGCCACAGGAGTCCATTCTCAGTTCTGCCCCCAAATACATTTATTGTTTGTTGTCAGTACTACCTGCTTCTTCTCCTTCCTTTCATGGACTGTCTGCTTTATTTCTTAAAAAGAAAATTGGAGACTGAAGTTCCTAAAGTTTTTCAATTTTTAAATTCCCAATGTTTTTCTCTATGTTTAGAAAATACAAAAATCTCTGGAATGCATGATCTTTCCCTGGAAGATTCACATTTCTCTGTCCTCTTTCAGCATTATGTTGTGCTATCAGGAAAATTGAAGTTTCCCTAACTTTTTACCACTTGTTAAGTAACATTGTTTTTCTTGGAAGTTTAATTGTTATCTGGAAAGTTACTTCATTCCTTTGATCTCTTGAATACATTGTTTTGAACTGAAACATTGTATAAAACATTTTACTAAACCATTGGTAGATTCAAATATTTACAAAAATAGTTTTGGATTTATATTTTTCTTATCTTATATTCCCTTTACTAGGATCCCTAAATAAGTGGATATTTCATTTCTTTATCTCTATTTTAGATAAAGTACTTACTTTGTCATCTTTTTGAGCCTTTTGTTTCAATTCAACAATCTCATGCTTGTTCATGTTTCTTCTTTGTGTGCTTCTAAGCATGGAAGCACTTCCAGCCTAGTTCTTCCAGCTTTGTAACAGACATTGTTTCATCAAGTTCTGTGGTAACAGAAGGAGGAAAGGTTCTCATCCATTTCATGACAACACAGGAGTCTCCCTTGATCTATTTGGATCTATATTGGATATTGTCCATAACCTCTAGTTGATATATGAAACCTCAGGCAGTACAATCCTATAGAGTTGATTTTTATATATACATGATAAAGTCTAAGTGTGTTTTTTCTATAGTGCTGCAGATCAAACTCAGGGCCTATACACTCTAGGCAAACTCTCTACTACTCAGCTATATCCACATCCCTTAAGTTTAACTAATTTAGGCACAGTAAAGATTAACAGCGATTGTAATAAAATAAAATAAGAGTGATAGTTTATTGCTATAAAATTGACAGTAAATTTGTGCTTGGGGTCATTACTAAGTAAAATAGACATTACTTAAATATAAGTGGGGTGATTCTGCCACAGTTGATATGATAATAAAGACAGATACTAAGTGACTGAAGGACAGATAGCATATGCAGGGTGACTAGGCAGAGGGATGTTGTACATTCTGGGCTGCATGGAGTAACACAATATATCAGATTTATTATACTATTTAGATGGTGTACAATTTAAAATTTATGTATTTTTTAAATTTTGGATATTTCCATGAAATATATTTAGATCACAATTGACCATAGGTAACTAATGCTACAGAAAGCAAAATGGGGGCTGGGGATATGGCCTAGTGGCAAGAGTGCTTGCCTCGCATACATGAAGCCCTGAGTTCAATTCCCCAGCACCACATATACAGAAAATGGCCAGAAGTGGTGCTGTGGCTCAAGTGGCAGAGTACTAGCCTTGAGCAAAAAGAAGCCAGGGATAGTGCTCAGGCCCTGAGTCCAAGGCCGGGGACTGTCAAAAAAAAAGAAGAAAAAAAAAAAAAAGAAAGCAAAATGGTAGATAAGAGAGTACTAGATAAGAGGGGTGTTTTCTGGTTTGGAGAAATGGTCATCTTTCTTAGAGTGGTTTTATTCAGTCTTATTTTTCTTTTCTTTATTTCTTCTTTGTCATTATTAGGAAAACTGTCAGTCTTACACAGACTGTTCATGAGTGAGTTTCTTTCCTTTAGCTCTTGGTTGAACTCAAGAGAAGTTCTAGTTTCTTGCTAATCCCTGTTATGATTATTTGTTGCTGCTAGTTTTTCCTTGGCAGGGCAATTCTTTTCTTCAGTGATTTCTAAACTGGCTTTCCTCAGTAAAAGAAGTTCGATAGAATTTGGGCCTATGATTTTAGGTTCTTTTGTCCAAAATAGAAGTTTGCTGATTTTTCTGGGAAAAAGTTACATCTTAGTAAAACATAGGAAGCATTAAGAAATAAGCAACACCAAAAATGTTGCCAGTTACAAATGATTTATCATCTTAGTATATATCTGACTAAAAAGTATTTAAATTTATACAGAACGTATGTTTATAATATGTATACATAATACACACAGAAACTGGTGCATATTTGCATGTGTATATATACATATATGCAAATATATGTATATTAGGTGAATACATACAAAATGGTAATAATATACAATGCTAGCAATATACATGTACAATTAGGGTATTTAACTTTTATTTTCTTCTTGGTTATTGGTCCTAAAGTTTTCAGACTATGCACTAAGACCCTACAGTAGCAAATTCACAGGGTGCCATTGCATTTTTAAATTATTAGAGAAATGCAGTGGTATTGACATCTCTTGGAAACTAGATTGTCATAGATCACAATTTAAAATTAGATTGTATTCCATTCCTTTTAATGGCGTCATTTTCGTAAAGCTGGATTCATGCAATTGCAAATAAGTACTCTATGCCAATCAATGAGGAATAAGACACAAAGTAAGCATTATCTACTTCAAGTCCAAGCTTTGAGAAGTTATCCAGTTACTAGCAATAAATACATCCCACTAATAAGTATTTGTGCTAAGTATGAAATAAAAATATTATTTTAATTTATGTGTATTATTTTTTCAGGGGTAGAAATCTACATATAGTGAAATATCCACCCAACAAATTATAGCAAAAACAGCGGTAGTTTTAGCCCTCTAAGATCCCTCCTCTTACCGACTTTTTCAGGAACCTGTTGGAGGATATGCTCTGGGAATGGGGGGGCTAAATCAAGAAAGAAGACCCAGGAAACAGAAGATTTATCACAGAAGCAAAGCAAAAGGAATTTCCAGTATGATAGTTAAGTCCCTAAGTTAAGTTTTATTCATTATCCATTAGAATATTAGCCTTTTTCTTCTTGACTTGAGCTCTTTACTAAAGCGATAACTGCTTTGTGTCTTTGTCCTGTTTTAAATTAGTTTAAGTAATAATTGACCTTAAAGAAACTAAGCTAGATGCTTGAGGTTGGTTTTTGGATGAAGATTTATTATCTATAAAATAATGAAGTTTTAGTAGTTATTTGCTTTGTCCCTTTTAACTGTGGGTTTTGATCCCTTTTTTTTAAAGGGAAGAAAGGATTTCATTCAAAATATTTATTATGAGAAGATGGGAGCAAGTATTTCAGCCCATCTTTTTCTTGATCTCTTTTGACTTGACCTAACAGGAAGCTTTTCATGACAAACAGAAACCACTGAGGACAAAAACTCTAGATAAAAATCCTTCAGTCTCAGTATGATAAAACTACAAAAATATAAATTGAAATATCACAAAATTTGCCAAGTGGACGTTGAGGAGGAAAGTACATATCCTCATTCTAGCTGTTTCCCAATTACTAACCATGTAAGTGGAAGAGAAGGGACCAAGGTGCCTAGAAATGTCAAACTGGCTAAGATTAAACAGGAAATACTGGAAACTCTACCTGCAGAATGTTTCCATCACAAATCCTTTCTTCATGTTGTTCTATTCAGGGAGTAACAACTCATTCACACAAGAGAAAAATGACTGTAGAACTCTGAAACTCGCTCTCTAGAACTTTCATTATACTATAGTTCAAGCAGAAATAGGGAAAGAGTGGGAGGCAGCTGTGAGTTCATATTTATAGACTTTCGCAACTATTTCTCCTTCTTTCTGTATTACCACCCCATACAACTTTTGTTCATGTTTTCCTTTCCGGTGGTTCTTATATAGTGCTAGGATCAGGATGTAGCTGTCATTAACAATATCTGAAAACAGGAAGGAGAAATGGCATGCAATTGTTTAGATGTGATATTAACTTTTATTATCTTCTAAAAACAAAAGTGCTTCTAAGCCAATGTTATTGTTTTTCATGTCTTTGTCCAGAACATCATCAGTGAAACAAGATCTTTCCCCTCTGTACTATGCTTTAAATTTTTTTCATAACTTCTACTGCCACTTGGTACTTCTTACACGTATATGGTGATGAAGTCCTCACAGTTATCTAATTTGTGAAAGTTTCATTTTGTTTTCTTAAAAATTATGCAGTCAGAACCATTTCATTCATATCAGATATTAGAGAAAATAATATAAGCTTCAAACTTCAGTCAGAATTGAACATATTTGAAAAACATTGTATTTGCAAATATTCAAAACTTTCATTTGGGCAATAAGTTGTAAAATAGCTGGTTTTACAGATGAAGAGTAGAAAGTGTGTGAGGTTTTTAGAGCTTTTGCAAACATTTTCAATGAGTTCTAAAGGAGAAAGTTAATCCATTTGCTACTATGAGGGGTTGAAACATCTGGGAGAAAGGGCTTGGCAGAAAGTGCTAAGGTTACTGGGGGCATTCCCTTGAAGTTGAAACATCTAGGAGAAAGATCTCAGTGGGATGTACTTAGGTCATTGGGGGCATTCCCTTGGAGGCCATTGTGGAATCTCAGTCTCTTCCTCTTTTCTTGTTTGCTTCCTGGGCATGACATGGCTATCTTTGATTTGCTGTAAACTCCTCATGATGATGTGCTGCCTTTCCATAGGTCCAAAAGCAACAGGGCCAATAGATAATGGACTGAGACTACTAAATTTGTTAGTAAAAATAAATCTTTTTTTAACATGTGAATAAACTCAAGTGACAAAAAGCTGACTAACGCCTTCTGAGAAGACTATCGTTTTCTCTGTTAAAATGTTGACTAGGCACCTGGTTATTGGTTCTATTATTTAGGACAATGTAAGTTGAACATACCATAGTGTGCATTATAGAGCAAAGGCAAATCTCAAGGTGCACATATGCATTGACATTCCTGTGGCTAGCAATTGAAATAGGTCTGGTGGACTACTAAATGTTTGCTTTAAAAGACAGAAGGACCGAGGGAAGGGGGGGAGGGAGGGGGGCATGAGGGACAAGGCAACAAACAGTACAAGAAATGTATCCAATGCCCAACATATGATACTGTAACCTCTCTGTACATCAGTTTGATAATAAAAATTTGAGAAAAAAAAAAAGACAGAAGGACCCCAAGAAGATTTACAATGTATGGAGGTAAAGGAGAAAGGAGGAATGGCTACAGAACAGTGCTCCTGCGAGATAGTTCACCAAGTGTGAAGATATGATTAGACAGTCACTAGAATGTAGAAGAGCTAGCCCAGGTGGATTTTGAAGCCATAAGGAAGAGAAAATAATGGAAAGAATTTAAATTTTTGGTTATGGAATGGGGAATTTGTTATGGGAGAGCATGTCAGTGTTTGAAAACAAAAACAAACTTGGATGTGGAGACCTGAAAGGAAGAAGAAAGAGATTTAGTACTTAGTGGGTACAGAGTTTCAGCTGGAGATGAAAAATATGTGGGTGGTGATGGCTGCACAATAATGTGAGTACATTAAATACAGTAGACTATATACTTCAAATGGCTAAAATGACAAATTCTTTTGCTATGTATATTTTGCCACTATAAAAGTGTTATAAGGCTGAAAAAAGGAAATGTCTCACATAATTATAATAATCTCTTGTGAACCATACTATTTAGAGCTCTAGAGTCCATTTGTGTGATTTAAAGTTTTATAAAAAAATTAAGTATGAGACCTTTCATAATGAAAAGCTTAGTTAAATCCTTTATAGTTATCAAAGTAACTTGTTAAATTGTGTAAATATGTAAAATGAAATTTCCTGGGCTCTGCTTCAGGCCTATTAAATTATAGCCTTTAGGCATAAGGTCCCAAATTGACATTTTAACAGGTATGCTTCAGTTCTTTATGCAGCACAAAAGAATACTAATTCTCCAAATTATTTTTTCAGACCTGTTGGAAATATTTTAATTTTTATTCTTTCAACAAGTAGAAAAACAGTCTGGAAAATAATACTTCTTAATTATTTGGATAAATTGTAAAAAGACACAAGCCTTCTGTAAAAAGTCATAAGAGGACACCAATAATAACAAATAGTGAAATGATTTCATTTTTGGTGAATGAGACTTTAGCTACAGTTATTGTATTTAATTTAGAAAAACAAAGAAATGTCATAGTTCTAACAGCTGAAGCATTATGAATACATTTATGCAGGTATTACTATTAGCTATTATGTTAATACAATGACATTAGTTTTTTCAGTAATACAATAAAATCAACTATTATAATAGCATACAATAATAGTATGAATTCTTCTTTATAAGTGCCTTCATGAGATTTGTGTAGATAACACCTTTGGCTACATGTGTATATAAACAGTAGAGATGAAAGACATGATTGGTTTTCTTTTTTAATGGTATTGATTATTTTTAAATAGTATTAAAAGACTTTTATTTGCTAGGTAGATGAAGTAACACTTGAACCATAATCTTATTCTTAAAATTTTTTTTGCTTTAAGTTATTTTTCATTTAGGGACTCATAATTTGCCTGAAGCTAGCCTTAGGCAAGAGATCCTTCTACTTATGTCTCCTTGCAAAGCTGGAATTATACATAGAATATGCTTGGCTTGTTTGTTGAGGTGGGGGTCTCTCTTTTTTTCCTGGGCTGGAGTCAAAACTATTATCTTACTATATTTGCCCCATGCCTAACCTGAAAACATTAAGTGAATAGAGAACAGTTCTTAAATTTCTAATTGGATGGCCTGGCTTACAATCACATTTGCCTCGATAGATCATGGACAGCAATAGCAGTTTTGAAACAAATTTTAAAATGCTCTGATAGAAAATTTAGTACTCAAGCATGTGTGTGTGTGTGTGTGTGTGTGTGTGTGTGTGTGTGTGTGTGTGTGTGTTTTAGGGTTTGAATTCAGGCTTTTTTTGCTTGCTAGGTAGATGCTGTGTCACTAAGTCATACTTCCAGCCCTTTTTTGCTTTTTTTCCCCCCCTAGTCCAGGGGCTTGGACTCAGGGCCTGAACACTGTCCCTGGCTTCTTTTTGCTCAAGGCTAGCACTCTGCTACTTGAGCCACAGTGGCACTTCTGGCCATTTTCTGTACATATGGTGCTGGGGAATTGAACCAAGGGCTTCATGTATATGAGGCAAGCACTCTTGCCACTTGTCCATATTCCCAGCCCCTCCAGCCCTTTTTTGCACTGGTTATTTTTTAGATAAGTCTCACTTCCTGCCCGGGTTCATGCATGTACTGTGACCCACATGATTTTTGCCTCCTGAAGTACTTGGGATAACATGTTCATCATCTCACGTAGCTTTTTCATTGGGATGGAGTCTTGTGCACTTTTCTTCCTGGGCTGGCCTGGAACCTGAATCCTCCCAATTGTACCCTCCCATATTGCTAATATGATAGGTGTGTATTATCATGTTCAGCTATGATTTGAGAAGGTGTCTTGTCTTGTGAACTTTTTCCCTGAGTTGGCCTCAAATAATAATCCTACTGATATCACTTCCCAAGTAGCAAGGATTTCAGGCACAAGCAACTGACATCTCAGCAGATCAAGAATTTAATGACAGATATGGTTTGTTTTGGGGTTTAAACTAAGGCTTTAAGGTTTTTATTTAGTCTGTTTTTAAGTTTTATGCATATTTAGCCATTATATTTTTTTCTGTTCAGCCTTTTTTATCTTCTATAAACATGTATTGCCAACCAACTGTTCTGCAAGCCCCAGAACTCTTGATGAATGTAACTCCCCATGGTTAGGAAGGGATCATTGTAATTATTTCAAGCATGCAAATAAGCATTCCACACTTACTCTTCATTACCTTAAGAAAAATTGAACAAGTAACTGAAAAAATTTTAATAATTGTAGCTTGGCAAGTTATTGATAAATTAAAGGAGTGATTTCTCCATACCTTACCTTCTCTCTATTCTGGGTGGGAACAGCCTTATCAGAAAAAAAGAAAAAGGACAGAAAAATGCAAGAGCAGGCTGCTCTTGTGGAAGAGGGCATTTGTAAAGGTAAAACCTTAGGAGCTACAGCTTTATGCAAAGCCATCCACTTTCCTGTGATTGAAGTGATGTATTGTTGAGGGGACCAAAGAGAGAGGAGGATCAAAAACAGAGGCATCTGTCTTTTCTCTAGGTGATGCTCCATCACCAATCCTCAAAGATAGAGAAGCATATTTAAAAAGAAATTAGAGAAGTGTATTTGTACTACTGTAGAATATGGGACTCAGAGGAGGGATGATAATTTTGCCTTGCCAGTCCTGGGATCCTTATGAAGTCCCTAAAAAGAAATAGTGATAAGAATCAAGGACTAATACTGACCAGTGGCTTTCCTATTTGGATGAGGGGTCCGAACCAGGAATAAGTTAATATAGGAAAATAAATCAAATTCTAGTACTTGATTAGGCAGCAAATTGTTCTTTTCACATAGGATAATGGCTATTTTATAATGTTCCTCTTTAAAAATTGTTTTCTACAATGTGTGTATGTGTGTGTTTTGCTGTTTTGCTGTATGTGTTTTGTGTTGTGTGTGTTTGATGTTTTGCTCACAGATGAATCAAGTGTGTGAGAAAGAAGGAAAAGGGGAAATCAGTGGAAATGTTTCTGTGCAAAAGTGAAAGTAACTGATTAAAAAGGTTAATGCAAACTTTCAAACAGGAGGATTTTCCAGGGTTATTGACTTCATAGGAATTATGTTGGTTGTTTTGAAATCAAGGTGGAATTCGCAACTATGTGACTCCATCTACAGTTATTCTGTTTGCATTTTTTATTGCTGTGGTATAATAGGCTTGCTGTTGAGGATCTGTGTGAAAATACCAGTGGGAGGGAAGACTTCTTTTCTAACTGATTAAAATGTGTGGGGCTGCTGTGATGATTTCCCCTGTGTTTCCTTTGGCTGCAAATAATACCACAAAGCTCACTCAATGACGCACATGGACAGCTGATAACAGCTGACACATGTGGACATTAAGCCAAGTATATATTATCAGAAAAACGAGCTAAAATCCCCACAAAACTCCCTACTGCTTGACTTGAAAATACTTATTTTGCAATCTTGTAATGACACAGTACACAATATTTTTAATTGTGCATGTTAAAATGCCTGCAATGAAATCTCAAGTAAGAGTAAAAGCATGTCCCCTTAATAACTATGAGCTAGATATATGACAGGATTATTATTACATCATTAATATACTTTATTAATACATTAATATTAATACATATATTAGCACATCATTAATATACTTTTTGGTAGTAGAGTATCTGAGAATTGCATGCAATTAGTAGCATTATTTTGGATTACATCTATATAGTAGACACTCTTTATTTGACTTTACAAACTTAATTGATGTTTTATTCAAAGCTTTATATTGATAGACTTTCCCTAAATCAAATAATACAATGAACTTAAAAATAGCACTTTGCTGCTATACTCCCCATACTAGATTTGTTTCCTCTAAAGATACCAGTGTCATCTGGGGTGTAGCTCAAGAGGTAAAGTACCCTCCTAGAAAGCAGGAGACTCTGAGTTCAAACCCCAGTACCACCAAAATAAACAAATAAAAAAATCCAGTTATAGTTATCTTTGTTTTCACTCTTATTGACTTAGTATCTTAAAATAATCTGATTATATTGTTTCTTAACTTTTTCTTCCTAGATAATATCTAGTCTTCCTCTTATACAAGATACAAATTTTACTTTTATTACTCCATTTTTCTGTATTCAGATTTTTTAACCTGCCAATATAGGCTTTGATTAAGCTGTATTGGTAAGTTTTTCTTGGTTAAATTCTGTGTTTATTATGATTATTCAAATACAATTCACCATTGAGCCACATTTTTCTTGTCTAACTATTTTTCCTATTAATTGCCTTTTGTCAAGACTAGTTTTCTATGCAACCATTATTAATTTGTTCTCAAATTTCCTTCAGGACTTACTTCCAATGGCCACTTATCTCTCAGTATGTTCACAATTGGAGATACATTGTTCACAGCTCTTACAAGAGAACTTTTATAACAAACACAGTGATCAACCACCAGTAACCGTTTCTCTGAAGGCTGTAGCCATGCTTGCCTTGGGTTGCTCCCAGTTAGTGGATGAACTTGGCAGGGGTACTAGGGCCCATTCCTGCGCTAGCACCAGTGAACATGCTTTGCTTGGGAATTCCCAAATGACCTGGCCAAAACTTTCTCATAATTGTGCTGTGAGCTCAGGATATGTCCACACATGACTTTCTTCTTTCCTTTCATAGTGGTCAGTCATATAGTTTATATTGCTATATAGTCTGAAGGCTGCTCTGCCTGCTCTTGGTCCAATCTCCTTATTCTTCATAGACATTTCCCTCCTTAAGTATCTTTCACCAATCTCATTTGACACCTGCTTTTTAGAGAACATAAAAAGTTTATGCAGGGATCTGAGAAGATAGGATTTGGGAACTAGCTTACTCTTTGTCCACATGGTAAGAGGGCTGTGGTTTCCATAACTTAGATATACTTGAAGGCTAACACTTAAGGTTTTACTCATGATAACTTAGGAAACCCGTTATATAGAGGGCTGGTTGTTTTATCATCATCATCATCATCATCATCATCATCATCATCATCATCAGGTGTTTTTTTGAGAGAGTCTGACTATGTACCTCAGACTGGCCTCAAACTCATTATATATCCATTTTGTTCAATAACACAATGTTTCTGCCTCAGTCTCCAGAGTGTGGGGATTACAAGGTGAGTCAACATGCCTATCCAAATGAGTGATTATTGATTGCTAAGTTGCCCCGATATTTTACAAAGGATAATGGGAAACTGATGTCAGTTAACAAATATTTATGAATTTAGTGTGACTGCCAAAGGGAATTTTTGGTGACTTACAAATAAGTACACCCCTTACCTCCAAGTAAAGAAATATATTCCACTAAGAAGCAGGTACATTTTGTAGTTGTCACAAAACATCAGAGACATTTTAGTGCTTGGTCAAAGAAGGTTCAGGTATCCTTATATATGGGATCAGAATATCTGAAAGAATGTAATTACAAGGTTTTTGCCCTGAATGTTATTTCTAGAGCCTCAGAGCCTATAGAAATAGCTCCTTTCTCTAGGTGAGGACTAGTGCTGCCTTCTGTTGGAAGATGCTGCAGAGGCCTCTCTCTCCAAGACAAGTTCCCCCTTAGATTTGCTTTTACACTCTTTCCTGGTTGTCAAGCTGACAACTAGAGCTAAAACCCAATACAACTCACTGGGAATATGCTGGCCCAGATAACAGAGAAGAAGCAAGTAGCATGTAGTGACAGAGGCTGGAGGAGAATTCTTTTGGTTAGATTTTGAGGAGGTTTGATTGAGAGGCCCAGAAAAGATATTACATATATAAAAACTTCTTGACTTGTGAATAGTTTCTTGAGACTCTGGACAGGAAATGACAAGATTGAAGAGCTAAAGAAAGTCAGCAAGAAGTGAAGGAATTTTTTTTTGTGCCTACAAAAAAGAAAACCCCATGCAAGAGTCACTGAATAACCAAGAAGACAAGGTGACTTGGCCATTTTATGTGATCCAACCTTCATAATCTGAAACCATTGAGATAGCTCATGAGGACAATCACATGGTAGTAGGATTGAGAACATAAATGAGAGAAATAAATAATTTGACAGCAGTGACTTATCCACTTACCAAATCCACTGTATCTACTATTGCCTCTGAACATACAGTTTGCAAAATCCAAACAGTGAGGAGCCCTTAATATGACCTTACTATAGGACATCAAATAGCCAGTTGATGACAAGTGAGCCATATTGGACCTTTGACCTCCTCAAAAGGCTAGGCCAGTGGCTTCTCCATGCTTTTGTTTTGTTTTGTTTTTGCCAGTCCTGGGCCTTGGACTCAGGGCCTGAGCACTGTCTCTGGCTTCTTTTTGCTCAAGGCTAGCATTTTGCCACTTGAGCCACAGCACCATTTCTTGCCGTTTTCTGTATATGTGGTGCTGGAGAATTGGGCTCTCAGGGTATGGGTTACTGTTAGTCTGAGTTCTCCAGAAAAACAGAACTGATAGGAAATTACATATATATGTATATATATATGTGCATGTATGTAAATGTGTTATAGATAATATATACTTTTATATGCATATATAATAGCACCCTATACACATGTATTATGTATATAGTAGCAAATTACATTTATCTCTCTTATAAACTATACATAAGTATATACATAGTCTTCAAACCTATCATATTTACCTTGAAAATTAACCAATATTTCCTTTACTTAATAGCAAAATATGGTATGTCACTTATTTGATTCATTCTTTTACCCATGAAATTATTTAGTTGTGTGACAAGAGATTTTGACAGCATACTACAGAAATTTATAAATAATGCACAACTAAGGCTTCTCTAATTTCTAAATCAGGTTACTTTACAGTATGACATAGAATGCCATGTAGTCCCAACAATGCAAAACTATTGGTTCTGTGCATCTCTGCTGGGGTTACCTATTCTAATGAGTACTGTTACTTTCTACCATACACATGAATTATTTTTAAGTTATCTTAAGTACAAATGGTCAATGATATACTTGGAAGTTGAATTCCAACTTAATTTCACTATTATAATTTAAAAGATAGATTATTATCTTGTATTTTGTGTAATTTTTGATCTTATACATTCAAGAAACAACATCCTGAAGGATATTAAAACTTTCCTGGGGGAAAAAAATCACTAACTCATCATTAGTGTCACTCTTGAGGTATAGATTATACTGGCAATTTCTTTGGAGAAGTAATTATACAATCAGTATAACAATATATTTGTAAAACTAAAAGAAAGCTTATGATTTTGAGAAATGATTGTGGTTGTTTTTTAACACATCCCTTTAGATGCCTATGCTGTTGATGGTAGCACATATCTTTGATAGTGAGTTCAATAATTTATTGAAGAACACTCAATTCATATTTACCTTCATAGACCTATTAGTGTCACAGTACTGTTTATTTGTGATTTCTTTTATTGATTGCATTCAAAGAGGAATAAACATTATTGACCTTTGGGAGGAAGGCATCAGTGGGAAGAGTTAAAATTGCTACAGTACATGGTAAACCATACTAAAAATAGCAGCATTAAGGCCATCCCATACTGGTTCCCACTACAGCATCAGACTTGGGATTATTTTGGTGAGTAGACTTATAGAGTTGAGCACTTCTCAAAGCAATTTTAATCTTTAAACAAAAATGTAGATGAATTGGCGGAGTGAATTACTCAACAAGGGCTTGGCAAGAGGAATGAGTAAACTGAGGAAAGCTGGAGAGTTTGTGGGTCTTGGGGAACATGTAGATACTTATGTCTTTGGGGTTTAAATTTGGGTAATTCACAAGTGTGAAATTACCAACCTAGTTAAAAGAGGGAGAAATTATGCAATGCTTTTAGAGAACAACTTGAATATGAGAGGAGTATTGGAAGCCAGACAGGGCATAGCAAAATTATAATGACTTTTATTTTGCTATGGTGGAACAGTTAATTGATTCCATGAGGACAATAGAACAAAAGTGACTTTCTAGAAATCTTTTTTTTTTTCCTTCTAGGAAGTGAAGCTCAGAGAGTCAGGGTAAAATTTTTCACTTAAATGTCTTTCAATTAATTGTATTCTGATTCTGAAAGATTTTTTTTCTAGTAAAAATGAAAACATGTCATATGACTGAAGAGTAAATAAAATTATGAAATAGCTTCATTTCCTAAAACTACTAGAAGTAGGTTAAACACACCCATTTGTGTTATTTTTTAGTTACTTGGATTTTTGAAGGAATGTTTTACATAATATTATAACATGCTCTCTTGTCTCTTAATATATTTCATTTTTCTGGCATTTAAGTATAGTGCCTATTACTACTCCTGCACTCCACTGTTGACACAAAATAATAGAAGTAAATTTTGAACACATTTTTAAAGCTTTTTGAGAACATTTGAGTACTTTTTTTTTAAGAAATAGGTATTTCTTTTGCTTTCATTCAGCTGGAGTAAGCTGAATAAGCAAATAGAAGATGAAATCTGTCTCTCTGTCTCTTTCTCTGTCCCTGTCTCTCTGCCTCTCCAGCTGTCTGTCTCTATATCTCTGTTTCTCTCTCTTCCTTGCTTTTAGGCATTGGACAAAAGAGAACATAGGATTATGATCCTTTAAAGAAACAGAGAAGATGTACTCCAGAGACCAGAAGGCTTGCTATGTTGAAGATCAAGGGGTTGAAATTCAAAGGCCAAGTCACCTAAAAATTTCAGGGCATAGTAATAATGAGGGGGAAAAAGCACAAGTATAAATTCTAGAGGTCTACAAAGGGGTCCACACAAGTCTTTGGATGGATGTGAATCTCTACAATACATGAAAAGAAACTACCTGAAGTTGAGAGAGGAGATATCACAAAGAAAGCAGGCTGAACAATTCTAAAACAAAGCTCACATTGTCTGGGAATAGTTCATATTTCTTCTATACAAGTGTAAATAATTTGTCAGGCAGAAGGCACTAGGTACAATGTTCAGAAGGGTTTTACATTCATAGCAGGGGTACATTAACCCAGTGCAATGAGGTGCTCTCTACACACTCTAGTAAAGATTCAAAAATAGCCTCGAAGTGATTTTACTGACTCCAATAAATTAAACTACATACCCACATAAAGCCCAATGCTATGTAAGGGAATACAACAAAACTCATCAAGAATCACATTAAATTTAACACAAAAGACAGTAAACACAAAACTAGTTGGCATGCAAAGAAGCAGAAAATCTAATTCTAATATTAAAAATTGAAATGGAGCAGAAATTTTAAAATATGACCTAACTTGAGAGTATATTAAAACAGTGATTATAAATGTGTAGCACATATTGAAGGTAGAGGAAATGTGGACATGATGTGAAGAGAAATAACCTAAATGACAATGGCTGAAAATGTCTCTGAAATAGAACACACAGTCAAATGAGGAAATTGTCAGAAGTAGCACTACTATTTTCCTGCTTTGGAGGATTGATGTTCAGAAAGACCAAATGACTTACTTGATGTCCACAGCAAACCATTAGATGATCCAGATTCAGACACACAGAGCTGATTTCTGAGTCCCTGTAATACTCGTAACTTTCCAAACTGACTAAAAGTCATCACCAATTCTTTTATGAGGAACTACCTGTAACTTTCTACAATATTACATATATCTTAGAGTTTGGAGGGTATGATTGGACTCAGTAGAGAAAATTTTAGATTATTGATTAAGTATCATTAACACAATATTTTCTTTGTTTTTGGCAACTTATGACATTTAGAATACTTGTGGGTATTGTTATTGGCCGATAATATGAACCGTATCAGGGGAAATAATTGCGCTACAAACAAAACTCCATGAATAAATAGCAAACAACATTTAACTTGATTGCAGTCAAGTTCAGCAAGTTCAAGTTGGTCATTTTTTTGTATTCTTTCTCCTTCACATTTAATATAGGACCAACTTTCAATGTTTAACTAATAACAAAAAAAACTTGTTCAATGTCAATCTGGCCACAGCTAAAGCTTCTCGAGGCCGTAATTTTGTTGTTTCCTCCATCATGGTGAAGATGGTTAACTGTGTTGGCAGTTCATAAAAGCCATTTTAACAAACCCAGTGATTTACGAGAACAGAGACTTGAGTGCCTAGACTGACAGGATAGCTAATTAATTCACAATTCTATCTTAGCAAAATTCATTTCTCTTTGGGGAAGAGATATTTCCTACCCACACAACATAAGATGCTATGAGAGAGATACTTAGCAGTCAACATATATAGATCTACTAGATTGAAAGGCTATTCAGTGAGTTTTTCAAGAAAATGAATGTTATTTAAATTTGGAAATGGATCAGTTTATAAAAAGTTGTAGGGAAAATAAAATATTTGCAATCTGAGAATGTTTTGCTTCATTTGAGAAACCATTCACTTAGACTTCTTGCACGCATTTTGCAAGAATAGGAACATTACTAGTATTTTTGATACAGTGTGTTCCTTCCTAACTTAGCCTGAGGCATGAGAACTACAGAGTTGTATTTTAATGATGGGAGCCTACACTTGTTGGAAGGAGTAGATGAAAAGGAGCAGTACAAGATAAACCTATTCTAAAATGAAAACGAGACATTCTATAAATGTGGACTTTTCATTTTAAACTAATTCTCCCTGACCACAACTTTTTCTTAAATTACAGAACAGTTAATACATCTGATTGCTATATATTCATAATATTTTTTTTCTTTGGCTACCATAGCTCATCTTTTATATAATATTTATTGAAAGCCCTCAAGCTCTCTCCCCGACCAGTAAATAGGAGGCAAAAAGACAGTCAAGGCCCTCCCTGTTGTTTTGGAGCAAACACACTCCTGAGGAAAGCAGAACAACATACAAATTTTTAAATGGACATATCAGTGATGTGTGTTCTGAAGAAACTGAAGCAGTCTTAGCACAGAAAAAGGCTTGGGTGGTAGTCTGGGAAGACAAAAATGTCCAGCAGAGCTTGCATCTTCAAAATCAACGGAAGAACATTACAACACATTGAAGAACATTTAAAGACATGGAAAGACCTTCCATGCTCCAGGATTGGAAGAATTAACCTTGTCAAAATAGCAATACTATCCAACACGATTTACAAATTCAATGCAAAACCCATCAAAATCCAAACCATATTCTTCAGTGAGACAGAGAAAGCAATCAAAAAACCTCAAATAGCAGAAGCAAAACATAGCAGGCAGAGAGCAGTGTTGGAGGAATAATAGTACCAAATGTCAAACTCTATCACAAAGCCATAGTAGTGAAAAAAATAACTAACAAACAGCAACACAAGTTCCAGAACAGAGCATGCCAGTCACAGACAAAACAATCAAGAGATGGTCAGCATTACCCTTTCTATTGGCTAGGCTGAGTCCAACCTCACAGGACTCATAGATTCCATCACAGGGTTTATTAAGGGCAGCTTTTATAAACTGCACCACAGTTCATTTCCATCACCATGACAGAAGAAATAATAGAACTGACATTCTTGCATAGTAAACAGAAGAGGAGTCTATGAAGAACCTGGAGAAACTTAGTAACAGAATTGTGACCAGTTTGACATATTAATGCTTGCATGGGTTAAATGTTGATATTGTTCCTATATGTATAAACTCCAAAGGAGAAAGAATATTAATAATAAAAGGACGACATGAAGAGGCTCCCTGTTAACACTTGTGCCTGAAGAGACACATTGTCTAACTCACCTGTAAACAGGTTAAATGCTGTTTGCTGTTCATTGGGCTATATTTGGAGGGTCATTCTTTTGGATGTTTAGATCACAAGCACATTCCAGCAGTACTGGCTGGAACCTGTTCTTTCTACCTTGTAGCTCACATGGTTTTGCAATGGTGCTTATGTGCATAACTGTGGTTTTTCTGTGGGTTTCTTTTTAAATGACAAGTTCTGGAGAAGTACAGATGATGCAGAAATTTAAAGGTCAGTTTATTTGGCCAGGTATAGAACAAAGGTAATATTTTATTTATAATAATTTATGTCATTGGACAATTGACAAATATGCCCTATTTTTTATATTCTTTTTCTTCATCTTCTTTATTGTCAAAGGGAGGTACAGAGGGGTTACAGTTTCATATGTAGGGCAAGTACATTTCTTATTTTTAAGTAGCACAGTAAGTAACAAAGTAACCATGTAAGCTTAGTTGGTTTTACTGTAAGTAAAAAAATTAAATAAAAACTTTATAAAATCAAAAATCATTAATACAGAATGATACGCTTCAGTCTATGGACACAAAAAGAATCTCTTAATTAAGCCTGCTCCTCTGACGTCTCTTTTTCAACTATTTTTCATCTCTGTACTTCCTGAGAAAAAAAGTTGGAGAATATTTTGTGTACTTTTATGTGAGAAGGGATAATATGATATTATATAATATGGTATACTTTCTATTCATAGTAACTGGTAGGAAAAGTAAGATTGTTGAAATCTTATAAGTGCAATAATAAATTATCTAGGTTGTAAATCTGTTGATAATTTCATGAATAATCAGAAATACTCCATTTCCTGATGAGACTACTTAGAAGAGTATTCCAGTGAACATAGTAATTAAGTTGTTTCCAGTTTGGGGGAATCTTTTCTTAACATTCTAAGAGAAATTAAGATTTTAGTAAGAGCTGTTCTCTATTATAAGACTCTCGGTTCTTTTCTTCTCTTTATAGAGCAAGTCAAACCTACCTTGCTCTCTTTAACTGAAAAACATTTGGTTTGAAAGAGAAATAAACTTAGAGGCAGTAATTTTTTTTGTTACTTAGTTCTAGAAGAAAGATGTAGTTGCACTCTAGACACTCTCCCCCTCCTCCCCCTCCTTTTATCCCTCCCCCTCCTCTTCCCCCTTCTCCCCCCCATCCCCAAGTGGTGAGGCTTGAACTCAGGGTTTGGGTGTTGTCCTTGAGCTCTTTTTGCTTAAGGCTAGTGCTCTACCACTTTTAGCTACAGTGCCACTTCTGATTTTTGAGTGGTTAATTGGAGATAAAAGTCTCACAGAGACTTTTCAGCCAGAGCTGGCTTTATGTCCTCATATCTTAGCCTCTTGAATAGCTAGGATTACAAGGACGTGCCACCAGTGTCCTGCTGATCTGACCTTCTTAAATCTTAGTGTGTATATGAATCATTCAAGGGTCTTATTAAAGTGCAGTTTGATTCAGAAATTCTGGGGTGTAAGTTCTGCATTCATGAAGTAGATGCTGTTGATGCTGTTACTCTATGGACCACAACTTCAGTAACAAGTAGAAATTGTTTTTAAAAACCAAGATGTCCAAAAATTTAGATTCATTGTACCTGATATGGAGTTACGAAATCTGCATGCTAATAGCCTCAATATGATTTTGATACAGATAATGCACAGATCAGAGTTTGGATTAGCTAGAAGGCAGGGTCCGTTCTGATTATGTCCGGAACCCCATGAAGAGCATTACAGATAAAATTTCTCTGCACCTATAATCTTCACATCTACTCAGTTTATGCTAATTAGACCTATTCTACAGGTCTAGGAAAGAACCATCATTGCATATACGTAGTGAAATTGTGTGGAGAATTTGAGTGTACACACTGTCCTGGAGATGATTAATTGATAGTTCATAGCTATCATTCTTTGAAGAGCTAATAATCCCTAAAATATTCTCATTCTTTGAAAAACTGATAATCCCTAAGATATTACAATCCACAAATGTGAAAAAAACTACACTAGAGGAAGTTTTTTTCAACTGAAGAATCATTTATAAATTACTATTTAACTTTTAAACTACTGAGCTCCTCTATCATGCAAAACATATAATCTGTGTAAGCTTAAAAGCCATTGATTATAAGATTATAACGTCATTATTTAATTTGAAGAATGTTTCCAATTATGCACTGAGTTATTGATTATTGGACATGAAATCTAATTTTAAAGATGTTAAAATTTTAAATCACATGCCCTGGAGTCAATGGAATGTATTATTCATTTAGGGAAATTCCCTGTATGTGGAGCTTTTTAGAAACACAGATTGTCCAAAAATAGTTTAGATTTTAATGTCTCTCACTTATTTTTCATTGTGATGTTGTTAATATGGTTAATGTGCAGTCATAGAAACTAGTCTCTTTTGTTGTTTTATTTTGTGATAAATTTAATTTCCTACCCTATGATAAATTGAATTTCAAGTTTAATTTTACAAACATTAGCATTTTAGTAAATAATAAAGAATCAAATGTATAAGCAAATTATTATATTTCTTAATTTTAAAACTATGTGAGTAATCTAACAAAATAAAATATTAGGACTTAGAAAATATTTCATATAGGGTTGGGCCTGGTTAGTACTTGGATGGGAGAAAATATTTCATATACTTATTTACATTTTTGTAAACTAGACTTTAATCTCTTTTATAATAATAAGCGATCTTTTTAATATTAAATTATTCACTAGCAACACAGGAGAACCTAATCAAAAGAAAGTTCTTGAGAAGATAGAACTATCAAAGCTTACAGTAGATACTTACCATCAGGTTTTACTATCTGAAATAAAATTATAATAATGTATACAATACTCATCAAAATCTTTGCAGGCTTTGTAAACATAAAATCCTCTCAACTTTGCATGAGTAGAAGGGTTATCAAAAACATTAAAATTTTATAGCTAAAAAGATGGAGAAAATCCTGAATTATATCTCTGCTTTGAGTATCTCCAAAACGTTTTGTATAATACATATAATGCAAAATAAAAGTCCATGTTTTGATAAGCAAATATTTCCATCTTTATCTTTGTACTAGTACTTTAAAGGAATAGCTCAAATATCATTTAGTTATTTACTTAAGAGAATCAGTAGAGGGGCTGGGAATATGGCCTAGTGGCAAGAGTGCTTGCCTCATATACATGAAGCCCTGGGTTCGATTCCTCAGCACCGCATATATAGAAAAGGCCAGAAGTGGCACTGTGGCTCAATTGGCAGAGTGCAAGTCTTGAGCAAAAAGAAGCCAGGGACAGTGCTCAGGCCCTGTGTCCAAGGCCCAGGACTGGCAAAAAAAAAAAAAAAAAAAAAGAGAATCGGTAGAAAATCTACTGAATTAATAATGCAATTTGAATAGGTACTTACAAAATCAATACCTGCTATGGTTTCAATATGAAATGACTTCTCTTATGTTTAAGGCTTGGTCCTCAGATGGTTGAGAGGAGCTTGAATTTTAACTGTGATAATGTCAACAGTTGATAATACTCTTATGTCCCATAGATACCACATGCATACAGCTGAAAGTTTTACACAGTATTTTAAATAACTTTTCAGCTAAAACAACTTTCTACAGAATTTTTCATCAGTGACATCTTGTTTTCCTCAAAATTTTTCAGATATTGGAGCACTTTGGATTTCAAACTTTCAGATATTAGCTGCTCAAGTTTCCTTAATATAAAATTGGTAAAAAAAAAAAAAAAAAGTTTCTACATCCATGCAACATGATACTAAAATGATATAAAATAATATTAAAATATTTCATCATAAATCTATGCTATTTTAAGTGAGAAGTAGGAGCCCATATCTATAATATGTATGGTCTTATGAGTATTAACTATATAAAAAGAAGTCTCAGGGGCTGGGAATATGGCCTAGTGGCAAGAGCGCTTGCCTCCTACACATGAAGCTCTCCGTTCGATTCCCCAGCACCACATACATGGAAAACGGCCAGCAGGGGCGCTGTGGCTCAGGTGGCAGAGTGCTAGCCTTGAGCGGGAAGAAGCCAGGGACAGTGCTCAGGCCCTGAGTCCAAGGCCCAGGACTGGCCAAAAAAAAAAAAAAAGTCTCAATCAAGGTATCTGAGGGTTGCAGATAATTTTGTTTTTTTCCTTTGATATTTAATACATTTGATTTGAAGTTTCATGCATTTAGCACAAATTGTTATTCATTATAAAATATTCAACATACTTTATTTTTTAAATGAATGCAAGTTTATCTGGGTAGTGGTGACTCATACCTGTAATACTAGCTACTCAAGAGGCCAAGCTCCATGGGGTTCAAATCCAACCCAGGAAAAGTCCACTAGACTCCACCTCTAAAATAATCAGAAGAAAAGAATAGCTGGAGATGTGGTTCAAGCGGCACAGTGCCAGTGAAGTAAATGAAGAGGAAAAGTGCAAATCCTTGAATTCAAACTGAGGTGCTGGAGGGAAAAATGTTATCTTGAAGATTTCATTGTAATTAGGTTGAAGGAAAAGGTATTTTTAATGATATTCCATATTATGAACTCAAGGAAACATTCATGGAAGCCCACTCAATGGAAAGAGTTGTCCGGTTCCCAATGATATCCTGACTTGATAGACAAAATTCAAATGTACAGAAAATAAACTATGAGTAAGGAAAGCAGGATACTTTCATGCTGTTTACATATACATACACACTCACTTATAGTTCCCAGAAAAAATGTATTTAGTTTGTGAAAAGAGGAAATTCTGCAGGGTTTATGGCAAAGTCATTTTGGAGGTACAGAAAGCTGGTTTGGAAAGGATACCACATTTGTCATGCCTTCTTTCATGTTTAATAAAAAAATAAGTATGATCTAATGAATGGAACTTTGTGAGAAGTCAGAAAATATCCCTGTTTCTCATTATACTTTTTTATTTATCACATGACTTTAATGAATGGCCTTCCTCTTAGCATGAGGGTCATTAATCAACCAAAGGTATGTAGAACATTTCCCTTTTTATGCACACACTTCATAAACTAATGAACACTAGTTAAAAATAAAATGCTGGAAGAATCATTTTACTTATTAGATTCTTTGAGGAACTATTAACTCTTTTCTCCTGTTAAGTACAAGGTAAGAAAATTAATCTAGGGCTTAGCCATCCTATTTTTTTAGAAAGGGAAAAGAGGAGCAGGCAATTTTTATTTTTTAAAGCCAAGTGAGACTATTGAAGGTAAGGAGCAGGTAGGGAAAAACTAAGGGACTCTTTGGTTTTTAGAGAAAGATTCGTAATTCAATGGCAGATTTTACAGTAGTTTGCAAAGTGACTCAAATAGCCTCAAAGTTCTGTGCATTACTGTGGTGCCCAGGATTGTTAGGGGATGGTTGGGAAAGTAGTAAGACCCGGGTCACATCTACCACCATAGCTCTCACTTCATAGTTTTGAATCTTACAGTGCTCCAGGTTTGAAAAATAATTTTGAAACTCAGAGTAGACTTTTGCATTTGTTGCTGTGACAGAATACCTGAGAAAGTCAAAGTAATCAAGAAAAGATTCCTTTTGGCACATGGGTTTAGCGAATTGAGTTTATTTTCACTTAGCTCTATCACTTTGGGTCTTTATTTATTGAGACAGAACTTCCTGGAAGCATGAATATGGTGAATCTGAGCTGTTCACCCCGTGGTAGCTAGGAAAGAGACTGCTGGGAGAAAGGCAGAGGAAGAGAGAGGAGAGGAACCACACAGTAGTGTCAATATACCTTTAAAGCATACAACCCTCAGTGACCTGCTTCCTCCAGCTAGGTCCCACTTCTTAATATTTCCATTACACCAATAGAACTGCCAGCTTCAACCCAGAGCTTTTGGTAGACATTTAACATCCAAGCATAACAACTTCTCTCCTAGCTTAATGATTATACACATAATGAGTTTTAGATTTCTTAAAATGCTTTCGTTGCCATAGCCATCTAGTCATGTGGACTGAGTAGATATCAAAACCACTACCTGTGAGATGAGAAAATAGACACTCAGATGATTTTGACAAGTTACCTTCAGAGTGAGGCACCTGTCTCCACTTCTCTTCCTTCTATTTCTTCTCTGAATCATCTACTACCTGTCTTGTCACAGTCATCGTTCTTTTTTGGGGGTGCGGGGGTCTTGGGGCTTGAACTCTGGGCCTGAGGCTGTCCCTGAGTTCCTTTTGCTCAAGGCTAAACATCTACCCCTTGAGCCACAGTGCCACTTCTGGCTTTTTCTGTGATTAATTGGGGATAAGAATATCATAAACTGTCCTGCCCGGACCTGGAACTGCAATAGCTAAGATTACAGGCATGAGCCACCAGCACCCAGCAGTTATGGCTCTTTGTATTGATGCATGCTCCAAACCATGGAAGTTGTAGTATATAATTCATAATACTTTAATTTTAAAAGAATTCTATTGTAAGTAACAACTGATCTCTAAGCAGCAGTGTATGAATACATGCAATGATGACAAACTCAAACCAGTAAATGCTTAGATTAGTATGAAAGATTTTTTTGAGTCCTATCTGACTAAATTTTATTTTAATCCATTACTCTTTAGATTGAGAATCCTAGAAGTTAAAAATAAAGAATAAATGCAAGCAAAGAAATAAAAAGAATAAATGAAATAAAAGCGACTAATATTAGGTCTTTATATCCAAATATAGTATGGAAGTTTTATTTAATGATTTTATAAGAGTGATGTAGGGTCTACATGGTGCAGATTATGTGTTTTCTCTTCTAGAGAGGGTTTTAAAAAATGATGTATTTATAACTCTAAGTTATATTAAAGAGCAATAACCTTAACATTTTGACAGTGGAAACATAAAGTTATTTATTTTTACATCCAATGCCATGATACCTTTGACTTTGAATTGGTCTTTGCAAAGCATATTGTACTATTTTCAAATGCACTGAATTGCTATAGATTCTGTGTGCATATTAAAAACATTTGCTCAATTCAATTACAACTATGGGAGTTGGGGGGTAGAGGATGCGGGAAATGTGTACCTGAAGCTTTCCTCAACTATATCTTTTCCCTGTGAATTAAGACATTTTGAAAAATCTGTATTGGGCTCGAGAAAAACTATTATCTTAGGTTCCAGGCAGTCTTTTAAAAAAATGTGTTCTGGCTCATAGTTTGTTTTATGAGGATATTACCATATTATAAGAAATACAAGATAAATTACAATAGCAGTGTTGTATTCCATTATATACACTTAGAAGATTTTATTTAATCATTTTTTCTGACATGAGATTTGATCCTGCATTATCATTATTGTTTATTGCTGAAATGAGCACCACAGCACATATATTATGTCTTGTACCTCTAAT
The DNA here is from genome assembly GCF_023159225.1 of Perognathus longimembris pacificus. Taxonomy (NCBI): domain Eukaryota; kingdom Metazoa; phylum Chordata; class Mammalia; order Rodentia; family Heteromyidae; genus Perognathus; species Perognathus longimembris. The sequence continues at coordinate 53,046,263 of NC_063169.1, forward strand.
AACTTTAATAGGAAAGTATGAGTAATGTTATTGTATTAGCTTACAGTTTCATGAATTTAAAATAATTGTTGCACAAGAAAATTTTTACAAATGCTGAATTGTGCATTGATTTACTAAAATTTCAGATGTCAAACCTCAGTGTATTTATTTATTTTTATTTCTTAGATTTTGGCAGTAACGAGGTTTGAACGCAGAGACACATACCTGCTCGACAGATGTTCCGCTCCCCAAGTCACATGCCCCAGCTCTTTTTTGACTTTACTCATTCTTCAGTTAGAGTCCTATGTTTTTGCCCAGGACTGATTCTGCTCTGCAGTCCTCCTCCTTATGCCTCCCAGTAGCTGAGCTTACAGGTGTGTATAATGCTGTCTGTATTATTATTGACACTGGGTCTCATTAACTTTCTGCTTTGGTTCAACTCAAAACCTTGATATCCCTGGTCTCTTTCCCCTTGGTAGTTAGTGTTACAGATGTGAACCACCCCGGTACACATTGCTTTCATTCTGTCTATCCATCTATGTAGCTAGCTATCATCTATCTACACACAGACACTCACACACGCACACATCTTCCAACATAAGTCAACTATATAAAACCATGTACGGAATCAAAGAAATCATCATGCTAACATAGGTTATCTCTGGGTTGACGAATGTTGACAGTTGTTTTCTTTATATTGGTAAATTTCTGGCTATACAATACTTTTTAAATAAAAATACAAAGAAATGTTAATGCATCCTTCTTTGTAAAAGCACACATAAGGAGCAAATATAGATATCCTCTTTATAATTCTATTTACATTCTGTAGTCTTGCTCCCTCTAGAGAGCCCTGGGTAACATAGTGTTTGAAGGACAATCCTGCTCAAATTCTTTTTGTGACTTTCTGCTCATAGGAAAAGGTAGGCCAACGTGAAGAGCCAATGTGCAGCTCCTCATGTTGCTCAAGCTTCAACTAACTAATACAGTCATTTGGAAAATATTTTAGAATACATGTCCCTAACTCTTCACCTTTTATGAAAGTCTCTGTCATACTAAGGCATGGAAATGATATGAACAAAGGCAGAATAATAGGAAAACATTAGTTATATTCAGGGCATCATGAAAAACCCAGTTATTTATTAGTTATGAGGTTCATATTTTATTTTAGTGAAAAGGTGAAATATATTTAGATTTGATATCATGACTTGCATAATAATGTTATATGATATTCATAAAATCAATACAACTATATACTACACAAATTTATTTCAGACTTTCTAATTTATGATGGGGCAACAAATGTGACAAGTTCATTTGTGATGAATCATTAAACAAAGAACAGATTACTCTGCGATAAGTGAAAAATCGATCTCCAGGACCCTGTGAATAATGATAGACTTATAATACATAACTATAACAATATAGCTATGTATTGAAATAATTTCAGAAATCATTCTTTTACTTATTACTTTAAAAATGTTAGAAAGAGGTTACAGACCAACACATTATTACTTGAACTCTCAATTTTACTCTCATACAGAATCTTAAAATTGTGTTTTGGAAATTTTTCCTTAAATGTTCTCACAACTAAAATCCTTTCATGATTGGTTTCATGTTTATACACACCTTGTAAATCTGGATGTCAGGGGGATATAAGGCAGGTTACCAGTGGATAAATCCTGCCAGCTGCTTCTGGATCCTATTTTAAGGTCACTAGGTAATTGTGTACTTTCTAAAGAGAATCTTTGGTGTGCTGTCACAGAAAAATTGGGTCTCCATGTAAAGGGCTTGGTGACTTGGAGCCTTAAATCATCTTTAAAACCATTTCTTAACCATTTTCTTGCTGAAGACTATCTCAGAAAAGAGCAGTGAATGGCTTCCAGTTGATCCATTTCTATAAAGGATTATTATTAGGCAGAACTTACTCTTAGTTCTTGGCATTTTCATTACTTCAGGCTTCTTGTAAACAACCTTTGAATTATTTCATGTTTGCTAATTGGAAATTAACAGTGTGTGTGTGTGTGTGCACGCGCACACACACACACATACTCCATAAATAAGGAAGCCTTTCCTATGACTTCCATTAGAATGAAACTGTAAGGGCTCTGTATCTGTATTTATACTACCTGTGGTGAGAGTGGTACACACCTATAATTCTAGCTACTGGGAAGACAGTAGTCTTGTGATTCAAGGCCATACCAGGGGGGGAAAAAAAAACAAAAACGTTTGACTCCCATCTAAAAAATAAAAGGGGCTGGAGGTGTGGCTCAAGTAGGAGTTCCTGCCTAGCACATGTGTGGTTCTTAGTTCAAACCCAAGTACCATTAAAACAACAATTACAAACAAAATAAAACAAGAACTTATATTACATTCCGAAATTCTAGAGCAAATTTTGGAGCTGAGGGTTAGATATACATGTATAACATGCATGTATTACCACTATCCTATGTTCCAATCTAAAAATCTCTTTCATGGCTATTTTCTTAAGCAATCATTAACATTGATGTAGTATACATTTCTGTCTATTCCATCAGAATGTAAGCTTCATGAGGATAGGAACTGTTTCTTTTCATAGGCCATCCACAGTGTAGAGATAGGTACTTGTATACATATAATAGATATTTTTAATTGACACCCAATCACTATTTCATTAAACCTGATTTAGTGTCTTCAGATGATAGCCAGTCTATGGATAGTTATACATTTGCAAACTTTAGAAGAAAAAATAGTGTATAGGAAATGAATCAAAGGAACTGATATTTTAAAAGTTACTAGCCTCATAGAAATAGCTACATGCTTATTAAAACACTCTGAGTGGCACAAATCATTTTTTTGTCATTAATCTAATGTACTAACTTCTCAAAGTTACCATCTATGTAAAAGTGTCTCTAATCTGTTAATGTTCTGAAAAATTGTACCCAATTACTTTTATGTAGAACTCGATGAAACCTAGTCCTTCTCCTACCTTTTAGTTTTCAGCCATGGAGCAAATTGTAGCTAAGCCAATTTAAAAAAAATAGTAGAATTGCAAATCCATTTGTTATTGCCTTAAAATGCAGTGAAATTCTATTTTCAAAAGTAAAAGTTGTGATTATTTTCTTGATCTATTTACTAATATTACCACAGACTAGATAATTTTTGAAGAAAGCTTCCCATTTCTGGAAGGTCAAGGGCACAATGCAGCATTTGCTAGCATCTGATAGTGTCTCCTGTAGGATCAGGACATGGCAGAAGCATCATAAAGTGAGATAGAATTAGAGTGCTTATTGCATAGTCACTATTAGGAACCTATATTATGACCACATATAATCCTAATTACTTACACAAAGTTCCATCCATAAATGTTATTAACATATCACTTTCATGGTTTTGTTTCTAAGAGACGAATTGGAGGTCCCATTCAAACTATAACATTCTACTCTTGGCTTCCAAAATTTTATTTATTTTTGGTATTGTGGCTTTAACTCCACTTTTTTTTTTTTTTTTTTTTTTGGTGGGTTCTGGGGCTGGAACTCTCTGCCTGGGCACTGTCCCAGAGCTCCTTTTGCTCAAGGCTAGCATTTGAGCCAAAGCACAACTCCTGGCCTTTGCTGTGATTTAACTAGAGGTAAGAGTCACACAGACTTTCCTGCCTGGCCTGGTTTCGAACCCTGCTCCTCAGATCTCAGCCTCCTGAGTAGCTAGGATTACTGGCATGAGCATGGCTGCCAAGCTGGCATTTTGACTCTGCCACTTGAGCCATACTTCCAGCGCAACCAAAATTCTCATCTCCTTTTCTTCTTTCTCAGACTAAGCTTACTTTTTTCTCCATTACTATCTACACAAATTTTGTGAAAATGAACTATTTTCTTGTACTGACAAAAGGGAATTATTATTTATTATGAATATCATGACACGAATTATTCAGTTAGATTCTGTATGCAATCCTGAGCTACTAACATTTCATTAAAAAGAATAAAGATACCAAAGTATTTTCTAATTTGAAAAGCACTTTTTTTTTTTTTTTTTTTTGGCCAGTCCTGGGCCTTGGACTCAGGGCCTGAGCACTGTCTCTGGCTTCTTCCCGCTCAAGGCTAGCACTCTGCCACTTGAGCCACAGCGCCGCTTCTGGCCGTTTTCTGTATATGTGGTGCTGGGGAATCGAACCTAGGGCCTCGTGTATCCGAGGCAGGCACTCTTGCCATTAGGCTATATCCCCAGCCCTGAAAAGCACTTTTTAATCCCAAATGCTATTCTAACTCTAATGTTAGCTGGAGTCAACTCATTATGATCAAATTTGTGACTATCACTTAGAGGATGAGTGGAGGTATGCTAATTATTTACTGCTGTCTCATATAACTCAAGAATTGTTATGAAGATTTAATGAATTCATTATGCTAAACAACGGAACCTGATTAGCAAGTTTCCTTTCCCTGTGTCACTTGCTTTTTAGCTTTCCTATCGTCTTCTTATTTATAAGATTTTTGAGACTTCCTAAATTATATGTTAAAAAAGGGTGAGTGGAGTGCTAATACAAAATGCACAGTCATCTCAGGAACTATTGGTTATATTTTTCTAAACAATGTTACCAACATTACTATTACTAGCTAAAGCTTCTTAGGATGGGTCAGACATTGATATTCAATAGATATTTATTTTATCCTTGTGCTAACATGCTAAATTAGATTATTATTTTGCAAATATATAACTAAAGCTTCATTCTTTGATTCTATTATTTTTACTTATATCATTTTATTAAAAATTTAAGTATTTTATCCCAATGCATATCTGAAATCACAGATATCCCAAATCCACTAACAATTCAAATGCTAGAATTGCATTAAAAGTTCGCATGTAACTTCCTTACATTGTCTTAGTTCAGATTCCGGACTCCTCTGGCTTAAATGAGAATTGACTTCTAACTGAGCATAGAATCCCTTCTTCAGTGTCAGACTACACTTTCATGACTAAATTATTTTGATCATTTATATACTTGATTGAGAAAATAATAATGTCTTCTCAATAACAGTAAGACTTACTCTTAATAACCAAATCTGGCTACATTTATCCCTCTAATAGCTTCTCTTCCAACTTACTTCAAAATAACTAGCCCTTATTTAGTTTTACACACACACACACACACACACACACACACACGATCATTATTCTTATTTTCTCTGCTAAGTCAACTTGTTATTTTTAATTTAGATATAATGACAATCTCACTGTTTATTATCCTGGAAAGTTTGTATTATACCTGGGTTTGTGCACATATGTTCTGAATGAAAGACCTGAGTTCAAGAGAAATAGCTTGTGCAGTGTTATGCATTTTCTAAGTGGAGTTGCTAGAATTAAAATATAAGGGCATTCTGACTGCAAGCTTGAATGCATAATTATTATATGTTTATTATATGTCTTCCATAAAGTGCTGACGTATTGGAGAGATTGAAGAGCAGGTGGATAGCACTAACACTGCAAACCCAATCTGTGTATCATGTTTCTAGGAGGTAATAAAATAAATTGTATGTGGTAAGGTCTGTTAGAAGACGTTTGCAAGCTGTCACTGTCTTTTACCTTGAAAGTAATTGTCTCTTACATCTACATCTTAGCAATATGCTTGTCAGTGTGGATAGCAAAAAGGTAGAGTATTTTCCTTTTCTTCTGGTTCAGGATCAATTTAGTTCTTTCATGTTTTCCTTTTATTTGCTGATAAAGGAGGAAAAAAAGAGGATAACAGATGTGAACACTTAATCACATTGCTTAATATTATGGAGTGACATGAAAACATGGTTTGCTTTATCTAGACAGATGGAGTTTTGTAAAAATAATCATGAATGCTCTTTTGTTAGACTTGCAGAATAATTACGAACTAAATTGGAGAGTACTTTCAGAAAAGGTCATCTTGACCTCTAAAGGATGTCTAGGCATTCATGATTGCCACTTTCTGAACAGTGTTGGACAGCTTGAAATTCAATTTAATTCTTCTTGCTTTAAAAGAATATGCTTAATGGAATAAAGTAATTGTCTAGAAATTAGGGAATATGATTACTTGCAACAAGTCTGCTTTAAGTGTTTTGAATGCTACTTTATAAGTCTATAGCTTTTTCTTCTTTTCTTATATCTCAAATATATGACAAATAGTGATTTTAATGTACTTGGAAAAATGTTCAATAGTCTGTGAAGAAAGAAATTCATTGGACATGTCCATTATAAGCAAATTTGTAATTCAGAGTAGTTTATATTGCAGATATTGAATTGATTTTAAGGAACACTTTCAGTCTAATGCATTGATTTGGATGAGCTAACCATTCTCAAATAGCAATTAATCACATAAGGAAGAAAATGGTCTGTAATGAGCAACTGAAAGTTTGTTTATTACAATGATAAAACTAACATTTTGACTTCTCTTTTAAATGAACTAGTGCTAGTGTGCATTTTTACTATTTATGTATATATGGCACTTAGAGAAAGAACAGGAGGGGAGTGGATACAAAAAGCTAAACACAAACACCTTACCAGGAAGTCAATCCCCTATCTTGGTTTGGTGTCAGCTTCTCCTCGGCTAGCTTTTCCATCCAGCACATCCATGTTTACCCAAAGTAAGCATTTCCTGCAAGGTAACAGGAAGGACAGGAAGTGCCATGTGCTTCCTTGTTTGGGAGAACTATGGGGCCACCAGTAAAAGCAAACACCTAATATAGGAAGAGGTTGGTTGACCTAATCAATGAGATTTTGCTTTTCAACAGAATGACTCAGTTGCTTATCAAATTTCAGTCTGCATTCAATTAGTAACTATTTAGAATATAGTGGAACATCTATTTTAGGGCTCCAGTTTAATAAAGTAAATAGGACAAATGTTGACTCCTTCAGGGGTAAGAAATAGATATACCTAATTTAGCTGTCTCACGAACAAAGGATGTCCTTAATATGATAGGCAAACATTATTTCCCCAGGACTTAGTTAAGCAATTCAGAAATTACTTCATTGAGAAAAGAAGTCTTGAGAGGAGTTGAGAAAAGGTAAAAAGTTATGTTTTTGATAGAATGTAAAGTATAGTCATTCTACTTAAGGGAATTGTTGGAGGTCATAACTTGGAGGCAAAGCAAATTGTTTATAAATGAGAGTCGTGAACTTAGATATCCATGAGGTTCTTAAATACAGGATAAAGGTGTTACTAGTGGGCAGGCAGCAGTTGGTGGAGTTGTAGTGGCCTGGTTCTTGCTTGATACAGTGTTTAATACAATGATACCATCACAGTCATGGAGAGACTACCTAGAAAGCAGGGAGGAACACAGTAAATAAAGAGGTTTTTATGGTGAAAATTTTAAAAAGCTTTTCTTAAAAATGACAGTCTAAGGAAAGTAGCAAGATGGTGGAGTAGAAGCTTTCTCAAACAGACTGCGAATAAACAGAATCTGGGTAACAAAGAGAGACAATATTTAGAACAACCAAAGAGAAGAAAAGTGCCAGGAACCACAGAAGAGGAACAAGACAGCAGAAAAGTATAGTGAAAACAGAAAGATTACAGAGTAGATTGAGTAGTTTATGGCCCTATCCACAGCTCCCCTGACAGGGGAGAGAATACAAAACCTCCACCACAAAATAAGCAAAGTGACAGACCCAGCAATGGGACATCCCTACAATCCTTCAAGCCAAGTGTGCAGAAAAAACAGGGCGGTGACCTCCAGCATGACAGGTCAGTATCTGCTAGTGCAACTTTTTATTTTTCATACTTCAGAGAATGTGTTGTGAACTGCTATCTCTTTTTTAATAATTTATTTTTTAAATTTATTTATTTTGTTTATTGTCAAAGTGAGGTACTGAGGGGTTACAGTTCATATATAAGGCAGTGAGTACATTTCTTGCCAAACTTGTTTCCTCCTCCCTCATTTCATCTTGAGTTAGGGTGTCCTGTTTGAGACTGAGATTGTTGAGTCTTGCAAAAAGGAGCAATCACAGTTTAAGAATGTTTTCAAACTCCTAGTATAGAGTTTGAGAAGGAGATGGCAAGAGGTTCATGGAGACGGAGAGGCTCTGAGGCAGGTAAGCTGAGACATTAATGGGAGGAAGGGAGGTGAAAGACTCAGCACACAGTGGTTCTTTCCTGCACTATAAGAGCAATGTCATGCCTGCGAATCATTTTAGCAACAAAGTACTTGGTACTTGGCTGGTAGGCAGCGTAGTGTCCAAGAACTGCCAATTGGCTTTGGGGATCAGTATCCAGGCAAGGTTTTATTTTCATTTAAAAATATTTTATTTTATTTTGAATTAGCTCACATAATAAGCAGAATTTGATACTAATCTACACTGGGGACTTGTAAAACATGGAATAGTTTCAGCTCAGGAATCCTGAAATCCCCAGCCACAGAGTCTTATAGTTAAACAGCTGTGAGAGGTGGTGAGGAGAAGAGGGACTTTCATGCGGGAAATCTGAGAAATAAAAGAGCTCTGAGTGACTGGGCAGTGGAGCACCTGCTGATCTGTGATCTACTCTTCCTGTCTAGAGCAGGTTGCATAGCCTGAGATTTGCTGGAGAAACAACACCTACCAGTGGTTGAATGCTCAACATTTAATAGTTATCTGCTGACTCTTGGAGGTGGCTTCCAGGTGGGGCTAAGAGTTCTGAGCAGAGGACACAAGACTTCTACAATGTCACACAAACTTGATGGGATGGGAAACTGCTAGACAAAATCTGAATGAACTTAGGTCAGTAGGAAGAGTAACTGTCACCAGTGGTGCAGACGTCAGCATGCTATTTGCCCTCCCACCCCCATTATCAGTCACATATGGAGGACTCCTGAAGGGTTATACATGTGCTGGATGAAACAGTACCAAAAAGAGGGGCCATGAAGCAAGTGGGAATCTTGCTGGTCCATAGACTAAAAGCACCAAGCAGCCAGCTGTGGGTTCCAGTACACAAAGAGGAAAAGCTTCTAAGGTACAAGCTGCACAGAAGTGGACACCTGGCAGCCCTTTAAACCACACACAAGGAATACAGGAACCTCCAGTTTTCCTTGTCTGAGTGGTGCTGGGCATCAGACCACAAACCCTGAGAATATGAGCAAACGCTTGACAACTGAGCCAGTCTAGTTATGAGAAACTATACTGCAACAAATAACTACACTGTCCTACTTGAACTTTGGGAATAGTTCATAAGATTACAGTTGTTCAAAACTTCCAAATCACTTGGCCTCTAATGTATAAATCTGAACTCATAATATGAAATATTTGAAATATAACAAATATAAAAAACAAGACAACCACTCCACAATAAGAGCACTACAGATAGTGAATAAGAAAAGGACTGAGACAAATAACTCTAAAGCATGATTATAATAAGATCAATCTAATAAAATCTGATATGTAAAAAGATCTAAATGCAAACAGGATACAAATAAACAACTAGAGAAACTCAATGTATAAACTAAGTGGCTCAGTGAAATAAGGAAAATAATGTAAGATATGAAATAGGAATAAATAAAAATACAGACACCATAAAGAAAAATATTCTAGAAATGAGAATAAGTCAAAAAACTGTGGAAAGGTTCTCCAGTACAAAATACCAAATTAAATTAATACTTAATGTTAAATCAAAGACAGGTTATGACAGGATATTTGTATTAGAACTAGTAGGTGAATAATAAGGGGAAAATATAGACTATTACCTAAAGAACAAAGTTATGAATCATTGACAAAGAAGAAGAGGTAAAAATGTAAGAAGAAAGAAAGTATAATCAGTGAAATAGAAAAATTTCCAAATTTTGAGAGAGGGACAGCATTAAGGGCACAGGAAAGTACTCTGACAAAGACAAGCACAAGTTTAAAGTGAAAGGATGTTACATTTAATTTTTATTTAATTTAATTTTCCAATGAAATGCTTGAAAACAAGCTTGAAATACTTGAAAACAAGCTTGAGTAGCTGTATGCCTACCTAATAACCAGATGTCAAACCAAAATTAGAAAAAAATAAAGGTTACTTCATATGGACAAAACGAAGAAGCCATTAAGAGGAGATAAAGATTGCACCAAACATTGACACACATATTTCAAAAACTATCAGACCTGAAAGTACAAATAAACTCCAACATAATAATAATGGATCACTTCAATATTTCATTTTCACGAATAGTGGATTCAGACCAAAAAAACTCAATAAGGGTAATATGCAAATGTATACAAATACATTGACGTATGTAGATTCAAGAGGGAACTCAAATGGTGTAATTATTTAGAAAATCAATGTTCAACAAAAATAACATCAAGAGAGGCAGGTACTTGCAAGGGGGGTGGGGTCAAGAGGAAAGTGTTAGGCTATTGGAGAAGTGAAGGAGGAAAATGCATTCAAGAGTTCAATGTGTATCCTACAAAATTAAGAAGAGTGAGGGAAAGCATGGGTGAGAGAGGGATAGTGAAAACATTGAAAGAGTTGACATTAATCAAAATGCATTGTATTCATCATTGTTCAATGGCAACTCCTTTGTACAACTAAAGATAATTTTTATTTTTTATTTTTATTTTTTTAAGTTTTTATTATAAAACTGATGTACAGAGAGGTTACAGTTTCATACATTAGGCATTGGATACATTTCTTGTACTGTTTGTTACCTTGTCCCTCATACCCCCCTCACTAAAGATAATTTTTAAAAATATAAAAAGAAAAAAAACAAGAAAATTTCAGGATTAAATGATGCTATAGATAAAATGGATTTCACAGATGGCTACAGATATTTCTAACCAACAGCTTCAGAATGTTCATTGTTCTCATCAGCTCATAAAAACCTTCTCCAGAGTATCATCAAAGATCATTACAGTGAAAACTATCTAACATCGAATAAGAAAACTGAGGAAGACATCAGAAAATGGAAAAACATCCCATGTTCATAGACTGGAAGAATTAACATTGTGAAAATGCCTATACTATTGACAGCAATCTACAGATTAGATGCAGTACAATCCTCATCAAAACACCTATGTAATCCTTTACTAGTACAGAAAATTCAAGCCAAATTTTTATGAAGAAGCATAAGAGACTCCAAATGGCCAAATAGTTCTGAGAAAAAAGCAATGCTAGAGATAGCATCATGCCTGACTTCAAATTATATCACAAAGCCATAGTAACAAATACATCATCATAAACATAGATGTAAAACAATGGAACAGATTAAAATACTCATAAATAAATCCATTCAGCTACAACCATCTAATTTTTACTGAAGAGAACAAAATATGCTTTGAGAAAAGATATAGCCTTTTCAACAAATGGGGTAGGAAAAACTGGATATCCATATGCAGATTGAAGTTAAATCCCTATCTCTCGCTAAATCTGCACTAAATCAATTCAATGTAAATTAAAAACTTTAATGTAAGAACTGAAGCTTGTGTTTAGAAATTCAATGGAAAGTATAGGCACAGGCAACAACTTTCTGAACTCCAAGAGCTTATCAGGTAAGAATAAGAATTGACAAATGGTGTTAAATCAGATCATGAAGCTTTTACGCTTCATATGAACCAATTTCCAGAATCAAGCGACAATCCACAAATGGGAAAAAATATTCAGAGATTATTCATTCAACAAGACATAGATATTCAGAATACATAAAGAATTGAAAATTAAGCACCAGAACAAATAATCCAACTAAATGGACAATCAAATTGAGCATATAATTCTCAAAAGAAGTATAAATGGCTAATAAGTATATAAAGAAACATTCATCATCCTAAGCCATAAACACAACACAAATCAAAATGACACAGAGATTTCATCTCATTCTATTCAAAATAGCTAAGAAACTAAACAATAAGTAATAATGGGAATGCATGGAAAAAGGGTCTGGGGACTTAGAAACTGTTGGTGGAAATGTGAATGAGTAGAGGCACTATGAAAGTCAGTATGCAGATTTCTTTAAAAACTTAAAAAGAATGACTATATGGTTATGTTGTAACACTCTTGGTCATGTCCAAAGAAATGTAAATTAACATGTGCCCCTGAAAAGGACATGACCAAGAGTGTTAAATGAGTGTATAAATGGCTAATAAGTATATAAAGAAACACTCATCATCCTAAGCCATAAACACAACACAAATCAAAATGACACAGAGATTTCATCTCATTCTATTCAAAATAGCTAAGAAACTAAACAATAAGTAATAATGGGAATGCACAGTACTGAGAATGAGTCTACTGCATAGGCAATGGCTCATAGGTCTGGTGCCCCTTTTGGGAGGTCAGTGGTGGTAGTGTAGGGATCTATATCAAATACATGCTGAGCCCTCATCTGATGATGTGGCCCCTGTAGGATGTCTGTAGCATTCCCCAGATATGGGGGTTGGTTTGGGGTGCATCCTCTTTTCCTTTCCCATCCTGCTATCTGCTTACTGTAACAAAACTACATATTTTTAAAGGTAGCATGAGCCTAATAGGAAGAAACATTTACATCATTTAAATCTATGTTTTAAGGCAAGGAAAAGAGTCATAATCACAATTTCTGTGACCTCCCTGACAGGATTCTAACTCTCCTTATACAGATGGTCTTTGTAAGAATGGACACCATTAAGTTTTTTAAATAGGAAGGCGTTTATATTCCTAAGGGGAAGATCATAAAACATAGAAAGGCAAAGGATTTGCAGAAAGTATGGATATAAATTGCAATCCTTTCTCAGCTTTAATTTCCCTGTATGTTAAATGGGAGTAAATATTAGCAACTATCATCAAGGATTTTTGTGAAGATTAAATGGGGCTACATTCAGTGTTTAACACAATGCCTGCTAGGAACAACACTGATTTAAAGTGATTGAGAAGACTTGCTGAGGTATTTCAACACCTTGGCCATGACTTGTTAAGTTTCAAAATTATGTGCTTTAAAATATTTTAAAATGTGGTAATATGTGACAGCAAAATACATAATTGACATAATTGGCTGTCGTTGTGTAATGCAGCTTATATTTTCAGCAATAAGATCAAAAGGATAAGAGAACATTCTATATTCAAGGTAAGGCTTGCTAAATAAACACTTTATGATTAAGAGTTAATCATAAAAATGAAAGATCAAAAATAAAAGCAAAAAGGGCTGGAGGTGTAGGTCTGGTGGTAGAGCACCTGTTTAGCGAGCAGGAGACCTTGGGTTAAAAAAAAAAAAAAAAAGGAAGGAAAAAGTTAAACTTTCTCTCTTCGCAGATGACATGATCCTATACCTAAAGAATCCCATAGACTCTACCCCCAAGCTACTAGAGCTGATACAAAACTTTGGCAAAGTTGCAGGATATAAAATAAACCTTCAAAAATCAACGGCCTTTCTCTATGCTAACAACCCGAAGACCGAGGCTGAAATCAGGAAAGCAACTCCTTTTGCAATAGCCCCCAAAAACATAAAATACCTAGGAATAACCTTAACCAAAGAAGTGAAAGACCTCTTTGAAGAGAACTTTAAAAGCTTGAAAAATGAAATTAAGTCAGAACTAAGAAAATGGAAAAACCTCCCATGCTCCTGGATTGGGAGGATTAATATAATCAAAATGGCAATATTGCCAAAGGCTATCTACAAATTCAATGCAATACCCATTAATATCCCAACACCATTCTTTAATGAAATAGAGGAAGCAATCCAGAAATTCATATGGAATAATAAAAGACCTAGAATAGCAAAAACACTCCTAAGCAGAAAGAACAGTGCTGGAGGAATTACAATACCCAACTTCAAGCTGTATTATAAAGCTATAGTAATAAAAACAGCTTGGTATTGGCACCGGAACAGACCTGAAGACCAATGGAACAGAATTGAAAACCCAGAATTAAACCCACAGAACTATGCCTACTTAATCTTTGATAAAGGAGCTAAAACAATAGTATGGAAGAAAGATAGCCTCTTTAACAAGTGGTGCTGGCAAAACTGGCTCAACACATGCAACAAACTAAAACTAGATCCTTATATATCACCCTGCACCAAAATCAATTCCAAATGGATTAAAGACCTTGAAATCAAAACAGGCACCCTGAAGACACTAAAGGAAGGAGTAGGAGAAACTCTTGGGCTCCTTGGCACAGGACAGAACTTCCTTAACAAAGACCCTGAAATGCTACAAATCAAAGAAAGGTTGGACAAATGGGACTGCATCAAACTTCAGAGCTTCTGCACGGCAAAGGACATAGCTCTCAAGATAAACAGAAAGCCCACAGACTGGGAGAAAATCTTTACCGGACATTCAACAGACAAAGGCCTCATCTCTAAAATATATGCAGAACTAAAAAAATTACCTTCTTCCAAAACAAAACTGCAAAGAACAAATAGCCCCCTCATCAAGTGGGCTAAAGACTTACAAAGAAACTTCTCTGATGAGGAAATGAGAATGGCCAATAGACATATGAAAAAATGCTCTACATCACTGGCCATAAAGGAAATGCAAATCAAAACAACATTGAGATTCCATCTCACCCCAGCAAGAATGTCATATATCAAGAAAACTAATAATAACAATTGTTGGAGGGGATGTGGCCAAAAGGGAACCCTACTTCATTGTTGGTGGGAATGTAAACTGGTTCAGCCACTCTGGCAAGCAGTATGGAGATTCCTCAGAAGGCTCAATATAGAACTCCCCTATGACCCAGCAGCCCCACTGTTGGGTATCTATCCAAAAGACCACAAACAAAATCACAGTAATGCCACCAGCACAACAATGTTCATCGCAGCACAGTTTGTCATAGCGAGAAGCTGGAACCAACCCAGATGCCCCTCCATAGATGAATGGATCAGGAAAATGTGGTACATTTACACAATGGAATTTTATGCCTCTATCAGAAAGAATGACATTGTTCCATTTGTAAGGAAATGGAAGGACTTGGAAAAAGTTATACTAAGTGAAGTGAGCCAGACCCAAAGAAACATGGACTCTATGGCCTCCCTTATTGGGAATAATTAGTACAGGTTTAGGCAAGCCATAGCAGAGCATCACAAGGCCCAATAGCTATACCCTTAGAAACACATAAGATGATGCTAAGTGAAATGAACTCCATGATATGGAAACAAGTGATATATCACAGTTATAACTACTTTCAACGTCCTATGTGTATGTGTAGTTTCTATTATTGATGATGTTTTGTATCACCTTCCTATGTTTGTACCTACACTATCTCTGTAATCTTATCTGAGTATATTGGAAACCGTGTTTACTGGTATTGGAAGTAGGAAATTCAAAGGGAATACCAAATTCGAGAGACACAGGGTAAAAAAAGAGAAATAACTACAAAAGCAATACTTGTAAAACTGTTTGCTGTAAGTGAACTGAACAACTGGGGGGGGGGAGGGAAAGGGGGGAGGGAGGGGGGCATGAGGGACAAGGCAACAAACAGTACAAGAAATGTATCCAATGCCCAACGTATGACACTGTAACCTCTCTGTACGTCAGTTTGATAATAAAAATTTGAGAAAAAAAAAAAGAAAATCATGAGGAAACAAAGCCAATTAAGTGTTTTTACATGCAAAATTCCAATAAATAATTGCAAAATAAATATAATAGATTTGTCCATTGTTAAACCCATATTTTAAATAATGTGACTGAAAAAATAAGTGATACAAAACTAAAATAGTATGATATTGTGAGAGCTGTGTAAGTCTCTCTCTCTGTGTATATGATAGTAAGTGGGTTTTACTTTAGATTGAGAGGTGTCTTAAAGTCTAAATTACAAAATTATTTGAAAAATGCAGCTTTTATTAAATATGATCATCTTCAAACTTTCAAGAAAGTGTAAAATAACATTCAACTTTAAATTCAATTTTTTTTTTAGAAAGTTAAATTTTATTTACTTTAGAGTTCAGGAACTTGTCCTAGTCTTTTATTTTTCTAATACTTGAAAATAAAATCGAGAGAGAGCAAAAGAAAACAAACACTTAAGGGGCTTGGAATATGGCCTAGTGGTAAAGTGCTTGCCTTGCATACATGAAGCTCCAGGTTCAATTCCTCAGCACCACATATATAGGGGGGAATGAGGGAGGAGGTAACAAACAGTACAAGAAATGTACCCAAGGCCTAATGTATGAAACTGTAAGCTCTCTGTACATCACTTTGTCAATAAACAAGTTTTAAAAGGGGCATGAGGGACAAGGCAACAAACAGTACAAGAAATGTATCCGATGCCCAACGTATGATACTGTAACCTCTCTGTACATCAGTTTGATAATAAAAATTTGAGAAAAAAAAAAAAAGAAGAAGGAGGAGGAGGGGGAGGGGAGAAGGGGAGGGGAGGAGGGGGAGGGAGAGGGGGAGGGGGAGGGGGAGGGGGAGGGGGGGAGGGGAGGAGGAGGAGGAGGAGGAGGAGGAGGAGGAGGAGGAGGAGGAGGAGGAGGAGGAGGAGGCAGAAGTGGCACTGTGGCTCAAGTGGCAGAGTGCTAGCCTTGAGCAAAAAGAAGCCAGAGACAGTGCTCAGGCCCTGAGTTCAAGCCCCAGGACTGGCAAAACAAAACAAAAACACCGAAGTTATTTCAGTAACTGGAGGTAAACTCTTAAGCAAGGATTTGTCCCCCAGTTTGGCTAGTGTTTCATTGATCTTTATAAGACTGACAGTTTTAGAATACCAACCAAATGATTATTCTGAATGCTCCACAGTTCGTTTTCATTGACACTACAAGAAAATGCCAAGATCTCATTGAGAGAAGTTTTTGGGTTTGTATAATATTTAATTTGCAATCAAACACTGTTTTGCTTAATATAGGAAGTTAATGTGCTATTGATGCTCCTGTCTGCAATTCATTTCTGAGACATAGCAGAATAAATACATGCCTGAGTTTTTAGGCTCATAATTTGTTTAGAAAGAAGCTATCAAGTACATATCATGCACTATATGCTTGTCATAACTATGACACTATTGATAGTCTCTCTTTGTCAACCAGAAAGGCACAAATTTGATATGGCTCAAAATCTATTTGAAAACAACTTTAGAATCCCCTAAACCCTAATATGGAATTTTAGATGGATAAACAGATGAATACCTTCAAAAGTTTTATTTACCTGTAATTATGAGTTTTGTGCCTATAGAAACCTATATAATTGTTTTGTTTTGGGTCTGTTATGGGGCTTGAACTCAGGGCTTGGATGCTGTCCTTGAATATTTTGGCTCAGAGCTAGTGCTCTACCTCTTTGAGCCCCAGAGACACTTCTGGTTTCCTGGTGGTTAATTGGAGGTAACAGTCTCATGGACTTTCCTGCCAGGCTGGCTTCAAACTGTCATCCTCAAATCTCACTTTTTTGAATAGCTAGGATTACAGGTGTGAGCCTCCAATACCTTAGAAATCTAAAACTTTACAGGTCGAAATATTTCTGAATGATAAGACAATTTTTTCTACACATTTATTTAGTAAATTTGTTTTCTCTATTAAGAGTATGGTTTCTTAATACCTTTGCTGTATCATAGAGAATTACTGCTGTGATTTTAAAAGCTAATTTAGCATTAAAATTAAAGAGAAATTTTCAATAGCAGCCCAGTTTTGTTCTTGCTTGGGCAAAGCAATTAGTCTTTAACTTCCCATTTCCTCACATACTCTCTTTCAAAAGTACAAATAATTTTCCTTACCAGAAACCTCCTAAATCTTATAACACTCACAATATATGCTGACAAGATTCAGGAAATTGGCAAGAAACTAGAAAGGGAGGTGATATGTTTATATGCTTGAATTCAGAGCTTTTCCTTTTCCTTTGCTCTTTTTGATTTAATGCCTGCTAAGAGTAGTAGCATAAAGAGTCTGTTCTTATTGAAAGTTCCATTATAATAATAATTCCTGGCAGATGTATTCATCACTATAGCAGTTGTTGACCCTACTTAACAACTTTCAAAGAACTTTTTGTTCTCAGTCTCCTGGGGTCAAGTGGAATATAGGTAAATTGAGGGGATGTTAAAAGAGAGAAAGGAAGGAGAAAATGAATACAGTCAAATGCCATATTTTCAACCTGCAAGTTTTGTTTTTAGTCTACATTTGCACACTTCAATGTAAAGGAGAGAACATAGAATTAAAAGCTTAAACTGGAGTTCTAGTCAGTCAAAACCGTACCCTTTTTCCCAATTGCAGGCCTACCAACCTCTGTACCTATTGTACCACATAAAACACTTAGCTATAAATATAGCCAAGAAGGTTATATTTAAAAGATTTACATATCTAAACCTATGAAAAAGTACAATTTGTCAATAAATACATTTAAAAATGTTCAGTGTCTTTACCTAGTGAAATACAAATCAAAACAACGTAGTCACTGTAGTCAGAATGGCTACCATCAAGAAACAACAGATGTTTGGTAAGGATGTGGGGCTGAAAGAACTCCTATAGTTGCTGTACTCAGTTCATGATTTTCCTGTCCCAGCTTCCTTCCCTTGCCTCTCCAGTCCTAGGATTACAGATTTATGCCACTCAGCTCAAACATTTTATAGGCACATCAGACTCAATACACCTAACCCAAATTCTTGACTGTGTGCCTGCTTCCCTCCCTATGGCCAAGGCATCCACAGATTGGAGAGTGTCTTGCTCTTTATAAGAAGGCCAAAATCACCAGTAAGACATAAGATGATTGATTGCCTATGATCCTTCCCCTGCTAACCTCACAGGTCTCCTCTTTAACTTCTTTGTCCCTCATTGTATTCCATCCACAGCCCCTCTTCAAGAGCTGCTTTCAGTCTCTCAGTTATTGTTCATACCATTCCCTTCTTTGTATGCACATTTTTTTCCTTTCATCCCACTCACCTTTCAGATTTAAGCTAAAGAGTCATTGAACAGTATATATAAAAATACTTATCTGTGGCTTATTGGAATGAAAAATCTTCCATTTATTTATAAAAACTAATAGAATATTGATTTGAGATTGGCATTGGCCACATCCCCTCCAACATTTGTTATTGTTAGTTTTCTTGATATATGACATTCTTACTGGGGTGACATGGAATCTCAATGTTGTTTTGATTTGCATTTCTTTTATGGCCAGTGATGTAGAGCACTTTTTCATATGTCTCTTGGCTATTCTCATTTCCTCATCAGAGAAGTCTCTTTTTAAGTATTTAGCCCACTTGTTGAGGGGGCTGTTGGTTCTTTGAGGTTTTGTTTTGGAGGAATTTAATTTTTTTAGTTCTGCATATATTTTAGATATGAGGCCTTTGTCCTTTGTATGGCCGGTAAAGATCTTTTCCCAATTTGTGGGCTTTCTGTGTATCTTGCAAGCTGTCCTTTGCCCTGCAGAAACTCTGCAGTTTGATGCAGTCCCACTTGTCCAACCTTTCTCTGATTTGTAGCATTAGAACAAGTATTGATTCTGGAGAAGTACACCTCAAACTTGAATATGAGCCATTTGAAAATCTTGTGAACATACAGATTTTATTTTATACACACTTATTTTCACTGAATTTGTACAATGAAATCATTTTCTGAATCTTGAATCTATGTGATTTTTTACAAAATAGTTGAGCTTTCTGGAAGTGCAGATTTCTAGGTCCCAGTCTCGTTCTAGTAGATCAAAATCTAATTGATCTGTTTCCCAGTAATCTATTAGATTCAGAATCTAATAGATCTTGTTTCCCAGGTAATTTTTTTGTATAAAAACTTGGGAAACATCATCCTGAAAAGCCACAGAATCAGTTTTGTAATGGCAAAAGCAAAAGCCCAACTATAATACCCTTTTCTAATCACATCTTTACTTTGTCCTTAAAGTTTTTGTCTTAAGAGTTAAAAATTCCTGAGGACTTCAAAAATCTCTTGTTTATTTGGATTATATCTGTCAACATTTTCATTTTAACAACTGAAATTGAATTATTTAAAAGTATGTATTTATTATTTTAAAATCCTATTACCCATTCATACTGATATGAATGTTCCTAGGTAACAGAATATGACGGTCTTCCTGCTGACTGGTAAGGGCTTTGGTGCCCCTATCCTTCCATCACTCCTTCCTGGACAGTGATATCTAATGTCTTTACCTCTATGCTAGCACTGGAAGGTGGTGACACCTTCAGTCTGGCACTTGAAGTGAAAACATGACAAAAACAGTGACTTTGGAATATCAGCTCTTACTCTTTCCAATTTAAATAATGTAATGGACTTCATTATGCCATACATGAATTTAATGTACTTTGATCATGTGATGATATACATATGCCTCACAATTTCTTTGTCCTTCCTTGCCCACTGGTTTCTCCCTCAAACAGTCCCTCTTTACCTTCATGTCATATTTTTTTAGGTTGAAATTCTGCATAGGAAATAAAACATATAATAAATTGTGTTTCTATGTCTGGCTTATTTCACTTAACACAGTTTATCTCTAGTTTCTTTCATTTTCCTGCAAATAAGATAATTTTGTTCTTCATTACAGCTGAAAATAAACAACAACACCAAAGTAGGGATTCCTGAAAAACACAATTAAACTGAAACTAAAAGTACAATTATCATAGAATCTTGCCATTCCATATCTACACATAAACTTCAGGGAATATAAGCCAGCATACAATAGAGATAGCTGCATGCTCGTGTTTATAGCAGCACTATCCACAATAGCCAATGTATGGAATCAGCCTAATAATTATATTTTTTATGAAAGTGAAAAAGTAAAAGAAGACATTTCCTCAAGAAGTGATTTGTGGTATAGTCTATTTAATAAGTAGACAAGAGATCAGGTGGTACTATCTCCTTTTTTTAATTTTTGCCAGTCCTGGGGCTTGGACTCAGGGCCTGAGCACTGTCCCTGGCCTCTTTTTGCTCAAGGCTAGCACTCTACCTCTTGAGCCACAGCACCACTTCTGGCTTTTTCTATATATGTAGTGCTGAGGAATCGAACCTAGGGCTTCATGTATGTGAAGCAAGTACTCTACCACTAGGCCACATTCCCAGCCTCAGGTGGTAATATCTCATGCCAGTAATCCTAGCTACTCAAGAGGCTGAGATCTAAAGGACTGCAATTTGAGGCCAGCCTAGGCAGAAAAGTTCAATAGAATCCATCCCCAAAATAATCACCTAAAAACAAACATGGCTGGAGGCAAGGCTCAAGTAAAAATGCTTAACAAGAATGAGTACAAACTTCAGTACAGACAAAAAAAAATGGTGAACCAGATGATATATGCTGAACAGTCCTGAGACTATGATATAACAAGAGGCATTACTCAGTGGAGTTCAGGAGTTCACTTGAAAAATGAAGTAAAGCTATTACCATGAGTGAGCAGGGTCAGAGCCAGAAAGGAGAATATGCCTAAAGACTAAATTTAAGAACTTAATTGTGATTGGGAGTGGTTGGGAAAGTAAGCCTGTAGCTAAAGGATGAAATAAGGAACCTAGAGAATAGTAGTAATAGAATTGGGTGATTTAGGAAGCCAGTCTGTGAACAAAGAGATGTACCAGTCCCTTCCTTCATGCTGTGCCAGAAAGTGCACTCCAGGGCTCAAGAACCCTCAAAGGCCTCCACTCAGCAAGGCTAGGCTCAGCACCAAATGGAATTATGCTGCTCTCTTTCATTTGAGTAGGTGCCACTTCTAAAGAGCTCCATCTTTCTTGTTCCAGTCTTGAACTTTCAGTTTCAGTGTTTTTATCAACATAATCACACTTTTTTCTTTTTTTTGGCACCCAACACCTTAATGTTGTGTTTGAAGCATTTCTTACTGATGTTTAATATTTGCAATACAAACACAATACCCTCCCACAGGTCCTCTTCCTCTACTTCCAAACAAATAAAATTAAAATGACAGGCTTTCTTGAACTTTCTGAGGTTGAGGAATGTTCAATTCTCACCTCCAAACACTTTAAATAATAGTCACAAAAAATTAAAATTCACTTACTTAGAACACAATTCTGATATTCTTCAGCTCATTCAACAAATACTGTCAGATATTTTCAAGTGGTTTTTGTTGAATGTGTATGTGCCTTTATAACGTATGTATGTCGTTTTAGTTGTGTGTCTCTGTTCTATAAATTATGGCTGGGATAAGACCATTAATCCTTTGAACTACTACTTTGTGTTAGGTCTCCAAGGATGTGTTGTCTGGGTAAGTCATGGCTTTAATGATTACCCACTTCTCTATGCCTACTAGTTTCCATGAAAATATATTCATTAAACCTTAACATTCTTTTTTTTTTTTTGGCCAGTCCTGGGCCTTGGACTCAGGGCCTGAGCACTGTCCCTGGTTTCCTTTTGCTCAAGGCTAGCACTCTGCCACTTGAGCCACAGCGCCACTTCTGGCCGTTTTCTGTATATGTGGTGCTGGGGAATCGAACCCAGGGCCTCATGTATACAAGGCAAGCTCTCTTGCCACTAGGCCATATCCCCAGCCCAAACCTTAACATTCCTGACCTGACATCTTGTGGCTCTACTATATTTTCCTTTTTGTCAGTCCCTGGTATCGGATATTTGACAGTCTTGTTGTTTATTTTTCCTCTCTTTTCACAGTAAGGGGACTGAATTTAGGACCTTGCACTTGCTACTCTAGCACTTTACCACTTCAGACACTCCATGAGCCCTGTTTTGCACTGATTATTTTCCGGATAAGGTCTTTCTTGATGCCTGTGTCAACTTGCCAGTTATCCTCCTATTTGTGCTGTCCCACATTGCTAGGATGACAAGTGCACACTATGTGCCCAGCCATTGGTTGAGATGAAGTCTTGTGCAAGTTTTCTTTTTGCTTAGGCTAGCCTTGAACCAAAACCTTCCAGTCACTGCCTCTTAAGTAGCTAGGATTACAGACTTGAGCAACCATGCTCACCTTCTATGTTACCTTTAATTTTCTGGATATGAATGTGGAATCACTAATGGATGTTGGGTCAGAGCTAATTCATAGTCATTTCTAGGTGCTTCAGGATAGAGCAATACCCACATTTAGTCTGAGAAAAAATTCTAGTTTTCTCTGCTTTATTCATTTGTAAGCACTTAGGTTAGGTTTCCCTATTGGTAGAGAATTATTTAATATAGTTAGAACAAGTTTTTTTACATTTTTATTTTATTGTCAAATTGATGTACAGAGAGGTTACAGTTTCATACGTTAGGCCTTGGGTACATTTCTTGTGCTGTTTGTTAATCCTTCCCTCATTCTCCCCCCTCCCCCCCTTCTCTCTACCCTGATGAGTTGTTCAGTTGGTTTACGACAAATGGTTTTGCAAGTATTGCTTTTGGAGTCGTTTCTCTTTTATTCCTTTGTCTCTCGATTTTGATATTCCCTTTCACTTCCCTAGTTCTAATACCAGTATATACAGTATCCAGTGTATTCAGATGAGATACGGTGATAGTGCGGGGACAACCACAGGAAGGGATACAAGAGGATCATCAACAAAAAAGCTACTGTTTCACATTGTGTGGTGAAAGTAATTACAAAAGTGATATAACAGTCATTTCTATAACATGAAGTTCATTTCCCTTAGCATCATCTTATGTGTTCATAGGGGCATAGCTATTAGGCTCTTGTGATCCTCTGCTGTGACTAGCCTAAACCTGTACTAATTATTACCTATGAGGGAATCCATAGAATCCATGTTTCTTTGGGTCTGGCTCACTTCACTTGGTATAATTTTTTCCAAGTCCTTCCACTTCCTTACAAATGGGGCAATGTCATTCTTTCTGATAGAGGCATAAAATTCCATTGTGTACATGTACTGCATTTTCCTGATCCATTCGTCTACTGACGGGCATCTGGGTTGATTCCATATTTTAGCTATGACAAATTGTACTGCATTGTTGTGCTGGTGGCTTTAATGTGTTCTTGTTTGTGGTCTTTTGGGTAGATACCCAAAAGTGGGGCTGCTGGGACATAGGGGAGCTCTATGTTTAGCCTTCTGAGGAATCTCCATACTGTTTTCCAGAGTGGCTGACCCAGTTTACATTCCCACCAACAATGAAGTAGGGTTCCCTTTTGGCCACATCCCCTCCAACATTTGTTATTGTTAGTTTTCTTGATATATGACATTCTTACTGGGGTGACATGGAATCTCAATGTTGTTGTTTTTTTTTTTTGGCCAGTCCTGGGCCTTGGACTCAGGGGCTGAGCACTGTCCCTGGCTTCTTCCCGCTCAAGGCTAGCACTCTGCCACTTGAGCCACAGCGCCGCTTCTGGCCGTTTTCTGTACATGTGGTGCTGGGGAATCGAACCTAGGGCCTCATGTATCCGAGGCAGGCACTCTTGCCACTAGGCCACATCCCCAGCCCTCAATGTTGTTTTGATTTGCATTTCTTTTATGGCCAGTGATGTAGAGCACTTTTTCATATGTCTCTTGGCTATTCTCATTTCCTCATCAGAGAAGTCTCTTTTTAAATATTTAGCCCACTTGTTGAGGGGGCTGTTGGTTCTTTGAGGTTTTGTTTTGGAGGAATTTAATTGTTTTAGTTCTGCATATATTTTAGATATGAGGCCTTTGTCCTTTGTATGGCCGGTAAAGATCTTTTCCCAATCTGTGGGCTTTCTGTGTATCTTGCAAGCTGTCCTTTGCCCTGCAGAAACTCTGCAGTTTGATGCAGTCCCACTTGTCCAACCTTTCTCTGATTTGTAGCATTAGAACAAGTATTGATTCTGGAGAAGTACACCTCAAACTTGAATATGAACCATTTGAAAATCTTGTGAACGTATAGATTTTATTTTATACACACTTATTTTCACTGAATTTGTGCAATGAAATCATTTTCTGAATCTTGAATCTATGTGATTTTTTTACAAAATAGTTGAGCTTTCTGGAAGTGCAGATTTCTAGGTCCCAGTCTCGTTCTAGTAGATCAAAATCTAATTGATCTGTTTCCCAGTAATCTATTAGATTCAGAATCTAATAGATCTTGTTTCCCAGGTAATTTTTTTGTATAAAAACTTGGGAAACATCATCCTGAAAAGCCACAGAATCAGTTCTGTAATGGCAAAAGCAAAAGCCCAACTATAATACCCTTTTCTAATCACATCTTTACTTTGTCCTTAAAGTTTTTGTCTTAAGAGTTAAAAATTCCTGAGGACTTCAAAAATCTCTTGTTTATTTGGATTATATCTGTCAACATTTTCATTTTAACAACTGAAATTGAATTATTTAAAAGTATGTATTTATTATTTTAAAATCCTATTACCCATTCATACTGATATGAATGTTCCTAGGTAACAGACTATGACGGTCTTCCTGCTGACTGGTAAGGGCTTTGGTGCCCCTATCCTTCCATCACTCCTTCCTGGACAGTGATATCTAATGTCTTTACCTCTATGCTAGCACTGGAAGGTGGTGACACCTTCAGTCTGGCACTTGAAGTGAAAACATGACAAAAACAGTGACTTTGGAATATCAGCTGGCAAAATGATCTGTTTTATTAGCTGTAAGAAGTAGTTCAACACTTTTTCCTCGATTGTTCTGTGCTTTGAATACAGTCCTGACCCCTTTTCTGTGTTTCTATTTCCTGCTGTATTTGTTCAGCCACTTATGACTGAAACATAATTTGCTGGCTTATATAACTTGAAAAGTC
The DNA here is from genome assembly GCF_023159225.1 of Perognathus longimembris pacificus. NCBI lineage: Eukaryota > Metazoa > Chordata > Mammalia > Rodentia > Heteromyidae > Perognathus > Perognathus longimembris. The sequence goes on from NC_063169.1 coordinate 53,071,646, forward strand.
AGCATAGAAAAGCTATAGAACTGATTTTGGACATGTTCAGTGGTCATCAGTCCTTTCTCTCTTTTTATTCCCAACTCTACTTCCTCTTTTTTGGCATTATTCCTATGTAGACTGGTCTTTTCCATGTAGGAAGAAATATAACAACCAGTATGCAGTCTTTACAGAAGGGCAAACATCTGAATTTTTGCCAGTGATTAACTTAATCCCAGATTAAAGGATGATAACTGGCCAGTCAAGGTAATATGTCCATTCCTAGCAGAAAAGGGGAATCCTTGGTTGGAAACTCTTCCAGAAATCCACATAGAGGAAGGTAAGGAGCTTATAAGGGGATTCAAGGAAGGTGGAGGGAATTTGCCCTGTACCTATTCCTTCTAGTAAAATAAAAGTTATTTTGCAGTTTTCTAAAAGTATTTGTAATTTTAAAAACTGAATTTTTAGTTTGAATTAGTTTGCTGTAATTAATTTCTCTGTAAGCAACTGAGAAAGATTCCAAATTATAAATACAAGGTTTTAGAAATCTCATTCTGCACCTAACCTATTATTTTTCATCCCCAACCAGGCATGGCTTATGGTCTGAAAAACTTGTGTGTTTCACTCTTGATCCTTCCAGAAGCTACTGTTCCTTATACTTTTTTTCAACATAGATAATATCCAATATTTTGATTAGTAAATGACAGGACTGAATCCTTTTCGCCCTCAAATAATTTTCTTTTACCATAGATGCTATTTATAGAATGTCTTGCTAACCAAACAAATATTTATTTTCCAGATATTTATTGACAAATACTTACAGTTCTTATTCTCGTAGCACACTGCAGTCAGAGACAGAAATAAATATATAGAGCACGAAGGATAGGAAAAGTGAGCTTTTTCCATAGGATGATTATAGATGAAACTTTTAAGAATACACTTGAGCAGGGACTGCTTAGTGCATCAGGAACCCTGACACGGGGAGATAGTAGAACAGGGCACATTAGGCAGGAGGGCAGGAAGAACAAAGGTTCTGAGGTATGAATGGCCTTGGCCTGTTCACAGGGAACAGCATAAAGGGCAAGGTACTGGCTCTGATTTGGGGTGAGGATGGATCAGTAGAGGATCAGGTTAGAAAGGTAGCCAAAGGACTTTTTATCTCTAAAGATCAGAGAGACAGTACCAACAGAAGCACTACCATTTACTGATACATTGCTACAGTGTTTTAATGAAATGTTTACTAGAAATGAAACAAAGTGTGGTATGAATTCATCTCACTACTGTTTCAGAAGGGCTTAAAAGCATTTAATTTCCATGTCCCATCCACTAAAAATGCATGATGTCATACTCTGGGGAGCAGTTCATTTCATAATTTGAAGTGGAACCAACAAAACATGACTCTGAAAGGAAATGAAGGTACAGAATATCATAAACCAGTATACAGTCATCTATCATGACCCTTTCTGGGATTAACTTGACAAAGAATAGAATTTTACAGAAACAAATCAGAGGAAAAAAATAGCCATAGTCCATTTTTCCTCAGTATTAATCAGGATGAAATAAAGTTAATATGATGTGCAGAAAATATTTTTAGAGTTGGTTTCCTCTGTACTGAGATGAGGAAAACAGCATAAGGAAGGCCAAGTGAGCAGACTTGGTAATGAGCTGTGGGATTAGAGAGGATGTAGATCTGCAGAGAGGCTTCTGAGTCCATAGCACAACTGCTGCTGGCCAGCTGGCACTCACCCTGCCCCAGGCTCTTTCATGGGCCTGGCTCTCAGAACAAGAGGAAACTGTGCATGTGTGCTTTCTAATGCCGACTCCCTTCCCTCCCTTCCATCTCTTTCAAAATTGTTTACACTGATACTCACATACTTTCCATAGGTCATGAAAGTTGGTTGTATATTATAGCCACAGAATTACATTTTCAAGGGCAGGGAAAGGCTGCCAAACCAAATCCTTGCCAGAATTATCTAAGCTAGTCTAAAGGTTTGTGAATGACAGTTAAATGGGTATACGTGGAAGAGAGAATACTAGGTAAAGGAAGTAAATGGGACCAGTGGGCATCACTGATCCTACACTGGCATCTCTTTTGCATGATCGCAAAACATTTTAAGAATTCAAGCATTTTCATAATAATGTTTTATGAATTCCTATAAATTACAAGCTGGAGGTAGGCCAAGTGTTACTTTAGCTGAGAGAACATATGCAGTTTTTCATGATCAATAAACTGCTGCTTAATGAAAAATATGTGTATGACCAAATAAATAGGCAAATATCAGATTACCAAAGTAAAAAGTAACCATGAGAGCCTTTCAGAAGGAAAAATTTCATTCAATTTGAAATTTTCCACGTGTTTTGATATGATTGAGTTTTAAGTAGCTCAAACACTAAGGGCATCAAGGGATATCCATGACTTATTAATGAACCTCAACTTTAATTTTAATTTCTAAATTTGTCTTTCTTTTGGGTTTTGAAGCTTAGTTTTGTATCCATTTGCTTTGGAGTAAAACAACATAAAGACTCAAAAAAAATCACATCTCTTTGATAATCCAATTTTTTTTTTCAAGGAATGAAATGGTTTAGTTTCAGCCACTTCCCTTACTGTAGCTGAAAGCAAGAAATGGTTCTTTCATTCTCTGTGATGGGGCTTGAACTCAGAGCCTAGGCACTGTCCCTGAGCTTTTTTACTCAAATCCAGAGCTCCCCCACTTTGAGCCACAGCACCATCTCCAGGTAAGAATTCCCAAGAAGTACCTGATAAGAAAACTAATGCAGAGGAAGAATTAATTTCATTATTATATCCTCATTAATGATGTGTTAGAAAAAAGAAAATTAGTTGATCAACTCAGTGTGTGTGTGCATGCATGTGTGTATGTGCCTATGTGTGCGCGCACGCATGTGTGTGGTGGTCCTAGCTGGGGCTTGAACTCAGGGCCTGAGTGCTACCCCTGAACATTTTTGCTCAAGGTTAGCACTCTTCCACTTGAGCCACAGCTCCACTTCCAGCTTTTTGCTAAGAAATTGGAGATAAGAATCTGATAGACTTTCCTGACCAGGCTGGCTTCAAACCACAATCCTCAAATCTCAGCCTCCTGAGTAACAAGGATTCTAGATTTTAGCCACCAACATCTGGCTTATAAGACATTTTTTTCTGTCTATGTCTATTAAAAAATAAAATATTTTATTATAGTTAAAAATTGCTGAAATTAATGTTTTATTGAACTATTAATTTAGTAAAGATAAACATAACTATAAGAATTGAAAACACAAAAATAAAGCAAGAAATATTACATATTACTAAGTTAAAAACATTGTTATGAGAGTTACAAATGCATGGATTTTAGACATAAGCAATGGAAATTGCTTAGGCTTTGCACATCAGTAGCAAAATGTAATCCAAAGGATAAATCAGACATTTAACTTAATAATTCATCTTTTAAGTTTTTTTCTATATTGTTTTGTTCGTTATTTAGAGGAAATAAACGGAATATCTGTATCTATATGGAGTCATCTTGTGTTAGCTTGAGAACATTCTCTACTTTTAATAAATTGAGCTTAAAAAAAGAAAAGCAACTTGTTGCAGTGTTTTGTAAAATACGAGGTAACAAGTTGAACAAGAAATGTACTCACTGCCTTACATATGAATCTGTAACCCCTCTGTACCACACTTTGACAATAAAGAAAAACATTTAATAAAAAATAATTTGTGTGTTTAGTTCAACTTTGGTTGGATAAGGGTTTTGTGGCATTCATTATGTTGCACTTAGTGTGACAAGGAAGGAATAGTGAAAATAGAATAACCCCAGAGATAGGAAAGTTGGGAATTAAAGGGATAGAGAGAAAAAGAACCATGTCATGGAGTTCAGTACCAAATTCCATAAGGCATGGAGCCAAGTGAGGCTACTTTTGTCTGTTAGAGTCAGAAATAGTATTAACATTAAAAGGTATATTTGAAAATGTCAAAAGTATTCTTTAAAATCAGTGAAAACAAATTTTAACAAATTTTACAAAATTAGAAAAAATTATAAAATTCAAAAGAATCACAAATGACTTTGAATAGTTTTATTAGTCTTTAGAAAGAACAAAGCTTAAAGCATCACACTTCCTGCTGCAAAAAATATTGTTCTTTCCCAAATATACAAAGCAAAATAAAATAGGTCTAAAAGGGAAAATAGACTCTACTATAATAATATTAATCTATAGGATTTTAGTAACCTGCTTTCAAGTAAAGACATATCATCCAGATTGTCAACTAACAGTTAACTTGTACCCTGGATTGCCAAATGAAACTAATAGTTATCTACAACAGAACAAACCATCTAACAATATCAGAGGAGAGGGGAGGGGAGAAGAGCAAAATGAGGAGCAGATACAGTATTTGTTGATTACCACCGTCTTCATCATGATTGCTTCAAGATACCAGATGAAAGCTACAGGAAGCAGGAAAAGAGGCAGGGAGCTGTGAGCAGTCTTAGGAAACAATGGGTTCTATTGAATGAATCAATTTGGTGGGGGGTTAGAGAGAAATGGCATAGGGTATGTGTTGGATACTCTGGGTACTTGGTTAGGAAAATGGGTAGAGGAGCAGGTATGAAATAGGAAGTTATGTGTTTTGCTTTATCTAATATTGGTGGCTTCAGGATGCAAGTAAACATGTTTAGGAGAATTACAAGCTCAAAATAGTGTCAAGGCTCATTGTTGATAGCTGGATATCATTACATGGGAATGAGAAGAGCCTGAAAAGATGAAGATGGATGATTGTCTCAAGAGGGAAAATGAAAGTTGAGCTTAATTGAGATCAAAAGCAGTTGAATTGTTTATGTGGTCTGAAGCTAGAGTCATCATATATAGATCAATTCAGGAGAGAGAGGGTCAGAATGCCTACTTCCACAGGACTATACGTAACTGATTTTTGATGCATAGTTGCAAAGGTTAGAGACACACTGAGAGATTTATGGAGTGCAATATTTATTTGACATCTAAAGAAATAAAACAAGGCTTCTTATGAACTCCTGCGGAGATTGACTTTAGATACTGAAGAACAGCTTGACACTACCGATGATTAGACACTAGAAGAGTTTATTAAACTAAATGGTTAGAAAAACTACTTTTACATCTGAAATATATCCCTGTAGTCCTGCGGTTTTCAAACTCTGTTTCTCACAGTGTTGTGGGGGGCAGGGGTGGTGGGGCTGCAGGATGCAAGAGAAAGGTAGGAAGAATGGTTCACACCTCCCACCTCCCCCTCCATGACCGGAGCACTGTGTGGTCTCACAGGATAGAGCTTTGCTTTCTTTTTTTAATTCCTTCTTTCCTTCCTTCTCACTTTTTCCTTCCTTCCTTCCTTCTCACTTTTCCTTCCTTCCTTCTTTCCTTCTTTCTTTCCTTCCTTCTTTCCTTCCTTCCTTCCTTCCTTCCCTCCCTCCCTCCCTCCTTCCTTCCTTCCTTCCTTCCTTCCTTCCTTCCTTCCTTCCTTCCTTCCTTCCTTCCTTCCTTCCTTCCTCCCTTTCTTCCTCCCTCCCTCCCTTCCTTTCTTCCTTCCTTCCTATTCCAGTACTGGAAATTCAGGTTTCATGCCTGCTAGGCAAGGACTATAACACTTGAGGCTCTCCCTTAGATCTTTTTATATTAATTGGTTTCTCAGATAGGTTTTCACCAACTTAGCAAGATCTGTCTTTTAATTCTGACCTTCCTCTGCCTTTTAAGCAGATAGGAATACAGACAGAGGTGTACCACTGTGCCTAGATTCTTGTTTTTCTTTTGTAATAGTCCTTAAAATTTTTTCTTTTTTGGCAGAACTTTGAACTTCGATCCTTTTCTCTCCATTTAAGAAAAAAATAGTTCCTACCTCTTGTCCTGCCCTTTTGTAAACCACCCTCCATAGTGCCACCAAGTTAATCACCTTCAAACACAAATCCAAGTTGGTATTGGCTTCTGCAGGGAATTTATTGACTTCCTATCCTCATTTGTATAAAGTTAAACTTTAAGCACTCTGTGATCTGGCATCTGCTTGTCTCTCTCCTTTCTCCTTTTAAGAAAGGTCTATATTAGTTCTGTGTTCCTTAGCCATAACAAACAACTTGCACTTACTATGCCCTGGAGGTCCAGACTGTCTTGTTCATAGTTAGCTCAACTTCCCAGCTGCAGCTTTGGCACAGCCTGCTCCCCAAAGACTCTGACCTCCCTTTATCTAATTGGAAGTCCTCTTCTTGAAGTCCTCTTCTGTGACTTCCCTAGAAACATGTGAACACATCTATGATAGCACATAAGGCTTATTGTTGAATTAATTGATATTTCAGGTTGTCTCTCACTGAATGGTGAGCAAGGCCTTGAGAAAAGGGAATGGCATGTCATCTACTCTCCCTCCAACTTGGCATGATACTTGACTCTCAGCCTTTTGTTCAACAAGAACATGAATGTATATCATCCTTTTTGGAGATTAAGACAACAGATATTCTATGCTTGATTCATTTGAAAAAAGCTTCGTCAATGAATATTGACTAAACAACATCTTAAAATTTCATTTACATGTTTTTTTAAAAAAATAATGTATCACACTTTTAGAATTAAATTGCTTTTGAAAATATGATATTTGAAAATAAAATTTCTGAACAATGGGTAAGAGACTGACTTTAAAATATAAATTAGGAAATATAGAAAAAGAATAATTTATGTTAAAAGATCTCCCATGGAAAATTTAAGGATGATGAAAATGAATGGAGAGAGTAGGGAGAAAAAGAATTATAGTATCCTACAAGATAAAATAAAAACTCAGTCTATTTAGAACCTCTTTCATTTCACCCCAAAGGAATTTGTGAACCACATTACTGGCTGTTCTTTTATACTGTCTTTTTTAAAACCCCATTTAAAGCTTTCCTCCACATCTTTAAAATTGTTCCACTTGGCCATAAATGGGAATTTTTCAATGTAAAGATTTATACTTCTGTTTGTTTTTAATGTTCTACATCATTTTATCTTAAAATGTTATATACACACACACATATATATATATATATATACTTTGTTCACATCTTTAGAACTTGTGAGAAGCATATTAGAATTTCTGTGACTGTTAACATTTTTACTCCATCACTTTTCTTTCTCCACTGTGCTTCTGTTGTATCCTTTAATTCAAGTATAATTTGTCTGCTGCACACCCTCTGTTTGAAGAAATTGAAAGTTTTGAATGACTCTACTTTTACTTGGCTCTTTAGAACTTGTTTCATGACTTCCTTTTATATTTTGCAGAGGTATTGTCTTTCTTTATGTTTTAAATAAGATAAGCACATTTATTCTAAACTATTTTTCATGTTCTATTATTATTGGTTCCCCATGTTTTTTAAACTGCCATTTATAATGCCTGGTACCTTGTTTTGTTTTAATTTGATCATGAGTTTTCATCAGATGAATGATATCTTCTGATTTCCCAAGTAACCACACACACACACACACACACACACACACACACACACACATATTCAGCCTGGAATTCTAAGTGTACTGATAGAGTTCAGTTCCCACTCCCATTCTCCATTCAGTCTTGAGTTTTCCTCTCCCTGGAACAGCCTTTCTACCCACATGGTGGGGCTGTTGGCTTGTTTCCAGTATTCTTCTTTGACATACAGGAACAGACATTTTGATTACTTCAGGATTAGTGCTGTGTTTTCCTAGGTTCTGATTTTGCACAGGGAGCCCAATTTTTTTCCCTTTATTGAGATTAAGTAACTACATAAATTTCACAGTACTCATTTTAACCTTCCCAATGGCAGATATCATCATTCTAATCTATAAAGCTTATGAACTCTACAAACACTAACCGTAAAACAATTTCTTCCAGAGGGTGATATGTACATTCCTTTCTTTTTGCTTAGTATCATCTGTTCCCTCTTTTTCTCTCATTTCCTCCCTCCTGTCACCACCCTTGAGTTGCTTAGTTCCCTTTCATCAATGTTCATTGCAGCTGTTGGGCCCCTCTGCTGTATTTTTCACCAGTTTTCTACTCATTCTGTGCCCTTCTCCCAGCTTCCCTCCCTCAGATGTGTAGGTGTGTATACCATGTGTGAGGTAAAGAATATAGAGTCATCTAAAAATAATAAGACAATTTCAGAGGAGGTCCTTTGTTTCTGTTTCCTTATCTTTGGGGTTCTTTTCAGTCTGTATATTATTTTATGTACATATGAAGAGGTGCTTGGGTCTTATTATTTGGTGCTTTTATTCCAAGACTGTCCCTTTTTGTTCTCACTGTATATTGGTATTTTGAGCCCTGTTTACTTTGTCATATCTCATTGTGTTTTAAATCTAACACCCATATACGAGGGAGACCATGTGCTGTTTGTCTCTCTGATCTTGGCTTGTCTCAGTCAATATGATTTATTCTAGTTATGTCAACTTCCCTGTGAATTCCATTATTTTATCCTTTCTAGTGGCTGTGTAAAATTCCATTGTATATAGGTACCACATTTTTGGATCCATCCCTTTGTAGTGGGGCATCTGGGTTGTTTCCATATCTTGGCTATTGTGAACAGTACAGCAATGAACATGGAGGTGCAAGTGTCCTTGTCGTGTCCTGGTTCCTGTAAAGAAGGCCAATTCTTATTCTTGCTGTAAACATATTTTCCTGAGCCAGATTCTGGTAATGAATGGCCCTAGAAACCTCAGGTTTTGAGACCTATCTTCTTTTCCAATTCTGAAGACATTGTTATGCTTCTTAGATGTTCTGGCATTTTGGAGATTTCTTATTTTTTAGTTCTGTGATGTGTTCCATATCCCAAAGTACTTTTTCTCTCTATTTCTATATGTTTGGAAGTGTGTGCAACACTGTTACATATAGAGAACTGCCAACTAGCTATTTAAAAATTTTTTTTAATTTATTTTTGCTCAAGTACCATAAAGGCAAATCCTCGTGTTCTTCTTTGGCTTTCTTATTCATAGCTGATGCTTTACCACTTAAGTCATACCTTCAGTCCAGAATTTCACTGGTTAATTTGAGATGGAGTCTTGGAGACTCTTATGCTTAGGCTGGCTTTGAACTTTGATTCTTTATGTCTTAGCCTCCTGAGTAGCTAGAATTACTAGTGTGAACCACTGGTGCCGGTTTATTTCTTGACTATGTAGTCTTTTGTGGCTATTGTTCTCTCCATTTTGGATAACATCTCAAATGATCTTAGTCTTTTGCAAATTTACTCATTCTTCCAGGACTTAAAAATTTGCTGAAAATAAGTTCTTTAATTTTTTGTTTTGTTTGCTTTTACCCCTTTGAGAGAGCAAATTAACCTTTGTTTCTTTTCTGAACTCTTTTGATATCTGTTTACTGTTTAATCATATTCTGTTGTAATTTATTTTATGATACTCATCATCTTGGTGAAAATTTAAGGCCTTTGAAATTTGAAGTATTTTTTAACTGCTTGACTTTGTTGATAGTTACAACAGAACTGTTCATACAATAAACTTTTCCTAAAACAGAGTAACTATCATTTTAGAAAAATAAAAAGATAAAATTTAAAAGGATTCAAGTACCCACGAAAATGTGATTTATTATTTTTCTTCTTTTGTGTGAGTCCTGGGTCTTGAATTCAGGGCTGAGGTACTGTCCCTGAGTTCTTTTTTGCTAAAGGTTAGCAATCTACCACTTGAGCCACAGCTTCACTTTCATCTTTTTAGTGGTTAATTGAAGATAAGAGTCTCATGTAAGTATTTGGGATTATAGATGTGTGCCACTGGCTGAATTCTTTTTTTTTAAATTTGTGTTTGCTCATTTTACTCAAAGTTCATGAGTATACAAGGCCAGAGTGATTTCACACAAAGTCTTAAGGTTTTAAAGGAGAACTAAGGGCTTTGTCAAGTAGTATACAGTTAATACTAGCTCAATCCCAAGAGATGTGTTTGTGCCAACAAAAAAAGCTTCCTTGAACTAGGAAGAAGCAGCTACTTTTGCAATGTCTGCTTAGAATTTGGTCCTGAGTAAATGAATAAGCAAATAGCTGCTTATCAGAGCTACTTTTACAGGGAGTTCCAGTTCATGGGAGCTTAGGAAGGTAAGGGATGCAAATTGCATTCCAACACTGAACTAGCCAATCAAATTCTGAACACTTTTGAGGTCTTTGGCTTTGACTGTGAACATGGAAACACCCAAGGGCACCTTCAAATTAAAAATAAACACACTGATCTAAAGAGACCTGGATGTGTAATTTGGTGCAATTTTAAGAGGTATCTTAATATAGTAACAGACTCTATAAAGAAAATCCAGGTAAGGTTATGTCCTTTCCAGATACACATGTATATAAATGACCTTTCACTCTAAATTCAAATACTTTAAGTATAACTCTGCTCCCTAAAACTTTGCCTATAAAACATGGTGCCAATATTTTAGTTCTAATCTGATATTTATAATCTATTATATATTACATCAATAAAAATAATAGCTAACATTTGTTTCACATTTGTTTTGTGGTAAGCTGTGGTCTTCTTTTTTACAATCATCTGTCATAGTGCCCAAATAATCCTGTGATTTTGCTCTTATCTCCCACTTGCTGATGGGAAAAACAGAGATACAGAAGAATTAGTAATTTACTCAACAAACAGAACAATTTTTAACTACAGTGAAATTCATTTCTATGGCACTATTTTTGAAGGCATATTTTGTCAGGTTTTCTTGGAGAGTTTAAGTTTTACTGTGATGAAAGGGGAAAATAGCATTGGTTAACTCATCAGTACCTTTGAATCAACTACTTACAATTTTTCCCATGTTAGTGTCTTTTTTTCTAGAAACTTTATTATCATCACTAATTCCAGTTTTAAAGAGAGGAATGTTAGCCACTGTCAGAAAGTTGACAGAGAAGATATGGAATAAATGTAAATCCAAACTTTCATGCTTTCTTCACTCCACACTTGCTTAAATTTGGATCTTCAAAGACCTCCACATCCCATGAGTTTACTTGCCAGTCTGTGGCACTATTGGGAGGTAGTGGAAACTTTAAGAAGTGTGGCCTAGTGGAAGAATTTACATCACTGTGCCACTGAAGCATTCATACCATTAACAGACCATTCATACTTGAAATGTGATAATATAAGATGAGCCACAAAACCTATGGCTTAGGTCTATATAATTTTAACATCTATATAATATAAATACAAGCTAACTTCAATTAGTGTCTTTTAAAAATCATGTACAATCTAATAGTTCCTATTAGGCTGGCATTTAGAATATTTCCATCATTCCTAAAAGAATATTTGAATCACACAAGAAACAATGTTCTCATAATCTAGAAAAATACATCAAATAAGAAACTTGCTGTTGGAGGGATTAGATCATATTAACACATTTTCTATCTTAATTAACTGTTTTTAATGTATAGGTAAGGGGGTTTTCAATGAACTGAAACTTTGAAAAAAGGAGGTAGGAGCAGTGTAGGAAAAATAATTTCATTGGTTTTCAAACTTTGCTGTGATTTAAAACCATTTGGGAAATTTTCAAAAGAGAAGACCCAGGACCTCTCATTTGATTGTTCTGCAGTATGACTCAAGTTGGATGATACTAATATGTAGCAATGTTTGAGAACCATAGGTCTACAACTAAGAATCAAATGCATAGTAAGTCAGTACAAACTCACACTGTTCCTCAGCTCCTAAGACTGATTTCACAGGCTTGTTAAGCAGTTTTATTTATGTTAACTTACTTTCCCAAGTAGGTGATCTTACTTCTAGAAAGAAGTAGGATTCTCTATAAATGATTAATTAACTTTCTAGTCAGATTAGTTCTTGGTGAATCTAAGAGTGGGAGGCAATTATCCCTTCCCTCATCCACACAGGTTAGTCAGCCTGAGGAAGGCATGCTTCCATCAAGATTCCAGACTTACAGAGTCTTTAGGCCAAGCTTAGAAACAGTGAAAGGTAACCGCTACATCTACATTGTTCCAATTTACCAATCTGTTTTCTCCAAATTATTGTACTGCTTATTATTTAATTGGTTTATACACCTGCTTAATCATGAAACTGGACCAGATGTTCTCAATTCTGGTTGAACATTAGAATTACCTGGGGAGCTTTTTAGAATCCTAATGCCTGTGCTAATTGCATTAGGACCTCTGGATGGTAGTGGGGTTAAGGGACTAAGGCTAGGGACCCAATCATCAGTAATTTCCAAGCTCTCCAGAAGAACCGGAACATACTGACTGAGGTTATAAATCTCTGCCACACATACATACCTAGGACATTCATGATTCAGAGTTTTGAGTTATTGTTTTGTTGTTGCTGCTGTTTAACAATGCTGGAGATCAAATCTGGGGCACCTTGAATGCTAGACAAGTGTTCAACTACTGAACAATTTCCCTTAGACTTAGCCTGCTCTTTTCAATTGTTTATATGAAGATACAGAGATGGGGGACAATATATCTTTTTATTATTCTGACTCAAGCTGATGTGTTTAATGGCAAGTAGATATTATTGAAAATCTTAAAAATTATTTCAATAGAACTGCTTGAAAATATACATAGCAGGCTTTTAATTTGGGCTAGGGGTGTAAGGAAATGTTTCTAGTCCTGAGTTTCAGCACCAAAAGTAAGGAAATATTTTAGTATGAATAAAGAAAAAACCAGAAAGGCAAACTTGACAGACCAACAGGCTTTATTGGACTGAAAACCTGAGAAGGGCAAGTAAGTTTCTTTTAGCCAAGGTGAAGAAGAAATGGCCTGCTTCCCTTACAACTAAGGTCTCTTTTATTTGGCAGAAAAATGAAATCAGATAGGGCAGAGGTCAAGGGTAGTTCCTATTGCATGGGGGGAATGGGACCACAGGAAGTGGCTCTTTTTGCAGAGATGGAGATGGGATGGGCGAGCAATCTTATCTTGAGTTACAGGAAAGTTTTTTGGGTTTTTTTTAGCATCTTTTTTTAGCTGACATGTCAACAATATGGCCCTTAGTTCATAGGTGTGTTTGGGGTGGGTGAAGAGGAGGGGAGACGACTTAGCAAGGTCTGCAACAGGGCAATTCTGGAATTTTTCAGGATGTAACTGTCAAGGAGGAAGATAAGAATTTCCAGTTTGTCATTTTCCATCAAGGGGTTCTTCCAAGCATTACATAGAAATTAATTTATTTACTCTATTCAAACCTATAGATAAGGCCACTGGCTCACAAAAATGGTTATTAGGACTGTTATAAGGTGAGAAATCAGAGAAGCCACATTTTGAAAGGTTGAATCTTGGAGTCTTTATTGGAGGGCTAGCAGTCTGCAGGCAGCCAATTGTTAAAAAGATCTGCAGCCCGAAAATACACTTAACACAGTTAGGAAACAGGCCAGAGAGGAAAGACATTACAAAAACAAAAAACAAAAAACCAGTTCAACTCCAATGGAGAGTTAAATTGGAACACCATGGTGACCAGAGAACAACCAGAAGAGAGGAGACTGGATAGGAATATGGAGGTACATGGCATAGCATAATGGCACCTGAGCTGGTCTGGGCCTAAATAGGCTCAGGTTAGGGGGCAGGGTTGCAGGAATCTTCCAGTCCCAGACACTGGACTGACAGATTTAGTAACTTATCATCCAAGTGTCTGCCCCTTCCTTCAGGGATTCAGGCACGCCCATCACCTGGAGTGTGGTGGCTTCACCTTTCCCCATTGTGAAAACAAGTTGCCAGACCCTACCATTCATCATGTGGCCAAAATGGCGCCAGCCAGACCTGACATCCCTACTTCAGGACCAAGATATTAATGCAGCGCGTTGGCTCCAGAGTCAGTAAGTTAAGCTTTGGTCACAGCTTTAGTTCTTTAGAAGCCCTGGGCCTCGTGAGATAGGCAATCTATTTGTATTTCCATTCTACAGATATAAAATCAAGGTACAGATAAGAGCTTTTAAAATAATTTTTATTATGTAAGACTGGAATTTCAGATTTCACATGTGCTTCTAAACTTACTATAATTTTGAGGGTATCAGTTCTACAAGAGGCTTTCAATTTAAAATGTTTTTAGGAATAGACATCTTGACAGAGTAACTCATTCTTCATTTACCCTCCTTTCCCTTTCCCACTAATCTCAACAAATTTCATTGGTCTATTTTCATGAATGTGTGTGTGTGTGTGTGTGTGTGTGTGTGTGTGTATGTGTACATAAAGTGTCTTAACCATATTGGCCCTCAGGCCCTTCTTGAGCAGGCACATTCGTGAGGACTTCTTAGGTTTCCGAGAGCTGAGTGAAAGTTATTTTCCAAATAAAATCCTGTTTCTCCTTTCTCTTGGAGGGAAAATGCTGTTTAGTTTTCTTAATTTGTACTATGTTAAGAACCAGGAGATGGAATTAAAGGGCAGTCAGTCTCTCAGGTTGAGTAATTCCAAGCTATAAGCTCCAGAATTTTGTCTTTGTCTGATTCCAAATGAGCTTGTGGGGGAAAGTGATATAACCATGAGATCACTGTGTTCTTTCAGATGATTTCCTGTTTCCTGTGTATTTAAATACACAGGGAATAATTCTGCTATTAAAAATGAGACCCTGTATGTGTGTATGGGCAGAAGTTCAATGAAAAAGAAAGAAAAGCAAATTTGCTGAGTACCAGATGTAGAGTGCATAAATCCTGTTAGAACAAGTGGGGAATAGCTTTATGGCTGACTTGCAAGAAACCCAAGGAAACTGGGAAGTCAGATAGGCATGTGTCAAACAGACTTATTTAAATCATCCACTTCCTCAGCAAAATAAAAGTTTGAGAGAGTTCTGTTTCCTTTGTGGTTTGAAGTTATGGTTATAGACTTCAGGAGTCCTTCTTGATTGAGGGCTTCGAAGCAAAGATGTTGCACTACCCAGTTCAGGCACTTAGCAATGCTGGGATTGCCCATTGCCTCTTCTGAGGCCTCCTATATTGACCACTTTGTACTTTCTGATCTTTGTCATCTCAGCAACAAATTGTGCTGTAGCCAGCCATGACTTCATGGTCCATGATTTGTCCCTCTGAAAGTCTTTTGCATCTAAAGGAGAAAGACCTTCATTGGTTTCCTTGCTAGACAAGTCTATTAGACTAGTACTGCAGGCTTGGAGACAAGATAACTCTCCCCACACTCTTAGTCTTGGTCCTGCACCACATAATTCACAGGGTCTTGGCATTGGACACCTGTGTTCTGTCTAAAAACAATAACAACAACAAAATGTAAAAGGCATATGTCACCTTCAAGAACCACGTTAATTTGTACGGAGAGGGAATGCTAAATTGAAATTATTTGTGGGTATGGCATCCTGACAGATAATTCCTTCAGGAATTATGTAATAGTTTATTACAGTATTGGCATGTGTAAATGTGAAGCAAGGATATCTATATCTATATATCTCTATCCATAAGTAGATATCACTATCTATAGTTAAATTTAGTTATGAAAAGACCATAGACTTTGTAGTCAGAAGGACTCAGGTCAAAATGGTTTCAACTCTTATATTTTCTAATATCTGAACCTTAGCATGTTACTAGACTTCCCTAGCCCTATCAGTTCCCTTATTTTCTTGCTGAGAATGTATACGTACAAGACACTTAAAAAGAATTAGAGCACTTTTGGAAAGCCCTGATACGTTCTGACTCCCTATCACACATTCGTTTCTCCTGCTCTCTTTCCCTCTCTTTGTTTATCTTCCTTCCCTAAATAAACAGTTGCACATCTTTTATGTGCTAGCTGCTACATCAGTTAATGGAGTAACAACAAGTAAGAGTAAGATGTTAAGTTTTGACTTTAAGAAAAAAACTACATTGCCTAAAATAAAGATAAGTACATCTTTAAAGGTATGCATTATGCTCCCTGGAGAAAGGAATGAGGAAGGGTTCCATCGTTTCTGGCTGGAGTTATTACATCTTATACATTTCAGTTAGGTGGAATGGGGCTATGTCAACAGATGTAGTCTCCTGGAAAGGTTTTCGTTGTAATAGGTACTCAAGGGATACCTTGGGAGACCCCAAAAATATCTTCCCCAGGCCTAGAAAGTGGCTGTAGAGGCCAAAAAAGGGCATTCTGGCCAGGAGAAGCCTTCTTTATATAATAATATCAGTGAAAGCATTTGGCAGTTGTCCTGAGTAGGATCAACAGAAAAGCTGGGTCATTTGTGTGGAGCTTTAGAGGTTTGCCTTTTTTTATTATTATTCTTGGCAAGTGACTTGCTTTTAGGAAAGTTTGCAAGCATGCAACAGTCTTAATCACCACACTGGCTTTCAAGGGAAAGAACATACAAGAAAGATAAAAGAAGATGTAGACTCTCATGAGATGGAGACTCAGTTTAAAAAAAAAAAAGTGAAAAAGATAGCAACCTAGATGTTAGGCCTGGGGGGAGCCAGGCAGAAATGGAGACTTAGAATAAGGGGGGGGGGGGGAATCTTGTCAAGGCTAATTCCTGGGATTACATAGAAAGGTAAAATGAAATTGAACCCCTAAATGATGGTTTGGAGGTAACTGATCTCCAGAGTCTCAGGTAGAGACCTCTCTTGGGAATTGGGGCAAAGCACTTGCAGCAAGTAAGACTGAAGTAGATCTGATATATGACAAGGAGGGAGCAAAGGATCAGGATGGAGGTGGGGAAAGTTCTCTCTCTCTTAGAAACTTGTTACAGGCATGTTGATACATGCCTATAATCCTAGCATTCAGGAGGCAAAGGCAGAAGGTTCTTGACTTTGAGGCCCACCTGGGCTACGAGGTTGTGTGAGTGCAAAATGTGTACTCATTCCAGGAAAAATTTGTATCTCTATTTGGAAGAAGGCATACGATTATTCTATTTCTCAATGACATTCATGATTGTTATAATTGTAATGTTATCTATGAAAAGTTGTTAATAGATCTGTAAATACAATCACTCATTATTTGATGCTTGGGATACATTCTGAGAAATGTATTGTCAGGCAATTGCATTATTGTGCAAATATCACAACTAGCACTTAGCCAAAGCCAGATGGTACAGGTCAATTCGTGTATGTAGCCTTGTGACTCAATCCAGAGATATAATAAATGCAACCTGTATAAGGTAGCTGACAGTATAATACAGCAGACTGATTCATATTGATTTTTAATAAATAGAATATTTTCTAAAATGATGATAGCATAGTAAATACATAACCACGTAATATAGTTATTCATTATTCTTATGAAGTATTGTATTGCACATCATTGTATGACCTATACTTTTATATGACTTGCAAAACAGTACATTTGTTTACACCAACACCACCACAAATATATCAGTAGTGCTTTGTTCTGTGTTGGAAAGGCTATGAAGCCTCTAGGTAGCTAGGAATTTTCCATCTTCTTTGTAATTTTATGAGACCACTGTTATTGATACATGTCATCTGTTATTCATTAAAATATCATTATAGGGGACATAGTGGTAATATTAAAAAGGAACCAGATTTGTTTGAAAACTAATTAGTTCAAAAGAGAATAAAATTTACCTGTTGTAAATGCAAGTCATGAGAGATTACAATAAAACAGTTTACTCTGATGGACTGGGCATGCGAGGTTTATTTGCATCTTCTTCTACTGTTTATTAAAACTTCCCCTAGAAAGTGACCAGAATGGTGCCAACATATAAATGTACAAGTTAAACTACCACAATGAATTTAACATTTAAAAAAATTCTAGCATAAAAATGATATAAGCATCTCAATTGTGAAAATAAACTTGACCCTAGTTAGTATATATTTTAATGTATTAAAAATAATTAAAAATTAAGTCACATTCTACACCAAAGAAAAAATTCAGAGAATACTTTTCAGTGGGAAGGATCACATATATGGAATTTATAACATCTGTTCTTGCAGGTGGGAACAGCGGAAAATTTTATTAAATAAAATAAATTAGTAACTACACACAAATTATTAAGTCCTAACCACATTTTCAGAAGCTAAAAGAATGTTTAAAGAACTCTGATATGAACTGAAGGCTCTGTCACATATAGTCAGAAGAAGGAAAAATTTTCCTTCATATGAAGGAAATAAAAGAAGAAATGACTAATCTAGGCACAGGTGGCTCATGGTTGTAATCCTAACTACTCAGGAAGTACATATCTGGGTAGGAAAGTCCATGAAACTCTACAATTAGCCAGAAAAAAGCCAAAAGTGGAGCTGGAGCTCAAATGGTAGAGCAATTGACCTTGAACAAAAAAGCTAACAGACAGCACCCAGGCTCTGAATTAAAGCCCTAGTGCTGGCATGAATGAATGAATGAATGAATGAACAAATTGTTGAAAGGTCAGAATTTAAGATTTATGAGGTTTTTATGCTACTTTTAAATACATTGTCACTCTGTATGTAAATTTTCTGCCTTTTTTTTTATACTAGTAAGATGAGAATAATACTTGTGTCTGTCTATAGCAGACAGGCTATAGTAGAGGCCAAGCCAAATGATTTGAATTTAGAGCAGTTTGGGGCACATAATTAACACTTAGTATAATTTAGAAATTTTATCACTGTATGAAAAATATTATGCTGTACTCTTTTTCTTTTGTCAGTCTTAGGGCTTGAACTCAGAGTAGGCACTGTCTTTGAGCTCCTTTTGCTCAAGACTAGTGCTCTACCACTTGAGAGACAGCTCCACTTCAGGCCTTTTCTATGATTAATTGGAAGTAAGAGTCTTGTGGACTTTCCTACCCCATTCTTCAGATCTCAGCCTCCTAAGTAGCTAGGATTACAAGTGTGAGCCACCAGCACCCATCTATGCTATACTCTTAACACACTTTTTTTCATTTTTACAACATTAGTGGAAGATAAGTTATTATTTTCATATAGCAGATCAGAAAAGTTTAGAAATGACCCATTTTCATAACTAGTGATTGAGCCAATGCTTAGTAAGTTACCATATTTGCATGGCTAGCATTTAGAAGTCAAAATTCAAACTGTGTCTAGAACAAAGTGTTATCTAAGTAAGAACAATTCTTACATTTTAAATAGCTTTTAAAAAATAATCATAAACTTTGCTGAAAATGTTTGTGGACTGCTGATCTAGTGCAATTGTTCCTTCTATAATATCAGACCAGATTTCGTTCTAATCACATGTTTATACCAATTGGCAGAATTATTCTTTTTTATTTTTCATTTATTCAACAGATATTTATTGAGCACCTATGACATGTGAGGTATCTATCTTGGCCTATTTGGCCTTTTGAGGGACACCAGGTCTAGAAAAATAAAATAGAGGCATTACCATCAAGGGACTGATAGCCTTCTGGGGAAGTTTCAAAGAAAATGTTAGTTAAAAAAATTAAAACTTCCAAGAATTCTAGCTCAATATGGTAGGAAGCATATAGACGGAATATTCTTCTTTTGAAGCATGTCCCTTGAATACATCATTCATGGACCAGATATGCTTTCCTGGATAAACAAAACTTGAAATAAGTTTCAAAACTTTACTGTGAATGGGTATAGGGTATTTGGGCTAAATGAAGTAGTGTATAGGTACAAAGGATGAAATGCAAAAAGAAGTATGAAAATTTGAGAAACTAAAAATGCAATTGAGGTCTAAAGTGAAGAAATGTAGAGGTAGGGATCCATAACAAGATATGTCTAAGAAAAAAGATAGAGTTTTAAACATAAATACTTTGCATACATGTTAAAGTATTTAGAACACATCCTGAGGGTACGAAGATTATCAAATTTACGCTATTGGAAACTGTCACCAAGAGAGTGGTATAGTTAAACTTGCTTGTCAGAATTATGCTTCTACCTGGAAGCAGCATAGAAGATGGAATTCACAGGTCAAAGGTGAAGATCACTATGGAGTAACCAAGTGTAACACTGGACAAAATATGAAAAACATTCAGACACTGGATAAAAGGCAGAATAGGCCTGTGAGCCCTGAATGAAGGGAAACAAATTATGTAAGTCCTACATTTGCCCAAGCACTACCTGGAAGCACATTCCAGATGTCAGAGCCAAGGGATATTCTAAACAACAAACATCTGTCCTTGCATAACTGGGGAGACAGTGCTTAAAGTGTAAGAAATCTGATGTATCAGTAATGGGTGAGGCAGAGTTAGGCAGTTAGAAGTTAAATATAGAAAAGAGTACCCGAAATGCACATAGAAGTCATTGAAAAATAGAGACAAGCATGCTCAGAACAAAAGATCGAAGGTTGTGAAATGAACTGCTAGATAGAATGATGCATTCTCATTGAATACCATCACTCAGTGTGTAGTTAAGCCATCACAAGGGTTTTTCTTTAGTATACTATACTATTCCAGGGATGAATGTTTCTGTGGACCTACTCAAGTCAAACTTAAAAATAAACCTTAAAATGTTCTCACTATGTATTCCTCTTAGTAAAGAAGAGATATTTGGGATCAGTGATAGAAATTTATTAGTTTTACCATAAAAAAAATAGAAAGAGAACAAAAGTTAAATCTGAAGTAGAAGAGAAAGAATTAAGATGAGAAAAAAATTGAGAAAACTCATGAAACCTAAAGCAAGGTCTTTTACAACATCTATATTGATATATATTTATTAAAACTGATGAAAGAGGAGGACTTCCGGGAAGATGGCGGAGGAGCAGCAGAGCCCTAGCTAAGCTCCCTCCGACATCACAGTTTTACCACTCCAGAGGAACTTTTACTCCTAGAAAGACATCCCAAGTAAGTTCTAACAGTACAGGGAAGGAAGGAAAAATCAACATTGCTGGCCTGAAAACACAGATTTGAGCTCCGGGCAGTGTCCCGCCGCCATGCCAGTGCTGGCGCCAGCACAGCGCCTCGCACTCCGCACACCTAAAGCACACAACGGCGACCAGGGAGAAATCCTCCAGATGGCAGAAGACAGATGTGGATCACAGGCTGAGCATGGATGGGCTGAAATCACAGAGAAACGGTGAGTACCCCACAAAAGACATTCTCATTCACACCCACAGAGCAACATTTGGAAAGTCGACTTTTCCCCACCTCCAGAGTGAAGTGGCATCTTTTACTCTGGCATAGATCCTGTCAGACCAGACTGGAACTAAAGTGTGCCAGGGGAAAGCGAGGACGAAGGGGCCATCATTGAAAAGGGCAAGAGTGACAGAACAAGCCAGCTCCACCCAGGTGAATGTCCCACCACCCAGGTGGGAGGCTTGTTCCCAGGGCCCTCGCTCACAGGCTCAGGTAAACTCAGCCAGAGGTGCCCCACCCTGATCCGCCCCACCCCACCCTGCCCCGCCCTGCCAACACTCCAGCAGCCAGAAATTCTAAAATCAAACTGAAAGCAATGAGCAGCTACTGGCAGCACGGAACAATCAGACAGGAGAGTAAACAGTTCTTGAGACAGATAAATGACCCCTTTACAGAGGACTCCCAACTCCCACCAGCAAACTGAGCTAAATTCCACAGGAGAAGGTCACCCTGCCCAGGAGGGAGGAACTTCCCCTGGCAAGCGGCCCTCAGCCAGGTAAACCAGGCCAGAGGTGCCCACCCTGCTGAGTCCTCAGTCTATTCAGAGCCAGGCATTAAAGGCAGCAGCCCCACAGCATACTGGAGGAGCCATGGTTCCCAACACTGTTCAGCGTCCCCCAACTACAGAGGACATCCAAGTCCTACATGCAAGCTATGCACACCAGAGAGCCTCAGGATTTAACCAACAGGGGAGCAGAGTCAGAGCAGATCCACTCCCTCCATGCTGAAAGCAAATCAAACCAGCCATGGAACAGGAAAATAGACTGTAGACTATCTCAAGGAAACCAGAGACTGGAGAGAGCCCACCCAAACAAGGAAGACTCCATTTTTTAAACACTTTTTTATTTTTCATTTTTGAGTTGTTTGTTTTTTGTTTTTTGTTTCTTTTATTGGGATTTTTTTGGTAATTTTTTTTTGTTTAGTGTGTTTGTTTTCCTGTATTTTTTCTTTGTTTCTTTTTTTTACATTTTCTTTCTTTAAAATTACTTTCCTTTGACTAACACTTACACTCTTTTCTGTTGACTCTCCATTCTCTATCATTTTAACCCCATTCTTTCTACCAATTCTACTCTTCTCAACCTTTCCACTTCACTGAAACTAAACCAGAATCATCATCCCCTATTCATTTTACTCTATTCTTTTCACTACCCCTAACTTACCCTCCTAAATTTACTTCCAGGACCTCCAGACTCCATTGACCCCTGGTTATCGGATAGAGGGTATCCCTGTTCAATCCAAGTGAGTCAAAGGGGTTCATAGAGAAATCCCACCAGTCCAAAAAGAACTAAATATAAGAACAAAAATTTCTCAAAGGATTATAATGGTAAATAAGTAACTACTGAACAGAGGGCTCAGGGTTGGTTGTTATATTGAAATTGTATTCTTTACGGACACCAAATCTGATTTTATATACAAAAAAGAGAGGGAAGGTATCTGTATATAATTGTGAACTTCTAAGATTTACACAGCAATACTTAGTAAGGTCTGCTTTGTGTCTTAAACGGTGCTCACAGGTGCTTGAAGATTGGCATTCCCAATCCAAATGGGCAGAAGAAGCACAAGAAAGATGGCAATCAATGGAGTCTCATCTCCCACTCAAAACAAGCAGGAAGCAGAGCAGTCAATCAAAGACCTAAAAGGGAACCCTCAAAATGCTCTACAAAGTCAACTGATAAAAATGTTAAATGAAAAGTTTGAATCTCTTCAAACAATTATTCTAGAGCATGAGGAGGTGAACCAAAAATTAATAGAGGATTTCATGGCATCCACAAATAAAAAGATAAATGAACTTTGAGTCCAATGAAAAGATAGCTACCCAGCTAAAAGATTTGAGAAACAGCACTCAGAAACAAATTAATGAAGTAAAGAAGTCCATACAGGACCTAAGATAAAATTATAGCAAAGACATAGAAGCCATCAAGAAAGACCAGTCAGGAGGAAGGGAGATTTGAAATCAAGTAGCTAGCCTACAGAGCAGACTAGATGAAGCAGAGGATCGAATCTCAGGAACTGAAGATTCCCTAGAATCTATGGAGAAAGAACAAAAAAAAAATACAAAACCAATCCAATTGGCAAAACAGATCACTCCGGGAGCTCCAAGATGAAATCGGGAAGCCCAATTTAAGGCTAATAGGTATCGAGGAAAACCTAGAGAAAGAAGTCAATGAAATGGGCAACTTATTTAACAGAATATTACCTGAGAAATTCCCAAATATCCAGAAGAATAGGCCTATCCAGATACAAGAAACATTCAGAACCCCAAACTGACCATACCAGAATAAGGCATCCCACCGACACATTGTGATCAAAACAGGATCAATAGAGTGCAAGGAAAGAATCCTCAAAGCTGCTAGGGCGAAGAATGTAATCACATATAAAGGAAAACCAATCAGAATTACCTGACTTCTCAGCAGAGACCATGAAAGCAAGGAGAGCCTGGAATGAGGTATGCCACACCCTAAAGAAAAATAACTATTAACCAAGAATACTGTACCTAGCTAAACTCTCATTCATAGCTGAAGATCAAATAAAAGTCTTCCACAGTAAGGAAAAACATGTCATCTGTTATTCATTAAAATATCATTATAGGGGACATAGTGGTAATATTAAAAAGGAACCAGATTTGTTTGAAAACTAATTAGTTCAAAAGAGAATAAAATTTACCTGTTGTAAATGCAAGTCATGAGAGATTACAATAAAACAGTTTACTCTGATGGACTGGGCATGCGAGGTTTATTTGCATCTTCTTCTACTGTTTATTAAAACTTCCCCTAGAAAGTGACCAGAATGGTGCCAACATATAAATGTACAAGTTAAACTACCACAATGAATTTAACATTTAAAAAAATTCTAGCATAAAAATGATATAAGCATCTCAATTGTGAAAATAAACTTGACCCTAGTTAGTATATATTTTAATGTATTAAAAATAATTAAAAATTAAGTCACATTCTACACCAAAGAAAAAATTCAGAGAATACTTTTCAGTGGGAAGGATCACATATATGGAATTTATAACATCTGTTCTTGCAGGTGGGAACAGCGGAAAATTTTATTAAATAAAATAAATTAGTAACTACACACAAATTATTAAGTCCTAACCACATTTTCAGAAGCTAAAAGAATGTTTAAAGAACTCTGATATGAACTGAAGGCTCTGTCACATATAGTCAGAAGAAGGAAAAATTTTCCTTCATATGAAGGAAATAAAAGAAGAAATGACTAATCTAGGCACAGGTGGCTCATGGTTGTAATCCTAACTACTCAGGAAGTACATATCTGGGTAGGAAAGTCCATGAAACTCTACAATTAGCCAGAAAAAAGCCAAAAGTGGAGCTGGAGCTCAAATGGTAGAGCAATTGACCTTGAACAAAAAAGCTAACAGACAGCACCCAGGCTCTGAATTAAAGCCCTAGTGCTGGCATGAATGAATGAATGAATGAATGAACAAATTGTTGAAAGGTCAGAATTTAAGATTTATGAGGTTTTTATGCTACTTTTAAATACATTGTCACTCTGTATGTAAATTTTCTGCCTTTTTTTTTATACTAGTAAGATGAGAATAATACTTGTGTCTGTCTATAGCAGACAGGCTATAGTAGAGGCCAAGCCAAATGATTTGAATTTAGAGCAGTTTGGGGCACATAATTAACACTTAGTATAATTTAGAAATTTTATCACTGTATGAAAAATATTATGCTGTACTCTTTTTCTTTTGTCAGTCTTAGGGCTTGAACTCAGAGTAGGCACTGTCTTTGAGCTCCTTTTGCTCAAGACTAGTGCTCTACCACTTGAGAGACAGCTCCACTTCAGGCCTTTTCTATGATTAATTGGAAGTAAGAGTCTTGTGGACTTTCCTACCCCATTCTTCAGATCTCAGCCTCCTAAGTAGCTAGGATTACAAGTGTGAGCCACCAGCACCCATCTATGCTATACTCTTAACACACTTTTTTTCATTTTTACAACATTAGTGGAAGATAAGTTATTATTTTCATATAGCAGATCAGAAAAGTTTAGAAATGACCCATTTTCATAACTAGTGATTGAGCCAATGCTTAGTAAGTTACCATATTTGCATGGCTAGCATTTAGAAGTCAAAATTCAAACTGTGTCTAGAACAAAGTGTTATCTAAGTAAGAACAATTCTTACATTTTAAATAGCTTTTAAAAAATAATCATAAACTTTGCTGAAAATGTTTGTGGACTGCTGATCTAGTGCAATTGTTCCTTCTATAATATCAGACCAGATTTCGTTCTAATCACATGTTTATACCAATTGGCAGAATTATTCTTTTTTATTTTTCATTTATTCAACAGATATTTATTGAGCACCTATGACATGTGAGGTATCTATCTTGGCCTATTTGGCCTTTTGAGGGACACCAGGTCTAGAAAAATAAAATAGAGGCATTACCATCAAGGGACTGATAGCCTTCTGGGGAAGTTTCAAAGAAAATGTTAGTTAAAAAAATTAAAACTTCCAAGAATTCTAGCTCAATATGGTAGGAAGCATATAGACGGAATATTCTTCTTTTGAAGCATGTCCCTTGAATACATCATTCATGGACCAGATATGCTTTCCTGGATAAACAAAACTTGAAATAAGTTTCAAAACTTTACTGTGAATGGGTATAGGGTATTTGGGCTAAATGAAGTAGTGTATAGGTACAAAGGATGAAATGCAAAAAGAAGTATGAAAATTTGAGAAACTAAAAATGCAATTGAGGTCTAAAGTGAAGAAATGTAGAGGTAGGGATCCATAACAAGATATGTCTAAGAAAAAAGATAGAGTTTTAAACATAAATACTTTGCATACATGTTAAAGTATTTAGAACACATCCTGAGGGTACGAAGATTATCAAATTTACGCTATTGGAAACTGTCACCAAGAGAGTGGTATAGTTAAACTTGCTTGTCAGAATTATGCTTCTACCTGGAAGCAGCATAGAAGATGGAATTCACAGGTCAAAGGTGAAGATCACTATGGAGTAACCAAGTGTAACACTGGACAAAATATGAAAAACATTCAGACACTGGATAAAAGGCAGAATAGGCCTGTGAGCCCTGAATGAAGGGAAACAAATTATGTAAGTCCTACATTTGCCCAAGCACTACCTGGAAGCACATTCCAGATGTCAGAGCCAAGGGATATTCTAAACAACAAACATCTGTCCTTGCATAACTGGGGAGACAGTGCTTAAAGTGTAAGAAATCTGATGTATCAGTAATGGGTGAGGCAGAGTTAGGCAGTTAGAAGTTAAATATAGAAAAGAGTACCCGAAATGCACATAGAAGTCATTGAAAAATAGAGACAAGCATGCTCAGAACAAAAGATCGAAGGTTGTGAAATGAACTGCTAGATAGAATGATGCATTCTCATTGAATACCATCACTCAGTGTGTAGTTAAGCCATCACAAGGGTTTTTCTTTAGTATACTATACTATTCCAGGGATGAATGTTTCTGTGGACCTACTCAAGTCAAACTTAAAAATAAACCTTAAAATGTTCTCACTATGTATTCCTCTTAGTAAAGAAGAGATATTTGGGATCAGTGATAGAAATTTATTAGTTTTACCATAAAAAAAATAGAAAGAGAACAAAAGTTAAATCTGAAGTAGAAGAGAAAGAATTAAGATGAGAAAAAAATTGAGAAAACTCATGAAACCTAAAGCAAGGTCTTTTACAACATCTATATTGATATATATTTATTAAAACTGATGAAAGAGGAGGACTTCCGGGAAGATGGCGGAGGAGCAGCAGAGCCCTAGCTAAGCTCCCTCCGACATCACAGTTTTACCACTCCAGAGGAACTTTTACTCCTAGAAAGACATCCCAAGTAAGTTCTAACAGTACAGGGAAGGAAGGAAAAATCAACATTGCTGGCCTGAAAACACAGATTTGAGCTCCGGGCAGTGTCCCGCCGCCATGCCAGTGCTGGCGCCAGCACAGCGCCTCGCACTCCGCACACCTAAAGCACACAACGGCGACCAGGGAGAAATCCTCCAGATGGCAGAAGACAGATGTGGATCACAGGCTGAGCATGGATGGGCTGAAATCACAGAGAAACGGTGAGTACCCCACAAAAGACATTCTCATTCACACCCACAGAGCAACATTTGGAAAGTCGACTTTTCCCCACCTCCAGAGTGAAGTGGCATCTTTTACTCTGGCATAGATCCTGTCAGACCAGACTGGAACTAAAGTGTGCCAGGGGAAAGCGAGGACGAAGGGGCCATCATTGAAAAGGGCAAGAGTGACAGAACAAGCCAGCTCCACCCAGGTGAATGTCCCACCACCCAGGTGGGAGGCTTGTTCCCAGGGCCCTCGCTCACAGGCTCAGGTAAACTCAGCCAGAGGTGCCCCACCCTGATCCGCCCCACCCCACCCTGCCCCGCCCTGCCAACACTCCAGCAGCCAGAAATTCTAAAATCAAACTGAAAGCAATGAGCAGCTACTGGCAGCACGGAACAATCAGACAGGAGAGTAAACAGTTCTTGAGACAGATAAATGACCCCTTTACAGAGGACTCCCAACTCCCACCAGCAAACTGAGCTAAATTCCACAGGAGAAGGTCACCCTGCCCAGGAGGGAGGAACTTCCCCTGGCAAGCGGCCCTCAGCCAGGTAAACCAGGCCAGAGGTGCCCACCCTGCTGAGTCCTCAGTCTATTCAGAGCCAGGCATTAAAGGCAGCAGCCCCACAGCATACTGGAGGAGCCATGGTTCCCAACACTGTTCAGCGTCCCCCAACTACAGAGGACATCCAAGTCCTACATGCAAGCTATGCACACCAGAGAGCCTCAGGATTTAACCAACAGGGGAGCAGAGTCAGAGCAGATCCACTCCCTCCATGCTGAAAGCAAATCAAACCAGCCATGGAACAGGAAAATAGACTGTAGACTATCTCAAGGAAACCAGAGACTGGAGAGAGCCCACCCAAACAAGGAAGACTCCATTTTTTAAACACTTTTTTATTTTTCATTTTTGAGTTGTTTGTTTTTTGTTTTTTGTTTCTTTTATTGGGATTTTTTTGGTAATTTTTTTTTGTTTAGTGTGTTTGTTTTCCTGTATTTTTTCTTTGTTTCTTTTTTTTACATTTTCTTTCTTTAAAATTACTTTCCTTTGACTAACACTTACACTCTTTTCTGTTGACTCTCCATTCTCTATCATTTTAACCCCATTCTTTCTACCAATTCTACTCTTCTCAACCTTTCCACTTCACTGAAACTAAACCAGAATCATCATCCCCTATTCATTTTACTCTATTCTTTTCACTACCCCTAACTTACCCTCCTAAATTTACTTCCAGGACCTCCAGACTCCATTGACCCCTGGTTATCGGATAGAGGGTATCCCTGTTCAATCCAAGTGAGTCAAAGGGGTTCATAGAGAAATCCCACCAGTCCAAAAAGAACTAAATATAAGAACAAAAATTTCTCAAAGGATTATAATGGTAAATAAGTAACTACTGAACAGAGGGCTCAGGGTTGGTTGTTATATTGAAATTGTATTCTTTACGGACACCAAATCTGATTTTATATACAAAAAAGAGAGGGAAGGTATCTGTATATAATTGTGAACTTCTAAGATTTACACAGCAATACTTAGTAAGGTCTGCTTTGTGTCTTAAACGGTGCTCACAGGTGCTTGAAGATTGGCATTCCCAATCCAAATGGGCAGAAGAAGCACAAGAAAGATGGCAATCAATGGAGTCTCATCTCCCACTCAAAACAAGCAGGAAGCAGAGCAGTCAATCAAAGACCTAAAAGGGAACCCTCAAAATGCTCTACAAAGTCAACTGATAAAAATGTTAAATGAAAAGTTTGAATCTCTTCAAACAATTATTCTAGAGCATGAGGAGGTGAACCAAAAATTAATAGAGGATTTCATGGCATCCACAAATAAAAAGATAAATGAACTTTGAGTCCAATGAAAAGATAGCTACCCAGCTAAAAGATTTGAGAAACAGCACTCAGAAACAAATTAATGAAGTAAAGAAGTCCATACAGGACCTAAGATAAAATTATAGCAAAGACATAGAAGCCATCAAGAAAGACCAGTCAGGAGGAAGGGAGATTTGAAATCAAGTAGCTAGCCTACAGAGCAGACTAGATGAAGCAGAGGATCGAATCTCAGGAACTGAAGATTCCCTAGAATCTATGGAGAAAGAACAAAAAAAAAAATACAAAACCAATCCAATTGGCAAAACAGATCACTCCGGGAGCTCCAAGATGAAATCGGGAAGCCCAATTTAAGGCTAATAGGTATCGAGGAAAACCTAGAGAAAGAAGTCAATGAAATGGGCAACTTATTTAACAGAATATTACCTGAGAAATTCCCAAATATCCAGAAGAATAGGCCTATCCAGATACAAGAAACATTCAGAACCCCAAACTGACCATACCAGAATAAGGCATCCCACCGACACATTGTGATCAAAACAGGATCAATAGAGTGCAAGGAAAGAATCCTCAAAGCTGCTAGGGCGAAGAATGTAATCACATATAAAGGAAAACCAATCAGAATTACCTGACTTCTCAGCAGAGACCATGAAAGCAAGGAGAGCCTGGAATGAGGTATGCCACACCCTAAAGAAAAATAACTATTAACCAAGAATACTGTACCTAGCTAAACTCTCATTCATAGCTGAAGATCAAATAAAAGTCTTCCACAGTAAGGAAAAACTGAAACAATGTATCTCCACCAAACCAGCTTTACAGAAAGTCCTCAAGGATGTACTATACATGGAAAATAATCAAGATCACAATACAGACAGAGAACTGAACCCTAAATAGAAAACCAGAATATTAGATCAAGAATTGGGAAGATACAGCTTTTAACAAGATCGCTGTAATTTAAGGAACAAATGATCATCTCTCAATCCTAACTCTCAACATTAATGGACTTCTCCAATTAAATGACAGGCTCATAAGTTGGATCAAAAATCATGATCCATCTTTCTGCTGCCTCTAAGAGACACATCTATCCTGCAAAAGCAAACATCTTCAAAAAGAGAAAGGCTGGAATAAAATCTACCAAGAAAATGGCCCCCATAAGCAGGCTGGAGTTGCAATCCTACTATCAGATAAAATTGACTTCAAATTTAAAATGGTAAGAAGAGACAAAGAAGGTTACTACATTCTAATGAAGGTATCTCTCCTACAGGAGGATATAACCATCATAAATATCTATACACCAAATACAGAAGCACCCAACTTCATCAAACAAACACTACTGACTCTAAAAACACTCATAGGCCCAAACACATTGATAGTTGGACTTTAACACTCCACTGTCACCTCTGGACAGATCAACACACCAAAAACTGAGCAAAGAAACCTCAGAACTAAACAACTGCATAGACCAACTAGACTTTTTTTTTTTTTTTTTGGCCAGTCCTGGGCCTTGGACTCAGGGCCTGAGCACTGTCCCTGGCTTCTTCCCACTCAAGGCTAGCACTCTGCCACCTGAGCCACAGAGCCCCTTCTGGCCATTTTCCATATTTGTGGTGCTGGGGACTCAAACCGAGAGCTTCATGTGTAGGAGGCAAGCACTCTTGCCACTAGGTTATATTCCCAGCCCGACCAACTAGACTTAACGGACATCTACAGAATATTCCATCCAGCAACATCAGAATACGCATTCTTCTCCGCAGCACATGGAACATTCTCCAAAATAGATCACATCTTAGGGCACAAAGAAAATCTGTATAAATTCATAAGTATTGAAATCATTCCCTGCATTCTCTCAGACCACAATGGAATAAAATTAGAGCTCAACTCAAACAGCCACCACAGAAAATCCTAGGATTCATGGAGACTAAACAACACATTGCTGAACCATCAGTGGGTCATTGAAGAAATTGGAACAGAAATTCAAATGTTTATGGAAATAAACCAAGATGAGCATACAAACTACCAGCTCATTTTGGACACACCAAAGGCAGTACTCAGAGGAAAATTTATATATCTGAGTGACTACAACAACAAACTGGAGAAACAGCAATTCAATAACTTAAAGAAGCACCTTGAGCTTCTCGAAAGAGAACAAGCCAAACCCCAAGCCAACAGATGGAAGCAAATAATTAAAATCAAATCAGAATTAAATGACTTAGATTAAAAAAAAACACATCGAAAGAATCAACAAAACAAAGAGTTGGTTCTTTGAAAAAATAAGATAGACAGACCCCTAGCAAATCTGACCAAAAAACGAAGGCAGCACACCCAAATAAACAAAATCAGAGATGAAACAGGTAACATCACCACAGAAACAACCAAGATTAAGAACACAGTAAGGGACTACTTTGAAAACCTTTACGCCAACAAATTCGAGAACCTGGAAGAAATGGACGATTTCCTAGCCAAAATTAATATCACCAAACTCAACCATGAAGATTTAAACCTTCTAAACAGACCCATATCCAGCATTGAAATAGAAACTGCAATAAGAGATCTCCCATCCAAGAAAAGCCCAGGTCCAGATGATTCACAGCAGAATTCTACAAGGCCTTCAAATCAGAACTCACACCAATATTTCTCAAACTCTTCAATGAAATTGAAAGAGAAACCAAACACATTCTATGAAGCCAGTATAACCCTCATTCCAAAACCAGGCAGGGACTCATCACAGAAAGAGAACTATAGACCAGTTTCCCTGATAAACATTGCAAAAGTTCTCAACAAAATTCTGGCCAATCAACTTCAACAGGTCATAAAAAAAAACATACACCATGATCAAACTGGATTCATCCCAGGGATGCAAAGTTGGTTCAATATACGCAAATCAATTAATGTAATCCACCACATCAACGGGAGCAAGGTAAAGAATCACATGATTATATCCCTAGATGTGGGAAAGGTGTTTGATAAAATCCAGCACCCATTTATGATAAAAGCCCTGGAAAAACTGGGATACCAGGGAACATTCCTGAATATAATAAAGGCAGTCTATGACAAACCAACAGCAAGCATAATTCTCAACGGTGAAAAGCTAAAGCCACTCCCTTTAAAATCAGGAGCAAGACAGGATGTTTGCTCTTGCCTCTCCTCAACATAGTACTAGAATTCCTAGCCAGAGCAATTAGGCAAGAAGAAAACATAAAAGGGATCCAAATAGTAAAAGATGAAGTTAAAGTTTCTCGCTTCACAGATGACATGATCCTATACCTAAAGAACTCCATAGACTCTTCTACTAGAGCTGATCCAAAACTTTGGCAAAGTAGCAGGTTATAAAATAAACCCTCAAAAATCAATGGCTTTCCAGGATGGGAATATGGCCTAGTGGCAAAAGTGCTTGCCTCATATACATGAAGCCCTAGGTTCGATTCCTCAGCACCACATATATAGAAAATGGCCAGAAGTGGCGCTGTGGCTCAAGTGGCAGAGTGCTAGCCTTGAGCAAAAGGAAGCCAGGGACAGTGCTCAGGCCCAGGACTGGCAAAAAAAAAAAAAAAAAATCAATGGTTTTTCTATATGCCAATGACCTGAAGAATGAGGCCTAAATCAGGAAAACAACTCCTTTTGCAATAGCCTCAAAAAACATAAAATACCTAGGAATAACCTTAACCAAAGAAATGAAAGACCTCTATGATAAGAACTTTAAAAACATGAAAAACAAAATTAGGGCAGACCTAAGGAGATGGAAAAACCTCCCATGCTCCTAGATTGGGAGGATTAATATTGTCAAAATGGCAATATTGCCAAAGGCTATCTGCAAATTCAATGCAATACCCATTAATATCCCAACACCATTTTTTAATGAAATAGAGGAAGCAATCCAGGAATTCATGTAGAACATAAAAGACCCCGGATAGCAAAAACAATCCGAAGCAGAAAGAACAGTGCTAGAGGAATTACAATACCAAACTTCAAGCTGTATTACAAAGCTATAGTAATAAAAACAACTTGGTATTGGCACAGGAACAGGCCTGAAGACCAATGGAACAGAACTGAAGACCCAGAAATGAATGAACCTGCAGAACTATGCCTACTTAATCTTTGATAAAGGAGCTAAAAAAAATAGGATAGAAGGAAGGTGGCCTCTTCAACAAATTGTGCTGGCAAAACTGGTTCAACACCTGCAACAAACTAAAACTGGATCCTTATATATCACCCTGCACCAAAATCAATTCCAAATGGATCAAAGACCTAGAAATAAAAACTGATACCCTGAAAACACTACAAGTATGAGAAACACTTGGGCTCCTTGGCACAAGACAAAACTTCCTTAATAAAGGTCCATAATTGCAACAAATCAAAGAAAGGTTGGA
Organism: Perognathus longimembris pacificus; assembly: GCF_023159225.1. NCBI lineage: Eukaryota > Metazoa > Chordata > Mammalia > Rodentia > Heteromyidae > Perognathus > Perognathus longimembris. Next base: position 53,104,751 of record NC_063169.1, read on the forward strand.
CAAATGGGACTGCATCAAACTGCAGAGCTTCTGCAGGGCAAAGGACATAGCTCGCAAGGTAAACAGAAAGCCCACAGATTGGGAGAAGATCTTTACTGGCCATACAACGGACAAGGAACTCATATCTAAAATATATGCAGAACTAAAAAAATGACATTCCTCCAAAACAAAACCTCAAGGAACAATAGCCCCCTCATCAAGTGGGCTAAAGACTTACAAAGAGACTTCTCTGATGAGGAAATGAGAATAGCCAAGAGACATATGAAAAAGTGCTCTACATCACTGGCCATAAAAGAAATGCAAATCAAAACAATATTGAGATTCCACCTCAGCCCAGTAAGAATGTTCAAGAAAACTAACAATAACAAATGTTGGAGGAGTTGTGGCCAAAGGGGAACCCTACTTCATTGTTGGTGGGAATGTAAACTGGTTCAGCCACTCTGGAAAGCAGTATGGCGATTCCTCAGAAGGCTAAACATAGAGCTCCCCTATGACCCAACAGCCCCACTTTTGGGCATCTACCCAAAAGACTACAAACAAGAACACACTAAAGCCACCAGCACAACAATGCTCATTGCAGTACAATTTGTCATAGCTAAAATGTGGAACCAACCCCGATGTCCATCAGTAGATGAATGGATCAGGAAAATGTGGTACATATACACAATGGAATTTTATGCCTCTATCAGAAAGAATGACATTGCCCCATTCGTAAGGAAATAGAAGAACTTGGAAAAAAATTATACTAAGTGAAGTGAGCCAGACCCAAAGAAACATAGACTGTATGGTTTCCTTCATAGGTAATAATTAGTACAGGTTTAGGCTAGTCACAGCAGAGGATCACAAGAGCCCAATAGCTATACCCTTACGAACACATAAGATTATGCTAAGTGAAATGAACTCCATGTTATGTAAACGAGTGTTATATCTCTGTTGTAATTACTTTCAACATGCCCTGTGAAAGCTTCTTTTCTTGATGATATTCTTGTATCCCCTTCCTGTGGTTGTCCCCGTGCTATCACTCTATTTCATCTGAGTACCTTGAATACATTGTATATACTGGTATTAGAACTAGGGAAGTGAAAAGGAATATCAAAATTGAGAGACAAAGGAATAAAAGAGAAATGACTCCAAAAGCAATATTTGTAAAACTGTTTGGTATAAACCAACTGAACAACTCATGGGGGGGAGGGGGGTAAAGGAGGGAGAGGGAGGGGGAATGAGGGAGGAGATAACAAATAGTACAAGAAATGTACCCATGGCCTAACGTATGAAACTGTAACCCTTCTGTACATCACGTTTACAATAAATAAGTAATTATTATTTTAAAAAACTGATGAAAGAAAAGAGATAAAGCACAAAACTACTAATGTCAAGAATTAAAAGGAGACATCATAGCTTTTAAATTGATAACATTAGTAGTATCTATGATGGCAGTTGAGCCTTTATGAACTATATGTGTGCAAGGATTATCAATTCAACAAAACTCACTGTACTGATAACCAAAACAATATGTCTGCTCAACATGGCTATGTATGTTAAAAATAAATAAAAATTAACCAAACAAGACCATCTTTCTTGTTTGGTTTTGTTGCCAGTCCTGTGGCTTGAACTCAGGGCCTGAGCACTGTTCCTGGCTTCTTTTTGCTCAAGGCTAGCACTCTGCCACTTGAGCCACAGCACCACTTCAGACTTTTTCTATATATGTGGTGATAAGGAATCGAACCCAGGGCTTCATGTGTACGAGGCAAGCACTTACCACTTTAGGCCATATTCCCAGCCCCAAAACAAAACAATCTTCTTATGGCAAGGGAGTTAGCCATCATCACTTGCATTTTGGCAGAGATTCAATTGGCAGAAAAGTGGAAAAAGAATGGCTTCAGCTGTGTTTTCACTTGAGACCACTGTCAAAGGGAAGTTGAAAGTGAGATAACCAGAAGCAGAGCATTCTGTATCAGTGCTATATGACTTTCAATGGTTGGTACTGAGGTGGAAGTACCAACCAAAATTTGAAATGCTTAACTAATCATATCCTACATAGTTTAGGCTGATTGCTACAGATATTATTGTTCACCCTTTTCGATTTATACTAGAGATAACAGGTTGGTTTTTTGGACTAAAAGGAAGTTGATTTTCTAGGCAAGATGCTTCAAACTGAGATTCAAAGTTCTGTTTTTTATACATGCTGGAGACATTGTCTATTTGCATATTCAGTCTCTCAGTAATACATGATATAGAGATACACCATTATTTTTCAACACTGTATATCTTAAGGCAAAGAGAAATTGAAAAGACACCACTATCAGATATTTCCACATTTGCAAAGAAATGAATGGGTGGCTGTTTTGTGTGTTTGGGGAGCAATGACCTTTTAGAGAACCTTAAACATAGGCAGGTGGAGTCAGAAAATGAGCCAGGAAAAGAAGGCTGGAACAAGAGTGTTCTAAGATGAAACTTTATGAGACTCCAAGGGAGAGAGGAATGCTTTAAAGCCAATAATTATAATAGACTTGTATTTTGGGAGCATGATTCTTATGACAGTGGAAACTATGCATGAGGTGTGTCAGGAAACTGAAGGCTTACACACAAGCTAGGATGGCTTTTTACTTTTCTTTTCTTTTCAAATTGGAGGATGATTGTGAAGGCCTTAATGTGGGAAAGGATGGCCAAAATGCAGCCGAGGGTAGTAGAAACAATGAATTCAACATCTTGGACACAGAATGAGCACTTGAAATATCTATTGTTGTTGTTATTTTTCTGGTACCAGGGTTTGAACTCAGGGCTTCATGCTTTGCTCAGTTTGCGCATTTATCTAGTGCTTTATCATTTTAGCTGCTCAGTTTGCTCATTTATCTAGTGCTTTATCATTTTAGCCTCACCTGTAACCCAGCTTTTCCTGGTTAATTTAGAGATGGAATCCTGTGACGTGACTGAGCTATGATCCTCAGAATCTTAGTCTCCTGAGTAGGTAGGATAACAGACTTGAGTCACTAATGCCCAGCTTCTGTTATGTTTGTGAGTGAACATCTAGGGACTGGGAAGGATTCAGATTTGTGACTGATAGGATGTCATACTGATGGGAAACAGTAAGAATTTTTAAAGTTAGCTTCAGTAATTCATTGTATAGCAAGCAATGCCAGGGACCCTGGCATAATTATAAGGATATGGTGGTATACAAATGAGAAGTTTAATTTGAGGCCCATTATTGAGTTTGTAAAGTTGCAATGAGGAATTGGCAAGGTTGTGTTGAAGCCTGGTTCAGAGGTCACCAAAATCATACAAAGGAGTGTGATTGGCTATAGAGACCTTTTAAAGCTAGGGAAGAGGTTTTAGTGCTTGAATATACTGATTTTTTTTAAGAAAAGTATTATATAGAAGAAGTAATGTTTGCCCCTAAAAGTTGTTCAGCACTAGCTTGGAATTTATCTTTTTTTTTTTTTTTTTTTTGGCCAGTCCTGGGCCTTGGACTCAGGGCCTGAGCACTGTCCCTGGCTTCTTCCTGCTCAAGGCTAGCACTCTGCCACTTGAGCCACAGCGCCGCTTCTGGCCGTTTTCTGTATATGTGGTGCTGGGGAATCGAACCTAGGGCCTCGTGTATCCGAGGCAGGCACTCTTGCTACTAGGCTATATCCCCAGCCCTGGAATTTATCTTTTAGACTACTTGTACCCAGTTAAGACATTCATGTATTTGGAGTCAGGAATATGAATAATTTTTATTTTTAAGGCTGCAGAAAACACTTTGGAAGGGACATATATAATTCTGAGGGTCTGAATCTTAGAGGTATGTTTTCTATGTAGGTGAATGACCCAGTATACTGCATGAAGTCTGACTAATTTCTTGGCCTTCAGTCACATTTTTTTTCTTTAGGTTAGTTTTATCCACTTTAAAGTCTTTTCTAGGTTTAAATGAGGAAATTCCATATAATATTTGTAAGGTATCAAATGATATTTAAGAGTCTGTGCTCAAAAAAATTAAAGCTTAAAAAAAAGATCTAGAAGTTTTTTTGTAAAAAGATCTATAATAATAGCAAAAGGGTGGCTACTCTACCATTCTTATTCAATGCAGTACTGGAATTCACAGCCAAAGCAATAAGCCAAGAGAAAGAAGTAAACGGTATTTCAATAGCAAAGAAGTCAAATTATCTTGATTTTAGTTGATAAAATTATATACTTAAAGTTCCTAATGATTCAGGAAAACAATTCTTACAATTAAAAATACAAATAGGACAACTTACTTATTCATCTAGTGGGTTCTATTTTTCCATATTTTTCTGATTACATTTGTCTTCTTTCATGTCTATAGTTCCTTTGAGTATCTTCTGCAGTGCTTTTTTAAAAATCTTATTTTATATTTTTGTGGTGGTCATAGGGCTTGAACTTGGGCACTTTGAGCCACAAGTCCACTTCGGGTTTTCTGATGGTTAATTGGAGATAACAGTCTTGCAGACTTTCCTGCTCCAGCTGGCTTTGAACTACAATCCTCAGACCTCAACTCCTGAGTAGCTAGAATTACAGGTGTGAGCCACCAGTGCCCGCCATAGCAGTGCTAATGTAATGGTCATAAATTACTTCATTTTTTGTTATCATGGAATTTTTTTAAAATTTCCCTTCAGTTATAGATGACAATAGATTGGTAGTCATTTTCTTTTAGAGCTTGAGACATATCATTTTAAGCCCACCCTACTTTCTTTTAAGGCTTTTTGTTGAAAAATATGCTATTTCTCTGATAAGTTTGAGTCTATAGGGTACTTGACCCTTTTGCCTTGCAGATTTCACTATTTCTTACTTGTTTTCTATGCTTAATGTTTTAAGTACAAAATGCCATGGGGAAGTTCTGCAGAGAGGGAGAGAGAGAGAGAAAGAAAGACAGAGAGGGAGAAAGACAGAAAGAAAGAGAGAAGCAGAGAGAGAGTAAAAGAAAGAGAGAGAGAGAGAGGAAGAAAAAGAAGAGGAGGAGGAGGAGGCGCTGGAGGGAAGAAGAGATTTTTTTTTTTTTTTTTAGTGTATCAGAGAGTTGGGGCTTAAGAAAACTGTAGGTCTACTGGAAAATTGTGGTCCTATTAGAACAAAAGGGCCTAGATTTCAGTATCTGCTCAAGAGGAGCTGAAAGTGTGCTTTTTGAAAAAGGTAGAGGAGCAGAATGGGACCACCAGTGGGAGGTTGAGGAGATGGGAAAAGGGTTCTGATTGGTTAAAATTGATGATGTAGAAGAATCATCCATGAAGAACTGGATCCCTGCCCATATCACTTGCATGGGCTTCAAAGTTAGCAACTTTTATGAAACAGGAACACATCCAAGGCTCTAATTTAAGGCCAAACTTGGAAGCATGAAACCAAATAGTGGCACATTAAACTCATGTTGGTAGTTTCCTCTAGCAAGAGACTGGGGCTAGAGATCAGAGAGGATATCAACCATTTCCATAGTGGAGGAGAAAACAAAGTAAATGTGAGTAAATATTATTTTTTCAGCTTCTGTGAAACAGTGTTTGTTTTTTTACCATTCTATAGACTTTTATGTAATTGTTTGATAATCACAATTATTCGTAAAAGATAAAAATTAGAAAAATAAGTATAACGTCTCTAGACTCTATAATAGCTCTAATTGGTTGGGTATGTTTTCTACATACCTTTTTAGGTAGCTTCATAAACAACAAAAAGTTAATATAGTTTCTCTGTTTCATATAATCCATGAAAGTCTGTTTAAAATATTTTCTTGAGATAAAAGGTTTTGTTTTTTTTTTAAAAACTTTTTTCTTTTTGTTCCCTTTATCAGTCATTATGCCACTAACTTAGGTTAACTAAACACTATGGGACAAGCAACCAATTCACATCATATGGAATTTTTTTTTTTTTTTTAGCCAGTCCTCAGCCTGACTCAGGGCCTGAGAACTGTCCCTGGCTTCTTGTTGCTCAAGGCTAGCACTCTACCACTTGAGCCACAGCACCACTTCTGGCCATTTTCTATATATATAGTGTGCTGAGGAATTGAACCCAGAGCTTCACGTATATGAGGCAAGCACTCTTGCCACTAGGCCATATTCCCAGTCCCATCATATGGAACTTTATAGTGAGTGAGAATTGAAGCCAAAGGAAACCGTTGAATATCCTTGGGTGTTTACATGACTTTTCAAGTGGGCCTTGAATTAAATATATATTGTGCAGGTATGTGTTGTTTTAATTAAACTTATCAGACTTTTAAATAATTGAATAATTCAAGGTGTTTTATCACTCAGTTGTAAATCTGAAGTATTTATTTGCTGTAAGACCTTCTGAAAATTTCTATTGATAAAATTAATGTGCTCTAAATTCTTATTAGTGCCTATACTGAGAGCAATACTTTACTGATAGCAAATGTCTGTTTATGCTAATGCTTTTGGATTAAAAACATTCTGACTTCTTGAATGTTAATTTTGATTAGGAGGATGGGTGCCAGTGATTTATGCCTGTAATCCTAACTACTCAGGAGGTTGAGATCTGAGGACTCCTGTTCAAAGCCAGCCTGGACAGAAAAGTCAGTGGAGACTCTTATCCCCAATTAACCACAAAAAAACCAGAAGTGGAGCTGTGGCTCAAGTGGTAGAGTGCTAGCCTCAGAGACAACTCCCAGGCCCAGAGTTCAAATTGCCCTACAACTGACAAAAAAAAAAATTGATTAGCAGAATGCTTGTTTTTCTGCATCATATATTGTATTTGCAGGTGGGAGCTTTCCCTCTTAAAAATTTTACCTTAAAGGAAACTACTACAGTGAATGTGAACAAAGCACATTATAAGCATATGTAATATATATATGCCGGGCTAAATTTTACTTCTCCTTTGTGGAGATGCCAAGCCTTTTATCCCCTTATGTGTTCCCCTTCCACTCTCTCCCTTGGCTGCCTGACCTGCGGGCAATCCAAGGTGGTATGGGGGCCACAGATAGCCTCCGTTGCGTGTGGCTGTGAGAATGCCCTCCCCCCATCTATCCTCGCCAAGGAGGCTAGGTACACCTTGGAGTCAGCTTCAGGAGCTTCCCAAAGTTTTATTCAGGGGAGGGGTTTATATAACAGTAATGAAGAGGGAGGGGGGGACTGACCAGGTGCTAACAATAGGCTGGTGAGCATGTCCATCATGGTGATGTCATGAAACTTCCTGCAGAGGGGGAGATTACAGTCCCCCAAGGACTGGGTCCCCGGTGCCATTACAAGTATGGGGGGAGGGGAGAGCAGACCTTCAGAAAAGGTGGGAATGGCTAGCAGCCAGCAGTCCCAGGTCTTAGAGGTATAGCCATCCCCTACATATATAGACATGACTTTATACAACTAATATATAATGATAAAAAAGAAAATTCTCTACCATTTAGGAATATATGCATTTCCTTATGTAAAAGAGTTTCTGCTTAAAATGGCATTTAATAATATGTTTTCAATCACCCCTATTGCATCTTTTATTCACTTCTTGTTTTGGCTTGCTGTGCATTTGAAAGCTGTTAAACAGATCTTACTCAAATTTTCCAAAACAGTTCTTTAATGGAAAAAAGTAGTAATCAAAAATGTAAAAGATTGAGCCCAAGAATGCTTTTCCAAATTTTAAGAATTTGATGACTCTAGATGTTTGAAATGGAGCCCCTTTCCTATTATACTCTTAACTAATTTTCCGTTATAAATAACTTGGCTTTTTGTGTAGATTTTGTACATGTAATCAAATTTTATAATCCTTACAAATATGATATACTTGAACCCATACATTCAATTTTGGATCTTGTAGGCTGGGATAACATCTCAAACCTGTTCCTAGGAGAGTTATTATATAATCTTATCATGTACTAAAAGTATGTGGATATGTGTATATTTGGGGGACATGAAAATATTCAAAGTAAAAGAGGTTTATTAATTCCAGGTTTATTACTAGATTCAAGGAACTCTTAAATGAAAATGGCAATTGGAAATTCTAGGAGAGAGAATTAGAAGAAGCAAATTAACCAAGGAGGAATGCAGAAGGTTATATAGAAACAGAAATGGAAATAAAATTTTTTTTTAAAGATTCAAATTTAGCATGGCTTCAGGGACAGCATATTCAGGAGTTTTAATAACAGCTGATAATGCTTTAAAACTCGTTTATCAAAATCATGCTTGAAAATCACACTCGGCACCAGTAGTGTAGTGGCAGGGGTGGGCTTGGGGAACTTGCCATTCTGTTCATTGCATGAAATGAGTAAGGCAATGCATGCTAATCTTCAGGCCATCACAACTGTGAAAGACAATTATATAAATGAATAGGCTTAATTAGAAATGAGCCCTTTGAGAGGAATCTAGCCACTTTGATTAATGTAATTACTTTATCATTGAATTAACCAAGGTTAACCCTTTTATATAACCTTAGATCACTTGCTGGAATTCTGGCTGAAAATCGTTTTAAATTTAGTTCTCAGATTCATTATCCTGATGTTTCCAAAACTAACTATTTGAAGCAATCCAAGATTTTAACAAAGTATCCAGAATCATAGTCTGTCTATCCCAGGCCAATGTCTCAGAATTTCTAGGATGAAAGTTACAAATCTGTCTTACATTGTTAACTCCCTATGTGTTTGGGAATGGCTGTGTTATAGGGATATTGGTCAAGTATTTTAAAAAATGTACTTGAAATAAAATCTATTATTTATGTTGTGTGTGTGCTATTTGGCCAGAAGATAACAAGCATTCAAAGTTATCACATATATATGCAGGAACAGAATATCAAGGAATTTTAACAAGAGCTGACTTAGCTTTGGTTCATTCCAAATGATATGGGTGGTAATACGAGGTCTATTTTGGCTCTGAGGAAGAAATCTCATTGGCAGTGCCTCTTTGCACTGCTGTAGATAGAGCCAAAGAAGCCAATTTCACAGCCAGGTAGGGCTTTGAAGATGGATATGAAAACCAAGGTTATTGTTATTTCTGGGTAGTACCTTCAGGTTCCCAGCATCTTATTCCATTCTTGGTTCTCATTGCTCATTCTGTGTTTTCTGAACATTTGATGTACTCACCATTGTGCTGAAACAAACCACAGCCAAGAATTTCCTGTTTTGTGTTTCCTACAGAAAAACCATGCGGTGAAATTTTAAAAAATCTTACAAAAAATAAATCATGGTGATAGTCTTAGTAGAAGCAACAAAAGATATATATTAAACATATAAAAACATTAGAGCAGAAAGAGTGATAGCAAAATATAGGAGAACTGACATGAAGGAATGACGCTTGCTGGAAAAGGAGAGACACATTTCAGTCTAGGAACTACTGGGATTATCATGCATGTACAGTTAGAACTGCTTTGTTGATGGCTCTTATCTCTTTGCTACCTGATAGGTTCCAGTATATATGAAAAATATATGCTTTGGAGACAGCCTGGCAGGCACAACTGAAGGGACTACATTCCTTATTTAACCTCTCTGCTCTCTTGAAGTCATCAGGTTAATTGCACATAAGGTAAATGTTTACAGATTTGGCTATGGAGGAGAGCAAACATATTTTAGTTAATGTGCACTGATGTCACTGACTTAAGTCTCAGTCAATTGATGCGGCCCACTGTTGCTTAGAAAACATGCCCATTTTCCAGTACAGTTTAAAACATGCTGACAGTAGTACCGCAGGTTATATTGGAAGTGCTCTATAAATGAAAAATAAAGCCCTTCTGAGCACAACACAGTATGTGAAGTTAACTTCACATTTTTCATGTACCTACTTACACTGTGTGTATAGGTGGTACATTAATATGTGATATGATTTTACATTATATCTTATACATATAAATTCATGCATATATTTATTAATGGGTACATTCTATATAAAAGAAGAAAAAAATCACAATAATACTGTAGCTTAAATGAGTGCATGTGAAATGAATTTTTCCCTCCTCCCTTCCTCATCCCAACCTTTAGCCTATCAGTGAAACTTGATTTTTCTTGCTCTCATTCTTATATCATATGAAGATTCAACATTTTAAAATAATAAAGAACTTGTTCTCCTCTGGCTTTTTTCTGTGTCCTGACCTAGTGTTTGATACAATTTTTCTTTAAGGAACTATACTTCAGCACCATTGGGATAAAAGAGCAACACAGTTCTATGAAGATGGTCAGGAGTAGAATAATAAAGCATGAAAAGCTGGAACCCCTACAAACAGATGTGAATATTCAATTTTCCAAGCTCATGGCTGAAATTAGAAAAATAAGTGAAGCATTGATTATATTAAATTTCTTCTAAAGTAAGTTAACAACTGTATCAGGATGCAAAGATGTATGATAGCCTTCTTAATAGTCAAAACAGAAGTCAATAAATTCGATAGTAACACTACTAGAACAGATTACAAGAGATTATAGATGATAAACTCCAATCTTTCTTTTTTTTTTTTTTTTTTTTTTTTTTTTTTAATCTACAAAATTTTATTACAAGTATTGCTGTTGTATTGGTTTGCCTTTTACCCTTTGTCTCTCCATTTGATGTTCCCCTTCCCTTCTCTAATTCTGATAAATGTATATACAATACCCAGGGTACCAAAATCAGTTACAGTGACATCAGGTAAAACGATGGGGGAGAAAGACAAAAGAAAAAGGCATAATTTCACATGGAACATTGAAAATAACAACAACAGTAAGCCACTTATTTACATAACTTGGACTTCATTTCACTTAGCATCATTTTATGTGTTTATATGTACATAGCTATTGAGCTATTGTGACCTCCTGCTAGGACTATCCTACACATATACTAATTAGTACCAATGAGGGAAACAAACCATAGAGTCTATGTTGCTTTGGGTCTGGCTCACTTCACTTATTATTTTTTCCAAGTCTTTCTATTTCCTTACGAATGGGGCAGTGTCATTCTTTCTGATAGAAGTATAGAGGAATTGCTGTTTTTTAAAAGTATTAACAGAGACCTTTGATCTGTTCTCCTTTCTGCTTATGGCTCATCCAGGAGCAAGTCTTTAGTGTGCTCTTAAAAATTCCTTCTTTCTCCTTTACTTCCTTTCTTGTCTTCTGGCTGACCCAGCAAAAAGAGAGAGCTAGTCTGATACTTGTGGCCTCTTTTGAGAACTCCTTAGTGGTATTTGTCCTGTCAGCAGTTCCGGCATATTTAGTGTTTCACATCTTGATCCCAGGAAAAGTCTTTAACTTTTCTCCTTCCTTTCTTTTTTTTTTTTTTTTTTTTTTTTAATTTTTTTTTTATTATCAATTGAACATAAATTTTTTTTTTTTTTTTACAAGGTGCTGTGCAAAGAGGGTGCAGTTACATAGTAGGGCATTGTGTACATTTCTTGTGATATCTTACAACCTGTTTTCCCATCCCTTGTCTAGATCAGGTAGACCCATATGCAGTATACAATGTATCAAGCACATATACAGTGTTCACAGACTTGGTCTCTACTGTCTCTCCATCTCCCTTTGTTAACAGTCATATATCAGGGAGATCATGCCCCTTTGTTTTCTGTGTTCTAGGCTTGTCTCACTCAACATTATTTGTTCGAGTTCTGACCATTTCCCTGCAAATAACAATATTTCACCATTCCTAATCGCTATGTAGTATTCCATTGTGTATAAGTACCATATTTTTTGGATCCATTCATCTGTGGAGGGGCATCTGGGTTGTTTCCAAATTTTGGCTATTGTGAATTGTGCTGCGATAAACATGGAAGTACAAATGTCCTTTTGATATCTTGGGTTTTGCTGTTTAGGATAGATGCCTAGGAGTGGTATGGCTGGGTCATAGGGTAGGTCTATATTGAGCTTTTTGAGAAACCTCCATACTGTTCTCCAAAGTGGCTGTACTAATTTGCACTCCCACCAACAATGGAGAAGGGTTCCTCTTTCCCCACAGCCCCTCCAGCATTTGTTGTTTCCTGAGTTCAGAGTATAGGCCATTCTAACTGGGGTGAGGTGGTATCTCAGGGTTGTTTTTATTTGCATTTCCTTTACTAGCAGGGATGTTGAGCATTTCCTCATGTGTTTCTTTGCCATTTTTATATCTTCTCTTGTGAAGTCTCTCTTTAGCTCTTTTGCCCATTTCCTAATAGGTTTATTGGGCTTGGAGGGGCTTAGTTTTTTGAGTTCTCTGTAGATGACAGATATCAGGCCTTTGTCTGTTGCTGTGCTGGTAAATATCCTTTCCCATATCGTTGGCTGTCTTTCTATTTTGGTGGCTATGACCTTAGCTGTGCAGAAACTTTTTAATTTGTAGTAGTCCCATTTGTTGAGTCTTTCCCCTATTTGTTGTGCGCCTGGGACTCTATTCAGGAAGTTCCTTCCTGTGCCTATAAGTTCTAGTGTCTTTCCTACTCTGTCCTTCAGTAGTTTCAAGGTTTCAGGTCTGATGTTGAGGTCCTTGATCCATTTTGAGTTGATCTTGGTGCATGGTGATAGGCTTGGGTCTACTTTGAGTTTTCTGCATATGGCTGCCCAGTTCTCCCAGCACCAGTAGTTGAAGAGGCTATGTTTATTCCATTGTATGTCTTTAGCTCCTTTGTCGAATATCAGTTGGCTGTAAGAGTGCGGTTTTATTTCTGGGTCTTCAATTCTAATCCACTGGTCTTCCGATCTGTTTTTATACCAATACCATGCTGTTTTTGTTATGATGGCCTTGTAGTAGAGCTTGAAGTCTGGTATGGTGATACCTCCTGCACTATGTTTTTTGCCTAGAATTGCTTTGGCTATTCTAGGTTTTTTGCTGTTCCATATGAACTTATGGATTGGTTTCTCTATTTCAGTGAAGAATGTGGCTGGGATTTTGATAGGTATTGCATTGAATTTGTATAACAATTTGGGCAGTATGGCCATTTTCACTATATTGATTCTGCCTACCCATGAGCATGGGAGGTCTTTCCATCTCCTTGTGTCTTCTTTGATTTCCCTTATTAGATTTTTGTAGTTTTCATTGAATAGGTCCGTCACGTCCTTGGTTAAGTTGATCCCTAGGTACTTTATTCTTTTTTTGGCTACTGTAAATGGAATCGTTTCCATAATTTCCTTTTCTGTTTGTCTATTGCTGGTGTACAGAAAAGCTGCTGACTTTTGTGGATTGATTTTGTATCCTGCTACTTTGCCAAATTGGTTTATTAGATGTAGGAGTTTGGGTACTGAGTTTTTTGGGTCCTTGAGATATAAGATCATGTCGTCTGCGAATAGGGATAACTTGATTTCTTCCTTGCCTATGTGGATCCCTTTGATGTCCTCCTCTTGCCTTATTGCTATGGCTAGGGATTCCAGTACTATGTTGAACAGAAGTGGGGAGAGTGGGCATCCTTGTCTTGTTCCTGTGTTTAGGGGGAATGATTTAAGTTTCTCTCCATTTAATATGATATTAGCAGTTGGTCTGTTGTATATGGCTTTTATTGTTTTGAGGAATGTTCCATCTATTCCTGTTCTCTCCAAAGCTTTTAATAGGTATGGATGTTGTATTTTGTCAAAGGCTTTTTGGGCATCGACTGAGATAACAATGTGATTCTTGATTTTAGTTCTGTTTATGTGGTGAATTACATTGATTGATTTACGGATGTTGAACCATCCTTGTGACTGAGGGATGAAGCCTACTTGGTCATGATGTATGATATTCTTGATCACTTTCTGGATCCTGTTAGCTAATATTTTATTGAGGAGCTTTGCATCTGTGTTCATTAGTGATATTGGTCTGTAGTTCTCTTTTTTTGTTGGATCTTTGCCTGGTTTGGGGATGAGTATGATATTAGCTTCGTAGAATGAGTTCGGGATTTTTCCCTCCGTTTCTATTTCGCGGAAGAGTTTGAGGAGTATTGGAATTAGCTCCTCACTAAAGGTTTTGTAGAATTCATTGGTGAATCCATCTGGGCCTGGGCTTTTCTTAGTAGGGAGGTTCTTGATTACCTCCTGTATCTCACCGTAAGTTATTGGTTTATTTAGTTGATTTATTTCTTCTTGGTTCAGTTTGGGCAGTTTGTACTTCTCTAAGAATTGATCCATTTCTGTAAAATTATTGTTTTTTGTTGAGTAGAGGTTTTGGAAATAGCTCCTTATGATTGTTTGAATATCGTGTGTATTTGTTGTAATTTTTCCTGTGGAGTCCCTGATTTTACGTATATGAGTCTCTTCTCTTCTTTTTTTTGTGAGTCTTGCAAGGGGTCTGTCAATTTTGTTTATTTTCTCAAAGAACCAGCTTTTAGTCTTATTTATTTGTTGAATGGTCTTTCTATTTTCAATCAGATTTATCTCTTCTTTAATCTTTGTAATCTCTCCCCTCCTAGTCGTTTTAGATTCTGTCATTTCTTGTTTCTCCAGTTGTTTTAGTTTCATCGTGAGGGTATTCACCTGCTCTGCTTCCATTCTTTTAATGTGGGTACTGAGTGCAATGATCTTGCCCCTCAGTACTGCCTTAGCTGTGTCCCATAGGTTTCTTTGTGATGTGTTTTCTTTGTCATTGTGGCTTATGAATTCGTTGATTTCATCTTTAATTTGATCTGTGGCCCAAGTGTTGGATAGCAGCGTGGGGTTTAGCCTCCAAGAGTGTGTATAGGCTCTGTGGTATCCTTTGTTGTTGAGGGTTACCTTTAATCCACTGTGATCAGATATAATACATGGGATGATGTCAATTCTTTTGTATTTGCTGAGGTTCTTTGTGTGGGCTATGACGTGGTCTATTTTGGAATATGATCCATGGGCTGCTGAAAAGAAGGTGTATTGGGTCTCTGTAGGGTGGAAGGTTCTATATAGGTCTGTTAGATCCATTTGGGCAATGGTGTTATTTAGGTCCTCAGCTCCCTTACTAATCCTCTGGGTGTTGGATCTGTCTCTTGGAGAGAGAGGAGTATTAAAGTCACCCACTATGATTGTGTTTGCATCTATCTTGCTCTGTAATTCTGTGAGAATTTGCTTGACATATGTCGGGCCTCTTTTGTTCGGTGAGTATACATTTATCACCGTGATGTCTTGATTCTGGATTTTTCCTTGTATCAATATGTAGTGTCCTTCTTTGTCTTTTTGAGTGGACTTTAAAGAGAAATCCAGCTTGTCTGAGATCAGGATGGCTACACCTGCCGTTTTGGTGGGTGCATTTGCTTGGTAGATCTTGCTCCATCCTTTCATTCGAAGCCTGTTTTTGTCCCTTGCTGTAAGGTGGGTCTCTTGTAGACAACAGATGTCAACTTTTTGCTTGCGGATCCATTCTGCCAGTCTGCTCCTCTTGATCGGGGAGTTTAAGCCATTTATATTTAAAGAGATCAAGGATAAGGGTGTTTTTTCTCCTTCCATTTTCTTGTTGGGCTGTTTTTTCCTGTTGTTTTTTTTTTTTCTTCTTGTCTTTAGTGAGCTTGTGTTTCTGCTGGACTTTGGCTATTGAAGTTTCTTTCTGAATCTGTCTGTGTGTCTTTTACGATCTCTGTTGGGTGGGCTTCCCCTCTTAATATTCGCTGTAGGGCTGGTTTTTTATTCACATACTCCTTTAGCTCCTCTTTGGTGTGGAAAGATCTGGTTCTCCCTTCGAATGTGAACTCCAGTTTCGCTGGATATTTGATCCGAGGTTGTAAATTGTTATTCTGAAGTACTTGGATGGTGTTCTTCCACTCACTTCGAGCTTGGTAAGTTTGTGTGGATAAGTCGGATGTTATTCGAATCCTCTTCCCATTGAAAAAAGTTTCCTTCTTCGCTTTGGCTGAATTCAGAATTTGCTCTTTAATCTTGAGGTCTGTAGTCTTGAATATTATGTGCCTTGGGGTGGTTTTCCTGGGGTCTGGCCTGCCAGGTGTCCTATAGGCTTCGGTTACCTGGATGGGGTCCCCTGTGAGATTGGGGAAGTTTTCTGCAATAACTTTATTGAGAACATGATTAAGCCCTCTGCTCTGATATTCGGCTCCTTCTTCTATTCCAATTATACGCAGATTATATCTCTTGTCTTTGTCCATTAGTTCCTGGAGTAATCTTCCCTGAAGCTTCACCTTTTCTTGGAGTGTGGTCATTTTCTGGTTGTTGTCAGCTGCTTCATCGTCCAGGCGAGAGATTCTGGATTCCATATGGTCCACTCTTTGTGTTATGGTTTCAATTGCGGAGTTTATGGATGTCAGAGAGCTATTCATGGTTGTCATATCAGCTCTGATCGTGGAAATTTCTTCCTTTAAAGAGTTGTATTTTAAATCTATTTTTTCATGCATTTCAATTCTCAGGGTGTGGAGATTTTCTTTAAAGGCGGCTTGCATTGTATCCATTTTTGCTTCCATTTCTTTAAACGAGGCTTGCATTGTATCCAGTTTTGCTTCCATTTCTTTCTTGGCTTCCTGGGTGTCCTTCCAGATTTCCGCTCTAAACTCCTGGAATTGTTTTCTGATTTCATTTCTGACGGTTTCGATCATTCCTGTTAACATGTCCTCATTTGCTTTTTTATTCTCCATCTCCTCTCCAGTCGTGCTGCTTTTTGGAGCTGGCGAGTTGGCTTGTCCTTTGATGAACTGAGTTATGTTTCTTTGTGATTTGCGCATCTGGAAGTCTGTGTAGTTCTTCCCTCCCTTCTGTGTAGGCGTGTCTGCGTCAGCAGGTGCTGTCGCTGTGGCCCCGCCCACCAGTGCAGGGCACGCCTATCAGAGCGGGCGCTTTCGCCGGGGCCCCGCCCTCCTGTGCACTGTGAGTCCCCTACAACAGGCACTTAAGTGGGGTCTGCCTCCCAGAGCGAGCCCTGGGTTGTTGGGTTGTGCTTGCGCCCTCCCGCGAGTCCGTTGGGGGGGGGAAGCAGTATGTGTGGGGCCCAGTGGGATCGACTGTCCGGGTGTGGCTTGGCACCCTCAGACCTCGCCTCCGCTTCGAGGAGGGGGAACGAGATCAGGCTCAGGTGAC
Organism: Perognathus longimembris pacificus; assembly: GCF_023159225.1. Taxonomy (NCBI): domain Eukaryota; kingdom Metazoa; phylum Chordata; class Mammalia; order Rodentia; family Heteromyidae; genus Perognathus; species Perognathus longimembris. The sequence goes on from NC_063169.1 coordinate 53,121,549, forward strand.
CCTGCTGGGCTGGTATTGCCCACCAGCGCCTGTGATTTTAGTTGTAAGAGTCCGCAAGGTCTAGGCGCCTCGGGTGGGGCTTGCCCTGCCGGCCGTCCCTGGCCCCTGTTGGGAAGGGGACGGGGCCGGTTCTGCCAGTTCAGGAACCTTTGGGGGCTTGGGGCTGTTCCGCCCTTCCCCTGCTAGACTGGCTTCCCAGTGCCTGCTGGGAGCTTCCCGCCTGATTTGGGGAATCTTTGTTCCCACGGGAGTGGGGAGGGGGAGGGAGGGAGATATATCGTCTTTGTCGGGCTTGGGTCTCCCGTTGGGGGAAGGGATTATGGGGGACTCACTTTTGCTGCTTTGTGTGCGTGTCCCGCACCGCCGTTGGCCCTTCAGGGGTTGGCGAAGTGTCGTGGTGGCTCCCCCGTTCCCTCTTTCTGCCGCGCTGGGTTCCCTTGTCCGAATCCGGTGTGGACCCGAACTTCTCGTCGCTGCTGGGTGTGTCTTGGTCTGCACCCTGCTTTGTGTCCGTGGGGTCTCCCGCTATATGGATTCTGCGCTCCTGGCAACCTGTCTGCCGATCGCCGGGTTTCCCTTTCCCAGCCTGACCCTGTTTGGGCCAGGGCCGGCTGGTGGGGGGAGGGTGCCCCGATTAATCTCCGGCTCCGTGTAGGTTTTCGGTTCTTCTTTTTTGCTCCTTTTTGTTTTCCTGCGTTTCTCCACTGCTTCTGGATGCTGGTTTTGCTGGGTTCTTGGTGGAGTGTTGGGTGTTGGAGTTCCCAGCTCGCTATTCAGTTGGTGCGAGTCGGGGTGCCTCCCTATTGTCTCGGCGCCATCTTTCTCCTCTCTCCAATCTTTCTAGTCATAAGGTCGATAGGGTACTCTAAATGTTTTCCACTTAATACACTGGAAAACTGGATAAAATCATTTTATGTACAGATAATCGTTGCAAGAGAATAAGGTAAGTTTCAAATAGCAGAGAATAAAATAGGTTTCCCAAAACCAGAAAGAAAGGTTAACATTGCACGTAAAACCATTCTAGGAAACCAAACCATTTCCATCATGTCAAGAGGCTTGAGTCTTAAGTGAGTGTAGATATAACAAGAGTCAAGACATTAAACTGTGTAAGATAGGGAAGTATATGCCCTTCCTTCTAAGGCTGCCCAGTCAGTGAGGGAAATGTGGATCCCCAAACAAACATAACTTTTTTTTTTAAATGAGTGATTAGCTACGGAAGAAGAACAGGAAATATGCTATCTTCACACTGGATGAGGTGAGAGAAAATACCCTCCTAAACGTATACAAATGTGTAATCGATTTACCTGTGTGTTAATGGGTTTGTGGTGATTTGAATAGTTGTACTTTTTAATATTTCCCAATTTTTCTGCAATGAAGATAGATTATAGTAGGTCATGCTATACAGAGAACCTGACATTTTAAAATAGCATCAAATAATCTTAACATGAACTACTTAGGCTTAGAACCAGGCCACAGACAGGTAGCAAACAATCTGTAATTACCATAGTCCTCTGTGCAGAATGTTGTATGTGTGTTTGTATGTATATTCTGCATAGAAGAAAATCCATATCTTTTCACAAAATTCTTATTTTGGTGTTTTTTTTTTGTTTGTTTTGTTTTTTTACTGGTCCTGAGGCTTGAACTCTGGGTCCCTTAGCTTCTTTTGCTCAGGTGAGTGCTTCATCAATTGAGCCACAGCACGACTTCTGGCTTTTTTGAGTAGTTTATTGGAGATAAAAGTGTCACAGACTTTTCTGCCTGGGCTGGCTTCGAACCACAATCATCAGATCTCAGCCCCCTAAGTAGCCAGGATTCACCGGCCACCAATACTTGTCTTCCTCTCACAAATTAAGATTATCTTTGACCACTGTGACCTTTAAGGATACTGACTTTATAGAATCCTGTTATAAATCCTGTTCACAACTACTCAAAGTATCTACAGACTCTTCATTTAAAAAACTGTGTGTATAAACCTTTTGGGCTTATAGGCCATTCATGAATTTTAGTCTTCTATGTACATTGAAATAAAGCTAGGATATTCATGAGAGTAAATAAAAGATTTATTGTCTGAATAGAACAATAACTTACTATTTTATATTTCCTATCTCAGAAATGAGAATCATATTTTCACATGTAAGCTAAACACTTTAATTACTTGTTTCTACTATAATCTTTGTTGAAATTCAAAGCATTGCCTACCCAGGAAGCATTCAACTTTAATCCCTCTTGATCCTTATTTAAATAATTGTATAACACTGACTATTTACTTTGTAAGTCTTCACATGGCCTTTGGCCAAAAGCAATAAAATTCCAAACTGATCATTATAAATATATTTCTATTTTCCTCTTGTGAATGGAGATAGAGGGTTACTCAAAGGTACCCTGTTCCTTGCTCACCAGGTTTGATTTCTTAAGGGGGCAATGCTAACACCACCAACATATTTGAACCCCTGAAGGAGATTGGTTTGTTTTTTTTTATTCAAAATTTATACTTCTTGATGCATTTTTTGTCCCTACCTCTCATTTTACATGATTGTACTCCCAGACTCATAAATACTTCTTTCATTTTTTAACTGAAGAATTTCACTCTGGCTGTAAAGACTACATCACAAGTCCATACTAAGTTATAAGTAGGAAGAAGTGAATTCATTTTTAGTTTATTATTCAATAAAATATTATTTCCCATTTGAGACAGATACAGAGTTTGTGGTTCATTTTGAAGGCCAACCTACAATCTCTTTTCTGTATGGAGAACAGTACAGTCCTTTTCAGCTTAACCCTATAAAGTGTTTTACTTATTTGCTTTTTAATTCCTGAGTTGATCTTGCAGTCTTTATGCACACTGGTTTGTGGTGAGTGTTGGAACCTTGCCTCCACAGCCTTTGAGGGGCGAACCAGTCTGGTGCTTCTTCTTTTAAAAAAAAAAAGATCTTTAAATCCACTGCAGCCAGTTCCGACTTTGAAAACGGATTGCCTGAAACTGACTTTTTGTGGGATTACTGATAGGAGAGGATGGCACTCCCTGGAAGTGACCCTTTCACTTCTTTCCCAGCTACATAGTCTACTGAAGTTGGCACTATAAACTGTCCACTTTTCAGAATAAGAACAGAAAATCAAAAAATTATTTACCTCTTCCATGTTCTGACCCCAGGATTCCCATAATGCCACTTGGCATGGAAAGACAGAATTCAAAGTTCTGAAAGAGGCAAAAGGTCGATGATGTCACTGGCAAGTTCATTGGGTTGGGTAGGACAAGACTTAAGAGTACAAATGGTTCAAGTTTTAAACTTAAGAAAATAAAAACAAATAGAATAAAAACAAATAACTTTCTCCTAACTTCTAAACTGTTGAGAGTTTAGGGACCATTTAGACACTGGGATCAGAAGCAATGTATGAAGGAGAAGGCGTATGTTTGATTAACATGTTTCATAAATCTAGTTCTCACTGATAAACAGAACTAAAATTAGTACAGTGTACACAATAAAATGCTACCATGGGCTATTACAAAAACTTTTCCAAATGAAGCCTCTACTCTTTCATCTGCAGGCTCACAAACTGTTCTTCACTAATAGTCTACCCTACTCCATCACCAAACATCTCACTTTTCTCGAAGTGAACTGTAACTAGAGAATATTTATTTTTCATTGTCTGGTGGCTTGTAGTCAGGGAACACTCCACTATTTCTTTTTAGTTTAAGTACTGAAACATACACCCATACTTCATTCTTTATAAATACACAATGATTTTAACATTTTCTCCCAGCTCTCTGGCTTTATCTCTATGGTCTTTATAAATGATGATTCTCATCTCCATTTCAATGTGTCCTCTATATTTATAATCATAAGTTAAATCTCATTAATATTTAGCACTACATTATTATTCATATCCAAAATTCTAACATTTACTCCCCCAACAAAATTTTTTGAGTCATTTATTTTCTCATTCTCATAAATAAGTGGTGATGCCTCTTTTCTACTTTGGTTCCTTAATGGTCCTCAATTCATCTACTCCAGTGGTTCTCAAACTTTAGCATTTACCAGTGTCACTTGTTGAATTTCAATTTTCCTAGTTGTGAGATGGGACCTGTGAATCTGCATTTCTAATGGGTTTCAAGTGATGTTGGTGTTGCTAGACAGGAACCAACCTCTGAACACCATTGTCCTTGTTCAGTAATAGAACTGTTTCTCCATTATAGAAAGGGAAAAATTTCAAATTCACCGCATTTACTTTTTCATATTACTTGTCTTTACATTTTTGGATAAATTATTGGGTAGAAATCAAATCTCACTTTTTTCTCTAGACATATTTTTATGTCATTACCAGTGTGGCTTAGCATGCTTTTGGTATTGATTGGTTATTTGCATTTCATTTGTATGAATCAACTATTAATTTTGTTTCCATTTGCTTCTCTTTCCAGTGATTGCTGTGAAATCAGCACACTAATCCTTTGTTATCATATAATGCAATTTTACTTTAATTCTTTCCTCTTTCAGATGTAAATGGTATCTTTTTCATACATTTAAATGTTATCAAGGTGATTAATTTTTGTCCATTTTTGGCTTAACCGTTATTTCTCTCTTCCTTTTCTATATGCTTTCTTTCTGTCATTTAAGGATGGTAGGATTTCTATGTATTTTTAATCAGTGATATGAGTACTCAATGTACTGGAGGTGATAAAAGCTTCTAGAAGAAATAAATGGCTCTAATCATAGTTTCCAAGTTCTTATCAACATGAAGATGAGGTAGCTATTGTTTATATAAGATGCTATGTCATCTTTCTCCTTTTCTTGGAAATTTTTTCTCATTCTCCTTGATTTGTATCCTCTTTCACTTCTGAATCTTCACAGTGCTGTGGAATTGTGTTACTCCTATTGCATTTGTGTACATCAGTATTAAAAGCTACCTCCTAAACCGCACAGATTGAAAAGAAAGATTATTATCTATCTTGGCAAGGGTGAGAAAACAGAAAGCCTCAAACACTGTTGACAGGATTTTCGAGAGGATAATCTGGCAACATGTACCAACGCCTTAGATGTGCAAATAGTCCTTGGCATGCCAGTTCTACTTTCATGAATTTTTCCTAAGGAAATCATCAGAGAAATGTGCAATGTTGTTCACTGAAGCATTTTTTGAAAGTTAAAAAAAAAAACCCATCAAACTGTAAATTTTGTTCAGCAAATTCTGGTAAATCAGTATAAGAGATAATCAAATCAGAACCATCTTAGGGAAGAATATTTACTTAGGCAAGAAATATTCAAGATATTGAAAAAGAAAGACACAAAAATTCTACTATAATGTCATCATTTCAGAAGAAAATAGATATTCTTAGGAAATACCAGAAAGGCATATATCAAAAATGCTTACAGGATCACTGTGGTGAGGCCTCAGGACCTACTGCCATCTTAAGTTGAGGGACTGAGGAGTCGCTGCCATCTTGAGTCCCAGTAACATGCATTTCACAGTGGTCTTCTGGAGACAACGCCTTAATCCAAAGATGTGACTTGGTCAGAGAGGATTGCAGGTGTGTACTGCCACAACCAGCATGAATTTTTTATTGGAAGGAAAAGTTGGCCACACACAATAAACTCATCAATCACTTCAGCCAAGCACCGGACGACAACCAGTCACTCCTTAGATGAGGTTGATGTCCAAGGCCTCCGCAGTGATAGAGGATTGCCCCAGAACCTGGATTCTGGACACATTGGACAACATTTGGATGTGGCTGGCTAGTTAACTGCTAGGCTAACAGATTTGTTTTCCTTTATCTTCCAGTTATTCTTCTTTCTGTGCTGGTGTGGATTTCACATACTTCTGGAAAGCAGCAGCATGGAATTCCCAGAAATTCTCACTCTTCCTGGTTATGTTTCTGCATCCTCTGAGATCACCAGACAGTATATAGAACATGTTCTGTGCTGCACATGGCTAGAGGATCCCTGGACCTGGTGTGTCCCTAAACTCTGCAGTCCCAGAGCGAATGAAAGACAAGGTTATATCAAAGCCATTATGAACCTCAGTGGCTCCCTGACTAGAGTACAAGAATACAATACAGAAAATATGGTGGTCAGAGCAACAGAGTTAATGCTGCATGGAGTGAAGACCTGAAGACATTGCAAGTGAGCAGCTAGCTGTATTTCTGGGTGCTACTTCCTGAAGGAAGTTGGAAGCCTGGTGGAAATTCTGGTAATCACTTTTGTGAGATGGAAGCTAGGAAAAGTGACTTGTAAAACTGTGCACCTATCCAGCTACAGCAGGTCCCACCCTTCCCCCAACCAAACTGGACAGGGCTTTGGGGGAAAAGGGGCTCCAGGAGCAGCTCTCATAGTGACTCCACCCAATCTACCTCAATCACATTAACCCTGAGCACCCTCTGCCTTTGGGCACAATCAGAGTTATCAGGGTCAATAGTGTCACAGGTCCCAATAACACTGAAGATCTGGAAAGGAGCTACCAACATTTGATGCTTGCCCTGGACTCCAGCAGAACACAAAACTAGCAGCTCTGCAGTGAGATCAAACAACTGGAGCAGGAAAAGAAGATCTGCAAGATCAAGAGGGGAAAGAGAATGAGAATATGGCCTGTATTCAGGAAGCACTGAAAATAGAGTATCCATACAGATGTTGGATTCAGAAAAAAAAATTGATTTACAATCTTCCATGGCCCACATGTAGCAGGTAGTCAATGAAAAAGTACTGGAGCGGGAGGGTCTTACCAGCTGCCTGCAGGCTTCACAGAAGCGCATCACAGAGCTAGAGATGACATTGTTGGCAGCCTCCACATTGCAAAATAAGACTGACATGAACAACCTAGAGTTAATTAAAGATCTGCATAATGTGAAACTGTAGCTCCAGGAAAAGATAGAAGCTATGATGACCAGGAGGAAGAGAACACTGTGCTGCAGGAGAGGCTGGAAGTGCTCCTGATACAGAAGGCTGACATGAAGATCAAAATTAATGAGTTACAACAAGCACTAGAGGAGTAGGCAGAGTCAGAAAGACAACTAGACAACATGAGAGTTGGTGACAACATTAAAGTTGGAGAGAGACAACCTCATGGAGGACCTGAGGGTGGGGAACTCCATGTGGAAGAAGGTTCAGCAGCTCTTGGAGCAGATAAGCCAACTGAGGGAGGAGAAAGAGCAAGAGATGAGGCAGGTATTAGACCTAGTGAGTAACCTGGATGGAACTGAGAAAGCAGCTATCAGAGCTATAACCCCCATGTCCCCTGTAGGGCCTTCTCAGGCTGAGCAGCAGCTGCAGGTCCAGGCCTCCCAGATGCAGAAGGACCCAAAGAATTTGAAGAACAACTGAACATTCAGATACAGGCAAATCAGTGACTTGGTCTCCAGAACTTGGAGCAGCAGAAGCAGCTGTGTATACTGGAGAAGAAGTCTAAGGAATGGAATCAGCACCCAAGGAGCAACACAAGATCCTTGAGACAATGGGGAGGGAACATGAGACCATGAGAAACACACATGCACAAGCAAGAGCTGAAATAGCAGCTGGCCCAGCTGCAGGATGCTTCCCATAGGCTGAGCAGGGAGAAGGAGGGGATTACCAGCATCTGTCACTCAGAGTAGCAGTTGAAGAAACATCTGCAGGAGAAGCTGGGCCAGCCAGAGGAGGAGTTAGAAGAATGGGAAGAGATGACTGAGTTAAAGAGCCAAGTGGCTCAGAATCTGCAGGAGCTACATGACCAGAACCTGGACTAGCTGCAGGTGTTCCAAGCTATCTATGAACTGCACGTGGCCTCCATTCAGCAGCTGACCTCAGAGAAGGAGGTGCTGCAGCAGCACCTGCAAAGACAGACAGAGCTGATGGGCCAGCTGAAGCAGGAGCAGGTGCAGAGCAGGTTGAGGGACCCGATGATGTTTCAAAAGTTACAGGATGCACTGAGGTGCCAGAAAGCAACAAGACATGAGAAAGAGCAGCTGTGAGCCCAGGTGAGCTTTCTAGCTTTCCCTAGAAAAGGTGGAGTGAGAAAAGGAGAAGGAAATGATGAGGAAGTGACTCCACCTGATGTTACTGTCCCACAGGATGCAAACAACTCACAGAACAGGTGGGAATTTTATCTTGAATCACTATCAGTTGCTGATTCAAAGAAGGTAAAACTCAGTTGGCAGCTTCAGAAGCAGCAGGCAAACTGCAGATACCTGGCCAACCTGGTAGCCTAATGTCAGCTAAAGCTGAAGCCCCAGGCATCTCTTTCCCAAGAGCTGAACCAGGTGCATCTGGAGACAGGAAGTAGGACACAAGGGTGCCCAAGAAGAGGCTGAAAATCTGCTTCATCCATGACCTTCCCCACAAGGTGGACTACCAAAATCAAGTGGAAGAAGTCCAACATTGATGCATCCAATTATCAGAAAACATGACTGCCATTGAAAACTCCATAATTCTTCTGATAAACAGATGGATATCCTGGATGAACTGTATCAGGAGAAAGACAAGTGTCTCAACCAGCTATCCCAGAAGAAGGGGAAGAAGGGGCTGGAAGAGCTATTATACCTTGTAGGTGAAGGCACAGAGTGCCAGGACAAAATTCTGGCATCCACTCATACCACTGCTGCGGAGGCCACCTCAGATATGATGGGCTGCACAAAGATGGAGATTATGGAGGAGCAGCAAGATTTTAAAGAGGTGCTACTAGAAGACAACGTGGAGCCTGCCAAAGGAGAGGCTGGGGCAGGTGCTTTGCCCCCTGGAGAACACCACCATAGATCAGATTGTGCCACAGCTGCCCAAAATCTAGCACCACCAAGAGCTTGCAAGCTTGGACAATGAGCCTTCCTTCCCTTTCTTCTCCAGACTGATGCAAACGATGAGTTTGAGATAACTGAGATCTTAAGACTTGGCAGCCACAGCCTAGAGACTCCTATCCATGGCAGGTAGGTGGAATTCTCATAAACCTTGTTATAATGGGTGATGAGAAGGGGTAACTGTAGGCCAGAAAACTCTAGGGACATCTAGTAATCCATTGGTTGTCAGGGAAGGAGCCCACGTGATGATTATTGCAAAAAGTTAATGCTTTACAAAGGAAAACTGGGAGTGAGAATATCGGGCATCTCAATCTTCATTTATTAGTTGCTCAATTGATAAATGTAGCATTCTGTTCATTGAATCTAACAAAATATCAAAAATTTAAAAATTTAAAAATGCTTACAATGGTTTTGTTGCATTATATCTAGTATGGATTTTTAAATTTTTCACCTTTTATGTATTTTCTGAGTTTTATATGCACTCGTATGTCCATAATTTTATAAAGTATTGTAATAATTTCAACATATCAAATGGACGGTGTGGCATTCCACTCTGTTTCCTCTTCCCTCTCCAGCTGTCCTCATCTATTAGAATTAAGTTTGCATTTCCCTGGTCCTGGTAGTATGAAGGCTGACTGGCAGGAGTTTAAAACTCTGTTTCCCAACTCTGATACTTGCCCTTCATTGAGCAAAGATGGTTCCCTCCTACAAAGTCATGTCCTTTTGCTGTAGGGAATCTACTTTCTTTTTATTTTTTATTTTTATTTATTTATTTGTTTGTTTGTTTGTTTATTTATTTATTTTGGTCAGTCCTGGGGCTTGGACTCAGGGCCTGAGCACTGTCCCTGGCTTCTTTTTGCTCAAGGCTAGCACTCTGCCACTTGAGCCACAGCACCACTTCTGGCCATTTTCTGTATATGTGGTGCTGGGGAATCGAACCCAGGGCCTCATGTATATGAGGCAGGCACTCTTGCCACTAGGCCATATTCCCAGCCCCCCTTTTTTTTTTTTTTTTTTAATTTTCCCTTTGTTTTTTTGTTTTCTTTCTTTTTTTTTTTTTTTTTTTTTTTTTTTGGCCAGTCCTGGGCCTTGAACTCAGGGCCTGAGCGCCATCCCTGGCTTCTTCCCTGCTCAAGGCTAGCACTCTGCCACCGGAGCCACAGCGCTCCTTCTGGCCGTTTTCCATATATGTGGTGCTGGGGAATCGAACCAAGAGCTTCATGTGTAGGAGGCAAGCACTCTTGCCACTAGGCCATATTCCCAGCCCGGGACTCTACTTTCAGTTAAGGCTTTAAAGGTCTGTCTGTGCTCCTTAGGACAGCATGAGAGAATGCTAGTAGGCTACCCAGCTCCGAGTTCCTCTATGATATTAATTCAGATCTTTGCTGAGATTTCCTCCTAACCTATCATCTCCCTCTGTTTAATGGTTCTTTTTTCTTTCACTCCTTTATAGCTATCCTGAGAGCCCACCCTCGTTAGTGTCTTATGTGGAAACCTGTCTTCATGCACATCTATCATTCGCTGGGTGCTTTATTTCTCCCAACAAGTCTTGCAATAGCATTTCAATGTAGTTATTAGTATTTATTTTGCAAAACAGAAAAACTGCATTCAGAAAGTTTATGTATTTTGTGTAATGGTACACTTTCAGTAAATGTCAGAGCCAAGTTTGAAAGCAAGTGTGTTTGGGAGAAAAGACGATGCTTTTTCCATTAAGTCAAATAGCTCTCTACAGTCTGTCTTGTGTGTTATTATTTTTGTGTTTTGCTAGTTCTCTGGTAAGTGAGAAATTCTTCAAGTACATGAATTTTGTCTTATTTATCATTGAATCCCCTGCAGGGCACTGCATGGTACCTTGCACATAATAAATGTTCCGTGTTTATGAAACTGACTTGAACTAGTCAAGGCTTAAAATGTAATTCTGTTTCACACACACAAAAAATTGAGTACTTTGGAGGAAAAGATGTTGCAACTGTAAGTTGATTTGTGTTTCATGAAATAATTTCCTAAAAAGTGATACTCATTTTCTTCCCCTCCTTACTCAATATTAGATAACAAAAGACAATTTTGTTATCTAATATTGAACTTTGTCTTTAATTACTAAAGTCAGCAAAACAGTGATGTGTAATACGCTTGTATGGATCTTTGAAGATAAATATCACGAATTCTCGCCTTATATTCCTTGTTCAGGGCCTTTTGAAATCTAAATTATTGGAGAAGCAATTTACTAAAGGTGAGAAAATATAATGAGGAAGCAGATATGTTTCTAACATAAGAATTGAAAGGACTCTAACAGAACTAAAGTTAGTAGCAAAAAGAACTGTATAAAATGAAGTTCCTAGTACTCAATAGAATTTGCAATTGCAAGTTGCATTTTCCTTAAATTGAAATTCTGTCATACTTATCATCTTTTAAGTACAAATGAAATTAATGTTTCAATGCATGAGTTACGTTATTAGGAATAAAAAAAAACTATTAGATTCAGGGGGAAGTAAGTACAAGAAAATAAATTTCACCAAACCTTGATGAACATTGGTTCCCTTCTTCAATTGCTGGAATTCAGTCCTCAGTGTGATATTAGCAGGTGGTTGGGGGAGGAAGATACTTTAGGAATTGGTTTTAGGAGGATGGAGTTATCATGTGAGGACCCACTTCACACTCTGTCTATAAGCAACAGACATGTAAAGGTATTGGAAACTATCTTGGACTTTCCAGCCCCCAGAACTGTGAAAAATCATTGTCTCTTGTTTATAACTTATTCAGAATAAGCTATTTCATTATAACCACCTGAACACATAGTCAAGAAAGCTTCTTTGTTAGGTAAGTGCTATTCTTCTTGGATTGCTAGAGACTGAGTGTGAAAGGATATTTCTAGCACAAAATTAGGTTCCTTTCATTGAACATGGCTAATGGTATCAGGCTTTGGAAAATGCTATAATGAGTCTATAGAGTACATGATCGGTAACTGACCCAAACTATACTATGACAATGATCAGCACAACTTGGATGTTCTAGTGAATGAAAATACAGAGAGAAGACCATTCATCAGTGGTTCAAATACTTCACTTATTATTTCATTTCCTATTGAAGCATGTATTTGTATAAGAAGCTAAGACTTACACATTTCTTTATGAAAATATGCTTTTGATTGGAAAGAAATGCAGAAATAGAGAGTTGGGTCTGAGAAATATAGCTTCAAAATGAATGGAATTGATCATAATTCTTATTATATATAGTTATTATCAGCCTTCAACCTTAGTCATAAAGTCAGTTTATCCTCCAGTTACAAATACTTTGGTTTACCTCTCAGATTATTTCCTTCTTTATTTAACCTAGTTTTAAATCTTCTCTAAATATTTTCCTGTAAAATGTAAACAACCATCTCACTGACTTCAAGACTGGTTTATTGATCTATTTTCACTTTGAACTCTATTTCTGCTTTTCAACTAGAAATACTATGCCACTGAAAAACTCCATACGTTTTTCTTCCTTTCCACTCCATGATAAGGGGCTTCTTCTAAAACATTGATCACATAAAACTAGAAAGTAGGGGCTGGGGATATGGCCTAGTGGCAAGAGTGCTTGCCTCGTATACATGAGGCCCTGGGTTCGATTCCCCAGCACCACATATACAGAAAATGGCCAGAAGTGGCGCTGTGGCTCAAGTGGCAGAGTGCTAGCCTTGAGCAAGAAGAAGCCAGGGACAGTGCTCAGGCCCTGAGTCCAAGCCCCAGGACCGGCCAAAATAAATAAATAAATAAATAAATAAATAAATAAATAAATAAATAAAACTAGAAAGTACAGTGGTAGTTATCAGAGGCTGGGAAGGTTGGGAAGGAAAAAGTGGAATGGAGGAAAAAAAATGGCTGTTACAGCAATGCAGTTGGATGGAAGGAGTAATTTCTTTTTTTTGGGGGGGGGGGGCCAGTCCTGGGCCTTGGACTCAGGGCCTGAGCACTGTCCCTGGCTTCTTCCCGCTCAAGGCTAGCACTCTGCCACTTGAGCCACAGCGCCGCTTCTGGCCGTTTTCTGTATATGTGGTGCTGGGGAATCGAACCTAGGGCCTCGTGTATCCGAGGCAGGCACTCTTGCCACTAGGCTATATCCCCAGCCCCGGAAGGAATAATTTCTAATTTTCTGTAGCATAGTAAAGTAGCTGTGATTGACCACATTTAACTGGATACTTTAAAATAAAAAGTAGAGGGCTGGGGATATAGCCTAGTGGCAAGAGTGCCTGCCTCGGATACACGAGGCCCTAGGTTCGATTCCCCAGCACCACATATACAGAAAATGGCCAGAAACCACATATACAGAAAATGGCCAGAAGCAGTGCTGTGGCTCAAGTGGCGGAGTGCTAGAGCGGCAAGAAGCCAGGGATAGTGCTCAGGCCCTGAGTCCAAGGCCCAGGACTGGCCAAAAATAAATTAATTAATTAAAAAATAAAAAAATAAAAAGTAGAATTTCAATATTCTCAGAACAAAAAAATGGTGTTGGAGGAGATGGGTATATCAGTGAGGTTGATCTGATCATCACACATAGTAAACATCTCTTGAAATATCACACTACACCACATGAATCTGTTCCTATTTTATAGAGAAGCATCCTTAACACACAGTATTTTTATTAAAGTGACTGAATTTTTTAACTTAAAAACTATATATTCCAAGGATCCTTGTTGGGGCTTCTAAATTTTGTCCCAACACCCAAGATGACAGCCTTTTCTTTGTAATTCTAAATTAGATTAATGTCTTTTTGAGGAAGCTTGGAAATTTGCAAATTTCTATTTTTATTACATTGGTTAATGTATCTTAGTAAACTACAGTAGTGAACAATCATTGTAAATGCCATGCATAAAATCACATTTTAAAAGACATAACCATATAAATTATTTTAAGCAATTAGTCTAATCTTACTTGAGATTATTCCCTGAAAGAATGTGAGAGTTTTTAATTTGAAGAAAAGTGATTATGGAGAATGCGGTGTTTAAAGATGCCACTATGGTTTAAAAAAGAAAGAAAAATTATAAAATAAATATTTTAGTACATGAAAAAAAGATGATTCTATAAGTTTTATGTAGTGATGTGATTTGTATGTATTGTGTTCCTCCCAAAACTGATACTGAACTTCGGTGCCCTTAGTAGCAGAGTTAAGAAAGATGAAACTAAGAGATGTTTGGATCATGAGGATTCCACATCCATGAAAAGATTCATGTTTATTTTAAAAGACTGGGCTATTTATTGTGTCTTTGAGTCAGTGAGTTCCACTTCCTATAGGACTGTATTAGTTAGTGTGAGAGTTTTGAGCTGTCCCTTGTGATTTCTCCCTTTCATGTTCACTGGATTCTTCTACATTTGTGCAATGTTATGACTTAGCATGAAGTTCTCACGTGATATAGTCAGAGGATCTTAAACGTCTAGCCTCCAGAATTAGGAGCTAACCATGGCTCTTTCTTATATTAATCACAGCCTTCAGATATTCTGTAAAAGCAACAGAAAATAGAATAAGACAAGCAGCATAAAAAACAGAACTGGAATATAGAAAAGGACCGAAGGTTATGGAATACTGTAAGATTTAACCAAGAGGAGAGTGAGAGTGAAAAAAATAATAGATATTTTCCTCTAGTTCATTTGCCTTCTTCCCATCCATTCCAGGACAAATTGCTTTGTACCAACAGAGTTATTAAACTAAGATTGGTTTGTTTGAATGAGACTTGAACTACTGTACATAATGGGTTGATTTTTGTATGCTAGTGTACAATTCATGGTCCTTGATTTTTGGGAGAGGATTCCATTACAAATATTCCGTGAACACATTGGCAGCATCCTACAACAAACTGACTTATTAACCATGCATAACATTTTACCATGAAAGATTACCCGCCCAAGAGGTCAGCTTCCCATCAGAGGACTTTATGTAAGTATTTCCACTGAACAATCTCAAAAAAAAAAAATGGTGAGCTCCTCCCTTTCCTAGGCAGAATATCCCTTGTGGTAGGGTGGGACAGTTTAAAGGGAATATTTAGCATATAAAGAGCATAGCAATGGAAATATTTTCTCAATTTACACTTACAAATGTACATTACAGGAATTTCAATAATGTGTATGCATTTGGGGATAAAAACATAGAACACACATATGGGAAATAAAATGAAATAATGAAAACATTGCTCACAGCACACTCCTGAAAAGCCACTAGGTAGCATTCTTTGAAATTTTAAGTATGTTTTCCACCCTTTGTACCTTTGGCTCCCTCCATTTTTTTCACTTGTTGACTGGTTACTCCAGTCCACCTAAAAGAACCCCATTACTTTTTTTTCTGTGATACTGGAGTTTGAACTCAAGGCTTGGTGTTTGGTAAGCAGGCATTTGAATCAAACCTCCAACCTAAAAGAAACTCTTTTTTTTTTTTCATTTTCCTTCAAAAGCTTTTTTGTGCAAAATGCTCCACAACTCTTATTTTCTCACTGCTGTATCTGTGTGCAGACTGGTGTATAAGAATATTGGCTCACTTAGTATTTTATAAGTGAATATTTTATTATTCACTTAATAATACTGGTTCACTTAATAGTTTTCCAAGTGTTTCCATTTCCTTACAAATAGTGCAATATCATTCTGTTGGATGAGTAAAATTCCATTGTATCTATCACATTTTATTGATCCAATCATACACTGAGGGACATCTGGATTGATTCTATATCTTGGCTATGGCAAACAATGCTGCACTGAACACGGTTGTGCTGGTAGCTTCAGTGTGGCCTTGTTTGTGTCTGTTGGATAAATGTCCAGGCGTGGATTTGCTGGGTCATGGGGTAGGTATATGTCTTGTCTTTTGAGGAACTTCCATATTGCTTCCCAAAATGGTTGGACAAGTTAACTTTCTCACCAAAAGTATAGTAGCTTTCTTTTTGGCCACATCCCCACCAGCTTCTGTTATTGTTACTTTTCTTAATAATGGCCATTCTAACTGGGTTGAGGTAGATGTGATAAATTATACAGGACTCTAAATATTCAGTGTGTCCAAAGAAAGATATTCCTAGGAGAAGATCACAAAGCTCAATAATTATGTACATATGATCACATAGAATGATGTTTTATCAAAACAAACTCCAAGAAATGAAAACAAGAGGTTTTGGGGGTTATTTTGCTTTTTCTCCCTCTTTTGTCCCTGTTTTTTACTTCTGTACCTTTGTCTTGTATGTAAGCTGATATGTTGGGGGAGGGGAAAGAGAAGCACAGAAATGATGGAAGAAAGTGTGAACAAATGCAACAGTGATACTCATTAGACAATATGTTGAAAATGAACTATACAAGTTGTAGGGGAGAAGGGTTGGGAGGGAACAACAGGGAGAAAACTACGGAAGAAGTGACACTGTTCAAAAAGAAATGTACTCACTACCTGACTTATATAACTGAAATATCTCTCTACATAACCTTTACAATAACAATAAAAAGAATTTTTTTAAAATAATGCTTAAGAATAATTGCCAAGTTATTAACTTTGTTTGGATTTCTCCACAGAGAGTCGGTGCATCATCCCTTTCTGACATGAGCTAAGCACCTGCCAAAGTTTTTCGGGGACAGAAATGACTATTGTTACAGAGATGATGAGAGCCTTAATTGTGGCATCCTGGAGCAGATGGAAAGAGAAACTTGTAAAGGAAACAGGGCACTTCAGTTTTTTGGCAAGCAGAATAAGACTGAAGAAGAGAAGGAATTAGGTCATGATACATGTTACTTGGCAAAAAAAGAGAATACGAATACAGGATGGAAAAAAAGCCTAAGAGACAGAAACAAAATTTTGGCATCACTTCCCAATCTAGGACTCTGGATATTAGCTTGTCTGTAAACTTAATTCTTATGCTTATTGTCTTATCTCTGTGTTTTCAACACTTCATATTGAATGGAATCAAACACATTTTAATGGCCATTTAGTGATTTGTTTTTCTTGGAAGGTCTTTTCCCAATTTCAGAGTTCTTTCTGATTTTTGGTGTTTGATTTTTGAGAAACTGACCAAGTTCTTGAAATCAATATAATTTTCTTTGTCTAAAGTTTTGAGCTGTGCTTAATTGTTGGATTTCTCAGGAGAGTAAATATTTTATTTATACCTTGTTACTTTTTTTTTTTTTTGGCCAGTCCTGGGCCTTGAACTCAGGGCCTAAGCACTGTCCCTGGCTTCTTTTTGCTCAAGGATAGCACTCTGCCACTTGAGCCACAGCACCACTTCTGGCCGTTTTCTATATATGTGGTGCTGGGGAATCAAACCCAGGGCTTCATGTGTAGGAGGCAAGCACTCTTGCCACTAGGCCATATTCCCAGCCCCCCTCTACATACTTTAAAAGTAACAAGGTGGGGCTTCATGTATACAAGGCAAGCACTCTTGCCACTAGGCCATATTCCCAGCCTGTGGCTCAAGTGGCAGAGTGTTAGCCTTGAGCAAAAAGAAGCCCGGGACAGTGTTTAGGCCCTGAGTTCAAGGCCCAGGACTGGCAAAAAAAAAAAAAAAGTAAAGTATGTAGAGGTCCACATATCATGACACGTCTATAATCTCATCCACTCAGAAGGGGGGGCGGGTAGGAAGGTTGTGAAAAATGAAATAAAATAGACTTGTCTGTTGCATAAGTGACAGAATACTTCTCTAGCAAGCACAAGGTTGACCCCACAGTGCTTCCAAAGTAAAGGTATAGCTGTACTAAACTTATTAAATTGATGTTGTAATGAATTTTCTAAGTAAGTTTGACAAGAAGGGAATAGTGTATGATATGCTTGCTTTACAGTAGTATTTTACTTCAGTACTTTCCAAGTGAAATTGCATTTCAAATGGCTTACAAATTGTGTTATAGTTCTAATACCAAGAGAAGAAAGATGCTAGTGTATGGTATCATTTTAAGTAATATAAAATTTAGGAATTTGAACATACTCTTTGTTTTGGTTTTATCTTTCTTATAAGAAATTAAAGCATATATATTGAAAAATGCCCATTGGCACCTTATTTTATATAATGCTATGTGCAGTGCAATTAGTGCTGACAACTATCATCTCATTAATAGAATCTTCACAGAATTATGGATAAAGCCAGTGAAAATATAGAATATTTTAAAGTAAGAGAAGTTATATTCAAATTTTATTATAGTGGAATTCAGAAACTTGGTGTATGTAAAAAAAAGGAAAACAACTATATGTTGGACACTATGATTTAAAGTATAAATTAAAAATTACTTGGGTGATCTTAAGGGTAAAGGTATTTTGATGAAATATTTGTAGTTTTCATGAGTTGTAGGTATTTGCTTTCATCTAACAAGATACTTGTAGAATCTCCTCATTTGTTAGTAGATCTTCCTTTATCTTTTCATCACAATGCTATTTTTAGAGGTTCATAGACAGAATACTTATTTATTATACTTATTACACATATAATAAATATAGGTATATCAATACAGATTTACAAGTATAGGTGTATAAATATGTATATAAAAGACAAAATATAGGTATATATAGTATGTATATTTATATATAATATATGTCTTCTGTGAAGTTAGGTGTAGACATACAACTGCATTCTAGCCAGAGGAGTGGGAGCAGAAGAAATGTCGTATTTCCAATCAGGGTTCATAAAGTTCACCCTTTACCCTTACTTCTTTCAGATAATTGTAATAGAAGTAATGATAATTGTGCAAAGTTTGGAAGCTTCATGTTGAAGATGCCACAGTATTCATCAGAGATGTAAATACTTTCATAATATAGGACGTATCATATATAGTGGCATCCATTTTTATATAAGCTTGGACTACAGTTATTAATAAAACTACATCAAAATGTATACTGAAATGTTTCCTACAATATTTCAGAATTCCAAAAACATACCCTTTATAAATATGAATAGCATTTTTGTCTTAATATTTTACAAAATACCATTAGACTTCTGTGGTAATTTATAGAATTCATTATAAAAATAAAGAGTGGCCAAAGTAAAATGATCTCCATTAGACTGATATCACAAAGAATTACTGAGATAAAGAATTTAGCAATATGAAACTATATTACAGATATTGAAAATCTTACAGAACACAATTTATATAACAGTTCCATATTATTATTTTGTATCCTGCATGTAAAAAAGAGGGGCCATGGTAAGGTCACAAAATGTAAGTGAACTGTCAGAATTTGATATTCTTTTGAGAGTTATGCTAGCAAAGTTCTGCAGAACAGAGGAAAGGTTTCTGGAGCTCATCCAAAAAAATAAACAATAGCATCTTCCCTACTTTCTGAATTTTTCCTTGGCTCAGACAAGAAAATTTGATAAAGGAATTAACAAAAGCTATGTTCAATTTGTCAAATAGCAGTATGACAAACTTTTATTAAAATGTCTTTCTTATTACTTCATGTGCTTTATTAAAACATATTAATGTAGAAATTTATTGAATTCCTATTACATTTTTATACATGTATGTATATACTGTGCATTCATTATTCCCAGGCTTCTTTCCACTGTCTCCTGCCTTCTCCTCCCTCCTGCCTGCTCATGGAAACTTTCTTAGTCCCTAACAGTCCCTATTATACTTTCAAGTAACCTTTTTTAGCTTTACATAGGAGAGAAAACATGTAACACTTGTTATTTAGTGATTTGTTTTGCCCAAAGTGATATTTTAAAATTCTATCCATATATAGAAGCATATAGTATATTTTGATTATGTTCACCACATTACTCATCCTTTCCAAATATTTTCCCTTCTACTTTCATATCATGGGGAAAACATCTAGATTTTGCATGTGAGAGAAAGCATATGATATTTGTCTTTATGAGTTTTATTTTGATTAATATGATGGTATCAAGTTTCATATACTTTCCTGAAAAAAACTTTATTTTTCTTTATAGCTATATATAGTATATATATATCATGAAATGTATAGATAAAATGAAACATATATAATAAAATAAATACAACAAATATATAATGAAAAATATATTAAATATATATAATTTTCTTGATCTATTTTCTGTTGATAGGCACCTAGGCTAATTGCATGGGTACCTAGGTCATTATGAATAATCACTCAATAATAATGGATGTGCACATAAATTCATTGTATTATATCTTTACTTTCTCCAGGTCCATATCTAGGAGTGATGTAGTAGCATCCTGTGCTTGTTCTATTTAGCTTTTTGAAAAACCTCAATCCTTTTTTCACAGTGATTAAGTGAATTTATCTTCTACCAAGCATTTATTTTTAATTTTTCAATAGCAGTTCTAACTGAGAAACATGATGTCTCAACGTACTTTTGATTTACATTGCTTTAAAAAAAATGTGCCAGTGCTGGGATTGAACTCAGGACCTGAACACTGCCCCTGAGCTTTTTTGCTCAAGGCCACCACTTGAACCACCTCAGGTTTTTTAGAAGTTCATTGGAGATAAGAGTCTCACAGATTTTCCTGCCTGGGCTGCCTTTGAACCACAGTCCTCAAATCTTAGCCTCCTGAGTATCTAGGATTACTGGCATGAACCTTGAGCTCACAGCTTGATTTATATTGCTATGATGACTAATCATGTTGAGCATTTTTGTCCTATATTTTATTGGGCATTTATATTTCTTCCTTTCAGAAGGTCTTTCAAGGTTATTTGTACAATTTAGAGGGTAACATGTTCGTTATTATCAAGTTGTTGGTTTTTTCCAGTGTCTTATTTAACTTTTTTCTTCAGTTTTGTCATTTTTATTTAAGAGATATTTTACATCTTTACTTGAATTTATTCCTAGACATTCTTTCTTCCTCCATCTTTCCTCCCTCTCACTCTCCCTATCTCATACCTTCTCCCCACACTCTTCTCTTTCCCCCTCCCCCTTCTGTATTATAAATACAATTTCCTTATTTCTGTCTCAGCAAGTTTATTACTGGTATATAGAAAAGCTGTTTTATGTGGATTTTTTATCCAGTTACTTTATTCCATTTATCAGATCTAAGACTTTTGGTAGTCTTTTGGATTTCCTACACATAGAATGCTATCATCAGGAGGTGGAAAGGGATAATTTTATTTACTATTTTTGTCCTCCTATGCCTTTTTGTTTCATTATCTGGTCTAATCATTTCTGCTAAATTTTATGATTTTGATGATGAGTAATTACACTTTTGTCCTGACATTAGAAGGAATACTTTCACTTTTCCTCCATTTAGTATATCATCTCTGGATATCCTATGTACATTGAACCATCCTTGCATTCTTTGGATGAAATCAGTTTGATCATGTTGCATGATCTTTTCAGTGTGTGCTGAATACACTGTATAAATATTTTGTTGATAATATTTGTATCATCTATGTTCATCAAGGAAATTGGTCTATAATTTTATTTTCATTGTATCTTCTTTTGCTGGCTTTGGTATAAGAGAAATACTTCATTGAACACATGTTGAAGGTTTACTTGCCTTTCTGATTCATAGAATACCTGAAGGAGGGAGCATTTGGTGTTACTTCTTTAAAGGTCTGCTGAAATTTGGTACTAAATGAATCCAGTTCTGAACTATTCTTCATTGGCAGACACATAAAACTGCTTCAACTTTATTATTTCTTATTCTATTTGAATTTTAAGGTTCTCTCTCTTTTTACATTTTGCTGGTTCTGGGTTTGAACTCAATGCCTGGATGCTGTCCTTTATCTATTCCACACAAGGGTAGTGCTCTACCATGTGAACCACACTTTTGCTTCTTACTTTTTGGTAGCTAGTGGGAGATCAGATTCTCTTGAACTTTCTTTCCCAGGCAGGCTTCGAATTATGATCCTCGGCTCTCACTCTTTGAATAGCTAGGACTACAGACATCAGTCATCAGTGCCTACATTAATATCTTCTTGCTTCATTTCTTTGTAAGTCACATCAGTCCAGAGATTTGTTTATTTCTTCTAGACTTTCCAGTGTTTCAGATTATAGAATTGCAAAATATTCCTTAATAAGTATTTGAATTTCAATTGTTTCTGTTGCAATATCTAACTTTTCATCTCTAATTTTATTTGAAGTGTTCTTTTTTATTTTTTTTTTAGTTTAGCTAAATTATTTTGTCAATTCTATTTTTTCAAAGAACCAATTGTTTGTTTCACAGATCCTTTTTATTATTCTTTTAGAATCTATTTTTATTAATTCTAGCTTTAGTTTTTATTATTTTTTCCTTCCACTGGTTTGGGTTTGGATTTTTCTTGTTTTTCATAAGACTCAAAATGTAACATGTAACATTAGGTTATGTATTCAAGAATTCTCTATGTCTTTTATGAAAGACTCATTGTAGTAAATCTCTTTGGGTACTGTGTGTTGTTTTGCACTCTCATTTTATTAAAGGATTTTTTTCCAGATATAACCTTTGGATTTTTTCAATAATTCACTGTTCATTCAATAGTGTATTATTTAATCTCCATATGTTTGTAAAGTTTCTGCAGTTTATCTTCCTATTGATTTCTAGTCTCATTCCATTGTGGTCAGGTAAAATACCATTAAATAAATTATTTAATTTATTGAAAAGTTTGTTAAGACAGTCTTGTAATCCTAATCCATTTTGTAAAAGGTTCTATGTGCTTCTGAGAAGAATACATATTTGTGAATAATACACATTAAAAGAAATATTCTATAAATGTCTAAGTCAATTTGTTCTACACTGTGATTTAACTCTGATGTTTCTTGACTTTTTTTTCCAGATGGTCTATGTGTGGCAGTCGTAGAGTATTACAGACACATACTATTATTGTATTTGTAACCTATTTTTATCCCCTTATATCTAGTAGTTCATTTAATAAAGTTGAATGCTGTAACATTTACATATACACGTGTGTATTTGCATAATATTACACATATACGTATGCATTTATATATAGTTTGTACATTTGTGTATGTATATCTAAAACATATATGACATATACATACATATAATGTATCTGCTTTTGAAAGTTTAATTGATCAGTATGTAGTAACTTCCTTTGTGTTTTCTGATTTAGTTTTATATCTATTTTGTTGATATAAGTATAGCAGCACCTGTTTGCTTTGAGATCCCAATTGCTTAAAATAAACTTTTTTTTTGCTATTTTCAGTCATTTTGTTATTTTGATTAAAATCAGTTTCTTTTAAACAGCATATTGTTGGGAATCTATTCAAATGGTTTTTGTCTTTAAATTGGGTAAGTAAGACTACTCATATTCAATATTATTAATGAAAGATATGTAGTTTTGGCAATATTCTGTTATTTTTCATCTGAATATTCAGTTTATTTCTTGCTCTTCTTCATCTTAGAAGTTTGGAAGTTTATGCTATTGCTAAAGTTTGAAACTTTTTTAAAAATAATAATTACTTATTTATTGTCAAAGTGATATACAGAGGGGTTACAGTTCATACGTTAGGCCATGGGTACATTTCTTGTACTATTTGTTACCTCCTTCCTCATTCCTCCTCCCCTCTACTCCTTTCCCTCTCCCCCCATGAGTTGTTCAGTTGGTTTACACCAAATAGTTTTTGTAAGTATTGCTTTTGGAGTCGTTTGTCTTTTTATCATTTGTCTCTCGATTTTGGTATTCCCTTTCACTTCCCTAGTTCGAATACCAGTATATACAGTATCCAGGGTACTCAGATGAGAAACTATAGCTTCTTTGTTGATGATCCTCTTTTATCCTCTTCCCGTGGTTGTACTCGCGCTATCACTGTATCTCATCTGAGTACCCTGGATACTGTAAAGTTTGAAGCTTTCTATTTCTCATTTGCACGCCTATTTTTCTAGTGGGACATTAGTTCATATGTTGTCATGAGGTTTATCTTTCTTCCTCTTTTGGGTATAGGAGCTTCTTAAGTATCTTCCATATTACTGGTCTAGTGTTCATTAAGTCACTTAAATGATACTTGTCCTGAAATGTCTCTATTTTTCCTCCAATAGTAAAAAAATATTTCTAGAAATAACGATCGTAGCAGGAATTCACTTTTTCTGAGAAATAATATATAATTTATTCTATAATCTATTATAATTATATATGTAATTTTATATATACATATATAATATTGTGGATAAGTTCTTTTCTGTGCATTTGTAAGTTAATATTAGATGACTTGTGCCCATGGCATGTCCAGGCCTTTCCCAAGATTTGGGAATTTTTCTGCTATTATTTCATGGACTCAACTTCCTATACCATCAATTTGTAACTTTTCTTTTTTATATATTCTTATTACACATATGTTTTGTTTTTTAGAGGTGCCTGGAGACCTTACATATTCGCTAATTCCTGTCTTTTTATTACTATCTGAATGTTCTATTTCATCATATTTTACTTCAATCTCTAATATTCTTTGTTCCATTTAACCTAGTCTGTTGGTAAAGCTTTCAACTGAGTTCTTATCTGACATCCTGTTCAATTCCAAGAGTTTGGCTATGCTCTTCTTCAAAATATCTATAGAATTTTTTATTTAGATCCTATACTATATTTCTTAATTAATTCAACCATTTATCTGTATTTTCTTAGAGTTCACTGAGCTTTTTTTTTTTTTTTTTTTAGTTTCCAAGTCCCTGCTTTATTTATATCACTATCACAAGGAGAAAGAGAGACCGAGAAAGGCAAAGAGGCAGGGGGATGGGAGAGATGGAAAGAGGTTGAGAGAGAATGAGATATTACTAGAGAAAGATAGTTGCTTTTAGAACTAGGGTAAGAACCAAATAACCAAACAAAGGAAAGGGTACTTCCGGGTTCTTTGCAGTGGAGCTCATGTCATGTCTTCAGCTCTGCTCACTTTCCCTGTGGCTGTTTCAGTTGCAAAATCTTATAGAAGAAAATCTTGAGTTCACTGAGCTTTAAAAAAATCCTTGAAAGTTATTTGGAATTCATTATCTAAAATTTTAACTACTTTGATATCCTTGGAATCTGTTACTATGTAGTTATGAACTATAGGTGTCATATGTCTTGTTAGTTTTCATATTTCTTCTGTTTCTATACTGAAATGTTCACATTCACAAATTTTTCCCTTTAATGTCAAGGCCAACTTAATGAGTCACCTTCTTTTGACGATATGTCTGGAAGTATTTGTTTCTGTGTATAGTGTTGAATTGGGCTTCATAGTTCAGCCATTGTATGGATTCCTTGGCTGTGTTGAGTGATATTTGGCACACTATGTATAGTACAGAGTCTGAGAATCTACAGGTCTTGCAAGAATGAGATTTTCCTGGTAATTCAGGCTGATATGGTTTAGTTTATGAAGAGTATATATAATGAGCCTTCTGTAGTTACTTCAGCAGTTGTGGTAGAAGTCTCTACTAGGTTGTGTGTATGTGTAGGCGGGGGTTCCATGGATATTTTTATATTGTCTTCACTACTTGAGAACTATCCTGATAGCTAATGAGAAAATGGTGAAGGACCTGAATCTTTTATTTCCTCATTAGCTATTAGGACACATATTTTTTTATATAGGTAAGTCCTGAGGCTGAACTCCTCCTCTGTGGTACTCACATCTAGTCTTGTCAGCAATGTGTGATCTGACAGAGTCTGAGAGTGACTGATAACAGTTGTTATTTGCCAATCTTTTTTTTTTTTTTTTTTTTTTTTGGCCAGTCCTGGGCTTTGGACTCAGGGCCTGAGCACTGTCCCTGGCTTCTTCCCGCTCAAGGCTAGCACTCTCTCTGCCACTTGAGCCCCAGCGCCACTTCTGGCTGTTTTCTGTATATGTGGTGCTGGGGAATCGAACCCAGGGCCTCCTGTATCCGAGGCAGGCACTCTTGCCACTAGGCCATATCCCCAGCCCCATTTGCCAATCTTAAAATGAGTACGTATCTGTCCAGAAGTGAGATATCAGATACTTTCTAGCTTTGCCCACGTGTAGATATATTATTAGACAGGTGCTCCCCTCACCCTATTCTTTTTTTTTTCTCCAGTATATTCTTTTTTTTTCAAATTTTTATTATCAAACTGATGTACAGAAAGGTTACAGTTTCATAAGTTAGGCACTGGATACATTTCTTGTACAGTTTGTTACCTTGTCCCTCATAGCCCCCTCCCTCCTCCCCCTTTCCCTTCCCCCCCCCCCCCGCCCCCCCCCCCCGCCGCGGAGGTATTCAGTTCACTTACACCAAACAGTTTTGCAAGTATTGCTTTTGTAGTTGTTTGTCTTTTTTTACCCTGTGTCTCTCAAATTTGGTATTCCCTTTCAATTTCCTACTTCCAATACCAGTATACACGGTTTCCAATATACTCAGATAAGATTAGAGAGATAGTGTAGGTACAACCACAGGAAGGTGATACAAGAACATCATCAATAATAGAAGCTACAGATACACATGGGACATTGAAAGTAGTTACAACTCTTTCCATAACATGGAGTTCATTTCACTTAGCATCATCTTATGTGTTCATAAGGGTATAGCTATTGGGCCTTGTGATGCTCTGCTATGACTTGCCTAAACCTGTACTAATTATTCCCAATAAGGGAGACCATAGAGTCCATGTTTCTTTGGGTCTGGCTCACTTCACTTAGTATAATTTTTTCCAAGTCCTTCCATTTCCTTACAAATGGGACAATGTCATTCTTTCTGACAGAGGCATAAAATTCCATTGTGTATATGTACCACATTTTCCTGATCCATTCGTCTACTGAGGGGCATCTGGGCTGGTTCCAGATTCTCGCTATGACAAATTGTGCTGCAATGAACATTGTTGTGCTGGTGGCATTACTGTGATTTTATTTGTGGTCTTTTGGATAGATACCCAAAAGTGGGGCTGCTTGCTGGGTCATAGGGGAGTTCTATATTTAGCCTTCTGAGGAATCTCCATACTGCTTGCCAGAGTGGCTGAGCCAGTTTACATTCCCACCAACAATGAAGTAGGCCCTCACCCTATTCTTTAATTGGAAGTATTCATCACTGTTTAGGCAAGAAAAGGCCATGGATGAATTATTTGCAATTCCTGCCGTTTGGTTTGAAATTTTGGGTTTGATTTTTAGATGTCCCTCTGTTTCTGTCTCACATATAAACACAGAAGTAACTGAACACCTCTAATTCATCATCTAATCACTATCTTCATTTTACTTTTATACAGCTCTAGTGTTTAGAAACTTAACTCTAATGTTTAGAAATTTAACTCTTTGGAAATGTATGCTCTAAATCAATAAAATTTTACTTTAGCTTTGAACTCTAATCTCCTCTGGCTACATTTGTTCTGCCCTTTACAATTTGAAGATCATTTTCTTTGTGAGAGAAAAAAGCAAAAGCAAAATATAGTAGTTTTGTTTTCTCTGTGTCTTAATTTTTATTCAAGCAAAAAAGATATTCTTTCCTTATTTATTGTTCTTATTTATACAGAGCTTTAAAAAAATATGCTGTTTTTAGTACTCTTAAATAGGTCGAGGAGCTTCCTAGTACTTACTCTAGGCATGCCAATGCTACAGTTTTGGTATTTTAAAAAAAAACAAATAGGCCCCTTATCATTCTCAATGGATGCATCATTCTTTCAAGTGAAGAGTAAGTAATTCACAGGATTTTAATAAACATCACATAACTTTACGATGACTTAATATGTATAGTAACATTAAACAACTATTACATTCTTTATGTAAATTTTTGTTCATGGTCCCATGTTTATGAGGTGGTATACCTCAACACATGATGAATAAGAATCCAATCCCATTCAGATTCTACCCTGGTTCTATTTGAAAACTCATCTTTATATTTTTGTCTTTCAAGAACATTGATTATTAAGTAGGTACATATTTTGTGGCATTGTAACTCTTGTTTTAATTATCAAGTGATCAGGTCCTGTATTATATTTAAGGACAATATTTATTTAAACTACATGTAGTAATTTAATATTATAAATTCCTTTATTCTTAAACGGAAATCACTATGTAGAAAAACATTATTTATTTCTTGCAAGTCCTTTCATTTCCTTATGAATGGGGCAGTGTCATTCTTTCTGATAGAGGCCAGTGAAGTGAGCCAGACCCAAAGAAACATGGACTCTATGGTCTCCCTCATAGGGAATAATTAGTACATGTCTAGGATAGTCATAGCAGAAGATCACAATAGCCTAATAGCTACGCCCATATGAACACATAAGATGATGCTAAGTGAAACGAATTCCAAGTTATGGAAACAAGTGGTATATCATTGTTGTAATGATTTTCAACATGGCACGTCAAACTGTACCCTATATTTTTCTCTCTTATTCCCTTCCTATGGTTTTACCCCTACTACCACCATAACTGATCTTAGTACCCTGGATACTGTATATACATGTATTGGAACTAGGGAAGGGAATACCAAAATTGAGAGGCAAAGGATAAAAAGACCAACCATTGCAAAAGCAATACTTAAAAAACCATTTGGTAACAACATTGAGATTCCATCTCACCCCAGTAAGAATGTCCTCTATCAAGAAAACTAACAATGACAAATGTTGGAGAGGATGTGGCCAAAAGGGAACCCTATTCCATTGTTGGTGGGAATGTGAACTGATTCAGCCACTCTGGAAAGTGGTATGGAGAGTCCTCAGAAGGCTAAGCATAGAGCTCCCCTATGACCCAGCAGCCCCACTTTTGGGCATCTACCCAAAAGATCACAAACAAGAACACACTAAAGCCACCAGCACAACAATGTTCATTGCAGCACAATTTGTCATGGCTAGAATTTGGAACCAACCCAGATGCTCCTCAGTAGATGAATGGATCAGGAAAATGTGGTACATATACACAATGGAATTTTATGCCTCTATCAGAAAGAATGACATTGCCCCATTTGTAAGGAAATGGAATGACTTGGAAAAAATAATACTAAGTGAAGTGAGTCAGACCCAAAGAAACATGGACTCTATGGTCTCCATCATAGGGAATAATTAACACAGGTTTAGGCTGGTAAAAGCAGAGGATCACAAAAGCCCAAAATAGCTATACCCTTATGAACACAAAAGATGATGCTAAGTGAAATGAACTCCATGTTATGGAAGCGACTGTTATATCACTGTTGTAATTACTTTCAACATGCGATGTGAAACCGTAGCTTCTATTGTTGATCATCCTCTTTTGTCCCCTTTCTGTGGTTGTACTTGCACTATCTTTGTATCTTATCTGAGTACATTAGAAACAGTGTATACAGGTATTAGAACTAGGAAACTGAAAGGGAATACCAAAATCGAGAGACACAGGGTAAAAAAGACAAACAACTACAAAAGCAATACTTGCAAAACTGTTTAGTGTAAATCTACTGAACAATTCATGGGGGGAAAGGGAAAGAGGGAGTAGGGAGGGGGGAATGTGGGAGGAGGTAACAAACTGTACAAGAAATGTATCCAATGCCTAACGCATGAAACTGTAACTGCTCTGTATATCAGTTTGGCAATAAAAATTAAAAAAATAAATAAAACATAAAAAAAACACATTTGGTATAAACCAACTGTACAACTTGTGGGTGGAGGGAAATGGGGAAGGGTAGGCAGGGGGTGGGGGTGGAAATGAGGGAGGAGGTAACAAGTTGAATAAGAAATGTACTTGCCTAACATATGAAACTGTAACCGCTCTGTACTTTATTTTGACAATAAAGAAGAAACAACAACAACAAAAAAACATTCTTTAGCCTAGATGTTGTCTTAGATATACATTTTTTGAAAAATTCTTTTGAATTAGTCATATAAAAGATGCTGAAAGGGGCTGGGGATATGGCCTAGTGGCAAGAGTGCTTGCCTCGTATACATGAAGCCCTGGGTTCGATTCCCCAGCACCACATATACAGAAAACGGCCAGAAGCGGCGCTGTGGCTCAAGTGGCAGAGTGCTAGCCTTGAGCAAAAAGAAGCCAGGGACAGTGCTCAGCCCCTGAGTCCAAGCCCCAGGACTGGCCAAAAAAAAAAAGATGCTGAAAGATCATTTACAGCTTGAGCTAACTGGGTCTCACACTATGTCCACTTTACAAATAAAGAACTTATTTGGTGGGCATGGTGTTAGAAGCCTGTAATTCCAGCCCTTGGAAGGCTGAGACTAAAAAATTGAGTTCAAGACCAGCTTGGGATGCACAGTGAATCCCTGTTCGAAAATAGAAGGAAAAAAAAGGAATGCAATCATTATTCATAATTTAGGACTTGTGATAATTTATATTAAAACTTGTATTTAGCCATAAATCTTAATTTTCAACTCAATAAATTCCACTAGTTTATGAAAATAAATTCCACTAGTTTATACTCTCAGTATTGTACATCTGGCTTTCAATTTCTCTAATCAAATCGATAATAATTTGATATTAATTTTTAGCCTTGGTCATTATATTTTCTATTTATTATAGGGGAAATGGTGAAAAATTGTATTTATAACTAAACTCACAAAGCTGACTTTTATATATAGCTGGTTCTTCTACACTCTGTGATTAAAAAGAGGACTAATATTATTCACCTAAACAAGATTTGTATTGCTGATCTCTGTCTAGAAGGAAATTGCAACTTAAACACAAAGTAAATGAAGGATTGTCCATGTATCTTTTTGAAACATTTCCTACTGCTTTGTTAGTCATTATCACTGAGATAACTCTATCTTCTAGGTATTGTGATTCACATATGTTAATTCATTTAATCTCTTACAACCATATGTGATATAGGTAATATTATCATTATTCCTATTTTGCAGCTAGATTAAACTAGGCACAAAGTTGCATTACTGTTGGCAGTAACTGTGTAACTACTAAAGTAGAGTGCCTATAGAATCTGCATCTTCTTTTCCTATCTATTAAACTTGGTAAAGTTTTGTTTGGAGTATGGACAAAATGCTTGTATATACACTGAGCACTATAACAACTAACACGATATTGAAGGAGATAAATATAATCATAGCTAACAAAAATAAAGCAAACATGGAAATATAGAAACTTTAAATGTTTTCCATTGAGAAGAAGTGATTATTTTAATGAAAATAAATCTTAGCATCTTCTTGAAGGAGGCAAGATTTGAAATTCTTACATCCTGAAAGTTCTCTGCAGTCTGATAAACTAATTGCAGCCTGAAAAGTTCTAAGTCAGCAAGAAATCTGGGGAAGGGCATTCTTACAGGACATCATAAGCAGAGACCCAGCGATGGGAAGTGTGTGGGAGAAAGGTGAGCTGTCTCATGTGGTTGAAGTTGAAGGTGTAGGTGGAAGGCAGGTTTTAGTAAGAGATAAATTTAGGAATCCAGCCTGCAGCAAGACTGTAGACAGCCTTGAACACAAAACTGAGATTTGAACTCACTCTAGCTACACATTTCTGGACTTAATCGAGTCTTTTAAGGATATGGGTTACATAAGCCAATAAAATGAGATTTAGAATGATATCTCTGACTCATTTGGAGAGGGCAAGACTGAGGAATTAAAAACAGGTAAAAAATAGACACAATTTTCCAGGTGAGACAGATGTAGTGAGTCTGAAATGAGGTGGTGAAAACATGAGTTAGAAGTGTCTTCCTAAAAGAACCACTGGCTTAGAAATAGGATCACCAAAATTTGATTGATGATTCATTGTGGAAACAGGAAGTAGAAATAAAAGGTAGATTTACAGCCTGAACAGTAGGAAGGTATTCTGTAGTTAGAGGAGATGTAGGAAGAGAGGAAGCATAGAAGGAAAGATATGACCAGTTTGGGATTTCTGAAAAATAGCCAATCTCACAAGGATATGTCCTATTTCTAAAATTTGCTATTTTAATTTTATGTTATTTGTTTTAAAACATTTATTTCTGTTTCTGCAATTATTTAAGAATTAAATAAATTTGATAATTCTTCATAAGATCAAAAGTTGATTTTGGGGCTGGGGATATAGCCTAGTGGCAAGAGTGCCTGCCTCGGATACACGAGGCCCTAGGTTCGATTCCCCAGCACCACATATACAGAAAATGGCCAGAAGCGGCGCTGTGGCTCAAGTGGCAGAGTGCTAGCCTTGAGCGGGAAGAAGCCAGGGACAGTGCTCAGGCCCTGAGTCCAAGGCCCAGGACTGGCCAAAAAAAAAAAAAAAGTTGATTTTGTTTTATGGAAAACTTTTAGAAATAGGAAAGTAGTTTTAGATGTAAGAGGTATGATTTTTTCAAACATGTATTTCAAGTTTTTTTTAAGTAGCTGTACAAAGGATTCTCAACATTATCCTTGTAAAAGGTCCTTTCTTGAGCTAGTTGTACAAAAGTTATACTAGTAAAATTCTATTTAGATATTTAAGTGGATAGTTTAACCACACTTAAATTGTATTTTTTTGAACTCTTGCCACATTTAGATCATTGTTATCCTTGGCCTAATGTTTTTTGACGTCTTTAAAAAGGTGACACACCCTTTACAAAGTGTTTTGTGTTTTTTTTTTTTTACTTAAAACTACCATACAATTCTTTGTAGATATTTTGAGAGAATTTAGCTTTTCTTCTATCATGATTGATTTAATTTTTTTCCATTATATATATTTATTTATTTATTTTCTATAAATTTAAGACCTTTATTAACAGGTGCTTGCAGTGTGTTGATTTAAAAAAAGTCAAGTTGTTAAGTTTTTTACAAATCAAAAATGAAGTTCTTAAAAATCTCAACCAGATAGGAAACAATTTAAAAACTTTTAAAGATGTATTGAGAAAAACCAGGCTTTTAAAAACAAACAATCATGTTCGCCATTACCAAAAAGAGATGTATTTAGATAAAAATAATAAAAAAAAAACCCATGCTGCATAGATAATGCAGATAGTTCTAGTTATCGGGTCAACAGGCAAAAGGCAAGCCCTTAAGGTCTTCA
Source organism: Perognathus longimembris pacificus (assembly GCF_023159225.1). Taxonomy (NCBI): domain Eukaryota; kingdom Metazoa; phylum Chordata; class Mammalia; order Rodentia; family Heteromyidae; genus Perognathus; species Perognathus longimembris. The sequence continues at coordinate 53,154,005 of NC_063169.1, forward strand.
GCTCCAATCTTTTGTTCATTTCTTTTTTTGTAATTTTTGTATTGTCACAGTGTGATACAGAGGGGTTACAGATTCATATGAAAGCCAGTGAGTACAGTTCTACTTGTTACCTCCTCCCTCATTTCCCCCCTCCTCCTCTCTCTTCCCTTCTCCTTCCAAGAGTTGTGCAGTTGGTTTACATCAAATTGTTTTGTAAGTGTTGCTTTTTGAATGGTTTGTCTTTTTGTTCTTTGTCTCTTGATTTTGGTATTCCCTCTCCCTTCCCCAGTTCGAATACCCATATAAACAGTATCCAGGGTACTCAGATGTGATACAGTGGTAGCAAGGGTACAGCCACAGGAAGGGAGTACAAGAGAAACAAAACTAAACAAACCAATCAGTCAAACAGACAGACAGGAAAAAGAGAAAAAAAAGCTGTGGCTCAAAGTGGTAGAGTGCTAGCTTTGAGCAAAAGAGCTCTGGGACAGCGCCTGGTCCTGAGTTAAAGCCCCACAACTACAAAAAAAAAAAAAATGTCAAGGAAAAATTTACCATTAACAACACAATAAACAGAGGGCACTAAGGGGCCTTATTGACAACAATGTTCCACCAGAGAAGAACATAGTCTCTATCCAATACAATAGCAACTACTGGCAAAGCAGTAATACTTTTATGTGATTTTTTTAACTGAACAAATTCTACACTTTACTTTTACACTTTTCTATAGCTGTCTTTACTAAAGGATTACATTTTCCTGAAAATGCCCTTTTTCTTTTGTCTTTCCCATGGCTTTACCCCTGATACCACTGTAACTGATTTTAGTACCCTGGATATTGTATGTACACGTATTGGAACTAGAGAAGAGAATATCAAAATCAAGAGACAAAGGATAAAAAGAACAAGCCAATGCAACAGCAATACTTACAAAGCTATATGGTGTAAATGAACTGTACAATTCATGGGGCGAGGGAAATAGGGAGGGCAGAAGGTGGGAGAAAATGAGGGAGGAGGTGATAAGTTGGATAAGAAATGCACTCACTGCGTTACATATGAAACTGTAACCCCTCTGTACATCACTTTGACAATAAAGAAGTGAAAAGAAACTGAATATGGAGCCCATTTTTCTTTGAAAGAAATGAAAGATCTGAAAGAACAATGAAATTTCTAGACTTCCAGAACTGAAGTAAGAATTTCTCAGGGTGAGCTACCTCGTCACATTTCACCATTTTTAGAACCAGTAATGAGTGTAGAGATTATCTTCAAAACAGAAGGAAAAAAAGACTTTATAGAGAAGACAAGAACAACAGTGATAATGAATTGAACACAAGGCAGAAGGCTATGGAGTGATGTTTTTAATGTAAGGAAAGGAAAAAAGAAAATTGTCAGCCTAGGATTCTATATCCAGTTGCAATGTTCTTATTTAGTCAACATACGGCAGCTTAACGAAAACAAAAGCTGAGAAAATTAGTCATTATTGTTCAGGCTTAAGGAAATAGTATCAGATGGAAACTTGGAGCTTCAGAAACAAATGAAGAACCCCAAATGGTAAATATTTGAGCAAATAATTTTTTCTCTTTTCATGATTTCTTTAAAACAGATTTGGTTTACATATGGAACACATAAGATAATGCTAAGTGAAATGATCTCCATGTTATGGAAATATGTGGTATACCGTTGTAGTTAATCTCAACATGCCATGTGAAACCATACCTTTTTTTTTCCCTCTCCTATTCCCTTCCTGTGGTTTTACTCCTGCTATTACTGTAACTGATCTTAGTGCCCCAGATACTGTATATAGGTGAATTGGAACTAGTGAAGGGAAAAGGAATTCCAAACTCAAGAGACAAAAGATAAAAAGACAAGCCATTCCAAAAGGAATACTTAAAAAACAGTAATAATAAGAAGAATCATAATAATCATAATACATTATAGGCTCAAATATATGAAAACAACCCTGACAAGGAAAAGGAAAGGAAAATTGAGACATATTGTATGATTTTACATCATATTAAAATGTATAATATTTCATAGTAGATTGTGAGAAGTTAAAGTTAAATGCAATCTCCTTAGTAGGCATCTTAAAAGAAAATAAAGGGTGAAATAATCCAATGGAAGATATAATATTATTTTCAGGCCCTTCCATTTCCTTATGAATGGGGCAGTGTCATTCTGATAGAGGCATAGAATTCCATTGTGTATATGTACCACATTTTCCGGATCCACGACTTGGAAAAAATCATACTAAGTGAAGTGAGACAGAACCAAAGAAATATGGAAGCTATGGTTTCCCCCATAGGGAATAATTAATACATCTCTAGGATAGACATAGCAGAAGATCACAATAGCTCAATACCTATGCCCGGATAAGATAATGCTAAGTGAAATTATCTCCATGTTATGGAAATAAGTAGTAAATCATTGTTTTAGTTAATCTCAACATGCCATGTGAAACCGTACCTTTTTGTTCCTCTCCTATTCCTTTCCTATGGTTTTACTCTTGCTATTCTGTATTACTGTAACTGATCTTAGTACCCCAGATACCAGATATATATATATGTATATATATGTATTGGAACTAGGGGCGGGAAAAGGAATACCAAACTCAAGAGACAAAAGATAAAAAGACAAACCAATGCAACAGCAATACTTACAAAACAATTTGGTGTAAACAAACTGTACAATTCATGGGTGGGTGAGGGGGCAGGGAGAAGAAAGGGGGAAGGGGGAGATCAGGAAAAATGAGGGAGGGTGTAACAAGTTGAATAAGAAATGTACTCACTTCCTTACATATGAAATTGTAACCCCTCTGTACTTCACTTTGACAATAAAGAAAAAAATAAAAAAAGATATAATGTTAACTATAAAAATATAAAGTGACAAGAAGGTAAAAAGAAAGAGGAAATTAAAAAAAAGTAAGACCCATGCAAAAAAAGGTTCACTGGGAGATGCTCTAAGCTTTATTTGTTGCGAGAATAAAAGTAAATAGCACAAGGCCAAACCTTTACACATCTTTTACAGTGACTGAAATTATTTTTAAAAGTTTGCTACATGAATGTTTAAAAAACTCCTCAGCATTTTGAACTTCATTTGTTGCTGAAGTAGTGTGCATGTGTGTACCAATATCTGGGCTTGAACTCTAGGCTTCACTTCATATTTCTGCTCATGGCTGGTGCTCTACCACTTGAGTCACACCACAAGTACAGCATTTTGTTGATTAATCAGAGGTAGAGTCTCTGTTGAGACTGGTTTCAGCTGTGATCTAAATATCTAAGTGTCCTGACTAGCTAAGATTATGGGCATGAGCTACCCATTCTGTCTTGAAGTGTGAATTTTTAAACCATGTTACATACTCTGTGACAGTTTCTCATGAGGCTAAATTTGACCTCTTAAAGGGATTTGTCCAGAATATGTACCCACTAAACAACTAATTCAAAACCATAACAGCTTTATTAATAATAACCAAACTGGAAATAACTAAAATATGTTTCAATAAGTGAATGGATATTTTCTGGTGTATTCAGATAATAAAACAATACTCCTTCATTAAAAGAATAAATTATTGATACATTCAACAATACAGAAGAATCTAAGTCGTTACAATAAGCCAAAGAAAATGAACTTTACAACTTGGGCAGGGGGCGGGGGAGAGTGGGGAGTGGGAAGTAGGAGAAAATGAGGAAAGGTGTAACAGTTTAAAAAGAAATGTACTCATTACCTTATTTATGTAACTGTAACCCCTGTTCATCCTTTTGCAAAACAATGAGCCAAAGAAGTCAGAACCCAGTCTTTCATTTAAATATAACTTAATAACAAGCAAAATTAAACTCTAGTGACAAGATGTCAAAGGTTGTATGGAGCTGAGCAGGGAGTGGCATAGAATTGACCGCAAAGGGGCAAGAGGGAGCCTAGTGGTAGAATGAACATATTCTAGATCCCAATTTGGATAGCATTATTCACACATGCATTTTCCGAAATTCGTAGCACAATACCCACAATTGTAAATGATAGAAATTGTACCACAATAAAGGTGATTTTCAAAGAAAATATTATAATGCTATAAAGTAAGTTCAGTCATTAAGGTATTTATATACCAATTTTTTTTAATCATTTACTGTTGGAATTATAAATTGCGGGTCTGGAAGAAGTCCGTCATAAGGACTTCCCCACTACGACTTTACCAAAATCCAACTACTACACAGCTTTCAAAGTTTCACATTACTTGCAAATGAAAGTACAAGTCTCCACAAATGTTGTAAGTAATGATACATGTGATAGGAAATTTCAGTTACAGTTGTTTGATTTATAGCACATTAAATCTTTTCAAACTGTTATAATGTAGACAGACAAAAATACAATTTGCTAAAATTTCACTTCTTACCATCTACTCTGATCAGCCTGGTGGCACATAATAAATATTATAAATGCTTGGAATCTAGGTATAAAGTAAAGCAGGTGCCTTGAGACAAGCAAGTGTGAAGAGACTGCCCATATTTTGTTTGAAAGTTAAAAATAAATACTGATATTATTTGCTTGGTCTGTGAATGTCTAGAATATATAATTTTTAAATTTTTGTTGGGAAATTCTAAGGGAGATGTTTATTTGTAGGAATTTCTTATTTTTTGCCTAGTGGTTTTGATTATTTAATCATGAACCAGTGAGTCTCACCATTTCCTCTGCCTCATTTGTATCATTTGTACCAAGAGAAAATATCAGAAATGAAGTGACTGCATTCATGGTTAAGAACAATGAAAAGAAATATAAGCAGTAATTGAAATTTTTCTTACCACTACCAAATGAGTAAGATCCTATGTCTGTGATCCGAGATCATATTATAATTATAATTAAATAGTAAAACCTATTTTTTAGATTTCAATTTTGTTTTCTCATGGGTACTATGTAAGAGATACCAAAGAACCAGAGGTCAGTAAAATCAAATTTGATTTCTACATTCTTAACAACTGTGTTATTATTTGGCTGTCAGATATTGAAAAAGGTAGTTCCACTCATTTGTGAAGTACTTTTACTCTTCTAAAAATCTTTGACAGCATGAATTTGTAATGGAAAGAAGTAACATTAAATATATTAATATATAGTATTAAGAAAAGTAATGTTAAAAAATAAATTCTCCTCCATAGAGTTATCCCAAATATCATTTGATGCAAATTTTGTCAGAGAATTTATTACATTTTCTAGAGATATTATATTAATGAGTACAATTTTAACATTTGAAATATATTCTATGACATTGGAACCATTTTTTATGTTGAGGTAGATGAAAAATAAATTGATGTTCGTTACATCTAGAAGAAAAGTTACCATTTTTTGAGCTATAATTCCATTAACACCATCAAATTACATAAGATATAGGCACCTTGCTTTTGTCCTTATTTTAGAACATATTTCTATACAAATGAGTAAGTAATGATTTACATTTCTTTGTGGTAATCAAAAACATAACAAGTTGGATAAGAAATGTACTCACTGCCTTACATATGAAACTGTAACCCCTCTGTACTTCACTTTGACAATAAAGAAAAAAAATCTAGATTACTTTGACCCAATTGCTGTATTTACATGTTTTAGCTTTTGATTGGTTTATACATCTGTTCTTAATGTTTCTGTGAAAATTATATTTAAACCACAAAGTTAAGGTTTTCAGGAGTAGCTCGGAAGCAGCTCGAGTATCCTTTAAACATTACAACATAAGGGTTCTCGTGGCTAATGAGGGACTGTACCCTTCTTCACAGACAATATAGAGTCAAAAAAGCACCCAAATCAGGGGTATGTCAGTCCTTGAGTTTAATATTTTTAAAATAGCTAAACACTTCCAAATGTGCTAGCTTGTTCAAAGCTGCTTTGAATTTATTCTGTACCTATTCTGGAAATAAAAGTTTCCAACTGTATATTAACACTGTCTTATGAAAAATTCCAAATCATCTTTTTAAATGTGAGGTTAAGCCAGTCTTTTCTACTCACTACCTTAAGTATAGCCCTCTGTATATCACCTTGACAATAAAATTTAAATTTAAAAATGTAAAAAAGATACAAAGATATGTGGTAGTGTTTTCTTATATGTGAGGAACATAAAGATATAAAGATATAGCTAATGAACCTTTCAATGCATGATGAAAAATATTTGAATTTGAGAAAATATATTTCACTATCTTTACAATCTAGATTGATTCAAAAAGCAATTCACCAAGAAAGAACAAATGATTTAAGAACCAAAGAACAAGAGAATTAGGTATCAGTCAGAAACTACTGATATGTATTCCTAAGTGGTAGAATATTAACTATATATAGATGTATTGTTGTGTTTCAGTGTGATATTTCCTTTCATACATGTATTATGCTTTGGTCCTTTGGTCCTATGTACACACCCCCGCCTCCACATACTCTCTCTTATGGTGTACCCTTTTTACTAGACTACTAGATTCCAGGCTCTTTGTACTTTCCTAGTAGTGTCTCTACTACTTTTGGGTTGTTTGCTTTTTGGGGCTTCTTTTCTGGTCTCCAACTATCTCATACTTTTTTTTTCCAGTGATTTAGGTGGTTATACCAAGTGGACAATAAAATGCTGTCCTTTAACTTAAACTCTTTGGAGATTCAAATAGTCAAGAATACCTGCTTCAAGAGGATCACAAGAGCCCAATAGCTATACCCTTATGAACACATAAGATAATGCTAAGTGAAATGAACTCCATGTTATGGAAACGACTGTTATATCACTGTTGTAATTACTTTCAACATGTGATGTGTAGCTTCTATTATTGTATCCCCTTCCTGTGGTTGTACCAGCACTATCTCTGTATCTTATCTGAGTACATTGGAAACTGTGTATACTGGTATGAGAACTAGGAAACTGAAAGGGAATACCAAAATCGAGAGACACAGGGTAAAAAAAGACAAACAACTACAAAAGCAATACTTGCAAAACTGTTTGGTGTAAATCAACTGAATAACTCATGGGGGAAAGGATAAGGGGTAGGGGGGAGGGGGGAATGAGGGAGGAGGTAACAAACAGTACAAACAGTACAAGAAATGTATCCAATGCCTAACGTATGAAATTGTAACCTCTCTGTACATCAGTTTGACAATAAAAATTTAAAAAAAAGAATACCTGCTTCAAACATCATTTATTTCTACTGCTAAGATTCTAGGTCCTTTTTTGACTTTATTTCTATATTGAGACAAAATTATGAAGAATGTAAGTCCCAAGTGACAAGATGTTAAGTGTTCAATAGCCATGAACAGTCATCTTGGCTCCATTCTTGCCTCCTCAGCCCCCAAACATGCTAAATCATTGAAAGGAAAAGAGGTTTAATTAGTTTTACATTTTCCTTTCATGTCTTTTCCTGTGTAATATGAATAGTATTAAAAAATACTGGGGGAAAAATAAAAAATATATAAATACGGATAAATCAGTTCCAAAAGGTTGGAGAGCAATTTAGCTCAATGTCAAATCTGCCCAAAGCATTTAATTAAGAAAAAGATTTTTAAAAATTCAGGCAGATACACTCTCAGTGATACCATTTTTAATGGTTGAAAAACCTTTGGAGCTACTATACCTTTTTTACTGAGTAAACAACAAATGTAAGATTTAAAATATGCATGTAAACATAAAATCATGTCGCTGCTTAATATTGGATGTAGAAAAAAGAATGTCCAGCTAGAGAAAACAGAAAATTTTGATTATATTTGTAATGTTTAGTAATTTTTCAGCAAGTAATAGGCTTTAGGATGTTTACTATAGTACTCTTTTACCCTTTGACATTTTGGAAATATTTCATAATAAGAAAGTAAAAAAAAAAAAGCAACAGTATTCAGTTTGAAGCAACAAAAATGATTTTGTTTTTATGTGAAGCACAAGAACCAGCTGCTTTCTGCCTCCATAATAGGAATGGAAATTTAGGTTAAATATGAAGTTCATTTCCCTAGCTTAATGGGGGTTTTAAATATTACCATAGATTGCAAATAAAGTTTATGTGGCTTTTTCTAAGAATCTTGACAATGGTGCTGGATTCTTATCTATCTTAAGCTTGGGTGGCCCTGGCTTTAAATCAGACATATTACCTCCCTACTTGTCTCTGGCTTTTTGAGTATAATTATAAAATAATAAGAAGTTTAAGATGAGGAAGCAGAATAGAAGAAAAAACATTTATGAGAACGAATATCAGAGATTAAAACCTCGAAAGCAGTCCAAATAATAAACAGCATAGAGATATCGTTTCCTCTTTCTATTTGTCCTTCATGATTGCCAATTTCTAAGCAAACTAGATGTCTCTCAATGTCTCGCCATTCAATGTTTTAAATCAAAGTTTTATTTGTATAGGTAATCTTCTGAGAAAAGACCTTAAGAAGTCTCAAATATTTGGCCAAATGACAATTGGAAGGCTCTCAGTCTTTTACTTTTCCACTTCTATATCGAACAGAGTCTGTTGCAGACTGTCCATGTTCATCTCTTTTACAGAGACAAGCCTCAACCTGACTGCATCTGGACATGGGAGTTAATTAGACTTCATCTTTTGGTAATTCTGGGCAAGTAAACACATTCAGACTTCAAAGCAATTGGTCAATTTCTAATGTTTAAATTTATGTTTCAGTCTGACAATCCTGAAATATCACCTGTCCCATTTAGATGAGGTATGGCTTGATTTATTCCTTTTCTTTCCAGCATTTGCTTAACCAAGTCCGCTTAGGGTACGAGTCTCCTAGAAAAAATAGCAATCGTGAATATAAGGTGTTTTGACCTTTATATAAGTACACATTCTGGAGAATCGTTTTTGACAACTTTGACCAGAAATTGAAGCTCCATCACTGCCAGTAGTTTTTTTTCTTCTTTGTCCATTGCTGTGTTCCTAGAGACCTAACATGCAGTTGGTGCTTGAAACATATTTGATGACTAAATGAAGTCTTCCAAAATATTTGTTTTGGAAATTTCTACCACTTGAGCTACAGCTCTACTTCTGGCTCTTTGATGGTTAATTAGAGATCAGAGTCTCATAGACTTTCCTGTACTAGCTGGCTTTAAACTATGACCCTCAGATCTCTGCTTCCTAAGCAGTGAAGAATGCAGGCATGAGCTACCAACCCTCAGCATAAAATAATTTTTAAATGTAAATAGGATTGGAGGACTATATTGCTTTACATATAATCACAGTGATTTCTTTAGCAATGTAGACTGTACAGTGTACTTCCAAATTGTCACATGGTACACACAAACACACATATATATGACACACACATATGACACACACACACACACACACACACACACACACATACACATGCCTGGGAGAAAGGAAAAGAACATAAGAACAAGTAGCAAAGATTTGGTATGAACACTAGGAGATCTGAGATCTTTTAGGATCTACTTTTCTTCTTCTGCATAACACAATTTATTTAAAATTTAAGAGGATTAGTGTTTCAGTAACTAATTTATTAAGCTATGGGTACAGATTAAAATGTAGCTGGCCCATGTAGAGAGAACAAAAGAAAGCAGGAACTCTTCAGTTACTTATACCCAAGAGCTGAGGCACCATAGCAAGGTAGTTTTTAATGATAGCTTCTGTATCAGATGAACTCAGACTCCTGCTATGCTACTAAATAACTCTATTACCTTCAGAAAGTTGTTTAAATTTATAATACCCAGACTCTTTCACAACAATAAGACAGTTTCCAAAACCTCATTTAAGGATTAAATGTAGTATGCGAAAACCAATGAAACATGATGGCAGATGTTAGTAGATTTCTGTTCTTAGATAGAAAGTCAGGAAGAGACTAAAGAATAATGTATCAGGTACATTGATTTACTCACAGTCACTACCTGTATGTGGGAACAGGTTGAAAAGATAATTAAAATGGTAAAGGATTAAGAAAAAAGAGAAAATTATTTCCTTAGATAACAGTATGCACATATTCAGATTCCATATGTTTAAAATGTAAGCCAGAAAGGATATCATGTGCTAAGTGACATCAGTTAGATGTAATTCCAAGCAAAATTCAATTGCCTCAAACAATTCATTTCAGGAGACCAAAATATTCCAAAAAAAGTTTTTCTCTTTGGATTGTTTATGTTGGTGTTTGTCAGTACTGGGCATGGAATCTAAGATGTCATGCCTACTAAGCAAGCTCTGTGGTAACTGAGCGATTTCTCTACACTGATGCTGTTTGTTTGTTTGTTTTTTATAGAAGTCAGCCAGGAAATACCATTGTCATTCTAAAGATATTCCCATTTCCCAGAAAGGTTTTATGTCACTAATGTTTATTTGAACTCTATTGATTATATTGTCTTCATTTTTTTCAGTGCTAGGACATTGTTTATTTTTTTCTGTAATTATGAAATTTAGAAGCCACAAAGCCTATCAGAAACAAGTACAATGAAAAAATACATATGAAAAACACTATTTGTAGTCTTTTTGCATCCATTGTTTGTGATTTGAAGATGTGACTGAAAAATGAAACAATGTAATATTCAGAAAAGTTTTAAAGATATTTTATAATAGAACTGGCCCTTTGGAATTCATATTTGATGAATGGAACAAATTGAGAAATATTAATTTGGTTGATTTATATCCAGACAGATATACTATTTCTTTTAAAATATAAATATATGATATAAGTTAAATTAAAGATGAAATAAATGTTGGTAGCCAAACCAAAGCCCTAAACAGAATGGGAAAAAAAACAAACTTCTATGAATTCACATGCTTTTTTGTCAAACAAATTCATATTTTATCCACACAGAACAGATATGATATTAAATTAGGATGGGCTAATTACTTTCCATGCCCAGAACTTGACATCCATATGGCTCTAGCTCACCATTTAGAGCCATGGGTAAAGGAACACCAGTGGGATCTGTTTGGCTCTTCCTCCCACATCACAGAAGTCATCTCAAGCAAGAGGCCTAAGCTCTCACCTCTCCAGGTTCCCAGCTTTAAATATACCCAAACGTAAACACACTCATTTTAAGCTGTGATAAGAATTGAATAGAGTTACATGTTTTAAAACTCTGAAAAATACAAAATCCAGGTAATAGCTAGCAATAATACTATATGTTCTTTATATGATACCATGGGGAGAAATAGAGTTCCAAATAATGAATGCAGTTAATAAGACCCTTCAGTTTTTTCTTTATTGTCAAAGAGAAGTACAGAGGGGTTACAGTTTCATATGTAAGGCAGTGAGTACATTTCTTATCCAACTTGTTACCTCCTCCCTCATTTTTCCCCTGCCTCCCCCCCCCCCACTTCCTTCTTCCCCCATAAGGTGTACAGTTGGTTTACCCCATGTAGTTTTGTAAGGATTGCTGCTGCACTGGTTTCTCTTTTTATCCTTTGTCTCTCAATTTTGGTATTCCTTTTCCCTTCCCTAGTTCTAATACACATATATACAGTATCTGGGATACTAAGCTTAGTTACAGTAATAGCAGGAGTAAAACCACAGGAAGGGAATACAAGAGAAAAAAAAAGTTTGGTTTCACATGGCATGTTGAGATTAACTACAACAATGATATACCACTTATTTCCATAACATGGAGATCATTTCACTTTGCATTATCTTATGTGTTCACATGGGCATAGGTATTGAGCTATTGTGATCTGCTATGTCTGTTCTAGAGATGTACTAATTATTCCCTATGAGGGAAAAACATAGCACCCATGTTTCTTTGGGTTTGGCTCACTTCACTTATGATTTCTTTTCCAAGTCCTTCCCTTTCCTTATGAATGGGGCAGTGTCATTCTTTCTGATAGAGGCATAGAATTCCATTATGTATATGTACCACATTTTCTTGATCCACTCATCTACTGAGGGGCATCTAGGTTGGTTCCATACTTTAGCAATTACAAATTGTGCTGCAATGAACATAGTTGTGCTGGTGGCTTTAGTGTGGTCTTGCTTGTAATCTTTTGGGTAGATGCCCAAAAGTGGAACTGCTGAAGACCCTTCAGTTTTAAATATACTAGATAACTTCAATGCCATTTGTTTAGTTTCCTTTTCCTTATGTCATGTATAAAAATTACCTATTTTAACTATAATTAAAGAAATAACCTCAGATTTTTTCACATTTTTAATCTAGTTAAAGGCATATCTCACACTGCCAAACCAAATCTAAATAATGAAATAATGATTGTATCTCAGTTGAAATAATGGTCTCTACTAATTAGTTATGCCACTGTGGAAAGAAACCCTGGAATATTCTGAAGCCTATATGTTCAAAGTGAATTTTCTATTTTATTAACAAAAAGAACATTTTTCCCTCATGGGTTATTCATCTTGGAGTATCTAGGTATATAATTAGCATAATACTGGATTACAATTGTTTCCTTGGTAAATCAGATCATAGTCACAATATTTATATTTTAGGCCTGGAGATAAAACACAGACAGAGTAATTGTATTCAATATGATTAAAGTTTAATCCTGGTTATGTCAACTTTTTTCAAAACATACAGAAATATTTATTTGCAGAATTACCAAAATACTGAATTTTGTAAATCAGTAATTTATTTGTTAAATATCAAATTTATATCCAGAAAGATGAGTTCTAGTTATGCTTACCCTTACTGAATTATAGCAAAAAGTATGAAGATATTTTGCATGTTTTATCTGCTTATTTACCCCATCAAAATAATATTTTCAGAAGAGCATCTATCACCATGCCAGCTACTGCTCAATTTTTCATTAATGAAAATTTCTGTATAACCTGAAGTTTTTGTCAATAAAACTTTATTGTCTAGTAACTCAAAATAAGAAACTCCACTAATTATTCTCAATAATTCAATTCAAATATTGGATTATAATAAACATAGTGAATTCTAAAATTATCCCAAGGGCTACAGACATGCATTGAACTTGGAGAACAAGAGAGCTACAGACTTTGGCAAGCATGAATACAGCAATATTTTGCCTTACAAAAGTTGTTCTCTCTTCCTTTATTCAACAAAAACTATGAGTATGATAGCAACACCAAGACCTTTTCCTGTTACCATTGATTTGGTGGCATTTAATGTTTCAGAACCACATGGAACTATTTCCCTTTAAATTAATGTAAACTAGGGAATGTGTGAAAATCTTGTTTCATGCTTTATTTTTCTTTCATTCCAAGCACAGTATTTCACAGCGATTGAGTCCTTAGACTTATAAAAGTTATGCAGTTCTTTTAAAACCAGAAAGAATAAAAAGATTGTGTACACAGAAGTGGGTCTTCTGAATTCATTAAAACAGCATTACCTTTTGCTCAGAACTAATAAACAAATAAAACTAGCTGAGATTACAATTGCTAGAGGTAAAAAATCTAATCTTAGAGGAATTGGAGACCAAAGTTTCCCCAAGGCATAAGAATATGCATATCTAAACATTCTTTCCAACAGAGAACAAAGAAATAATGTTATATTCTATAACGCTCAGCACAGGATATGTCAACTTGAGGGTCATCATAGATTTAGAAAATAATATTCAAATAAGTGTATTTTATTGTTTATAAAAATTTACTTCCATAAGTTAAAGTTATTAGTATCTTTTTATTTGTTTATTAAATTCTAAAAGACTTCACATTAGCAATACCACAAATATTTAGCCAAAACTGCCCGCTGTTGATTATCGGCCTAAGATGGAAAACTTGGCAAATTTCCAATAGAGTATTCTAGTGTGTCTCAACAAAGTATTTCAAAATATTCTGCTTCTCTGCTAAAAGATCTTGAATGCTACATGAGCATGTTTTAGAGAAGAAACCAATGTGTTGTAAACACCACTAGACTAGGCACTAGCATGCAGCTCAAAATCAAGGATATCTTAACGACTTCATATTAGAAACTTCAGAAGGTTCAAACAGCCCAAAATTCCCTTTAGTTATTTTCTGTACTTAAAGTTTTACTGGTACTACACCAAGGAAATGTTTTTGTTGTTGTTGTTTTTCCTAATTTAGTCTGTTGGGTGTTCTAAAAAGCCTTATGTACCTAGATAAGCGTCTCTTTTTCAAGATTTGGAAAGGTTTTAAACTAGAACTACCCTATGATTCAGTAATACCCCTTGGGCATTTAGCCAAAATATTACAGGTTAGGATACAGCAAATCCACTTGTATAACCGTATTCATTGCTGCATTATTTCCCTATAGCCAAGAACAGATGTCCTTCAATGGACAAATGGATCAAGAAAATGTGATACATATATAATATTTTTCTCTCTAATTTGTGGAAGTTAGTTCTAATTTATAAATATATATAATCATATACAAAGGAAATATGCATATACACACAAATATATTAACTAAATTGTGGTGTATGTAGGGGAAAATTCCAATGGCTTAACTTGATCAACTAACCAACAGTCTAATAAAATGAATTCCAGAAAGCTGAAACTTGAGGTGTCATAGAAGGGATAAGGTCAAGGAGAGGGGGTTAGAAAATTGAAGAAAGAAAGGGTGAGAAAATTCAGTAACAATATTCAATGTACATGTGTGAAATTGGAACTAGGAAAGTTGAGGGGATTTGTGGGGCTGAGAGGGATAAGGGAGAATGTGAGATGACATTGATTAAGATGCATTGTACTAATAAGTGACATATTGAATTGAAACTTCTTTGTAACAACTACCTGAAGATAAATAATAAAAACAATAACTACTACTACAGAAGGCTGAGTCTGGAAGGTCAAGATTGCAATCCTTTGGGATTTGGGAAACAGAAATCAGGGGATTCTGGTTGAAAGTCAGCCTAAGTATTTAAAAAGAAAGAAAGAAAAATTTACAAGGCTCCATATCAACTAATGGGTTGGCACAGTAGCATGTGACTGTCACCCAGGAGATGTGGAGAAACACAAACAGGAGGACCACAGGCTCACATCATAGTGATGTGAATGCAGTGATGGCCGGGGCGCAAAGTGAGAACCTGTCTCAAAATAACCAACACAGAATGGGCTGGTGCAGTGGCTCAAGTGGTCAAACAAGTGTGAGGACCTGAGTTCAAATCTTAGTGTCAAAAAAACCCAAATCTCTCTCTCTCTCTCTCTCTCTCACACACACACACACACACACACACACACACACACACACACACACACACACACACTGCAAATGTGCTCATATCCAGAATAAGGATGATAGCACTTTGAGTGCTCTGCGGTTTACAATTTACATGCCCTAGCTCCTTAAATCTTATGAAAGAAGAACTATTCTTCAACTTATTCCTGAAAAAGTCAAAAAAGCACAAGCACGCATGTGCACACACACACACACATACACACATACTCTCCTACACATGCACATACACACACTCTCACTCCCACACATATGCACACATACACGACTACAGGAAACAAGTCTGATAAAATATTAATTTGGGGAATTTGAGTGAAAGCATAAGAATATTTTGTACTGGTTTTATACATTTCCTGAAAGGATAAAGTTAGAAAGTATAAAGTTAGAATGTCTTTCAAAATTTAAAACAAAATTGAAACAAAACAATAACAACAAAATAGAAATGAAAAACATTTGGAGGTGCAGACAATCCAAAAGACAGGAAGAATGGCTATAGAAGAACAAATACTTAAATTACCAATTAACCTACATGGTGAGCCTGGGACAAAACATCATTCATTTTCTTCCACATGCAGAGACTGGTCACTCCTACTTCCTCGAGGCTATCATATCTTCTCTGCAATCTAGAAGAGAAATTAAGACATACACAATGTTTCCTTTTCTACTTTAGTTCTAGTTTGTTCTGTAGATTTTTTTCTTCTTCCACCTCCTATCCAGGAGAATGAGTTGCCTGTGAAACTTTACACAGGATAACCAAATAAGAATACAGTAATAATGATAATAATCTCAATATCCACCAAAGAAAATAAATAGTATCAAATTTTACACTAGGCCTAAAAATGAACTTCTGTTCATCAAAGTGAAATAGTGTATACTCCAAACTATCCTAGAATCACCTTTAAATATTTCTGTGGGTAGAGGATCATTGGTTTGTATTATAATGCTTATGCACAGTAAATTTGGAAAGTTCCTGAGCTGAAGGAAAGCAACAACATAAAATTTACATGCAAATGTCTGAGCATTCAAATGAAGCTGCTGTTAAGATAACAGTATGGGGTTGGAAGGAGATGGTAAGAAGAGTTTTAAGCATTTCTGCTGGTTGAGGAGTTTATTTCATTTAGCTTAACGTTAAACCTCTGAAATCTAATATATGTAAATAGAATTGTCTGATTGGGAGCTTAAACAAGTGAGTAGAGCAAATGAATTCTGCTGCCAGCCAGAATGGAGGAACTCTATCACAGTAGGCCTCCTGCCAAAAAGCAACTGTAAAACTGGACAAAACATATAAAATCACAACTTTTATACACTAAACCAAAGATACCATGTGACAATAATGCTTGAAGGAAGGGCAGAAAAATGAGATGTGTCCTGAAATTTTCTTTTCTTTCTGTTTGGCATGCTTTCTAGGTGATAGTTTAGGGAAAGACTCAAACAGAAGCCAACAATTCTAAGCTCAGAGTGAAATTTGAATTCAAGACCATTGAGATGGCAAGAACTGTGTGACTGGGTCAATGCGCTGAGCAGAGGACTTTCAGAAATGTGTATAAGGGCTCCCTACACAGCCTTCAGCTGCAATTGAAGGTGTATACGTGAGAACTGAGACTGCCAGAGCCACGTTATCGTATGTTTTCTAGAAAAAGGATGAGAATGAAAGAACTGGGAGTTCAACTCTCAGAGTTAGCAGAATAAGAAAAGATGTTTTTAATAACCTGTGTTGATCAAGTTCAGAAACTATTGGAAGCATGAAGTAAATGCATATCCATAGTAAAAAAAAAATATGTCTATGGAAGTTTGATAACATTTTGGCATGCATCTGGATGGTCATTCCAGATGCCTGCAATGAAAAGATGAAGCTGACCAAGAGTCCAGATTCCTAGGGAACAACTTGAAATGTGTGTGGTGAGTTCTGTTGCCACCCTGGCTTCCCCACTCCATTTTGGAAAGCTCTGTCAATGTTGCCTTCATTGCAACTTTCCCTTTTATTTTCATACCTGCCAAAGTGAAAGGACTTTATTAAATACAGAAGGTTCTGTAGAAAGTCCATAAAGACTATAGAAGTTCAGATGGTCTAGTCCTAGGTAAAAGTTACTCCTGACTTACCTTAACAAGTCTTAAAAGAATCAAGGTTGTCTGTGAATTAATTTACTAAGCTAGAAACAAAAACTCAATAGTCTATTAAGGATGACAATAATCCAGTCAATAAAAAAATCTACATTGTAATAATAAAAAATGATCACAAATTACAAATGAAGGAGCATAGGATCATAAGAATTTACCCTAAAATATAATATCCTGCAATGTTGTTTTATAGTAAAGTCCTTGAAAGTTAGTACACAATGGAAGAGGCTATACTCTGACAGTTATCTATCTTCCTAAAGCCTTGACCACCTAGATCCATTCATGAGGTTTCATGAACTAAACTAACATCACAGAAAGAAAGATTGAGGGACACCTTTTTACCTGTACAGACTTTATTATAAGCTATTATGGCTCTGGACCCATTCATTCTTCTAAAGATAGGATCTAATTCTGTCATTTTACTCCACTCATTCTCCTAACAATTATTTCCTCTCAAAATTCACCTTCAAACCACATAGAAAGGTTTATAGGTATCATAGCCACACTGGGCTCTTGTCTGCAAATCTCTAGTACACGTGAAAATAAACCCATGTACTTTTCCTCTGTTCATCTGTCTTAAGGGGACAATAGCAGTATTCCCTTTGCCCTTATACAAAGAGGTAGAAAACCATGTGGCCCGTAACTAGAAGAGCAATCATTCAATAAGAAAAGACCTAGAAATGGCACAGATGATGAAATTAGTAGACTATCTCTTTGAAAGATCCATTATATTAATACTCAAGGATTTAAAGAAAGAAAAAAAGGTAAAGACTGTAAAAATAAGAAATTGCAATACAGAAACACAAAGTATAAAAATTAAATATTACCTAGAACTAAGGAATATTTTCTTTTAAAAAATTTTAGCAATTTCTACATATATATGTTGAAGGTTACTATATCTGACAATGAACTATCTTGCTGCACTGCATTTGGAAGTGTAAGACTATCATAAAACTTGAGTGACGTTTCTGAGATATACCTGAATCAATAGTTTCGTGTGGCTTTTAGAGAGATTTCAATAGTTATATTCATTTTATAGTGGAAGCTCCCTAAAAGACCCTGGCAGCACAAAGCAAGCACAGTTTTTCAAGACCTCGCTGTAGACATTTATTTTGGAAAACACAGGCTGCGTGATTTTCATTGCATTGCATTATCTTCATTGTCCAATTTGAGAATAGCTTTGTGAAGAAATAGTTGTTTTCTTAGTCTACTAGGGCTTTTATAACAAAATGCCATCGTGTAGTTTAAACTGCAGACATTTATTTTTGTGCATTTTGGATATGAAAATCCACAATCAAGGTGCTAGCATGGTTGGTTTGTGAGAATGGGTGGGGGTAAAGAACATGTAAGAGTAAGTACCCTGCTGTTCCTTCTCACAAGGGCACTGATAGTATTGGATCGGGGCCATACCCCTATTGCTTCATTTAACCTTAATTACTTTTGTAGAAATATGAATATAGTGACACGTTGGGCTTGGTCCTCAGCTCATGAATTTGAAGGGGACATGTACATTTAGTTCCTAACAGTCATGAAAATGCTCATTGATTAAATTCCAAAAACAATAATGTACTGCTGTATTTAGTAAAAATAACAAATCTCTAAATCTCAAAAGTTGAGTTCTCGGGGCTGGGGATATGGCCTAGTGGCAAGAGTGCCTGCCTCATATACATGAGGCCCTGGGTTCGATTCCCCAGCACCACATATACAGAAAATGGCCAGAAGTGGCGCTGTGGCTCAAGTGGCAGAGTGCTAGCCTTGAGCAAAAAGAAGCCAGGGACAGTGCTCAGGCCCTGAGTCCAAGCCCCAGGACTGGCCAAAAAAAAAAATAAAAAGTTGAGTTCTCATCAGTATACTAGGCCACAGAGTGAATCTAGCAGAAATAATTACAGCAGGCTGGGAATGTAGCTCAGTTGTACATTGTCTTCATGAGCAAAAAATACAAAAGAAGAATTTTAAGTCGAAGATGTTATCTAGATATGATGACTCAATAACAGAAAGATTATCAAAAAATTCTCTTGTTAATAGGAATCATAAAATGATATTTATCACCATTTGTGTAATGCCCAGTATAACAATGCTTATGATAGCAATTAGTCATATTATTATGGACATACTCCATTCATCACGTGACAGAAAAAGAAAATATAAGCATTTTATTAAAATATTATGATCGTTAAAATCAAGTCTTGATTTGAAGCAATTTCATAAATACAATTCAAAATACTAAATGAAATGGAATGGAGTGAATTGGCTTCATTATCATTTCTCCTCCTAGTTTAGTACCAAGTCTTGGCCTAGCTGTGATAGAGTACAGAGAAAACACAGTCTTCAAAATGATTCTGCTGTATCTTCCCTGGACACACATCCAAAGGAATGTACATCCACATCCTTACATAGAGATACTTGCACACCCATGTTCATTGCAACACTCATTATGGTTGTTCAATGATGGAGGTTTAACAACTAATGAATGGTGGAGAGGGTCAAATTTCTTCAAAATAAGTGTGCCTATATGGTAAAAACAATAGTAATATAGTGTGTGTTTGTGTGGAGGGGTCACAATGAAACTTCCTTGTATAATTAATTTATGCTAATAAATTAACAAAGTAAAATCGAATCTATCTATCCATCTATCCGAACAGAGCATTATGAAGTCCTATTCAGCCACAAATAAAAGCAAAATTATGTTGTTTGCCGGAACATGGATGAAACTGGATATCATCATGGTAAATGGCGTGAGCCAGACACAGAATGAGAAATACTATGTTTATTTCTATATGCAGAAATTACACACATATGATTACACACACACACACACACACACATACACACACACACCATGGATGGAAAAGGGGAGGTAAGCAGTAGAAGAGAGGAGAGTGGAAAGGAAAAGGTGTGGTTGAGGAGGGTAAATATGCTTTAAGCATTTTCTAGGTGTGTATACAAGTAACATAATGAGACCTATTAAAATTGTAAAAAGAAAAAGAAGGGGTGAGAAGAAGACAGAGAGAAATAGAGGAATGGATCAAAGTGTATTATATATGCGTGGATGTGAATTGAAAATCAAAGCAAACCCCTTTTGTACAATAAGTACATGCTAATAAAAATTTTATTAGTACCTAAAAAAGTGAGAACTTATAAGTCCAAACACAGAAGACAAAAATGAGCCTGGAAAATGCTGCCCAGGGAGAAATTAGAGCTACAAGGAGTTGCTTTCCAAAGTGAAAATGTCTGTGGTAAAATAAGCACCTCATTCTCATGAAAATGATAACTTCTTAGAATGGATACCAAAAAAATAGCAATTGGATTCAGCTGGATTGGTGCCCAGTTTTTTAGTACAAGAGGCCTGGTGTTTTTCAAAGCAGGCTAGTTGTCATTAAGTTTCACAGAGAAAGAACTCTGTTCACTCATTTGTTCATGTACACCTTCTGTGTGTGTAACCCCATTCTGTGACAGAGCTTCACACAGATTCACACCTCTCCCCAGAAAGGAAGAATGAGAAAAATAAAAGCAGAGGTGCAACAATATGAGACCAGCTAGGACGAGCCTATCTCAAAATCAAGGCTGGCATGTTTGCACGGTCTGGTAATCCCAGCTAGGGGGGAAGGGAGAGTTAGGACAATCTTGCCCAAAGAAAAAAGAAAATAAGACCCTATCCAAAAAATGAAACAAAGAGGGACTAGTGCTATAGCTCAGTGATAAAGTACCTGTTTAACAAGCACCAGGCCCTGAGTTTAAAAAAAAGAAAAAGAAATGAAAAAAGTAAAACAGAAGCCAAGACTGACGTGACAAGTAGAACATGAATCAAGGCAGCTTTCAGTAGGATTTAATAGTGGATCTTGGTGCAGGATCAAATTAGATAAATGAATAATTTAGATATTAAAAAGACATAAATCATAAGAATAAAGTGTTCCAAGTCAAATTTAAAAAATTAGACATTTGTTCACTAATGTTGTATTTTTTAGTAGGTAAAGAGTATTCATTATTCATCTCTCTTTTTTCCTCCCCATCTCTACCTCCCTCCTCCTTTTCCTCCTCCTTTCTGTCTCTCTCTTTCTGTCTGTCTTTTTTTTTTTTTGCCAGTCGTGGGCCTTGGACTCAGGGCCTGAGCACTGTCCCTGGCTTCCTTTTTGCTCAAGGCTAGCACTCTGCCACTTGAGTCACAGCGCCGCTTCTGGCCGTTTTCTGTATATGTGGTGCTGAGGAATCGAACCTAGGGCCTCCTGTATCCGAGGCAGGCACTCTTGCCACTAGGCTATATCCCCAGCCCTCTTTGTGTCTGTCTTGTCTGTCTCTCTGTCTCTGTCTCTGTCTCTGTCTCTGTCTCTCTCTCTCTCTCTCTCTCTGTCACACACACACACACACACACACACACACACACACACACACACACACACACCATTTCAAAAAAATGTAATGCAGTATGGGCAAACAAGTACCAAAGCAGTATGGATTTTTTTTTCATATCTTTTAAACAGAGCTTCAGTTATAAAGGATTGAAAGCTGTAGAAAAGTCATTAGTGTTTTGATCCAACACTCAAGTAGTAGTCCTCAAAGCAAAACAAATGGAAAGTTCTAAGGTATAATTATTACCCAAATTATAAGTTGTAAGAATGCTATTATATATGAAAAAGTATCTTGTATTTCCAGATAAAATAGTCATAAAAGTGAATGAATACAATAAAGTACAGACTCTTAAAATTTCACTGGTACTAGCCCGATATTTAATGTAATTTATTTAATAGTTTATGGTAGGTAGTCTGAGCACAGGAATGCTGTGAAGTTTATAAGAAACTCCATAGGAAAGATGAAACTCATAAAACAAGGCAGATGTATCACAGCCACCTAGACCATGTCTGTCACATAATAGTTCTCTATAAAGATTTGTTGATGCCTGGCTTGAAGGCCATCATACTATAGCATAAATTTTTTATGAGGTGCTTTCTAAATATCTTGCATTTATCTTCTAAATGTAACTTTTGGCTATATTCTGAACCTGGCTCTCTCGTTTATTGTGTTATAACTAACAGATGTACGCTGAATTATTAGCTTAGCTCTGCTCTCTTTCTACAGCTTCTCTTAAATCTTTACAAGGGATTACATGGGAACTATATTTTTAACATCCAAGTCTGTCTCTAAGCCCAACCTATGCTAAAAGAATATGGAGAAAAGGCAATAGTATGAAGTATGTATTCAACTCAGAAGCTGAACCTACATTCATATTTTTGCTGAAGATGAAAGATCAAAGACAAAGAAGAAGGAGGAAGACAAACAGGAGATACGTATAAGGTACACATAAGGTAAGAGATGCTCAATCTCTCTAAAGAAAGCTACAAAACTTAGTACCCTAGAGATGAACAGACTTGGGTTAGATTGGAGTCCTGGATCTACCACTTAAATGAACTTCAGTTTACTTAGACAATGAGAATAATTAAAAGTAATGAAGATTCTAGAAGGTTCTAGAATACAAAGGGAGCTCAAATATCTTACTGTTATGATTCCAGAGAGTGCCTAGTGACATAAAATGTGCTGATAAAAATAATGCAGGCAATATAGAGGATTATAAGTAGAAAATTGCCTAAGTCCCACTCCTACAATCAATTCATGAGCAATTCAAATTGCTGCTGAGGAAAGTAGAAACTCCTGAGGTGGATTTTAAGGGAGTTATGCCCCCGTGGGTCAGAAAGCCTTCCCAAGTCCCTCTGCTCTATTTCCTGCTTAAGAAGCCCAGATCAAAAAACTGATGACCCATCATACCTGTTGATCCTCGTACTCCCTAGCTCAAATTCTCACCCCAGTTTAGAATCCCCCTGCGAATTCCAGGCACCTAAATAGTTGATCCTTTTGGACACAGTAAATAGCATTTTCTTGCCACTTGAAGAGTATAGGAGTTAAAAGAGGCATTGAGAAGACAAGCAGACTCCTCATCCTCTAATAAGGTTTGTTCTCTCAGCTGCACTAGTTTTAGTTTTCTTCATCCCTGCTTTCTCCTCCATTGACTTTCCAAGTCTCATAGCTTTAGCTAAGAGACTTAAGAAACATTCTTATTGCTAATACTCTAACTCTTTTCTCTTTTCACCATTCTGTCTCTCTCTAGAGTTGGGACATTTGGAAGCTTTATTCAGATGATTATTCAAACATGAAAATGAGTTATAGAAAATGCCCTTCCCTAAAAGTGGACTTCCCTAAAGCCCACTTTGCTACCACAGCAAATTGCATATACCACAGGTGTATGCAATGCTTCTTCCATAATTCAGACTATCTAAATTTTTTTTTTTTTTTTGGCCAGTCCTGGGCCTTGGACTCAGGGCCTGAGCACTGTCCCTGGCTTCTTCCCGCTCAAGGCTAGCACTCTGCCACTTGAGCCACAGCGCCGCTTCTGGCCGTTTTCTGTATATGTGGTGCTGGGGAATCGAACCTAGGGCCTCGTGTATCCGAGGCAGGCACTCTTGCCACTAGGCTATATCCCCAGCCCCAGACTATCTAAAATTTTTAATTACAAATTTGGTTTGTTGTGGAGATGAAGTCATGTAGGGAGCTTGCTTCTGAGGCTTATTTTACCCTCTTATGCTAGGGCATGGCCCATAGAGTAGATTATTGGGCTAGAGACTGTGAGAAAGAAGTGGTAGAGCTGGAAAATGGTTAACATTAGTGTGTGATGACTTGAAAGCAAATCTAAGGATTTAGGATTAATGCAGAATAAGAGACTTTAAATACTGAGATGGTTTGAGAAGAAAAGCAATCTACTGGAAGAATACAGGATATGCATACATAAAGATTTTAAAAAACTGCCTAGGAGGGTATTACTAATCTGAGTCTTAAAGAGTAAACTGGGGACTGAAAGGAAATAATGGATAGAAGCTAGGAAACACTAGCCTTGACCTAGAAACTGATTGCACTGGCATGTAAAAAGAAGTGATACTTTGGTTTCAAGAGAACACATGAGGAGGAGACACACATACACATACGCACACGCGCGCACACACACACACACACACACACACACACTGACTAAAGAGTTACAGCCACTTAACCGAAACCTAAATTTTGTATTCTTCATTTTAAACCTTCTTTCTTGATTATCTTTTGTTTCCGTTGATGTTTAAATCCCCCATTAACCATTCACACTTTAAATCATGTTGAAACTTTTTTTCTTATTCCTCCATTTTTTGAAGATGTGTTCATATAGATGCTTATTACTAGGCAGGGTTCAGAGGCTTGTACTCTATTAGGGAAAGTACAAAAAAGATAGTGAAGGTAAGGATGAAGATATTTTATTGGACTTTTCTTGTGCACCAGCCTCTCTTTTGAGTTTCTTATGTGGATTATCTGTTTTAACACCCACCAAAACTCATGTGGCAGGTACTATGAGTATCTCTATCTCGTATGGAAGAACTGTGGAAAGTCACAGAAAGGGATTCGAATATGTCACCCTTAAATATGTTATTTAGGCATAAAAATCAATAGGAGGAGTTCTCTGTGTTCCTTCTATATCCATAAAAGAAGAATGTAAAATCCCCTTGTGACAATTACTCCCCTCTTTTCTATCAGAAAAGGAGAATAATCCTTTATCATTATAGGAAACAATACCTACTGATTCTATAAACAAAACTTACTAAATAGCTACTATTTCCCAGTTATTTTCCCCCACATATCTACTTGCCCATAAAGTACCACCTGTGGAAGCTCAATCTCCCTCTCCTTCAGCTGGTTATTCATCTGCAATCTATCATCTTTTGTTAAAATAGTATATAAGCTCCCATGCCTACCACTTTTTAAGGTTCTTCACTACATTTTTTTCTTGTAAAGTCTTGTATATGTAAAAATATTAATATCAAATAAAATGTGTATGTTTTCTTCTGTTGATGCATCTTTAGTTAAATTTGTAGTCTCAAGTTGTACAACATGACAGAATAGGAAAAATGTTTTCTTTCCTCCAAGCTAAAAGTGGTCAGTTGAATAGTATAATACCTAAGGAGCACCTCAGATTTCATAGTCTGAACCACTAGTAATAATAGCAAGATGATAAATTATAAAATCATTTTTACATCTTGTCAGTAGAAGAGGTATGAGGAAAACTCTGACATTCTTTTTAAGTAACGGTTTATTTGTGACTGTAATTCACTAATCAAATAGGAGCATTGCTGTGTTTTTATTTTGGTCTGCTTCCAAAAGCTGTTATAACATTAAGACTCTAAAACATGGATTAGCATGTTTCCCTTAAGATTTTTTTTATTTTAAAAATGTTGAACTCCATCCAATAGTTTCTTTTAGTTCAGATGTAAACATAAAGTAGTTTGAAAGCGCAAACTCTTACACAGAGAGATGAGGAATGATAGTGTAGTCCATAACAATGTCTATCTATGTAAAACAATTGTTTTCTTTCAAAAAGAAAAAGAGGGAAGTGGATTTTTGAAAAGCTGATGTCAACCAGAAATAAGTGTGCTAAAGGTCCATAATTTAAAGACACCCTCTGAAAAATGTAGTAAATAAATTTCATATTATTTGTCAATTCTTCCTTTGAAAGACCTACACCAGGGGATTGTTGGAAAAGTCGATATCTCATTTAATTTCCTCTAAAATGTCTTCCTTAGTTTCAGATATGTTTTTCAGATCTGGCATTCAAGGGATAATAGCAACAACAGACTGATGAGAATCCTAAGTGGTGCTTGCTCAGTGGAGTAATTGGAAACTGGAAACGATTATGCAAATAAATATCCCTCAAAGGGAAGAAACAGAGGCTTGCCCTGAAACGACAGCTGTAAGAGCCTGATGCTACTGAAAGGAGAAGCAGACACAGCAGAGAGAGAATGGGAATTAAGATGAAGATGACTCCTGTATGATAGCTGTGCCCAGCTATGGTGGTATCCAGTGGACAGATTTAAGTCTAGGGTGCAATGGAAGGAATAATTCCTCAGCCCTCCAAATAAAGTGAAGATGTAATGTACTTTAATTTTCAAATAAACTGTTCTATAATTTCTGTTATGAGTTCTCACTTCACCAGAGAGAACCATGGCAAGGTACCTGTCTAAAAGAACACTCTAGATTCCTGCATCTAGATGTCCTTCAGGGGTGACAGGCATACTAGTAACTTCCCACTCACTGAACTTTGGATTTCACTTACTATCTTATTAATGCTTTTGAAATTTTTTGAGGGGAAATGTACAAATGCTTTCTTATTTATTGCTACCACTTTATAAGTGATTTTTGAATAAGCAAAAACACCTTAAAGAGAAAACTTGATTTATTTGTGAGCAGAGCCTATAGATCTCATTTTGTCAGTTTTCTTTGCACTTTCAATGGAACAAACAGTGCAATTTTGTCTCTTCTGCTTTTAGAAGAGCAGCTGTAAAAGCAATTAATTGCTAAAGAAAATCCAGCACGTCCTGCACA
The DNA here is from genome assembly GCF_023159225.1 of Perognathus longimembris pacificus. Classification (NCBI taxonomy): domain Eukaryota; kingdom Metazoa; phylum Chordata; class Mammalia; order Rodentia; family Heteromyidae; genus Perognathus; species Perognathus longimembris. The sequence continues at coordinate 53,180,532 of NC_063169.1, forward strand.
AATCCATTCTGCATTCAGCACAAGCTCCCTTCGCAGGATGCTGCCTCTGCATGCTTGAGAGCGTGGAAAGATCATCCTGTGCAGAGCCACCAGCTCCTCTTCCAGCTTCAAATCTCCATGGCACTTGCATGCATTTTGAATATTGACGCACAGCAAGGAAACCTGTGCCAAAAGATATTTTATACTATTTCCAATGATGCTTGTGATGCATATATAAGACTGTTCTTTTAAGTATCAGCAAGTTGGCAAAGATGATTTAGATTTTCTAGGTCTAATTAATAAACAAAAGTGTTATTACAAATTTCACAAAAGAATGAGTATTTCCCCCTGATTATTCTTCTCTTCCTACTCAATCTCCACCTTTTCCCCCTTTTCTTTTCTTTTTTATTTTGTCTCTCTTCCTTCCTGCCAAATACATTTGTGCAAAAACCATGCAGACAGTTCCATCATTTCAAGCAGAATGAAGACCCCTCCTTAGCTGTCACCTGCCTAGCCAGTGGGCCTGATGTCAGCCTGCCCACATGCATTTCTTCCATGCCTACCAAGGCTCTTGCTACCTATGAGCCTATGAGTAAATGTTCATCCCTCTTAATTCTCAGTCTTGTGAGCAATAAAATAAGGATAACGAGTCCAGCCTTGCTTACTGCACAGCATTTTTGAGGGATGTGAATGAAGAGAGTGCTTTGCAAACCATAACATTCTCTGCCAACATGAGGAAGAATGGCATTGTCTTGAAAGAGACTCTTCAGAAACTGGTAGGGAGGCAGAATTGGTCTGGAATTCCTTTGTTTGCATTATAAAAGACTCAAATGAGTTTGAATCCTTACTCAGTCACATACTTGTACACTGATTGGATTATCTCAGACAAGCAATTTCAGCTTCAAGATCTCAGTATCCTCATCTATTAAGTAAACAGAAGAATTCCATTCCTTCTTGAGGATATTGTTGTGAACAAAGGACTTCATTCATATGTTTAAGTTAAGGTACTCAAAGAACCAGAATCTGTATGGTAGATAGGTGATTGGTTGGATAAAACAGACAGATAGATAGACAGACAGGTAGATAGAACAATCTTCAGGAATTGGTCCCATTTGATTTCACAAACAGGCACATTTAAATCTCAGATGGATCAGCAAGCGGAAGACTCAGGTAACCCAATGCTGCAGTTCAAGTTCAAAGGCATTTGCCCAGTTGAACCTGGTCACACTCCAGGCCAGGTCATTCAACACGATTCAGTCCTTCAGCCACTTGGCTCATGCTCACTCAGTGTGAAGGAAATGTCACTCTCACATAAAGAGGCCCTCATAGAAACATCCAGCCAGGTGCAGTGGGTCACCTCGATAGCCCCAGCTATACAACTTGGGAGGCAGAGATCAGGAAGAGTCTGGTTTGAATCTAGCCTGAAAAAGAAATAACTGCACAAAAGTCTGCAATGATTCATGTATTTAAAATATAATGAATCTGTACAAATTTATAACAACTCAAAGCTTTATTGGAAAAAAAGGCAATGGTGTCATCTTGCTCTGTTACCTTCCTTCATTAGGGTCAAATTCCTGATGATGGTGAAAATGAACATAGAATTCCTGAGAAAATGGTATTATTAAGGGAGCATGCTCGTGCCTAGCACAGTCATCTCCATCTCCCAGCCCCCTAATCTGAGATGAGCTGATATCAAAGGCAATTAAGAAATGATCGCTCCTGGGAAGAAAATCTTGGAGAGTGAGGAGTGCGGTATAGCTCAATAGTAGAGCAGTTGCTTAGCACATGTGTGGCCCAGGATTCAATCCCTATAACATTAGGGGGAAAGAAAGAAAGTCTTTATTTATTTGTACTTCATAAAAGCTGAATTTGATCAAGTTGGTAATAGTAGATGGGTGGAAGAAATTGAGTTATGGGAATAAATTCTGGAGCAGATTTATAGCAAAAAGTAAAACATAGATTTTTTTTTTAACTTTCTAACAATTTAGCTAATAATGTGGTGCCCTGTTTACAAAGTTTGAGCCCTAACCTTCCATTCTCCTGTTTTTTTTCAGGTCCTACCAACTATGTTCCTTTCCAGACTGGTGCCTGGATGACTGATGATAACTTGCTGTCTACACCATGCTTTTCACAAGTACACCCTACTTTTGTGTCTCAACTCCATGTATAAAAACAACTGCCTTGATGGATTCATGGCTACTTTTGAAAGGTATTTGAAACTAGAATTAAATTCTTAGTGCTTCCTTTACCTCACCATTTCCACAAGACTCTTAGCTCTGGTCATCCCAAAGCAAAATGAAAAATCTGCTTGGCTCATGGAGATGAAAGAAAGTAGATTCATGGACAAATAAGCCAAGGCCAGATTCTGTTACATCAAAGCCTTCTGTGTGGTCTAGAGGGGTTGAGAACTCACTGGGAATCAAGAAATCAGATATGCTTCTGCTTTAGTGTTGAGGACTACTGGTTGGGCCAACTTCACTGGACTCAAGTGGGGTTTGCATACTGGCAGCCTTCAGGTCTTAAAATATCACAGTCTTTGTGTTCATGAAACTTCTATTCTCAAATCCTCACACTTGTGGGCTTCAACAATTAGATTTACCTCTCTGAATCTCAGTGTTCTCGTTTATAAAATGGAGAAACTACCCACATTATGTTGCTTACATAAGAAGTAAACCAAATATCCTCTGTGTCCCTAAATTACTTGCATATGGCATGTGTTTGGCACTTGCCATGAATAACCATCTCCCCATTGGGAAAGGATCTTGCCATTTTGTTTCCTAACAACAACACTTCTGAGTCATTTTCAGAAATGAAAAGATCCTAGAAATCCAATTCATGTATTACTGCCTAAGGAGGCAGTGCGCATAGTCCTTCCTACACATATTGACAATTTTAAAAGCCAAAATTGAAGTATAGTAGCCCTGCTTCAAGAGGCAAGGATGAGCCAATATGGACTGCATTTGGAGATGCAAGAAAATCTATACAGGAAATCTTGTTTTGCAGCATTTCTGATCAATCTTTTGATGTGAGCCATCTAAAACTTAAATCGCCTATGTTTTGGAACAGAATATCAAGATCATTGCAGACTCCTATCAAGAAGGGGAGTTTTAATGTGTGTTGATGAGAATAAGCTTCAGATTATATAGAGTGGATATTTAAGGAGACCGAGGAGAAAAGGAAAATATGGAATATGAAATAAAACCTCACACAATTCATGTATGTACCCATAATGGTAAAGATAAAATAAAATGTAAGGGTAAAATAAGTAGTTTTGTATGAGATGATTAAGGTGAATTGTAATATTTTAATTTATTCTCCTTTATTTTGATTTGTTTTTCTTTTTAAAAGCACATTTGGAACATCTTTAACTGTCATCTGGATCCCACACGCACTGTAAATTCCCATAGACATTTACACATCTCCTTCTGGTTGAACTATCACTCTGCAAATCACAATGTTTTCATAGGATTTCACTGTTTAAACTTCCATTGCTGTATTTGTGGTAAACTCCATTGTGTAAGGTAATACATGACAACAACAATGCACAGTGCCTCAAAACTATAATGACCAGTAATTCTGTGGTTAGCAAAAGGAAATTATATAACATCAGTTGCCAATATGCTGTTAAGGGAAAAGTCTTCACATTTTGCCTGCTCACCCCCTGCCCCTGTCACTTGCCACTAATAATAGGCTTTGCAAATAGGTTGAAGCAAGTAGACCCTGGAGTCCTATTCTCTGTATGCCAAAACTATGCCCAGCCCTTCCGCTTAGTTATTACCACTCAGTGGTGGACAAGCTTGGTGTATTTTAATTCTTATACAACTTTATCAAAGCAAATGTGCACCTAGGCCTAGGTACTTTCCTTATTACTCATTCACATAAACAAATTCACATTTTTTAAAGAGTCATTTGACCTGAGATATAGGTTATCTGGTGCTCTTCCATTGTGCATTTTGTTGGTGGGAGAGTGGCTTTGGGGGTGTGCTTTTTGGGGGTTTGCTTGCCTTTGTTTTCATTTTTTTTAAGCATTTACTATTTAAATAAAATTCAAGGGCAGCAGTAGTTCCTAATTTCTTTTCCCCTTTATATCTGCTTCTCTTTGGTAAGTAATTGGCTTTCAAGTCAAATTTCGACTCCAGTGAGGGAGGCTCAGCCCCTCCACCAGCTCTGGCCTCCAGCTCGGCCTGACCCCGTGTCTGGCTTGGGCTGCCCATGATTATGGTTCTTGCTGGCAGCACAGTGGCCCATGGGACTGTGTGGTAGAAAACAGAAAAGGAATTCTGAATTACAGGGGGAAATGATGCTTAAAAAAGGCAACAGTTTACTTATGTCTACTTTTTTTTTTCCACAGGAAGATATTTTCACTCAATTTGTTCTTTGCTTTAATCAAATATGGTTGGTTGCCCTTCCTAGAGAATTTTATTTTATTAAATAATATAGTTGGTAAAATAGTCTAAGAAGGTGCTACTGGAAAAACATTACATATATGTACCTTTCTTTCCAGTATATGTGGCAGGATCGATACTGAGGATATTAATTTTCTAAATTGTTTCAAATGGAAGGATGTGTTTTGTTGAGTAAAACGCATTAAGCACTTTTTTTTTTATACTTTTGTTCATACTAACTGGCCATATCTATTTTAGGTGCTCCTCAGGGTAGAAAGTCTCTTCTGCATGCATTTGATCTGGTACTTGATGTGTTACATAGCTAAAACCTTAAAACAAAATAATAATTAAATAATCACATTGATTAAATAATCACTTTGGTTATTTTTATTACTGCTTGATTTTACATAATACTAAAAGTAATTACTGGATTTTAGTATTTCTAAGAATTTAATAAAATAAAAAAACTCTTTAAACCAGAAAGTCTCTTAACATTCCTCATTGGTAATTCTCTATACCTTCCTTCTCCTTGAACATGAAGTTTTAGCAGTAGTGACTCACCTCCATGTATTTCTTATTCTACCAGGCTTGCTTCAGTCTGACCATACACCTGAAATCAATCCCCAACCCCCGGCCACTGGAAAATCAGTGAGGAATAGAGGCTTCTAAGCAAGGAATTGAAGCCGAATGGCCTCATGTAATCATGCAGCACACATTGGGCAACAGGGGTCCCTCTTCCATCATTTCTTCTCAAAGCAAAATAAACTATAGAGCAGAGAAAACAATAACTAAACAAGAAGTTATAATTGCCAATTAGAAGCTACTGTGTCTTGTAATAGCATTCTTATTTAATCTTCTATTCACTTTGGACCCTGTATTTCTCCTGCCATCCCTACCACCGCCCCCTGAACCTCCTGCCACCTTTGCTTCTTATGTTTTGTGCTATTTTCTCTTTCTTTCTTTTATGAGACTTCCAAAGTGTTTCTCAAACCATGGTCTTTACCAAGATTTCTGTAATCTTGATCACTTACAACCAGGTCTTTGTTCCTGCACTTTCTCCTTTTTGTGTGTTATTTCCTCCATCTTCAAACTTGTGAACCAGTACAAAGTACTATTATTTTGTCTTGCCCACCAAATCTACACCTAGCCTTAGACATAGCCAATACCTGGGGTTATCAAATGGAAAGATCCAGACCTATTCAGGAGTCAGAGCTCCTGAAAACTTTTCTTGGTCATTTAACACAGTCTCAGAGCAGGCATTGGTATCACAATGTCAGTAGATCATCCTTTAGTTGTCAAAATCCTGTTGTGAGATAAAATGGAAGGTACCTGAAATGACAAAGACAATTTCATACTTGTTGAATTTCTCCTTTTTCATCTGCGTCTAAAAGTCCCAGTTCTTACAGATGCTCTCACTTCTACCCTATGACATCTCCTCAGGTTTCGGTTCTTAGTCTACAGCACTCTCTTGGCACATAGTTAAATTCTTAAATGCACTGCCGTTATTATCATTCTCACTGCTGTTATTTTTGTAAAAGAAATGGTTGTGGCAGTGTCTTACACATGGGAACTCTAACCTCTAAATTTTAATTATCATTATTAAAAGTGTTCAGACCTAGACTGTCATCACAGGTTGGAAAGCGGAGCTTATCAGACATCAGCCAAAGCCTAGTTCATCTACAATATGCTGATGCATCATTGGAATGTATTTCATATTACAATATATTTAATTGCTATGAAATATTAACTCAAAATAATAAAATTGTCATCAATGCAATGTCCATTCTGGCATAATTTCAGAGGATTCTTACTTTATAATCAAAATATGAAAGATCACATTTCCTTTAAGTTTGGTATTTGGTAATTGACATTTAGTGGTAAAAGATGAAAATGTGTATCTCTACTAACTCCTTCCTTGGACTGGGCAATTCCTGTCTTCCTACTCTATGAACTTTGATCCTGCATGCATGGCTGGCTTATTCAGGTCTCTGCATAGATAATATCTCTTTTGAGAAACTTTCCTTGATACCCCTCCCTCCCCCAAATCTGGACTTGGCAGAGTTTCCAAGGCCACCAGCAGCACTCTGCTCTTACTCCATCACCATGCATTCATCGCTCAGTGTGAGTATCCTGTTTGTCTGTCTCTCCTGGTCATCTATGCTGAAACTCTTTCATGTTGAAGCTACCAGAAGCTCCCATACCAAGTCAAGGGCCTAGAACACAGATTAATAGATTAATCAGTATGCCACCTACACATACAAAAGCAAGCTAAGGATACTTTCATACCAATTATGCCCCCATTAGAACCCTCTTTACTGCTCTGATAAGCCAGAGGGCTCCCTCGTTCCCTGTTCCATCTGGCTTTTGCCCCTTGTAGCAGCTACCATTTACAGCAGCTGCTACGTTCCAATCTGTTGGTTAATGTCTGGTCCTAGTTTTGGGAACTCTTCTGGAATCCTGGATCAGTCTCATCACTCTATCCCCTGTCTTTACAGCTTTAGGCAGATCTCCTGACCTTGTTCAGCTTGTTAACACAAACTCTAGAGGCCCCTTACGCTAGAGGACCAAATACTGTGACCTTGCGAGTGTTTTTAGACTAGCATGCTAACCTCTTTGAGATCATGAAAACACATTTTTTCTTTGATTCATTTTATCTAAATGTCGTGGACAGTTCCATAAATGGAATTGTTGATAATAACTACAACCATGTTTTCTTTTAAACTATCTCCCTGATGAGTGTTTGGTGGCTTTCGAAAGAGACATTTTTACATATGAGCTGGGAGTGTTAAAACTTGAAGGCCAAATGGTTGAGGCTGACTTTGAATGCCCTTACTGAGACAATGTTGTTATGGAGAAGATCATACACTTTCAAAGGTCTTCACTTTGATAAGACCACAGAAAGGCTTTCTATACACAGGGCTAGTGTTAGGAAGGTCATGGGCTTATATTACTGTATTGTCAATAAAGTTTCCAGCTTTTCTAAAGGGATTCATGTGTTTCTCAGGCTTGTTGATAGATGGGGAAAAAGGAAAGTTTATCATTGGATGAGGGGTTAACAGCTTCTTGGTATTTGGCCAGAAAAAAAAAAGGTACTTTTTGAAAGAGAAGTCTCTTTATCATGCTATTTCTAAATTTTTATTTAAAATGTCTCTTAATGGCTATGCTTTGTTGACATTAAGGTCAACTATCAGTGAAGAGACCCTAGGCCAAGCAGACTGCTGGACAGGAAAACACAGTGAGCTCTCCATCTGGAAGAATGGGTAGGAGACTCCAGTGAATCAATCAGAGAGCGACTTCTACCAGGAAGGCTGGGCTAAGATCAAGTCCTCTTCCTAAGACTCATTCTTAAAGCACACTCAGTGTGTGTGCAAGTGCATTCACATACAACTGCATATGTGTGTATATATGTTTAGTAAGTGACTGTATGACCCGGATGTGAGGCTCACTCACTCCTGACCCAGCCCTAGAGAAGAGGCTCAACATCTGGAAGTCAACAACTTCATGATGTTGAGGTTCTCCAAATAGGTCCTGAGTTCCACCTATTCCAGGAAGGGACGGGTAAAGTCTCCCCCTGGCTCCTGCCTTAGCCATTCCAGGTGATTACCGTCCCCAGACTTCAGAAAGCCATGAGGAAGCCTGCCACTGAATCTCACTCAGTGGGAACCAAGGTCTGGGGCAGGGCTTTGTCTTTTAGAAGTGCTGCTATTTTGCCTGTGTTACAGAAAGAATTCATAGATGTTTGATGGCTTTTATTTCCTGGAATTTGGCTTTTACTAGCTTATTCATTGCCCTCCTGGGAAACATATTTACCTGTCAAAGATGAAAATTTTGCCAAAGTATTTATTCCATTGCTTTTCTAGTTTCTATTTGAACTTATTAGGTGTTCATATGGTTTAGAGATTTATTTCAAGATAGTTTCAGACTAGGGGCAGAGGATATGGCCTAGTGGCAAGAGTGCTCGGCTTGTATACATGAAGCCCTGGGTTCGATTCCCCAGCACCACATATATAGAAAATGGCCAGAAGTGGCACTGTGGCTCAAGTGGTAGAGTGCTAGCCTTGAGCAAAAAGAAGCCAGGGACAGTGCTCAGGCCCTGAGTTCAAGCCCCAGGACTGGCCAAAAAATAATAAAAAAATAAAAAAGATAGTTTCAGACTTATAAAAATACCAAAAGAGCTTCCATGTTCTCTTCACCCAGCTTCCCCAAATGTCAACATCTTGCATAAAAAAGAAAAAAAAAACCACAACTAAACCACAATGGTCCTATGATCTGCTTTATGACTACTTTTTCCCCATAGATAAGTGGAATTTCAAATTCTATTGATAAGTATATTTCATATTACCCTGTTCCTGTCCCATTTTTTTCTTTCCTTTGGTCTATCTTTTTCTAAAACTTTGGATTGTCTTTTAGCCCATGAGTAATAAATTGGTTTTTTTCCCTCTAACAAATTAACTTATCCAAGGCGATTTCTCTCTTCAATATAGTAGGAATTCAGCAGCCACTGCAAGCTTCTCAGTCTTAGTTTCTCCATATTTAGCAAGCAAAATTTCTAAATGAGCTTTCATCATTCCTGTGCCAAGAAAATTCAAGAAGTTCATCATGAATTTCTCAGAAAATAGTAATTAAAGATTTAGCTACTTATTAAAAAACCTTATTTGGTCATATGTTATAAAGGAATTTGTTTTTATAACGAACTTAACAATCAAGAGCAGAAACATATGAAGAGCAAATCAATCATTTTTATCACACACAAACACACACACACACAGAAAGAGAGACAGAGACAGAGAGACAGAGACAGAGAGACAGAGACAGAACCATTCCTAACCTGGACATAAGCTAAGCTCATAGAGCGCAGAGACAGCCTAAACTCCTTATGTCCTACGTAAGAGATGTGTTCATTGACTTCAATATAATAGAAATGTTTCCTCTTAACCATTACATTTTTCAACAATTGATAAAAAGTTGACTACATATTTTCTAAGATATATAGTTTAAAAAGAAAAAGGTTAAGAGAAAAGTTTATTGTGAAGGCTCAGAAATAAGACCTAATAATCAGGTAAATGAGATCTTGCCTCTCTGTATGTATAGGGGAACATTCCATGATCCAAGCTATATCCATGACCTTCTATCCTTCCATGCATGGCCTCTTGTCTGACATTTCTCAAGATGGTCTATCCCTTGCTAACACATCTTCAAACTGGCTGCAGAGTAGAACACAGGTAACCAGCTCTCTGTCTGGCTACACTGAAAGCGAGGAGATAGCTCTCCCACTCCCCCTTTTTAGAAGTCTTTTACATATTCACTATTGAATTGAAATGAAAGGGAAACAACTGAAGCATAAACACAGTGAAATCAGAAGGCTTAAGGAATTGTTCACAGTACTTGCAAGTATGTCCAAGTTCTTTTGTTTTCCTACTTTGTCCTTGAGGAGGGACTTCCTGCCCTTGACTGGGCCTGCCATCCTGTGCTGTACTGTACTGCACTGGGCTTGTTAGTTTCCACTGAAGCTTAGGAAGCATCTGGGAGCCTCTTTGGACTATCTTATTCTTGTGAAGAGAATACTAGGCCATACCGCATGTACCAACAGTTCAATAAATTGTTGTCAAATTAGTAAATTGATACCCAATTTGACTTAATGTTTTATTGATGTGACTGCTAGATGCTATAAAAGTTGTTAAAGTAATGAGGTTAGCAAAAAGCGGGGCAGCAGTGGTAGGCAGCGGGGAATCAGTACAGTTGGAGGTGGAAGAGGACGAGAGGCATTCTCCACGGAACTTGGCTTTCCCACATAGTAATTACGTGTCAGAGTGTGTACATACTCTATACCTTACTTCTCAAAACATATTTGTGGCTACATTTTTGCCAATGTTATTTTCATAAGACGTGTGGCACATAAATGACCATGAGCCTCCAGAAGTCAAACCCACCAAGTCCCGGTTCATGTTTATCCTCTTTGCTAACGTATGCAAGACTTTAGAGAATTGAACTCACTTTTCCTGTGTTGAATAGAATTATCTTGCCAATTCTCCAGCTAGCCTACAAAGCAATCTGCCTCAATTCTATGGTGTCAGAAGTCTGGAGAAGTGCTCTATTTTGTCTATGTGTGGTTACCACTTTCTTGGCACATACGAAGGATTTTTTGGACTCTCTCTTTGCTGACATGAGCTACAGAGTCCAGTTGAGAAAAGGCTCTGAGGAAAACAAACACTCACCAGAACAAATTAAGGATGGGGAATCTGGAGGCCCTGGGGGAGATGGAAAACCATCAGGACCATCAGGATTCAGGATGGTTCTTTAAAGTTCTTTAGAATGTCTGCAACCACTCTTTAGGATGTGTTTCTTTTCATGAAGAAATTATTCCATGCCTTCCAGAAAGGATAAGAAGGGGAAGATTAGAGATTGTACAAACTTTGGTTGTAAGAACCAAGCTGGTAGCAAAAGTCTAAAGCTAGCCTTTTCATGGCTCCATCAGAACATGCATAAACATATCATCCTTACCAAGATATGACATTAAAAAGGATTTAAGAAATAGGCATTTAGGTTTGTAGGATTCAATCATGCAGCATGCATAACTATGCCAGATCATCATTTCTGCTGGACTATGCTATTGCATCAAAGCCTTCTTGATACAATTTTGTTTATTCATTTAACAAATCTCACTTTAAGTGGCAAGCATTGTCCTCTTGTTGGCTCTATAGAGTTAAAGAAGAAAACTATGGTCAACCTCATAAAGAGACATTTAAATTTCTACCAAGCAAGCTGATTGTAGAAATACAATGAAGACAACCCACTTCTCATCCGTGCCCCTCACTTGACTCTGAAAGGCTCAAACAGGATACATATTTGTATGTCAGTTAGATGTCCTGGATATCAGTCAATAAGGATACAAAGTAAGACTTAGAGAAGATTCTAAAGATTGTGGAGTGATAGAAGGACAATCAGATGTGGAAAAGAATGTAGCTCTTATCTTTCTAGATTAGCTAAATTGGATTGTTTGAAGAGGGTGTTTGAGCAGATCAAGAAGCCTTAGCCAGGCTGGGCCAGAACATCCTTAGATAATCAAATGGAGCTTCTGGTGTGGCTATTATCCCAGAAGGGATGGACGTGCTGGACCAAGCCCACATCTGCTGTTGAGCAGCATGACGTTGGCTGTTTTATCTCCACTCCTAAAAAGAGTAGAGAGCTACATTCAGTACAAAAGATGACATCGAGCTTTGTAGTCAGCTATATCTGGGACTTTCTGTGACATCAGCTAGCTGTATGATTTCTGTGGGTTTCATAGCCTCTCTGTGTTTCCTTCACAGAGCACAATGAGTTTAAATAGATTACTAAGCCCCAAAGCTTGCATGAGGAAAGAAGTCAGTTCCTACTTAGCCACATCACAAGGACATCAAGGCCATTTATTTTTCTACCAGTTCTGAGGCTTGAACTCAGGTCCTGGGCACTGTGCCTGTGCTTTTGTTGCTCAAAACTAGTGCCGTATCATTTGAGCCACAGCCCACTTTTGGCTTTTTTGTAGCATTTCACAGACTTCTCTGCCTGGGCTGCCTTTGAACCACCATCCCCAAATCTTAGCCTCCTGAATAGCTAGGATCACATGTGTAAGCCACCAGTATCTAGCAAGGCCATTTTGATGGTCAGAATGAATCAGTGGGCATCATAGGCTACAGGTCTTCCAGTAACTGGTAACGTGCATTACAACTCCTAAAATTAGTACTTGAATCAACACATGGTTAGGAAGATAGTCAACACTTGCAACAATTTAAAAGGGTGTTCTATCTAGACCAGTAACTGTAAAACAAGAAAAACTTTAGATTTCGTAAGGAAGTTTTCTCTGGCTCTGTTTGTTTCAGAAATAATCCAGATCTGAGGAGTGCTGCAGGAAAAACAAAAGCATTTTCAAAAGTGCCTTATGTGAACTGAATTCAAAGTCAAAGTCACAAGCACTTGTGCAGGGGTTTTGGCCACTCTTTGACTGCCTGAGGTTTACCTTCCTTTCCACTAAAGAGACCCCAGCACCTGCAGTTCTGAGAGAATGGCTTGTGGGGCTCCCAACTGTTGACTCACTCTTCCAATTAAAATTTCCTGTCCTGAAAACACACTTATGTTCATGATGGATCAAATATCTTATGATCTAAAATCCATCCTAATTCAATGGAAATTTGGAAGAAACTTAGAGCCCTAGGTCCTTATCATTCCTGTTTCCCTTACTCATGCCCAGCCTAGAATAACCTGATGTGCTGGCATGGCTTCCTCTGTCAAGATGCTGCTGTCACGTCCTCCTCTTCCATAATTGCCCCGAGGAGGCCTGAAGGAGGCCTTCCTAAAGAAATCCACTTCCTCCCACCTCATTCTCAGCCCAGCCTCTTACAGCTCCCCAGCTAGAGGAGAGCTGGCACCTTGGAGTTTCCAGCAGACTTAAGACAAAGAAGCTTCCTACATTCCCAACAGCATGCTACCCTCCACCAAGGCCGACACTAAAGGCATGTTCCTCTCCAGTTCTGCCAGGCATCACCTACAATCAACACCAGCATTCTGAGGTAGGCAGCTGCCCAGTAGTACTGAGAAATGAGACTGGAACAGATACCACTGGAGAAACAAATGGTGAGCTTGCGAATTGTGTAGTTATCAAGCTTAGGAGGAAGCATTCATCATTTTCTAAGCAAAACTCATATTCATTCTGGGAGAACCCATTTGCACTGTGAACAATCCAAGACCCTTAAAACTACAATGATCCCATTTATTTAATGTCAATGAATAGAAAATTTTATTTACTTTATAGTAACACTTAAGTTTTCATTAATAAAAAATTAGAGGACAAATACTTCTGTGCAAAGCCAGCTTTCTAGTTAAGCTAATTTTATTTTGATCTATTAGGCTCTGAAGGAAAAGGGAAGGAGGTCACAATACAGTCCCTTATTCTCAGCCCCAGACGGTACAGGAAATCCTCAATTAGTTTGTACCACTGTCCTCTGCACTCAATAAGCCACATACATTATTGTTAATAACTTGAAACTCATTTATAAGTAAGGTTTTTATGTAACATGGTGACATTAACTCATTCCTTCTAGATTTTATTATTCAAGAAGCTTGCAGAGAAATACATGCTTCCTATGAAAAATTAGAAGCTTAGAAGAAGAGGTGGTTAAAACTTAGCAGGTTTTCTTTAGAAAACTTTTCTGTAACCATTTCTTTAGTTTGGAGAGAGAGACAGAACATCTCCCCATTGGCATCTAAGGCACTATGCACTTCATATCATTTAGGGAATTTTTTTTAATATCAAGAAAAACAGAAGATTCTTCAAATACAAATAGAAATATAAGTGTAGCAACAGAGGATTTTGGACAAGCGAGACAGTCTAGCTGCAGACATGGTGTGCTGTCACATTTCTCTTCTGATGCTAGATCTGACTCAGAACAATGGCTGCCTCTGTGCACTGTTTCAGAAAGAGTCTGCCAGACCTCAACAATCAGTAGCCTTCTGAGCTGGTGGCAGAATAAAGATCTGGAACTGGTTTTTCTTCTACCTCTATGCCCCAGCTCCAACTGGGCCATCACCCAGGTAAACATGAGCTGCAGATGAGCTGGGTTTTCTTGGAGGCCCTTCTTTTCCCTGTTAGCCCCAACTATGCAGCCCATGACCAAAAGTCCTGGATGGATCAGTTGTGGGGTTAGCCATACCACCTCCAGGAGCTTTTCAGCTTCCTGTGGAAGCATGCACCATTCACTGTCCCTTTGCTACCCTGCCCTGCATCTGCAAGTGCTCACTGCCCCCAGGACCATACATATGAGTCTCCATTTAATGCCATCATATTGGAAACCCTTAAATTTTAAAGGGTATATATCCAAACATTGGCATCAGTCTGCATTATTCAGATCGCTGTCCGTTAAATATCAGGTCCAAGCTGCCCCTGCATATTCCTCTGTTTCCTTTAAGGCCGCTTAGCTGGTCATCGATCAGCTCCTGGTTTGTAAGCCCTGATGTCAAACTGCCTCATGGTTCCCTGTTCACATAGAAAGATTGAGCTTTAGAGAGGCTGAGGACAAAAAGAAGAAAGAAGGTAAAGACTGGACAGAAGTTTACCTCAAGTGCTGTTTTGCAGAGCGTTTATCATTAAGAATGACAGGTACATTTTGGAAGGCTAAGATCCCTGACAATATGCTAACGTCATATGTTTATCAAAATATACTTTGGGATAATATTCCAAGAAATTATCCTCATTCTATGGTTCTCCTATGTTTTCATGGCTTGTTGTCCACGATGGAACTGGAACAAATGGCTAATAGGACACCCATCAGCAAAATTAAAGAAATATACTCACTACCTTACGTAACTGTAACCCCTCTGTACATCACCTTGACAATAAAATTAAATTTTTAAAAATTGTTTAAAATTTCAATAAATGACAGCACCCAAGTCCCACTGTTAAATTGGAAAGAATTCTAAATACTTGACATTTAAAAAAAAATCTTTTAAAAAGTTAATTCTAATGACAGCTTAGCTTTGGGAAAATTATCTTCACAATTGTAATGTTAATAAGGATAAAGAAATTAGTATTCATTTCAGGACAGATGATTTTTGATTACTTCAGAAGATGTTAGAAGTTCTTGTCTCTCTTTACAGTTTCATACGTAAAATGTCACATCATCTTAGTTTATTTGTGCTGCTACCACAAAATGCCTGAGGTGCCCTTATTTATCAATAACAGAAATTCATTTTTATAGTTCTGGAGACTGGGAAGACAAAAATGAAGAGGATGCCAGCAGGTTTGTTTCCTGGGGAGGCCTGCTCCCTGCTTCCACAGGGCTGAATTTTTCAGAGGATGAGTGCTGCTTCCTCATGTGCAGAAGATGGAAGGATAAATCCCCAAATGCAGAGTGAAGCCTCTTTTCTAAGGGCCTTAGTCTCATTCATGAGGGAGAAGATTGCATTCAGGGCCATCACCTCATACCACCACACTGGCAAGACCTGAATTTTGAAAGACACACATTGAAACCACAACATTAATCTGTGCTGGCCGTACCACTGATGGCAGGATTACGCTGTCCCCAGGTTTAAGTTCTGTCTTTGTAATACAGCGTATCTTGGACATGAGTTTTCAATGAATAATAAATTAGGAAGAGCACTAAAATATTAAGAGTTTTAAATATACTTAGGCTTGATTTCTTAGGTTTTAGCCATTGGTGTTTAGAGAGGAAATGGAGAAAAACTCATAGCATGTGGAGGTAGTAGCACTTGAACTAAAATGCTAGATTGTTGGGGTTTTTTTTGTTTTTGTTTTTGTCAGTTGTGGGGCTTGAGCCTTGAGTGCTGTTCCTGAGCTTTTTTGCTCAAGGCTAGCACTCTATCACTTTGACCCACTCTGCTCCACTTCTGGTTTTCTGGTGGCTAATTGGAGATAAGAGTTTCATCGACTTCCTTGCCTGGGCTAGCTTTGAATCATGATCCTCAGATCTCAGCATCCTGAGTAGCTAGACGTGAGCCACCAATGCCCAGCTCTTAAATGTTAGATTTAAGCCATGTGAATTTTGACAGGTTAGTAGTATCTCTTGATACTTTCTACTTCTTTGTAAATGAAGATAGTGATGTCCCACTATGAAAAACGAGAGCATGGGTTGTATTCTGTGTGTAAAAAGCCACTATTTCCTTTATATCTCTATAAGATCTGTTTCTATAAGATCTGACTGACATCTTCAGGTACTCGAAAAATTTTACAATAAATATTGAGGCAACCATTTTTTCTGTGTGTGTGTGTGTGTGTGTGTGTGTGCACATGTATGTGTGTGTTGTGTGTAGAAAAACTGTCTGAATAACTGACTCTACCAAACATGAAGTAAAGTGATAAAATGTATAAGGCAATGTGTCAAATGCTACTCCCCAGAGCAAAAAATAATTAATCTCCCCACTGTTCAACTGATCTCCAGTTGTCCAGAGAACAGAGAGGCATACCAAAGCTTTGGGAAAGAAAAGATTAAAACAAACAGAAAAATTAATCTTCTTTGTATTCTTGAAAGTTGATTGATATGAAAGTAACATGTAAAAAATAGTCACGAGGTTTAAAATCCTGACAGCACCTTCTGTAGGAGTTAAGTTATCCTTAGGTTTGCAGATTGTACTCTGAAGTTTCCACTGAGGTGAATAATAATAGTTTGCTGTTTGTCTCAGTCTATATTTCTGAGTGTTTTTTGAATTGTTCTCATCTGACTTGACAGACACTTTCAAGGATATAATTGGTTGATATTATCCAATTCATAAATCCTCTATTTTCAATACGTGTTTCCATTATTGTGCTGAGAACCATCATGTTCCTTTCTACCTACTGGGTATTTTAATGTTGAATCCAGAATATACTTAGAATAATGGCTTCTTCTCTTTTAATATACTTTTGTGACCTTTTAATAGAATTATTCTGAGCATTAAATTTTGAATTAGAAACCAAGCCTGTATCTTTCTCAGGCAAACTTGATTGACCAAGAGAAAAATCTGAATGTCTGTTTTGCCTGACTTCAGAAGAAAAGGGGAGAGTGAATCACTTCAGAAGGTCAAAGAGGCTGGTATAAGCAAGAACATTTCCTGAAACTCCTTTCTCCTGCAATGGGGGAGGAGAGAGAGAGAGAGAGAGAGAGAGAGAGAGAGAGAGAGAGAGAGAGAGAGAGAGAGAGAGAGAGAGAGAGACAGAGAGAGAGACAGAGACAGAGAGAGACAGAGAGAGACAGAGAGAGACAGAGAGAGGGCGCTTGATGACACCGCTGTTTGCAGGGAGAAATTTTTAGTCACTCTCACCTCTACTTACCTTTCACTATTAGTAGTATAGATTTTTAATATGGAGGGGTTTTTTAAGTGGGAAAAATGCCCTTACACCCCAAATTTAGCATGTATTTCACAGAAGGAAAAGAAAACACCTGAGCATGCAACCTAGTGTTGGTAGTGGAGCCAACACAATCCAGAGGATCCCTGAGGTTCTGGAAAACCTTGACATTTCCTGCCAGGAAGTTTCAGCTGACTTCACTCTGAGTGCAGAAGGTAGTGGGGAGATGAGGAGTAGCCTTGGCACTGTGCTCAATAGCATGACCAGCAGCAGCCCACAAACCCTGTGAGCAGTTACCTCCTTGTCATCCTTAAAGTCGCTCGGCCAATCTCTTCTCCTGCCTCTCAGTTCCTTGGTATAAAGTCTTCCTCTCTAATTCTAACCTAATTATCCCAGTTCTTCTTTTCCTTCTTAGATTCAGGATGAACAAATGACCAAGATGGAAATGTATCAAAAATTAACTTGTTCTTAAAGCAAGTTGAGGCAATCAAATGAAATGCAAACCGGAAAACAAAGCATTAGGAAGTACAGTGATTCTCAAGTTAAAAAGAAAAAAAAAATCAAGGACCCTTTTCTTTTTGGCAATAGATACAAAAATAGATACAGAAATTTCATCTACACAGGTAGACTACATAGTGCATTGTTTTACTTCCTTCTTACATTTCTCTTCACAACTTGCTAATATAACCCATTTTACTGCAGCAATAAAGATGTGTTCTGTTTCTCTTATTTAATAACAAAAAATAATAATCCATCAGAGCTTTGAACAGTATGACATGGTAAATTTCCTTGGGAATTAGTCAGGAATTTACTAACTTAATAATATTCTAGCCCCAAATGAAGAACTTTGGTAATTTTGTTGCTCTGTTAAGTTTTTTCATTTCAACTTAGCTTTCTACCAAACAAACAAAAAAGATAAATTGCCCTAAGCAATCCCCTTTCATTTGCTGTTCTCACTGAGCCCATTCCTAATTAGAATATATGAAACAAGCTTCAGTTTTTATTTCCCTATTTTCCTATAACCACCTCAATTTCTATGTTTCAGTGTTCACTGAGCAGAAAACAAGATTCAGCAGAACACCTTGTGATCCAAGTGCAAGGATTTTCTATTGTATAAGTGTGCTAGACTTCTCACAACATTTGGGATAGAAAATTTACAAGGAAAGAAGAGTCAGGAAGGAAGATTTGAGTCAAAAGACAGAGCAAAATTTAGCTTTCCCCCTATAGATTTTTTTTCACCCTAAGCGCCATTCACAGAAATTTGGTCTCCATGGAGACCAGTGCAGTACATGCTGAGGTTACATATTGTCTGCAGTGACAAAAGGCTATCTACCCAATCTGATGCAACATTTAGGATTTGCAGAGAGAAAGTGCTTGAGAAAGTATTGAATAATTAACCGAGTACCCGTCTTCTGTAGAAAATCATGGTTTGTACAAGATACAAAATACACACAAATAATGACTGTGGATCACTTATTTATTTAAAAATCTTGACAATCTTTACCATTCCAGCTTTTCTTAAAGCTCTAATAGTATCTCTGAAAATATGAGAAAACATCCTTGTTACAAATTTAAGTTTTAGCCCTGCTCTGGTTTAAAAAAAATCCAAAATGTTGTTAAATAGAAGGTGAAATTTTCCTGAGACTTTTCAATAATTAACCAATAAGCAAGGAAGCAAAGATTTCTAGAAATTGAATTAACAGTTTATACCAGTCTGGAGGCTGATGACTAGAAATGAGGCAGAGCTAGAGAGAAATGGAAATAACTGGTAGAAGTAAGCATTCCACATCGGTTGATTTAATCAGGGTAAATGAGCTGCCTTGGGGGGTAGGGGAGAGTGCTCAGAGAGAAGGATAGCAAAGAAAGAATGAATGGAAAGAATCCATTCAAGGAAGGAAGTTGATGTAGGTTATGAAACAAACTGGGGTGCACATGGGGATTTCTGTGAGATTCTGGGGAGAAAGTACATAATTCAGTATTGAGTCGAGGTCATACAGGACAGGAAAAAATGGGCTTGGCCTCCTCCTCCTCTGTTTCCTCCTCTGCCTCCTCCTGTCTGGTTTGCCAATTGCCTTTTCTGCTTGATATTCTTGCCATGATTCTGAGCTAAATTAGCACTTTGGAGACATAGTCCTAAGATAGTCTGTTGGTCTGAGAAACAGCTTTAATGAAAGATGAGTAGGTGGTAGAATGAAAAGAGACAATAATTTAAAATGAAAAGCATTTTGAAGGCAGGGGAAGAAAAATCCAGTAATAAAGGCTGATTATTTCTTTCCTCAGATTTTAAGTGATTCATTTTTTAATCATTAAGTAATTGTACAAAGGAGTTGCCATTTAACAAAGCAGTTTATGAATACAATACATCTTAATCAATGTCACCCTTTTCAACATTCTCACCCATCCCTCCTCTACCCACCTCTTCCCTTACTCTTTTTTTTTTTTAATTTTATTTTTATTGTAAAGGTGATGTACAGAGAGGTAACAGTTACATAGGTCAGTAATGAATAAATTTATTTTTGAAGACTGTTCCCTTTTCCCATTTTCCCAGATTTTTCCCTCCCAGCCCCCTCAATCCTACAAGTTGTATAGTTCATTTTGAACGTAGTGTCTAGTGAATATCGGTGTCATTAATCTATGACCAATAGTGGGGAGGATTCTTCTTGTAGATCACGTTCTAGTGAAGTGACAGACAAGACGGTGTAAACCAAAGCATCCGTTGAAGAAATGATGAGTTGTTGCATAGATTTGGAAAGGGAGTATTGCCAGAGGGTGTGGCCCATGACAGTTCTAAGAATGGCACTAAGTTCAGAGACTAGGTCTGAAGAGATGACATGGCAGACCCACACCCCACTGAGGGTGCGGATTAAATCTGTAGTGCCTTTCAAATACCCTGCAAATTCTGAATTTTGAAGGCCTGGCTATATTATTTTTCAAAAGTTTTACACTTCGCATTTTGAAACCTGGTCCTCAAATGTTTCAGATAAGTGATTATGGCTTTAAACGAATTCCACTCCCACCAACAGTAAGTGGTAGCAACGCCTGCTTCGTAGCCTCATTCCCTTTTGTCAGAGCTACATACTCTTAAGAATCAGAACCCTGGTAGAGATGCCTTACTATATGGTGGCATACTATATTTTAATTTTTTAATAAAAGGTAAAATATCTTTCAAATGATTCCTTCTCTTTTAACTTTATTGCTCACATAGAAGTCTTAGGACATAGGCAGCTTTATCAGTTTTATTTGTGGAAATTGCTTGAGTATCTTTTTTATTTTATAAAGGTTTTTCCTACTTTGACATCATTTCTATCTCCTGTTAATGTTTTTGAAAATTTTTACATTTTGATTTTTTTTTATATTTAAATCCTTTTTTCAGGCCTATAATGTGTGTTTGTATTTTGGATTTGGGAATGAGTCTAAGTTTAGCTTATTTTAATGTTGTTATTTTGCAAATTACTAGTCTTGGTCTCAACTTCATTTACCAGTAATTTATTCCTTCTCCATTCACCTACAATACTACCTTTATCATGAACTAAATTTTAATTTATATTTACACATAAATATATATTTATAATTTATATTATGTATAATTATATATTATATAACAATATATTATATTTTAATTATATATTAAGCATTCCTTTATTCCCTGTCTGCAACCTTGACATTAATGACTATGTGTTCCACTTTGAAACACTATTTTCCTTGGGTTCTATAAGATCATCTTATTTTTTTCTTCTTATAGTTCCACTCATTCTCCATGTATTTGTGGGCCTCTCTGTGCTTGTCTAGTTCTTAATGATGTTACCTTCCCCCTAGCTCTCCTCTTCCCTCCTCAAGAGGCACATTTTCCTAAGAGCCCATGGCTTCATTTCATTCACCAACCTGATGCAACCCCAAAATGGTTGTAGTCTGTTTTTCTGTTGCCTTATAATGGTGTACCTAACTCCTTTCTGATACTAACATTAAAGCTGAACTTACTGTCTTCTCTATCATACTGAAATGAATGCATAGTATTTGCTTAGATTTATGTCATCCTTGATTACCTCATGCTTTATTCTCAACCCACAATAAATGCCTCATCTTCTATTTTAATTCATCAGTGATTTAGATAACTATTTTCTAAGGAACTCCTAGATGTTCTCTGGGTCCATGTCTAACCCCATCCAAGCGAGCACACATTTCCTCCTGGTCTTTCTGTCTCCAGACTTCCCTCTGGTCTCTAAATAATTCCCTAAGTGATACTGGAAGGTACAAATGTAAGCATGGCAATTCTTGTTTAAGTTTTTCAATATCTGTTCATTTCTGTTGGGATAAAATTCCATTTCCTTGATGAAAAAGCCCTGTCCTGTCTTCCCTTGTATCACTCCTGACAAACTGACTTTGCTTTGGTTCCTGGAATGGACCAAGCTTAACTTTATCTACATGCTCCTATTGCACACGCCATCATCTGAGATGGAAGCATCTTTACATCCAGAACACTTTTTATTTCTAGTGGAATATCACCGACTCGTCTATTGCTTCCTTCTTTTTGTATCCAGTGTTCTCTCATGGGCCCTTTAGACTTCAACACAGACACTGCTGTCCGCAAATACAGGCATTGTTAAACTCAAAATCTGCTTTTGATTTTTCTCTAATGTTGTCTCAAGTCATCCTGGATTCCCCCCTACCCAATTACCCATCTCTTGTGTTGTAATCGCATGTCTTTCTTTATCCATCTCTAGACCATTTTGCTAATGGGGACAGAGTACTGCTATTTCAACCCCCTACTTGAAAACCTTCACTAATCCCTCCAGAGGAAAATTCAAATTTCAAATTTACGTTTTTCTCATTGTCACTAAACTGTCATGTGGAGACACAATGCATTATTCCTTTCCCACATCCTGTATTCCTATCATTCTGAACCCACCAGGCCATCCATCAATATGACTCCTGTCTTCCTGGTAAATGACAAAGGAAGCCTACATTATGCCAAGTCTCCCCAAAGTCCCCCGAGTGGAAATAATTTCCTTGAATTTCCATTAAACTTTTCCTTCCTTTAGAATTCTCATTTCCCATTTCCTTTATCACTATTTAAAAACATGTCTGTTAGCTAGATCAAAAATACAACTAAACATGAGAACATACAGGGCTTATTATATTTGCACACCAACTGTCTAAAGTAGGTATACAAAGGGAGGAATCCAAATGTATAATTTCTCTAAACATCTAAAATATTATTTTAGGAAAACAAATTCCATGAAATGGAAACAAGTTGTTTTTTTAATGTTGTTGTTTTGTTGTAAGTTGTTTGGTTTTTGTTTTGTTTTGTTTTGGGGTCTGTGCAAAGGGGAGACACAGGACTAGAAGGAAGAGGGTGAGCAAACACAATCATTGTGTTCAACACATACTATGTTACCAAATGAACAGTGTAACCTGTGGGTAGGGATGAGAAGGGAAAGTGGAGGGAAAGCAAAGGAAGGAGTGAAAATACCCAAGAAGCATTATACTCATAATCAGACTTATGAAATTGTCAACTTTGTACAACTCTTTAATAATAACAATAAAAAAGGAAAAAAGCAATCAAAATAAAATAAGGCTTATCTCTGATTTTTCAACTAAAAAATAGTGTTATTCTTTCTACTATGTAAATGACCTTTAAAAATTTTTTTCTCTTGGTTGTGGGGCTTGAACTCAGGGCTTGGGTGCTGTCCTATGAGCTTTTGTGCTCAAGGCTAGCTCTCTACCACTTTGAGCCACAGCTCTACTTCCAGATTTTAGGTGCTTAAATGGAGATGAGTCTCACAGATGTTTCTGCAAGAGCTGGCTTTGAACCATGACCCTCAGATTTCAGCCTCCTGGCTAGGATTACAGGTGTGAGCCACTACACCTGGCTGGTAAATAACTTTTAAGAGACAGAAATCACATCTTGATTGTCTCTGCATTCTCACAACTGTGCTGAGTATTTACTACATACTCCACCTAATAACACATTCAGGACATATTCTTACAAATTTAACAACTGTAAGTTCACTGAAAAATTTATCATCCTAGAGATACAACAAGAAAAAATTGTATTGTCTAATCCCTTTATAAAGAAAATAGACAGCTGAATTATAAAGGAAAGCAAATGACTAAGAGCAGTCATATGTATGAGTCATGGGTCATGGGCTATTTAAGAAGGAGATTAAGAAAGGAAATGAAAAGGCTGGAAATAAGGTCACTCCTTTTAGATTATTTTTATAACTAATAAATTGCAGAAAATGTGGTCATTTCCAATGCTGTGCTTCAAAGAACACTCCAAAGTATTTTAATAATAGCATTTCTTCAGAGTAGTGAATATTTTAAGGCAAGCACTCTTGCCACTAGTCCATATCCCGGGTGTAGTGAATATTTTAAATGTAGTAGTCTTCAGGGAATATTACTGCATCCGGTGGAGTTAGAGATGCATAGACATAGTTATAGATATTAATGATAGATAGATAGATAGATAGATAGATAGATAGATAGATAGATAGATAGATAGATAGATAGACAGGATAGACAGGATAGATCCTGTGACTTCAAGCTGCAAGTGGTAATAAAATTATATCAGGAATAAGAACATCAATATCCACCTCTTGGGAAAAAGGCTGCATACATTAAAGTTGCTAGGAGTCCCTCTATAATAAGTAGCAGGAAACTAACTTAAATGACCTCATGACCTCTAGCAAAAAAAAAAAAAAAAAAGAAAAAGACTTCATTGACCCATGTAAGTGACTGTATTTGTTTGTTTGAGTTGCTGTAACAAGATACCATAGACTGGATGACTTAAACAACAGAAGTTTCCCCCTCACAGTTCTGGAGACCAGAAGTCTGAGGTCGAGGTGCCAGTAAAGCTTAGTGTGTGCAAAGGTTCTGTCCTGATTTAATGTCCTTGGCAGAGAGGGAGAGAGCAAGCTTTGCCTCTGACATGGTACCAGAGTCATCGACTTGGACTTCACCTCCGTAGCTCGTTTAACTTTAATTGCCTCCTTAAAAGCCCTATTTCCAAATACAATTATAATTAGTGTAAGGACTATGTATTTAGGTGGCAAGGGGACACAATTCAATACACACCACGGATCACTGGAATTTTATGTCTGAGAAACCATCATTTTGTTTATTTCTCCACCTCTCTGATGACCCCTTCTTGGTACTCTTTGCTGGATCTATTCAATTTTATAATATTTAAACATCAGAGAGTCCTTCAATCTATCCTTATTCCTTAGTCTTGTGATCTCCCTTGACTTTCACCTAGCCATGGCTCTCCAGAATTGCACATAAACTCCCTATCTGACACCTCCTAGGCATTGTAAAGGTAGCATAGTATCTGGTGTCACTTTAATTCCTAATGACTATGTTCAGATCAGCCCTCGTGCTCTTGGTCATCCTATTTATACTTCTCTGGTAATTCTGGAATTTTCTTCTGGATAATTATTTTATATCTTTTCAAACCTCCACCACAGCTCTTATCCTTTCTCTAAGCCAATTTTTTAAAATTCTGAATTCACTGAGGAGTTAGAAGTTACAGAGAACCTTCACAATCTTACACCACCATCATAGACAAACGCATTGGCAGTATCAGTGCCATTTGTTTTGCCCTCCCTTCTGTTTCCCGGGATGAGCCATTCATGCTCCCTTCCAATGCTGGTAACTCCATGGTAGTTAAATATCACTGCTGAAACAATGTCTTCATTAGGTCCTGGCTCTCTGGCATGTTGGCCCATGTACTCTGTTTAGCATGCACAAGGTGTACAGCAAAGTGCAGCAGGGTGTGAGCCATTCTGGAGGCTCTGGGAAAGCATCCATTTCCAGGTTCAGCCAGGTCATTGGTAAAATCCCATCCCTTGTAGTGATCAGATTGAAGCACTCATTTCTTGGCCCAGTGTCAGCTAGAAAACCACCCAGAACTACCAAGACTTCTCTCTGGTCTTGCACACGACTCCACATCACAGTGTGTTGAATCCTTCTCAAACTTGGAATCATTTTGACTTCTCCTTTTCTTAGATCTCTCTTCTCCTTCCATCTAGAAGAAGAAATGTCTTCTCCTTTTAAAAGCTCAGGAGATTAGATTGGGCATATATAAGCAACCCAGGAGAAATCTTCCTACTTTCTGATCTATAACTCCAATTATATCTATAACCTCAATTATATCTGCAAAGTCTCTTTTCTTACATTAGGTTGTATATTTCCAGGTCCCAGAGATTTGGGGAGGGGAGGGCTTTTCAGCCTATCACACATCCCATTTCTGCTCTAGAAATTTCCCTTTATCTATTGTACCTCCACAATTACAAATGGTTCTTTTCAGCTAATATAAAAATGAGACTATTTTACCAATGATAAAAGATATCACTTCTGATTACTTTCTTTTTGGAGGGGTTGGGGATGTATCACCTTGAAAGAGTCATCTATACACTCGATTCCCAAGTCTCTCATTCTCCATCTTTTACCTTTTCTACTGATTCTACTGCACTGTATCTGCTTTTATCAAAGCTTAAATTATACATTAGAAACTCAGTGGTTGATTCTTAGCCTTCATTTTGTGTTTATTTTACATAGGCAATTACATAAACCTTCTATTTGTCTTCCAAGTGACCATTCTCTGCTTTTCTGGGCCCTGTTGGAGGCGCCTTCTCCCCTGGTTCTTCTTCATATTCCTGATGACTATGAGCTGCCTGCAGCTTTTCTGTCTGCACTTATTCTTTTGATAATCTCTCCCAGTGCATGTATACATAATGACTTCTAAGTGCACATGCATATCTTAAAACTATCCCTTGGACTGTAGACAAAATCCTGTTCAACATCTCTATGTATTGTATAGGAAAAGTTAACATACTCCTCTCTTTGTACTGTTCCTTGGCTAATATCAGCTCTGTTCTTCTACTTGATAACACTTCTAGTTTTGAGAGGGTCATTGCCTCTTTTAAGTAATATATATCTCTTATTCTTAGCATTCAATGCATTTAACAAATCTTATTGCCTTTAACACCAAAGTATTGAATCTTGCTGACAATATCCTGGATAACAATAACTTGATCTGGTTGTTTTATCCCAACAGTCCATTTACTAGTTCCTCTCATCAACCTTGGCCTTCATACAGCTTCTTGAAAGAAAAAATTAAATTAAATCAGATCATCTTACTCCTTAGATTAAAGCCTTATTTCATTAAACACACACACACACATACACACACACACACACACACACACACACACACAGAGTACTTATAGTGACTTAGCTTTTCATGATCTACCCCTTGTGGACCCATTGACATCTCTGACTACTTACCAACCAACTCACTACTCAAAGCCTTTGCACTTGATTCTCTCTGCTTGTAATGGTCTAATTTGTCTTCATATATCACCTTTGCAGTGAGACTCCCACTTCCTCCCTCCACGGATATTCTGAAGATTGTAAGATTACCTGACCAGAGACTTTCTTGGGTTTATTGTTTTCAACACCATGTTACCATCCAATATCCTACCTAGTTTTTTTTAATTGATTAATGCACTCTTACGATCATCAAGAGAATCTCAGTTTCCTAAGGGCAAAGAATTATACGAATATGTGTGTGTATGTGCATGCTTCATTACTTTATTTCCAGTGTCTAATACTGTACCTAGTCCAGACTACACAATAAATGTCCACTGGTGTTGAATGAAGCTCTAGAATCACTTTCATCTCAAAGTCAGGCTCCTCATCGAGTCTTTCCCAAACCAGTAAATGGCAACACTGTCCTGATTTGCTCAAACCAGGAACCTGGGAATTATTCTTGACTCCTGTCATTCACATCTCATATCTTCAAACCTTGATAATTCTATCCACAAGCACGCACTCAGCCTTCCAGACTCTGACCCTCTCACTTTCTTCACTGCTCTCACTGAAGGCTAGGCAATGGCAGTTGCTCACTTTTATTGCAATGGCCTTGTTACGGTCTCTGCTTCTGCCCATGCTCTCTAGAAGTCTATATTCTACACAGATGAATGAGAAGTGATCCAGAATTTATGTGAGAACATGAGTGTTTCTTCCTGAGCTCAAAACACTGTGTGAGAGTTTCCATCTTAGAATATGGCCTAAATCTTTTCTGTGGCTATAATACATTTATATAGCTAAAATACATTTCCCAATCTTATCTCAGACACACCTTCCAGAACCCATTTCTTCCTTTTGGTCATTCTTTCCCAGCCAGCCACCCAATCCCCTTGGCCAAATCTCTTCACATGCCTTCAATCCTGATGCTGCTTCTTCCATCTGGAATGAACAGACACGTGTTACTTGCTTCTGGTTTTCATGTAAGCTGCAGCTCACAGTTGCCTAATCAGAGTGCTTCCCAGATCATTGCACCTAAAATAGCAAACACACACACACACACACTCACACGATCCCTAACTTCATTTCAATGCCCTTATTATCACTTGATATTTTACATTTACTTAGTTGTTTGTCTTTTTTAGTCTCCTGTCTCTCTACTTCTCAAAATGTAAAAACCTAGGGAAGAAATTACTAAATTCACTTCTATGTCTTCAGCACCAGAGATGAACCCTTAACAAGGTTACTTAACCTTAGTGCCTAGGATTTTAGGTACAAGTACCTTCTTTCCCAAAGAATCAATGTTACTATCTGAATAAGGACTGGATGTTGAGTGTTGTACCTGCCCCTCGACCATTTCTGTGCCTATAGCAATGCAGACTTCTGATTAGCCAGCATGGGGGTCACGTGTCCCCTTGTCATTCTGGTATTGGTGTGGAGCTGTCAGGAAAAGTTATCAAAGCAATCCATAGATAGAAGAGGAAAGTTCTTGAATTTTTTTTTAAAAGCGTCTGTTGGTAGAATTCAGGGTGGGGTAGAGGAAAGACAGAGTATCTGGGGGAGGTAAACACAGCAGATGGGAGCCACAGAAATTTTCCAGAGTGGGAAGGAAAGTACAGGGATAAGCTGGAGCTCCTGGTGGAGGAAGATCTCTAAATAACTGCACCTTCACACACTCCATGAGAGCATGCGCTGTACCCCAGACACACCTGCATGGCCTGGCCCTCTTGGTGAACAACTCCTGTGGGAATGGCAGGGGAGATCTCCCAGGGTGATTAATCCTTAGGCTTTACCCAAGAAGCTGCAAAAAGGAGAAAGGAGCAGGGGGCCAGATGCAGCAACTGACACACAACTTCTGTCTTTCATTATACGTGCTATGGTTCATCTACTCATTATGTACAATTCTGTATCCATGGCTTTGGAGAATCATTAATAACTCATTTTTTAGGTAAAGGTAAAACCAAATTAGTTCACAACTAAGCAACAGCTAGGAAGTGGGCATCTGCAAATGTACACAGGGAGAAAAAAAAAGGCTTCTTCCAGCTATTATTTAGCTCAGGGCGATTTTATGTATTTATGTATGTATTTACTTATTTATGGCTACACCTATCCCACACATTATTTTAAAATTTTAAAAAGCATTTCTGAATATATAAAGTGTTTGTCAGGTTCTCTTGAGAGTGAAACACCCTGGCTAATCACAGACACACACATTCTTCCCATAGTACAGTACTTTAAAATTAATAGCACATGCAGAGGAAAAACTAAACCCTTTGACGTCACTCTTGAAATGAGGAAACATAAACAGAAAAGGCTCCACTCCAGCGAGCTGCCAGCACTGAAGCCGATTGGTCTCTGCTTTTCCTTGCCTGTGGCAACCGACAGCACCTCCCAGCCTCGCAGGCGGGCTGCCTGCTCACCCAGCCAGTCGGTCGGTCTGGGCACTGCAGCAGGCTTGGGCTCCGTCCCAGCACTTGTCTGGGAGCAAAGTGTCTTTGCCCAGAGAGTCTTTCTAACCTTCCTTCTTAGTCTCTCTGTGCCTTTTGTGTGTCTTTCTTTCTGCTTAGTTTTCTTCCTCCTTCTTTTCTTTTGTTTTCTTTTTTCTTTTTTTATTTTTTTTTGCATAATTATATTTCTAATCCTGGATGAAGTTGCTGGATCCTGCAGCACAAGTCTTCATGAACGAGCAGCACCGCTCAGAGATTCCACGGCATTCAAAGGTCACAGAACAGCCACTATGGTTAAATGTCTTGTTTAATGGTTGAGGTATGTACAACAAATTTAAACGGCAAGCTTGTTTCTCTGGAGAGAACAGACTCACAGAGAGATGGCAGGATTTTTATTTATTTATAATGAACATATATATATATATATTTGTCTGTCATTGTTCCTACAGCAACCAGCTTTTGAATTTCCTTCCTTTTTTTTTAGACAAACTGACTAAACATTATTCCTTACACTGAATTAACTGTTTGAGGCCAATAGGACTGCATTCCAATCAGTGCAATGAGAGACTCGGGCAATTTCTCTGTACTTCGAGACCCCACTGAAAGGGGCTTTTAAAACATTTCTTTTTAATGAATGCAATATTTCTTTTCCAATGTAAATCTTTCAGTTGGGTTCTTTTTTTATTTTTGGTGGAACAAGGTAGGGAAATGTTGGTAAAGGGTTTAGTGAGGTTTGTGGAACAGGGAAAAAAGAAAGTTAGGTTTGTCTCGAGTTTATCGTCTTGGTGAATAGCCGATAACTAATTTAAGAAATTAGTGGGAAAGAGGAAGCAGCTAGACACAGATTGATAGAAGGTATCTGAATCATAGAATCTGGATGGGGGCGGAATGACTTCTTGCCTTGTTGTCTTCTAGTTTAAAAATGTTTTGAATTTCAAAGTCAACAGGCTAGATGTAGGCACTAAGTTACACAGCCAATGATTTAGATCTTATTATCACTAAGGAAAATAAAACTTTATTACCACTGCAAATTTTGCTAATTATCTTTTCTTACATCAGTTGAAAGCAGAGCCAGATATTTAATTAGGGCCTTAAGTGATTGAGCCTGGGGACTAATTAATCATCTAAAAATTCTGTTCTTCATTTAGTCTGTCCAGGGTGACTATTGCAATGGTAGAGGAAAGCTCTTTGCACCAGAAGGCAGGCGTGTGCATTTGTATCCAGGAAACACACTAAATGCTGCAGGAGAGAGACGGAACACAGAGCTAATGCTGTTTTCAGTGGGACGTTGTAATAGGCCCAAGGGGTCTCTACTATGAAAAATTCTTATTCACAGAAACAATTATTGTGAAGGCAATTCAAGTGACAGATATTTTGTAACAGCTTTCTTCTTTTCCTAGTCAAAGTCATGCGACAGTAAGTAAGACAGGGTTGTTTGAAATCATTACCTTCCTCTCAAATGTCTTACTTTATTTCCTTGAAGTTTCTATTCTCAATACTGAGAATCAGCCATCTGTCAATCTGGGTCATGTTAGCAGGGCTACGAAGCCAGGTTATCAAACACATAGAACACTTCAAAGGGTTAACAAAATTAACTGCGTAAGACTGTAATGTACCAAGTTGAGAACTGCCAAAATATTAGCTCTGAAATGCAGAGGGTGTGCTGTGCATGGACAGCCGCTGTTCTGCAGTGCCTAGTGGGAAAACACGGGCTTGGTGTGTTGCAAACGCCTTGCTACAGCGCCTCCATTTCCTCTGCTTTATCTTTTATTGCTGGCTGGTGAAACAAAGACTGGTGTCATTGGCTACAACTTGATGGACATTTGCTGTAATAAAATGAAGTTCCTTTGTGTTGTGAGGAGAGGTCCGAAGTCAACTAGATGCAACTTCCAAATGCCTATCTTCTTTATGAGAAGTTTCACGGGCCACTCAAGCTGTCTGCTATCAGCAGGCACTCATTTAGTGGAACAATTTTGGACAAAATCACTGGTGACTATATTTCATTAAATTAGCACACAGAAACTCCTCTTTGAATCAAGTTACTTAAGAAAAGGGTGGGAAAATCCAAGGTATGTCAGGGACAAAACAATTATATGAGAGCACCTTTTAATGCCTTACACCATGGTCGGCACAAAACTATCTATTGTTGGTGCTCCATAAAAACCTAGTGAAAACGAGTGCTGAGGATTTGCCCAGCAGATATTGTAAATTATATAAATAATTTCCCAAACAGGGCTTTATAAAAACTGCTTTGAAAAAAGGATAGTCTGGTCTAAAATATTATCTAGAAAAGAACTTTTGATGCCAGAGAACAGGGCATGCCACACCTTGATGTGTTATTTTCAGCCAAAAGGACACCACAAGTCTGAAAGTAAAAATGACCAAGTTTCTTCAAGGTTGGAATGTGCTACCTGGAAAATGCTCTGGACTAGTAAATCTTTTTCCAAAGTGTAATTTGTTGTGAGCCAGACTGAAATCACAGGGGAAGTTGCTTGTTAACTCACAGAACATGGTGTTGGAAGGAATTTATTAAGTGGTAAACTAATCTCAAGCATGACGAAAAGGGCTTCTCTATAGTAACGACAACTGCCAAATCTGAAGATCATAGCAGGCAGGAACATCAGTGTGGGAGCCAAAAGTATTCCATGAGCTTCAACTCCCTTTGCTGACTGAGGTAGGTCACAGGAGGGAAACTTCTATGTATATAAGTTATTTCCCAAAGAATTCATCCCCTTCGTAATTCAGCTCATGCATCCCAAAGATTGTACAGATGAAGAAAGGAGTCCCTCCAAGCAGATTTAACTAATATCAAAAAAAGTAAAAGGAAGGGGCAATGCCATAGGAACCCAGACCACCTGAGTGAGTGCTTTCAAATAGAAGGAAAAGCGTGTTGAAGTTTTAGTGTCAAATCAACACATTTCTGCTTTTAACATTGCCAGGAAGTATTGAGATCTCTAAATGGTTTATTTGGGACTTAGTGATTGCATGGAGTGAACTATAAGGCCAGTGGACAGAGTGAAGACAAGGATGGATAGTTTCATTCCGACACCAATTTACCAAGTGTCTCTAAGCCACCCACTTAATCTTGACCTCAGTTTCCTCATCTGAAGAAGGAATTGTTTATTATTGGGTTGTTTCTAACATCATGTAGTTCAGACTTTATGGAGTATTCTTAAACTCATCCAGGACTTTATATGTAAATGTGAGAATGACCAAACTTTTATTCCAAGAACATGGTTCCAATTTTTTCCACATGTCATGAGTTTTGTTGTTTGAGTTGAACTGAAAATGAAGATAGATAAACAATGTTCCCAACCTGCAGGAAACTCATTCTACTTGAACATGAATACAAATGACTAGACCTGTGCAGACAAATGGGGAACAAGTAAACTGTATGAAGGAGGTGGTGATGAGAAAAACCTACATAGAAGAGGTAGTGTGCTGCAAGTTCAAATATAAGAAAGGAAGTTTTATTTCCACATTGGTATTTGTTTATATCATGATGATCTTTGATGTGATCATTTGGGGACATTGTTTTTTCTTTCAAATTCATATTTGTAGTGGTACTCTAAAAATTGGAAGTTTTGCCATAGGCCTGTTCAGTCACTGTGCCTGCCTGAGATAGCAAATCACATTTTGCTTTGGAATTGAGTGCATTGTCCCTTGAACTCAGATGTCTAGGAATTACAGGAAGCAGGAGTCATTTGAGAACATTGACAGCAGCTCTGCAGCCCAGCATGCATTTGATAGAAGTTAGGAAGATTCAGAGCAGGGAAGGGCTTGAGCGCTGGCACAGCACAGGATGAACATGCTGGGAAATTGCCAGATTGTTAGGAAGTTTCAGGTTGTGGCTCTGAACTTCCAGATATCAGAGTGTGAGTTCAAGCAGATTTCTTAAACTCTGGTGCTCTCAATTTCCTTGTCTTCCTTGCTGGCTGCCTTTGTCTTTCCAAATTCTGTGATCTACCTTGACAAGATCAATACTGAACCATTCACATATTTCTTATATAGAAGGAAGAGAGAGAAAAGATTGCTAGAGAGGTTTTGATGGGTTTTCCTTGTGTAAAAGTAGTAGTATTTTGTTAAGTTTTTCCTCCCAAGTACTTAGTAAATTCATGTAGAGCTATTTTCATTGAATTCTATTCAGAATTTTTTGTTATTAGCATATTTTATGTTTTACATTGCCACTCTAGCATAGAAATGAAATACATAAATATCCATAAAACAAAATACCCACTGCTTCACACACACACACACACACACACACACACACACACACACACACACACACACACTCTATTCAAAAGTAAACAATTAAACATGACTTAGATATAGTCAAGAATATTTACAAGTTTGAACTCTCCAAATTTTCTTTCTGGTCTGAGAGATGTGGTTCACATCTGGCCTGGTGTGAAGAATGTGTTTCCAAGGGTCCAGATGTAGAAATGAGAGGCCACTCTGTATTAGATTAGCCAAAACCTGGTATCTAAAGATACTAAATGGTAAATGGTTTCATACTCTTTGACCCTAGCAAATCTTAGCCTAAGACCCACTTATAATTCTTTTACATTATTTTAACACAAAAAGCAAAAACTATCCAAATCCACAATAAATGAACTACTGAATCCATCATTTTAAATCCATACAATAATATAAATATAAATATACAGTAATATAAATATAAAAATAAATATAAAAGAATGAGATAGATCTACATGAAAAAAAAACTGGAAAGATTTTCCAGGTGTTTATTAAGCAGAAAAATACTACATTAACATTGGTATACATACATATATCCACTCATGCACATTCATAGACAATGTCTGGTAATTCAGATGAAAATATGGCAAGGGGAACTGGAATATGGGAAGGGAGAAAATGCTTACTTTTTGTCTATTCCTGTAGAACTGATCAACTATAAATTTCCCCTTATCAATTTGTTTCATTTTGGGCGGAAAAAATGCCAACATTTTAAAAATCATTTAATGATATTTTAAGTTAAGAGCAATGTTAGAGGACACACACAAAGAAAGACATTCTGTTTTACTTCTACTTTCCTTCACTACCTTTCTCTTTTGAACTTTATTGCCCATCATTCAGCTTGAGTAAGTTTGCGGCCAATCAGCACTGCTTTACTCAAGTATAAAATAAAGGATTTCATCAACCCCAAAGTTGTTCATAGCATGGATAGATGTCCAACAAGCTTTTACCCTATTGTATGCTCAGCTTTTTGAAATCTATCTCCATACACTGAATATGCACGTTTTAGTCTATGTATAGTTTCCTGGTTTGTATATTTCAGCTAAGTTTTCTGTTTTAGAATGGGTTTGGTTTGATTTGATTTTTCAAATTAATGCAAAACTTGTATTTTACCCAAAATAGTGTTTAAGGAAACTAAAATTGTACTATAAAATCAGTTATTCATAAAACAGTAGAAAACACTATTTATATGGGAAATTGTGCAGTTATACAAGTAATTAATGCTGCTTTAGTTCAAATATGATTTATATATTTCTTGGGTTTCCAGGAGGGAAAAAAATAAGACCTTCATTTCCCTTTCTTATTATGCTATTTGCCAGCTGGGTCTAGTCAGATGAAAGAGCTCAGTCATTCACAAAGTGTGGACAGCATTCTCATGAAAAGAGAGGCTACAGTAGTACAAAGATCCAGGGAATGCTTCCTTCTAGAAAGGTCATTGAACCCAAGGAAGAGGTGCTTCCTAGGCAGTAGAAATACAGTATATTTTCTTGTTCTTAAGATTCGTGTTCTTGCTTTTACAGTGAAATGAAAATATCATTTCAACTTGGTTTTTGTTCCATTTGGAAAAGATAATTATTCATCATTTAAAATAGTTACTCATTTTTATTTCCCAATTCTTTAGACATTTATTGTTGTATTTGGAGCCAGGACTCCTCTTATGTAAATCTTTTAAAAATGAAATAAATTAAATATACTTAGTAAATGAACCAGCAATAATAGGTATTTTGAAAACTACTGACTTTTATATTTTATGTAGAGGGAGAAAAATCAAAGAAGGAACAACAAAAACAAAAAACACTAAGATCCAAGATTTTCAAAGTGCCTTGAATTTGTGAGCCAAAGCTCTGAGTTCAAATTCCAGGTGCTTAAATACTATTTCTAGCAACTTATTTAATTTGGGCTTTCATTGTTCTGTTTTCCCATATGCAAACAAAGTCCTTTAGCAGATAATTCTTGTGAGGTCATGAGGCCTATACTGGCTGAGATCTAGAAGATACCAGAAAGAAAAAAAAAAGTGCAACCGAATCCATCACTAAAACAGTGCCCACCCCCCCCCCCAAAAAAAAGCAAGATTGGAAGTATGCCTCTTGCAGCAGAAGGCTTGCTGAGAAAATGTAAGACCCTAAATTCAATGCCAGTAAAATAAATAAATAAATAAGCAAGTAAATAAATAAATAAATAAATGGTGTGCTATTGATCATTTTTATATCATTTTTGTGTACAGCTTATATGCTTTAAACATTAAAGAGAAATCAAGTTTTGCTGAATGTACACTTCCAGAATTCAAGTTAAGGGCATGTGATTTCCAGTATAGCTGGGCCAGGAGATGGATCTTCAGAGACAGAACTCCCATGAGTTGTTTAGTGTGTGGTTGGGCTATCTTCAGAGGAGATTGTTATAGAAATGTTTGCTCTCACACTTTCTCCTTCTGCCATGTTATGATGCACCAGGCCAGCTGCATGTGCCACACTGTATATTTCTTAATCAATATAAAGGGGGCCTAGAGTATATTTTTTTTACAATTTATCCAGTGATGGGTGTTTCATGGTAGCAACAGAAAACAGAATAAAAGAAGTGACATTTGAAGATCTCTTAAAAAATTATTTGTATTAAACTATAGCACACAGGACTGAAAATTATCTAGCAGGTAAATATATAATTATAAATTACTTATTCTAAGTGAATTTCTGTATAACTGTTAGTCAACTTAAGAAATAGACATTTTTGTATTTTCATCACACCAGAAGTCCCACAATATCATCTTTATACATGTTGTGACTCCATAGGTTATTGCATATAATTGTATTTGGTTTCTTTTCTTTCGTGTGTGTGTGTGTGTGTGTGTGTGTGTGTGTGTGTGTGTGCAATCTGAGGATCAAACTTTGAGCCTTATTATACTACTTGAGCTACATGCCCAGTCTTTTTGGTTTAACTTGTGTTTGATAGGGTCTCATGCTTTTGCCTAGAGTGGACTAAAACAATATTCCTTTTTACCTCCACCTTCAAAAACACTAGGATTACAGGCCTACACCACATACCCCACCCTGAATATGTTGATTTTCATTGTTGTATGAGAATTATGTGAATATGCAACATTTATTTGTCCATTCTACTGAGAGAACATCAGAATTGTGTGGTTTTTAATATGATGAGGAATGTTGGCTTGGGTACCCTGTCTCTTAGTGCACATATCCAGGGACTTCATTGAGTGTGGTCCTAGGAATAAATTTGCTGGGCCACAGGGAAGGTTTATGTTCAGCTTTAGCAGAAAATCAAAATATTTGCAAGTAATTAAAATAACTTACAATCTCAATTATACTGTATTTCCAGGGGTGCCTTTGCCCACTAATCTAATGCCTTACTATTTCAGGAATTATCTAGAGAAGCTTTTCCTGATTTTAATTTGTAACTACCTGATTGAGTAATGAGTTTGGGCGTTTTTACACATTTGTATTAGCTGTGCAAATGTCTTTGATACCTTTGATTATTATATGTAGTGCAAATATTTTCTTCCTTTGGTAAAATCTCCGGCTATGTTCTTCAGCATTACTCTGTTCATTCTGGGTTTTCTACATTTCCACATAAATTTCTTAATTAAGATTCCTCCTTAAAAAAGCAAAACACTATTTGGATGTAGAATAAGTTGAGAAGATGAATGTCTTTCCTGACTTATGATTCATGAACTTATTGTACTTCACTATTCATTTAGGTCTGTTCATTTCTCTCAATAATACCTTGGAACTGGTTTGTTGACCATTTTTGACATTCCTTGCTAGATATATATCTATAAATATTATTTCTTCAATTTTGACATTTTGTTTTTGATACACAGAAAAACATTCTGGAGGATCGATTTCTTAGCAGAAACTTTGATAAATTCACTAATGAACTTTGTAGATTCTTTTGATTATCTACTTAGCATAGTCATAGCATCCAAGAATACTGGTAGTTACAGATCTTCCTTTTAAAGGCGGCTAACTTTGTTTTATTATACAAGCTAGGATTTCCCAATATTGCTAGAGGAATATTGGTGGATCATATTATATTGTGTCCAGTCTTAAAAGGAAACTTTCAACATCCTACCATTAGAAGTTTACATTTATACCTGCTGTGCTAAGTGGTTAACATATTAAAACACTCATTCTGATGTTTAACCTATGACTGTTGTTCCCTTTTTATTTGATTATAGTGGTGGCTGAGGGTGAGAAATGGATTTCACTGGTATAGTGATGGATGATTTTTGAATATCAAAGCAAACTTGTAGCCCTGGAAGAAGTGGTGCTGTGGCTCAAGTGGTAAGGCGCTAGCCTTCAGCAAAAGAGCTCAGGGACGGTGCCCAAACCCTGAGTTCAAGCCCCATGACCAACCAAAACAAACAAATACATAATAAATATGTAACCCTAGAATAAATCTAATTTGGTCGTCCTGCATTATATTCCTTTATTTTAAAAAACCTATTATACTATCTTTGAATTACTAATAATTGTTTGAATTGACACTGTATTGATGGAAACAATTGGCCGCCCCAAACTATCTTTTATGATAATTTCTCCAGGATATTACGCTCTTGCTGTGACTTTATTGTTTTCAAATGGTATTTTTTAAAAATATTTGAGCTTGTATCATTTCATTCTTCTCTATAAATATTTAAATACTTGTGAATAAATCCATGTAAGTGTGAATATTTTGTGGCTGAGAATTTTAGTTACAATTTTACTTTATTTACTTAATTATTTTGTTATTGTTATTGGAAAGGTATGTACAGAGGGGTTACAGTTACATAAATCAGATAATTTCTTTTTGAACAGTGTTTTCTTCCCTTGTTTGCTCCCAGATTTTTCCCTCCCAGTCCCACTCCCCCACAAGTCAGATAGTTCATTTTCAACACAGTGTCTCATGGTATCGCTGCTGTATTTTTTCACTCTTTGTCCTGCCATTTCTTTTTATTTATTTATTTATTTTTTTTTGGCCAGTCCTGGGCCTTGGACTCAGGGCCTGAGCACTGTCCCTGGCTTCTTCCCGCTCAAGGCTAGCACTCTGCCACTTGAGCCACAGCGCCACTTCTGGCCGTTTTCTGTATATGTGGTGCTGGGGAATCGAACCTAGGGCCTCGTGTATCCGAGGCAGGCACTCTTGCCACTAGGCTATATCCCCAGCCCCTTGTCCTGCCATTTCTGTACTCCCTCTTGCCCTCCCCCAAATAGATAAACTTATCTATAAGACAGAAAGCACAGAAATCAAAAACAGCAGCAAAGGAGAAAAAAATTAATTATTTTTAAAAACAAGAAGCAAAATTCCAAAAATCCTTTTGTTTCCATTCTTGGAGTTCATTTCTATAAACATCATTTTATATAATCATATGCACATAGATATTGAGCATTTGTGATCCTTTGCTAAGAATATCCTCCTTCAGACTCACTAGAATTCTGTATGGTTTATCGTGTCCAGGTATACTTTTTTGCCTTTTACCACCCATTGTATTTACCTGAAGATTTATATGCACATTGTAATTAGTACAAATGAGAGAAAACATGCAATCTATGTTTCTTTGGATCTGGCTTACTTCACTTAATATAATTTTACCCAGGTCTTTCCATTTCCTTATGAATGGTACAATATCATTCTTTCTGGTGGAAGTATAAAATAAAATTCCATTGTGTATATATACCACATTTTCTTGATCCATTTGTCCACTGAGGGTCATCTAGCTTGATTCCATATCTTGGCTATGGTAAGCAATAGTGCAGTAAACATGGTTGTGCTGGTAGCTTTAGTGTGGCCTTGTTTGTGGTCTATTGGATAAATGCCCAGGAGTGGAATTGCTGGTTCATAGGGTAGCTCCATAACTCATCTTTTAAGGAACCTTCATACTGCTTTCCAGAGTGGTTGAACAAGTTTACACTCCCACCAAGAGCATAGTAACCTTTCCTTTTGGCCACATCCCCACCAGCATCTGTTGTTAATTTTCTTGATAATGCTCATTCTAACTGGGGTGAGGTAGAATCTCAATGTTGTTTTGATTTGCATTTCTTTTATAGCCAGAGATGTTGAACATTTCTTCATGTGTCGATTTCTTCTGAGAAATCTCTCTTTAAGTCTTTAGTCCATTTATTAATTAAGTTTTTCTTTCTTTCTTTGAGAGTTTATTTTTGGTAGGTTTAATTGTTTTAGCTCTAAATGTATTTTAGATATAAGTCTCTATAAAAATCTTCTCATATTCTGTGGGTAGCTACAGTTTTAATCCAGTTAATTTTATGTACTATTTAGATTTTCTACTTTTATTGTCAGTTTTGGCAAATTTCTCAAGGCTTCAAGTTTTTTTTGAATAGTTTTCTTTCCTCTTTTTGAATCAATATATATACATATATATATATATATACTTAAAGCAAAAATTTCACCCTAACATAGTTTTAATTGAACCTCCTACATTTTAGAAGTTAGTGTATCTTTATCAGCCAAAAATAAATTCAGTTTTAATTTGTTTTAGGATCCATAGACTATGTTTATATAGTAATTTGCAAATTTATTAGAATTCACTAGTTACCTGTCATTATCTATTACTGTAACTACTGTAGCTTCATTTATTTAACTTTTTTGTTGGTCGTGAGGCTTGAACTTGAAGCCTGGGCACTGTCTCTGAGTTCTTTTGTTCAAGGCTAGTGCTCTACCACTTTGAGGCACAGTGCCATTTCCAGTTTTTAAATATTTAATTGGAGATAAGGGTCTTATGGGGAGTTTTCTGCCTGGGCTGTCTTTCAAACCCCAATAATCATATCCCAGCCTTCTGATTAGCTAGAATTTCAGGTATGAGCCACCAGCACTTGGCGACTATTATGGTTTTAGATACTGCACAAGACTTAGATTTTTAAATATTGTTGAAGCATAATTATAACCTAACATGTAGTCAATATTTGTGACTGATCCACGAGTCATCATCATGTCATTTAAATCTATTGTTATTAATTTTTCTACTAATATTATTACTAAATCACATATATTTAAATTTTTTTCATGATGAGGGCTTGTCTATTTTTCCTTTTAGTTTTCTGAACATTTATTTACATACTGTAACAAGCAATGTATGTGAATTTGACATTTTCATAGATTAGGGTTGAGTATCACAAATGCTATAAAATTCATTTTAATATTTTTATGCTGTGCTGTTCAAGTCTGCCTTCAGAATGGAGACAATAACTGGTTCTTGGATATTAATTTATTGTAGTGATCTACGGCTCTTCGAAAATTTTCAATATACATACAGTATATATGGCATTAAAATTTCCTTGGAAGTTCACAATAAAAAAAAATCTCTAGGAAATAATTAGCACAGGTTTAGGCAAGTCACAGCAGAGGATCACAGGAGCCCAATAGCTATACCCTTATGATCACATAAGATGATGCTAAGTGAAATGAACTTCATGTTACGGAAATGATTGTTATATCACTGTTGTAACTACTTTCAATGTGTAACCGTAGCTTCTATTATTGATGATCTTCTTGTAGCCCCTTCCTGTGGTGTACCTGCACTATCTCTGTATCTTATCTGAGTACATTGGAAACCGTGTATAAGAACTAGGAAACTGAAAGGGAATACCAAAATCGAGAGACACAGGGTGAAAAAGACAAACTACTACAAAAGCAATACTTGCAAAACTGTTAGGTGTAAATGAACTGAACAACTCATGAGGGGAAAGGGAAAGGGGGAGGGGGGAGGGGGGAATGAGGGAGGAGGTAACAAACTGTACAAGAAATGTATCTGATGCCTAATATATGAAACTGTAAACTCTGTGTACATCAGTTTGACAATAAAATTTTTTTTAATCTCAAAAAGAAGACAATACAAAAGGTTGAGATTTAGATGGTAATTTAGATTTGTAGTAATTTCCCATTGAATAGAAAATATTCCATTGATTTCTTTTGCCTTTAATTCTACTTTGACCACACTAAAATCTATAGTACAAAATCTCCATTTTGTTACTTTTGAATTGTCTCTACGCTTGTGTTTCAGCTGTGTCTCTTTACAAGCAAGAGATAAGTTTGCATTCTTTGCGGAGTATTTAGTCCCTTTATATTTGACACTATTACTAATACAGTTCATTTGAGTTCAAATATGGTCATTTACTATGTATAGCCTGTTTTTCCTTACAGCTCTGCATTTTTTGTGTGTATGTGCTAGGCCTGGGCACTGTCCCTGAGACTTATATTCAAGCTGAGTAATCTACCACTTGAGCAACAGCTCTACTTCTGGCTGTTATGGTGCCTAAGGCTCTTAATAGACTTTCTACCTGGGCTGACTTTGAGCCATGATTCTCAGCCCTCAGCTTCCTGAGAAGCTAGTATTACAAGCATGAGCCACTATCACATAGCTTGTTTTTCACCTTTCTCCCTCTTTCTCTCTCTCCCTTTTCTCTCTCTTTCCTTCTTTCCCTCCCTCCCTCCCTCTCTCTCTCTCTCTGTCTCTCTCTCTCTCTCTCTTTCTCTCTCACTCTCACTCTGCTTTCCTTTTGGATTATTTTTTATTACTGTATTGCCTCTTTCCCTTGTTATTTTTATATTCTTTTTTTTTTTGTAAACTCAGAGCCTTTTCCTTTCCAGGAGATATTCTTCCACTTAAATCATGTCCTCATCCCTTTCTGCTTTTGCTTTTTCAAATAAGGTCTTTTATTTATGTTCAGGGTGTCCTGAACATAAAACAGCTTAAACAGCTTAAAAGCTGTTTATTGATTGAGATAGGGGGGTCTTGTCGAATTTACCCAGGCTGCCCTAAAACTTTCCTTCCAAAGTCAAGTAGCTAGAATTCTTCCAAACACGAACAATTTTGCTAAGCCTATTTTCCAATTCATTTATACTGTTTTGGTGATGGAGTATATAGGATGACATATGACCTAATCAAATTTGTTGCAAATTAGTGTTTTTGTCCCTTTGCAGGAAATGAGAGAAGCTTGAAATATTACCTCTGTACCCTTCCTGAAGTATATGCTATTGTTGGATATTCACTTCTGTATAATTATATATAATATATAATTGTTATTATATTTCAATAATTCTTTGATAGTAATCATCATTATGATTTTATATGATCATGTGTTTTTCATTCCTTTTTACAATCCCTGAGTTTTTATATAGGATTTTCTTTGGTATACTAATGACTTTATTCAGGTAGATCATGCTGCCAGCTCTCTTTCATTGTTGGTATTTTTGAGATAGCATCTCACTTCTGTCATAGCTGAGATAAGGAGTACACCACCCTACCCAATTTTCTTCCATTTGAGACCGAGTCTTATGGATTGACCTGGAGCACTACACTCTCAATTTCAGCCTCCATGGTGGCTTAGGAAAACAAGGGGATGCCCCTGCAACCATCTATGTACTGAGAAGGAGACACAAACTTTTCTGCCTGGCTAGCCTCCAAAATAAGCCTTCCTTCCTCAGTCTCTCAAGCAGTTAAGATTATAGGCCTGAGTCACTGGCACCTGGCTGCATATTTTCTTCAAAGGATGTATTAAGTAAGTTACAGTCTTCAGGAA
Source organism: Perognathus longimembris pacificus (assembly GCF_023159225.1). Taxonomy (NCBI): domain Eukaryota; kingdom Metazoa; phylum Chordata; class Mammalia; order Rodentia; family Heteromyidae; genus Perognathus; species Perognathus longimembris. The sequence goes on from NC_063169.1 coordinate 53,223,247, forward strand.
AATATCTTCCAAGATCCACCAAAAGTAAATTCTCAAATCATGATTTTCTGGTTTGTTTTTTTCCTTTTGTATCTTGCATTGAATTTTGCACAATAAGTTGTATCCATCAAAACGGTAGCCAAGCAAATCACCCTCTGTGTTTTAAAATGGACATTATATTTCACAAAGTTTCTGAAAGAAATAATTAAAATCTCATCAGAGAAACTATTTTATAACTGTTATTTGTCTCTAGGAATTTTACAAACACCATTTATAAGGTTGTTAATAAGTTAAACAGCTCGTAGGTGAAAGAACTGTTCATTATAGATTGCTCCTCAGCTGTATCTCCCATTTCCACTCAAAGATCTCTAAAACCAGGCTGATGGTATTTTATATCCCTATTGCTTCTCACAGTTGGCTGTCTTTTCTTGGTTAATAGTACTTTATGAGAGTTTTTCCGGTGGTAGGATATATTTGAGCACAGATAAACCTGAAGTTCATTACTAATAAATTTGAAAATGTGTTAAATCTTTAGAATTTAATTGCTAATTGATTGTAATTTACAGATAGATTAGATATACATGTATTTAAAGGAGAAATGCCACTTTGCAAATGTGCTGTTTATCTTTTTAAGATACTTTATTTTTGTAAATTGAGACTTATTTTTAGTCTTCATACATAAACTTATTCCATACTGTAAATAGTGCTGCTCTAAACATGGGTATGTAGCTACCTCGACTGTATGTTGACTTACATTCCCTTAAATACATGGCTAGTAATAGTATAGGATGATCATATGCTAGTTCTATCTTCTATTTTGATTTGGAGTTGTGTTTTTTTGTTTGTTTGTTTGTTTTGCCAGACCTGGGCTTGGACTCAGGGCCTGAGCACTGTCCCTGGCTTCTTTTTGCTCAAGGCTAGCACTCTGCCACTTGAGCCACAGCGCCACTTCTGGCCATTTTCTATATATGTGGTGCTGGGGAATCGAACCCAGGGCTTCATGTATACGAGGCAAGCACTCTTGCCACTAGGCCATATTCCCAGCCCTGGTGTGTGTGTGTGTGTGTGTGTGTGTGTGTGTGTGTGTGTGTGTGTGTGTGTGTGTGTGTGTGTGTGTGTTTTGGGGTGTTTTGGCACTAGTTCTGGGGCTTGAACTCAGGGCTGGGCACTGCCCCTACACTTTTATGCACAAGGCTAGTGCTCCAACACTTTGAGCCATAGCACGATTTCTGGCTTTTTTGTAGCTAATTGGAGATAAGAATCTCCTTCATTTTCCTGCCTAGGCTAGCTTTAAACTGTGGTCTTCAAAGCTCAGCCCTTTGAGTTATTAGGATTACAGGTATGAGCCACTGACAAAGGACATATATTTTGTTGTTTTAAAGTTATTATTTTAAAATATTTTATTATCTTTAAGTAATTGTAAAAGGAGTTGCCATTCACCAAAGCAGTTTATAAATATAGTGCACCTTGATCAATTTCAACATTCTCCCCTCCCCTCCCAGTCCACTCCTTCCCTCACTTTCCTTAATTTTTAGGTTATGTATTGAATTTTTTGCCATTTAATAAAACAATTTATGTACACAATGCACCTTGATCTGTATTATCCCTCACATACACACCCTTTTGTGCCACTCCTCTTATATCGTCTCAATTCTGTGGTATATACAATGAATTTTTGCCCGTGTTTTCCCCCTTCACCCCTTCATTTTTCTATCCCTCTTCCCCTGGTCCCCCTTCCCCTCTTGAAAGTACCAATTTTCTGGTACTGTTGGGCTTTAACGTAGTCTTTTTAAATAGTATACTATTTGTGTTCTCCATAGAGTCCCGGTACACTTCAGTTAATTCATTTTTGACCCCTTACTTAATACACAGTGTGTTTACTTACAGATTTGTAGACATATTCTAGCTACTACAAATGAGGTAAACCATGAAACCTGTATTTCTCTTGGTCTGGCTTACTGACCTTAATATAATTTTTTCCATCTTTCCATTTCCTAACAATATCATTCTTTCTGATGGATGAGTAGAGTTCCATTGTATATATGTACCACATTTTCTTGATCCATTCCTCCACTGAGGGGCATCTGGCCTGGTTCCATATCTTGATTATTGTGAGTAATTCTGCAATGAATATGATTGTACTGGTAGCTTTAGTGTGGTCTTGTTTATGCTCTGTTGGGTGAGCCTCCTTACTGATTTCCAGGGTAGCTACAGTAATTGACATTCCTACCAACAGTATAAAAAAGTCCCAATTTCCTGTTTGCTCAGATGATCATTTTCTCCACATGATTGCTTGTTTTCTCGATGATTGCTATTCTGAGTGGTTGAGATAGACGCTCAAGGATGTTTTGATTTGCAATTCCTTTGTGGCTAAGGCTGTTGAACATTTCTTTATGTATTAATTAGCTATTTGTAGTTCTTTGAAAAACTGCTTATATGCCCATTTATTTATTGAATTATTTATCCTTTTACTGTTTAATTTTTTGAATCATTTTATACATTCTAGACTTAATCCTTTATCTCAAAGGTTTTCTCTAATTGTATAGATTTTCTTCTAACTTTGGTCATTGTTTCCTTTTTAAAATTTGATACAATCACATTTTTAAATTCCTTTTCTGAGCAATGGGGCTTCTATTTAGAAAGATGTTACCTATGCCTTGATAAGCAAGATCACTTCAACTATTTTCAATCAGGGAAATAGTCCCTTAATGATGTCATTTATCACCAAAGAGGTCTGAGATCATAGCTTATTTTCCAGTTGGGTTAAGGGAAGTTATTTTGCTGCAGCCAGGATGAGTTTCAAATTCCACATAGCAGAGGGTTCTTTGAGTCCTTGCCCTTGTCCTCGGCTCTTGTTCCACTGGTTGAGGCCAAGATGTCATGTTAATCATGCACGTCTCCTCAAGCCACTGGTGAAATATTTTGACTGTCAACCCCTCTAATTCCTGTATTTTATCAAAACAAAGATGTAACAAATGAGCACATGCAAATTGTTTTTAAAGTCTATTGGTTGTAGAGCTACCATGAACATTTTGAATTGTGATTTGGTAGATGGTTCTAACTTTCCCCAGTACAGGTAGCACAGAACTGTGTTCACTATCAACTCCAAGTGAATTTTTACACATGCTTAACTGAACCCAATATTTTGCCTTGTCTTGTTTAGTTTTGTCTAGATGCTTCAAGTACATTGACTTGATTTTTTTTTTTCACAGTGAGGGTCTCAGACAGTCAGATGTTTCTGTTTCCTGTTGCATATGCTTGTGCATGAATGTTTCAATGACTAAATCATTGAATTGATCTTTTTTGGTCAAGAACAGTCAAACACCAGAAAAATTATCATTGAACTGTATGTGTACAAAATGTGAGTATATAACCTGACAATTAGTATATTCTATCCTAAAAGTTGTAAAACTAAAATACTTTTTTAAAAACTAGCATAGTACTTTTAAAACTAGTGCTATAATTATAACTACTTTTAAAAAGTACTTATAAAACTACTTTTAAAAGTAGTCATGTTAGGCCTTAGAATTGGAATGGATATAGATTTCTTTTGATTGATGTGAAATCATCTAAATGTTTTAACAAATGATAACTTATTAATTAGCTCCAATTTTTGATGTATGATTGTAAGTATACATATCACGATATATATGTATATATACACACACTGTGACCTATTCATGAATAGATGAAGTGTGTTATATTATTTAGTGATAAAAATTCTAATTTTTATGTCTCTCAAACAGCTTCAGTGAACTTTCAATATATAGATACAATTTTCCTAATTTTATTAGATTACTGATTTCCATTGGTTAGATAGTAAGTCACTGCTTTCAAGTGCCACAGCCTGATTCATTATTCGATCATTGGATATTTGGGACCTTAATATGGTCTAGACATTCAGGATATAGAAGTAAAGCAGACAAGGTTCCTATCACCATGAAGCTGGTATTCTAGTAAAAGAATATTGACAGCACATAAACTAGTAGATGTAGCAGTTTATTTCAGGTTTTGATAAATCTTTGAGGAAAATAAGGCAGGGTAACAAAAAGAATGGTAAGTCCCTGTGGAAGCACAGTTTTCAAATGATCACTCTGCCCTCTATGAGGAGGGTGGCTGGTGGAAGTAGCTTGTGGTTATTGCAAGCCAGATGGGAAATGAGGGTGGCATAGTTATGACTGAAGCTGTGAAAAGAAGCAGCGGATGGTGTTCAGATGTGGGTATTTGACAGGATAGCAGATGAGGCTAGATGGAATGTGAAAAATAGACAGCAACACATAGCCCTTGTGTCCCCAGATTCCCATGCCAGGCTCCTGAGCTCATATCCTGAATATTCAACCCTAATATCTTTGTCATCTTGGACATGTAATTTCTTTCCATTTTCTGCAATTGTAAAACTAAAGGAGGTGATATTAATAATGTCAACCTTACAGGTTTGTTTTAAGAATTGTGTATGTGTGGGTGTATGTGTGTGTACATGTGTGCACACTCAGCTTTAGAAATGTGTTCAGGAGTTAATACTGCTTATTGTGTACAAATCAGCTCCATATAAAACAAATTCATGAGTGATTGATAAATTCTGGATTTGGAACTTGTTTCACTCAGTGGTTCCATTCATGGAGGTATAGAAGATTGAAGGAGGATAAGGCTGTGAATAGAGGGATGCAGCTAAGAGTTGTGATTAAGATACACTAAGCTGAAGATGCCTGTTAATGAACCAGATTTAGAAGTCTGGAGTTCAGAAGGAAGATCAGAACTGAACTTGAATTTGTTGGTGCAGGTGCTATTTAAAGCCTGGCTGCAGCATGAGCTCACCTAGGAAGACAATATAAAGAGGAAGAGGGTAGAGGGCAAAGGCCTCTCCATTACAGCAAGGTCAGAGAGGGGGAGGAGCCAGGAAATGATTCCAGTGCACACACATCTGGCTTTCACATCATACTGCCTATAGCACTGGAGCCCAGCCAGAGTTCATGCTTTAGAAGGCTCTGCAGACATGAAAGCTTCTTTATACATTGCTAGGAGTGAGGGGCTGTGGCTTCCGGCCTGGACCCTGATGACAGGAATTTTCCATTTATACTTGAGAGTAGCACAAAGAAACTGTGGAATAAGTCTGCTGTTCCATGTGAACCCTAAGAAATTTTTAGTGCAGCCATGGTTACAGTGGGCCCCAAATGCTAGCTCCTTTGCTTTAATTATGTCATTGTGATTGTCTTCTCTCTTTTTGACAGTATGAGATATCTTCAATTTTGCACAGTTGTTTTCGTTCAGAGTTCCAGGACTGAAGAATGGTTCCATAGATACCATTTTATTCATGAGAGTTTGATTTCCAGTGAGTCATCAAACGTTGAGCTAGCCTATGAATGAGGCTAGGAAAGCAAAGTGCTAATGATAGATACACCCTAAAAAACAGAAGCAACAAGGTTGCTGAGATTTTTTTTCTCCAGATTTTTTTATTTAAGATTCAGGAATACATTTTCTTCTCATTTTATTTAGACTTAGCCAAACAAATATAAAGAGTTACCTTATTCTCAACGATCTCTTTATAAAGTACTCAATATTGGTGGAAACCACAGATACATGAATCACAGAAAATATCACTGGAGTTGGGGTGGGGGAGGAGTTGGGAATGTGGCTTAGCGGCCCAGTGCTTGCCTAGCATGCATAAAACCCTAGGTTTGACTCCTCGCACCACATACATAGAAAAAGCCAGAAGTGGCACTGTGGCTCAAGAGGTAGAGGTGCTAGTCTTGAGAAAATTAGAAGAAGAAGAAGGAGAAGGAGAAGGAGAAGGAGAAGAAGCCAGGAACAGTGGTTAGGCCCTGAGGCCCAAGCCCTAGGAAGAAAGAAAGAAAGAAAGAAAGAAAGAAAGAAAGAAAGAAAGAAAGAAAGAAAGAAAGAAAGAAAGAAAGAAAGAAAGAAAGAAAGAAAGAAAGAAAGAAAGAAAGAAAGAAAGAAAGAAAATAAATTAAAATATTACTGGGAAAGGGCAGGACACTGGAAATCTAGACTTGATGTTGTCTGTCACCCATGAGTCTGTGACTTATTTTCCTATTTTTTAACAGCTGTACCAATCCTTTGTAGTTATCAGAGGATGTTTGTATGTAAGACATGTATATGTTTGCATTTGAATGCATGTGTGTAATCAAATATAACACTGTCTGGATGTGAGGGCGATCTGGCTGTGACGTGTCACCCGATTGGTCGCCAGGGATGATTCGGCTGATCTGGCTGGTTAGGCGGGTGTCCCCTTCCTCTCTCACTGCTCATGCGCGCGTCCCTCCCGAAGCTGCGGTCAAAGAGGACGACCATCCCCGATAGAGGAGGATGAGTCTTAGGTCAAGGGTACACGAGTAGCTGCACTCCCCTGCTAGAACCTCCAAACAAGCTCTCAAATATAACACTGTAGGTGGCAGAAAGAACTAAGTAAGTGTATTAACTGTAACTATATTAATTAATAAATTAATACTAATTAACTATATGAATACTCATTATATCATTGTTGTTGCCTCAGCGCCTCATATCATCTCTCTTTTTTAATGAATAATACTTAGGAAACTGAATGGAACAATGATAACAGAAATGATATTTCCAAGAAAACAACTGATTCAAGCAAACCAGAAGTTTAATGCATAATAACATTATATTTAGATCACCTAGTTTCTCATTAGCTCTTCCAGTTTTCCCCAACAGATGCATCTGTGAGCTGTTGAAAATGATGTAATTCCAGCTCACTTAGGGGCTTTGGGGCTCACAGAGAACAGATTGCTGTCTTACATAGTTGCAACCAGTAGCCTCCTGATCATTTGTCTTAAGAAAGCAATCTAGAATTTCACAGCAAATGGTTGTTTACAATGTTAGCATTGCTCCCTGTGCTAAGCCAGGGTGAATTCCTGGTTAAAGCTGTTATCATTTTATCAATAACTTCCCGACATGGTTCATACAGTTGTTGAGCAGAATCCTCCACATTACACGGAACTGGGTTGTCCTTGTGAGCATAATTGTTATTTCCCATAAGGTACTGCAAAGCAAAAGTCATACTGAAAAATTATGTATACATATGTATGTATATGTAATTCAAGTTTGTATGGTTTCTCCAAGAAATGCTAGGTGTCAAATGCATATCTTCAAGTAAGAACTGTCACCTAGTTATTATGGTGGTACTCAGCTGCAATCTCAGTGACTTGGAAGGTGGACATAGGAGGATTGTAAATTCCAGGTCAGCCTGGCCAAAGATAGCAAGACCCTATCTTAAGAGTGAAAGCAAGAACTTGAAGGGATAAGATGTAAGCTAAAGTGGTACAGTGCTTGTCTTGTAAATCCAAGGATCTAGGTTCAAGCCCCAATCCCACCCCCAAAAAGTTTCCTCTTTGTTCTGTTTGATTAATTATTTTTGTTGCAAAATTGGATAGAAGGAAACCTGGAATTGTGGCTTCTCCGTACATAACAAATGCTCCTTCTCTTTGAAGTGTTTGTTAGATACAATCAGGAGTATGTAGACACATTAAGTCCGCTATGGTAGACTCACTTTTCTCATTATTGAATGAACTTTTCAATTACTTTATATGCAATACAAAATATTGAGAAATAGTACCTGCTTTAATACTATGCATTCACACACTAGTACTGAGTGAATGTGCCTTATTTCTCATCTCCCCATATCTAAACCTTTCACTCCAACTCTGATTCTGAGAACCACATAATCAGTAGAGGAAATTATCTTCGAGATGATTTTGTGTTTAAATGTTTTTGTTGCAAAGAAAGGGCTCCATATAACATTTTGTGTATCCTGGTATATTGTCTAACAAGCTAGTGTTTTGATCTTTCTATTTCAATTAATTTTCTATAATTGATTAATTCCTTTTTACAAGTATAAAAAAATTAACTGTGGCCCAGGCACTGAATTACTCCTTCAAGTGAAAGTTCATTATCATCATGCTTTCATTGAGGCTGGGGGCTCAAGCTGAGAGAAAAACTGATTTAGTGACCTATATAAGTGACAATTACTATTTATCTTTCTTTACTCTTCATAACAAACTTCTAGATTTCCCCTGTCAGAAAACACATCTGGGTCTGAGGGCATGGTTTATGTGGTAGAGTACTTGCTTAGCACATCTGAGGCCCTGAGTTCAATCCCCAGGATTGAAGAAGGAACAGAGAAGAGGAGTATAGCACAGCAGAGCAAGAGAGGCAAGGCAAGTGGTCCCTATGAGCTGAACATGGAAATGCACACCTAGCACTTGGGAAGTTGAGACAGGTGGAGGAGTTTAAGGTCAGCATGAACTACATAACAAGATCCTGTCAGAAGGGGCTTCATGTAATACTTACCAATACACACACACACACACACACACACACACACACAGTGCTTTGACCAAATTTACCCCATCTGTATTACTGTGTGTGTATGCAAATGTGCGTGTGTGTGTTTGTGTCTGTGTGTGCATGTATGCACTCCAATCATGAGACTTAAACTCAGGGCATGGGCATTATCCCTGAACTTGCTTAAGGCTAACACTCTACCACTTGAGCCACAGGCCACACAGCTCTGCTTCTGTCATTTCAGTGTTTAATTAGAGATAAGAGTCTCACAGATTTTCGGCCCAAGCTTTTTCTTTTGGGTGGTGTTCCTTGTGTTATTTTCGTGTATGTGTGTGTGTATGTGTGTGTGTGTGTGTGTGTATAACATCTTCTTTAATATTTATGAGGGAGTTATTTAGAAATGATTATTTAAAATTTCTAAATTATGAGAAGTAGATTGCTTTCTTTTTACTACCAATTTCCAATTTTAACTCGTATTCAGTGCATATTTTTCTATATAGTTTTGTAAAACAGCCTATGGCTAAATTTTATTCTTAATTCAATCATACAATGCCTTTTAGCTGCTGCTTTTTAGCTGCTTATGAGTATATGTATGTAATAATGTGTGTGTGTGTGTGTGTGCGCAGAGAGAGAAAAAGATTTGTATTTGTCTTTTTTCTTCACTTTTTTACATTTTCTGCTTTTTGCGTGATGGATGAATGTTTCAATTAATTTTCTCCCTTCTGGCTTGGATATTGAGCATTTCCTCCTATGGTCTTATGATTTTAGCATATCACTGTGGAATTAAGATAAATAAGTTTACATGTATTCTGTATTCTCTCCAGAATAATAAGAACTTATTTAAGTCATCTTAAAGTGAGACTGTGTCCATGCTTACCAGTATGGAATTACTGTCCTTATCTCATCTCTACTGTTTTTTAAACCAAAGCTATTATCTCTGAAGAATTTTTAGCAATGCTTATGTAAATGTATCTTGTGTTTTCAAATTTGCTTAACATTGCTCTTGACACTTCATTTTTTTCCTTTTTAGGTTCCCATTCAAACTTAGAGACTTTGCAAATGGTAAATACAATCCAAGTTTAGACTGAAAATGTTCTATTTAACCCTCAACCTTGAATGATAATTTAGCATTTGACAGAATTCAGTAAGTTCCAGTCATTTATTTTCTCCCAAAGCTTTGAAAATGATATTCACTTGCCATTTTATCTCTCTTGTTGCTGACAAAAATCCTGTGCAGCTAACTGACATGACTTCGTGGCAATATTTCCTTTCTGCTTTTCTCTGAGAAAGTTCAGGTCTTCTCTAAATCAGCTCCAAGACAAAGTCTAAATAGCAAAGGCCCCTGAGGGGAAGTGCCTGTGGAGGTTGAAGGAACAGGGAGGAGGAGGTAGAACCAACAGCCACAGATCACAGTGCAGATTTTCTGACATCATGAAAGGGGAAGGAAAAGAAAGAGGTTTGGTGCAGGGAAAGGCTTAGCTGCTGCCCAAGAACCACAAGTCAACACATGGGGTCTCAGAGGGACAAATACCTGACAGGAGAGTTTGTCACAGGACAAGAAGGCCCACAGTGTATTCCTCCATCGTGCCCTGGGCTCCATGAACACACTAGGGTTCCCATGGCTGGTGTCCGTTGCCTACCTGCACATTTTGCAGCACCTGTATTAAGGGGTCAGCTGAGAGTTCATGGAAATATCTAGATTTATGTGTGTTTATCCTGCTTTATACTCTAATACTTTATCTCTCCTAATCCCTGTGTCTCCTATGTTATACTTCATTAATACTGGTGAGATTTTACCCATTCTTTCTTTAAAAAAATTTTATTTCTTACCTACTGTCACTTTCCTGAATTTGTTTTTGTAATTAATTAATTTATTGTCAAAGTGATGTACAGGGCTGGGGATATGGCCTAGTGGCAAGAGTGCTTGCCTTGTATACATGAGGCCCTGGGTTCAATTCCTCAGCACCACATATACAGAAACGGCTGTGGGTCAAGTGGCAGAGTGCTAGCCTTGAGCAAAAAGAAGCCAGGGACAGTGCTCAGGCCCTGAGTCCAAGCCCCAGGACTGGCCAAAAAAAAGTGATGTACATAAGGCAGTGAGCACATTTTTTTAATCAAACTTGTTATCTCCTACCTCCCCAGTGCCCTCCCCCGACCACACTGAGTTGTACAGTTGATTTACTTCATATTGTCTTATAAGTATTGCAGTTGCACTGGTTCACCTTTTACCCTTTGTCTCTCCATTTTGATGTTTCCCTTTCCTAGTTCCGATAAACATATATAAAATAACTAGGGTACCAAAAATCAGTTACACTGACATCAGGGGTAAAACACTAGGGAAGAAAGACAAAAGAAAAATGCATAATTTCACAGGGTACATTGACAATAACAAAAACAATGATAAGCCACTTATTTCCATAACTTTGGAGTTCATTTCACTTTGCATCATCTTATGTGTTCATATGTACATGGCTATTGCACTATTGTGATCTTCTAGGACTGTTCTAGATTTGTACTAATTATTTCCTGTGAGGGAAACCATAGAGTCTATGTTTCTTTGGGTCTGGCTCACTTCACTTAATATGATTTTTTTTTCTAAGTCTTTCCATTTCCTTAGGAATGGGGCAATGTGATTCTCTCTGATGGAAGCATAGAGTTCCATTGTGTATATGTACCACAATTTCTTGATCCATTCATCTACTTAGGAACATCTGGGCTGGTTCCATATTTTAGCAATGGTAAATTGTGCTGTGATGAACATAGCTGTGCTGGTGGCTTTAGTGTGGTCTTGCTTGTAATCCTTTGGGTAGATGCCCAAAAGCAGTGTTGCTGGGTCATAGGGGAACACTATGTTTAGCCTTTTGAGAAACCTCCACACTGCTTTCTAGAGTAGTTGAACAAGTGTATACTTCTACCAACAGTGTAGTAAGGTTCCCTTTTGGCCACATCCCCGCTAGCATCTGTTGTTATTAGTTCTCTTGATAATGGCCATTCTTACTGGGATAAGGTAGAATCTCAGTTTTGTTTTGATTTGCATTTCTTTTATGGCCTGTGATGTAGAGCACTTCTTCATGTGTCTCTTGGCCCTTCTCATTTCCTTGTCAGAGAAGTCTCTTTTTAGGTCTTTAGCCTGTTTGTTGAGGGGGCCATTGGTTCTTTGATGATTTGTTTGGGGGGAACTTATTTTTTTAGTTCTAGGTATATTTTACATATGAGGCCCTTGTCTGTTGTATGGCCAGTGAAGATCTCCCAATCTGAGGACTGCTATTTATTTTGTAAGCTCTGCAGTTTGATGCAATCCCATTTGTCTAACCTTTCTTTGATTTGTTGCATTTCTGGGCTTTTATTAAAGAAGTTTCATCCTGTGCCAAGGAGCCCAAGTGTGTCTCCTATTCCTTCTTGTAGTGTTTTCAGGGTATCTGCTTTTACTTCAAGGTCTTTGATCCAATTAGAATTGATTCTGGTACATGATGATATCAAAGGATCTAGCTTTAGTATGTTACAGGTGTTGAACCAGTACCATTTGTTGAAAAGGCTGTCTTTCTTCCATCTTATTTTTTAGCTCCTTTATCAAAGATTAAGTAGCCATAGTTCTATGGGTTCATTTCTGGGTCTTCAGATCTATTTCATTGGTCCTCAGGCCTGTTTTTGTCCCACTAACAAGCTGTTTTTATTACTATTGCTTTGTAACAGAGTTTGAAGTTTAGTATTGATATTCCTCCAGCACTGTTCTTCCTGCTAAGGATTTTTTTTGTTCTTCAGGGTTTATTATTGCACCATATGAATTTCTGGATTGCTTCACCTATTTTATTTAAAAAAATGGTGTTGGGATATTGATGGGTATTGCATTGAATTTGTAGGTCACCTTTGGCAGCATTGCCATTTTCATGATGTTAATCCTTCCATTCTAGGAGCATGGAAGGTTTGTCCATTCTCTGCTTTAATTTCCTTTTTCAGTTTTTTAACATTTTCATCGTAGAGGTCTTTCACTTCTATAGTTAAGGTTATTCCTAAGTATTTTATGTTTTTTTGAGGCTAGTGCAAAAGGAGTTGCTTTCCTAATTTCAGCCTCGCTGTTCACATTGTTGGCATACACAAAAGCTATTGATTTTTTGAGGATTTATTTTGTACTCTGCTACTTTGCCAAAGTTTTGGATCAGCTCAAGTAACTTGGGAGTAGAGTCTATGGGGTACTTTAAATACAGGATCATGTCATCTGCACAGACAGCGAGTTTTAATTCATCTTTCCCTATTTGAATCACCTTTATATCTGCCTCTTGCCTTATTGCTCTTGCTAGGAATTCTAGTACTATGTTGAAGAGGAGTGGAGAAAGCAGACATCCTTGTCTCGCTCCTGATTTTAAAGGAAATGGCATTAACTTTTCTCCATTAAGTATAATGCAAGCTGTAGGTTTGCCATATATCTTTTATTATATTCCGGAATGTTCCCTGGATTCCTAGTTTCTCCGAAGTTTTCATCATAAATGGGTGTTGGATTTTGTCAAATGCTTTCTCTCTCTGCATCTACTTTTCTGAATTTTGATTACAGTTTATGTCCACTAGTCACATTCCAGCAAACATTTTAGCCTGCTTCTTATTTTTTATCTTATGTCATCGTAAAAATTTTGCATGGATTTCTCTTCCTGTTCAAAACTCTTTTGAGCTATATATCTAAAATATTTTTATCTGTACTTGAGTTTTCATTTTCTATCACTATATATCTCACTTCTGGAAGACATATTTGTTTTTCAAAAATATTCAACTGATGCCTATTTCAGAGTACCATTGTTTTTTTAAATTTATATTCATTATCTTTAAATAGTTACACAAAAGGGTTTCCATTCAACATGTCAGTCAATTTTTGTGTGGAATGCATCTTGTGCATTGGCATGAAAATTGATGTCCACCTTGTATACATAAATTGAGTACCATTCATACTATACAATTTTAATCCTCTCATTTATCCCCAGCACTTTTTAGCATGCTTATTTTGAATGGTTTTTTCCCTTTGGTGGAAGCGGAGATGGAGGTTGATCCTGGAGCTTGAACTCAGGGCCTGGGCTCTGTTCCTGAACATTTTGGCTCAAGACTAGCACTCTACCACTTGAGCCACAAAGCTCCACTTCTGGTTTTTGGTGGTTAATTAGAAATAAGAGTTTCACAGACCTTCCTGCCCAAACTAGCTTTAAATCACAATCCTCAGATCTCAGCTTCCTGAGTGGTAAGATTACAGGTGTGAGCCTCCAGCATCTGGCTATATTTTATGGATTCTTTCAAATTGTTCTGTTTATTTATGTTTTCATTCTCCTGTATGCTGACTAGGTGAATTTGTTTGCTTTGATATTATTTTTTAATTATTTACTTAATATTAAACAGAAGTTTTTTTTTGTCTCTTAGCTATTTCATACTTGCTTCCAAATAGTGTCTCAAACATTTTGTCTTTCTAATACCAATTTACACATTAATTTTTCACATTTAGATTTCAATGCTATTCAGACACCAAGCTTGGTCTTGGTTTTTAATTTCTCAATTAAGGTATTTGTTTGGTGGAATACGCTTTTTTTATTCCCCTATTTCTATGTTAGAGTAAAATAAATTGGTTTGTCACTTCCTTATAATGATGAGCCAAGCACTGTTACTTCTGCAGCCCTGAACTGTGATAGTACAAGGCTCTTGCATCTTGTTTTCTTCACTTGGGCCTTGAGTAGATATAAACACCCTGATCTTGTGCCTGAGGTCCCAGAAGTCATTAGCTTCTTCCTTAGTTTTGGTTTCCTCAGAAGTAGATTCTGAAGAGAACTCAGAATAGTCTCCTTGGTATGTGCATAGAACTCCACTGGTTCAGAGAGGATGAAAGGAGAAAGGAGACTAGTATAATGTAATTTCCAGTCATTGATCTAAGTAGATGAGTGAAATAGGAAGTCAGGTAATAGTACCTGGTTGTGTATTAACTTACCCAGGGGCTTAAAGGAGCTTATCTTCTTTTCTAGGGAGTCTTGGAGGGAGGGTTGTGAAAGTGATGACATCTTTTATGGCACATTTTCAGCATGCCAGATGCAAACCAGAACAGGCTTCTAGAATTCTCAGGAAGGAAAATCCCAAGAGAAGCGGATCTTGGCAGTTGAATGTCAGCAAAACCCAAAAAGCCCAAAGATGTAGGCCAAGAAATCACATCCTCAGGTGCCATGCCCTGTTACTTAAGTTCTCTCATGTCTGTGATGCTTAGATTTTAGTTCGCTCTTTGATTTGACACTTAGAAAATTGCTTTGTTTTGCGTTTCACAGGGTTTACATTTTTTTACATATTTTACTAGTCCTTGAAAAAAAAAGTATGTATTTAGTTACAAAGAGGCCTACTAAGACAATTTTTCACATTGCTGGAAACTAAATTCTGAGGTGTTTTAATAGTTATAAAATAAAGTTGTAGTTAGGTGTAATGGCACAAGTTTGCAATCCTAGTTGCTCTGGAGGTGAAGACAGGAGGATCATGTTCAAGGGCAGCTGAGACATTAGTGAGACCTCGTCACACAACAAAACATAAGCATACGAACTGGATTTTTTTTTTCTCAAAGTGGCTTAGCATGCCAAAGACCTTAAGTTCAATCCCCAATAAGATCATACTAAATAAATACACTACACAACTTTTAATACTTTCTGTACATGTGATTTTACTCCATTCTTTTTGTTTTTCCAAGATAGTATAAATACTTGTTTCTAGGATATCACTATTACAAAAAAAAAAATGCAGTAAACCTTATTTTGTCTGTAATATTGTATAGTTAGTTATACTAGTATGTCTCTACTAAACATCAATATCCTAACATTTTTGACCCATGTATAAAAAATTACTAGTATTAGAATGAATGAGTCAAAGTTTTTATGACATTGAAATTTCAACAGGGGCTGGGAATATGGCCTAGTGGCAAGAGTGCTTGCCTTGTATACATGAAGCCCTAGGTTCGATTCCTCAGTACCATATATTTAGAAAATGGCCAAGAGTGGCGCTGTGGTTCAAGTGGCAGAGTGCTAGCCATGAGCAAAAAGAAGCCAGGGACAGTGCTCAGGCCCTGAGTCCAAGCCCCAAGACTGGCAAAAAAAAAAAAAAAAGAAAAGAAAAAAAAAGAAATTTTAACAGATCTAACTGAATTATTTTTTGTTATATTTTATTCTTACCTACCACATGGAGAATATATTTTACTCTACTCTCACCAAAAATCAATCTGATGATTATTTGATGATCTTATTGAATCAAAATTGATAGATGACTTAATTTGTTTTACTTTAATCATCAGGGACAATAAGCTATTTTATATATTTCGGATTATTTTATATGCACTTTTCTGATTTTTGCTCATATTTTTATTAACTTGTTTTTAAAATTTGAATCCTAAAGACTTCTGAACACTAGCCCATAGTCATGTATTTTAAGTGTGTCTTTTGAAGTTTATATATATATATATCATCTTTTGAATTAGTTTATTGTGTTTTATTGCCCATGTAAAATCTGATATAACAAGATTCATCCAGTTTTTGGTTTTGTGGTTTCTCATTTTCATATCATGTATTCAAAGACCCTACCATAATTAGAAATTATAGAAATAATTTAAGCAGTTATTAAATGCTTACTATGAGTTGGGCATGTCATAGCATTCAGGGTAAGGAACAAAGATGAATAAGAAACTCTATTGCTCCAAAGATATCGTATTAAATATAAAATATTTTGTTCTGTGGAAGGAATGAGGTAAATAGACTTTTTCTACTCCACAAATAAACAGAGAACAGATAACAATTTTCCAAACTTAGGTGTCATTTTTTTAAAGAAAAACTTAAACTAGTCAAAACATCAACAAGTATAGTAAATAATAATATTTAGAAATAATCAGCAAGAAACCCAGGCCTAGAATTCAAGGTCTGTTTACACAGTGATACTGTAAGACTGCCACTTCTTTATTAGCTGAAGCAAATTCTGTAGGACTCAGAAAGATATTTTTAATGTACTTTTTTCAAGTGGTTATCCAATACTCAACTCACCTACATTTTTCTTTACTAACATTTTTAAATACTAAGTATAATTATCAGATTTTGCTAAATATTGATATAAGAGCAATAATGTTGGAAATATAATCTCTCACATCAAGAAAATATAGTTGGAGAAGAAAAAATACCTTGAAGACAGAAAACAAATGCAAGACAGAACTTTGGTGTGTGTACACACTAGCAGAGGTTAGGAAAAGGAAACTTCCAGTCCTCGTGACAATCAATAGAATGTCTTCTAACCCAATGTAGAGATTCCTTAAGTTACAATCTTGTAGCTTATCTTGGCATTTGCTGACATGAGGATTGCTTAAACATTGAAAAACTACAAATACAAATTACATTTCATAGATATAAAATTTTGTAAATATAAGCATATATATGCTGAGAAGTTAAAGAAAAAGAGCAACCCCACCTCTTGTTGATTTCTTTTTAATCTTCATGAGCAGGTTAGGAAGGCAGCTGCTCTACCAAAATCACCTCTCTTTTTTCATAATGAAGCATCACCCACAAACCACATACTAATATTGCTGATACTCACCCCCTTCCCACCAACACATGCCAGCCTGACCCTCCTCAGCTTGCTTTGCTTAAAAGTGAATGGGGTTTCTGATGGAGACCAGAGGGGCCTCAGATAATTCACCAAACAAACTGTCTGCCTAGGAACTCTAAGCACTGGGGGCCCTTGTGCTTTGGAAGCATGAATGTTAGTGAATGACTTAAGGTCTCTTGAGTCTCTGCATCCAGCCAATATTGATTGCATTGCTGCCCACAAGCCAAGTACCATATGTTTAAATGGATGGAGCCAAGCAGCATATATTGAATGTGTTAGGGAAGAAACATCTCAGGCAGGAGTATGATGGGTTGGGATGGTAGTTGGATGTGCAGAGCTAAGGATGACATCACAGTGGTTTGGTGGCTGAAGGAGGCTTCAGGTTGGAAATAGAAAACCTGAGTGACACAGGACTGGAGGCAATGCTCAGTAGCATCTCTGTGAGCATGATTAGGTACATTTGTCCTTACTCCCTTCTGGAATGTAAGACAGAACCTGGAAGTGATCTTCCCTTAGATCCAGAAGTTGAGGTAGGTAAAGGAAGCTAAAAGCAAGATTTCTAAATTAAGCTAAAACAAAGCAAAGCAAAACAACAACAACAAAAATCTGTTCAGCAAAAGAGATTTCAAAGTGCTCAGCTGAGTGATTTCCATATGCGACTGGGGAAGAGAGACAGTTGCACAGGTAAGGATGAAGTAGGGAAGAAGAAAGCCATTGCAATCATAATACTAGAGCTCAGCAAATGGATCAACAAAATTGTAAGCTTGCGAATAGTGCTAATCCCAGATATGGTGAAGTAGTAGCTTTTATTTTCCAGGCAATAGTCATGTCAGGATAAGACTCAGGCCATGTTTAATGTTGCACATTTACCTCTGTTTGTATATTTCGGAGCTTGAAAATACCAACACCCCATGTGGGGCAGTATGCAGCATGTGTTTTTATTTGCTTGTAAGTTCTGGAATCTCTACATGCTCTGCTCTGTGCTGTTGTATAAGGCTAGTTGGAGGCATATCTCTGACAGTGTCTCTGCTGGAATAACAATTTGACTAAAACAAAATAGTAAGGTCATTGCTGGAATCTGTATACTAATAGCAAGGTCCTGTAATGTGTTTTTAATAACAAATACCTATCACAATGACCTGCTAATCTAGAACAGCCCCAGGCCTAAAAACGTTAAGGGGATATAAACTAATAAAGCCAAGGCAGAGTTTACTATAAATAAAGAAATTTTCTCAGACACCAGAATTGAATCCATTTGCAAGTCATTATCATCTCTGTAGATTTTCCCTTGTTTTTTTCCACATTATGTGAGATTTTACTTCAGTAAACTTAAAATACTCTAGATGAATACAGTTGAAGTAGTCACACTGGGCAACTGAAATAATTTGTACAATTCTCTTTCTTAGATATAATTTTATTTTTCAAAAGAATAAATTTGAAAATTTGTTGAAAACAAACTTGAGGGGAAATATATTTGTTTTCATCTCTTCTGTCCTCCCAAGTACTTTTTAATATGTGAACCAGGTTTAAGTCAACTATAATCTTTGTGTACAGAGGTAAAACTTATTTTTGCTAAATTTTTTATAAGACAATTTGGAGCCATTCTTTAATTCAAACAAATTTGCAAGAAGTGATTAGATTTTGAATAAGAAGTGAGGCCAAAAGGAGCAGCTGGCTGGATTTTCTGTGGGAATCACCCATGCTTTTTGGTATAAATCTGTTGCCAATTCTACTGATTCACAGCACAGTAAGTTTTTGTTTATTAGCATGCAATGTGACCACCTAGCAACAAGGACATCAGTTAAATGTCTTCTCTTTATTCTAAGCTATTATGTATTTCATGTCTAAAGTCCTCAAATGAGCAGAATATTTTCATCTTTCTTTCACTCTCTGTGTTGTTCCCACTTCTGGCCCTTTTATTTCTTTCTCCTAAATATCAAATCATAGTTCACAGTGTTTCTTTTGTTTTGGACATTCTCAATTTCTCTCTTTGGATTCCTCAATTCTTCTGCAACTTTTCCCATGTTTTTCAATTTAAACTTTATTTGATAAGTACATAATCTTCATAAATGGAACAGGTAGATTCTAAGTCTTTTGCCCCAAATATGTCCATGTGTAGAGATTTTTCACTTCTCAAATGAAATGATAATGATGATGATGAGAGGAGGAGGAGGATGGTGAGAACGATAATGACTTAAGTGTTCACTGTCTACAGTGTCCTCCCAATTTTAAGCAGGCTTTTTTTTATTTTGTTTTTCCTGCATATACCACTACACTTTGAAGGTTCTTTATTTCATTTGATTCATACTTTTTATAGTATTAATGAGGTACAGTCTATAGTGACAATGCTGGATTATCATGTTTTCCTGTATAAATACTTCTGATGACCAAAGGAGACTTCCATAGTTCCCTACATATGCAATAGTTCAATAATTCCAGTCATTGTAACGCCTGCCTCTGCATACAGCTGAAAGCCACGTGCATCTATCATTATCAGTGCAATGGAGAACAAACATGGCCTCTCTTTCACAAGGCAGATATTGAAATATAAAAAAGTAATTCCTTCTTCAGATTAATTTATCCCTTTCCCTACCCTTAGAGTCAAATATTCTGCACCTGCCTGGAGAATTTGGTTTTTTTTCTCACTACTACCATCTTAGTCCTGAACCACCAAACTACATCTTTATGAGTCTGTCTAATGAATGGTGAGCATCTTTTCAATGGTTCCCAACAGAATATCAGTCTATTCTACCTACAACTATTTGAAATCTCATTTTTCTTATTCTACCCTTTCAGAAATCCATTGCTTACTTCTATTTATAAACTCTTGTCTTTAAATGTTTATAAACATTGAGAAGAAGGAAATAATAGGCTGGGGATATGGCCTAGTGGCAAGAGTGCTTGACTCGTGTACATGAGGCCCTGGGTTCAATTCCCCAGCACCACATATACAGAAAACGGCCAGAAATGCCGCTGTGACTCAAGTGGCAGTGTACTAGCCTTGAGCAAAAAAGAAGCCAGGGACAGTGCTCAGGCCCTGAGTCCAAGCCCCAGAACTGCCCCCCCCCCAAAAAAAAGAAGGAAATAATAGACCTCTGGAGAGGTTAACATTTGTGACAAAAATGAAATACAGACAATCCGATATTAGATGTAAAGAACCCCATTCCAAGGAATTATGCTTTGAAAGGAGATTATTTAAAGAGAAGTCACTTGCTACTAAAAGACTTGTTGGAAAGAGAACATGAGAGAACTTGTATAATGCTATGGGATAAGCAGAAGAAAGAGCCTATGATATCAAGTGATGGACCTGGGGACACTTACGGGATAGAAGAGCATACCTAAGTCCAATCAATTGTTGCTCAGGGTTGTTTGGATATGGTGCTCTGAAGAAACCTTATTTAATCACAGGCATCCAGAGACAGTTTGATTATGCATTAAAACTTAGTCTATAGTTGAGGGAGAGTTCTTAAGGTAGAGAGTTTTATCGGCTTTCAGTTATCCACATAATCTGACTCAATGAAGTTTGCTGCTAGTTTCCTGCCTATCCTAATGTTAACTCCCACTGTGTTTTATGGAATATGCAATGGCCTTATATCTATCAGGTGATAGCTGTCTTTGCTAAAGAGTGCACCAAAAGAAACAAAAAGAGATGAGGAGAGGGTACTTTTAAGGATGTTGGCAGGCATCGTTTTCTGTAGTCATCATGAAACTCCTGAGTATAGAGTTTTGATTCAATCACACATCTATTGTGAAGATATGTAAGAACCCAGGGAACTTGGCAAGATAGTAACATTTTAAAATTTATCTTTATTCCTTTTTACCCTCATTTTTCCTTTCTACATTCTTTTTTTTTTTTTTTTTTTTTTTTTTTTGCCAGTCCTGGAGCTTGGACTCACCGCTGTCCCTGGTTTCTTTTTGCTCAAAGCTAGCACTCTACCTCTTGAGCCACAGGGCCACTTCAAGCTTTTTCTGTTTATGTAGTACTGAGGAATTGAACCCAGAGCTTTGTGCATGCTAGGCAAGCACTCTACTGCTAAGCGACATTCCCAGTCTGCCTTTTCTACATTCTTTTTCACACAAATGCTTCCTGAGCATTTATACTGTGCCAGACTCTAGACCAGGAGTTGGGGATAAAAACAAATGGTCTTGCCCTTTAGCATTTTTTAATCTTTAAACAGGTTAATTGTACAGACTTAAGAGAAAAGAATCCTTCCCTAGTCTGGAACTCTACCAGAAAAACCATGAGAACATGGAAGAATATGAGTAACTACAAGTTTGATTACATAATGTGACTAACACAGTATTAACAAAGAAAAGATGCTAAATATAAATTTATTTAAATTCAATGTGCTGTATTTTGCTTTCAGAATTATTAAGCAAAGTCTTGCACTTAGTAATTATCCAATATATGGAAAATATCTAATTAGGTCTTACTGTATATTGAAAGAGTTTAATTATAGGTACTAATTTACATCCTTTAAATTATCTACATTGGGGAAACTTTTGTTGGTCTAAATAAGCATTAACTATTGACAGTTACCTTGGTGTTATCGTGTGTGTGTGTGTGTGTGTGTGTGTGTGTGTGTGTGTATGAGATTGAACCCAGGGTTTTGCACATGCTAAGCAAATATTCTACCACTTGAGTTATGCCTCCAGTCTTTTTGTTGTGTCTTTGTGTATGAGAAGAGTCTTAGCATTTCCTTTTGCCAAAGCTGTCCTGGAATTTCCTGGTAGATTATATGTGTATAATCTATGAGTATTCTTGATGAGAACTTAGAAACATTAATTTACTTATTATTTCATTTAGGCTGCATGAACTAAAAAGTAATATGATTTCCTTGCCCATAATAAGAATCAAATAACAAGAGAAAAGCCTAACAAATATATTTAATAAAATTTTACATGACAGAAGATCCTTCAGAAATGAAGACCCGAGACCCAGAGAAAACTGTTTGTTTTTGCTAGGTCTCATAATAAAAGAAGTAGCTAGTTGTGGAAAACATAACTGGGCAAAAGTATATGATCTAATGGTCATAAAATGAGAGAGTAACCCAACCAGATTTTCTTGTTCAGATTCTGTATAGCATTTCTTCCCTCTAGGATATGGGCAGGACCCCTCTAGAACAAGGTCCTTATGATCTTTTTTGTTCAGGCAAGTTATGTCAGAGAATTTCTTTATGACTATGCTTCACACCAATAGCTAGAAGGAAAGAGCCTCCTTCTTGCTTCTAATGCCTTTCCAGTCCCCTTCAATTCAGAACATGAGAAGGCCCTGCTTTCTGAACCCCAGTGAGACAAATTATATTCATTATCTCCATTTGGAGCTAACTCCTCTGCTCAGCTTAGAAGATACAATGATGGGTGAAGCCTGATAAAGCTCTTGTCCAAAAAAAAAAAAAAAAGAAAGAAAGAAAGAAGAAAAGCTCTTGTCCTCACAATGTTTAGAATCAGAAAAATAAGCTTTAATCAATAATCAAGTAATTAACTATTTTCTTGCCATTGAAGGAAAGTGTTTAAAAAGAGGATATGATATAATTGGAGTGTTTAAGTGCAGAAACAAGTACCAAGTGAGTCAAAAAGTCTTTAGGCAGAGATCCAAAAGCTCTGCCGGAGCTGACCAGTGGGAACAGGCAAGGCAGAGGCACTGCTGAGAGGAACAACATGGACTCAGCTTCAAGAGAGGCAGAAAAGTCCCGTTTTGCTGAGCCCCCAAAAAGAGCCACAGCTAGAGAGAGCCTGATCAAGGCCTAAGTGATAACTTTATAAGTTATATTATGGATGCAAGAATGTAATATAAAAAGAAATACATAATTAAAGGATAATAAGACTGAGGAATACATGTATAAACAAGAGGCAACATGATCAGAATTTTATTTCAGAAAGAAACCTATAGGGAAAGAGGGGAAAGAAGAAATGGAAAGAAGGAGAGAGGAAGATATAAAGGAAGTGAAGGGGAGAGTGGAAAGGGAGAAGGGTAAATGGAAAGAAGGAAAGAGGAGGAAAGGGAAAGGGATTCACACCAGAGAATTGATTGCTCAGTATTGCTTAGATTTGGGGCATGGTTAGCAATTTAAGGTGTCTGTGAAGTAGCCAAGTAAAGTTTTCATGGAAGCAACCAATAAATTGATTGCAATTTTGTGGAGAATTCAGAGTTACAGAAAAACAATTGGGAAATGAACATCATGAATGTGGCACTTGTTGTAAGATAACATAAGTGAGAAAATATAAAGTAAGAAATGAAGGGAATTCCAAACTCAGCTCTGAGAAACTCAACATTTGAAATCAAAGTGCCAATGAGGAAGACAGAGTAGCCAGCAAGATAATGATAAGTAACTAATGTTCAGAAAACAAAAGAACATTTCAACAAGGAAATGAATGAACTTCTATTCATGGTAACCCGATGTTTATATACTCCCTCTCTGAAATGAAGATATAGGTATAAATAGATAATATGCATATGAAAAGATGCTCAATATCATTGACCATCAGGAAACTGAAAACTGAAACCACAACGAGATGCCATTACATACCCATTAAAAACAAGTGTAGTCCAAAAACTCAGGCAATACCAAAAGTTGATGAATATAAAGAGAGCTGGAGTCTTGTTCATAGCTAGTGGAAATGCAAACTAATACAGCTACTGTGGGAAGCAGATTGACAGTTTTTAAAAAAAGACATGGTTATTCATCACACGACCCAGCAATTCCTCTTGGCATCTGTGCAAGAAAAGTGATAAACATGTCCACACAAAGACTTGTATGCAAATGTTCATAAAAGCTTTGTTCACAGCAGCCAACTACTAGAAATTTATCAAATGATAATATAGAGTATCCATACAATAGAACAGGACTCATCACCAGGAAAAGATTAAAATTAAATACCAATACATACAATGACATGACTGATCCTCCAAAAACCTTATGCTAAGTGAAATAAACCAGGTAAGAGACCATGTGTCATCTGATTCCATTATATTAACGGTCTATTGAAGAGCAAGTTTACAAAGACAGGAGCTCTGCAGCTGTTGCCTGGGACAAGACCAGGGTCTGGCTGAAAAATGGCTAATCAGGACTTGAAGGATGACAGAAACATGATAAAAGGTTTGCAGAGATGGTTGAAAGATGAGTTAACTGCAGGTACACGCCAGGAAAAATTTATGGTATGCAAATGTCATTTCAAGTGAACTTTTTATTTAAAAGAAGCTGCTACTCCTTCTTGATGAACCCCATGCCTTTCAAACATCTTAACTTTTGATCGTCTTTATTATGATAGCAATATATTCTGCATGTGTTCTGAGCCCAACTTCAGCTTTAAGTAAAACTTAGCTCTGGAGTTTTCCTGGGAATAAAAACATTTTGATCTTCCATGGATCATATTTAAGTTACAAGTGATTTTTCCTTTTAAAATTTTTATTATAAAGGTGATATACAGAGAGGTTGCAGTTACGTAAGTCAGATACTGAGAACATTTCTTTCTTGACAATGTCACTCCTTTCCTGGCTCTCTCCCCATTTTTCCCTCCCACCCCCACCCACAGTTGTATAGTTCCTTTTCCACATAGTGTCTAGTGAGAACCACTGCTATATTTATTCACCCTTTGTCCCACCTTTTTTGTGCCCCCTCCCAAAGACAGATCAACAAGACATAAAGAAAATAAAAACAGAAACCAAGGGAAAAAACAGCCTCTTGTTCCATTTCTTGGAGTCCATTTAGATATATGAAATTGCAACTTCTTAAGGATGTCTTTAGGTTCTCCCCAGCAATCTGGTTCAGTGAAAGAAGCTCCACCCACAGCTGACCCAGACTTAGGTGAGAGTGTAGGTCTAGCCCGATGTGGATTGTCACTGACCCATGATCAGCCTGAACTGAGAGGACTCTGACACTGGTTTGTCCACTGTCCTGCTTACTGCAGCTATTCAATAGTGCTTTTAGCCCCGGTCTTCACTCCAGTGTGTAAAGAGAACAGGGACATAAGATACCCATGTTTGAGTTGGAAAATTCTAATTTATGTTGCATTATCATGACTCAAAATAATTTAGAAACTCACCCTAATGAAACTGATATTTTTCAAACATGAAGTTAGTTCCCTTGCTGGAGATTTCTGAAGAAATACAACATCAGGACATGATGGAGAAGAATTTCTTAAGAAAATTGTTCTTTACTCTAGATGTGACAGTAATTTTATCAGACAGGTTCTAGGCTTCCCTGTGGTGTTGTGAGCTACCAATGCCCTGTGCTTGCACCGAGGCTGAATAGCAGTTCAGAGCTCATATTGATTTTTTTTCCCACTCTGGTGAATATAAATGATTCATGAGCAGCAGCACTTGTCCTCCTGCAGATAAAACACAAGAATATGTGCACAGCTTCAAAGGTGCAGCTTGACTCCCCTGGCAAGCTCGCAGGAAAACCAGCATTAAATATGCATCATAAACTCTCCAAGGAATCAACACCATCTTCCTTGAGATCATTATGCATCTTTTTTTAAAAAAGAATAGAAGAAGGAGAACCTGGAGATGGATCAAAAGAGTGGCCACAGGAAACTCATCTGCTTGATGCTTCTGTGGATCTACCTACACCAAATCCAGAAAAGCTCAAGAAACTTCTCAAGGGGGCTGGAAGAGAATGCAGATACTGCTGATGGGGAAATGGCTGCTACCCTCTCACAAGGGCAATAGAGGGGTGTTTCTTCTCTATGTGTTCTGAATACTGATTCAGAAGCCAGATCTTCAAGAAATTACTTCCCCCTTAAAAAAAAAAACGAACTATTTATTCACATGCCATTTTATACAAACATCTAGAATATAGAAGAGAGACCTATTTCTCTCTTCCTGCATTCATAAGTCACATGCCCAAGAAGTTTCACTTAATGCACTCCTTAGTATGCCAAGTGTTGCTGCTTTACACAGACTCAAATTGCCCTCCTTTGTGGAGATCCATGTGCCTAGGTTTTCATGGTCTATGGGCTGCAGGTGATGTCCTTGCAAGCACAGTGGGTTTTCTCTCACACACACCAAAGAACAGGAATATTACAACATCTTTCTAATATGAACTCAACTATTATATCATGCCATATTTGAAAACTGTGATTTCAAAGGAACCACTATACTTATTTTCAATATGGGTGCTTAAAGAATAATAATAGTAATAGATAAAAAATAATAATTTGCGGGCTGGGGATATGGCCTAGTGGCAAGAGTGCTTGCCTTGTATACATGAGGCCCTGGGTTCAATTCCTCAGCACCACATATACAGAAAATGGCCAGAAGTGGCGCTGTGGCTCAAGTGACAGAGTGCTAGCCTTGAGCAAAAAGAAGTCAGGGACAGTGCTCAGGCCCTGAGTCCAAGCCCCAGCACTGGCCAAAAAAAGAAAAAAAAAGAAAAAGAAAAAGAATAATTTGTAAAAATGAGACTCATTAGGATGAAAATTTTTGTAGAGGTGAATGCAATAAACGTAGTGGAATCAACCTTGCTACGTTATATTCCCATTCTCTTTCTCGGGGCGGAAGGACTCCTGTAAAGTATTTGGTCGGTCTATACTCAATTGGTGAGAATAGCTCAATTGTACCTGCTTTCAGAAATAAGGGGATAAAAGAGCAATGAATCTAAAGTTATAAAACCAGCAAATACATTTGGTAGCTTGACCCCCAAGAATCCTCAAATGATACTGTTGATTGTTGCTGGTCTTAAGGAAAGACAGTACACTAATTTTATAACAGACTGATATCAAAAAGTACTCAAACCATGTAATGTCTAGTTATTCTATTGGTTTTTTTCCGATGCAAACACACGGGAGTCTTTATTGCAAGCTGGAGCCTGGGCTCACGATTGTCACTGATACAGCGGGTCTGAATCGAGAGCCTAGTTATTCTATTATTATGCTACACTTCTTATGCATTCTGTTTTATATGGATTGGGGTACATGCCATTCCTGGAGCTTGACTGCAGAGCCTCATACTCTCACTTGATTTCTTGCTCATGGCTAGCATTTAACAACTTGAGTCACACCTCCAATCTGGCTTTTTTGCTGGTTAATCAGAGATGGAGTCTCAAGGATTTTTCTGCCTGGGCTAACTTCAAATCATGATCCTCTAGGTCTCAGCTTCCTCCCTAGGCAGCATAACAGATGCAAGCCACCCACATCTGGCTACTTCTTAAATTTTCTAGAGATGTACATGGAATGGAATAGAGCAGTTCTAATCATTAAATAGTTATTTTAATCAGTCATGGCATAGTATCAGGTGAAGTAGATACATTATAACAGCCCACCTCCTCCACGTTATTTATAAAGTATTATACTAAAGTTGGTTGGCATGCGATGTGGTCTGTTACTTATTATAGCCTGTAATAAGGCTATGTACAAAAGATAAGGAAGTGTTCAATTAGCTACACTCTTATGAATTACAATAAGCTATTTCATTATGTCATTATGGGAGATGCTTCATGTATAATTGTATATTTGCAATGGACTAAGCTGAAAATGTGTAAGTCTTCATTCTGTGCTTTGTGCCCATATTCTTATTGCACTAACATTTCATGAAGTCTTACTCCTCTTTTGTATCCAAGTGATTTTGTAGTTCACTTGCTGCTTACCATGGTCTGTTTTCTTTTAGATTTCAACCTGTCTGTAAATACCTGGAGGTGTAGGAGCCTCATTTTTATACCATGTCACCTTCTATAACAAGTACATAGCAGATACCCAATTATAGGCTCTTTGGACTGATAATCCGTTACCCAGAAATTAATAATGACAATAACTCCTGATCCTAAGAATAACTACACTATTGTCACTGAAGTAAAAGGAGTGTTTAACTTCAAATTTTGAAGCTTTTTAAAAATATATATCATAAGTTGATTAATGTGAATCTTTTAAGCTATCACCAAGACATTCATTCTAGTTAAAAACCTGATCACTTTCTATATTCGTGCATAATTTATATACCACCTACTTCCAAAAATTAATTGAAGGGACCATGAAAGTAATAGTAATTAAAGAAACCACTAATATCAGTAGCAAAAACAACCATAAGAAATTT
The DNA here is from genome assembly GCF_023159225.1 of Perognathus longimembris pacificus. NCBI lineage: Eukaryota > Metazoa > Chordata > Mammalia > Rodentia > Heteromyidae > Perognathus > Perognathus longimembris. The sequence goes on from NC_063169.1 coordinate 53,251,163, forward strand.
TATTCTCAGCTTCAGCTTAATATTTTAAGTGTTTATGGGTCAAAGCTAAATGAAGTTCTGGGAGGCTTATTTGTTTAATATGCCAAGTGAGTTACTAGTGTATCAGATTGTTTTATTTCAAACATAGCATTTTATGTGATTTTCTTTATTTGACACTATTAATTTAAACTTATTTTAATAGTCAGAACCGAAGAATGAGTTTAAGTGTAAATTTAATAATGGGGTGAAAAGCACCTTAACTCCCAACTCCCATTATCAAATGATAAATAACACATGAAAAAAAAAGATCCTAGGGAACTGAGAAAACCTCAACAACAACAACAAAAAACCTGTTCGGGCTCCCAATGACAACAGTTATAACCTTTCCCCATTTGCCTCAAAGTGCAACTTGGAATAAGAACTCCAGGGAAGCAATAGAGTTTTGTTCTCAGAGAGAAACAGGAGGCAAATGGAAAACAGAGAATAGAGAAGACCCCAAAGATAAAAGCCCCCTGCATTGCTCGCCCCCCAAATACACTTAACAATGTCCACATTGCCAGTGAGTTTGGCAGAGTCAAGCTATCTGACAGGATGTGCAGCTGCTTCCCGTGCACGGCACATCGTGAACACGTCATTTCAATTGAACAGGAAGCATTTGGACACATCAGTAGAAGATGGGCCTTGCCAAATAGGGGAACGTATTTACCCAGGTGGGTCCAGTCATGATTTCTGCTCTGTGAAATAAAACTTGAGTGTAGCCTTTGAATCCTAAAAATGAACTTTGGAGTTTTCTTTAAGGAAAAAAAATCATCATAGAAGAATCATAGCTTAATTTTAAACATTGCGTGAGATGACTATCTTTATATCGAATGTGAAAAAAGTTAAGAAAGAGTTGCCTCTAAAAATCTATTAATGAATTCCTCCCCGAAGTCACGTATACATCACCAAACCAGAAAAAGCAGACAGATTCCCTCTGTCTACCAAGTAATAAAATTCAAATAAAAGGGGTAGAATTGACATTTATATGCAAATTGCCTTTAGCTTTTTCCAAGCCAGATTTATTAATAAAATATCATCCAGAAAGAAATCCATAAATGGTTAGAAACTCTTTGGTACTGATTGTGATTGTTGTTAGTGAAAACTCATTAGTTCATGTTCAAAGTTGCTGTTGTTGAATCAAGCACTGGAAAACAAACTCATATTTACTCCTGACACACCAGATGTAGTGTGTCAAACGCCCCAACATGGAGTGCTATGATCATTTGGAAAAGGTAGAGAAGATTTTGCTCATGAGCCGGAAAGTGGCCCAGTGCCCTGGCTTCTCTCTGAGAGACGCCAGCATTGTTGAGCCCGTGGGTAATTCAATAAGCTACTATGTTCTTTCTCAACACATCTCCCTCCCCCAAAAGTCCTTTCTCCAACATGAGTTCAGTGTTTGCCTGCCTGTAAAAGTTTGAACAAAAATCAAAATTAAATATGTTTGCAAGATGTTCCAAGGATATTATGGGCAGAAATATTTTGAAAATATTTGCAACCAAGTCAATTCACTGTGACCTAAGAATGGAAATAAAGCCTCATGGAAACCCTTAAAACATTAAAACCCTTAAAACAGTTTTCTATATTTGTAAATAAAGGCTTCTGTTGCGTCCTGTGAGAGCTTGCTAAGCTATTAGTGTTAATGTTCTTGGAGGGGCCAAGGGAAAAAGGCAAAAAGGGAAAAGAACACATGAGAGATTTGAGGAGTGGGGGAGAAGAAGATGAAACCTTGGACTCACTATTTCCTATTTGCTCCTTCACCTTTTGCATCCTATACAAGGTCTCCTGAACCCACCCTCCATATCTGCTTCAGTGATTTGACCTTCTTATTGTCTGTGAATGATGTCTTCAGAATGTCTCCCCTTTTTCCACCCATCCTTCTCGCCAACTAGAATATATTGTCATGTAACTAACCTCAACTCAGTGTCATCTGCTACTAAACTAATGGAAGATATCCTGAGAGAGCTGAAAGTGTGACAAACAATAGCTATGTGAGAAGATGAAGAGGACAACCCATCCTCCTTGTATGGAGGAAGTCACAAGCTGCTGAAGACTGGAGTAGGAGGATGGATTAGAGCCACACATCTGCCGTGTACAAACCTTGATTCACATGGACCTGTTCATACAGGAACCAATCAACCCAGTCCTTGGGGTACTGCCATTAAAAAACAAAAGTTAGACTGCCAAGGATCCTGAGGAAACTAAGCTGTTCAATATATCTATATCTATACACACGTAGACCAGTTTGTATGAATAATGATTTATAAATATAAATTATGTAATGTGTACCTATCTTTGAAACACATCAACGTTTTCTATTACAACTCGAATGTATATAACACTAGTCTCATTTTACAGATGAAGAAAGGGAGAGACAGAGAGCTCTAAAAATTTACCTACGTGTGTAAAAACAATTACCTAAGTTGGATACAGATAAGAATCAAACCAGATCCATCTGCTGCAAAGTCAATGTTGCCTGCACCAAATCTCCACATACTGCCTAAAGCCCCTTAAATCTACCACCTCAATTACAGCTCCAACTCTGGACTTTATAAAAATACTTTATTGTTTTCATAAGCAAAAGCCTTTGCCATGAGTGTATCAGCCCAAATACTTCCCTTTCTTAGTTTTAAATTTTTAACTTCTTGGATATAGTCAGCATGTTTTATGTAAGTGAATATCTTAATATAAAAATATATTTCACTGCATCTCAGCATTGCTCCTTAATTATTTCTTTGCTAGAATTTAGTTTGGATTTTTAAGATACATCTATCCTATTTGCCATTTTTGTCCTCAACTCTCTGTTCCATTTAGCTGTTTTCTTGGTTTCATTTGATTTTCCTATGTGTCAGATTAAGCTTTAGATAGTATTAATTCTGATCTTTATTCTTTCGAGCAGAATTCTGGCAATTCTGTGGTACTTGCAGTTTTCTTCCAAGCCTAACCTATTTTATACAATTCTTTCCCATTCTGCTTATGTTTATTCCTTTTCAAACCGATTGTTTGTTTAATCATTGATCTATTTTTTTCTTCTTGGTTTCTTCGTCTCTCTCTGCTTCTGTTGCCAGGGAGGAATGTGTGCTTGCTGCCTATTTCAGATGCCAAATGTTTAAACATCTTCTCTTAGCTCTAACAAACAGTGTTTTTCCAAGGTATCATTAGGAGGACTTACTGACCTTGTTATTCTTTCAAAATGCTCACATGTAAGAGCCTACCATACCGTTTTTACGATTAATAGGATTTCTGACCTCAGACCTTCTTAGTTATTTCATTGTGGATAACAGCAGATTCTCCTAGCCCCATGTATAGTGTCTAGATAATAGTCAACTGGAATAGTTAGACTAGATTACTAAAAGTTTCTTCCATCCCCAACAGTGCATTCTTTGAGTCCAAATGCCATTGCTCTTCCTAAAAGCTTTCTCAGGTCTTTTTTCCCAAGGAATTTCAAATACCACAGTCTTTATAAACAACCATAGCTAGATTCTTATAGTTCAATACTGCTAGGAATTTGACCACCTCAGATACTTACCAAAGAATTTAAGTTAGAAATCACTCTTAAAAATTGCAAACTAAGTAGCTACAGGTGACCTCTTCCAATGAAAAATGTCCTTTTTTAGAAGAAAAAAAAAGGAGAATGAAACAAGAAATGTAAAATTACTATATAGCTTTTCCCATGGATGTAAGTTTATGCAGCTCATTAAATAATAGTAATGATCCATATTTAAGAGCATAGTAAATCTCTGTATTCCGCTATGGGAGATGAATGATTGCCAGGATTCAATATGGTGTATGTGAAGTCTATTGTTTGATGGGGGAAAGAGTGTTGCCTCTTTTTAAGTGGTTCTTTAAAGCATGGACTTGAAAACGGTTTTAGTAGCTGGGGGTTCACAAGCTGGCTGAGAGTATTTGCTCAATGAATGTTTTTTAATGAATGAATGTGTGACTACAGCCCTAACTTTGATATATATATATATATATATATTTGAAAGCAGGGGCTGAGGTGTGTTGGGAGCTCTGCCTTCTTCCCATCCTGAGAGGCAGCCTACTGTGGGAAGTAGAGCTCGTGGAGCTGAGAAGGTCCTAGGGCCAAGTATCAAGCTCCAATTTGAGAGCTAGCACCACTTCCACTTCCAGTCGTGTAGGCATCCAATTCCTCCACAAGCCCTTCAATTCCAACAGACCATGCACAGCTTGTTATATCTCCAGCATTTAGTGACTTCCATCATAGACCAAAGTGCTCATTTTCATGAGTAGCCACTTCCGTGCTCGGGATTTACACAATGAGAGAGAAGCATAGAGACCTTCTTTTTCACCTGTCACATCACGCTGAGTGATCAAGGAACTAGAAAATAGAATGTGTCCTCACCCAGCCTTAGGCTCTCTGTGACCTGGGCGTGTGTCTGAATCTGTCTGTGTTTCAGGTTCCATATCTGATTAAGCAAGAGCATTTCTGAAGACAGTTTGGTGTTCCTGCCTTATATCCTCTTTTTTCCAGATAGACTGTGGACTTGCTTCTCCCTCACTGGATATTAGAGAGTTTCATTCTGTATGTGTGGCACCCCAGATAGGTGTTCAGATTTCAGCAGTTTAGGGTGCTCCTCTCCCTACTGTTGTTTGAGATTAAAAGAGTGCTTTTTTCCCCTTTTTCAATATGTTCAGCTTTCAAAAGACATGCTGGAGGAAGTCAGCCAATTTCTGCCCACACAACCTCCGAGTGACGTCAATGGCAGTTGAGCACACAGATCTCTAAGCAAGTTTGGCTCTTTATGTGAAGAGGTTTTTTTTTTCTCTCTCTCTCCCTCTCTTTTTAAAAGAACAACTGCTAAAAAAAATGATTGCTCTCAACTCAAATTACACAATTTGTTCTTTTTTGTGCACTGAGTCAGCAACAGACATAATGTGGAAAATAAAGCAAGATCGCCTTTTCACACATCAAGTGAAACAGGGTAGTTATGTGAAACACAGAATACCTAAGATACCTAAGCACTTTCTAAGCAGTATTCTTGATACAGCGTCTTCTCAATTTCAATATTAAAAGTTCATAAACAACCCACAAGTACAACTGGAAAACATGACTATTATTATTTGAATCCTAGTTTTGTCCCCTTCCTTTTTCAATCAATAGTGCACATCTTGAGGATAGCATATACCTCAGAAGTATTTAAAGTAATGGCAGACAAGAAAATATAACTTGTGTTATATTTGTGCTTTTCAGTATACATTCAAATCAATCCATCAATATGATTTAAGAAGCATAATTGCTAGTCATTGTGTAGCTTTTAATGTGATTGGCACATGAGGAAGGAAGCAGGCCTTTCTCTGGACACACAGCTGCCTCTAAAGCTAACCTGTAAAGTGGTAGTATTATTCCCTTTATTCTACCCACTAGAAAACAAGGATCAGAGAGGTTAAGTGATTTGTCCAAAGAAGAATAAGTAACACTTGGATTCTAAATCAGGCAGTTGGACTCCAAGATCTATATTCCTAACCATGCTGATATCCAGATAATAATTTTATCTTTTCATTCCCAAACACCAATTCATGATGCTTCATTATTCTAGGCTCTGGACAGAGTCAATTACTAGGTATTGTGAAATGACATAGAAAGCAATGTCAAACTGGAATTTAGATTTCACTTATAACTACACTACACTAGGCACTATTAGATGACTGATATCTACTTTATTTTTCTTTCATTGTAATTTGCATCAATAAGTGTACAAAGAAATTTCATTCTAACATGTCCATTTATATATACAATACATCCTGGTCATCATCACCCCTCCATCATCCTTCTTCCTCTCTTTTCCCCCCTCCCAAAGTAGTTTCATCAAATGTCCTTCTTAAACATGTTTATAAATGATTTTGTCTGTATTCACTCTCTCTCCTCTACATTCACTTGTCCCCTTTCCACGAAGGTACCTATACCCTAAAAAAGACTTGTTTCAATGTCCTGATAGTCCTTTTGTTAATGTGTGCATTAATTCTTCAAAAGGGACTTCACCAGGTGTCTCAAACAAGCATATACCATACTTTCAGCAGATTGACCATCTTAGTACATCATTATAAAAATTGTCATCTGAGGGGGAAAAAAACTGTATCCATGAAAGTTTACTGATGATGAGATTAAGTTCCTGAAACTCATGGATGTTGTCATTTGCCCAAGTTGAGACACCTGAAAAATGCTTGGGTCCAAAGCCGTTGGTGTATTTCCACTGCATGTTCTTTTTTCTATCCCAGCAAACTGGCTCTGTAAGTTTATGCAAAGGAAACATTCACAGTAGAGGGGCTTAGGATGGCAGGTGTCTCTGTTCTTCAAATATGTGGGAAACTCTATGTTTTTAGGAGAATTTTTAGATGTTCAGAACAATTCTAGAAGAGTGATATTCATGTCTAAGCTCAAACAGGACCATAAACAAATTGGGATGTAATTTTAACTAAGAGCACAGATTTGAATTAAAACACCATCAGAATATTATTCTTCTTTAAAGCAAGTATGAGTGAATTAGTCATGCTGCATAGAAAGTCTGATTTATTTGGAAAAATAGAAGATCTTTAAATGATATTATAGTTTCTGTGAATGTATGAAAATAAAAAAAAATACTAGTATCATATGTGCGGTACCTGGAGAAGGGCTATTCTATTAAACATTAAAAAATGAACATATGAGAAAGCACCAGGAAATTTTCCAAAGCAAAATGCACTATCAATCTGAAGTTATTTTATTACTCCATTTTTGTATTTGAATTACTTTGTGTTTAGCAGAGCTGGGGGATCAAACTCCTGACCTAGTGCGTGCAAGGCAAGCACAATACCACTGAGCCAGCCCCAGCCCTCTTTGAATCACTTTTTTTACAAATTAAATAAGATGCAATTTGGATTTAAGTTGTCCTCCTCTCAGGGTTTGTGCACATCACACCAAACGTCTTATTTATATTCAAATACCACAGCGAATGGGCAAGAAATTATGTGTTTAAACTGGACTTTCTCAAGCCTGCTAAGGCCAGAATTTGCCTTGCCAAGGTTTGAATTATTACAAAGTGGAGCAAGCACCTGACTCCATGGTGAGTCAGAATAAGTAAATATCTCCACCTGGAAATAGAAACAAATGCTCCCAAGGTTCCAGCGTGTCACTTATTAGACAGAGGACAGCTGTCTGCTCATTGATGACTGAACCTGATTATAAATATTTAAAGAATGTATCCTGTAAAGATTTGGTCTTCATAACACAGAGTCCATAGCACATGGGTACCTTGCTTTTGCAAATTCTCCTTCTGAACTACTACAGTTCTAAAATAAAACAAGAAATGCTTATTATAGACAACAGATTACCTTGATCCATGCTTTTTTCTTATGTCATGTCTAACCAACTTCCCTCCCATAGTATCTTAATAATCTTTGTCACAGCATGATACTAGATGTATTAGAACATTACATCCAACACTATGTATAAAATAACTTTGACATGTGTGAAACCTTTCAATCACAACATCAGCACAACTTTAATACATTCCTGAACACCTCTGTCTTTGGTGGGATGGATGTAGGGAGGCCTATGGATGCTAAATATCAGAAACGGTGGTTCCTATCCATCCTGCATATGTGACAAAGGTTAACCTCAAAAATTAAGTTTCCTTCTATGAAAGCAAAAATCACTTGCCATGCCAGTCAGCTTCCTATCACCATAACAAATTCTAGAGATAATTAAATTCTAAAGAGGAAAGTTTTACTTTGGCACATAGTTTTAGAGGTTCCTGTTTATTATGGGAGGATCGATTGCTTTCAGGGGTGACAGCTCAATAATAATGGAAAGCATGTGACAGAGGAAGGGGACAGAGTGTCATATCCCCTTTATGAACCATCTCCCAGTGACCGAAAGGCCTCTTATAAGGCTTCTCCTCCCAAAGATCAACACCTCCCAAAGGTGCCAGTGGAGAACATGCAACAAGCTATAGGGCTTTGTAAAGCCAGGTAACAAGACTTTTAAGACACCTAAAAGTTCCATTCAGGGATACTTCATTGGTATAACCAGAGAAATAGAGGTTGCATAGGACCCCACATACTGAAAGGCCAGTATTTCATTTAATACTTTGCTTTCACCATCTTCAAATCCTTAATAATTATTAAACAAGTAGCCTTGCATTTTCATTTTGTACTAACACCTAGAAATTATAGACAGCCTTAATCAGATTATATTGTGAATGCAGAAAATATGACTTAAATTATGAAATAAAGAATTAACCAAAGCCTCCTAGCTACTCGGGAGGCTGAGATCTGAGGATTGTGGTTCAAAGCCAGCCCAGGCAGGAAAGGCCAAGAGACTCATATGCCCAATTAACCACCAGGAAACCAGAAGTGGTACTATGGCTCAAGTAGAAGAGTTCTAACATTGATCTGAAGAGCTCAGGGACAGTGCCCAGGCTAGAGTTCAAGCCCCACAACTGACCAAAAAAAAAAAAAAACCAAGCAATTAACCAATGTGCTACTAATATATTTGAGGGATTTTTCTAACTTAGGTTTGTACTTGGATTTTATGTTATGTTTGTAAAATAATTTTGTAAAAGGATTATGCTTTAGACTTATCTAACTCTCTACCTAGATAAACATTGTAGAATACATATGCATATGTGCATATATGTTACAAAAATCCATGCATATGTATGTATATAGAGTTTGGAAAAAAATCTTATTTTTCCTGGCTGATAAATGAAAATAAATTGAGTGTAAGTGAAAAAAGAGAAAAATCAGCCAACTTCCAAAATCTCTTTGGCTTCATTGTGGCTAAATACAGCATCCAATTGTTTTCCCTAGACTCATTACATTAGCTCCGTTTCTTTCAGAGAATTTATTCTCCTTTTTTTACAAAGTTTTAGATCATTGTATTTTATAAAAATTTTGTAGATGTTCAAAATGTCATCAAAGTTGAGATTGAAACATGGCAGATAAACAGCTCAGAACCCTGGGGCCTGGCTGACTTCCTCACAGGCAGCATAACCAGTCTTGCGGTGTTTCTCTTTCTTTCTGTGTGTGGGTGCACAGGCGTGGGGAGTGGGCCAACATGACGCTAACTGTGCTCTGCAGAAGCCAGCGTGAACCCCAGGCCTTTCTGCAGACAGAAAGAACTGATTGTGTGGCCAGCAGCTGGAATGCATGCGGGTCACTTTTCGGAGTGGTGTTAGCAGGCCTCACTTTGCTAGATTGTTCAAGGAGTAGGGGAACAAGGACAGAAAGGAACTCGCCTGCCTGGGACTTCAGTGGCCCTGGAAATTCCCTCCACTTCTTTGTTACAATTAGAAAGAATAACTCATGCATTCACAAAACAACAACCTTGTTTTCTCAATTAGATTCTATAGTTTCAAAAGCACCATCTTCAGTCGGTCTTCAGGAAGTGTGCCCAGAATGACATGAGCTGGGACATTGGGCAGAACAGGCCTACAGGGAGATTTGGGAGATTAGTCAGGGTCCATAGATCAAGCCCAGGTGACAACTGTAAGGAGCTTATATCAAATAACATTTTATGGAACTTCTTAAATAAATGTTCAGAGGGAAAAAAAAAGCCAGAATGAATTTTTGATGGTATCTGAAAATTTATCAAGCAATTTTCAAAATCTTTACTAAACAATAATGAAGAGCTTTATCATTGGACTATTGGCTCCAGTCTTACAAAGTTGGAGTCACTCCAAGCTCTGCCTTTATCCTGCTGTTCAGTATGTAGCTCTCACTCTGCCGGCATGGCTCTCTGTGTTCTAAACATTCATCATCGTAACCAGACCACTTCACAGCAAAACCTACAGCTCTGGTTCAGAATAGGCATGGTAGATAGAACTGTGTTAGAGGAAGTGATTTAAATGCCATCCCTATTTTTTAAATATTGTCACAGCTTGAATATATTTACCTTCCTAATTTTGTCTTAACTTTATTGAGCCTTTTTTTTCTTTCTTTTTTTCTCCGGTCTTCTATACTTTTCCCAGGATGTCGTTATACAAAGGTGGTTAGTGGGATTTCACTTGAGTCCACAAGCATTCTTAACCTCCATGTCACAGTTGTTAGGGTAACCAAACTGAATCACTTAAACTGATTCCTGTGGCTCACCTACCTCTTACTTGCAGCTTGTAAGAAACTCTTGACAAAGATGTAGCTACATAACAATGTTCAAAAGAGTATTGTGACAGCCATTTTAAAAAAGCTGAAAGCAAGTCAAAGGTCTATCAACCATGTCAAGGCTGGTAGGAACAAAGTACAAGGTACTGCAACTCAAGTCACACATAGCACTAGGACTCTCAACAAATTCGCAGTTGTGATCACGGAATGTGATCTAGGCTGAGTAGCTCAACCCTTGGACTCTAGCATTTTTACAAATGGCACCAGGTACCCATTATGCTTTAAAACTGTCCTCTGCAGCTTGCATATGGAAAGAAACTTCCTGTTGATCAGGGCCCCAGCCCTGGCAGATAGTACTGCTTAAGTAGTATCTGTGGGACAGATAGAGATCAGTAAGACTGCGAGAAAGATAAATCTGAAAATTAGAAATGATGTCTGATCTTGAAATATAGATGCTCCCAGTGCATGGTTATCTGTGATTACAGATGAGTTCATCAGAGAGTAACGCGCAGTATGTGAACTCCAAAAAGAATCCCCTGCAAAATCCAATCGGGGTTACAACTTACCGTCATGGATACCTTGTGCTAAGTTGACCTTGGGACAATCTTAGAAACAAGCTTTAGTTATTAGGGTAGCCAATCTGAACCCAATCAACTGATTCCTAATTTTTACCTCCCTATACTTCCCAGCTTCTGAAAAGTGGATTTTTTTTCACCACAGCTTTATGTAGTAGCTATACAAAAATATTCCAAAGAATATCGTGATCTTTTTTTAAGACTGGAAACAATTCAGATGCCCATCCACAATACCAGGGATAATGGGAACAAGAATATAAGGCACGACATGCAAGGCCTGTAACATATAGCCTTGAGCTCCTCAACAAATGTGCAGTGGGACCATGAGAATGGCTAATAATTACTACTCAGTAACTCCTGGACAAGCATCTAGACACTGGTTGAGTTATTTTTTTTAATCTGTTTTAGAGACATTGGAGGGTGATAGCACAAATGAGAAGAGAAGGAGATTTTCTCTAGACCGATTGTGGCTATGGTTTGGTTGTGGTTCCTGTATGGGAGTGTGGTGATGTTGATAGGTATTGCGACCTTTACGAGGTGGAAACCAGTAGGAGTTGTTCAAGTATCTAAGGATGCTATCCTCGAAGGGGGTTAAGAAGTTCTGTGGGATCCTGAGTTCGTTTTTGCAAGAGTGAGTTGTAAGAGAGCAAGCCTAACCCTGAATCACTCCCTGCCTTCCTGTCTTGCCAATTGCTCTCTTCCTCCCACCGTTGTGATGACATCTGCTATGAAGTCTTCTCCAGAGCTAAGCCAATGCCAGCACCTTGGACCTTCAGAATCATTAGCTAAATGAAATCTTTTTCCTATAATAATATCCAGCCTCGGGTATTTCTTCATAGAATCATAAAATAGTAGATATGCAAATTATAGGTAGTCTCATTTATTATTTATGTCTCCTCCTGCAGTGGTACATTTATTATAATTGAACTTATATTGACCCATCATCATCACCCAAAGTGTGTAGTTTAACTTAGATGCTAATGTTGTACATTGTCTAAATCTGGGCAAATGTGCAAAGACATGAATTCTTCATTATTGTGTCAGACAGAATACCTTCACTACCCTAAAAATTTCTGCACTCTGCCTATTCATTCTTTTCCCCTTCTTCCCCTAAACTTCCCATTCCTCCTAATTTTTAAAGCTTTCTCTGATTACATTACCTCATTACCAAAGATATTATTAAATAACATGAAGAAAAGAATGTTCCTAAAAATTACTCCATGCCCTGACAATACATCTGGGCTTTACTCTGTATATTGAAGCTATATTTTAATATCAAAATGACTATGAAAGAGTTAAAAAAAAAAGACCAGAGGGCAGAAATTACATTGCTCGTAGCACAAATTTCTATCCCCTGTACATGTAAATCTTTCACAGAATGAAAATATTTGAGAAACAAGAATAAAAAGGCAAAAACATTTGGCTATGAACAATGATTCAGTAATTATAGAGAACATCTCATTAAACATAAGCTTTCTTTGTAAGCAGGCTGGGAGAACTCTAATTAAGTCGTATAGTATCCCTATGAATAATTAGCTGTGACAGGAAAATTCTAGGTGGTCCATTAAATCTCTACACTCACAGCTGTTCAAGGAAAAATATAAGCAGATCCTCAGTGCCCTAATTTTTTAGGAGTTGATGGACTTTCTCCAGTGACCAACTAGGCAAACTTACCCTCCACAGATCATGTCTTTCCTTTCCCCAAGGGAAAGGAAATTCTCTTTTTCCATAAACAAAAGTAGTATTTCTCAACACTCAATCAACAAACAGCTTCTCTATCTTTGACCTAACTTTTGAATGAATAAACAACTCACATTTAAATTGATCTAAGAATACGGTGCTGTTTTATCATGTCATTTCCTAAGTCTATATTTGAATATGATTTTTTCACCATGTTATCTGAGTCTTTTGTGTTTCTATGTTTGCTGCATATTAGGGACTCTAATCTACTAGAGGCCAGGACACTTTGGGTCTTTTTTGAAAACCACAAAAGTCCAAACCTACCCAGCCTGATAGGTTAGCCACAGAGCATTTGCTCTGGGGCCCTGAATTAGAGTATACTGAAAAAAAATTTCAAATAACTACTAAAAACATTATGAATAATTTTATATTGGTTGTACATTGCAATGATTACTTTTGACCACTAGAAGTATTTGGCTACTAGATATTTTTTCATTTTGTTATGCGCCTTGCATTTGTAATTTGCACAATATTTATATTGGATAGTACTGATTAAAAAATGGTGTTCTTGAATTTGTGGACTAAAAGCACATGTGGAAATATTTTCTAAAAGACCTAGAGGGACCATGAACTATTAAATTTCCTTGCTGAAAGAAATTTCTGACAGCAAATGGTGTGAATGTGTTTAGAAGTGTCCAATATCAACCCAAATTCCACCACACACATACTCTAGGCACCTAAAACTGTGATCAGAAGAGGTGAGGAGCTATTTGACATCACTTGTAACATTTCCAATGTCCTATTTCTAAGTGTTCTGTTAGTCTGCAAGTTGAGCAGTGAAGAGAAGAAGAAACTCATGGGACAAGTAGTTCATCGACAGAGTAAACAGAAGGGTGAAAAGGCATCGCAATCAAGGAAAAGAAAATGAGCAAATTCCATGAAGAAAAATGAGTGAGGGTCTCCAAGGTAGTAGTTATTTCTTCTCAGGCATCATTTTATTTAAGTGTCATCAGCATCTGTTTTCTTTTCATCACTCGTGTTTTACAGATAAGGAACTGAGGCTCACATTTAAAAAACTTAGAAAGAAATAAGATCACACAATTGGTTGATGATAGTGCCAGAACTTAGGGGACCATTATTTTACCTGGGTGTAAGGTTACACAGCACACAGGACTTTTCAGGGCTAGAAGTCAGAATGTCTGAGGGAAAGCAGGTCATGCCATGACCCTTTAGGTAATGCTTATCTTCTAACTCTAAATCCCATTCACTTCATATGAATCATAGTGCCAAATATTCATGAACACTTTCTATGTGCCCGGAAATATATAGGACTTCCTATCATTTCCTTTTTCATCTATAAAACAATTCTATAAATTAAGTATTGATTTTTTTTAAAGTTCTCTTCTCCAACCACCTCATAGTGGACTAAAGAAATAAAAAATACTTTAAGTCTCCAGATAAAGCATAGATTTTCCAAGTTTTGTCATCATCTTGGATGTAGTTCACTTTTCTTAACTGGTCTTTGAAAGAAGATACATTATTTACATCATAGCAGGACATGTTGACACCATTTAAAGGTATGAAAACAGATGTAGGCCTTCCCTTCATGGCAATGTTCTCATTATGAGGGGATGAGCTTGTCAGTTTCCTAAGGAAACTCCTGGAAAGGGATGGGCACACACATTACTGGTATGAAGATCCATATTTCCCAGAAATGCAGTGTAGAGTGCAATACAGTGTTGGCACTATATGGCTCAGAAGAGGCCTGGGGACATAGCTGACTTTCTTATAGCTAAGCTTTAAGTCTTATCACTTCTTCTTCCTCATATCTCACCCTTTGACAGTGGCTGTTTAAAACAGGGTTGGAATAGTCTTTGTATCTGCCTTCAGATCAAAAATAGTTGGGGTGGAGGGAAAGGTTCTGTACTGAATGTATACACGTGATCCCCCCCTACTTTATTCCTTAACTAATAGACTATAATACTGTTTATATAATACTTGCACCATATTAGGAATTCTAAGTACCTAGAGATCATTTTAAATGTGTGGGGATGCATAGGTAAATATTGGAGCAGACTTGCATATCAGTAGACTTGGGTATCCATGGGGGTCCTGGGGTCAATCACCCCATGGTTACAAAGACGACCCTAGATCATTACTACATCAGAAGGAAAAAGTGATATTCAATTTGGACTATTTACCAACTCCCCAAAGTAGAATAGACATACACTGAAATTGGCCTTTTTGAATTCTTTAAATTATGATCAACATACGTAATTGTGTAGGAAGCATATTCCGCGTATAGAGCATTTTCACACTCCATGAAATTCCCTGTGTTCACTGTTGGCACCCCTGCCTGCCTAGATCTGCTTTTCTGAGATCAGGAGTCATCCAGCAGCAGCCTGTTCACCCCGCTTCTTTTACTTTGCATAGTGCCTTGAGATTTTCCCTCTGTGGGTGCAGATGTGGATGCTGTTGACATCAGCACTCGTTCCTTTTTGTTACTGATCATTATTCTAATACACAGACGTATCCATATCGAACTCTTCTTTCACCAGTCAGTAGGCATGTAGGGTTTTGTCTTCCAAAGAATAAGATAAATATGTTTCTATTTCTCTGGAATAAATACCTAGGAGTGGAATTAATGGGTAATAGGTTGGGTGTATGTTTACTTTATAAGAAACTGCCAAAGCTGTCTTCAAAGTCTTTGCAACACTTTACATTCCTGGGAGCAAGAAGTGAGACTTGCAGATGCTTCATGTCATTGCCAGAACATAATATCATCAATCTTCTGAATTTCAGTTGTGCTTATGTTAGTAAGCGTGTCTCATTTGGTTTTCATTTTCATTCTCACAATGGAAATGTCATTGCTAGACCTTGTTGTGGGAAGGCATATAATTTGCATATAGTACAATGATCTTATTTGTTAAAGTTGGATGAGCTTTGAGAAATGCTTACTCCTTTCATAACACACAGCACATTAAGGAATGGGCTATGGCCAGCTCCCCCAAATCCTCTTGGACTTTGTCTAATCTCCTTCCACTGTAAACAAAATCTGTTGCAATTTTCTTTTCTTTTTCTTTTTACACACAGACAAGTTTCACCTGTTGTGGAACTTATGTGGAATTCAACAGAATGTGCTGTTTTTTTGTAGCTCCTTTCATACAGCCTGACCTAATCTGAAGGTCATCTGAGTCGAAGTGTGTATTTTGTTTCGCATTCCCTTGGTAATACTGGCTCGCTTTCACTGTATGGATAAAGTTATCTGTTCTGCTCATAGATGTGTTGGTTGTTGTCAGTGTTTTTCTAGTATGAGTAAAAATCCTACAGACATTGTTATACAGGTAGTTTTGTGAAGACACATTTTGCTTCTTCTGAGTAAATAACAAGGAGTTGAATTACTAGGTCATAGAGTAGATAAATATTTACCTTTGTAAGAAGTTGCCCAGCTGTTTTCCAAAGTGGTTTTTCCATTTTGCATTTGCAGCCACAACGTAAAAGAGTTTCAGTTGCTTCACATCCTTGCCAAAGTTTGTTGGATTTTTCATATTTTTTTAGACTTCACCATTCTGATGGGTGTAATGATAAATAATTGTGGTTTAAATTTGCATTTCTCTGGTGACTAATCACAGGACCATTACCGATGCCTATGCCTCCTTATACAGGGGACCTACCCAACTCCTTTGTCCTTTTGCATTGGGTAATCTCATTAACACCGAACTGCAATTAACTGGTAGATAGTATTGTTATCTATTTTATATACAATTCCTTTGTTAAATATTTTTTCTTTTTTAAACTTTTTATTGGTATTGTAAAGGTGATATACAGAGGGGTTACAATTATATAAGTCAGATAATGAGTACATTTCTTTTTGAACAGTGTCACCAAATAATTTTTTGAAGGTATTTTATCCTTGTTACCCAGCTAGGATGCTTAGCGGTAGAGTGCTCACCTAGCATGCATGAGCCCTGGGTTCGATTCTTCAGCACAACATAAACAGATAATGCTGGAAATGGCACTGTGGCTCAAGAGGTAGAGTGCTAGCCTTGAGCAAAATGAAGCCAAAGACCGTGCTCAGGCCCTGAGTTCAAGCCCCAAGACTCGGGGGGAAGAACGATAACTTCATGAGGTAGTTATAACGTATGGTTCATATCACTTATAATACCTAGTTAATATAGAACAAATTTCATAAGCCACAAATACATGTTTAAACAGCAAATTTTAATTTGATGGCCTGATTTATCCCCCCAAATGTGACTTTTATATTTTATATAAGAAATCTTGCTTACCCTAAGACTGCAAAGACAGTCTGTGTTTCTTTCTTCCTTTATTTTTCACTTTTACATTTAGGTCTAAGATAAAACTCTGTGTGTGTGTGTGTGTGTGTGTGTGTGTGTGTGTGTATGTTTATGTGTAATATTGTTGGTCCTTGGCATTTCCGTGCACACTTTAGAATTATACATAATTATTTTAAAAATCTGCAGGGATTTTCAAATATTTTTGCTTTACTTTGTAGTTTTTTTCTTTTTTTTATTTATTAATTAAATTTTGTTGACAAGGTGTTGTGCAAAAGGGGTACAGTTACATAATAAGGCAGTGAGTACATTTCTTGTTATATCTTATACCCTCGTTTTTCTTTCCCTTCCCTAGATCAGGTAGGCATATATACAATACCCAGTGTACCAAAACCATATACAGTAGCCACGTGGCATACACCAAAGGAAATTCACCTAGAACTTTAAATATAACGTCAACAATAGAGTTTGCTTAACCTTGTCTTATGATCATACATACATAGCCTTTGAGCTATTGTGATCCACTGAGAGGTCAATTTTAGACCTTTTTATCTTTAGTAGTTGTTTGGTTTTACATACATAATGTAAGGTCGCTGACCCAAACCTGTGGGAAATACCATTTGACAAGAAGTTTTTGGTTTCGCAGACCTGGTCTCTACTATTCCCCCACACCCCACACACACACCTTAACAGTCATATATCAAGGAGATAATGCCCCTTTGTTTTCTGTGTTCTAGGCTTGTCTCTCTCAACATTATTTGTTCAAGTTCTGACCATTTTCCTGTGAATACCCATATTTTATCATTTCTAATCGCTATGTAGTATTCCATTGTGTATAGGTACCACATTTTTTGGATCCATTCATCTGTAGAGGAGCATCTGGGTTGTTTCCATATTTTGGCTATTGTGAATTGTGCGGTGATAAACATGGATGTGCAGATGTCTTTTTGATATCCTGAGACCTGTTGTTCAGGACAGATGCCTAGGAGTGGTATGGCTGGGTCATAGGGTAGGTCTATGTTGAGCATTTTGAGGAACCTCCATACTGTTCTCCAAAGTGGTTGTACTAATTTTCACTCCCACCAACAGTGGAGAAGGGTTCCTCTTCCTGTAGTTTTTATTTTTTAATTGTTATTGTTAAGGTGATAGACAGAGGGGTTACAGTTATATGCGTAAGGTAATAAGTATATTTCTTGTCACACTTGTTACCTCCTCCCTCATTCTCCCACCCTCCCTTCCTTCCCAAACCCCCCCAAGTTGTACAGTTGTTTTACTACATATTGTTGCTACTACATATTGTAAGTGCTGCTGTTGCATTGGTCCATCTTAATGTCACTTTTTCTAACTTCTTTAGTGTCTCACATTCTATAATATTCTACTCAACATCTTTACTTTCTCTTTTTTTAAATCACTATTGTAAAGGTGATATAAAGAGGGGTTGCAAAAGCAGGTAATGAGTACATTTCTTTTTGAATGGTGTCACCCCTGCTCTCATTTTCTCCCAATTATTCCTTCCTAACCTTCCCCCACAAGTTGTATAGTTCATTTTTAACACAGTGTCTAGTGAGTGCAGTGTTACATTTGTTCACTTTTGGTCCTTACTCTTTTTTGTATTTAGAGATTTTATACTTTAAATTTTTATTAGCACATATCAATTATACAAAAGTAGTTGATTTCCATATATGTATATAATATACTATAGTCAAATTCACCACATTTATTACTCATTCTTATTCTTACTTTATTGGGCTTTATCATTCTCTTTTATACATGTATACAAAATAGTTTTATTATAATCGCCCCCTCCAAAAGCTTCTACTTTTGCCTTTACCCACTCTCATTTTTCCCCTCCTCAAACAATACCCCTCTGCTGTTTTACATTTGTGTCAGGCAAAGTGTGTCTGAGTCTGGCTTACTTCCCTTAACATGATGATCTCCAATTCCGCAAGTAACATAATTGCATTCTTTATGGCAGAATAATACTCCAGCAATGTGTGTGTGTTGTGTGCATTGATTGATGGGAACCTAGGCTGATTTCACAGTCTGCCTATTGTGACTAGTGCTGTAATAAACATGAATGAGCAAGTATCTCTACTATATGACTTGGAGTCCTTATGATACATGTCCAGAATGTTATAGCAAGATAATAAAGTAGTTTTACTTTTAGTATCTTGAGAAATCTCTATATTGCTTCCCATAGTGGCCCTATTAATTTACATTCCCACCAACAGATATAAGGGTCATCTCCGTCCTCCCACACCTGCCTCCTTGCCAGCATTTGTTATTTTCTTGATGGTGGACATTCTGCCTGGGGTGAGATGGAATCTCAGTGTTGGTTTGATTTACATTTCCTTTTTAGCTAATGATGGCAGACATTTCTTCATGTATTTATTGACCATTTATACTTCTTTTGAAAAATGCATTTAATTCAATTTTCCATTTGTTATATTATTTTTTATTATTTTCTCATCTCCCATCTTGTGGTTATCCCTTGATTCTGGTGAATGTTTGCTTTGCTATGCAGATGCTTTTTAACTTGATATAATTGTGTTTTTCAATTTTTGCTCTTATTTCCTAAGCAATTGGAATCCTATTCAGAAGCTCCTTGCCTTTGCCTAGATTTTCAAATGTTTTCCTTATGGTTTCCTGTAGGAATTTTCAATTTTTCAGGTCATAAATTAAGATCTTTCATCTATTTTAGAGGTGTTCTTGTTCACGGATGTCTAGTATCATTTTTATCCAAGTGAATATTCTGCTTTTCCAACATTATTTGTGGATGACAATCTTTCCCCAGTGGACGTTTTTGGCTTCTTTGTCAAAAGTTGTTGTTGTTTGTCAAAAGTGGTTGTTGCTGTCTAGCTTTCTTTCTCCATCTTCTATTCCATTTGTCTAGCTGTCTATTTTTGTGCTCTAACTACAGTATTTTTGTTACTGTGGTCCTGTAGTATGGAGTCAGGTATTATGACACCACTAACATTGCTCTTTTTGCTCAAATTTTCTTTGACTATTGGATATCATTGGCTTTTATGTTTCTGATAAAAATAACATTGGAATTTTGATAAGAATTGCATTGAATCTATAATTTTAGTACTATACTCATTTATATAATATAAAGTCTGCCAATCTATAAACATAAGAGGTCTTTCTATCTTTTAGTGTCTTTAATTTTTTTAGTGTTTTACAGTTTTTACTATAGCGGTCTTTTAGCACCCTACGTTTATTCATGTGTGTGTAGGGGGGTGGTGTATGTGTGTGTTGAGGCTATGGTGAATATAATTGCTTGCCTGACTTCTTTCTCAGCCTGTTCAGTGTACAGAACGGATACTAATTTTTGCATGTTGCTTTTTGAATCTTGCTATTTTGCTCAAACTGTTTACTAGTTCTAAGCATTTTCTGGTGGAATCTCTAGGGTCTTTTAAGTATAGCACCATATCATTTACAAATAGGGATAATTTAATTTTTTCTTGCTTATTGGTAATCTATTTTTCTCTGTTATCTCTTCCTTTGTCTATTGATCTGGCTAAATTCAAGCTCTATACAGAATAAGACTGGAGAGTGAACACCTTGTCTTATATTTGGCTTTAGAGATAATTGTTTTCATTTTCCCCAGTTAGTATGAAGTAGGAAATAGGTTTATTATGTGTAGCCTTTACTATATTGAGATATGTTCCTTTTATTCCTAGTTCCTTAGAGCTTTTATCATGAAGTGTTGTTGAATTTTGTCCATATTTTGTCAATATTGTCAATTCTGCATCTGCTGAGATTATCATGTAACTTTTTTGTTCTTTATTTTGTCCCTGTGCTAGAGTGCATTTAGCAATTCTCGTTTAGCAACTCATCCTGAGTTTCTGGATAAAACTAACTTGATCACTAGGTACAATATTTTAGTGTATTGCTGTATTTGACTTACAAGTATGTTGATACTTTTTACATCTATGTTCATCAAGGAAGTTGGTCCTTTAATTTCTTCGATAGCTATGTCCTTATCTGGTTTTGTTCTTGAGATAATACTGACTTCATAGAATGAGTTCAGTACTATTCTTTCCATCTGTATATGATGGACTGTTTGGTTGTCTTCATCCTAGTCAAGAGCTCCATCACAGTCCCTCACTACTTCACATCTTTCCTTGTACATAAGTAGGTTAGTAAGGAACTTTCAGCAGAACTCTTGAGACTCATCTCTTTGCAGTTCCTACTTCTCGCCTATTCCAAAATTCTATTTACTCTAGCAGCCCCAAACTCTAGTATCTGCCTCTTCTGCTCATGAAGATCACTGTTCACTCTCCTGGTTCCATGTAGCTTACCATCTAGCCACCCATCTCTGTCTACCCTAGGTCTAGACAGAGAGCTGGGGCATTAGGAGATTCTACTGTGTGGTTCCTGTTTCTCAGGGACCACAGTTATCTGTTCAATGTCTTTTAACATCTAAAGCCATTATTTCAAATTCCTTATCTAGTTTTTCCATTACCTTATGGATGGATACATACTTTGTGACCATTTACTACCTACTTTTTTTATGAGTGTGGTAGTGAAAAAAATGTGTATTAAACCTCAGAAATTTTTAAATCTCCCACATTTGGTGTCATTTCTAAAACCAGAAGATGTGAAGCTCTGAAGCAGTCAAGAACTGCAAAGGATGACATATGCTTTACTAAAGCCAGATAGTAAGCCTGTAAGATGAAATGCCATATTAGAATGTAGTTTATGGGAAGCTTTAAACATATTTTAGTTTTTATTTGAAGCAAGTTACTTTTTTGCCATAAAAATAGTTCTTGGATATGACTTAGGGAGATAGATGTCACAAGGTAGATAGACAGAAATACAATGGCTTTGGTATGTTTAAATGTTTACTTATGCTTGGATGAGGAATAAGTAGTCTCCCATCCCATATAGTATGGGTAATACAGTAACTCCCATCCCATACAGTGACATAGATAATAAATAAAGCATTTCTAATCAGATTATTTCTTTAAGTCTGATGCTGTGTTTTTACATGACTATTGTTTGTTTTCTCTGTGGTCTTCTGGGAACTTAAAAAAAAGCTGTCTGCTTTGTATAGTCATTTCAAATTCTCCCCAAATTATTATTTCTAGTAGGGAGAAATATGAAAGTATCAAGATATCACATCACATTTTCAGGTCAAGTGAGTCTGAAAGTCATTCTCCAGGGTAAATATATGTTTATCTCATAGAATCACAAATGTCTTCTAAAGATAAAAGAACTCCTCTGGCTATAATATGAGAAGAGAACAACCAGAGCCAATCTTTCCACTCATGCTACCCAATGCCTCCTTTTTTGAAAGTCTTCAATTTCCATTGAAAAATAAGGGCAGCAGATAATGAGTACTTTGTTCATTTTGATCTAACAAGGAGTATCTGAAGAGGTTCACCTAAGGATCCAGTCTTACACTTGTTATAGTTACTTTTCTGAATCCTTTATGACTTCTTGAAATATTTTAAGAAATACTTATATATTTGACATAATCACTTACAATGTTTGACTAAAATTATTAAAAATATATTCACTCATATTTGTGTCCTTATTATGAATTGCTATATTACTACCCATGATTTTTTTCCTTCTCATCTAGTTATATGTCCTGCTCCCTGCTGTGATTAAGGAGCCCCAGCACATTAAATGTGCCATATATATATAACAAAGGTGATCTTAGGCAAACCACATGTATTTTGTCTTTCCTAATATTTCAAGATGTACTATGTAGGCAGAAGCTATTCTAGACTGAGAATTGAGAGTTTAACTTCTGACAGTACCAGTGATGAGTTGAATGAACTTGAGTCAATTATTTAACCCTTACATGACTTCTTTATGTATAAATGGGTTTTGAGATAGTATCTGCTTCACAGAGGAATTGTGAGAATGAAAAGGTTAATATGAATAGAACAGTGCCTGGCACAAAATTAACCTCACTTATTGTTGTTGATGTTACTGCTTCTACTTTTAAATTTAATTCATTCAGTCTTTACAATAGATCTTTAAAGCAAATATCTGATCCCCATTTTACAGATAAGACAATCAAAGTCTAGGTCTTTTACTTCTGAAGGTTGTACATATTGTAGTCTCCATTGTCCTAGATAATACAAAAAAATTAAAAGTTCTTTGATGCTGATGATGAGTCTATGCTAACCTTTACTTGATCCTCCACAATTAAATAATAATTTCATAAAGGAATTTAGATGTCATTTTTCTTGGCAATAGAGCTTAAGACTATCATGTATTTCTACTACTAGAAAGTGTGCTTGTATCTGTTTATTTTCTGGTTAAAATTCAGAACCACAGAAAAAGATTAACTGTTTTCCATACTGACTGCCACATAGCAAGCAAATTCTCTTCCAATCTCTTTTATCTCCCTAAATACATGTATCCTAAATTTTTGATCACTTAATCTTTTGAGAAGCAATACTCTTGATCTTAGTTTTCAACTTCCAAGTCCCCATCCACCCATGCAGACAATTTGCTTTTCAAATCATTGGCAGCCCCTTCTCCTTGGAACTTGCTTCCATTCCACAGCAGAGCTTCCATAGCCCAAGGCTGCTTCAGAAAGACGGTCACCTAAATATCAGTAATTATAGCTAACTTATCAACCCATAGAAAAATAACCACAGCGTTCAAAGTTCTTCTGGAGTCCTTTTAAGTACAGATTTAGCCTGAGTCTGTGATTTAGGTTACTTTCCATTTCTTTCAAGAGCTAAACACAACCTAGTAAAGTGAAGTCTTTGAAGTGCAAGCTGGTTGACCATTTCCGGTGCAGAATACCCAATCCCCATGAAACCGTCTTGGAACTATCTCCAGCCCTCATCAGCAAGTGCTGAGCAATGACGTCGCTGTGGGATTTCAACCGAACTTTGTGTTCTGATAAACAGTGTGTGGCTGGAGTTGCCACTGGTGAATTCTTTTTCTCTTGGGAGGTGCCAGCACTAGTGAATTCTTTCTCTCTTGGGAAGTGTCAGGCACAGTTCCTTGTTCATGTGGAAGCTTTGGAGAATAAGAGTGGGTAAGACAGAAAGGGTGACCAGGTGCCAAGGATACGTTTTAAACTCACTCGAGTGTGGAGAACAATATTTTGGTTTAATTCCACTCCTCTGTGAGTAGAACATCAAGAGATACTAGAGTTTATTGGAAAATGAGCTATTTCTCCCCAGTGTCTTGTTTCAGAGGTCATCCTAAAACTGGCGGATCGCAGATGAATCCAATTGTCTTGTTTGAATACTTTTCTTAGGTAATGATGGCTTCAGAGACTGTAGGTTGTAATAGTAATGGTAATAATAATAATAAATATAAGAAATAATAACAGTGAAGAAGCTCAACAGTTTGGCTAGCTTTCCCCTAAATAACATCCATGAGAGAATTGTTTGTCACCAAACCAGAATAAAAATACCAGCGTTATTGTGGAAATGAGCACATGCGATTTCCTGTTTGTCACGCTGACTCTATAATAGATTCCTTTATATTAAAGTTTTAGTAGCAAAATGCATCCCATCATCTGACATTCTGACCTTCTTTTCTTTTCTTTCATGCCTTTTGATTTTCTCTTTTAGTCTTTGCTTGGGGGTTTGTTACTTATCTTAGTTTTTAAAGCTATACAATCTAGGTGACTGTTGTTTACAGAAAGGAGTTTTTATTTTCTCCAAGAAAACAAAGCTGATTTGCCACTGAAAGATAAAAGAATACTGTGTAAGTTGTAAATACTTCAAAATTCAGAGGGATATTATTATACTCCAAATGACTACAACCACAGTCCCATTAGACCTGTTCTCCAAGTCCTACCTTCTTGCTTAAAGAACCCCCAAACTTCAGATCCCCTTCTACTCTCACCGGCGTCTCCACTCCTGTAACCAGTCTAGAACTCTTTCCCATCTGAACTTCAATGAACCTAATGTGAGCACCGTGACTAGAACTCACTTCAATTATCACTGTAGTCCACATTAGAAAATATAAGAAAAGACAAGACAAGAGTGATGTCTGATACAGGTCCTAAGGCTTTGCCCACATCTCAAATGACAGAGAAAGGAGGGAAAGATTCAGGAGTTGCAAGGTTCAGGAGTGAAACCCTGTAACTTCCTTGGCCCTTATAAAACCAGGTCACAGCTGCCTGGCTTCCTAATTTGGTTTGATGTACTGTGAATTCCCAAGGGGATGAGTCATTCTCTTATTCATATGTAAGTGCAGGAACCATTCCAAAACAAAAATGAGACTTGAGTTTACTTGTGATTTCAAATGGCTTCTTCCACCCCACTGTACAGTTAGTCTAGCTTGACTCTAATTATTCATCATTTTACAGAGCAAGCATAGGGCGTCTATCATCTTTTGAGGTTATTTTACTTATCACTGAGCACTTACATGGCATTCCCAGGGAACTTCATTACCTAGTTTAGGAATTTTTCACTGAAAATGAATATCTATTATAAAATGTGAACACCAAACAAAATTAATCCTAAACTATCTTATGAAAGTCTCTGGGTACTACTGTTTTTGTACATTTTTCTTGTTACTGATTAAGTTCACAAGAACACCATAAGTACCTGGTTGTATTTGATGAGGCAGAAAAACTTTTCCTGTTGGTTGTCAAATTAAGATGCTATATCATTTTTACAATTTGTTCCATCTTAGAATTTGGCTATGTTCTATCTCTGTCATTTCCCACAGCAAACCCCTTCAGAGTATTTGGCTCTTAGCCAGATAGAGTCCATGCCATAGATGCTTTTAATAAAGGGAGGTAACCACCTATGAATCCTATTTTATTAGTTTTTATTAACAAAAAAGCAGGGAAAAAATGAAACAAGTAGCCAGAACAAATTCTCCAGTAGGCACAGGAGACACCAAAGAGGTGGTTGCCCGGATGAATCAAAGGTTCAAAAGTCATCTGTGAAATGTGCAGAGATCCTTGGATAGTCTGCTTGGAAGTATAAAATGGAAAATATATATATATATATATATTTTTTTTTTTTTTCTGATCCTAAGACTTAAACTCTGGGCACTGTCCCTGAGCTTCTTTTCCTGAAGCATCTACAACTTGCACCACAGCACCACTTCTGGCTTTCTTGAGTAGTTTATTGGAGATAAGTGTCTCACAGACTTTCCTGCCCAGTCTTGGTTCCATTTGCCATCCTCAGATCTCAACCTCCTGAGTAGCTGGAATTACAGGCATGAGCCACCAGTATTTACTTCAAGTAATATTTTTTGCTTATCAAATTAGCTAATGTTTTGACATAACAATAATTAATGATCTAGATTTACAGGCAATCTCATGTAATGCTGGCCCAAACTATAACAAACTTTTGAAAATGTATTTCATAGCAGGATTAAAGAAAAATAAATTATTATCCTTGTATCCAATAAACCCAGGTCTAGAAAAAAATCTTAAACTTAAAATAAAACTTACATATAAATAACATCATCACAATAATTTTTATTATTGAAATAGAAAGTGTTAATTTTTGAAAGTAATTTGTTTACAAGAAGGAAAGCCCTTGAGATACCAATGAGTACAAATCATGGGTACATGAAATTAAACTACTTTTAAATGCACATTTTCATTCAGCAATAACATTAAACATGTAATACATGACAGCCATTGTTCTTGGTGTAGTATACAGCACTTTTTGTCTTTTAATATTCACAGGACCCCTAGGAAGTAGTTGGTAGTTCCTCCCTCATCTTAAATATGGGAAAACTGAGACACTTGCTTAAAAATTGTCTACTGTCATCCAGTAACTGTGGGAACAAACAAACTTCCTAATTTCATAAAGTTATAATTTAAAAGAGACTACCTAAAGCCAGTGCCAGTGGTTCGTGCCTGTAATCCTAGCTACTCAGGAGGCTGAGATCTGAGGATTAAAGTTAGAAGCCAGCCCAAGCAAGAGAGTCAATGAGGCTCTTATCTCTAATAAACCACCAAAAGGCTGAAATGGAGCTGTGGTTCAGGTAGTAGAGTCCTAACCCTGAGCACAAAAGCTCAGGGACAGCGCCCAGACCTTAAACTTAAGTCGCATGACCTGAAAAGACAGAGATGGAAAGAAACTAACCAATAAACTACCAAAATAAATACATTATAGCAGCAACAATAACCCATGAAGTAGAGGTCCATTCTAGGGAGGGAGGTGAGCAGCTGACAGAATGTTTCTATGGAGGGATAATAATTGAATTGATACTTTAAGCAAGAATAAGAGTTCACTGTAAAGGCATGAGCATTTGAGGTGGAGGGATAAACCTCTTTCTTGGTGGAGAGGTAACAAGTGTTCTGGGAGAGTCAATGAACCTAAGACAGAAATGGAGCAGAGAGGCAGGCATGCAGAAGCACAGTGAACATGGTCTCAACACCCAAACAAAGGTACAGAGAAACCTAGGTAGAGATGAGCCATCTGAGACTATGGAGGAGAGGTGACTGGTTGAGAATCACACCATTATTTCATCACAATTGCAAATGTTGTACCACATAGTATGCAGATTTAGGACAGCAGATTTCACACTTTTTGAGTGGCAAGATCTTATTCCAAATTTCCAACAAAGAGCTCTGTTAGAATAGTGTGACTTTTTGTTTGTTGGCTTTTTTATTTTAAATCAAAGTAGAATGTTTACTTGTAATGTCAATCAGTGAATGGCATTTGAAAATTTATTTTAATAAATATTCCCTTGTCACACCATGCAGTGATTAGGTTGAGTGAGTAGGTGAGGTTTTGACACATCACCAAACAGAAAGAGGCGGTTTTAATAGCACAGAAATGAAAGTCTGAGGGAAGTGATGGGTGATATTTATAGTTTTATATCAAATCCAGCATACGTTTCTCTGCTTTCTTGTAACACATGGAAAGTTCCGTTTTATACAAATAAGTAGCTGGTACAAATGTTAGAGTTTGGCATCTCCAGATATTATGCTATTAAACTGAAACATATGCTGGAAGAAAATAAGCAGGAAGCCTTGTATTTTCAAATAAGTCATTTAAAGCTCTAGAATATTATACTCCCTTTTCTTTTTTCTTTTTTTTTCAATACCAGGGATTGAACTCAAGGCCTCACATTTTCTAAGCAGGAACACTACCACTTGACCCACCTACCCAGCGAGGCCTTTTGTGTTTATAATTTATCAGACGGAGACCACACAAACTGCCACACTGATCTTGAATTGTGATCTTCCCTTTCAAGTAGTTTGACCCAGTGGTATTTGCCGCCACTACTGATCTTTCTATCTCTGCCTTCAGAGAAATATTATATTCCTTGACTGCCAAGAATTTAGTTAGAAAAATGTAGTTAGAATTTAGTCCAATATCAACAAAGTCCTAAAAAATTGTTTAGCTCTTCAGTGATTATTGGAGCTGTTATCTTGTGCATTGTGAGATATTCAAAAGTTCATTTCAAAGCCCTTAGACTTTCCAATAAGGTCATATCTTGATCTGCCTCAGTTACTTTTCTGAGTTTCAGATTTGTTTCATTGGTGACACTTCATTGGCAGTGTTAGCATGATTGTGATGTGATTTTGCATTGCCAGATTGAGCTTGTTTAGTTTACAAAAAAAAAATTTTAAACAGGCACACAAATTAGTGAGAACAACTATTTGAGAAGTATTTCACTAAAGAAAACTCAACAAAAATGAGTTTTACCATTACCTTACCCCAAACACACCAGGGGTTCAGAATAAAAGATGTAATTCTGGAACTAATGATGCACAGATTGTTAAAATCACAATAATAATAATAAGTCTTCAATTTAAAAATCAATGGTTTAATAACAGAATAATAATAATAGAACAATCTTAAAACATTACCTGGAAAGTTCTTTTGGGCAGCTTATTTTCTCCTATCTCACTTAAATAGCTTTTCTGAAATAGCATTTATGGACTGGAAACAGCGGCTCATACCTGCCTCAGACACATGGTAGACAAAGAATAGGATTATCATAGATTAAGCCAGCCTGGGCAGAAAGTTAGTGATGCTTCATGTCAACAGGTGGGGTTTGTTGGTACAGGTCAATAGCCCCACAATACAGGAGATAGACATAGGAGGATCGTGGTTTGAAGCTGGCCTTAGAAGGAAAAAATAAGCTTTAGACCTTATCCAAAAAAAAAAAAAAAAAGGAAGGCAAAGCGACTTAAAGGATCTGGTTCAACTGCTTCAGTTCTTGAGATCCTGAGTTCAAACTCCAAGCTCAAAAATTAAGATTTATGCAATCAATTGGCCTTAGTATTTATCTTCCCAGCATTCATGTTTATTTATTTAACTGTTTTGTCATATTGTTTCTTGATGTGTTAAAAAATTGTAGGGAAGAGGAAATACCTTTTCCTCACCTCTTACTTGGCATAAAGCTGAGGCCTCTTCGACAAAAGCATCTCAATTTATTTAATATACCTTTTACCTGACAGAGTCTTCTAAGGAAATGGAGACCCAAAGAATCAGGTCAGCCTGTGTATTTGCAGCACTAGGTTTGATGGAAGAGAAGCAGGACAACAGGATGAGAGGATGTGGCCTGGTGGTCCATTCTGGCGCAAATTAAGCAATGCTATAGGCCTAGACTCTTCCTTGCATCTCTGTCTTTGGTTCCTTTCCTCTGGCTAGGTACAGGGAGGGGTGAGTCTATTGTGACCTATTTCAGGGAGGGCCAGGCAATGCTTTCTACATTGTATGACTCTCTTCAGAGAAGAAAAGTAGGAAAGAAGGTCAGGGAGACCTTCCTATGTCAACATTCTCTCAGCTGCCACAGGACCCTTTCAGATTAGTGTGTTCTGAACATCATCGAATCCAATCTAATCACATTGACTGTGGGAACAGTTTTAGTTTTATTTAATCTTCCTCCTGTTTTCCCTTTCAAACCTATTGAACAAAGACAGAAAATCAACCACAGTGACTTTCTTAAAACACTGCATTTGTAATGATTATACACAACCTTGTCTTTGAACTAATTTGTCACTTCTACTGAATTTATGTTCTTATCTTATTCCCTGGTCTCCAACACCCTGCTTCTAATTGTTTTTGTAGTAACAGCAACACATTTAAAATACTTGTTAGCATACAGCTTAATGAGCTGTTGCTGGGAAAAAAAACAAAACAGTGTTTCTCCTCACAAACAATAAATACTTCCTCACGGCTCTAAAGCACAGGCCAAATTAACCTGACAATCTTATTTTTATGCTCTCAACATTTTGTTTTAAACTAACAAACCTGAAGCATACAGCTCCTGTACAAAAATTTCACAGCCTAAAATACTATGATGTGTTGGATGTTTTTTTTTATCACCAATAAAAGATGATCCCCACAAGTAAAAACAGTGCAATTTCCAAGCTGCTTGCTAACTGATGCATCTGACTGTTGCTTTCACTGTGCCCATAGCTGCCAATGTGAATGATGATGAAAAAAGTCATTAATGCCAGCATACCCAGCTTGGCTTTATTTGCATGCTTTTGACCAGTGCATTATCAAACATTCCTTTCAAGTTTCTGGTATTAAAGGTGATCTAGTTCTAATTTAGGACCACTCTCACATGTTTTAAAATGGCAAACACACAAAAAAAATGATAGAGGAATAGTCAGAACTTACAATGAGCTAATTGGAAATATAAAATGAGGCCAAAAGGGACTCTGTATTTCATGCAAAAGTTTTCATCTAAAACTTGGTTATCCAGAAGTAGTTATGGAGTACAGGAAATGAACCTGAGCCCAAAGTGGTTTTTCTCAGTAAGTGCAACTAAAATATATTCCAGGTTTCAAAAATATGTGTCAAGTATCACATCATTCATGGAATGCTGAGATGATAATATTTTCGATATCCTTGGTTAAGTGAACTATAGTAACAAATTCTTTTTACTTTTTTAGTTTTTGCTTTTATTTGTTTTTCTTTAAATCTATTTCTTTTTCCTCCCTATTTTATGGCTACAATAAAATTTTAAATTGCTTATGTGGTGTATATTCTGTTTCTGAGAGACAGCACCATCTCTGTTACATCACCGATATGAGGCACTTATCTAACTCATGCCATGGGCAGAGTTGAGCAGTGGTGCCTGATTTCACCAGGTAGTTAACTAACAGAAGTACGGAGAATCTGTCCTACTATACCCACTGCCTTAGTTCATGATAGCACACCCACACAGGTCTAGAGAACTGTAATTGTTCCTATCCAGGAAGAATTCACATTCAAGTTCAACTACAAGATGATAAAGGGCAAGAGATGATATATTCTAAATGTACAAGTAGTTTTACATTGGGCTAAGTCCATTCAAAGAAATCTTAAAGACCATTTATTTGTGCCTAGTAGTTTTATTTCATCCCTTTGCAGACTTAAAATAGTTTAAACTGAAATTTGAGTCCAATATGTGCCCAATCTGAGCACACATCTGACAAACCATATGGTTCCACAAAACTCATCTAAAAATTGCTACTTTTAAAAGAATCTTCACACATATTCAATGTATGGGTCTGTCTGACTTCAGTCTTCTCCCTTTCTTCTGTGATTTAGAGTAGTGATTCTCAACTGTCCTGTGCATGAGCGGCACTGATCACTTGTTATGAACACAGGTTACTGAGCTCATCTGAGTCACATTCTGATTGCTGCATTCAGCAAGTCTCCGGTGATACCTGGAG
Organism: Perognathus longimembris pacificus; assembly: GCF_023159225.1. NCBI lineage: Eukaryota > Metazoa > Chordata > Mammalia > Rodentia > Heteromyidae > Perognathus > Perognathus longimembris. The sequence continues at coordinate 53,282,413 of NC_063169.1, forward strand.
CCTAAGCATTAACAAGAGACCACTCTGAGCCAGTGATCCTTGTCCCATTGAGATGCCCCTTGAGGAGAATATGCCTAGTCAACACTGATGCCAAATCCTTATTCATCTCAAAGACCTCTTCAGGTGCTGCATTTGAGATTAAGAAAGTGGATCTGGCGACAAATGGTAGGGTCTGAGAAAGAACGATCAATGACTTTAAAGAATAGCAATCAACTGTCTGTTCATTACTATTTGGAGTGAATTCTTAAATTGTTAAACTTACTTGTGAATTTTGGAATCCGTGTACATAAACCATCCATTCCAAGTACTGGGAAAAAGCCCTTTATGTCAATGTGAAATCATGTAGTGAATAGAGTGCCTTTTCCTGGGGTGATGGGGGGGCCGATATCTCTATGTGTGCACACACACTGCCCTCCTGAGCTGGGGTACTTTATTGACAATGCTGCTCTTCCAGATGTGTATAGAAACTGTTTAACCAGGCACAACAGAGGTTACCGATTTCTAAATATGATACCAAGCTTAGCCCAACACTTGGTAGACTGAGGCAGGAGAATCACAGTCAGCCTGGGCTGTAAGACACAAACAAACAATAAATCAAAATAGTATTTGCCTTTCCAAGGATTACAAACCCTATTGCACTCTAATCTTGAGCTACATGGCAAAAAAGAACCATGTTGTTATTTGCAAGAAGTAAGCTACTATTAAGGTGTTTTTTTAAATGGCGAATTGAATAGCAACATGGAGATTCCTTAGCAGACTAACAAGAGTCCTCATGGGGAGTGAAATACCACATAAAACATAAAAACTAAATTATCCCACTGGACTACATTATATCCACATGGAGAGACTGAGCTTACTTGGACTTTCTTGACTTCAATGTGTTTCAATCTGTTTTTAGAGAATATCTGACAAGTTGCTATCTTACACTGTAAAAAGAGACTTGGGTTGCATATCATATCTCTGGCACCAACAGTTTGGAGGAGAAGAGTAAATAGGAATATATATATATATATATATATATATATATATATATATATATATATATATATATATCCTAGTGTGTTGTGTGTGCCAAGTACCAGAGCGTCAACTCAGTTCCTTGTGCTCTTGCTCAGCTTTTTTGCTCACTGCTAGTATTCTACCATGGGAGTCTCACTTCCAGTTTATATTTACTTGGAGATAGATTCAAGGACATTTCTGTCCTAGTTAGTTTTGTACCATGGTTCTCACATCTCAGTCTCCAACGTAGCTAGGATTATAGACATCAGCCATGAGCATCAAAGTTCTGTTATATTAGCAACTCTTTTAAGTACAGTTATAAAAGTATAATAGCTTTATGGTTCAGGAAACTGATTAGCTATGTTTATATTCATTTTGGAGAAGAAATTTGATAGTATCTTTTTAGGGCCAATTTTCTTGGATGGAGTTATTTTGCTTAAAAAAATAATGCAAAGATGTCCACATTTAAGGGCTTACTCCCACAAGACTAATATGCTTCAATTTTTTAGACAGTTGGCCTCCCTTGCTTGTGGTCAGGTCCACAAAATTAGACAAATGAGAACTACTGGATTAAATTCCAATAATTGTAGACATTGAAGGAGTATGTGCAATAAACACTGCCTAAGCCAAAGATCTGGGCGTGGAACTCAGGTCTCTTGGATTCCTGGGACTTAGGGCAGTATGACAGACCTGTCTTTGCTTGTTATCAGCCTACACTCATCAGGAAATCACTAAAGAACAAACATTTAGTACCAAAAGGACTTAAGAAACACCTAGTTTAAGTCATCTTGCCAGGAAGAGGAAAGGTTCACAAACCTAAGGCCTTTACCCAAGGTCAGAGCTGTGTGTAGAATCCAGGTCTCCTCTCTCTTAGCAAACGTATTCCTCTTCACCAGCATTTCTGTAGGTACAATCAGAAGACACCAGTGTCACCATCCCAAGGGACATCTCAAATATCTCAAATGTCCAGATTCCTGGGTCCTCTTTCCTTGTTCTCTCTCACTATAGAGACCAGGAACGCCCATTTTAACAAACACATTGGATACAGAGTTAGACAATCAATGTACTCTATGCTTTTTTTTTTTTTTTTTTTTGGTCAGTCATTGGTCTTGAACTCAGGGCCTGGGCACTGTCCCTGAGCTCTTTTGTTTCAGGGCTAGCACTCTACTACTTTGAGCCACAGCTCCTCCTCCAGTTTTTGAGTGGTTAATTGGAGATAAGAGTCTCACAGTGGCTTTTCTGCCTGGGCTGGCTTTGAACCATGATGCTAAGATCTCAGCCTCCTGAGTAGCATTAGTAGGATTAAAGATGTAAGCCACCAACCCTCAGCAGTACTTCTTATTTTTAAAAAGAAATTCACACCATCCCCCTTTTAAGATGCTCCTCTTTTACAATAGTACTCTTTTGGTACTAATTACAATATAGTAGATAGGATACACAATGCTTTAGATTAACATTATACTCAGTTCTACTTCATTTTCCAGCAATATAAAACCTCTTGTATCAAAAGAAAATAGGCAAAATTTCACTGATTCTAGAAATAGAACTATGATACAAAATTTATTAAACTGCAGTAGTAGAATAAAGAAAAAGAAGGGGGAAAAAGCAGCTTATACAATGGGATAACAAAAATGAATTAAATGAATTAAAATATTATAGAATTACTTTCAAAGAATTGACGTTTGGATACATTAGGGGCATGCTGAGAGAGCAAATCTATGGTGTTTATGTACTTTATAATTCAACATAAGATTTCTGAAGCTACTTGGAGTTGTATGTGTAAACAATAGCTTGTGTCAGATTTCTTTTTTTTTTAATTTTTAATGTCAAGGTGAAATACAGAGGGTTTACAGTTACAGATGTAAAGTAATGAGTACATATCTTGTCCAACTGTTACCCCCCCTCATTTTTCTCCCACCTTCCCACCTCCCCATTCTCCCTTCAAGTTATACCATTAGTTTACAACATATTGTCTTATAAAGATTGCTGTTGCATTGGTTTGTCTTTTACCCTTTGTCTCACCATTTTAATGTTCCCCTTCCCTTCCCTAATTCAGACAAACATATATAAAATACCCAGGGTACCAGAATCAAATACAGTGACAACAGGGCTAAATCATAGGGAAGATGAACAGAAGAAAAAAAGTAATTTCACATAGAACATTGAAAATAATGACATCAATGATAAACCACTTGTTTCCATATTTTGGAGATCATTTCTCTTAGTGTCATCTTTATGTGATCATATGTCCCTAGCTATTGAGCTATGGTGATTATCAGATCTCATTTTTAAAAGCACTATTTACCAGAGCCCTTTGACAAAATTACTCTGGTCATCAAGTAGTGTCCTTATGAGGAAGCATTTTTTACGAAAGTCCCTTAACCATGTATCCAAAACATTCACTGCTAAGCAGCTGATACATTATCATTAGCTTTAAATGAAGGTTTTACCGAATCCAAAAGATATTCTTTCCTTTTGAGCAAGTAAAAGCCCCACAAAAGTCTAATTTTTAATGAATTAAGACTAGTAATTATTTCACATAATGAACACCTATCTCGATGAGTAAAGATATTCAAAGCTATCTCCTGCTTTTCATTCTTCATTTTGAACTATTCCATAATTTTACTTTCTTATTGATTAAATTCAACTAACTTTTGTTCTCTGAAAAAGTCCTTCCTGATCATCTAATGCAAATGAAATACAAATGAATTATTTGTATACATTGCACTGACAATATTATCCAATACAATAATCATTTATGGGGTTTTTTTGGGGGGGAGGAAAAAAATTACTCTTGAGATTTTAGCCAGAGCAATGCTTCACTGGAGATTTAGTTGGAGAAAAGCCTGAGGTGGCACCAATAAAATCAAAGGTATGAATGAGGGACGAGGTAACAAACAGTACAAGAAATGTATCCAATGCCTAATGTATGAAACTGTAACCTCTCTGTAATTCAGTTTGATAATAATAAGAATAAATATATATATATGTATATATATATATATATATATATATAAAACAAAGGTATAAGTAGCAACTGGCCAGGAAAATGACTTCCTAATTCCAAGACTTTAATATTTTCATTTATAAAAATAAAATAAGCAATCATAATCACATTTTTCCTGGAGTAATAACAAGAAAATGTATTGCAGAAAGTGTGGCAGGGAAATGTTTCCTCTCTTAGAAACCCAAAAAAATAAGTGAGAGATTCCAACACAAACACAATTGCACAATGAGCTCAGTACTATGTAACACACCATTTGCGAGGGGGGGGGGGGCGGGTGGATAGTTTGAGATTTCAAAGCTTTTAAAGTTTTTAAAAGTTTACTGCTCTTTGAAATGTGTGAATGTGTAGGTGAGTAGGTGTATGAGTAGGGCAGATGGTGTGACCCCTATAGGAGAAACAGAGAGAAACATCACAAATAAAAATGTCCGTCAACCACAAAATTCTTTGTAAAATAAAGTAATATGAGTTTAAAAGCGCATGCCTGATGCTTGTTAGATATTTTTCATTATTATACACAAACACGAATACAGGCATAATTTGTATTTAGATATGCCAGAGGCAGAGAAGAATGTATAAATCAGATCTGGATTCAATCTTGAGAACCTCATAGAGGTAGACAAAAGAATTACAAGACTTATCACAGCACTTACCATAGCTAAGATATGCAATCAACCCAGATGCCCCTCAGTAGATGAAGGGATCAAGAAAATAAGGTATATGTACACATGGGAATTCTATGCTTCCACAAGAAAGAATGACATCACCCCATTTGAAAGGAAATGGAAAGACTTGGGAACAATTATATTAAACAAAATAAACCATACCCAGAGAAACATAGGCTGCATGGTTTCCTTCACTTGTAATAACTAGAATATATCTAAGATAATCTTAGCAAAGGATCACAATGGCTTAATAACAATGTGGATATAACCATATAAAATGATGCTTATTGAAATAAACTCCAAGAAATGGAAGGAAGAGGTTTTTTATTGAACTATTTGCAGTTATTTATTTTCTTACTTCTTTTTGTTCCCCTTTGGGTTATTCCCTGTTGTCACTGTTTTTAATTTCTGTACCTTTTATATATAAGTTGATCTGATTTGGGGAAGGGAAGAGGAATCACAGAAATGGTGAGACAAAAGGGGAACCAATGCAATAGTGATACTCACTAGACACTATGCTGAACATCAGCTTTACAACTTGGGGGAGAGGGGGAACTGGAGCAAGGGAGAAGAAGAAAATGAGGGAGGGGTAACACTGTTCAAAAAGATATATACTCATTACTTGACTTATGTAACTATAACCTCTCCATGCATCACCTTTACAATAAAATTTTAAATAAAAAAATAAGAATTACAAGAAATTTGGAAAAGTAAAATGTCAACTTAGGCTAAAACAAAACAGGAAACATCATAAAATACCCTCATTGAATTAGGGCCTTGAGTACTGGGGAAAATTTGAACCTGTGAAGAAAATAAATACAGACATTGAAATTAAAGAGAGACAGAGACAGAGAGATACAGAGAGAAAAATATACAACATACTACAACATACACATATACAGTCAAGCTATTGAGCCAGGAACTCTTCTGCTAACATCTGGACTTGGAACAGGCTTATGAGGTAGACAGGGTTTCTGACATGCCAGAGATGAGGAAGTAAGTTCAAGTTCAGGTCAGTGCCACCCATAAGCTGATGAACTCTAAGGCCAACTCTGTCTCTCCTGTACACTTCCTCAAAGATCAGGAGACATGCTCTCCTAGAACAAAGGGAACAGCCAAGGGCCACTCTGAGTAGAAGAAAAGGTACCCAGAGGTAAAGTCTGCTTTCTCCTTGCTTATTTCTTTATTAACTCAGTAAAGACAGTATAAGGATAGAGGGCTCAGCAACACAGATCCTGTGGTCTGATCACTGTACTCAAAGCCTAATGTGTATTCTCATTTGACCTCCTGACAACTCTATCGTCTGTGCATGTGTGTGTGTGTGTGTGTGTGTGTGTGTTCGTGTGTGTAAACAGAGTCCTAAAGATGAAAGAGTAAATGAATTTCCAAGTCAAAGAGCTAAATGGTGGAGGAGCTGAAATTCATACTAATTGTTATTAGACTTCAGACAAAAGCCTAAGCTTTAAATCACTGTGTTTTCAACATACCAGGAACACATAATTACATAATATACTTTATGTGTGTACAGATATTCGTGGGAATATATTTTGCATACACACATAATCATTTCATACCAAACAATGATCTCCAGAAATACTTGAGTTGATATGTCTGAATTTGGTACACGTTGTTAAACTGATAGTCACATTTCTTAGTATGTAATTATCTTCTTTCAACCATATGCTAAAGACCACTTACTAGGTACCTGCTTTATGTTAAATATTCTTTAGATATCGTTATGCATACCAGTATGAAGTTATAACATAGTCTTTATGCTGAGATAATTTAGACCTTTCAGATTTAACACTAGTAATTTAATAAAATAGAATTTATGTGCCTTCTTGTCTTTCTATTACTTGCTATGATTGAGTTCAGTGTTTTGTTTTGCTAAGATTGCCTAGGTAAATAGACTTTAACTCATGAGGAAAAAATTTCAATATGCAAAACACTGATGGTTTTCTAAGTAGCCATCAGTTAATAAGTATCGTCAGTTGATGAATATGGGCCAGGTTGTATTCTAATTTTCACAGAGCAACCTCCTGGAAAGCTCACAAAGTGTGATTCTTCAAGAGCCCTCCACTTCACTGAAACTTCCCATGACTCTTCTAAATTTTGTGCCCATTTGTTAGTATTCCTCCTTAAAAAATAATCCCCATAAATTTTATACTTCTTAAGATCACAAAGGATCAATTCATCCCAGCTAGTTTTAATAATTTAAAGATAACTCATGATTTGGGACTGATTATCAACAGACTAAACATAAACATCTTGTTCGTGCCTTCCTCTCTGGTATTTTCATTTGAATTACTTCACTAAGTGTTTCTAGGAAAGTATAACTACTAGTAAAAACTAAACCTCAAAGAAATGCTCATCTCTATTTCTAATGGTCTTGAAGCAATGACTAACAGGAGAACTCAATACATCACAGACCACTACCTGCTACTACAAGGAATTCCCAAGTGACCCTTACACAGTTTTTCTACTCAGACACTTGAAACTGCTGGGTTAATCTTTACACTTATGCCAGTGAGACAGAATATAGACAGTAGTACCCCTGTTTGCCTGGCATAAAGCATGAGGCCTGACCATTTGAAACAAAATTTGTTTTTATTTCTTTGGTTAGTCTTGGTAAAATTTTACACACACATGTAAAGATAGATGATAGATAGCTACATAGATAGCTAGATAGACAGGATGATAGCTAGAAAGATAGATAGATGATAATCTTACTTTTCATGGAGAATTCTTTCAAAACTATAATCCTTGGAGAAACATTTTCCCTCATGTGGGACTCAGCCTAAAGCATTCACAAAAGATTTACTACACAGCCCAAATGACAACTTTTTAGAAGAACATGACATCAAACTTGTAGTCTGAACTTAAAAATGCACCCTTACTGGTATTATAAGTCAGTGGTAGAGTGCTTGGCTACCATGTACAAGCCCATGGGTTCCATCCTCAATACCACAATAAAATGAAATAAAATGCAGCCTTGTTCTTCTTTTAACCCTTTCGCCATCTTACAGGGTTTTATTTTGTTTGGTAGTTGTTTTCGTTTGTTTTTGTCAGTCACCAGGCTTGAACTCAGGGCTTGGATGCTGTCCCTGAACTCTTTTTGCTCAAGGCTAGTGCTCTTCCACTTTGAACCAAGGTTCCACTTCCAGTTTTCTAGTGGTTAATGGAGATAAGAGTCCCACAGTCTTTACTGCCCAGGCTGGCTGAACCACAGTCTTCAAATCTCATCTTATTTGCCTGCCATGCAATAATGAATAAGTTGGGTGTATTTTCATCCTAGATTACTTATTCATTCTTTCTATTATGCAGTATTTATTGGGAACTTACAATGTGATGGCTATTGTTTGGGTATTGGGGAATGGCTGTGAATTAAACAGACAATCCCTACCTTGAAGAGAGGAAGACCCAAGAGAAGATATCTTTCAAGTATTTCTCTTTTCCAGGTGAGCGGTCCCAGCTCCTGAGTCTGGGCTGTGGCCCTGGCCAGCCAGACTGCTTTTTACCGTCACGGTTTCAGCACCCAAGCCTGGACCATGACCCTGGCCAGTCAGTATACTTTATACTTCCCCAATAAATCCATCTTTTTACTTGAAAAAAATATTGCTCTTTTCCAAATATATCTTGCTATTTAATAAACTGATAGGAATACTCACAAGACAGTATGTTGGAAATTAACCGTATATTTGGGGAAAGGGGAAGTTGGGGGGAGGGAAGGTAGGAGAAAAATGAGGGAGAGGTAACAAGTATAACAAGAAATGCGCTCACTTCCTTATGCATATTCCTGTAATCCTTCTGTACAGCACATTGGCAATAAAATTAAAGAATAAATAAACTGATACCAAAGTAGAACATAACAATTAGCAAAATATATCCAATTCCATTTTCACTGATAGCTTGTAAAACCTGTCAGTCATTTCTCTAAGATAATACTAGATTTCCTAGCTCTAACCTCACCTAGGATTATCATTGATTGTCAATAGAATTCACTGAAACCTCTGTTCTGAGACCAAATCCATGACTCAGTGCTGTCCATATGGAAATGGGCTGTACAATTTGGCCAGGAATAGTTTTTTGATTGTCTATGGGAACACTGGGATCTTTGACCTCACAAATAGTTACACAGCAAGCCTTATCCCTGTGGAAAAGTATTTGTTCCTTTGTGGCTCAGAGGCCCTGTGTTTGCATGTTGGGCTTGATGCTCTGGAAGTCATTTTCTCTAGCACTGGGGTTATTTAATTCCAAGGGCTGGTTTGAATTTCTTCTCAAACTCTAAGTATATAGGATTACATTTAATTGTTGGTTTACGTACAGGAGGATTGCTGTACTGAACTGCAAGGAGCCCTTTATAAGTACTTCTCTGTCTTGAGTAAATACTCATTCAGTGACAGGCTGGATAAAATCCCATGAATCTCTGAATCATAACACCTTTACAAAGATTAGGATACAATGCTCATATTACCTATGAAGCTTTACTTTCTGCCGGGTCTTATAACATAGCTCAAAAATTACCGTGTAAATCAGGAAAAACAATGTCTAATGCTTGGACACACTGGCCAGATTGCTAAACAGCAATAGTGAATACATATGTATTGGGAATGCATTGGGAAAAGACAGAATGAAGGTTGTTGCAAGAATTCATTAAGTCAGTGTTCCTGGGGTGACAGAGGCTCAGGCTGAAGCACTGCTACATATCTGTGGGGAAAGAAGTAGCCATGTAGAATTCCACTCTAGTTCAGATCACACTGTGACAGCTGATAAAGCAAGTATCTTAAAGTGTGGCATGAATTCCTAGAAGTTTCTCAGAGGATGATGCCCTTAAAAACATTGAAAAGGATTCTTGTCCTCAGGTTCTAATTCCTCCATCTTTTAGGACCCAGGGACCTGGTCTGATCATCACTTTTATTTAGTGCATTCTCCACCTTCACTCTATGCATGGATTGAAAAGTCATGGTCTTCATAATATAGCCATATTAGACTTGAAACTATGACGTGTATCATTCTTTTGTCTACTATCTACTCTTCATAATGACCATACAGATGATACTTCATCTAAAGAAACCTCATTGTGAATACCTGTGTAAGATCATACTGTGCGAGTCTGAAGGGAAAATCATTCTGGTATCACTCCCCAACCTTGCTGGTTGTCAAAACTATGAGCATTAAGAAGAGAGATGATGGCTTTAAACTCACTAACCAGGTGGTACCCAATTCACAGAAACTATTCCACCTAAGAATATGTTGAGAAAGTGAGAAACAGCTTCAATCACCAAATGTGGTTGTTCCATAGTACTGTCGTTACAAAAGGTTTCTGAACACTTGTGGATCTACTGTCTGAAAGAGTGAGCCTATGTCCCACAGTGACTGCACTGAGATCCATAGCCTACAGAACCTAGGCATGTGTCCAGTCACCAAATGGAGTCTTGCAAGGTCATGATCTTGTCCCTACAATCTCCCCCAGCCTCGTGTCTCTCAATTTCCCTTCTCTCCTGTGATTTGTATCCCCTCTTCAAGATGCCATTTTTAACTCCCTTCATTTTCTCATTCACCTTTAGAATTTGTGCATTTTTATGGTACTGAGAATAAACAGCTACCCAGTTTATCTTCTGCTTCAGCCTCCATTGAGGAGTGTGAGGGCAATGGTGTTATTATTGTCTGTTCCTTTCTCCTTTATCTCTTCAGAAACTTTTCCATGCTTACCAAAATATATAAGGGAACTTCTTTCTAAGCCGCTTGATTCCTTCCTCCTTTCTCAATGCCAAGGATAGGGGTTCATTAGTGTTTTCATCCCTATCTTGCCCCTCACACCTCTGGTCTCTGAATTGTTGGCTTTTCAAGTTCACAGTACTTTTTGTTGTAGGAAGAAGATTTTTTTCCTTCCTTAACATTCTATGACTGACTGGGAAGAACTGTTTTTTCTACAGAGACTACCAAATGGCCATACCCTACTTACAACCCCTTCCTTTCCACAAAACCATCAGCATACAGACCACAGGGTGGGTTTTAGAGTATCCAAGATGATTCTTTCTATATGACATCATTCAGTGGAGGATGAGTGTTGGGACTCCCTCAGCAGCTCCACAAGGAGGCTCAAAAATAAATCAAATGAACCAAAGAGAACACAACTGATAAAGAAAAGAGTTGAGATTTTTTTTTACCTCCATATGTTAAAGTCTTTCTAGTACATGCACCAGTTGTTCTTTACTATTTTCTATTTTCTCTAATACTAAGTATCCATGGGATTCACCTTAAATAACTCACTATGTATACATTAAACATTTTTTACTGTAGCTACTTGACATCTCTTGGAACTTTGAATTGTTAAATAAAAGATGAAATTACACTATGAAATTCTAAAAAAAAAATGTGCTGTTTATTCAGATATGAGGTATATATTGGGATGCAGTGTAGGGCAATTCTCAGAGCCCATACCAGAGTTCTTCAAGTTCCTTGACCAGAGACTTACAACCAGCTCTTATAACTGGGTGTGTTGGGGAGAGACCTTAGTGATCTTCCCATCCATGAAGTCTTCAGATACAGATTTTACTAGAATGATGCTTGCTCTGAGGCTGGAGTCACTGTTCTGCATGGTGAAAAATGCAGTCTTCAATATTCATCTCAAGGTGTTCAATGGAACAAAGACATGGTAACTGAACTTGTGCGACATGTGACTCCAGCATCTTGCTAATGGGGAGGTCAACCAGATGCCAGACGCGAGCCACACAACCTTTCTAGTGCCCTCTACTGGCTGAGGCTGGATTGATAGAAGAAACAATTCTGCCTTCTGGATTGGCCCTTCCTAACTTAAAAATAATAATACTGGAGCTGAAACCAGGTTTTCCAAGTTTTGGTTAGTAATAAGTAGTCTTTAAACATTTAAAAATAGGGGTCTGTAATAAAATGCTGAGAGAATCTCTGGAGATTGCTGCTGTTGGCCCTTTTCTAATAGAAAGCATACGCATTGAGCTAACATTTTGTTCTTTGAAGAAGAAAACAAAGCTGTTAAAAGCTAGTAGGCTCGTTTTCCAATAGCAATAGCATTAATATCTTTCAAGTCATTCCTAACCATAGCTAATGAGAGGTTTAGGAGGGATGGTCCTTCCTGAAGGGTCACACCAGGGTATGGAGACCACAGAGCTGCTGTTGACTATTGGCAACAATGGGTTTGTTAAGAATTTCTGCTTAGTTTGAGGTGATTATCTTATTTTCTTTTTTCTCTTGCTGGTAATTCTCTTATTTTGACTGGCTGAGTTTGGGTTGGACTATGAGGCCATGCCAGGTGGTTGCCAAAGATCTGCACTGACAGATCGTTGAAAACTTATTAGGCTGACGTTTTAACAGCCTGCAATAGGATGGAAATCTGCTCTTTCACTGGAAAAGCTTAGGAAGGAAAATACAAGCTAGAGCTGAAATTGTCACCGCCCCCCCCATTCCAAATCTGCAGTCCTCTGGCACACGGGCTGAGGGCTGCCACAGTGTTTAAAGAGGAAGGCCTGACTGTGCCACCCACGCGGTAGACAGAGCTGCAGAACACACTGTGGACTTAGGCCACAGTAAAGAAGGAGAGCTTGGAAATGCATGTTTCAGGAGCAGAGAAAGTGTGATGTATGCCACAGGAGGTGCTAATGGCTTCCACAGCCACACGTCAGCCTCTCCTGAGGTGTCTGCTGGGTGGTTGGGGAATTCTTTCAGTCATAGCCATTCTATGGAATCATTCGAGTGAAAAGAATAAGAAATATCTCAGGCTTTGTGTACTCTTTGAGACAGAAATGGGGGGGGGGAGAGATTACAGGCCATACCCTGGTTGAGCATCACCCAATTTTAATTCCAATGTTAAAAGAATTCATTAAGCATCTGTCTCCAGGACCCCTCTTTTTTTTTTCCAGCCAACTCGCTTCTATCCTCCAGACTCAAGCTTAGTCTTATCTCTTTTTGGAAGCTTTGTGTATGGCCCATCACAGAAGAGGCAAGTTCCTACCACCACTGATGGAGTCCCTAGCCTTCTATATTCCAACGTCAAACAAGGCTATAAGCTTCTCTTGATGACATGACCTAGCCTGATTCTCATTTGGTTTTACAAATTCTCATTTGGTTTTACACTGTACTCACAGTACAGTGAATACCTGCATAGACTTGGCATTCAATAATATTTTTTCTGAATATTCCTTTAGTCACTCATTTGCTTAGAAATTCATAGGATTCCAAACTTGCAGACCTTGCTAAATTTGGGGAGCTTCAGTCTCAGTAGTGAGCTTTTACACTAAAGAGATCAAAATCATTTACTCTCCACATTTACCTTGTAAGCGTCGGAATCTAATTAGTGCCATGCAGATCTGTGCTCAGGAAGACCAAAAGAAGGGAAGGAAGTGCTGCCATTTTGAAACATCCTTCTACTGGCAGCTTGCATCTGTTATCACTCCTCTGAAGCCATACATGATGTGGCTACATCCCTGACAGCACTTATTGGTGTGTAAACATAAATGTCAAGAAAATATCTCTTCTCGTGCTAACCCAGATAATATCAGTATGTCCCACAGAGTGGACGCAAGGAATTCATCATTCCTTGGTTTAGTAAACAAGAGGAGTGCCCATTCTGCATTAGTCATCGTCCTAGACATTGAGAGATTCCAGGGTGAGCAAATCAAACAGATGCAATCCCAATGAACACGTCAGCATACAGGCATTTGTCTTGTTTACTCCAAATCTCACTTGAGAAATTTGTACTATGTGGCAAACTTGCAGGACCTGAGATCTCTGGTGAGGCAGGGAACTAGAGTGGGGTGAACACAGCCCAGGCTAGAATTTTGCATGCTCCTGGTTATCTCTAGCAACTTCCTAATGGTCGGATTGATAGTTCTTTCTTTGGCTGAGGATGCTTTTGTGATTTTTTTTTTCCCAAACTGACTCTAGTCTTATGTCAAGGTTCTTTATCTTCTGTTTTAATGAGTTCTTAAGTCCTAAGATGCTGAGGTTCCTGAATTTCAACAGTAATATACACTTTTCAGTAGCCAGCTTCATGGATGTCAAGACACAATTGAGCCTAACGATTTTTAAGCCCTGAATCACCGGCATGTATTGTTTGTTGAGTCAATGGTTCAGCAAAGTCCCCTGGCTTCCTACTTTCCCAGTTGTGGCCCACCAAACCAATGAGCTCACAGACTGCTAGACCAGTTTTGAACAGTTGTTCTAGCAGTCATTTCAGGGGAGGGAAAGAGAGCATCTAGCTTATAGCCTGGTCCTCCAATAATTTTAGAAGCACCTAATTAATCACCTTCATTAAACTCCTTTATGCTCTTCAAAAGAAATCCTGTAAATGTGGGAAGAACAAAAATTATAACCTATTATATTTTGTAACACATTAGGTATTTACAAAAAAAAAACACCTATTATTAGCTGACTGACACTGAACACAATTCTAAGTAATATGGAGTTCTATCTTGTCCTTGGTTTTATTTGTTTGCTTATGTCTCCTCAGATCTGAAGAGATCAAGGGACTTTCTCTGATAGGATTAGTCACCTATGACCTGGGAGAGGCCTACACATTCCAGTGATAGTAGCTACCCTGAAAAAAATGAAAAGGCTGGCTTACTCTACTTTTTTTTTTTTTTTTTTTTTTTTTGGCCAGTCCTGGGGCTTGGACTCAGAGCCTGAGCACTGTCCCAGGCTTCTTTTTGTTCAAGGCTAGCACTCTACCACTTGAGCCACAGTACCACTTCTGGCCTTTCCTATATATGTGGTGCTGAGGAATCGAACCCAGGCCTTTATGTATACAAGGCAAGCACTCTTACCACTAGGCCATATTCCCAGCCCTGGCTTACTCCACTGAATATAATTTTTCCAAAGTCTTTCCATTTCCTTATGAATGGTGCAATAGCATTCTTTCTGATGGAAGCATAGAATTCCATTGTGTATGTATACCACATTTTCTTGATCCATTCATCCACTGAGGGGCATCCATGTTGATTCCATGTCTTGGCTATGGTAAACAATGCTGCAATAAACATGGCTGTGCTGGTAGCTTTAGTGTGGCCTTGCTTGTGATCTATTGGATAAATGCCCAAGAGTGGGATTGATGGATCATAAGGAAGCTCTATGTTTAGTCCTTTGAGGAAATTCCATACTGCTTTCTAGAGTGGTTGAACAAATTTACATTCCCATCAGCAGTGTAGTAGTGTTCCTTTTTGGTCACATCCCCACAGGCATCTGTTATTGTTAGTTCTGTTGATAATGGCCATTATAATTAGGGTGAAATATAATCTCAATGTTGTTTTGGAAAAAATATTAAGTGAAGAAAGCCAGGCTCTGAGAAACATAGGTTGGACGGTTTTCCTCACTTGTAGTGCCTATTAGTCTACAAGTAAACACAATGGATGGTAAAAGACATAAAATTATACTTGGACATGATAAATTAAAAAGAACTTTAAGTGTTCACTCAGTGAGACCAAAGGAGGATATTCTAAGGATCACAAAGGCTCAATTCTATGTGTATATGATAGAGCATATAGAAATAAACTCCAAAAAAGGAAAACAAGAGTTTTGGTGTTGTTTTGCCTTTTGATTTTTTTCCTTTGTTTTTGATTTCTGTAGCTTTTGTCTTGTATATAAGTTTTATCTGTTTGGGGGGAGGTAAGGAGGAGCACAGAAAATGGTGGGATAAAAGGTGAACAAATATAGCAGTGAAACTCACTAGACACAACTTGTGGTGGGGGGGGTCAGAAGGAAAAAACTGGGAGGAAACTAAGGAAGGACTAAGGACACTGTTCAAAAAGAAATCTACTCATCTGACTTATGTAACTGTAGCCCCTCTGTACATCATCTTTACAAGAAAAATTAATAATTAATTTTTAAAAGACTGGGAGAGCAGTAACTGGTTTAAGAAAGCTAAAGTACTGTCAGTTAAGCAATGAAAATGAAATATCAATTTGTCACTACCTTTAATAACTTCATTTGAGTAGCTTATTTATATGTATTACCAAATCAGGTATTGTTTCTAAGGTTAAAAACTATAATTTTCCCAGCTTTAAAAAAACTGTAGGGGGAAGAGGGGACGAGGTAACAAACAGTACAAGAAATGTATCCAATGCCTAATGTATGAAACTGTAACCTCTCTGTAATTCAGTTTGATAATAAAAATATATATATTAAAAAATTGTACATTTACTTTTTTGTACATCTCCATTTGTACAGTGTAATTTTTAATGTTTTAAATAAATTGTTTAAATTCATTAGAAAGCACTTGTCTAACATGGACAACATTGGTTTCCATACCAAGCAACACACATACACACACACACACACAACTACAAATACCAATTTTAATAACCCAATTTATAGTGAGACGTCAAGTGCTGGGTGGCTTATGTCTGTAATCTTAGCAATTGAGGATTGTGGTTTGAAGCCAGCCAGGGCAGCAAAGTCTATGAAACTTTTACAATTAACCAGCAAGCTGAAAATGTGACTCAAATGTGGTAGAATACCAATCTTGAATGGAAAAATCTAAGAGATAACACTTGGCCCTGAGTTCAAGTACTGGTACAAAAATAAATTAATAAATAAACTACTTAATTACAATAAAAAGTACATAAAATAAAATGAAAGGATTGAAAAGATGTAATGTAATTAAGATAACTTTTTCTAAATTATTTTTAATTATCTGTACAAACACCCCTTTCAACATTCTCACCCCTTTCTCTCCTACCAACCCCTTCCCTCACTTCTTAATTTTGTGGGATGTACATAGGATTCTTGTCTACATTCTCCTGTTCGTGAAAATTATATAGTTTTAACTTTAGACTGCTAACAACTTTTTAAAAGCAGTATTTCAACTTTTGTTCAAGTTGACAAAACATAAGTTATATACATTTATGTTATACAATGTAATGCTTAGAAATATTTACATTATGAAATGACAGCATTAAGCTAATTACCACGTTTTACCACTCATACTTGCCAGTTGTCATGGTGACAACTCATGATATTCTCTATGTTCACTTGTATTATAGAAAATGCCCAATGTCCTTCCTTTCTTTCTTCTCTCCTTCCCTCATTCCTTCCCTCCCTCTTTTACCTTCTTCCTTCCTTTCTTCCTTCCTTCTTCCCTTCCTTCCTTTTTCCTTCCTTTCTTTTTCCACACTATGGATTGACTAGGCAGCACTCTACCACTTGAGTCACAGCACCTGATCCTTTTGCTTTTAGTTTGTTTTATAGATAAAATCTGGTACTAACTTTTTGGGGCTAGCCTTAGAAAATGATCCTCCCTCCTATACATCTTGATCCCAAGTAGCTTGGATTACAGACATTGCTACCATGTACCACCCAGAATTTTATTTTGTGACTGAATAATTACTACTTTGCATATATGCCACTTATCTATTCATTGAACCACCAATGACCACTGAGGTTGATTCTATTCTTTGGCTCTCTGACTAATACAGTATTTTTATTTCCCCATCCTGGGGCTTGAACTCTGGGCCTAGGCCTTATCCAAGAGCTCCTTTTGCACAAGGCTAGCACTCTACCACTTGAGCCACAGTGCCACTTCTAAATTTTTCTCTGATTAACTGGAGATAAGTGTCTTACAGACTTTTCTACCCATACTGGCTTCAAACAATGAACCTTGGATCTCAGCCTCCTTTGTAGCTAGGATTATAGGCATGAGCCACTGGTGCCCAGCTGAATTCTAAATGTAATATTAAAAAAAGTGGGCCAAGGAATTAGTAGCTTTCTCTGTGTGTGTGTGTGTGTGTAAGTACATAAACATGCATGTATATAAATATATCTAAATATATATTATAGTGAACATATGAAATAGTAAAAGTAAAGCATTTAGAATAATGCTTACCCATAGTGTGGACATAGTCTATATAGTCTTCAGAGAATTATCAGGCATCTATAAAGCAGTGAGGCATGTTGGGAATACCAGTGATGAACATGATTTGATTCTTTATGTTCTGTATGGGCAATAGGTTACAAACCTGAATTCATGTGTAGCTTATTCTATGTGCTACAGAAGGGCAGCATGAGCCAGTGTTGGGGTCTCTCTGGGACCCCTCTCCCCACTTCTCCAGGGGAGATGCCTGAATGTTGGGGTCTCTAGGACCCCTTTCCCCCCATCTCCCGGGGGAATGCCTGACTCCCAAACTGTGATGGATTACGCTAGGTTGAGGAGAAATGCCGAGACCTCCGCCCTCCCCTCCCTGTCCCTCACGTGTCAGGAGCGGCGGCGGAGGGAGGCATGGGGAGACCATTCGGTGGTCCATGAGTCTCAGCCTCCCAGAGGGAGGGCAGAAGAATTTATTATGGTGACAAAGGCGGAAGGGGAGGGACTTGGGGTGATTAACTGATTGGATGAGCTGGGCTGCCCATCAGGTGATGTCATGTAACTTCCTCTGTGAGCGGGGATCACAATCCCCCAAGGGCTGACATGTGCTCGCCCCAGGGGCTGGGGCTTCTCTTCCTGTTAAAGGCTAAAGCCAGCTGTGGCCTCTTAAAGGCACAGCTGTTCCCAACATCTTTTTTTTTCTTTAAATTAGTAGGGGATGTTGCAAACATATGGCATATGTAAGCATAAGGCAAAATGCTGACATAAGATATATAAGGGGTAGGTAAAGTGGCCATCCGTCTGGCTTTGTCCAGAGAAGCTGGTCTTCGCGCTAAGTGCAGACATTCCTCTTTTGGCGGTGAGGTAGAAGTAGGCTTAGGTTCTGGCATCTCTGGTAGTCCACCACTGGTGACTTAAACACATGTGATTAGTAAAACATTCCTTCTTTCATAAACATTGAGGTGAAGGCGCTAAACCTTTGCACTTACCTTTTTTTAAAACATTTTTTATCATGAAACACTGAGGTTGCGTGTCAAACCCTCAGCTCCTATTTCCATTTAACGGGGCTCCCTAACAACAGGGTGAAAGGCAAGGAAGAAACACGGTGCAAAATTTCTTTAATTTTTGTGTGACGCTGTGGGCAGTATGGCCACGGCAAAACATTGCGCCATGAGATGCTCAAGAAAGATATCCTTAATTAATCCTGGGGGCTAGCCCCCCCTCTTTTGTTTTTTAAAATTATGACACCGGCAGGGAGTATGGATGGAGGTCTCTTCTTCTGTAGCTATTTCCTGCTGAAAGGGGGCGACGTAATCAAGGGCCCAGGTTTTAACTCTGCCTGCAGCTGTACGAAACCCACCGCCGCCGCCACCATGTCTCCAGAGTCAGGCGCTCGTGAACCCTAGCAGGGGCGCCCAGCCCTGGGCGCTCAGAGCAGGACGGACCCCAGCCCAAGGCCGCTGCCTTCGAGCTCCCGCCTCCGCTCCCCCCATCCCCCCTCCCAGAGCCCGGCCGCTGGCCCGCAATCCCCTTGGCCTTGCCACTTTACTGCTGCTCTCAGGCACCAGGCCGCCCGCAGTGCTCCAGCAGCGCTTCCACCGCACCACGCTCGGTGGCCCAAAGATTTTCGCACTAGACGTACAGCGCCACCCGAGGCTGCGCGGGCCCCAGCGCACGCCGCTGCTAGTGAAACTGAGCGGGGGGGCCCTCCCAGCCCTTGGCCGTGCGGAGACCAAACACTGTCCTCGCACACCCTGCCACTCGTTCACAGATGGGGGCCTGGAAACGCCAGGTGGGCAGGGGCTCCCAGGCAAGATGGCGACATCCGCTCTGGGCTCCCCGGCCACCTGCGCTGCCCCCATCCCCTGCGCTCCCCTGCCGCGTCTCCATGGAACGCACGACCCCCCCCCCCCCACACACACACCCTGGCCTAGCGCCAAATCGCCGTGGCGGGGCAACTCTTTCCGGCGCCACGTCCCGGGGCTTGCGGAGCCCCGTGAGCCCATGCCTGCCTCTCTCTATGCGTTTGCCCCCTCTCTGGGCGGGCACTTTCTCCTCTGAAACCCACTTACTCAGCGAGTCTGTGGGGTCACTGGACCCCGAAATTCCCGGCCGTGTGTTCCCACCCTGCGTTCGGGCGCCATATGTTCGGACCTCAAGGATCCCTTTTCCCCGACCTCCCAGGGAAAATGCCTGAACCCCAAAACTATGAAAGAGACTCAGCCCTACCCTTCCCACCGGCAGAAGGAATAAGGCGTATCTTTGTGGACTTTGCTGAGTTAAGGAGAAATGCCGAAATCCCCTTCCCCGCCAGCACCCCTCACGTATCTGACGCAGGAAGAGAATCCCGGGGAGACAGCTTGATGGTTGAACAGGTCTCAGCCTCCCAGAGGGCGGGAAGAAGAATTTATTACGGTGACAAAGGCGGAAGGGGAGGGACTTGGGGTGATTAACTGATTGGATGAGCTGCGCTGCCCATCAGGTGACGTCATGTAACTTCCTCTGTGGGCAAGGATCACAATCCCCCAACGGCCGACACGTGCTCACCCCAGGGGCTGGGGCTTCTCTTCCTGTTAAAGGCTAAAGCCAGCTGTGGCCTCTTAAAGGCACAGCTGTTCTCAACAAGCCAGGATGGTTTCTCTGTTGCTAGAGTGAGCACAGCCCCTTATATGGACACTACAAAAGCTGTGTCCTGTTTTGAGTGTTCGTGTTCTCTGTCAGAGATGGACAGGAACAAGGTAGTCTGTGTTTCAGGTATAGAAGACAGAGCAATGGTGAAGTCCCTAAGGATAAATGAGAACCTAAACTGTAACCTCTCTGTACATCAGTTTGACAATAAATTAAAAAAAAAAGAGAGAGAGAACCTAAGAATTCAAATACTGATGAACAGAACCAGGTACAAACTTGGGATCCCTCATTCATGGGGTACCAGGCCAGGAAGTCCCAGCAAACATTGTTAGAACATGTAAGGAGAAGGGGTGCAATACCTTAGGCCCTAGAAAAACCCATGATCTTCCTTTGTGGCAGAACCTGCAGTGTTCAGAGCCCAAGACCCTGTGACTAAATCTAATTAATCACTTAAATTGGGTCATCATCATGGGCAGCACAGAGAGCTGGAGACTGGCAGCAAAACCCAAGTAAACACTGACATCAATGAGAAAAATCACTGGAAAGAATCTGGTTTCTTACAAGTCCTAAGAACAATCAGATTCCCTTCTGGGCACTGCTTTAAAAATCTGCTCCATCATCAGGTAACTTTACAAAGCAGGGAAATTAAAGAGCTGCTTAAAGGTGCCTCAACTATTTCCCACACCCAGCAAGACCAAGACCAGGAAGGAGACTGTGCCGTCCTCATTGGAAAGGCCACTGCACCTGCCCTTGCTGCTTGATAATGAACTTGTCTGGCCAATGAACCCAGGCAAGCCAGGACTGTTCAGGAATGCATGCTTCACAGGAGTTTCAGAAACTACTTCCAGCTGTTTGTACTCACAGGGATAAGAGCAAGACCCTGAAGGTCCACACAATGACCTTGGCCTAACTGTGGTCATAGCTGCCAACCATCCCCTCGGGAAGGCCATGCAATGAAGGAACAACTCTTCCAGGCTAGCACACTAATGAGCTGTGCTGTTAACCAAGGGTAAGAGACCACTCCCAAGCCATTTCCTTGTGGAACCCAGACTGTGCACGAAAGGGCTTCCTAGTACTTGGTTCTGTAAAAGCTTGAAAACTTAAGAAACCACTGACCCTCCACTTTAAAATAATTATTAACTCTTTCAGGTCATAAAAATACCACTTTAAAAAGTAGGTGAGGCAGAAAATAGATCCTAGCTATTTGGAAGGACTTAACCTCTGCCAAATACAAACCAATCAGGAACAAACAGTAGGATCAGTTCCATGGGCCATTAATCCATGCATTTGCTCCTTGAACCAACCTGGTAGCACATCAACAACCCCATGTTACTTACAAGGAAATGAAGCCCAAAGAGATTAAGTGGCATGATAAAAATCACTGTAGGTCTGCAGAGTAGCTGGGAAAGGTCTTAGGCTTTTGAACTCAACAAACACCTCTTGCATCCAGAATTTCATGCATCTCTGCAGTCCATCCTCTTGGCCCACAGTAGCTTTCTTCTTCTTTGGATCCCTGCGCCAAGTATGTATCTCTTTGCATGCAATGTGGATCTGCCTGAGACATGGAAGGACTTGGAAATTATGGAGTCATCTTTTTGTCTCTCAACCTGCCCCTCTTGGTGTAAAAGAATCTTGTAATTGGGTGTGAAAAACACAGTTCTTACACCCAGGAATTTTTTCTCCTTTCAAATTAGTTTGTCTTCTATTAAGTGTAGCTATAATAAAGGTTGATGAATTAGCCAAGCTGTGAACTGTGAAAGAGGGAATGGAGTTTCCCTGAAAGCAGTTATATGAGGATATTGGTACAACCATGTTTCATGCCATGAGCCATTTTTATATTCAAAGTATTATATACGGGGGCATATTAGGAGATGCTTCTGCATAGAAAGAAGTTGAGAGAGTAACTGAAGGCAAAAATAATTATAGAGTCATGCTCATAATCCCAGATATTTGGGAGGAGGTGATCAAAGATCATGATTTGAGACCAGTCCAGGAAAAAGTTAGGAAGACCTCATCTCAACTGGTGGCACAAGAGGAAGACTGTGCTTAATGCAAAACCATGAGGCCATTTTTGAAAAGTAACTAAGACAAATACTGCTGAGAGTATGATTCAATTGATAAAGCACTTGCTTAGCAAGTGCAAAGCCCTGAATTCAAAATCCCAGGACCATAAAAAATATTATTATAAAAAAAAGCTAGCAATTCTTGTATTTCCTCTCAACATTTCAGTTTCTTTCTTTCTCTCTCCTTTTCTTTTTTCTTTCTCACCTTTCCTTCCTCTCTTTCTTCCTTCTTTCCATTTTTCCTTTCTTCCTTTCTTTCTTCCTTCCTTCCTTCCTTCTTTCCTTTCCTTCCTTCCTTCCTTTCTTCCTTCCTTCCCTCCTTCTTTCCTTTCCTTTCTTCTGCCCATTCTGGGGCTTGAACTCAGGGCCTGGACACTATTACCCTGAGCTTTTTTGCTCAATACTAGCATTCTATCCCTTGAGCCACAGGTCCAATTCCAGCTTTCTTTTTGGGGAGGTGTGATTAACTGAAGGTTTAATGAAACATTTTATTATTGCTAGACTTCTAAGTTTTGTCAAAATGTTAACCTCAAAATAAACCTCATTTTATATATAATTTGCTTAATCTTGATTATTGGTTCTGCTGAATATAATTTCTGCATTTATTAACTATTCAAATCCCCTGTGAGTTGCTTGTACCCTTTATCATTTTTTCTAACCAGATTATTTGTCTGATTCTTACTGATATGAATGTTTTTATAGATTCATATTTGCCAATTACATTCATTACCAAAATATGGCCTATCTTTTAATAACTGACTGGATCTCTAGAGCTCGCTTTGCACCAAAGTCTTGACAAGCAAGTTTAAACTAAAATGCAGATAGCAAAATTGATGTTTCTATGAGTTGTAGATTCAGAAAAAGTTTATAAACATCACTATTTCATTTCTTTGTTTTTTCTTAAACGAGTTCAAAAAGCTAAGGATTAGACATATACCTATATGTTTGCTTCTATGTGTGTTGATTGCAGAGTGAGTCACTTTAAAAAATATAGACAGTGAATAGAACCATTGTTGAAAGTGATTAGCCGCAGATCCTCAGGCCCAATGGATTGTGTCTTCTACTGCAATAGAAATTGTTAGAGCAAAATCACCTGTAGGCAGGCAGCAGGCAGCAATGATCTATCCCAACCTACCTGTCAAATATTTTACTACTAGAGAAGTCTCCTCTTAAGACAAAAGGCTCTAGCCCCAGGTAACTGAACAAAACAAGAGCAAAATGAACTATGGTTATGTCAGTTTTCATGGACATTATTTCCTTGAGAGTCCTGATTCAAAATATCAAAATAAATATGTCTATTTTCTATTTCAGAGGTGTGGCGAAATCTTGTTTGAGAGCCCTGATCAGAATGCCAAATGTGTTTGCATGCTAGGTAAGAAGGCTTCTCATTTTGCATTTACTGAATATGTTGATATCGCATGGAGTCACTGTTCTGTTGCCTTGCAGTCTCTTGCTCTCTTTTAAAGAGAGTTAGAGGTTCTGTATGGATTTATAAAGAGCTATAACACATATGTAGAATGCTTGATCCACTAAGTGTAGACTCATGCTTCAGAGTCATTCAAAACAAGACGAGTATTGTAGATTAAGCAGATTCTGGTCAAAAGGCAAGAAGAATCACATTGTTCCCAAGGCAGAGATGTTAAGATAGATCATAAACTATTAAGTATTTACAACACAGTATAAAATCTGTGGGAGAAATACACATTTGAACTAATCTGAAGTCAGCACAATTACCCACAAAAATGCATTTGTAACAAATAGCAGTGTTATAGTGAATAATCATTTGTTCTTATGAGATGATAACTCACCATTGCCTTTTATGAACTCTTCACTTTTTATTCTGCTAAGAAATAAAAGTGGTATTATTTCTTCATTTTGTAGGTTAGAAATAAGTACAGTAATTCTATACTAACCCCAATGTGAGGAATAGTCAAATTATGGCTTAAAAATGGTCAGACCATGATAAGAAAGTTTCTAAAGTACAAATTTTAAGTTCTAACACCTAGAATTCATGTAAGTCACCGAAGTATGTCCAATGAACTTCACATTGGATATAGCAATTGAACAAATAACATTTTAGCTTCTTGCATTTACTCTGGCCATTTCATAGCTTGATAGCCTCGATTATCAGTAAGACAATCCCAAATAAGATAATAGAGATGGGGAATGATCTCAGTTATTTATAATTCAAGATAATCACACAAATAATCCAAGAATGCTCATTATTTAAAAGACAAAGAAGAAATCCAGGTACAATGGTTTGCATCTAAAATCCCAGATACTTGGGAGACAGAGATGAGGCAGAACTAAGTTCAAAGCCAATCCAGGAAAAAATTAGCAAGCCTCTATCCAAATAAATAAACTGATCCAATTAATATTTGCTCATTATCCCACCTATGTGGAAGGTATACATGGGAGGAATACTATCAAGCTAGTCCTGGACAAAAAAAGAGAGATACTACCTGCAAAATAATTAAGAAAAAGAATAGGAGGCTAAAGGCAAAACTAAAAACATGTGGCATCATTTTATTTTCTTTTTGGTGGGAATAAGGTTTGAACTCAGAGCCTTATACTGATTGGTTGCATAGAATTTCAAAGTAGGAATGTAGCTATATAAATGATTTGTGCTTTACTAGTATTGTCTGTCAATTGTGATTCATTGAGCATTCACTTGACAGGTAAAATCTATCCTAAGAGTCTCCCATAATTAGGTTACTTATTCTAAGCAAATTAAAAGATATCTACCTTTTCACCATTTGGCAAGAAGGGTGCATTAATTAAGCAAATATTCATCATTAAGCTTGCAGATTTCATTCATTTATCAGATTTTTATTTCCTTGGTAATATAGAACTAAAACACACACACACACACACACACACACACACACACACACGCATGAGAATGGAAGTTTTGTTAATTTGAGGACATACAAAAGACTGTAGGTACATTTTTACTTTTAAATACTACCTGTTTACAATCTCTAGAGCTTGAAGCTAAACCTGTGCATAGTGAAACTACCTGTGCCCTCAAGGAGCTAACATCTAAGAAGGCTTAGGCTGTTCCTACTTAATCTTTCTAAGAGGATTGCTACAACCTTTTCAAGATGAAAAGACTAGATGAAAGAATTCCAAAATAATTGGCAACATCAGTAGACGTGGATCATCCTTGCGTTAGGAAGTGTGCTCCTGAGGGTTGCTGTTTCATATCAGTGTGGTGAACTATGATAAGAAAAGAAGAGACGTTGAATGGTTCAGTCACTTAATATGCACAGGAGCAACTCAAATTATAAACAACTACAGCACTAACACCAAAATATCTTTTATTTTCTTCAAGAAAGAATATCTATAGCAACATCATACACATACAAAAAAAAAGTCTACATTTCCTGAGATTTAGTAGTCCATTGCTTCCTTTAAGACAAACATGACATGGTTTTCTTAGTTTTTTCAGCAGAGGGTAAGAGGTCTGATATTTAAAGGGAATATTGTTTTTCAAGTGTTGACAGGCATAAGTGTATTCTGTATTTTTTTACTCATAATTTTCTGACACTTTTATGAGTAAATCAAAAGTTTCCAAGCAATAACACCAAATATATATACAGCCTGAATTTCTACAAATTCCTTTTGATCTTTATGCTGCTGTCATATTGAGATCCCTGTTAGAACCTACCTGACACATCCACGTCATTAAATTGTTGAGGTCTTGGCTCTCCCCTCTAGCCTACCCACCTCTGCCCATCCATTCCCGCAGGTTTGGGTGACTGCCTGGATCCCAGCTGTGCCCTGGTTTCAGCACTGTTGGAGATGGAATACACTAGTGTAGCTGGGGTCATAGTTGCAGGTCTTTTCTCTTAGTCTTGAATCCTCAGATCATTCTGAAAAACTGCAGTGTTTATGCTTTGGATTGTCTACCACATGACTTCCATGAATCCTCGCTGAAAATTATGTGTCTGGCTTATTACCTTAAAGGACAAGTAAAGGTAAAGTTCACTTTGAAGTGACTCTGAAGGACTGCATGCAATGCAATATTAAGTGAGAACAAATTACTGTCACATATGCTCCTTGCAGAGAATCGTTTCTGGTTCCAGGAGAATAATTTGTGTTAGATATGAAGGTAATGGAGTGTATGTGGAGCTGGCTATACTAAGCATTGATTCTTTATTCCTTAATATTGTCTGGAGAAGGATAATAACCAAATTAAGCACCAAATTGTAAAAAAATCATTGTGTTCTTCTTTTCTTCATACTTAAGTCAGTGAGTTCCAAGCTCCCAACTCCTCAAACTAGTTCCCTCCTTTTAAAAAATTTAGCCAAATCAATACTCTTCAATTCAAATTGGCCTCCAAAATCTATACAAGCATAACCACATATATACAATTCTATCACAAGACTTATACCTTAATCAAGTGTAGTGGACTGAAACTAAAAGAAAAAGAAAGTGGACAAGAAATTATCTCTTGCCATATGACCAATTCATAATGCATGATAAATTATTAAAAATGCTTTCAAAAGTATAAAATATTGGTTAAAAAATATTGGTTAAAAGTGTCAGGCATATTTAAGGAAAGGATGAACCATGATTAATGTTGATTCAGTTCTTAATTAATTTGTTAACCTGTTCTGTGAAATGATCCATCTTGGGAGAAAAAAAAAATCTCACCAACAAGAATTCCAAGTCAAACTTGGTGTGTCTTTCTGCTTCCTCAAGTCCTTCATTCTTAGAACAAGATTCTCTAAAACAGAAATCCTTAATTTATAACTTAAGATATTTTTTGGTTCCATTTCTTCATCCTCTTTATCAAGGTTACTTTTTTTCACCTTGGGAATATTCTGGAGCTCTGTTGAGTGCTATGGCCAGTTGAGTGTACTGAAAGAACTTGTTTACCTGCCTGGCTCAATTGATGGTGTTCATATTAGTTAGATTTGGGTGCCGCTTCTCTTTAAGCTCCCATTGATAGTTTTCCTGCAAAGTGTAAATAAAAACATCTGTCCCTCTTAACCTCAGGATTTTTCCAGTGGTAGAAGGAAATGTTCTGTGAGTAGGTGCCTGTTAAGAAGCCAGGCCTGAGTATCATTAACCCATCAATATTTGATGGATACATAATAAATTATGGAACATTTTTAAATTTAGAAATTGATTAATTATTGATTGTGGCATTGATAGCTTTTAGAAAGGCAACTGAAAAGCAGTATTATTTTATATCAGCATACAAATATGAAAAACAAGTTTTAAAAATAACTAACATATTCTTCAAAGTTGCCTGTAACCAAATTACATCAAGCTCCAACTATCTTCAAGGTAGTGAGCTAGCCTCTAGGAACTCAAAGATCAATGGGGCAAATATTATACCCCCAAAGAGTTTCCAATCCAGCGAAAAATTTAAATCTTAAACTCTGAGACCTGCGATATGAGCTCATGAATGATAAGTAATTCACAAGAAATATATATCAGTATTTCAAAGGTTGGAGAAAATGAACATATCTGGAATATAAAGACAAAGGGATTTGGATACAAAAGCCAAGCAAGTAGCAGTACTTTCAGGGACCCAAGGCCAATTATCAGGACACTGGGAACTATAAGAAATGTACTCACTGCCTTACATATGAAACTGTAACCCCTCTGTTCTTCACTTTGACAATAAAGAAGAAGAAAAACAATAGTAAGTGATTACGTTCATAAAGAAAATCAAAGAATATTTTGGAAAGAAATTTGAGAACTGAGTGCAGAGCATTTGACTATTATCATGAGTTCTAAAAAGAACAGAAGTTAGGTTTTTTAAAGATCTGGTTCCATTCATTTAGTAAGAGAGTCTTTTTAAAATTGAGTAATGAGTATTATAGAATATTCTGTTAATTCATTCTGGATAGTTACTAATAAGTGCAGACATGAACTATGTACTTGAGAATTCAAATAATTTTAATCGGATGTGTTCTTGTCTCTGATTACCTGAATTCTAGGTTTGATATTATTAAATGCATGGTGAGTCAATCTTTTCCCCTTGGTAAACAATATCATAGAATCTCAGTTAAGAAAAAAGACAGAAAAGAGTTATACCTTTTTCTTTATAGTGTTTTTTAGAACCTCAAAACCTAATAAAATTAGGAAAATTTTGATATTAATACTTTATTCTGATTATTGGCACCAGTCTATGAGTCTTATACATGGACATTTTTTGTGGCCAATTAATTGCCTCTTAAGTACACAATATACTCTAAGGTAAAATTAGATATGCTCCATAGTAGAAAGAATAGTCCCATTTAAACCTTGCTATCAGCTAATTACTGTGCAGTTATGGGCAAGTCACCTAGGGTTATAGACTTTACTCTTTTCTAAAATGCAATAATAAGCAATCACAACAGTTTTATCTAAATCTGTTGAGGGTAAAGTGACAATAAAAACAGGACATTCAGCAAACTTTTGAAATGCTCCAAATATGATTTTTAATAGTGATAGCATATTGTAAGTCCTTGCATTTCATTTCATGTTAGTTACAGTGTTTTTTACACACAACTGATGGTTTTGATATATTTTCAACAGTGAACTATCTCAATGGGTCTGAATATTTTCAACTGTTTACAATTTAGAAGTAATATTAGAAATGATCGAAATATAAATGTAACCAGAATTGTTACCTGGAAATAGCATTAAACTTTTAATAGCTGATGTAATAGTATTAATGTGTAATAGTAACAAACTATCATAGGTTATTAAGCAAAGCTTATTGTAAGCACTATTTCATGTGTACTTGACTTTAAAAATAAGGTCTATATTGGAAGACAACATTTTTAAGTAGCTTACTTTCAATTGATTTTAAGGGTAGATAATAACAGAAATCTGAATTCTGTTTTACTTGCACATATAAAGTATGTGCCTTAATGTAAACCTTAGACATATCAACTCATTCTTCCTATAGGCATGTTGAAGTAATAAACACTTTGGAAACTATTTTCTGGGTATTTCCATAGGCACACACTGACGATCCTCCCCTCCTCCCCTCCATCACTCTCCTAAGCCCTGATTTATCTTTTCATTGTTCTTTTCACCAAATGTCATATTTTATATTGGTCTACTTGTTCCATGCTATCCCCCAACTTTACACACCAAAGCACACTTACAGACACAGAATGTGCTTATTACATCATGAAAGTAAGAACATGATTTTAGTCCCCACTGAGTATCATCTGGAGCATCCAGCTAATAAGAATTTAACTTTTGCCTAGTGCACACATGCCGATGCATTTATGAGGACCATATAAACCTGCAGGACATACTGAGTCAGGTTGAATCCAGCATTTACAACTCTCCACTAACACAGCCAAGGCCAAGGGTCAGCTCCTGCATGAAAGAGTGGGCAGTTTTCTAAGCAAATCAATCAATATCCCTGAATAAGAAATGTGTAGGTCTCCACAAGTAAGCAGTCAGAACCTATCCTAAGAGTAAAGAGATGGGCAAATATGTCGGAGCACCATCACATAGCCAGCTTTCTATTCATGTGTATGCTCTGTACATTGATAGAATGATGAGCAAAGCAGAATCTCAACTGCCCTAGTGAATTCTTGGGTAGATAGAAGACTGTATGGAGAAGAGAGGGGATCCATTATTTTTGTCTTCTCTGGATTTATAAAACACAGATTTTTTTTTTTTCATTCTGAGGATTATGGTTTAAAAGCCCTTCTAGGTAATCTATTACTTTCATGAGGAAACAGCATTCCTGCTTTCACAGTTGGTTTACATGGAATGTTGTTCCATTTCCACAACAACAAAATGCCACACTTTTGAATGCAGCTGAGGGCCAGGGCTCAGAGCTAGCTGAAAAATAACAACACAAGCAAAGGTCAAACTATTAGAAGTGAAGTTGTCAAACCCCAAAGTGAGAGAAGTTTTGGTTTTAAATTCACTTCATGTTCACTTAAATTCACTTCCATTTCTCTACATAAAGGTAGAGAAAGGGTCTTTTCATGATACCTATCACCCTTCATACAAAACTATGTTTTGGAAATGCGTGTAATCAAACAAACATTTATAGGCACATACTGTGCACCTGTCCTGGCTTCTGCCCTTGGAAGGCTCCCAGTCCAAAAGGACATGGATTAGTACACAACAGCATCATGGCCTGATTAACCACATCAAGGGTGGGCCTCGGTCTCACAGGAAAGAGAAGGATAGAATGGTGACTGGAAAGGCCTCATGTAATGAGCAGAGAGGGACAGAATGCTAAAGAGAAGGAGACCATTCCAGGAGGCTGAGGTGGAAGTCCACTAGATAAGATATTCAAAGTAGCAGATATAAGCAATTAACATGACCACTTAAAGAAACTGTAGGAATTTCTATATGCCTGGAGAACAGAATAAATGAAAGTAAATAAGCTAGCTGAATATAGAGAGGAAGGTAGGACAAAGTATAAAGCAGCCTATAACAAGACAAACTTACATAGGATATTCAACCAGAGGAGACAGATGATGAGATGCAGACTTTACTTAGGTCAGAGTAGAGAGTGCCCTGAATGAAGACACGACTTGAAAAAATCATTGTGGGAAATAATGGCAATGACCAGATGAGACATGATGATTCCTTCTGGAACTGAGCCAGTGCCACAGGGAAGAGAAAGCACAAGATTCCAGATGCTTGGCAAGAAGATGCTAGCCCTTTAGGATGAATTGAGTGCAGGAAATAAAGGACTAGGTAGAGGTGATACCTCACCCCTCTGAGCATCGCATTTGTACCAGGCATAACTGAGCTGAATTTGGGGCACAGTAAGTTTGAGGTGCTAGGAAAAATCTCAGGAGTAGCAGGGAGTCTGGAGCTGAAAAAGGAGAACTGCAAGCCAGTGATGGTGATAACACACCAGCAATGAGTCCACACAGAGAAAGATGAGGAATGATGTGAGGCAGATCTTGGAAGCATCATCCTCAAGCGCTGAGCAGATTCAAAAGGAAATCGAGAGACAATGGTATCTTAGCCAAGGGGAGAGGATTCTAAAAGGAAAAGTGTCACAACAGCACAGTTACTGTAGACGTTAAACAAAAACAACTGAAAGAAACTCATTCTATTCATCAAGAGCATAATTAGCAGGACAGCAAAAGGCAAAAAGTGTCATGGATCCGAGTGGCAGAGACCTGAGGTGGGGCATTCTCCTGTCAAGAGGCTTCTTCTCTGAGAAAGTGAGGCACAGATACAAGGTACCTGTCAAAATCCAGACTTAAGGACTTCTTGGGATGTGCTGATGGGGAGAAAAGGAAGTAGTAGAAAATGATAATGTTCCTGAAGAGACCCAAGATCAGTTATGAACCTTCAACCTACAATAAGTGGTCATGACAGACTGGGAAGAATAGAAACAGAGTGGAGACAGGTAGAGGCTGGAGAAACAGCCATCTTATCACTTCCATTTTTAAAAGAAAAAGGAAAAAAATGTGATATTCTGAGGGATACAAGGAGAGGAGGAATAGAAACAAGCCTCAGTGGGTTAATTTGAAACTAATGAACTAATGCTATATGAAATGCAGAGATCAGAAGAGTGTGTGTGTGTGTGTGTGTCTGTCTGTCTGTCTGTCTGTCTGTCCATACACATACACAGTTCTGAGCAACTGGCCGAGATTAGCAACTGTGAACCAACCATAGCAATATAGCCTATGCTTTGAAACTAAAAATGTAGAAAATTCAAACTGTGTATTTCCCAGTATACATTTCAGAAAAGTGACTGCTTCCTGCTCCCCTTCTCTTTTCTCCCTAGCTGCCTCCTCTCCTCCTCTTCCTCCTCTTCCTCCTCCAATGGCTGGCCAAGGTAACCTGCATGGGATTCTTCCTTGATGCTAACTTACAACCCTACCCCCATACTACAAATGCTGATTCCCTTCTCTGTACTCCATCTAGCTAGGATGCTTCTCTTATTTATCTTTCTACCCGAGTCCACCATTGACTTCCAAGTCCAAAGAAGGCCAAATAATAATAATTCCTACTGAAGATATAAGAAACTTCAAAGACTGTGTATTCATCCCTAACCCTCTCTTACCATCTGATGGTACCTCTAGAAAACTCTTTCCTCACCTGTCTTGGCCTAGAGAAGAATGCCTATATAGGTTGTTCCCAATTCGTATGGAGCTATTTGAACTCCAGAAATGCCAGTGAATCTATTCACTTTTGGCCAGTTACATCAATAAAATCTCTCATTATCCAGCTGCCTACCCCACGCCCACACAGGCTTCCTACCCCCTAATACCTCCACCTCGACATCAACTCCCATGATTCCATTCTGACTCACTTTTATCACTAATCCCTAATTTTGAAGTTTACACAAAAGAATTTGAAGAGTGTCTGCCTTTTTCAGCCTGTTCTCTCTCCCTCACCCCTATCTGCAAGGTCTACCCATGCTCTCACACAGCTGTCCTTCATCCTTTTGGTTCATGCACTCTATATAGCAAGATCCACCAATTATAGCTTAGGGACTAAATCTGACCTGTGGTCTACCCTATCAGAACATAGACATGCTCATTCCATAGAGTTAAGTTGTGATAGAGACCACCTGATCTCCAATGCCTGACATGTTTACTGGGTGTTCCCTTAGAGGAAAAGAGTACTGATGATGGCATAGATTATTCCAGTGTGTATGTGTACATATGCACATTTGCCTACCCTTGCACATCTGTGTGACTAGCCATGTATTCAACATTTCTCTAAAGTTAGAGATTGTGACAAATAATACTGTTATGAAGATCTTAGAACATGTTATTTTGTCCACAAAATGATACATTTTCTCAAATATCTACCCAGAACTGTAACTGTGGCAATCATATACAGATATCTGCTCAGCTTTAACTGATTCTCTCACATGTTTTCCAAAGTCACTTTGTCAGTTTCCCCTCCCAACCAGCTGCATGTGAAAACTC
The DNA here is from genome assembly GCF_023159225.1 of Perognathus longimembris pacificus. NCBI lineage: Eukaryota > Metazoa > Chordata > Mammalia > Rodentia > Heteromyidae > Perognathus > Perognathus longimembris. The sequence goes on from NC_063169.1 coordinate 53,315,487, forward strand.
CAATAAACAATTTACTGCTCAGTAATTATCCTAGAGTAAAAGTTAGGTTGCATAATTCATCATTCAACTCAACACAAACAACATTTTATGTAATAGCCTCTAATGAAGATTATGATTATCATTTATGTAAACAAATCATCAGCTTGATGATGGTAGCAATAAAGCAGGTAAGTTTTATTTGCTGATTATCAATGAGCATTTGAGTTAAGAGCATTCAAGAAGTTTATAGCCTAAATCAAAGTAATAGTTTGTCCACAAATGACCCTAGTAAGCCCTCATGCACAGTGGAATATAAACAAAACCCTGGCTCATAAGTAAAGCCTCTTTCTACTGAGCTAGTTAATTTTTCACTTTATATTTCATTACAAAATATACAATTAATTTTTATAGATCTTAAGTTATAACATGATAAATGCAGACAAGAGGTAAGAAATCAACTGGAAAAGCAACAGGGAATTTTGGGGACAATAAAAATATTTGGTATGATACTACAATGGTGAACATGCCACATCCCAGTCTATGAATGAATCCGATACCAACAGTGAATGCTGATGTAAATCATAGGCTCTGGGCAATTCTGAGTGTCAATGTTTACATTTATTCATTGTGTCAATTTGTTGCTTGTAACAAATATTCCACCCCTGCCAGGGGATTAGGATAAAGAAAAGCCTGTATATGTCTGACGGCAGGTGACCCAGAGGAAATTTTCAGGCTTCTCTCTCAATTTTGCTCTTAAAGGGCAAAAGCTACAGCTGGGCATCAGTGGCCCACACTAGTAATCCTAGCTACTCAAGAGTCTGAGATCTGAGGATTGCAGTTCGAAGCCAACTTGGGCAGGAAAATCCCTGAGGCTCTGATCTCCAATTAATCATCAAAAAACTGGAAGTGAAGATGTGGCACTAACATTGATCACAAAAGCTCAGGGATAGTGCCCAGGACCTGAACCAGGACAGCACACACACACACACACACACACACACACACACACACACACACACACACTGGCAAAGACTTTCCCTGTGGCATGTCTATACCAAAAAGACAAATACTATTTTTAAACTACTACTTCAGCATTACAGTTAATAAATCTAATTCTGAGAAATCAACAGTCTAGACACCTATTATTAAATCATATGACATAGCATTTGCAGAGTCAAGCCCTGCATGCTTTTATTAGCATACATCAATTGTAGAAAAAACTCATCATGATATTTCCATAAATGCATATAATGTACTTTGGTCCAGTTCACTCCTCCATTGTTCTTTCTCATCTCTCCTCTCACATGAACTTTACATACACTTGCTATAGGAATGAAGCAGCAAAGAACTTTGATTTCACTCTTAATCAGTATCTGATATGTGTTGGTAGGGATAGGATATCTATATTTAGACAATATCAGAACTGCATTGAATGAGAGAATTATAATTTACCAATAAAAATATTTCAAGAAATACATTTGGCTTCCCAGGTAGTAGAATCAGGCATGATTATTTCTTTTTTTGGTCTCTTTATAATATCCAAATGTTCAACCAAAAGCAGTTGCTTTGTAATAAAGGGGAGTTCAGGTTATTTCTCTCATTTCTAAGTAAACAAAGATTATTTCATACAGCTTGTTTGTGCTACTAAAACCCACACATGGTAAGTCTCAAAGCCCTCTCCTGCGGAGGGATATACACGAGTGGAAATGTGATATATCCAGGACTTGGGGTAACCAATGGGCTACTTACTATAGCCTACTGATAAAATGAAGAAGGCACAGTAAGAGAACAGTAATAACTAATAGTAAAATTGAGCCATTCTAATGAGAAATGTTAATTAAATTGCCAGCACCACTAACTTGTGTTTGTGGACCATTATTAAATAAAATAAGGGTTACTTGAACCCAAGCACTGTGTTCCTCTTACAGTTGACCTGGTATCGAAGTTGCCAACTGTATAACTAATGAATGTATATAATATAGGTACCCTGAAAAAAGGATGTTTTGCCTTCTGGATGGAGTAAAAATGGGATGGCATGGTATTTTATTATGCTACTCAAAATCGCATGCAATTGTTAAGGATTTATTTCTGGAATTTTCCAGTTAAGATTTCTAGACCATGAATAAATAAATCTTCAAACGTAAAGCCACTGATAAGGGAGGAAATCAGATTTTTGGAGGGATCAAATGTTTCTGTAAGAGCTGCAGTAATGGAGAAAAGGGTAGAAGTAGTGCCTCAAATTTCCAACAGATAGCCACTCTTTTCCTGAGGTAAGCAAAACTGTACTCACCTTCCTTGAGCATAGCAAGCAGGCAAGAAGAATACACAAACGAGCCCAGAAAGCACTATGAATAACAGAAGAAGTAAAGCTCAGAAGCTAGATTTTAATATCATTTGAGATGAGGATCCAGAGGACATTTTTTTGGTCTAGATGTCACATGATCTGACTACCACTTCAAAATGCCTGATGTATTATAATTTTTAAAAATTGACAAAGCAAGGAAGAGCTTTTACATCATTGGCCTGAAGTGAACATCAAAGGATATAATCAAGGAAATTATGATAAATAGATTGAACACCATACACTATATATGTTCCAGATAAATAATGTCTACTGTTCATCTAACTTATAAAGCTCACTGAAGACAGCTCTCTTTACAGTGGTTAGACCTCAAAATGTAAAAGTGATTGGCCATCGCTCCCCTAGAATGCTTCCCTCCTTGAGAATTTCATTGACTGAATCTTTAGCATTGCTTGTATTTATTTTTATTGTAAAGGTGATGTACAGAGGGGTTACAGTCACATAAATCAGGTAACATGAATACATTTCTTTCTGTACAGTGTCACATCTTCCCTCGTTTTCTCTCAGTGTTCTTCTTCATGAACCCCCTTCCCCATGAGTTCTGTAATTCATTTTCAACATAGTGCTACAGATCAACTTACATATAAGTCAAAAGGTATAGAAATTAAAAAAGTGACAAATGGGGCAAAAAATGAAACAGCAAAAAAAGCCCTCTTGTTTCCATTTCTTGGAGTGCATTTCAATTTTTTAAAAAAAACATCATTTTATATGATCATATGCACACAGCTATTGAGCCTTTTTGACCCTCTCCTAAGAATATCCTCCTTTGGGCTCACTGTGTGAATCAAAGAAAGACAGGATAAATGGGATTTCATCAAACTGAAGAGTTTCTGCATGGCAAACAAAAATAGAAGATATAGATAAGATAGATAAATAGAAAGCCCACAGAATAGGAGAAAATTTTTCTAGCTATGCATCAGACAAGAGCCTCATATCTGAAATACACTTAGAGCTCAAAAAATTAAACCCCTCAAAAAAAAACCACTCAAAGAAACAATAGCCCAATTAATAAATTGGCTAATGACTTAAAGAGAGACTTGTCATAAGAAGTAAGAATGGCCAATAGAAACATGAAGAAATGTTCAACTTCTCTGGCCATAAAAGAAATGCAAATCAAAACAACATAGAGATTCACTCCAGTTAGAATGGCCATTAGTAACAAACAGTGCAAGAAGTGTACCCAAGGCCTAACGTATGAAACTGTAACCTCTCTGTACATGACTTTGACAATAAATCATGCTAAGTGAAATGAACTCCATGTTATGGAAACGATTGTTATATCACAGTTGTAACTACTTTCAACGTCCTATGTGTATCTGTAGCTTCTATTATTGATGATGTTCTTGTATCACCTTCCTATGGTTGTACCTACACTATGTCTGTAAACTTATCTGAGTATATTGGAAACCATGTATAATGGTATTAGAACTAGGAAATTGAAAGGGAATACCAAAATTGAGAGACACAGGGTAAAAAAAAAAAAACTACAAAAGCAATACTTGCAAAACTGTTTGGTGTAAGTGAACTTAACACCTCATGGGGGAAAGGTAAAGGGGGAAGAGGGAGGGGGGCATGAGGGACGAGGTAACAAACAGTACAAGTAATGTATCCAATGCCTAACGTATGAAACTGTAACCTCTCTGTACATCAGTTTGATAATAAAAATTTGAAAAAATAAATAAATAAATAAAAAGTAAAAAAAGAAAGAAAAATCAACATTTCCAAAACTTCTGTTAAAAAAAGAAAGAAAGAAAACTAACAATAACAGATAGAGATGGGGATGTCACAAAAAAAAAGAAAAGAAAAAAAAAAGAAAAGAAAACACTACTGCACTATTGGTGGGAATATAAACTTGGTCAACCACTCTGGAAATCAGTATGGAGGTTCCTCAAAAGACTAAACATAAAGCTTCCCCATGACCCAGCAATAACACTCCTGGGCATTTATCCAATAGACAACAAACAAGGCCACACTAAAGATACCAACACAACCATGTTTACTGAAGCATTGTTTACCATAGCCAAGATATGGAGTCATCCCAGATGCTCCTCAGTGAATGAATGGATGAAGAAAATGTGGTATATATACACAAGATATTACACCATTCATAAGGAAATGGAAGGACTTGGGAAAAAAATTAAACAAAGTGATCCAGACCCAAGGAAACATAGATTTCATGGTCTCCCTTATTTGAATGTGCCTGTAAATCTACAAATAAGCCCAATGGTTGGTAAAAGACAAAAAAAAAAGTTATAGTTGGACATGATAAATTAAACAGGACTCCAGAATAGCTTTTATTTTTAATGAAAATGAGGCTCTCTGTGTTTCTGTTTTGTCCTTTCTGACTATTTTCCCTAAATAGTAGCACAGAGTCACTTCAATGCTTGAGGAGATGAGTTTTACTTAAAACCAAGTGAGCCTGGAGTCTCACTATGGCAGAGCAGAGTTTGAATTCTTGGAGATTTGTGCACCCACAGCCCCACAAATGCCCTTAACCTATACAGGCATTACTTGAGGTCACATCGTGGTGGTCTTGGGAATGAGTAGTTGGTTCATTGTAGGCTTGGGCTGATGACTTCTGTGAAGACCATGATGAATGCCATGGTGTTAGAGTTTAGGTAGGAAATGTTCCCCAAAAGGTTCATGTTCTAGAGAACTGGTCCCCAGCTGGTATGCTATGTTGGGAAGTTGAACTAATTCTAGAAGATTGGACTTAGCTGGAAGAAATAGGTCACTGAAGGTGGGCCGTTGGGAGCATCTTGTTCTTGATCCCTTCTTGCTTCTCTCTTGGTCTCCTGTACCTCAAAGTTAAAGAACTTTCTGCCACCATGATCTTCCCCCTCAAGCCTTTAGGGCCAATCAAACATGGATTGAACCCAATAAAACTTTGAGCAAGATAAATCCTTTCTGTCTGATATGTTGTCTCAGCAATGCAAATAGTGATCTGGCCTAAAAGCCCTTTGGTGTATCCTTTCAGTTAGGAAGTAAAAATACATTTCTCTCCTCTCATCTTACTTCACTTTAACTCTGAGGAAAAAATGGAAGCAATTTCTTAAGAAACTCTAATTTGCCACCAACAATGTAGTAGGATTCCCTTTCAGCCACATCCCCTCCAGCATTTGTTATTATTAGTTTTCCTGATAATAGACATTCTTACTGCAGAAGTTACAAAGGTAGGTAGGGAAACTCAGTCCCAAAACAGAGTGAGTAATTCCCCATCCATCAACTATCATACTATCATCCTAGAATTATTCTTGGTAATAGAAATAGGAAGAAATTGGTGATATCCCATCCCAGCATTCCCATTTTCTACCCTTTTGTAGCCAGCCTCCTAAGCATTCACTAAACTAAAGTGGTAGCAGAAAATAAAATGACTTTTCTTTCCCTGCAGTGGCATTTTTTTAGACACTTAACTGGTATTTAAGGACACATGTCAGCCTGGGACCTGGTCTTCCTCTCAGAGTTGTTTCATTCTTGTCCTGGTCAAAACATTGAAAGTTGAGAAAAATTCCTAACAGATAGGTTCTATGGAGAGTCTAGAGGCCTAATTATATATCCCATCTCTTCCCTTAGATTGTATGCCATAACCTCTCTGTGTCTCAAATTGTTTTATCTTCCCAACACATTCAAAAACCCCACAAGTAGCCCCAACTTTACTTTGTTAATGAACTTGAATAAAGTAAGGTAGAGTAAAGAAAGCCCACAAGGGCCAGGGGTAAGGAGATATTGTCTAGACCAATGTCAGCTCTTTATGAGCACAATATACTCTATACAGAAACCATGGTAATCAAGTAAATTAGCTCTTTCTTCATTGAAAGATAACTAATTAAGTAGAATTTCTAGCACTGGAATTTTAGCTTTAAATTGCTAAAATATTGCCATAAAGGAGTTAGCCCTGAAAACTGTGAACTCAAAGCAGATGCAACATGTCTGCAACTAGATGCTAAGATCAGATATGGACAGCAAAGGTCCTTGTCATTCATTTCCTAGTAAGTTCTTTAGAGACTATGTCCATAATTGTCCTTTTTTCATAATTAGCAATGCTTAATTTTACATGATCCTGAATGGTCTGGCTTATCTGTTTTCCCAAAAGTATATCCTGTGGTAAATCTCATTTCAGAATAAAGACCAGGTGTGATAAAGAGTTTGAAAAGGTCATGGGAGAAAGGACATAAAGAACAATCAAAAGGATCTATTGCCCTTGGGCCAGACCTGAAGGCCTACAAAGACTGTAAATTTCCAGACCAAGGAGAGTAAGAGCAAAGAAAGTCAATGGCTCCTATAAAAGTGTTTTCCTCTGCTCTCCTAAGGACTTAGAAAGAGTTTTAGGTCTTGTGAGAAAAGTCCTGCCTTTTGGCAACAATGAAATGAATTCAAATTCATATTCAAACTCAATTTAGACTAGGTTTGCCACATACTCTGTGTGTGTGTGTGTGTGTGTGTGTGTGTGTGTGTATCTCTGAAAAGAAATTTCTCTGTAAGGAGGAACTGATTCAAGTTCACTGGCATGTAATAATATTCCAGAATCTTCCTTGGCTCATTTGAGAGCACAAGGCTTCATAGATGAAGAGATAAGATGACCAGTCCCTAAGAAAAGCTTGAAATGTTACCATCATCTGGACAGTTTACTGCCAAACTTTATAGTAAGGTTGAATTTCTTCCATTTTCTATGATTTCATGAACTTTAAGACCAACAGCTCTAGCAGGTACCTGCAATACAATAAAATCACTATTAAATATACTGTATATGATTTCATGCTGCTCATTGCCTTATCCTGATCCATTCTTAATGCGGAAAATCCTCATGAGTGTTCCAGGAAAGAAGAGGAAGAAGGAATGAGAAGTGAAAATAACCCAGGTGGAACAATGAAGACAGCATTGAACTTGTAAAATGCCTTTTGGTAGTCAGCAATAGCCCAGGAGTGTTCTCTAGAGGAAACAATGGAGTCAGCAGAAAACAATGGCCTATCTCATGGCAAAGTCTAAATGTTTAATATATCAATAAACATTACACCTATTAAATGCAAGCCTTTGCGAAGAAATAGCAATGAGTGAAATCAACTAGACCTAGATTTCATGCAGGGTTACATGTCACTGGCAGAGATAAGTAAAAATAAGAAATACACATACTTCATTTCAGGAAAGAATACAGGATATGAGGAAACCAAATAGTGTTGAGGGGGTAGAGAATGATGTAGTGCTGATGGAGAGTACTGTTTTTAGGAAAGAAGATCTCTAAGAAGGTTTGAGAGGCAGAAATAGCTCTGAATAGTAATAGCATAGAGGTCAGAGCGTGAAAAGGGATTAAATAATGGAAGAGAGGTAGGAAGGAAATGCGTCCAAAGATGGGACCAAATCATGCAGGCAAAATGTGTTAAGCCAGTCCCTTCTCATACTTGAATACTTATACAAATTACCTGGAGTTATTAATAAATGCTGATGTGGGTTTATTAAGTCTAAAATGGGGCTCAGGGTTTTGTATATGTATATCTAACAACATCTTGTGATCTGATGTTGCCGTCCCCAGAACACACTTTGAATATTAAGTCCTTAATGAATTATATGAGTTCATATTTTGTTCTAAATGCAGTGTCTGAAAGAGAGGGATGGCATGACATAACTTATACCAACTTCTGTGTGGAAAATAGATTCAGTATGGGCACTTGTAAGGAATGGTGGCATCCATCTGAACAGGATATTAATGGTTTGGACTAGGAAGGCTCTAGTAGGTCCGTGAGAAGCTTGGATTCAGGCAATATTTTGAAGGTAGAACTGATCAGTCTTGCCTCTGGATGATTGGATACAGTCAACAGAAGAGAGGCAGTTTTGAATTTTTTACTTAAGCAATTAACTAGATGGCAACACCCTGAACTGAGATAGGGGAGAGAGTTGAGAAGTAGAGGTTGACACTGTAGTAGATTGAATTATGCCCCTTGGACACATACACTGAATTCCTAACTCCTGCTATCTCAGAATGTGATCTCATTTGGACTTGTTTCATCAGAGGTAATCAGGTTAAAACAAGATCACCATTAGTGTGGGCCCTAATCTCATATTATTAGGGTGATTATTTTTAAAAGGGAAACTTGGACAGTTGACCCAATATCATTTGGGAATTTTTTTCCAGGAACTCCAAGGATACCAAGGATACAGATGCTCAAGCCCCTGATATAAAATGATAGGCTGTTTGCATATGAGTGTTTCCATACACATTCTTATATGCTTAAAATAATTTTCTAGATTGTTTATAACATAAAATACTATGTAAATGCTATGGAAGTAGATGTTCTATTATATTGTTTAGCAAATAATGATAAGGAAAAAATGTATACATGTGTTCAATATGGATTCAAATTGCTTTTTCCTGATACTTTTTATCCATGGCTAATTGAATCAAAAGATGTAGAAAAGCCACCTTATAGTAATTTGGGATTGCTCTTTTAGGCAGATATTCTCAGAGCAGTATACTTTGAAGGTCTGGAAAAAGAGCTTCCTGGACAGAGAAAACAGCATGTGAGCATATATAGAATCTGAGATAAGGGGATAGATGCTGTAGAATCAAGTGTGTGTGTGTGTGTGTGTGTGTGTGTGTGTGTGTGTGTGTGTGTGTGTGTTATCCAGTCCCAGGTCTGAACTTTAGGCCTCCTGTTCTCATTTGGCTTTTTTTTTGCTCATGACTGGCATTCTACCACTTAAGCCATGACTCCAATCCACCTTCTTTGCTTGTTTAATTGGAGCTGGAGTCCAGTTTTGGCTTTGAACCAATACCCTCAGATCACAACTTCCTGGGAAGCTTAGAATTACTGGTGTGAGCCACAGACACCCAATAGAATCAATAATTTAGCTCAGACTCAGAAACAAGTCACATCGTTAAATTAAAGCATTCGAGTAAACATGTCCTTGGATTCGAGTTCAAAGACATAGCCTCACATTCTAGCTCTGTCACTTGTTAGTTGCATGTTGTAGAGTAAGTCCTTCCATGGTCTGAGTCTGCTCCCTCATTGTGAGCAGAAATCACAGTCCCAAGGACACCTACCCTACCAAGCTGGCTTCTATGAAGGCTAATAAAATTACTTTTCAGTAAGTACTAGTAGTCTTATTGTTGCCATTGCTACTATTGTTATGTAGGCCAGAATCTGTAAGATACTATATAAGATAGTAAATGAGCATAAGTCTGGACTGGGGTGTGCAACTGTTTTGCTCATCATTGAGCCATCCAATTTCATCTTTAGAAGCTAAAACATCCAAGCTCATGTGATGATAATTATAACCATACTTGTATTTAAAGTGGGAAGCAACCAACGGAAGATTGTGGTAGCATAAATCACCAAGTCATCTAATCTCATTTAGATTGTATGAAAACAACATGGAAGCCTTTGAAGTTGAGTGTGTTTATTTGCTAATCCTCCCCTTCCCCCTACATGCACATCTCACGATGTTTCTTAGAACTGTTTGGACAGGAAGTCCTATTTTTTCCAGGAATTTTTATTTTAAAAATAATAAGTTCAGCGTCTGTGCTATAAATCAGCATTCAATTGGTCAACAGCAAACCATCTTAACTACCACGATTGCCCCAAATTCTGCAGCACACTGAAATGGACAAGATGTTTTTCTGACTGTTGATGATGAACTAGTAAGAAAGGAAACCCAAGACAGCTATCCTGCTTGTAGTACAGCTGAGAGGATATAGGAATGGCTAGAAAACAGGGCAGCATTTGTCTTCAAAACAATCTACTACCTCCTAAAAGCTTGGGTGTGTGTGTGTGTGTCTTTGTGTGTGTTGTATTTTTGTAACAGATTCTAATTTGCTTTCTTTCATTTCATGTAGAAAGAAGACTTAAGAGGTGATCTGTTCTTTAAAAGTTAAGTACACAACAGAGTATTGTTGGCTATGCTGCGTAGCAAATCACCAGGGCTTATTCATCTTACTTGACTGAAATTTTATTTCCATTTCCCCTTTCCTTCGACCTTAAACCACCATTCTATCCTCTGATTCTACAACTTGGGCTATTTTGGGCATCTCATTTAGCCAAAATTGGGCAATATTTGTCTTTCTGTGACTGGCTTATTTCGTTTAACATAATGTCCTCAAGATTCTTTTGCATTGCAAAATTCATTTCTTTCTTTGGTTCTTTTTTTTTTTTTAACAGAACTGAGGCTTACATTCAGGGCTTCACCCTTTCTAAGCCAGAGCTCTAGCACTTGAGCTTTGCTCCAGACCTTTTTGCCTTTATTTATTTTTTTAAATAGAATTTCACAATTTCTTTCTCTTTTTTTCTGGGGGCAGCCCCAGACTCTGATCCTTCCATCTCTGCCTCCCAACGTGCTGTGTTTACAGGTATCACCCCTGTAGAGTGCTTGCCAAAAGCCTTGAATTTCAACCCCAGTGCCACCAAAAATGAAGTAAAAAGAAGTAAAGACTGATTCTCAGCCCATTGTTCAAACACACCACATTTTCTTTATCCATTCCCTTCTCAGCAGATAGGAGGTCATTTCCACATCTTGATGACAACAATCAGTGCTTCAACAAACACAGCAGGGCTAATATGTTGTCAAAATCCTGACTTCAGTTCTGTTGTATAAATACCCAGGGAGGGATTGCTGGAGCCTATCATAGTTGCTATTTTTTTTTTTATCTTGAGAAACTCCTTCACTGTTTTCAATAGCAGCTTCACCCATATTTCCAGCCCAGTTTCTTTAGAGCTTCACAAACACATTCACTTTGGGGGAGGGTGTCCACTGACCATTTGTTTGTGTCTTGGATCTAATTTCCATTCATTTAGTATTGCCCTCTGTTTTTTATAATAAATTAAGTGTTAGAAGATGCCCTCTAGGATCATGACAGTTTAGTTGGCAAGAGGAGAGTAATTACTGGCTGCATATGAATTCTTTACTACATTCTCCCGCACCTTGCCTCTACATTTGTCTATCCTTCTCCCCTTGATTCCAAGTACCTGTCTCCTGGTATTTATTTTGTTAAGTTTTGGGGCTTTGCCTTTCTAGGGAATTACACTACATGAGTTCTCCCTTGAATCTACCATATTTCAGTCGATACAATTTGCATATAGTTGCATACCACCCAACATATTTACTTATAAGTTTCTAAGCTACATCTAGCTTTCGCCTAAAAGGGAAAACATGAGCATGCATCCTTTGTCCCTCTGGGTCTGACTTAATCTCACTTAAAATCATAGTTTTTCTTCATCAAGTATCCTTCTCCACAGCTCAACTTTGCTTTCTTGGGCCACTTGGGGACATGGCAGGAGCAGAGAGAGTTGTAAGGGTCCTCAGGTCATCACAGGAGACTCTCAGTCCTCATAATGGCCCTCAGGGACCAATTTTTTTGTTCCCACAATGACAGCTGCTGAGACCTCACTGGGGAAATGCTGGCTTCTCTCTGGGGAATTGATGCGCTGATGACACCTGTGAACAGGGCAAAGCGGAAGCTGCCACAAGGAAAATGAAGGATAGACAGCTTTCTAGTCTTTCTTATTGTGGTTAACTTCAGGTCCCTAGAACTTACTTGCTATACTTTTCTCTAGAACATTCTGTAAAACGGCACTTTTAGAGTTTAAGTCATATAAAATGTAAAGATTGCCAAGACAATCTTTTAAACAACAGACAAATGCCAAGACATACTTCAGAGATCTTGTGCGAGTCCTTCACCTGGGGCTATTTAGCTTTTTTTCCAATTTTTTTCTTTCCTTCCTTTTCTCCTCCTTGGCAGTCAGGTTCCTTAATATAGCCAAATATTCGGAGATCACAGATAATAAGGGGATAGGAGTCCTGACATTCCATTTATTTGGACTTCTCTCAGATTGACTTCAGACCTTCAAAGCATACACTTTCCACGCACTCATTACCACGTGTAAGCAGCAGTGACTGGGAGATCGCTTCACCTAGCCCTGGACCTCTGCTAGGATGTCCAGACATAAGGGAAGAAAAATCCATCCTCCAAAGTCTGTGTATTCTGAGAAAGCTGGCAGTCTGTGTGTTGCCACCTCCAATAATATGATGGGCATGGAGAGTGGGGATAAGTTCAGGTTGGCCAGGACAGGACTGAAGCTCTTGAAATCTACATCTGGTCCATGGAGGGCAAATCATCCTGCTTCTCATTAAAACAAGCATCATGGCTACTGTTGGAGCAGACATGGGTAGAAGGGTTTCGTTAGTACCCAGAAGCATGGTAGATCTAAGGATCCTGCTCTGATCATGGCATAGCAGAAATTCCTGGTGCCTCCCAAATCTCTTCATTCCCATTTCTCTAAAAGTAAGTTGTGAGAAAAGGCAGGATCTTTTTGGGTTTTTGGGGATTTAGACTAAGCTCCAGCCCTACCACAAGAGTCTTTAATAGACTCTAGAACCCCTAACTAGCAAAATGGGCTGACTTTTCTTGGCATGAAGAACACCACCTTACCCTCACCCAGATCCTGGTTATGATCTTTGCAGATACTTCGAAGACAAGGCAGGGGTAGTGTAGCTACCACATCCTGGGTGTAGGTAAGTACATCTTCCAATTTGTTAGGCCCAGATACTACCACTAAGTTGATCGCTCCAGGAAGCTGAGCAGTGAACAGGATGAGGTAGGAAGAATAAGGAGAGGAGGAAAGGAGGTGGATTTGTATTTAAAACTCTCACCGATTCAGATAAACATTCCCAGAGTGGCCCCAGTTTGAAGTGGGATCACATGAGACTTGCATAGAAGTACAATCCAACAGACTGAGAACAGTACTTAACCAGTTAAGAAGGTCTCTATACAGAATGAGTATATTATTACTTGTGCCAACTTGGACTAAATCAGGCAAAACCGAAGATTTAGGTCCCTACCTACATCTTCTTTCTAGATCCAATTCATGACACCTACATTTGCTAAAACTATCAGTTCCAGGTATCAAAAAACATATTTGCTAGGCTGGCTTAAGCATAGCAGAAGGATCTATAATAAGAACTCAGAGGTGCTTGTATAACTCAGGTTTAATCAATCTTTTTCCCAGACTTAGAAAGTTACTGGAAAAAAAGAACTCGAGAGCCTAACACTACTTCTTTTCAATATGCTTTCTTTTCTTTTTTCTTCCTGAAGACAGGCTTTCTTTGATTCTGAAGTCTACATGTCTCCATTTCTGTCTCTCTGTCCCTCCTCATTTCTTCTCTAAATTACAAATGCAGGGAAAGAATCTGATTGGCCCGAGGTAAATCCAGCGTGCTTCCCTCATCTAATCAGTCACAGCTAGGAGGCTCAGAGGAATTCAGTCTTAGAAACCTGTGTTTCTCAGAATGTAACATGCATACAAATGACTTGGTTGTATTGTTTAAATGAAAAAAAAATCTGAGAACGTCTGGGATGAAGGTTGAGAGATTACATTTTAAATAAGCCTGCAGTTGATAACTACTGCTGTTTGTCTGTAATCATATGGATCAAAATTCCAGGCTGGGGCATTCCCCAGACTTGGGAAAGCTTTTTTGTTTGCTTGTTTGCTTGTTTGTTTAATTTCCCATGCCCTTTTTCTGGCTCCTGGATATTTGCTGATGCTTTTAATTAAATAAATTATTTGTTGTACATGTGATTGTTTCTTTAGGACAGTATGTTATATACCTAAAGAAACAAATATTGTAAAGACAAATTTTTCATGACATACTAGACAAGCATTGTATCACCTACTGGTTGCAAAACTACTTAAAAGTTCACTCACTTCATTTGAAGTCTGGAGACACCATGAATTCTAGCACAATACTGGTTTGTTGCTGATTCAGGTATAACCACCATGGGCTGAACTGATTTCAGAACCAAGGATGGTGACCAAAGTGACCTGTCCAGCTAAACTCATCCAAGTAAGTTGTGTGCAGAAAGCCCCTCAATTTAAAATGACATTTTTGATCTGTAAGATATCAAATATCACATTTGTTTTGAGGTCTATAGTCTTTTTACTTTTTTTTGTAATCCAATTTAAGTAAATTGGTCATGGCACTACAGTTTTCTAAATAGGAACTGCTTTTCCTGTCTCATCTATGAAGCATTTTAATGAAAATACTTCCTAAATACCCTGTAGACATTTCTCTAAGCCTTCCCACGCAAGTGATTCTCTGTGGCTTTTGTAAGGCTTCAGTGATTCCTAAAGATAACAAGGTATTGATTTTCGATATAAAAACCCCGAATCCATTTCTAAATATTTCAGGACTTGTTTGCCTCTTGCTCCAGTGCCATGGAAGTTTTTGGAAGATGTTACTGCTGCCATAGAGGATCGATGTTTACTTGGATTTCTCCATTTCCCATTTGTGTGTGCTTTCACGCCAACCCAGGAGCGTTTACACCCCTCATTAGTAACCTCTTACACTTCCTCAATGTGCTGCAAAGTCTGAAGTGAACCAGCCTGCTCCATCGCTCTTAAGAGCCTGGAGCTGCTTCTACAGTGTGGATTTGGCAACTCTTTCTCTACCTATTAGAACAGCCGAAATGGGGAAAAAAGGAATGCTTTGTGTAAGAATACAACAATTGTAGGAAGGTTTTTCATCAGCCAGGCTGTTGATACAACAGTCAGCTTAAGTTAAGAATGACGCATGTTGGAATCCCTGCGTAAGACATCAAAGTTATTCACCACAGGACCTGGAAACAAATTGTAGTCTCCCAATATTTCTTTAAAAAGAGCTAATGTCATTCCAGTGATAACATATATTAGGCAACTGCTAACTTTGAATTTTCCAGCTAATGTTTGTAGTCATCCCTCAAAATATTTTCATCGAATCTAAGAGATACAGACATGTTGAATTTTTTGAGCAAATAATTTGATTAGTTGCAGAAATTGATTTGCAAATATTGGCATTCCTTTTGCAAGTCAAAGGCATAGTTGAGACCAATAGAGTTGCCCATGGCACATGCTATCTCTCATTTAGATTTAGACAATGACTACTCTGAGCAACAATAGGCATATATTAAATTTTCACACAGAGAATAAAATTTCAACTGGGACTTCATATGAAAAAAAATGAGGAGAGTAAAGAAAGTTCCTTATTGTGGTTACCGGCTTATGTTCTAGAATCAGACATGAACTTGCATTGCTATGAGAAACCTCTCTGCTTGCAATGTGCTTAAGTTCCTGATCTGCAATATGGGAATGGCCTTTAGGAGGATACACTGAGATCAAGTGTTCAGTCTCCCTAACACAGCCTACACGAGGGCAGTGCTCAGATCTTTGGGGCTTGCATCCTATGATTGCTTGCTGGTCGACCTTCATTCAGTGTTCACTCACCTAGTGGAAAAAGAAAAGAAAGGGAATACATGAAAAAGGTATAGATGAAGTAGGATGGAAGGGACTTTGGAAAACTTCCAGGAACACTGCCATCCCTTAGACATAATGGAATGAGAACCTCTCTTCCAACTGTCCTCTTGCCCCCTAGGCTAACCCAGTTTAAGCACCAGATTTCATACTTGGATTATGATGGCATTCCTCTCTCTAGTGACTGTTCTCCAAAGGAAAGGGAGTGTCATGTGTCTGTATTTTCCACAAATTCAGAGGAAAATACACTTGGAAAAAACAAAATAATTCCAAATAGCTCCATTTCCCCTATTCAGCCATCTGCCCTTAGAAGTAAGCAGAGCAGGGCAGACAGCGATGCCAAGACATGTCCTTAAGCTCTCCGAAATTGGATGATATGAGGTGGCGAGAGCCTCTGCACTCTCCCAGAAATGCTGTCTTTCCAGGGTCCAAAGTTGTTGGGTTTTTTTCCTATTCACATAGAAAAAATGAAAATCGGTAGAAAGACAGGAACTGAAAATGAACAGAATGTTAGCCTTTAGAAATACATCATACTTCTTGTGAAATGAACTCCACATTATGGAAACAAGTGGTATATCATTGTTGTAATTATTTTCAACATGCCATGTGAAACTGTACCCTTTTTTCTCTCTTGTATTCTCTTCCCGTGGCTTTATCCCCACTATCACTGTATCTGATCGTAGTACCCTGAATATTGTATATATGTGTATTAGAACTAGGGAAGGGAAAGGGAATACCAAAATCAAGAGACAAAGGATAAAAAGACAAACCATTCCAAAAGCAATACTTGCAAAACAATTTGGTGTAAACCAACTGTACAACTCCTGGGGGGGAGAGGGAAAGGGGGTGGGGGAGGTGGGACAAAAAATGAAAGAGGAGGTAAGAAGTCACTGCCTTACATACGAAACTGTAACCCCTCTGTACTTCACTTTGACAATAAAGAAAAACATATTAAAAAATAAATTATACTTCTTATCTTGAAAGGGAAAGATATCTTTGGGAATAAACTCCCATTTTTGCTAAGTTGCTATGCCAAAATGCTATATTGTTGATAACTTTAATTCAGCTACCCACAATATGTCTTGTCTGGTCACAAAAGATGACAGACCTCCATAGGTGAGAAAACTCAATATTATCTCTAGCCTTTGGGATAATCTTAACTATGAGAAAGGTGAATCCAATAATCTTTTTTATCTGGCTTGTGTTCACCTTAATTCCAAGCATTTCCAATTCAGAACAACTGGGACCTTCCTTGGTATGCTGATAGATAAGCAGCTTAGAGAAGCACACGCTTTGACAGTCCCATCCACCGAGGCAGCATACAGAGGCCACTGAGCCCTTAAGAATATTTTCTTTTCCAACTCCAGATCCCTTACAGCAAGGTGTTTATGAAACTGGTTGCTCAGACACCCGGTGACGGTGATGCTCTCTCTTCCCCTCCCATCCCACTGCTAATAAAGCCCCTGGGATCCAATTATAGTGTAGTCGCTTCTGTTGCAGGGATTTCAGCCTTGCATTTTATTTAGAAAAAAAAACAAAATTCAGAGACTTAGCATCAAAGCTCTGTTCAATAACTGCTCCCCTTCATGGATGCTTTCACATTCCTAGATCTGCAGACAGTGAGAGCGAGACTCATTGCTGACAGGTGTGAGGTGCTTGGCTTGTTTATCATAGCATCTTTGAAATTTGAGTATTTCTAGTAATTGAGGCAATGGCATTCTCCTTTGGCTTTCCTTTTCCCAGTGCATGATGGGAAAATATCTACACAAACAAAAATGTTCCTTCAGAACATTCCAGAAGGTAGGCCTTTAGACATTTCAGTATTCAGGGGGAATCATGGAGAAATTTGTAATAGCGACACAATGAAGCAAAGCTTTTTTTTTTTTTTTAATAATCTAGACACTTAAGGAAACTCCATCCAGCCCTGCTTACAGCACCAAAACAGGATTGAGACTAGGAAGTTAAAATATGATTGTTTCCATGTGTACATCCTGACTGGATGTCTCACAGCAAGATGGTGCAGTTCCTTAGTTCACATCATGACACTCAGTCAGTACTGGAAAGGCCATCAGCCAGGCCTGAAAAACACAAGTGTAAGGAAAAAAAGAAACAATCCCAGTTCTTGGTATGTGATGAAACTGTATTAGTGTTACTGTCATGGTACTTCCAAGTTTTCTCAAATGATAGATATTGAAGGCTAGAAATGCTCCCCTTGATTTGCACATTATATAATACAATAGGCATGTGTGTCAAAACATCACATGGTGTCCCCAAACACATACAGTTTCTGTGTCCATGTAAACACAGAGAGAGAGAGAGAGAGAGAGAGAGAGAGAGAGAGAGAGTTTTCTTTCAGAAAGGGTTATTAGAAAAGAAACAACTGATGAGGTTTGCATGCTGTTGTGAGAAGAGACTAGAGTACCCCCACTGTGTGACCAGTCTAGACCTCAAATCAATGCAGTAAGAAAAGACAGGACTGTATATGGTTCCTTACAAAGAGTTTTGAAACCTGCCTTAGGAGAGAACTATGCTAATTGTATGTAGTGACGATGAACCTTGTAGCAGATCCTGCCACGATGGATGTAACATCTTGAGAACAGTTAGTGCTGGATAGAATTTAACCCTCTTAAAACCATTCAGGATCATCTTGACTCAGATAAAATCCAGTCCAAATTTCAGAAAATACCTCTAGGTACTTGCTACCAATTCAGAAGGGTTTGGTAGACTATGTGTCAAATATGGGGGCTCCCTAACTCTAGACTCTGACTTTTGAGATAAATGGTATGGCTCCTGGATTGCACCGTTTATGGGAGAGTTGGGCACTGCAAGCATGCACATTTCATTTGAGAGTGGGCTACATCAAATGGACATCACCAGATCTAAGACTTCTTTACTCAGTAACTCCCAAGATAGTAGTAGTTAGTTAGCTTGCACAAGACAGATTGCACTTAGCACTAAAGATGCTTATCTGCTCACCCCCAACAGAGCAACCACTCCCACTTCTTTCCTCCAAAGAAGAAAAATAATAAAGCAAGGCCTTGACAAATTTCCAAATACTGTGGCTCATCTCTGTGGTTTTATTTGCTAAGCACATAAGAAGACATAAATTTGCTGAACAAGAAGCCAACAAAGATGATACACATATGTGTATGATATAAGCACATATTTGCACATATGTCTATATGTAACATATAAATGCACATATCATGTGTATAGTGAGCTTTTAGTTACTACAATAACTCAAGTTATACAGAGAAAGGCTTTGTTTAGCCTTTGGTTCTGGAGGTACCAGTATAAAGCCAGGTGGTCCCTTTATTTTGGGCCTCTGACAAGGACACTGAATGGCAATACCCAGGAATGAATGACAGAGCAAACCCCTTACATCATGAGTCAAGAAACAAAGCAAGAAGATAAACCAGAGTCCTGCAGTATCCTTCAAGGACTGATCCAATGACCCAAAGACCACCCAATAGGCCCTACCTTCTTAAGGTTCATAGTATCTCTTTGCCACAAGAGGCCAGAGGACCAGTCCTTTAATACCTGGGCCCTGTGGACCACTTCATATCCAAAATATAAAAACATATACCCAAATATCATATGCAATATACATGATAAAAGAGAAGCAAAAGACTAGATATATCAAAGTTACTTACTTTCACAGCCATAAAACTTCTTCCCTAATCTACTCATATTTTTAATAAGGTTCGAAAACTTAGTCCTGTAACCTAAAATGGTACAAATTATAAGTCATAAAGCAAGTAGTCTTCAGAAGTAATGGTATATTTTTAAATTCAAACTTTTTGTTGAATAAATTATAGAAATTTTATTTAACATTCACAAATATATTTTTTTCTTTCTTTCAACTATGTAAAATGCATGTTGACTTAGTCTCTCTATGCTTCTGAAGCAAAACACCATAGATTGGGTGTCTCAGTGATAGAAATATATTTGCTCTTTATTCTGAAGGTTGGAAAGCTAAGGTTTTGATCCCAGCATGGTAGAGGTCTGGTGAGCAAGCACTTCCTGTTTGTAGATGGATGCCTTCTTCTTGTATCTTCACATAGGAGAGAGAGGCAGAGAGACAGAGATGGAGAGAGAAAAAAGAGAACAAGCTCTCTGGCATCTCTTCCTACAAAGATACTTAGATGGCCATTAGGGTCATACCTTCATGACCCATGTAGCCCTAATTCCTTCCTAAAGTCTTGTCTTCAAGTGCCATCATATTGTAGGACACATATTGAATATATGAATTTTAGGTGAATACAACCATTTGGTCCATAACATGTGCTTATCCTACTTGCGTGTTGCAGAAACTTCCCCTGTAATATTATCTTTTGTATTCTGAGCTGTTTATTTTGTATGAAAGTGAAAAGCAGAAATGTATTCACAGGAAAAAAATTAACTGGGCTAAGTTATAGAAAGTACCATAGCAGAAGGTGAAGTTAAAGAAAGCAGATGGCTTAATATTTACAAAAGACAAAGTAAGCCAGAGAACACTGCCCCCCCCCCAAAAAAAAACCTTGTTTACAGATTCTTGGAGACTTGCATATTAAAGAAGGAATTTACTTCCTTTTGGTTTCAGCAGTTGGAATAAAGAGAAGCTATAAAGGTGAATTTTAGAAAATTATAAAGCAGAACTTCCTAATAAAGAGAGCTACCTTCCAAGTGATAGGACGCTAGCCTTGAGCACAAAAGTTCAGGGACAGCAGCAAGGCCCTGAGTTCAAGCCCCAGGACTGGCACATATACACAGAAAAGTTGAATTTGGAATTGACTGGGAGGCCAAAGATTTAAAGTAGCAGAAGATTCTTTCAAGACATGAGTGAGTTGTTTGAGACTGATGTGTATTTTGTGTGCATGAGTGAGAATTTATAAATGTTGACTTCTAGGCTCCGACAATCATTTTCAGTAGGAGATTCAGCTGCAAATATTTATGTTTTATGACTTAAATTATAAAGCTAGTTAAATCTTTCTGATAACTAGTTTTAATGTTCACGAGCACGTGTTACCTAAGTTCCCCTTTACATTTTTGAGAAATTGTCATCATTAAGCACAGGTTAGAGACAGGTTAGAGTCTGTTTGAGGAAGGAGTTTTTGTGGATTCTTTCATACTGCAAAGGAAAAAAAAAAATGCCTTCTGGGAAATTGAACTGATTTTTAATCTAACCTTTAAGACTAGAAAAGTGAAAAAAAGAAATTAAAACCCCTTATTAAATTGAACTGTAAAAACACCATTACTGGAAATGCATTGGGACTTGAGGCCTTTCAGAAAAATGTGGACTGGATTGTCAGGCCTATATTAGGTCCTGGACCTTAATGCCATGTGTTTTTACTGATGAAAGTTGTTTCAATGAAAAGTATATTAGTAATCAGAACTTCTAGTCCACTTGAGAGTTTTACCATTTGAAAAATGTGATACTTGCATGAAACTCTTTGAATCTTGTTAGTCTCCCCTTATTCCTAGACGTGAAGCTAGAATTTTTCCCTTTTGATAAAGGAAGGGAACAAGAGCATTTTGTATATTGATATATAGTAACGAGTGATAAACTTGAAATGCTAGACTAGATTACAAACTTAATCCTAAGTATAATCTTATGAAAATGTATCTCTTAATTATTTTTGAACTATATTCACATTTTTCAAGATATTTTATGTGGGTTTTTTTTCAGAGCTGCTTCTTATTTTGGGGCTACTTTTTTTTAAAATTGAGGTATGATTCCTAAGGGGCTAAGTTGTCTGATAAGGCTTCCTATAACTATGGCTGGATGTCTTCCAAGATGGACTGTTTTACATTTTAGAGTCATTTCTAAAGTTATGTGGTCATCAACTTTGGGAGCTGTTTTGCATATGAGTGCTGATACAAATTAAAACCCAAGTTGACCTCAACTTCCATCACCCCACTGAATGTTGACAGTGGAAGGAATACCTTGCCTTTAGTATGCTATTACTTCTGGACTGATAGCTGAGTAAGAAACTTAATTTTCTTCGGTGCATAAGTCAGAAAAACTTAACAGCTGTTGTGTGTAGTGTCCTTGTTCACCTCAGAAGATGAAGTAAGCTAGCTGATAGTATTAATTCAGATTTAAGAAATGATCTGAATCTTGGTTTGTGTAAATTTACAATATACATGCAACATTAACTGAATCAGATAGCTCTTCCAGTTTCCTATGTGTACATAGGCTCCCTCCCATATCCACTAGTTACTGCACTTGGTAAACTGGCATTGTAACATTACAACAATGTTTTGTTGCACAAATTTTATAAACTTTTACAGTGTAATACTTGTTATTTTTCTGAGGCAAACCAAAGGTATATTTCTCAAGGTTCATGCTGCTTTCTTTAGCAGCATTTGACGGAGGATCTTTTTATACATTTGTAGTAGATTAAAAAAATTGCAAATTTTTTAAAAATTGTAAACCATGTACCAATATTTTTGGTTGAAATTGTGTAGGATAAGTTAAACTTAAATTGCATTCTATTAACCGATACAAGTGTATTTCTGTAAGCATAGTTACATTGAAATAAAGTTTTCTTTTTTAATTTTTTATTATAAAACTGATGTACAGAGAGGTTACAGTTTCATACGTTAGGCATTGGATACATTTCTTGTACTGTTTGTTACCTTGTCCCTCATACCCCCTTTCCCTCCCTGAGGTGTTCAGTTCGCTTACACCATACAGTTTTGCAAGTATTGCTTTTGTTGTTGTTTCTCTTAATTTACCCTTTGTCTCTCAATTTTGGTATTCCCTCTCAGTTTTCTAATTCTAATACCAGTATACACGGTTTCCAATATACTCAGATAAGATTACAGAGATAGTGTAGGTACAAAAAAAAAGAGAGCTACCTTCAAATTGTAAAGTCATGGACTCTTCAACTCATTGAGAGAGGTGCCTTCCCTTTAATTCTTACTTAAATGCTTCACTTGGAATCTGAGATTGGATCTCCACAGTCCCTTCTGACTCTAAGGTATTAGGTTTTAGGAGCTCACCCTATAATAATCATTAGTTAAGTGATTTATATGTGAGTAGGTGGATCAAAATAAAGACTAAAGTAATTCACAATTATTATCTTTGTGATAAATGAACGATACTAAAGGAGATTGAAAAATGTTCTTTCTTAGAGATATAATCCAGATGAAGCATGCAAAGGAAATATAAATGTCCTGATCAACTGGGTAGAGAGTTGTATACCTATGAATTAGGTAATTGGGAAAATCTCACCTCAGGAGAATCTTAAGAGTTTGTTATTGTTGGTTCTTGGATTTGTTTTGGTTAAGGACATGCATTTGGCTTATTGCAAGACTTGTGTATCTTCTACAAAGTAAAAACATATTCTTCTGCAAGTCTCACCCTGGACCTTTGCAATCAGAACCTGGAATTGAGACCCAGCTATCTGTTTTGACAATCATCCAGGTGTCTTAAGGTGAGAAAATAGGATATATATATATATATATAATTTCATTACATGAAATCATAAAAATAACACACTGATGAACATTAAGAACCTTAGATTTCATCAAGATCATTGGTGTAACATATCAGACCCCAATTAACTCTTTGATAAGATGGTGGAGGAAAAGTAAAACCAATAGTTTTCAAAGGGTTTTCTTTCTGCATATTTGACAATACATCAGAAATGCCAAGTTTGAAAAGGGTTTCATCTCCATTCTTCTCACAAATGTTGCTATAGAATTCTTGACTGTAGCCACTTCTGAGAATCATTCAATCTTATATTGTCTGAGGCAATAATGCTAGATCATTTTAGATTGTAAATATGTGTCATTACTTTGTATTTCAGACTTTTAGTTTAAAATTAAGATTAAGTTGTATCTTCAAGTGCAAATCAAAACAGAACAGCACAAGAAAGACCTAACAGATTTCTGAAATAAGCATTTAACAGCAATTGTGATGATATTGAGTTCTATGTGTCGGAACTCCAGAAAACTGGAATAAACAAGTCAGCTTTCCTTTTTACTTAATTTTTCCCTGTAGCTAGAGTTTGTGGTTAGTTTGTAATCAGGATAAATGAAAACAAATGAAGGAAAATATGATTCAAAATATGTGCTACATGTCTATTCCTGTTTCATCCATAGATATTAAAATATTATTTTCCAATGCTTGGCTCATAAAAAAGAACACGCTTAAGGAACTTCAAAATAACTCTGTTACACAAGTGAGAATAGTAATTTCTGTGAAGTTGGAAACTTTATAGTTTATAAAATGCTTTCAAGTACACAATCCTCTGACCCTCCTTGTAGCCCTATAAAGAACACATGGGATTATTACCTCTTACTTCTTGGCTACAGAAAAGGGTGTAGGAAAATTTGATGACTCGTCCAATGCCATAGTGAATTGTGAAACTTACTGTTAGCTAAATGCTCCTGTCACTATGTTGACTTAGCCCTCCTGTCCTCTTATGAGCTGTGTGCCCCTTCTTCTGGAGTCTGGACAACCTCTGCTATATTGATTTAAGGCTATTTCAGCAGGGGAAAGGAAAGGAAAAAAGAAGGATGAAGGCAAGGCAATGCAGAAAAGTATTCGATGGCTAGCCTCTTGATTTGAAATATTGAAAGCTACTTGATTTTTCATTTAAAAGGCAGTCATCAAAAATCTAGTCTTAGCTAATGTCTCTGTATGCCACAATATACTTAGAACTCTCAACTATGTACATTTTGTGGGGGAGGCTGTCAGTTAACTCCTAAACTCAATGTGTTTTGATGCTGGCTAACCCTTAGAAATCACCTGGGGAGAATTTTCAGGACTCAGGTCCCCCTTTCCTCCCCTGGTAAACCTAATTCAGGCTGGACAGTGGGGCTCATGCATTAATAATTGTAAAATTGCCCCCCAAGGAATTGAAGTTAGGTCGAGCTCCTCTACAGAGCTGAAATGGGAGCCAGGCTGTTAGAACCGAGCCTCGAAGTAGCCTATTTACTTCCTCAGACTAGGGAAAAAGAGCTGTCTGTTGAATGTCCTAACCATTTCTATGTAGAGGCCTTGTGTAACTTCCAGGGAAGCCAGGGAGTTGTGTCTACTGGGGAATTCCTGTGGCATATTATTAAAGGGTTTATGGTTTACTGATGGACTAAATTAATGGTAAGTATTAAGACTGATTCAACCTCAGAAGTTGGGCAGATTAGCAAAGTGACCGATGTGGAGGTACAGATTTCAAGTTCAACTTTGAGTCTCCTATCTTTCACAAGACAAGGACTGGTGGGAATAGGCGATGCTTTCTTTCCTTAACTGGCCAGGAGTGAATGGAATAACCCTTGTAAAAACTTAGGGCTATACAGAGAGACATAGGAGAGGTAAAATTAGCTTGAGTAAGCAGAAGAATAAACAGCAGCCTGAAAAACAGTTTCTACAAATCTAAGAGGGACCAAGTTCTGTCCTTAAACTACCCCTTCCTTGAATAATCTGCTGCACACAACACCCCAAAAATTACACCAATGACTAAAATGATCTCTCCTTGTATTGGATCGGTGATGTAGAAGATGCAGTATCTTTCTATTGAGGAAACACTGAAGGATAAATAAATTTGTTAAAGTATCTATGTTATTTCACACTTCATATAAAAATGAGAAGTTGAATATCATTGTTCAAAGTCACATATCTAGGGATAGGAAAGAAAAAAAACGGAAAGTGGCTGCTAACACTGTTCAGTTTTATAAACTTAATCTGAAGCTTTTATTTCACCAAATATATTTATTTGACCCTCTTCTACATTGAGTAAGAAAATATCTAATTGCTGATTCACCATGTGCAGTTGCACATGGCATATATGAATTCATAATCAGAATTTTACTCTACTCAAAATCAGCTGGAACATTCACACAATTTAAGGAAGTCATAGTACAAATCAAATTGCAACATGCTCAATAAGCCAAATGGAAGAGACTTTTACACACCCCAAAACTTACTATGGTTGTATTCAAAGGATTAAAAAATCTCAATTCATTCTTTTTTAAATCTAATTTTGTTGTCAAAGTAATGAACAGAAGGGTTACAGTTACATACATAAGACAGTGAGTACATTTCTTGTCAAACATTGTTACCCCCTCCCTCGTGTCTCTCCCACTTTTCCCCCCAATCCCTCCACCCAAATTGTAAAGTTCATTTCCAACTTATTGTCTTGTATCTCTATTGCATTGGTTTTCTCTTTGTCCTTTGTCTCACCATTTTGTTGTTCCCCTTCTCTTCCCTAATTCAGATAAACATGTATACAATAAACAAGCTACCAAAATCAAATACAGTGACAATGTGAGATACATCATCGGGGGCGGGGGGGGAGATGAAAGACAAAAGAAATAACTTCACATAGTACATTCAAAACAACACCAACAAAGGAAAATCTCTTTGTTTCCATATCTTAGAGTTCATTTTGCTTAGCATCATTTTATATGGTCATATGTACATAGCTACTGAGCTATTGTGATCCACTGCTAGGACTATCCTAGACATATACTAATTATTACAAATGAGGAAAACCATGAAGTCTATGTTTCTTTGGGTCTGGCTTACTTCACTTAACATGATTTGGGGGGAATCTCAACTAATTCTTAAACTAGTCATTATTAAGGATCTAGCACTACCAGACTTATGAAATGAATAGAATGCTAAGAATTCTTAAGTAAGAGGGAATGTATTAAAAGCAGTTCACCTGAATTTGTGGCACTACAAAAGAAAGAAAGAAAGAGTCTTATCTGGAACAGAAAGGACAGAAAACAAAAATGATTAGAGTACTAGGGCTCCATTTTGATCTAGCCTCATTCTAACGGATCTTTCTAAGGCAGCATTCGTATCAGTAATAACTAAATCTGCTTCTGCAGGTGAAGGGTGAGTGAATCAGATCTATCTGATCTCATAATCATGTTCCCACTCAAACCTGTGTTTGGTGGTCATTCTGGCCCTTTATGATGTTTCTTAATCCTACTGTTCTGATGTACGGCATAAGGGTTTCCTTAAGGCCTCACTGTCAACTTGCCATCCAGTCCATCTCCCAAACTTTATCCTTTTCCATACCCCACTCTCCACATACACATACCCCCCCAACTTTGTTTCTACTTGTTCCTTCAAATCCAGCTACAGACAAGAAACTTCCTCTAAAAAGCTGCTTTCAGCAGTTTTCAATGGTATTGATATGTCTGAATCCCACCAAAATGTCTCAGTTTCTAAGAGATAACCAAAGTTTTTGTTCATTTGTGCTTGGTTTTTGTCTGAACAAATCTCTAGCACTTTCCTAACTAGCCAGTAAAGATACTGATTATGAGTCACTTCAGGATCAACAACAGAAAAGGAAAGTCATTAAATAATGTACAAATAGAACTTCAGCCTTTTCTGAGGAGACTAGAAAAGTATTTGATGATGAAATTCTTAAATACTACCACCGTGTCTATGATGGCAGCCATGGACAAAACAAGTAACCCTCTGTCTTGATTAGCTGCCTGGTTTAAGGGAAAAATACTTACCAGTCCAGGAGAACAAGCTCAGACTTGAACATATCTATAATTTCTAAAAGCATTTTACAATAAGACAACTTGAGTGAACTATAAGGAAATAGGTTATACCAGGAAAGGTAAATACAAAAATGATACACGCATGTATGGTAATGTTAGAGTGAACCCCATTAATGTGTACAATTAATATGTACATTAATAAATATAATAATAAAATTCACAAGTCTTTCTGCACAAAAAATATAAACATATTTGTCAAAGGAATAATTGAAAATATCTTAAAATAAAAATTAAGGTCAAGAAGGTCAACCTAAATCAACTTACTGAGAACAACAGCATAGAGTTCCTAAATAGAGTTTACTAATTTCAAAATCATGACTTTATACTTTCACATCATTATTGGCCCATTTGTAAATAAGCATGTATCTAACTGGTTTTCTAGATTTATCTATTCAAATAAATCAAGGGCACTTACTCTTATTTAGATCATAAATATTTTTGAGCAAAATTTGATCTCACTTGGAAACCCACTGAGTTATCAGCTGATACAGTTAGATTCTCTTTCATTTTTATATTTATACATATATATTATAGACACTTCCAATAAGTAGCAACAGAATGAAATCCGTATCAGTTTCCTATCACTACAAAGGCAAGAAAATGACAGAGATAGTACACATTTTTATCAATCCAGGACAAGGAAGAGTGGGGCTGTTTTCTAGGCTCATTCTCTGTTAGTGAGCCCATTTCAACAACCTAGCTTTGTTGCTGCCTATGTCCTCTCTCTTTCCCTCTCTCCTCATTCTCTGTTCCATTGTAGAATGTTAAGCAGCAGAAATATGCCCATTTGATCCAAAATGTAGTCTTTGATCTTGGCCTGGTTGTTTTGATCTGGTACCAACAACAACAAAAAAAAGTCCATTCAGTTACCTACTTTTTTTTTTTTTTTCAAGAGAACAAGACTTGTGTGATTAAGTTGAAGGATCCAGGGTACACTAGAGTAAATATACTGGTTGGGGTTTTTCCTCTCTGAGCATGGGGATGCTGGGAAATTAAGTTACATTAAATTCAGATTATAGTTAAATGGAAATATGCTATTGTGATTAACTCAAGTCTGATAAGAAATTGAGGCCATGAACTGCTTATGAGAGATAGTACTTTCATATGCAGGTCTAGAAGGTGCTGAAAGACACTATTATCTTTTTTTTTTCAAATTTTTATTATCAAACTGATGTACAGAGAGATTACAGTTTCATATGTTAGCCATTGGATACATTTCTTGTACTGTTTGTTACCTCGTCCCCCTTACTCTTTCCCCCCATGAGGAGACACCATTATCTTTAAGCCTATGATTTTATTTCAAAGAGGGTCTGGGTTTTCTTTCTACTTTTTAGTGTTTTGGTTTGCTACTGACTAGGTAAAATTTTCAGGAAGCAAATAGCCATAGGAAGCAGGGTTTTTTTCTTCAGAAATTCCATAAAAAGGAATCTATCCTAAGAATATAATCTAAAATACAAAAAAAAAAGTTGTTTGAACACAGATGTCTCTGTGGCACTATTTATATGAACTAAAAATTTAATAAAACTCTACATGCCTAAGAATAGAGAAGAGATGAATTTAATTACCATGAAAACATATGTTAAAACATCATGTAGCCATTAAAAACAGTATCTGCAAAAGCTTTAATGGAAAGAACTGTTTTTCTTATAATGTTGAATAAAAACAGAAGACAAAATGGTATAAATGATAAAATACCGACTAAATAACATATGCTGAGAAATAAGACTGAAACAGGGAATATTAGAAATTGTCAGTGAGTAAGGGTTGTATATGATTATTTTCTTAACATTGTTTTTATCCTCAACTCATTAGGAGGTGCAATTATTATATTTTATGTAACTCCCACACACCTGCATACACACACCATTTACATCCAATTTGAAATAGAATCATAAACCTCATTTTCCAAGCTATTCTATATATTCTTACCTTCTACTATAAATGTTATGACAAATAAGTCTCTAATTCAGTGTATGGATTAACAATGTCATCTTTTAGTTTTAAAAAAGCATATATAATAAAAACTGCTAGAATCAACTGATATATTTTAATTACTTCTTTATATAAAAGTGCCATATAATTATGTAACAACATTATTCAAAGGAGAGGCAACTAGCGTTTTCATATTTTTAGGTCAGCCTACTCAGTAAAGATGGGCTTTTATTGTCATGTTTTCTGCCACCAACTGGAGTCCTAATAACCACAAAAGAAACTGTACCATAACACATTGTGCTTCCCCATTCCTGGACACAAAGGTTAAAAATGCAAATTAGTTGTGCTGTAGACAATGTGTTTTAGTTGATTTAAACTGTTTGAATTATTTTCAATCCTGCCTTCAAATTAACACCTATAGCTTGAAAATGTCATAAAGTGTTACTAGGCAGTCACAATTCTCGTTCTGACTCAATCCATTACATTCACTGACTTACTTGAAAAAAGAAGGAAAAGAAAAAAGAAGGAAAGAAGGAGGAAAACGGAGGGAGATATAATGGAAAGACAAAAGGAGGGAATGAAAGACAAGGGAAAAAAAATGTGTCTCCAAAATTTACTGAAAGGAAGATTGGGTATCCTAATTTCCATATACACTGAGGAAGAGGAAACAAAATGGTGAATGTATCACCTTTTCTCTGCATAGACTCTTGGATGAAGAGAGAAGTAATATCTCCTTAGACCTTCAAGAATCAGATGATCTTGGCTGGGGATATGGCCTAGTGGCAAGAATGCTTGCCTTGTATACATGAGGCCCTGGGTTCAATTCCCCAGCACCACATATACAGAAAATGGCCAGAAGTGGTGCTGTGGCTCAAGTGGCAGAGTGCTAGCCTTGAGCAAAAAGAAGCCAGGGACAGTGCTCAGGCCCTGAGTCCAAGCCCCAGGACTGGCCAAAAAAAAAGAATCAGATGATCTTGACCAATAAGATCTGTGCTTCAATTTAGTTTGAGGACATAAATATGATATATACTGCGAGAGATCTCTGAACACTTTCACAATCAGGTGATATTTTTCAAAATAGACATTGTAAACAAGAGAATCTTAGATTGCCTTTGGTAAGTCAACTCTTTCAATAATCTGTACCAACATTTAGGAACTTCTAACGCCCAGGGAATCACTCAGCATTAGACCTAATAGCATTATTAGATCCTCTGTGACTTTTAATTCATATTCCAGCTTTTCTTATAATGTTCTAGAAAAAAAATATGCCAAGCTTGGCACAGACTTTGACAAA
Source organism: Perognathus longimembris pacificus (assembly GCF_023159225.1). Classification (NCBI taxonomy): domain Eukaryota; kingdom Metazoa; phylum Chordata; class Mammalia; order Rodentia; family Heteromyidae; genus Perognathus; species Perognathus longimembris. Next base: position 53,345,836 of record NC_063169.1, read on the forward strand.
GTTAATAAGACTTTAAGTCAGTTTCTCATGTGGTAGCTAAATCAGAGGGAGCCAGAAACTGCAAATGGAAAACAAGATCCAAAGCACAGGGATGAGAATTGGATTCCCTACCTGAGATCACAGATACAGAGGAGGTGAAGCAGAAATGATGCCAGTCCAGACTTCAGGGATAGAACAAGTTAGGACAGAGAAACAAATCTGTGAGGGAAGCCTCCCAATATGGGCCGATGAGGCTGCAAATGGTGCTCCCAGGTTTGCTGCCCAGAGGTCATTCACCTGAGGGCATCCCAAGTTAGAAGGCATGCCTTCCAATCAAAGGTGACTTTATTCGTTTTACATTCGATTTGTACCGTACACTAGGTAGGATTCACGTGTTTATTTTTATGTATAGATGATTTATGGAGAATGAATTCCTTTACAGGAGTTTGGAATGTGGTTATTCTATCCCTTGGAAGAAACTAATTTTAGAGTCTTTATTTTGTGTATGCCTACTTCATAAATTGAAAAATTCAATCCTAAATCAGGAACAAATTTGTGACAATTTAATAAGGGAAAATAAGCCCCCCTCCTCAAGCACTTGGGCAACCCCTTGATTTCCTTCCCTGATTTACTTTCTGTCTTAACGTCCATTCCCCCATAGACATCCGGTTCCTTCTAAGCCTAATGTCCACAGATCACCTTCCCACCATCTGACTGCCATAGAGGAACCTCGGCCGACAAAATGGCATCTCAGGCCTCAACTTTTCCTGGAATTGTCACTGCTTGTTTGCTCTTGTTTCTCGTTTTTTGGGGTTTTGCAGCGGAGGGGGGGGGGGGGGGACGGGGGGAGGGGCTGGCCAGTCCTGGGCCTTGAACTCAGGGCCTGAGCACTGTCCCTGGCTTCTTTTTGCTCAAGGCTAGCACTCTGCCACAGCGCCAATTCTGGCCATTTTCTATATATGTGGTGCTGAGGAATCGAACTCAGAGCTTCATGTATATAAGGCAAGCACTCTTGCCACTAGGCCATATTCCCAGCCTCTTTGCTCTTGTTTTCAACTGGATATGATCCCATACTGAAATTTAGATCCTATTCATTATCCACAATATCTACAAAAAAGAAGTCAAGATTCCTACAGAAATTGACATGTTGACTCAGGCTAGAGTGATAGAATCTGTCTGGTTTAGGTAATTTTGTCCTAACTTACTCATTTTATTAATATGTACATTGACAAGCACAGTTCAGGGGAATGGGTCCTATAATCTCCTATGGATAATAAAATCCATTGATGCTCAAGTCCATTATATAAATAACAGTATTTTATCCATAACCTCCACATCCTGCCCTAAACTGGAAATAATCTCTACATTATTTGTAATACTGAATACAATGTAAGTGATGCAATGTAAGTGTAATTGTTCTACCATATTGTTTCAGGAATGATATTGAGAAAATACATGTTCATCTAAGACATGATTGTTTTTTCGAATGTTTTCCATACAAAATTGGTTAAAACCACAGATATGAAGCTAGCAGATACAGAGTGCTAGATTATGTTTCAGAGTAATGATAGGGGAAAGTTAGGGAATTAGGGGTACCAGTTAATATGCCTCTCATTTTGAGGGGAGTTCTTATCATTTCACCTTTACTAATAACCTGGATTTTAGCAGTACAGTCATTTTATCTGGGAGTTGAAGAAGAGAAATGTTAAACTCTATATAGAAAGAGGTTGTTAAAAATGAAAAAGGAGGGGCTGGAATGTAGCTCAGTGACAAAGCACTTGCCTAGCAAGTGCAACATCCTGGGTTCGATCTTCAGTACCAAAAAAGAAAAGACAAAAAAAATGAAAAAGGATATTATTCCTTCAGTTAAAGAGAGTATTCCAGCCAATAAGGTACAATATAAAAATAATTTCCCCCACCTTAATTAGAAGGCAGTTATCATCTAGATTATAGCATGAATTTATTTCTAACATCTTTCACTGGGGACAGGAGAACTGGCTCCATTCTACAGCTAGAAAAACGGAGACATAAAGTAGTCAAAGATCTCTTTCAATATAACAGAAGAGAAAGACAAAAGCTAATAGCTTACAGATGTAGGGTCTGTTTCAAAGAAGAAGCACAAATCATGTTATCTTTGATGTAACATGTGTAGAACGAACACAACTGTTTGCCTTTGAGAATTACAATAGTCAGTGTGGAAAAAACATCTTTTTCATCTTTTTATTATGTTAAAATTCCAATGTGTGTGTAGTCACTTCTCTAAGGCAAGCCAAGGTAATTTTTTATGAATAACAAATTTGACTAAATTGTGCAATAAGTTAAAATTTCCTTGTAATAAATCTTTAAAAGTTCTTCCTCTTTTCATCAGTTCTTTTATGGGAGAAAAACATTGGCATTATGATGAAGGCCAAGACAATGGTCTTCCCCAATTCTGTAGACCAGAGTTTCTGATGGACAGGAGTCAGAGCAGTCTTTACCCATGGAGTCGTACTTACTTTGAGCCAGGCACAAACCTCTGTTTCACATGGCCTTTCAGTCAGACATGGTAGATGAGGGTGCTAGGATTGGTGCACATGGATTGTCATGGTAGCCCATTGAAGGCTATCATAGTTCGTGTTGGGAACCATGAAAGGGCTTGTGAAAGAGCCAAATTCATCCCTACAATATATGCAGCAATGAGCCTGCTAAGAATGTCCTAGAAGCATGTGAGAAGACCTAGAACTGAGAAAGCTTGCAACAAGTTATAATAATTTGAAGAAATCTAGTAATAGTTGTGGGAGTAGGGGTTACTCACCTCTCTTGCTTTTCTACTTTGTGGATACATTAAATATATTCACACATAGTTCTGTGCCAAGACGAGAACTAACTGCCAACCTACTGTGCAAACTAGTGGAAAAATGTAAAGACTTTAGATATAGGCAAAGACTAAACAGTCTTGAATGGTAGCTTTTGCCTGTATGGTTCTTCCTGTTACAAACTGGTTTCAAACCCAAGTGTTCTAAAACTGGCACTAAAATGCATCAACTCCAAACTCACTCATTTTAAGTTTAGAGTAATGTTTTCTTCAAAGGTTGGACATTTACATTGCATCTGAATAGTTTTGAAATTACTTTTTTAAAGCTATTGATTGAAATTATTTTCCAGATATTTGGAAAGTCCACATATTCATTTTAGAAAACTTGAAAGCTATGTATAAGGAAAAATAGTCATTAAACTATACCATCACTGGCAATAAGCAGTATTAACTTGTACACCATATACATATGCTTTCCTAATATATATATATATACATATATATGCATTCATTCTGTTCATTTTTTGCATCATCCATTTTAGTAAACATGAAGAAATAGTCAATTGGTAAATCAAAGGGCTTTTAACAGAGGTATAAGAGCTTAGGAAGGGTATGGCAACATAATACAAGGAGAAAGGGAGTAGATTTTGACTATATAACTTATGAATATACTCTTAGTTTGCAGGTTTTCATGCTCCTGTCTAGCAAGCGACTATTTTTCCTGTTAAAAATCTTTTGTGTGTTGTGTCTCAAAGAACTTGAGCCTAATGCAGTACTCTGTTTGCTAGTTTCAAATGTCTTTGTGACATGATGAACGTGGCGAGGATTATCATCCAAAGCTGACCATGGCTGCAAAACTGAGACAGGGCCGGAAAGAAGTAAGGGTTATTCTGAAGATAAGTGAAATAAAAATTACAGACAAAGTTAAATATTGGCAATTTGTATTTCTACCTAAGCCTTGTCTCTGAAATGATAATGCATAAAACACATTGGCCCAGTGTTATTTTTCCATGAATTAAGAACCAAATCTGACCATGGGGAGCCCACGTGCATGCCAATGGAAAGTTAAGCCAGTTGCTGCCAGCATTTTGCCTGGAAGCTTAAATAAACATGGAATTTGAGCTCTAAGGAACTCTAAAATGGATACTGGAGTTCAAATATACATATGTGTGCATGTATGCAAACATAGACACAGAGGCAGAATTTTAAGACCAAAGGTAACACCAGAACCTATTTCACTGTATTTGTGTTTATCGTCTTTTCTCGGGCACAATTTTACTAGAAAGTAGTGGGAATTTTTTTTTCCTGACAAGTCTGCAAAATCCAGCCTGATGGGAGCCAGCAAACCACAACAAACGTCATCAGATCTCTCCTGCTTCAGGACATATACACTGATCCCTGCAGGGGTCGAGGAAGAATTTTATTTTTGCTTGCACAAGCTTACACAATTGTCAGCAGATATAACCCTTGCCTTCCTTTGAAGTGCCAGCTATCAAAAACTAAATAAACCAGGTGGAGCCATGTTCTAATTGAAGGTGACAGAGCAGACGGATGCCTGAATGATATTTCTTATTTTTTTTTAAAGATGGAAATGGAATTACAAATTTTTTACATCTAATTTACACCTTCCCTTGGAAACATAGAGCCCCACCACCACACAACAATTTTTTCTCAAGTGCCTTTTACTCCAAGGAATAAGTGATAACACTGAAAATAAGAAATGCAGCAAGACTGACCAGATAATAAGTGAAGTCATCAAGAGAACAGGAGAGAAATTGTGAACTATGAGACAATGTGACAAAGGTTGAGTCCCTTGCATTCAGATGACTCTTTTCCCCCTTGTGACCAAATAAATATACATTGTTAATGCCCAGATTCCTTCCATTCTTGGTGCAATACTTGAAAAAAAAATTGACCAGGTTTTTGGCATTTTCATCTTTTCTGGGAATACTTCTAAATGACCTAGGGGAAATTTTCTAAACCAAAGAACAATTTTGGCAGTAAAAAACAAGCCTCAGTATATATTATGATTGAAACAAAGTAATTTAGTCGTTAACTCATACAAGTTTTCTATGGACTCCTTCTTCTTAGGGCAGAATAAAATGAATTTGATATAGCTATTTTTAATGTGTGGACAAAGATGTTTTTCACTCTACCATTTTAACTCTATAAAAGAAAGGCATGACTGATGCTTTCTTAATAACTAGATTATAGATGTAAAGAATTAAGAATTAGGTTCCCAATTGTATTAAATGTTTTCTATTCATCTCATTGCTTTCTCTCCATATATATAGCAATCTCTCTTGGCCTCTACTTTTCTCACTATACAATGAGAAAAATAGGTCCTCTTGCAATTGTTATGATCTGATGATAAAGTACAATACAATAGTATCTGTATCAGATAGATTCTTTCTGATTCCTTCTCTTCTACCTTCTGGCTATTTTCTATTTGAAGAATGTATGAGAGCTTCAGCAAACCAAAAGAGTAAAGCCCAACTAGATAAGCCACAATGCAGTAGGACCTGCCATTTGTGAGTGGGAACTGTGCACCTAGCACATAATATATGCTCCGTAAATGAAGAACTATGTCTCACATCTCACCTTATCCTCTGGATAGTGCTGGTTTGCTGTCTCAGTTTCCAGTTGATGCGACTCAAGCTTGGGAGGTTAGGCAGTGGGATGACGACAGAACCCAAGTTACACCTGAAGATCTACTCCAGACCTCCTGGCCTTGCTGCCACACCTGCCCCAGCTCCACCTAAGTATGGGATAGGCAGGCCTCCATCCAATTTAATTGTCCACAACAGGGGAAGCAGAAGTAAGCTAACAGGCCTTAGGACCAAAATAGCTATTGCTTCCATCTGTGTATTTTAAAAGAAATTCTCTTAGAGAGATACCATAATTTCTAACATAGCTGTAGCTGAGAAAATAGCTCACTCTGAGACTGTTTCTTTACGAGAACAATGACACTATGATCAGTGGGCTTTCTGCTTATACTGCCTCCAGAAGATTTGAAACTCTGGAACTGAATGTGGGGAAAGGTTACTACAGCCAGTCACCTTGAAAATAGTAAGAATGACCTGAAAACCTGCCAAACGCTGACATAAAATCTTAAAAAAAAAAAAAAAAAACATACAAGCTTAGAGCATGTAGAATAAGAGCAAATAGCCTAATAGTCATTGCAGTGTAATAATTGATAGCCAACCTAGTCATTTAAGTTGTTCAAACGGAAGTAAATTACACATTTTTATATAAAACAAATTTTATTAATTTTTGTGCAAGTTCAGTGACAAAGGAAGAAGGATAAGTGAAAATTAAAATCATTTCAATAAAATACCTCCCTATTTATAGTGCCTTAGGCACACAATTAAGGGTGCAAATATCTCTGATTAGAATGACAAATGTGTTCTTGCTTGGCTTAAGGAAATGCCAACATTATTTTATTTTACCATTAAAACTTTAACCAAACTATAGTCAAGAAGAAAACCAGCATCTTTCCTGGAAAGATGCAAACACACCCAATTCCCTTAAGCATGGTATATGGGATATATAGTTTCCACATTTGTTTGCAGCATTCTTTCCATGGCCTTAGGAAGTAAGAGATGAGGGCAGTGGTAGACAGGGAGCCAGGGAAGTTTTCAGCAGTCAGTGGTCCTAGTACATGGACATTATGGGTAACCTGAGTAGAAATGAAATCCACTCTCCAACATCATAATATATCTGAACCCATCATGTGTCAGCACACTCAAAATATTCAAAGCAAAAGGAGAGGTTCTGAACACCCTAAGCTATAAAAACAGACTGGTACCTCCTCACCACAAGTAAATAAAAGCAGAACAATACAAAACTTTAACTACTGAAGATATTTATTTCCAGTTATTTGAGGGTATATCTCAAATTCTAAGTCCTTATTTTGTATTACTTTATATTAGCTTTAAATAGTTATTATAAGTGAATTTGCTATTTGACAAAGCAGTTCATGAATGCAATACATCTCAATCAATGTAACCCCCTACAAACCCTTTCCCTCACTCTTCTTAGTTTTGTAGGATATACATTGAATTCTTGACTGTCTTCTCCCCTACTACTCCTCCTCATTCACCTACACCTTTTCTCTTGACCTGATCCCACCTAGCATATTGACTTATAAGTTTATAAGCTAATTCCAGCTTCTACATATGAAGGAAAACATGAGACTTTAGTCTTTCTGGGCCCTACTTACTTCACTAAACATAATTTTTTCTAGGCCTTTCCATTTCTTTACAAATGATAGCAGTAATTTTACTCCAGGGAATTTATCCAAAATATTAAAAAACAGATAAAGTTAAGCCCCTAGCACAACCATGTTCATTACAGCACTGTTTACCATAGTCAATATATGGAATCAGCCCAGATGCCCCTCAATGGACGAGTGGATCAAGAAAATGTGGCATATATACCCAATGGAATTTTACTCAACCATAGGAAAGAATACTATGGTATCATTTGTAAATACTTGCATTTGTAAGGAAAGACCTGCTAAATGCATATTTTTAATTTTTTTGTTGACCCTGCTTTGTTGTTCTCCTAAATATGAGCTCATATTTACCATCCATTTTTACAAAAAAAGATCTGTTATTTAAATGTTTGATAGAGACATTGTGTATATTAATAAGTGGATTCTTTAAAACATAATTATGAAAGTAAAGACTACAGGAATGCAAAGGCACTGTTGTTTAAATTGACCTGCTTCTGAGATTAATAAATGATTCTCAATAATAAATGGTTCAGCCAATTTCTGAATGAATCAATGCAAAAACACTTAGCCATTTTTTTCTAGTAAATTACAAGATGTCTTCTAAAAGTTGCATTGTTTCACATGAATAGTGAATTAATTCCCAGGAAACAAATTTTTATATAATTTTACAAATAATGGAAATAAAGACATTGAACCATTAGTACAGCTAAGAATGAGCAAGAAAAAGAACAGGAAGAGGCATCAAACTGTTGAAGCATATCTACTAGGGCTGGTGTTGATCCAATAGATACCAAGGAAATACCAAATATGTTTTTATCTATTTTCTCCCCTTGTATACTTTATAGGTTGAAATATTTGTCTATGAAACTGCATAAATAATCATTATCATACTGGGTATCATTGTTTTGTTTTTATTTCTCCTTTTTATTAACCATAATTAGAGTATAACAATACTACTTCACAGAGAATATAATTACTCTCTTTAAAGTGTCTTTTTGTATTATCATGCAAGCCCTAGGTGCTATAATCTCTCACTTGCTTTCCTTAGCTCTTTTGAAAGTATTTTTGTGTGTAGCTAGTTATTCAAAAACATTTATGTAATGAAGTGGGGGAGAACTCTGAAGAGTGCTATTCCACCATCTTGCTTTAATTAACGTAATTAAAATTAACCCCAAAGGCCAGACATCAGTGCCTCCCGCCTATTATCCTCTCTATGCAGGAGGCTGAGATCTGGCCAGCTAGGGCAGAAAAGTCCATGAAACTCATATTTCCAATTAGCCACCAAAAAGCTGAAAGTGGAGCTGTGGCTCAAGTAGTAAAGTGCTAGCATTGAGCTAAAAAGCTTAAGGACCTAGGCCCTGAGTTCAAGTTCCAGAACAGGCACCCATAAAAAAATTTTTTTTGAAATTTCAAAGAATCTGAAATTTTTGGCAATCTACATAGTCTTTTCAGAGCTAAGTATTTGATTTCTTACTGGCCTTTTGGATATATGTAGATATATTTATGTTGGAAAACATTTATGGATATGTCTGTTAAACTACTCCATATGCTGAAATATTATATTATAGGCTTTTTTTTTTTTTTTTGGCCAGTCCTGGGCCTTGGACTCAGGGCCTGAGCACTGTCCCTGGCTTCTTCCCGCTCAAGGCTAGCACTCTGCCATTTGAGCCACAGCGCCGCTTCTGGCCGTTTTCTGTATATGCGGTGCTGGGGAATCGAACCTAGGGCCTCGTGTATCCGAGGCAGGCACTCTTGCCACTAGGCTATATCCCCAGCCCCTAGTATAGGCTTTAATATACTGAAAAAACTATGCTTGTGGGTGTTGATCTCTTATAATAGTTTCCTTTCTATGGAAGGAGACTACAGATCAAATCCAACCTCTGTATTCAAAGGGAAGAATGCTGAGTTCCAGAGTTTTATTGCTTTGCCCCAGATCAAACAGTGTCTACACACTGCAATGTTTTTATCCATATGATGTCTACCACCAACCCTATCAGCTTGTTATGGTCTCTAATTAAACTCCCTTAATAAAAACCAGAGACTTAACAGGAAATTGTTGCTATCAGATGCCTGACTCTCTTTCAAGTCACCTCTTGTCTCTGCTGCCTGATAATTCCAAGCAAAATAACTTGTTATCATTTTCCCAATACCCACTTCTGTTTTACAACTTCATTAAAGAAATAGTAATATGATCTGCCTCTCCTCTAGTAATACTGCCTGAGTATAAGGGCTTTGTCTCTCCAATCTCCTTATTCTTAGCACTTAAATATTGATTTAGAGGAGGATGAGATTGGCCTAAATTAGCCCAAGATTTTGTTTTCTTTAACCACTTCTTGTGGCAATAATTCTCATATTCATATCTTGGGATGGGCTTGTATACTTCTTACTCAGATGCCTACCAGCCATCTACTTGGTTATCTAAAATCATTCCAAAGTATCCAACCAAATGTTTGATATCTGAATATGTTTCTTCCCATCTCACAAATGGGAAGAAATGGGAAGTGGCTCCCTTTCCCCCCAACCACCATCACCACTCCATGGGTATGAGCTAGAGACCCTACCTCCAAAATATTTGCTCAAACTATTTATCTTTCCTTCAGTCTCACTGCTACCGCCCTAGCCTAGGTGTCATTCCTTTCTTCCTCTTATCACCACTTGATTCATTTCTGCCTCAGTCTGACTGGTAAACAAGCCCTTCTCCACAGATCTACCAGTGCAGATTTCTGAAAACTACTTTAGATTGTGCCACTCTCCTAAAACCTCCTAATGGCTGGTCATCGCACTTAGAATGACATCCAAAATCATTCTGTACTTTATACTGCCCAACATTGTCTGGTTGGAATTTATCTCATGCAACCCTCTCCCTTCTATCTGTACTTCTCTGTTGTTTTAAAACATAGTAAGTTAGTTCTTCCTTTAGGCTCTTTGCCACTGTCTCTCATTTAACCCCCTGGCAGAGAGATTCTGAACCTTTCCCACATCCAGTTATTTGATAGTGCAGTTCCACACTGCCTGTGTTTCCATGAAGCCGTGGTGAGATGACTGATTGTTTTCCCAACTATGGATCTGCTCTGCAGGGGCTCATGAGGGTCCCCTGGGAACATGCTCACTCATTTGTTGAGCTAGAATCCACTGTACTCAATAAGCTACTTGCTGAGATTTGCAGCTGTGATAGTGTCATCACTGCTGGTCCTGACTTGTGTTTCAGTTCAAAAGACCCTTGACATTCCAGAATGCAGGACACGACCAATCCCAGCAAGCTCAGAGATATCCAGTAAGCACAAAGGAGAATCCTGCCTCTTTGAGCTGGACAGAATCTTAAAGAGAAGTGGGTGCTTCAGATCATGCTACCTCAACCCTTGTCATGGACAGAGGCCACCAGAACTGATTGTCCCCAGACCACACCACTCTAACCTCAGTAGTGCTCCTTCTCTACTCTTCAACAAGGAGGCTAAGAAAGAAATAGTAGCGTGGCTCCTTAATGCCAATTCCCCTCTGCCCTTGAGTGGGACAGTTTTCTTCCTCAGTTTCTTTCTTTCTTCCCCTGCGATCTGATCTGACCATGGAAATAAAGCCATTTTTTACTGTCTTTTGACATACTCAGTCTCTATAAACAGTTCTAGTACCCCCAAACTTCTGAGATCTCTCACAGAAGCCATCCCATAGCAAAAGAGAGAAAGGAAGGAAGGGAGGGAGGGAAGGAAGGGAGGAAGGAAGGAAGGAAGGAAGGAAGGAAGGAAGGAAGGAAGGAAGGAAGGAAGGAAGGAAGGAAGGAAGGAAGGAAGGAAGGAAGGAAGGAAGGAAGGAAGGAAAGAAGGAAAAGAAAGGAAAGGAAATACTCATTTTTTATTTGCTTTATATTTCTCAGGCCACAAAGACATCACTTAGAAACTTGCTACTATGATGCTCTAAAAAGTGTTCTTAAAGTCTGAAAAGTAAAGAGTTTTCCAGATGTTTTATTTACCAACCAGGGGCAGAGTTTTTACAATATCCTTAAGGGACTTGCTTATAAGAGATAATATCTCACCATGAAAGCCCTTGACAATTCAGTAACTTCATGTTTTGGTGGAGAGCTATAGGCTATGAAAGAACGGCATTTCTAACAATTCCTCTCTGGGAATAATTATGTTGTAATGGATTTCTAGAGACTTAGAGAGAAACTAGCTCAGTTTTCACTGTGTATGACTGCCTAGTTTATACTAGAAAAATACAAATAATAATTAAGCCCTGATTTTTGTATAATTGGATCTGGAGAAGCTTCTAGAAGATCTGAGGTACATGTTCAAAGGTGGACTATGAGGAAAAGAAATTGCAGGAGCCCCATATTGAGATTAAAGGGCTAACAATGTCTTGGAAATTCAACCTTCAAGATCATTGCTAGTGAAAAATCTGGACTCCTTTTTTTCCCTCTATTTTCTTTTATATCTTTATCTTTTTTTTTCTTCCAGCTCCTTGACAACTCCACACTAAACATATACCCTTTATTTTTTTCTTCACTTACCTGTCCTGTCTTTGCCCTTCCATCCATCACCTTCGTCTCATACCTGCTGGTTCTACTGATGGCACCTGGGGCTAGAAGGGTTATTGATGCCAGCTCCATGGAGAAGAGAGCAGGTAATCTGCAGGAGATGATAACAGCTGGATTTCACTGAATGCCTGCTTTGTGCTTGGCCCTATTCTGTATACTTCCCATGCGTGCTCTCATTTGATCCTCTAAATTTCTCTAAGAACTCAGCTTACCAAACCCTAGTTCTACTAAAGAATGTATGTTTTGTTGGATTGCTGAAAACTATCTCCAAATGGTCTAGATAAAAAAAATCTCCCTCCCCCACTGGAAAAAAAAAAAGGCCAACTTGGAGAAAACAGATAGAATGGCATGTTTGGCTCTACAGATTAGAACTAAGAAAATATGACAATAGAGGGGCTTCTTGAGTGAAATCTCAATATGATTTTTTGTAATTCCTTTCATTTGCACGTTTGTACTTTGGGGGGAAAACGTGACTTTACAAACCATGTTAATGGAGGGAAAGTTCTAACCCTTCAATAATTTCAAGAAAACCAGAATATGGTTTAGGTCGAAAGGAGTACTTGATTTTGCAACACCAAATATCCTTTCTGAGGTTTCCCAAAAATGCTGTGGCTGTCCCACACAGAACTCTCTCCACATATCTATCATAGGCACAGTAGTGCTAATTCAGCGTCCATTATAATTGCGACCACTTTGGCAATGCTTTACGGAAGAGAGAACAGGAACAAATACCTGCACTCTCAAAATCGAATGTCATAAAATCAAATGTTGAATTCACAGACTATAAACAATTATGAGAAACAAGATGTGAAATTATAAGATCTTATACATGTAGGATATCAAATGGAAAGATTAGGCTTGATTGGGCTTAGTTAGAAAAAAAAGAGGACTGGGCATTACTTCATATTTGTAAATGGATTTATGAATAAATTCTTTTAGGGAGCAGGAAAAAGAATACAAAAGCCCTGAGTGTCAGATGAGTTAGTTCTCCCAGGGTTTCTTCTTTCCTTTCATTGAGGACATGAAAGGTTCTTAAATAACACTTTCACAAAAAAAAAAAAAGTTGCTATATAAAAGTGATGAGGAAGTGATAGGTTTATACTTGCCTAGAAAAGGGGCTATCAGTATAAATGACTAGCCAGGTGCTGGTGTTTCATGCCTACAACCCTAGCTACTCAGGGTGCTGGGCTCTGAGGATCACAGCTAGAAGATAGGCTGAGCACCCCCCCCCCAAAAAAAAATGTCCATTAGACTCTTATCTCCAATTATCCAACAAGTTGGAGATGTGAATTAAATGATACACTGCCAACCAGCCTTCAGTGAAAAAGCCCAGTGAGAGAACATGAGCATAAGGCCCTAAATTCAACCCCTAGTTCTGGCACAAATGTATATGAGGCTAGATTTGCCATATGAAAGTAAAGCCAAAGAATGTATCTGAGGCAGAAGGCTGATGTCTTGTGCCCTGGACACGTGCCTGTCCCAGCTTCCTCCCTTCATCTATATCCCAGGTCAGACATCAGCTGGGTGCCAGATCTGAATGGCCACATGGACTGTTGTCCATGCAAAAAGTGACCCAAGCTATTTCCTTAACACTTGGAAACACTTAAGGCTCTTTTTCTTTCCATTTCTGGTCAAGCTGTTTAGAAAACAGATGCAGCTGGCACTGTGGTGTGGTAAGCAGTCTTACTAACAGGCTCCAAAAGGAAAATATCTGTTCAATATCTTGGGTAAATCTGTGGATTCAATTGACCAATTCCACATTATCATTCTCTGTTGCTTCAGAGACTGGAATTAAGGTCACAGACAACAGAATCATTGCTGCAATTTTATTTACCTAATATTAAATCTGCTCTGGTGATTTTCCACTGCTAACCCCAAGGTCCAGTACACAGCAGTGGTCATCACAGTGATGGTCCAGTTCAGTCAGGTAACGTTTCATAAGGAATATAGTCACCTTTACCATAACCTTCATCAGGAAAGTGCTGAAGTGAGTCAGGCATGGGGCACTGCTTGTAATCCCAGCAACCGGAGCCTGAGTCAAAAGGATCTAGAGACCAGGCTGGGCTAAGCAATGAGACCTGGTTCAAAAGGAAAGAGACAGAGACAGACTGACTGACTGGCTGGCTAGCTGACACATAGGGAAGAAGAGAGGGAAGATGGGAGGGAGGGATAAAAACAATTTTCTTGGGCTGGGAATATGGCCTAGTGGCAAGAGCACTTGCCTCCTACACATGAAGCTCTCAGTTCGATTCCCAAGCACCACATATATGGAAAAGGGCCAGAAGGGGCACTGTGGCTCAGGTGGCAGAGTGCTAGCCTTGAGCTGGAAGAAGCCAGGGACAGGGCTCAGGCCCTGAGTCCCAGGCCCAGGACTGGCAAAAAAAAACAAAAAAAAAAAAACGATTTTCTTAACATTTTTGTGCATGCACTGTAAGTGTGGCTGAGTTTATAAGACAAAGTAAGTGGAGAGCCTATTTCTGAAAGCAATGAATGTCCCATAAAGGGATTCGTACTACTTTCATATTCTCCTTGTGTCAAATTAATATAAATAGTTGGCATCACTTTCATATGTTACGTATCTGAAAAATGACATGATTATTACACATGTCAAATCATAATACATTTTTAAAGATAAATATGACTTGATTGAGCTTTATAATGTCTAGTGAGAGATTTAAAGAGCCCAATAGTAGTTCAATTAACTGCCTTCTCAAAGTTTGAAAGCAGGGAAAAAAAGAGTAATAACAGCATGCAAACATATTGATTAAAAGCCTGTTTGTTTGTTTGTTTTAAGCTGTATGTAGCAATCTCTGTATACCTATAATCTCTGATTCTTGGGAGATGGAGGCTAGAAGATTTCAAGATGGAGGACAGGCTGGACAATACAGTAAATAAAGGCCTAGGTTTGTGGTTCTGTAATTGAGCCCCAAACTCTCATTGAGAAGCATAGCCATTAGAGGGACATTAATATTTCTTAACAGACAGTATACTTTACCTTGCAGTTCAATGGGAAAGGAAGACAAATACAAGCAGACTGCAAAATGGGTTCAAGGAGGTGATCATAGAGGATGAAGAGCAGACAGATCCAGAGATCCACATAAGAGTAGAACAAGATCGGTTAGTATATCCTAGAGATAAAAAGATGCACAAGCATTTTAGGTAATTTACAGGATGGGATAAACCAAATATTACTAGAGTTTTGAATGGGGAATGGGAAAAAATTACAAAAAAAGAAAACTTAGGGACTCTTGATTTGCTGTCAAGTGTTCTAGTGTGGTAGAGGCTTTCTTTTTCTTTCTTTGGATATGATACTATTGTTGCTGCAGCAACACCTTAGATCAAAAGGGGAAAAAAGGATTTGGTAAAAATACTATGCAGTATTGTGTACAGCTTGTTAAATATACTATGTAATAAATGTGTTCCCTTCATTCTTATCCCCAATTCTCCTGCCAATAAAGAGGACACCTTCTAAAATCCTCTAAATGAACAAGCATACTACATATTCGTTGTTGACATGTTATCTTCCAGCTTTTTTTGTCTTCTTTTCTAGACACTCCCCCTAAATGACAGGAAATATAGGTATACATAGTCATAGGGAAGCACATAAGCTTAGAAAGAACCAAGAAAGATAATGGAAAAAAAATAAACAGCAAATTGTGTTTCCAATTACCAACAGATGCTTCCATTTATTCTAAGCGTTCTTGTTTAGTTAACTGTACAAATTTTTAATCATATAAATGTGGTGGGATTCTAGCCTCATGCTCTTGTTACTCGTGTCTTCCAGCTGACTTCACATGCCTGTATCTTCTGGCAGCATTTTCTCATAAATACTATGTCTGGGATTGCATGGTACCTGTTAGAATGTGCAGCTTGTGGTGGAGTTTATTTGACTTATCTCTTGTGTGTGTGGGGGGGGGGTGTTTGGCTGAGACAAAAATGAGAGATGGTACTATGGTACATTTGTCTGAGTCAGCAGCACGGTGGGCCACTGGCTACAATGCCATGAATGCCTCTTTTCATTTTTTCCATCGTTATTTCTTTGTGGAATCATCTGCTCACCATTCATTCATGCCTAGAATATTACAGTGGGAAAGATTACCAGACTCCATTTCGAAGTCCACTTTGCATAAAACTTTAAAAAATTAAATGAAGGAATTGGTGTTGATGAGAATGTCCCCAGCGAAGGAAATCCAAGACTCAGAGCTTTTCCTAATCATCCTGAGTAGAGTAATCAGGGGGCAAGAAAATGCCAGAAAGAAGGAGAGATGGGAAGTTTTATTTTTTTTATTGTGCTTGTACTGAGGCTTGAACCAGGGGTGCTGGTACTTTCTGTTAGCTGTTTCACTTAAGGCTGGGGCTCTAACACTTGAGCCATAGCTCTTCTATCAGCATTTTACTGGTTAATTGGAGTTCAGGGTCCCTTGAACATTTCTGCTGGATTATAGACATGAACCACTGGCACGGTGGAATGGTAAAAAAAATGGCTGAAGTTGTGTTAGATACCTGATGAAAAGTGACTTTTTAAAAATAGCTTTGGTTAG
Organism: Perognathus longimembris pacificus; assembly: GCF_023159225.1. NCBI lineage: Eukaryota > Metazoa > Chordata > Mammalia > Rodentia > Heteromyidae > Perognathus > Perognathus longimembris. The sequence goes on from NC_063169.1 coordinate 53,361,915, forward strand.
AAATTTCTTTTAGACTCTATCATAGATGTTCATCATAATGGCCTATACTTAATAGTTTATCTTGTCTTTAAAGTTAACCCATAGGGGAGAGAAATAAATGAAATCAAATTGAACAGCTAAGCAATGTGAAGTTGAATGTCTTGAAAATCCCTGAACACAACCTTTGTTCTTTCCCAGAAATTCCAGTTGCTCATTTCCCTAGAGAGTACTTAACCTCAGCTAGCATGATTGTTTTCAAAAGTCTTAATTGGCATATCTGTAAAGGACGGGACATTTGCTGTAAGTTCTTTCATGAATTCCTGATACAAAATGGACGGAAAATAGCTGTCACCTGTGTATAGTCTTGTCACTCAATGTGGTTACAAGCTTATATCTCTGTGTCCTCAGAGAACTTTCTAGAAATGCAGTCTTGGCTCCCTAAACAGACCTACCAAGTCACAATCTACATTTTAATGGATCTCCTGGTCTTTCATCTACACATTAACATGTACCACTCAAAGATACTTTTTGTTATAATATGTAGTTCATAACTGCCAGTAAGTAATAGGTGAAAGAGAGGGAAGGAAATAATAAATACCCTTTAAAAGGGTAGCAAGTTTGCATTCCATACTCATAGGGCAGTTGATTTCTCCTTCCAAACAGACTTTGAAATCCATAAATGAGTATTAACAAGGGTGAAGATTTTTGGAAGGCTTTATTTCTTACTTTTCTTTCCTTTTGTGGTATTGTTTTATATGAATAATCTTTTATCTTATTAGAGATCTCGTTTATTTTTATTATACTAAGAAGGAATCCTCCATCCTGGCATTTTCCAGCAGTTCTTTGAGAATAATCTCCTTTCTACCATCCTTGGAGTCTTCTGAGCCCTGGCTAATTCTTAAGAGCTTCTAGAAGCGATGCATAATATCTACACAGAAAGAAAAATGTCAAAAAATATTTCAGACTTTGAACCACTTTTTAAGAAGTATATTTGGTTTAACACACTTCATTTCTTTAAAAAAAAAAAAAAAAGCTTATCTCTGAACATGGTGGCACATGCTTATAATCCCAGCAATTTGGAGGCAGAGACAGTGAAGATTATGAGTTCAAAGCCAGCCTGGGCTACATAGGAAGACCCTGTCTGAGAGAAGGAGGAGGAGGAGGAGAAGACTAATACATTAGAGATTCATTAAGACCATCCAAAATTCTCAAAATCTTTGAAGAATAAAGAACCAAGGACAAAAAAGAAAAGTAAGGCTCTCATAAGTTTGTCTAGGGAAATGGGGCCAGTGGCAGCCTGAAGACACATGCTCACTACCAGCGCATCTGTCGCCAAGCTGTACAGCTCCCAAACATCAAACACACCCATTCATCACTGTGGATGGAAACTCAATTCCCCATCAAGAGAACGTGGGCAGTGTAACCTCAGCACTAAAGAAGCCACAGTAACGATCTTGCAAGCTTCACCCTAGACATCAGTCCTAGGTTGTGCACCTCCAAAGTATACTTGCAAAGAATATTTGTCCTATTGAGCCATCTCTATGATCACTCATTGTCCTTTATCTATCTGCTCATTCACACGCCAGTGCTTTTGCTTGCCCTCATTAAAGTCTCTTACTAACTCCCACAGTTCACTCTCACAGGTTACCCTCTGTCCACTACCTTTGCTTTCTTCCATTTTCATGGGGAACAGGAACTTCCACAGAGACTTCATGGTTGGTTGGATTGGGCTTTTCCACTTTGTAATCAGTTCCTAAAAACGAGTAGCCAAACTTTGCATTTAGATAAATTGTGAGGTGGGATTTCTTAGAAGAATGTCTAAATAATAACGTTAAATTCATAGTGTATTATCATTTAGAAAAGAGTTCATGTTTTTGTCTTACCCTAACTCTTGTATGATCCAGTATAATGGATAAAGTACTTATTTCTCTCATACCCATTTATAGGTAAGGCATTATGTTTAAGGCAAAACTTGGTGGTGACTACAGACTGAAACCTGGTTTTTATAAACCCAAAGCCAATAGTCTTAGAAGGTTACCTTGGAGATTTCATTACTGTAGCTGTTTAAACACAAACAAATAGATAACTATGAGATGTGTCCTCTACAGCCACTGAAGATCCTTCCCAATCAGAAAACCCTACAAAGGCTGCAGTCAGAGGCCAAGGTAATATACTGTGTCATCAGATGTTCAGTTATGGAGGAGAACCCATCCATATTCACGAATAGGGTGAGCCAGGTGAAGAAAGTAAGTCTTCTTGCCACTCAACACTTCTTGCCATCTCCACACTTGTGACACTGGACTCACTGCTGGAAAATTCTCAGAGATGGGAATCTTAGCATTAGGTAAGATATACAAAAGCCAGGATAGAGGTCTAATGCTAGCTGCGATCCTGGTTTTTCCCTTTAGATATGTAATTTACTAGTACTACTACTACTGATAGAAATAATAATAGCAACAACAACAGCAATAATAGAAGAGATTACTGGCAACAAAAAGCTGGATCTAGGCAGTGGAGCCCGTGGGCCCCAGAACATGAGGAAGGGCTGTCACAGGAGATTCTCCCTTCTACTCTTCTCTCAGTAAAGTTGCTACATATTTTCAGGGCGAGTTAGAGATTGATTGGGAATAGTTTAGACATCCGCTGTGAAATGAAATTATGACTATCAAGTCAACCCATCTACTTCTCCCCGCCTTGTCTTTCCTCATCTCACCTTACTTTCTCTCCCCATTCCCCATGTGACAATGGAAACGTGCACTGCCTTGTATGGTCAGTCTGTAGACCAAATCATTTTCCCTACTTGCTGGCATTGTTCCTTGAGATTAACTAAGGCTACAGCTATTACATTTCTATTTCTCCTGAAGGACACTGTAAGTTGTTTGAGCTTCTTCTACTTAGACTACATTAAACAAAGTTGAAAGACCTGTTTTTCCTTCCCTTTTTTTTTCCTTTTTTTTCATTGTGAAAGTGTGATGCAGAGGGGTTACAGATTCATATGAAAGGCAGTAAGTACATTTCTTGTTCTACTTGTTACCTCCTCCCTCATTTCTCTCCTCCCTCCTCCCCCTTTCCCTTTTTCCCCAAGAGTTGTGCAGTTGGTTTACACCAAATGGTTTCTTTTTTTTTTTCAAGTGTTGCTTTTTGAATGGTTTGTCTTTTTGTTCTTTGTCTCTCGATCCTTGTATTCCCTCTCCCTTCCCCAGTTCTACTACCCATATCAGACAATATCCAGGGTACTCAGATGTAGCACAGTGGTAGTAAGGGTACAGCTACAGGAAGGGACTACAAGAGAAATAAAACTAGACAAACCACTCAGTCAAACAAACTGACAAGGAAAAAGAGAAAAAAAGAAGTAGTACGAGTTCACATGGCATGCTGAGAACAATCACAACAGTGGCACAACTCTTGTTTCCGTAATGTGGAGTTCATTTCACTTGGCATCTTCTTATGTGGTCATATGGGTGTAATTATTGGGGTATTTTGATCTTCTACCATGACTAGCCTATTCCTGTACTAGCTATTCCCTATGAGGGACACCATAGGGTTTATGTTTCTTTGGGTCTGGGTCACTTCACTTAGTATGATTTTTTCCAAGTGCTTCCATTTCCTTACAAATGGGGCAGTGTCATTTCTTTTGATGGAGGCATAGAATTCCATTGTGTAGATGTACCACATTTTCCTGATCCACTCGTCTACTGAGGGGCATCTAGGTTGTTTCCATGCTTTAGCAATGACAAATTGTGCTGCAATGAACATTGTTGTGCTGGTGGCTTTAGAGTGTTCTTGTATAAACAAATACATACTTTTAAAAGGAATCTAAGAAATACATATGTATGCATTCGAATTACATTTGTGAAACTAGGGTGGTCATAAGTTTGTGTGTGTGTGTGTGTGTGAGAGAGAGAGAGAGACAGAGACAGAGACAGAGACAGAGACAGAGAGGAGGGAAGAGAGAGGTAAAGAAAGAGCATATGTTTATACATTTATATCTGAACTGAATTGATGGAAAAATCCAGAACAAAATACCTAAACTCCCTCAATAGTCTATACTATTTTCCTTAAAAGAAAGAGGAGGAGGAGGAGGAGGAGGAGGAGGAGGAGGAGGAGGAGGAGGAGGAGGAGGAGGAGGAGGAGGAGGAGGAGGAGGAGGAGGACTAGGAGGAGAAAGAGGAGAGGAGGAGGAGGAGAGGAGGAGGAGGAGAGTTAATAAGGGTGTATGCATTCTTCCAAAATAATCGAAGTGATATTTTCATTAAGATGAAGTTTTAAGATTCTACGCATAGACTCAAAAGAAGCAATGAATACAGGTTTCTAAGTTTGTACTGTGAAAGTACCTTCTCTAAAGGAATATAAATACTTCACATTGTCAAGATTTTATTTGTAAAATCTAAGTTTCCTTTAGAAATAGCTATTTTGACATTGCAAATATTCATTACATTTTCTTTCACTGAAGAAAAGAACTGTTTTCCCCTTAATGAGATGTTAGATTGACTCACAATGCCTAAACAAAGACCTTACTTATTTTTGAGAGTTTATCTTAACATCTCCTGTCTGTAGCACATTAATTACTCATATTAACATTTATAAGAATTCTTACACTTCAGATGGATAAGACTGCTTCATGATTCCTCTGAGAATCGAATGCCCCTACCTTTTTTCCCCATGCCTAGCAATCCAGACTTCTGGCTGTAGAGAAAATAGTGGAAGATAAACAATTGTCATCAAGTGAAGGAAATCAGAGCTGTATAGGCCTTCTCTTCCAAGGTAACTAGCTGAAAGACCAAGGAGAAATTTAGTAAAACTGCCTTTCAGAGACATAGTGTAGTAGAGAGTTGGTTTTTTTTTTTTTTTTTTTTTTTTTTTTGGTCCAGTAAATACTAACATCTCAACAGTTCGTTCCAATCTCCTAAGCCTATGGTTGAGCCAAAAATCTTCTGAGCCAAGCTTTCTCACAAGATTTCCTGTACTTCCTGTTTCTACATGAGCCAGAAATACCATGAGAACGACCTTTTTTGTGGTATTTTTGCACTTCTACTCTGGGATGAAGATAATCCCATATTGGGGGAAAACTTTTAAATTATGCAAACATTTTCACCTTTCAAGCCTTCTAAAGTGGGTTCCGCCTCAGAAATGAAAACTAGAAATAGTGTTTGCTTGGCCCTAACTCCTATCCCATAGGAAGTAGTCAAGCTCAATAATCCAACATTTTCTAACTTCTCTAGAATATTTTATAAGGGAATATGTAAAACAGTGTAGTGGATACAGTTGAAATTTATATCCTTGGATTCTTTTTAAAATCAGTACTGAAGAAATGTGCAGTTCGTAGTACATTTGTGTGTGTGATATATTATATCATATAGTTGTTTTCTTTGTTCTTCACCCCTTTGTTCCAAGGGTCAGGATATCCTGGTGCTAAGTACTACTGCAAAATAACTGAACAAAAATAAAAATAGTCCAACACTTAGGGAACTCTTCAGTTGTTTTGTCAAGGAAGTTTGTGACTGAGGAGTGAGTTTAAGACATTATTCAGGAAACATGGTGAGAGGGTACAGCATTTTACATGTAATTATAAAATAAAATCATCTCCATTCTAGACAGCCTTGATACCTCTCGTCTGATGAGAAGATAAGATAAGGGTTGGAAAGGCTGTCAAACATCAGGAGGAATGTGCCACTGCAGAAATCCTTTCAACCCTCACAAAAGAGGGAAATAAAGGAAGGCACATCCTCTTGATAAAGTGGATGACAGATTCCTCCCTCACTGAATTATATGATTAGCTGCTAGTTACAAGAATTAGTCGCTCCGTATTGTCATTTTATAAGTTCACAAAAATTAGTGTCTTCAAATGTTTTCTCATTTGAGTATACAAAAGTACCCTCAAAGGGATTTGGTCTTTTTGCATTTATTAGGAAAGAAAAGAGTTTTGCTAGTATAATTTCTCAAAACAAAACAGAAAGAAAGAAAGAAAATTCACTTAATTCAGTGTGGAAACCCAAGCTTATTAATGATGATGGGGATAATGATAAGATTATTGTAGGCTTTCCTACTTTCAATATTTTAAAAAGAATCAGGTGAGAGCAATGAAAACAAAACACATGCTACAGGTTTTTCTCTCCTTTCCCCCAATCCTCCTCCATGCTCCCCTAAAGAAACATCAAATAATTGTGTGATCAACCGGGCCTGAAAGGAATGTAGAACAGGAGCAACCGATTGTACATCAACAAAATAAAGTGTCAAACAAAACAAAGCCCTGTGCAAAGGCAGAGATGTGAAGAGAGGCCCAAGATGGGCTTGTTACAATTTCCTTGGAGAAAACAGGGGCTGTCCAAGTTCAAATCGTTCCTACAAACTCAATTTGTTGGCAAAAGTACCAAGCATAATACTACCCACTTTCGTTGATGTCCGGGGCCTTTCACATAAGCGACAGGGGGCATCTCTTGTTGCTGTGTTGCTTCTGACTTCCGGGGTTAGTGCCTTCATCTCAGAGCCCCAGGAAACAAGAGGCTGACCCACCGTTGTCCTCAATTCGCCGCTCTCGGATGGGGACACAGTAGTCAGTGGCCCAGATATTAAGTTCACAATGATGTTTCTCTCTCTCTCACTTTCTGTCTCTCTCTCTCCCTGTCTCTCTCTCTGTGTATCTATCTCTGTATCTATCTTTCTATCTCTCTGTAAAATGAATCTCCCTCACTTTCTTCCCTATCTTTTCACTACCATTTATGCCCCCTTAAGAATATATTTTTAAATGATGACTTTTCTTTGACACCAAACGTTGTACCATTCCTAGCCAAGTGTCCAGAGTATGAAAACCCACTACACATATACACAGGGACCTTGACACTTCCCTAATCCATTTCTTTTGAGCTAGCTTTGGAATGTGATTCAGTGTTATTTCCCTTCCAGCTCAGGGGCAGCTGAGGTTACAAAGGGATTGGACTAATAGGCCAAAACTTGGTTAGTTTGCTGAGAACCAAATGACAGCAAAGTGGGAGGAGTGTGGAGAAAGAGGGAGAATGTTTGAATTGGTTCCTGAAGATCAAACCAACACCATCTCCGTCTGGACACAGTGGCTGGGCAAGGTGACCCCCAACCGGGCCTTCTCCACTGAAGTGCTGCAAAAGGTTCTGTGGGTGCTGAGCTTTTAATTTTTTTTTTTCTGGGAGCTTTTTTGAGGCTTGCAGAATTCTAGCCTGAAAGGCTTCTAGGCTTATGCAGCTCAAGCAGTGACTTTTCCTGACATCTCCAAATAACTGACCTCTGGGGGGACCCCTCAGAGAGGGCGGTGAAAAAGGAGCCTCACTTCTTTGCCTGAAGCCCTTCAGAGCTCAGCCACCTGACAAACTCTGACAGGCACGGAAAGCCAACTGAAAACAAACAAATCAAGAGGAAGAGGAGGGAAAAGCAAATGCTAAAATCTCAGTGGCTTTTCTTTTTCCCCCTGCTGTCGCTCCAGCTGTAGCCTGGGATTAATTAAGTGCTGTGAACTCAGTGCCTGAGAGAGAAAGGAGAAGGAAAAAAAAAAAAAAAGCACTCTATCTCTAAGGAAGGAATACAGCAACAGTTCCTCAGCAGTGAGCAACCTTAGGAAGAGCATCGCTCCTTTCGTGTCTCCTAGCCAGTGTCGTGTGCAGGTTCTGGAGAGCCAGGGAGGCTATGCCAGGCTGGAGGAAGCTTGGCTTTCTAAAGCTGCCGAGGATTGCACGCGGGGTTGCCTACCCCTGCCCAGGAAGAATTTCCCGACCGGTGGCAGCAGCTCGGGCGACAGCAGCAGCAGCAGCAGCAGCAGCAGCAGCAGCAGCAGCAGCAGCAGCCCTACCTCCTTTTCTGGGGAACAGGGCAGAATGCCTGTGCTAGAGCGATATTTCCACTCGGCAGAGCTAGGCAGGAGGTGGCCGGCCCCAGAAGGTGTGCTGCCCTCCTCCCTCTGCAGCCGGCCGGGGTGCCAGCAGGGGCCGCTGCCCTGGGACTTGCCAGAGATGATCAGAATGGTAAAGCTGGTTTGGAAATCCAAAAGTGAGCTACAGGCAACCAAACCGAGAGGCATTCTGGAAAATGAAGATGCTCTTCAGAGCTTTCCAGGTAAATGGATTGTGCGGTGTGGAAGGTTCAGGGGTGTGATCACTTTCAATCCTTACCTTGCAGAATCCTAAGTCATCAAAATGGGAAAACGGAAGCTAAGTGGTACAAAGAGAGTGTGCAAGGGCCGGGGCTTACAAACATCTGCTCTAGGTTAGAAGTGCATGTTAAAATTAAGAGTGATATGGTAGGAGGGGCATGACAGTGGAAATTGAGAAACCTGATTTCTGGGCTCAGTGTGCAGCAGGTCTTGTCCAAGCTGAGATAAGTCAAATTTCCTGAGTTCCAGTCTCCAAACGGAGAGAGTGAAATTGGATGATGCTTCTTAATGCTTCGTCCTGACTCTGACATTTCTTGTCAACAAGTTAGAGATATGCTTCTAACGGAAGGTTCTCTTGGAGTTGCTTTTTTTCCCCCCTTCCAAAATGATATTTCAGATAAAATATATCTTCCCATTGTTAACTTGGCAGCTACAGCATGGCTAACGTTTCCAGTCCTCAGTTTGGTCTGCAGGCTTCTTATGTCCTGGACAAGTTGGTAAACTTTCTTGCCTCGGTTTCCCCTTTGAGAAGTGATGATAATACAAACACCCCCAGTGGTGTGAGGAAAAAGCAGCTCACCCGCAAATGTGGAAATGATGAATCATAGAGGCTCTGTCATGTTATAAGAATGTGCTGTGTGTGGGACAGTTGGGGGAAAGTCTGCTGTGTTTCTACCAGTGGGCACAAGGCAGAAAGATGCCTGGGATCTCTGTCAAGGACCCCAGCAGCCTCTGCAAGCCACAAATGCTATAGCTGACTGCAGGGTGCTCTCTTCCTTTGAGGAAAATGTTGGTAAACATTTGGAAAACAGTGGGGCTTACTTGAGAAGGATGTGAGTGTATGTTTGTGTAATTCAAGGGGGACATCACTGGAGATGAGGGATGGGATAGATGGAAAGGATAGACAGAAAGAGAGAGACTAAACTGTATGAACTTTTCAATAACTTATAGTAGAAACTTTTTCAAAGTTAAGTTACCTAAAATATCCATACAAATACTGTTTTAAAAGTCATGCTCTGGACAAAGAAAAATAAATGCTGGTCTCTAGTCAACAATGAGGACTTGCGAACTTAGAAAAGTGAAGGAGACCAATCAGGCTGAGGTTTATGTGGAATTTGGAAGATGGAAGCCCACAGAAATTGGTCTTGGTCAGAAGATTTGAGGCAACACAAAAGCCATTGTATATTTCATGTGACTAGGGCAAGAAACATGGAGAAAGCCACCTGGGAAGAAAATGGACTATGACACTTGAACTGTTGCTCTGCTTGATTTATCTCCTGAAAGTAAATGATTAAAACTCCTATTTCCTATGGCACTCTTTGATAAAGCTACCTAATTCAACAAATGTTGTCATATCTGTAGGGATAAGTATAGACTATTTTTATACTATGTATTATTCATATCAAATATTAGCACAAATTACTGTTGCCAAACTCCTTCCCATTTTCAGAGATGAGGGTGTCAGCTTTCAGGTGTGACTATGAAACCCTCTCATCCATCAGCAGAGGGCTCAGTGATGAACCCTGGAGATGAAATGCTTCACTTTCCAAATTGTCTCTTGTTCCTCGCTCACTGTGTCTCCCCAGCACAGGTGCTCTTCAACTGTACCACGTCACTACTCAAGCGTGACAGCGAGGCCTCAGGAACATCAATAGGAGATTTCAAAAAAATCTTGCATTTTTCTATTTCTGAAAGTGATGTTTCATCCATTTTCAGTTAGGTATGAGAGCCTACGGTAGAAATTACTTCAAAAATAAAGGGGCCACATGGAAAATATCTCCTCTCTCTCTCTCTCTCTCTTCCCCTTTCTCTCTCTCTGCCCTCCCCTGAATCTCACATTTACCTTGGTCCCCTCAGAAAATGCTACACTTTGATGAAACAACTTATCGGGCATTAAGTGTTGCCTATCCCCAAGTAATGTCTTGCACTTGGAATACTTCTCTTTGGCTCAGCCAACTGAGAACACTCTGTTCAAACTGTAAAACCCAATTCAACCATCATCCTCGGTAGTCACATTTTCCCTCCACTTTTCTGTCTTTACTAAACAGGTTCCGAATATGTTACATTCACAGCACACAATGTTTTGGCTATGCTCATAACTGAAAGCAGTAAAACTGAAATATTATAAATGTTGTGTATATTTGGACTGCCCAAGAGAACAAATGAATACGTTTCAATGTTTAAAAGCCATGAAACTGTAGAAAATCTGAATTGAACCAATAGATGTTTCATAGGTCCCTAGAGAGTATTGTTGCTGATTCTTACTATAGTTAACGTACCATAAATTTTTTTCTTTTCTTTCCCCCCCATGAAGGGCATGATTATTTTACTCCTGTTTCTTAGACAACACTGGGAACTCTGTTCTTCACAAGTAAAATAGAAAAATACTTTGAGGTGGTTTTTTTTCAGGTAATGCAGGGAAAGAGCAAAAGAATTTCTGAGAAGTAAATATGTGAATATGTATTTATAAGAGGCTTTAAAATGAAATGCACTGAATAATAAATCATAGAAGGCAAAGGAGAGAAGTTGTCTGAAGAGAGCTAAGTGGCAGGGTGGAGGTGAACAGGTGAGAGACAGGACGATGCCCACAGCATCTTAAGATTAGCATTCACTGGAAAATATTAGGTGACTGTTGTATCAATAGACAGAGGGGGAAGGGGAAGAAGACTGGTCACGTTCACATCTTGGAGTGCCTGGCAGTGGGTGTTGGTCAAGGCTTTAGAAAGGGGCTCTGGACATTGTTGGCATATTTGAGGTGAGAATTTCAGTCCGCTCACTGATTGGACCCTATTAACTATATCAAAATTCATATTTTTTTCTCTTTGGCTGCAAAAGATTTTTAAATAACTCAGTCTCTGTATTTTAGAAATAAGCTGAATCACAGAGACTAAAGGAGGGATTCGCACTGACACTGGGTCAGAGCCAGAGAAGAGTCTCAATTGCCCAACTCTGAGCCACAAAACTCCCATGATCGAAGCAAGTCCAAGGTCATTCAAATTTGCATTTAAAGTAGTGTGTGGCTTTCTTAATTGTACGTTGATGGGTAAACATGAGAATTCAGAATGCAAGCCTGACAAAGCAGGTCAAAAGGACTGAGCCTCTTTGATATTTTTCTGCTTATTTTGAGAGTCTTACTTGTAGATCCAAGGTTCAAAGGTTGGGAAGATCCTGAGGATGGTCCTCTTGACCAACAGGAAGTAACTTACAGTGCAGTGATGAGGGCATACACCAAGGTGAGGGTGGGAGAAGGATAAAAGATGAGCAGGAACAGATGGCTTCTCACATGCCATAAGTATACATCTTACTCTCATAATGATTCCAGTCAGCAATCAGTTTAAGACCAGACATCCCCCAGCAGATCTTGTTCTTCCTTGAATAAATAATCTGACCTGGAAATTCAACCGAGTGCCTGCAAAGTCTGAAGCTTTGGAAATTGCTTTCCTTTTTGGCGCCTATGGTCTAAATTTTACATATATCTTATTTATTTATTAAGCTTGTTTGCATTTCAATAGCTTCTAGTTCCAGGAAAATATAAGAACACGCAACCCTCTCTTAAAAAAGAAAAAGCACAACTCATTTCCCTATAGCCATTGCAACTTAACCTATACTTCAAGGAGAAGAAAAAGATCAGAAATTTGCTTTGCATCCCTGAATATTGAACAGTGTTAGACAAGAAAATCTCCCAGAGTCCTGATTCCAGAACTCTACGGTTCAAATTGATATATAAAATACAAATTTTAAATGTTTTCAAGTGTCAAACATATAACTTGAAAATTTTGAAGACTGAACACTGATATTAAATTCAAGGCAAATGGATTTGTGCCTAATATAGAGCATAGATTATATTATGTGACATAAATTCAAAGACTCTATGAATCAAAGGTTTCTTGAGTAAAAAACAATTGTGAATTTATCAATCCGAATTCAGGCCACAGCTTCAGTATAAAAATGAGCACTTGTTCATTTAAACTTTTCTGTACACTCAAAATATTGACTGTAAAGCCAGTGAGATTGAAGAACACTTGAAAAAATTCATATACACTTTAAATATACATCAGTGCTTAATGATTTCATTCAAAGTTGCCTTGAGAAAAGTCTCAGTGCCAACAGTCGATCATCTGATACTTGTTCTTAATATATTTCTAAAACTACTGCTCTTAGACAGTAGCCTGTCGATACACTGGATAATAATTACTGATGAGTTAATTCATTCTTTAGGTGGGAGTGCAAATTTAAATAAAAAGAAGAGCATAACATCTCACCTTGACCCAAATCTTTCTTCCACTTGATTTTGTTCTGTGAAGGATAGAAACACAGGTTTAAAATGCGATTCTCCAGTTCCCAATTCCATAAGAGAGACTCAGAGAACCTGACTATATTTGCACAATTGAGATTTTTTAAAGTTTTTTAATCAGAATTATATGACCATGGTCACATTACTCTGTTGGTGCCTTGGTTTCTTTTATGAAAAGGCAATAACAATACTAGCAGTTTCATGTTACTGTATGCATTAAAGGAGATAATATCTGAAACAATCTAGAAGGAGCCTAAATGCTACTACATTCTCAGGAAATGGTAAGGATATCATAATTCTGAGTGTTTGTGTTAGTTTTGCTATACCTTCTCCCTTGTTTCTATTCAATTAGGAGATTCTTGGTCAAGTCTCCCATTGTTGCATGTGTAACCTTGTGATAGCTTCCAATTCCCAGTGCTTTTCTACCCCTATCCCTGTTCATTCTATTCTGCAACTAAAGTATATCAACAATGTTGATTTTTTTTTAATCCTCCAATGGCTTCTTAGTATCTGCAAAGAACAGCCTGATTCTTTCACCGTAAGTACAAAGCTCTCCCCACTTTCCTAGTCCTACTTGTCATTATGTCGCTTTGAGTACTCGTATTCTACCCAGACAAGAAGAGCATTCCACCACTCCCTATTTTTTTCTCTACTCATTGTTCCTAATGCTTAAAATTACTTCCCTCCATGATCCCAATTTCTCCTGATTCCTTGAGATTATTCATGAATGCCAGCCCCTTTAAGAAGCCTTCTTGAGATCACTAAATTTTGAATTGTGAAGGGAAAATAAGAATATGTTTTAATGTCTACACATAGCGATTGCATAATAACTGCACAGCATCTACATTGCATGAGGAATTACATATAATCTAGAAATGAATTAAGGCTATGGGAAGATTTGCACAGACCACGAATATAGAGCCATCTTCCAGTAAGGACTTGAAGCAACCGAGGATTTGGGGTTTCTGCAGGAGGAGGGGATCCTAGAGCTGATGACCCCTGGGTGACCAAGGGTAACAATTCTGGCTGTGTGTCTTCCTTTCCCCAAACTTTCTTTGGATTTCTTTTTTTTTTTTCTTTTTTTTTTTTGCAAGTCCTGGGGCTTGGACTCAGTGAGCACTGTTCCTGGCTTCTTTATGCTCAAAGCTAGCACTCTGCCCTTTGAGTCACAGCACCACTTCTGGCCGTTTCCTGTATATGTGGTGCTAGGGAATTGAACCCAGGGCTTCATGTATGTGAGGCAAGCACTCTTGCCACTAGGCCATATTCCCAACCAAAAAAAAAAAAAACAAACAAACAAACAAAAAAACAAAAAACCTCATTCTCTTTGAGTTTCTTTTGTAGGCATTTTTTTCTCTCAACTCCCTGTTCTTTACAAGTCAAGACAACATTCATTGTGGTCTTCTTTTCATCCTACATGTCAGTCACTCAGTAAATTTTCATATATGATTTTTAAAAATAAAGGAAATTATCTGAAGGAATAAAATCACTTGCAACCATTAAGTAAGTGTATCAATGGGATTTCCTTGAGACAGATTATTCAGGCAACATAAATTCTAGTTCTTCCTTTTAGTGGAGTCATTTTTAAACACATATTCTAGCAAACGAACAGGATTAATCCTTATCACTTTTAAAATAAAATATTATACTAGTGGATTTCAGAACTCAGAATTAATAGGAGACAGTTGTTTCTTATAGAGAAGTTGTCACTTACTGGTAAAGACAAAACTAAAGTTTTCCTCTAAAAGAGCAAATGCATGCATTTCAAATTAGGCATGCATTTCTACTTCTAAAGTAATTGCTTGGTTCGTGCATTTTGGAGTACTTTACCTAAATTAAGAACCCAAAGCTATATCTTTTATAGATAATAAGTCTGTCTACTGTCGATATAATTCAAGAATGCAGTGAGGAGGTAGGTGTTCACTGTGTCCTACAAATGAGCCGTGAGGGGATGAAGCTGAACAGAAGATGCTACTTGCACTTTCTCTGCAATTTAATTGGAAGTAGTTCCTTTTTTTATTTTTTTATTGTCAAAGTGATGAATACAGGGGTTACAGTTTCACACATAAGGTACAGAGCACATTTCTTGTCAAACTTGTTACCTCCTCCCTCATTTTTCTCCCACCTTCCCTCTTGCCAATCCTTCCCTCCTCCCACCCGAGTTGTACCACTAGTTTACTACATATTGTCTTGTAAGTATTGCTATTGCATTGGTTTGCCTTTTACCCTGGAAGTCGTTTCTTGTTTTCTTTATTCCTTCCTTTTTTTGTTTTATTCCTTGCTTTTCTTTATTCCTTTCTTTCTCTTTCTACGTCGTCTGGTGTGCGTAAATAGTAAAATCCTGCCATCGGTATCAGTCTAATTCCAAAAGGAAAAGCATTAGCAGCTTTATTATAAAAAGGTCAATTTATTTTCTAGTCACAGAAATAACTGACAATGTTCTCTTTACTACTACTCATTTTTCTTGAGCTAGTAATATATTTATAATACATAGTAACTATATTTTGTCACATCTGGAATAGTAAGCAAAACTCCAGTCCTTGCTCTTTAACACAATATCATAATTTAGAGGAATACAGTACATTTTGTTCTTTCTTCCTTCCCTCCCCCACTTCCCTCCTTCTTTACTGTTTCTCCATCTTTCTCTATGTGTCTGTTTTTCTCTCATGTTCCCCTTCCCTAAGTTTCTCTTTAGAATTGACATCTCTAAAATTCTGAGGTCACTGCAAATGATGAGTTTTATCCCTTTGAACTTCTCTTAAAATTTTCACAAATGACAAAATTATCAGACACCCCTTCCTGCAAAGACTCTCTCATCTAAGAAGTGAACATAGCATATAGTATATATTTTATACATTATCAACAAAGCCCTTATTCTGAGCATTTATTTATTTCATTGACTCTCCTACAAGTGCTGGGGGTAGTCTAGAGTCAGTAGATTGAATATCCTTGACAGTAACAAGAGAAAGCTTAAAATCAGCCCTGTGTGCAAGAAGAAGGCACGGTTGACAAAGACAAAGAAGAGGTCAGTTGCAGATGGCCTGAGTCCAAGGGTTCCAGCATGCTGCAGAAAAGAAAAAACATGAGAGAGGAAAAACAGAACAAATTCAAGAGACATAGAATGGCAATTGCTTCACGTCAGTAATAGACACAGAAAGATACCAGAGAGAAAAACTATAAAATAAAATCAAGACGAGAGTTTCAACTGGGGATGAATGTAAATCTTTAGGTAAGACACTGAAAAGGAAAATTAATAGCCATGGCTTACAAACCACGTAAAATGCAATAGTTGCAACTTTGCTAGTTGAATCCTTAGATGTTTCTCAGCTTCTAGAATTAAAGCCAAAGGGAAAGATTGCCTTTCATGCCTCTTTCTCTGAATCTTTTGGGATAGCCCCAAGTATCTCACATAAATCTCTGTACATAATGAGGGGCACTTCAGAAAAACCAAACACACATTGACCTCCAGGGTCTCTAGCAGTAACTCACTCAAACAAGTGAATCATATTTGCTGAAGGACATGATTTAGAAAGAAAAGAAGGGAAAGAAATAAACAGAAAATCAGACATGGAATGCCAAGAAGGCAATAAGGATTCAAGTGCAATAAATAAAGCTGTGACATGGCTCAGGTGGTAGAGTACTTGCCCAGCAGGTGCAAGCCTCTCAGTTCAACCTCAGTACCACCAACTAGAAAAAGAAACAAAAATGAAAATGTATAATGTAAAATACATGCATAAATGAAGAAACAACTGCTATGTTTAAAACATTTCTGGCAGAGATTTCAAATGCCCACATGGAACTATGTAATAAAATATACTCTGCCTTTCTGAACTAATCAATTCTTGGCTGTTGAGCTCATTCTCCTGGACAGCAAGAAAAGTTAAACTTTCTTAACATTGTGATTGATCTCTTCTGATTAAATTACTTCTTTTGAATAAATACTTTTCTCCAAGATGACATCTAGGTGAATGTATGCCTCAGGATCCCACATCTGTATCTACCTAAATGTTTCTCCCACATACCTGCAAGATATCATCCTGAGAAGGGGAGCCATAAACAAGTTCATCTGCCCATCTGCCTTTGAGTCTCTTCCCATAGTTCCACAGTGTAGACTCTACACCTCATCCTCATGAACATACACTTCTCCTGTGCCTTATTCGCTTTTTCCCAGGAGAAGGAATTCCCAGTCTGGAACTCTATCCACAGACCAACCTCTCAACATATTTAAGAGATCTTTAATGTATTGCATAATAAAAGAATGAAGATAATCCCATTGTCTTCTCACAAAGGCTGGTTAATAGGAGTAATAACCCTTATTATAATAAGGGTAATAACAGTCTGTGTTGCTGCAAACACATAAAAACAATCAAACTGGAAAAAAAACTAATTTGGAATTGTTTTCACTGTTGCTAAACATTCCTAATCTTCCCTAGTGGATTCCCTAGTAGAGTACAAAATAAATGAATAAAGAACAACCAATCTATCATCAGGCTTTACTGCCAGTATATATTCTGTTGACCAAGCCATAAGTAAGTATGGCTTGCTCAATATTTCTTACCACCATTGTTTGAACTTTGCTTTCCCCCTTGTCCTTTACCCCCTCCTTTTTTCCTCCTCCTTCCTCTCTTTCTCTCTCTCTTCCCCCTGCCTCTCTCTCAAAATGTATGCATGCATTTCAACAGCTACCTCAGGACCTTGACATTGGTAGGTTCTACTGAATAAGTGCAGTGAAATAGGAAATGTTTCTTACCTTTCTAGTCAGTTCCCACATTGAAAGCTGAGGTTTTGTTTCTGCAACTAATTGAAATTGTGATCATCATTATACAGTTCATCTTACTCTGACCAGGTCTGACACATTTTCATTCCTTGAATGTGCTAACTGGATATTTCTGAGGGCTTTTCTCCTTTCTGGTTCCCAGCTCCTAGAATGGAAAGCACTGACAGGACAAAATTGTAGCAAGGATCCCTAGGTTATTCTAGTATTGAAGCACAAATTCCAAAATGACTGACATGAGAGAGACATCTATTTCTTCTCTGTTCTCCTCTCTGTAATTCACTCAAGGTGTAGTTATCTTTCTCCTCTGAACACTTGTCCACGTGGCTTTTCCTAAGTCAGTCCCAGAAGAAAAGACTTCTGTTGTAAATGAAATTAGGAAAGGGTCAGTTCACCAGATTTGTAATCTCTAAACAAACCCTACCCTCTTTATTATATATATAATATATATTATTATATATTATATTATAGATATATATTGGGCTGGGGATATGGATTAGTGGAAGAGTGCTTGCCTTGATTTCTCAGCACCTCATATATAGAAAAGGCCAGAAGTAGCCTTGTGGCTCAAGTGGTAGAGTGTTAGCCTTGAGCAAAAAGAAGCCAAGGACAGTGCTCAGGTCCTGAGTCCAAGCCCCAGGACTGGAAAAAAACAAAGAAACAACAACAAAAAGCAATACATATATTTACTTGATTTGGTGATATATTCATCATAGAATGTGAATAAACAAATTTGAACTTAAATTTTGTGTTGATTTTTTTTAGACAATGCTTCAAATCCTCAGAAAGTAATTAGACCATCCCAGAAGGTCAAAGAATGGAAAATATTTTAATATTTTATGCAAATATTCCTATACTACATATGATCATTAAACAAATATGTATTTCTAACTTAGAAATTTTAAAAATTGATATCTAAATTTACTGGTTATTTATACAAGATATGCAGAAAAAGAAATTAAAATATAAATCTATCTCTTCTAAAACACCTCAACTATTCAGTTGAGGTAATGGAATAATTAATTAGTTCCATAATTAATAACCAAGATTAATAATTATCTAGGATAATTGTTATGGGTAATTATCTACCCATTCAGTACATAGCATTGTGCTATCATCTTAGAAAGGAAGATGAAAGAAGAGAGGCAATGCCTTGCTAGAAGAGATAGATATATGAGCAATTTAAGGACAAAAAAGAATGGCATATGTTTTACAAAAATAGCATACTCTCTGGGACCAGGAGGAAGGACCAAGAGTATTCATTCAAGTGCGTTTATTTAGTGGCTATCATGTGCTAGACATAATTTTTACTTCCTTAGAAAATAAAAAACTTATGAACCCAAAATGTTAAGTTGGCTCATGGGTGGATGGATGGAAGGTGATGATGATGGTGGAGAGAGAAAGAGGGAGAGAGAGAATTAGCAGTATAGTCTGTGACAACTGCCAATGCATGACAGAGTAATCAATTTAGACTCTACTATTGGTAGTAAGTAATCAAAAATGAAGTGATTATTCTGAGATATTATTCAAGGTAAACTGCATTTCTGCAAATAGAGTTGGGAAACATCAAAGGAGAAAAAATAATTGTACCAAAAGCAATAAATGCTAAAGAATAACAAATTTCTGCATCCAATTAAAGGCTGGAGACTACATTAGAAAAATGCACTGGAGATCAATTGTCAAGGGCCTCATTTGCATTTCTAAAAGATGTATCCAATGGGAAAGATATATGCAATGGGAAGTGATAAGATAAATTTCCTACTTTATGAAGGTCATTCTAGCAACAGTGGTTGGTTAAGAAAATGAGCATGGAGTGAAGGTGCAGATTAATTTTATAACTGTGTTTGGTGTTTAGTGACCATTTTTAGTACATGTTGAGAATTTTGAGATTCACTTTTTTATCTTTAGTCTTCAAACTGTATTTCCTGAGTTATAGTAATTTACACAAAACCATAAGAAATGCTGCCTAATTCATCAACCAAAATGCTTCAGTACTTCATATATTCTGTACTGATGATTAACTGACTTTAATATTTTTTGGCAGTACTAAGGTTTGAACTCAGGGCCTGGTGCATAGTAGGCAGGCACTGAACCACTTGAGCCACGATTCTGGTTTTGATTCTTCCATTCCAAGCTGACATTCTAGACATGCTCATCTTCCTCAAATTCAGAGCACAATTCTGA
The DNA here is from genome assembly GCF_023159225.1 of Perognathus longimembris pacificus. NCBI lineage: Eukaryota > Metazoa > Chordata > Mammalia > Rodentia > Heteromyidae > Perognathus > Perognathus longimembris. The sequence continues at coordinate 53,381,262 of NC_063169.1, forward strand.
ATCTGTCACATAACCTAAGAGCAGTCTTTCTCTCTTACTTTTCCAAGTTATATTTCTTCCTGTTTTGAGATATCAATTGTGTATGAGAGAGACAGACAGACAGACAGACACAGAGACACAGTATCCTGGGGCTTGAACACAGGGCCTGGGTATTCTCCTTGAGCTTTTGTGCTCAAGGCTAACTAACACTCTACCACTTGAGCCAAGCTCCACTTTGGATTTCTGGTTAAAGATAAAATTAAAGATAAGAGTCTCACAGATTTTCTGCCCATACTGGCTTTGACCCAAGATCCTCAAATCTCAGCCTCCTAAGTAGCTAGGATTATAGGTGTGAGCTACCAGTGGCCAGTTGAGACAGCCATTTTTCAAGCAAACAATTCTTTCAAAGCTAGAAGCCACAAAGTAGATGAGAAAATGTGTACTAAGAAAACAATTTTTCATTTACCTTATAAAGTAGCAAGTGACACAAACCACATATTTATGAACAAACCAAATATTGTAGATATTCCACTAAGACTAGACGTTAACTGGCCCTTTCTAACGTGACTAAGGAAGATTTTATTTTGTAATGTCCACTTACAGCCATGTCTTTAAGATGACTAATGGAAGTATCAATAAAATGTGAGAAAGTTTCATTTTTGGTGGAAGGATTATGATAGCATAGATAGAACAGTAAACACACAAAATGGTTATGAATGGAAATTTTGTTGTTGAGCTTGGCAGTGTTTGGAGTGAAGAACATCAGGAAACAAAAAGACTTTAAGAGGGACCAACTAGCATGGGTACAAAAAGAATCATAATTCTTATAGAACTTCTGAAAATAATTCAACACTGAGTATCAGTGACTCACGAATTATCCTAACTCATCAAGAGGCTGAGTCTGAGAATTGTGGCTCAAAGACATCCCAGGCAGAAAAGTCTGTGAAACTCTTACCTCCAATTAACCACCAAAAAGCATGGCAGTAGAGGACGAGATTAAGTGGTAAAGTGGAATCCCTGACCAAACAATGCTAAGGGACTGCTCCCAGGCACTGAGTTCAAGCCCCAGCACAGGTGTGCATACGCATGTGTGCACACAAACACACACACACAAAGGATTCAGTAGAAAATTAAAAAATTGTCTTTGAATCATCTAGTGAAACTACTGTATTATTTTAAGTGCAAAAACTGAGACCCCCACAGAAATTTACAACATACTAGGGTCACAAAGCTGTATGTACAAGGGCCAACTCAGGGTCCCCTGGTGTCTCTCCATGCCATGAACTTAATCCCACCGCCTGCTGTGGTCAATTCCCAAAGCCTCTAAACACACACACACACACACACACACACACACACACACACACACACACACCACCACCACCACCATAATCCCTCTAAATGTCATCTCTCTTTTATTCCCCCAAGTACTTCACAGCTTCTGTGTCTGTCTCCAGGGATGGTGCTCATCTCTTCAAAATTATGTGTTCACAGGTTAATCATCTCCAATTGTAAAACTTGACCAAATCTAGACTGGAGGTGTGGTTGAAGTGATAAAGCACTTGCCTATCTAAGTTCAAAACTCCAATAGAGGAAGTGAAGCTCAAGTGGTAGGAGAGTGGTAGCCTTGAGCAGAGAAACTCAAAACCAGCATACCCAGACCCTCAGTTCAAGCCCCACAACTGACCCAAAAAAGTACAAAAACAAAACCTCCTAAATCTAAAACATTTTGAGCACCATCACCACAATTATAAAAATAAACAAAGCTATAAAATAAATACCACGGAATAAATTTTACATGTGGACCTCATGTGACAGACAAATTCAAATACTATATAAAATTACCTTAGGAGTATATGAAATATAAATACATTTCATGCTTATAAGTATCATCCTTAGGACATCTTACCACAGATAAGAAAATGTTCCAAAATCACAAAACATCTGAAATACTCGGATCCCAAGCATTTCCAGGAAGGAATATATACCTGTAAAATGCAAATGTATTCTTACACTGTAAACATTGCTTTTTTTCCCCCTTGTTTTCCAAATTTTGATTATAAACAGTCTGGGCAAATTCCAAGCCGCCTGTAAATTTTCCTCCCTCACTGTCTGCAGTATATTCAAAGGGTTGTGACCCACTAACAAGAATGTCACAGTGCAAACTGAACCAGGATTGTGAGGGGAAAGGAACGGTGTGAGCCGGGCAAGCCCAGAGAAGTAGTTGTAGAAGTGAGTCCATAGAATGCTTGCCCATAAACCACTGTGACCCGCCTCCACCCCTCAGCACCCCTCAGTCCATGCAGGAGCACTTTCAGTGGCCTGTGCCCAGTAATTTAGTGAGCACTTAACAGCATGCAGATAAGGTTGTATAAATTGGATAGGCCCATCTTCAGTCATTTGTTTTTCTTTTCCGCTTCTATAAAGTGTTTGTGGAAAAATGTGGCCTTCAGTGGCCACTTTTTCCTCTCAAATTCTCCTTCTGTGCAGAAGCTTTCTTGGCTCCCTGCATAATGTCATTCCCAGCCTGCCTGCCACCAAGTAAGCTAATAGCAACACAATTGAGATGGCTTCTTCTCTTTCATGAACAATAGGTCTGGCTCCATTGAAAACCAGATTCTACTGTGAACTGCTGCAGAAACTTTTTTTTTTATGTATTAAAAAAGAAATGCGACTGAGTGAGGGGAATGGGGTGGGGGGGGGCGCTCATTGGGGGTCTCTGATGTTCTTAATTATTTCAACTTCATGCTCCCTGTACCCCTGGCTCGCACTGAGACAGAAACACTGAAATACCATAAAATAACCCTCTCTCAAAGTATATTTGGCCTGACAGGAAACAGGAAATACCAGAAAAGATCACAAGAAAAGCTGTAATCATAAGATTTCTAGCCTAATTCTTTTGACGTCAGCAGTTTAGATAAGTCAGATAAGCAATCACAAGCATCCGCCAACTCTCAGTGCCAACCCAAATACCCAAAGTGCATCTTCAACCTTTTTGAACTCACATTGTTGTTTGGCCCCTGCTCTCTTCTCTTTCCCCAAGAAGCATATCCTGAAATTGTAAGTGATGGATTTAGTGTCAATGTTAAGGTGTTCGGAGACATTACACAGGGCTTCTAAATCGGTCCTAGAGCTAATTCATCTAGCTTGGTTGAGTTATAAATCCTGGATGAAGCAACTGTTTATGAGACATGGGAAAACTAAGTCTGGTTCTTCTCAAAAGAAGTTTGCTTCCTCAAGTTTAACTTTCCTAATCTAGGCAACTAATCTTGCCTATGTAATATCTTAGGTAATATGCTAAAAAAAAAAAACCAAAACCAGTGCATTACCATATCTAATATATTTGGTCATATCATCATTATTTTCACCTTTCCTTGGCTATTACCCTCTTCCACTGCCTCCCACAAGATATTAATGGATTGATTAAGCATAAATGGCATGAAGTGTAAAATTCCCTCTGAGAAGTTTTCTTAATTTCCAAACCTTTCTAGAGAAATTGGGGGCATAGGTATGATCTGTTCACAAAATGATGCAAGGGCTTAAGTGAATATTTACATAAATATTACATTAAAATTTCAAATTTAAAAAAAGAATAAAGAGAAGAATTTATTTGTACATTATCTACCTACTTCCAAAAGTTTTTGTAAGTTTTTAAGAAGTTTACAACAACACCTAAGTACACAAAGACATAAAACCACTGGGTCAGGAGTGACAGAGCCATGTGTAAAGTAGGAGAGAAAGAACATAATTATGAAGAGTTGAGGAAACTGAGATCTGAATTTCTTAGCAGACAGGGCAAAAAGAAACAGAACTGATGACAGCATTCATTATTTCCAGGAAGATTTCCCAGGAAAGAAAGCAATTTTTGCTGAGAACTCTTTGTATGGAGATGGAGGATGTTCTTCCAAGGAATTTAATCAGATGTGGAGCCGTACCGCCCGGGGAGAGCCCTACAGATCCCCTCAGAGGAAGATGGCTCCATGGAGACCACTTAGGGAAGAGCTAAAGCAATGGTGGCCTTACCTATGGGCTGGAGCCCATGCATGTAGTTGTGGGGAGTGGGAATAGAAACATACAGCCTTGAGAGGGAAATTCAAATCTCCACAGTCGGTTCAGCTCTGGAGTGTGTGGAACTGAAGCACAGCTCTCTGAAATGCCCACCTCATGTCCTCCTGATAATGCCATAATGGGTATGACTCCCATTCTATTCTTCAAAGTTAAAGAAAGGGGCTGGGAATATGGCCTAGTGATAAAGTTCTTGCCTTGTATACATGAAGCCCTGGGTTTGATTCCTCAGCACCACATACATAGAAAAAGCCAGAAGTGGTGCTGTGGCTCAAGTGGTAGAGTGCTAGCCTTGAGCCAAAAGAAGCCAGGGACAGTGCTCAGGCCCTGAGTTCAAGCCCCAGGACTGGCCAAAAAAAAAAAAAAAAGACTCAAAGAAAGAAGGAACGAGAGAGAGAAAGAGGGAGGGAGGGGGGAGGGAGGGAGGAGGAAGGAAGGAACGAAGGAACGAAGGAAGGAAGGAAGGAAGGAAGGAAGGAAGGAAGGAAGGAAGGAAGGAAGGAAATGTTTTCTAATGTTTGCTAAGAAGCAAATGTTTTCTTTTAGGTCGTTTTTATGTTTCCCTTCAGTCTGAGCCAGACACTTGAATCCCCTTGTATGGACACTGTAAGATCTAAGGAACTCAGAGATTTGTCTTGAGTCTTTTCCTGGCTTCTTCCTTTTTTTACTCTTTACCTTGAGTATAAGCACCAAGTCCTTTGCATCGCTGGTGTGCCCCAGTGATTGTTAGATTCAAAGTTCAGCTGAAATAGCTGAATACATTTTTTTCCTTTTTACAGTACTTGGGATTGAACTCAGGACCTCATACACTCTAGACAAACTCTCTAACACTTGAACCACGACTTCAGTCCTTTTGCTTTAAATTTGTTTTTCAGAATATTTTTAGTGTTTTGTGGGTAAGCAGAGGTTATATGTTTCCAGGGTGTTCTTTTTCCCATTAAAAAAAATATCCAAACTCTGAAATCTCATAAAGAAATGGAATGGCTTTAATACATCTCTAGAACACAGATCCCTTCCAGGCTCGTTAGGAAATAAGCTACTGTGTTGATCATCTTACAAAATCTCTGGTTTCTGAGAAGTCTAGGACTTGCACTAAACTTTGCCTGGCTGGCCTCAAACCACAATCCTTCTGTTTCCACCACCTGTGTGCCTTGAATTATAGGCATGATCCCCCATGCCTAGCCAGAATGTATTTTTCATCTTCCTTGAGCCCATTTATCACATTCTGCTCAATAAAAAGCCTTTTATTATTTCCAAGGATACCTAATATTCTCAATAAAAAAGCTTTTAATATTTCCAAGGATTCAGAAAAAATGGAAAGAATGTATGTGTTCATATTGAAAGGTAAATATTTTACTGAAGGAAACATCACAAGTACAGAAAGGAATGGATTTACTCCAATGGAGTACAAAATTGATAGATGTTAGATGTTGAGGCCTGTAAATCCAGACATCTTTTCTGAGCAAATTTCCAAGTAAACTCAGAGAAGAAGGTTACCATGTGACATGGGCCTTTTAGCTAGCCCTTGGAATACAAAAACACAAACTCATTTTATATGCCCACATCTGAGCTTCATTACTGTGAGTCACAGTAAAAAGAAGTTATTAGCAAATCTAGTGATAAATGTTGAAAGTGACTTTTACTTCTAGTTTTTTTTATTAAATTTTAACCCAATATACATCAACATGTACAGTGAAAGACGAATAGCTCTAATCATGCAAGTGACAAAATGTTCCAAAGGCGTTCAAATGGAAAGACAGAACTTAAAGTTAGGTTGAGTCAAATTACATATAGGGGCAACTTTTCTAAAAGCATAGAGAACTTGCCAGAAATTTTTAGTCAACTAAATCTTTAGTTAAAAAAAATATGAACCTTCTGTTTTTATTTTTGAATAATTACTGATTCATGATCTTAGTGGCTTCTTAAAGTCAATAGCCTGTTTGATCACAGAGATTTTTCTTGAATAGAGTCTCTAGATTACCATTTCATTGGGACAATATCCACTTAAGACTTCTTAGTACAAAAGGCCAATTTGTACTTTGCTACTGAATTCCATCCACAGCTTTTTAGAAATCAAGATTGATCACTCTAGGCTAGTAGCGGGCTCTTTCCAAAGAACCATAATAGGAGAAACTTCTCTGAAACCAGGGATTTTGTAAGAAGATCAACATAATAGCTTATTTCCTAATGAACCTGGGAGGGGCTAACATCTTCAAGTGATGTCTAATTAAAGCCATTAGATTTCCTTATGAGATTTTCAGTTTGAATGTTCTCAAACTGAGAAAAAGGACACCCTGAAAACATATAATATATGCTTACCCCAAAGTGTCCAAAAAACCCTAAAAATATTCAGACTTACCAGTATGCTTGCTGGACAAAGGCCATATGCCCATCCTGCCTCCAAGATCTATTTCCAGAAAATCCAGATTACAGTGGAAACAACAATCAAAGAGAAATAAGCATATATATATATATATATACATATATATATATATGGTTAATTGCTTTTAGGCGAAAATGGCTAATAAGTTAGCTTAGTTCTGAATGAAGTTGTGACTTATTGGTGGCTCTAGTATGTGACATTCTGATATTTTAATCAATGATAGATCCAGGGGGTTTATGTCCCTAATTTCTTATAAGCCCAGATATTGTCCAGTATCTTCCTATGCTGTAAAACCATGTAGATTTAGGACAGATGACGGTGACAAAAAGGGAATTTTAACAACTGTTGCTTTATAGAATTAAGAGAGAATATATTCTATTCCAATTTACTTTGAATGACTATGAGGCCAAAGGAATTTCTTTGAAGACACTGATACGAAAGGGGAAGAACAGTGATTTATGATAGAAACAATTTAGCAGAAAGCAAAGCATTTAGGTTCTACTATGGGAAAGTCAAAAAGAGGATTGGAAAGTTAGTAACCTAAACATACAATCCACTTTTTAGATGCATGAATTATGAATGAGCCACTCTGAAATTATTCAGCATGATTAGAGTTGACATGTCACATTGACCTGTAGTTTGGACCAGTGTGGTCAACAGTGATTTTACAGGGGAGGACGTAAAAGTGACTCATTTCTGAGGCCAAGAAAAGGGAAAAGGATGAACGCAGACTCCATCCTTGGCTCCAGTTGCTCAGTAGTTCCTCAAAGCAATTATACAGAATTAATCAAATCCCCAGACACGGAATCAAAAGGTACCTTCCTACTTGTTATGCAGATGTAAACTTTCCTTCTCTCTGCATGAGAGCCAGCCAAACAGGAGGCGGTGGAGCTCCAAGCAAGGTGGAACCCTGCTAGGAAAGCACAGACAGTTGATATATCAAGTTCACATTTGATTTAAGTTCTGAATGACAATTTTGGCAAAGGGGGAGGGTGGCTTTGCTGCATTTGAACAAGAAAAGCCTAGACATTAGGCATAAATAAATTTTAATTATGCAAACTCTAAGAACATCCTTGAATACTATCCTAATGTTTACTTGATTCATTTCCCTAATATTATGCCATTCTGTTTTTATAGCTATTTCACATGCAGAATTTTAGCTCTCACCTCCTCACAACTGAAAGAAATAGACTCCTTCTACAAATAAAACTCTAATAATTCTGCATTGTATCCAGAATGACCCAGAATGGCAGCTGCTTTGTACAACTACTTAATAATAATGATAAAATAATAAAAAATAAAAGTAAGAGTTTAATAATTCTACATCTTGATGAAGAAAATAGTGGCGAAGGTAGTAGGAACATTGGTCCACATTGTGTGGGAAGTCTTTGCTGCAAATTGACCATTTCTCATCCTCCTGAACTCTGCCAAGCTTGGAGAACAATGGGCAGAAATATAAAGTACGATGTCTCCCCTAGAGAATTTATGATCCAGTTTGGAACTGAGGAATAGAAATACTAAGGAGCAATTTATATATTCTTTTGTAAAATATTCATCTGCAAAGCTAAACATACATCCAAACCAAGAGTTATTTTGAATTGAGTTCATAAAAATGTGTATATTGTTTATTCTTCTATCTTCCTTAGTGAACCACTATTTTTCCAGAATAAAATTATTTCCGAGTATAGGTCATAATGTAACACCCTCACCCAGTCCCTGACCTTCTGAGATGTGGCATGATCCCTTTTGTATCCATTCAGTTTCTATCATGTTCTCTTTCCACATGCTCTCTTTTCCTTTCCATCTACTCTGCCCTCTCTTCATTTCTCTCTCTCTCTCTCTCTCTCTCTCTCTCTCTCTCTCTCTCTCTCTCTCTCTCCCCCCCTCTTATCTGTCTGGAGCTCTGCCTTCTCTTTCTTGTTTTCATGTGCATGTATGTGCACTGGTATTAGGCTGATATTAGGAACTGAATGCCTGAGTGTTGTCTCTAGCTATTTCATTTAAGGGTAGAACTCTATCACTTGAGCCATACCTCCATTTCCAGCTTTTTGGTGGTAATTTGGAGGTAAGAGTCTCACAGACTTTCCTGCCCAGACTGGCTTTGAACCATGATCCTCAGATCTCAGCCTTGGTAACTAGGATTATAGGTGTAAGCCACTAGTGCCTAGCTTGCTCTCTTCTTTAATAAAAACAATGTAGTATATTAAATTCATATTCATAAATAGCCAAGTTTTTATAGATTTCGGTTTTATAGGAGAAGTACACAGCAAAAGACAAAATCATATCATTAGCAGACTAAAAATGCCATAGAGATAAAGTAGAAAGTAAAAGAAAATCTAAATGGTGGCAATATACACATGTTTATTACAATAAATACCATATGATAGCAACTTAGAGCATGCAAGAAGATTTTGAACATATATTACCTCCTCCAATCTCTATAATAACTCAGTGAAGTGCATACAGAATTATAACTCATTTACAAGTGAGAAACAAAGGCCCAGCTTGCACAACTTATTTGTCTCAGTGATCTGATTGCTAGTAAGATATGAGGAGATTTTAAACAAATGCTTGCCTGGTTGTATGCTTAGCATGTTCTGTGTTATATCACTTTTGCAGGATTGAAACTTTGCTTCTGATTCTAAGTCGAAGGTCTAGGGTTCTTCTAATTTATACATACTTGTTGAGATACTTCCCTTATTAAAGAAAGGAAAGAGATAAGGAAAGGATGGAGGGAAAGAAAGAGTGGGAAATAAAGAAAGATAAAGTGAGAGAAGGGAAGAAAAAAGAGAGAGGGAGAGAGGAAGGGAGGGAGGGAGGGAGGGAGGGAGGGAGGAGGGAGGGAGGGACAGAAAGAGAGAGAAAGAAAAAGAGATGAAGAACAAGGAGAAGGAAAGACAGCACAGAAATAAGGAAGGGAGGAGAGGGAAGAGGAGAGAAAGTTAGAGAAGAGAGAGGGAAAGGGAGAAGTGTTCCCTCAAGACAAAGCCCAGTAGAAGTATTATCACACTATTTCCCACGGCATTGTGCTATGTATAGTTGCTGCCTTATAATAGATACTCCACAATATTTGCTGAATGAAAGAATATAATGAATGAGAGAAATCAAGTTGATTTTACCTTATTTTAATTTACTCTTAAGTAAATGGAATTTATTATACAAACAGCCTCTTTGCTGATTGCATTGCTACTGGCATCAATGCCATTGTTTACACGTGTCTGATCAGAGATTATAAACTGTTCTTTATGCATATGTGGGTGCATCTGTGTGTTTCTGTTTGGATCCTTTTTATCATCTTCTGGCTCATATATTATCTATACTTATTTAATGCATTTTAAAAGTCCACATAGTTGTATTTGGTTGACTAAATACACATTATCTGATTCCCAATGAGCCATGTGGGAGAATTTTCACAACTTCTCCAGTGAGGAGCTTTTCATTCCCCAATTTGTCTTAGTGGGCAAATGAAGACAGTTAGCAGTTAAGATTTCCCTGAAAGTGCAGCTGTATTAGCACAGCAGGTGGAAAGGAAACTCATAAAGAGGTCAAATCTAATTACTTATCATTATTTTGTCTGTGTACAAAGTACCAGAAATCAGCAGACGCTTCGGTGTTCTGTCATAAATGCACAAACTGCCCACCTGTGTCCCTGTCATTGGCCAGGTCACTGAAAGCAAGTCAGCCCCTGTGGCTCATAAACCATTGTTTCTGATGTCTTTCTCTTACTTGTCAGTTTTTTTCTTTTCTAGAAGGCCTTCCCTGATGCCTTAAGACTTTCAGTGTACCCTAGTGAAGGCTCTGAAAATGAGAATATCCTTCAATGAGGGCTTTTGGGCTACCCTTCATTCTTCACTCAAATTACTCTTAATCCACACTTCAATTACTTGTTTAATGTATGTCTTCCCTCCAGAAAATAAACACTGGAAGCTCCCTCTAGGAGTAAAAACAATGTTTGTCACTGCTTTATGCCAGGCACATAATTGATGCTCAGTATCTATTGTGAAAGAATGACTGAATGAATGCAAACAACAGACTGAAACCATCTTAGATTTACAGGAGTTAGTGCATGCTTGCAGGTACAACTATAGTATAACTTCTCACTGTAAACATCCTATAGCTCAAGCACCACAGAACACAATGGCGTATGTGCTGACAGTCAACAGGAGAGCCATTTGTGTGAACTCATTTAAGGCCAGGAAGACTTGACAACAGTCACGTGGGATGATTCCTAAAACCTGGGCTTGTAGGCTTGTCTGCATTTGCTCTGAAGATGCCGTATAGTCAAGTGATTAACCATTTCTCTTATGCAATTTTATATAAATAAGTAGTCAAATTAAGTAATTACATCACATGGCGTTACTTACTTTGAAGGCCGTTACAGAAGTATGCAAAAGAATGAAATTGTTATCCCTTTTCTGGTGAGGGTCATGCATGATTTGACTATTCTGTAAGATGGTTGCTCCTGTCATAGTTAACAGTGCTGTGGTGACCAGTGATGTGGTGGCTTCAACAGCACCAAACATCTCAGAGTCCACAAACGCCATTTCAGAAACACTCTTCATAATCCCCCTACTCCCTGCACATAGCCTAAGGCCACACATGTTGCCTCCAAAAGAATGAGAGTAAACCCAAATGGCAAATGAGAAACCTGGAGAGCACAACTGTGTATTAAGTAATTTCCAGTTGTATAATTAAGTATATCAGATTCAGTTGAATAATGGTTAGATGATGTTTTTATCTAAATGTTTTATTCCCTATTTTAAAAAGGTCCGATCAGGCATAAATTTCAGAAAGATGAGTTTTCTAGAATCATCGCAGTCATCAAATAGCTAATAGTTTTGAATTTTTCAGCCAGTTCTTCAATAACAATATAAAGATAGTGTTTTTTCCCCTGTAATGTTCAGAGTTCTATCTGGTTGCTTACAACCAGGTCATCAATTTCATACATCACTGCTAAAGATTTCCTCAAATCTCCTTGAATTCCAAGGATTTCCACAAAGGTGGTCTCCTCCTCCTCCTCCTCCTCCTCCTCCTTCTCCTCCTCCTCCTCCTCCTCCTCCTCCTCCTCCTCCTCCTCCTCCTCCTCCTCCTCCTCCTCCTCCAGTCCTTCTCCTCCTCCTCCTCCTCCTCCTCCAGTCCTTCTCCTCCTCCTCCTCCTCCTCCTCCTCCTCCTCCTCCTCCTCCTCCTCCTCCTCCTCCTTTTCCTTCTCCTCTTTCTTCTTCTCCTCCTCCTCTTCCTCCTCCTCCTCTTCCTCCTCCTCCTCCTCTTCCTCTCTCTCCTCCTCCTCCTCTTTCTCCTCCTCCTCCTCTTCCTCCTCCTCCTCTTTCTCCTCCTCCTCTCCTTCTCTTCTTCCTCCTCCTCTCCTTCTCTTCCTCCTCCTCTTCCTCCTCCACCTCCTCCTATTCCTCCTCCTCTTCTTCTCTCTCTCCCTCTCTTTTTTCTTTCTTTCTCTTTCCTTCCCTCCTTCCTTCCCTCTTTCTGCGTTCCCCTCTTCTTTCATCTTATTTTTAAATTTTTATCTGTTCCTGTCCACATGTGACTCTTCTCTTGTTTTCAGTCAGTCTCAGTAGCAATCCACAGGAAGCAAGACAACACAGTCCATGTCATTCCCATTACACAGCAGTATGAAGCTTCTGCCCGTGGTTTAGGTACAGAAATGTAGCCCTGCAGACTGAAGGCCCCACATGGGTGCCTTATATGCTATTTGGATTGGATTTGGTCATTTTAGGGGAGAGGTAAGAAGTTTCTGCACTAAATCCTGAACAGAAATGAACACTTGTTGGTGTTTTTTTTTAAAACAATTCCTTTTATTCCAGCATCCATAAATCGTGAAAAATGCAGAGCCCTCAAAGAATGTGACACTTTAGATAAATGAATGAACTAGACATGGCCTGAGCAACAGAGAAAGAACTAACTAGCTCTTTCTCTAATGCAGATGAAAGCCAGTTATGGAGCCTATATCTAAAGAGGAAGGTTTTCAAATGATCAAATGTATAGTATACTCATTTGCATAAAGTACCATGATAAAGATGCTTTTTTTAAATAAAAAAATTGACTTAGCAACCACAGCAAAGGAGATGAGGAGATAGAGCACAAATCTGGAGACAGAAAAAAATCTAAATTCTGGTCACATCTCTGTCAAGAAGCCCTAAGTATTTCTTTGGACATCACTTTTTATCTCTATAGGAATTCCTCTACACAATGGAGATGTGTCTTCCTCCATTAGTCATAAAAATATTCTGGATAACAAAATGAAGTATGCAGATAAAATTTTCCAGCTTAGACAATCTTGACATTAGAAAAATTTACCATCTTTCTCCAAAGTAAACAATCCAAGTTCTAAGTGAGTCCTCATTAAGCTCATTTTCTTCCAGCCCTCTCTGTCTGTATTGCTTTGACTGTCCTTTCTCTCATTTCACTCCTTTTTGGTTTGATTGTTTGGTTGGCTTTGGTTTTTGCTTTTGTTTTGTATTAGAACTTTCTAGTCAGGTGCTCTACCACACCCAGCAGCCCCCTCCCCTTTTTTGCTTTAGTTAATTAGGTTGAGTCTGGAAGTTTTCCTCAGGGCCAGCCTCAAACAGTGACCCCTCTCCCAATGCATCCCATGTAGTTGGGTCACTGGCACCTAACTTGTTGCCTAAGACTCGGACCTTAGTATGACTTTACCTCTTTATCCCAAAGAGCTGGGATTACAGACATGAGCCACTGAACTTGACTTCTCTCACTCAACTTTAGAAAACCAGTATAAACATTTTTATTGAAACAAATGAATGAAAAATGAATAGCATTCAGATGATAAAACCTAAAATGATACAGGACACTCTAAGACTAGAGTAGCAACACATAAGGACTTCCATACACAAAGCACACTTAGCAAGAGCATCTGAGTTTCTCTAGTATTGCTTTTGCTTTTTAGTTGTACATTCCATTTCGCCTATTGTAGTTGTGATTTTGACCTTCTGGTCATGTTAATGGGGATGTGGCTTCACATCTAAGCAAGGAAGATGCTTTTCAAGTTACTGGAAGAGAGCTGCCAACCATCTCCCACACGTAGGACCCTGTTTTTTCAACACCTTGTGGGTTACTAATTGGAGTTTGCATAATCTACTGCCAAATTGCAGGCATTCCTTTCAAATGAGTGGAATGCACTTCCTTCCCAGGGTCAATGAAAGGAGAAGGTCAGAGAGGGGAAAGGCAGCAAACAACCATCTAATTAATATAGAAGGAACTGAATTTCTGATTCTTTATTTTCTTCAGGAGAAACAAAAATGGAAATGCAATCCCCAAAATAAAAGTTTGTGTTTCATATTTCGATCCTTAAAAAACAGTGCAATTGTTGGCTGCATTCATCACATTCATCTACATAGCAAGGGAGAAACAATGAGGAAATACTTTAGAGTATGCTTTCTAACACTTCAAAAGCTGAGGAGCTAGAAGCTGTGAACAGCAAGGGCAAACCACCAGAGGGGGTGTCCCCTCAGTGTGAGCCATCTGCACACCATTTTGAAGGAGTATGAATGACTATGTGTATATATATGAATATGGACACGAGAAAAAGCACCAGTCAAATCCATGGTGCAATTCAAAGCTAATCAGTAATGAGGACACCCTCAGACAATGAATCCTAATGTTTTCTCCTCCACTTCAGTCCTTCAAATAAACTACAATTTAAAGCTGCCTCAGAAATGCAAGACTGGTCATTTTTTCTAAAATACTGATTATATAAGCTGGGTCCTGATGGCCTACACCAGTAATCCTAGCTACTCAGGAGACTGAGATCTGAGGATCCCTGTTCAAAGCCAGCCTGAGCAGGAAAGTCCTTGGGACTCTTATCTTCAATAAACCACTCAGCAAAAGCCAGGAGTAGTGCTGTGGCTCAAGTTGGTAGAGCACTAGCATTGATCAAAAGAAGATCAGAGACAAAAGCCCAGGCCCTGAGTTTAAGCCGCATGACCAGTTAAAAAAGAAAGAAAAAAAAAATATATTGATTGCATAAATGCTCAGAGCTTTGAAAATACTCAAAAGTAAAATTAGTAATATATTTCCTGTTATGAATGTTTTGAATTAGTATCTAGCTAGCTAAAATAAACTTAGTCTTTCTAATAGATCATTTATAGCAAATTGAGGAATTTAGTTCTATATCATAATTATAAAATATGAAAAATTATCTTTAATTTTGTTTGATGTCTCTTGATGTCTGAGGATTGGATCTAGGGTCTTGAACATCTACCACTCAGCTCATATCTCTGAACCTCATGTTATTTGTGTTTAATTACTGTGTTACAAATCACATTATCTTCATCAGGAAAGAAGTTAGAGGTGAAATACCTTGGGAAAACTATCACACACAAAAAGTAATACTTTTTAATGTCAAATAAAAATAAGGTGTTTAAAAGGAACATGTTAAAGAAACAGTATATTTTTTTCTGAGTCACTTTTAAGAGAAAAAAAATATTCAAACAGCAAATCTAAGCTCAAAGGTTCCTAACATTGAAGACTATTAAACTGATAAATATAAAAAATATGTAAATTCACCCATAAGTCAACTCTTTGTGAGCATATCGATTAAATTGCCAGGAAGTGACCTATCAACTTAATACAAACATTATGTTTTAAACAGTGCAAGCCTTAAAAAAAAAAAGAATCAAGATTTAAAGTGAATTTTAAGAAATAGCTAATTAAAACTCAAAAACAATCAAGAAAGATTGCTCCATTTAAATTCTCCTGAACTAGAATTGATTACAGGTAGTATGAAGGCAAATTATTTGTAATTTCATAATGGTATCAAGATCAATTATTAATCCATTCTGTTTGTTTTTATTTTTTATTATTCTATTTAAATATGTTTTTCCTTTAATGTCAAAGTGAAGTACAGAGAGGTTTCTGTTTGGTTTTAGACTTGTTTTTCTTTTGACATTTTTTTTATACTACTGAGGTTTGTACTTAGGGCCTTGTGCTTGCTAGGCAAATACTTGAGCCACACTTCCCAACCCTTTTAGCAGTTGTTTGAGTTATTATTCTGATAGGGTCTCACACTTTTACCTGGGCCAGTCTTGGAGAGTATCTGGAATTAAATCATGGCCTTCCATGCCTGGCTTGTTTTTTGTGGGGTGTTTTATTCTGGGGGGGGGAGCTTGTTTTTTGTGCTATGGTTGAATTCAGGGTCTCATGTTCTGACTTGGCTTTCTTGTTCATAGCTGGGGCTCTACCATTTGTACCACACCTCCAATCCATCATTTTGCTGGTGAACTGAGGGAGTCTCACAGACATTTCTGCTTAGGCTAGCTTCAAATCATAATCCTCTAAGTCTCAGCTCCCTAAATAAATAGGATTATGGGCTGTTCTTTGTGATAAGGTCTCACCAACTTTTTGCCTGGGCTGCTATTGAACCACAATCCCCCTATCTCCACCTCCTAATAAGCTTGTACTACTTTGGTTTAAAAGCTAAGTACTTGGTCTAGATAGGATAACACTTTAGACATTCATTTATGTATTAATTCACTCAGTTTAGAAAACTGAATTTTTTTGTTCTGCTTTAAACACACTGATCATTTAGGACTCCAATTTAATTTTTTAATTTGGAACAATACTGACTTTTATATCAGAATCAACCTAAATTCCTATAATGGACTCATTTCCTACATGATGATATTACTTGGGTACTGAAGGTTTGGATTCTAAGAACCTACGGTCAGTAGAAAACAAGCTCTTTGGGCTTACAGAGGAACCAAACTCAAACTCTTGCCCAAAATGAACAATTGGAATTCCTGTTGAGGTTTTCAAAAGTCTCCACCACCCCCTCAAGTGTCCTACTTTTCAAGCAGCTCAGCACTTCCAAACCAAGCCAGAACAAGGAACCCTGAGATCTTTGTGGTCGGCTGTTTCCCAAGTATTCCAAACCCACGCCTGGACCAAGAAGCTCCAGGAATCTCATCAGAAACCTTGACCCCAGGAGGTTTCTAGCTCGATGTCCAAACCAGAGAGGTTTGGACAAGATCGCCTGAACCTTCGACCCCCTCTTGACTTGCTTGTCAGGATTGCAGCTGTGGGCACTCACCTAGGAGTCTTGACTACTTTCTCTATAGTTGCATAGTTAAATGTGCCGTTGACACTGTCAGTCCCTGGGCCGGGAGCAGTCAAGATGGCTCAGTTTAAAAACCTAATAAATAGATTGAAAGTAACCACCGAAAACAAAATTACAGAGACTGCCTTGTAGCTCCGCTGCATAGTCTCTTCAGCCAACCTCAGCCTTCATCTCAGTGTTGCACAAAGTTCAGAATCATGAAGCATCAGAAAGCAGGACAGCATTTCCCTAACACACTCAATGCCCTAGGCTCCATCACAGAATGTAAACAAGTAAATAAACAATACAATAAACTTCAATTCCAATGTATTGGCAATTTTATTTTCAAAATACTCGAAAGAGGAATAGATTAGTGTAACTTCAGGTTCATGTTGCAGTAATGACAGAAACATCAAAAATATCGTATTTCTTTAGATCTCAATTTTTTCTCATAAGAAAAGAGCGATATTAAGAAATTATCACAGCTAGGTGCTGAGGTCTCCTAACTCCTCAGGAGGCTGAGCTTTGAGGATTGGCATTCAGATCCAGACGGGGCAGACAAAATCTCCAGACTCTTATCTACAATTAACTGATTAAAAGCCATAGCTGGAGGCATGGCTCAAGTGGTAGAGCATCCGCAGGAAAGAGGGGAGAGTGAGAAAAGTTAAGGCCCTGAGTTCAAGCCCAGTACTTGCACTCAGAGAGAGAGAGAGAGAGAAAGAGAGAGAGACAGGGAAGATGCCTATAACTGGGTATTCTTACAAAGTATGTAGCACAACAAGAACTAAATCCACTTTAGTTTTTTTTTTTCTTGGTTGCATTAATGCTTTTACTCAGTAAACAAGTATTTAATTGAGTATACATTATATGGCAGATTCTGTACTGTCTTGAATATACACTGGTATTGGTAAACACAACAAATATAGTACCTGCTCAGAGAGCATATAGGGGTGTGTGTGTGTGTGTGTGTGTGTGTGTGTGTGTGTGTGTGTGTGTGTAACCATGTAACCCTGGGGCCTGAACTCAGGGCCTGGGTGTTGTCCCTGAGCTTTTGTGCTCAAGGATAACATCAGAGAGGGTATAATTGTGATGAAGAAAATAGCAAGGAGAACAATAAAGGAACAGAGAAGGGAAACAAGAGTTTGAACTCACTCATAGATGTTAGGAAGAAACTGAATAGGATTCCAAGAGAGGAATCAACCATAGTGTTCACTGACTCTCTAGTCCTTGATTGAGTTTTAGAAAGGAATATGTCTTCTAAATATATATTTTACTTTAATCAGACTCAACTTAAGTCTCACAGCCTGCATTACCCTTTGAAAAGCATGTGGCCCTCGTGTAGGCCAGAGTATCTCAGACCTCTGCTGAATCGCTGGCAGCTTTTCTGGACATGGATGGCCCTGCTCACTTTCAACCTGTCATTGCATTTTCCTTTCCTGAGAAAGGTCGAGGGAGCGGTTTTGACAGAGTGATGCTGTTGATATTTAGAATCCTGACTTTCTTGACCCTTTGCTGTGGAGCTGAAGGCCAGCATGTATGAAGAAAGCCTGCCTCGTTGCCATGGTGGCTAATTTCTGACAACAGACGCAGGTCAGGTGTCTGTTTTGGGCCTCTCAGACTTGTCAGCAGCTCTCGATAAAGCAGGTCATCTAGCATTTATTGGCTCACCTGTACATTCTGGTTGGAACAGCTAAGAGCGACTCGTCGTGCCCTTTCTCTCTTTTGGAGAAACCCCAGGAAATGGTGCTGCTTGTGGCTGAGCTGCTCCAAGAACATGGCTGGTTATTCAATCTGTATGGCCTACTCTCGGCGTGAAAGTGTGTCGGTGACGATGAGATGGTTTTAAGCAGGTGCCGATCCAAATCACAGCCATGACTCCTGTACCACAAGATCACACTACTGGGGCCACATCCAAAGGCCTGCATGGGGATGATGTTAAAGAAAGAAAATATAACCCAATATACATGCATGAGAGACTTCATTTGTATACACAGTGACAGACAGGGCCTGAGTCACAGATACTAAAGATTCTCCCTTTTGTGTAAAGAATATGATTGAATTGATCGCGCAAAAGTTTTTTTTAAAAAACAAAGTTTTGAGTCACAAAATTAAGGGAATCTTTATTAGTTTTCAAGGGCTAGAATGACAAGATACCACAAAGCAGGCAGCTTCAACAATACTTCAATAATCACAGTTCTAGGGACTAAAAGTTCCAGGGCAAGGTGTCTGTAGTTTGTTTCATTCCGAGGCCTTGTCTGTAGAGCATCACAGCGCCCCCTCAAGGCCACTATGTGCTCAAATTTTCTCTCCTTAAAGACATGTTGGATTGGAGCCATACTGATGTCCTGCAGATTTTATTTTTGAAAGACCTTGTCCCCAACGAGGCTCTATTCTGCAGTGCTGATGTTTCACACTCAAAAATATAAATCATGTGGGAACGTAATTAAGCTTATAACAACATTTGTAACTACCTTTACTATAAATTGAGGATTCTATCTTTATTTATACACACACACACACACACACACACACACACGTCAATTTTTCAGAATAGAAGCATCCAAGGCTGATGATAATTGGTATTTTTTCACCTGAGATCTCAATATACTTTACAAAAACCTGTTATGGAAGTAAAATGCAAATGAGAAGTACAATTTCACTAAGCTCTCTATCTGAAGCAAAGTAATATATATTCCTCCCATTAGACCTAACTCCTTAGTAGAAAATTCATTCCTAACCCATTCCAATAAATTTAAAAAAAAATTATTTTTAAATGGGGGAAATCTAGATTCCTAGACTTATAAAAGATCATCTAGTTGTAACTCTAGTGAGGATTGTTCTAAAACAACATCACAAAATCTACTAACATTTTTAGGAATGAATTAAATCTTCAAGTCACAGGCTCACTATCTTTTTCTAACACTTTTTCCTCTCCCATGTGCTTCCTTGAACCCTGTCTAAAGCATATTTCAGACCCTTTTGAACTTGAATTCCTCCAAGTATTACAGGAAAAAGAATCACAAATTTTGCCTGATCTTCTCTGACAGCTAGAAGACTATCTAAATTCTTACTAATATACAAAGATTACAAGGTGTAAGGCCAATCCCTCCATCAGCTGTGGCTTCTCCCAGAAAAAAAAAATGTCTGTTGAGCTGTATTGTTGGGGATTCTGGATGACTTTTTTGTGTATGCATACTAAACAAGATGGTTTGCAGATGACACAATGAGTGTGACACACTCAAGGACACGGTGCTCCTTGTTCTCTGGGCCATTCTAACAGGGCTCAGCCCTGTTCTGTCTTTTCAGCTCAGCTGTCTGGAGCTTATGTGTTCAAATTTGCAATAGGGCTGCTTTTGCATCTAAAAACCTCATTTTGGGTGGGATATGGCTGCCTGTTACCCAGCATAGATTGTTTTTAATGTGAATCTTTTGGCTCGAGAACATCTTGTCTCTCTAATTGCCCATTCCCTATTATGCATTCCCTCTGTATGGTTCGCATCTTGTTAGAATGCTCCTGGAGCATGCTCCCTACCATGGAGAAGAATTCTCTGGGAGACATAACAGGTCCCCATAGAACGATGTCTCAAGAGGGGCATGACTGCTCAGAGCCAAGGAGATTAAACTCCTGCCCTACCTACATCACTCCTTTATCAAGGATTTCAATGAAGTGTCTTGTTTTCTATCTCAGCATCTGCATCTATGCATAGATGAAATTTTTTATCCTTAATTTTTAGAGGGCGGATAAATTCGGTATATCAAAAATACTTGTTTACCTTAAAAACCCAGGATAAGGAAGGTACCAATTCTTGTTGGAAAATGAGTAAACCCACAAGATCAAGGAATGACACAGGAGACATCAACAAATAAGAGATATATTTGGAGATGGAATGTGGGCAGGCAGGTTGTGACTGAGTTATATTTATTTCTTTGTCATACCATGGGGCCTGCACAAGGGGAAAACCTGGATAAAGGAAGTTGATTAGTGCCCAACTTTAGAAAATTTTAGGAATGGAAGGCAGCAAGGTACTGTTAAAGATGGGAAGCAAGGAAGGTTGAAGAAATTCCAGAAAGAAGAATTGGTTCCATGTCTAGTTAGATCCCAGGTCTCTTCTCTTGCCCCACACACCCAAGAAAATACCCTCTTTCATCTTGGAAGAAGACTGATTTTTGCCTTCTGAAGAGGAAATCACTGGGATGAACGCAACGTGTGTATATAAAGCAACAACACATGACCCCCAGAAGAAAAAAGAAAGACACTCCCTTGGTGATCACTAAACAAAAATGGGTAAATCCTTATCACTCTCTAATCACAGTGATGGTGGAATCAACCATATGGAATATGTCAATGTCTCTCAATCAGGAGATGAGGGGAGGAAAGGGAGATGAGGAGCACAAGGAAGACAGGGAAAAATAGAAAAATCTGACAATGGAGACAAAGGAGAATGACCAGGAAAACAGTAATACATAGCTACAGGAAGCAGGTCAATAAATAGAATGGACCTGCTAATAAAAATTTCAGACTTTTTGTGTTTGATAATATTACCATTTTTACCATTACTTCAGATACACAGAAGACCAGGTGAATAATAACATTTTGAAATAAAGAAGTGTTGTTCAAGAAAAAAACATGAACATAACACTTAGTAGGGCTGAACTATGAACTATTAAGACTATCATACTGCATGTGATTTAACCACCAATTTTTTTGGCATTTTTTTCCTTTATTGTCAAAGTGAAGTATAGAGGGGTTACAATTTCTTATGTAAGTCCGTGAGTACATTTCTTGTTCAACTTGTTGCCTCCTCCCTCATTTTCCCCCACCTCCCCCTTCCCCTTCCCCTCTCCTACCAAGAGTTGTGCAGTTGGTTTACATCAAATGGTTTCTAAATGTTGCTTTTTGAATGGTTTGTCTTTTTTTTTTTTGGCCAGTCCTGGGGCTTGGACTCAGGGCCTGAGCACTGTCCCTGGCTTCTTCTTGCTCAAGGCTAGCACTCTGCCACTTGAGCCACAGCGCCACTTCTGGCCATTTTCTGTATATGTGATGCTGGGGAATTGAACCCAGGGCTTCATGTATACAAGGCGAACACTCTTGCCACTAGGCCATATCTCCAGCCCTGAATGGTTTGTCTTTTTGTTCTTTGTCTCTCGATCCTTGTATTCCCTCTCCCTTCCCCAGTTCTACAACCCATATCAGACAATATCCATGGTACTCAGATGAGATACAGTGATAGCAGGAGTACAACCACAGGGAGGGAATACAAGAGAAACCAAAAAAAAGCTACAACTTCAAATGGCATGTTGAAAATAATTACAACAATGATATAATACTTGTTTCCATAACATGGAGTTCATTTCACTTAGCATCATCTTATGTGTTCATAAGGGCATAGCTATTGGGCTATTGTGATCTTCTGCCATGACTACTCCTAAACATGTACTAATTATTCCCTATGAGGGAAACCATACAGTCCATGCTTCTTTGGGTCTGGCTCACTTCACTTAGTATAATTTTTTCCAAGTCCTTCCATTTCCTTATGCATGGGGTTATGTCAATCTTTCTGATAGAGGTATAGAATTCCATTGTGTATATGTACCACATTTTCCCGATCCATTTGTCTACTGAGGGGCATCTGGGTTGGTCCCATATTTTAGCAATGACAAATTATGCTGCAATGAACATTGTTGTGCTGTTGGCTTTAGTGTGGTCTTGTTTGTAATCTTTTGGGTAGATGCCCAAAAGTGGGGCTGCTGGGCCATGGGGGAGCTCTGTTTAGCTTTCTGAGGAACCTCCATACCACTTTCCAGAGTTTAACCCCCAATTTTAATAATATTGAATTGCAAAGTGTGAGAGTAGGAAGAGACAAAAAGGAAGTATGTATAGAGTACAAATTCCTAATTATAAGTGTCTAAAATAGAAAATCAAAATATGGCAAGATAAATATATTACAAATATGAGGGTAATAAAAAAAACACCAAAAAAAAATCTGAGATTCTTGAATGTAATTTTCAGTGGAGAGTATGATCTGGGAGTGGGATGGCGTGGTTTAAGTAAACTTGCCTGGGGTGCATTTTAGTTATTATAGTAACCCTTATAATATTAGTTATTTAATTAACCTATGTTTGGTGTTACTTAGCTAAAACCCAAATCTCAAATATAAGGCTATCTAACTCATGTAAAGTACTTATTTAGCTTGTATTTGTATATTTTTTAAAATGCATTTTAATGAATTTTAAAAGCTTTGAGATCTTTCATATGGCAGAATTTTAGGCCAGACACCAATAGCTCACACCTGTAATCATAGCTACTTAAGAGACGGAAATGTGAGGATGGTGGTTCAAAGACAGCCCAAGGCAGGAAAGTCCATGAGACTCTTATCTCCAATAAACCCTAAAAACCTAGAAGTGGATCTGTGGCTCAACTGGTAGAGCACTAGCCTTGAGCATTAAAGCTCAGGCACTGTGTGTAAGCCCTGAGTTCAAATAGATGCCAGGACAAAAAGATCCAATTTTATAAAAGTAAATCTGGAAAGTTATTATGGAATTGTGTGAGAGTCCTACACTTAGATTTGTTCTGGAGGCTCCATCAGTCTAGATTTTATTATAACTTAAAGGTATGGCATATATTCTTTTGCTATTTGCTGAAAAGCTGAATTACTTGATAATGAACATGAATTTATTCAGCAGTCCGGGTTTCCATGATCATTGAGAGCCTATGGAGTCATCTATTGCTGATTCAAAGCTGGCCAGGCTTCCTGATTCTAATCTCATTCCAGGGTGAACTGAGGTCAGCCACGGGATGAGATGTTCAGCTCAGTTGAATGTGAGCTAGTGCCAAACTACATGTGAGCTGAGAGCTCTAGGGTGCCAGGTGATAAACTGAAGAAAGAAAGATCACATGAGACTGACATTTTAGCACTGGCACATGGTCCTCTTCTGCAGAAATACTGAGCAAAACATTGTAGGTCAGCTACAAAGAAAACACAGCTTTGTACCTTAAAAAAAAAAAAAAAAAAGACAGAATTCAAAGGACCAACCAACTCATCTGGAAAAATAAATTTTCTTATGCTGGTGAGGCCTGAGCTACATCCCACTTAAAAGGGGTATTTGATAAATAACTGTATTCTTGGAATGAATTTCCAACATTTATCTAAGACAAGTAATCCTTCTCAATACATCAGATTTAAGGAAAATAAAGAAGAGTGTTATCTGATGACTCTCATACAACCAGACACTGGCCTTGCCTACCTGCCCTGCAGTATCCATTTTAGTTCCCACCCAATTAATTTCCCAACACAACTCAGTAAGAAGATTGATAGGTGATGATACTACAAGGTTATCTTAGAAAACAAAAGTCAAAAAACTTAATATTCAAAACAATAAAATAAAATAAAGCCAATACATAAAGGAAACAAATAAGAAAAACTGCTTCACTTTTCTTTGGATTTTTGTTTTGTTTTGCAACAGGTCTGCACCTTTATGTGCAAAAAAAAAAAAAAACAACCCACAAACAAACAACCTTCCCCAACTTCATATATTCTTCTTTGGCCAGGTTAGAGTATATAGCAGCAGAATTTATGTTGAGGAAGTACATATACATTTGAATTAGTAATGTTGAAAGTATACTCTATAAAACAGCCTCATGTTTTTATCTATGTATATTTAATGCATAAAATTACATATATATAGAGAGAGTACAAAGTAGCCCTAATCTCATCATCCAGGGAAAAGTAATTTTAATACGTGCAATTTTATAATAACCAGGTCATACCCTTCATATTACTGTCTAATCTAGAGATCCAGAGTCTTTCAAATGATTAGATAAACTCCATCAACCATGGAAGTACTCTGACTTCATCAGGATTTTTTTTAATTCTGATTTAAAAACCATCTCTTTGTACACTTCAATCTGTTTTACACATTAAGACCTTATCTTCAAAACGGTGCTGCCTAATACAGTAGCCATTAGCCATATGTGCGTATCATAAGTTAAAATTAATGAGAGTCAGGTAAAATTAAAAACTCAGGTCCCGAATTTCTAGTTTAGGATCTCACAGGCTCGGTAGCTACCTGGAGCTCCAGTACTGGGCAACACAGCTGGACAATACAGCAAGTTGTATCATCCCAGAAAGTTCTATGGGATGAATCTGTGTTAGCCACTGAAAGGTATGACATTTCCTTTGCAGATCTGAATTTTCCAAGCACTTTGACTCTTAAACTTGCCAACATGATAGAGAGTTAAATCCCAACATTGGCAGCCAGAAGTCACAACTCAAAGCTCAGCTGTTTGGAGGAAGAAAGCCGAAAGGAAAGACTTCCCCATTGTTGAGGATGACTACTGGGAGAACATGGCTTCCTGCTCCACTGGAGATCAGATCTCCTTACCACTCTGTTCCTGGGGACATGGTGGCTCTGGCCCTCTGAGGAGTGTGAGAATTTAAGGGTAGGGCCTCTCAAGTAGATTGAGGTCCATCTTACATCACCATGGGAAAATCATGCCAAACGTCAGAATATAAATAAAGCAAGGACAATTAAAAGAGCAGCAAGGTCTGGGAACTGGATCCCAACCAACCACCCACCTGCACTTCCCCCAGATTTTAATGCTCTAACCATGAGGGGAAAGATGAAAAAAAAAAAAAAAAAAAACTCCATGTGTTCATTATCATGTTCAAGCTGAGCAAATATCTCTCCCCTTTTTAGGTCCTTGTGTCTCTAGAGAACATACCACAAAATTAAATTCCAGGCTTTTTCCATTCATTTGAAAAGATAATCTTCCATTTTCTTTCTTTTTTTTAGAATTTATGATCAGTTTGAATCAGCACCTAGAGTTACACGCTTCCAACATCACGTCTCCCCTCTTCACCCCCCACCCCCACATCTCTGCAAGCTCAAAGTTTGGCAAAGAGAACAAACATTCTCACAGAAGATTTTTTTAATCCTTCCTCCTTCCACTCGACTTTTAACTTCCTCAAAATTGGCCTTCAGGGCCTTCATTTCAACATGTCTTCCTCTCTTCTTAGTAGGAATATGGAGCTATGAGAAGAAATTAACAGAACAAAAAGAAAATTTCCATTTCTATGGGTTTTCAAATATGATTCCGTTTGAAGTCTGTAGGAAGTCATTTCTCATTGGTTGGGAACTGTCTTATCTCTCTGCCCAGGGGATTTTGTTCAGTGGGTACCCATTTGTCAAAGAGACCCATCCAACTCTATCCTCCAGTGCAGCCTGTGAAAGGACTAGCACCTTTATTTTTAATTTGTTCATTTCTTTGCTCAGTAAACATTTGTTGAGCAGCTGTCATGTACTAGGGGTGGCACTGAGTGCCTTCTTTACAAGCATTAATAAGAGATGGCTTCTGTCTGCTCAGTGGAGTGGCTCATGCCTATATTCCCATCACTCAGGAAACAAAGGCAGGACAATTATGAGTTCAAAACCAGGCTGGGCCACATAAGAAAATCTTGTCTAAAGATAAGCCAGGTAAGGAGATGAACATGAAGACAGGGCAGTGCACAGGGGAGAGGTACTCCTCTTTAAAATAAGTGAGGGGTATCTGGTCAGGAGAAGCTCTCTCTAGAGAAGTACTTGAACTTAGTCTCATAGTATATCCATGTAACTATAAAGTAGCCTCTTAGGGTGGATAAGAGAATTCCAGCATACCAAAGGGAGAGAATAGTGCAATGTTTGTTAGAGGAGCAAATAAACTGGTGGGGTTGGTGTGGCAGAGTGATAAACAACAGAGCTGGAGAATTAGGAAAGATAAGGTAAAGGGGGTCCTCTAGTTCATCCTCAAAATGAGATTGGGCCATGAAAGAAGTTTAAAGATGGAATGACAAGAGATCATTTGAGAGAGACTGATACAGAGAATGGATCAAAGAGGGACATACACAAAGCGACAGATATATCAAATAGATGGCCACGACCTTGTCTCAGAGGAGAAACTAATGCCTAAACTAATTGGAAGTCGAGAAAGTAAGAAATGAGGTGAATTCGAGAATAGTGAAAGATAAGGTTGGGTACCAGTAGCTCATACCTATAATCCTAACTACTCAAGGAACCGAGATCTGAGGATCACAGTTCCAAACCAGCCTGGACAGAAAATTCTTTGAAATTCTTCTCTCTGATTGATTATTAAAAAAAAAAAAAAAAAAAAAAAGCTGGAAATGGAGGTATGGCTCAAGTGATCGGTCACCAGCCTTGAGTGAAAAAGCCAACTGACAACTAGAGGCCCTAAATTCAAGCCCCAGTACCAACATTCACAAATACATATACATACACATATATGTAGCAAGAGGTAAATTTTTCACGATTTGATCACCAAATTGGTTAAGTGGAGGAATGAAAGTTTATTTTTAAAACAATTGAGGGATTAAAAAATAAAACTAATCTTTTAAGATTCATTTTCACTTTGAAGAAGAGGTGGGTTATTAAGTGAAATCTACTGTTCCCTCTCAAGTGTGCATCAACATTTTGGGGGTTACTACATATTAAACTCCCACATGCAAGGCTAGGTACTCTACCACCCTCAGTACTATACCCAGCCTTTTTTTATTTGAGTGTTTTTCAAGAAAGGATTTCATAAGCAGGCCACCCTTATGTCTTGATACTCCTATCTATCTCTCCTGAGTAGCTGGGAGTACATGCCTATGCCACTACTCCAGCCATCAACCCTTTCTATGTGGATCACAACTGATTCTCATTATTCAGGGAAGCTGTGACTCTCAGATTAGTATTCTATGTTCTAGATGTCAGTGACTGAAAACAAACAAACAAAATCTTAGCCATTATTTGCTAAGTAGAATATTTTGAATTCTGTCATCAATTAGTCAACAGTGTTTACCGAGACTATTCTGTGCTGAGCGTCCAAGTACAAAAAGAGATAAAACCTACATCCAAATTCTTTATAAGCCCATTTTCTTTTTGTGTTTTGAGTACTTACATATTCATTTGCCCCTTTGCTTACATCTATTTATTGGCATTCTGTATCATAGCAGCAATCCTCAAACTGTAGTATGAATAAGAATCATATGAAGAGCTAGTGAAGCTATAGCTTATAGGGCCTCCATGCAAGCATAGTCAATTCACTGTGTCTGG
Source organism: Perognathus longimembris pacificus (assembly GCF_023159225.1). Taxonomy (NCBI): domain Eukaryota; kingdom Metazoa; phylum Chordata; class Mammalia; order Rodentia; family Heteromyidae; genus Perognathus; species Perognathus longimembris. The sequence continues at coordinate 53,408,841 of NC_063169.1, forward strand.
AGAGCCTTGCACTTACATTTCTAGCAATCTCATGTGCTACCACAACATTGGTCTGAGAGCCGCACTCTGAGAACCATTACTTTAGAGAGTCAAGGTAACTGTGTGAAGCCATGTCAGGTTCCTTCCTGTGGTCCTGTATTATCCACAAAATGGAATTGACGTCAGTGGGAATTGCACAGGCACAGAGGTGCAATGCAGAGGCCTTAAGTGTTTATGCCCAGCCTCTTACCACCTAGTTCTTACCCACTGTTTTTCAGTTGCATTCCCCACTGGGCACTGCTGTTGCTATTTCCTCATAAGTTGCTGCAGTTACAGCTCCTGATGAGGTCAAACCGTCCCAGTTGGAAAGCCTTGAGAATGAGGAGCAAACACTCCTGTCTGAAACTTCTGTTGCTTTGCCTGAGCTCAAACATCAAAGATGAATCAACCTAATCATCTAGAAATGGTGGCAAGATCTCCCAAATACTAGCAAACAGTGGAAAGGCTGCTATGGTCAGTCATGCAGTTAGCTTGGACCACAATAAAGATAAATGGGTAAGAATCTACCTTACTAGATAACATTGTGAATTGAATGGCTTTGTCAATTGTTTGGGCTATGAATTTATTTTCTTGTGAATGGTTTTGAACCCTGGGTCTCTTGTAGATAGAACAAAAGCTTATGTGTTTAGTTAGAATATTCAAGAGTTTTTCCTGGCCTTTGCCTTCGGTTATGTGTTTTTCAACTTCATACATGAGATAAGCAAACAATTATTGAATTCTTCAAGTGAAAAGAGGGCAGTCAAACAGAATAATGAGAGAGCAATGAGAGTGGAAAAGGGAGATACATTTTTAAAGTATTTGTAAAATAAATACTTTATTTGTAAAATAAAAGACTAGGTTTCTCAAAAAGAGACTGTGAAAGAAGAAGGGATAGTGAGACTAACTCAAGTTTACACCTTTTTTGAGTAGGAGATGGCATTAATAGCAGAAATATAGAGATTGTGCTTAGAAGACTGGGTTGGTTTTTTTGTTGTTTGTTTTTTGATTGGGTTGTTTTAAAAATCCATGTCATAGTGGGATAAGCAAGTGTGTCTGGAAATATTTGGAAATCCAGGGCTGGAGTCTAGGCGAGAATAGAGGCTTGGGAGATTGTGTTGAGAAACCCATACTTATCACTTCGAGTTGGTAATTAAGGCCTTATTAGTGGTGCGCTCACAGAGACAAGATCGAGGGGAGTACAGTTGGAGAAGTGGGGTATGATCTCTAGTTTTCCCTTCCACAAGGGTTCCAATCAAGTTCTTCTTGGAGTTGGTATCTTTGTTTATTTTCAGTTTCATGTTTCAGCTAAGATGTAACTGGTATTCCTGGAATATCATATAGAGCAGACAAGAGAAATTCCCCAAGTGCCTTAGCATGTGCTGCTCATGGCTTGCATGTAGGCCCACCTGTGTAGAAAAACCGGCTTTATTCCATGTGTTAAAGGTTGAATTGGGGGCATTTTCAGTTCTCAGAAAGGCATAATAGAGGCAGTCTTAAATGGCATACTAACTACCATTAAATGTCTGTAGCTTTTCTCCCTTTTTTCCATATCATGCATGCCATGTGATACTGATGTGGGGATACTTTCCAGCCACATTTGAAAGCCTCCCCTGAAGTTGCAAACCCAATGGTTTGGAAGAGATATTTCAAATAACTCAAAATATACAGTGTAAACAAACTGGCCTTTTAGTATGAAGTGTACTAAATTGAAGAAACCAGATGCTTTGGTTGGCTTGGAACAGCCTGATTATGATTGGCTCTCTTTCACTAGCTAACCATTTTCCTTAGGGCCTCCTCACCTCCTCTCTTTTCTCCCTCCTTGCCCTTTCCCTCTCTTTTTCTTTCTCCTCCCCCATCCATTTTCTTTTCTTTCTCAGAAAGCAACAAACTCATCAGATACAGCAGACACCTCCTCCTGATTATTAACAACCAGTGGCTTCTGAAAATAGCATTGTTGTTGATTTACATTGCTGTCTATCCTTGCAGAAATTTGCTTACTAGAGACCTGATATAAGAACTCTGATCGTAAGTCAAAGTGTGAGGGACTTTCTATGTAAAATAGGGTTTGACCTAGAAATTAAACTACCAATATCCCTCTTCCAGGGCCACCAAGACATTTTATAAGGTCTCTAGAAAATAATTTCTATGCATACATCTCCAATTTATTTGCCCATATGAAAATCAAGGAGCTTCACAGTGCTGCTCTGAAGTCCAAACCCAAATGCTCAATTTATTAAAAGTTAGATGAACTTCCATGCAGACTAATGGCTTTCTCTGACCCAGAAACTTGTACTGGAAACTTCTGTGCCATCTCAAATCAACTGAGTCCTTAGTCTATTACCAGTTCCTGTGGAATGAAATCCACTTTGACCTGAAAACAGGAACATAGTTCCAGCTTGAGTTCTAGGGACAGAATCTATAACAATGGAAGAAAAAGAAGGGAAGGAGGGCAGGGAAAACTGGACAGAAAGATTCCCCATAACCAAATAGCAGCAAAAATAGACCATACTGAGGCATCAGTGATTTATATGCCACATTGGGGTAAATTTCATATTTCTGAAGTTCAAGATTTCATTAGTAGTCTCTGCCACAGGACTGATGATAGCTTACTTAGCTAAGAGAGGTTATCATGAAACATACCTATAGTGGTCTATTATATGTATTACATCTTTTGTATTAAAAGGAAGTTCCAGAACCATCTCATGCTGTGGAATTCTAATATCTTTTAGCTAGACAAAGGAACCTTCTCTAATGCCAGAACATCTAAAGTGAACATCTTTTTTCTCCATTGAGGGAGAAATGTTTATTGTGTCTTGGTGAAGTAGGCAAATGAGTAAAACTCATTCCAGATAATTTAAGGGGATAAAATTCACTTTAAATGTCAAGGTAGAAAAGGAAAAAAAAAAAAAACACTCCAAGAATCCTCCATAGCTTCCCTTGGTCTCGAAATTATTCATCACCACCTCCTTTCCTCTTTACCTCTCATCTTCCTCCTGGGTCTCAGCTCCCATCAGACGGCTGGCTCCCGTAGCTTCGTTCGGGTACTTCCAGAGTTCCAGTGTGATATGATGGGCACATCCCGGAGATGAATGCTCACCCTGATTAAGTGTGACAATAACTCTTTGCAAAGTATTGTATTAAGCACATTTGAGAGGTCTAAACTTGGTAACTGATGCACCCGAGATACCAAATATTTTTATTGGCCAGCATTTAATTTCAGAGTCTGACAGCACATGCCAAGTCTGCTGCAGTGGAGCAGAAAAATCAGCCTACCACTCTTGCTGCCACACCATTCCCTTCCCACTTACTGGGCAAATGGGAATTAGGATACTTGATCGAAACTACACATAGACAATGATTCAAGAGATTCTTTTTGATGTCTTGGCTTTGCACACATAAGGCATGTCTGAGTGTTGCATAAATGAAAATGTTGAATTGATAGAGCTTTGCACAACTCATTAAAGATAGTCTTAAAAAATCAAAAATGAAAACTTCTATGTCTGGTAATCCTGTTTGTCTTGCTTTTGAAACTGATGGGATGGCTGAGTGTTCAGAGAAACGGCTCCATGTCTGGCTGACTTGTGGCTAACAGAATTGGATAACTTCCCCAGGCAGATAGGAAAGCTTTGACTTTCATTGGCCAGAGAGACGCTGGCTTCTATCCAGGGGATACAGCATTGCACCAAAAGGAAAAAAAAGGGTGGATGTAAAGTGTGGGGAAAACTTGTCAGTAAGAGGAATTGAGCTGCTCAGTCCTTCCGCCGCACGGCTCCACTTCCAATCCCCAGAAGTAGACACTAGGTGTCCTATTAGCTGTGTGTCTTGGTTCCTTCTTTAATCTCTGTCATCTTAGTACTTGCATTCACTGGAGAACAAAGACGAGAATGTGTCTGAGTTGTGAGACCAACACTGAAGACTCAAGCCATATTTTGTAATTCAGGACAGCTTTGGTGATTATTTAGCTCAGAACTTTATGAGGTTTTTGGATTACTCATCCTCAGAATGTTTGCCCACTGGACTCTTACCATTGAGCTTTATCAACCAAGTTTTACAATTTCATGTCAGATTGTGATCACTTCTTCTTTTCTTAACTATTTGTAACCTTTCCCTAACAGATAGTTATTCTGCAGTCATTTCTAGTAGATTCCATCAAAATGCTTCTTCCTCCGAGGTGAACGCTCCACATTAATTTGCTTGCTGTATTTGGATTGCCTCCCTGAATATCGCAATATAACTCGTGTATGTAGAGAGCGTTTGAGCAGAATGATGTGGACCTTTTATTTGTATCTTCCCTCAGGTCTCATATTCTTTTTGAGTTCTAGTATGAAGCTATTCATATTTTCAGTGTTCTAGTGCTTTTCTTAATAGCTTTACAATATTTCTTTATACCATCTGCCTTTATTCCTTTAACCCCCTACCTCTATGCTTTGGTCCCAAATGGAAAATTTCCATAAAGGAACATGTCCCATCTTTTCTCCACCAACATGTCCATAGCAACTTGACAGCCACCTGAATCTTCATGTGCATTTCATCCTAGGGTGATTTAGGCACATCTCCTTTGCCTTGGGGCTAAAGATGCACATATTTAACTCAGGATAAAATATGAAATGGAAAGTTCTCTTCTTAGAGACTTGGCAACAACTTGAAAATGTCAGCAACTAAAGCCATGCGGGTTCAGTGCCAAGGTGGATGGAGCAGCTGCTTTGGAGGATATTGAAAAGCCAGCTGTTATTCCCATTGGCACAAGAAGGTGCCAATCACCACCCACGCCGTAGGAGGTGTATGCCAGAGTCTGAGGCAAGAGTATCTTCACATACCCACTAGAAAAGACCCTTGTTTCCATGTGTCAAAATTATATCTGCAATTATTTATTTACCCTTTTCTCTTTAGCCACTCGTTTTTCCCTTCAGAGTTCGGAATGATAAAAGAAGTTGGAAAAGACATACCTTTCTCTTTCATTTTACATTTTTATAAGAGCTAAATTTTATTATTTAAGCATTGTTTATGGCATGAGTACTTTATATCAAATAATGGTGGACATAAATATAAATAAATGGTGACTAATTGGCCATTCAATATGGGCTAATTGATTTCCCATTCCCCTTTATCTGGAGCCAGAAATTGTGCTAAGCAAAAAAAAAATTGTTCTTAAGAATGTCCCAAAGAATGTTGCTTCCAAACACAGAGAGAATAAAACTAATTTTGTTTATCATAAGAGGAACAAGAGACATTTTCCCTCATAATCTATTCTAACTTGGAATTTTAAGTTCATGCCCTAAAAATGAGGCTTCATTGCCTCTCCTGTGGCTTTATGTATGTTGTTTGTTTGCATTTAACCTAAAACTATTAAGCTAAACAAGCAATCCAGAAGCAAGAGCTCATGTCTCCCTTTGCAATATGTCTATGGTTTGCAATGCTCCCTAAAAAACAGCTTAGTCTTGTCCAGAAATTGAAGATGAGCACTCTCCATACACCCAACTTGAGGACAGTTTCATCAGATGCTTACATAGTGACCATAGCCCAGTGGAGTTATGTAGAAAAACAGTTGCATTCTGCAATTGAAATTGGGAAACTTTCTATTAAAACTATCCCAGAAGTAAGCAGATAACTAAGCAGAACACAATTCTGGTTTTCATAGCTTCAACCAGTGAACACCAATGAAAGAAAACTTTCTCTCTAAATCACACAAGAAATAGTGGACAATTGGTGGCCATTCTCTATAGACATCTATCCCACTGCTAGAACATGAGCATCCCTGACCAAAGTTTAAAGTCACGCTGAGGTTTTTTTTGTTGGTTTTTTTTTTTTTGGGGGGGGGTGGCGGTGGTCAAGGACAGCTTCAAAGCAGGTTGCTACCGTGCATTCCCGAAAATGGGACAGAATGGAGATGGGAGCAAGTGGAGATCAGCATAATCAAGGCTCAGTACCAGTAATAAAGATCCAATTCATCTCCGGTTACAGATTGCCACGTGTTGTTATAGTGGAGGAGAGAGGGAGGGGCTAGGCCTCCGCAGTGTGGCAGGGAAGCAATGCACCCTCCTTTAGAGGGATATTATACAGCAACTTCTGCAAAGCAGCAGTAGTTAGTTCAAAAATGCACAAGCACTAGCTGTGGGTATGCTTTATGTGTTATGCTGTGCAGAATGCCCCAGCTCTGGAAAGGGGACAGGTAAGCAAGCAAGGAAGAAAAAGCAAGGACCCATTACAAGTTGTCAAAGTATAGAGCACAATATCATCACAAATGTCCTAAGAGTGAGATTATAGTCAGCTGGACTAAAGACTATGTGTTATATGACTGAATATAGGATAGGGAAAGGACAGAAAGCAGCATAGTGGTTGCTTACGGCTGGGGACCATAGGCTAGAGGGATAAAATGGTAACAACCACAGGTTACAGTTTCTTCTTCAGGTGATGAAAATGTTATAAATTGACCATGATGATGGTTGCACATGTCTGTGGTGATACTAAAAGCCATTGAATTGTACTCTTTAAATGGGTGACTTGTGTAAGTATGTAAATTATATGCCAATAAAACTGTCATTTTAAAAAATGTGAGGTAATAAAATTTGGAGTGTGAGTAAGAAAGCCAGCTAAAAGGAAGGAGCAATAAATACTTGAGGAATGGATCTTCTTCCTTAGGCCCCTACCCCAGCATGTACTCTCTCAACACCTACCCACAGGAAACAAAACAAACTGTAAAACGTCCCAACTCGCTAGGAAACCCAATGTAAGTGCTTGAAAGAACACAGGTGCCTCATTTTCTACCACATTCGAAGCCCACTTAGACCTGATGGCGTCTCAGCCCTAGGAGAATTGTGAGCTTGTGAATTATTGTCTAGCTACCTTTCCAGACAAAAGGACTTTAGCTTACCTCCGCACAAACCTTTGGGGAAAAAAAAGGTAGACACCTAAGTTCTCAGAGGCTCTCTCATAAATAACAAAAAAGATTGGCACGAGGTAGCTCTTACCAGAGACGAGAGCGTTTACAAAGTTCTTCTGTTTGAATTTATTTCAAGCAGTCAATAAATAAATGGTCCTATGCTATTAAAAATCGGCAAAGAAAGGAGTACAAACAAGCCCTCTACCTCCTATGAAAAAAATGGACCATTGGTTCATTTTCCCAGCTCCCTTCTCAGAGAAAGATGTGATTGTTCATTTGATGAGCCTGGTACCCAGTGTATTTTCTTTGGGGCCATCTTTTGAATATTATTTTTACATAAAGCCAAGTAAATGAATGGGGATGTTAAAAACATAATCAGAATGTTATATTGACACTGTTGTAGATTTTTCCAAATGCTGAAAAACAAGAAGCGAATGCAAATGAGTTTTCCAAAGTGAACATTTTATGCATCTGTATATAAGGCATATTCCCAAGTGTTTCCACTTGGGTAAAATGGCATAATACTTGTTATTTCAAATTTATGACATATATTTATTACATTTATGCAGAACCCTTACCCACAAGGACTTCCATTATAAGCACTGGGTGTTTTCTTTCTTTTCATTTCTTTCTCTTTCTCTCTTGTTTTCTATCTCTAGCACTCGGAAAAGGCACTTCTAGCTATTTGTTGGAGCTATAAATATTCTGTTCCACCATAGGCATAAGACCCCCCCACCCCAAAAGTCTTCCCAAGCTATCCATTTTGATGATATAGAAAGTGATTTGCTAAGGATGAAGCTTGGTGGTAAATAGAGCACTTACCTAGAAAGCCCTGGGTTCAATTCTCAGCACTGCTGATTTTTTTTTAAATATAAAACCTTTTTTCCAAGTAACTGCATAGGCCTTCTGAGATATTGCAAAAAAAAAAAAACGGAAGGAGATGTTTTTTGTTATTATCTTTAAGTAGTTGCACAAACAGGTTTGAATGCAACAAATCACTATATGAATATAATGTACCTTGGTTAATGTCATCCCTTCCATCATTGTCAAGATCTTTTTTAAACTGAGTTAAAAAGTCTCAGATTAATATCAACCTTGAATGATCCAGAACTGACTGTCCATGAGAACTACAGCCAGGGATGGTATCTTCCAGTGGGGAGGGTTAACTGAAATCCCTTCATATGCACCTAAGAAAGGCTGGGTTACCAGGCACCACACCTATAACCCTAGCTACTCAGGAGACTAAGATCTGAGGCTTGTAGTTCAAAGCCAGCCCAGGCAGAAAAGTCCCTGTGAGACGCTTATCTTCAATTAACTACCAGAAAACTGGATAGAGCTGTGGCTCAAAGTGGTAGAGTGCAAGCTTTGAGCAAAAGAGCTCAGAGACAGCACCCAGATCCTGGGTTCAAGCCCCAAAGCCGATAAAAGAAAAAAAGAAAGGCTGGATATTATGTGCAACATCAAACTTCAAGGGGGAAAGCTATGTCAAAAGTTCTAAAACTGCCCAAAAAGAAGCAAATAAAGTTGGTAATGAGTGCTAAAGGTATGCTGCAAGTCTGAAGTTCCTCAGTTAGGAATCTGAAGAATTTGTACTTTCACTTGAGGGGATTGTGGCCTTCGGAGATGCTATCCTGATAAAGTCAGGCTTTGTGTTACCTGGTTTTTCCCTTAGAATTTGAGTTGCAACTCCTTTACAGTAAATTATATGGTGTATATCTTACTATGTCATTAATCTTGTCGACAAATCCTTTTGAACGAGAGTACATTTTAGTTAGTTATAGTTTGGTTTTGAGTATGAGAACTAACTTGTTCCATCCCATTTTTAAAAGTGTGTCAGTTCCCCTCTCCATCTCAACCAGACATGGAAAGCCCTGGTCTTAGCTCAACAACTGAATCTTTACTTACAGGGTAAGAGCATTTCTTGTACCACAGGCTACTTAACCTTCCTGTTTCTGTCTCCTATTCCTCTACCCACAAATTCCCTCTTGACAAACAATCCACTCCTCTGCCAACTTCTATGTTTGCTGTTCTGGTTCTTCTTTTTCCCACCCATGAGAAGTTAATAGTCTCACTTTTCATCACCTCTTCCTTTTCAAAAGGGTCTGCAGCTCATGTGGTGCCACAAAGCTTCTCCTAAAGCACCTGAGCAGTGAGAAGCCATTCCCCACAGCATGCCCCAGTCCCAACAGACACCATGCACAAAGGCCCAAAGACCACATGTTATAAATATTTACCTTCTGTGCTGTGTGCTTCTACCTTCTGTGCTGTTATTACCTCTCCAGACACCAGAGCATGTCCTTCGATCTTTGTGTACAGTTACAAAGTGGGATAATACCATGGTAGCTCTCAGTAATGTCTCCTCAGTGAAGTCACAGGGGCAGTTGTAAAAAGAGGCCCAGATTCATGCCAGATCAATTAAATCAGAATATCTGATTGAAAACAACTGTTGTAAGACAGGTATGGCCTCCCAGGCCTGTAATCCAGCTATAAACTCAGATGGCAGAGGCAAGAGAATCACAAGTCCCAGGACAGCCCATGCAAAGTTAGCCAGGACCTGTCTAACAAAACTATGTATTTTCTATCCAAACTTGCTGAATTTGTTTATTCATCCTAATCGTTTTACTCTGGGATTTTCTCTATATAAGATCACAACATCTGTATCAGTGCCAGTTTGACTTCTTCCTTTCCAATTTGGATGATTTGTATTTCTTCCTCTTGCCTAATTTCTCTGGTTAGGGCTTCCAAAACTGTGTTGAATAAAAGTGATGGAGTGGCCATCTTTGTCTTGGTCCAGACTTTTGAGAGGAAGCTTTCCCATTCTTTGATGGGTCCCTTCTCCTTCTCCTTCTCACCAGAAGTTTCTGTGACACCCACCCAAGCTTCCCAACAACTGTTGATGAGGACTGTTTCTGAACATTCATTCTATGGTTATGAGAAGTAGTCTAATAAACCAAATACATGATAAGCTATGCTTTGAGAGTTGTTTCCAGACAATGTTCTACTAATTATGCACATCAGTTTCACAGTCAATATACTCTGCATGGATGTCCAGTGTGATGAAATACTATAAACTCTCAGAGTGGCCAAGCAAACCTAGGGCAGTCACTATCCCAGCTCAAAAGACCCTGGACATGAGCAAGCAGATACATTTAACTTGGTGAGGAAGCAAATGGTGTGTGTATGTGTGTGTGTGTGTGTGTGTGTGTGTGCACATGAGCACACATGTGTGCACGCACACATGCTAGAGAGCACAAAAGCAGAGAAGCCCTTGAGAGATATGGTAGGCTTTGAGTATCTGAAATGAAAAGTTATATGGTATACCAAACATGTGCTTACAAAAAGTATGTACTGCACATATATCCATCTAACAATTATACATATGAAAGCAAAGCCATAAGGATCAGCATATCTGATATGAAAAACTAACCAGTTAGTAGCAAAAGAAATTATCCCTCTGACCTTGCCTCATCATATCTTAAAAACCATTATCACTATATTGTTCATGGTGATAGTAATCTCTAATATAATCATGCATGAGTACAATAGACTTAAAATTGGTACTCAGTGAGTACTGATTAAGAATAAGTAATATTGTTTACTTATAATTTCCAAAATAATTGTTTCAATATATTTAGAACCAGTTTTCAGATATAGTCCTCAAATGTAAACAGAATAAAATTGAGTAATTGAATTTGGACCTGAAGAGCTACAGGGTCATTCTTCACAGAGGGCAAAATAATGCCATTCAGCTGCCAGAAAAGAGAATTCCAAAAAATGAGATACATATGTACATTCATTAGTACAGATTTGAAAATACAATAAGGCTTGATGAGGACAGAAAACTCTAAAAGACAATTTTATGGTGACAGGGAATCATTTGGTTAATTCAAGCATTGCTTGTACAATTTGTATTTGCTACATGCTAATGAATTGATAGGCAACTTGTGTGAACAAAGAAGACCTAGGGCTGTGTCAAAATCTACTTTCTGCCTAATCTGTGTAACCAAAAGAACATCTTAGTGGTTTAGCACCCTCTGTCAGACAGGTACACACACACACACACACACACACACACACACACACACACACACACCTCAAGAGAGCATCTCACCACTAAGTGAGGAAACCACCTCTGAGACAGGGAACAGAGAGAGAAGGGGGAGGGGAGGAGTATCATAGTAACCAGCATACATGCTGACTGACCATACCTACCATTAAACAGAATAGGAAATGCAAGACAGGACATGAGCTATAGGAAAAGATGTCATCATCCTTTGGGGATCAGCTAAACGTATGAAGCATCGTGAGGATCCATTCTCAACAAATCAGCTAGTTTAATCCTTTAAAAAAATTTTATTCAGGGGCTGGGGATATAGCCTAGTGGCAAGAGTGCCTGCCTCGGATACACGAGGCCCTAGGTTCGATTCCCCAGCACCACATATACAGAAAACGGCCAGAAGCGGCGCTGTGGCTTAAGTGGCGGAGTGCTAGCCTTGAGCGGGAAGAAGCCAGGGACAGTGCTCAGGCCCTGAGTCCAAGGCCCAGGACTGGCCAAAAAAAAAAAAAAAAATTTTATTCAGATTGTGTCACTGTCATTCGATATGTTATTGTGTCTTCCTGATTCACATTGAATCCCTTCTGTCTTAGTTCTTCCAGGCTACTATAATAAGGTACCTCAGGGTAATAACAGAGTTCATAGAAATGTGTAGCTAGTAGTTTTGGAGTCCAGGAAGCTAAAAAAATCAGTAGATTCCTTTGCTGGTAAAAGCTTTCTCCTGTCTCCTAGATAGCCCCTTCTATGTGTTCTCACAAGGCAACTCCCCTCCATGTCCTTTAGAAGGGCTCTACTCCCATCAGTGAGGGCTCTTCCCTCTTCCCATAGCACTTGCACTACTTCCTGACAGAAGGGAGTTTACTTAGTGATTTTGTTTATTCTGTGTTTTCCCCTGGACTCCTATATCTCAGCCTCACAATGGCAGACACATTTTTCATGTTTTATTGGCTCTCAGAGCCCAGAACAAGGTCTGGCACATAGGAAACAATCAAAACCATATTGTAGGAATAAACAAATGCACCTACAATTGGACTGCAACCAAAACAAACAGGTTAAACCAGAGGGACAGACTCAAGTCACACAAGATAAGGATAATAAAGTGATAGTGCAAGAGAAATTGCCAGGTACTGGTGGCTCACGCCTGTAATCCTATCTACTCAGGAGGCTGAGACCTGAGGATCATGGTTCTAAGATAGCCTGAGTAAGGAAAGCCTGGAATTATAGCTCAAATTGTAGAAGTGGAATTGTAGCTCAAGTGATAAAGCACTAGCCTTCAGCAAAGAAGCTCAGAGACACCACTCAGGCCCTGAGTTCAAGCTCAAGGACTGAAACCAAACAAAAAGAGAGAGAGAAAATAATCTAGTGCATTACTAACCTCCTTCCAGTGCTAAGATTCTGATCCAAGCACCATATAGACATCCACATCTCACACACACACACACACACTCACACACACACACACACACACACACACACACACACACTCAGTGAAGTATATACCTTATTTACTTATCATCCCCCAACCACCTCAGAAGATACTTAGAAAATATGTTCAATGGACAAACACGTTTGAGAAATGCTGGTTGATTTCTCCCACCTGGATATTCACAGTGCACATTAGTATATGAAGCGTTTGAGAAATCCTGCTACTAAAAGAAGAGATATTTTGTTAACCTCTATGTTTCAACTGCACTAGATTATAATAGCCCCTAAGTCACATAATGTTTAATTGTATTTCAAAGACTAATGTTCCTTCCGTTGATCCTACTTTAATTAGCGCTGACCTAGATTTTTATAGAAATATCAATAGTAATATTATTTACATAATGCAGAAAGCACAGTAAGATGATATAAAATTTATATAATATTAGTATGCTCAATATTTGTACAGCAATATCAACAAGATCATTTTTTCTGGTCATAAAGAATAACTTTATTTTGCAAACAACATGCTAATGAAAAATGTTCTATTTTTCTGATTGCAAACACTGCAGATAAGCTGTCCCAAAAGTAAAGTAGCTCTGACTTCATCTTCTAAGATGGCCCCTTCTATATGGCCTCAGTGTGCAAGAGGCAAGGCAACCCTTTCCATGTCCTTTAGAAGGGCTCTACTTCCATCAGTGAGGGCTCTGCCCTCTTCCCATAGCACTTACACTACTTCCTGACAGAAGGTAGTTCGCTTTGTGATTTTGTCATAGAGGTTAATTTTGTTGTTGCTTGCTTTTCTATATAGTCACATGTCACAGCTCATCCACTGTTTGCTGCAGCATGTGCAAAGGCCCCTTACCTGGAATCAGGAGGTCAAAGGTCAGGCATCTGATTTCTTTCATAGTCGGGTTGGAAAAAAAAAATCTTAAACCATCCTGACAGCAATTCTCAACAAGATTCTACAGTTAGGAGCCAGGGCCTAAAGTGCCTGCTTCTCCTCATAGCTCCACAGTGTGGATACCATTTTGAAGTCAGGGCCTGATCTGGCATTCAGAAGCCAGCCTGGACTTCATGGTGGTTATGTCTTCTCTAGTTCGATCTATACCATGCTCAGGTTGCCCTAAGTATGCGAGTTGGCACTGAAAATAGAGAGAAATTGTTTCACATGAGAAGCATCACAGGTTTAACATGATGGTTCTAGAATGTTCTGGAAACTTCTTGGCATCCATCTTGGTTTCTTCCTCAGAGCTTTCTATGTGAACCAGGCTCAGGCATATGATCTCTGGGTACCCTTACATTCTGCACTGGATCCTCATGCAGGCTCCTTACCCAAAACTACGTGACAACCCCAAGAATTTTCCTACTACTAAGATTGTACTTAAAAATGATTTGCAAAAGAAACCCATATGATTTCATTTGATTCATTCCTTCTGTGAGTAACTTGATAATAGCATTCCTATTACACAAAACAGAAGATGTAATGAAGTGCAGAATGGGTAAGGTCACAGAGATAATAAACAGCTTTCACTTCTTTCCTTTGTAAAATGGTTTTAATTACTACAGAATACATCCTGGCTTTTATAATACAATACATCCTGGCTTTTACTTCCTCCCAGGACATAAGTGAACAGGGATGGTGTCACATTAATTACCACCACACATCACCTTGGTTTCAAATCTGACTTACATCCTAATATGTTGTCTGGTTAAAGTAACCTAACAACTCAGTCTCAGTAGGACTTGACGGGACCTGGGCATTGTGCCTGAGTGCTTTTCTCAAAGCTAGTGCTTCACCATCTTGAGCCACAGTGCCACTTCTGATTTTCTGGTGATTTGTTGAAGAGTCTCAGGACTTTCCTTCCCTGTTCTGGCTTTGGATTGCAACCCTCAAATCTCAGCCTCCTGAGTAGCTAGGATTATAGAGACAAGCCACCAGCACTCCGCTTAGTTACTATTTTTAATAACAATATAATTTATTCTATAATGTGGCTATACTACAGTAGATTCAACTACTTCTCTACCAAGTCCAGCTTTGGTCATCTGTTTCCTTTCTGAAAAACAAACAGAAAAATGACCACCACTTGGAGCTTAAGAAAACCCCAATGCCATGTTGGCACAGATACTGGAATAAAGGACTCCCAGGTATTTCTTGGTACTGAACAGGCTGTAGCCACAAGTCTGATGGCCTTGTGGTCCTTCTGAGGCCAGCAGATTAGGTGAAATCTGACCAGAGCATCTCGTGGGACTTAGAGTATTTCCTATCCATGATCAGCAACATCTTTTTCTTGCAGTATTTTGGCAAGTTTGTTCTTGTTCCCAGCCAGAATCAGGAAGTTCAGAAGCACATGAAAACAAACAATATGTTTAAAATGCTTCTCTCCAATTATCCAAAAAATAAAAAACAAGAAATTACTCCATAATGTTGGAATTCGGTTGGTATTATATCTTACTATGTACAATATTTGTTCTCATTAATAGGCCCATCTTTTCCTTCTTAAAGAAGGCTTCTTGTGGGAGGGATTTCCTTTAGCCATTTTTTCCCTTGAAGTATATTTAAGAATGAGAAGTGGCTGGACAGGTAATCACTACATTTTACAAAAATTCACAGACATTTCATGACCTGGACTGTTCTGTTCTCAAGGCAATTTTCAAATTATATTTTATTATTCCAAAGCATTACTGCAATTCTTAAAGTCAGAACAATATTTTTCCTAAAAAGAAATCCCTTCATCTCAATCATAATAGTTGGACCAATTGCAAGCAAATATTACCAGGGGGTGTATTTGAAATTGTACTTGTCACTTAAGATCTACTTATCATTCAAGTTCTACATATCAGCTATGTGTGATAACAATGACAACAACAACAAAAAAAAAACAACTCCCAATTCCTTCATTCTATGTGATTATCAAAGGGCTCTGCTTTTCTCTCACACCCTGGTCACTCACCTAAACCTACTGGACCCTTCAATCATTACTTCTCCTGCCCTCAGTAATATCTACCAGGAAACCATTTCTCTCTTGTAGGTTTTGCTTCTGTGACACACAAGCTCTGCTCTTCCTCTCACTACCACCTTGATAGCCTCTTCCTCCTCCAGGGGGACAATATGTGTTACTGTTACTTAAGGCTAGATGCTAATCCCTATTCACTTCTTCCCTGAATAAATTCATCTAGGGCCACAGCTTTCTTTAATTACATATATATATAGATATATATAGATATATAGATATATCCATCTCAAACATTTACTCCCTCATATCCAAATATCCCTCCACCCACAAGACATTTTGCTTTGATGTCTCTATAACAGACTCAATGTGGCCAAAGTTGAGGGCATAAACACCTTCCCCCAATCTAGATCCCTCTAGAATTGTCATCCAATGATGCAAACTAGAAATTAAATAACTACCCTTGATATTTTCCTCTCCCTCACTATATCATGACAATCTATTCATTTCTTTCCGCCTGCGTCACCCTTTTCTGTAGACTACAATCTTGTCTAATCTATTAAAGTGATCTCTCAACTAGGTTTTCTACCCTCTCCAGTTCATTCTTTATATTATACTCTATATTATTGGGATTTTTTTTCAAAAATCACATCTATTTTTCCATGGAAACCATCGTCTAGATTCCTGGCTTCCTTACTCTCTTGGGATAAAATCATTTTCCCCAGCCTATTCTACAAAGATCCAGATACCTCTTCAGCTTCATTTTGCATTCCACTCCATGCCACCCCCATTTCTGTGACATACAGCCTTAGTTATGGTCTCTCAGATATGGCATCCTCTGGCTATGAGATGTTTGGCTATGTCCTCCCTCTACTTGGATCACTGGGGTAACCATGTAATGTGTAATCCAAACTAGAATGTTTTGAGGATGAAGGAATGATTACTAGGCAACAAGCATAAGTCAGGACTTTCCAGAGCAAACTGAGATATATGTTCACTTTAAATGAACTCCTAATCATTCATCAGATCTCAAATCTAATGCTGCCTTCTCAGAATTAGCTCATAGCAATTTCCATGTCTTGGTGAACTCGTTAGAAATTTCCTTAGACAATAGACTTCTCTGTTGTTCCACTAATCGAAGTTGTAAGTTTGAGTTTATGCTTAGGATTGCCCTGTGCTACCCCTTCCAGAAGACTCCATGTTGCATGAGTCTAAAACAATGTGCCTCACACTGAACCTGCCTGCCACAAGACCTCATTGATCACATAAAGGGCATGGCATAACTTCTCTCTGAGAATCTCCTGTTTCTGTGGTTGGCACAACCAATTCTCCAGGATTGCAAGACCAGACATTATGTTCCACACCTCACTCTCCTTTACCCCCAATACTCAATTCCTCCCCATATGCAGTTTCTCAATATCCTCTTCGCCCACTTGCTCCTTCTCCTTATCCACTGCTCTTTCTTCTGATTCATCTCTTCATATTTTTTTTCAAAATTTATTTATTTTATATTCCCCAACATAGCTGGGATCACAGACATGCTCCATCATAACCAACTTCTGTTGAGATGGAGTCTCATGTACTTTTTTTTTTGTTTGCCAGAGATGGACTAAAACCACAGTCCTCCTGACCTCAGCCTCTTAAAAAGCTAAGATAACAGATACACACTCCTGAGCCCAGCAGCTATTAATTGACAAAGGGTCTCACAAACTATTCTGCTCAGAATGGCCTCAAACCATGATCCTTCTGTTCTCAAGTTCCCAAGTAGTTAGAATTATAGGCAGGAACCCAACATGACACCTGAGTTTTCTTGCATAGGGCTTACCCAGAGTACATGGTTTCTGGTAGCTCCTCAGGTCCGTCTCCCTCTCAGTCCTTGTAAGGCCTGGTTTTTATATTCTTTACATACCCTTACAGCTTCTTGGAATTCTCCTTAGTCAGTCCTGCTGTGTATTACTTAGTATCTTTTATATTTGACACCTGTGTCCCCAGTGATTGGAACTTATGTTTTTTTCTCCTTCTCCCTCTGAAACACTATCAAGCTGAAAAATGAGAAGACCCCTTGTTGTTTCCAGTCTGAGTTAAAACATGCCTTACCTGCTTTGGAAAATAAAGCACTGCTATTTTCACTTTTGTGATATTGTGAAGTACACATTTGCTCCCGAAAGGTAGCATGGTATTGCTTAGTAAGAATTCCTTTTTCTCTTATTTTAATACAAGGATCAAGATTTCTTTAAAAGAATTGAAAACTTAACTCCTCTGTACAATACCTTAATAATAACAATAAAACTACATTTAAGAATAGAAAACATTTTTTTTTTTGGCCAGTCCTGGGCCTTGAACTCAGGGCCTGAGCACTGTCCCTGGCTTCTTCCCGCTCAAGGATAGCACTCTGCCACTTGAGCCACAGCGCCGCTTCTGGCCGTTTTCTGTATATGTGGTGCTGGGGAATCGAACCTAGGGCCTCGTGTATCCGAGGCAGGCACTCTTGCCACTAGGCTATATCCCCAGCCCAGAAAACATTTTTACATGAAAGAAAACATTTTTGTTTCTTTTGCCAAAAGTAAGGTTTCTGGATAATGAACTCCTTACCTTCTCTCCTTCCTAGGGAGGAGGTAGCAAATTTCACAAGAAATGTACCCACTGCTGGAAACTATAACCGCTCTGTATATCACTTTGACAATAAATAAATAGTTATTCGGAAAAAAAAATAAAAGAAAAATAGAAGAGTGAAAACTGTTTGAAAAAAAAAAAAAGATCTCTCCCAATGACAGCCTAGGAGGAGCAAATATCTAGAGGAACAGACCAAGCAATAGAGAGAAGAAAAAACCCTCATTATCCAACTCAACACATTGTTAGTGACCACATGGGCCCAACTTCACTCATAAAAATAAAAACTGAAAAAGAAGAGCTGCATGCCAATCACTTGTACCTGCAATACAAGCTACTTGGACAGCTGAGAACAAAAGGATCACAATGGAAGGCCATCCCAAGCAGAAAAGTTCACAAGACTCTTTTCAACTCATAGCAGGCACCGTGGTGCATACACATCATCCCAATGAACATTGGAAGGCCAGAATTGGGAGGATCATGGTCCAAGTCCAGCTCAGACAGAAAAGTCCTTGGGACACCATTCCCATAGAGAAAAGATGAAAGTTGGACACAGTGGCTAGTGACAATGGGAAATCTACAGCAAGTGAATTATGATGCAAGCTCATGACAGACCAGAAACTAAACTCTACACCAAAAATAACAAGTGAAAACCACTAGAGGTAGATTGCCAGTATAACAGATGCAAGGCCCTGAGATCAAACACCCAGAAACAAAGCAGAGCTGAAGAGAAGGAAAAGGAATGAGGGGAAGGAAGGGAGGGGAAGGGAAAGAAAGAGAAAGGAAGGGGAAGGGAAGAAAGGGGAGAGAGGGGAAAGAAAGGGAATGGAAAGGAAGGAAAACAGAATGGGGAGGAGAGAGAACAAAGAAGGAGGGGGAAGGGAAAAGGAAAGGAAGAGAAGAGAAGAGAAGAGAAGAGAAGAGAAGAGAAGAGAAGAGAAGAGAAGAGAAGAGAAGTGAAGGAAAGGGGAGTACAGGAAAAGGAAAGCAGAGAAGGGAAAATAGAAGGTCCGTGTTTCTCCACAGGGGGAACTTGTATCTATTAACCACACCAGCTCTCTCATGTAAGATCACAGAACTCGGGACAATCATCTTGGCTTGGTTATCTACACTGGCTGCTTGCACTCTCCCATAGTCTATGGAGCCACTAAATTGCACAACCCTCCTCCCCTCCGGTAGGCCTAGATAAACATCCTTAGGAGAAATCATTCTCTGAACTAATTCTAAGAGTAGTCATCTAAAATAAACAAAGCCTGCAGCTGAGACATAGCCATGTGGTAATAGTTTGTGTCTGAGATTTGGGGATCTGGTTGTGTGTGTCTTCATTTGTTAAAAAGTGGCAACGCCATGAATCAATAATGTACTCAGAAAGCTTAAAGGAATACCTTTCACCAGAGCTGCACATTCCCCACCATATTTGGGTGGCTTGTGTTCTCACACTACCACATCCTGTCTTCCCTGTTCATTGGAGAAGTCCTCTCTCTATCTCCCTCCCTCTCTCTTCCTCTCTCTGTCTCTCTGTCTCCCTGCCTGTTTCTCTGTCTGTCTGTCTGTCTCTCTCTCTCTCTCTCTCTCTTTCTCTCTCTGAATCTACCATGCTCCCTGAAACCTGTGTTTATAAAGAGATTCATCATTTCTTCATTTTTCTCAGCTGCACTAGGGGCACAGTAGCTACTGCTCCGTCCCTTTCTTGGGCTTTCTCCCCTTCCTGAAGTGACCTTGACAAACCATGCCTGGGGCCTCAGTCTGGTTCTCTTCATATGGCCCATGTTTCAGCCACTGTAAGTTGTCATCACTGTCAGAGCCTCCACCCTTTGTCGCCAGTTACATAAGAGGCCACATAAACGTCTACTCCTTAGCACAAGCTTCCACTAAACAGACACTGCGTGATGGCCAAGTGGGCAAGAGGTTCATCCGGAGCCACGTCCTCTGGGAGGGAAAAGGGCTGGAACCTGGTTTTGGCTCCAGGAGTGACTTAGCTCAGTTCTCTGTCTGCATCCACAGCCTTCAGTACCAAGGACGACATGTTATGTTTTCAGCCTGAAGAAGCAAAAGAGCAACGCTCTTTTCAAAATAAGAATTCCCTTGCTGTTTATTTCCTTCTGGAACACAATGAGAACAGACCGAGGACATGACTGGGAGCTGTCAACGCTTCCTTTCAGCTTGCACCGCACCTTTCCTTTGCCAGGAAAAAAAAAATAGCTGCTGAAGTTAAACAAGGACTTAATGAATAGTCAAAATAATTGTTTAGCTTGGATATAAGGTCTTTGGTAAACAGATGATTGCCCGAGACTATGGGCCAGTAAAAGCAGCTCCGCAGGACACCACTCATTCTGTCCTTAGGCCAGCAGCCCAGTGGCCTCTGTTCCTCCAGGGCCTTCCTACTGAGTCTTTCTCTTCTCACTAGCATATTGAAGGGATTTAGCATCAGAAGAGGCTCTAGAAGCCCGGAAAAGGAAAGGGAACTTTGTATAGTAGAACTATGTGAGCAAAGAGCCCAATGGTCAATGCCTATAATCCTAGCATCTCAGGCTGAGATAGGAGGGTCCCTGTTCAAAGTCAGCCCAGCTCAGCCCATGGGACTCCTATCGCCAGTTAACCAGCAGAAAGCCAGAAATGAAGGTATGGCTTCTTATATGGGGGCACTATCCTTGAGTGAAAAAGCAGTCACACACACACATACACACTCATATGAAAAGAAATATGTGTATTTATACATATATGTATATGTATACACAAATGTATATATGAAAATAAATATTGCTTAAAGCATCCATTTGACTGCATTAGTGCTTCAATTAAATAGAATGTTCACAACATGGAATGTTCAAGTTTTTTAACTAATGTTTTCCAGTTATAATAGTTTATCATTTCTTGTACTGTTCTCATGATGAAAACTGCTAAAATGCTTTTCTTGCCTCCTTCACTACTAGTATTTTATTACAGGATTCTATCTCCTTGTGACAGACAAGAAGTTGTTTGGGTTTGTCTTGTTACTGCTCTGGGGCTGGACCCCAAAGCCTGTTCAGCCTAAGCAAGCTCTCGACCAAGGGCCTCCATCAATGGCCCTTCACCCCATATTTCTTGAAAACAGTTATTTACAACCCCTAATGGTCATCTGAAATGTATGACTAATCCAACTGTAAGCTCCTATTATAGTTACAGACATCATAAGGCCCTGAAACTTCTGTTTATGATTTGTTATTTGTTGCTGCTGTTGATTTATTTTGTTTATTTAGGTATCTTGGCCATGTGCCTGTTTTATCATTTTTCTCTTTTTTCTCCAAGGTGGAGTACACTGTAAAAAAATTCTGCTTAACTGAGAACTGGACTAAATTAATTATCAACAAATTTCTGTTCTACTGAATAGTATTTCTAGTGATTGCCTTCTAGTTCTGGCTTGAAAGTAATAGATGTGCTGCTGATCCAGAATTATCTTTTTCATACAACCCATTTCAACTCAAGTGCCCTTTGAATAAGGAATGTCTATTTGACTAAATCTTAAATTTGTCAGGGCAATAAATTCCCCTTGTATTCAGCTTTCAGGAATCATAAGGGCTGTGTAGTTGATTGATTGGAAAATAGCAATCAGAGGATACTTTGGGATAAGGAAAAAGTTTCACTTATACAGATATTTATACAGGAGTTGGAGGCATGGCTCAGGTGGTAGAGTAAATTCATCAGTTACTGAGTTCAAGTCCCAGTCTCAGACAAAAGAAAGTGTGTATGCAATTTTTAATGTTGATAATGCTGATGATGCTGATAATTATATACAAGGTCTCCCTTTACTGGCTCTTTGAATTCAAACAAATTATTACATTTCCATTGGCTTTAAGTTCTTCAACTATAAAATGATATAGTAATAATAATAGTAATAATGAAATATATACTATAGGTTATGAAATAATTATATATAATAATGTGTGTGCAATGTTTAGCACAAGATAAATAATCAATAAATGTTTAATCATATTCGTTTCACACGAACTTCCTTGCAACAGCCCTAGTAGGGTTGCTATAATGATGTAAGTTAAATATTAGAAAACTAGTCTTCAAGGTGGTTTGTCCATAGTTAACCAATATGGCAAAAAGCTGACCCTTTCAGTGTAAGAGTCCCCTGAGTGCTAGTGTGTTACCCTCCCTTTTCCTTTCCCCTGTGCAGTGCCGTTTCTCTACTTTGCTTACGTGATCGTGGTCTTTCACAGTCTCAGGTAGACAAGTCCTGTGAAAGGATTCAAAACCTACGTCAATATAGCACAGACATTTCTGGAAAAGAAATGGTGCCCTCATAATGATAGAGTCAAGTGTAAATCTTTAGTAATGCTAGTAGAGAAATACTAACAAAGAAGGAAATTCCAGATGGCAAGCCTGAACACTCTGGGGAAAGCCCAAAGAATTTTAGTGGCAGGTCAACAAATCCACTAGGCAAGACACTGTTTTAGACCAAATGCCCACAGTCTCAAATATGCACAGCTTTTTAAACTATATGTCTATCCTAGCTCCACCATAAAATATGAACGTATTTATTATCAACTCTGCATTTGTTTTATCATGCTATATTTTCTCAATGGATATTAAAAGTACAAGTTCTATCATGCACCGAAGGAGGGAGGGTCCTTAAATTTTGTTTCATTGTAGGTTTGGTTCAGTTTGAAAGCCAGGTCTGCACACTCCATAAAATGAGGCATGGCATGTTATGGAAACGATTGTTATATCACTGTTGTAACTACTTTCAACGTGCTATGTGTAACCGTAGCTTCTATTATTGATGATCTTCTTGTATCCCCTTCCTGTGGTTGTACCTGCACTATCTCTGTATCTTAACTGAGTACACTGGAAACCATGTATACTGGTATTAGAACTAGGAAACTGAAAGGGAATACCAATATTGAGAGACACAGGGTAAAAAAAAGACAAACAACTACAAAAGCAATACTTGCAAAACTGTTTGGTGTAAATGAACTGAACAACTCATGGGGGGGAGGGGGAATGAGGGAGGAGGTAACAAACAGTACAAGAAATGTATCCAATGCCTAATGTATAAAACTGTAACCTCTCTGTACATCAGTTTGTCGATAAAAAATTTTTAAAAAATAAAAAAATGAGGCATGGCAGAATGGCAATCATCAAGAACATAATAGACAGTAGCAAGTATTCAGAGGAAAAAGAGGCAGTAATTTAATATAACTTCAAAATGCAGTATGGAGCTCCACCAAAAAAACTAAAACTTCGGCTGGAGATATGGCCTAGTGGCTAGGAGTGCCTGCCTCGTATTCATGAGGCCCTGGGTTCAATTCCCCAGCACCACATATACAGAAAATGGCCAGAAGTGGCGCTGTGGCTCAAGTGGCAGAGTGCTAGCCTTGAGCAAAAAGAAGCCAGGGACAGTGCTCAGGCCCTGAGTCTAAGCCCCAGGACTGGCAAAAAAAAAAAAAAAAAATCACATACTGGCAATAAAGGAATCAAACAGAATCTCAAAAAAAAAAAAAACTAAAAATTCAACTATCATACAATCCACCAATACTACTCTTGTGCATTTATCTAAAAGAATGTAAAACAGAATACAATGGAGACATTTGCACACTGATATTCCCTGCAGCACTATTCACAATAGCCAAACTATGGAATCAATCTCTGTGTCCTACAAATAATGACCAGATTAACAAAATGTTGTCGTTATACACAATGGAGTACTATTTAGTCATAGCAAAGAATTAAATTGTATTATTTGCAGCTAATTGGTGAGATTATATTAAGCAAAGTAAGCCAGGTTCCACAGGACAAAGATCAAGTGTTTTCAATCATTTGGAAGCTAGATCTAAGAGAAAACCACATGTGTGTACAGATGTGTATGACCATACTTACATATAAAGTGAGGATATGTATGAAATAATAGGACTGCCTACAGGGACTAGGGGAAAAGAGAAGAAAACAGAATAATAGAAGATGAATAATATTGAAATACATCGCATCTATGCATGCAAATGGCATAATGAAACTCCTTGAAAGCTGTTGAATAATAGGGAGAGTGGGGAATGGGGAAGGAGAGAGGACTAATCTGATTAAGCTATATGTATGTGTAAAATACCATGGAAAAAAACTACTTTGAACAATTAATACACGTTTTTATAAAAATAAAAAAAAGAAATGACAAGAATGTAAAGCAGGCCCTGTTTAGGGGTAGGTAGGAGTGGGCAGGGTGGAAAGAGAGAGTGAAGGAGGGAAAAATATGGTTGAAGTAATTTATATTCATATATAAAAATAAAACACTGAAATTGTTTGAAGAAGTAAGGGGTGAGTAAAGGAGAGCCGTGGTGGAGGGGGTGAGCTGGATCTGGCACATTGTGACCCTGTGTGGAAAGGTCACAATGAAACTCGCCTGTCCATTTAATATATGCAAATACAAACGCTTTCAGAAAGATAAGATGGGAAATATTGAGAGAGGTCTCTGCCTATGAAATCTAAGCCCCCAGACTTAACACTCATTCTACTCACCATAAACTTAAACTACAAACTGTCAGCTCAGGAAACTCAAGGAAAGTTCAGCAGATTTTTGCTAAGTGCCTTTTAGCAGCCTGACCCCTTTTCTGAGACTAGAGTGCAAGTAGCAGTCTTTCAGCTATTCTTCCCTAGGCTGCTATTTTCTCACTTATAAAATAAGGAGAATAAAAGTAGCTCTCCTTACTGGACTGTGATCATCCAATGGGGGGGGGGGGAACAAGACAATATCCTCACTGTGATGTGTTTGAAAGTGCTTTGTAAACTCCAGAGCATTATACAGATACTGTGTTTGAGGCATCTATGAGGAAGATAGCACTCAACTCTTCTGGACACTTTGCTTCCACCACTGACCACCCAACCCATGAGCTTATCAAAAGCTAACAGCATTCCCTTATATACTCTGTTTGTATGTATGTAGGGATTGAATTCAAGGCCTTGAGCTTGCTTAGCAAACACTCTACCACTTGAGCCATGTCCCCAATCAAGTCCTTTTGCTTCCAGTTTGTTTTCCCAAACAGGACATGATCCTCTTATCTCTGCCTCATGAGTAGCTGGGATAACAGGCATGTGCCACCACTGTTTGGCGTGTGTTTTGAGATCATTTGCTACCTTTTGTCCAAGCTGGCTTCAAACTGTGACTCCTATCTCACCTGAGTAGCTGGAATTACAGATGTGCACAGCCATGTCGAGGCGTTCATATTTTAAGTGTACTCTTCTATCACTTCCTTCCTCCTCTCATTTTGCTTAATCTCTTTTATTATCCTCTTGTCTCCTTTTATTTCAAAACTTGTATCATTCTTTAATATCAATACCAGAATAAAAACAGCAAGTTACATCAAGCATAAGAAATAAGGTACCAACATAAAATTCAAAGCAGAGAATACTTCAAGAGCTAGCAGCTTGTGTTTTATCATTTCAAGAACACTGGAGACCCTCTCTTGGGGGGCATTTTGAGCATTGGGGGGGCATTTTGAGCATGGGGGGCATTTTGAGCATGGGCTACAATGGATGAGATCACATCCAGGCCTATTAGCCTCAAGGGTTAGGAAAGGAGACAGAAACGCTGTCCCTCCTGCTCCTAGATTGAGGTCCCAGTGTTAGCATAAGTGTGAGAGAAAGTGGTTTATGGGCAGATTTCACTGATCCTCTCATTGATACCCCTGGAATGGAAGGCCTCCCTGATTAAGCATTTCTACCTCTCACCAGTATAATTGCTAGGATATGGAATAACTGATGGCTCTGGTCTTCTACTCTTCACCAGCAGAGAGCAAGCCCTTGGAGTCCATCATGTACCCATCAGCACAGAAAGCATGATGGAGAAATGCAAGTCACGTGGTGTGTACAGTCCCCGCTTCACAGTTCCAAAGAGTGTGAACCAGTACTGGGTACCAGGCAACCAGGGATATTTTCCAGATTCTGACCATGGCACTTTAAAATATGCCATTTACAAATGAGGCAGCTGAGGTGGAGAGAAGTTAGACTCTCAAGATCACATGGGGACTTGGTCACTGGTGGCTCAGGCCTGTCATTGTAACTACTCAGGAGGCTGAGGATCATGGTTCAAAGCCAGTCCAGGCAATAAAGTCTGTGAGACTCTTATCTTCAATTAAGCACCAGAAAACCAGACATGGTGCTGTGGCTCAAAGTGGTAGAGTGCTGTGCTTTAGCAAAAGAGCTCAGGGACAGCATCCAGGTCCTGAGTTCAAGGTCCACAACTGACCCAGAAAGGGGGCGGGAAGGGGTTGAAGCCTGGTGTCTCCAAAACTATCTTATTTTAAAGACCACCCTCTTTCCCACTCTACTTTACCTTATTTTAATTGGGAAGACAGGACATTCACATGAAAAAGTAAAATGAACACTGCCATTAAAGGAAGCCTGCAAAGAAATGAGTACCAAAAGGTCTCCCATAGTGCAGTGGAATCTTCTCTGAAGTCAGCTTAGTTCTACATACCCCAGACCCTCAGCCACCTTTGTACCTATGGTAGCCTGAGGGGAAGGAAGTGGACAGGCCAGTCCAAAACACATTGTGCTGGAAGCCAGAGCCAGGGAAGAACAAAAGCTATAACCCCAACAGGCCATTTGATCTCCTAGCCCCAGATACTGCATCTTTAAGGCCCTGACAAGTAATTTTTTAAGACTGAAGACATAATTTGCTGTCACTTTCACAGATCAGGCCAATACAAGAAAGCAATCATTCATTTGTTAGAGAATTGCTAGGTGCATTGCCCTCAGCATGAATTAAACATCCCTTCCTATCTCTCTCTTAGGTGAAAGGGAGTTAGTATCTAAGCCACACCTGGTGTGGGTTCTGTGAGCATAACTGGTTATAGAGGATTTACAGAGGAAAAGTGAGTCCACTTGGCAATGTCTTCAAACATTTGTCTGGCTTTTCTGTTTTCTAGGAGATGTACGACTAAGGGGTCAGACTGGGGTTCCTGCCGAACGCCGTGGCTCCTACCCATTCATTGACTTCCGCCTACTTAACAGTGAGTAATCAAGTGGACCTAGGAAGGAACAAACGTTGCTGGTTTTTTTCTTCACAAAGGAAAAATCCTCACTTCCCTTTCAACTTCAAAACCTCCTGAGGTCTATCTTCCTTCCTCCATGTCTGTCCCCCTAACTGGAAGTGAACCCTTTGTCTTTGGATTTCCACCCTGGTAAAGTAATTTCCAGTGACAGGCCAGGCTTCACCTCTCCAAGCTGCAGGAAGGCCAACTTCAAAATTGTGAACAATGTACACAAGGAAGGTAGTCTTTTCATTTTCTAGCATCTGGTCTCTATGTGCAGCTTGGACTATACTAGAAGAGATTATATTTTATTGTTAGAACTTTACAGGGGGTGCTATTTACAGTTATTTACATTTGTTTTCTTTTTCTTTTTCTTTTATTTTTTGTCAGTCATGGGGCTTAAACTCAGGGCCACAGCTGCCGTTGCTATATCCCCATTGTCTTATTCCCACTTGTCTAACCCAAGACCTTGAGGTGTGTTCTTGCCATCCTGATAAAACTCAGACATGGTGAAGTTTGCTGTCTGCACCTGCAGCTTTCTCCCTGTATTCTGAACGAACACATTGTTTTTCCTTCCCCGTTCCATTACTACTCATTTGAAATTTTGCTCACACTTGGATTCACCTTTTTTTTTTTCAACCTCAAGTTCCTTTGGAAACCCCAGCCAATAACCAGTCATCATTTCCAATTTCGTATCTTCTCTCCTAATCATCTTTCACCTTAGACTTGTGGTAAGCGGGGGAGGGGGAAGAGATCAATTTCACCATTCAAGGCAAGGTTTTCAGTGTTTGGTTCTCCTATCATAACTCATCTATCAATTTCAAAGTGCTGGATTGCCTCCACAGAGTATTACTTTTCTTTGACATAAACAAGCTCAGCTCCAGGGGTAATCTGATTTACCTCGACCTCTGGAAATTACTAGGAGAAATTAGAACTTGCTATTGCTGATCTTTAGATCCTTCAAAGACCAATGGGAGATGGATATGTTTGTATTTTCCTGGACTATTAACCTCTCCTATCAGTGTGCAGTGTC
This sequence comes from Perognathus longimembris pacificus, assembly GCF_023159225.1. NCBI lineage: Eukaryota > Metazoa > Chordata > Mammalia > Rodentia > Heteromyidae > Perognathus > Perognathus longimembris. Next base: position 53,436,820 of record NC_063169.1, read on the forward strand.
TGGTTTGTTTGGTTTGGTTTGGTTTTTAGCTCTTTTAGAGATACAGAAACTTGGAGTAACTCTTTCTGTACAACAGACAAATTACCCCTCTCACACTCCCTGAGAAATACTTTTTAGGATTGAGAACTGAGCCGTTAGCTATTGGACACATCTTGGGGGAGTCTCTTTTCCCTTACCTGTCAGTAGGACCCCAAATAGGCTGTTTTTAACTTCTTGAAAATCACACCTTTGCTTGTCTTAACTGTATGAATTTTAGGTCCCAGGCAGTTCTATCAAGCAGGGCAGAGATAAACAAACGTGTCCAATTCACTATAGGACAGAACTTTCCAGTGACATCACATTCTGAAAGCCAGAAAATTCCCCTCTCAATAGTAGAAAAGGATGTTATTTTGTGGTTTCCAACGTAAGCCATGAGAAAACTAGGAAAATGGGAAACACATACACATATCTTTATAATTCCAATGTTCTACAAAATGGTCTTTGCGAGTGTGACTGGGGAATATTTAATTGTCTACATCACAGGCACCTGGATATAAAAATGCACGTAGGTGTTGTTTTTTTATTAATGGTAATTTGCTTCTTTTATTTCTTAATCTGAAACAAGTATAAATATGTATATATATTTAAAGAGAAATTGATTGCAAGAAATATTTCATTGACATAGCAGTCACTATATAAAAGATCACCTGTGAGTAGCTACTACCCTGCCACCCCTCTGCTGGGAGACTCCTGGTACCTTCGTTCTGCCCAGTTTCCTTCCCTGGCCCTACAGGTTGTGTGTCCTCCATTCCTATTCCTCCCTACCCGTGGTCGTGAGCCTTCCTCACTGAGTGACAGTGTTCATCACCCACCCGATGTGTCCTTTCCATTCTTTTCAGCATTCTATTGTGGAAAACTCATCTGCTCTTGTCCCTTTACACACAACATATATGAAGGGGATAGTCATTTACCTTCATTGTATTTTGCTTTATATGTGGTTTCCACCTTTTTCAAATGTGTAAATAAGCTACCAGATGCCAAATGATCCCTTTATAGTTCCTAGCCACTCCGTAACTATATAGTTAACATCCCAGTTAAAGACACTAAAGAGTCTCCTCTAAAAGATTGTGTTAAATAGGTCTAAATGAAAATCATCCACTGGCCACCTTTAAATGGACATCACAGAAAGGGCTGAAAGCCTGATTTTTCCCTTATTTATATTCTCCCCCACCCCTCTCAATAATACCTACATACATGCTGTCTAGTTAAAACTAAACCCCTAACATGATTATGATTGTCCTCCAGTTTCCTAACTTAGCAATTACAGCAGCTGGTAACCATGTAGCACTAGGTATGTGGACAGATGTAGCGATAAGGATGTAGACATTGTCACAAAAACTATATTATGTATGGCATAGCTCCTGCTGCTATTTCATAAGTCTACCATCCACTAATTCTTTTTAATCTCATTCATGTCCTTGTTGAGACTTGCCTGCGTGTTAATATGTTCTTTCTGTCTAAAGAGAAACATATTAGAATATTTGGGAATCTAATACATGTGTTTTTTTAGCTAACTGGTTCCAACTCAACAAGGAAAGCCTCAAACTAGCATAAAGCAGCTCTTTATGTCATTAACTTTAATTCTGAGTCCATTTCTTCCACAGATGGTCATAGACCAAAGCTTCATTTTTTTTCTTAAATGTTTGCAGTTTGCTTCGTTCTCTCTCTCTCTCTCTCTCTCTCTCTCTCTCTCTCTCTCTCTCTCTCTCTCTCTCTCGGTAGAATCTGATCTACAACTTTAAAAAAATAAGATTTATAGGAAAGAATAAATTAATCTAGCATCTATTCCCTGGTTGACCATTTGTGCAGCCTTCCTTCTGAAATGCCTAGTCAAATCTACACAACTTCTCTTCCCTATGCACAACACCCCTGCCTGTTCCCTTTCTACTGCACACTTCAGAATTGGCTTCAAATCACTGGAACATGCATAAGGAAAATTGGGTTAAATAGTAAAAGTCATTGCATTGTTCTATTGTTCCCCTCAGACATAGTCCCCAACTGTCTCAACAGACAAGGGACAACATGATTCATACCTAGAATAATTTATCTTTTCTCAGAGCCATGTTTCTACATACTAAAACAGATCATTAAAGCCAGACTCTGATGGCTCACACCTGTAATCCTAGCTACTAAGGAGGCTGAGATCTGAGGATCCATGTTGAAACTCAGCACCAGCAGACAAATCTGAAAGACTCTTATCTCCTAATTAACCATGCAAAAGCTGAAAGTGAAAGAATGGCTCGTGTACTAAAATACTACAGGAGCAAAAAGGCTAAGTGACATCATAAGACCCTGAGTTCAAGGCCCACTACCAACACACACACACACACACACACACACACACACACACACACACACACACACACACACCAGATAACTAGAATGCAAGTAGGCAATTTATAGCCCATTTACCAAATCTGCTCCCCTTCCTCTGCCTGATTTGGATCAAAAAGTCTATTGGACAATGCTGTCATACAGATTTCTTTTCCTGTCTGCCATCTAGGGCTACTTTCACATTATGATAACACAGGAGTTGCAACAACAAAAAAAGTCTAGTCACAAAGCCCAAGTATCTAGTCCATAGCCCTTCATTACAAGAGGTTGCCAACCCCTGAGTTAAAAGATCTTAAAAAATTGAGAACTGTCTTTTGACATTCAATCCAGTCTATTTCCCTTTGTTAATGACTTTTTTTCTTTTGAATTTCAAGTACCATTACTTTACTTTCAAGAATGTACTTAACACCAAAGTATGGAAGTAAAACAGAATATGAATCTCCCTATTCAACTAGATTTAAAATTCCAATTTGAAATTATAATTTCTAATTGCAGAAATAGTCTTCTTCTAGGAGAGGGGCGTGTGTGTGTGTGTGTGTGTGTGTGTGTGTGTGTGTGTGTGTGTGTGTGTGTGTGTTGGAGGATAAAGGAGAGAGGAGAGAGTCCTACCATACCCAGATCCCTGTTCTAAATGTAAAATGGCTTGCCTGGTACAGCCCTTGTTTGTACTTGTTGTCCAAATATTCTTAATAATAAGGCCATCTTTTACTCCCAGTTTGTCCTGGTTACACAATAAATTACAGGCCAAGTGCTTATCATGTTGTCCCACAAAAGGTACTTTAAAACATACAAGAAATTCAAGAGAGCACGATGATCATAGTTAAGAACAAATGTATTACATGTAAGTTGCTGAGAGTATATTTGTTAAATATTCTTACTATCACAAAGAAATGAATATGTGAGGTAATACATAGCTCACTTAGCTTCAGTTACTCATTCCACCCTGTATAGTTAATTCAAAATATCACCCTGTATATCATAGCTATATACACTTTTTATGGGTTTGTTTAAAGAATAATATAGAAGATGTACCCCCCACCCCAGGAATTAAGATCAAATCACCTTCCTCAGAGAGTCTCAAAGCAATCGAAATACATAAGACAAAATTACTTGTTGAAAGCCAGTTTTGGTTTTTTGTTTGCATTTTACCCAACGGCATCTTTGTGAATTTCTAGAAGCTTCTCTGCAGAAGTAGCAAGAAACTGTGGCCCTAACGCCATAAAACTCCAAAGAGAGATGGCTTTGTACCCTAAACTTGGTGGAGGAGAAAAGTGCAGAAGAGAGAAGCAATTATATTTCAGTCCTGAAGAAGTACTAAAACAGACAAGTGAAGGAGGGCAGGAGCGATGGAAATATAACAGCTCTATCTTCCCAGTGCTGGCTTCCTGTAGATGTATTTCACTTACCAGCTATATTGAGCGGGAAACAGGAGAGAATATGTTGACAAGAAAGGTGCTTAGACATGGACAGGGAGGTGAGAATGGTGGAGGAATCGCAAACTTCAGAAAGCAGGCAGCTCTGTCTCCTGATTTAATATAATCAGTAGCCTGAGTAGATAATGACTAGGTTGGGATGTTTCCATGGCAACGTCTCAGAACAACAAGATGTGATTTCCACACTGGCTCAGCAGAGGAAGTGACATACAAAGAAAACATTCCCAGGGATGGGAGGGGGGAGAGGATGAGGGAAGTAGCCCAGTGCTGCAGCAGGAAGTTTCAGGGCACAAATTTCAGTTACTACAGACAGCCTGGTGCTCCAAACCAGCCAGGGGCTTTACAGTAGTAGGTTAATTGGCTATTTGGCTTTTCCTGCCTGTTAATTTGCTAATCTTTATCTTTAAAAGGTATATTCCTCTAGACTTGCCTCTCCGGGCAGGGCTAGCTACACAAACACCAGGTCATTTTTGTAAGAGTTAAAAAAGATTTCACTGTGATTACGATTTTCAAAATAGAACCAAATAGGCAGCCACTTGTACGGATGTATATGTAATGGCCTTTTATGAAGACATGACCCAGAGACTCCGTTCTTTTCCTAAAGCTGCCATCTAAAACATAGCACAAGGGCTAGGAATATGGCCTAGTGGTAGAGTGCTTGCCTTGCATACATGAAGCCCTGGGTTCGATTCCTCAGCGCCACATAAACAGAAATAGCCAGAAATGGCTCTGTGGCTCAAGTGGTAGAGTGCTAGCCTTGAGCAAAAAAGAAGCCAGAGGCAGTGCTCAAGCCCTGAGTCCAAGTCCCAGGACTGGCAATAATAATAATAATAATAATAATAATAATAATAATAATAATATAAAACATAGCACATCAGGTGGCCATTGTTGCTACATACATCATATTCAGTAAAGACTGTCAATCACAAGCCACTCCACAGGTTCCAAAACCATCTGTACCAAGTTATTAAGATGGAGGAGACAGGGCTGGGGATATGGCCTAGTGGCAAGAGTGCTTGCCTCGTATACATGAGGCCCTGGGTTCAATTCCCCAGCACCACATATACAGAAAATGGCCAGAAGTGGCGCTGTGGCTCAAGTGGCAGAGTGCTAGCCTTGAGCAAAAAGAAGCCAGGAACAGTGCTCGGGCCCTGAGTCTAAGCCCCAGGACTGGCCAAAAAAAGATGGAGGAGACAGTTTCCTTGCAGAATCCATCATCTAAGAGATAGCTGGTAGCAAATGGTGGCAACATTGCACTAATTTAAAGGCATCTTTTTTTTTTTTTTTTTTTTTTTTTGGCCAGTCCTGGGCCTTGGACTCAGGGCCTGAGCACTGTCCCTGGCTTCTTCCCGCTCAAGGCTAGCACTCTGCCACTTGAGCCACAGCGCCACTTCTGGCGGTTTTCTGTATATGTGGTGCTGGGGAATCGAACCTGGGGCCTCGTGTATCCAAGGCAGGCACTCTTGCCACTAGGCTATATCCCCAGCCCCTAAAGGCATCTTTTAACGTTACCTATAAGGGCCAGACACCCTGTAGAGCATCTGGACAAAAAAACCAATCTTCCAGAGTTGGTTTGGAAGTAGTCTCCCTGAGAAGATGCTACTGCCCTCCACTCCCAGCCCTGTGCTCCCCCAGCCAAGACCCCTCCAGACTTCTCACTCTGGGCTGTGCCAGCATGTAACACCCCACAGTTGCAAAATTCAATATTTACCTTCCTCTAGAAGAAAGCCAGGGCTCTGGTTGTGGTTGTGGTACTTCCTGGCTCTGCTGGATGGGACTTCATGATGTGCTCTCGGGGCTCTGGCTCAAGATTCCCAGCACTTCGGCTGCGGAAGTTCCAGGCTTGCAGCATGGTTAGCCACCAAAAAAAAAAAAGGCCACTGCGTCGCAGAAGACAGAGTCGGCAGTGTCCTGGGTGTTTCACTTATTCCCCATCACTGTTCTGTCAGTAAAGGTCCACTGGAGAGCACCTATGCAGGGCACTGTGGCAGGTGCTGGAGATGCAAAGAATGTGACAAGGGCACTACCCATAAGCAAATACACTTTGTTATGGTACTAGCTCTGTAATAATACATGCATGCATAATGAGAGAATATATACTACAAAAAATACACCTATTGTATATAACTCAGAGATTTTAGAGAAAGGGGTAAGAGCTCTGGGATATCAGTAAGTCCTGGGGTATCAGGTACTCAACAAGAAATGCCTGAAGCCACCGTGAGATAAAAGCCTGCCTGCCAAGGCCAACATTTAGTGCCACTTAAAAATATGCACCCAACTTACAAAGCTAGGGAAGAGTTATCACAAATATACTCAACGAGATAAAGATGTTATTGAAAGACAGGTTATTCAAGGTGGATCTAAGCAGAGAAGTTGAAAGATCATTCTAAATACCTGTCAGAGCAAAATCATATTCAAAGAGAAACAATTTTCACCTTCTAAAGCTAGAGCTGGAAACAGCCATTGCCCTCCATTACCCTGGCTGACATCATTTAATAGATTTACTTTTTATCTGAGTGAGGGAAAATAGAAAATTGAATCTGAGCACCCAGTATTTTCTCTTGGCTACCATTCATTCATTCATTCAACTACCAAATTTACACACTTATACTAAGAATAATGAGGCCAAAGTACCCTGACAACAAGGGACTTATAATGGGTAACTTCTGTCTCTGACAGTAGGGGCCAGATGGGGCCTAGCAGATTCAGCAAACAAATACCTGCATGATTCCTTTCAAAATGACTAGAACCAGTGGATGGGGTAGAACCTACTACATGCAATCTGTGCTAACAATTCTAAGAGCAAGAAGGAACCTGAGCTATTCTTCTTCTACCCTCAAAGAATCAATAATCTCTTTACAAGAATAAAAATGGGGGCTGGGGATATAGCCCAGTGGCAAGAGTGCCTGCCTCGGATACACGAGGCCCTAGGTTCGATTCCCCAGCACCACATATACAGAAAAAGGCCAGAAGCGGCGCTGTGGCTCAAGTGGCAGAGTGCTAGCCTTGAGCGGGAAGAAGCCAGGGACAGTGCTCAGGCCCTGAGTCCAAGGCCCAGGACTGGCCAAAAAAAAAAAAAAAAGAATAAAAATGTATTACACCAAGAACCATAAAAGAGGATAAACAGTTTCAATCTAAAATAACTATCATAAACATTAAATAAGAGACAAGAGAATGCAGGAATGACTAAACAAGAGAAGAGTCTTTGTGGTCTTGGGCTAAACCCTAAAGCACAGAAAAAAATGCTGACTTGTTAAGAAATTGCCTGTGAGACTGATTTGAGATATGGAGACTAAAGGTCATTAAGAAAGAAGGTCTAAAGGGTATTGGCTAGAGGGAAGAATGAAAGCCTTAGAATGTCAAGGTAAGGAATTTGAACTAGACTCAAAGAGGATCATTAGAGAATTTCAAGAAAAAGTTGAATAGGATGAAATAATATTTCAAAAAATAGCCAATATTTCTATGTAGGAGGGACAGACAATCATGAGAAATATAATCAGGCAGCAGATGGTGGTAAGAGAAATGAAAATGCAAATCAGAGAAATTCGATGGAAGAGAACATTACAACTTGATAATACTGCATATCGGGCCCTCTAGGGGGTAGCCCACCCATCTGAAACTTTGGAAATGAGGTCAGTGCTAAGGAAAGTTAAAGGAAGAGTTGAGAGACGATGGTAAGGTCAAACTGGGTCAGGTTGAGTTTTCAGGAAACTCAAGTGGAAATGTGAAGGCTTGAAATAAAAGACCAAAGTATAGATGAGAGGATTCTCTCAAAGTTTCTGTTTGAAAATCATAATCATCGATGAGCCACATGGTCATATAGGTATCAAAAAGTCAATGACACCAGGCACCAGTGGCTCACACCTGTAATCCCAGCTACTCAGGAGTCTGAGACTTGAGCCACAGTTTGAAGCCAGTCTGGGTGGAAAAATCTGTAAGACTCTTAATTCCAATTAACCAGCAAAAAGTGAGAAGTAAAAAGCTTTGAGTTCCAGCCACAGTACACACACACACATACACACACACACACACACACACACACACACACACACAGTCAGTGATAAGTTGGTTCGAGGGATCCTATTTTTGATAAGCCTGATGTAGAAACACACTATAAAATAACCAACAAGAAAGCCCACAAAAAATCACCAGAAGTGATTTTTTTAAATAGGAAACTACCTAGACATTACAGTTCAGATACAAGTTTGATCTCTCCCCACATCATTGATTCTGTCTGGTACAGAAGTGGCTACATGTGTCAGACCTAACTCACCCACACAGGGCACAGAAAAATGGCTATTCCCTACTGTAGCACGTGATGGGACAAAACTAATCCACGGGAGTATTTTTTGGTATTGGTGGTCTCCTTAGATTTCTAGAGACCATAAAATATAAAGAGAAAGAGGAGTAAATTAGGTTTCTTTTGATTGAAGTTACCCAATGAGTCACTGAACTAGAATGGCTTGTTTGTTCAATACAATTAAATTCAGTCTTCTACCCAGAACAGGCAGAGCTTATCTCTTGTGACTTCATTAATAAACAAAACGAAGGGTTATTTCCTCTCATTGCTACCCCACCTCCCAAGCTTTGGAAAATCTAAGAGGTTCACTATGGTCCATTCTCTTATCCATGTTGGGAAAAAATTAGTATTTTTCTCCCTTTAATACCTCTCATGTTGCCAAACAGACATCTCAGCATTAGCACGCACCATCAACAAGATTTTGTTTTTTTTCCAACCAGCAAACCAAATTGCCTTGGGGAACCTAGGTGGTGTTTATTACTTACTTTTAAGCAACCTTGGGAGGGAGGGCAGCAATTCTGAAGGGAAGTCCCAAGGGGAAAAGTGTCCACTGCCTCTTACAAGGGCCACCACAACAGCACACAGGAGGAAGGTGCTTAATCCCTCTCAGGCAAGACACCCTAGATTGCATGTCTCTCAAAGAACAGGATTGCTAGAAAGCCTACAAATAACAAAAGGGCCCTTTGCAAGCCCATTACAGGCTGTCTCCCCCCTCTTCTACCATGTGAATCCCGAATCCCTCTGAGAGCTCACTAAATTCCCTCTGCCCCTGAGACCACCAGCAACAGAGAAAGCTGACAGCAAGACTGGGTGCTTTGACATTACACCTGGGTTTGAACCTACTTCATTTGTGAGCTTAGGAAAGATGGCCAAACTACTTAAAGCTGACCTCAAGTATGGAAGGAGATGATAATCACCTTCAGTGGCTTGTGCTGAGAAGTGCATGAGATAAATGTGTCCAGCAGCCTGTCCCACTTCTGTGGGGTCCATAATAAAGGACGTTCAACTTTGGGTGTTCCCTCTCTCTGCTGCCATGCCTCTCCCTAGCCACCTCTTCTCCCAGAAAGCAGCCACAAAGCCTTCAGAGCCCTAGCCCTGGCCATGAGCTTACAGCAGCTGTCTTCAGCAATCCCCCCCCCCGCCCCGCCCCACCCCACCCCTGCCGTCCCCCTGTAACAAACCTGGCTCCAGAGCTTTCATGAGTGCTTGGCAGTGGCAAGCATTGGTGCCTGACCATCGCAGCACTCCCACATCATAGCAATACTGTAGCAGCTAACACCTTTGGCGTTCCTGGGAGCTACCTGCAGCTTTAGATTCTTTGGATAGATGGCCTTGTGCTGTCTTTTTTTCTTTCCTTTCCTTTTCTATGGTGGGATTAGGGTTTGAATTCAGGGCCTCGTGCTAGCTAATGCTAGACAAGGGCTGTATCTGTCATGGGGCTACACCCTCAGTGCACTGACTAGCTCATCAAATCCCCACAAAATCCTTATGGAGACACTGCATTTAACATGAGAAAACTGAAATCAGGAGAGAACATCTATCTCTCACCAAAGGATAACTGGTATTTCTTAAGCCAGACTTCAAACCTGAATGCTAATGCTTAAATGCAATGTACCTATGCAATCTGTTCCTTTTGCATAAAATACATGTGGCAGATACTCCTTTTAAATATTTTTCGTGTCTTATAATTATTTTGTGGTCCTTAGTTTTCATTTTGGTATCAAATTACTTCAAAACCATTGAACACCTCTATCAGAAAGAATGACATTGTTCCATTTGTAAGGAAATGGAAGGACTTGGAAAAAGTTATACTAAGTGAAGTGAGCCAGACCCAAAGAAACATGGACTCTATGGCCTCCCTTATTGGGAATAATTAGTACAGGTTTAGGCAAGCCATAGCAGAGCATCACAAGGCCCAATAGCTATACCCTTAGGAACACATAAGATGATGCTAAGTGAAATGAACTCCATGATATGGAAACAAGTGATATATCACAGTTATAACTACTTTCAACGTCCTATGTGAATGTGTAGTTTCTATTATTGATGATGTTTTGTATCACCTTCCTATGTTTGTACCTACACTATCTCTGTAATCTTATCTGAGTATATTGGAAACCGTGTTTACTGGTATTGGAAGTAGGAAATTCAAAGGGAATACCAAATTCGAGAGACACGGGGTAAAAAAAGAGAAATAACTACAAAAGCAATACTTGCAAAACTGTTTGGTGTAAGTGAACTGAACAACTGGGCGGGGGGGAGGGAAGGGGGGGAGGGAGGGGGGCATGAGGGACAAGGCAACAAACAGTACAAGAAATGTATCCAACGCCCAACGTATGATACTGTAACCTCTCTGTACGTCAGTTTGAAAATAAAAATTTGAGAAAAAAAAAATAAAAATAAAAGTATAAATAAAAAAAAAAAACCATTGAACAAACACCTCTATAACTTAATGTGAGATATGTCATTAGGCATCTAAAATGTTAGATCTTCTAGTCTTTCCAGTTTATTTTTCTGGTCTGATAGAAGTTCAAAATGACAAATGACTTGTGTCATCGCCCGACCTTGTATCCTTTTATAAGAAAGAGTGGGTGTGGTGGAACCATCTGAGGAAACTTGTAAGCTGTCCCCAAAGAAGGGGGACATGGAATCACTAATGTGACAAATTAAAGTCAGATTTGCATCTGCCACCGGTTGCTTTAATTTTTCTCAAGAGGGAGTTAGTTATTTCCTGTCATGCAAACTGTGCATCATTGAAAGAAAATGCCTGTAGTGTTCATAACATACTAAATAAAAAGAAGCAGAATACAAAATTCTATGTCTAAAAATATCTGTTGTTTATAAAACTATATCCTATTTTAACATGGATCAGATGATTATTACTTGCTCCAATTTTTCTGGGTTTTTTCCTATCATAACATGTATTACTCTTGTACTGAGAAAAAAATTACATTTATCTTTTAGTGTCCACCAGACATAGATCTCTTTTCCTAAATAAAGTAATATCAAGATGTAGAAAATGGAAGCAGCAAGCATTATTGAATAGGCCACTTTAGACAAAATGATTGGAAATTGTGAAGTTGGGTGACAATAAAAACTGTGTGTGATATGATACTTATGGAATCAGTGCTTCACTATTATTTTTAAGAGATAAGAAATTTAGGTGGAAAAATTTGGGTAGTTTTTCAAATTTGCATTAAAAACAAAGTAATATATGCCATTGTATTGTATTTTATTGCTACCTTTAGCTGTATAAAGGGGTTTGACTAGACATATCAATCCATGGATATAACACATCTTGATCAGTGTCACCCCTTCCATGACTCTCCTAGCTCGGGACCTGAAATTCTAGTATCTTTTCTCCCCAGAGGCACCAAGATGTTAGTGCCTCCGGGGAAAAAAGATGTTGACCTTGGATTGCATCCAGAATGTTCCTTCTGTCTTCCATTTTCTGACAATCCTTGCTGTCTGATAAAGGAAAATACACTATCACCTTTGTCTTCCCATTTTTTTTCATTTGTGCCCCCAAACCTTCTATTTTTGAAGTGATTTCTTTTTTAAATCCAGAAAGCCAAAACTCCTCCATCTAAGGAATCTTTTCCTTAAAAGATATAAAATAAATCTTTTCCTTAAAGGAGAAAAGACAAACTCGATTAAACAATTCACATTTACTGAGCAATTGCTGCATGCCAGCCCACAAGTGATAGGATATAAAAAATGAAAGTGTGGGCAAGGATTGCTACACAACCGACAAAAACACCAGATAAACTGGCAGGTGCGTAGAAAACCCCAGGGGAGAAAGCAGTGGACATTCTGATCAAGAGGGTGGCATTGGCACTTGGAAAATGACTACATATTTTAAGTGAGGATATTTTTTAAAATGCATTCAAAATCTCACTTAGGGCTAGGGAGAAGCTTGACTTCATTCAAAGAGATGAGAGTGGCCGGATTCTGGAGTGGATGTCTAGTGTTAAGGAAGAGCACTGGGAAGACACTACTCAAGCATTATGCTGGCCAGGCACTGGTAGCTCACGCCTTGTCATCCTAGCTACTCAGGAGGCTGAGATCTGAGAATCAAGCTTCAAAGCTAGCCTGAACAGGAAAGTCCATGTGACTCTTACCTCCAATTAGCCACCAAAAAGTTGGAAATGGAGCTGTGGCTCACGTGGCAGAGTGCTAGCCCTGAGCAAAAAAAGCTCTTGTAAAATGAGTTGCTTAATATATTGAACAACAGACCAGTTCTAGTCAATTGAAAGTTCTCCTAATAGAGAATTGTCAAACATGGATAAGTTGTTTTGAAAGAATTAGCATAATTCAAAAACACCCTAACAAAAAATAAATAAATTAAAGCTATTCAGGACCTAACTTAATGTTTCTTTAATAATTCATGACTTCACACACTCTTAGAATGTTTCAGAGTCAATTATTTTAAATAGCAATTACTAAGTTGAACTTAAAAACCATCTTGGTGAAGAGTCAAATGTTATTGTTAAAATTTCCACTTGCTGAATTGATAAAGCCCAGCGGTACCACCTGAGATTTTGAAAATATTCTAAAGCCGTGGGTTTTTATTTCAGCTCTTTGCAAATGACTAGCTGAAGAATACAATGGATGAATTTCATCTAGCATTTGATAGCTAGATATGTAAGAAACACCCACTCCATGGGAATTAATAATAAGATGTGTCACCATTGTCTTATAACAAGAATGATTCTCTCAGAATAGTTTTGAACTCTCTATTGAAGAGCTCTCACAACCTTAAATCACCTCTCAAGATTATTTCTAATTGTCTCAAATAGAGATTAGGAAAATGAATACCTATAGTTCTTTAAGTAATCATTAAAAGGCTTTGGTAGCTATTTATCAATAATATTAATGACAGAAATAATAGGAAAGGGTGACTCAAAAGTGGTTTAAGGACACTTTAAATTATATATGGAAATTAAGGTGCTTATTCCAAAAGATTTCTTGTCATGGATGGCACTTCTATTTTTACTAAAGTTAGATTATGCATAATGTGAAGACAACAGTAGCTACAGAGCTTGCCTTATTACAAGAAGTCTTCCAAAATGAGTTCAATCGAGGGTGTTATATTCATCTGTTTTCCACTGCTAAAACAAAATGTCCAAAGCTTGTAACTTTATAAAGAAAGAGGGATCATTTATCTCCATATTGGAGGGTCAAGAGCCTGGTCCTTAGAGCTGCTCAGTTTTGATGAGGCCCCCTTCACTGCATCAAATGGAAGATTGAACAAATGGCAGTAGAAACTGGGGGGAAATGTTGACCTTCTCAAACCCAGTGACTCTCTTTTTATCATCACTAGTATTTTATTAAAATCTCTTTTGTTGTCTTTTAAGAAAATCTATAGCTTCCTATTCACCTAAGGTTGTTGTTTTTTAAAAAGTCAATATAAGCTGGGGCCTGTAATCCTGAATACTCAGAAGGCTGAGATCTGAAGATCACAGATTGAAGCCAGCACAGGTAGGAAAGGCTATGAGACACTTATTTCCACGGAACTACAAAACAAATAAAAATGGAGCTATGGCTCAAGAGGTAGAAGACTAGCTTTGAGCAAACAGCACCCAGGCCCTGAGGTCAAGCCCCAGAGTTGGCAAAAAAAAAAAAAGGAATATATATATATATATATATATATATATATATATATGTATATATATATATATATATATGTTCCTCGCTGCATTATAAATTAGAAAGATAAGACCAGCAGTGTAAGATCTTCAGGGTTTTTGTCATGCAAATGCTTAAGAGTAACGTTCTAACAGGCATAAAGATGGAGAGGCATGCATGGTGCCTATGTGCTAAATCCTGTGAAGGTGACACAGGTGTGCTGTATTGGAAGCAGAGTCAAATATCATAAGCAGTCTACATGGAGAGCAATGCCTGGAAAAGCCCTGTCCAACACTTTCTCCTCCTATGTCACCTCACACCTACCCAGCCCATCTGTGAAGTACTTGCATCCCTAACAAACTGAATTAAGCTGTACAAAAGAACATTGTGTACTAATACATAACACAGAGAAACGGGGTTAGGTTTCAGGTTCTAATCATTATAAACAGGCATTTTGCTGAATTCATGAATACCTGAACGTACACTGAAAATTGGAGGGAGGTATAGGACAATTCTCCATTGTGTGGCACATCTCTAAATCTCTTCTTCTAAATCTCATTCTGGCCATTGCTGCCATTCTGACAACCAGAAATGTCCCATGATTTTTCAAATGCTTCTAAGATGTTATTCCTCCCACATTAAACTCACAAATCTCAATAGTACTTTTGACTTTATTTGCATCTTAAGCTGTTCATTACTACTTCATCTGTCACCAAGTGGCTTTGGGATTTTTATTAATCAGTGATAGGGTTTCTTTTTTTTTCTTATTTATTGACAAAGTGATATACGAGAGATTACAGTTTCATACGTTTGGCATTGGATACATTTCTTGTACTTTTTGTTACCTCCTCCTAGGGTTTCAATTTTAAATGTCTTAAACCTAAAACATAGCTTCTAAAATTAGTCTATTATTATTATTGAAGTTTTATCTGTTGCATCATTAGTTTCCATTGGTTTCTATTAAGTTTTAAAGGAAAAAAAAGAATGTATATTCAGAGGAAAGAATCACATAGATGCAATAGCTATGTGCATCTGACTATACAAAATAATTATTGAAATAAACTCCAGCAAGTGGGAACAAGGGATTTTTTTCTCTGTTGTTGTTTTTGTTTTCATTTCCTTTTGTCTTATTTGTCTGTCTATCTGTCTTTGGTAGGGGATATGGAGGGAGCACAGAAATGGTGGGACAAAGGGTGAACAAATGCAGCAGTGGTACTCACTAGACACTATGTTAAAAATTAACTTTATAACTTGTAGGTGGGAATGGGGGAAAACTGGGAGATAGTAAGGAAAGGGGTGACATTGTTCCAAAAGAAATATATTATTTTTTGTTTTTATTGTTTTGTTTTTTGCCAGTCCTGGGGCTTGAATTCAGGACCTGAGCACTGTCCCTGGCTTCTTTTTGCTCAAAGCTTGCACGCTCCCACTTGAGCCACAGAACCACTTCCAGCTTTTTCTATTTATTTGGTGCTGAGGAATCAAACCCAAAGCTTCATGCATGGTAGGCAAGCACTTTACCAGTAAGCCACATTCCCAGCCCAAGAAATGTACTCTTTATCTGACTTAAATAACTGCAACTCCTCTGTATATCACCTTTATAATAACAATAAATACATTTTAAAAACCAATTTTTAAAAAGTAAACATAAAATTTCTGGAATTTTGCTCTAAAGAAAATTATTTCAGAGCTGATACACCTAAAAGAAACTGAAATTCAGTATCACTAAAAATCAGGATGCTGAAAATTAGATATTTTTGAAGTGATAGAAGCTTTTCAGGATTGTAACTTTAACTTTCGACAGCATGGCTTCAGCAGATTCCTGACACAATGTTTAAGTGGGTTTTGACCAAGTCGTGCTGAGAAATTTGTAACTGCAGCATTTTTAGAGATGTACAAAGAAGAGAGGAAAGAAATTAATGAAAACTTTCCAAGGTGAAGGACCTTGGACTTAACTGAACTTCTGAACTTCGCACCCTGTTGTGAAGCTTCTGACAGTCTGAAGGAGAGTTCTGGATCAACTCCAAATAGCACCCCCCCCCCCCCCCCGCACTCTTCGTTCTCCAGTGTGACGTCTGTCAAGCCCACCAGGTCATCAAGAGGGCAGACAGCCACTTGTCACCCCTGGGAGCATGTGTTCTGGAACACTGAAAAGCTGAATGGGTCTGGCTGTGGGAGCCTGGACACTTTGGGATATTGATTCGGAGTCATTTAGAAAGCTCTCTTAGCACATATGTGTAAATCAAATGTGTCCCATACAAATCAACAGCATAATGATTAGACATCTAGCACCTTAATTTTGATGGGAAAACTGATCACTCAAAATAATAACCAGGTGGGGCTGGGAATATGGCCTAGTGGCAAGAGTGCTTGCCTTGTATACATGAGGCCCTGGGTTCAATTCCCCAGCACCACATATACAGAAAATGGCCAGAAGGGGTGCTGTGGCTCAAGAGGCAGAGTGCTAGCCTTGAGCAAAAAGAAGCCAGGGACAGTGCTCAGGCCCTGAGTCCAAGCCCCAGGACTGGCCAAAAAAAAATAAATAATAAATAATAAATAATAACCAGGTAGGAGAGAGAGAGAGAGAGAGAGAGAGAGAGAGAGAGAGAGAGAGAGAGAGAGAGAGAGAGTGAGAGTGCTGACAAGCAATACCAGATTGGTAGGCTCATATAGGAAACATAGAAGCAGTCATGCAGTGGCTGGGCTTTGGGATAAAATAGAAGATGGGGTAGAAGAACAGAAAGAGAAAGGAAGGTGTCTGGGTGGAGTCTACCTGTTCTTACCCGGTGCCTCGCACTCTTTACTAGGCACCCCATAGTGATAACACTCCAGTCATACTCAACAAAGCAGTTATTCACGTATAGCAGGATTATTATAGTTCTTTTTCTGACCCACTAAGCCAATGATAGTGGCTGTGCTTTATCTGTTAATCCCAAACATTTAGCAGAATAGAATGAATAAGGAAGGGGTACAAGTTAGGGAAAAACCTCCCTGGACTAGGAAATTTTGCATAGGGGTCCCAGTTCCTACAACAAGAAAACTGAACAGTTAACTATCACTAGTTCAGGCTTATAGGTCAAGGAAACAGTATGAACATGGTAAGAAAAACAGTAGAAAATCTGTAACAAGCAAAACAGTCATTAAACCAGCCCCCACACTTTTTATTAGCTGGTACTGTTTCTTAGTGGGATACAATAGAATTAATTTTTTAAAGGAGTTGTTAGGTAAAGCTAAGGCAAGAGTTTTAATCTTTCTGGCCAGTGGCTCACACCTGTATAATCTAATCCTAGCTACTCAGGAGGCTGAGATTCTTATTTTGGAATGGCCCATGGTTAGCTTAGTACCTCAGCCAAAGTAAAACTTCAGTTAATGTTGGCTGAGAGGGAAAGGAAGCATGAGCTATTAAGACAATAAGGCACAACTCTTCTTTTTGGTCATTCTGCAAGTCCTTAGTTGAATTTGTTCCATGACTCATACCTCTGCCTCCGTCATCCTCTATTCCTCCTTTTTGCGGCCCAGCAAAGACAATGTTCATTCTGAGATCCAGGGCTGGTGAGCTAGGAGGAGACAAAGCAAGAGAGGTCTTAGCTCACTCTTTGCACCCATGCCTCCTTGTGCATTTCTATGCCACCTCGCTTTCTCTCCTTGCCATGTGCATTTCCACGAGTCCTGCCTGAGTAGACTTCTCTACAGCTTTAGCAGGCTAAATGTACAATCTCTTTTTTCCAATAGAAGCTTATATAAGCTTGTTTTTAGAACTCTGTGGTCTCTATAGTCCTAAAAATAGCAACTCATTTCTGACCAACCACTCTAACCCCACCCCTGTGTTTAACTTCATCTGCAAGGGAAAACAGAATGGATTAACAAAAAGAATAGATCCCAGTGGATGACAACTCTCCACCCCCTGTGGGATCAGACAGTGGTGCCTAAACTCCACCCCCACACACATTTTCTCAGATCCCCTTCTACTGAGGCGCCTCCAGGAGCTTGCGTGTCCCTTCTCTTCTGATTTCCTTTCTCGCTCCTTTTCTACTATTTCATCTTCTCCACCCTGCCACACCCCCACATCCATAGCAGGTGCCATCTTGCCTCTATCCCGTAGAAAAGACAGGCTTCAGATTCCATCAAGACCAAAAGGAAAAATTAATTATCTCCCTCTTGAGGGTGGAGCATTTACTACCCAAGTAACTTCCTCTTGCTCAGAGATTCACCTTAGAATACAGTTCCCAGGCATTCTATACTACAAAACCTCCTTAGCCTTACCGAACATAGCTAAGGTAGAAAGAAAAATTGTGCGGTGTGGGGGGGGGGGGGCGCGTCAACACTCAGATATTTCTGTCCCTAGCACAGAGTAGATCCTCAATGGCTGTTTGTGGGTAGAGACTTTCCACATGGCTCAGTTCAAATCACCAACGCATTCACTGTCCAAAGACTTCCATGTCAGTCATTGGCAACCACCAAAAAATATGATACATCATCAATAACCATTCCTGATTAGAATATTACTTAACAGCATAAAAGTAGGAAGATATATTGAGATAGGACATACAAGATATGTTGTCTAGAGGGCAAGAAAAAAACATAAAGCAGAGAATGACCATGGACCAACCACATGAAATAAGCAAGACTGTGCTCTGATAGGTGTGTCAATTGGCAAAATCTCTGGGTACAATTTTAGGTGACTTTGAGGCTCCAAAATAGTTAAACCAGAGGCTGGGGCACATCCCATCCATTTTATTGTGAGCAGCATTTTTGCCCAAGTACCTCCCACTCTTTGCCTCCCCCACAAGAAAGCTCTGCTCATGTGCACAGCAAAAATGTTTGTCATGTCCAAAGCAGCAGACACTGCCCAGTGTCTGTGAATTGCTTTGGGTAACAATAACCAAATCACATTAAGTCATGTCAGTAAGACATGTGTTCTCAATTTTAGAACCCACAAGTGATTTATTATTCATTTCCTAATACTACATTTGTACAGTTGGTGAAACAGGAGAGTTACATATACAGAACCACTTACAATTTTTTGCCCTGAAGTTATTTCTCTACTTGTTTTCTAGCTATTTTATGAGTTCTCAAGATTAGCATTACAATATCTTCCATTCTGACATTCCAATTCGATGACACTAATTTTAATCTTCAGCCTTTACATCATGATTGGGTTTTAAATGCTTGTATTTATGAGTTATATTGAAATTTCCTTTCACTGTGTTTGTTGTGCTCTTCTTTTTATTATTATAAATAACATATGAGATGTCCCTGCTTAAACTTTACATGTCCAGTACAATCTTGTTATTGGTTTGTAATATTGTAAACAGATCTCCAGAACTTTTTCAACTTGTGGAACTGGAACTCTACACCCATTGAAGGGCAATTTTCAATTTATACTCCCCTTGCCCAATAATGTCCATCGTTTCATTTCTGTTTCTATGACTCTTCTAAAGAAAATAAGTAGAAAGCCCTTCAGTATAAATGTGTCGCTGGGCCCTAAAGAAAATATGGTCCTATGCCTGGCTGACATATTTCTCTTACTAATCTTTCCTACAAAGAATAGGAAATAATGACCAAGGCATCATATTCAAGATGAGAATCACTCAGGTTCCAGTTGCTGCTTTGTTACTTACCAGCTAACTATCTTGGGTAAATTATTAAACTTTTCCATGGGCTGGGGATATAGCCTAGTGGCAAGAGTGCCTGCCTCGGATACACGAGGCCCTAGGTTCGATTCCCCAGCACCACATATACAGAAAACGGCCAGAAGCGGCGCTGTGGCTCAAGTGGCAGAGTGCTAGCCTTGAGCGGGAAGAAGCCAGGGACAGTGCTCAGGCCCTGAGTCCAAGGCCCAGGACTGGCCAAAAAAAAAAAAAACTTTTCCAAATCCATTTCTTCCTATAAAATGTAACTATAAATACTAACTTCACAATACTCACCTTTATGAAAGTTAAATAACAGGACATTTGTAAACAAGCTCAAAGCTCCTTAGGTCTAGGTTTGTTCTAGAATAAGTTCAGCTGTCACATCTTTGGTCACAAGTCAGGACTTGTCATACAGGTGGACCCTACAATAATCATAAACAAGGCTCTCCTTGCTCTAATCTCATTCAACGTGAAAACATACAGCTGTCCATGGCCTGCTAGCATCTTAATGGGATTGTGTTCCTTAAGCGTAGTCTACACAAAGAACTATAGACATGATTACTCTGACTCCTGATCATGGTCATGATTACTATGATCCATATGTAACCATGGCCACAAGGAGCCAAACTCAATGCACAAGTGAGCATCTGTGGCTCTCAGCTGAATGAAGGAAGAATACTTACATGTAAAGAATCATACTCTTTGACTAGGGGACATGACTCAAGTGGTAGAGTACTTACCTAGCATGTTCAAGGCCTTGGGATCAATCTGGTATTGCAAGAGAAAGAGAAAGAGAAAAGAGATAAAGAAGAGAAGGGAGGGGATGAGAAGAAAAGAGGGAGGAAAGAGAAGGAAGAAAACAAGAAGGGAGGGAGGGAGAAAGGGAGGCAGGGAGGGAGGGGAGAATTAACACTCTAGCTACATATAATACCCACTGAATTAAGTTAGAAGAGTCACACAAACGAAGTGAATTTTAAGCCAACTTTGTCACAACAACAAAAAAAGAATTAGTTTAGAATATACTTACTTTCTCAAGAATAACACACATATTCTAGTTATTAGGAGTAGAAGTTTCTAGCCAAGCCTCTGCCCATGATTAAAGTTAGTGTAATATTGACCTACTACTATTCTAAAAATGCACGTATGATCATTTCAGGAAATGTTGCAAATTCATAAAAGAAGCAAAGGTTCAAATTCTTTCACTTCCACTATCCGTCCCTTCCCATGACTGAGTCCTGCCTGCTCAAGACAAGTAATTCAATGTAATGACTACATGGTCATCAGGTAGCATGGGTGTGCTGGGTGGGGAACTTCACACTTCAAGCAATAATCACCTCATTCCTGTGCGCCTTCTTTGACTTTTCATTTGAACATGCTCATTTATGGCTACAATGCATGTTGATCAGCCATCCCTTCCGTCATTCCCTCACCTCCCCTTTCCCTTCCCAAACCAATCTCATCAGGTTCCCGTCACTCTTGCTTTCAATAAGGACCTTTTCTGAATACTTTTATTATCTTTAAGTAGTTGTACAAAGGAGTTGCCATTCAACAAAGCAGTTTGTGAATGCAGTGCATTTTGATCCATGTCACCCCTCCCAACTCACCCCTTCCCTTGCTTTTCTTAATTTTTAGGGAATGTATTCAATTTTTTGCCATTTAACAAAGCAGTTGATGCATGCAATGCATCTTGGTCTGTATCACTCCAGCATTTTTACACACGCACGCCCTTCAATGCACCCTGCCCTTCTATTTCTCAATACTGTGGTATAGACAATGAATTCTTGCCTACATTCTACTTCATTCTCCTACCCCACCCCTTGGGTCCCACCAGCCCCTCTTTCCCATTAGCAGAGAGATGCTTTTTAAGCCAAGCACCATAGTAAATAAGACATGGCCCTGCTCACAGTATGCAGCGTCTACCAACTAAGACAAACGAAATTACCACAATACCAAATGCAAAGCATTCAAACCCAGAGGTGTCAGTGTGCATCAGACCAGGAGGCCAGAAGCTAGAATCAAGGTATTAAAGGATGGAGGGCACTTCAGCAGGTGAAGGGAGTTCAACTGTGTATTGCGACAGAAAGCCATGGGGAACAACAGCAAGAGCCAGAGACCTGTTTGTCTGCAAGAGACCTGTAGGAGATCAAAACGGAACAGTAAGTTGGCATGGTATTGTGGAAGACCACAAATGCCAATTAAATCGTCTGAGTTTTGCAGTCGTTGGGAAATCATTGCAGGATCCAGGACAGCACGGTTGGAGTTATGCTGGAAGAATAAATGTGTCAGGCATAGGTGAGATAGATTGGAAAAGATGACTAGTGCAAAAGGTTAGTCCAATTTCTGGGATATGGCCATAAAGAAGCAGAGAAAGTCAAGGCTGAGAAGCAGACCTGCATTACAGCACACATTTGGAATTTGGGTAGTGATGCTTAACAATTGAAGTACATATCTCTGGATAAAAGACCACACTTATTTAAAATTTATGCTGAGAACTAGAGAGTTCTGTAGCCATTTTTAACCTCAGGAGACATAAAATCAACTAAAAGTTTGGTCACCTCAATTTGCCTACCACAAACCATTGCCCTCAAAACTCTGGATTTGCTAAACATTTCAAATTCAGAAGCGGAGGGTTCAATAAAACCACACTGTGCCTGGCATGTGTTTCTCTGTGAGGGCTGAGGAAATTTGATCTAATTCATACTAATTTATTTAAATTTCATTCTAACTGAGATTTTTTTTTAAATCTTCCTACTGCCCAAAGAAGTCTCCAGAAATTACTTTTGATGATCTTTTCCATCCTTACAAAAAGCAAACAATAGTTCTCGAACCATCACTAACCCTGGAACTCATACTCTGTGGATTGGAACAGACTTTTACAATAGGCAAACAGGAAGCTATTTTGCCAAAAATGAGTGTGTTGAGGACAAGCCTTTGACCCTCTTTAACACATTTCTTTTCTCTTTTTCATTTCCTTTTTTTTTTTTTTTTTCCTTTGGCCAGTCCTGGGGCTTGAACTCAGTGCCTGGGCACTGTCCCTGAGCTTCTTTTGCTCAAGGCTAGCACTCTACCACTTGACCCACAGCGCCACCTTCAGCTTTTTCTGTTTATGTGGTGCTGTGGAATCAAACCCAGGGCTTCATGCATGCTAGGCAAGCACTCTACTACTAGGCCACATTCCCAGTCCCTTGAATACATTTCTTTGGTGAATGCAGCAGGTGTGGACATAGCCAATTGGAGAAAACCAAGTCCCTCCTCCTTTGTTGTTCGCAACAGCCATGTTGGTGTCTCATCACTGTCAAGAACATAAGTGAAAACTAGCAATTGAAAACAATGAAATGTTAAGAAGTTAGAGCTAGAGAAACAATTTTACCCTGCCATATAGAAGACTCCTCCTCCTCCTCCTCCACCTCCTCCTCCTTCTCCTCCTCACATTCTGGCAGTGTCAAAACAAAACTCTTCTCCTAGTGACATCCATCAAGAATTCGTGAGTAACTTTCGTACACAAAACAGTTAATGCCATGGAGCTTGAATACATCCTATTCAAGACTTGAGTTTCGCAAACTTAAAATAACTTCTTAGATCCTCCCAGCTCAAATTGATTTCCCAACTTCAAATGAAATTTTAAGGTGACGGTGTATTTTATTTTATTCTATTTATTTGGGGTTTTTTTGTTTTGTTTTCTGTTTTTGTTTTTGCCAGTCCTCAAGCTCAAGGCTTGACCAATGTCTCTGGCTTCTTTTTGCTCAAGGCTAGCACTCTACCTCTTGAGCCACAGCGCCACTTCTGGCTTTTTCTGTTTATGCGGTGCTGAGAAATCGAACCCAGGGCTTCATGCATGCTAGGCAAGCCACATTCCCAGCCCTGCACTTTGGATTTATTTTTCTTTTTTTCTTTTTTCTCTTTACTTTTGTGGTGTTTTTGTTATTGCCCAGGGTTCTATTGTTGGTATTTTTATTTGTTTTATAATATTTACAAATTGTTTTCTTTTCTGTTAAATTCTGGGGCTAACATATTCTCTGGATGGTTAGGAAATTAGTTCTATCTCAATCAAATTGCTCTAGATCTCAAAAGACAGTAGTGACATCAACTTCAAAATATGTCTACTCTTGGGAGAAAAATCTCCACAGGTCAAATAATATTACTGGTCATTATCAGTTTCTACACCCCATTTTCTGACTCTGATAATGTGCCCAAGGAGAAATAAACAAATATGGTCATTTATGGCCAATGACAATTTCTAAAGGACTGGAGAAGACATCATATTTGATTTTAAGAGGGTTTTTTTGGCAGCTGGGTTTTCTTATGAATAAATGGAAACTTTAATGTGTGGAGATGCTGAACTGTGAAAAGAGAGATTTGAATACTAAAGTCATCATAGCCAAAACCAACTTATGAATTTTTACTCAGAGTACATGAAAATGAACCAACGTGTTTAATAATTCAAAACGAGCACCAGTCTCATTCAGAGACTGACATCTTTAGCACCTCATCAAAAAGACGAGAAGAAGCCTCCAGTGTACATTTTGGAAATCCACCAATACTCTTTTCTACATACTGCCTCTTTTTTCCCCCATTTCTTAAAGTAATCTACTTAAAAAATCACTTCTGCAAGATACTTCTCTTAGACTAAGTACCTTCAATCTTCATACCTGCTTTAAAGAAAACTGCCATTCTGGAAAATTCTTCTAACCTTCCATCTTTGCAGGAATCTTAAACTCTGAACTATTAGAAGGTATAACAAAAGAGGAAAATCCTGTTGTAAATGTGCTAGTTGTGTTTCAAGACACTTAAAATCAAATTAACACTAATGACCTGAAATATATAGAGATATACATATATACAATATCTTTAAGTAGCTGTACAAAGGATTACCATTCAATATGTCAGTTTGTAAGTACAATGTAGTTTAATCAGTACAACCCCTTTTTTCATTCTACTACCCCATACCTCCCAAATCTACCAGCCCCCTCAATTTTCCTACTCTCGCCTGATATGCACTGAATAACATAACTGCATCCCCCTCCCTCATTTCTTGCCTCATTTTTTTTTTTTTTTTTTTTTTTTTTTTTTGGCCAGTCCTGGGCCTTGGACTCAGGGCCTGAGCACTGTCCCTGGCTTCTTTTTGCTCAAGGCTAGCACTCTGCCACTTGAGCCACAGCACCACTTCTGGCCGTTTTCTGTATATGTGGTGCTGGGGAATTGAACCCAGGGCCTCATGTATACCAGGCAAGCACTCTTGCCACTAGGCCATATCCCCAGCCCCTGCCTCATCTTTTTTAAAGCTGCATATGAAAGCTAGACTTTCACCCTGATTTTTCCAGGGTTTAGCATTCTTAGACTTAGACTGGACCATACACATCAGAGAAGTAATTTAATTCTGTCAACCAATATTCACACCTCCAGGATATCGTGCAAATTCAAAGAAAATTAGCAAATATCTGATCTCCAAGACCTTATAGACTAATAAGAAAGTCAGACCTGTGAACAGAGAGAGCATGCACCACATAGGGAAGAGCTTAGCGTTAGAGCAAAGGTTTACTTAAAGCCAAGTCAGGAGCAGAAAGAGCTGGGCCTGGGCCTGTGAAGAAAATTAGTTCAAACCAAATGTAAATTTTATCATCTTGCCTTTTCCAATGGAACCTCTTAAAGAACACATCCATAAATGCCCTTTATTATTCAAAAAATGGCATTGGACAGTGATTTTTCTGTAAACTACCTGAATGTGTTCAAATTACATCAACTAAGTATTTTAACTTGAACTTATTTCATTCGTTATAAAAATGTTCCAAATTAATGAGGTACAAAGGTGATGTTTCAACACACGCATATAGTGAACCACTACTTCACAAGGGATTCCAAGCTAGAAGAGAAGAGAAATGAAGAAAAGAAACTTGGGTATAACCAGTCATGAACACCCATAATTTTATGATGTAAGACATAAAAATCCTGTAAAAGGAATTTTAAAAGGCTATGAATAGCCACTAACTCAACAAGGATTGTCTTTATCATAATTATCGGCACAATCATTTGTAGAAAAAGCCTTTATTGATGCATTCTTTAAGAGGTTCCATTGAATTAAGGGTCAAAATGCTGAAAGTAGGTTTATGCGGTTTGGTATTTACATATGCTTATGATCAGCTCTGCTCTCTTTTCTTTGTCCTTGGTATCACCGGAGTGGCTTCTCCATCAGTCACTAAGCATTTGACCTCTGAGAAGAGTTGATGCTGACCTATGGAAAACCAGAGATGCCCTCATCAAAGGAGTGTAGCTATATTTTCACTGAAGATATTCATTTCTCCTACTACCAACATTTCATCAATCCCTCTAAAGACGTTATGCCATAGAGAAGGAAATAAAAAGGGAAAATGATTTTAATAACTTTTCTTGCACTTAGGCCAACCCCAACTTGTAAGTTTTTAAATTACCAGAATGTCAGTGCCAATACAAATTTCATCACCCTAAAATTAGTCCCAAAGTAGTGCAAACATGTGTTAATACATATTTGCACTATTCATAAAGGAACAAATGAACAGAAAATGAATCTCACAGTTCGGATCAATGCTCGCATAGATTAGGCAATGGGACACCTTGGAAAGGTTCTGTGTAACTATTCCAAATAAAAAAAACAAAGACTGTAGAGAAATAAGAAACAAAAATGCATCAGGATAAGTTAATATCTTTAAATAATGTTGTTTTATTATATACATGTCTTAAACTTAGCATTTCACTACTATGTATGTTATTAGGATTCCTTTGATTTTCTAAACTAAATCATTTAAGTTTCTATCCAGAAATAGAGACACTCCTAATTACCAAAGTAAAATTTTCTTTTTCTTTTTTTTTTTTTTTTTTGGCCAGTCCTGGGGCTTGGACTCAGGGCCTGAGCACTGTCCCTGGCTTCTTCTTGCTCAAGGCCAGCACTCTGCCACTTGAGCCACAGCGCTACTTCTGGCCATTTTCTGTATATGTGATGCTGGGGAATCGAACCCAGGGCCTCATGTATACGAGGCAAGCACTCTTTCCACTAGACCATATCCCCAGCCCCCCAAAGTAAAATTTTCTAATTATGCACTGAAAGTCCTTTTAAGAATAAATGTGTATATTTTATTTTATTACCTTCCAAAACAATACCTGATCAATTATACAGAATGATAATTTGTTTACAGATAGTTTCTTACATGGAAATTTTTCCCCTAAAACAAAACTTTTAGCTTCTAATCTCATTATCTCATCTAGCACAAAGTATTTCCTAAGCAACAGTTGATTGCTAAATAATATTATTTAAAATAAATTTATTTTTCTAACATTATTGATTGTTTCTCTAAACTGCCTTGATTATTTTTCCCATTTTGCTTTTTGATATGTCCTTGATGAAAATTAAATATTAAGATTTTCATTAAACTACTAAATCACTTCTGAATGATTTTCTTAATAAAGAATAACTTTCATGGCTGGGAATATGGCCTAGTGGCAAGAGTGCTTGCCTCGCATTAATGAAGCCCTGGGTTCGATTCCTCAGCACCATATATATAGAAAATGGCCAGAAGTGGTGCTGTGGCTCAAGTGGCAGAGTGCTAGCCTTGAGCAAAAAGAAGCCAGGGACAGTGTTCAGGCCCTGAGTCCAAGGCCCATGACTGGCCAAAAAAAAAAAAAAAAAAACAAACAACTACAAAAGAAAAAAAAAAAAAGAATAACTTTCACAAAGCTGCTAAATAGTATAGTCACTGATGATTTAGAAAACATTGGCCACCAAATAATACAATAACTTGGAAAATACCTTCTGGGCCATCTCAGGGTACATTTGAAAGTGTATAAATAAAGAATATATATCAGGATAACCAGTTTGTTAGAAAACTGAACAATCTCCTGGTGAATTGCATATGTGATACTTTGGGGGCCCGTTTTGGGGAGGAAGGGGCTTGAACTTAGGAGCTCAAGGAGGGGTATTGTCCCTAAACTGTTTGACTCAAGGCTCCTTACCACTTGAGCCACAGCACAGCACCACTTCTGGTTTTCTGGTGGTTAATTAGAGCTAAGAGGCCCATGGACTTTATTGCTCAAGCTGGCTTTGAACCTCTGTTCTCAGATCTCAGCCTCATGAGTAGCTAGGTTTAACAGCATGAACCACTGACACCCCACTTATTAGTATATTTTTAAAATAATATCTGAGCTTATGCTCCAAAGATGTGTGGGACAGACCAGGAGTTGGGCTGGAGAGTAAGGCAGTAGGTTCAAATTCTAATTTAAGGAGACTGATAACTACCATTACCTTTCTTTCAAGGTATCTTGTTTTCTTCAGATTCCGTTAGTAATCGCAGGTATATTGCCAGCTACAAGGAAATTTCTCCATAGTTCTTTAGAACGTGAAATGTTTCACAGAACATTGAAGCAGGAATGATTTCTCCATAGTTCTTTAGAATGTGAAATGTTTCACAGAACATTGAAACAGGAATGTGTCATTTGTGAATATTTCCTTTTAGATTTGCCTTATACATAGCAGGAATAATGGATTTCTTTTATTTATGAAAGAATTTACATCATTTTATATCGAACTGTCAACACATTTCTTTATTTCCTATGAAGCAAAAATTGTAAAAAGTTGTCTTTCTTCATTTTATTCACATTGCTCTCTTCCCATTCCCTCTCGCCATACAAATTTTATTATAAGACCAGTTTTAATCTAAGAAAAATTTCCAAGGGTAAAGCAATTCATATGCTCACCTTCCAGATGCAACAATTGTTATACTCCGCAATACCTGCCTTACTACTGAAATTTTTATTTATATAAATATATATGTGTTTAGCCAGGTGCTGGTGTTTCGAGGCTGCAATCTTGGCTACTAAGGAGACTGAGATCTAAGGATTTTGATTCAAAGCCAGTCTTGGAAGGAAAGTCCATGACACTCTTTTTTTTTTCTTTCTTTCTTTTTTTTTTATTTGCCCATGACACTCTTATCTCCAGTTAACCAGCAAAAAGCTAGAAGTGAAGCTGTGGTTCATGTGATAGAGTGCTAGTCTTGTAAAAAGCAAAGCAGGAACCAGAGGCCCTGAGTTCAAGCCCCAGTACTAACACGCACACACCAATAAATAAATATATATAATATGTAATATTATATATTTATATATTACTTCCTGTGGAAGTGTTGCTGACTGAAATTACATATATATGGATATATATTGATATATCCATATATATGTATATAAGAATTTGCTGTTCATATCATTTTCCTGTATCTCTAAATATTCCAACCTGTATTCCACAGAACTCAAGGGCGTTTTTTGTATAGTTCAATTATCAAACTCAATAAATTTGCAGGTGCAATATTACTATCACACATATAATTCCATATTGAAATTTCACAAATTATCCTACCAGTGGAATGTACTGAAATTGTGTCTCTGACTCAGGCTCCAAACAAGGTTCATCCATCACATTTAATGCAGTGTCTCTGTTGTAATGAAACAATGCCTGACACTATCATTATACTTCATGACATTGACCTTTCTAAGCTTATAGGCCACTTGTTTTGTAGTGTCCTTCTACCTGTGTTTTTCTGTGTCCTCTTTGTTGGAGTCACATACGTGCTTTGGGAAGAAAAACTCCTTCTGTGATGCTGAATCTGCAGTGATAGATATAGATATATAGAAATAGTTATAGCGATGATATCGATTCTGAGTGCCAAATGTCTCTCATTAGTGAGTACAGTCTTAGTGAGAATGGAGCTCTGTATCTATTTCTTCACTACAAAAACTTCCCATTGCCCTTTATTCAACTAATAAACAGCTATACTTTGATATTGTGAATTATCCTGCTGCCTTTTAAGCTTCCCTTAATCATTTCAGTATCCATTAGGCATATTAAATCTAGCCCAATTTGGTTATTACTGTGATAGCTGCAAAATGGTCATTTTCAAACCCTATTATTCCTTCTGTGCTTATTGGGTGAACCCTCTGTAAAGAGGGGCCATCCCTTCTTGTGAATTTGTTGTCTTACTTGTCTTACTGTAGATTCATTGATTCTTGTTCCTGTACATGGTTTACAATCTCTTCTTCTTTTATCTATTTTGAGCTCCAATTTTCCCATATTTACTTAAGGAAATCCCTTAAAAGTTGTCTTCTCTATAACTTTTAAATGATCCTATCAGTTTTGGCTTGATTTACTGCTACGCTGAAATGGAGGCTCAAAAATGTAGCTTCATTTCTCATCCTACACTCGCTCTTTGTAATCTGACGAACTCTCTCACCAGAAGGGGAAGTAAGGCGAGGCAAATGTTCCTTAATATTTCAGAAACATTACTGACAAGGGAATCCAAAAGTATTAGAAACCCCCCTCTCAAAAAAAACAAAAAGAGAGAAAGCTTCCTTTCTAATGGAGGGTTATCTTTTCCTGGTAGCCGTCAACATCTTATCTTGGCAAGTGAGATACTTCAATACTCATGTCACATGTGCCATTCAAACCTTGATTGTTCCCATCATGGTGAGTCTTCCGGAATGTACCAGGCATATTAGCTGATTGCCTGTACGGAATGCTTTGTCCCAGCTGAAATACTATGAGTCACCCTAAGGCCACAGAAGTGATTGATGCCTGTTACCAATTTCAGATGTAGGGTCAGTGTTGTAGTCTAGTATAAAATGTACAGCTCATATATTAAGTAATTTTGTTCCTGTCATACCTTATTCTATCTCCTCTTTTACCCGCATGGAACTCAAAAGTACAACAAAATACCCTAAACAGAGGAAAGACAGGGCACACTCCCAGTCAATTAACATCTGGACCCCATTATTTGGGATGTACTGTGTACACAAAGTCGAGATTCAGAGGAGCCAAGCCTGCTTTCTTCTGGATGTGCTGTCACTAAAGTTACAGTTTTTCTAATATAGATGTAGATATTACCCATGAAAAGAGGTAAACAAATGCACATGGAGATAAGTAGACCAGGACCAAGGGTGTGGCTAGACACACATCAATACTACAAGTGGTCTTTGTGGACTTCATTCTGCACGTGAGTTCTCACTTATTTCCACTAGTTTATCAAATCAAAGTGCAGGAGAAATTGCTTCATTCATTCATCCATTTTAGAAATTGAATGCTTTCTATGGGACATGCGCTTCTCTAGATCTTTGGAGGACATGAACTATAGCAATTTGAGGCTTTTTTGTTTTGTTTTGTCTTTTTTGCCAGTCCTGGGGCTTGGACTCAGGGCCTGAGCACTGTCCCTGGCTTCTTTTTGCTCAGGGCTAGCACTCTACCACTTGAGCCACAGCGCCACCTCTGGCTTTTCCTATATATGTGGTACTGAGGAATCAAACCTAGGGCTTCATGTATAAGAGGCTATATTCCCAGCCCAACTAAAGGAATTTGAAAATATTTTTGGTTTTGTCAATGATGATGGTGGTGGTAGCATGCTTACACTTGTTGCATGCATTTGAAATGGTTCGTGTCTTCCAACAGTCCACTCAGAAATATCCTGACATTTTAATCTATAAATTATAATAGAGAGAGAGAGAGAGAACTGGTGACTCATGCTGTAATCCTAACTACTTAGGAAACTGAGATCTGTGGATCACAGTTCAAAACCAGCCATAAGCGTAACTGTGGCTCAGATAGTAAAGCTCCAGCCTTGAGCAAAGACCTTAGGAACAGCATCACCCAAGGACAGGCAGAAAGAAGAAAGGAATAGGAGGAAAAAGAGGAGGAGGAGGAGAAGGAGGACGAGGAGGACGAGGAAAAAGAAGATGGGGTGGAAGAGGGGGAGGAGGAGGAAGAAGAGAAGGAGGAGAAGAAATACATATTATTATACATAAATACATATATATACATAAACACATATATATATTAAAATACAAAGCTGGGAGTGGTAATGTACACCAGTAACTCAAGACTGAGGGTGGAGTTCAAGGCCAGCCTGGGCAACATAGTGAGACCTTATCTCAAAAGCTAAAACAAAACTCTCCTTTTTAATGCACTACTCCACATAATGGAGTTACCAGGCTCTCTTTTAGATATATGAATTTCTGCATTTGCTTACTTTCTACAGATACAACACACTCAGGGGAAATTGGCACCAAGAAAAAGGTGAAAAGACTGTTAAGTTTCCAAAGATACTTCCATGCATCGAGGCTGCTTCGTGGAATTATACCACAAGCCCCTCTCCATCTGCTGGATGAAGACTACCTTGGGCAAGCACGGGTAAGCCGGTCACTCCTCTCCCTGCATTATGCCAGTGCCAAGAACCTGTGCCTCTGTTGACAACACCCCTGGGTTGGAGCCCTACTCTGCCTCTGAGAAGCTGTGTGGTTCTGGGGTAGGGGCAGCTCAACACATCTGGATCTTTTCATCCAATATAAAATAAAAATAAGAGGAAGCATCTGCCTTATACAGGCAATGCAGAGCTTAATGAGGGAGAATGCATTTTTATTCATTCACGAATTCTAGGTCTTGACCCTAGAGTCTCACACAAGCTAAGCACACATTCCACCACTGGCTATATTCCCAGCCCAGAGGTAAGGCATAGTTACATGCTGAATATACTCACACCTAGCACATGCTATTTTCATTTCTACAAATGTGTAAAATATATTTGTGCAGTGGTCAGTAAAATAAAGTTTTGAACTCAAAAATTACTGAGGGAATACCTACATTTCTGAATCCATTAAATTATCTCATTGCTCTGGTGGTACAGAAAATAATCCAATAATCCAGTGTATTATTATTTTATTTTCAATGCATTTAAATCTTTTTAATAATTTTTTCTAGGCATTGATCTGACTGAAAACTGAAATTAATGTTTGCTGGTCCAAGAAAAAGTTTATGTTATCTCTAGCCTAAATTGCCAAAAGAATTCAAATTTCAGAAACAAACTATTGCCATTGAGCATAAGTCAAAAATAGTATTTATAACTTATATACTAAATAATATTATACTGTCTACTATAACATATATATTTATTTATTACTAATTGACACTTAATAAATGAGTAGTAATGTCAAAAGAACTAACTACTGGTATGACATATATAATTTTAAAAATCATTATCTGTAACAACCCAGAGTCTGAGATTGTATGAATGGTTGGGCGGTGTTTGGTGCTCTCTTGGCTGGTGGTTGTATGGTTAGTTGGTGATGACTGGTGATTGGTAGCTGGTTGGTGATTGGCTTGTTGGCTGGCAGATGATTAGGCGATAGGT
The DNA here is from genome assembly GCF_023159225.1 of Perognathus longimembris pacificus. NCBI lineage: Eukaryota > Metazoa > Chordata > Mammalia > Rodentia > Heteromyidae > Perognathus > Perognathus longimembris. Next base: position 53,469,371 of record NC_063169.1, read on the forward strand.
TAAAAGGAGAGTAAGACCGATCTCCTCCAGTACTGGAACATCATGACAAAGCACTCTTGATCATATCTCTACCCGGAGCAGCCACATTTCATAAAGATGATGCTGAGGATACAGAAAGAACAGTAGTCTGAATGGCAGAAGTGAGGTCCTGAATGTGCCTTTGGTACAGTGTGGTTTGGGTAAAAGGACTCACTCAAGCCAGACCTCAAAAATGACTTCTCAGCCATTCACTTCTCTGATAACTTATGAGGTCTTAGAGTGCCTTGCAAGACATTAGGATTTTCCCTAGGACTCAGGTCAAGCCATTCGGAGGCAGGTAGGGGAGTGTGTGCTGCTCCTCTTGTGAATGCCTTCAAAGAAAAGGGGCAACGGTTCAGAAACTTTGGTAAGGAGTTGGATCAACTGCTGCAACTTTTATGTCACCAGGACTGCTGTGTTTTTCAAAGAGAATAAGTCTGCATTACACAATAGGCCTTTAAATTATCCAATATTTTCAATTACCTACTCTTCAGTTTCCTGCGCGGTGGTTAATTTTACATTCTGCCCACACTGAGCGGAATAATGCACTCTGCAATGGTTTTCACTTCCTTTTTCAAAGAGTATGTTGCAAACCTCCTCCCTAAAACGTTGTCTGTGGCATAGAGCCTTTACCGAGTTCCAATGTAACTGAGGATGAGCCTGCAGCCTTCCAAAGCACGAGCCACCTGTTTTCCAGATGAGAAAACTGAAGCATTGAGAAGCTAAGGAATGTGTTCAAGGCCCTATAGCCAGAAAGAGATCTGGATGACATTGACCTAGCCTGTCCCCTGAATAGGCATTAGTGAGTAAGATTTAGTTTACTCCAAACCTGTTGTAGGTAGGGTTGTATGCTCTATATCCAACCTTTTAACTGTTTAACTCACTGTCTCAAAGTAAATGTTTGAGTCTTGATGTGATTCCTGTGGGTGCTATTTTCTGTTTGCCTTCACAGCACATGCTCTCCAAAGTGGGAATGTGGGATTTTGACATATTCTTGTTTGATCGTCTGACAAATGGTAAGTTACCCAGAAGAATTGTCACTAAAATGCACATTATAAAGTAGAATTCATTGCATTTTTAAATAGTTTATTTTTAAACAATGTTGTCCTTTTTTTCCTTCTCTACCCACTTTTGTAAACCTGCAGCCTCTTAAGAAGGACCAGGATGAGGAAACATTAATTCAATCAAAATTAAGACCTCACGAGTTTGACCTTAGAATCAGGATAGTTTCCTCCTGACTGTAATAATCTAAAAGGAGTTAGGAACTAGTAGATCGTATTCTTTCCTTGCAGAATAGTTAAGTCATATTTTAGAGGGAAAAGTTCATTGATAATGGAAAACTAAAAATACAAAAGCACTTCAGTCTGGTCCTAACTTTTACAAGGCAGGGTCCTTGTGCAATTTTTTTAAATGAGCTGAATCTACATATTACAGGTGTTGCTCAGATATATTTGCAATCAGCAGGTGCAAAAGACTGCTAAGGAGAGAATGCAAAGCTTACATTGAGCCAAAGAGAAAAGGAAATACTCTGATTCGTTTTGCTTTAAGTTTCTGTTTCCCTAAAAACCTTCTTTCTCAAAAATAATAAAATATTATTATATTTTCATCTGCCCATTAAACAAGCCTAGACAAGCTTAAGGAGCCAATGAAAACCCTCACATTTAATGCTGGTATTGCTCTCTCCTGTCATCTACCTTTTTTTTTTAACATTAAGCCATTACAGATAGTTTTCTTGTCATTCTGTGACTTGAGACTGTGCTGTTAAGAGGATATAGCCTAGAATCATGAAATGGAAGTTTACATTGTGGAATTATAACTTGACCAGATATAGATGGATCCCCTATGGTTACATTTTACTTTGCTCAAATTAACTGAGAAACTAGTAAATGAAAGTAACTGTGAGGGACTGGGAATATGGCCTAGTGGCAAGAGTGCTTTCCTCGTATACATGAAGCCCTGAGTTCGATTCCTTAGCACCACATATATAGAAAAAGCCAGAAGTGGCGCTGTGGCTCAAGTTGGCAAAATGCTAGACTTGAGCAAAAAGAAGCCAAGAACAGTGCTCAGGACCTGAGATCAAGTCCCAGGAATGGCAAAAAAGAAAGAAAGAAAGTAACTGTGAGGGGCTGGGAGTATGGCTTAGTGGCCAAGTGCTTGCCTACCATGCATGAGGCCTTGGGTTTGATTCCTTATTTCCACATTAAAAAAATGAAATTAATTTTAATAAGAAGTTTTTCTTCAAAAGAAAGAAAAGTAACTTGAGCAAAATAACTTGTTAAATAGTGCTAGTTAAAAGAAAGTATAGGAGCCCAGAGTTTGGCCTAGTGGTAGAATCTGGTTTTGATTCCTTGGTACCACATACACAGAAAAAGCTGGAAGTGGCACTGTGGCTCAAGTGGTAGAGTGCTGGCCTTGAGCAAAAAAAAAAGCTCAAGGACAGTGCTCAGGCCCTGAGTTCAAGCCCCAGGACTGGCAAGAAAAAAAAAAGAAAGTATAATCACAACTGTCATCAAATGTAATGTGAATGCCACAAATATTCAGTTTAACTCGGTTCATTTGTGGTCCAATAAGATTCTACAACTAGTTCAAAAGAGACTTCAATGAAACACACACACACACACACACACACACACACACACACACACACACACAGAAGTGAATTTCTAGAAAGAATAAGATTATGTCATTTGCAGGGCAATGGACACGGAACAAATCCTGTTAAGTGAGCTAAGCCAAGTGCAGAGACACAAATGGTGCATGTTATCTCTCATATGCAGAAGCTAGATCAAAAATACAAAGGGACATGACAAATTATGCAGGACCGTAGGCATTCAGCCACAGTGAGAGCAAGGGAGGGTACTCGGGAGAAGAACCAAAGGTGCAGTGGCTGTGTGCCACTGATCAGATAAAACCATATTTATCGAAATCAACTCCAGGAAATGGAAACGAGAGAGTTTTTTCTTTGTTGCTGTTTTTGTTTTCTTTTCTATTTGTCTTGTTTGTTCATTGATCTGTCTTTGGGAGGGTAAGAGAGGCACAGAAATGGAGGGATAAAGAGTGAACAGATGCAGCAATGGAACTCACTGGACACTGTTGAAAGTGAACTATACAACTTGTGGGTTGGGCTGGGAGGGAAAAACTAGGAAAGAGCAAGAGAAGGGGGTGACATTGTTCAAAAAGAAATGTGCACTTTACCTGACTTATGTAACTGTAACCCCTCTGTACATTGCCTTTATAATCATTTTTAATGTAAAGTAAAACACAAATAAATTAGTTTCTAATTAGCTGAATGAGAAATGAGATGTATTGCTAGCAGACTAAGTTCATTCAGGAGTCAATGGACAAGAATCATTTGCAGTTTTATCAACTACCTCTAAATTGAGACTTGTAAAATAATTCAAACATAATGAAACAGGCAAGTTATGAACCCCAGAAATGCATGCTTAGACAGCAAGTCATTTTTCATTCAAGACACTCAGGCATCTTCTTGGCCCATTTCAAAGTCTTAAATTCTATAATGCTTTTCAAATTCAAAATTATTATTGTTAAATTAACAATATGTCTTGAATGCTTGCATGCTCTTATAGCTTCCATCTCTCCTTGCTTGAGTTCTAAAATGCCTCCTAGTCAAATTGCCTCTCAGTTTTTCATAGGAATAAAAATAAATAGCCTATAACTGTTAATCAGTAAATGTCAGAGTCAGAAGGAAGTGCCTTAAGGCCCATTTCAAGTGGTCATTAACTAAAAAGATATGCTTATATATTCCCACATCATTCATGTTCCTCATATGTCAGTAAGCAAGCTCCTTTTAATGTTTTCATTGCCTCTGGTCTAGAGAGAAATTTTCACCTTCTACAATAAAAGAAGGCTAGGACCAATCCTAGTAATAATATCCTCTAGGTGTGAATCATTTCAAATGAGAAGGAAGAAAAAGTATCTTATCAGAGGACCCTTATTATAGACACTCGATCTGATTGTCAGTCTTGATATTTTAATGGTGATAAAATAAGTCAAACAGGTGACTGCTTTTCTCTAGGAAACAGCCTGGTAACACTGCTGTGCCACCTCTTCAACACCCATGGACTCATCCACCATTTCAAGTTGGATATGGTGACCTTGCACAGATTTTTAGGTAAGCCTATTTTTCCAAATTTCTACTCCAGTTCTATGGATAATGGCAGAACACAATAGTCTTCGATTTGAAGCTAGGAGAACCACCACATGGTAGATAAAGGCCTCAAATCTTAAATGAGCTTATCTTAATTTTTTTGGCCACTCCTGGCCTTGTACTCTGGGCCTAGGCACTGAGAGAAAAGTTATTAAGCACAAAAGAAATATTTGGATCCAGCCTCAACATGACTTTTTTCCATGGCTGATAGTATTTCAATTAGGTGAGCAAAGTAACAGCCATGAATAGGTCCAAATAGTTTTGATTTGTAAAGAGACACAGATTCTTTGGACACATGTATGTGCCCTGAGAACGTGTGAAAACAGTCCTGACAACTGAATTAACAGCACAATCTCGGGCTATTTTTATTATTTAAGCCTAAAAGTACTCTAAGTCTTGGGTTACATTGGAGGGACATGAAAGATGTGCCTTCAATAAGGTAGAGACAAATCCAAAGAGGCCTCGTGTTGGTCAGAGTTGAAGATGATCCAGATTTGCTTGGATCAGTATTTGTGACTCCAGTGATAATGCGATCACTGGAGATCAGGAGACCGAGCCTCCCAAGACTTTGAATAGAAGCTTCCTCTATGGCTTAGGATTCATAAGTGGCAGCACAGTTAAATACCATTAAACTATGGTGCAAAGTAATATTGTCTTTTTTTCTGCATGTTTATCTTTCCTATGATTGAGAGCCTTCAGGAACACCAGAACAGAATGATTTGTGAGGGAGATGAAAAATCCCAAAGGCATCCCAATTCCTTTTTTCTGTTGTTTTCTACTTGTCTCTCCGTCTTCCCTACACTACAGATAACTTAGCAGAAGAGCCAAACCCATAAGTTGGCTTTCCCAAGGATCCACAGGTTCTGCATTGTTGGGGTCAATGATATTTTTCAGCAAAAAAAAAAAAAAAAAACCTTCAAAAAGTCTGGCCTACTGTGCCCTTCTAATTTGATTCCAACTGACTGAGTTATCTTTTTTCTTCCTAGTCATGGTTCAAGAAGACTACCACGGTCAGAATCCATATCACAATGCTGTTCATGCAGCTGACGTCACTCAAGCCATGCACTGTTACCTGAGGGAGCCAAAGGTAAGCAATCCCTTCTTGCCAGCATCCCTTCCTGACTCAGCCAGTAACTTCAGTGCTCCACCCCCGACGTTTCTAACATCTCTGTTAGTGGTCATTTACAGGAAGGAATGCATATGAAAGTTTCAGTGTCAGCTCTGAGCTAACAGATGCATGGGAAAAAATGTGGATTTTTCTGAGGTTTCCTTTTTTTTTAATTTTTTTTATTATTAATTGAACATAAAATTTTTTTTACAAGGTGTTGTGCAAAGAGGGTGCAGTTACATAGTAGGGCAGTGTGTACATTTCTTGTGATATCTTACAACCTGTTTTTCCATCCCTTGTCTAGGTCAGGTAGACCCATATGCAATATACAATGTATCAAGCACATATACAGTGTTCACAGACTTGGTCTCTACTGTCTCTGAGGTTTCCTTTTATAACATTTTTTTTAATTTTTATTTATGTATTGCTTTTTGTTATTGCATGGCTTAAACTCCCTGAGCTTTTTCACTCAAGTCTGGCATTCTACCACTTGAGCCACAGCTCCACTTCCCACCTTTCTGGTAGTTAATTGGAGGTAAGAGTCCCATGAACTTACCTGCCTGGGCTGGCTTTGTACTGAGATCTTCAGATCTCAGCTTCTTGAATAACTGGTATTACAGGCATATACCACCAATACTTGGCTCATACTAAATTTGTATTTTCAAGGAGGCATAGAACAAAATCAACCCTCTCTGTGGGCAAACGACTTCTGAGACATCTTCAGTGGCCCCACAGAGGAGCTTTTTTTGTCACAAATAGCACTGGTGGGCTGAGAATGTAGCTTAGTGGTGGAGTGCTTGCCTAGCATGCATGAAGCCTTGGGTTCGATTCCTCAGTACCTCATAAACAGAAAAGGCCAGAAGTGGCACTGTGGCTCAAGTGGTAGAGTGCTAGCCTTGAGCAAAAAAGAAACTAAAGAACAGTGCCCAATACCTGAGTTCAAGCTCCAAGGCTGGCAAAAAAAAAAATTAGCACTGGTGTTGATACTAGGAAAAAGTTACTACTTTATAGTTTTTGACCAACAAATAGAATCGGAATTCCTCAAAAGCTCCGTTTTTACCAAGCTAACTAGAAATCCTGATTCAAAATTGTCTTGGCAAGCCAGCTCTGATTCAATTTTAAAAAATACAAAGTTAGAAAATAAAAACAAAACAGTAATGTCCATTGTTCACAATCTTGGCAAAATGAATTAGGTGTTTAGTAAAATGTACAGTGTTCGTTTTCTGAAAATTTTTTTGGGAAATGACATAATCTGTGACTCTTCTCTCAATTTTAACTGCCCATTAAATAAACAGATGTTTCACAAAACCAACCACTAAAAATATAGATGTCAAAGAGGCAGACTCTGGGACGATGATGAATAGATAAAGTAGATGCTTCAACGCTATAAAATATCCCAACGGCAGTAATGGTTTTACTTTTTAATCTCTATTTAGTCCAAAAGTTATATCACAATGTTGTATGTGATTCCAATTTTTCTGCTTGTGTTCTTGGCTAACCAACAAATTAACAATCTTGTCATCTTCCCCCACTATTTATTGCACATTAAAGAAGCACCAAAAAAAAAATTGTAATTCAGCCCACTTCTTTCAAGGAAGTGGAAAAGATAAGAGTTGAAACACACAGGTAACTCCTCAAATGTGTCTATTATTTTGGCTTCAACTTTTTCCTTGATTTACAGCTTTCAGAACAAAGCTGATTTTAGTTCCTGCCTTCTCTTTGCCCACCCAGTAGCAGTCAGCCAACAAGCCATGCCATTGTGACAAAACGAAATTGAGACGCACTAAGAAGAAGACATAGGAATGAGCTCCTCAACCTCACTTTCCACAGTTACTTTCCACAGAGCCTTTCCTTTGGCTCTGACAGTTCCATGTGGCTCTTTGAATACCTCAGAGGATGAAGTCTGGCTGACAGGCCTGAAGAATGCTTCACTGTGTTTGATTTTGCCAGAACAAATGTTACCAGTCATAGAAGCACACTAATCAAATCTCCAAATTTGATTTTTGTTTTTTGACAGCTGGCCAGCTTCCTTACTCCTCTGGACATCATGCTGGGACTACTAGCTGCAGCCGCTCATGATGTTGACCATCCAGGGGTGAACCAGCCATTTTTGATCAAAACTAACCATCATCTTGCCAACTTGTATCAGGTAAGGAAACCCAATATACAAACAGATCCAGCAAAGTCAATTGCATTAGGCCCAAGATTTGAGTCTGGGTTCTGCCATTGGCACTAACCTTCATGTTGGATGTGCAGATCACATGGGTTTGTACCTGTGGATCCAGCCCATCCCTCAAGGAAGATTAAACTAATGTACAAGAATATCAAAAATGCAAATTATTCCAAAGCAGGTTTGAAATTGTCTTAAACAGGATCCTTCATCCTGCTCTCCCGTGGTCTAGAATATCTGCCTCTAAGGAGACCGTCTTACACATAATAGTTGAATTCAATTCTTACCCAGACGTTGTAGGTATTTCCTGAGATGTAATCCTAATAAAGACTTGAATGCCTAGGGCAATTTCTAGTCATAATTAGCCTCCAAGTCAGAGATACATTATCATAAAAGACCAAGGACATATTTAGTTGTTTAATTGGCTGGCCTGAAAAACTCTTATATGTAATATTATTTCAGATATTAAACCCTGTAACACAAATGAATTACTCTCAGAACTTTCACCTTTGTTTTTCTTGGCACTGGATTTTATAAACAGGGCTTCATTCAGTCACCTAAGCTGGCCTTGACCTCACTATGGAGCTCAAGCTGGCGCCAAATGTGTGGTCTTCCTGCCTCACCCTCCTCTGGACACACATTATAGGTCTATACTGTCATACCTGGCTATTGTTAGACTTTTCAACATGGTTCCTTAGACTCTTAGTTGTCAGGAACAAACTCATTTCATACAAGGAGTCACCTATCTCAAGTTTAGTAGATCTGAAAAGGTTGAGTGCTAAAAAAAAAAAAAATCCCAACAGATCCCTATAAAACAGTTGCATTGAACAAGATTTTTTTCAGCCTGAAGTTACATTGATTTCCAATAAGTAAATTGGAATAAATTCTTCAATAAATATTCAGTACATAAATTAGAATACATTTTTGATAAATATTCCAAAACACATTTCTCTATCCATACGATTGGCTTTTGTCACATGCAGGAACTGGTGTACTAGATTTCAAGGGTTTACCCTGCATATTTTTCAATGTTGAGCCCCTTTGGGCAATCACCAGCACCTGGGGGTGGGAGGGGTAGAAAAGCTACTAAAGGGGCCTTTTAGTGATGAGCTACAAACTAAACAAGGAGAAATTCAAAGCAGAAACTAATTTCTCCAAGCCATTCCAGAAGCCAAATTTATCACTTAAGAAAAAAATAGTCATTGGACTGGCGAGGGGACCGGAGGAAGGCATTGAGGAGGGGGAAGGGGAAGAATGAATGAATGTCCTGTGAGCACTCAAGCACTTTATTCTTGTTAACATTGACTTTCTCAAATGTCTATCAATAGACAAAGAAAATCCGTCAATTAATTTGCCCACTTGATCTAGTTCTGCATGATGTTCCTCGCATAAATTCTAATTTCTTATTGCCAAAGGAACCACACTGATGAAGTTAAGAGTATATCTGTCATTATTGGTTTGCTTATGCATGAAAATTAAAGTCATAAAGCTGCTTTCACATGTAGTCATAGAAAGATGTGTAATAAATTCTCATTTAGATAATCAAAATACCATATGTTAAAAAAAGCAGATAGGAACAAAAAAGTAAATGTAGAATTTTACTAATGGTGAGGAATTAAGTACTCACTGATAATCAATAAAAGTGAATCTCAAAAAAGTTATACCATCTGATTCATTTAGTAAAGGTTTTCTCAAAAATGAATTCCTTATTCAAAAATTTTAAGTTTGGATGTTTTTCAATAATTTTAATCTCTTTATTAAAAATAAGCATTCCAATACAACCAGATACTACAATTTTTATGAAATATATGGTCCTATATGTTTTTAATCAGCTGCCATTCATTCCCTCATCAAATAATATACAATGTTCTATAGGTACAAAAATCAGTAAAAAAAACAATCTCTGTTATTAAACATCTGGTCAAACTCAAATGTCAAAATCAGCAAAATGCAGATAAACTTAATTCCAGTTTGAAAGACTTTGGAGTTAAATTAAGGTACATCTATAGATAGATTTTTTTTATCTTCAAAGAGCAAATATTTGTGCTATTTTTTAAATGGTCAAAAATGCTTCTTACTACAATAAAAATGAGCTATAGTTTTTTCCCCAGAACAAATTTATCATCTGAACTATGGAGCTTGGCCCTGGATAAGAAAGAGAAAGTTGTGGCAATGGAGAAATTGGAGTAGTGGGCTCAAAATCAATGTTTAAGATATTATCTCTGTCGGCCACCTACTCAGTTGGTCTTATGATCTCTTGGAAACTGTCTTCCAGTTTTACGGATCAAAATAGAAGCAATCAATATAACATAGTACCACAAATGAACTCTAAGTATCCTAAAACCACTAGAAAAAAAGCTCAAGTTTATGTGAAAATGGCACCAAGTAACTTTAGGGAGGGTGGGGGTGAGAAAAACAGAGGATAGGAGAATGAGAGGGATGAAATTGATCAAGATGCACTGTACACATGAATTGGAATGTTAAACTGAAACCCTTTGTACAACTACTAAATAATAATTTAAAAAATAAATTTAATCTTAGAAAGCTGAAACTTAATCAGCAAAATCAATATTCTACAGATTGAATGTAGAAATTATTTTTTTAAATCAGAAAAGAATATAAAATCTTCAATTTTGGCCAATAATTTATACCTTTATGACTGACTGTAATTGTTTTTTTCCTATTGTAAGGAAATCAAAAGAGATCAGGATAATTCCTTATAAAAAAAATCTGACTGGAAAAACACAAAGTACATGATCAATCAAAAATAAATAAAAAAATAATTGTAAAATCCTGTTCAGCAAATTATATAACTAACCTTTATTCAACATTTATTACAACCCAAACACTGTGCTAAGTACGTTCTATGTATTATATTGCTTAATCTTCACAATAGCCCAGTGAAGTGGTATTATTAACATACTTGTTCTTCAGAAAGAAGATTAATTTGATACTAGAAAATTTCGAATGCTCCTCCTGGTAATAAACAGCTAATTAATGGGAAAACTGGAATTAGAGTTAAAATCTTTTATCTGCAGAATTAAAGTGCCTAAGCACTATCCACACTACCTCAGCAACTCATACTGACGACCTACTATGTGCAAGAAGCTAAGTAATCTCCTCCTGACCCTCCTTCTAGAGGGGAGAGAAGAGCATTACAGACCTTGACGAACACCTTAAAGTATATGGCTGTCAGGAGATGTAATGGGAAGACAGAGAAGAGAGGGAAATTATCCTGCAGATGACAGAGAGGGTGGGTGATGGAGGAAGAATCGTTTAAATGGAGCCTTCAATTGTGAGAACTATTTCAAATGACTAAGACAAAAAGTATTCTCCTCATTCCTTTGAGCTTAATCCACACACTTTTTAGTAGATAGAATGGCTCTGTGGCTTCCATGGCCCGAACACGGCTCTGCCAGCAAGTCCCCTGCTCTTAAAATAGTGTCCTGGACATCATAGTTAAGTATACATTGTGTTTCTGGTAGAAATGACTAATTTCTTGCACAGGACATGACTGTACAAATCCCTGCGTTAAGCTGCAGAGGAGGAACTGGCATCCTCCTTCAGGTTTTCAGTGTAAGACAAAAAGCCACGCTGTGGATCAGCTGAATAAGACATGAGTAACCACGTGCTATTTTCAAATCTTAGAAAATGTAGCCTTTTAGGGACAAGGCATTGTTATTTGAGGCTTACATGGACTTTCAGGAAACCATGTACAAATCGCAGCCTGTACCTACACGCACAGTTTCCTAGGGGAAAGGATCTATCGTCAAATTTTAAAGTGAGTCTCAGACTCAGGAAATCAGGAGAGCCATGGTAACAAGTGAAATAAACATGTGTACATACATGCACAAAAATGATATGCTCACATACACAACCATCAACAAGAATACCCTAGGGAGGCTGTTCCAGGAATTCTGTGACTTTGAGCACACCCTGTGCGTGACACAGCCGAAGCCAGCTTACTATAAATGAGATAAAATGGAAGAGGGCTTCCTCTCCCTCCTTCTGTTGGCTGTGCTCTTTTACTTCTGATAAATAAGATCATTACATAATGTGCCCCACGTGTTTCTGCCCTGAGATAAAGAGGGAGCCAGGGCAGCTGCAGCGAAGGCCAGGTCAAAGGTCACCCTCTCATTGTCTGCTGTCTGGCCCAAGCTGAATTGCCAACCAGTTGTGCAGGAAGGCCCTGCAGTCATTTCTACCTGGCACTTTGCTCATCATGACTGGAATCCATCCAGGTCTCAAGGTAGACCAAAATAGAAAGAACATTTGAGAATTCTGAGGATGTATCTACTGTCCTTACATCCTCAGCCCCCCCAACCCCCCACGCCGACACACATACAAAATAAGCAGAGAATCGTACATGATACTGGTTATAATCACTGTAAAAGGAAGCACTTTCTTTCTCATATGAATTTCAATTCATCTTGACAGAGTCCAACTACATCTCAACTAGAGACAGGTAATATAATAAATAACATTGTTCCATCAAGAATTATGAAAAAAAGAATTATGTATATTACATCCTATGATGGCTTGTAGAAGTTTACATCATTTTTCTAAGCTGGGCATGCTAGCACACCAGTAATCCCAGCCACTTGGGAGGTTAAGGCAGGAGATTCACAGGAAAAACTAGAAAGACCAGGGGTATGGCGCAAGTGATACTGCACTTAGTCAGCATGCATGAAACCCTGGATGCATTCCCCAGTACTGGAATAAAAACTCCAATTTTTCTTTAAAATTACCTTCAGGCACTTAGAGGAATCAGCATTTTTAACCATTTTCTGTTCAGAATGACGGAGTCACAAACACAAGCAGAAGCAGAAGGAACGAGTCTTCTGTATAGCTCTGTGATCATCAAATTGATGAGCTCACCTCTTCTATAGGATAGAAGCTATAATTCCAAAGTAGTGGTCAAGTCCCAGAAAGGAGCCTTGAGTTTGATTTTCAGTTCATCCAGTGATCTAAACCCAGGCTTGCCATGAGGCAGCAAGTGACAAATCTACACTCCATGCTCTGAGGCCATAATCTTGGGGTAAAATAAGGAACACACCATCAAACAAAGCCATAAATAAAACAAGGCCATGGGTTTTTCAAGGGTCAAAGTCTGTTCAGGATTCAAGATGTTTCTCTGCCTCTGTGATCTGGAGTGTCACCAAGAAGATGGCTTAACGTGTAAGAGGAGAATTCAGCAAGATCCATTATTTCCCAGAATGCTGAGGGGCAATTATAAATGAAAACACCCACTACATTTCTATTGTAGTTTTTCTTTATCCTCTGGATTTTAAAAAATGTAGTCACTTCTGATTCCTCAGATGCAACAGACCCAGTTTATCAAGATCACTCTAATCAAAGATGGTATCCAATAAATAGGAAGGGGAAACTAGTTTTAAACTCCTTGTATTTGACCAGGAATGGTGACGCATTCAGTAATCCCAGCTACTCAGTTAGCAGACATGTGAGGATCCCAGATACTAGGAAAGGCCAAGACTCTATCTAAAATAAAAGCAAAAAGAACTAGAGGCATGGCTCCTATGATACAGTTCTTAACCCACAGTGCAAGGCCCTGAGTTCAAAACCACAGACCTGACAAAACAAGAAGAGAAAAGGTTCTTGTATAGGTGTCGTCTGTCCATGCTAGATTCTTCTTAACAGATAGCCTCTTTTTTATTATTTAATTTTATTGTTAAGGTGATGTACAGAGGGGTTACAGTTACATACTTAAGGTAGTGAGTACATTTTTTGTCAAACTTGTTACCTCCTCCTTCATTTGTCTCCCACCTTCCCTTCTCCCCAATTCCCCCACCCCCCAAGTTGTACAGTTATTTTACAACATATTTACAGATAGCCTCTTGACTTAAGTAGAAAACCTGTGTTGTTGGTTTATTCCATGTCAGACAGACATGTTGCTCATAGCCAGCAAAAGAACTGCTTTGTTCTTATCTTAGGGCGGGTCATACTTCATAATTCAAACCAAAAGGGAAATGGTTTTGCCTTCAGGATTGCCAGAATTTTGGGGCGGGGGGGCGGGGGGAGTTCCAAATTAAAATTCTAGTAAGCCTTGTAGCCACAAAGGTGGATATTTCCTCTTTAAAGATTAAGACGATTCTTAGAACTGCCCCAAGTGTGCTGTTTGAGACTCCAAGACATTTTTCCCCAGGGATAATGTGAAATTGCAGAATGATGCTTTCCTGTAGACAGATGAGCAACCTGCCCATCCCCCCAAACCCGCTGGTACTTCAAAGGGAAATCATGTCACCTTAGGGTCCTATATCTGTGACCATTTCTGGTGAATTCTCTCCCTCTCCCTCTCCCTCTCCCTCTCTCTCTCCCTCTCCCTCTCCCTCTCCCTCTCCCTCTCCTTCTCCCTCTCCCCCTCCCTCTCCCCCTCCCTCCCTCCCTCCCTCCCTTCCTCCCTCCCTCCCTCTCTCTCTCTCTCTCTCTCTCTCTCTCTCTCTCTCTCTCTCTCTCTCTCTCTCTCTCTCTCTCTCTCTCTCTCATCTCCCTTTGCCTGGGAGTGGACCGACCCATTATGAAAACTAGATGCCTTCCTGTGAGACAGGGCTGTCTCTATGCTAGCTAGGGAAATTGGCTGGGCCCATTGGCAGGTCATTGACAGATCTCTTCCCAGCCTCTGCCTCACCCCCAATTCAGAGCATGGCCCACCCTCCTTGCTCCAGTTCACATGCCTTCCACCTTTCCAAGGTTCAACCTTATCTCTGTAGTGCAGCCCGAGTGCTGAAACTCTGATCCTGCTCACAATTCCAACTGCTCCCCAAGATTGAGCAAGTAGCCCAAACCCAGTGAACCAGCGTAGTTCCCTGGGTCCTCATTGAAGCCCTACTTTCCCTCCCAGGCTTTCTTCACACCATCAAGTTCCCTCTGAGGCTCCAAGGTCAAGTCAAGACTCTTTCAGTTTCCCAAACAGATCACTCATTCCTTTATCATTGCTCAAATGTTGAGGGAGGGCTTAATGCATGCCAGGTACTAGAAATGCCAAAGATGAGCAACACAAATAAAAATCCCTGCTTCCCCACTGTCTATGTTATACAGTGATGGATTCTAAAGATGAAAATTAACAATAAACCACAGAAGGAGTTGGGAAGAGTCTCTCTGTGTCCCATTCACACATGCTCTTCCTTCTGCCCATGTTACTCATGAGCTGTGTATTTTGCTCAAATATAATCTATAACATAGTGAGTTGTCTACAGTCCCAGACTCCATAACTTGTTCATCCTTTATTATTATTGTCCTTTCTCTTTTCTGATTATCTTTAAGTAGTTGTACAAAGGAGTTACCATTTAACAAAACAGCTTATGAATACATTTTGATCAATGTCTTGCCTTTCAACGTTCTCACCTATCTTTCGCCTGCCCACCTGTTTCTTCACTCTTCTTAATTTTGTAGGGTATATGTTAGCATTTCCCCAGCCTCAGGTCCTCAGCTCCTCCCACTAGCCCCCAGATCCACCCATACCTAATGAGCCACTCCTACTCACTACCTACCTACTTCCCCTTTATCCCCAGAGAGAAGCTGCCACCTGGATAAGGTGCAGACGCCATGTAGCTCCCTCTCCCGTGGGAACTATGGCCCCACTAATAAACCTCCTTATGAACCTTCTTCTCTTGTCTATGATTATCTCTGCATGGTCCTCTGGGATGGCCGGGACAGATCCTTTCAGTATGTATTGGATTCTTGACTGCATTCTTCTCTTTGAAGAATAACTCTTCTTGATTATCCTCTTCATTTATATACATACCCCTTTCCCTTTAACCCCACCCCACCCCTGTCTAGTACCTGCTTCCTAGTGTTTTATTTTGCTGAACTTTGACTTTACTTTTCTAAGAAATTACACTATTTGAGTTCTTCCTTGAGTCTACTGTATGTCAGTTAGTACATTTGTTCATGCTTGCATACCACCCAATGTATTTACTTTTATATTTTGTTCATTCTTTTGATCACAAGCTGGCTGTCTTTTTATCCTGAGAGCCCTTTTTTCCTATATGATTTCCCAGCCCTCTATCACTTTTCTTATGACAGTATATATCAATCTAACTTGCAATCAGTCTAGTTGCCTGATCCATTGTACATATCCCAAAAGATATGGACAGTAAGTCTTCTGGCACCTCCTCATCCACTATTGTAGTCTCAGCACAGGTCTGGTATTCAGTGAACATTTAATAGGTACTCCTACTGGACGTTATGTTCTGACTAAGACTACACCCAGAAAATTGAATGGAAGTGAATTTTAAATTCTTCATAATGATCTTATTTGCATTTTACAATTGGCAAATGCAAATTGAAATATTACTTCTACAGTCATTTACTGATTGTCTGAAAATGAGTAATGGACTATGGTTTTTATTTTAAACTTTTTTTTTTTTTTTTTTTTTTTTTTTGCCAGTCCTGGGCCTTGGACTCAGGGCCTGAGCACTGTCCCTGGCTTCTTCTCGCTCAAGGCTAGCACTCTGCCGCTTGAGCCACAGCACCGCTTCTGGCGGTTTTCTGTATATGTGGTGCTGGGGAATCGAACCTAGGGCCTCGTGTATCCGAGGCTGGCACTCTTGCCACTAGGCCATATCCCCAGCCCCTATTTTAAACTTTTGACTTAAAGAATAAATTGTTTAGCCAGTTATGGTGATGTGTACCTGCAGTCCCAGTTACTCGCAAGACTGATGTTGGAAGAATTGCTTGAGTCCAAGAGTTCAAGACAAGCATAACAACATAACCGAATAAATTTATCTTAGAAAACAAAAATGGGAGCCGGGCACCAGTGGCTCATGCCTGAAATCCTAGCTACTCAGGAGCTTGAGATCTGAGGATTGTGGTTCAAAGCCATCCAGAGCAGGAAAGTCCGTGAGACTCTTATCTCCAACTATCCACTAGAAAACCGGAAGTAGCATTGTGGCTCAAGGTGCTAGAGCGCTAGCCTTGAGCTGAAGAGCTCAGGGACAGCGCCCAGGCCCAGAGGTCAAGCCCCACAACTGACTCAAGAAAAGAAAAAAGAAAACAAAAATGGGGAAGCAGACAAATGGAGAGGAAGAGTAGGAGAATACAGTTAGGATGTTCAATATGCATATGTAAAAATGGAACAGGTAATCGGGATGGGTGGGTTTGGGGGAGATGGGGGAGAATAATAGAAGGGATGACATTGATCCAGATGCACTGCACTTATAAATTGAGATGTTGACTTGAAACCACTTTGTACAACTACTTAAAATAATAAAAATAATTAATTTTAAAAAATAGCACATAAAAGCAGAAATCATTCATGTAGGTTTTTTATCAAAGATGATAAGCCATTTGTATTTGGATTCCCCTAAATACCTTTAAAACTAAAGGAGTGATTTTTAAGTACCCATATTTGTGACTATAATTAGTATAATATAACATATAAATTTAATATAGTTTAAATGAATGACTTTTAAAATTCTGAAGCCAACTCTGAAAATCAGGGAGTGGGGCCGCGTCTAATTGCAGGCAATCATCATCATATAAACCTCCTGCTGTGGGTACCTTGATGTGGTAGCACAGAGGAAATTCTCTGGAGGCAGCAAGGCGTGCATACAGGGTGCAGCTCTTAATTCTGGCCAGCCTGAGTGAATGACATTCTTCAGCTCTTCCTTCGCTCGGTAGCCTCTCTAGGAAAGCTGAGCTCTCATCATTTGTGAATAGAAAAGGCATAGATGAGGGTGAAATGGGGGCATAACAGAGCTCCTACTTGATGTGCCCCCTCCTCCACTTCCCTTCATCTCTTACTCCCTGGAAACCACTGGAATGCCTTTGTTTCCATCATGGTTCTACTCAAAGCACACTTGCTTGCATCAGTACTCATCCACATGATGTGGCACTTTTGTGATCCTAAATTCTACTGCCTTTTATTCTGTGTCAGCTTCCATGCCCACTCAATTTTCTTCCATTTTCTTGCTGCTCCTCTCCAAATATGGTCTCACCAGCAAATTTCCCAAGTATCCTTGTATTCTGTCTGCAGGAAGATTATTAATGAAGATGTTAAGTCAGGCTGGCATAAATAGCGATGCTTCAGGCCATCCTCCTGACATTTTTGTTCCACTCACCAGGGACCTAGTGTCATTTATCATCAGGTCTTGTTACAGTGTTCTGGTCCCTTGAAAAACTCACATGAGAGCATTCATTTGTTCACATCTACTTGAATTAATCTTGCAAGTCAACTCATGAACAATTGAATTGAATGTCACTGCAGGATTAAGCATCTGTTACATCACACTAACCTATCACTCTCTGCACTCATAAATCTTTACAGTCAAAACAAATTAGTCTAGCATGTTATTTCTAACAAACATTCTCTGGTGTTGTATATGGCTTGTGCCCAAAAGGAGATAATAAAACCAATGGATGAAAGTAATAAAATCTCATCACTGGTTCAAACATGGAAAGTAGTGAATAAAGAATAATGATTCTTTGGCAATGAGAGAGAGAAAGAGCAAAGGAACAGCCTTACAGGGATGACTGTATGCACAGACTCAAAAAAATCATGATAATAAAGTCCTGCAGAGAAACCTTTGGTTTTATTCTTCTAATTTAGGATTGACTTACCATCTATTTGTGGTAAATACATGTACACGGTGTACTTTGAGAACATTCACCAGTAGCTACAGCTTTTCTGAACTAGTGTTTTCCTACATGACACCAGATGTGTTACTCACGAAGGTTCTCTGTTCATTTGCTGAAAAAGTTAGTTTATATGGATGATCTGAATCAACTACAGGCATTGTGAAGAAGATTTATGCCACTCCTGGTTATTTTTTGAGTGTTCATATTATTTTGTGTGTGTGTGTATGGGGTTGGGGGGAGTGGTACTGGGGGTCTACCACTTGAGCCACAGCTCTACTCGTGGCTTTTCCTGGTTAATTGGAGATAAGAGTCTCACAGGCTTTCCTGCCTGTGTAGCTTCAATCTGTCAACTTCAGATCTCAGCCTCTGGAGTAGCTAGGATTACGGATGTGAGCCACTGGTGCCTGGCTGGGTCCACATTCTTTTCCTTCTTAAAAAATTGTGGTATGGGGCTGGGGATATGGCCTAGTGGCAAGAGTGCTTGTGTCGTATGCATGAAGCTCTGGGTTCAATTCCCCAGCACCACATATATAGAAAATGGCCAGAAGTGGCACTGTAGCTCAAGTTGGCCAAGTGCTAGCCTTGAGCACAAAGAAGCCAGGGACAGTGCTCAGGCCCTGAGTTCAAGGCCCAGGACCAGCAAAAAAAAAAAAAGAAAGGAAAAAAATTATGGTAAAGCCAAGTGCCAGTAGTTCATGCCTGCAATCCTAGCAACTTCATCTGAGGATCCCCCTAAACGAGCTACAAACATTCTTCTGCTTTCTGTCTCTGATTGTGACTACTCTAGATACTTCATTTAAATTGAATTGTACAGTTCCCCTCACTTGTAAAAAATGTTACCTTTTGTATTTTTGGTAAATTGGTAACTGCTTTTATAACAATATCACAAACAATTAAGAAAAACAGGTAAAAAAGGATGTCTGGAATGGAGAGGAGCTCTATTCTCTCTATATATATAAAGTCAGCATTAAGACCATAATATTTGCTCCTTTAAGATAAGACACAATGGGTTGTCAGAGAGGCTCATTATTTAAATGGCTGGTTAAATGTCCAGAGAGAAAACATATTTATAAGGACAAGAAGCTCAAAGTGGAAGACTGAACATAGCAGAAGTTCCCACATGGCAATAAATACCAATATAATTAAATCAAGAAAGCCACTATAGATTCCAACATACAGACCTAATGGATTATACACCAGGAGTTTGCCTCTATGATGGTGGTTCTCAAACTTTCATGGACATTGCATTAGTCTCCATAGGCTTAGGAATCTGTTTTGTTTTGTTGTTGTTTTGCCAGTCCTGGGGCTTGAACTCAGGGCCGGAGCACTGTCCCTGGCTTCTTTTTGCTCAAGGCTAGCACTCTTCCACTTGAGCCACAGTGCCACTTCCAGCTTTTTCTATATATGTGGTGCTGAGGAATGGAATCCAGGGCTTCATGTATACGAGGCAAGCGCTCCACCACTAGGCCATATTCCCAGGCCAGGCTTAGGAATCTGAATTGTCACCAGCTGACCTAGGAGGTTGTAATCCACATTGAAAGTCAAGATTCAGGGCTGTTGATTAGACCTGGGGTGGTGGTGCTGGCCTTTACTCAGCTTAGTCAGATCATCTCAAATGACTCATTATCACAGTCATGGGACCCCTTACTACCTGGCTTTAAGTGTTTCCCTTAAAACTCTTTAAACTCTTCAATGTTAGTGTTGTCTGTCCAGTCTATAGAAAGCTTGGGGCAAAGGCAGAAGGGAATGGCACCAGAAATAGACAGACCCTCACTCAACTGGGCAGTAGAGGCTCTGCCAAGGCTCTCCCAAACTCCCAGCCTGGTCATAGCTCTGAGGACAGGCCAGATGGAGGTTTATTTGGATTTCCTTTGAGTCTGCCTGTGTCACCAGCTACAAACTGGCTGGAGGGGAGATGGGGGCCACGCTGGCGCAGTGCTGCCTGTTCAAGATTGTTATCTGCTCCTTCCTCCATGAGAGCTTTTGTTTTCTTCCTTTCCAGAATATGTCTGTGCTGGAGAATCATCACTGGAGATCTACGATCGGCATGCTTCGAGAATCAAGGCTTCTTGCTCACTTGCCAAAGGAAATGACGTAAGTGTTGCTCAGATAAAACAATCTGATGGGCAAGCAGTAAAGATAAACATTTCCAAACCAGCAGAGTCCAGGACCCCCTGCATGAGGGGCCACGAGGGGCAGGGACCCAGCCCGGCCTGCACTGCCTACATGGGTTTGGTTGTCTAGCAGGACACTTGGTGTCAGGTAGCAATCCAGAAACCAGACTCTCTCTGTGAGCTTAGACAGTGAATGACCTAAAGTCAGGAAAAGAAATAATAAACAGCTCTTGGCGTCCACAGTCTTCAACATCAGTGCTCTGCTTTGCCAAATTCCGGTCCTTTATGTTAGGCAAAACTGTCCCCCTGTTTAGACCCAACGAATAAATATTTGTCAAGAAAGAACATAGGAATTCTCGAGCTAGATCTCAGGCCAGTTCAATAAAGTGTGGTTTGTAATTACCACTCTTAGCAAAAGCAGCAGTTAAAAGTTCTTTTTGGTTGGTTGGTTTGTTGCAGAACTAGAGTTTGAACTCAGAACCTTGAGCTTGCTAGATAAGCACTCTACTATCTACTCTTCAATCTCAGAAACTGTTTTCTGATCTGATTGAATTGTCCTCAGTCATCCTTTCACCTATACCTTGCCTAAGGTTGCTTGCATTTTTTTTTTCAAACTGATGTACAGAGAGGTTACAGTTTCATACGTTAGACATTGGATACATTTCTTTTACTGTTTGTTGGTTGCTTGCATTTTTAAATAGGGAAAATACATTAGCTTTCTTGGTCTATTGTCTTATCAATCAGCTAGGTGGGTAGATCAGACTATACTAACTTTAATGTCATTTCCTCAGGAGTCCATTTGTTTCTCCACTGTCTCCCAAGGCCACCTCTGATTCTCGTCTGCTTAATGAAAATGTACAGAAGCCAAGGGAGACAAGTAAGGGGCAAAAGTAGATTGTGGCACCTTCCTAAGGACAAGCACTGAACTCAAGGTCAAGAACCAAGTGTGGTTTCCCCATAGGCCAGGCAGCAAGCTCTGGGGCAGTGGCTTTGTTCCTAGTCCTGTTGACCATCTCCTATGGAGAGTATATAGAAATATAGAAGAGAGAGAGAGAGAGAGAGAATATAGAAATTTAGAATGTATATAAAATATAGAGAGAGAAATACATAGAATTTGCAGTTTTCCTAACTTTTTACCCTCACAAAATTATACCTGGTATAAAAACTTGGGCCCTTTACTAGAACAATGAACTGCAAAGACTGAAAGAATGAAATGCAAAAAGAATGAAAGGCAGAGCAAGAAACAAAGTAAGTTGGGCTGGGAATGTGGCTTAGTGGTAGAGTGCTTGCCTAGTATGCATGAAGCCCTGGGTTCCATTCCTTAGTACCATATAAATAGAAAAAGGCAGAAGTGGCCCTTTGGCTCAAGTGGCAGAGTGCTAGGCTTGAGCAAAAAAGCTCATGGACAGTGCCCAGGCCCTGAGTTCAAGCCCCAGGACTGTCAAAAGAAAAGAAAGAAAGGAAGGAAGGAAAGGAGAAAATGAGAGAGGGAAGAAGGAGAAGGAAAAGGAGAAAGAGAGAGAGAGAGACGTCAAGTAAGGAGATGGGGGGGGGAAGAAGTGAGACAGATTAGAGGTAAAGAAAGACAAAAAGGAGGGAAGGAAGAAGATGAAAAAGAATAAAAGGGGAGGAAAAGAGGCAAGAATCCAAGTGTAACCAGACTTGGTTATTGCCAAGGTGAACACCCACATTGTTGATCAATTCATATTTACTTTCAGATACGCTCCCTCATCTCTGTGGATTTTGAATAAAATACCATTTATATCACTCTGTCTTCCTGAGACACTGTGTTATAAGTTGCTTTTGCTAGAATAATTATTACTCAAAAGCAGTTTGAAAGGACTTCATAACAAAGGTTATCATCTTGATCATCATTATTAATTCTTCTATCCTCATGCAAATTCTCTAAAGTCATTGTCTGATTTAAAAAGGCAGTTTAACTGTAGAAACAAAGCATTTGTTTGAACTATATGAAGTTACTGGATTTGGAGTGCCAAAAACAGCAGAACATTAACAGTTTCATATGGTTCAACCTGATACAAAGTAAAAAGGAAATCCTGACAAATGGAATAGTTTGTGTTCACCTGGTTGGCATTATTTCTTTTAACCCTTTTCAATATAATCATGTTTTAACAAAATGAGAGACTTTAAATCTTTATGTCAGCCAGATACTCAGATGGCTCACACCTATAATCCCAGCTACCCCAAAAGCTAAGATCTTGAGGATCACAGTTCGAAACCAGGCCACCTGAGCAAGAACACCTGTGAGACTCATTTCCAATTAACCACCAGAAAACTGGAAGTGGGCCTATGGCATAGTGGTAAAGCACTAATCTTGAGCAAAAAAGCTCAACGACAGCACCCAGGCTCTGAGTTCAAGCTCCTTGATTGGGGAAAGAAAAAAAAAATTTGCAGCGTGATATTATTCACTTATTGTAAAGGTTTTTCCACATCATTATATCTGTTACTTAAGTTAAAAATTATTTTATTGGCTATCTGGCATTACTATGCACAAATTGAGGTTTATTGTTTGAAATTAGGTGGTTAATAAATTTTTCCATCATAATAACACTCTACAAATGGTTTTAAACATATATTTCTACCCCAAACTATGATATATTTTCTAAAAACAAATCGGTAAATAGAAACTATTGCCCAGAAAAAAATTAAAATTTAAAGTTCTTAGGTGTATTGTCAAATAGTTTTTGCAAAAATGCTGCATCTGGGGCTGGGAATATGGCCTAGTGGCAGAGTACTTGCCTTGCATACATGAAGCCCTGGATTCGATTCCTCAGCACTACATATATAGAAAAAGCCAGAAGTAGTGCTGTGGCTCAAGTGGTAGAGTGCTAGCCTTGGGCAAAAAGAAGCCAGGGACAGTGCTCATGCCCTGAGTTCAAGCCCCAGGACTGGCAAAAAAAAAAATGCTGCACCTACTTTGTTTCCATTAAGGAGTTATAAGAAAATATATCTGTGACCCATCACCCACTTTGAGCTTAACCTTTTTTACATTTTAATATTTGCAGTTTTCACACACACACATCTTATACAGAGAGAAAGAATTTTAATTCAGTTAATAGGCCTGGCTAGTGAACTGTTTATAAGTAGCAAGAGGATAGTTAGTTCAGGCTGCAGGGAGAAGTGATAGGAAGTATTCTGGGGAACTAGCAGGAAATGCTTTTAACCCAGGTAATGATTATAGGATGCTTATGTTACATTTATTCACTAAACTATATAAGTATATTCTATGGATTCTACTTAAATATATTTCATTTTTAGAGGTGAATTTTGAACATACTTATAAGCTCTTCTACTAATTACTTTCTACATATGAATAAAGTCCTAATGTGTAATTTTTGTAGAATATGACATGTCCCCTGTACCATGTACTGACTAATATATCTCTTGCCCATTGGTTTATAATGGTGTCTGATTGCCCTTTTTTCCCCTTTTGGTCCCATTATCTTTTTCTGGACTATGTATTTTGTGCTATTACTGGATCTTTCCACTCCATAGTGAGTCACTTACTCTCATCATGATTATGACTATTACTTTCCTCTCTCCATGAAAAGAATTCTTGAACGAGCCTGAGAGCTCACAAGGCACAACCCAAATTCCTGTGATTCTGCATGACATTTGGTATCCTGCACACATTCCCAGTTAACATTGAATTTTCCCCTTTAGCAACCATGGGAATGTGTAAACTTCCATCGCCTTGCTCACCTAAGGCTTCCATAACTCCATACATGTGTACTATACCCCCTTCCAAGGATGGAAGAATGGCTCTCGGGCTGTGAGGGACTGGGATCCTGTGTAATACACAGAAACAAAGGCATATATGAGATGACAAGCCACCTGTGAGGAGAGAACCATTCATCCTCCTCAAAGGGATTGGCTTTGTGTTTGTGTGTGTGTGTGTGTTTCTCTTTCATTCTTGTGACTGCAGACAGGATATTGAACAGCAGCTGGGCTCCCTGATCTTGGCCACAGACATCAACAGGCAGAATGAATTTCTGACCCGATTGCAAACTCACCTCCACAATAAAGACTTAAGACTGGAGGATGCCCACGACAGACACTTCATGCTTCAGGTAAACAACAACAAAAAAGCCATTCGCCTAGCTGAGTTACAACTGTCTTCTTTAGGGGCATAATGAATTGTTTTAGCACATTTGAGAAGGAGTTGTCTCTCTATGGCAGAAGGAGTCGTGACCTCTTTTATTAAAAGCTTTGCTACATGGTCAAATGGTTTTCAAGGAAGCAAAAATCTAGGTTTTATATCAATATATCTCATTTTTCCTTGATCAGCAACTACTTGACCACAAAGCAATCCCTAATTGGAAGGTTGCTTGCTTACAACAAGAGTCTATCACTTATTGAGGATAAGGTGAAGATGGATGGTGCTGGAGGTCAAACACAGGAAGGCCTGGATTTCTTAAGCAAGTGCTGTACCACTGAGCTGCACTCCTAAGCCAAGCATTTATAACATTTTGTGATTTACTTGTATGATTTGTGTAGTTTTTCAAAAATAATTTTCTCTCTCTCTCTCTCTCTCTCTTTTTTTTTTTTTTTTTGCCAGTCCTGGGGCTTGAACTCAGGGCCTGAGCACTGTCCCTGTACTCCTTTTGTCCAAGGCTAGCACTTTGCCACTTGAGCCATAGCACCACTTCTGCCTTTCTCTGTGCTTAATTGGAGATAAGAGTCTTATAGACTTTCCTGCCCTGGCTGACTTGAAACTTTGGTCTTCAGAGCTCAGCCTCCTGAGTAGCTCACAGACGTGAGCCACTGGCACCTAGATCAAAGCTATTTCTTCTACCCATAAATATATTCAGTTAGAGTACCACCAAAATCGAAAGCAAGTAGCTTTCCTTTTCCTAAAGGTTACTTACATAGGTTTAATTTGCTTCATTTTGTTACTTAAATTCCTATTTTCATCTGAGCCCTACTGCTTTAGACACCAATAGATATGTTCTTTTAAGTTTGATTGAACTGAATCAGATTGAATTGGATCAAGCTCAGCCATTTCTAGTTTCCTCTGGCAAAAAACCATTTGTGTTAGGAGAAAAAGGGTCAGTGTGGGTCTCAAATGAAATTGTGATCTGGAATCTAAGCCAAATCTTTTCTTAAGTCTACATTACTAGAGATTGAGGCCTTGCATTTGCTAGTCAAGCACTCTACCACTTAAGCGACATCCCCAACTCTTTCATTGTTAATCTTATTTCTGAATTAAGGTCTTATTAATTTTACCAACCTGTTCTGGAACCCATGATTCCCCCACCTCTGCCTCCTGAGTAGCTGAGATTACAGGCCTACACCACTGTATCTGGTTCAGACCCTTCTTTTTTTTTTTTTTTTTTTTTTGTGGTCAGTCCTGGGCCTTGGACTCAGGGCCTGAGCACTGTCCCTGGCTTCTTTTTGTTCAAGGCTAGCACTCTGCCACTTGAGCCACAGCGCCACTTCTGGCCATTTTCTATATATGTGGTGCTTGGAAATCAAACCCAGGGCTTCATGTATATGAGGCAAGCACTCTTGCTACTAGGCCATATTCCCAGCCCAGACCCTTCTTCTTAATCTTCCTTTTTCCCTTGTCTTCCTTCATCCCTTTTGGCACAAAAGACTACAAACCATCTAGACAGGCCAGCTTTAATAAGGAATGAAGTAAACTCAGACTGATTCATACAAGTCTTTTTGTTCCAGGCCTTCATGGTACCCCTTGTAGCTGTCCAAAGTGTTCCATTCTTTGCCAGGGAACACCCTATTCTCTCAATCTGGTCTTCTAGTGCCTGAATGCTCAAAGATGAACCCAACATTTGGCTTGAGAGATTTAAGCCAAGTTGTGAGTAACTACAAAAGTGAGCCTGAACACCTGCATCTCAAAAGAATGAATGTAATAAAAATGAATCCCTAGGGGCTGGGGATATAGCCTAGTGGCAAGAGTGCCTGCCTCGGATACACGAGGCCCTAGGTTCGATTCCCCAGCACCACATATATAGAAAACGGCCAGAAGCGGCGCTGTGGCTCAAGTGGCAGAGTGCTAGCCTTGAGCGGGAAGAAGCCAGGGACAGTGCTCAGGCCCTGAGTCCAAGGCCCAGGACTGGCCAAAAAAAAAAAAAAAAAAAATGAATCCCTAAAGAACAGCACTAGAGAAGACTTCTGCCCCTTGCTTGCTTCTAACATATACTTGTATCCCTACTAGCCAGGAAATGAATGACAACATGGCCCCAGGCTCCAACACATCCAGTGGTTCTATCATCCCCAAAACTGATAGCCCAACATGGTTCATGGGCAGATTTCTTGGCAAGTGATGGTTAAACGGGAACATTAAGTTGTCTGGGAACTCAGGGTAATACTCCCAGGATCATCACTAGCAAAAGCCAGTATCTGATCCAGACCTGTATAAAGTAAGTCAAGACGACTCTGAGTTACCTATGCAAACTAAGTTTGTGCACCTAAGTTTGAGGTGTATTGCACCCTGGCTGGCATTCTGAGTTTACTTCATTCAGACATAGGAGCATAAATACAAACACATAATATCAATAATATATAGAGTTGGTGAACATAAGAATCAATTCCTGATGATCTTCCTTAAACCTGGCCAGGTCCCTGCCATCTTGCTCTGCCCGAGAGAGGTGAGGCTACAGAAGGAGCCAGGCATGGCTCTCCTTGGCCTATTCAACTCAAGTCTCCTCCAAGAAGTTCTGTGTGTTGTGGCTCTCCTCTCCTTCTGGCTGTTGCAAAGCAAGAGTTTTGAACAAGGGTTTTTTTGAACCTGCGAATTAGTGCTGTTTCACAATCTCTCCCCGCCCGGTTCTCTCTCAGATCGCATTGAAGTGTGCAGACATTTGCAATCCTTGCCGAATCTGGGAGATGAGCAAACAGTGGAGTGAAAGAGTCTGTGAAGAGTTCTACCGGCAAGGTGAGTGGTGACCCCTCAGCTGAGATGGCCGTGTCTCTTCATCTTGCAGGCAGTTATCCTACTCAAACCAGAAACAGCCCAAGATGGTGACGTTCGCTCTCCCATCAACGCTTCTTATCCTAACCTTTCTCTTTAACTGTCTTGCAAATCATCCAACTTTACTATGCAAAAGAAAAGAAAAAAGGAGCTTTAATAAATAACATTGACTTTGTCATAGAAACAAGTAATAATAATGCACAATAAAAAATTAGCAAAATGTGCAAAAACAGAAGATAGAGAAGTAGTGGTTTGTGTCTGTGTCTCTCAGGATCTATACATGTGGATATAATAATGTGATGGACAGTTTGATTTTTACCCTGACCTTCTCTTTGATGAGCTGAGCAGAGCCTAAAAGGCCAAGTGCCATTACGGGTCAATGTCTCCCTGACAGAAGGACCTTGATCCTTTTGTATCCCTTCCTCTTGCTTTCTTCAACAAACTTCCTGGTGAAACTGAACACATCTCCCCCAAAATTTAGTTCCGCCTTTCAAATATAGTTTCAGCAGTGAGGCAGACGAATTTTGCTGTGAAAAGACAAATGGTCTTGAATGAGGGTGTACTTTTGCCAGTGATCACCCACCTTCAGCAAGAAGGCAATGAATTAGGAGCCAGATCCTGATGTTGGGTGGGATACAGGCCTTTAAAACACACTTGTTTCTTCAGGCTCCATCTCAATGTTCAGGATGTTTGTTCAGGCAGCAGTGGTCCCCTCATGCTAGTGGCAGGATCAGGTTTGAAAGCTGAGAACAAATAAAGCTTGAAGTGTCCCACATACCAGCTCTGCAGGGAGGTCAGACAGCAACAGTGAGCCTTTTGAAGAAGCCTCCATTGAAAGATGTGTCAGTGACATCAGGATGGCCCCAGAGACAGAAGACAAAGAGCAACTAAGTTTGTGTGGGGCCAGAAGGCTCGGCTCTCCACCGCGCTTTCTCTCTCCCTCACAATCCAAGTGCTCACGTGGCTCCTGTACCTCTCAGCAATTTCATTTGAATTGAATGTGAGTGCTTAGAAATCAAAGGTTCAGTTCTAGTTGCCTATGATATAAAAATCTCCACTGAGGACTGAGCAAAAGGAAGTAGGATGAAATTGGAGCAAAGAGGTTTTAGATTAGGTATGATCATCTTTCTTTCCTGTAAGAAATATAAACTAGTGAAACAGCAGTACGAGCTGGTGAGGAGCTTCATCCAACAATAGAACAGAGACCTGATCTTTCTCTCTAGGATCTTTAACTCAATCATGGGCTATTGTTGGTGTCATTGTAGTTTAACCTTCTCTTATTTGCTCATCTAGACTCTGGGCAACTTGGAGAGGAGGCATGTCACTTGGGCAGGTAGTAAAGTGGTGGAGGTAATGATTTAAAATTGTTAACTAAGTGGGGTAAATGATATCAATCAAAACAGGTAATCTCTTGCACAGAGAGATCCTTGATAAGATAGAACCCTGAAAGGATTCACCTGTGGAGCTCTGTAAGAAGGAAAGCATTTAGAATCCTTGTAACTCTGATCACTGAGGTGAATTTTCACACCCTTTGCTCTGGTATGTCTTCTATGAGACAAAGGAACAGAGAAAACACTTGGTCCTTTTTATTTATGGTTCTAGTGGTCCAGGAGAAGTTAAACTTTTTCTGAGAAGAGAACATGGCACTGTCTGGTCATCCACAGTCCTTCACTCTTAGTATTTTTCTTTCGTTCTATAAGGATGACTTGGATCATTTTGATAGATTCTACTTGAGCTTTCAGTTTGGATTTCGGACTCAAATTCCAACTCACCCAGTCCTCAACTAAGCACCTCAAGTAAGGTTTGTGATACTGAGAACAGGAACACCCTTAAAATCAAGGTTGAAGGAAATGATATTATTAGAAAAACTGTTTAAATCTCAGAAACTAGGATTCCAAATGCCATGCACCTGCCTCCTCACCCCTCAACACTTTTAAGAAAGTAGAATTTCTGTTGTGACAACAGATTGATATCTCCCCCAGCAATCTAGTTTCCCAAAAAGCTTTTATTGACTGTTTCCAGCCTTGTTTAATCCTCAACTAATTTTCGTATAAGCAAAGCCAACCAGGGGATGTTACAATTCATGCAAAGAATCCTAACATAGCTAGTCTATCTTTGTGCCCTCAAAATATTAACCAGCAAAGTTCCTAGAGAAGAACCTTTTTTTTTTCCTGTTCATATCCTTTATATCCACTAGAAAAGTACCTAATATATACAGTGCTCTATAACTGCCTGTTGAGTAAGTAATCTAACTGGAAGAGCTCTAATTAGAGAGATCATAGAAAAGGTTTAGTGCTGGAGGGTTAGGTTTTAGTGCTGGACACGGTAGTATTTGAACTGGGTACTGAAGGATGTGTGTTATTCTACACTTCGTAGGGTAGCCACAACGAACAAGTGACTGGCTAACTTTCGATTCATTAAAATTTCATGAAATTAACTTTTTTAGTTCCTCGGTTGTATTGCATTTTTCAAGGGGCTACCCAAGTGAGCAGTACAGGCAGCATGGCCATTGTTGCACAACATCCCACTAGCTGGTGCTGGTCCAGGTGAGGGCAATGGAGATGGACCTAGGCAGTGCGATGGGGGGGTGTCCCTACTTTGTAGTCTGGCTCAGGCTCGTAGAGGTTAAGAATGAAAGGATCTTGGAGGCTTCTGTACATTGGGCTAAGGTAGAGCACACATCCATGGGAGAGATCTTAGAGAGTACACTGAGCAAAACATGTATATGTAGCTGAAGTAGAAAAATACTGGAGGAACTAAGAAGCAGAAACTAAAAATAACTTATTTTAAAACCAGACTACGATCAAAGAGTGTGGAAAAGGAAAAATAAGATATTCTTAGACAGGAAGAAAGGAATTGAGTTGCCTTGAGCTGAAGGGTGAAGGAAAGGTAGAAATCAAAGATGACTGAAGATCACTATTCATAGATAAATGGGATGAGGCATGACACTGGCTTTCAGAGAGCTTATTTTAATACTAAATGATATTTGGCCTTGTTTCTGATCAATTTTGTAGCTTCAAATGGCTACTACAAATAAAGATCTCCCTATTCCTTCTAACCAAAGTAGTGTCATGAATTGTGAAGGTGGGGACGTAAGAGGGGAAGGAGGATAAAACCTGTTGCCTAGCCTGGAACGAAAGCCAGAACTTCTATTTCATATTAGACAATTGCCCGGGCATTGTTTTCTTATTTGTGTGCATCTTGTTCAAACGTCTAGTCCAGTCTAACAGCACATCCATTTGCAATGAGCCCATTATAAATGACGATTGACACTCTGATATATTAAAATTTCAGGCAAGCTACCAGAGCAAGTCGGTGCTAAATGGCTCCTGATGACAACAGCAGGAAACTGTAATCCCTACCATAACTTCTTCCAACAGAATCATTAAAACCCTTGACATAACATTGGATAAGCAATCTGTTCTTCTTCTTTTTTTTTCTTCCTAGGTGACCTTGAACAGAAATTTGAACTGGAAATCAGTCCTCTTTGTAATCAACAGAAAGACTCTATCCCTAGTATACAAATTGGTGAGTTATATTGCATGTCAGTTTACAATTTGGCACCTTTGGAAGAGACACAAACAAAAGATCTACATGCAGCTTTCACAGATGGGCACTGAAGGTTCAAATGGCTGAGGCCACACAAATACGTTAATCATAACTGAGCTACCACATTTCCAGCCTTGTTCTCTTAAAGCCACTCTATCTTCCAAATGGTAATTGCAGTAAACTATTAAAGAGTGGTATCACTGCATTCCAAATAATTATTGTTTTTAACTAATTGCAGTAGACATAGACCATTAAGGAAATCAAACAGAAGAGATTTTTCCCTCCACTAATTCCATCTGCACAAAAAGCTAGCCTTTGTCCTTGCTGTTCCCCTCCATTGGAACTAAACATGAATCTTTTCCTTATAGCTCTGGGTCTGGTGTGTAGCAGTTCATATTTTTATCTCTCCCCACAGTCCGCAATCATCTTCATACATTCATATGGCTGTAGACATCTAAGATGTCAGGCCTTAACATTGGGAGGAAAATAGATATAGAAAAGATCAGCTGGAAATGAAGAAAGTCAGAACAAATTAGAATGACATTCTAACCTAATTCTAATCGCTGAGAGTGATTGGTCCACAAAAGAGTCCTCAAGTCATCTACAGGAGCCAGGAATTAAGTACCCAGCTACAAAGATTGGATGGAATCTACACCCATTCACACAGGCATGTTGGAATGATGAGATTAAAGACGATCCATCTTTTCTCTAAATATCGTTTAATAGTGTTTAGTTATTTTCACAATTAAACCATTCTTTTATCCAAAAAGGAATGAAGGGGATCTAAAAAAATAATGCCCAGGACAGAGGATGACTCAGAATTTTGGGGAGGTTGGATAGGAGTCTAGGAGACAAGGAAAACCACAACCAAAATATAGCCTTGGCCTCCTTGGACCCACTTGTGTCCTGTGCTGTAGTAGTCCAGTTCTACAGCTAGGTCTAATCCTGAGACACACTGAATTAAGCTCTGGCTGGGAAGAAATTTGCGAGGCAACTGTTAATACCATTTTGAACCACATGCACCCTAAACAAAACTATATACATTGTTAAGCACTCAACATAGATTTGCAAGACAGGCCTGATTTCAGAGACTGTCCTGTTGTTGTCATGAGAACACACTTATTTTGTCAGATCATATGTCCTGATTTTCAGCTCAGGAAAATGTGGTTACCATAGATACCACTTTTAAAAATGGAATGGGGAGGGAGGGGTTGAGTGAATAGGGATTCCTATGGATGCTACACCAACACACCAGTACTAAAGAGGAGAAAGTGATTATAAAACAATGATCAGTTCATAAATCCTTCTTTGCCTCTGTTCCACATCTGCCAGCCCACGGTTTGGAGATGTGAAAAGGACAGATCAAGCTGAACTGGAAATAGCCAAATAGGCAAACAATCTAATGGATGCCACAGGCTCCCTCGCCCACCCACACAATGATTTCCCCACTGGGTCCCTACAGAAGCAGCTACTTCCTCCATCCTGACTCCCCTCTGACTGACAATGCCCCCTCTCATGTTTCCCATTGCAATGCAAACGGAGAACTTCCTGAGTTCAGATCTCAGATTTTCTATTTAAGTATTTTCCCCAGGAGGAATTGGGGATTCATATCCTTTCCCTATCCCCATTCAATTCTCCTGTTTTCACCTCATATTTGCATTTTAAAAAGAAGATGTGAAATCAAGTTAAACTTAAATTAGTGAAATCTACAGGAAAATGAAGAGAAAGAGATTTTTCTGTAATCCTTGTCCATTCTGAGGCTACCATGTCTCCCTTCCCCCTCTGCATCCCCTCTGGGATGACAATACCTCTGCCAGTCAGCTCAGCTCTGGGGAAGACAGAGCTGGCACCACACACAGAAGAAATGGGGTCCCAATTCCTCGTGGTAGGGCTGGGGATATGGCCTAGTGGCAAGAGTGCTTGCCTCGTATACATGAGGCCCTGGGTTCAATTCCCCACCACATATTCCTCACCACATATACAGAAAACGGCCAAAAGTAGCACTGTGGCTCAAGTGGCAGAGTGCTAGCCTTGAGCAAAAAGAAGCCAGGGACAGTGCTCAGGCCCTGAGTCCAAGCCCCAGGACTGGCCAAAAATAAAAAAAAATAAAAAACCAATTCCTCGTGGTATCTATTCAGGCTTTGAAATCACTTAAAGTTCTAGCAAAATAAGTCTTCCTATCTTACAAGTATTATATATATATATACATATACATGTGTGTATATACATATATACACACGTGTGTGTGTGTGTGTAAAATCCAAGGGCAAGTTCAAGAACATGAGTTAATTATTTTAAATATCTGTAGCTTTGTTATATTTGTGTAAATTTGATATACTTACTGAAAGGATATGTCCCAGGCATCCCAGAGGACCATGCAGAAATAATCACAGACAGGAGAAGAAGGTTCATAAGGAGGTTTATTAGTGGGGCCATAGTTCCCGCGGGAGAGGGAGCTACATGGCATCTGCACCTTATCCAGGTGGCAGCTTCTCTCTCTGGGGATAAAGGGGAAGTAGGTAGGTAGTGAGTAGGAGTGGCTCATTAGGTATGGGTAGATCAGGGGGCCAGTGGGAGGAGCTGAGGACCTGAGGCTAGGCAAATGCTAACACTTACAATATTAGTATAGTATCATTTTTCAGAACATATACTTAGAGAGGGAGAGAGACAGAGAGATTCATCATTTTTTATTTTATATTTTTATTTTTTGGTGCCAGTCCTGGGGCTTGAGCTCAGTGCCCAGGTGCTGTTTCTGAGCTCTTTCTTTTTTGCTCTGAGCTAGCACTCTACCACTTGAGCCACAGCTCTACTTCCTGCTTTATTGGTAGTTAATTGGAGAGAAGAGTCTCACTGATTTTCCTGCCCTGGCTGACTTCAAACCACAATCCTCAGATCTCAGCCTCCTGAGTTGCTAGAATTACAGGTGTGAGTCACCAGCATCCACTACAGACTACATATCATATCTAGTATCTAATCTTTTGTCAAAGTAAAAGATATGGGATTGTGAAAATTCAGAAGATGAAGAAAATTCAAAAGTAGCAAACAACATGGGAAATGTTTATTTTCTGGCTTTTTTTTATCCTAAAGCCACTGGCTCCTGCACTTCATTTCTGGGGTTCAGGTTATCTAAAATGATCTCACCATATTTAAATCACATTTCATATATGATGAAATACGCAGAAATACACAGTAACATTTTCTGTCTCTATATCCTGCCCCATCTCTCCAGCAACCTCAACGATAAAATGTCTGCCATTTGTCCAATAATAAAATCATCAAAGTCGACTTTATAATTATGTAAATAGTGAATTAGGCAAAAATTGTATTAGGCTGAAAAACATTTGGGTGTTTTTTTTTTTTAACCTCCCCATACTTAACATTTCAAGGACATGAAATCTAAATAAGCCCCAGTTTGGGATACTTCCAATAATCACAACCTAGTCTGAAAGTTACTTTTTTTTTTCAACAAATCATGGATTAATATGGAAAGCACATTAAACAAAACAGGACTAGAAAACAATGAGTCCTTTAACAATGCAAACACAGGACTGTCCGGCATGCCTGTAATCCCAGCACTGGAGAGGCTGGGACAGAAGGATCTTGACTTTGAGGCTAGCCCAGGGTTCCTAGACAGAACCTGTCTCAAAGCAAAAACCAACACACAAATAGACGAGAATAGACAAACAGGGAAGTCTAATCTCAGGGATAGCCATTCTTTTGGCAGCTAAATCTGTTCATTTTAATTGCTTCACATAATTGAAGCCAAGACAACACTAGAAGTCAACTGTCCTGAAAAAATAAATTCTACAGGGTACTAATAATGAATTCTGTACAGAGTCCGAATCAATGGCTTGTGTTAACTCATTTCACGGTCATCACAACCCTCTGGGTTCTTAGCTCCTTTGCACAGATGAGGAAACTGAGGCACAGGGCTCAGGGTGTCGAGTGTGCCTTCCTGCCTGGTGGTCCCCACCCAGTCACCGTGGGCCCCCACTCGTGTCCGCGAGGCGGTGTGGGTCCCTTGGGTGACGCGTGTGGCTTTGCCTGTTGCAGGGTTCATGACCTACATCGTGGAGCCGCTCTTCCGGGAATGGGCCCGCTTCACGGGGCACAGCGCCCTGTCGGAGAACATGCTGGGCCACCTGGCCTACAACAAGGCCCAGTGGCACAGCCTGCAGTCCAAGCAGCACCGACGCCGGGGCAGCGCGGGCGGCCCGGACCACGCGAGCCCGGGGACTGAGCAGGCCGCGCAGACAGAGGCGGAAGGCGGCGGCACCGCGTAGGGCAGGGCCCGCTGGGCGTCCCGGAGGCCGGCCCTGCGCGAGGCTTCCAGAGGCCGGCGCCAGCCCCCCGACGGCGGTGGGGGGGGGGGGGCTCCTGCCAACAAACCCAGCAGTCGTGGGTTCTGTCCCGGGCTCTATTGGAGGCCACCCTCCTGCCACTCCCCTGCGCCCCCCCCCCCCCCGTTTTCCTCTCCAAGTGTACACAAGCCATGTGTCACCCCAGCATTCGCTGCCGAGACTGAGCGACTCCATTCAGTCACGTAGGAACCACAACCCCCGGGGGGCAGGCTGCCCCCCCTCCGCCCCCAGAAGATCAGGAGTAAGAAGGAGGTGCTCCTGCCGCGTCCCCCCTTTCCTTGCCCTCCCAGGCCCCGGGGAGGCCCCCGT
Organism: Perognathus longimembris pacificus; assembly: GCF_023159225.1. NCBI lineage: Eukaryota > Metazoa > Chordata > Mammalia > Rodentia > Heteromyidae > Perognathus > Perognathus longimembris. Next base: position 53,504,716 of record NC_063169.1, read on the forward strand.
GACTCAGGCAGCAGCGTCGACCCCCGGGGCCTTTCCGTGTGTTCGGCATTCCCGCTGCAGATCTGCATGAGAAACACACCAGCATCTTCACAGCTCCAAGGACTTGGGCGTCAAGTGCAAGAGCACAAAGGAGAGCTTGGGAGAAAGTACACTTCTATTTTAATAATAATAATGGTGATGATGATGATTGATGATGATACAAATAATAATAAATCGGTTTTTTTTTAACTTTTCTATTTTATGCACTACACAGTGGATCTAAAACTTGGGACTACCATGACTCAAGTGTACCCAAACTTCAACAAAGGGGGTTCGTTGTTCTGTGACTGACTTTATGCCACTTAGGGCCAGAGATCTGGTATTTTCTCTCAACTTCAGAAACCGTGTCTCCCACGATGCCACGCAGGGCAGGTGCTGTACAGTTCATTTCTTTGCACCATTAACCAATCTTGTCTTTTCTGGATTCAATGACCTGTTTATATTCACCCGTGTACATTTTCTGTAAATACCAAGCGCTACTGATTCCCATGCCAAAATACATTAGTATTAATATGGGATTGCTACCTGTATAAACAATGGCACTGTGAACAGAATACTGTTAGTTTTCATACCAGAGAATGCATTTGTAAATATGGTATAGAGTTTATTAATATACTATTGTTTTGCAGATAAAGGCCTTAACTTTAAACATCTTTCGTCTTCTGAAAGCTGCCCAACTTAAATCCTCATAAATGTCTTTCTGACCAGCCTGCCCCTGTGACCAACTTTATGCTTTCCAGCTAAGGTCCTGCACCAAAACTGAATCAATTCTTGGAAGAAGCATTTCTGGAACCTTCTCACGCATTCCGCTTGAGACCATAGTGTTTTATCTATGGCACCAAGCACTGTTTCCTTAGATTAAGGTGACATTTCCACGAGCCTGAAGTCACTTTTCAATTCAGCAATGCCGCACATGGTTTTAACAAGCCAACCGATAAGCTTACATTGACGTGACTCTTGTGACAGAACACGGCAGTACATCATCAGCCTCAGAGGAGAAATACCTTCCATGACCCTGCCATCCAAGCATCCGGGCTACTCCCTGTTTTCATGCCACACATGTGTCTGTTATGGCTACTGTACCAAAGTATCTTGGTCCATCATGGCTGGCGTGGGTTACTTTTAGTGTTAATAGAAACTGGATAATTCTCTTTCCTTAGTTCATGTGAACAACTACCCGACTGTTAGGCTGAAGTTAATGTTATTTAAGTAAAGGAAATAGTAGAGTTTTATGACAGACTTTACCTTCCTGGCAGGTCGTGGTGGTTTACCGTGGCTGTAACTAGCAGAGTCACCCTGAATTTTTGTTGCCTTTTTTTTTTTTTTTCTGTGGACACTTCGCTGTAAGATCGAATTTGTTACAGCATTCTTCTCTGGTCTGCTAAACTCTGTGCACTGAACTTTTCTTTATAAATCTTTATAAGAAATGTGAGATGAAAATTGTTGATGCCCCTTTCCCTTTACCTTAAGGTGATCATTACTGCCAGGATCAAGCTATTTCTCCAGCTTGTGAGAATGACAGCTAACTCTCCTTTATAAGCATAACTGGGTTTGGTTTTTCTTTTTTCTCCTAACAATCAAATGAAATGTTCGAAACTTGGCTGGCCTTTAATATGTTCCTATGGAGAGACTGAGATTTGCAGAGTTAAGGTTTTTTAGGGAGAACTGGAAAGTTGGTTGTATTTTTTCTTAAAATCAGAGAGATTGTCAGTTGGTAGTAAGGGAAGTGTGAAGATCTTTTGAAATGGGAAGATGGAAAGTTGAAATTACTGATGGGGGTAAGAAGGAAAGTTCTAGAAACTCAATACTAACTTTTATTTTCTGGAGTAACTATGAACCAATATATGTTTCTTTATCACTGTAATAGTCTGAAGCTCCGGAGCTAGGTAAGACCCCAAATGATGGATGAATTCCTTCGTCTAAACCACTCTGACTTTGGGTCACTGAAGCTGAGAGCTCTGAGCAGTCTGTCTTTAATTTAAATGTTGGGGTAAGAAAGCTGAGATAGGAAAGGAGACTTTTTATACCCATTGAGCCTCTACCTTAACCTTAGAAAGTGGACTTTGTTTAAATTATAACTATATCCTACATTAAATAAATAAGATCAAGGGCACTCTTAGTAGTTCCAAGTTTATAAGACACAAGTGTTCATGCTACAATTACGTGTAGAAGAAGAGCTCACAGACAAAACTTCCAAATAGCCAATGATTAAGCCTATGAGCTTTCTAATAGTACAATACAAATCTGAAGTAAAATGGGACATGATATATAAACTAGATGCATCTCTCTTTCAATGACCTGGAAATTGCTTGAGTTCTTCTTCCTTTGTGGAAAGAATGTCATTTGTTTTTGCCTACCAGTGGCTTCACCGGTCCAATAGCTTAGAGTCTAGTTAGTACCTGAGACAAGATTATTGGACTATATTGTTGGACTGTATGTGTAGTTCTATTTTGCTACCCCATGGGCCATCAATTTGTTGACTTGCCGAGTTTAATTCTTCCATTGTTTGTCAAGATAGTCTCAAAGGGCTATTTTTAGTAAGCTAAGGTCAAGATCATATTGAGAGAGTGTGAGTATATATATCACTGCCAGGCCTGACTTGCAATAGCAGCAATGAATAGTCAGATCCAACTCACAAAACCTATCCATAGTTCCTTGCTAGACTAAGTAAAAACTAGCCCTGTTTCTCCCAGCTTACACATTCTCCCACAGGGCCTTGGAGCGCAGCCTGCAACTCTGTCTTTAGATAGTGCTTCCAATGAAACACAGGCTTGTTTTGTAATCTTTACTTGCACTGGTTTTGATTTGGTTATAAGCTTGTATTCCTTGGTATTCCTCATGCTTTGTTCTTTTCAGCAAATTTTTAAAGTTGTGTCATCTTGTGTACACATGTAAAGTTTGAGGAGGAAAAAATTACACCTTGTGAGTTTTGCTCAAAATGTGGCCTAAATATCCATTGGCATGTTTAGATGAACAATTAAAAATAAAAATAATTTCTTAAAAATATCACACCATGAAAATCTGACTCTCACTGGGGAGCATGCTACCAACCAAGTGGAAATGTTCATGAGAAGAAACATTCAAAGGCAGATTCCAGATGCAAACATGGCGCACCTAGACTGGGGATATGGCCTAATGGTAGAGTGCTTGCCTCACATACATGAAGCCCTGGGTTTGATTCCTGAGCACTACATATATAGAAAGAGCCAGAAGTGGCGCTGTGGCTCAAGTGGTAGAGTGCTAGCCTTGAGCAAAAAGAAGGCAGGAACAGCACTCAGGCCCTTAGTTCAAGCCCCAGGACTGGCAAAAACAAAACAAAACATGTAGACCTTCAGGCTATAGATGCACCCATGTCAATGAAGACATTATTTAACAATTATCACCTAGCCAGAGAAATGGGCCTCCCTCAATTCTACATTTCTCCAACGTCCTGATACTTCTTGGACACACTTCTGAGATGCACACATATATGAAAATAAGGCACAACGTTTTAGGTTAAGAAAATGTACCGGTCTCACTATAATAATTGCTTGTGAAAAATACAGTCACACTTTTCAGGATTGGAGTCCATAAGACAATGAAACAGGTCAGTCGGGACAACTGTGTGTACTAAATCCATCCTAAAATACAGGAAGGAAATAGCACCATCCTTGTCTCCTAGGAACACCCTTATATATTTAGTTCAGTACATCAATTTATGAGTACAATGTGTCTTGTTCCATGTCACTCTTCTCATTGTCCCTCCCCCATCGCTCCAAGCTCCACCAATCCCTTCAAATTACTTTGCTCCATTTTTACACACACAGTCAATAATGTACAGTATTTTCCCAGCCTTCCTCTCTCCATATCCTTATACTGTTTCTTCATCCTATCTTTATTGATTTTTCCCATAGCCACTCAATTAACGTTTGTATTCAGGTACACTGATTCTGATTGCTTCTCCATGTTTGAATGCAAGGCTACTTTGCACCTGTGGATGTTGTAAACGATAATGTCTAAATCAAAAGACAGAACTAAGTGGTATTACAACCAAAGGCCAAAGGTGACTTTCAGAGAGACACAGAACCCTAGCTGAAGCATTGTTAAGTAGGCAAAACCTACACCATCAGTTAAATCTTGACAAAACAAATGCTACTTGAAAATCCACCATGTGCCCAGTGGTGCACTATGAACTGGGATATCAAAAGACCCAAGCCCTCCAGGAGAAACTGGACTTAGGCCATTAACAAGAAATGTTTCTAAGGGGATTCACAAAGCCCCCCACCCCCCCCCCCCCCGCCAGGTGACTCAAATGCAACAAAGCTTCCTTCCAAGAGTTCAAAGGACTAGAAAGATAAGCTTCAAAGGCAAAAGTGCTTCTGTTGCTAATTTATTAACTTAGTTCTGGACAGTAATAGCTTCCATAGTATTATTGTGGTGACTAAAAGAGGCTTCACATATAAAAAGCACCAGGTTCTCAATCTTGTTAGTACATGGTAGACTTTCCAATACATAAGATTTTCCTCATCTTAAATTGCAAAAGGCATGGCAAATAATCACTCACACCTGAGTAAGAATGGGGAGAGTCTGGGGGGAGGGGCAGAACAGTAACGATGTTCTAGTCAACCTCATTATAAAGTTCTTGACAGGTTGGTTAATTTATGTGCTTGTGAATTTGCAAGGCTGGGCACATAGGTGAACCCTTCAACTTGTTGCTAGATACGGGCTTTATACCAGCCTTAGCCTACATTTCTGTTTAGTCTCAGAGAGTAAAAGACAGGGTATCTTTTCTTTGCAGTTCTGCACAAATGTTTCTGTGAAGAAAATAGCTCTGAAAAACAAAATGGATGCCATTTATCTTTCTAATGTCTAGACCACCTAAGCCCAATTTTGGCTTGTTATGGCTCTGGTCCTCTATAGCAGGCCTTGAGGTTTTGTGGGACTTTTACAGATAGGACACAAACAAGGATCTCTCAGAATGCACTCACATATACACAAACATGCTCTCAGCTACTGCTTGTTGTCTGAACTCCAGGAAGTCAAAAAGCAGAGCCACCTGTGAGCATCCCATGAAAGAAGGGAGAAAACTCCCTCTTACTCTCAGAGAATGCAATTACTGGAAGTGGAACCTTCCAGTAATAACTAAATAGGAGATGCTTTTAGTGCCTTATTTAGCTTCATCCACAATGGGCTTTTAGTTTTCAATGAAGCAAGAGAGATGATTAGCAAAATTTTACATTACAGCTGATAGGGTTGGAAAGTTGCCTTGTCTTAGTTATCTAAGCAATGATGTGTCATTGATTCACTTGCCGACAATGCTTCAACTCGTAATACTTCAAGTGCTGGTTTAGTGGGGTTTTTTGTTCCTTTTTAGGGAAGTAATGTGGTAGAGTTTATCAAGTGTAGGTTCTGGAGTAAGATAGACCAAGATTCTAAATTCCCTATTATTTTTGTTGTTTAATGCTAGTCAAAATAATTTAGTATTTCTGAGCCCCTATCTCTTCATGTATAAAATGATACTAATGTATCCCTCCTGGGATGGCTATGAGGTCAAAAAATTAAGTAACAAATGTAAATCACAGAATACAAACTGGGTGCTGGTGGATGACCCCTGTAATCCTAGCTACTCAGAAGGCTGAGATCTGAGGATCATAGTTCAAAGCCAGCCCATGCAGAAAAGTTCATGACACTCTTAACTACCACAAAATCCAGAAGTGAAGCTATGGCTTAAGTGGTAGAGAGGTAGCCTTGAGCACATAAAGCTTAGGGGCAGCACCCAGACCCTGAGTTCAAGCCCCAGGACAGGCAGAAAAAGAAAGCACACAAAGCACACTTTCTAGAAGAAATGGGGTTGCTGTAGTTTGGACCTGTAATGTTCCCCCAAGTTTCATATGTTTACGGCCCTCCACTGGGCACATTGGGAAGTAGTAGAACTTTTATGGATGGGGCCTAGCAGAAGGAAGTAAGGTCCTTTGCAGGCATTTTCTTCAAGGGCATTTAGGGCCCCGCCCTCACCCTGTCTTCATTTCCTAGCTTCCATGAGGTGAGCAGTTGCGCCTCCCACAAACTCCCACCCTACCGTGATGTTCTGACTCACCACAGACTCAAAAGTAACCAAGCTAACTGACTGTAAACTATGAGCCAAAATAAACCCTTCTCTTATCAATTCACTACATTAAATCATCATTTAAAGGAAAAATAGATCTGCAATGTTTCTTCCTACAAGTGGGACCCATTTCTGTGCAAATAAAAACACAAGTTGCTAATAGACATTGAGCACGATTATATCTATAGGTAGCTAGATCAGTCATATAATCATCCTGATATTAGAGACAAAATACTCTCAAAATGACCAAGGAAAAAAGTAGTCAGGATTCTTTGATAAGACTGAGGACAAATAAGAGATGAGCTTTAAAAAAAATTTTATGTAAATACTCCCCACCTCAGCCACAGACAACCAGTCTGGTTATTCTAACACTTAGCGTTGACAAGAATTTAGTTCTGGATAGAGAGGAGGCTTAGTAAAATAAACAAAATGTGGTAGCCTGCCAGTATTCATGAATTCCACTCAAATCTCACACATCCTAGCTGTCAAAGTTTCTAATAGCCTTTCCCTTGTAACTTCTCTACCAGTTAACCAGTTATTAACAGCCACAAAAGGCTCCAGGGCAGTCTCTGCAAGTAGATGACTCAAAAATAGATCCAGTTCTCCTAAACTATCATTTCACAAATTACACAAGAATGTACAGGCCAAAAGATTTGTGTTAACTGTTTCCTGGACAAGAATGTCTTCTAGGTCAAGGAAGTTTGAGAAAGAATGGGCCAGACAGATTTGTATCTACCCTGCATTCCTCTAGGAGCCCTAGTGCATTCATGAACATCTTCAACAAGATAATATTGGTGATATCATTTGATTGTACCTAGGTTCAGTTTCAGGTCAGGAAGTTTTCTTCAACTATCCCAAACCAGAATGATAACCCCTTTTATCATCTTACTGATTTAGTATTGCTAGTAGATATTATTTATTAGTAGCGATGTCCATTTTTGTGTTCTGCCAAACTTTAGTATACTATAAAGTTGTCATTAACTCACTATGGCTTGCCTTTGCCACTTACTAGGATTGGGCCAGTTTCCAAATGTCCTATGCTTTTTCATCTATAATATGATAAAATAATAATATGACCTATGAATAGACTACAAGATTTCACAATTTAAAGCACTTGGAATGGCTCCTCCTGCTAGAAAACACATGGTTCATTACATGTCGCAAAAACAAACATCTCCTACCAGCACACCACCTTCACAAACCCAATTTGTAAGCTCCTCAATAACAAGGACACATAGATACAGTCTCCATTTGGAACAAAGAAAGGATTAAAGAACTATTTCTTGAAAAATCTATGTTTGATTAATTGAAAATGACATCAAAATAACATTAACATTTAAATCCAAACACAACAACAAACAAAACAAAACTGGTAGGGCTGGGAATATGGCCTAGTGGCAGAGTACTTGCCTCATATATATGAAGCCCTGGGTTCGATTCCTCAGCACCACATATATAGAAAAGGCCAGAAGTGGTGCTGTGGCTCAAGTGGCCAAGTGCTAGCCTTGAGCAAAAAGAAGCCAAGGATAATGCTCAGGCCCTGAGTCCAAGGCCCAGGCCTGGCAAAAAAACAAAACTGTTAGTAACGAGTATCCCAGTTCCTAAATTCAGGTCCACAATTACTCAAAATATGTAGGATGTTTTATGAAACATAACTTAAGAAGATTTAATGGTTGTCTCCTTCCAGTTTATAAACATACTCTTTTCTTTTTTTTCTAAGTGACAAGATAAAAAACAAATTCCCCGGGACTGGGAATATGGCTTAGTGGTAGAGTGCTTGCCTTGCATACATGAAGCCCTGGGTTCGATTCCTCAGCACCACATAAACAGAAAAAGCCAGAAGTGGCACTGTGGCTCAAGAGGTAGAGTGCTAGCCTTGAGCAAAAAGAAGCCAGGGACAGTGCTCAGGCCCTGAGTTCAAGTTCCAGGACTGGCAAAAAAACAAAACAAAACAAATAAATAAATAAATTCCCCCAAAGCTTTGGCAATCAAAAGGAAAGGAAGCCTACAGAAGTACCATTTGACTTTTTGAAGTGTACCCATCCCTCTGTTATAATGCAAAACCAAAGAAAACAGAGACAAATTCCAATGGTTCGTATTTTTAAAAGAACACGAGTGAACCAGGCATGATTGTATGTACTTGTAATCCTACAAAGTGCGAGACTAAGGCAAGAGGGTCACAAGATCAAGGACAGCCTAGGATTTGTGGAGACAGTCTGTTGTAAAATCATCATCAACATCATCATCATCATCATAAAATTGGAGTGACAGATGAGGCTCATTTTATCTATTTTAAAAATAGTTTAGGCCCAGCACTGGTGGCTCACACCTGTAATCCTAGCTACTCAGGAGGCTGAGATCTGAGGATTAAGGTTCAAAGCCAGCCCAGGCAGCAAAGCCAGTGAGACTCTTTATCTCTGGAAGTGGCACAAGTGGTAGAGCAATAGCCTTGAGCTGAAGAGCTCAGGGACAGTGCCTAGGCCCAGAGTTCAAGCCCCATGACCAACTGGAAAAAAAAATTTAGGTTCCAATTGTTCATGTCTGCCTCTTATCTACTCAGGAAGCCGAGACCTGAGAATCATGGTTCAAAGACAGCCTGAACAGAAAGTCTGGAAGACTCTTATCTCTAATAAAATACTCAGAAAAAAAAACAGAAGTGATGCTGTGGCTCAAGTGGTAGAGCACTAGCTTTGAGCACAGAGAGGCTCAGGGGCAGAGCCTAGACCCTGAGTTCAATTGCCAGGACCCGCCAAAAAAAAAAAAATTATACAAAGTTTACTCCCATTCTTCTTCCCAATAAACAGTGTGTGTGTACTTCTAAAGTTGGAAAATTCGTTTGGGAATTATTACTCCTATTTCCCACGAGTGTGTGTGTGTGTGTGTGTGTGTGTGTGTGTGTGTGTGTGTAGATATATAGGATACCAATATATCTATCTGTATAGCTACCCTTGCACTATACCCCAGTTCTTTACCCTGGGGTCAGTAGTGGGTTGCAATCCTCTTCCACTGTCCTCTCAAGTCATTGGATTTACAAATATATACCACCACAACTGGCCATAGCTATATTTCAGTTTGAAAAATTGTTAACAAGAATATCAGACTTTTATCTTTTCAGGACGTCTAACTCCATCCAACTGTAAAAGAACGTAATTTATAAATGAAAACAAAGCACCTATAACACTATGCAATGGTATACAGCCCAATGTAAGTACAGAATTCTATAACTACAAATTTTCTAGTTCTGATATTGATACAGCAGACAGTTCTGGTAAGGGGCAGGACAAGATGGCAGAGTAGAAGCTCCCACCATTTTCACTCCTGAATCAGAAGACTCCAAATAGTATTGAAGAAACTAGAGTCTAAAGAGAGAAGGGAAAGAGAATCAGGAGGTAACATGGAGGAAGAAAAATCACAGAGAAACAAACTCAGCAAAAGAAAAACAATTACAAATTCCATACCCATCTCTGGTTGCCCAGGAGGGGGAAGAGGAGTAGAACCTGAAGACCTTACAGGTAAAATAGATGGCTTTGTCAGCATACTGCCAACTCTAACTGTAGGAAAACCCTATACATACCACAGGCCTTTATCACTGTATAGGGATTTGTGAAGTCATCACTGCCTCCCTATATTTGAGTGCAAACACTGATGTTTGTATTTTTTTTGGTCTAGATGACTTCATGAAAGTGAGATACTAAAATCAACCACAATTATTGTGTTGGGGTCAAAACATGGGTGTTTTGGGGAGGGAGGGGAGTCCAGTAATGTTTGTTTTAGAAAATAAGAGGCAGTGATATTCAGTGCATAAATATTTACAATTGTTTAATCCTTTCAATAGATTGTTAACCTTATCAATATGAAGGGACCATTATTCTTTCCATTGGCTAGCTTTAATCTGGTGTGTTTTGTCACCTATGAATATAGGTACTGCTCCTTTATTTAGAGTTCCATTTCCTTACAATATCTTTTTCCATCTTCATTTGAAGCCTGTGGTTTACCTTGCCAATAATTTTGCCAAAGATCATGTCTTGTTTCTAAATCCAGTCCACTGACTGGTCTGTGTCTTTTCATTGTAGAAATGAGAAAGTGGACATTTAGAGTTATAATTTAAAAGTCAGTTACTAATTATTCAATTTTGATGTGGTTTATAGTGTTTGATTCTTTCCTAATCCTCACTTGCTCATGTACTCCTCTAGAATATATTGCTGTGGTTCTGTTTTACCTTTCTTTTCTAAGCGTAGGACTCCTGTAAGCATATTCTGCACTGTTGACTTTCTATAGGGTGGGCATGAATTCCTTTAGTTTTTGTTCATCACAGAATTTTTAGCTTTTCTTTCAGTTATGAAAAATAGCTTGATGGCACAGCAATCTAAGTTGCTGGTTATTTTCTTTTAGGGCTTGAAATATATGACTTCATATCATGTGTGCATTTAGAGTTTCTGTCAAGTTATCTACTGCTATTCAGGTAGATTTGACTTTTTAGGTGATGGCTCTTCTTTGTTGCTACTTTCAATCTTCCTTCCTTGTTTTTTATTTGAATATTTTAGCTATAATATTCCTTGGAGCAGATTTTTCTGGTCTTGATTGTTTTGTGTTTTCTTGTACCTATTTGGGTGTCTTCTTAAGATCTGAGAATGTTTTTCTTACTATTTTGAAGGCATTTCTTACATTTTCAGCCCACACTTTATTATCTTCTTCTATGCATATAACTAGTATGTTTAGTCTTTTGTGGGGCTGGTACCAGGGGCTTGAATCCAGGGCCTCACATTTTTTGTTTCTTTGCTCATGACTGGCACTCTACCTCTTGAGTCACACTTGTAGCTTAGCATTTTGCTTCTCACTTGGAGATGGACTCTCATGAAGTTTTCCTGGGTGGCTTCAGGAGGTTATTGTAGTTAAGGAGCCAAAAGGACATGATGACAGATTAGTTATCCACTTCCTTGCTGATGTCACATTGGGTGTTGGCAGGACTGAGAGTGAGAAGAAGCCTGGACCTTCTCCAGTAACTGAAGTAGAGGGAACAGAATGTCAGATGATAACAGAAATAAGAAAATGGTCATGTTTTGTGACAAGAATGCTAAAGAACGGGTAGACGGGGTGGATTTCTCCAAAAAGAAGGATAGTGATCCAATGGAAGACTAATGGCAGTAAGATATGAGTGAGTCTAATTCCATTTCCCAACACTGGCAAGAAAGACTTAAGTAGCCTGCACTTGAGATACTTTCAGAAAGCCGTGTGCTCAGGGGACAGGGTCCAAATAACACATGGAGGACTGAGGAATGGCTGGTGCAGAGACACTGAATGAAAGTGTTTAACCTCAATGCAGGGTGTAGGAAGCTGACTGTTAGGTTGTCCAGAAAATTAGTGGGAACATTCTGCACATCAATGGGGTTGACAGAGTCCCACTAGATGAAAAAAAAAAGGAACTGGGTTACTGAAAGAAACGGCTTTTGGTATGGATTGACTGAGATAGCCCATATGAGGCTACCTGTACTCAGGTACCTAGAGAGTGCTCAGAAACCTCACCCCTGAAGATGCTGGGCTGTTGGCATGGTGACTGCAGGCTCTCTAAGGAGCCATGACAGCACAGACTCCATTTGACTTCTCCCTTTGGAGCTCCAGACTCTGTGGGACCACTTTTAGAGTCTCCGTGCAATCTGGAAGCAGTAATAAGGATCTGAGGCTAATTTTTTAGAGGTCAATCAAGAACCCAAGCAGTTTGCTGCTTGAGATAGACCATCGGACCCTCCACTTCTCTGAATGAAATGAAGATGCATGAAAAATCGAAGGAAATCTATACCTAGCCATCCAAACATGCCATTCTTGAACAATGAAGAGGGGTCTGGAATGTGGCTTAGCATTAGCGTGCTTGCCTAGCATTCATGAAGCCTTGGGTTTGATTCCTCCACACCACATAAACAGAAAAATTTGGAAGTGGCACTATGGCTCAAGTGGTAGAGTGCTAGCCTTGAGCAAAAAGAAGCCAGGGACAGTGCTCAGGTCCTGAGTTCAAGCCCCAGGACTGGCAAAGAAAGAAAGAAGGAAAGAAGAAAGCAGGAAAGCAAAAAAGAAAGGAAGGAAGGAAGGAAGGAAGGAAGGAAGGAAGGAAGGAAGGAAGGAAGGAAGGAAGGAAGGAAGGAAGGAAAGGAAGGATGGGAAGAAAGGATGGGAAGGAAGGAGAATGTCATATAGCAGCAAAGACCAAAAGTAGGTACTAAAGGTAATTGATTTTTTTTTTATAAATACTTACATGTTGTAAATGTAGGCAAACTCTTTGTAAGGTATAAATCAAACAACATCCATATGTGAATCAAAGTTTAGGGTCCCATATCTTAAAATGCCTGAAAAACTACTTGAATGATTCTACTCAAACACTCACAACCCCAAAACCCTCAAACCCCAAAATCAAGTCCCAAATAACAAAGAAGAAAAAGAAATTGCTTTTAGAGTCCCCTGTTGTGCTATCTATGGTTTTTCATTAACACTTAGTTTCAAGGAGACCATCCTCAGAATTTGAGAAACTGCTAGAAATTAAGTATTCCTTTTTCCCTGAAATTGACATTGCTGTCGAGAAGCCTGAACGCCTTCCTGAAATTTTTGTTTAGAATTTCAGAAAATTCAGTGAAGAAATGTGTAACCACATCTTCTGCTAACATTACATGCAGACAGAGCTCTTCTTCCTCCTAGAATGGTAAAGTATAGAATCCACTTTTCTAGAAAGAAAGGGGTGATAGGGCAATTCTATCCACAACAAACCCTAATTTCAACCAGATTTTAATTTCCAAATTGAGATTCAATCATTACTCATCATGTTGAAACATGCCAATGGATTGAAGTTACACTAGTACATTGGATGAGCCCAAGAGAACTTGAGGCAAAAAATAAGATGGCTTGGCTTGGTAATTATTAAAATTTTACCAAGATTTTCACCAAAAGAATTATAGATTTTTCAAAGTTACTTGTCTCCCTTAGAGTAATATAGCTTTGTAGTTATTTGTAGTACTATAGATTTGTACAACTAACCAGCAGTTCCTAAGGTGAATCAATGGAAGCAGATAATAAAAATAACTAGAGGAAGATTGCCTGAACTTGAACTCTGGACCAGTCACTTACTGGCTAGTTCATTCTTTGATAGTTGTGCCTCAATGTGCTAATCACAATACCTCTTATAGAGTTGTTTGATCAAATTATTAAGAACCAGCATGGCACCTAATAACATCATGATACATTTTTAAGATGTATGCCATATGCATAGAAACTACAGAATCAAGCCCTCTTGGCCTGTTCACAATTTACTGAGAACTCAAATAAGGAAGAGCACTGTACATAATAATTTCAGGGTATATTCCAGGGTGTGTCCCTACATACTCAGAAATACTTTGCTCCTTTAGTAGATGCTCCAAAATTACTACCATGACTTTGGAGTCGATGCTCCTAGTTCCAGTCTTCTGTGTTCATTCCTGTAAGCTCAGGATATATGATACCTCAACACTGCAAAGAACTTTTAGGGAATGAACCATTTTCAAGCTTCAGAGCCTTATTTCATTGTCAACTCAAAATGATACTATCAGCCAGTTGACAGTGGTTCACATCTGTAATCCTCACCTCTCAGGAGGCTGAAATATAAGGATCACAGTTCAAAGCCAGACCAGAGAAGAAAGTCCGTGAGACTTTCACCTCCTATTTACCACTCAAAGGCCAGAGGTGGAGCTGTGGCTCAAGTGGTAGAGCACTAACCTTGAGCAAAAGAGCTCAGGCACAGCACCCAAGCCCTGAGTTCAAGCCTTAAGATACACACACACACACACACACACACACACACACACACACACACATACACACACACACTGCTCTCAAATAGATGGGATAAGAATTTTTGCCCTCATTGTATGATTAAGAAAACAACAGAACATAGACCTTAGTCCCACAGAGTGTAAACCATGGACAGGGGCAGATCTCTGATTTCTAGTTCCGTTTTCTTTCCCCTATAATAAGAAACCTGTATGATTGAAGTCTGGTTCTGAACAAATAGAAAATGAGCGCAGGTGAGCAGCTGGGGAGGCTGTTGTTACAGAGCTGGGGATCTTCTGAAGGAGACAGGTCAGCAAGGTTAGCCTGAAGGACACCAGGCATTCCTTGGGGTGACAGAGAATGGCTGGGTGATCAGCTTACCCAGATTTGGCAAGATCTGCCTCCATTTTAAAATGGAAAAATGGACTTGCCACCCACATATACCATGGTCTTGGGCAACCCTGCGTGCTTGATAATCCTAAGGAATGTAGAGGCTCAGGCATTTTAAAAACAAACTCTGGCCTGGAGACTTTGGCTCACACCTGTAATCCTAGCTACTCAGGAGGCTGAGATCTGAGGATCGCAGTTCAAAGCCAGCTCGGGCAGAAAAGTCCATGAGACTCTTATCTCCAGTTAACCACCAGAAAACCAGAAGTGGCAGTGTGGCTCAAGTGGTAGAGTGCTAGCCTTGAGCTGAAGAGGTCAGGGACAGGGCCCAGGCCCAGAGTTCAAGCCCCACGACTGACAAAATAAAAGCAAAAAACTCTGCATTGTGGTATAGAAATGGAAGTGGTCCTTAGTATCAAACTTTTCTGTTTAACTCAATGTTTCAAATTGTGTTCTGTTTGTATTTGGGGGGTCAAATAATGCACATATCATTTTTATGAATCCAGCTAATATCACTTCATAATGCAATTAGGAAGATAAATAACAGTGTCCATAAGACTTATAAACAATACAGTACTTACAAACATGAAACATTACCTTACTTTTTTTTTTTTTTTTTTTTTTGCCAGTCCTGGGGCTTGGACTCGGGGCCTGAGCACTGTCCCTGGCTTCTTTTTGCTCAAGGCTAGCACTCTGCCACTTGAGCCACAGAGCCACTTCTGGCCATTTTCTGTATATGTGGTGCTGGGGAATCGAACCCAGGGCCTCATGTATATGAGGCAGGCACTCTTGCCACTAGGCCATATCCCCAGCCCCTTACATTTTACTATTATATATTGACTTTATTGTCAAAAACAAAGTAGATGTAGGTTTGATCAAGAATTTTCTCAGTAGGGAAGCCATGTTTTAGAATATCTTTAATATTGTTAATGCTTTTAATTTTCTCATGTACGCATTTTTTCCTACCCCAGACTTCACAGTTTTTGTGGTGCCTATCAGGCAATCGGAGAACAAAACTGGTTAGCCATCTGATTGGCCTTTTTTGGGGGGTGGGGGGCAGTCCTGGGGCTTGAACACAGGGCCTGAGTGCTGTCCCTGGCTTCTTTTTGCTCAAGGCTAGCACTCTACCACTTGAGCCACAGAGCCACTTCTGGCTTTTTCCATATATGTGGTGCTGAGGAATCAAACCCAGGTCTTCATGTATGCAAGGCAAGCACTCTACCACTAGGCCATATTCCCAGCCCGATTGGCCTTTTAAAATAAGAACACAAATTAGCCAAGTACAGTTGTTCAACCATAGCTACCTACTTGGGAGGGGGATGTTAGAAGGATTGCCAGCTGGGGACAGAAAGAAGTTCAAGAGAGTCTCCATCTCAACTAATGGCTGGGTTCCATGGCACCTGTCTAATAGCTAAACCACCACCAAGAAAGTGCAGTGACTAATCGCAATATCTGTCATTCTCAACATGAGAAAGCCTAAATAGGAGGACTGCAGCTCAGGCCTTTACATTAAAAATAACCAATGTAGGAGGAGTTGGGAAGGTGGCCTAGTGGTAGAGTGCTTGCCTAGCATGCATGAAGCCCTGGGTTCAATTCCTCAGCACCACATATATAGAAAAAGTTAGAAGTGGCACTGTGGCTCAAGTGATAGAGCGATAGCCTTGAGCAAAGAAGTCAGGGACAGTGCTCAGGCCCTGAGTCCAAGCCCCAGGACTGGCAAAATAATAATAATAATAATAAATAAATAACCAATGTAGCTATGCAGGGGGCTGAGATCTGAGGACGTAATTCACAGCCAGCCCAGACAGGAAAGCCCATAAGACTCTTATCTCCAATTAACCACCAAAAGCCAGAAGCAGAGGTATGCTTCAAGTGGTAGAGTGCCAACCTTGTGCACAAAAGTTCAGGGACTGTGCCCTGGTCCTGAGTTTAAGCCCCAGAATTAGCATAAAAAATAATAATAACCAATGTTAAAAAGGAGTTAGAGGCATGACTCAAATGGTAGAGCAAGTGCCTACCAAGTGTAAGGCCCAGAGTTGAAAGGTACATACCACAGGGAAAGTAAATAAAGTACTACAGAAAGGGCACAATCTATGTTTGGCACCAGATCTGAGTTCAAACAAAGTGATTGTGGGGTGCTGAAATGGGCCCCCCTTGGCCACAAGCAGCTCCAGGAATCCACTCTGGCTTCACCCCAGAATACTCACAAAGCTATCTAAACAGGTACACAGCTTCTAGAAAATCTGACTGCATTAAACATCCACCCTCACTCTGCAAAGAAATAACATAAAGAATACAGATACTGGTTCCCTGAGCAAGTAGTGGTTTGGGCCACAAAGCCAGTATATCAAAACCAGGTCCCATATGGATAAGGGTACCCCATGGCCTGTTCTGCAACGCAAATTATGTTTATATAATCACTACTGACTGATGTGTTAATTTCTTAAATAGTGCCTTTTTCCCTTTGTAACTTTAAAATTGTCATCACTTTTAAGAACAGAAATTCTTTTCCAAGAGCTGAAGAACCAGCTAATAGTTGTACACTCACCCATTCAGCACTCAAGTCACTTAGTACAATCCTTTAAGAACATGGATACACTTTAGTGTTGTCAAATAATAAGTGCTCAGTAATTTTTATTTTTGACTGCTGGTATTTATTTAATGCCAGTATTGATTTTAAAATTAATCCATCAATTGATTTAGCTCATTAATTACATTTAGATAGTTTATTAATTTAAAATTAGACTGCTATATTTGAAATCTGTAATGTTCCTTAAAGGCCCATCTATTAAAGGCTTCTTGGTGGTAACTAAGAGGTAGGGTCTCGTGGGAGTTTTTAGGTCATGGGAGGGGGGCAGTGGTCGGATTGCATTTGAAATGGATTGTGGGATCCCAGCTTGTTCCTCTCATTTTGCTCCTCAGCCATGAGGTGAGCAGATTTTTTGTGCCATGAACTTCCTCTGTGATGTTCTACCTCACCACAGGCCCAAAGTAACAGGGTAAACTCGGGGTGGGTGGAAACCTCCAAAAACTGTGAGCCTTTTCTCTTTTTTAAGTTAATTGGTTCAAGTATGTTATCACAACAGAGGACGGACTCACAGATCCAGAGGGGAAGTTTCTGAAAGAGTTAATGCTGGACAGAGGAGGGTCAAGAGGACGTTATTGCAGAGAAAGCAAGTACAAAGACGTGATACAAAGTCTTGGGGGTGAGCAGTAAGGCTAATACTCTAGGAGGCTTTCATGTGGTGAGAAGGGTTGGTAAAAACCAACTGCTAAGACTCAAAGATCACTGGGGGTGTGGGGGGATTTATTTATAAAGTAGCTAAGAACCAGGTGCTAATGGTTCTTGCCTGTAATTCTGGCTTCTTGGGAGGCTGAGATCTGAGGACCTTGGTTTGAAGCCAGCCTAAGCAGGAAAATCTGTATAACACTTGTCTCTGATTAGCCCACAAAATGCTGGACATGGAGCTGTGGCTTAAGTGGTATAACACCAGGCTTGAGCAAAAAAGGCAAGAGAGAGTAGAGAAGTGGAGCCATGGTTCAAGTGGTATAGTGCCTTGAGCAAAAAGGCAAGAGAGAGTGTAGGTCCTGAGTTCAAGCCGCAGTATCAACCACCTTCCAAAACAAACATCCCCCTCTACCCTAGTGAAATGAAGCCAAGAGAAACCAAGTGCAAGGAAACAGTAAAACAAAGAGGAGCAGGTCACACCTGCGGCCAATAGAGGAGACAAAGGCGAAAGGCCAGAAAGCCTATGAGAGGAGGGGGTCCTAAGCAGGAGATGCTGTGGAATTTAAAAGTCTTAAGAGCATTAAATGGCTCTACTAGCAATTCAAAATGTGTGATGATTGTTGCAGGGTCCAGAGCTGGAATTTGTATTTGCTTAGCTTTTTTTTTCCTCTGTGGAAGACAACAGGAGACAACCTTGGGGATGACTTGGGATAACAGAAAAATGGATTAAACAATTGGAAAGGCAAAAAAAAAGAACATGGATACGAGGTAGGGTTCCTGACTGAAGCATTGCTGCTTAAGGTGGGGAAATTAACATCTGTGATATTGATGGTTTTTTTAGATCCGGTGACTGGCTGACACTCTTCACAGATATTCTAAACCAAAATGAGGATTGTGGCTAGGAGCGTAGCATTTGCCTGCAATGTGTGGGGCTTCAGGTTCTACTCTAGCACCCAGAACGAAATAAAGTGGGTAACAGCAGCAACATGCCCGTCACTCCAAATATTTTTGGAATTTTTGGAATTAGAAGACACCTCAGAGCCAGAATTCAATACTGGAAACAAAAAAAGAGAGCCAATTTTCCCCACATGAATCACTTGAAAGTCACACCCTGTTTGTAACCAATCATGATATCACTCACTCGTTGATCAGGTTTCACCCTCAGTTGGCTAGTTTAGAAATTAAATTCATCCTCCCGGAAAAATAATTACACTTACAGAAGTAGTTTCTCAAAAAGTCTGAGGCAATTCTTGGGCAGATTTACAACATAGGGCTGGGGACAGAAAAGCCAAGAGGAGAAGAGTACTGGAGCCCAGCAGGGTCCTACCTAGCTCAGCAGGTCGACAGTTTGGTCAGATATGTTACACAGGGCCCTGAGGGCTGGCTGGCAGGCCTGGACAGGTCCTGGTCCTAGTGGACAGGGTTGTCTCATCCCTAGATGACCCAGAACACATAGTTCCAGAGTGAGCAGCAGAGCCAAGAAGGTTGAGACTTCTGCAAAACTCTCACTTCAAATCTAAACACAGAGAAATGGCCCTGGCCTCAGGCGATGCTGGTTTAAATCCCAGCTCTGTAAACTTCTGGCTGTGTGAATTTGAGAAAATAACTTGCTTTATACCCTTGGATAAAAGCTGTTAAAATAACGGATGTAGTTTTAACTAAACTAGTCATGCCGAGCCTGTATTCTGCACCACGCATCAGCAGAGGATGTGCTGTCTGTCATATGCACAGGTTCCATGGGGCTCTCGCACTTAGCAGAAATTGCCTTCGACAAGCTGCTTGGGTTCTAGAAATCCCCATGTGTTTATAAGTGCAGTGGTTTCGATTAAGCGTAATCTCAGGCTTTTGGTGTCTTGAGCAAAGAATTGAGCAAAATGCACATTGAGTAATGAGAGAAGGACCTGTTTACTAAAGAGAAAGTAACAGAAGAGTAAAGTGGAATGTGCCCACAAATGGGAACAGGCCTGAGTAAGACAGCTCAAAAGCCCCATGGTGTTTGGGACAATTTAAGGTTGGTTTGGGACAGGCACTGGTGACTCACACCTATAATCCTAGCTATTCAGGAGGCTGACATCTGAGGATCACAGTTCAAAGGCAGCCAGGGTAGGAAAGTCTATGAGATTTGTGTCTGCAATTAACCACCAGAAAGCCAAAAGTGTAACTGTGGCTCAAAGTGGGACAGTGCTAGCCTTGAGCAAAAGAGCTCAGGGACAGTTACCAGGCTGTGAGTTCAACCCCCACAACCAACAAAAAAAAAAAGACTGATTTCAGTTTGAAGGATCCTACCAACAGGAGACAACCTTTGTGATAGTTTTAAGTGGCAGGCAGCATTTCTATAGCAGCTTTTTAACTGTGCATGTCACTTTTTGCAATGAACGTTGTTGCAACGATATTAATTATATGAAATGTATAAGCATGAGGCCTCAATCAGGAGATCTCTCCCAAAAGTTTAATGAGAGCCAAGTGCAGTCAAGGCATGTACTGTTACAGGAAATTTTGTTTTTGCTGTGCAAGCATCCTTGTTATCAAGATGTGGTTTTGTGTGTCTGGTCAACAAGACATTTTATCAGTACTTTTTTGATAGTCATGAGGCAATAAGTTAGGAAGAGTTTTGGATTACTTCTTAGGTAAAGGCAGATGGGTAAGCCAATCTTACAAGTGGCTTTGGCAGCCATGAACCCTGTTTTCTCTGCCTCAGTTTGAAATAAGGAGACTGGGTCTAACCGGTGCCATCTTGGCCATGTGGTGGATGATAGGGAATTGGGTTTAACTGGCGCCATCTTATCTTCATGGTAGAGGCAGGGAAGTCCCACCCCCAGGGTGATGGGCATGTCTGAATTCCTAAAGCCGGGGATAGAGACTTGGATAATAGGTTGTTTCCTGTGCCCCACCCCTGGCCCTGATGCTATTTAGGCCTGGACTAGTTCAGGAGCCAGCCATGATGTCATGCCTCGCATCTCGTGTCTCCTGGCTCTCCTAGGGTCACCATGGCATCCCACTTCAGCTCTCCATTGCAGCTGATCCAGTTTGTTGGGATTGTTTTTCTGCTCTTTCTTTCCCCTCCTGCTCTCATGACTCAGTTTTCTAACAGTGTTGTGTATTCAAGGGGCTGAGGGTCTTTGAGACAAGAGTCTACCAGCAGCTGCCAGCTAGACTCCCAATTTGACCTCTCAAAATGTGGCTTGTCCATTTCTCACCAGTTGAGTTCCTGTTCAACAGTTAATACCTCCCTTGAATGGTTGTGCTTCAAAGAGAGATAACCTATACACTTAGAACCATCCTTAACATGTTCGAGTGGCCACAAGTTGTTAGCTGTGGCTATTGTTTGGATACAGAAAAGAGTGAGATAAATAAGACACAGTTCCTATTCTCAAACTGCTCAAAAGTCAGAAAGCTGAAGAGCCATAGATGGTGAAGTAATTATAATTACAGAGAAAAGTTCATGGGTCCTTGTGAAACAAAGTAGGAAACGGCCTTATCTGCTGCTAGGAGAGACAGGCAGATGGAAGGGAATGCTTCTGAGAAAATCACTTTTTTAACCGTGTCTTGAGGGAAGAGCAGGAATTCCAATGTGATGGAACCACCACATTCCTGTACATGCAAGGTTATGCTACCACATGGCCTTGAGAACCGAAAGTTGTATGCTGCTCCCTTAGCATGGGACTTCAGATGAGGGAACACAGGGCTTCACGTGAAGAGCTCAGACTCCAGGGCCGGAATGGGCCTGTGTTGTCAGTTGCAACTCACAGCTTACTATGGTCATGGACAATGTACTTACCTCTTCATTCCTCATTGTCCTTTCTATTTTAAAAAAAAGAGTATAATAATATCCATCTCACAAGGTTATCAGGAAGATGTAGTAAATGAGTGCTGGTAAAGCGCCTGGCACTAGGGCTAGCATCAGTTCAATGAATTCAGCTGTTGTAATGAACCATCAACATCTGACCACAGGCAGCAAGGCTGTGGAAGGCAGAAGGCATGGCGTGGTGTCCAGGGAAGGACAGTATAAGCCAACTCAGCACAGGTCCTTTAGCTACTAGCTGTGAGGGCCAAGGCTGGAAGCCTGAACAGAGAAAGGTGAGTGGGAAGGGTTTTCAGTGGGAGTCACCAAACAGTGCAACCAGAGACAGAGTGCCAACCCCCTTGGGGGACAATCCTTACACACTGACTACTGCACCATCCTAACTCTATGCCTCAGGACATGTTCTCAGACATGGTTATCTAAGCTGTGAAACCACGTGGGGAGTCTAAGGGGAAAACCATGATGGAGGCTGATCTTTAAACTATGACAGTATCCTTGGAAGCATTTATTTGCATGTGCAAGTAATGGTGTACCTAGTAGTAGTTCCACTATCATTAATTTAGCAATCTTTACAAGACAAAAACCAAACTATACTCATATAGTTCAAAATAAGCCTGTGCTTTCCTCTAGTAGCAAAATAAATAGTTGATCTCCAGCCAAAGAACTTAGAGGAATCCCAAATGCAATCTTGAAGTTTAACAATGAGCAAAGTTGTTTGCTTACATCATTGGATTTTACAGAGTATCTCTTTGCTGGGGAGCAAGTTGAATAAGCCTGATGACACGAGCAATCTATCAAGGATATGGGTATTTATCACTCATGAGCGTCCTTTTGACACTTAATAAGCTGCTTTTGCAACTGTCTACAATTCCTATTTGTCACATGAATATGGCAACAGGTTATTAGCTAAGGTGTGCTTGGTGTTATACTTCCCTCTTGTGGTACATATGGAAAACTACAGTCTTACGTTTATTTTTTTCTTCTTTTGCACGTGCATGTGTCCCTGAGCTATTGTGCTCACAGCTTGTACTCTACCACTTGAGCCATATCCTTACTTCCAGCTTTTTTGGTACTTAATTGGAGCTAACAATCTCATGGACTTTCCTGCCTGGGCTGGCTTTGAACCATGATCCTCAGATCTGTCTTCTGAGTAGCTAGGATTACAAACATGAGCCACTCACATCTAGAAACCCTCTTTCAGTTTCCTACTAAAATGGTTTTTTTCATGCTTTAAATATGTTCATAAGCTGCTTTAAAGACTTTCTGGAATGGTGCAAAGTGTGAACCAATGATAAACTTGGACCTCGTCTTGGGCCTAAATGGAGGTTAGAAAGTCTACCTGCCTAATGTTCAGATCCCAGCTCTGCCACTTAGCAAAGTAATGGAACCTGGGCTAGAGAAGGGCTCTCTGTGCTTAGATCCTCATCTGCCGAGTGATGTGAACACCTCATAGGGTTGTGTGGGCTGAAGGAAGCGACATACAAGAAGCACTAGGGACAGCAGCTGGCACGTGACATCACCCAACATACTGCTGTATGTTGTAGCCTACAAGGTCAACTAGCCCACAGGTAAGGACAGTATGACAGAATTCAGTCCTTCCCCCACCCCCATGGTCAGCCCATGACCACATCGCTATGGTACAAGTAGTTGGCATCTGAGTCGAGCTGATTATGCAAATCATAGAACACTGGACATTGTTCCTCAGCAATTCCCTTGGGCCTCTTCCTCCCTCACATACTTATCCTGAGAACACACCCAGACACTCCCGCATGCTCCCCAGAAAACCCAACCTGCAGTGGCCCTATCTGATATGAAAATCTCACACTTCACTCCCCAGATCTGTCTGGGTTTATAAAGGAGGAAGAGAGGCTTCAATTTAAAACTCAATTGTGTCCTTATCTTCCAAAATGAGAGTATGTACTTAATACTTAGCAAAGCCTATTTAATATGCTTTCTCAGTGGCCTCTGTGTATGTAGATTTCCAGGACAGGTTGGAATGTGGGTGAACAAAAACAAAATAACTATAACCTTGTTCTTCATTAGTAGTACCCAAAAAACTACCAACAGAATGCCCTGAGAAAGGTCAGATCTTGTGAAACAGAAAGCAAGCATTTGAATTGCTACAATGTACGAGGAAGCTCAAATGACAAGTTTATTGTATGCTTTAGTTACAAAGGAACATAGTATAAACATAGTAAGGATCACAGGAAACAAAGGTCAGGAATACATATTTACATAGCAAGTGTGGGCAAAACTTAATCATGAAAATTCTACTTCTATTTTGTAATGGTCAGAATGTATTTCTAAGAATTATGTCAGGAAGAAGCTCAAAACTATAAAATGAGTACAATCTTAATGAAAAAAATAAATAACAACTGCATCTTCTTTGACAATCTCCAAGCCAAGAAAAGCAGATTGCTGACAACTTTTGAAAGAGTCAAAGGCACTTAAATTATGAAGTCACAGTGGGTTTAAAATACTGAGGTATATAGTCTACTATCAATAATATTAATACACAGAAGGAAAAAAAATCTATAGATCTAACTCTTCCGTGGCCAGTTAACTCTGGATCTTCCTAGCCCAACTCCAGAAACCCAGATTCCCAGAGTTCTCCTCAGGCCTCACTAACAGAGGACACGCGCCTCAGAAAGGCAGTGGAAGACACATGGCACATTGCTCCACCTTGCCTCCAAGGGCTGATCCCCTGGCTCTGGCTCCGGTGCTTGCTCTTCTATTCTTCCTTTAGATCACTGTCCAAACTGGAAGAAAGCAAACATAGAAAGTACTCACATGTAAAGGAAATTAGCAAGACAAGCACCAGATAAACCCTCTGAGGTTTCATTCACTCAACAGCATGTAGTGATTTGAGAGTGGGCACAGTCAGTACTCTCCTCAGAACTGAGGACCCAGATGTGAACAAAAGGTCTCAACCACGTAGTCTCTGTATTAGTCAGCTTTGTGGTACTGTAATGAAATACTTAAGGCAATTAGCTAATAAAGAGAAAAGGCTTATTTTGGCTCATGGTTCTGGAGGTTCCAGTCCAACATTAACACCTTCATGGATATGAGCCTCGGTCAGGAAGAACATGTGATAGCAGGAGGGCATGAGAGAGCAAAACCTGTGAGCCAGGAAAGGAAGACATGAGGATCCCACAGTTCCCTGCAAGGCCCTCGGTGGAGCTCTGGGGGACGCAACCCAGTTAAGGCAGGGGGGATGCCAGTGGACTACACTTCCAGTCCTGATCCCAGCCTAAAACTAGGTGCGAGAAAATATGTAAGAAGATATGATTCTCACCAGATACTGGTGGCTCACACCTGTAATCCTAGCTACTCAGAAGGTTGAGATCTAAGGTTAGAAGCCAGCCAAACAATCGATAATAACATGACACCCGGGAACACTTCACAGATCCACCATTAAGAAATAGTGTGCTCCACCCAAATTAACATCTTACATAACTGAGATCCACGGTAACAGCATACTGGTCACACACAGTGTACTACATCCTAGAGTACCTTGTAAATCTTCCCTAAACTACATATACTACCTAATACAGTGTTCTATAATAACTGTCTCTAAAGAGTTGTCAACCTGTATTGTTTAAGGAATGATGACAAGAAAAAGTCTGCATGCTCAGTACAAATGCGGGGCTTTTTTCCTTCCAGCCAAGGTTGGTTCAAACCAATAGAGGACCAATCTTTACTTTGCAAGTTATAAAGTGCTTTATAACTGTTAGAATTAAATATTTGCTTTAGACACATTTATATTTTCATTGGTATTCATTGTAAAGTGAAGTACATACTTTTAACATTCTTTAGTTAAAAGAATATCATTTTCTACCTGAACATGTTAAACATCAACTAGTGTACACACACACACATACACACACACACACGTCACCTGAGACTGCACTGGCTAAACTGTGAGAAGGACAAATCCCCATTTCCCATTATGCTTTGGGTACCTGTGTGCATTTCCGTTTTCCTATCTCCCCACATCACTCAGTGCTCTTCACCTGACTGCACGCTTTCTCTCCTCCACACACCTGCTCTTCTCAAGGCTATTTTTATGTATAACTTCAACCAAATTACATATGTGAAAACTATGCCCCCACCCCCGAGATATATGTCCTTTTATATACCCAGTAAGTACTGGATCTGGGATCTAAATGTAACTTTAATGCTATTTGCATTTTTTAAAAGCAAAGTTAACATCCTTTTCAACTAAATAATCCAAAGTCTCTCAATCTAACTGTAAAAAGTACTGGGCCTATTTCCATAAACTATATAGGTAGGCTGAATCTACTACACTGCTCTTCCTTGGTCCTCTCATTTTCAGCCCCACATGCATACTACAGAGAGCAGTGGATTCTGTCAAGGACAAGCTACAATATATAACTAGGCACTTGTATTTTTCAAATCCAGTGCTTTATGTCATAAGCTAACTATAAAAACAAGCATGTACAAGTAACAAGAATGGAATATTAACAGCCAAAACTCTTTCATGCAAAAGCTCTACCATAAAGACCCCTGGCTTGAGAAAAATTTTAAAGTTAATGTTAGATTGTTATACTCACTCACCCTTGATGTTTCTGGACTAGAAAATGGAGAAGCTTCCCAAGATCTATCTCCTTGGTCAAAGGAATCATCTTGTTGAAATGCAAACTTCTGCTTCAGCGCATGAGATATTAAAGACACTGGGTCCCACTGGGAACTCTGTCTTTGCTTCTTATGAATGGGCCTACCACCTGGTGACCTGGTTTGTAAAAACATTGATTAATTTATAACTCTGATGACAATCACACTAGGAAAATAAGCATCATAATTATAACCTACTTAGTCCCCAAGAGATTGGTGTCATAAAATAAGAACTCTGGAGGGAAATGAATTGAGAATCAGAAAAACTAAGACTCCATGTGTGTTAAGGCTGTACCACAACCTTGCTAAGGCCTGGTATTCTTTACTATCACTGACCTGAAAAGCTGAACTTTAATTTTCTCATTTTCCAATGGAAAGGAAAGTTTAAGTATTTCAGAACTTTTTCAAAATTTTTCATGAAAATGTTTGGGCTAACCACTCATGTGGTTGTTTATTCAGTCTTCCCTGAATACCTACTACTTCAGGATGCTACTCAAAAGAGCATGCAATTTAAAACTGATGAATTATTAATTTCTGGAATTTTCCATTTTATATTTTCAGACCATGATTGACCACAGGTAACTGAAGCTATGGAAAGGAGAACAGAGGATAAGGAGACCTACTATATTCCTAATCTTCAGCATTGTGAGATATCCAAAAACAGCAGAAGAATAAGACCATAGACGAAATAGCCAAAAAGAAATGAGCACTTCAGGGAGGAGCAATAATAAGTGCTGAGGGTTAAGAAATGAGACACACATGTAAGCTTCCATCAGCATGATTTCCTAAAAAGCACTGACGACAGCATTTCAGTACCTTTCCCTGATTATGACGACATACCGTTCGACAGCACGAAGCTTCACTTTATCCATGTCCTTTAAAACATCCAACATGTTTGGAACATCAGCATTTCTCTGGTTTGGGGAATGATTATAAATGTTCTTCCTCATACTTGAGTGCTGCCTTTTCATTTCAGTTACTGGAATATCTGAGTCACCAACATCGGTGGTTCCGGGTTGCATGGGGGGGATACGTAGAGGTTGGGGAGAAGGAAGTGGTGGTGGCGAAGGAGGAACCACTGATCGTGGAAATGGATCTGGTTCAGCCCTCAGCTGAGCTGATAATGGTGTCCTTTCTACACCACCCAAGCCACAGGAACCTAAAACCAAGGCAGTGTGTTCAAGAACCATGCAATATTCTCTCTCACACAAAATATATAAAGAACACTTATGAGAATGAAAACAGGAACCTATTGTACATTGCCAAACTGTCCATTCATTTTTAATCTAATTAGGGATTATCAGCATGCATTTTAAGGAGAAAGCAAAGTGGTTGCACAAGAGTTCAAACATTATCTAAGCTCCATTCTCCATTTTAAAAAGCTAAATCATGATCAACAACTGTGGCTAGGAACACTAAACTGACACATCCACTGTACCACAACACAGGAAAAACTAGCATCGTCTTCTCTAGGCACGATTCCAAGAGGAAAATACAGAGCATTTAAACTAGTTTCACCAACAGATTTCCTCCATAAAGACTGTAAGCACACTTGCTGAAAATTGTGTACTTATTTATCATTGTAATTCTTTTTATATCTTTTGTACCATAAATTATGACTTATTTCTATAATAAATCACATTATAAATGTGTGCTATAGACATACAAATGATATGTGTAAATATAATATATGCATGTACATATATATCAACATATATATACATATATTTCTTTTTCTTTTTTTTCTTTTTTTTTTTTTTTTGCCAGTCCTTGGGCTTGGACTCAGGGCCTGAGCACTGTTCCTGGCTTCTTTTTGCTCAAGGCTAGCACTCTGCCACTGAGCCACAGCACCACTTCTGGCCATTTTCTATATATGTGGTGCTAGGGAATCGAACCCAGGGCTTCATGTATACAAGGCAAGCACTCTTGCCACTAGGCCATATTCCCAGCCAACATATATATTTTTTAAACAATCATATTTACACACAGAACTTTAGAACCCAGTCCCTTGGGGATATCCCTTGATATCCACGCTGCCTTAAATTTCATGTGTAAAGCAAGTTAAAGCTCTGAACATTTAGAAAAGGAGCATCTAGAAAATATTATTCACTTCAACTCTGCAGAAGTGTAGTAGCAAACCCCAAACCTGTTCTGGTCTTTCCTTGCTGTCTTGCCCTTTAAGTTCTAATTCTTTTCCTTACTCTGAATTTCTTTTTTGAAGAACTACAAAGCCTTACTCAGAAGATAGATGTGTTACACCAAAGCCTTCCCCTTGCCCCACCTGTCTTAATTTATTCCAAATAAACCTCACATATGGTATTATATACTCAAACTCCTTCTGCCATACATTTAATGCTGGCTACAGTTCTTATTCTGAACTACACTAACTTAAATCCCAAAGAAGTAATAACATGTAGCTGAGACACAAATCCAATGCTAATTACCAGAGTTGCTGTCACTACTCAGTTCCTTCATAGCTACAATCGCAGCAATCTGAGAGCGAAGGAAAGTGAGCTCATCTTCGAGGGCAGCCAGCTTCTCGATCGCAGCTTTGCTTACAGGTGCATCTTTTTCCACTCGCATGTTCAGCCTAGCAGCAGGGGACAGGGGAGCCCGAGCTGGTTGCAAAGGAGGAAAAAATTCAAATTCTTCCTCATCCTTTTTCCATGTGCTTTCTCTGTGAGTGTAAAGGAAGAACAGAAGGAGATTTGCAAAGGGAAATTTTCAAAGAAAAAAGAAATTCTCATAAAAAGCAAAACAAAGCAGGGGTAGAGAGTGTAGCTCAGAGGACACTACTTACCTAGAATGTGCAAAGGTTGGTAACTCCAGTACCACAAAAAAAGTTAGGTGTGATGGTACATAGCTGTATCCTAGCTACTTGGGAGGAAGAAGCAAGAGGATCACAAGTTCAAGACCAGCCTGGGGAATGGTAGGGAGACAGTCTCAAAATTAAATATTTATTTATATATATGGCTGGATTCCGTGAATCACATTCATAATCCCAACTAAACAGGAGGCTGAGACTGGGATTTCGGTTTCAGGCCAACCTAGTCAGAACATTCGCAAGATTTCATCTCAAAAAAGAGAAGCCGGGCACTGCTGGCTCACATCTGTAATCCTAGCTACTCAGGAGGCTGAAATCTAAAGATCCTAGTCTGAAGCTAGCCTGAACAGGAAAGTCTATGAGATTCTTATCTCCACTAAATTACTAAAAAAGCTAGAAGTAGAACTGTGTCAAATGGTAGAGCACTAGCCTTGAGTAAAAAAACCTCAGGGATAACACCTAGGCCCTAAGTTCAAACTGTACCCCCAGCCCCCCAATCCCCCAAAAGCAAAATATTTTGGTTTAACCTGTAATCCCAACTAGAGGGGAAGCATATGTAAGAGAATCAATCACAGTCAAAATCCAACCCAAGAAGAAAATGTGAGATCCTATATGAAAAATAAATGAAAGTAAAAGGGGCTAGGGGAGTAGCCTAGCATGTGTGAGGCCCAAGGTGTACTCTTGGAAGGCAGAAAAAGCACAAGTTCAAAGCAAGCCAGGCAAAGATAGCAAGTTCTTATCTTAAACTAAAGAGACTGTGGACGCAACCCAAATAGCAAGCATAAGGCCTGTATCTGAATGTACTAACATGTAGGATAATAGTCTCTGGGAGTAATACATCCAAATTTTGAAAGAATCTTCCTTTAGTATCATGGGAGATTCATTCCAGTACCCCTTGCAGACACCAAAATCCATAGATGCTCAGGTCCTTATATAAAATGGTGTCATATCTGTAAGTAAGCTATGCAAATCTCCTACATACTTGAAATCAGCTCTACTTACTAATCTCATACAATGCTGACAGATCACCTCATTCTCATGGATTCAGTGTAGTAATAAGAGCACAGAATATTCACACTTTGGAGAATTATCAAGAATTTTTTTTTTTTTTTTTTTTTGGCCAGTCTTGGGGCTTGGACTCAGAGCCTGAGCAATGTCCCTGGCTTCTTTTTGCTCCAAGCTAGTACTCTATCTCTGGAGCCACAGCACCACTTCTGGCTTTTACTATACATGTGGTGCTGAGGAATTGAATCCAGGGCTTCATGTATATAAGGCAAGCACTCTACCACTAGGCCATATTCCCAGCCCCAAAGAATTCTTCTTTAAATAGTTCTGATCCAGGGATGTGTGAATCCATGGATATGGAACTTAGATACAGAATCCATTCGAAACCCCTGTATACAGAGGGTAGAACACTTTCTTAACATCACTGACTAGTACCCAATAGTGAGTCTCATATAAATTGTGGCCGAGTACATAAAAAGAAATCTAGCATTTATTTTATAGAGATAACAATGTTTTGTTTCTAATATAGAAAACAATGAACATCCATCATGATTCTAATACTTTTAATAATTATTCTCTCTTAGATCTGAAGTCAGATTAAGTACATTAAGAAAAAATGGGCAGGGTGCCAGTAGCTCAGGCCTATAATCCTACCTACAGTTCCTGACCAGGCCATGAAAACAAACAAACTGATGGGTTCATTTTTCATCACAAAAAAGCTGGGCATGGTAGCATATGCCTATCATCCTAGCTACCATGGGAAGCATAAGTAGGAAAGAATCAGAGTCCAGGATAGCCCAGTCAAAAAGCCAGACTCGGGGCTGGGAATATGGCCTAGAGGTTAAGTACTTGCCTCGTATACATGAAGCCCTGGGTTCGATGCCTCAGCACCACATATATAGCAAAAAGCCAGAAGGGGTGCTGTGGCTCAAGTGGTAGAGTGCTAGCCTTGAGGAAAAAAAAAAAAAAAGCAAGACTCTACCTCAAAAAAAAAAAAAATCAGAGAAAAGGGACTGAAGGTGTGATTTAAGCCTAGCAGACACAAAGTCCTGAGTCCAAATACTCCTCCCCCTGCTAAAAAAAAAAAAAAGTCTAAAAAAATGAAGATATTAGTAGGATTCAACAGAGACAGAAAGGGAAAAAGCTGATCATTGCAAATTTCAGCACATGCAAGAATTCAGGTTATAGCCATATTCCACTTCCAAAAAAAGCATATAAAATTACCCATATCTGAGGTAACCAGCTTCTTCATCATTTTCCACACACAAAATATCAGCAAAAGATGGAACCACAGATCCACAATTATTAGATTCCACAAAGTTCAAGGGTGGGATCAACTAAAATTAAAAAATGAAAGAAGTCAGAGCTCTGAAGGGTATTAATACATTAACAATCCAGAGGGAAGAAAAAGGGGGGCGGGGATATTCAATAGAAAAACATGCACTCTGTTAACAAGAAAAAAGGAATGTTATACTATGGTCTAACTGTGTAATGATATTTGTCCTCCTTGGTTAATAAAATAGTACAGATATATAGTATTTATAGATATATAGTAAGTACAATAAGTAAAATAAAATGTCATATGTTCTTTGTACCTATTCATGTTTGAATGTAATGATTTAAAGAAACAAAAACATTCATGGTGGGTGCAGGAAACTGGTGGCTCATGTCTGTACTCCTAGCCACGCAGGAAGCTGAGATCTGAGGATAATGGTTCAAAGCTAGCCTGGCAGACTAATCTAAGACATTCTTATCTCCAAATAACCACACACACACACACACACACACACACACAGAGGTGTTACTCAAGTGATAGAGCACTATCCTTGAGCAAAAAAGCTAAGTGAGAGAAGTCCTGAATTAAAGCCCCAAGACCAGCACAAAACAAAAAAGGTTTTTAATCATGAAATGACTTGTTTCCAGAGACAAACTGTTAGCTTGCTGCAAACAGTTTCTATGATTTGTCCATAGGCACACATCAATGCCTGACTTACCTCAAAATTAGGTCTCTGGCAAGGTTCTAAAGGAAGTATTTTCCCAATAATACGAACAATACTCCGAGTGGATCCATAGTATTTATTCTCCCAAATCAGCAAAACCTATTTAAAAATAAAACTTAGTTTAAACTACACTTATTAAACATGTTTATACATCCAAGAAAAAAGGAAATGCAAAAGATGTGATAACATCTATTTTCTAAAAAGAAAATATAGCATGGTATGCTCTTAAAACATCTTCAAAAGCAACTATTGTGTATGAAAGTGAAGAAAACTCATTTCATTTAAATAGGGAAAGAGAAAGGGAATGGGAAGCAAACAGCAAGGGAGAAACAGGATGAAGGGAGGAATGCATCAAAATTTTGTTCTCTATTTCCAATACTGTCCTAATACCTTGGAGAAGGACTTTCTTCAGAAAAATTTACCTCCTCTCCCAGAAACTAAAAATCTCACCTTTTGAGCCAAGCAAACTGGTAATTGTTGGGAATGGTCAAACTCGTCTATAATCCCAGCACTCAGGAAGCTAAGGAAGGAGGATTCCAAGCTTTTTCACTCCAAACTGGCACTCTACCACCTGAGCCATGCCTCTACTTGCTTTTTGCTGATTAATTGGAGATAAAGATCTCACAGATTTTTCTGCCCAGGCTAACTTTGAACTGTTAGATCTCAGCTTCCTGAATAGCTAGGATTACCTAAGTCATCCTCTCTCTCAGATTCATTCGAGATTTGTTGTGGTTTTAAGTTGCCATTCTGTATACACACACATATCAAACTTGTTCATAAACTGCCTGAAATACAAGTTTTATTTATCTATAATAAAGCTAACTCTGTGAAGGTCATGTCATATATTTTAGTCCTTTTGTATCTTCTATTGACATTTAATCTAAGAGGCAAATAGGTCCTGAAAAATCTTATCACCCTGTGGCCAAAAGGGAACCCTACTTCATTGTTGGTGGGAATGTAAACTGGTTCAGCCACTCTGGAAAGCAGTATGGAGATTCCTCAGAAGGCTAAATATAGAAATCCCCTATGACCCAGCAGCCCCACTTTTGGGTATCTATCCAAAAGACCACAAACAAAATCACAGTAATGCCACCAGCACAACAATGTTCATCGCAGCACAATTTGTCATAACGAGAATCTGGAACCAACCCAGATGCCCCTCAGTAGATGAATGGATCAGGAAAATGTGGTACATATACACAATGGAATTTTATGCCTCTATCAGAAAGAATGACATTGTCCCATTTGTAAGGAAATGGAAGGACTTGGAAAAAATTATACTAAGTGAAGAGAGTCAGACCCAAAGAAACATGGACTCTATGGTCTCCCTTATTGGGAATAATTAGCACAGGTTTAGGCAAGTCATAGCAGAGCATCACAAGGCCCAATAGCTATACCCTTATGAACACATAAGATGATGCTAAGTGAAATGAACTCCAAGTTATGGAGACAATTGTTATATCACAGTTGTAACTACTTTCAACGTCCCATGTGTATCTGTAGCTTCTGTTATTGATGATGTTCTTGTATCACCTTCCTGTGGTTGTACCTACACTATCTCTGTAATCTTATCTGAGTATATTGGAAACCGTGTATACTGGTATTGGAACTAGGAAATTGAAAGGGAATACCAAAATTGAGAGACACAGGGTAAAAAAAAGACAAACAACTACAAAAGCAATACTTGCAAAACTGTTTGGTGTAAGTGAACTGAACACCTGGAGGGGGGGGAGGGAAAGGGGGAGGGGGGAGAGGGGGTATGAGGGACAAGGTAACAAACAGTACAAGAAATGTATCCAATGCCTAACGTATGAAACTGTAACGTCTCTGTACATGAATTTGATAATAAAAATTGGGGAAAAAATCTTATCACCCTCCTTTTCCACTTCAACTATTGCTATTTAAAACTCACCTTTGTTCCACATAAATGGAAAAAACAAATTTGCCTAAAAATGTTTACATATAACCCATTTGCAAAAATAAGACCCAAGTACAAAGATAGTAGATTCATTCTAAATTAAAAGACATTACCTGGTCTATGGGAACACCAAAATATGCCAGAATCTCTCTTAAGACGTTCAATATGAGAGACATTGATGAGCAAATTCAAGGTAACATCATCAATTTCTCGGTGCCTTTGGAAAAAAAATTAAGCAAATGTTACTCTTGACAAGTAACTGCCACTAAGTTGTACGAAGTCACCCAGAAGAGAGCTTACTTTATACCCGTTCTGGACATCTTTGTTTTGATGGAAGTCAGAGAGGAAGTGAGGGCGGGAGCGAATGTAACTGAAATTTCAACTCATCTGCTAAATTACATTAAAATCTTATGGGATGTTTGAGTCTTGCTAAACCGGGCCCAACAGGGGAGGAAGCGAGTTGGTTTGAGACTGTGAGGCTGGATCTGTCCTGACAGCTCTCAGCCATCAGGACCCCTGACGGCTCTGGGGACTCGAGACCCTGACAGCTCTGGGGACTCGGAATACCTGACTGCACCGGGCATTCGGGACTCCTGAAAGCGGGCAGAGCCTGACTCGGAATGGACACCAGCTCTTCGCACAAGCGTAGCGGATACCACTCATCCCCCCCGCGATCGTTTTAAAGATAAGCGGAGTGACGGCGGCAGGCGACGTGACCCAACCACCCAACTAGCATCGGGCGACGTGGCTGGCTCTCCGCGACCCTCCTCAAACCCAGCTGGTGGCCTCGCTCACCTTCCCGGAGTTCGAGCCTCAGCAGCGCCGGGGACGTGGGGCCGAGGGCGTTAGAAGTTCCTCTGAATACTCCAGAAAGCGTTGATGCAGGTCCACGGCGCTCCGGTTACAGGACCTGGGCAATGCGAGCAGACAAGGAGGCTGGGCGGTGGAGGTCGGCAGGCAGGGAGGGAGGCCGAGCGGGTAGAGCCTTCGCTGGAGCCCGCGTTCGGACGATAAAGCTCCGTCAAGGAAGCAACTAAGCAGCGGCTTCTCGCCACTTCCGCGTCCGAGAACATTAAAGTCAAACTCGGCGGGCCTGGGCCCGAGCGCGATCCCATTGGACCAAGATGAAGACCGCAGCTTCTGATTGGTCTCTGAATGACGTCAGATTAGTTGTGGCCTTTTTATTATTTAGAAGCTGAATGGCTTTTCCTTCAAGGGGGCGGGCCTTCCCGTAAAGCAGCCAATAGTAGTGATCACGATGTTGGTAGGCGGGACGTTTCCGGAGGCAGTGACGCATGCGCAGGACCTCACGTAGGGGTCTCAACACAACTTACCAGTTTTTAGAGATGCCATGCGGTAATACGAAGGGGTCTGCCTCCTAATGTTTGCTGTGCACTGAGTCAACAGTTTGGTTTTGGTTTTGTGAACGCCTATTGAATCCCTCCGGGGCCAATGTAAGCTAAGCATTACTCTTGATGGCTTTTTAAACTTTTGCAATATTTAAGATTCATTGATTCATTCACGAAAAGTTTCTGATTATCCAAGATACAAGATAAGGGGCTGGCCATTCCCTTGGCCTAGCCAAAGATAGCAGTGATGACAAATACGTTTTTAGTCAATTGGAATTTACTAGCCTCTCCTTGGAGAAGCAGGAGTTGCATTGGAGTGGCCTAATTTGTGCCTACATCCTGATCTACATCTGACGGAATTTTTAACTTCCCTGAACATTATTCATCCAACTAATACTGGATGCCAGATACTATGTGCCAGGTACCATCTAGGCTGGACAGGTTACCTTCTAGTGAAAGATCAGTGGGGCATTAGTATATATTACTAGACACTGTGGTAACTGGTGTCTAGTAGGCATCAAATCCATTAGTTGAATAACAGGATAGGTAATGATTTGGAAGTAAATAAATACAAAACAGTGAATGATTACTTCCCAAAGTATTTGAAGTAGAGAAGGGCTAAAGTAGCTAGAGAAAGCTGATGAACAATGTAAAAAGCAACTGGATTCCTACATGGAATTAAGCCAAAATTTTCTCAAATTCTTTTTCTTCTTTGGTTCTCTTAAGTGAATAAATCACTTTATAATCCAACTTCAAAGATAATCTTTATGAAGAGTCCTCAAGAGTATTCACAAATGACACATTTGTTTTGTGAGACTTACCTGGCCATGTGCACTTCTCTCAACTTAATACAAACCTTCTGTATCTTCTCTACCCAGGTCAACCTGATTGCACGTCTATTCTTACCTCAGTGTGAGGCTCTGGATCATGACCTGGTAGGTCAGCTCTGAGTTTGCTAGAGAAAACCGTCCTAGCTATTCCAGTCCACACTGTGGGGTACTTGACATCATTAAAGGTATCAGACTCATGCTGCCCAATGAATAGTTGGTGGCTGATGTTCTCTTTGCCACAATTCTTCCATCTACTCTCACATCTTCAATTGTGTTTGGGGAATTGTGGAAATACTTAGGCAGTTTTATAACAAATGCTACCAGTTAGCATTTGGTTTTGCTACCTAGCTGCCAACATTTTCCAGAGCCACTAATTATTTTCTTACAGCTAATTAGTTTATTCTGGTTTCCCAATACCAGATGTACATTACCCATACTAGTACACTCAATGCAAGGAAGTTTCTCAATGAATGGAACTAGACCAAACAATAGTTTAAACAACAACAAAAACCAAATGTTTATTTTCCCAACTGCCCAATAGAAGCCTGTTAGCATTTCCCTAGCCTCAGGTCCTTAGCTCCTCCCACTGGCCCCCAGATCCACCCATACCTAATGAGCCACTCCTACTCACTACCTAACTACTTCCCCCCCTTTTATCTCCCTAGAGAGAGAAGCTGCCACCTGGATAAGGTGCAGACACCATGTAGCTCCCTCTCCCCCGGGAACTATGGCCCCACTAATAAACCTCCTTATGAACCTTCTTCTCCTGCCTGTGATTTATCTCTGCATGGTCCTCTGGGATGGCCGAGACCTATGTTTCAAAGCCCATTAGCCTGGGACCTCAAGCCACAGTGCCAAATAGTAAGGGAAACTTGAATTGCTATACTGTGATACTCTTAAAGGGTAACTACAAGTGTCATAAAGGATAATATAAATTAGAATGCACGTCTGACCAGAAAACTCAAACTCAAATCCAAGAAATGTTTGAAGCTAGCCAAGAAAGAAAAAGTCCCCAAAATTCCAACTCCAGAACAACCAGCAACAACACACCTGGAGGTGTAGCTCAAATGGTTAAGTGCCAGCCAAGCTAGAGCCAACCATGAGGCCTTAGTTAAAACCCTGACAGTGGCTAAATAAATAAATAAATTTAAATAAAGCTTAATATCAAAATGTACTAAGCTAAATGAAAAAACTTTGCTTCTTTCAAGACTGTAAAGCAAATTGTTATATAAAGCAGAGTTGACACATTACCCAAATACACTATTACAAAAAATTTCTACTTGTGATGTATAAAAACACCCAAGTTAAAAAATTCTGGGGGCTGGGGATATGGCCTAGTGGCAAGAGTGCTTGCCTCGTATACATGAGGCCCTGGGTTCGATTCCCCAGCTCCACATATACAGAAAATGGCCAGAAGTGGCGCTGTGGCTCAAGTGGTAGAGTGCTAGCCTTGAGCAAGAAGCCAGGGACAGTGCTCAGGCCCTGAGTCCAAGCCCCAGGACTGGCCCCCCCCCCCAAAAAAATCTGACTTATCTGAACCCTTAAAGGATGCTTAGTGTTTGAATCAAGACCAGTGGATTGTTTTCCACAATGCTGGGGGTTTGAACCCAAGACCTCACACATTCTAGACAAAACTTCCCCCAAAGCATAGGTTAACTGTTGCTTTTCCAGTCTATTATTTTTAGAGGATAAATAACTGATTCTATAATCTATTTTCTGACAAGAGATCCAGGAATATTTTGTTCACTATGAAGAGTTGGTCAAAACCTTGAACTCAGAGTTTTGTTTTTCCAGCTGGACCTTCAGACCATCCAGCTATATGTCAATCCTCCAGTTTCTGATTTGTGATATTGCTCTGATCTAAATAACACATTTAAAATTCTTCATAAAAACCCAAATAGCTCATTTTGTCTTACAAGTAGTGGATGGCAAATTATCACCCAAATAGTTAACATAAAACCTTAAAAATTGTGACAGTACATTTTTCTATTTTGTGTTAGGAGTGTTTCCTTATAATCACTAAAAATTTCAGTTGTTGGCTGGGTATGGCGGCACACACCTTTAATCCCAGCACTCAGAAAGCTGACAAGAGGATTGCCATTTTGAGGCCAGCTTGGGCTACATGGTAAATTCTAAACCCAGGTACACACACATTTTCCTCCTGTTACAAAAAGGAGAAGAAAAAAAAACAATAAAACACATTTTAGTTGGTAACAATAAAGCAACCACCTGGGAATGAAACAATGCTTAATCTTGATTTACATCATCCAAACTTTTCAGGGAAAATGTTTCAGCATTAAGGTATTCCTAACAAGCTATCCACTCTGAGGTTATTTCTGCAGAAAACTTGCTATCACAGGTTATCTGGATTTTTGTGGGTTATTTCTGTCGGTCATGGGGCTTGAACTAAGGGCCTGGGCACTGTCCCTGAGCCTTTGTACTCAAGGCTAGCACTCTTATCACTTTGAGCCACAGAGCCAGTTTTCTGGTGGTTAAGTCTCACAGACTTTCCTGGCAAAACTGACTTTGAACCAGATTCTTAAGATCTCAGCCTCAATAGGATTACAGGCATGAGCCACCAGTGCCTGGCAGGTTAACTGTTTTAAAATAACACCTACTTGGTAAATGTTTAGGTACCTGTTTTTTAATCTGCTTCCAGTTCTGCATATTAAAATGAAGATTATGGAATGTTTATCCTAGCTTGCATTTGTTTTGAATTGAACTACTTTTACTCTGGAAAACCCCCTTAAGTACTAGAAATCTGCTTTGAAGTACTGGACAAATAACCTATTCCAACTACTCACATGACACTATTTTATACCTCAAATTTCTGGATTCCTGGCTTTGAATATGCCAAACAGACAATTTACTACAATCCAATTTTCCTGGTTCTCAGAAATCTTCACTCTTGCTCAGAACATTTTCATTATGGGAATAAGGAATGAGACTTAAGTAAGATTAAGTGCTCGCCTGAAAACAATGTGCTAAAATTCAATTACACTAGGACAAAAAGAATTGGTAATTTTTTTTTTTTTTGACTAGGGGTAAGGGACAAGGCAAGAATGCAAACAGCTGTTTAGGCAACCAGACACCATTGAAGCATTTTTTAACTTTTAAGATGACATTGATTGTGCTTGATAAGCCTTCCAGAAGTGGAAATATAAAGGATAAAATGAATGCTTTCCCCCAAAAAATGCTGGTGAAGATGCAGGGAAAAGGCATAGTAATATACTGGTGTATAAGCTAGTGTACCACTAAGGAAAAAAGTACAGATTCCTCAAAAAAACTAAACATGGTTACCTTATATACAACACTAGGTTTGAGCATTTATCTTAAATACTATAAAGATAAAAAGAAGTTCAACACCAGTGGCTCACTCCTGTAATCTTAGCTACTCTGGAGGCTGAGATTTGAGGCTCTCACACTTTTGAAGCCAGTCTTGGCAAGGAAATCTATGATTCTTTATCTCCAAATAACTTCCAAAAAAAAAAAAAAAGGCCAGACATGGAGGTATGGTCCAAGTGATAGAGCACTAGCTTTAAGCAGAAAGATAGGGGATAGCACCGAGGCTGAGTTCAAGTCCCAGAACCAGCATCAAAAAGAAAAAGATAGGGCTGGGGATATGGCCTAGTGGCAAGAGTGCCTGCCTCATATACATGAGGCCCTGGGTTCGATTTCCCAGCACCACATATACGGAAAATGGCCAGAAGTGGCGCTGTGGCTCAAGTGGCAGAGTGCTAGCCTTGAGCAAAAAGAAGCCAGGGACAGTGCTCAGGCCCAGAGTCAAAGCCCCAGGACTGGCAAAAAAAAAAAAAAAAAGAAATGATAAGGAAAGCACCTGCACATCCATGTCCATCACAGCACAGTTTGTAATAACCAAGTGTCCCATAATACATCAAAAAAGGAGTATTATATATACAACAGAATTTTATGCAGCCATCAGACAAAATGAAATTACTTTATATGTAGGGAAATGGATCAGAAAAATATACTGAGCCAGCTAGGCACTAGTGGCTCACTACAGGCCTATAATCCTAGCTACCAAGGAAGCTAAGACCTGAGGATCACAGTTCAAAGCTAACCTTGGTAGAAAAGCCCATGAGACTCTATCTCCAATTAGCCAGCAAAAAGCCAGAACTGGAGGCATGGCTCATGTGGTAGAACAAAAAAGCCAAGCAAGGAATACAAGGCCTTGAGTTCGAGCCCCAAGACTGGCACCAGAAGGGAAAAAAATTGTTGTATGCTTCCACT
The DNA here is from genome assembly GCF_023159225.1 of Perognathus longimembris pacificus. Taxonomy (NCBI): domain Eukaryota; kingdom Metazoa; phylum Chordata; class Mammalia; order Rodentia; family Heteromyidae; genus Perognathus; species Perognathus longimembris. The sequence continues at coordinate 53,544,858 of NC_063169.1, forward strand.
TACATGGACTAATCAGAAAGCTGTAGAGGTACAGTACCTATACAGCTACAGGAGCTGTCAGGAGCTACAGAAGGAGAAATAAGAAACCACTGCTTAATAAAAACAGGTCTGAGATGCTGAAAGTATTTCAGAGCTGTAAGTGGCACATTATGAATGTACTAAATGCTAATGCATTGTTTTAAAATGGGTAAATTTATTTTATGTAAATTTCACCGCAATTAAAAACTTCATGTGTGCATAGATGCAACATTGCAATAATCACAAAACTGCAAACAAGGTAATTCTTCAGAAGTGAATGGCAGAGCAGACCACTGTGGGTTCACAAGTTCAACACTACTCAGCAGTAAAATGGAATGGACTCTGAAAAACACACCAAACAGATGAATTGTGTGGACTGAGAAAAGCCAAACCCAATTACATCAAGTCTGATTCTCTGTACATATCGAACTTTCTTGAACCAACACTAGAGACACAGAGAGTAGATCAATAGCACTGAAAGGAAAGGAGGTGTTTAGAATGTGATACTTACAGGACTGGAAATGTACTTACTTCACTTAACCAACAATCAATTCACAACTGGGTGGAAGTGCAAGGGACATTCTGCAGTAACTTTCAACCATATAAGTATTTATGATATAAAATTAAAAAGGTTAACTTAGAGACTGGGAATATGGCCTAGTGACAAGAGTGCTTGCCTCGTATAAAGGAAGCCCTGGGTTCAATTCCTCAGCACCACATATATAGAAAACAGCCAGAAGTGGCACTATGGCTCAAGTGGGAGAGTGCTAGCCTTGAGCAAAAAGAAGCCAGGGACAGTGCTCAGGCCCTGAGTCCAAGGCCAGGACTAGCCAAAAAAAAAAAAAAGGCTAAAGTTAAAAAATTATCAATGTCTTAGCACACCAAGGTCTGTGAAAATGTTTCAAGTTGAAAGGGAGGCACATTTTGTTTCAAAATAATTTGTCATGTGATAAGAACTGCATAGTTATCTTACTAAACTGTCCTTTGGTTGAGATTTAAAGGAAGGTCCTGTATTAACACAGGGACAGAAATAAACTACAAGTCTGAAATGCCTGGTTTTTTTTTAGTAATGATTCACTTATGATTTAATAATTTCTCACTTTCCCAGGGGGAAGTAAGAGCAAATAGTAAGAGTGTTGAGAAATTGAGAGTTGAAGTTGAGAGTTGAGTAACTCAATTTACCTACATAACTTATATAGATGAGTTAATAGTCTACTCCAGAAATAAGCAATAGAAATCAATAAGGTAGAATATGTAATTATTTAAAATTAGGTAAACAAAACAGCAGCTGTTACCACTTATGACATTTTATTGGCATATGACAATTTACAAGGATCCCTGTTATACATCACATTGAGTATAAATCGTTTAGCCATCTACATTCATCCTTATTGGGTAATGTTTTTTTCTCAAATTATAATTCCCAACAATGATTTCAACTGTGACAAAAAGGGAACAACAGTAATTCCTTGAAGTGGACTGCGACTGGGGAAAACATTTTGTTTTGTTATTAAAATTCCTAGGATGTTGAAAAGCATACACACCTAAGAATTGAGACATGGCCTTCTTAAACATCTTTCTTATTTTTTCTGGAAAAATCCTTTGGTTCATTTTTATTTCTTTGCTCTAGGCAAAAGAAAGTATGTTAATGCAGCTATCCGAGTTATTTTCTGGCACTTGTAATCTAGTTAACTTTACCAAAGGAACCAACTCAGCTTTAAAACGTCACAGTGTAGAATTAAAATTGTGGCTTAAAAAAATAACACACACTACTTCTTTATATGTTTAGCTCTGAAAAACTTAACCATAATGGTGTTATACCATAATGGCAGAATTCTCATTTTCACCTTACTCTACAATGTCTGGGAGGATACTCTTCTCAACTTGAAGACAATGAAAGTAACCAAAGGTTATAGCACTGTATTTATAAAGCTTGCCAATTTCCGATAAGTAGTTTCTCAGCAAATTCCACTCCCCCTCCCCACTGTCTTAAATAGAAAAGCAAAACCTGCACACTTATAAACATGCATAGATTCAGTGTCTAGCCAATTAATAACTTTTATCTGTATTCCTGCAAACAGAATGGTCATGAAAATTGTGTGAGGAGCCAAACCCATGCTGTTTTAATATTAGTATCATTCTGAATGCAAAATTAGTTAAGACCAGAATAATGCAACACATAATTGGCTTTCGTGGATATTCACTTATTCTGATTCACAAATTTCAGAAGCAATTGGAAAAAGTCATACAATATTAAGGATCTTAAGCCAAAGAAAGCATATGCTAACTTTGGTATCGTTGTTTTGTTTCTAATACCTCCTAGCTAAAAATCCCTAGCTGTCATTAAGACACACTGCAAAATCACCAAAACTGAAGATTAAAGAGCCATACACTTAAAGAGCTTTTTAAAAGCCTACATTAAGTGAGCATTTTTAAATGCAAAAATATACAAGTAATCCAGCCGAATTCAATGAATCTGACTTCCCTTACATATTAAAATAAAAAAAGACAACACTCAAGTTTACTATTTTTACTCCTTTAGATAAAAAAATTAACATTTAAGATTAGCTACCTGAAGAATAGAAAACATAAAGGCCATTTTACAAATTATAACTGAAATGGGGAGGGGATCAAGTTAGATCAATACTACAATGCTACAAGTTTCCTGACAAAATCTTTTATTGGTGACATTAGAACATGTTACTTAAAATATGTCTGCCACATCTTGTGATTACACTACAAACTAAGCTTCAGCTGTTGAAAAACTCAAATATTTAAGCTGTAAAATCATGTACTGCATCAAATTATTCTGCAGGATAAATCCCATCCACACCACACCAGAAGTACAGGTTTTGTTCTTTGAATATTAACATGGTCCTGTGGGATGAGGATTTTTGTTTCCAATGTCACTACAAACCAGTTTCCCTCTCAAATAGCTGATACTTAAGACCATGACTCAAGCTATCAAAAAATCTAAAGAGAATACTCAATTTTGAACTCAAATAGGAAAGACTCCTAAAAAGGGTTTTGTAGGCCACTGCTTGTTAAAAATATTTTCTCAAACCGTTATTCTAACTTAATAGAAAGGGTTTTTTAGCTATTGGCAAAGCTTCTTTTTCTTTATTTATCTGCAGAAATGTTAAGCTGGTTTGACCAAAGTAACAACTGTGGTATGTTTCAAACACCAGTCATCCCTACAATGTAGTGTTCAAATTAAGGATATGGAGTTAAAATTATTAGTGTGATCACTATAGACATTTTCTCTTTAAGGATTTATGTGTAGAGCTAACGTTTACTTCAGAATAAAACAGTAACAAACAGGGAGGAGAGAATCAGAACTTTCACAGAGCTGTACTTGACCATATCATATAGACAAAGCAGAATTACAATGCATGTAACAAAAACAGTAAAAGTTCTTTTTAAAAGTTGATAGTTACAAATATGGTACGTAACAATTTTCTACTTTATTTCAGTACGATTTTAAACATACAGTCTACTGTTTCTTCAAGGTATTTGAAGATTTTAAAACAAATTTCTAGACTACTTGCAAACAGTAAAATTTAAGTAAAATGCTTACATTCTTATATGAAAACAAAAATCAGGTTAAAAAAAACGGTGGGTGCAAGTTCTGCTCTCTGTTGCAATCTTACTTCAGAATCACTATTCCTAAAAGAGAAGCATAAAGATTAATAAAGATGTGAAAAATAGAAGTAAACTGTAATAATCATATGTTCACCCTGAACACATGCCAAACAATGTCAGAAAAGCAAGGAGTACAGTTTTACCTTTTCTTCTTTGCGTCTGTCCTTCTTTTCTTCATTATTTTCCATGGTCTCTTCTTCATCTTCAACAATCCCATCCCCTTGGTATTTGTCATGAGTCCATTTTGGACTACTACCTGATTTTTTGAAATTAAAGCGCCCTCTGCCACGCTGAAAAGTACCACGACCTCTTCCTCTTTTGGCCCAATAATCCACACCATCATCTCTATCATCATGCTACAGAAAGGTTAAAAAAAAGAAAAATCAATGAATCTTTCTTGTAAAGATGATTGGTTCTTCCATCATAAATCATATAATTAGTCCTCTGGAGATTAGTAATGTTCTAAAGCATAGTAAAACAGAAACAATGTAACTGATTTGTTTCCACAAAAAAGTTCTGTTGTCAAAGAACAATTACATCTTACTATTTAATAACCAAAGCACCAAGACAACTATTTGGGAAATCTCAAATGCTAAATTATTATATTAATTTTCAATATTCTGACTATTCTGGTTCCCATACTAAGTCTACTCATTATATTCCATTAGTATAATAACTCTACTTGCTATTATACACCATTACAGTGAGATAAAACAATGTATCCCCACAAAAATAGCTGTCATAAGGATGTATCAAAAAGCCACACAAGGGGCTGGGGATATAGCCTAGTGGCAAGAGTGCCTGCCTCGGATACACGAGGCCCTAGGTTCGATTCCCCAGCACCACATATACAGAAAACGGCCAGAAGTGGCGCTGTGGCTCAAGTGGCAGAGTGCGAGCCTTGAGCGGGAAGAAGCCAGGGACAGTGCTCAGGCCCTGAGTCCAAGGCCCAGGACTGGCCAAAAAAAAAAAAAAGCCACACAAGTACCATTGTAATACTGTAACTTTCACTAAATATGTGGCAAGAAAATGTCATATGTACAAAAACAGATTTTAAAATTTCTTCATGAAATTACAATCTGTCAATATAAATTCACAATGGCATAGTTACTAGTGTAATATGCCTTAGCTATGTTCTTCTGTACTAAAGCTATTATATTTGAACCTTAGTTTGTCATATACTTATTCTCTAACTTACAAATTATTCATAAAACAATCTACAAAATGGAAAAGTACTTGACTTTGTAGAAGAGTAAAAAATTATCACATATGCAACCTAATAAACTGTTGCCTACACCTTAGCATATTAACGCTTATTTTGTCACCCACAAAATGGTTTATTAAGGAAAAAAATGACTTAATGAAATTATGATTGTTTCCAAGAAAATAACCATAATGTAAACAATGCTGCATATCCTGTGGGATACTGATACTAATCAATTACCCAAGAGTTATTAAAACTTTTAAAAATTGTAGTTATGAGAACCTTTGTCAAAACATAGAACATGCCTTTGTGTATATCCAGTTAATGCAGATTACACTCTTAGATGACAAATACTGGGATAATATAAGAAATTAACAGACTACAGGATGAAAAGACTTCTAACTGCTAATCTTTTGCAAGGTAATGAAAGATGTATGTATGACTGTATGATGATTTCTGGAATTACCAAAGGTACAAATTTAAGTATGTCAGGAAAACATTGATTTCAAAATACACTTTATAAAACAGTATGCCACTCAAAAACATTGCCTACTCAATTATGTTATTTCATGTTCCCTTATAGCATTAATAGCCAACAAAATTCCTCTTGGGGAGAAGAAGCATGTAAGTTTGGAAGTAACAGTATGGTTTAAAATCATACAGAAACCACAACTGTATATACACAACTTCTTTGAGAATTTTATCTCCTCACATTAATAATGGGAAATCACCTTGATAGATAGAACAAAATGTATCAGAAAAGGTACCTGGCCTAGCATTGAATGGAAGATGACAATGATTTCTGAAGTTCTTTCTATGGGTATGCCATTAGTCTACATAACTTTACATGTATTTACTTACCTAATCCTCTGAACATTTATGTAAAAAACTGTTAGTATCCCTCTTTTATAGATAAAAAACTTAAAGCACATTAAGCACAGAATCCATTTCCCAGATATACTGGTGTCCATAAGTGATTAATATTATCAGGCAGCATAGAGTTAGCAGAAAAAGGAAAGGCAGTGGCAAAACTAGATGCCAGAGTTAAACTAGCAATTTATTTTTAGATGCATTACTATTTGAATCTTTAGGTTAAAAAAAAGTAACAGCTGGGGGATGGGGGGAGGTTGGGGAGAGGAAAGGTGGGAGAAAAATGAAGGAGGGGGTAACAAGTATGACAAGAAATGTACTAACTACCTTACTTATGTAACTGTAACCCCTCTATACAGCACCTTGACAATGAATTTTTTTAAGTAACAGCTAAAAAGAAAAACACGAAAGCTGGGGATCTCATGGAATCCTAATAGGTAGCTATTTAAATTTTTTATGCTGACCATACTCTTAATGCTCACATTCTTATATCCAAGACTTCTATCTCAAAATTTACTAAGATTTCTATCTCAAAATTAAAAATTATTTCACAGATAGCAAAGAACCAGCAGTTGTATATTTATGAACAGGTAAGAAATACGTTATAAAAAGAAGTCTACATTAGAATGAAGATCCTCTTATCTTTGTTACATAAAATAATCAACTTATCAACTTTTAAGGGACTTGAGTTATTCATCCTCTGAAGATGACATCAACTCAAAACTGGGAACTTGTCTACTTCAGTACTGTCCTGCTTATTATTATTACTTCAATCAACTCTTCATACTCACCCCATCAAGGTTGTTCTACCTAATAGTATCGTTCCTGGAACTCACATACTATTGACAATATTACCGTACCCTTTCTTAAGTTCAAATTTTTAACATGAGAGGTTTTCAGAATACAATACAACCAAATGCTACTGTAGTTATACATTACTTTCACAAATCTGGCTCTGGAGATCAATGTATGTGTGCAAATTATAACCACAAAATGGTCAAACTACGCAATGCCTATTTCTTTTTTCTGTAAAGTTTCTTTAGGAACATTATATGATGCGTTAGTACAAGTGAAACATTTAAACTCCTACTATACTATATAATATTAATATTTCATTGATTGGAGCATCATTTTTATGATGGTAAGTTATACTAAAAGAACCTAAGGGATATATAAGTTTAAATCTCACGTTTTTCTGACTTGCAAACCATTTTGGTTTAGTTTCACTCTCAATACTAACTTTCTAAACAAGTCATACTATCTTTACATAGGATGCAAAATATTTTAAATTCAAATTATCTATGTAAAATCCAAAGTTGCCATTTCATTAGATGTTAAGAAAAAAATAACTATGGGAATTATTTACAAAGAAAAATTTCTCTTACTTGTTATTTTACTCAGTACAATATGTGATACACGTAGATACTCTTTATACAAAGACCAAACTTTCAAAGGATAGTTCAGAATAGCAATATATAAAAGGATTAATTTTACAGATAAGCTGAATTTTTAACACACTGGCATTATCAATAAAACTGCCTACCTACAAGCCAACCTAAATAAAATGAGCATGTCTCCATTATTCTAAAAATCTTATTAGAGCAGAATCTGAATGATTAATAGCAGGTAGGTTTTCATAATAATTACGATCTACTAGCTCACTATTCACTTTCTCTTACTATTTGGCTTTTCATATTTCGCCCACTTGTCTGGCTTTTTTTTCCCCCCAGTCCTGGGTCTTGGACTCAGGGCCTGGGCACTGTCCCTGGCTTCTTTTTGCACAAGGCTAGCATTCTGCCACTTGAGCCACAGCACCACTTCCGGCCTTTTTCTATATATGTGGTGCTTAGGAATCAAACCCAGGGCTTCATGTATAGGAGACCACTAGACCATATTCCCAGCCTTGTCTGACTTTTTTAAAATCATTACTCCAGTCCCACATCTTTCAATCCCTTCTCTTCTAAGTACAAGATCTTATCATACCTGTAATGGCAACTTATAAAATAATGCTTCTGATCTGCATTATTGGATATATCTCTACTTGGTTTTCCTCAGCCACTTCATATTAATAACAGAATAAAATTCCCTTCTAAATGTAGTTATCTGTCCTCTAGAATTTCATCTTATATTCCTTCCTCTCACTAACAACATCCAACTATAGTTACATAGTTCCTATAAATGTTTTCTCATATTTTCTAAAATGTATTACCTTACTTCAAACACTCAGTAACTCTCAAATCTTGTAACTATCCTAATCATTATCCTTTTTCCAAAACTTACAATATAAATTTACAGCCAGGAAAGCACAATAGCTGGGTACAATGACATATATGCCAGTCGTATAGGCAATATAAGAAAACACAAATTAAGGGTCACAGTCCAGGCCTGCCTGGGCATAAAGTAAGACCTTATCTCAGAAATAATCAATGGAGAATGACAGACAGGTAACACTAAACAAGATGCATTCATCCAACAAGTAAATTGCATGTTCAACTGAAAGCCCTTTGAACAACTCTTTACAGATAATTAAAGAGGAGGAGCCAGAAGAGTAGCTCTAGTGGTACAGCACCAGCCTAACAAGCACAAGGCCCTTAATTCAAACTATAAAATATCATTTTCAAAAAATATTTTAGGGCGCTGGTGTCTCACACCTGTAACCCTAGCTGCTCAGGAAGCTAAGCTCTGAGGATCGCAGTTGGCAGCCAACCCTGTCAGGAAAGTCAATGACACTCTATCTGAAATTAACTTCCCAAAAAGCTGAAGTGGAACTTGGCTCAAGTAATGAGCACAAGCCTTTAAGAAACAAGCTCAGAGTCAGCACCAAGGCCCTAAATTCAAGCCCAGAATGGGCACCAAAAAATAAAATAAAAAGAAAATTAAGTATGTCACCAAACACCAGCAATCAACTCACATCTGGCAACTTAAGAGGCTAAAATCTAAGGATCAATGTCCTAATCCAATTTAGCCTGTAAAGTCTGTAAGACTCTATTTCCAATTTTTCCTCTAATAAAAATGCAGAAGTGCCAGGCACCTATAATCCTAGTTACTCAGGAAGACTGAGATCTGGGGACTGCAGTTCAAAGCCAGCCAGGGCAGGAAAGTCCAGGAGACTCTTTACCTCCAATTAACCACCAGAAAACCTGAAATGGAGCTGTGGCTCAAGTGGTAGAGCGCTAGCCTTGTGCTGAAAAGCTCAGAGACAGCACTCAGGCCCAGAGTTCAAGCCCTACAATCACCTCTCTCTCTCCTCCCTCCAAAAAAATCCAGAAGTGGAAGAGCGAAAATCTGAGGAAGAACACCCTGGCACTAAGTTCAACTCCCAATAATGGCATACAAAAAAAATGTAATGTTTATAAATAAAATCTGAAAACAAAAAATAGACCTTTTGAACGTATCCTTTTTATTTCTGCAATGTCAACTCAAACAACATACTCTGAGTTTCTCAGCAGAAAAAGCAAGTATTATGCATCATACACACAGAAAAGGTAACTCTTTCAATCTCTTGGCTATTAGAACAGTAAAAGAGACAAGCAAAAGTAAATTTTAAGTATTGTCAATTTTCTGGAGATTCACATAGTTTTACACTCCAATAAAGCAAGTCTGTCAATAATTCAGTTTTAATCATGAAAAGTCAAATTAAGAAAGCATTCTCTAAAACCTTACCATTCCTTCCTTTCTTCCTCCAACAACTTACATCTCAAAACTAGCCTCAGAAATATGCCTTCACTGAAGAGCTAGGACAAAGACAAATACTATGATACTTTTAACACTTGTCTTCCTCACAATGCAAGACAAACTGCAGAAAATTATAATCTGGAGATCTCAAAGAAACCATGATCTCTATCCTTCAAAATCTACTTCAGAGGCAAAAGCATTCTGTCAAAAAAAGATTAAAATCAGTGTATCCAGTGATAGCATTTCCCTTTTATTCCAATAAATATTAAGTAATTCCTAAGACTCTAAATCTTTTCCTGCCTTTCATTTAAAGAAATAGCTATGATGAGAGAAAGTACATGTTAACAACTATCTCCGTCCTATAGACAGATAAGAAGTATGTTAAGGTCAACTACAAATTATGTTCTTCTCTGAATGTTGCTTTCAAATGAGGTATATACTTTTAGTTTACCCTAATCCCTAGTCTACTTGTGATTTCAATGAAAATATAAACGGAAGTAAGGGACCCACATTTTCAACTTTGAATACTGATTTTTTTAATGGTTTCACAAGTTATGGTGAAGTCTCCTTGTGAATATCTGTACTCAAATGTATGTTCTAAAAATTAATGCAAACCAAATAAACACAGATTTCTAACACCCACCAAGAAGTACTTCTTGCTCTTTGGGGTATATTCTGGATCCCATTCCTCTTCCTTCGGCCTCTTTTGAAAAGTAGTATTTGAGTTGTTTGGACCAGTATTTGTCCCAGCAAAAACTCCTCTGGCTCTTCCTCTGCCTCTAATTCGAAACTGATTAACATTAACAAAATTGTTTAGTAATGCAGTCAAAGGTATTTAGTTACATGCAAACTCTAAATTTATTGCAGTAACAAACAACAAAAAATGTACTAATTTCCTACCTAAATATCTGAACCTCCCAGCCAATGAGATTGAAAAGTGGCCGATTTATACCATAGGCAAAAAAAAAGTCTGATACTCAAAACTGAGTAGGTTAAGAAAACAAACTAGGTGTTAGAAGGCTGCCCAAACCAGTATTTTTAAATAAAAATTCCCCCTTTTCTAGCCAAAATAGTTATCTAATTACTTCTGAATTACACAAACTAGAAGCCCAAAGTGTTCAACCACTTCTTTCACCATGTGAAAGCTCTTTCCCAAATGACCTAATTAATGAACACTACTAATACCCAACTGGATACATCTTAAGATAGAAAACTGAATCTAGAAATTAAAAAGAAGATAAACTACTTTTGAGGACATTCACTGTAGCAACTTTACACAGAGAAAATGTAGAATATAAGGGAAAGTTACATGATTTTCTGTAATACACGAATAATCAAGGATTTGAAGGGAATAGGCAAAAATGAAGTAACTGTAATATAGCGATGAACACAGCAGTATATTTGGCTTTTCTAAACAGCCTTTTGACCTGTATATACTGTGGAAATAAAGCTCAAACATAACTCTCTTTTACTTATAAAGTATCTAAGTTTGTATTGTACAGACTTCAAGTTCTCAAAGTGGCATTTATTATTAAAGAGAATACTTGAAATGCCATTTCATTTTCCAAGACTAATTCTAAGATTAAAAGTAAACAATCTCTAGATCATCTGTTTGATTTCCCATGTATACTATTCTAAGGTAAAAACAAATCATCAAAGGTAACTTTCATTACTTACAAAGGTTCCTCGTGGTCTGCTTACTCCTGCAAAGCCTGAGTACTCTTTCAGTTCATGATGAGTTTTAAAGTCTTCTTCTCTTTCCTTCTTACTCTCCTTTTCTTCTCTAGAACTGGGAGATGAAGGTGATGCTGAAGATGATGATGATCGAGAATGATCTTGTTCTCTACTTTTATGTTTACTGTAAAACAAAGGGAAAATGGGACCCTCTTTATAAACAATCAGGAATTCTGTTGGTATTACAATAAGAGGAATATTTTAAGTCAAAAACTATCCCCTATTAAAAATATTACATAAGTAAAATAATTTGGGTGTTAAAACTTTGACACAGTCTACATCCATTCTCCTTCAATGTTTTGTTTTACATCACTAATAACATAGTATAGCCTGCCAGTTAGAAACTAGTAAATAGTTTGTATACTTCAAGAATAAGGGTCAGTTCTTCAATATTTTAAGTTAATTTATAAAATCTTTAGGTAAAGGAAAAAGAAGAGTGGGAAAAAGAATATTCTAAAGGCCAAGTTTCAAAATAACTGCAGTTTGTACACCCTGAGTGAGAACAGTTTGTATGGTTTGGGCCGTAACACCAGTATAGAAATAAAATCATATGATATTACAAATACCAGTCATAAGTTTAAAAACACGAGTAAAATTCACCATGTACCTAATGAACAGCAAGAAAAACAATTATCTATAATACTTTGTATTCCTATTATTCAACTCTATAATGATAAAATTTACATGATTCTAATAATGCAACACCCGAAAAGGTCATACCTGGGGTAACTCTTACCACTGCTAACAGTATCCATGGAAACATTATTCTGAAAAACTAATACACATCACTATTTCTAGTCCTTCCTCCCCCCCCAATTTCTCCCATGTTAAACCACTAGAAATCAGTTTAAAATTTTTGTACTCTGGGTGTTATGAGTTGAAAAAGTGCGGAATCAAGCATAACGAACCAAAGTTCTTACACAAACTGTTTCTAGAAATGCACTGCATTGAAGTCCAACCTCCTGATGTAGCCTGGATAATAGGACACATTAATTTGTCATTTTTTTTTTCAGTGTTAGCTTGCTATTCCAAAGTTTTTGTCCTCATCCACCATAAGCCGTGTAAAAGACAAATACATTTTTGCTGTAAAACAAATAATTTTAATTGTTTAAATTTAAACATTCGATTACACAGTCAAAATTGAAAGCAATTAAGCTGACAATTATTTAAAGGCTAATTAGAAGCTAAGACCTAACACAGACAATTTTAACAATTACCTGTCATCTTTGTAAGATTTGTATTCCTTGTAATCTTTTGAAGTTTTTTCGTGCTTTCTTGATCCACTGGATTCCCTGGAGCCCTTGGAATCCCCCCGTTCTTTACTTCTTTCTTTTCTGCGGCGGTCAATGTCATGCCGAAGATCAGCAGAATCACACCTTAATTTTTTATCTCCCTATAAAAAACATGTAAAATATAGATTTCAGGAAGAAATGGAATATCTGTATATATAAATTTATGTATATATGTAGCTAGATTATATCAGGTTCTAAATTGGCATTCTTAGTGTAAAAAAAGAATGGATCATATAAATGTACTATCATCCTCAGCTTTTCTTAAAAATGTACCTATTGTTTTTACTAAACATTTGTGTAAAGAACAGTGGTTCTAAAAAGTAACTAAAAACTATATCCCACTTCATAGGATTTATTCAATAAAGCAATTCATAATAAACTTTGGTAAATGCAAAGCAAACATTTTTCCACTCAGTATATATCCTCATCCTTCCAAATGGCTTGTTTAAAGTAGTTTAACAATGATACAGTTTGCTATGATGAAGCCCTCTGCTTATAGGGGTAAAAGTATCCTAAAGTAATGGTTCTCATTAACTACACCAATTATCATCAAGCTTTTCCCAAATCAGTTGACAAACCCAATAAAAAAACACTTCAAAAATAAGATGTCTAATTTCCATAACATGCAAGAAAAATATAATTAATGAAACTAATTGAGTTTGAACAAGGTTCAAAACAAATCGAAAAGATTATTCGCAATCCTGTACTCAGTATCTTGGGCCATATACTGCCCTTTCTCAATTCAGGTATTGCAACGGACATTAGTTTAACTGGGTCACAGTTCACCTCCTTCTTGTTCCATTGCTTTTTCAAATACTATATAAATTAGGAAGATGAAAAGAAGCATCTAGGAATGAAGAGAAATTATACATCAGTAAGATGCTAAGCAATGTGGATATCCTTGCTAGTATTCAACAATTAAACGTATTTATCCAGGAAAGTTCAGCTTTAATCTTCATAAGCAATCATAATACTCAGAGTGTATATATAGATACACATATATACACAACTTGAAGATATATCAAGTTGTAAGAACTACTCACCTATTTCCTCCTAGGGAAACAAGGGGGGAAAAAATCTAAGCAAAGCAAACCAACTTCCTATTCATCTAGGTGTGACCTAGTCCACAGAACAACAAGGTAATGTAAGTAAACTACTGTGCGAACTGCAAATTATATAATACATGTTTATTATTCACTTAAAAAGATGAAAAGCAAAAACCAATGTCATATCCACTTGTCCATCTATCAGTTAGCACTACTCTCTCTTCTACATCGAAATCAGGTCTGAGTAATGAAAAGAGAAAATACTGTCAGAGCACAAGGATAGAACAGATTGTGGGGAAAATGGAATTACACAATACTGAATCCAAGATATTGAAGTTAAAAGGGGAAAAAAAAAGCATACACACATTTCAATGTCTGCTTTTCCAAAATCAATGTCCTATATACAAAGAAACTACTTTCCTTGTAAGCTCTACATTTCACATCCAGTAAGTTAATGACACACACCACTGAAAAATGTGTACACTATTATCAAGAACAGCTTCTGTAAAAGTGCTAATATTTTAAAATAGCTAAATTACTCCAACTCTGCAGCAGATGTAATTGTACTTTTTTTTAATCTCAAGAATCATGGTTGATAAAGTAATTGTTTTCCAAATACAGTTAAATACTGATGGCCATAACTGGAGATAGTGATCTTTTGGAAGTAATGCCTATCATTTCAAAACAGGTATGGGATCCCTTTCTAACTTCTCTGTACATTTTTACTACTTGACATTTTATGGTCCCTTCCATGAGCTAGTCTACTTAGTAAAAATGAATTATTAGCCATTGAACTCTTCTCACTAAGGCCCTTATGCATCCCACCCAAACCATCCCAGTGCTTAATCTTGTAGAGGCGTCTTTCTCAAATTTAAAGCCATTCCTTAGATAGACCAGTACTCAAATATTGAGTTTTTGTTATAAAGGCTCACCCATCCATCAGTTCTCATAGTGCACACTTCTTAATCCACATTAAAAATCCTAAAAACAGGGCTGGGGATATAGCCTACTGGCAAGAGTGCCTGCCTCGGATACACGAGGCCCTAGGTTCGATTCTCCAGCACCACATATACAGAAAACGGCCAGAAGCGGCGCTGTGGCTCAGGTGGCAGAGTGCTAGCCTTGAGCGGGAAGAAGCCAGGGACAGTGCTCAGGCCCTGAGTCCAAGGCCCAGGACTGGCCAAAAAAAAAAAAAAAAAATCCTAAAAACAAGTGGATGACTTGATAACCATATTATTGTATGCACAAATTTTAAGATACTCCTCTTACCTTAAAACATTACAGAAACATAATTTAGCATATAAACTGCTTTTATACTCTATGTCTACCCACTGATTCTTAACCTTTTCTTAGGTCTAATAGTTTCATTTTATTAGCATTTTTAGAAATTATTCTTGGTTTAAGATACTTTAATGTCACCTTAGTTTCTCCTAACAACACTATGTACACAACCATAAATATGATGCATTTACAGTTAAAAGTATTTCAACTTCATAAGAGAAGGTATTAAAAAACATACCTTCTGATTTTCTTCTTTAAAAACTCTTTCTTCCCCTGCTAAACGGGTATGCTTCCTCAGGGCACTTGGAGAGATGTCAATTCTCCTTAATGTAAAATAAAGTATATTTGTAGTCATAACAATTTTCTGCCTCAAAAGTATATACATCACTTCCAACTGTTATGAGAAAGCTAGTAATTATTTCTCTAAATTACTGTATTAAGTCTATTAATTACTTCACTTTTATGCCAGTCTTAAGGCTTGACATGAGTGCTGTTAGTGAAATTTTTTGTTCAAGGCTAGCATTTAAGCCACACCTCCACTTCCAACTTTTTGGTGTTTACTTGGAGATAGGAATCACATGCCAGGTTACCTTCGAACTGTGATCCTCAGATTTCAGGTTTCTTGGGTAGCTAGGATTACAGGCCACCTATGTCTGGTTAGTTTATTTTTTTATTAGCACATACATGAAGTTGTACATAAAAGGAGGGAGTTGTTTCATTCTCACACATATAAACAAGGTATCTGGATCAATACTGACCCTCTCCCTGAATCACTCTTCCTCCTCTCAAATCCCTATTTAAAACAATTTCAACAGACTTCACTGTTTTATTTCTACTTTCACAAATGCACCACAGACATCTTCAATCACCATCCTAGCTATTAGCACACTGCCCTCCAATGATACCTTCCAAGAGCCTGCATTACTTTCAAAACAACATTTCTACCACAAAAAGTTGACCGGTATTTTTTTCAATGTTACCATTCAGTATTAATCGTCATGAAATTTTATCCCAATATTCCCAATAAACAAACATGACTGGTAGTTTTTACGAGTCCTGTATTTTTACACACTTAGTGATCTTTAGTTTTATTCTGTGCCTTTCATTTTAAAGCTAATATCAACTAAAATTTCCAAGTGCATCCTTAGCAGTCACTACCAAAACAAAGCCTCCTCAATTAAGTAGTAAACACTGCATGCGTTACTTCAAAACCAGCATCACTTAATGACAATCACCCAACTAAGAGGACATTCTTCTGTAGATGAAAAACTGATGTTCAGAGATTAAATAACTTGGTCTCACTATAGAACAATCACCTGACTTCAAATTCATGCTGCTTTACCTCTCGCCAACTAGTTTAATAAACTTACTATGAATAAATTCAAGCATTACTTTTAAAGCATCCACTCCCCAAAACACTTCTGTCCTTCCCTCACAAGAAAACCTGGTAACTATTTAAATCCAACATTGCATAATAATTGTTAGCATATAAATGTTAACTGGCAAAAAAAATGAAGATGTCAAGACTTGGAAATACATTTATTCAACCCCCAAAAAAGCTGGAATGTTCCTTCCTGCATAATCTTCTAAATAAGTGCCTTCCTTTCAAATCATTTTTAAATACAAATTCAATACCACATGTACCTGTGTATCTCAGGGCTCTTCTGCCGAGCACTGTGCTCTTCAGTGGCTTTCTGATATGAAGTAAACCGCTCGTTCAGGGTCATTGCAGGTGATTTGAAGTATTGCTCTGTTGATTTAGGAGAAACACTGATGGATTAGGCAACTTTTAAAACAACACATCATTTGTGACAGAAGGGCACGTAGCAGGTGAAAAGAAAAATACTCTCAAGGAACCTAGCAGAAAAGAATCAAACGTGCCAAAACCTCTTACTTTCCTTTTTAACTTCATTAGTAAAGATCCTCACAGTTCCCTGTCAATATTATTCATAATCCAAGAGTAATCAGTAAATTAAATCAAGAATACAGATCCACTTTAACATACTACTTCAAACAAAAAAGTTACAGTGTGATGTTCTCATACCTTGCTTATTCATGAATCAATGAACCTACTTCATGTAATCATTTATAGAAAATAAAAAAGCACAAAGAGTTTGAGTAAACTAATAAAATTATTTTAAGAACTAAATTAAGATCAACAGACATGGCTTTTTATAAAAAGTGAAAACTGAACACTGCCATTCAACTGGAAAAAGTTTAAGTCAATTTACATTCACTAATCACTCCAAAAATCTGGCATCTTGGCAAACCTGACATCTCATATCCTTCCTTTGTCTTTCTTTAAACAATTTTTAAATTAGTAATATATCAATGATGATTAGTTTTTAACCATTTCAAGATATGCTGTAAATGTAAAATAGTAAGACGTATACATGAAATGTTATGAAGCAAGCTATCTGCTTTACAGGTCAATGTACATCTGTGTCAACTTACCGCCCAATATCCAGCACATGTCTCATAACCAATCATTAAAACTTGAAATGGCCACTACAAGGGTAGTGCCTCAATAATTCCATGAAACCCAGGAATTTGAGCTAGCAACTCAGTTTTTATGCCATTTTTGCCAGGAAGACAGAAGATTCAACTTTGCCTGTATCTTTCAACAGCTATTTTACTTTGAAACATGGATTTTTGCCATTTCAAAACATATTCCAGGACCTAGTTACAATGAAAAAGAAAACATCACTGGGCATTTTCAGCTCTATATAAAGAAAGAGCTGTTCAGACCGGTTGCACAACACCAATTATGAAACATAACTACAGTTCTTTTTTAAAAGTAAAAAAAAAAGGAAAATGAAAAAGGAAAAAAAATTATCAAAATCTGATCTCAAAATTCAATAAATTGTAAAGACAGGGCAAAAAAAGGCAAAAAAAAAAAAAGAAAAAATGTTAATGTTTCATATTTAAGGTACCACAGTAATATGGTCATAAACTGGTTCACAAACTTATAAGCAGCAAAATAGCAAATTCTTTTGATACCATGTTTTAAGTAATTACAGCCAAAAAAGAAACTCAGTAACTACTGTTTGAAACATCAAGGACATAAGGAATCCCTAGTGATAAGTTTCAACTACGAGTTACTATCATGACACACTTTAAAAAAAAAAAGAATTTTAAATACCAACAGCCCATAGCATGTCCTTAGAACCTATTAATCATAAAAATCAAACAAAATTTAACCTACTTGTCCAAAAAGTCATACTCAAAAACTTAAAACCAGAACATATTGATGCATATATAAAATCATTAGTTTAGTTGGTGTACACACTTATCTCTTGGAACTTTAAGGAATACGTACTATTAGGCACTGCATGTATAATCACTAACATGCTCATAGATTTCTTGAAATTTTACCTCTTTAAAAGTTCTAGTAAACATTCTCTGGCTTATCATTTTTAAAAATTAACAATTATAAACAAATTAAGTAACAAAAAGAGGAAGTAATACTGTTTCATGTGGTTTCAGATTTCTTCAATTAAATTTTATTATAAAATTTAAATTGTCTATGTTATAAATCTATGCCAACAGTACATTGTGACAAGACACAGGCATAATAAAGACAATCGTTTCAGTATTTCTACAGTTCATTTAAAAAAGATTTTCAGCAGCATATAGTGTTTATATTTTAAATGATACGTTTTCTAGCATTTTGGTCAGTTTTTCTTAAAATATCTTCAGGAGTTTCAATACTTGTGCCACAGAATTTTTTTCCAAAATTTTAATAGTACTGATGCATATCCACTAGCCTTGAGACATATTGTTAAATCTAATTACGTTTTTTATTTGCAAGAGATGTTTAATTTATGGTACTAAAGATACTATGCATACCTTTAACATGATGAACCAAGGACACAATGTGCTGTATAAAAGACTCTGAAGTGCTTTTGCTGGCCTGAGGCAACTTAATGTGGTCAAAGATGGACCGGAATTCTTGCTCCTTCTTGACAGAATGGACAAGTGTACTAGCAAGGAGCCTGTCTTTAGTCAAAGAGGCAGGTCTGGAACATATGAATAACAAACACACACACAAACAAAATACACCATTGGTTTTAATGCAAAAACTGTCCAGAAAATAAGGTAGCTGCAATACAAACTACCCACAGATTACTTACAGGGCATCAATGTGGAATTACCTGTTAGAATCATCAAGAGGAACAGGTGCCATTTTGAGTTTGACTTCAGGACGATGAGAATCACTGGCTATCATTTTGATCCTAAGTGGACTCTCCTCCCTGAAGGTAGATTTTTCTCTAGCATCCAGATTTTTATGTAGAGGGGGACTGTAATCAAAGAGGTCTTTGAGCTTTTCAGACTTTACCTGCTCAGGTGACTGAGTTTCTTTTTTTACTGTTATTCTTTCAGAACTTTTGTCATCTTCTTTGTGTTTATCTTTTGCAGTGGTAGGCCTTTCAACTACATATCCAGTCTCTTTAAGTTTATAACTTTTTTCTTCTCTAAATCCATCACTTTCTCTATTTCCTTTCAGTGAAACTTTGGACTTGTACTTGGGTCCTTCCTCCTCAGTATTCCGGTGAGATGCAGCAGCAAAACTTTTACCCTGATCTGCAAGGACTGATTTCCTAAACTGTCTATAATCCTCTGTTTCCTCTGTGTCATCCCCTTCTGAATCATTAAACTTTTGTTTTCCAGACTCTTTATCACTGAAGTAATCTAGGACTTCCTGATCTTCCCATTCTCCCTCTGTCCTCCCTTTCTCTAATCCTTTCTCCTTTGGAGCTTCTTTATCCCTAGTATTACCCCTATCAAGCAGAAATACTCTAGACTCTTCATCTGTGAACCTGTGAATAAAGAAAGAAGAGGATGGTAACTCTGAGTTGCATTTATTCTAGATCACTTGCATATATTTTAATGCATTGTCCTAACATCAGAGTATTAGTAATGAGAGAACACAGTATTGAAAAGTGCCTTTCTCAAATTCCTACTTAAAACTAATAACATTCACATAAAACTTGGGTTTCAAATATGTATTATACTTCCTGTTTAAGAAGTAAATCTACCCTCAAGAATCTCTTATCAGTCATAATCCTAATTCTGCAATAATAAATTCTACAGAGAACCTGTAAGATAAATTTCACTTCTGAGGCACAGAGTAGGCCATACACATAATCTATTATTTCTGCTTGTAATTATACTCAAAATGTCACATTTTCACTTAACTGTCACTATAAACAAGAGCTCATAATGGTAACAATGTTATTACTCTGAATCACAAAATGGTTCATAAAAAATTGTTATAGAAAATGATTCCTGGCAATATTTAATAAAAGCCAAATATAAACCCAATTAAAAAACGGAGGTCCCAGGCTTCATAGTGCTACCTGTTCTAAGTTCCTCATTTTTTAGCAACCAATTTTCATTATGCTTATTAGCAACTCTTGTCTACAATACATGACAAGAAAACAGTGTGAACAAGAAATGTTATTAGTATTACCATCATCCTTTCTAAAGCCAGACAGAATTTATTAAATATTGACAGGTAGACAATTTATAGTACAACACAATGTGTAAATGTAACAAATACTATTTATGTAGGTCATATGCTAGTGAAAGAAAAGCTTTCAATAATATCACAAAGAAAGTTCTGTATTTGGTTTTTACATGTATCATTGATTGTGCTCTATGTTATTCAATCTCTTTGTAACTGTTAATTCTGGACTAAAAATGGATAAAATTAAATGGGACATGAGTTATTGAAACACTGAACCTTTCAAAATTTTCTGAGTAAGACTGTGGAGTCTTGCCATAAACTAGGAGTAAAAACAACTCAATACATATTATGATGGAATTTTACTATAATCTCAACTCCTCCTTTATTACCTTTTTAAGAACTTTCCAGTCTTTGCAGTTTCCTGATCTCCATCAGGATAAAATGAAGAACGTCCCCTAGACTCATCTCTTGGAGCATTCTGTGGTGTGATTGTCTTTGCAGGGCTTCTTCGTGAAGGAATATGATGAATAGGACTATTCTGGGAAGGACTGTATCGACTGGAACCATTTCCAACAGAACCAGACCCAGATCTTTCAGGACTATGCTGAATGGAATGTGAATGCTGAGAAGGGGTATTTTTAGCAGAGTGGACTGTACTAAGCATGGGAGCATCTGAGCAAGATGAACTTTGACTAGGTGGTGTAGGAATAGGTGAAGGACTATGAGGTGACCTGGGACTGTTATCATAAGCTGAAAGACCAGGCCAAATATCACCAGATGTGGCTGATTTGTTAAACTCATCAATAGATTCAGATGGATCATGTTCAAATGTATCCTTCGGTTCCTCCTGTGATTTACTTTTCATCGGACTCTCTTCTTGAGGTTCCCCTTCAGCTTTTTTGGTTTGTTTTTCCTGAGACCCTCGTCTTTTAGAGACAGGAGATTTGCTATATGGGGATGAAGAACGAGATGATGATGATCTTGGAGACCTAGAAGACCTATATGACCGACGAGATCTGCTTCGAGATCTTTGAGAAGATACAGATCTTCTTTTTGGACTCCTGGAACGCGAACGGCCTCGTCGAGGACTCCTTGAGTGCCTTCTATTCCAAACAGGTCTATAACCACCACGATGATATCTACCTCCTCCTCCTTGATAATACCCTCTACCCCTTCCTCTGTACCCATAAGGTCGTCTCATTCCTCTATTATTTCTGTAATCTCGACGATAATCTCTAGAATATATACGATCTCTACTACGAGATCTTGAATATGTCCTGGAACGAGACCTAGAACTAGAAATGAAATAAATATCAATGTGAGAAAAATAAAGCATTTTCTAAAGCCTCATTTGTTTACTGTTTTAAGTTTTTTTTCTAAATATACTTCTGAGAACTAAGGCCTAAGAAATGAATGCACAGAAAACTGCACAAAAGGGCTGGGAATATGGCCTAGTGGCAAGAGCGCTTGCCTCCTACACATGAAGCTCTGGGTTCGATTCCCCAGCACCACATATATGGAAAACGGCCAGAAGAGGCACTGTGGCTCAGGTGGCAGAGTGCTAGCCTTGAGCGGGAAGAAGCCAGGGATGGTGCTCAGGCCCTGAGTCCAAGGCCCAGGACTGGCCAAAAAAGAAAAAAGAAAACTGCACAAAAGACAATTTATCAAACAATAGCATGTATCAGCAAATTACATCTAGGTTAGCCGTTAAAAGAGATAGTGTAGAAAAAAAATTTTATGACATCATGTATTATAAATGGAGAAAAAAGATTACACAATACTATATATAGTGAAACACCACTGGTATTCAGCAAAACTAGGCCTAGAAAATGAATATGAAAAAACCATAAACTAGTATTGACTTTTTAGTGGCTAGCCAGTTACTCTTTTTATTTTCAACATGTGGCTTCTACTTTCTGTGCTATGTCTGCATACTATTTGAAGAAAAACAACCATAGTTATAGTTTTTAATTAAAAAACAAAATAGTTAAGAGTCAATTATAAAACAATATAAACTATAAAACACTAACAATTCTTACATTTTGCTATCTTTTAATGGTATGGAACATACAAAGAAATCCATTCTATATTAGCATAATACAAAATAAAGATTTCGGATCTGGAGTAAGCTCACTGGATACAAATCCAAACATTGCTAATAAATTGTAGATGGGGAAATAATCAATCTTTTAAATTCTAAAATGAGGACAACAGATTGATGTCACAAAATTGGCCTTCTAGATGTATATAGCACTCAATATTAACTGTTATGATCAATTAAAAAATTCAAAAAAAATTCAAAGCACATCAAATTCACCATCAAATTCACCTGTATCTCTTCTTTCTAGAGTGTGATCTTGATCTTGATCGAGAACTAGACTGTGATCTAGATTTTGATCTTGAAGAATGTGATCTAGAATTGGAGCGACCCATTTCGTTTCTCCTAATCAAATGAAAGAATAAAAATGATTTTTTAAACAATCACAATATGCATGAAGTTTTGCTTTAATATTTACTTTATGTACAGATAACAACTAGATTTAGTCCAATTTGGTCCACTATCCCTGACTAAAATTTTGTTTTTACCCCCATGACAGGTGTTGTATACTGATGTCATAGCAAAAGATTTCTATGGATTAAACTCGTATATATCTCAGTCTATAAGGGCAATGGTTGCAGAAGCCAGAAGAGGCAATTTGACTAAAGCAGAATCCATGCCCAAAACAAATGACTACCTTCTATATAATCAGGGGAAACTATATGACAGTATCACAGATAGGAAGCTGAAACAAAATACAAAAACTCAAGTCATCCTAGTGCTTCACTACTTTGAAAAGGGACTAACCACTCATTATATATATATTATATATGCGTATTATATTGTTATAACTATATAATTATATTATTATACACCATATACTGTATTCCGTGTATATATGTACTGAAACAAGTCATAGTGCTTTACTGCTTTGAAATGGGACTAATCATTCATTTTACACATATTTGTAATGATACATAATTATATATTAATACATATTATATGTAATATAACCTGTATTATATATTATACACATATATAATAATGTCTTAAATGGTACTCATTAGAATAGTCTCCTAAATACAACAAAGGTCAGTCTCTGAACAGCTAGAACTTACATGACAATGTCTATCCCTATAACTTGTAATACATTCAAAAGGGATTAAATAAAAAGCATACTAGACCTACTGAAAAATAAACAAAGAAAAAGTGGATTTCAACTTATTACTTTATAATAAACATATATCTAAAGTTTGTGATTTGACACCACTGGTTACAAGTATCATTAAGTAAGATGACAAAATTTCTCTTCACAAAAAATAACTTTAAAATATACAGAGTACTTGCCTAGCATGCATGAAGCCCTGAAAAAGCTGCAAGTGGTGCTGTGGCTCAAGTGGTAGAGTGCTAGCCATGAGCAAAAAGAAGCTCTGGGAAAGTGCCCAGGCCCAGAGTTGAAGCCCAGGACTGGCAAATAAATAAGTAAAATATACAGTAAACTGCTGGGTGAAGTAGCTCACAAATTTAAGTCTAGCTCCTTGGTGTATTGCAGGTAGAGACCAGACTAGCAGAAAGTTCTCTCAAGTCCCTATCTCAACCAATAAAAGCCAGGATGGTGGAATATGCCAGCTTCATGGAAACATAAATAGAATCTTAGTTCAGGGAAGCCTAGACATAAACAGAAAATCTTACCTCAAAAATAAAGCAAAGAACAGGCACTGATGGCTCAGGACTGTAATTCTAGCTTCTCAGGAGGCTGAGATCTGAGGATCACAGTTTAAAGCCAGCACAAGTTGGAAAGAAGTCCATGAGACTCTCATGTCCACTAAATTACCAAAAAAGCCAAACATGCAGCTGTGGCTCCAGTGGTAAAGTGCTCACCTTAAGCAAAAGCTCAAGTACAGCACCCAGGCCCTGAATTCAAGTCCCAGTACAGGAAAGAAGGGAAGGGGGGGAGGGAAAGGAAGGGAAGAAAGGAATGGAGGAAGGCAGGAAAGGAGGGAGGGGAGAGGAAAAAGGAAAGGAAAAAAGAGAAATAAAAAGCAAGCAGAGTTGAAGGTCAAAAGGTAGTATCTTCCTAGTAAATTCCCGTTTGCTGGTTTAAAGAGTACCATCACCAAAGGAAAAAGGTAAAACCCACACATATATACCAAATGTCATATTTAACTATATTTCTTATATTTTTCAATGAACTGGGAGAGAATGAGGGAAGGGATGGCACTGTCCAAAAAAAAATGTCCTTACCCTTTACTTGACTTACACAACTATAACCACTGTAACTTCACCTTTACAATAATAAAAGACTATTTAAAATTTTTTAATGACTATAAGCCAGTACATTCTTTTTTTGGTCAATCCTGGGGCTTGAACTCTGGGCCTGGGCTCTGTCCCTGAGCTTCTTTTGCTCAAGGCTAGTGCTCTACCACTTGAGCAGAGTGTCACTTCAGGCTTTTTCCAAGTAGATTACGGGAGATAAAGAGTTTATATGGACTTTCCTGCCCTGGATGGCTTCAAACCACCATCCTCATATCTCAGCC
The DNA here is from genome assembly GCF_023159225.1 of Perognathus longimembris pacificus. Classification (NCBI taxonomy): domain Eukaryota; kingdom Metazoa; phylum Chordata; class Mammalia; order Rodentia; family Heteromyidae; genus Perognathus; species Perognathus longimembris. The sequence goes on from NC_063169.1 coordinate 53,569,665, forward strand.
TCCTGAGTGGCGAGGATTACAGGCGTGATCTACCAGCACCCATCTTGTACCTTCTTACTTAGCCTCTTAAATTTAATTTATGCAATATACAATTGACCTTTAAAACTAGTCAGGGGACTAGAGCTGAGATTCAAGTGGTAGAAAACTACTGATGAGAAAAAGCCAAGTGAAAGCACACAGCCCTGAGTTCAACCCCTAGTAGTATCAGCTAAAAAGAAAAATCTCAAAAGTTAGAGGCACTGACACTCATGTAATCAAAAATTCGCGTATTAACCTGATTTCCCCAAAAACTTCACCAATAGCCTGTTGTTGACAAAAGCCTTACCAATAAAGAAAATTAACACATTTTATAATTAAGAGTATTATATACTATGAAAAATAATGCAACACAAAATTTACTGGGGAAACAAAATGCTCAGAGATGACCAGCAATCACAGGGCCAGCAATTTTAAGTGGATACACTTAAGATTACCACACTATCAAGAGGTGGTTATGAAATTATTACCACATAAGCACTAGTGAACTTTTTCTGTTTATAATGCTGCATCTTTACATTTGTTTGCATTTCTCTACTGCAAATGTAGCCATATGCTCCTGTGTATGTACGTGGATGAAATTTAACTTTGTAAAATACTTATTTTTATATTAGCAAAGGACTACTTTTAAATGTATTTTATGTACTCATTACATATCTCTTTCTATAACCCTTCCATTACTTCTAGATTATCTGGTTTGTCTCAATTTTTCAAACTCACAAATCTCTAGAACCACCCGTGTAAATAAAGTGTACCCACTAAAATTCAAACTTGTATTATTCCCAGTCAATTTCCAAATTTCTAATTCATTATTTAAAGTAAGTGACCATTTCCTTAAAAGTCAACTTACTAAACCAACAGCCTATTCCCCAGCACCACATAATATACAAAATGGCCAGAAGTGGCACTGTGGCTCAAGCGGCAGAGTGCTAGACTTGACCAAAAAGAAGCCAGGGACAGTGCTCAGGCCCTGAGCTCATGCCCCAGGACTGGCCGGGGGGGGGGGGGGGGAAGACCTAAACCAACAGCCTGCACTCTCACAAAAAGGCTAAGCCAGTGCTTCCTTCCAAGGCTTGAGCCATGCTTCCCACCCATAACTAAACATTTCTGAAGGCATTTATTTTACAAGTGGAGTTTTTGCTCAGTATTATAAAAACATTTACAAATAAGATTTGTGTGTATTTCCTAAAAGAACATAAACAAAAAAGTCAAGATGTAAGAGAAATATCTCTTCTTTTAATAATAACTACATTTTTTTCTTGCTCTCATGTCAATCCCAAGCAAGAAAGACAAAGACGAAAGAAAACATAGCATCAGGGCTCAAAAGGGTAGAATAAAAGTTCTACAAAACATATGAAGTAAATTCAACATTAACAAGAAACCTTTTACCAGTAGACTACCAGGCAAATTTGATTTGGCAAATTATGTGATTTTTTTTTTTTTGGCCAGTCCTGGGGCTTGAACTTGGGGCCTGAGCATTGTCCCTGGTTTCCTTTTTGCTCAAGGCTAGCGCTGTACCACTTAAGCCACAGGGCCACTTCTGGCCTTTTCTGTTTATATGATGCTAAGGAATCAAGCCCAGGGCTTCATACTAGGCAAACACTTCACCTCTAAGCCACATCCCCAGCATTTATATGATTTTAACAACCTATCAAAATGGGTTTTTTAAAAAAATCAAATTTAAGCCAGATGTAGTAGTATACACTTTTATACTAGCAAATGGGAAAGAAGATCACAAGTTCAGTGCTAGGCAATAGATGCTGGTCTTAAAGGGGAGAGATGAGACTACCTTCAGTTTCTAAAATAAGGAATCCATAGCATCATGTGTTGTGACACTTTATTGCAACTTGATTTCAAAATATTATCCTTCTCAAATGTTAATATAAACTGTGTAATTTTTATCACTGTAATTTGGTGTCAAGAAATGGCAAGGTACCTGTAGCTCACACCTGTATATCCTAGCTACTTTTTGCAAACTGAGAGGAGGTTTGAGGTTGTAGGACAGCCCGGGCTGAAAAATCCGTGAGATTTTCTGCTCCCAGTGTATTTTTTAGGTTTGAGTTTGTATCATGTTGGATTTGGCCATATCTTGTTTTGTGTGGTGCTGGGATCATCAAATGAGCTCTGGATATGTGAGGCAAATGCTCTACCACCAAGACACATTTCCAATTTTTACTTCTTTTAAATATATGCCTAAAATTCAAAATAAGCAGAAAACATACTTACCAAAGTAGTTATAAGTCCAAAATAAAGTTGGATTAATAATTCTTTCTGTCCTACAAAAATATTCACAGCTAAAGCAAGCAAAGCTCGCATTTGGACTACCTTCATTCAAATCCAAGCTAAGACACTTTCTTAGGTAACCTTTGGCAAATTCCTAATCTCTAAGCCTGTGCCCTCAATTTATAAAATTAAGAAAATTATACCACCTAGTTTCATCATAGTTACATACAGTTGACTCAATGAGCAAATACATTTACTTCATGTTAAGATGGCTTACACATAAACAATTTTAATAAGCTTAACAACAAAAGTATTATGAAATGTCATTTGCTTGAAGAAGTTGGATTAAGTAACAAGGTCTTGAACCAGGAATGATGACACAGGCTATAATTCTAGCACTCTTAAGACTGAAGCAAGAAAATGCTCAGCTTAGGCTGTCAAAATAAAAGTCATCAAATAAAAATAAGTAGCAGGGCCTTTTTATCTTGTTTTGATATGGCTTTATGTGCTGAATCATTTAGAGGTTTTATACAAGTGTAAAAAATATAGATATATACAAGTTTTTTCCTAAGCCTTAAAATTTGACTTCCTATTGTCACACATACATCAATCTTTTCTAATCTTTTTGGGAGGGCAATATTGGGTTTGAACTCAGTGCCTATGTTTTCTAGGCAAGTGCTCTACCACCTGAGCCACTCTCCCAGCATTTTTTTTTTTTGAGGTTTAGGATCTCAATTTTCCCTGGGGCCAGACTAAGACTTTGATCCTCTGATCTCTGTCTACCCAAACCATACCATCTCAACCATCCCTTCACAGTCAATTTTTCTCCAATAAGTCAAAATTTCAAACTAGGAAAATAAATGGTAGTTACCTTGAACCTTATGCTGTAAGTGTAGTCTTGGATACTGTAAAATTCTGTTATTGATGTTCTTAGAAATTAACTGTAAATTCAAATTCCTGGCAAAGACAAAAAATAAATTTGGTTTATGATAAATTCAATATTAACTAGTTAGGATTTCAAGACAAAGAAAATGAATTTTGTAAACTTTTCTGGTTAAACAGTGAGTTTTTAATGGTGGCACATTCCTACATCCCCAGCACTTACAAGGTTGAAGCAAGAGGACCAAGAATTCAAGACCAGACTGGACTGAGTAGTAAAACACTACCAAAACCAATTTTTTAAATAAACTTTTTAAAATCTTTTAATCACAGTGTAGCAGTACATCATGTAGTAACAGCAACTTAACCTGCTTAAAAACCTGAATTCCAATTCTAACTATTTGGGCTTTAGAAAACAGAAGACAGGTTGTCAATCAAAAAATTCCCCAAGTATTTAACAATGCCATCATGGCATATGAAAACACCATACAGCCTGCAGTTATTATTTATATACCCCAGACTTTGTAACATCTAACATTTGACAGCTAAATGTTCAATTTATTCTTTTGACATTTCCTGCCACATAATACAATTTCATCTGAAACTACTACTTTAAATTCATATGATAGCCATCAGAGTAACTATATACTTAAAAGTATTTCAAGCTGGGCAGTGTTGGCTCATGTTTGTAATCCTAGCTACTCAGAAGGCTGAGATCTGAGGATTACGGTTTGAAGCCATCCAGAGCAAGAAAACACACAAGAAAGTCTAAGAACAATGGACCAGATATCAACAAAAAATCATAGTAAACACCTAAATACCACATACCAGTAACTGTGCTAGATCACTTCATATCAAAGCACTTTATTTAATCCTGATAATCTTATGCTCAATCTTTTAAGAAACTAATATTCTCAACTTTCAGAAGATATCTGAACCTACTACATACTAGGCACTATTATCCCATTGTTGAGAATATAGCATTTCAAATGATACTTAAATTTTGTTTTTGGACCTTCAGAGAGGGGAAGGAGGGAAAACACCAGACAGAAGCAAGTAACACACAGACACAATTTTTTTTAAAATGCTATGTTAGAAGGAATGATGAAGACAATTCATTCCATAGGCTTAGTGGTAAGAACACTGCAAAGATTCACTGAGTGTTATCAAGCATTTATTAAGAAATGCTCTTAGGGTCAAGTGCTGATGATTCATGCTACTAATCCTAGCTGCTTAGGAGGCTGAGATCTGAGGACTGGGCCTGGAAACCAAGTTGGGCAAGAAAGTCAAGGAGACTCATATCTCCAATGAACTTCCCAAAAGTCAGAAGAGGAACTGTGGCTCAAAGTGGTAGAGCTTAGGCTAACCTTGAGCAAAATGAGCTCAGGGATAGCACCCAGCCCTGGGTTCAAGCCCAAACACAGATCAAAAAAGGAAATCCCTGGAATTTTAAATACTCCATGGAAATGTTAGACAGCTATTAAGCAAGACTGGTAAATTGCGGTGATTAAATCTAACTGATGAGAAACTATTTTACTTTTGAACTCAAAATTTTAAAAGAGCAAGCATATAACTGAGCACTGTAGATCAGGTCTTGCCACACTCTGGCTTAAGTGACCTTTTTGGTCTCCATGTAGAAAATCAAAATATTAAATCCAGTAAAACTAATGTACCTGAATTCTCCAAAATATTACACAAATGCTGGTTAGTGCTGTTATTATCTTCATATCCCTACTTCTGTTTTTTTTTGTTGTTGTTGTTTTGTTTTTTGGCCAGTCCTGGGGCTTCGACTCAGAGCCTAAGCACTATTCCTGGCTTTTTTTCTTTTTTTTTTCCTCAAGGCTAACACTCTGCCACTTGAGCCACAGCGCCACTTCTGGGGGGGGGTGGGGTGTGTGTGTGTGTGTGTGTGTGTGTGTGTGTGTGTGTGTGTGTGTGTGTGTGTGTGTGTGTGTGTGTGTGTTGCTGAGGAATGGAACACAGGGTTTCATGTATTCGAGGCAAGCACTCTTGCCATTAGGCCACATTCCCAGCCCTGTTCATGACTGTGCTAATACTGATGACCACTTTAAGACAGATCTGTATAATAAACAAAATTTACATACTGCAACTACAGTAACAAATCCTGAAAATTATGCAGCAGAACTATGCTAAGTGTTCAAGTAGTGGTTTCTGAGAACTCTCCACCCCCCAAAAATCTATGTAGAACTGAAAAGTCTCCATTTCTACAGATCTCATCAATTATCCAGTATAGCTTGCTGTCCACGAAGTTGTTCAATAAACTCAAAAGCAAGCAGTTCTTTTGATGTCTGTCCCAAGTCTTAAAAGCCTAGAGTTCCTCATGACAAGAAATTAAGTCTAAACAGTTTGAGTCACCTGTTTGATTATCTGAACTTAGGGTAGCTCCAGGGTTCCCCACAATGTAAGAGTGAGAGTATGAAACAAGATGCTGCAAACCATTTGGTCGTTTGCCATGAGATACTTTAGATACACAATCCTTCCCAGCAATTTATTTACCCAAATTGGTAGGACCACACAGATACAAATAAGCTGAGAGAGATTTTTTCTATGTAATACTGGTTGCCTAAAGAGTCTAATCATTACAGTTAGAGAATTTGCATTGAAGAAATTTTGCTTTTGGTTTTAATACCAAAATATATGTATTTTAAATGTATTCTTTAAAGACGCTGAGCCAATAAAATACAAATCTGAAGTAGCTAATCATTTTTTCATTAGTTTTAGCTACGTAACTGCCTCAATTCTAAAACACCAGAAAATAAAAATTAGGTGGGAATAGGTATTTGTCCATACTGCTGCTTGACTCTTGACGAGAAAAACCTGAATGATGAAGGGAGTCAACTTGTGGATTTAAAATAAGGGCAAAATCCCTGGACCTATTGTGGCACACCAGAAACCCAAGGCAGTAGGACCCCAGGCAGTACAAGGCCAGCTGTATGGGTAGTTTCTGTCTCAAGATAAAACAGACAAATAAAAACAAAACAAAGCAAAAAGAAAATAAAACCCTCACCAGTCTTGGCTTCAACTTCTCTGAAAAGGTGATGGGCAATTCTGCCCCGAGAGTGGCAGGACCCCCACCCCCACCTCTTCGATCTATCCTAAGACCCGGAACCCCACGCTAAGCAACAAGCAACGACCCAAGACGGCAAGACCGTCCCAAAACAAGAGGGTTGCCAGGGGAACTAAGGAAAATTAGCACCCGAGAAAACGTCCCGGTGGCACCAACGGCCCGTGTGGCAACGGCCTGGTTCACTTACAAAAAGGGCAGGCGACCAAGAAGAGTCTAATTCCGAGTTGGAAACCCGAGTTCGAACAATGAGGCCTAAAACCGACAGGTCGCCTACAGCCCGGGAAAGTGGCTTCGAGAAGACGCGAAGCCGGGTCGACCCACCTACTGCACTTCGCTGCGGGACTCTGGTTTTATCAAAAGCTGAAAAAGAACTGCGGAGTTTCCGTCCCACAAGGAAGAGGTCGACGCCAGAAGTCACCTCACGCCGCCACGCCGCCTTACGCGGGCGAAGAGAAAAAGGAGGGGAGCGCGCGTGCGCAGAGCGCTCAGCCGGGCGCGCGCCGGGGTCCAGGCCGAGGAAATGGGGGAAGGGCTGGAAAGGGAGGTTTACGCACGCGCAAGGCAGGCCGCGCGGTTGCAGGAAGGCGAGCCAGGTTCGCCGCCGCCGCACAGCACCCAGCCCCTCCCCCACCCGCGGCCTGCCCGTACTACCTCAAGACCCTGAGGAAAGCTGAGGGAAAAACGCGCCGCTAACGGCGCAACGTCACCCGGGTCCTCTCACCACCGCCGGCCCGTCACCCACACACACACACACACACACACACACACACACACATAAAGTGTTCACGATATCCATCCGTCCTCGGAACTCACCGCCATCTGAGTAACCTAGACGCGGAACAAGGCCTACCTGACTCGTCAGAGAACGGTTCCGGTTCCCGAGACTTATCTCCGTTGTAACTACACAGCGGCCATTTCCCGACTCAAGAACGAGAGGGAAAAACCATAGCGGTGGCTTCGACGCGCTAGCTCCTCGCCGTCACTTCCGACTTGGGGCGTGGCCTCAGGCGCCGCTAAATACCAGGGCGAAGCCCCGCCCACTCTCCCGCCCTAAACCGGCTCTCCGGCTCAAGCTAGACATTGGCCCGAGGCTTTCTGGGAAGTCTCGTGGCCGTTCTCGCGCGAAGACGTAGTAGCTCCGCCCTCCGGACCACAGCGGCAGCCTCCGTTTTGATGGCGGAAGACTGGGGAAGGGGGCGGGGACGCTGGGCGTCGTGAGGGCCCCCGCGCTCCGCCGCGGGCTTCTGGGCCTGGGCTTGAGGAGACGCGGCCGGGTTACCGGCTTGCGGTTGGGTCGTCCGGGCTATTCTTTCAGCGAGAGCCGGCCCTGAGCAGGCCCTGCGGCCGGGAGACACCGCATTTCTTCCCGGACGCCTGGGCTGCCGCGGCTCTTAGTGCTTTGCCTTGAGCGCCAAACGCACTTGGGTAGTTGGAGATGGCCACGGCTTAAACTACGCTTTCCTTGACTGGCAGGCGATCTCAGAAGTCACACGGCCGCGGTGGAGGTTCTGGAGACCGGTACTGAAGCGTTCCCACTCGGCACTGATGCGGTTGGCGCCCCCGGAAAGCGCGGCCTGCGGGTCCCTCCGGATCGCCGGTGCCTGGGGAACCGTCCTAACCTGATCTCCCAGACTGAGGAATCAGATGGTTATCAATAGGCAAAAAAAAAAAAAATAGCACATTTAACTACTAGTACTTCTCACTTGTGCTTCCTTGGGGACTTGGATGTTTTAGGACATTAACTGACTTGAAGGTTTTCAGAGTTGTAATTAGCTCTCAGTCTGTGTCATTTAAATCCATAATGGGTCCCCCTGGTCGTGAATTTTAACACTGCGCCTAAGGCATTCTTTCCACACAATCCAATTTAATCCAGTCCAGCGCAGCTATAAATACCTCGTTTTCGTAGAATGGATCCTGGGTTTAGTTGCGTGGTAGTTGTACGATTGATCTCTCATCTTACTACCACTGGAAGAAGGTGAAGGTTGGAATGTTTCACCCATATCGTACACAGGTCCAAAACATTTAGTAAGTAAGTGCTCATCATGTGTTTGTTGAGTAGGTGAACCATATTAAAAGAAAAAGAAGATAACCCACTGGTTACTCAGTCAAACTGCTTCTCTGTATGTATGAGGCTTTCAATCCATTTATTCAAAGCATATCACAATCCATTGGGGTGTTAGAGGACAAGATTGACCTGTGCAATTCTGTTGTAGATTGTTGAATATGAAATCGTCTTTCTATTTGAGGTTAGGGAAACTGCCATCGAAGTACACTTCCAGCCCCGATTCAGAGGTACAAAGGAGGAGACAAACATTAGAACAAATAAATAGCTTTCCAGATGTCTTTTGAAATGGGTCCACTACTAAGCTACATTCTCACCCCTCAAAGTTATATTTAACTGAAGTTTAATTCCAGCACTACAGTCTTCGAAATTTTACTTCTTTTTAATTGAGAATTTAAAACATTAGAGGAGATCGTCAATTCTGTTCTGTTTTCTTGTTTCTATGGTTCTTGTTTCTATTTGGAAAACAATCAGAATGGTGGTTGCCTTCAAATGGTAGTCTAACCTATAAACCTGCAGCACTGACTCACTTTTTAGTAATATTTTAGGAAAAACTGGAAAAATCATGGACTTTGTTTTTCAAGTGTTTGTGTTTTTTTTATTAATATAAAAAGTTTGACTTTGTACTATAACTAGACTGGTTTATGCCAATACAACTCCATCCAGTAGCTTTGCCCAAACACATCCAGCAATCTTTCTCTCCATAGATGTGAGGCATTCCCTGCCCTGATAATGAGATGCCCACTGTTTGAAAGCAATTCCACACACATAACTAAAACTTGTTTACAAGCAGGAGCTATAGAAATATTTTCATTATTGTTCATTTATAATCTATTCACAACGATGTAGCTGGCTACCATCTGTGCATAAAACAAAATGAGAAGAAAAAAGAAATGTTATTGGAAAACATTATTTATTCTCAGTATATTTTGGTTCATATGCCCAGTGCATTACTTGAGATGTTCTTTGATACTAGATACATATATAGACTTTAATGCACAGTAAGTTGAAATCTTCCTCCAAAGTGAGTGTTGGGGCTGAGGAGGTAGCTCAGTGGCACAGTGCTTGCTTAAAATGCACAACACTCTGAGTTTGATCACTAGTACCACAAACAAAAAATGGTATGCTAAAGCCAGGTATGGGGGTCACACCTTTAATCCCAGCACTTAGCCTCAAGGCTGAGTTGAGAGAAGAGTTTTGAGGTTAACCTGGAGTCTCAAATATATGTATACACACACAATACATTATATATTATGTATATATTATATAGATGGGCAAGATTATGTAGCAATTAATTTTTAAACAACTACAATATTAGCCAAGGTAGTATAAGCTAGGCTAAAGTACCAGACTCTAAAATACAGGCTATAGGGGCTGGGGATATGGCCTAGTGGCAAGAGTGCTTGCCTCGTATACATGAGGCCCTGGGTTCGATTCCCCAGCACCACGTATACAGAAAACGGCCAGAAGCGGCGCTGTGGCTCAAGTGGCAGAGTGCTAGCCTTGAGCAAAAAGAAGCCAGGGACAGTGCTCAGGCCCTGAGTCCAAGGCCCAGGACTGGCAAAAACAAATAAATAAATAAAATACAGGCTATATAGTCCACAGCACTTAGATTTGTAAATATTTTTTCCATGCAATGTTCATGCCATCTTGTGCCTCCCCCATATTGTAGGGCCCAAGGATCGAATTCAAGGGTCCACCAACTCCCAAAGGGTCTCTGGATAGAATTCAGTGCTGTCATCCTATGGGAAAATATATCCTTGTTAACTGTGAACTGGAATTTACCATATACCTAAATTGTAGGCAAAACCCACAGAATATTTCAATACATATGACTTGCAACAAATGTAAGTCAGATTTATTTTTCAAATAGGTCACTACTATTTTTAAAGATCTCTTGATATTGGCAGTCAAAATCATAGTACTTTCTAGATCTGCTTTTGATCCTGTATTTTAATGTATGTGTCAAGGAATCTGTTAAAACAAGTCTTTAGCCTAGATTTCTGTCCTAGCATCTTCCTGGCATTTATGTCCTTGATCCCCACACGATGAATAAACTACAAAGGAAATGAGGTCATTTCTGCACTTAAGCTATAAAGTTTGGTTGATTTCATGCCTTGTCTTTGAGCACCTGTCCTGGAGGAAGTCACTTGCCATGTCTTGAGGCAGGATAAGTCAATATGGCAAAGACTTGAAACATACTAACAGCTATTCAAGTGGTTTTGAAAGTAGAACTTTTAAACCTGAATATCACTGCAAATATAATCAATTCCTTGATTATAGCCTTTCTAGAGACCCTAAGTCAGACAAACCACAGGGATAAGTTCATCCCAGACTCCTGACACGCAGTCAACGGCCATGATGTTTGGGGAGTAATTTGTCATATTGAGAACTAATATACACATACATTATCATATCACTAACTTTCTTCTCAAATGGCAGAGTACCTGCTTACTATGCACTGGACCCCGAGTTCAAAACCTCAGAACCACAAAAAGAAGGAGATGGTGATGATAAAAAGCTTGTGAAGTGGTTTCCATCCCAAGTAATAAGACATCAGAAAAGCTGGTGATGTAGAGAATTAATTGTGCACAAAATCTAGATTTAGAAAATCAGAAATCAATTTCTCCCTTGAGTCTTTAAAATAAACTTTGTGAGGTTATTGACATAGAAACAATTTTCCTTGGGTTATTGAACAAAGAGAGGAGTTTGATCATTGGGCTATATCATTCCTTCATTTGCTATGGTTTTATCATATGGCTGGGACATAAGAAGTGGAGAAATAGGGGCTGGAAATGTGGCCTATTGGTAGAATATTGCCTCATATGCATGAAGCCCTGGGTTCGATTCCTCAGCACCACATACATAGAAAAAGCCAGGAGTGGCACTGTAGTAGAGTGCTAGCCTTGAGCAAAAAGAAGCCAGGGACAGTGCTCAGGCCATGAGTTCAAGCCCTGCCACTGGCCAAAAAAAAAGGAAGTGGAGAAATAGAAGACAGTCAAGGCAAGATGCGTACAGTGGACTGGAGGTTTGTGTCCTTCCGAAATTCCTATGTGGAAGCCATAATCTCAATGTGATATTTAGAAATATGGCTTCTGGGTGGTAAATAAGTTGCAAGGGTGTGACACCACTCATGAACAGGATTTGTGCCCTTATAAGAAAAGCACATCCTGTGAGGACCTAATGAGGGGCTAGCAATCCACAGTCCGGAAGAGGACCCTTGCATGGTCTTGGTTGGCCAGTCTCCAGAAGTAAGAGAAATACATTTCCATTATTTGTAACCCACACAGTCTACAGTAATTTGTTCTACCAGCCCAAACTGATAAAGTAGACCCCACCCTTCTCACAGGTCTTACAATAAGGGCAATGGTTCAGTAAATTCATACAGCGTTTTGTTCATGCATACATATATAACAGCAGGGTTCTAAAAGCAGCATACCAACAGCAAAAAAGAAAACTCACACTTTCTAATCTCCAACATGCCTTAGGCTACAAGAGATGAAATTAAACTGGAATGTCAAGCTTGAATTGGTAAGTGGGGTAGGTTTCCTGTAGGGACCATTTATTATGACTCTGCCAGGATCCACAAGTGAAAGTCCATAAGTGAAAGCTGTCCCTCTGTGTTCACCAAAAAGTTCTCATAAGACATCTTCAATCTCCATTGATGGGAGACTAATGTAACAAAGAATTGTTGAAAGTCCACCATGGAGTCCCAAAGGTGCTCCCTTCCCAGGCTTCTAGGCTAAGGACTAGCAATTCCTAGAGAAAAATCAAGACACAGCTACAGGACAGCTCAGTTTCGTTTTTTGTTTTGTTTTGTTTTGTTTTCCAGTCCTGGGGCTTGGACTCAGAGCCTGAGCACTATCCCTGGCTTCTTTTTGCTCAAGGCTAGCACTCTACCACTTGAGCCACAGCGCCACTTCCGGCTTTTTCTGTTTATGTGGTGCTGAGGAATCAAACCTAGGGCTTCCTGCATGCTAGGCAAGCATTCTACCGCTAAGCCACATTCCCAGTCCTGGCTATGGTATTTTTTTTTAGAAGATTCGGCAAATACTCCCTTTCCTCTAATGGCTTCATGACTGTGTGACCGGGGTACAGGCTGGATCTTACCCATTTGAACCCATGGGGCTACATTCCATTGCCCTAAGGCAATGCAAGGTGTTTACTGGAGAAGTGTCCTCTCTCCTCACTGCAACCCTCCTTCTGAATACCTATCATTTTCTTATGCTTCCCTCAGCAAGCTGAAATCAACAGCATCATGCTAGTCTCCCTACTACTTTGCAAGCTACTGCAAAGATTACATTCAATTTCATGACGCTGAACAGTCATTTGTCACTCAACAAACATGGAGAAACAGTTCCCTTCGGTGCCTTTGAACAAATGAGGTCAAATATTGAGGACAGAAAAAGGATTAGGAAACCGTCTCACTGAAACACAGGGTCATGTCATATAATCTGTATACTCTCTAGTCCATTAAAATGTCACTCTTTGCCATTGTTTATCTCAAGGGAGGAAATGGAGGGAATAAATAAATCTCTGTGCTCTTTAAAGACACATCTGATTTTTCCAAAGCTGGCCTTCAAAAGCTCTGATTGGCTTTTGGGAAAGAGAAAAACACTACTGTCTACTTGGTTGGCAGTATTTTTCTCTTTGACAGGAAATTTATATCTGTCACAAAAGAACAGGGACATTCTTGGTGACTTTACATTTTTAAAGGTAAACAGACTAAGTTATTTGAAGGTGAAAGGAAAGCCATGAAAGAAAAAGTTAGCAGATTCCTCAAGTGGTAAGGGGATCTCCCTGTTGACCCATGAGAAAAACCACCACTCCACATTTCCTAGGCGGAAAATATTGAAAGCTCTGAAACCCTGACCTATACTAAAAACAGTCCAATATATTCATCTGTTTTCTTCTATTACAAATACATAATTCAGCAGCATAGTAGGTAGGTTTTACATTAGTTTTGATGTTCAAGTGATTAAATACTTGATCAAAATAGTATCAGTTTAAAATAGAATAATAGTGGGCTCATTCATTGTCAACAATAAGCTGAGTTCCCCTAGTGTGCACATGTGTTACTCAAGAGTGATGCCAGAACAAAAAGGGTGAGACACGGGGCTGGGGATATGGCCTAGTGGCAAGAACACTTGCCTTGTATACATGAAGCCCTGGGTTCAATTCCCCAGCACCACATATATAGAAAACAGGCACAAGTGGCGCTGTGGCTCAAGTGGCAGAGTGCTAGCCTTGAGCAAAAAGAAGCCAGGGACAGTGCTCAGGCCCTGAGTTCAAGGCCCAGGACTGGCAAAAAAAAAAAAAAAAAAGGGTGAGACAAAGCCCCACGCCCCTCAGGGCAGCCATGACCCCGGCTCAGATGGACAGACTCCTGTCATGTGAAGACACAGTTAGAAGGTGGTCATCTGGAAACCAGGAAGAGTATCCTCACAAGGAAGCGAATCAGCTGCCATATTCGTCATGGCATCCCAACCTCCAAACCTTCCAGAAAATACTTTCCGTTATTTATGCCACCCAGCTTGTGGCATTGTGTGATCGTGGCTAGAACAGACTGACACTGCAATGAGAGAAGTAATTGTGTGTGTCTGCATCCATTCCCAAGTCTAGCCATTTTCCATGAATTCTGCTGTCATCAGTTTCAAACTGGTGTGTCCCTCCCAGGTAGTTTTACATTTATGTATGTTGAGTGGATCCTGTCTGAGGTTTGTAACCCAGTGAGATAAAAAAAAAAAAACAGGAAGGCAGCACAGACCCTATGTCAAGCTGTTCTAGAGAGGATTATTTCTGCTCAGAAGTGCTGCCTGTTGAGGAGGTGGGTCAGAAGAAAAATGGTCAAGCAGGCTAGCTTCGCCACACAACTCAAGCCGATAAGGTGTCTTAGGCAGGAAATCAGCTTGCCAAAAATCTTAGTGGCTCATTGCCTCCACCTTGTGGATATTTAGAGACACAGCAATACTGTTGGTTAGGGTTGTTTTGTTGTTTTGCTCTTTTTGTTGTTTTTTTTTACTTTTTGTTTTGTAAATCCTTGTCGCCAGTATGGAAATTAGTATTGAGATAAATAAATTAAAAAGAAAAAGCTTAAAACAACCAAAATCCTACCAAGGGCAAAATAAGGTGGATTTGAAGCCTAAAAGAAGACCACAGCTACTAATGGCCCACACCTGTAATCCTAATTACTCAGGAGGCTGAGATCTGAGGATCATGGTTTGAAACCAGTCCAGGCAAGGATCTCCAACAAAGTTCAAAAAAAAAATTTAAGTTGAACTGTGAATCAAGTGGCAGAGCTCTAGCTTGAGTATAAAAGCTCAGAAACAAGACACGGGCCCTGAGTTCAAGTGCTAGGATTGGCATACACACATATAAAAAAAACAAACCTACAATTTTCTTTCTTTCTTTCTCTCTCTTTCCTTCCTTCCTTCCTTCCTTCCTTTCTCTTTCTTTCTGCCGATCCTGGGGCTTGGGCTCTGCCTGGGCTCTGTCCCAGAGTTTCTTTTGCTCAAGGCTAGTGTACCACTTGAGCCACAGTGCCACTCTTGGCTTTTTGTGAGTAGTTTATTTATTTATTTATTTTTGGCCAGTCCTGGAGCTTGGACTCAGGGCCTGAGCACTGTCCCTGGCTTCTTTTTGCTCAAGGCTAGCATTCTGCCACTTGAGCCACAGCGCCACTTCTGGCCATTTTCTGTATATGTGGTGCTGGGGAACCGAACCCAGGGCCTCATGTATATGAGGCAGGCACTCTTGCCACTAGGCCATATCCCCAGCCCTGTGAGTAGTTTATTGAAGAGTGTCACAGACTTTCCTGCCCAGGCTGGCTTTGAATCACAATCCTCAGATTTCAGCCTCCTGAGAAGATAGGATTACAGGGATGAGCCACCTGCATGTAGCTGACCACATCATTTTTAATGTCATTTTCCTATCTAGGAAAACAGATGACTAAAGTCTCTCTCCATTCCCTCAGCTTGTCTAATTTAGCAAGACTGTGGATACAAGATATATTTTTAAATAATTTTATTTCTATTTACTGGAAACTATTGAAAACAAAATCTTGGGGTTGGGGAGATAGCTCAGTGGAACAGCACTTGCCTGGCAAGTATAAAGCCCTGAGTTTGGTCTTCAGCTCTGAAAAAAAAGAAAAAGAAAAAGAAAAAAAGAAACTCTTAAGGGCCAGGCATAGCGGCCTATGCCAATAATCCCAGTTACTCAGAGGCAGAGATCAGAAGGATCTCAGTTCAAAATTAGCCCTGGGCAAAAGATGAAAAGATCCCATTTCAACAAACAAGCTTCTAGGAATATGGCCTAGTGGCAAGAGTGCTTGCCTCGTATCCATGAAGCCCTGGGTTCAATTCCTCAGCACCACATATATAGAAAAAGCTGGAAATGGTGCTGTGGCTCAAGTGGCAGGGTGCTAGCCTTGAGCAAAAAGAAGCCAGGGATAGTACTCAGGCCCTGAGTTCAAGCCCCAGGACTGGCAAGAAAAAAAATAATAATAATGAGACATTTTGGGGGGATTTCCAGTTTTTTCAGACCAAATCACACTATGTACAACTAGCTGGTCTCTAACTCAAGAATCCTCTGCCTCAGCCTCCTGAGTGCTGGGATTACAGGTCTGTGCCACCACACTCGACTACCTCCAGAGGTCTTTTTGGAAGTTTAAAAACTGCTAACTGGACATTATGTTGAACATGAACTACACAACTTGTGGGTACGACGCGAGAGCAAGGGGAAGGGGGATGCTTTCCAGAAGGAAATGTTCTTTTTGCCTGATTTATGTAACTGTAACCCTTCTGTTTTACAGCATTTTCAAACAAAAATAATTTTTTTTTTTTTTGGCCAGTCCTGGGCCTTGAACTCAGGGCCTGAGCACTGTCCCTGGCTACTTCCCGCTCAAGGCTAGCACTCTGCCACTTGAGCCACAGCGCCGCTTCTGGCCGTTTTCTGCATATGTGGTGCTGGGGAATCGAACCTAGGGCCTCGTGTATCTGAGGCAGGCACTCTTGCCACTAGGCTATATCCCCAGCCCCCAAAAATAATTTTTAAGCATTGCTTTTGCACTGAACTCTGAACATGTTCACAGTGGTGCTAGATGGATATCAGCAGACACTTTGCTGTCTGAAATTTTGTGTAATATTTAACATTAATTTACAATACTACCTTTAGGTCACTTGCAAAAAGTCTTAATATTTGTGAGAAGGGATAAAAATGGAGAGATTAAATAGCAGTCCATTGCTATATTTGACAATCTATAAAAGTCAAGGTTCAAAGCCAGCCCAGACAGCAAAGTCTGTGAGACTCTTTTTCTCCAGTTAACCACCCCAAATCCAAAACTGGTGCTGTGGCTCAAGTGTTAGAGCACTAACCTTGAGTGAGTAATCCAAGAGAGAATGCAAGGCTCTGAGTTCAAGCTCCAGTAGCAGTGCCTACACAGACACACACACACAGACACACACACACACACACACACACACATACACACACAGCTGAGATGAAAGAGGAAGAAGAGGAAAAGGTGAGTGTTGGGTGGGGTTGGGAGAGATGAGGGAGAATGATGAAAAATGTCATTGATCAAGATGCACTGTACTCATAAACTGACATGATGCATTGAAACCCTTTTGTACAACTACTTAAAAAAAAAAAAAAAGGAGGAGAAGGAGCTAGAATTACAGGCCTGAGCCACCAGTGCCTGGCTGTGGTCTTCTTTCAGGCTTCAAATCCACCTTATTATGACCTTGGTAGGATTTGGGTTGTTTTAGTTTTTGATTATTTATCTATCACAATATTAATTTCCATAATGGTGATAAAGAGTTATGAAACAAAAATAAATTTTAAAAAGAACAAAACAACCCTAATCAACAGATGAATAGGAGGAAGAGATGGAAAGGAAAGAAAAAGCAAACATTGGTGATGATATGGTTGGAAGAACAAAGGAAGGACACAAGTCCCAACAGGCCACCGAACAGAACTCCTGAGAAATATTAGAGCACATAGTGGACTGGTTTTTGGTACTTTAGAATGCCATTAATGACTAGGATAAAGGGGTGTTTATTTACAAGTGTTATGGGTCCCATGCGGTGTAAATTGTAAATGCTTATACTTTTCAAAGACCAGATCTGTGGTCTTTTGACCTCAGCCAGTATCATCTGATGCTTTTTCACTTACAAAGAAAGCCTGAATGACACATGTCTTGTATCACCTGAGAGAATAAATCCCAGGGTAGAAGCAACCATGAGGAAGGCACCCAGTGCTTAACAAAGACTATCCACTGAACACAGAGAAAGCTCTCCTTGCTCAAAGGAAGAGGAGAAAGGATTTCTTTGTTGGCTATATTTTCTTTAAGTGTGTGGTGTGTGTGTGTGTGTGTATGTGTGTGTGTGTGTATGTGTGTTCTTGAATAGGATTATGACTCTGAGAAGGGATAGAAGGAGGTCTCAGAAAAGGATAAAGAAGGGCAGTAGTAGCCAGCATTTTCCACAGAACTCCTTGTGGGCCCGTGGCAAGAAGTCTATCTGCCCACAATACTGCAATGATAACGCCTCATGAAGTAAACAGAACTGTCTTGTACAACCTAAGCTATCCTCCCTGGGTGAAGGATTGGATATTTCACTCCTATTTTGTACTGAGTACTTGATTATGTTAGAGAAAAACTCTATCATTATCTATCTATCTATCTGTCTGTCTGTCTGTCTGTCTGTCTGTCTGGATATCTATCTTGTATCTGTGCCAGTACTGAGACTTGAATTCAAACTTAAGGCTTCTCAATCTTCTTGGGCTTTTTTGCTAGTGCTTCTACTTCCAACTTTTTGCTATTTAATTTTTTTTTGTTTTTTTTTTTTTTGTTCCAGTCCTGGGGCTTGGACTCAGGACCTGAGCACTGTCCTTGGCTTCTTTTTGCTCAAGGCTAGCACTCTGCCACTTGAGTCACAGCACCACTTCTGGCCTTTTCTATATATGTGGTGCTGAGGAATTGAACTTAAGGCTGCATGTATAGGAGGCAAGCACCCTTGCCACTAGGCCATATTCCCAGCCCTTTGCTATTTAGTTGGAAATAAAAGTCTTGTAGAGGGCTGGGGATATAGCCTAGCGGCAAGAGTGCCTGCCTCGGATACACGAGGCCCTAGGTTCGATTCCCCAGCACCACATATACAGAAAAAGGCCAGAAGTGGCGCTGTGGCTCAAGCCTTGAGCGGGAAGAAGGCAGGGACAGTGCTCAGGCCCTGAGTCCAAGGCCCAGGACTGGCAAAAAAAAAAAAAAAAAAAAGTCTTGTAGACTTTCCTGTCCAGTTTGCCTTCCAATCTCAATTCTCAGACCTTTGCCTCCTGAGTAGCCTGGATAAGCCTGAGCTACCAGTCCCTTTAAACACAACACATTTTTTTAAATTAAGAACAACTTCAGCCTTTAATCAAGATGTTTCTTATATTTTAGACTATAAGTAGGACCATCGGTTTATTTAAAGTCTCCTTTGTTTGGTCATGATGAATGCTTGTAATTCTAGTGTTTAGGAGGCTGAAGCAGGACAATTGCAGGTCTGAGCTCAGCCTGAAATAACAGGTGAGAGCCTGTCTAAAAAAACAGAAAGAAAATATCACAAGGAAACCTATTGTTTTCTGTTAATATACACTAACAAAAACATCAAAGCCAGTTATGGTGCTGCATGCTTATAAGCCCAATACTCAGATTAAGGCAGCAGCGTTGGGAGTTCAAGGCCAGCTTGGGCTACATAGAAAGACTCCCTCCGACTCAAAACCAAAGGCAAACCAAATCAAAATTAAAACAACAGGGCTGGGAATATGCCTAGTGGCAAGAGTGCTTGCCTTGAATACATGAAGCTCTGGGTTCAATTCCTCAGCACCACATATATAGGAAAGGCCAGAAGTGGCGCTGTGGATCAAGTGGCAGAGTGCTAACCTTGAGTAAAAAGAAGGGGCTGGGAATATGGCCTAGTGGCAAAGAGTGCTTGCCTCATATACATGAAGCCCTGGGTTCGATTCCCCAGCACCACATATATAGAAAATGGCCAGAAATGGCGCTGTGGCTCAAGGGGCAGAGTGCTAGCCTTGAGCAAAAAGAAGCCAGGGACAGTGCTCAGGCCCTGAGTCCAAGCCCAGGACTGGCCCAAAAAAAAGGATGAATTTGAGTAAAAAGAAGCCAGGGACAGTGCTCAGGCCCTAAATTCAAGCCCCAGGACAGGCAAAAAAAAAAAAATTTAAAACACAAAAGAGGTCTCCTTTGTGGACAAAATAGACAAGGTGGGGGGAAAAAGAAAAATGAAGGTAAGAATGAGGAATGAATCTTTAGTTTTGTTCTTGTGCTATTTCTTTTTTCATTTCAAGAGAATTCAGCCATCTTGCTTATCATTGTATCTTTAGACACTATCAATATCCTTAACCATTAATTTTTCTTTTCTTATCTCTTTCTTTGGTGTCTGTTCTGGGGCTTGAACTCAGGGCCTGAACACTGTCACTGAGCTTCTTTTGCTGAAGGCTAGCATTCTACCACTTGAGCCATAACTCCACTTCCCACATTTTTAGCGATTAATTGAAGAGTCTCGTGGGCTTTCCTACCCAGGCTGGCTTCAAACTGCAGCCCTCAAAGCTCAGCCTGAGTAGCTAGGATTACAGGCATGAGCCACTGGCACCCAGGAGTTATTCATATTTTTTTTCCCTATGGAGATGTTTTATGTGGGTTGTTTTTTTTTTAATTTTGGCTATGCTGGAGCTGGGACCCAGGGCTTCACACTTGCTAGACAAATGTTCTAGCACTTGAGTCATACCTCCAGCCCTCAGAGATTAGTTTTTGACTTAATGTGTGTGTGTGTTGTTTATTTTTATTTTATTTTATTTATTTATTTATTTATTTTTGCCAGTCCTAGGCTTTGGACTCAGGGCCTGAGCACTGTCGCTGGTTTCTCTTTGCTCAAGGCTAGCACTCTGCCACTTGAGCCACAGCGCCACTTCTGGCCATTTTCTATATATGTGGTAATGGGGAATCGAACCCAGGGCTTCATGTATACAAGGCAAGCACTCTTGCCACTAGGCCATATTCCCAGTCCAGGTTTGCTTATTTTTAAATATTGCTCTTCCATGTGTTGGTGGCTCATGTCAGTAATCCTAGCTACTCAGGAGACTGGGATCTGAGGATTGTGGTTTGAAGCCAGCCCAGGTAGAAAAGTCCCCATGAAACTATTATCTCCAATTAACTACTCAAATACTGGAAGTGGAGCTGTGGCTCAAAGTGATAGAGTGCTACCCTTGAGCAAAAGCGCTCAATGCCCAGGCCCTGAGTTCAAGCCCCATAACTGACCAAAAAAAAAAAAAAACTTGAGAAACAAATAATGCCAGACTGGCCAAATTAGAAAACCCTTCTTGAGATAAAACAGTAGGTAGCACTTTAGGGCACATTTGATCATGTTTTATCCAAAGATGATTTCTGTTTTCAAGCATCCTTGGTGCTTACAGGAAATAGAACATGTCTCAGCATAGTTTTAATTAAGCACATGCCGGGAAGGGGTGTGGTACACCTAATTGATTGCTATGGGGATCCTGACAGCTGGTGGGTCTCCGGATGGCTCCAACCCCTCAGAGAAAAGCAGTGGCCGCTACTGGATGCCTTCAATGGCCGGACACCACAGAGGTTTCTTTTCTCCTTAGCATGTTTGCAAATGGAGAAGCATTTAATTGCATCTGTATCTTACTATAAAATCCATCTTGTTTTCTGTTTCAAGTTTCTAAGAAAAATGGAAAAGGAGAGAGACAGAGAGGCCAAGAGAGACAGAGAGAGACAGAGAGAGAGAGAGAGAGAGAGAGGAGGCAGACAAGGGCTGAGGTCTTTGCTCTGCTCCCGTCTCTCTATTGGGCCTGTCTCCAAGATCTCACAGCCTTATCCCCTGGGCAGTTTGAATTCCAGAGAAATTGAGGAGCTATGTCTCCATGGGAACAGCATGAGAGAACAAAATGGAGACTCAAGTTAATATTTATAGCCTATGACTTGATTTTATGTGCGGGCTTTGTCACATTATCTCAGGGCTGAGGTGAGCACAGGAGTGGAAGTCCCATGGGTGCCTTAGTCCTCAAATAAAAATGATTTTCATTGTTCTTCTAAACCCACCCCTAAAATGTCAAGCACAAGTAGTGAACATTAGTTATAGAGCTGATTTGTTTAGGAGAGGTTATATGAGTTCAAATCTCAGCACCATCACTCATCTTGTTTGGTTGCCTCCATTTCTCCATTTCTGTGTCTCCAAATAGGAATAGTGTAATTATCTCTATCAGCTGTTAGGAGGATTCAAAAAGGAGGATGTTCATAGAGTCGTGAGTCTCACACACAGCCAGTCCTTCATAAATTGCAGTCATTATTCATATGATTGTAGATGTTGTAGTAGCTTAACTGGTTCTTGTCACATTTTGATTAACAGAAAAATAAAATGGGGATAAAAACCAGAAGGAAAAACCATCTTTTTCATCAGAGTTCAAAATTACCAGTAGAGCTTGTGTCCAAAATTGAAAAATATATAAATAATTAAACATCTGCAGTCTTAGGCCTTAGGAAGGAAGCATCATATTTAATGTCAGGTGCTGGTGGCCCACAGCTATCATTTTAACTGTTCAGTAGACTGGAATCTGAAGATCCTGGTTCAAAGTCAGCTTAGGCAGATTCTCTTCTCTCTCATTAATTAGCAAAAAGCTGGAAGTGGGGGTGTGGCTCAAGTGGTAGGGCACCAGCCTTGAGCAGAGAAAAGCTGAGCAAGAGCAGACGGCCCTTACTTCAAAGCCCCAGTACCAACATCAAACAACAACAATAACAAAGGGGCATAGTGAAGTTTTTGTGGCCTGTTTTCATAGCTTTATTGTATGGATGTATGGTTTTAATCATCTTGTCATGTCGTCTGGACTTCTCTATTTTATTGTTATTCCCAGGCTGTCAGTCTGATCTTCTCATTTCTGAAAAACAAACACTCCGAGAACATAGAAAACCTCGGGCCTGCAAAGCCTGTTTGTTTTGCCATGGCAACACTTGTCGCTTCCATCTGGAGAGTAAATGATGATATCATTGTTAAGAGCAGACCAGGGAGCAGACGGAGAACCCAGTCTGAGCACAGGATTACAGAGAATTGTATTTCAGAGTCCAATGATCGTAAGAGGGAGGGAGAGGAGCCCTCAGCATAACTGTGGGCTTTACAGAAACATGCACACAATACACTGATAAGGAAGCTGCTAGGTTTGAGAATGTGCTATCAGCAGTTGTCTCTCTATCTTTCTGTCTCTGTCTTCTTTCTCTCTCACACACATACACACCAAGAGAGAATACATGAAGCTTCTTCAGCATGCACGCAGCTTTCTGCTGGTGCTTAGTGACCACAGATGACTCTCACGGTCTGGTGGTTCTTTTAAGTTTTGGGGACAAAGTGCACCATGGTTTGGCCTGAGATTTGCTGACTAGAGATGGGGACAAATCTGAGAGTGCACAGGAGACAGGATGCCTATGGGAACCGGGAAAGGCTCCGGCAGCCTGAAGATACAATCTGTATGCCAACAGAGGCCCTTTGAGAAGTAAAAGGGGGGTACTGTTAATGCTTGTCCCAAGAGGACCGGCATAACTGAGGACATCTCAGGCAGAGGCTGGGATGCCTGGTCCTTGATGCTGAGCCATGGAATTGACTGTTTCCTGCTCCCTTCATAACACACCAGCTCTGAGGTTCCGGCTCCTGGAGTGCTGTTACTGGCTAATGCATAGTTGGCACATCAGTTAAGAGAAAATACCAGGTGAGCGATCAATAGGGCACTCTAACATTAACCGTGGTGGAGGCTTCACATACACATGGTCACAGCAAGTAAGACTTCTAAGAACCAATCAGAACAACTATTAAAATATAAAACAGGCCCACCTTCACCACCACACCAAATGAGTCAGGCTCCAGAAAGGCAGCACTGCAATGATCCTGTAGAACCTCAGAGAGAGAGGGAGCCAGGCCATCTCTCCAGAGCAGTTTGGTCTTTCCATACTAGTGTAGCACAGCAGCAGAGAGCCCTAGCCAAGCCTGAGATGAGACTGATTTTCCCTTAATAGCTGTGTGGCCCCTAGCCAAGCCTGAGATGAGACTGATTTTCCCTTAATAGCTGTGTGGCCCCGAGTGAGGTGCTTAGCTCCTGGATTGTTGGTTAATGCATATAAGTGATCTATCTGCACATGTTCCATGTAATAAGGACTTGAACAGGTAGATGCCATTCTTACTGTTCAGCTTACTGATGGTTGTGCAATAGCTGTGAGTGGAATCCATCAACTATGTTTACACACACGCACATATATTCACTGTATACATACTTATGTGTATCTATCTATACATATAGTGTGTGTGTGTGCATCATTGGACACTGCCCCTGAGCTTGTTTGATCAAGGGTAGTACTGTACTACGTGAATCACAGCTCCACTTCTGGCTTTTTTGGTGGTTAATTGGAGACTAGAGTTTCAATGATTTTTTCTGCCCAACCTGGTTTTGAACCATGATCCTCAGATCTCAGCCTACTAAGTAGCTAGACCATGAACTACCAGTGCCCAGCTCTCATTATATTCTTGGTCAGTGGCAGGCAGAAGGACAAGAGATCATCCCAAATGTGCACATTTGGGTTTTTGTTGTCATTTT
The DNA here is from genome assembly GCF_023159225.1 of Perognathus longimembris pacificus. NCBI lineage: Eukaryota > Metazoa > Chordata > Mammalia > Rodentia > Heteromyidae > Perognathus > Perognathus longimembris. The sequence goes on from NC_063169.1 coordinate 53,593,604, forward strand.
GTTTTTTGAAACAAGGTCTCACTATGTACCCCAGAATTGCCTTCAATAAAAGATTCTACTGCCTCAGCCTTCTGAGTGTTGTAACTACTGGAGATCCATAGAAGGCTATATGGGGGGCTGGGAATGTGGCTTAGCGGTAGAGTGCTTGCCTAGCATGCATGAAGCCCTGGGTTTGATTCTTCAGCACCACATAAACAGAAAAGGCCAGAAGTGGCACTGTGGCTCAAGAGATAGAGTAGCTAGGCTTGAGCAAAAAGAAGCCAGGGACAGTACCCAGGCCTCGAGTCCCAAGCCCCAGGACTGGCAAAAAAAAAAAAAAAAAAAAAAAAAAAAAAACTATACAGACAATGGCAGCAGTTAGAGGCAGAGATAATAGCTTTGAACTGTTGGTTTAGTTTCCTAGAGCTGTTGTAACAACTGTCCAGGACCACACACTGGCTGACTTCAAACCACAAGGACTTACTGATTCAGGGTTCTAGAGGAGGCTAGAAGTCCAAAATCATGGTGTTGGAAGAGCCCTGCTATCTCAGAGGCCCTAGATCAATTCTTCCTCTCTTCCTAGCTCTTGATGGTGGTTTCAATGCTTGGCATTGGTTGGTTTGCAGCTGCACTAATCCAATCTGTTTGCCTCCACCTGGCCTTCCTAAAGTCTGCCCAGTTTTCCCTCTTCTAAAGATAACAATCATGACTTCACCTGGCTAAATTCCAACTATAGATACCATATTTCTTCAATTTTTTTATTGTAATTATAAAGGCAATTACAAAGAGGGTACAGTTACATAAGACAGGTACTAAGGACATTTCTTTTTGGACAATTTCACCCCTTCCCTCACTCCCTCCTAGTTTTTCCCAACCACAAGTTGTACAGTTCATTTTCCATATAGTGTCCAGTAAGTACCACAGCTGCATTTATCCAACCTCCCCCCCTCCATTTTTGTGCCCCCCTTTACCCTCCCAAAGACAGATAAATGAACAAATACAAAAAGAAAACAAAAACAACAAAGAAAAGAACTTCTTGTTTCTATTTCCTGGAGTTTATTTCAATACATATTTTCATATGATGACAGGCACATAGACATTGCAGAGACCTTATTTCTAAGGGAAGTTAGTTACAGACATCATTTCCAAGACAGATTTCCAAGAAACACAGTTCAACCCATAATAAAACATGTCAAAGATGAAGATAGCCAGATAAGGACAATGACAGACTGAGAAGAGTAGACAGATTTGGGGGGGGGGGGTGTTTAGAAAACAAAAACCAATAAAGGCATGGCATGAGACCTTCGTGGGGGAGGGTCGGCACACAGGCACTTTTGTCAATTTCTATGGATCAAACCCTAAATCTAATGTCACGCCTTCTTCCTTCCTCTTTCCTTATGCCAAAAAGGAGACTAGCTGGGCACCAAGGGCTCATGTCTTAACCCTAGCTACTCAGGAGGCTGAGATCTGAGGATCAAGGTTTGAAGCTAGTCTGGGCAGGAAAGAGCATGATACTCTTATCTCCAATTATCCATCAAAAAGTTGGAAGTGTAGATATGGCTCAAGTGGAAGAGGACCAATTATGAGTGAAAAAGTTATGAAACAGTAGCCAGGCTCTGAGTTTAAGCCCCAATACTAGCACAGGGAAAGGAAAGGAAAGGAAGTAAGAAATGAAGGAAGGAAGGAACGACAGAGAGAAAGGAGGAAAGGAAAGAAAGAGAGGGAGGGAGGGAGGGAAGGAGGATAACTCCAAATTATTTTGTAAGGATTTATTCAAATGTATAGACAGTGCAAATGAGGCTAGAACACAGGGCTCCATAGAAGCTCAGAGCATTAGTGACAACCTTCCCCAGGATCACCCGGCCTGGTCTCTGGTGCCACTATCTGGGCATAGAGGCCATTCTGTTCCTGAGTGATCTGTAGTTGCCAAAAGTATATGGAGTTTGAGTCCCATCATTTTTTTTTTTTTTTTTTGGCCAGTCCTGGGCCTTGGACTCAGGGCCTGAGCACTGTCCCTGGCTTCTTCCCGCTCAAGGCTAGCACTCTGCCACTTGAGCCACAGCACCACTTCTGGCCGTTTTCTGTATATGTGGTGCTGGGGAGTCGAACCCAGGGCCTCGTGTATCCGAGGCAGGCACTCTTGCCACTAGGCCATATCCCCAGCCCCGAGTCCCATCATTTTTGAGAAGCTGGACCAAGTGTTAAAGAATCCATCCTGGGGGAAGGCTAGCCTTGGATGCTGTCACAGTAGTTGCTGTCTGGCAGGTGCACGGATAAGCAGCTGCAAGCTGGGGCATTCAGGTTGCTGACCAGAAGCCAACAAGCACTGGCTGGGCTATGAGAAGCAGCTCTCTAGACTGAGGGAAGCGCAAATGTATCTGAGTATGCTCCGTCCTATACAAGAGATCTGAGGGACGGGGACCTTTCCTGGATTGACCCTGAGGTTACAGAGAGGCCCATGTCCATCACGAGAAAGAGAAAACTGAGGTTAACCTAGGGAGGGTGACATGTTTGGGTACAGGCCCATCTTCATCTCTAGTATACTTATACCCTTTAAACTTGGCTACATTTCCGATTCATTTTCTGGTTGAGAACATGAGCAATGGGTTATGTCACTATCAGAAAGTTACATGTCTAGTTTCTGGCCTAGCAGTCCTTTTATCTCTATTCTTAATACATTCTACTAATATCAAAATCCTCATAGATTCAAATATTTAAATATGTATGAGATGATTGCTTAGTCATCTGTGTCTATAATGTCCCCAATTAACATTTTTTTAGATAAAAATATTACCGTGCATAGTTGAATCTGCAAGGTTGTGCTACCCTGTGCACAGGCCAGCTGTGCATTTACTCCATCAGGCCACAACTCTGTGACTGTGTTCATTATGCTAATATCCTATAGGAGTGGCTTATTTCACTTACCATGACAATCTCCAGTTCCACCCATTTTCCAAACACTGACATAATTTCATCTCCTTCATGGATGAATAATACTTTGCTATGTCTTTTTTTTTTTTTTTTTTGCCAGTCCTGGGGCTTGGATTCAGCGCCTGAGCACTGTCCCTGGCTTCCTTTTGCTCAAGACTAGTACACTACCACTTGAGCCACAGCGCCACTTCTGGCCATTTTCTATATATGTGGTGCTGGGGAATCGGACCCAGGGCTTCATGCATACCAGGCAAGCACTCTTGCCACTGGGCCATATTCCCAGCCCCTTTGCTATGTCTTTATACCACATTTTCTTGTCTACTCCAGGTGCCTAGGCTGCTTTCTCACTCAGCTTTGGGGAGTAATGCTGTACTACAGCTGGGAGTACCCTACTTAATTACCCGCAGTGATTCTTTGCATCTGAATAAGCTCTACTTTGACCTTCCTCAAGGCTTTTCTGTCTCTTCATCTGGCATTTACTTCTATTGCCGTGCATTCGTTTTTTGTTTTGTTTTTAATTTGATGCAATACCACTTCTCATTTCTACTATTTCCTGAGCTACTGGAGTCCTCTTCAGAAAGTTGTGACCTATGCCTGTATCTCGAAATGTTTCCCTGTAGTAATTTTAAAGTTACAAGTCTTAGATTTAAGGTCTTTGATCCATTGTGAATGGAGTTTTGTATAGGATGAGAGCAAAGGGCCAGTTTCAATAACCAGTACCATGCTGTTTTTGTTACTATGGCTCTGTAGTATTATACCACCAGTGGCTCTTTTTGCCTAGGATTGGGTTGGCTGTTCAGTCTTCTATGCTTCAGTAGAAATGTTCTTTTTCTATTTCTGTAAAGAATGTCACTGGATTTTGAGGCGAATTGCACTGAATTTGTAATTTCAGTAACATAGCTATTTTCATAAAGAATATTTCCACTAATATAGCTATTTTCTGTTGATACATAAACATGGGAGGTCTTTTCATCTGGGGTTTCATCCAATTTTGTTTTTATTGTAGAAGTCTTTCACCTCCGTAGTTTATTCCTAGGTGGTTTTTTTTCCCCTCCTATACTCCAAATGAAGTCATTTTCTTTATTTTTCTCAGCTTGTTCATTGTTGGTATATAGAAGTGCTACTGCTTTTTTTGTTTTCTTTTGTTTTTGTTGCCAGTCCTGGGGTGTGAACTCAGGGCCTGAGCACTGTCCCTGGCTTCTTTTTGCTCAAGGCTAGCACTCTACCTCTTGAGCCACAGAGCCACTTCCGGCTTTTTTTGGCCAGTCCTGGGGCTTGGACTCAGGGCCTGAGCACTGTCCCTGGCTTCTTTTTGCTCAAGGCTAGCACTCTGCCACTTGAGCCACAGCGCCACTTCTGGCCATTTTCTGTATATGTGGTGCTGGGGAATTGAACCCAGGGCCTCATGTATATGAGGCAGGCACTCTTGCCACTAGGCCATATCCCCAGCCCCCAGCCGGCTTTTTTCTATATATGTGGTGCTGAGGAATTGAACCCAGGGCTTCATGTATACGAGGTGAGCACTTTACCACTAGGCCATATTCCCAGCCTGTGCTACTGTTTTTTGTATATTAATTTTATACCCCGCTACTTTGCTAAAAAATATTTATCAGATTTAAGAGTGAAATGAACTCCACGTTATGGAAACAAATGTTAAATCGTTGTAATTTTTTTTTTTTTGGACAGTCCTGGGCCTTGAACTCAGGGCTTGAGCACTGTCCCTGGCTTCTTTTTGCTCAAGGTTAGCACTCTGCCACTTGAGCCACAGCGCCACTTCTGGCCATTTTCTATATATGTGGTGCTGAGGAATCAAACCCAGGGCTTCATGTATACTTAGCAAGCACTCTTGCCACTAGGCCATATTCCCAGCCCCATGTTGTAATTATTTTCAACATGCCATGTGAACCCCCCTTTTTTTGTTGTTGTTTCTCTTGTATTCCCTTCCTGTGGTTGTACCCGGCTAGCACTGTATCTCATTTGAGTACCCTGGATATTGAATATATGTGTATTGGAACTAGGGAAGGGAAAGGGAATATCAAAATTGAGACAAAAGGATAAAAAGACAAACAATTCCAAAAGCAATACTTACAAAACCACTTGGTGTAAACCAACTGCACAACTCGGGGGGGGGGAGTGGAAGGAAGAGGGGAGAAGCGGGGGGAAAAATGAGGGAGGAGGTAACAAGTTGGTAAGAAATGTACTCACTGCCTTACATATGAAACTGTAACCCTTCTGTACTTCACTTTGACAATAAAGGGAAAAAGGGGGGGGAGGGTTAATAGAATCATACCATATGGAAACAGATATTTTGACTTATTTGTACCCTTTTTGCTTCTCTATATTGCCTTATTGATCTGGCTAAAAATTCAAACCCTATATTGAGTAAGAATAGACAATTGTCTCACTCCTGACTTTAAATACTTTCAGATTTATCAAAGAGTCCAATGCTAACTATAAGCTGGTCATAAACACCTTTAACTATGTTGAGGTAGGTTCCTTCTATAGCCTTTTTCAGGGATTTTTATCAAGAAATTATGTTGAATTTTGTCAAAATTGTCTGCATCTATTGAAATGATCATGATTTTTGTGCATTTTGTACCTGAAATGCCCATGATTTTGACCATTTTTGTACAATATCATTGCTTTTCATATGTTGAATCAAACTTGCACCCTCTGACTAAAACCTTGATCATGGTGTATTTTTTTTTTTAGGCATGTTGTTGAAAATGGTTTACACATATTTTACTCATTTTTGCATCTATGTTCATCAAGAAAACTGGTCTGTAATTTTCTTTGGTTGTTTCAGTCAGTTTTGGTATCAAGGTAATATGGGCTTTGTCGACTGATTTTAGCAATATTCCTTCCCTTCCTATTGTATGGAATAGTTTGAGGAGCAATAGTTACTTCTTTGAAGTTTTGGTTAGAATTCAACACTGAGTACAACCAGTGCTAAGCTTTTCGTTGTTGGGAAACACTATTCCTGCTTCAATTAAATTATCGATTGCAGTTATGTTCAAGGTTTTATATCCTCTTTCCAGATATGTCTAGAAACATCCTTTTTTTCTAGATTTTCCCATTTATTGGAATGTAAGATTTCAAAATACTAATGGTCTTACGAGTTTAGTGGTATCCATTATAATATACTCTTTTCACCTCTAATTTTATTCATTTGGGCCTTCTCAGTGATGACAAGGAAAAAAATTAGATAGTCCAATAGGGGAAAAACTGCCCTCAAATGGCTCTAGGATGGGTCTTCCAAATTTTCCATTTCAGATGACACTGAGTTTTTCCTTCCCAATAGTCCTGGAGATCTTTCCCCAGATGTACTATTATGATTCTTTGTGTATAAAGATGAATTAAACTTTCTTTGGACAGATTTTGAAGTATGATCCTTGATATTTAAAAACAATTCATATGTCATTGAACTTATAAGAGAATGCCCCATGGCTGAACATATTTCCCAATGCTGTAAGAGGTGAGAGTAAAGGAACTTAAGAAGTCAAACACTAATCTTCTCATGGGAGAGCCAGTCTCTAGATAAGAGCTCACAGGGATGAGGTTCTAGCTCACTCACAAAAGGCTTTCTTATTTTGCCCAGAGCAAAGAAATCAAGACCATAAATCAGCACAAAAGACTGGAGGAGGCCTCTTAGCATGATAGAGTTCTTCACTGCTTCAGGTCGAAAACAGAGTAGTACACAAAAAAAAGGAAGGCAGTTGATTATTTTGTGCTAGCACTGGGTCTTGAACTCAAGGCTTCTCCCCTCTACTTTTTTGATCAAATGGTTGGTGCTCTTCCATTTGAGCCATGCCTGCAACTCTGGGTTTTTTTCTGGTGAACTAGACCTAAGAGTTTATCTGCCTATGGAGCTTCAAAGTTTGAGCCTCCTGAGTATCTTGGATTACATGTATGAGCCAATGAAGCCTGCAGTCCACATGTTTTTGTTTTTTTTTTTGCCAGTCCTGGGGCTTTGATCTCAGGGCCTGAGCATGGTCCCTGGCTTCTTTTTGATCAAGGATAGCACTCTACCACTTGAGCCACAGCACCACTTCTGACTTTTTCTATATATGTGGTGCTGAGGAATTTGAACCCAGGGCTTCATGTATATGGGGCAAGCACTCTACCACTAGGCCATATTCCCAGCCCTATTTTTTTAAAAATTTTTTTGCCAGTCCTGGGGCTTGGACTCAGGGCCTGAGCACTGTCCCTGGCTTCTTTTTGCTCAAGGCTAGCACTCTGCCACTTGAGACACAGCGCCATTTCTGGCCATTTTGTGTATACGTGGTGCTGGGGAATTGAACCCAGGGCCTCATGTATAGGAGGCAAGCACTCTTGCCACTAGGCCATATCCCCAGCCCCTCCTATTTTTTTTTTTAATGTTGCCTTGGGGCAGGCTAGATAGCATTTAAAATAAACCAATTAAGTGGCTAGACAGATGCATTAACACTGTCATCTAAGTTGACCAGCTTGGAAGCCTGAATCTTTTGAGGCAAAGGCATGAAATGAGGCATCCTGCAAGTTGAGTGCTGCTCAGGTCTGAAGTTCTCTTTGCTCTAGTCTCTCCCATCTCTATGCATGGTTAAGACTCTGTTACCTGATCCAACCTGACATCTCACTCTGCTTTCAGAATGGCACTGCTTCTGCTTCATTGCAAATCTTTTAGTCAAGGTATTGAGGGGATCACTTCTGAACTTCCTTGAGCTAACAGACTTTTGGTTGCTAAAAAATGTGTGCATGAGAGGGACTGTTTTATTTTTATTTATTTATTTATTTATTTTTGGCCAGTCCTGGGGCTTGGACTCAGGGCCTGAGCACCTTCCCTGGCTTCTTTTTGCTCAAGGCTAGCACTCTACCACTTGAGCCACAGCGCCACTTCTGGCCATTTTCTTTTCTTTTTTTTTGGCCAGTCCTGGGCCTTGGACTCAGGGCCTGAGCACTGTCCCTGGCTTCTTCCCGCTCAAGGCTAGCACTCTGCCACCTGAGCCACAGCGCCACTTCTGGCCGTTTTCCATATATGTGGTGCTGGGGAATCGAACCGAGAGCCTCATTTGTCGGAGGCAAGCACTCTTGCTACTAGGCCATATTCCCAGCCCTCTGGCCATTTTCTATATATGTGGTGCTGGGGAATTGAACCCAGGGCCACATGTATATGAGGCAAGCACTCTTGCCACTATGCCATATCCCCAGCCCGAGGGATTGTTTTAGATGTGCTTTCCTTTGGGGTAGTAAGTATATGCAGAAGCAAGCATGCTTTCCTATAACAGCTCCTCTTAGAGGAACCTGTGTTTGGAGAATGAATTGGCCTAGTGTGCAAGGGTGGAGAAGGATGCTGACAGTTATTCAGCCTTATTCCGTGGTGAGAGACACACTTGATCCTTGAGCATTCATCCCCTTAATGTAGTGACTGAATAAAGGTTTTCTTAAGGTAAGCAAGTGGACACAGGTCTTCAAGTGCAAGACAGAAAGCAATCCTGCCATTACGCAGGTTAAAGTCACCTACTGGCAATATTTCTGTTAACAAAATAAAGTCAAAGATTTTCGTGCCACATGAAACTAAAACTTGATTACTTAGAAGGCATTCAGTTTGCAAATAGGTTTAAAAAAAGACAAATGTATTAAGGAAAAGTTAGCCAAAATAATTATTTAATAAATCAATTTTTTATGCCTACCTATCAGGAAGCTGGGAAAATATCATTGTGGCTAAGTGAAAGGCAATTTAAAAGCTCAAAATCATCTATGTTGCTAGTTATTAAGGAGGCTGAGATCTGAGGATTACAGCTCAAAGCTTGGGCAGATAAACCCGGGAGATTCTTATCTCTGACTAACCAGCAAAAATCTGGTAGCGGAGTGTAGTTCAAATGGTAGAGCACCAGCACTGAGTAGAAAAAGCTACACAGGAGCATGAGGCCTTCAGTTCAAGCCCCAGTACACATACCAAAAAAGAAAAAGAAAAGGAAGAAAGGAAAAAAGAGAAAGAAATCAATCTGAGTGAAGTCACAACATCCAAGAGTCCTAAAAGTAAAACTATGTCAAACATTTTATTGGTGTTTTGTAGTAAGTTGGTTTAAACAAAACAATGTTGTAAAACAATTTTTTAATGACTATGCATACACGGACAATCAAAAATAGGGAAAAATAATCCACAAATTACAAGTTACTGCTAAAGATCATATGTTTGGATAATTTAAGAGAAATAATCCAATAGATGAATAGTCTCTCATTCAATCAGGTAGGTTAACCAACTGCTCTCTGTATAAAACTAACACATTATAAGTGGTATACATTTTATTTTTGAGAGTCCACATAAAAATGCGTTCCCTCGGCATTCCCTGTGCTGCTACGTTTAGTCATTAGTTGTCTCTTGGTAGAAAAATAACATAGAATTTATATTCGCAAATAAAAGTGCAAGGTAGTAAGTATATAGTGAGGCTCAACAGCACAAGGGAAGAAAAACAATGCAGAGTGAAAAATGCTGGCTCACGCAGCACAGAGCAAGCGCGGCCAGGGTGGTCCTTGGCCTGTGTGCCATGCAGTCCCCACTCCACGGGATTCTTCACTGCTCTGAAACGAGCAAAACCAAATTCTTTTTTTTTTAATTTAAAGAACTATGAAATCTTTATTCCCCCTCCCCCACATAATTTGTGATCAGGTAAGGCAAAGATAAGTGGTCCTATTCCCTTCAACCCCCCCCCCCCCCGCCCCAAATATCAGGGACAGCAGCAACTTAATACTAACATCAGAAACAGCCCTGAATCTTCAGCAACATTCTCTCACGGGAATCAGCAGGAGTGCATCTAAGAAAGCAACATTTTAATGTTGTCGCATTGTTCTAATTTATTGGATTTCTTTGGAAAAAACATTATAAATACATTAGTTAAGACAGTAAATTATTTTCTTGCCCTGAAAAACAACAACATGTTTTGTTTTCTCACATTTTCAAACCTGGTAGTACATGTTTGTAAAAGGAGTTGCGAGAAGAAAATGACAGCCGGGTTGCAGAATGTCCATGTACAAGTGCTTACATTACAAGAAACTGCTGATCTGCCTAGAGTTTGCCTCTACAAATAGAGCTCTTTGCAATAATATTTAAACAAAGAAGTTTAATTTAAATACCTCCCATATTTACTCTACTTGTAGAGCAAAGAGGTACTTATGCTTCAAGTATTACATTGTAAAAGGTCATTTTTTTTTTTTGCCAATTTTGTATGTTAACGTTTTAAGACCAAAATATCTATGTGAAAAATCACACCTAGTGAGCACATTTCTTTAAGATTGCAGAAAAATATTGATTTGCTAAGAAGGAGCACGCTGGAAAAAGTATTGAAGAATAAAGGAGCATTTCTTTCTTTCTGTTGGCGAAAATTATTAGAAAAGCTATCCAGTCTGTCTGTTGTCTTAGCTGGTTTTAATAAGTCTTTTCAAAATGATGGTCAAGAAATCTTTAGAAAAACTGGAGATGGGGGTTGCTCCTTTGTAGCATGAAAGGAATTCCATTAATCATAGAAACTGTTATTAAAGTTTTGCTTTGGTTCTTCAGAAGAAATGCTCATATAACTTCTATATGAGGAGACAAAAAAGAACAGATTAATGGGACATTCATCTAAAATCTTATTAAACAGTACCATGGCTGTATGTTACAATTTTGTTGTGATTCAGCTGCAATACCAACAGGAAAACACTTCAACTTAGCCAGTTATCATTTACTTTTATAAACTGCATACATCTATAACGCCCCTTACCTCCAAGACAAGTACATTCATTTGCTTTATATCCTCAGTACCAGATGCTTAGGGCTCCAAAATTACATTAGAGATTAAATAAACGTTTACTGATTGTCATGACCCAACAAAGAATCTCTATACCACTGAAGGTCACTGGCACTAGACTACATTTCCTAGGCCACGTGTGGATGGGTGGGAACAGTAAGAATGGAATGACAGATAATGTGAAAGCTGATATTAGGTCTGGCAAGTGAAGCAAAAAAAAAAAAAAATCATGAGGAAGTTCCTTGAATCTGAAGCATGACAAAACAGGAAGCTGAACTATGCTTCTTTCTACCAATACAATCAAATTGTTCATGGAGGCATAGTTATTAGAGAGTCAGATCAGGAAGCAACTTTCTGACTTCCTTTCCAGCCTTGAAGGTAGAGTTCACTAGAGGGAAGTTCACAGTCACTGCACCTGACTAGAAAAGACCAGCTTCATTTGGAGGGTGGTTCAAAGTTGGCTTTTTCACCTCATTAAAGGTCTATTGGTTTTACAGGTGCACAGATGGAATCCAAAAGGCAAAACAATTGTTAATAAATCATTGTGTGTTGACTCCATTTCCACACCCTGCATGGGCTGGTCCTCTTTATAATGGTGTAAAGAGATGCTGGTCAATATAAACGGGACAGAGAATTCCACAATTCGAGCTGGAATTACTACCCACCTATTCCTGACACTGGTGGGACTCTGCTGCTAAGCTGCAGTGACCCCAACAAGTTGGAAATATTTGATGTTACTCTTTATTTTGCTGCTGTTCTTTCAGCACAAAGACTTCAGGCCACGTGTGAGGCCCAGGCAGTTTCCACAGCTATAGTCATCCGACAAGGATTGTGCATGATTTTCATTTGGAGTACTTCCCTTGTTGTCTAAATCATAACTTTCCATCACATTACATTTTAAAAAGATAATAATATATAACCCACAGAAGAGAAAAATGGCAGTACATTGCAATGGCCTACAAATTAAGGGGAGGCATCTTGTCTAATCATGAAATACATTCTGACAGTGCTTGATGCTGGGTACTGAGTGCTGCTCTTCAACACCCGCTGGGTGTTACAGACTGGATTTCTGCCCTGGGTAAAGAACAGGAGGGGCCCTAAAAGTTGCCAAATATAGCTCAGAAGTCAACTTCTATGATCCATGTGTCATCTTTTCCACTGCGGCTTACTTGATCTTTTGAGGGACAAAGTAACTGTGCATTTCTTCTTAGGTGTCACGTATTTTGGATGATTCCAGAAGGGAATTCCAGGCAAGCTTACCTGCGGTTTGTTGTGTTTGCACACCATCTACCTGAGGTAGGGTCCCAAGTGTCCCTTCACCATCAAAGGCCAAAATTGGATTCAGAGGAATTTCTGGGCTCTCATTGTTGGTGACATCTAACCTGGATGGTTTGGATCCAATGGGCAGATTTATAATTTCTTCAAAAGTTTCATTCTGAACAGATACTCCATTTTCATTTGGTTGTTTTTCCAAGTTAGGAGTACTGTGAAATTTAAAAGAAAAATAGAAGTCAACATTACAACTGGAAAGCACATTATCAGAAAGATTAAAAAACATATATGATAGTTTCCCAACACTGTAAGAGTCTGACCTTACTAGCAAAATGGTGAACTGTGATACATTTGTATTTTAAACAATCATAAACTGTTTATTTGATTATGAAACCAAACACTTATCACCCTAACATACTGAGGCCAGAGGATAGTAAACCTGGCCTACCTACATGGCAAGACTATCTCAAAAATATCAAAACAAATGATGTACCTCAGTGGTAGAGCACCTGCCTAGCATTTGCAAACCCTTGGGTTTGATCCTAGAGAAGTAGCACTTACCAGGAGCTTTACTTTAAAAGATGAGATTGTCCTAATTAAAAGTGGAAAAGTAAATAATTTGTACAAAGCCACACAGCTACTGAGAGATGGTCAAGGATACAGTAATTTTTTTTGAGAGATGATTTTGTTATGTTGTCTACGCTGGCCTTAAATTCCTGGGTTCAAGTGATTCTTTTGCCTTAGTCTTCCAAATAGCTGTCACTACAGGCACACACAACTATACCTTACTCTAGATGTATGATTTCTTGTTCCTGGTTGTAGTTATTCTCCAAATGTCTTAGCCTTTTAAAACACTGCATAGTTCATACATACATTATTCAAAACCAAATTTATTTTCTGCCTTTGACTCCATTTGTTTGTGTGTGCATGTGTGCGTGTACACGTGCACACATACTAGCACTGGGGCTTGAACTCAGGGACAGGGCACTTTCCCTTAGCTCAAGCCTACTACCTACCACTTGAACTACAGCTCCACTTCTGGCTTTTTGTAGTTAATTGGAGATAAGGGTCCCATGGACTGTCCAGCTCTGGCTGGCTTTGAACTGTGATATTCAGAGCTCGGCCTCCTGAGTAACTAGCATTAAAGGTATAAGCAATATTTTTGCTCTATCTTAATCCTTAGTGATTACATCAGACTTAACTTTTGGAGTATGCCTAACTTGTCATTAAAACTTAAATTTTCTACCAATAGTTTCTCTTGGATTGTTCCTCTTTCCAGCGGCTATCCACTGAACAAGTACTAGACGGATCTGACCGCTTGTTACCACACTGCAGCAATAAACATTTGTTCAATTCTCACAAGTTATCTGTAGTCTTAGTAATACCAACTGGTTGTACTTAAGCAAATCAGTCACATCCTTTTTTTTTTTTTTTGAGTTGTGGGGCTAGAACTTGGGGTCTGGGCACTGTCCCTGAACTCTTTTGCTCAAGGCTAACACTCTACCACTTTGAGCCACAGAATCACTTCAGTTTTCATTTGGTTGGTTGGAGATAAGAGTCTCATGGCCTTTCCTGCCCAGGCTGGCTTTGAACCACAATCATCAGATTTTAGCCTCCTGAGTAGTTAGGATTACAGGTATGAGCCACTGGTACTTGGCTAGATCCGAATTTTCTATTGCTTTTTTCCCCTCTGTTGAAGAAATAGTTTACTGTCCCTATTCAATGAGACATGGAGACCTTTTGGATTATGTTTTAAAGCATTTTTCAAATTTGGATACTTTAAAACTATTAAACCTTTTTGACAAAGGATCTGACAATATAGCCCAGATTGACCTCAGACTACAATCCAAGTGTACACCACCAGACCTACCCTAACTCTTTTTAGGCTGAGAGTGTGACAGTGCTGCCCTGCTATTTCCTGGCATCATCCCAGCCTACATGATGTGCATACATGTGCCTAACACTCACCAGTCCGGATGCCTGGGTGACCACACCCATTCTCTTGTTCCTTCCCAACACTATAGTGCATGGGAAGACAGAGGAAGTCTTGGTTCTCAAAGAGAACTGAATTAGAAGGGACATGAAAAGGTAAAGAATAAGATGGGGTATCCAAAGCCTTCTTCCTTGGTCTTAAATTTCTGTTACCTTGCAGGCCCTGCTGTGTTAGGTGTGAATAGCAGTGGCCTACTCCCCTCCCCAACCCCGCCCCAGACTTGAGTCACTAGATGATTTCATCTTCCCCTCGAGGCTCATCCATCTTGTTAGCAATTAGGAGGAATCATTGTGTCAAATGCCTTGGAGGATCTATCATTAAATATTTTGAGGACACTGTGGCCTCTGAAACTGAAGTCACTGGGTTGGGGGTTTTAGACCTGCATGTCTTCCTAGATGAGAGTGTCAGCCAGTGTATTAGTGTTCTTTGGCTACACAATGGAGGTTGAAGGTAGATGTAAGACTGCTGACAGTATGTTTTACCTGAAGTGAAACAGAAGGGTTGGAACCACAGTGGAAATATGACAGTGTCACATAGCTTATTAGAGCCAGAACATCTATTAGTCATTGAGTTGGGAATATAGTCCAATGTTTAAGCAATTGTCTAGAATGCTCTATCTGTAGCACCCCAAGAAAACAAAAAATGTGCCTAACTTTTATTAACTACATTATGACAAGAAACTGGAAGGGATACATCTCTTCCTATGTGACTAATAGGGACTTAGGAAAGTTCCTTTACCCATAGGTGAAACTAAGAGCAAGGATGAATTCTTATTTGGGAAAAAAAAAAGGCTGGATAAAACTTTATCTATACTAAAGACGTTTTATTTAAGAGAGTCAGTGTAGTGAAGAAAAAGTCCTCTGGGGCTATAAGAAAGCACAGAATGTTTTCTGGATTGCTAGGGTAGGACAGAAACCTCTATCCCCATCAGAGCTTCTAAGCTGGGGGTGCAAGGTCACTCAGAAAGATCTGAGAAACAATCTCCTCTGTTCCCATTTTGATACTTGCTTCCGTCTCCTTCCCTTGTAGCACACGTGTGTGTGTGTGTGTGTGTGTGTGTGTGTGTGTGTGTGTCTCTCTCTCTTTCTCTTTCTCAGTATTCTTTGTTCCCTGTTGGGCAGCAAGTTTCCTGTCCATGAGGAAATCCTCCCCTCAGTCCCATGGGAGCTTCCTTCCACAAATACCCTCTCAAAAGCCAAACATAGCTGGAGAGGAAGATCCTATTCAGGTATGCATTCATACAGTTCATCAGTATACTTATTTCAAATATAATTTTGACAGTTTACATATGAAAATGTACTCATTTCAAAAAATTGTGTTTATTGTGGATTGAAAATGTATTCATAATTATATTGATATATTCAAAAGATAGGCACTGAAGCTACTTTTACATATTAAAAATCTGACAACTCGGGCTGAGGATATGGCCTAGTGGCAAGAGTGCTTGCCTCCCATACATGAGGCCCTGGGTTCAATTCCCCAGCACCACATATACAGAAAACAGCCAGAAGTGGCGCTGTGGCTCAGGTGCCAGAGTGCTAGCCTTGAGCAAAAAGAAGCCAGGGACAGTGCTCAGCCCCTGAGTCCAAGCCCCAGGACTGGCCCCCCCCCCCCAAAAAAAAATCTGACAACTCACCCCCTCTTCTGTTAGTAGGCAAGGGGGATGGGCAAGGAGAGTGGCCTCAGAGCTTGAAGAAGAATTGCACTGCTAAGGCTGAGAGGCAGAGAAACCCTGGGGCCCGTGGCCTCACTCAGGAGGAGGGCGAGGAGTAGGGTTAGATTTTTTTGGTGCAGGGTAAGTCTTAGTTCTAACTGACCCCTGTGGCACGGTGTCAAGCAACTCCTCCTGCTTTGGGGCGCATGGGCTGCCGAGCACATGGTGGGCCACCTCCTAGTGAACAGCTCTCCCAGGTACTCCAGGTACTCCCGAGGGTAGATATCTGGCAAGTTCTACTGGCAAGAGGCCACCAAAAACTCTCTTCAACAAGATCAGGACTGCAGCTTAGGGGCTGTGACGGTCCCATATCTCTGTGAGTCCTGTATTCTTTATGGAATCCTTTTTTTCTTACTAGTCAATCCTTTATTACTCTAATTCCAAATCACAGTTATTCTCTAAATGTTCCAAGGTCAAATCCATGTTTTTTTCTCTTCCTGCCTGGACCTGAGTATTATATTCAGTATAGTAAGAATATTCAGTTTATAAGTGGACAGTGAATGGAAATAAAATCCATAGAACTATGAAGGGGATGGGAGGTAAGAAACACCCAGTAAGAAGTAACCGTGGGTCCTCACTCTGAAAGTGCAGAGGAACTTTAAGGGTAATAAGGAGGTCAGATCTGGCCAGTGCCATCATTAACTGTGGAGGGACTTCAGGTTGACTCCAGTTCACATAAGAGCAGAAGCCAACTCCATCTCCATTAAGCTCTCCCCCACCCTATTCCAGGGAAGCTCCCCTTTATTATGATAAATTATGTAGACTGACCACCTGAGGCCTGGGAGCTTCAAGGGAACCTGTGCCCTCCCACGCGTAGGCGTATCCACCAGCATCATGTGAGTCCCGCCAAATCCATGAGTCAATTCTAACTAGAATGATAGGTTAGTTCAAATAGATACTATGAGACAGACTGTAACTCTATTGGCCACCTGCGGGCGGCCTAGCATGCTCTGTAAGTGTTGTATCCTCATTGGCCACCTGCGTGTGGCAAGTTTGACTGTGATGTTTGCCTTATAACCAGGCTAGAAAGCTACACGTATGCGTGGTTCCAGCTCCCGAGTCTGGGCTGCACAGGTGCGGGCGGCTCCAGCTCCCGAGTCTGGGCCCTGACCCTACACACGTGGTCGACAGTTTCGCCTCCCGAGTCTGGGCTGCGACTAAGGCCAGTCGGTTCACTTTTTGTTCACTTTTTACTTCCCCAATAAATCCATCTTTTTGTCATCTTGTAGCTGGAGACTGTGTGGTGGACTCTTGGGGGAACCAGGAATCCCCTCCCTTGGGGGTGAACCCGTTTCATTGTAGTGAACCCCCACTCTACTTCAATAGGACATTAAAGGACTTCTCTGTGTACAGATTACTAAAACACAGACCTGGATAAAATCAAGGCCAGCTGTAAAATAAGTAAGGGTATCAGCTTTAGGCCTCCCATCGCCAGCTGTGTGTGACTCAACATTACACATTCTCTACAGAAATCTGTTGTATAGGATTGGAATGTTCCTTAAAGTGCAGTCTAAGTCTCTATATGAGCTTAAGAAATTATGTTTTCCTTCAGATAAAAATTTCACTAGCTGGGAATATGGCCTAGTGATAGAGTGGTTGCCCAGCATACATGAAGCCCTGGGTTCGATTCCTCAGCACCACATATATAGAAAAAGCCAGAAGTGGCGCTGTGGCTCAAGTGGTAGAGTACTAGCCTTGAGCAAAAAGAAGCCAGGGACAGTGCCCAGGCCCTGAGTTCAAGCCCCAGGACTGGCAAGAACAAACAAAAAATATAAAAAATTTTATTAATCATATGTAGAGATGTAACAGTAAAATCTTCTTCCTTATATAACTAATTTAATTATACACACACACACACACACACACACAGTCCTGTCCTGTCCCTGATTTTGCTCGAGGCTAGCTAGCACTCTACCATTTGAGCCACAGCACCACTTCTGGCTTTTTCCGTTAATGTTATACTAAGGAATATGAACCCAGGGCTTCAGGAATGCTAGGCAAGCACTCTACCACTAAGCCATAGCCCAAGCAAGGACTAGATTTTAGTGCTTCATTTTGAATTTGCATCTCAGAGCTTACTGCTGTCAGGTAGTATTAACTTCTTTTGGATAAGAACGAATGACAACATGAACTAGACCGACCTGGGAAAACGAACAGTGTGCTGGTGCAGGGAAAAGCCAGGGCTATCACGACACACGTAGGAGTGAGGCTTTACAGAGGGTCAAACACAGACCAAAAGGAGTTGAGGGAACTCCTTTTGGCATGGTTGCCAGCCATGCCAACTGCAAAAGGGATCAGCCAGAGCTGTATGTATTTTGTTCTTTTAATTTCAGGGAAATATCATTCTCAAAAGTAACTTTAGTGTTGTCGGTATGGTAGTTTTATTTGTGATTTATTGTTTTGGCTTTATTGACAAGAACTATAAGCTTAAATTTATTTATTTATTAAATTTTATTGATAAGGTAAATTTATTTTTAATAAAAATTAATGTAAGTGACTCGGGAAGTCTGCTAGAATTTTCTTTTTGTGGCAATGGGGTTAAGAGTTCTTGGAGTTGGCCTGTTGCTTGCTAGGCTGGTGCTCTACCATTTGAGTCCACCTCCAGCTCAGATTTTTTTCTGGTTATTTTGGAGATAGTGTCTTCCAGGTCTCAGCCTTTTCAGTAACTAGGATTGCAGGTGTGACCTTTGTCATTTAACTCCTCAATAAGAAACTCTACTATAATAATGTATCATAAGGACTACTGGCATCTAAATTATTTTTATTGTGAAACAAATCTGATTCGCTTTACCAATATGCACATCTAAAATACAAATGCTATATATCATTAAAGGGTAAAGCTGTAGTTGACACCAGGTGAAATAAAAACAAAACAAAATTACTTCCTGTAATTTTTATAGTCACTAAAAACCTCCTCATCAAGACTCAAGGGAAAAGGTGTTTCCTTCTCTTTTCCAAAAGTCCAGAAATAGTTCTAGCAAAAGTTAATGAACTTAAATGAAAATAAATCAATGTTAATCACGTGAAATTCTGTTGGCAAAGAACTTCTGATGTTTCACTAACATAGAACGATGCAAAAGCCCTTCCAACTCACCCCTCTGGGGTCACTTCTGATTGACATGGAGTGCCTACATGCGGGCTGCCCGCTGAGTCGCCATTTCCTGGAGAGTTCATCAGACACGGAAGTGCAGACACCTCTGTACACAGCAAAGAAGAGAAAGCAAACAGTTATTACCACACCCCTGGGAGCCAGAATCCTCTGTAACTAACTCATCAGGGTGGGACTTTGGGCAAGTCACTGAAAATTCTCTGTGCCTCAGTTTCCTCATAAATAAAGGTACCTGGCTCATAGGCCATGGTGATAATTAGATGTATCGTTGTGAGTAAGGTCTTGTGCTGAGCACATTTATAAGGGAGAGAATAAACGTAAGACTTTCACTTGCATTGACTCCAGACAAAAAGTACACATTGCAATCAATGCTGTGGAAGCAGGTGGCAGTAAGCTGACTGGATCAGCTGAGAACAAACATCTTTACTGAGAGATTCAGAACAAGCCATCATAGAAGATCACAAGTGACACAAATAGTATCTTTACAAACTCTGCTCTGTTCTAGTGATACTTAGAATGATGGGGATTTTTATAAATGGAGGCTTGCAGTGTATTGTGCCGCAAAGCACTACCCTGTTATTTAATCTCCAGTGCTAGAGTATAGTGTAAGCCAACACTATTTACTGATGCCTGGCTCTAAAATCTGGATGGGGTCCGAATTAGAGATCTGTGGCAATTTATGGTTTCAGCTTGATGAGCGAGTGATCAAAATAACTTCGAGTGAATTCACAACCTGGCATGATTATGATAAAAATGCCAGATGTGTAAGTAGTTGAACAACTGGGGCAAAAAAGCAATGGATATTTTTCAAATGCTCAAAATCTGCAAAGTTGACACCATGTAATATCCTAGAGGACTAACTTCTAATGGCCTGGGCCCTTGCCCACTTGCCTAATGATTCTCTTTGTAGAGCAAGTGGCCCCTTTCAGCACTGAAACAGACATGGGATAAAGAGAAAGGAACAGTTAATCCTTTAGGCCTCTTCTTACTGATTTATTTGTTTTATTTTATTTTTGGCTAGCATCCTACCATGCCTCCAATAATACATTTTGTAAGCTGTTTTGGAGATAGGAGTCTAATGAACTTTGCTGTCTGGCTGGCCTTGAATCACCATCCTCCAAATCTCAGCTTCCTGCATAGCTAGGATTATAAGGCATAGACCATCAAGTGCCTGGCTTCTTAGCACTTTTAACCCAAGTCAAATTTAGATGAATGGGGATAAACATCAGTTGTCTCTCCTGACACGTTTACCTACCCTCTCTTTTGGCTTTGCTGCACTGAGTACAATGAAACTCAAAGAACAGATGGGGACTAGCAGGGAGGGAGAAATGAGGACAACATGAGGGAGCCTTGGCCAGGGACACACTGCAGCACTGGTCCCTGCGAGGCTCGAGAGCTGTCACAGAACTCTCCTGACTCATGGGTGGCGGTGGCAGCTCATAGTCTTAGTCTTTTATTTATGAAAACAGCCCGAGAGAGAGCATGCTAACCCCATAAGGTGGAGCATATACAGAGCCACAGGGACTGTTCTCCCAACAAACAAAATTAGGGCATCTAGCAAAGAGCATGAAAATCCCACCATAAAGCAATCAGGATACTCAGAAACTAGAACAGCTTCTGTGGAAACAAAACCAAATACCAATAATATGTAACACTTGAAAAATACCCCAAGAATTTATAAGGAACATTCTTGAACAGGCTTGAACTCAGGGCTTTGCACTTTGCTTATGGCTTATGCTAACCTACGCCTCTAATTTAGAATTTTCTTGGTTATTTTGAGAATGAGAGTCTCACAGACTTTTCTGCCCAGATTTGCATCAAACTGTGATCATCTAGATCTCAGCCTCCAGAGTAGCTAGGATTACAGGAGGAAGCCATGGATGTTTGACTTTTTCAATAAGGAGATGGAGGTACTGCTGGAGCTCTCTTTTAAAGGAGGAGACTGAATGAGGAGCTATTTAGCATCCACCTCTGTTCTCAACCATCAAGGCCCCGCGGGGTCATGAGGGAGGATTAGGAGTGGATGACCTGGCCTGTCACTGATACCAAGCAGCTCTGGAGGGGCTCCAAAAACCCTTGCTGACTCTTACAGAAAGGAGCCTCTGTCCCAAAAAGCTTCAGTAGAAACCAGAGAAGAAAACGTACGAGAGATGTACCTCGCACAAAAGGAGCATTTAATCATTAATGACCTTGCTGGAAGCCTAAAGCTAAGGTCAATTTCATTTTTATTTAAACCACATTTGACTAAAAATCATCAACAAACCACCAATGTGAGTTTATAATGCTGTTCATATGCTGTAAACTGCATATAAACAGTATATACTCTATATATTGTAAACTTCATTTACAGTGGATAAGCAACTTCCAGTGAAATTTGTATTTTTTACCTCAATTCTGAAGTTAGAAGGAATCTTTACATCCTTCCCCCCCCCCCCCCGAGAAATGCCATAAATACAAGCTATCAAAATGTACAAAGTTAGCCAGGCACAGAAGATCCTAGATACTTGGGAGATAGCAATTAGAGGACTGTGGTTCAAGGCTAGCTAGGGTGGAAAAAAAATCATGAGACTCCATCTCTGCTGGATGCATTGGTGCATGCCTGCCATTCCAGCAACATAGGGAAGTACAACAGTCAAGCTGCAGTCCAGGTTAGCCAGCATTAATTCAGGACCTAGCCACAAAAGGCGACTGAGGAGTACACTCAAATTGCAGAATATCTGCCTAGCAAGTATGAGGCTCTGAGTTCAATCCCCAATACTGCGCTCAAGCCAGACATTGGTGGCTCATGCCTATAATCCTAGCTGCTTGGGATGCTGAGATCAAACAATTATGGGCAGAAAGCCAGCCCAGGCAAGAAATCCACAAGATTCTTATTTACAATTAACCACCAAAAAATTGGAAGTATAGCTGTAGCTCAAAGTAGTAGACCATTAGCAAAAAAGCTCAAGGACAGTGCCCAGGCCCTGGGTTCAAGGCCCATGATGGACAAACAATAACAACAAAAAGTCCTCAAGAGGAAATGAGAATTTCATGTAAGGGGAAATGTGGGAGTAGATGACAGATGTCTAGGCTCCAGTGAGTCTGCGAGTGCATTCCTCCCTATTATTCCATGGTTATCTTATTCCAGAGCCCAAACTCAACAATGCTACATTTAAATGACTTGAATTCAAAGACAAATACCTGTTCCTCCAGTGATCACTCCCTTGGCTATGTCACCATTTTGCTGTTCAATGGTTTTCTACCAAAAAGAAGAGAAAGAAAAAGGTTTTACAATATAAAGTTATCAGTGGCAGAGGGCTTATTTAGCATGTAATAATAAGTCCTGGGTTTGATCCCTAGTACCATAAAACAATACACAACAGAACACCTGAAACCAAAGGAAAAGTCTATGACCCATTAAAATTAGTTAGGACACTGGTCATGTCAGTACCTTATCTGTAGCTTCTGTCTTCCTAGTTCTTCTCATAATCTCTTCAAGCCGCTGCAAGGGAAAAAAATGAACGAGTAAAAAGATGAGCTAAAGAAATCCAGGCTGTACATTTCAGCAATAAAGTAAGTGACAGATTATAAAAACATGGATTTCTTGGAGAAAACTGTAATTCACCTTGCTTTGTCTTGATTAGAGTTATTCAATAAGGACAAGACTAGCTTGAGCACTTGCAGGGTAAGTAACTGCTTTGGGAAGCAGAAAGTTTGAGAGTGGCTTCTTGGGAGCAGATTGTTAATACCAAAGTCTATTTTTCTAGTAAGGTTATAACTCAGGCCCAGTACAGTGGCTCATGCCTGAAATCCCAGGCCATTCCAGGGAAAATTTTTGTGAGATCTGTCTTCAAGAACAAGTCTAGCTTTTATTGTCAAGATGAAATACAGAGTGTTACAGTTACAAATGTTAGGTAGTGAGTACATTTCTTGTTCAACTTGTTACCCCCCTCTCATTTTTCTCCCACCTTCCTTCCCCTCCAAACCCCCAGCCCCAGAATTGTACAGTTAATTTACGACATATTTTCTTTGTATTTTTTTTTTTTTGGCCAGTCCTGGGCCTTGAACTCAGGGCCTGAGCACTGTCCCTGGCTTCTTTTTGCTCAAGGCTAGCATTCTGCCACTTGAGCCACAGTGCCACTTCTGGCCATTTTCTGTATATGTGGTGCTGGGGAATCGAGCCCAGGGGCTCATGTATACAAGGCAAGCACTCTTGCCACTAGGCCATATCCCCAGCCCACAACATATTTTCTTGTAAGTATTGCTGTTGCATTGATTTGCTTTTACCCTTTGTCTCATTTACCAAAAAGATCACAAACAAGGCCGTACTAAAGCTACCAGCAAAAAAAAAAAAAAAAAAAAAAAAAAAGGAACAAGTCTAGTATGGTTGCTAAGCAGGAAGGAGAGGTAGAAGGACCATAGTCCAAGATTGGCTAAGCAAAAGTGCCAACCCCTATCTGAAAAATAATATGCTCTGAATGACTTAACTGGTAGAGCTCCCTGCCTAGCAAGTACAAGACCTTGAGTTCAAAACCTGGTACCACCCAAAGAATCAAAATAAGACAAAAACCCCAAACAGAACACTGCTGTTGACAAAGCTCTTGTTCATGCCAGCAAGCTGCTAGTCTAATGATAGGTGCCAGTGGTTCATGCCTATAACCCTAGCTGCTCAGGAGGCTGAGATCTGAGGATCACAGTTCAAGGCTAACTCAGGCAGGAAAGTCCATGAAACACTTTTTAAAAATTTTAGGTTTTATTGTTAAGGTAATGTACTGAGCCATGAGACTCTTATCTCCAATAAACTACCAAAAGAGCTAGGGTGGAAGCTGTGGCTCAAGTGGTAGAGCACTATCCTTGAACACAAAGAAGCTCAGGGATAGTGCCCAGACTCTCAGTTCAAATCCCAAGATAGACAGACACACAGACACAGACAGACAGACAGACAGACACACACACACACAGATGGTAGTCCCTGAGTCTTTCTGCAGAAGACAGCTACCTTTTTTCTCTCCAGGCGCTCCTGTTCTTCTCTCTGGAAATGTTTCTCTCGCTCCTGCCGGACTCTCTCTGCTTCTTCCCGCAGGCGAGCTTCTTCTTCTTTCTGCAACCAAGAAGTCACATCTGGGTCTGTTGCTTAACCATGCCCCACCCCTCTGGAGATACTTGGAAGGGAGGGAAGACCGCCAGCCAAGGACACAAGAAACCAGGGTGCATACAGGGTGCTTCTAACTGCGACATCATCCCTCTGTCCTTCAAGACATTGGGGGTCCTCTGGGAGGAGACCCCCACCTGCAGTGGGTGGTCCGCACCTGTCTCTGGAAGCGCTCTCGCTCCTCCTCCGCCTGCCTTCTCGCCTGCTCCTGCTGCTCCCGCATCTGCTCAGCCTCCAGCCTGCGGGACTCCTCCTCACGGCGACTTCGCTCTTCTGCTACCCTTTGGGCTAGTTCCTCTCTCTTTTGTCTGGGAAGACACAGAGACATGGGAAGGAAAATCTAGGCGTGAGTCTGTGGATAGGCTGTGCAGAGATCTGGAAGAAAAGTCACCCCAGATCCGCTGTCCAGGGCTGAGGAACAAAAGGTGAATTCACCTGCCCTCCTCCGCCTCCTTCTCCAACCTCACTGGTATCCATGCTAAGCAGAAGCAAGGAGTAAACACCAATGTTTATTGGAAAGCATGCTTTTCCAAAGGATATGCGATTAAACTATCTAAGGCTGAGCACTTGTAGGCAGGTACTCTACCACCTGAGTCACACCTATGCTTTCAGCTTTTTGCTGGTTAATCAAGATAAAATCTGCCTGGGCTGGCTCCAAATCAATATCCTGATATCCCAGCCTCCTGAGTAGCTAGGATTATAGACTCATCACCTGAAATGAATTAAGGCTGAGGCTAGGAGACTTCAAGTTATGGCACTTTTTTTGGTTGTGGGGCTTGATTTCAGGGCTTGGGCACTGTCCCCGAGCTTTTCCCCTCAAGGCTAGTGCTCTACCACTTTGAGGCACAGCTCCACTTCCCATTTTCTGGTGGTTAATTGAGATAAGAGTCTCATGAACTTTCCTGCCCTAGCTGGCTTTGAACCGTTTCGGGGTTAGTGGAACACCAGGTCATTCTGAAGCATCTGCCTGTGTCACTACCGCCTCCTCCCTCTCACATGGAAGACTCGGTGTAACACGCCACTGTGGTGCCTCTGACATGACACTGCCAGTACTCTACCTCTCCAGTTCTTCCTTCTCCCTCTTCTCCCTTTCTTCCTTGTCTCTCTGCTCGCGGGCCAGCCGCCTCTTCTCAGCCAGCAGTCTCAAGGCCTCTTCTGGGTCCGTGGTGCCTGCAGAGGTTTTCGGAGCGGCAGTGGCAGTCACAGTGGATGATGGTGCTGGGGCTGCAACTGGGGCTGGGGCCGCAGCTGGAGCAGGGACTGGAGCTGGCACCGGGGTTGGGGCTGGCTCTGGGGCTGGAGCCGGGGTCATGGATGGAGTAGCTGTACAAACAGGCACAAGGGAAAAACCAACTGGACACAAAGAATAAAATGAAATCTATCATTCCCCACACCCTATCATTATCAAAGAAAAGGGGATGTGTATCACTATGTGTTCTCATGGTTTTACTGTATTCTATCTGTAGCCAAGCAACAGATAAAAAAACGACAAGTGAGACATCCAACAAAGCTCACTCTGTGTTAAGCCTGAGTTTATAGTGGCTGAAATCAGTTAACAATGTCTGTCAAATGTGTAAGATTCCGTGGGTTATACCTGAGGAAAATGAAGGTGAGATCTTCCAGGTATCTTTTATGACATTTTAAAAACTGCTGAGCATCCATGGCTCATGCCTGTAATACTAGCTACTCAGGAGGCTGAGATCTGAAGATTTTAATTCAAAGCCAGCGTGGCTGGAAAGTCCACGAGATTCTTATGGCAAATTAACTGCCAAAAACCAGAAGTAGAGCTGTGGCTTAAGTGGTAAAACACCAGCCTTGAGTGATAAAGCTAAGGGATGGTGCCCAGGCTATAAGTTCAAACAGCAGGATTGAAAAAACAACAACAACAACATAATTGCCATGCTTTAATGACTATGGGTTACTAGAGGAGGAAAGCCTTTCCATGACCCTAAACCACAGTCATCCCAACCTAAGAATCTATGTGATACAGTCAATGTTTTGTGTTTTAAGCCACTTGTTACAGGAAAGGTAACTAAGGTAACGAAGAATTTGGTTACATGTGCCAGTCCTGGGGCTTGGACTCAGGGCCTGAGCACTGTCTCTGGCTTCTTTTTGCTCAAGGCTAGCACTCTACCACTTGAGCCACAGCACCACTTCCGGCTTTTTCTGTGTATGTGGCGCTGAGGAATAGAACGCAAAGCTTCAGGCATGCAAGGCAAGCACTCTACCACTAGACCATATTTCCAGCCTGACCACAACCTTTTGTGAACACTGGACTCAACCAACCAAATGACTCAGATCTGTGTCTCTTTCTGACAATAGGTGTTAAGATGGCTATACAGTTCTCTTGTCTGTCTTCCTTCCCCTTTCTTCTCCTTCCACCCCTCCCTCCCTCCTTCTTTCCCTTTCTGTGCTGGTACTACAGCCTTGACTCAGGGCCTCAAGTTCTTACCTATTTCTTTCCCCTAAAGGCTGGTGCTCTATCACTTGAGCCACACCTCTACCTCCAGCTTTTTGTGATTAATTGGAAATAAGAGTCTTAGGGACTTTTCTGCCAAGCTGGCTTCAAACTTCATTCCTCAGATCTCAGCCTCCTGAGTAGCTAGGATTATAAGCACGAGCCACCTGCACCTCACGGATCTCTTGTTTGTTCATTTATTCATTCATTTATTGCCAGTCCTGGGGCTTGAACTCGGGGCCTGAGCACTGCCCCTGGCTTTTTCTTTTCTCAAGGCTAGCATTCTATCACTTGAGCCACAGTGCCACTTTTGGCTTTTTCTATATATGCGGTGCTGAAGAATCAAACCCAGGGCTTTACATATGGGAGCACTTTACCACTAGGCCACATTCCCAGCCCCAGATCTCTCGTTTTATATATGAGAGAATTACTTAAGAAAAAGACCTGAAACAAGCCTCAGTCAAATCTTCAAGTTCTCTAAAGCAAAGCTAACTAAAGCAGTATTTGAGGGAACGAAAAGCAGAGAGCACATTAGGCAGGGCCCTAGTGTACATCGGTCCACTCTTACCAGGGCCAGCTTCTGCTTCGACAGGCATCCCCTCTTCAATGGGGGCCTCCTCTACCTTCACTAAAGGTGTTCTGCCCTTTAGTGAGGGCTCATTGGCAGCTTTCTGTGGCTCCTTCTCTGCGTCTTTCTTCTCAGGTTCTGCTCTGGCTTCTCTCTTGACAGGGCGGATGTTTCCAGGGGATGGGGGCCGGGCCTGAGCAGCAGCAGCTTTCACTGAGCCAGGAGGCAGGGAGGACATGGGTCGGGGTGTACCAGGCAAGTGAGGCAAGGACTTGGATGGCAGCCTGGGCAGCAAAGGAACAACAGGGAGACTGGGTATGCGAGCATGGATTTCTTGGAACCTCAGTAACCGGTTTCTAGAAAAGCAGTGCAGACAATGAGCTAGGAACACTTTTATTTGGTAAAGGGATCCTCCGTAGGAACGCATTCCGATGTTCTCCAAGTCCAACTATGGAAAGAAGAGTGGGCTTTGATGACAAGTTATGCTGTGGCCCAGTGAGCACGTGTATCTCACTTACCAGAGGCGCGAGGGCGCTGATGACCTCGCTTTGGGATTAGACGGAGACTGAGTCCTTCGGATGCTGGAGGTCAGGTGGAAGGGCAAGTTCTCTCTCTCTCTTTTGTGGCCCTAAGTTTAGAGAAACTCAGCTGTTAGATTTCTTTGTGTCTGACACACTGCATTACAGTGAAGCCATAAACCAGGTAACAGATTTTTACATGCCTGCTGTTTCAGACAACAATGCTCTCTCTTTACTCCTTGTAATAACAGAGAAACCGCTCTCTGCTCATGTAACTTCTTCTTGCTTTCAAAGCAAAGTCAGGTTGGAGATGAAGAATTTATTTATTTATTTATTTTTTGCCAGTCCTGGTGGGCCTTGGACTCAGGGCCTGAGCACTGTCCCTGGCTTCTTTTTGCTCAAGGCTAGCACTCTGCCACTTGAGTCACAGCGCCACTTCTGGCCATTTTCTGTATATGTGGCACTGGGGAATCGAACCCAGGGCTTCAAGTATACAAGGCAAGCGCTCTTGCCACTAGGCCATATCCCCAGACCTGGAGATGAAGAATTTTATTTAGGTTTCTTCACAGTTCTTTACCAGATGTGAAACTGAAATGTGAGTATACACTAAAGCATCACCTCTCTCCTGATGGCCAACCAGGAATTGGGCCAGAGATCTGGTTCCGAAATGTAAATACATAGAGAGAAACAAGGAGACCTATTGGATTGATGCATCCTTTATAACCACAGAACAATGACTGTATCCTTCAACCATACCAGATTCACAGTTCAGGACAAAGGTACAAAGAGACTCCTGGAGACAAACAAATTACCTCATAATAGCTCGGCTACCTAGCCAGTAATAACAAGCAGAAATTATATCCTCACTTGTAAGGCTTCAGTTTATAGTATGTTCTGATGTCCTTCCAAGAGTTGGTTTCTTAGCAAACAATTAGTGTTTTCAAAACACCATTTCCAACATATCTTAGGATCTAGGCTTTGCAAAAATTAGCTAGTTAGCAAGACAGAAATCCCTTATCTTGATTTCCTGTGAAGGACACTAATGACACTGCAGTCTATCACATGGCTGGGGGAAAGGGTCAGGGCAGCAGTCTGGGCCCATTTCCCTTGCAAAGGCCATTTGGTTTCTTACTTGCAAAAATGAAAGTATTTTGGCATTGCACTTATGTGTCTGGCATTCCCAACACGCCAGTCACTCAAGACAAGAAAAGAACAGTTTTCATTTTCAAGTTCCTATTTGTAGATAAAGCAAAACCTCTCCAGTGGAGAGGAAGTGGGGGGACAGGACCACTCAGCCAGCTAAACAGCCAGATTTGTGATGGGTGTGTGGCAGGAGAGATAGGTAAAGTTGTATTATTTTAACTAAATATACAAAGGCCAGAATCCAGTTGAAACCAAGAAGCAAATCACAAAGCAGCTAAACTTCCTTCCATTTAAACCCCAAATTACAATGTCTGGGAGATCTAAAAGGGGCTAGGCTATCTAAAACTGACCTCTCCTTTGAAAGTAAAAATCTGGCAACCCTCTGCAAAGGGTAGAAGGCAGTAAGAAGAGAAGCTTATTTGAGAAAAGGAAGCCCTAAAGCTTATCTATTGTCCCTATGTTTTGGGTAGGCCCAGAGATCTCCCTATTTTGGAATACTAAGCAACATCCATCTTGGCTACCCAGAACCATTGCCTAAAGGTTATGGGTTGCTAGACATCACCTCATGTATTCATCTAGCTCAGAAAGAATAAAGGCAGCAGATATCCACTTCCATTTGGAGTCTTTAACTCCCATTTTCTCTAATCTGGCTCTTGAGCTATCTAGCCATCTCTCTCTATTAGACTCCTTGTTTTGCCACTTTTGTGTATGAGTCTTTATTCAATTCTTTGTTGGAGATGCCAAGAATCTAGGATCTCCATGACCACCACCCATGGGTAACAGCTGTGTGTGGGGGTGTCATGGCCACCCTGTGTAATACCCACAGCACACCTCGAGCTAGAGGCTGCTCTGCATTGAAACAAACAAAACAGAGCCCGTTGGCTGCTTCCCGCTACTCACCACAATGCCGTGGATGGTCCTCCTGCGTGCAGACCCCTCAGGTGGAGTTACGAAGAGTTTTGGTCGCTCCGCTGGGTTTCTAGAGTGTGCAGCTTTGTAGGGCATGATGATGGGGCTGGAAGATGCTGAACGAGGACAAATGGGGATAACTAGGATGCAGGTGATTGGTTTTACACACAAAGTGCCAGAGGAGTAGATGAAGAAAGCCAGAAGCAGGTTCAGGAGAAGGAGCAAGGCAGAAATAGAGAGAAAAGTAGGGAGAAGATGTTATTATCAAAAGGTGCCCAGAACCATCAAAATCAACTCTCCTCACATCCTGTGAATTTAGGATGTGTCAAAAAATGGGATGCACTGCTTTCTGTCCGTTACAGAAGTAATCCAAAACTGATAGGAGCCAGTGGGCTGCTGACTCCTGAAAACTGATGGTTCTAGTAAAACACCAGAGCAGAGATAATTTTTATATGAGGAAAAGAATAAAAATTTTCTTGGCTTTAAGATGGACTAAAAAGTAGAAAGACAGGGAACATACAAGCAATGTAGCACAACTCTTCAAAGAGCCAAGTTGAACAGCCAGTAAGGCAGAAAGAAAGCAACTGAAGTTTAAAAATGGTGAAAGATCAAGTCTTACTAGGTGTTAAGACTTGTTATAAGGATAAGCAATAGTTTCCAGAAGAGAATTCTATAAATGTTTTATCTATTTAAGGGCACAGCCAATGTATCAGTTTTCCAAGAGCTAAGGCATTTGATAGCAAGAAGCAGCAGTAGAATGTATAGGGAGATGGGATGTCATTTTATAAAATGGTGAAAAGAACAGAAACAATGTTAGAATTGCTAAAAACAAAACAAAAAAAAACCTAATCAGGTTGAATAATAGCTTTTACAGTTTTATTCAAGATGGAATGTTCTTTTTTTGAAAAGCTACATAGTTTCTGACCATTAATCATTTTAATCATTTTAAGCAACAATGGATACAGGACTACTCATGTAATACTTCTAAAAGTGAAGGTGTTAAGGCTCCAATGTCCATTTTCAGATCTCATATAGAAATCTTATTTTCCAGTAAAATAAGAGATGATTAAACATGACTTCTGGGCTGGGAATATGGCCTAGTGGCAAGAGTGCTTGCCTCATATACATGAAGCCCTGGGTTCGATTCCCGAGCACCACATATATAGAAAACGGCCAGAAGTGGCGCTGTGGCTCAAGTGGCAGAGTGCTAGCCTTGAGCAAAAAGAAGCCAGGGACAGTGCTCAGGCCCTGAGTCTAAGGCCCAGGACTGGCAAAACAAAAACAAAACAAAACAACAACAACAACAAAAAACATGACTTCTGAGGATAATACTATATATTCAGACCAGATTACAAAATAACTTTGCCACATTCTACCTATTATAGCAACCCTTTAAAGAGACTCTATGTCAGGTGAGTGTAAATTAAAAACTCAGCCATGCACTGGTGGCTCACACTTGAATCATAGCTACTCAGAATACTGAGAATTTGGAAGACTGTGGTTCCAAGTTAGGCACAAAAGCTTGTAAGATTACATCTCCAAAATAACTATCAAACCAAAAAAATGAAGCAAAAATGGGGCTAGAGATTTGGCTCAAGGGCAGAGAGCCAGTTGAACAAGCAAACTGAACAAACATCAAGCCCTGAGTTTAAATCCTAGAACTGGCAAGACATTTTAAAAATATATTAAAACCCTCAAAATTCCTAAGACAAGTTTTGGGTAATTGTAACTTGAGAATTAGACATTTACAAAACACTTGAATATACTGGTTTAACCAACAGTGAATTGGTCAGGATGTTGTTTTAATTTTTGCTGTGCCAGGGACAGAACTTGGAGCCTCTTTTATACTAGGCAAGTACCCTACCACTGAGTTACATCCAGCTCTAGACTGCATCTTTATTAATGTCTCTCATCTCTCTGGTTAGCCCTGAATAGTTAAGGCAGTAAAGAGATATTTCCTCATCATACATTTGAGAACAGAATTCTATTTTAGGATAAACTAAAAGTAAAATTTCCTCATTCCTGCTTAAAAAAAAAATGTGTGCTTTGTGAACTGACATAAAGCTTTCCTTCTAACCTTAATAGGAAGAGTGACTTGTACTGTCTAAGGAAGAACCTTTTGTCATTAAGCTTGTGATCACAGGAGAAATTATAACAACCTTTAAGTACCAAAACAAGACACTTTGATTTCCCAGGCAATGGAAGAGCACATCTGTGCAAAACTCTTCCAAGTCGATCAAACGCATTCTAGAAATGACATCCTGCCTAAGATGCTTCTGCAGACTCATGAGCAGGAAGGGAGACCTACAGTGCCCTGGGCTCAGCCAGAAGCCATTAACCATGTTAAAGGATCAAGAAAGCCTAGAAAATAGCTCTGCCTGAGAGCTGACAATGGGGGGGGGGGGGGAAAGCCTGGAAATGATCATTTTTTTTCTTTTCTCCTTTTTATTTCTTTCCTCCTTGGTAACAATTTCTCTCTCTCTTCCATTTGCCATTCTCCCTTATTATCCTTTGGGCTTTTTGACATAGAATCTTGCTACATAGCCCCAGATGGCTTTGACTTCATGATCCTCTTGCCTCAGCCTTCTATGTTCTGAGATTATAGGTCTGCACTATAGTGCCCAGTAGAAAAAAAACAATTTTATGATGTATTTATGGAACATTTGCTGAGACCATCAGAGATGTAATGTCATTTCATGATGCTTTCTGATTTATTCTTCACTGTAATGTTAAGGAGACATAAAAACAAGTTCAAGATATCATAAACTACCTACTGTACTCTATACAAAAAAACACTTAAATTTAATTGCTTAAGAAATACTTGCTGGATAAAATAAACACTATGACTTCCATAGATTTCACTATTGTCCTAAGCAGCAGCTATGGTAAAACCAGTGGTTTCAAATCAATCATTTGCATAATCTTGTCCTTCTGAAGAAACAAGTGAGAGCAATATACTTATTATTTTTTTTACCCAAAGTATCCTTTAAACCTAATTTAATTATACATAAACATTAGCTCATACAAATGTCTTTGAGAAAGTTGACTATTTTTTGTAGTCAGTATGTGTGTATATATATATGTGTATATATATATATATATACACATATATATATATATTTTTTTTTTGACCAGTCCTGGGCCTTGGACTCAGGGCCTGAGCACTGTCCCTGGCTTCTTCCCGCTCAAGGCTAGCACTCTGCCACCTGAGCCACAGCGCCCCTTCTGGCCGTTTTCCATATATGTGGTGCTGGGGAATCGAACCAAGAGCTTCATGTGTAGGAGGCAAGTGCTCTTGCCACTAGGCCATATTCCCAGCCCGTCAGTGTATATTAATTTAGCTCATCCAAGAATGAGCTCAAGTTCAAGTGGTTAGAGCATAGCAGCATACAGAACAGAAAAACAGCCTAACAGATCATGAGTATTTACTAAGAGACTACCATTACTATTCTAAGTATTTTACATGTAGTAATTTACTTGCTCTCTAGCTCTAAGAATCATATGTACTAGAAAAAGTGAGCATGGAAAAGTGACCCCAGCAATGGGTGTGAATGAGAGGTGTGGGGTTGTGATTTCTAATTCTCAAGGACCCTCCTGTTTGCTCATGGGATCTGCAACTACTGAAGAATATAGGCCTTAGGGCAGTGGCCTTAATCTGCTACTGTGATCATAGCTAGGGACATAAGCCTTCATTTTGCCCATGGTAATTGGAAATCAGATGAAGTCAAGAGACAAAAAGAAAATGGAAAGAAAAGAACAAAGAGAGCGCACGCACACACACACACACACCAAAAAAGAAAAAAAAAAAACCCAAAGTGACAGAAAAAGTGTCCTTGAAAAGACAACTGGGAGATACATTTTACATGTAGCATCCTAAATTGAAATTTTGGAAAAGCACAAGTTTTGTTTTATTAAATAGAAGTGATGATAATGCAACAGGTAACAATGAACTTGGGAATGGATTAACACACAGGCAACTCAATCAAGTAAAGGCTCTGTCCTGTGTAGCACTGAAATAAATCACAGAAATGTACCAATTTGTGAAAAGGAGAATGGAAATGTTGCAAAGTAAAACAAGAACTAAATTGCAGGTAAGAAGCACCTTGACTAAGCACAACCACCAAGAAGGCAGGGGGGAGAGAGACGAGTAAAATGGGTGGGAAATGAGGACATGGCGTTGGGAAACTAGAGAAGAGTGAAAGAATTGACAAAGTTAGTGATGACAGAAACAGTAAAGAAAGATACTTTTCTAGCTCTGAGGTCATATTTCAGCACAATACAACATCCAATGTGGAGTTTCAGACGCATGGCAGCTGACAATTGTGGAAAGCCTACGAAATGGTGGAAGGGGCAGCCCTCAAGGTTCTTCTTTAATGATGATGAAAACCTTTGTGACTTGCATCTAAGTATGAAATCCATAGGCGTAAATAATAAATTCTTTTGAAATGTGATGCTTTTTCTTCCAGAAAAAACATCTCAGCTGAGGCATTAGTGCCAGGGGCGCGGGGTGGGGAAAACGGGACACGACCATGACTCCCAGTTCACTGACTAAGAGGCTCTGCTGAGTCACTTATTGCCCTTACATTTGATTTCCAGAAGGTGGTGTGAATGCCCATATTTATAGTCCTCACTGACTCAGAGGCTTGGAAGAAGTACGGTGGATACTGACTGGCTCACTAGACAAAAGAGATGAAAGACACTTCAAACTACCAAGAATAGTCTTTAAGCAGACTAGTCAACGTGAAGAGACTTGCAAAGGTAAAGCATTTTTAAAGGGAACCTTTTAAAAGAGGCTATGCAACTGACTGTGCCCAAAGAGATCTAGGAAAATACAAGTCACTTCACCAGGAGAGGTATGTTATAAAAAAAACTGTGTCAATCCACCGTACCAATCAGCTATAAATGCTACAACTTTTCATTAAACTAATACACTCATGCAAGCATGTTTGGCATTATAAAAAGAGGTTTTAATAATAATACAATAGGCAGGAGTAGGTAGGGCCTCTCTATTTTTCTAAATAAAATTTTTTGGGGTGGTAGAGTTTTGTGCATGCTAGGAAAACTTTTTATTACTTAAGTATTATTATTACTCTGACTGAGTCCTTCTGTTTTCAGTTTTTTTGTGTTTTTGTTTTTTGATAGAATCTTGTGCTTTTGCCTAGATCAGCCTTAGACCAAGATCCTTTGATTTCTGGCTCCCAAATAGTTGGGATTCCAGGGTATGTAGTGTGCTACCACATCCAACCTTCATATTTTCAATGATTATAGCAAATAAGTAATTAGCTTTTATTTTAATTAGTTTTTCCACAACTCCTAGATTATACATGACAGGCTGGGGCTGTTAACCCAGCCATGTTAAGGAATTCTATGCTTGTGTTGATCTTATTCTCTAGCTCATAGATATTTATTTATTTATTTTTAAAATTTTTTTTTTTGGCCAGTCCTGGGCCTTGGGCTCAGGGCCTGAGCACTGTCCCTGGCTTCTTTTTGCTCAAGGCTAGCACTCTGCCATTTGAGCCACAGCGCCACTTCTGGCCATTTTCTGTATATGTGGTGCTGGGGAATCGAACCCAGGGCCTCATGTATATGAGGCAGGCACTCTTGCCACTAGGCCATATCCCCAGCCCTCATAGATATTTATTAAATATTAAATTATATCTACCTTTGATTATCTGAGATACAGAAGTAGGAAGAAAAGTAGGTAAAGGAATACTTTTTTTTTGGGGGGGGGGCAAGTTCATGAACAGACAGTGGCACCTGAAGCCATCTGATCACAGGGAGGGGCTTCATCTATCTGCCTGGCGTCTGGTATCCAGATAAGATGCACAGCGGATGTAAAGAGGAAACCATGCCAGGGACATGAAACCCACACCAACAGACATTTCAACCAAGCAGACGGAAGCACACATCAGGAAAGGCTGATGAACAGGCAGCACAGATGGGCTTCAGAAGGCGCATTTTCCCTCACCAGGAAAGTAGCACCTGGATGGCTTTACCTGCATCTCCAGACAAGGCAGCTGTGCTTTTACTTCTGGCCAGGTATGAATGTGTAGGCGTCAGGAGTCTGTTAACAACGCTGCTCTCCCAGGGGCTGAGCTGCAGGCGGCGAGCTAAATGTCACCACATAAGCAATACGTTAGGAGTATTTTTGCCAGGGTCCAGAGAGCGCAGAACATCATAGCTGCTGCCTCCATATGCTGGACCTTCGAGAGAGATCAGGCTTTCCAAGGAGAGCAGCAGGCCGTGAGTCAGGGGAGAGGATCCCAATCCAAGGGAAGCAGCTACCCCCCAGACACTGCCCTTCCTCAAGAT
The DNA here is from genome assembly GCF_023159225.1 of Perognathus longimembris pacificus. Classification (NCBI taxonomy): domain Eukaryota; kingdom Metazoa; phylum Chordata; class Mammalia; order Rodentia; family Heteromyidae; genus Perognathus; species Perognathus longimembris. The sequence goes on from NC_063169.1 coordinate 53,629,407, forward strand.
GTTGAGTTTTTAGTCATGGATTTTGCCATTCACTCTTCTTTCACAGCCAACAGATCTCAAAGCAGAACTACCATTTCATCTACAGACTTGTCACATATGGAAAACTTGAAGGTGTACCAACTGGATGGGTGCTGGGATAGGTAATGGATTCAGGGCATAAATGGCAGCCAAAGGGCTTTCGAAGTACCTTGAATAATAAATCTCAGTAGACATGCTCGCAGGTAATGGAAGGCCACATTTACAGAAGAGATAGGAAAGCTCCCTATTAAACTATGTTAGATCTTGATTGCTATTTGGGCAACTTGTTTGCTATAATAAAATAAAAGAAGATTCATGCAAAGTTGTTGATGGGATTTCTTTTGACCTTTCCATTCAGTAAGGCAGGCTCTTTCAGGTAGGTTCCTATTTGGCAACAAAATAAAAAATTTTGGCTAAAGTTCAATGCTGAAGTGAAGGTAAGAAAAAAAAAGAAATAGAAAAATACAATATAAAAAATCATGAAGATTGCTAGTAGGTACATAAAGAATCTAGAAAACATTTAAAATAAGGCAATTAATTATAAATGGCTCAACTGTACTGGGTCTTGACAGGGCCATAGTTAGGAAACATATGCCAATTATAAATTAATTACTTTGCATACATTTATAGTTTTCAAAGTTAGGGCATGCAAACCTAGAAGATATTTTTAAAAATGCTGGCAAAGAAGTTTACAGACTATTCCTAATATCACTACAGTAAAACAATCACATATCTCTTTATTTGAATTACTCCTAAATCACTTAAGAACGACTTTAAGACAGTTAAAAGCCACTTGTCTGCTCTTAAACCCTCAGACACAAATCTTGTTACCCCCAGAGCAAGTGTTCTTGTACCTACATCATAGTTATCATTCTTTAAAGTAATGACACTTAAATTCTAGGAAGTTAGTTTTAGTTAACAGTAATAAATTGCTGGATGTTGTTACATACAGAAAATATTTGCTTCTACTTGGAAGGATTATTTGACTTTATTTTACAAGTGGCTATCTTACTCAAAGCTTTGATGGATTTGAGTTAACAGATTATTCATTAGATTTTTTTTTGTTTATTATGAAAATGTCTTTTTGGTTCAACTAAGTATTAAAGATGTAATTAAGCATTAAGACGTAATTAAAAAATTAAGATGTAATTAAAAAGATCTGTTGTAAAAAAAAAACTGCAATAAGTAAAGTCAGTAGAAAGTACCATGGTAGGTACAATTATATACTACTAGGGCAGTATGAGTGTAAGCAAAAACAGAATATAACAACAACCTAAATTCACAGAATAAAATCAGTTGGCAAATGTGGTTAGGAGTAACTGGAAATCTTCAACACAACTGCATGCTCTCTAGGTGAGAAAGGAAAGAAAGACAGCTGCTTCCTTTTCTGTAGGATGACTGTGGCTTAGAACCACAGAGATGGCAGAGCATCAAAAAGATTAGTCTTTTCACTTTTCTCCAGTAAGAATTTCAATTACTTCATTTCTGAGTCCTTAAGCACCAACCACAGATTTGTTTCAAATAAAGATCATTACAAACTCATTTCAACATGAACATAAAAGCAAATCCTAAGTCTGTGAATGAATGCTATTGCTAAGAGAAACATGTCTCCACTTTATGACACTTATTACAAAGGCCCTGTCTTTCACAAGAAAACTTTTTTAGTGCAGGTTAGTAAAGGAGAGTTAACTCAAAAAACTTTTTAACCTACAGGGTCTGGACTTGAAGAGTTAATAAAGCTTAAATAGGAGACATTAACTACAGTGGGACTGTGTGGAAGTGGTTCCATTTAATCACTTAAAAATGAGATGGTTACAACTTCTATGAAAGACAGCTCAGCCAGGTCAGAAGAGACACATCAAAGGCCTCAGGCCATGCAGGTAAACATAAATAAGTGATCCTGGCTAAAGAAACAAATATCTTCACTACCACATTCCTACAGAACAATGAAATAGCTATTCAGTTTCATGTAATGAGTGCCAAGCAGAACTGAGGCAAATGTTGCCAGATCTTAATTTGTTTCATTAGAAGAAGGAAACCAAAGTAGTATATGAAATCTTCCAAAGTTTTTAAGTTGGCAACTATAAAGGCCTATTCAGGTTAAATAGAGAATTTACTCTGTCTTCTGATATCAGAGATTTTTACAGGAAACTATTAAGCAAAGAGACGATAACTTCATTTTAAAATGAAGACTCTGTCCTGTGTTGGGAAAAAGCTGGTTAAGTAGGTAGCTTAAAGGTAATGAAATACAGAAAAGTCCACATGACTCTTATCTCCAATTAGTCACTCAAAAACTGTTAAGTGGCTCTGTGACTCAAGTGTAGAGCACTAGCCTTGGGATAGCACATAGGACCTGAGTTCAAGCCCCACAACTGACAAAAAAAAAAAAAAAGAGAAGATAATAGTATAGCTGGGTATGGTGGCACATGCCTACAAATTCCAGCATTTGGGAAGCCGAGGAAGGAAGATCTTGAGTTTGAGACATAAAATTAAAAAAAATATATGCACACTTTTAATATAAAAATTTCCAAAGGCAACAATCTTAGTTACGGTAATTAAAAAATACCTAATAATCAAGAGCTTTCCTTTGATCAGGTAATTTGATCAGTTAATGTAACACTATATTCAAGTGTAATCATCAAAAGAATTAAACACCAGAAGGGCATAGGCACAGACCTATAACTGGCTTCCATTAGCTCTGAAAGGCTCAGGCAAGAAGATGAGAGGGAGGTGGCCATTTTCCAAGTGCTGCTGCAGTATTTTAGTGCATTTGATAACTGCAGAGCTGTTCAGATGCACCCCTACTGCCCTTCAGCCTTGATAGCTTCCCAGCCTCAATTTCCTACCAGCTAAAATGTAAGACCACTGCCCTGAGACCGAAAAAACTCCAACCATCTAGTAATGATGCATATACCCTCTTCTCTACAAAGGCTTCGCAGGAACACTCATATATCTTTTGAAAAAGGGCACAGAAACAGAGCTTCTTGATTGTGTGTACTCTTTCTTGTGCTATTAGTATGGCCCAATATTCAATGTTCCAGGTGTAACTCATTATAACAGGGAAGTTTCCTGGCCCAGTTATGGATTGTTTACTGGATGTCCACTAACTTGCTAAGCTACCTCTACTCCTGACCTCTCCAATGGTCCCTGCATTCTTCCACTGAGTCAGACTAAGCAAGGCCACTGTGTAGGTAAGAACTTCAGGTGCAGCACAGGAGCTAACTTTTGGTTTCACTTCTGAATACTCAGAGGGTCCCTGTTAATGGAGCTGGAATAAATTATCCATCTAATAGATCTTTCTTAGTTGTAAGATCATATGACCTCAAAATACCCACTTAGATGTTATCATGCAGGGTCCTCAACATATACACAGGCAGTTAAGAATGGTCATTCCAGGGAAGCAGGATAGGACATTGTCAATTTATTACCTGTCTCCCTACTCTCATCCTAATTTCATCTATGGAACTGCAAGAGGTGGTAAACAAGGCTTAGTTTTAACTTAAAAGTTTACAAGAATCTGGCTGGGTGCTGGCTCATGCCTGTAATCTTAGTTACTCAGAAGGCTGAGATCTGAGGATCATGGTTCAAAGCTAGCTGGGTAGAAAAGTCCATGAGACACTTTATCTCCAATTAACCAACAAAAAGGTGGAAGTGGAGGTGTGGCTCAAATGGTAAGTGCCAGAAAAGCTAAACGCAAGAGTATGAGGTCCCAAGTTCAAGTCACAGTAAAACATACACACCAAAAAAAGATCTGCAAAATCCTAATTGTGGTTTGCTTCAGATCACAAAAGTATGCAATTAAAATACTGTGACCAAGTCAATAGAAAATGTAAATATAGCATGTATTATTTTATATCAAGGAGGTTTGAAAATAAGAGATATTTATGAAACCATTTTTTTTTTTTTTTTGCCAGTCATGGGGCCTGAACTCAGGGCCTAGGTGCTGCCCCTGAGCTCTTCTGCTCAGGGATAGCACTCTTCTACTTTGAGTCACAGCTCCACTTCCAGTTTTCTAGTACTTAAGAGATAAGAGTTTCATGGCCTTTCCTTCCCGGGCTGGTTTTGAGCTGAGATCCTCAAATCTCAGCCTCCTAAATAGCTAGGATTACAGGCATGAGCCACTAGTACCTTGCCTGAAACAAAATTAAGAATACTTTTTTTGGCCAGTCTTGGGGCTTGAATTTTGGGCTTGGGTGCTCTCCCTGCCCTTTTTCACTCACAGCCCCACTTCCGGTTTTCTGGTGGTTAACTGGAGATAGGAGTCTCACAAACTTTCCTGCCCAGGCTGGCTTTGAACTGTGATTCTCAAATCTCAGCTTCCTGAGGAGCTAGAATGGCATGCGTGAGCCACAAGCACCCAGTTCTATGAATGCTTTAACACAAAAAGGTTTGTAAGTTGACTTGCTATCTCATATCAGTGATTAGTGCAAGTTAGGTTTAAAAAGGAGTAGTTTGGTTAAAAAGCAAGAGTAGGAAATTGTTCAAACATTTACTGTTTTATGAGAAATTATCAAGTAACATCAACACTCATATAATTACATACAGTACATACATACATTACAATGACACCATAACTTTTACACAATACAAAATTTATAAAGACATACACACAGAACATGCACACATATACTCCTTATAAAGATAATAAACACTGAAACTGTCTACTTTTAAGATACAGTCTTTAAAATAAGCACAATCTGTTATTTTGAAAGAGTATGTGCTTTTTCATTACACAATAATTCTTTGGTTTTTCTTACACTCATCTTAGTAATGTAAAACAAGTAGCTTATCTTATAAGCTTGATTGCTTTTTCTATGGTCTACGTAAAATAAAACTTTTACTTTATAAATACCTCAACATTCATGTACTGTAAATCCATAGGATGTATAAAACTTAAAATTGGGAAAGAGGTTAACTGTGGGACTGTGATTATGAAACTTTTCAGGAGGCTAAAATGTTAATGGTATTCTCGAAGGTTGGTTGAATCCTTCAGGAGTGAACGAATGGATACTGAAAACCCAGTCACACACAGGAGAAGATGCAGTAAGAACTGTTTGGTTAAATGAGAAATAAATTGGCAAAATGAAATCTACCATCATGAATCATTGAAAGTTTTCTTCAGAAAATCAGAGCCTGGAATTTCGAAGGTACAGATGAAAAGCCAGAAGCAATAGATTGGAGGAGGCAATGTTCATTTTGTGGATAGTGGGTGGTTTCGGGAGCTGTACACTGTTACTAAAGAGTCCACAGAAGCACCGCTCTCATCACTGCTAAATACAACATTCAGCCACGTCTAACATGGGGAACAGTCTTGTCACAAGGCAATGCTGCTCAGACGTTTATTGCTTTTTTACTCGCAAGTTTTTTCTTCCTATTTAAGAAACGTAGGGAAAGCAACTTCAGATGCTTATTTTCATCTGTAAACATCCAGAAAAGTTTTTTTTAAAAAAGCATTAAAAATAACAGAACACTTTGTTTGGGTTTCCTTTTTCACTGTACCTCTATCTGGAGAATTTAGCAAAGTCGCAGAGGAAGATGAGAGCCGCTTGCTAATGACCGGATCGACATGTTTCGAAAGATTCATGGTGGAAACTGACCGCCTGTCTGGATCTACAATAAATGGAGATAATGCTAATTGACAGCTAGCATGCAGGATTGCCATTTCCTAGGTCGATAATGGAGGGAGACTAGGATTAAATGCTTTCAGTTCTATGTCTAGATCTTTCATAACAGCACAGTTTTCTACGTGGACATAGTAAAGGTAACTTAAAGGTGAGAAATGCAATTCATTTTTTCTTACAGAATAAACATTCAGACCCCCCAGCTTGAGACTCAAGGAAATTATTACAATTAAAGTGGACGGAAAACAAAAAAGGAAGGCCATGGAAGGGATACTGAAATGACAGCGGCCAACTAGGAGAAGACCTTGTAATGGTGAATGCCTTCTGAACTTCTTTAGGCAAGAACAATGGATGGTAATGGTGGTGGTAAAATATACTAAATAATCTGGAGTTGAAAACACATTAGGTTCTATGTACTTGCCTGTATTTTTGCTTGTAATTATTTTATCCAGCCCATTAAAATTTAGCATAGAAGACTATTTAGAAGACTGATTTTTAAAAATAAGGCAGGACATGTTGGTACACACCTGTAATCTCAGTTCCTTGGGATGCAGAGGCAGAAGGATCTATAAAGTTTGAGGCTAGTTTGGGCATCTTAACAAGAACCTAGTCTTGAAGTAGAAAATAGAAAATGTACAAAGGAAAAAAATAAAAGAAAAAAAAACAAACGTACAAAGGCCTGAGGATGTAGATCCATGGAAGAGAACCTGTGCCTAGCATGAGTGAGGCACTGAATCTCTCCAAAAACTGGATACCCCAAAAAACAAAACAAAACAAAGCAGAACAAAACCATTTAGTTATGTTTCAGAGTTAGCAGAAAAACAAGATAGACTATATCTTTCCATCTCCCACAAAACTGTGACAGGAAGAAGATCTAAATCTGCCAGCAGGGAGTAAAATATGGAGGGATGTCATGAGTGTGCTCTCTTATTTAATGTGAGCCAATTTGGATTCATAATCAGTTCTCAAGGTGTGACATTTTTTAGAGCAGGGCAGGACAGGTGCCATGGGTTGGAGGTGCCAGTCATCTTGATACAGACAGCTTTGAGGATCTGGTTGCTGGTTAGCATACAGTGGCTATGTGGTTCACTAGGCCTCAGATGTTGCTGCAAGGTGCAGAGTATTCAAACTTCTCTGTTCTAGTGGAGCAGCACCATGCTCTAACTCATGGGTCTTGCAAGAGTAGCTTTTATGCAATAGCTTATGAATATGCCATGGCCTTCTCTTATTCTGAGTGGCAGAAGTGAAGGTCAAGTATTAACCTCCAAGCGGGGATACAAGTAAGGCTAAGCAACTTCAGTGTTCCTCAAACAAGTGTGAAAACCTACAACAGTATGTTTCTCCTAATCATATAGAAAGCCAAGTAAGAGAAAAATGAGATTATAAAAATACATCCCATGACAGTTTATCTGCATGGAATGCCATAAGCAAAACTAACCATCAGGGCTGGGAATATGGCCTAGTGGTAGAGTGCTTGCCTCGTATACATGAAGCCCTGGGTTCAATTCCTCAGAACTACATAAACAGAAAAAGCCAGAAGTGGTGCTGTGGCTCAAGTGGTAGAGTGCTAGCCTTGAACAGAAAGAAGCCAGGGACAATGCCCAGGCACTGAGTTCAAGCCCCAGGACTGGCAAAAAAAAAAAAAAAAAAAAAAAAAGAACCATCACAAGCACGCGATTTTTATGATCTCAGGCTTGATGATGTGTGTCATGAGCTATCCTGACAGTGAGGATGAAGTGGCAAGGGTAGAAATGTGCTTTTAGATTTGGTTCATTGTGATAAGAAAGTGAGTTATGGTGAGATTCATTAGACTTAAAATAAAAGAATGGTAAGAGATATGTTAGGATATATAGAATGTTAGGAATGAAAGAATAACACAAATGAATGAGCAAACATTCATTGTTACTTAGATAAAATTAAGAGTAACTACATAGTATTAATGAAGATGGGAGGAACTAAATTGGAGGTACTTTAATTCCATATATATGTATGTGTATATGTAGGTATGTAGGTATGTAGTTATGTAGGTATGTATATATATACTGCTAACTCTTTTGCCTGGGCTGGCTTTGAACTACAATCCTCTCCATATCTCCTCCTGAGTAGCTAGGATCACACCTGTGATCAACAGGAGCCTGGCTTGAAAGATAGTTTTTGAAGGCTTTATTCAAAGTTATCATTTAAAGGAGAAGCAAACATGCCACATGTAATTATTTCAACACCTTTAAGTCACCTGTGTCGCATTATCAGACTTAGGAAACACTGTGCAAATCCCAGATCTAGGTCTATGCAGTAGGAAGACAGTATACATGCATTATGGCTAAGGTGTGATGGTTCAGCTATGGATGAACTGGCCCTTGGTCTGAGGTGCTAACTATGGGGCAGGTAGTCAGCAATCACAGGGATGTTTGTACCATATTTTCTAGTACCACCCAAAGTTGTGAAGTGGCGGTCCAAGCCTGCTAAATCGAGAAAGGTGAATGATGACTCAACAAAACCACCTGGGGACAGAATGTAAGACATGATTTTTTTCAAAGTAAATAATAAAATAAACAAATAAATTGTTAAGACTCAAATGAAAAAGAACTGGCATGCTATGTAAAATTCAAGGTATATTGAATTTACAGTACAAAAATAAAGCATTTTACTAAATTCAAAGTTCAGTATGATTTTATGTCCCTTCAAGAAGGAAGAACAAGCTTTGGCATCTGTGACTACTTCTAAGCCTAAGCTGCCTACACACTTCTTTAAAAGCATTAATGTTCCTTTTAGGGACAGAACACAGATGCTTATAGTACTGATTCTGGTCCCATTCATATATGATTCTCCTAAGGAGAAAAAAATAAGTGGTGAACTTATTCCACAGCCCTGAAACCCTTAGGCAAATGGATTCCTAAAACAGAGTATAGAAATGTTGCATAGGTTTCTTTAATGATTTTACAACCCAAAATGAGCTGCAGGAAGGGAGAGGGCTTTATTTTATCCCCACCCCTCTTCCAATGGGAACATCAGTTAATTACAGTTCAAAGAGTTCAGCAGGATATTCATTTTGCAAATTCAGATTAGGGGGTGAGGCAAATGCTTACAAAAACCACATCTGGAAAGAGTGCCAGAATGTTACCTGCACTGCGGATGCTGGGGCTCCCATGCAGAGGGCCCCCCCACGACCACCGGTTATACTTCTGCTTTGGTTTCTGGCTCCTCTCCATTGTACGTCGTACCACAGCTTCATGGCGCTCCTGAAATGGAACCGCGGAGTCAGGGGTTACCTTCAGCCTGGCTGTTTGAAACTCCTACAGCTTGAGGCAGAGTCTACCCTACTATAGCACTGCTCTGCTACTTCCTAACTGGTATGCTTTATCTTTTGGGGGATGAGGGAAGAACAGGGGCCATACTGGGGCTTGAACTCAGGGCCTTAGCTTTTCTGCTCATGGTTGGAGCTCTACCACTTGAGCCACACCTCCACTTCTGACTTTTTGGTGGTTAACTGGAGATAAGAGTTCATGGACTTTCCTGCTTGGGCTGGCTTCCATCTGTGCTCCCCAGATCTCAGCCTCCTGAGTTTCTAGGGTTACAGGTGTGAGTCACTGGCTTATCTTAAAGTGGGAATACTATCTATCTTGAAGGTTACTGAAATCGTAGCTCCCAGTAGACCAAGCCCTTTGTGTACCCCAAGTCAGTTCTAGGTGACATGATTCAGTCAGCTCAGATAGGCATGGATGCTTGGTGCATGCACTACCATCTAATTTAATTCCACTTCTTTATTTTTGAGACAGAGTCGCATGAGGTAGCCTAGGCAGGCCTTTAACTAATGATCTTCCTGCCTCTATCTCCCAAGTGGTGGTATGAAAGGAATGTGTACTTCCACACTTTTTTTTTTTCCACACTTCATTTTTACTTTTCTTTTCTTTTCTTTTTTTTTTTTTTGCCAGTCCTGGGGTTTGAACTCAGGGCCTGAGCACTGTCCCTGGCTTCTTTTTGCTCAAGGCTAGCACTCTGACAACTTGAGTCACAGTGCCATTTCTGGTCTTTTTTATACATGTGGTGCTGAGGAATCGAACCTAGGGCTTCATGTATATGAGGCAAGCACTCGTGCCACTAGGCCATATTCCCAGCCCTCATTTTTACTTTTCTTATGGTGTCAAGGATTCAGTTTAGAGCCTATGCATACCAGGCAAGGAGTCCACCACTGAACTACATCTGCAGCTCCTTGTGGAATTGTGCTTAAAAAATGGAATTCATGATATGAGGATCTACAGTTCTTGATTCCTGCCTTAAAGATTTGTATGACTTTGTATGACTGGTCTAAATTTCCATATGCAAAAATTGATACATAATACTTCCTTAAGGAAGTTTGTTGTTTTTTTTGTTTGTTTGTTTTTTTGGTCAGTGGTAGAGCTTGAACTCAGGGTTTAGGTGCTGTCCCTGAGCTTTTCTGCTCAAGACTAGCATTCTACCACTCTGAGCCATAGTGCCACTTCTGTTTTTCTGGTGGTGAATTGGAGATAAGACCCTCAGAGACTTTCCTGCTCTGGAAGGCTTCCAATCATAATCCTCAGGTCTCAGCCTATTGAGTAGCTAGGATTACAGGCGTGAGCCACCAGTGCCTGGCTACCTTAAGAAGTATTTAACACTTCTTGAGGTAGTACTAATACTAATTTGTTTCATTTACTGGCCTAGAAATGAGAATGAAGTGCCGATCACTAACAGAACTTCAGGATTAGTAAGGAGAACTGAAAAAGAAAATACTACTTCCTGAGGAAGTGTTAATAAATAAGGAGTGTTTGTGAAAATGTTTATGAATGGAAGGCCCTATACTTGGAGCAGTCTCAATGCTCAGTACAATGGAACACTAATCAGTTACAGGTCTAGAGCAGAGAAATGTGTGTGTGAAGCTCGGTGGCCGTACTGAGCAGCCCACCCTCCACCCAGCTTTCTGAGCATCTGGAGCTGGCTGAGAACACAACCTCCTGGAAGTGATCACAGCCTTCCCCTAGAGGTGTTCCATGACATGAAACACAGGAGCCTCCTTCTTACCTTGTCCTCCTCTAGCCTCTGCCTTCGCTTTTCCTCCACCGCCGCCCTTCTCCGCTCCTCCTTCAGCCGCTGCTCCTCCAGCCTCCTCTTCCTCTCCTCCAGGTGCTTTTCATAGTGCTGCCGGGCCCGTTCCTCCTTCTCTAGCCAGAGGATTTCTCGTGCAGCTTTATGGAAAAGTAGAGAAGAATGCAATAAATTGGGGTTTAAAACCTGAATAGTCAAGGTTGGTCAGTGTCCCACATTTAACAAATATGTGTTCTAGCCCACGAGGAAAGCAATATAGTGCTGTTCACTTTTAGGACAATTTCATATGCCAACAATGAAGTGGAAGAAGACGCACTGAATCCTACCCTTTGGGAACTCATACGATTATTTTCTACTGTGGCATAAACCACATGCTCTGGTTTCAAACTCAATATTGATAGGATGTCCTCCCTATCAATAGTACCATCTGTTTATTTGTAAAAAGTATGATATACCACACTGATGACTACATTTCTTTCAACACAGCACTGGCTCTCTGAAGGAAGTAGAGGAAAATAATTAGTGGATGAGTGATGTATGAAGTGCCTCAAAGCCTAACCCAGTGAGCTCAGCCCCATGAGAGCCAAAAAGAGCCCACAGTGCCAAGGAAAGCTGGGTGCTGGTGGCAGCCATCTATAATTTTTGCCACTCAGGAGGCTGAGACCTGAAAACTGTAGTTCAAACCCAGCCCTAGTGGGAATATGGCCTAGTGGTAAAGTGCTCGTCTCGTATACATGAAGCACTGGGTTCGATTCCTCAGCACCACATACATACAAAAGGCCAGAAGTGGCGCTGTGGCTCAAGTGGTAAGAGTGCTAGCCTTGAGCAAAAAGAAGCCAGGGACAGTGAGTTCAGCCCCAGGACTGGCAACAAAAACAAACCCAGCCCCAGTTAGAGATACAGCTCAGGGGAAGAGTGGTTGCTCTGAAGCATATACAATGTCTGGGGACTGATTTCAAACACTGCAAAGAAGAGGGGAAAAGAAGGAAGGAGGGTGAAGAAAGGGGGAGAGGAAGAGAGGAAAAAAGGAAAGGGGAGAGAAAGACAAAAATGAAAGAAAATTTAACGTTTATGCTTTACCTCAATATATACTGAGATTATTTCATTCAAATAAATGTCACTGTTCAGGTTACTTTGAATGTATTAACTAAGTGCTAATGGTAATTCTTCTTCTTTTTTTTTTTTTGGCCAGCTTCATGTGTAGCAGGCAAGCACTCTTGCCACTAGGCCATATTCCCAGCCCGCTAATGGTAATTCTTAAAAAAAAAAACCAAAAAACTACTATTGGGGCTGGGACTATGGCCTAGTGGCAAGAGTGCTTGCCTTGTATACATGAAGCCCTGGGTTCGATTCCTCAGCACCACATATATAGAAAAAGTCAGAAGTGGTGCTGTGGATCAAGTGGTAGAGTACTAGCCTTGAGCAAAAAGAAGCCAAGGATAGTGCTTAGGCCCTGAGTTCAAGGACCTGTACTGGCAAAAAAGAACAACAAAAACTACTTCAATTTAGGTCATTATTTCTAGGAAGGAAAAAATAAAAACCTATAGAAGTAGAATATTTCTTAGAGAATTCACGTAGGAAATATTGAAATGTTTTATTTAATGGCCAAGAAAAAAGAATGAAGTGATAATCGCTAATAGAATGTACAAGCACAGTACAATTTGAAGATTAGTGAGAACTGCGGAAAGAACAGTATTTCTTTGCACCAAACCAGCCTCTACTTTACACCACCAATGTTACCTGTTCCCTTAAAAGGGGGGAAAGGGGACAGGAAGTTAAAATAAGCTGCTAGGAAAAAAGTCAAGTCTATTAAGACTGAGACTTATCTAGGCATGATGGAGCATGTCTGTAATTCCAACACTTGGGAGGTGGAAGCAAGAAGATTAAGAGTTTGAGGCCAGCCTGAGCTAAGTATAGCTTTTTCTATGGTAAGATCCCATCTCAAAACAAAAAAAATAAAAATAAAAATACCTGTTTTTTGTTTTTTTGTTTTTTGCCTGTGCAAACCCAAAACACCCACCACCTATGGTGTTTACAAAAAAACAAAGCTAACAAAATAAATAAAAAAAAACCCTAATAAAACAAAAACAGAAATCAAAGTGCTGAGGGTACAGTTCAGTAGTAGAATATTTACCTAGCAAGTAAAGGACCTGGGGTTGATCCCCAACAACATGTGTGCGAGCAAACAGCCATAGGGCAAAACAAAAAGGTGGCAACTAAAAATACTAGTGTCAGACAAAATGGACTTGAAATTCAAATAATAAAAAGATAAAAAAAGTTAAATAATATCCTCAAGACCAAGGCCTAAAAGAAACAGAGTTGGGGTTTTACCTCAGCTCTGACTGCAAAGCTTCTACTGCCAGAGATGACACCATACTGCACCTATGTTCACTTGTTCCGGTCTCAAATTTCTACCTGAATACTCAGAGAGCTCTTGCATCTCCCGACTCATTGTGTGTGAGGTTAGCACAGAACCTGTTGTCTTTTGGTCTTTCTGGGGATCTCTCAGACCCTGCAGGAGCCTCTCCAACATTGCTGTAATTATTATTATTCTTTTTGCCAGTCCTGGGGCTTTGAACTCAGGGCCTGAGCACTGTCCCTGGCTTCTTTTTGCTCAAGGCTAGTACTCTGCCACTTGAGCCACAGCGCCACTTCTGGCCATTTTCTATATATGTGGTGCTGGGGAATTGAACCCTGGGCTTCATGTATACAAGGCAAGCACTCTACCACTAGGTATATTCCTAGCCCTGCCACAATTATTTTAAGGGCTCATACTCTTCCTGCATCTGATATCCAGCCCTTTGCCTCTTCAAATCCATCCTACTTACTGTTTTCAGACACAGCTTTCTCAAACTACAAATCCGGGAAGACTTAGTTCCCCATGTTCCCTATTGAGCTCCTTAGATAGGTCTTATAATCCTGAACTTTACATCTGCTACCTCTGTCCAAAACACCTCCTCCCACCTGGTGAACTTTGGTCCTGTAAGTCATCCATCAAGCGCCACTTCCTCTGAGCAGCACGACCTGGGTCACTGGGTCCACTCAGCGATGGAAACCACTCTGCACTCATGTCTACTTTGGTAGATGGCTAATTCAAGTTTGAATAAATGAACTAGGAATGTTTATTAAAGGGGGCTAGGGATGTAGCTCAATACTACTTGTTTTGTGCACATCAGGCTCTGAGTTCGAGTCTAGTACCATATATTAAAAAACTTTAGGGCTGAGTGATTTTCAAGCAAGGTGACTTACATCAAAATATCAGTGATAATCCAAAACCTTGTCAGCTTGAGGAAATTGAAATTAAGTGTTCTTTCACCGAATTATACAATGGAGAATTGTATGGCAAGAGCGGCAAGTGGCACTGCAGGATGGCCAGGACACGGTCTCCTGAGGGGAGGGGCCTCCCTACTTTGCCTGCTTCCCTGTACAGAAAGGATGGATAATGGGGCCAAGGTGCAGAAACAACAGCTGATACACTGGGAAAGCAAACTCCTCCTTGGTTCCGGGAAGGCCAAGAGCCTCCTTTGTGTGGAATGACTTTTGAGATAAGGAAGCAAATCAGATCAAAGATTCCCTGGAATTCTACCCTTATCTCCTGCTCAAGTAATTCAGCTTTGCTAGACAAATGGCTACCCTTGGACTCGTCTGGTGGACATCACAACCCTAATCCCCTACACTCTTCAGAGAATTTACCTTTCTCCTCAGCTGGCTGTCTCCCCCAGCCTATCCCAGAAAGCACGCACAGCCTTCTGCCTGACACTCCATTATCAGGCCTCTCCAGGTCCAGTCACATGACTGGCCATCCTCATCTGGCCATCGTCATCATCCTGGATCTTACTTTACATTGTCTTGATGACACAGTGATTTACAGGCTTTATCTCCATAGCCATGCTGCAGGGCAGACACTGCCATTAAACTTATTATGAGAAGTCTGAGACACAGAAGTGACTGGATGAGCTAGACTTGAGACTTGGCTGTCTGACTCTGGAGGTGAACAATGAGCCATTCTGGTAAAATGCAGAGACTTCATTCTCTCCCCATGATGTGGGAGAAGGTGAAGGTCCCTAGCTTCCAATGCCACTCTTAGATGTGAAACTATTTGTTAACAAGGCCCTTTCCTATTCAGGTTTTAAAATCTTTTTAATTTTATCCTTAAAGGCAAAGCCAATTTAGGAGGGGGGGGGGAAGAATAGCTCTTTGGTCTTTTGATCCATTTGATGTTCTTACCTAATCCATTGGGCAACAAGCATGTGTCCTTTCCAGTAGTAGGCCTGTCTTATGACACATTGCTCTGGTATATGCTAATGTCATGTTCTTCCCACAAGGGCCATTTGGATCCTGGAATTTTCTATTTTACCAGTTTGGGAAGCTTTTGTACATTTCTTCACTAAGTGCCAATTTCAGCAGACCTGGATGGCAATCAAGACTGGTGGCAGAGAGCTGGGAATGTGGGTGGCTTAGTGGTTAAGTGCTTGCCTAGCATGGATGAAGCCTTGGGTTTGATTCCTCAGTACCACATAAACAGAAACAGTAGGAAGTAGTGCTGTGACTCAAGTGGTAGATAGCTAGCCTTGAAGAAAAAAAGCTCAAGGACAGTGCCCAGGACCAGAGTTCAAGCCCTAGGACCTGTGGAAAAAAAAAGGCTAATGGCAGATCTATCAAAGTTTATCTACTCGACATTTGGATGAGAAGGACTATTTCATGTGGGTATGCACATGGGTGTGCACACATTTCTCCCTCCTCATCCTTCCTTCCTTCCTTTTCAAGGAAAATCCTTTGTCCAAATAAATGACTCTCAAACATTCTTAAATGTGAAGTATGAGATCAGGAATCAACTCTAACCACTGCTCTATCATTGTGTACTCATTCATACGAACTTGTCTGGGAGTTATTTTGAGATAGACCTTCTAAACAAGGCTGAAATGATTATTTATCTCTTGACCATACATATTAATACTGTTGTCCCTGAGTCAACAACATATTGAGGTTAGGGAGAGAGGGGGAAAAAGTAGAATAAGAAAATCAAGCAGGGTGTGGTGACACATGCATGTGATGCCAGCCATTTGGGAGACAGAGGCAGGAAGATTGTGAGTTTGAGGCCAGTATGACCAAAAGGCAGTGAGACCTTATCTCAAAAGAAAAAAGAACAACAAAAGGGCCCAGGGCAAAGCCTGCCTAGCAAGCACAAGGCTGTGGGTTTGATCCTTATGATGAAGAAAGGAAGGAGGGAAGGAAGGAGGAGGGAAGGAATGAAGGGAAGGAGGGAGGGAGGGAGGGAGGGAGGGAAGGAAGGAAGGAAGGAGGAAGGGAAGGAAGGAAGGAAGGAAGGAAGGAAGGAAGGAAGGAAGGAAGGAAGGAAACAAAAAGAGAAAACCTATAACTGGAAGCAAAGAAATCTGGCAAAAAAACAACCAACCCTTCAATTATAATTTAATTGAATTTTGTTCAGAGGTTAAAATCCAATATTTATCCTTTTTCTTTTCTTTTTTTTTGGTTGGTTGTGGGGCTTGAATTCAGGGCCTGGTGCTGTCCCTGAGCTTTTCTGCTCAAGGCTACTGCTCTACCACTTGAACTAAAGCTTGGCTTCCTGTTTTCTGGTAGTTAATTGAAAGTAAGAGTGTCAGACTTTCATGCCCAAGCTGGCTTCAAACTGTGACCCTCAGATCTCAGCCTCCTAAGTAACTATGATTACAGGTGTGAACCACCAGCATCCGCAATATATTAACTTACTCTTTCAAAAATACTATACTATACTGGGGCTGGGGATATAGCCTAGTGGCAAGAGTGCCTGCCTCGGATACACGAGGCCCTAGGTTCGATTCCCCAGCACCACATATACAGAAAACGGCCAGAAGCGGCGCTGTGGCTCAAGTGGCAGAGTGCTAGCCTTGAGCGGGAAGAAGCCAGGGACAGTGCTCAGGCCCTGAGTCCAAGGCCCAGGACTGGCAAAAAAAAAAAAAAAAAAAAAAAAAACTATACTATGATAGATCTCTCGAACAACTTTGAGCTTAGCTATAAAAGGCATTATGAATGAATTAAAGATTCTTAAGTTTGAATTTTTCTTGGAGAACCATATCAATCACATATTCTGTGACAATCTTTAATGACTGAATAGAATACATAAAGTCCTAGTTAGAAATGCAAATCTGGTCAAATAAGATTTTAGTCTCAAAGATAAGGAATGTAAGTGGGAGAGCACTCACATGGGATGGGGTAAGGAGGATACTGGTCTCAGAAAGAGACTTAATAATTTTTAAATTAATTTTATTCATTTTTTGTTTATGTGGTACCAGGGAATCAAACCCAGGGCCTCATGCATGCCAGGCAAGCACTCTACCACTAAGCCACTTTCCCAGCCCACAAGACTTAATAATTTAATTCAATGTTTCCTCAGTGTCAGCAGTATGCCAATGCATTTAAACAAAAATTAAACACAACACTTCAAACTTACTTCATGTCATTTCCAAGAATAGATATCCTTGATCTCCCTAGAGAGGACTTGTCTTACTAAATGTTTCTTAAGTATTCTTTTGATCTTTCCTGTCAAAATATTTCTAGAGTATTTGCTTTATTAAAACATGAACAGTAAGAAGATTTAAGGTACAACTCTTCTATAAATATCTCTGTCTTGACTCATGTGGGAAGATAGTTAAGAATAAGAATTTAAGGTTAGGGTGGGGGAGTAAATGCTTGTAATCCCAGCACTTGGGATACTGAAGCAAGAGAATTGCAAGTTCAAAGTCAGTCTGGGTTAGAAACACCATTTTCGTCCATACTCCTGTTTAAAAAAATGAAAAATACCTGTGTATTGCTAATTGCTAATGTCACTAATTCATAATATCCACTGCACTCATGTGCACCATTCATGTAACAACCAAAAGTTGTGGGCACAGCTATGTGCCAAGCTGCTGCAGATACGAGGAAAGCAAAACTCCTTCTCATAAGGAGCGTATTCCAGCAGAGTCTGATACAAGAAAAACATAAAATGCCGACATGCTTATATGTTGATGATGTTAGGGAGGAAAGGGGAATTCTGGCTTGAGGAGCTGGAAATTTAGAGAAGGCCTCACTGAGAAGGTAGCATTTAAAGTAAACTTAAAGAAGGGAGTAGGACAAGGTGGCTCTTGCCTGTAACCCTAGCTACTCTGGAGGCTGATCTAAGGACTGAGTTTCTAAGCCAGCCCAAGCAGCAAAGAGTGTGACACTCTTTTTTGTTTGTTTTTTTTTTTGGCCAGTCCTGGGGCTTGGACTCAGGGCCTGAGCACTGTCCCTGGCTTCTTTTTGCTCAAGGCTAGCACTCTGCCACTTGAGCCACAGTGCCACTTCTGGCCGTTTTCTATATATGTGGTGCTGGGGAATCGAACCCAGGGCTTCATGTATGTGAGGCAAGCACTCTTGCCACTAGGCCATATTTTATCTCCAATTAAACACCCAAACGTCAAAAGTGGAGCTGTAGTTCAAGTGGTAAAGTACCTGCTGCGCGCACGTGTGTGCACAAGCATCTGTGTACACTGCACACACACGCATGGAGAAGGGAAAGATAAAGAGATTTATAATGTGGAATAACACCAAGTGTTTATAGCTCTAAGTCAGGACTGTGCTAGAGTGTTCAAGAAACAACAAGGGGTAAGATGGAGAGGCACGGCACAGCAGGCCCTGTTCTACCTGGAATGCACTGGCTGATAGGCTGAGAACTGAGCTGTGCTGATGGGAGAAAGAAAGAAAGAAGAGCTGTGAGACGGCAGCCTGCAGGGGAGAGAGGTCTGGGGGCTTGAGCCCAATTCTAGCAGAAAGTACCTATATTCTGGATATATCTGGAGGTTATTTCCTGATGGACTGGTTATGAGATACATGAAAAATTGTAGCTACAAGTTATATAAGCGTGGATCTTTTATAGGTTACTTCCTGGCTTGGAATACAAGTTCCAAGAAATGAGAAATGTGTCTTCACTTCTGTAGCTCCAGCATCTCTGGCTAGACATTATCCACACATTAACTATTAGTTCGATGAGCAAATAAATTTAAGTAACATAAAGCAGCTGGAGGGTGGTGGCTCATTCCTACAATCCTAGCTACTAAGGAGGCTGAGATCTGAGGATTACATTTTTGAGCCAGTCTGAGCAAGCAAATCTAACAGACTTTCATCTCCAATTATGCAGAAAACAAACAACTAAACTCTGTAAGAGGAGCTGTGGCTCAAGTGGTAGAATGCCATCCTTGAGCAAAAAAGCTGAGTGACAGTGTGAGACCCTGAGTTCAAGTCCCAATACCTGGGCCTATATGAGCCCGATCCCCAACAAAGTAACTTTAAAGAAAGAATGGCTAATTTTGTTTTTGTTTTTGCCAGTCCTGTGGCTTGAACTCAGGGCCTGAGCACTGTCCCTGGCTTCTTTTTGCTTAAGGCTAGCACTCTACCACTTGAGCCACAGAGCCACTTCTGGCCTTTTCTGTTTATGTGGTGCTGAGGAATTGAACCCAGGGCTTCATGCATGCTAGGCAAGCACTCTACCGCTAAGCCACATTCCCAGCACCAAGGATGGCTAGTTTTACTTTAAGCTATCTATAGTAATTATTCATACTGTTACAGAAATGATGTAATGCTCTGACCCTTGTAATGGTTTCTGAAAGACCTACCAGTCCCAGTGAACTCAAAGGCTAACTGAAGATTGATGCCATAAAATGTTCTCAAAAAGAGCTGTTAGGGGGTTGGGAATGTGGTCTAGTGGTAGAGTGCTTGCCTCGCATACATGAAGCCCCGGGTTTGATTCTTCAGCACCACATAAACTGAAAAAGCCAGAAGTGGCATTGTGGTTCAACAGGTAGAGTGCTAGCTCTGAGCAAAAAGAAGCCAGGGAGAATGATCAGTCCCCATTTCAAGCCCTAGGACTGGCAAAAAAAAAAAAAAAAAGAGTCAAATTTATTTGAATGAATGAGTCTTTCCCACATAGGAAAGAAATAAATTAAAGCAGAAGGGAGAGAGGAGAGAGAGAGAGAGAGAGAGAGAGAGAGAGAGAGAGAGAGAGAGAGAGAGAGAGAGAGAGAGAGAAAAGATTAGTAGGAGAGGGGAAGGGAGAAGAAGAAGAGAGGGAGAGATGACAAGATAGATGGATGGGAGGATGGGTATTTCGGGAGTTTAGAAAAATGGCATGAATAGAATCAGATAGAATAGAGTGGGTGAAGAATCACTTATAAAGCTTTTAAGGCAGAAAGATAAAGCTTTCCGAGAACATCTGTCCAGCCAACCATCAGAGCAAAGCAGTCTCACAAGCAATGATTTATTATGACTCATTTTATGTGAAAAACTGGAAGGTAGTATAGAAAGGCAGGCCACAGGCATAATCCTACCATCAAAGCATTAGAGCACAACAGAGATTTAGCCCACAGAAAATTATTAATAGATTCTGTCCGCTTGCAAAATAGTACTGATAGATACACCGTGCTCAAAACAAGACAAGCAAACTGCTACTCTGTCTCCTCCAGTTTGCTTTTTAAAATTTAAGGAAAAACAACTTATCCCAAACCTTAATGATTTCCATGTTAATTCCAACCCATTTCTAATAGTAAATAATCAGTGTCAATGGCCATTCATTCTAAACTTGCCTTCCAAGAATCTGAGGACTAATTTCCAGTGTTTTATTTGTAAAGCTACAGTTTGAAAACTCAGTAACTGCTGACATAACAAATCTTTTCCTTTGTTTTCCAAGAAGGCATATTCCAAATATTTTCTATTCAGTAAGGACTTTATTTGTTTGTAATACCATGGAATTGTCACAGCTTTTTGTGTGTGCCAGGATTGGGGCTTGAACCCAGGGTTTGGGCACTGTGAGGTAGCTTTTTCACTTAAGGCTGGCACTCTACCAGTTGACTCATAGCTCTACTTCCCCAGCTTTTTGGTAGTTAATTAAAGAGTCTCAAGGACTTTCCTGCCTGGGTTGGCTTCAAACTTTGATCCTCAAATCTCAGCTTCCTGACTAGCTAGGATTACAGGTATGAGCCGCCAAGCCCTGTCTAATCACAGCTTCTGAAGAAAACAGTATATGTGAAGTTGTCACCTGGGTACTGTGATGTACCCAAGAGGCTTTAGAAATCACTCTCGTGCATTCCAAGGCATAACTTCAGTCAGATGGTAAATTTCTCAGGACTCGTTTACAAATGTATACACATGTATGCATTCTGCATGTATGTTTACGTATTTATGAAGGCTGAAGGCAGCCTTACAATGCGAGTTCCTATTATGGTGGTTTCAATGCATAAAAGTAGTACAAAAGGACAGTGTTTTAAAATTTAAAAAGAAAATGAAATTCAAAGGAAAAAGTTAAGGAGTAATATATTCCATTACAATTATGATTTGAGACTGGGCATATTGGTACATACTCAGGAGGCTGGGATAGGAGGATTGCAAGTTCAAGGCAAACCTGAGCTACACTGAGTATGAGATTAACCTGAGACACAGCAAGACCCTGGCTCAAACAAGCAAAAAACAAAACTTAGGAATCAAATACTAAAAAAAAAAAAAGAAAAAGAAAAAAAGAAAAAAGATGTAAGATCAGAATTCAGACACGTAATATGGCAAGGTAAGAATGAAGAGAAGTACTGCATCCATTATATACCAGCTCACCATTTAAAAAAAAGCTGTGATAATAGAAAAGCAAGTAGGTCTTCCAGTAAGTGTGGTTTCCTCCTGTCCTTTCACCGCTGCTCTAGGCACTGGCCTCCTCAGGCCTCTAGATGATTCCTCATCATTCTCTACTTGGGGGTCAAAGGCACCAGCCACAGGCCAGGCTGGCTTTGGCCCTTCCTCACGCTCTCCTGTTTGAGGCACACAGCATGGTATGGTAACTGAGGTTTGATTCTCTGTCTTGCCCAGACTGCAGCTAGCCACGGAGGGCAGGCCTCAACTTCAGTCATCTTTTTATCAGTCTCTGGCAAATCAAGTTTCCGAATATATAAATTAATGAGCTCATGTTCAATATCATCAATATGAATCAAAATATGGTATTCTATCCTAAGAAAAAAGTTGCACACTAGTGGCTCATGTCTGTAATCCTATTCAGGAAGCTGAGATCTGAGGATCATAGTTCAAAGCCTGCATGGACAGAAAAGTCTGTTGAGACTCTTTTTTTCCAATTAACCACCAAAAAAAAAACAGACATGGAGCTGTGTGTCAAGAGTCATCCTTGAAAAAAACAAGCAAAAAAACCCCAAGACACACTGTGTTCAAGACCCAGTACTGGCACACACACATACATATATACACACAAAACCACCACCAACAAAATGTAAAGCTTTTAGGGAGAATTAGCTACAAGTCTTAGACCTTCAGAACATAAGAAATACAGTCATTTTTGTTTAACAATTATCTATTAAAAATCCTATTGATGCTTGATTTGAAAAATATGAAGAAACTGAATGGAAAGGTAGAAGTTAAATATAAATATGCATGAGGTCAGAGGGATTTAGATCATGCCACTGATAGTACTGAAGGTGTTCTTTTCAAGCAAATGTGAATATACAAACCCTGAAGTTCACAGCGCAGATCTAGGGAGGTACCTAGTAGTGTGACACTCTCAATGAGGACAGCAGGGGGGGTGGCGGGAGGGGACAAAGTGCTAAATTGGATGGATCTGAAGACAGACTGCAAAAAACAGTCAACCCCAGAACAGCATCACTTTCTTATTTTTGCTCTCTTCTGGCTTCTACAGCTCTGCTTTCCCTCCCTGTTTCAGTTCTGCTCAGCCTGGCCTTCCTCCTCCCATTCCTTACTAGGCAGCACTGGGCACAGGTCATGGGAGGAGGAAGGTACCCCAATGGCATAGCCAGCCTGCTCTCCAAAGACCTACCAGCCGGCAGGGACAGGGAATATTAGGCCCCCATGGATATGCAGATAGACGAGTTTAGGAAAACAGTGGAGGCTGTGAGTTTCCAGCAAGTTACCGAAATATGTATCTAAGTGCCTGGCAACAAAATAAATGACTTCATGGGGCTGTTCTGACAGGGTAAAAATACTGTGCTGAAAAAGATGGCAATGAGGTCTTGTGCAGCAATGATGAAAGGGACAGAATAAAGGGGTCGGGACCTCCAATGGAAACATTCACACTTACAGCTCAGAACTTTAGAAAACCGTCAACCATTTGCTATAGTGCTTTTGGAAGCCTAAGTGAGGGTGAGTTAAAAAATATCCACAATCTCTGGTCACAATGACCAAGCACTTTCTTTTCTGTGTAAAGAGAAGATCATGTTTCAGCAACTTTGCATAAACAGACATTAAGCTAGGTACTGGTGGCTCATGCCTATAATCCTAGCTACTGAGCAGGCTAAGAGCTGAAGATGGTTCAAGACCAGCCTGGGTAGATAAACCCAAAAGACTCTTATCACCAAAACTAACCAGAAAAAAAGCCAGAAGTAGAAATGTGGCTCAAGTGGCAAAGTGTCAACCTTGAACAAAAAAAAAATCCAAGTAAGGTTGTGAGGACCTGAGTTCCAAGTCCCAGTACCAGCACAAAAACAAACAACAAAATCCCAACCAGGCATCAAGGCATCAAGGAAGTGCTGGCATGAATTCACTGCTTGTGTTCTAGAAGATAATGAGTGCTTTACCTCTGTGCCTGGTCTCTGCTTTCCAGTAAGCCAGGCCTGTGGCCCAGCTTTCCAGGAGTCCATAGAGTCCATAGGTTAATAAGTGTTGGAGCTAGTGGCCGTTTACAAGGATCTCCACAAACAAGACTCAAGTCAGACACTGCAGTAGTGGGTCCTGGCGTTCCCTGATAGCACACATGGGAGCACCTGCCTATAAATTCAACCACTGCATCCTTTCAACATGGGAGGCAGTAGGTAGCTGGGCGGTGAATAAGCTCAGAACTTCTCATATAAAAAAGAAACATGGTACTGTCCCTTCATTTTCTCTGCTTTTAAATGCATGTTGCAGCCAGGGGCTGGTGGCTCACACCTTTAATCCTAGCTATTCAGGAAGCTGAGTCATGGAGGAAAACTGTTCACAGTGAGTCTGGGCAGAAAAGGAAGCTAGCCAAGGCAGAGCAAAGTCTACAAAACTCAATCTCCAATCTGAGCAAATGGCCTTAAGTTCAAGACCAAGAATTGGAACACACACACATACACACACACACACTGCAAGTTCCAGCATCGTTACACTGAAATACACATTCTCTCCAGTGCCACATGAAACTGTAATGGCATGAACTAATGTGTAAAAATAATCTAATGCTGGGGCTGTTCTTACTGCTGTGCATCTTAGCCCTGTGTATGAATCACATCCTCAACTCTCCTTCACAGTCCCCCTGAAGTCTACCAAGTCTTTGGGAAAGCAGGGACGTGACAGTAATGCCTGTGATGGCAGGTGGCCCTCATTCTAGAGAAGAAAAAATAACAATTCAACGAGAGCTCCTCCATGTCAAACAAGGCCTGCGGGGCAGGCTCTGAGTACCTAGCTGTTTTTCCCGTTCCTCACGCCGCTCTCGGGCCAGCCGCTGGCGGTCATCAACACGTAGCACAGGTGGAGGTTCTGAAATAAGGTATATGAGAGAAAGAGCAATTAAAAAAATTCCTTGGTAACTGTCTTTTGATCTAATAAATTGATTACAATGCCTCAACATAATTAGTACATGTGTCTATAGTTACGGTGATATAGTTGATTACATGACAATTCACAAGGTTGGTTCCCCCCCCCCCCCCATATAGATACATTATGTAGTACAGTGGCTTATGCCTGTAATCCTAATTACTTGGGAGGTAGAGACTGGGATGATGATGAAGTCAGCCCAGGCAAAACAGTTCACAAGAACCCATCTCAACCTATAGAAAGGTTAGATGCGATAGTTTTCTCCCCATCTTTAACAACAAAAAGAATCCTACCTAGGTAAATTCCTTAGATAACAAATTCTACTTCTAAAAGCCTTAATTAAAAAATTGAAACTCAGTTGTATTAATAAAACTACATAGGCACATTGTATAAAGTTTGTAGGATAGCTGGATGCAGGTAGCTAATGCCAGTAATCTGCTGCTCAAGAGGCTGAGATCTGAGACTCTTATCTCCAATTAACCACCTAAAACCCAGAAGTGGAGCTGTGGCTCAAAGTAGTAGAGCACTAGCCTTGGGCAAAAAAGCTCAGAGACAGTATCTAGGCAATGAGTTCAAGCTCTGTGACCAACAACAACAAAAAGTTTGTAAGAGAGTTCAACCACTTTATAAATTGAAGTAGGAGCTACTTGTAGCTTACTTTCAGGTACACGCCAAATTTCATACAAATTCTAAAAACTGAATGGGACACACCTGCTCACCTGCCCACCACGCCAGCACTGACAGCCCCAGTTACATGAGAAAGGAGTCATTCCAATCATGCAACGGAATGCTTCCTTTGTAAGTGCCTTGGAAATGCAGGGCAAGAGGTGGCATAGCTTCCCCGATGTCTTACTACTCTGTTCTTTTTGCAGTGTTCCTCAAATCACCTTTGCAATCATATTTACTATTGTCCCTTTCTTATAAATGGCAAGCCAGATTTATCTACTCAAAAGATTTATCTGTGCAAGGTGTTATCCAAGTGGAAAGCAAAGGATAAAACTAAGTACAACAGAATGTTTTCTGTGAAAGAATGCTTTCTATGGTTTGTTTTTGTAGCAGGCCTTACTCTATAGCCCAGACTGGCCTTGATTTCTCAGTCCTCCTGCCTCTGCCTCCCCAGTGCTAGAATGTAGCAGGTGTGGCCACCAAACTCTTCTTGTGTGACGCCGGACTCAAGGCACAGCATACAGAACCTTACAAGGTCTTTCCTTCTAGTCTTTTCCCTCCAATTTGCTTTTTTTTCCTTTGATGGTCTCTCATCACATTTTATGTGGATCCCTCCCATGAACCACACATAATGTACTGTACTGTCTATTTAACTGTATTATGTTTACAGACTGTTTCTTTGTATCACAGACTGGAACTGATGATGAACATTAAGCTATTAAATGAAATTACTGTGGAGGTAGGTGTACAATCGTGGCAAAGAACAGAGAACAAAACTAATGCTATGTGAGCTTTGCTATGTGTAGAGATTTAAGTCTTTTTTTTCTTTTCTGTTTATGTGGTGCTGAGGAATCAAACCCAGGGCTTCATGCGTGCAAGGCAAGCACTCTACCACTAAGCCATATTCCCAGCCCCACTAAGCCTATTTTTTAAAGTTACAAAACTATATGGTATAAACCAACTGTACAACTCATGGGGGGGGGAGAGAGAAATGGGAAGGGGGAGGTGGGGGAAAATGTGGGAGGAAGTAACAAGGTGGGTAAGAAATGTACTCACTGCCTTAAGTATGAAACTGTAACCCCTCTGTAGATCACTTTAACAATAAAGAAATGGAAAAAAAAAGCAATATACAATAATGCCAGTCATACAGGTACAAAATTTATGTTACATAAATGTTTCACATAGGAGAGTAAAATGATTACTTTACATGCTGCTTGCCATAAACAAATATATTTACAATCTTTCTGTCACTCAGCATCAGCACCATTCTGAGAGAAGTAGGCCAAGTGTCTGCTCTCTATTTTAAAAGAGAGAAGACTAAGACTCTGATCTGCGGTTGAGATTTAAAAATCATACCAGTCAGTGTGTATTTTGGTGGTAAGGCTGGGACCAAATTCCCCTAAAATCTACTTTACGCCTCTAAGGTTTCTGAAATACTCTTCTTATCCCAAAAGCCCATCCAGTGCACCATACCTTGTTTATTTCCGGAGTGGTTGTTATTTGGTCCTGAAACCGTAGAGGAAGGGCGGTTGAGGGACGGTTTTTTCTCTTGTACTTTATAGCTGTCAGGCGCTATAAAAAAAGAGAAAAGATATATTTAGTTTCTTCAACTTTTTTCCTAAGCATTTACCCATTCAATATTTACTGTGAACCTTTGTGTATGGTGACACAAGACCAGATTCAGGAAATGAAAAGGTGAAGGGCTTACCACCCTGTCATCCAGGAATCAGCCACCAATCCCATAGTCATGGTGTGTTTAAGGGTCATGTCTCAGTTCACCCACAATGTTCTTAGTTCTCACAAACTCATGCAATAAAAACTGAAAGTTTCAAAGAACATACATAACCAAGTAGGGAACCAGGATAATGCACTAGGATTTTTGAAAGAGTCTCTAGCCAAAGTTGAATAGAGTATTATCATTTATTTTTTGTGATGCTTGGAACTGGACCCAGGGCCTTGTGCATGCTGGGTATGTGTTCTATGACACAGCCACACCCCAGCACCCAAAAGATCATTAGAGATGAAGGTAAATGTCTTTTAGGAAAGCAATGCAGGGCAGTTATAGTAGGAACTTCTTCTTGTTATATGAAAGATCAAAGCTATCCATGTCCATAAAAATTTTTATGTATGTGATATGATTTAGCATATTTTTCAAAGGATGCTTTAAAGGATTTCTTAAGCAATCATGTTAAAACCTGAGCCCTTGATGTTTTTTCCTATCTTCCTGCCTGCCCCATCTGCAGTTTCCCTGTAGTTTGGCTCCTCTGTTCTCTCAGCCAATCCGGCTCCAAACTGGGAGGCAACTTTGCTTTCTCTCTCTTCACTCCTATACTCAAGTTCATTAATAACTGTGTTCAGCCCCACCATCTGTTTTCTGACCACCTCATTTATGTGTACCTGTAACATCATCTCAACTAGTCTACCATGGGCCACTGGGTCTTCTCTCACATCATCAATGGTCCCGTTACCACATGTTATGCCCTCCCTCCCTCAGCTCAAAACTTCCCAGGACCCTACCTAGCCCCGAGGAGAATCCAAGGTCTTTACCATAGCCTAGAAGGGAGCGGTGGTCTGGCCTCCAGTTTGTACTACTTGCTCAGTTAATGACTCTGCTCTAGTTATACTGACTGTGCAGTCCATCTCAGAGCCTTAGATATACCTGAAAGGTTCTTCTTCCAGGTACCAATACGACCCTTCTTTATGTCCTTTCTATTTCTGTTCAACTGTGATGTCAGAGTCCCCCTGACCTATTTAACACCAGTGCCCATCACTACCCCTTCCTCCTCACCCACCGACATCTTATAGGTTAACAACTTCTTCCTCCATCCCTCACTAACAGGGATGCATATGTTCAAGGTTTTGAACTTGAAACAGTACAACAGTAATAATGCTTCACACATTATTTAAAAATTTTTTAATGGTTCTCAAGATGTACCTTAAAATTGAATCTAAATGGGCACAGTGGCTCAAAGCTATAATCCTAGCTATTTTGAAGACAGAGATTGGGACTATGGCTTGAGGCCAGACAAGATGAGGAAAAAAGTTTATGAGACTCCATCTTGATCAAGATGGCTGCATTCAGTGGTATGTACCTGTCACCCCAGCTATGGGCAAAGCACAATGGTTGGGCACAGTAGCAGGTGCCTGTCATCCCAGTGATACAGGAAAGCATAGCTAAGAGGCCTGCAGTCCAGACTGGCCCAGGAGTAGAGGGAGATACTACTTTGAAAATAACCAATACAAAAAGGCTAATGGAGTGGCTCCAGTAGTAAACCACCTGTCTAGCAAGGATTAGGCCTCAAGTTCAACCTTTGGTATGGCCAAAAATAAAAATAAATTCGTATGTAGAGAGCCAGAAGAGAAGGCTGGGGATATGGCTCAACGGTAGAATGCTGCTGGCCTAGCATGTGTGAAGCCTAAATATAGTCAGGGAATGACAGCAGAGGTGCCAGTCAGTGGTTTCCAGGAGGGCTAAACCAGTTAAGGAAACCTTACTCAGCAATTTCCCACTGGAACAGGTCACACTGTGTGTGCACACTTGTGCTGAAGGAAGGGGACAGATCAAGATGAATAGAGTAGACCAGGACAGGTCGTGAACTGGTCCAGGAGGGAAAGTGAAAGGTGGGGGAGTGCTATCCCATGCTTGCCAAATTCCACAACTCCCCTCACCCCACAGAAAGAACTCAGTGGGATTGGAGATGTTGCCCAAAGGCAGTGCTTGTCTACTATGTGAGAGGTCCTGGGTTCAATACTCAGCACAAAAAACCCAATCATTTAAAATAAAAAGCCCAAACCTTCCAACAACAAAGAAACACAATGAAAACAAGCATTTATTCATTGTTAGATTTCTAGAAATTAAAAATCTTAGAGTCCTAGGCAGTCAGCAGACAGAACTGCATATGCCATTTTAAAATTTATCACTAATCTACCATTTTAAATGACTCAGTGACTTTCTGATGTTATTTATTTGAACCTCTCATTTTTTGTGAAAAAGAAAACTGAGTACCACATACGTCTGGCCATGATTTTCAATAAGTCTTGCTAACTTTATGAAATCTTTATTGATCTTCCTGCTGGCTTAAAAGCTTGACTCCATTAGTGTCACATGAGAGCAAGTAAAGAGGAGAGAAAGGAAGAGCCAAGCTGGCTTGTGGGCTGGAACTGTCTCTCTTAGATGCACTTGGAAACACTAGAGAGACAGTGGGCAGTAGGAGCCTTCCTGTATCAAAAAAGTGCACAGTTCCAGTAATGGCACCACTGTGCCTTTGCAATCTGCATGTTCGACTGTTTGCTGTGCTGTGTGCAAGTTCCCCATGAAGGGACTTTTCCTTTCTACTTTGGGACACAGGGTTCTATGGAAGAGATTTCTTTCACAAGAGGTACAACAGATGGCCTGGTTAAAATGCTTACTCTCCAGCACTTTTGCTATGACTTAGGGCCATTCCTATTTAAATATCACTGACCGATGCATGAACTTGACATGGGCAAGGTAACTTCAGTTATGGTTTTTGACAAGATGTGGAATGTCGGCTGGGAAGCAGCAAATGTTTCAAACTCTCTGGTAAATTGTTCAGTTGGAGATATATATATATATTATATATACACACACACATACATACATACAGCTTTGGGAGAGTCACCTAGAACACAGAACCAGAGACTGAATCACATGTAGTCACCTTTTCATAGCAAAAGATAGTTGAATACCAGCAAATTTATATGTTTCATTTTATAGTTGCAATTTATCTAAGAAAATTTACATACCAGGCCAGATACTACTGTCCTTTGTATTTCTTTTATATATTCACATCTATTTCTTACATTTGTTTATTTAAATATACCTGCCCAGCAATATTATAATTTAAGATTATAAGCACTGTTGTATCCAATTTTATTAATAAATTTGCATTCAAATAAGAAAATAAAGTAGTTTCATAATTCCTAATGCTTTTTTGGATTATTCCACATAATAGAAAATTTCTCCTTTAATTTCCTCATACCGACAAAACTTGTGTAGTACCAACCAAAGCTTATCAAGTTTAGTAGCTGATATACCTGGATTTAAGTTTCCAAATCACCTCAGTCTGTTTCCTATTTGCACTTAAGACAGCACCCTGTTCAGCACATCTCCTTATGCTTAGAACTGGAAATAAAATCACAGATCAAGGATCCCTTATCCAAAATGCTCAGGACCACAGGTGTTTCAGATTTTAGGTAGTTTCATATTCTGGAATATTTGCATATACATAATTTTCTTGGGGATAACTAAATTTCACCTAAGGATGAAATTCATTCATGTTTCATATGTACATACCCTGGTGGTAATTTTACGTTATTTTTAGTGTGCATGCTATTAGAGGAGGGCTGATGTGGACTTCCCTACCTGTGACATTATGCGCATGCTCAAAAAGTTTAGGAATGTGAGCATTATGGAATTGCGAATTAGGGACGTCCCACTCGTATTAAGCAAGAAATGTGTCTCCTTTTACTTCTTTTTCCTTTGGCAGGGAATGCTAGGTTACATCTTGTTTCCGAGCCTGTGATTCCCTCAGTTATCACTTGTCTTTGAAAGGTTAACCTGCTCCTATTGGCCTCAAGTACTATCTCTGTGTCAGACACCATCCAGTGGTGTTCTAGCACACAGCTGCACTGAAGCAGGAGTTTAGCAGTGCTCCAATCTTCCAGCTCATCTGCATGCCGATGTCTCTTTGTGATCACTGGAACTATGTCAACATCTGAATTCAGTGTCCTCAGAATATCAACCGACCCCTGATGTCAGCCTCTTTGTCACTCTCAATGGAACCACTATATTCCCAGGCTCAGAAATGTTAAGTCATTTTCCAACAAACATTTCCAGACATTGTCATTGCAGGCCAGAACTGGGACTACAAAGACACAGAATCTACATTTGAGATGCTTAGAGGACAATGTGCAAACACCAGAAACAGCAACATCAAGTCCTTCGGGTTTTGAAACACAAATTACCACAAATGAACAATCCGGACAGTGGAAGGCAGAAGGGCGCAGAGGCAAAGTGATGGACAAGGTAACTGGGTAGAGATTTTGCAAAAATGGGAAGATCTAGGTAAGTGAAGGCTGAGGTGAAGAACATTCCTTGCTGGGGTCACACATTAGAAAAACTACCAAGGTAAAAATCAGGAGGGGTGAGCAGAGGCCTGTGTGGGCAGAATAGGATTAGGAAGAAAAGGAGATGAAAAGCCCAGAACTCCAAATCTGGATTTTACTGTGGAAGCACTAGAAAGCCACTAACAGAAACTTCTAGCCGTGAACTCTTCAGTAGGTTCCACATGTGTGAACAGTGAAGCTAACTGAAGTCTTGTGGGAAAGGGACTTGAAAAGGTGATCACTCGAGAGGAAATGACAAAAGGAAATGAGACCCCCAACATGCATCCAGGAACTCTGTTCTCTGAGTGATGAACAGACTGGTCTACTTGATTCATCTACAAAACTGTGACCGCTGAGGGAAAGAAAATGAACACAGAGGAATGTGAATGTGGTTAAATTGTACCTGCAGCTGAGGAAGGGAGCAGCAGGAAAGGGGAGAGTCACAAGGGCACCCTTGGAGGAGCTCAAGGCCCTGGCACAGCATGGCAGGAACCCTGTTGGTCCACAGGGTCTCCTTTAATGCAGATCCTGTAAGCCAGCCTAAAGAAGTCAAACTCCACCACAGACAGCAGGGAGGAGGAGCAGTAGTTCTGAGAAGGAAATGTGCCCAGGCAGGAAACAGGTTGGTGTGGTTTGGGTCATTCTTCAGGAAGATTTAAAGAGGAAACGTAGATAGAAGTTGACTGATATAACTGATCCTCCATGGACGATACAGGAGAAGGAAGCACCCTGTCCACTTGTCAAACGTACAGAACTCACAGGTAGTATGCTTGCCCTTCTCACTTGCCCTTCACACCAGAAAAAGGCCACTGTGTGGTCTGGTGGAATATCTAGTTACATTTCATCTCTCTCTCTTTTTAAATTTTGGGTGCGTGTGCATATGTGCATGTGTGTGTGTGTGTGCGCGCGCGCCACTACTAGGGCTTAAACTCAGGGCCTGGGCACTATTGCTTAGGTTTTTTTGCTCATGGCTAGTGTGCTACCACTTGGAGCCATACCTCCATGCCCAGCTTTTCTGTAGTTATTTGGAGATAAGAATCTCAGAGACTTTCCTGCTGGCTTCTAAGCTTGATCCTCAGATCTCAGCTTCTTGAATAACTAGGATTATAGGTGTTATAGCAACTCTCTATTGCTCATTTCTTGTCACAAAGTCACAAATGATTCAACAGAAGCATTTGGTAATCATGCACAACTAATTGATATATAGCTTTTCCGATACTTCTGAAACAATTAAGATTTACTTCTTTGCACCTCATGCACTCCATAGAGTATAACTTCTTACCAAAGAAGTTATGACTTGGTGATTATGGTAGATGCTGTTAAAGATGAGGTGGGGGTTTTAGAACTTGCAGAG
The DNA here is from genome assembly GCF_023159225.1 of Perognathus longimembris pacificus. Taxonomy (NCBI): domain Eukaryota; kingdom Metazoa; phylum Chordata; class Mammalia; order Rodentia; family Heteromyidae; genus Perognathus; species Perognathus longimembris. The sequence continues at coordinate 53,661,828 of NC_063169.1, forward strand.
AATCCATTCAGAAATGACAATAATTCCTAAACTTCTACTGAGTTCATAATGGAAAAGGTAAAAATCATTGAGAATACCGGCCCAGGAGAATGCATGCCAGGTAAGTGCCTTCCCCCTGGGCTGGATTCCTGGCTGCAGGTTTTACTGATATCTGCTGAGGCTGGAGAGAAAGAGTGACCATAGGTTCTCAAACCAAAGTCACATACACTCTGTATGAGAAAAGGTTTTCTAGGACACTGTATCAGAGTAGATGTAAAATCCAGTAACAGCATTTATATAGAAAGGTCTGATGGACATCACTTTAGTGAGGATCTCAGCATGGTGGCACTGTGCAAACACAAGACAGTGGCCTGCATTGTGCTAACAAACTCCTTTGGGCACATTTAGGCAACAAGAATAAGCAGTATATTCAACCCAAAAAGGCTTTTATCAAATAAAACAAAAGCCTTCTTTCAGCCAGATGCTAATCCTATACATAAAGCAGAAAATGTGGTTATCTTCCACCTGTATTAACAGCAACTTACATCCATCACAATGCTTAACTGCTATATGAATATCCCTGCCCTGTAACAGGAACCATGTTTATGACCAAGCAAATTACAGGACAAAGTACAAGAAAGAGGAGGAAAGTCTACCCACATTCAAGTTTCCCAGTTATCCTGAAAAATGATAAGTCAGACCCTAGTTTCCACCCACCTGTGTTTCAATGGCTCGACAGAGTTTATAAAACTAGACCCTATCCAACTCAATGTGTAATTAGGAGAAACTATTTAAGTAACTTACAAAAGAAAAAAATGAGAACTCAGCTCTATTATAGGTTGCTTAATTAAAGTTGAGCAAGTGAGAGAGGTGGTTTTTATTTCAATAGAATAATGATTTACTTGCAGAAAAACCAAAATGGCTGTTGCCAGGATTTCATAAAACAATTATTGCAGGCCACAAAATAGGACAGAATTTATAATTAAACTTAAAATAAAGTGATCAAAGTGGAAAGTAAACAGCTCTTAGAAATAATCCCAAATAAAGAGTGGGCTCTGTTTTAAATATCAGGTTTTCAAAAATATGTGGATGAGTAACTCGGTGACTGAGCTTAATCAGCAGAACTTGCTGCAAAATAAGTCATTCCTCTTGTGTACAAAAATAGTAAAATAGGCTGAAATTTCTTACACAAAAATAAAGTGGTAAGGACTGAGAGGCAAAGTTTATCCCCAATCACTCCAGGACCTCTAAATTTTAAACCTGAAGTTCGAAAATGATGTGCTAACCCATTCTTGCCATATTGTAGTCATTTTTACATCTGCAACCATCATCCCAGCACTGAAACACCAGCCAGCCTTCAGCATCTCCCATTTTGCACCTATAATCTTATTTCACTTCTGCCTTAAAGCAGTTTAGGTTCACAGCACACCTGGCCAGGATGTACAGAGAGCTCACCCTAACAGGCCCATAGCCCCAGCCTTCCCGATTGTCAATATCCCAGCCTAAGTGGTCCATTCCTTTGAAATTGATGTACCTGCATGGATACTTCATTACCCCTGGAAGCCCATAATTCACACCATTCAAGGTCGGTGAGAATCTTCTCTTGGTTTTCACAAGTGTGTAATGATAAATATTCACTATTATAGTAACATACAAAATTCTACCTACTTATCATAGTTCAGCTCAAAGCTCTTCCTCATGTAATCTTTTCTAGCTATTTTTACCCATATCACATTGCTTTCTTTGACTTTACTACACTCTAGTCTGTCCAATACTGCTCAGCATTGGATTTCATCTCATTTTATATAATTTTCAGACTTTGTTTTCAAAAGTTCTAAGTTCTGATAGTCCTGTGAGAGGCAATACAAAAAATGTGAACTATAGTGGGGGAAAAATATGCCTGATGCAACATTTCTCTCCTAGAAATTCATGGAATTCATTCCTTTGCCTGTATCCTAGGAAGGCTGTGTTACTGCTCTCTAGTTAGCCAGTATGTCTCCATTCTCTGCTGCTGATGCACTAGCCTACAGCCCTGGCCCTTCCTTGTGAAGGCCTTGAATAAAGGACACTATCTAAGACACATAATTTCTTGTGCAGTTTTGCTTTCTAGCTCACGTATTCACCTCTGTAGCCCATTAGTAGTTCCCCCACCTTTTCTGAATGAATGGTCACACTACTAGGACTTTACCCAAGAACCTGCTTTTAGATGCTGTAAAGCTAGGTGTGCTCTCTGGGAACTCCTTTACTATTTCTTCCCAGCTCCATTTTGTAAGCCAAAATGGGAAAGCACCTGAATTGTTGCCCTGATCCCTAGAACACAGATCCCTAGAAAACAGAACGGAGAAGCATGAGTGGAAGAACACGTGTGGCCCACCTTCATGCTCATTTCAAACCAGAACCATGAGGTTGTTCTGCCAGGAGGTGCCCATCAGTGTAGAGTAAGGAGGTCACTCCTTCCTCTCATACTGGTAGTGGCGGTCATGTGGTGAAGGTGGCCAATGACACCTTCAGCAACACAGCAATGACTCCCAGCTGGTGGGCTCCGTACAGGTGACTTCATGAAACTCGAAATAGTGACTTTCAAGAGTGTATGATAAAAAAAAATCTGAATCTATTAAAAAAATCAAGATTACCATTCTGGAGTATAAAGCAAGCACTTTGTTACATGCCTGTCATTCCAGACATGTCAAGAAGAATAAAACAGGCAGAGTGTGGTCCCAAGGGCAGGCTCAGGCAAAAATCAAAACCCAATTTCAAAATAACCAATGCAAGAAAGGGCAGAAGGCAGGGCTCGGTAGTAGAGTACCCACTTAGCAAGTATGAAGCCCTTACTGCCACCACCAGTTTTTAAAAAAAGAAGGCTAGAATGTAGTCAGTGGCACAGTGCTGGCCTAGCATGTGAGGCCCTTGGTTTGATCACCTGTTCCCGTGAAACACCTACAAACAACAAGAACTACTGCAGTCTAGTGACTATGTATAAGTTAAGAGCCATGGGTAATAATATTTTAGAGCAAGTTGTATTTAGCCATTAGATGAAAAAATATTTTGTCTTAGAAAGCGATATACCTATGTTCCTCAACTAGTAACTCTGGATCTTCTTTAGCAAGGTTTTCTGACAGGCTAAATATACTTAACAAATATTTTTAACAAATATCTATTTGTGAAAATATGGCTACTATTTTTTTTTTTTTTTTGGCCAGTCCTGGGGCTTGGACTCAGGGCCTGAGCACTGTCCCTGGCTTCTTTTTTTTTTGCTCGAGGCTAGCACTCTGCCACTTGAGCCACAGCGCCACTTCTGGCCGTTTTCTGTATATGTGGTGCTGGGGAATTGAACCCAGGGCCTCATGTATACAAGGCAAGCACTCTTGCCACTAGGCCATATCCCCAGCCCCAATATATGGCAACTACTGATGCTCGACAACATCTATTCTTCTTGTGTCCAAAAATGACTTAAAACACAGTGAACAAAGTGTTGACTGCTTTCAATGTTTTCTCTGAAGATCATGAGCATCAAGGAACAGCCAATGCCGAGCTTGCGTGTCTCACAGAAAATTTACCTTCTCTTTCTGTAATTAACTAGATGGTCTTGAAAGTTTTTTTTTGTTTTTTTTTTTGCCAGTCCTGGGGCTTGGACTCAGGGCCTGAGCACTGTCCCTGGCTTCTTTTTGCTCAAGGCTAGCTAGCACTATGTCACTTGAGCCACAGCACCCATTCTGGCCATTTTCTGTATATGTGGTGCTGGGGAATTGAACCCAGGGCCTCATGTATATGAGGCAAGCACTCTTGCCACTAGGCCATATCCCCAGCCCCTTGAAAGATCTTAATTAAGAAAAAAATTACATTGAAGTAATGCATGGCTGTTGGCCTTCAGAGTGGTCAAATTAAGGTGACCACACGGAAAGGGATTATTTAGGGCTGTGAACTGGAGTTTAGAGCTACCCTCTAAAACAACAGATTGGCATCAGCTACTGAGCACCAGTGACATGAAGGCAAAAGTCCATGGCATGGGGAGTTAGGAATAAATACAATGGCAGTTTAAGTATCACGTCTATCAATGAGGCAGACTTCTTAATCAATCCTCTATACCTATGCATGTACCGTACATAGGTAAACTTACAGCATTTTCTTGGGTATCTGAAAGTTGGCTTGTATGCTTGGTTCTATTACAAAGAACAATGTTTCACAATGATTTATTTGTACAATTGTAAGAAGCATTACTAAGGCAGAGATAATACAGAAGACATATTTGCTCATTTTCAGTTTCTTCCCTCCACTGACCCATGCCGTGTGTGGTCAGTGATGAAGGGGTTCCTGCTTCCCACCAAAGTGAGACTCCTCAGGATGGGAACCATGTTAGCTCCCTTTGGCCTCCTTGGCCATTGGACTAGTTAATGTCTGGAACCCAATCAGGTGAAGCCTGCATCAAAGAGACAGTCTCACCACTCGGGGTCCTGGTCTCTGTCCCTGGGCCTTTGGATCAGTCCACAGAGATGCCCACAAGCCAACAGCTCTGCCCCTACAAAATTAGCCAGCTGAAAAATCACTGTGTTGCATAATTCCCCCTCTGGAGCAGAGCCAACATCATCAGCAGGTCCCCCAAACTCACTGCCATTTAAAACAATCAATACAGACACTATCTATGGCAAGGTTATAAAAATACCACTATTGATCTTGACTTACCGCAATTTGGGGCCACTCAGCTAGTAGTACATATAAAAGAATGATATTTCATCTAAAATTTAGGGATACCAACAGAATTCATAGTAATTTCACAGGGGCCTACAACTAAAATCCGCTGGCTATACATTGTACTTTCTATTGACTTGGAAATTATTATAAACTAACTAAGTGTTTATCACTTCTAATTTCATTGGGGGAAAGAGACTTAGCTCAGTTTATAAAGCCTGACTTTACCAAATAGTTCAGGTTGATTATAAGAGCTAGGAGCTAGAATAGCTACTTTCATACTACCCATTGTTCAAAATATTGATAATAAATTTTTGTACTTTACTTAAGATTACATATATCATATATGTGTATAACATATAATATACATTGTCTATATTTAATGTGTCTATACACATACACATATACATACACACACACACATATATATATACACATTTTTTGATCATTTGTTTGGTATTAATCTCTGGGGCTTGAATGCAGGGCCTGGGTGCTGTCTTTGAGCTTCTTTGCTCAAAGCTAGCACTCTACCATTGAGCCACAGCTCTTACTTTGGGCTTTTTAGGTGGTTAACTGGAGTAAGTCTCATGGATTTTCTTGCCTGGGCTGGCGTCAAACCACAAACCTCAGATCTCAGCATCCTGAATAGCTAGAATTATAGGGGTGAGCACTGGAGCCCAGCTCTTATAAACATATTTTTTAAATGCTCCAAATTCTAATCAGGCTGTCCGCTTTTGTATATTCTGTTTCTAAATTCTCATCTAGCATTACCTACTGGAGCCCATCTCTTATAAACATATTTTTTAAATGCTCCAAATTCTAATCAGGCTGTCCACTTTTGTATATTCTGTTTCTAAATTCTCATCTAGCATTGCCTAACAAGATCTACTAGAGACAGATGATTCGAATATATGACAGCTGAGCTCAATAAGAAAAGTTGCCCAAGGCAAAGTTAACAAAAGAACTGCACAAATCCAAAATACCACTGAAAGCATTGACACAAGTCACATCATGAAGCAGGGAAACATATGCTACAACTCACCATAACATCTAAGCTTTAAAGGTATACTGAACTGGGTACAGTGGCTCATACCTGTAATCCTAACTACTTGGAAGCTGGAGATCAAATTAGCCTAGGCAAAATGTTAACACAACTCTGTCTCAACCAATAAAAGCCACAGAGCTAGGCTCTGGTGACTCATGCTTGTAATCCTAGCTAGTCAGAGAGCTGAGATCTGAAGGTCCTAGTTCAAAGCCAGCCCAGAAGAGACTCATCGCCAATCAATTACCCCAAAAAGCTGGAAGTAGAGCTGTAGTTCAAATGACAGAGCACCAGTTTTGAGTGCAAAAGGTATGAGACAGAGCTCAGGCCCTGAGTTCAAGCCCCAGTACTGGCATTAAAAAAAACACAACAAAATCTACCATGTGGCCCTCCTACACTTAAGAAGTGAGGTATGTAGACAACATTTTCAAGCCTATACCTCTAGTAGGTCTCTCAGTTTTCATGTGAACACATGAACCCTTCCCCCAAGCTAGTCAATGTCTATGGTTCCACTATTCATGGACAGCACATAATTCAGAAACTTGCCAAGGTGCCATGATTTTGAATTCACTGCTACTCATAGCTAGCAAAAGCTCAGTTTCCAGAAGATGCATTCATAGAGGATAGAGGATAGAAACCAATCCTTTTATTTATTCCTCAATCTATGCCTCTATTAAAGACCTGGACAGTAAAACAGATCGTCGTTGAGTATGTCCTGCTGTTAAACAGCAACTGTTTTCTAGACACCCTGCCTGGAGAGTTTGTGGAATATATATTTGAATGTGCAATCCACCCATCTCTCTCCTTCCCTCTTTCCCCCACTCCCCTGCTTCCTTTCTACTCCCCTTCTCTCCCCCCAAGGTCTTCCTGTCCTGGCTGGTTTTGAACTTGGGCTCAAGCCAACCTCCCACAAGAATTTAACACAGGGCTGGGAATATGGCCTAGTGGTAAAGTGCTCGTCTCGTATACATGAAGCCCTGGGTTCGATTCCTCAGCACCACATATATAGAAAAAGCCAGAAGTGGCGCTGTGGCTCAAGTGGTAGAGTGCTAGCCTTGAGCAAAAAGAAGCCAGGGACAGTGCTCAGGCCCTGAGTTCAAGCCCCAGGACTGGCAACAAAAACAAAACAAAACAAAAAAAAGTGTAACACAATGTCCACTCTCAATCTGCGATGGTTTTTATTAGTTCTATTGAGGATTGAACTCAAGGCCTTGTGTTTGCTAGGCAGGCATTCTCTCACTTGAGTCATACCTCAAGTCCTATTATCTGTGGGTTATTTTCAGGGTGGTCTCACTTTATGAGTAGGTCCTCCCACTTGAGCTTCCCTATGTTATTAGGGATGATAGACACAAGCCATTGCACCCAGTCATTGTGTCCCCAATAGCTGGGATAACAAAGGTGTAACACCAGGCCTAGCCATTGGTTGAGACAGAGTCTGACAAACTTCTTTTGTGCCTGGACTGGCCTCAAGCTGTGATCTCTACCTCCAAAGCAGCTAGGATTACAGGTTTGAGCCACTAAGCCTGGCTACAATGTTTTAATATTCATTTCTACACTGCATAGATAATCGTCCGGATATAAGACAATAATACCTTCAGCATTTATACTATACCCAGAGAAACACACATGAGCCTTTCCAGGCAGAAATAATCCCTTCCCTTACATGAAGCCACCTGTTAAGTTGAATGTTGGACATTCATGTGGAGCCAGTTAATTGAATTATGCTTGAAATGAGGATCTAGCCTGATCAACCTGTGTTTTGGGGGACACTGAGAACCTCTATTGGCATTTGCTTTAGGAAGTATGAATCTGCCAGGTGCTGGTGGCTCACACTTGTATGCTAGCTACTCAGGAGGCTGAGATCTGAGGATCATGGTTTGAAGTCAGCCTGGACAGAAAAGGCCGTGAGACTCTTTTCCAATTAACCACCTATAAACTGGAAGTGGAGCTATGCCTTGAGTGAAAAGGCTCAGGGACTGAGTTCAAGCCCCACCACTACCAACAACAGAAAGCATGAATCTTGTTCCCACGAAGTGGGCTGCTGTGTCTATTGTCTGGATGTTGCTGAGGTCATCGTTTGAACATTACACAGAAATCACCTTTCGTGTTAGTACTGGGAGTAATTGAACTTCTGAGTAACTGCCTTTTTTCTTTTCAGAGAAGCCAGTGGGGCATCTTGGCATGGCTTCCCACTGCAAACAACAGTGTGAACAGCTTGGACACGCGGTGATTCCCTCTCAGGATGCACTTTATTCCTTGCACGGTTTCATCTTCCCACTTGGATTTATCTTTTTCCTTCCTCAAATGCTTCTCATGTACATTAACACTTTTAGAACCAGGTACAAAATCATATATATTAAAAAAAAAAACCCAACATTAAAGATTCTGATTCTTTGTTCAGAGTGCTTCTTTTTATTTGGTGGAATAAAAATGGGAATAAAAGATGTTGTGATATTTAAGTAATGATTTATAATTTATGATTATATATTTGAAACTGTAATCCTGGGTTTTGTTTTGTTCTTTTGTGCCAGTCCTGGTGTTTGAACTCAGGGCCTTGACTTGCCAGGAGGCATTCTAGGACGTGAGTCATCTCACTTTCCCCACTAGTCATTTTGCTTCCTTAATTTTGTTTTTATGCTCTTCCCTGGACATAATATTCCTACTTCTTCCTCTTCAAGTGTCTGGGATGACAAGAGGGTACTACCACACCCCAGCTTTTGGTTTTTCATTTGGTTGTTGTCGTTGCTTTTTGTTTTCTAGGAGGAGAAATCACCATGTATTATAATAATATCATGTTTTGGGGTGTGTTTTTTTTAAGGTTACTGATGATAAACTTTAGAACACGTTACCCCAAAATATGACTGTGAGAGACCATGCTATACCATCTAGATTTGCCTCTTTGGCATGATGATTCCATTGAACTATTTTAAGAAACAAGAGGCACTGGAGAAGCTCTGAAAATAGAGAAAGTTCACCTTCCGTGAGAGAAACTGGAACCTGTCAAGGAAAGCTTCCTCTTGTAAGGATGACTCCTCTGTGTCAGGAAGAAATAAAAGAATGGCTAAGATCTTTGTAAATTCTTAGCAACAGAGGAAGGCCTTAAATCCTGACCTCACATCTATTTATTTATTATTCTTTCCTGACTATTTCTCCATACCTTTTTCTTTGTTTTAGCAAGTATTTAAGCCACCCTTTAAAGTTTACTCTTAAGAGTCACTCAATTTTTCTGAGAAACTCCTCTGTATATGAGGTACATCATGTATTAATAAGCCATTTGTCTTTACTTGTAATATGTCTCTTGCTATAGGTGGTCTATCCAACTAAAAACCAAGGAAGAACAGAGAGAAAGTGTTTTTTTTTTCTTTCCATTCACTGTACTGCAAAACTAACAAGCAACTAGAAATGCAGAGGTTAAAAAAAAAACCTTTGTATTTTCTCAAGGGCATAATTTCAAAGCTTTCTGATGACAGCTATTGGCTATGAACCTGTGTAAAACATTCAGCATATTTCAACAAAGCTTAATAATTAATGAACATCCTATATCATTAATTTATAATAAATCCAAGCTATCACAGAGTTTTCAAATGTACTGCTTAAGATTCTACCAAGTGCTAATTAGCTGAAGGAGAAAGCCTTTAAATTCCTTGAATTAAATTTGTCATCCTACACTTTCTGAAAAATCCAGGGAATATTCAGTAAGTATGTTTAAGGATTCTAGAAGTTAGGCTATTTAATTACCTTCCACAATTTGTGAAGAGCTTTTCTTGTTATTAGAATTGTATTGGAATAACGAAACTACCTCCTATCAGCCAACAAAAGAAAAAAAGATTGTAATTACAATGAATTTAGATATCAGGATTTATCAGGACCAATCCTTTTAACAATGTTTATTAAAAGAAATTGGTATTTCTTTGCTGATATTTGTTGTTATGTTATTTGTGTGTATAGAGGTATGTCTTCTTGCAAAACTGTTGCTCTGCAATGTCTCATCTCCATATCTAAGTGTCAGCCTCTGCACTTTAATATGTTAGTATATTTGACACCTAAGTCTTGGTTACCCCCTGGATTTTCCCATCATACAGAGAGTCCTGAGACTCTTCCCAAATCACCAGTTTCAAGAAGTCCCATGAGAGTCTACCCAGCTCCAAGTCTAAACTACAACCACTCAGCCATTTCCTCCCAAGCAGATCCAACTATTATTTGATCCATTAAGCCCAGCCAGTAAATATTAATTTTGATTTAAATGATCACGAAAATGTGACGTCATCCACATAATCTAGTTACAACGCAAAAGACCTTTCTTTACTTTTCATCCAAATGACTGCGTTTAACTACTTGAAATATCAAATTTGCCCCTAGGCAAGATATCTGGAATCAGCTATCTTTGGTTTGCACAGTCCTTCAAACACTAAAGGCTTGGTCCTCAGGGTGTGGGGAGGGGGGTGGAGGGGATTGTGAGATATGGCAGAACCTTTAAGAGGTAGAGCCTAGTGGGAGATGCCTGGCTGTGGAGATCAGGCTGTGCCTAAAACTGGAATTACAAAGAAATCTGTGCTCACCAGATTGTAATAGGAGAGTGTAAAACTGCTTTTGTTGAAAAGCACCGATTCTTTACTTAGGCCCACAAGTTAACTATAAGCAGGAGAAAAGCTTGGTACATTAGCCTTCCTTTTATATTTATCTTTGCTTTGGAATCTGGGATTTATGGATACATGTCTATAAGGAGGAATATGGAAGGGAATAGGATTTGCTTTGTAGTGGATCCAGTTTGGTCCAGTCCCATCCTGTTTCCTGTTTCATGGTAGCAGGCATAGGGAGAGATGCCTGAGAAGCTGGCTTGGCAGAAATCTTGTCTGAAACAACACTGCTGTCAGAAATGAGAAAGTATTAGACTGGTGACAATTACGATCAGACTACCCATAGAAACAGGAACAGCCAGGCCATTCTAATGCGGTCCCACAGAGAAATCAAGAACAAGGTATTGGAGACTGCAGTTCTAGGCTGCCCTTGTTAAGCAACCTCAAGGGACTAGGCAGACTTTTCCCATTCTCTCAGGCTTTATGGAAGGCAGAACCTAAGGGATTGGGACATCTGTCAGACAGGAGAATATCTAAGCAGCAAAGCATTCGGGCAGTTGTGTGGCTAATTTCTCTTTCTCTTTCTCTCTTTCTGTCTGTCTGCCTGTCTGTCTCTCTGAGGTACTGTGGTTTGATGTCCCAATCTAGTGCTTACAATGTCTGCTTAAGCTACATCTCCAGCCTTCATTTGATTTATTTTTCAGTTAGAGTCTTCCACTTTCGTCTGGGCTGGCTTTGAATGGCAGTCTTCCTACCTCTCCTCTCCTTCCTGTGTAGCTGAGATAAAGGTATTATGGCGACATGCCCAGACTGTTTGATCTATTTGTTTTCTTGTAGTACTAGGAGTCTGAACTTAGGGACTTGTTGATACCACCAAGCCATGCATCTAGCCCTTCGTTAACTTTTTTGGCTGGCTTCCCATCATAAGTCTCCCATTTCTGCCTCCTGCCTGGCTGGGATTACAGGCTGCACCACCGACGTGTGTGTGTGTGTGTGTGTGTGTGTGTGTGTGTGTGTGTGTGTGTGTGTGTTTAGTGCTCTTCCACTTGCACCGATGTGTGTGTGTGTGTTTAGTGCTCTTCCACTTGCACCGATGTGTGTGTGTGTGTGTGTGTGTGTGTGTGTGTGTGTGTGTGTGTGTGTTTAGTGCTCTTCCACTTGAGCCACAGCTTTACTTCTGGTTTTTTTTTTGGTGAGTATTCCTGCCCCAGCTGGTTTGGAATGGTGATTCTCAGATCTTAGCCTTGTGTGGCTATTTTTAACTAATACAGTGGGATGCAAGAACAAACCTTTAAGGAGGGAACTTACATAATTGTAATAAGGAGAGGCAAAGCAAAATGATTTTGAAACCTCTTACTCTGACCACATAATAGGTAGAAAAGCCAGTTGGAGAAAGAATACTAAGGATATTGCCAAGCTAGAGAGACTTACAGAGCAGAAGGGTAGCAAGTGCTATTTATCAAGAAAATGGAAAGGCTTGCAGATAAGACATTCCAGTCACACCCTCAGAATATAAAGAAGGCCCAGAGAGTAAAGGAAAGATTTGCTGCCCAGAGCTGCCTAGGGCCATGTTCCTGGGATTCAACCTTCCCAATGTAGCCAGTCTGGCCTAGAATTAGTCTGTCCATCACCCCAGAGGATGAAAGCTGTACATCTTGGTGGATCCATAGGATATATCCTGCAGGCATGGGGAATCCAAGACCTGTGGGGACACGGCTTCTTCCATACGGACTTCAAAGGATATTACAGATGGCCTGGGGCCCAGGTAGAAACTTGTCACGGCTGAACCACTGCAGAGAGCCCTCACTATAGCACACAAATACAACCTTTATTTGACAATGACATATTACAGACACAGTGGTCTCTCAGTATTTATAGGGAATTGGTTCTAGAACCCTATAGAATGCCTACATTTGGGGAGGCTGAAGTCCCTGATAACCTGCACAATCAATACTTTAAGTCATCTCTAAGTGAATTACAATACTTAAAACAACATAATGCCATGCAAATGGTAATGTTTTACTCTTTAGGGGAAAATGACAATGTCTATACATATTCAATAAGGATATAACATAAAGACAACATCTTTGTTGATCCTTAGATGTGGAGCCCACAATTAAGAAGGTCCTATTGTCTATGAAATGATGCTTGGTCACTAATTATCAGAGAAATACAAACTAAAACTACAGTGAAACTTTACCTGTTGGAATGCCTTTAACAACAACAAAATAACAAATGTTGGCAAAGACAAGGAGAAACTGGAGCCCTTATACACTGTTGGTAAGAATGTAAATGCCATTGCAAATGCCACTGGTGCAGTGATTATGAAAAATAGTTATAGATTTCCTCAAAAATTAAAAAAAAACCTCAAGTAGTAGAAAAGAACTATAAGCCAGAATTACTACTTCTAGGTGTTTGTCCAAAAGAAGTGAAATCATCCAGGTAATGGTGGCTCACACCTGAAATCCCAGCTACTCAGGAGGCTGAGATTTGAGGATCAAGGTTCAAAGTCAGACTAGGCAGGAAAGCTTTTGAGATTCTTATCTCCAATAAACTACCAAAAAGCCTGAAGTAGGGCTGTGGCTCAAGTGGTAGAGTGCCAGCCTTGAGCAGAAAAACCTAAGGGACAGTGCCCACACCTGGAGTTAAAACCCCAGTATTGGAACAAAACAAACAAAAACCCTAAGTGGTTATTAAAACACATTGTCTAAATACACCTAATTGAAAGAACCTTCAAAGAAAAAGAAGCTCAAGGATAGTGCCTACGCTCTGAGTTCAAGACCTAGAATAGCTCAGGAGAAAAAAGCAAAAAAACAAAAACAAAAACAAAAAACCCCAAAAAACCCCAAAGAACTGAAATCAAGCCAACATAGAGAATATCTGCAATCCTCTATTTCCTGCTAAAGTATTACTTCCAACAGCCAAGATGTCAACACCATGAATGAGTGGTGGTTGAAGAAGGAGAATTCTGTCATATGTAGCAATGTGGCTAACTGTGGGTTACAGTGTACTACGAGAAAGCGATGAGTCACAGAAGCACAAACGCCTGATTCCACTTCCATGAGATATATATCAACTGACGAATTCATAAAAAGCAGAGTAGAATGGTGATTGCCAAGGCGGAGTAGGAGGTTGAAGAGCTGCTATTCACAGGTATCAAACTTCAATTGTGCACCATGAACAGGTTCGACACAGCTCTGTTGTGCTGTGCCTGGAGTTAGCAATGCTGCACTGTAAACTTAAAAACTGAGAGGGCTGGCCTGATGGTAAATAAAAAAAAAAAATAATAAGACAGGCTGAGGATGCAGCTTAGTGGTAAAGAGCATGCCCTGAATGTGTGAGGCCCTAAGCTTTATTTCCAGCATTGGATGGAATTATAACATTGTTAAATAACCTCAAATACAGGGGGGAAAAAAGACTATATATTAAATACTAGTAACTGCAAAAACTCAAAAGCAATAATGGTCAGTGGGAACATTCTGTCTGTGGATCATTCATTACCTACCAGAAAAAAAAAAAAGTATTTAAAAGACAGCATCATGCACAACTGCTCATAATATAATCCTTAGTAAAAATGATTAGATTGCAATCATGTACACGGATCCTGAAAGGGAATACATGAGAAAATCATTAAGCCTGCCTTCGGGTAGAGAAACTATGGGTGACGTTTTTATCAAAGATTTTGTACTGCCACTGAGGCAGGAAGACGTACAGCACCCACGGTCATCAGGGCTACCTCAACTGTCCACTTATTTACCTTGGCCTTGGGGAAGCTCCAAGAGCCTTTCAAAAGACTACCAAAAGGTGCTGATAGAGGGGCTGGGGATATAGCCTAGTGGCAAGAGTGCCTGCCTCGGATACACGAGGCCCTAGGTTCGATTCCCCAGCACCACATATACAGAAAACGGCCAGAAGCGGCGCTGTGGCTCAAGAGGCAGAGTGCTAGCCTTGAGCGGGAAGAAGCCAGGGACAGTGCTCAGGCCCTGAGTCCAAGGCCCAGGACTGGCCAAAAAAAAAAAAAAAAAAAAAAGGTGCTGATAGAAGTTGCGGATAACATTCCTTCAGCCAGCCAAACTGGTGCCACATCCTGATAACCAGATTATTTCCAGCAAAGCAGAACCCTCACCCAGTGCACGTTTGTGGGGTTGGAGATGATGACATCTTAGCCCCATGATACCAGGATCTCAGTTCACAACTGCACAGTTTCTATGAAGAACATGCACACATTCATCCTAGCAAGTCCTGAAATAATGTGGGCATGTGCAAACACCCATCCGTTACATAAGCCTCATCTGCTAATCAATACGTCCATTGGAATCAAAGGAATGTCCTAACTCCACGCAATCACCTACCCATTTTTCCTGACCTCGTCCCCCCACCCCCACCCCCAGTAAGGACACCCTTGGAGTAGCAGGGCTTTTGATCAGACTATTCTTGTACTGTCGCTCTCAATAAATCAAGGATCTAAAACCAAGATTCAAATAAGCGACTTGCATACCTGAGACTTTGACCCAGGAAAACACACACACACGATCCCAACATTATCCTTGTCTTTTGAAATTGGCTAATCTACCCAATCCCACACCTAAAACTAGATTATGCATCATAAAAAGCAAAAAGATGCAAGGCTGTTCTGCTAGGGCTCTGTGTTTTGTTTGTGGTTTTGAGACAGAATCTTCCAGTGTAGTCTAGAACTTGTTTTGTAGACCAGGCTGGCCTTGAACTGAAAGTATTCCTACCTCTACTTCCTCAGTGCTGGGATTACAGTTATGAATAATGACACCCAGCTACTCTGCTGGCTTAACACTTGAAAAGACTGTCATTTCTTCCAGGAAAGAAAGGTCTTATGCAGTGCTCCAATCTCTCAACATAAGCCAACTTAAAATTTGCTGGGTTGTGACCTGTGGAACCTGGGTGGGTGAGGCACCACTGTCAGGGGTCATTTTGGCTCATCCAGTACTATGAGGTAGCTGTGAAACTACCGTCTGAGTAACGTCATGTCATGACAAACACCATAGTATGACAAAATCCAAGATCTACCTCAGTATTAAAAGCATAAAAACTCTTGTAAACCTGACCACAACTAATTTAATAGTGCGTGAAGAACACAGACCTTCTATAGATATGAGTACATACCATTTCTCTTACACACTTATTAGGATGCATACAACAGATTGTGTTCTGGATTTTAACCAACTCAGGTATTAGTTACAGTTAGGAAATTTATATGGAATGCTTAAAACATTACATAGAATTGATATCATTAAGAACTACTTTAGCCCAGGGGCCTGGCTTAATACTCATTTGTCTACTTTTAAATACTTAATAGCCAGGAGCCAGTGGTTCACACCTGTAATCCTAAGTACTCAGCAGGCTGAGATCTAAGGATTGAGGTTTGAAGCTATCCTGGGCAGAAAAGTCAGTGCTACCCTCACCTCCAATTAACCACAAAAAGCAGAGGTGGAGCTGTGGCTCAAGTAGAGCACTAGCCTGAGCACAAAAGCAAAAGCTCAGGAACAGCACCCAGGTTCTGAGTTCAAGCCCCAGGACCAGCAAAACAAAACAAAACAACTTAAGAACAATGTGTAAAAGTTTATGAACCTACAAAAAGAAAACCCCAAATTCAAGTCTGATAACTAAGAATGCTTTCACAGGTAAATAAAATATATGTATGTGAACACTTTCTTTAGTTCCTAGTGATGTCACCTAATTTACATCCAACTGAAATTCCTGAAAGATACATTAGCTTTATTTATTTGTTTTGTTTTTGTGCTAGTGCTGGAGCTTAAATTCTGGGCCTTGCACTGTTCCCTGGCTTTTGGGCTCGTTTAAGGCTTTCCCACTTGAACCACCGCCCCACCCCCCCACTTCAGTCAGCTTTATTTTTATCTTGACCATGACTGAATCATCATACCTCAATGTTCACGTTTGTTTACTGTGATTATCAGAAAAATAAACTACAAAATTCAAATGCTCAAAAAGAGAAATCTTTTCTTTTTGGTACTGGGTATCTAACTCAGAACCTCCAACATGCTAAGCATATGCCCTCAGCCCTAGGAAGTCTTAAAAATGTTACATAAAAACGTTAATCTTTGACTTTGTAAGTGTTGTTACAGAAAAACAAGAAACCTTTGCATTGTTTAACTTCTTGGCCATTCATCACATGTTACTTGCTCTTTAGGTCATATCATTTTATTCTGTCTGTGATAAGATATTAAAAACATTTTATGAAGCTGGGTGTGGTGATTCACACCTGTAATCCCAGCACTTGGGAGGTTGAGGTCAGAAAAGAATCGAGAATTTGAGTGTAAAATAGGCTGTAGACATAGCAAGACTTTGCAATAAACAACAAAAACACCCCGGCTCATGTAATGTAGGAAAGGTTTCTGGCATTATTTTTTTAAGTAGTATAGGCCTTGAAGGAAAGTAATTTCTAACTAAGAATGATGCTTGCTATCTTTAAGGATTGCTATGGATATTTTGAAGTATGCCATAGATCAAGTCATTTAATTAGAAACATGGACCTTATTTAAAGTTTTAATTATCCTCTCATTACTATTAGAGGAGTTTTGGACTTTAGTGAACAAGTTAAAATATTTTGAACAAATTCCCTACCTTGGTCTTGAAAAGTATAGACGTTCCTATACATGTTACATAGCCAAAAATTAGTTGCTCAAGCATGTTTGTTTGTTTGTTTTTTTTTTTGAAATTTTCTGTGTGTGTGTGTACTACTAGGGCTTGAATTCAGGGCTTTATACTGCCCTTCAGCTTTTTCCACTCAAGACTGGCACTCTACCAATTGAGTCACACTGCCAACTCGGGCTTCTTGCTAGTTAATGGAGATAAAAATCTTTGTCTACCCAGGCTGGCTTTCAACCATGAACCGTAGATCTCAGCCTCCTGAATAGCTAGGATTACAGGAATGAGTTACCAGTGCCTGGCCCATGTCTGTACTCGTATGTACTAAAAATCACCCTTCCCTCAGTACTAGGGCTTGAACTCAAGTCTTGTGTTCCTGCTCAGTTTACTCAGCCTTTTTGGTCACAGCTAGTGTTCTACCACTCCAGCCTGGCCTTTTGTTCCTTAAGTGGAAATGGGAGTCTGCAGGACTTTGCTGCCTTGGCTGACTGCAAGAACCTTGATCCTCCAGATCTCAGCTAGCCACTGGTGCCCAGCTTAAAAGAAAAATTCTTAACCAAAGCTTTGAAAGCCCATTTGGTTTGTAGGTCAATTAAAATTTATTTACTCATGTTGAAGTTCTGGTAAGAAGAACTAATTACAGTGTCAAAATACTATACAAATTCTTGTAGTTGAGGACTAAATTTTCAGAGAATTCAGAGAGTATTCAGAGAACAAAACACTCTGAGAAACCACTGATGGCTTTTACCACCTTATTTGCATCTTAGAAAGAAAGTGTTAAATCTCAAAATTTAGGCACCTTTAAGTTTGATCTGTGGCTACCTTTTTATCCCATTTGATTCCAGTCTCCAGCTCCCTTTTAAAAAAAACTCTTATTTCTGCAACATATATGCAGCTTTTTATATTTAAGCTTCCACAGCTCTGGCTGGAATGGAAGGTTTCTGGGTAACTCCCATTACTTTTTTCTTCTATCTATCTATCTATCTATCTATCTATCTATCTATCTATCTATCTATCTATCTATCTATCTATTGCCAGTCCTGGGGCTTGAGACTCAGGGCCTGAACACTATTCCTGGCTTCTTTTTGCTCAAGGCTAGCACTCTACCTCTTGAGCCACAGTGCCATTTCCAGCTTTTTCTGTTTATGTGGTACTGAGGAATCAAACCCAGACCTTCATGCATGGTAGGCAAATACTCTACCACTAAGCCACATTCCCAGTCCTGGTAATACCCATTTCTTAGAAAGCAAAATTTAACTTCTGTTCTTGACTCACCCTTGTCTGTTCCTGCTCACCACGGATACTCTATGTTTTGCTATGGAATAGTTAAATTACACAATCCAATACTATATCGTGACGTTGTCTTTCTATACTACCTAAATTTAACTGCTTTTCCCGAAGCAAGTTTTTGGTTTTCTCTTCTCTTTGGTACACTGTTCATCATTTATCACCACAAGATATGAAGATTCCTGCTGACTTTTTATTCTTCTAAAACTTGAAATGAACCAGTAGTGTTTTGCCAGCTACTGAAAAAGAAAAATTAGCCAGTCTCATTGCAGTGAGACTTTGGGGGTGGGAAGAAGTGCTGAGGATTGAACTAAGGAACACACAAGCACTCTCCTACTGAGCTACCTCCCCAGTCAGAAACCATAGGTTTCATATAAAACTGAGTCTGTTTTTTAAAAATCATTTTTAGGTTTTTATTAAAAAAAAGTTTAAGTGTGGCCTGTTGTACTTCTCTGTCCTTATGAAGATTAGAGATTGATTCATTAATTGGATGAGTGGTTCAGATGCAGACTGGCAGTACTATTCTAGGTATCCAGGAGACAGCAGTAAATGAAGCTGACAGAATTCCCTGTCCTAGTGCTTCCATTCCAGTGTGGACACACAGAGCCACTGGGTGGACAGAGGACAGCTGTCTTTCAGAAAGGAAAAAATGATGTCTCTATAAAATAGACTCCTTAAGGGCAGGAAGAATTTGAAAGTCAGCTAACTGAAAAAAATCTTAGGAGACTTGAATACATACACACACACACACACACACACACACACACACACACACACACACACACCCCACCCCCCCTAAAAATGTGATGTGAGAGTATCTCACTCTATAACAATACTGACAGAGAATATGACCTTTCTGAGATCAAAAAATTAGTAAATGATGGATCTAACAGACTCAGATCAAGCCCCAAAGGTTTTGAAGTCTAAACCTCAACCCTCTGATCTCAGCTTCCTGAGTAGCTCACAGGTGTGAGCGAATGACACCTGGCTCCCAAAGGTGTTACTAATATGCTGCTTTGACTCTATTCTTTGACAGCCGCAAAACTTTTCTTAACCACTTAATCACACCAATTATCTGTCTCTTAGTAGTTGCTGCACAATGGCTACAGAAAATTCTTGCAGATGTTTTGTAATAAAAAGCAACCTATAAAATAAAAGACATGTATATTTTAAAAGTAATTTAGTGAATATTACATCTATATTCTCATAGCTTAAGCTTTATGAAAATTGTGTACTAAAAAACTTGTAGCTAAGAAAATGAAGTGATAAAAACAACCCTAGATCACAGTGAGAAGATTCCAGTGCTTGCAGTTTTCTCGGTAAGGTTTGCCTGTGATTCATTGGTTACATGGCAGGGAAATGAAAGCATTTTTGATGAGGAAAGACACGTGGGAAATGTACTCAATGTTTCTCATAAAAAGCTAAAATAAAGCCAAGCAAGAGAAATTTGAGTGCCTCTTAATATGCACAAATTGATATGTGTAAATAGAAAAGCACATCTAGACAGAAATATTAAGAAATCACCAATAAATGATGTTCAAGTTTTCTTTAGACAGCAGCACATAATTGTATATGTATAGTTTGCTCTATACAGACCTCACAGTTTAAGGAAACCTTAGGAGTTGTAAATTTCCATTTTGATTCTGCCACCACAGAAAAAAAATAGGAACATGGAAAACGGAGATTGGTCATCTTTGCTTTTAATTTTCACAAAAGCTATTACATGGCCACAAAAGCTAATAAATAAATCCCTAACTTAAAGATTCTTTAAAATTTCTGCTCCTTTTTTGTAAGAATATTAAAAGCTAAAAGGTTTATTTTTAAACAAGAAGATGAAAAGATTTCCTACTCTGTACTTACACCTGTCGTGTTAATTTGTTGAAATAGGCTTAACAATCACATGGGTCCAAGAAATCCTTGTTAAAGGTTTTCATTTTGAGCCAGAGAACTTACAGTCCATCTTAGCTTCTCCCATCCATAAACCCTTCTTTCTTGAATCCGCTGCAACATTTCTGCATGCCTCTCTCTTCTTGCTTTGAGTCACTCAGTCAGGAAAGACCCAGGGATCTGAGAAGCCCAGTTAATCAGACTATGATTATCTCACAGCTGAGGTACACTTGGGAGGAAAGCAAAAGGGCAATGAGACCTACAACTCTGCAGTCACCGTGTTTAAACAGTAACCCTGCTCACTGAACCAAAGTAAAAGCTGAGAATGGCTCTGTTCAATAGAGCCAGTGAAGCTCAAAGGGGTGTAGGCAACAGAGGGGAGGCCTCCCTGGTGAAGAAATGCATGTGAAATACCCTAATCTCAGGGATTCAGGCCAAGCCCCAAGAAGGATGTGCATGAAACACCCTAAAAATAAATTGCTTCCCCAAAGCAACTAAGCAGCATTACTCTCTCTCCAGACTCTTCTGCCTTTTGGTTGTCTGATTCATTAACAATGACAGTATAAAGCCCTCAAGGTGGTGGCTGATTCTGTTTCCCTACCAGAGGAGGGATCTGCAACAGGAAAAGGCAGCCACTGAGAATCAGTCAGGCAGAGACCTCTGTTCTTTCCCCCTGTGGCTGAAGACAGACAGGGTTACCGAGGCCACAGGAAGTGAAGTTCACATGCTTTGTTCAGAAGCCCAGGACAGACTTGCCTTTGCTACTTTGGACAATTCTGTAGGTCTTCTAACAGGGGAGAAAGAACCAAAGAATATAAACGCTGAAGCCTTAGAAATGACTTCTGCATTCATTACATACAAAGTCTCAGAAATTACCTGTTTTAAGTCAATGATAAACTTCACTGTGACCTTTGAATTCAATATTTATGCCACATTTTTGCCCTAGGTTTATCTTTAAAAGGGCTTTTCTAGCACAGGAGCCAGAAAATGTTGATTAAAGCCAATTAATGAGTTTGAATAAGCTATGGGCCCAATTTGAAAAATAATTGTTTTTGAAAAAAGAAGATAAAAATCTTTCAAGTCTCTATGATTAACATGAATGACCCAGTAGAGATTAAATGGGCAATTGGGATTTGTAAGACTGATAAGGCTCACTGGATAAGGCTTAAATATTCACTAGATTCCACAACACATATTATTTATTTAATTTTAGTTTGTGATAGAACTGAAGATTAAATTCAGAACCTCAAGTGTTCTTAGAACATGTGTCGAAGCCATGTATCTACTCCTTTTGTTTTTAGTTTGCTTTTCATATAGTTGTGCTTGTGAGATGTTCCTACCTCCTCCTCTCATGTAGCTGAAATTACAAGCATGAGCCACAACCCTAGGCTTGTTTTTGTTGAGTCTCACTGTTTTGCCCAAGCTGATAGTGAACCAAGATCTGCCTATCTCCACCTCCCATGGTAGCTATTAGGATCACAAGTATGCACCAATGCACCCAGCAGCAAGCACCTCTTACCTCTTTAAAGCTTTTGAAAGTCCAGATTACTCAGCAGGAAACAATGGAGTGCTACTTTCAGTCTAGCATATCCTGTCACGCCAAGGACCTGCCATCCCAGCTGCTACTGTCATCATTCCCCTTGCTCACTGATATCGACCAAAGTAGCCTGTGCAGATACAGGTCACCTCTCTAGTGTGGGGCTTCTCAACCTTGGCCCTGCTGACCTTTTAGACTGGGTATAATTCTTTGTTGTGGATGGCTGCTCAAACTCATTGATTTTTTTTGTGTGTCAAGTATTATTCTATGGACTTTTGCACATGCACTCGATCTAAACTCAAGATAACCCTGTTCTTATGCCAATTCCTACAGAAGAGATGACTCAGACACAGGTGGAAAAACAGGTTGAAGCTAGTCCTATTGACCTATGTATCCACAGGTTTCTCATCTATAGGCAGGTTCTGCATCTCAGACTCAGCCAACCCCCTGATCAGAAATACTTGGGGAAAAAATTAAGTCTGTATTGAGCACTTACAGACATTTTTCCTTGCAATCACTCCCTAGGCAATACAGAAGGCATATAAATACAATATTTACACTGAATTGGGTATTATGAGAACTCTAGACATGCTGTAGAGGGTCAGGGGGGCTGTGAATAGGTTACTGCAAACAGATAATTTGTATAGGGACTTGAGTATCTGTGGATTTAGGTGTCCCCGGGGGTCCAGGATGACTTTAAGTGGTGGACCCTTAACCCTCCCTATGTTCTCTTATAGGATGTGCCCTCTAAGGAAGGAGGTACCTTCTCACTTCTGAGCACCCTGGGAGCTTTCAGGCCAGCGTGGCCTGCTGATGGGAAAGGACTGGTACCACGAGGAGAAAAGAAAGGGGAAATAGGCAAGGACATTGTGTGGAGACAGAGCATCACTCTTTCTGGGAAACAACAGATTCATAACTAAATGGTGGTGCATTCATCTAGGGGGAAAAAAACCCAACAGCTGAATGCTAACAAGAGACGAAAGAGAATGAAGGGTTTTATATATGACAAGTGGCTTCAAAAGATGGCTGTGCCCCAAGCAAGGAGCAGTGGATCAATTGTGAATCATTTTAAACTGTGTATTGCTCAGAAACTGCTTTGGAAGGAAGTACATACATCATTCTTATATTCTAAGTCTGTGGCTTATCACTCCATTACTTGTTCTACTTGTTAAGATACAGAAAAACCACATCAATGCCAGATATTGACAGATAAAGGTCAAACTGATAGCCTACAATTTAAGAGAATGGCAAACATCTTTCTGTTTTTAAATTCTTGTGTGTGTGTGTGTGTGTGTGTGTGTGTGTGTGTGTGTTGGTCCAGGGGCTTGAATTCAGGACCTGGGTGCTGTAACTGAGCTTTTGTGCTCCAGGCTAGCGCTTTACTACTTGAGCCACAGCTCTCCTTCTGGCTTTTTGGTGGTTAATTGGAGATAAGAGTCTCATGGACTTTCCTTCCTGGCCTGGCTTCAAATCATAATCACAGCCTCCAGTGCCATGCTGGCAATCATCTTCTAAATAGATTTTAAAAATACAAAAAAAACAAGATACTATGTTGAAAATTAACTATACAACTTGTGGGTGGGGACAGGAGGGAAAAACTGGGAGAGAGAAAAGAAAGGGGTGACACTGTCCATAAAGAAATGTATTCATTACCTGACTTATGTAACTGTAACTCCTCTGCAATCACTTTTATAGTAACAATAAAAATTAAGAATAAATAGGGAGGAAGATGGCGCCGCCACAGTAGGGAGGCACCCCGACTCGCTCCAACTGAATAGCGAGCTGGAAACTCCAGCACCCAACACCCCATCAAGAACCCAGCAAAACCAGCAGCCAGAGCAGTGGAGAAACGCAGGAAAAGAAAAAGGAGCAAAAAAGAAGAGCCGAAAACCTATATGGAGCTGGAGAAACTCCGGGGTACCCTCCCCCCACCAGCCAACCCTGGCCTGAACAGGGCCAGGCTGGGAAAGGGGACCCGGTGATCGGCAGACCAACTGCCGAAAACTCACACCAGGAGCACAGAGTCCAGACAGCAGGACTCCATGTACCCCAGGGAGAGTGCGGACCAAGACACACGGCAACGGCGGCTATGGGAAGTTCGGGTCCACATGGCCGGGAACGAACGTGAGCCGCTGGGGAACTGAGCGGCGCAGAAGGGGAGAGCCGGGGACACCACCACGACCTTTCGCCACAACACAGCACTCCATCCCTGAAGGACCAACGGCAGCGCGGGACACACACACAATCCAGGACCAGTGAGTCCCCCATTACTCCCTCCCCCAACGGGAGACCAGCTATCAGAGACCCAAACCCTACTAAGAAGCTAGATCTCCCTCCCTCCCCCTCCCAACCCCGAGGGAACAAAGAACCCCCAAATCAGGCGGGAAGCTCCCATCAGGCTCTGGGAAGACACAGGAATTAGTAAAGGAAGGGCGGAGCAGTGCCAAGGCCGCCAAGGAGCCTGAACTGGCCCCACTGGCCCCGCCCCCTTCCCAACAGGGGCCCGGCCGGCAGTGCAAGCCCCACCCGAGGCGCCTGGACCTCGCAGACCTTTACAACTAAAATCACAGGTGCTGGTGGGCAATACCAACACAGCAGGGACACCTGGGCCTGATCACGCGCCCCCCTCGCAGCTGAGGCGCAGTCTGAGGGCGCTAACTCGTGCCCCAACAGTTGATCCCACTGGGCCGCACACATACCGCCCCCCACAACGGACTCGCGGGAGGGCGCAAACACAACCCAACAACCCAGGGCTCGCTCTGGTAGGCGTATCCCGCTCAGGTGGACGGGGCCACAGCGGCAGCGCCCGCCCGTTGTAGTGGGCACACAGCGCACAGGTGGGCGGGGCCCCTGGCGACAGCACCCGCTCTGGTAGGCATGCCTGCACTGGAGGGCAGAGCTCTCCATCGGCCGGTGCCCACTCAGTTTGGCGCACTTTGCACAAGTGGGTGGGCCGCCCCTCAACAACACTGGCCCCGGAGCGGTCCACACAGGAAGGCGAACTGCCTCAGAGGTGAACTCCTCTGACCAAGATACAGAGTGATAAAAAGAACCAAAGAAGAGATAAGCCTCCATGCCACACTGAATCAGCGACCAGCAAATCCCCACCAGGGGCACGCTAGGGTCAGCACAGCACAGCGGCAGGACACTCTCCTGCAGAGAAAGACACAGAACCTACCAGCCCCCAAGTGCAGGGAGAGTGACCACCTCAGCAACAACCGAGAAGGTCACGCTCACCCATTGGGAAGCAAGGTTCAACAGCCAAACCCAAACCCAGAGCCAGGATGCCAGGACACAAGGCTCCCACTGATGGACCAGCAGGAACCAGCACAAAGCCAAACCAGGGAAGCCACCCACAGATCTCCAGATGCGCAAGTCACAAAGAAATATAACACAGTTCATCAAAGGGCAAGCCAACTCGCCAGCTCCAAAAAGCAGCATGACTGAAGAGGAAATGGAGAATAAAAAAGCAAATGAGGCCATGTTAACAGAAATGATGGAAGGCGTCAGAAACGAAATGAGAAAACAATTACAGGAGTTTAGAGTGGAAGTCTTGAAGGACATCCAGGAAGCCAAGAAAGAAATGGAAGCAAAAATGGATACAATGCAAACCTCAGTTAAAGAAGACCTGAACATCCTGAGAAGTGAAATGCATGAAAAAAATGGATTTAAAATACAACTCTTTAAAGGAAGAAATTTCCACGATCAGAGCTGATCTGACAACCATAAATAGCTCTCTGACATCCATAAACTCCGCAACTGAATCCACAGCACAAAGAACTGACCATATGGAATCCAGAATCTCTCTCTTGGACGATGAAGCAGCCGACAACAACCAGAAAATTACCACACTCCAAGAAACGGTGAAGCTTCAGGGCAGACTAATCCAGGAACTAGTGGACAAAGACAAGAGATATAATCTGCGCATAATTGGAATAGAAGAAGGAGCCGAATACCACAGCAGAGGGCTTCATCATATTTTCAAATAAAGTTATTGCAGAAAACTTCCCCAATCTCACAAGGGACCCCATCCAGGTAACCGAAGCCCTACAGGACACCTGGCAGGCCAGACCCCAGAAAAGCCACGCCAAGGCACATAATAAAGACTTCAGATCTCAAGAATAAAGAGCAAATTCTGAATGCAGCCAAAGCGATGAAAGAAATTTACTACAATAGGAAGAGGATCCGAATAACAGCAGACCTCTCCACACAAACCTACCATGCACGAAGAGCGTGGAAGAACACCATCCAAGTTCTACAGGCCAACAACTTGCAACCTAGGATAAAATATCCAGCGAAGTTGGAGTTCACATTCGAAGGGAAAATCAGATCTTTCCATAGCAAAGAGGATCTAAAGGAGTATGTGAATAAAAAACCAGCCCTACAGCAAATTCTAAGAGGGGAATCCCACCCAACAGAAATCGTACAGGACACACAGACAGAAACAGAAAGAAACTACAATAGCCAGAGCCCAACAGAAAGAGCAGCTCACTAAAGACAAGAAAAAGAAAAAGCGGAAAAAAACAGCCCAACAAGAAAATGGAGGGAGAAAAAACACTCTTATCCTTGATCTCTTTGAATATAAACGGTATAAACTCTCCGATATAGAGGAGCAGACTGGCAGAATGGATCCACAAACAAAAAAGTTGCCATCTGTTGTCTACAAGAGACCCACCTTACAGCAAGGGACAAAAACAGGCTCTGAATGAAAGGATGGAGCAAGATCTTCCAAGCAAACGCACCTACCAAAACGGCAGGTGTAGCCATCCTGATCTCAGACAAGCTGGGCTTTTCATTAAAATCAACTCAAAAAGACAAAGAAGGACACTACATTTTAATACAAGGAAAAATCCAGAATCAAGACATCACGGTGATAAATGTATACTCACCGAACAAAAGAGGCCCTACATATGTCAAGCAAATTCTCACAGAACTACAGAACAAGATAGACGTAAACACAATCATAGTGGGAGACTTTAATACCCCACTCTCTCCAAGAGACAGATCCAGCACCCAGAGGATCAGCAAGGGAGCTGAGGACCTAAGTAACACCATATCCCAAATGGATCTGACAGATCTACACAGAATCTTCCACCCTACAGAGACCCAATACACCTTCTTCTCAGCAGCACATGGATCATACTCCAAAATAGACCATGTCATAGCCCACACAAAGAATCTCAGCAAATACAAAAGTATTGATGTCATCCCATGTATTATATCTGACCACAGTGGATTAAAGGTAACCCTCAATAACAATAGTTACCACAGAGGCTATACACATTCTTGGAGGCTAAACCCCACACTGTTATCCAACACTTGCGAATTCATAAGCCACAATGACAATGAAAATACATCACAAAGAAACCTATGGGACACAGCTAAGGCAGTACTGAGGGGCAAGATCATTGCCCTCAGCACTCACATTAAAAGAATGGAAGCAGAGCAGGTGAATAACCTCACAATGAAACTAAAACAACTGGAGAAACAAGAAATGATCGAATTTAAAATGACTAGGAGAAGAGAGATCACAAAGATTAAAGAAGAGATAAATCTGATTGAAAATAGAAAGACCATTCAACAAATAAGACTAAAAGCTGGTTCTTTGAGAAAATAAATAAAATTGACAGACCCCTCGCAAGACTTACAAAAAAAAGAAGAGATTCATATACGTAAAACCAGGGACTCCACTGGAAAAATTACAACAAGTACACACAATATTCAAACAATCATAAGGAGCTATTTCCAGAACCTCTATTCAGTAAAAAACAGTAATTTTACCGAAATGGATCAATTCTTAGAGAAGTATAAACTGCCCAACTGAACCAAGAAGAAATAAATCAACTAAATAAACCAATAACTTACAGTGAGATACAGGAGGTAATCAAGAACCTCCCAACAAAGAAAAGCCTAGGCCCAGATGGATTCACCAACGAATTCTATAAAACCTTTAGTGAGGAGCTAATACCAATACTCCTCAAACTCTTCCGCGAAATAGAAACAGAGGGAGAAATCCCAAACTCATTCTATGAAGCTAATATCATACTCATTCCCAAACCAGGCAAAGACCCAACAAAAAAAGAGAACTACAGACCAATATCACTAATGAACACAGACACAAAGCTCCTCAATAAAATATTAGCTAACAGGATCCAGAAACTGATCAAGAAAATTATACATCATGACCAAGTAGGCTTCATCCCACAGTTACAAGGATGGTTCAACATCCATAAATCAATCAACGTAATTCACCACATAAACAGAACTAAAATCAAGAATCACATTGTTATCTCAGTCGATGCCCAAAAAGCCTTTGACAAAATACAACACCGAAACTTATTAAAAGCTCTGGAGAGAACAGGAATAGATGGAACATTCAATGCAATCCCTATCAAAATCCCAGTCACACTCTTCACTGAAATAGAGAAAGCAATCCATAAATTCATATGGAACAGCAAAAGACCTAGAATAGCCAAAGCAATTCTAGGCAAAAAAAGCAGTGCAGGAGGTATCACAGTAACAGACTTCAAGCTCTACTACAGGGCCATCATAACAAAAACAGCCTGGTATTGGTATAAAAACAGATCGGAACACCAATGGATTAGAATTGAAGATCCAGAAATAAAACTGCACACTTACAGCCAGCTGATATTCGACAAAGGAGCTAAAGACATACAATGGAATAAACATAGCCTCTTCAACTACTGGTGCTGGGAGATCTGGGCAGCCATATTCAGAAAACTCAAAGTAGACCCAAGCCTATCACCATGCTCCAAGATCAACTCAAAAAAATGGGTCAAGGACCTCAATATAAGGCCTGAATCCCTGAAACTACTGAAGGATAGAGTAGGAAAGACGCTAGAACTTATAGGCACAGGAAGGACCTTCCTGAATAGAGTCCCAGGGGCACAACAAATAGGGGAGAGACTCGACAAATGGGACTACTACAAATTAAAAAGTTTCTGCACAGCTAAGGACATAGCCACCAAAATAGAAAGATAGCCAACCATATGGGAAAGGATCTTTACCAGCACAGCAACAGACAAAGGCCTGATACCTGTCATCTACAGAGAACTCAAAAAACTAAGCCCCTCCAAGCCCAGTAAACCAATTAGTAAATGGGCAAAGAAGCCAAAGAGAGACTTCACAAGAGAAGAGATAAAAATGGCAAAGAAACCTATGAGGAAATGTTCAACATCCCTGGTAGTAAAGGAAATGCAAATAAAAACAACCCTGAGATACCACCTCACTCCAGTTAGAATGGCCTATACACTGAACTCAGGCAACAACAAATGCTGGAAGGGGTGCGGGGAAAGAGGAACCCTTCTCCATTGTTGGTGGGAGTGCAAATTAGTACAACCACTTTGGAAAACAGTATGGAGGTTTCTCAAAAAGCTCAATATAGATCTACCCTATGACCCAGCCATACCACTCCTAGGCATCTATCCTAAACAGCAAGTCCCAAGATATCAAAAAGACATTTCTACTTCCATGTTTATCGCGGCACAATTCACAATAGCCAAAATATGGAAACAACCCAGATGCCCCTCCACAGATGAATGGATCCAAAAAATATGGTACCTATACACAATGGAATACTACATAGCGATTAGGAATGGTGAAATATTTTTATTCGTAGGGAAATGGTCAGAACTTGAACAAATAATGTTGAGTGAGACAAGCCTAGAACACAGAAAACAAAGGGGCATGATCTCCCTCATATATGACTGTTAAGAAAGGGAGACGGAGAGACAGTAGAGACCAAGTCTGTGAAACCAAAAACTGCTTGTCAAATGGTATTTCCCACAGGATTGGGGCAGCGACCCAACAGTATGTACTAAAACCAAACAACTACTCAACATATAAAGGTCAAAAATTGACCTCTCAGTGGAATACAATAGCCCAAAAGCTATGTATGTACGTTCATATAAGACTACTGTTGTCATATTGTCTAATATCAACATTACATTTAAAGCCCTAGGCAAATTTTCTTGGGCTTGGCCACGTGGATACTGTATATGTTCTTGATACATTGTGTAGTGTATATATGTCTACCTGACCTAGAGAAGGGAAAGAAAAACAGGGTGTAAGATATCACAAGAAATGTACACACTGCCCTACTATGTAACTGTACCCTTTTTGCACAACACCGTTAAAAAATTTTGTGTTCAATTAATAAATAAATTAAATTTTAAAAAAAGAATAAATAAAAAGACATAAGCCTTAAACTAGGTCAACATCACAGAATAACTGCTAAAAATCATAAATGTGGTAAACATTTTATAATGGGAGTTGTCACTTAGGAACTTGACTACAGTGAAGCTTGAGCATAACTGAAGAATCTACCCACTTCTCTTTCCATTCACTTCCTGCCGCCTGCCTATCTACTGTCCCCAGAGTCAGCACTCAACTGCTCTACAGTCCAGGTGTGACCCATCATGTTGGAGACATGGGTCTCCATGGAAACATGGTAAAATGTCAAAACACTGTGCATCCTTTACGACTCTCTCACCAAATCTGCCATGTCTCACCTTCCAATTTCTTTTTCTTTGTTTTTTTTTTTTTTTTTTTTGCCAGTCCTGGGGCTTGGACTCAGGGCCTGAGCACTGTCCCTGGCTTCTTTTTGCTCAAGGCCAGCACTCTGCCACTTGAGCCACAGTGCCACTTCTGGCCATTTTCTGTATATGTGGTGCTGGGGAATTGAACCCAGGGCCTCATGAATAGGAGGCAGGCACTCTAGCCACTAGGCCATATCCCCAGCCCCCAATTTCTTTTTCTTTACTGGGTTTCCGTCACTAAACTGGTTTTTTTAAAACAGCAAAAATTCTACAGGATTATGCTATAGGTGGCAGTATTTAATTTTATCCTAAGCTTTACTGATATATAACTGACAAATGAATTTGTATATATTTAAGATGCACAACTTAATGATTTGCTCTATGTCTATACTGTGAAATTATCACCATAATCAAGTTAAATGCCATTTTCATACTCTCACTTTGTTATCACTGTGTGTGTAAAGCCCACTTAAAGTCTACTCTCAGAAAATTTCAGTTATAAAATACACAATATCGTATTACCTACTGACACCTTCTGCATATTAGATCCCTCCCATTTTTTTAAACAGTACCTAGTATTGAATCCAGGGATACTTCTCGAGGTGTACTCTAGCCCTTTGTTTTCGTTTTTTGTTTTTTTCCAGTCCTGGGGCTTGAACTCAGGGCCTGAGTACTGTCCTTAAGAGTCTTTATGCTCAAGGCTAGCACTCTACCACTGGAGCCACAGTGTCAGTTCCCGTTTTTTCTGTATATGTGGTGCTGAGGAATTGAACCCAGGGCTTCATGAATGTTAGGCAAGCACTCTACCACTAGGCCACATTCCCAGCACACTCTTTGGTTTTTGAGACAAGATCTCACCAATACCTTTGCCCATGCTGAGTGGAACTCCTAAGTCTTCTTGTCTCCACCTCCAGAGCATCTGGGATTGCAGGTATGTAGCACCATGCTCTACTCATTTATCTTCTAACTCAAAGTTTGTACCCTTTGAGAAATATATCCACCCCTCCCAATCTACTCCTCTTGTTTGCAACTAAGCTTTATTCCACAGAGAACTGCATAATCCTGCATTCTTTTGTATTCCTCAGAAAAGACAAAAAATGAGGAGGCAATGTGTGTAATAACAAGCAAAAGGATGAATATTTAGCTGTTCTACTTGATTAGACAACTGAATGCAAATGGATTGCCCAAGCCTTGTTTGAAAAAGATAATTCACTTATAGTATATTATCTTTATTATAAATTTAAAAGTTTTCTTGCAGATATTCAAGTATTTCACATAAAAATTTTATAAAACAGATTTGATAACTATTATCAAAATGATGCAGATTAAATTTTTGGTGTTTGATAGTGCTCTTCTAATAAATACTGTGGCTATTGCTATTTTAAGAGGTAAATGTTGAGAAAGATTTTATTTATGATTTACTTACAATTACACAAAGGTAAAAACAGATTCATATTATAAGAAATCCTATGTAGTTCATTTTTGGCTGAAAAAAATGTAAAAGCTAAAAACACACAGATCTAGTATACACAATTAAAACACCCTGTTCATTCAGCTAGTAACTGCTACTGTTTTTCATGTTAGTATTACTTAATAGTTACCTTACTTGCTTTTTATTTCCTTTAGACAGTCCCTAGAGGAAATGATCTTTAAGATGCTGGGAAAGGATTTGTTGCCTGTTCAATCTTACAGTACCTTGGACAGCAGCGACAACTGTAAGTGCTGAGTATTTAAGAGAACCTTCAGGTAAAGGGGGCTCTACACATATACGGATATGTTAAATTGAAACCTCTTTGTGCAGCTATTTGAAGATAATGAAAAAATAACAGGAACAAAATAATTAAAAGCAAACTGTGTATACTATTGGGGTATTTTTTGTTTTTATTTTGAGACAGTATCACTAGATGGTCCAGGCTGATCTTTAACTTTTAATCTTCCTGTTTCTGTCTCCTTGATGGGTACCACCATACCCAGCTAGCTCCATGATTATTTGCAAGGAAAGAGGAACAATATGCTAGTGGCAGGCATCTCAGAGTCTACATATGCATTAAACTAGAATCTTTCATGTTGCAGAAATCAACTTCTGTCACACTTCAACTTCATTCACCATAGTAGTCAAAACTATACTGTTTTGTAAAATCAACAAAATGTACATTAGTTTTCTAAACTGACACTTTCAGATGGAGTCTATAATCAAGGCTTTCCAATCTTTCTGTTATTACACAGATGAGTGATCAGCTCACATAGACTTTCCTGTGGCACTTGTGAGACTCAAGCTGGCTTAGGAATAACCATACTGACATTATTATGCTGGACGCAGAAGTTCTTGCTAAATATTTCAGCAAAATCAAGTTGCCCAGTTAGTATTACTGAGGCTGTAACCACTGGTAGAATCAATTGCTTATTAAGGCTGGGGATGAAGGTCAGTGGTAGAACACGGGCCTTTGCATGCACAAGGTTCTGAGTTCTATGTCTACTTCCTCAAGAAAAAAATAAATAAATAAACAATTGGTTCTTTAAATGCAAAGAATCTCTGCCAAAATACTTTATCTCCAAGCACTTTGTTGTGAATTCTAAAAGGCATTTTAGAAAGCAGACCAAATATTATAGACATGAGTTAATTACAGTATATTTCAGATGGGATTTCACTGATAAGGGGGATTAATGGGAGAGCCTGACAGCTGGAGTCCAGTGTTAGATCAGAAATTAAGATGAGAAACTTGACCTAGTTTCAAAAGGGATATTTGTTAAGTTTCTCAAATCAAACTGGCAATTATTTTGGTATTCTCCTCAGAACTGAAGAGTAAAATACCTAGGTTATTGCAAGGAAGTAAAATATATTGTCTATATGGAGAAGAAATTCTTAAACATCTTACATTTTTGTCTTCAAAAATTCATAATTTGATGTTTCCTATTTTGCATGATCCAGACTACAAGCATTCACTATCATTACTTCTTTAATTTATAAACTTCTGAAGCAAGCACCCCAGTGATGGAAACTGGCTCTTATATCAGAAGATACGCCACTCTTGAACCATTATCACAGTATTTTTATGCTATGGCTTACTGTTTACCAGGTGTTCTCTGAGAAGAATATTTCAAATACATTTTGAAAATTACATGAATGTGTTTCTTTTTCTGGGAATGAAAATACATACAACTATATGCAATATTTTGAGGAATCATTAAAGCAAACAATTTAATGAATTTTCATTCAGCTCATTTTCTTTAGTATTTATCTGGGAGCAATCTGGGGGGTACACTTTGCTAATGTCATTACTGTATAGCCACAACTTTGTAAAACACCCTGTTATGTGCTACAGTTTCGACATGATACCTTCCATAAAATAAACAAAATGTTGTGGTTGTGGTTATGAGGCAAATGTACTGACATAAACATCCTGATGGAGGATTTAGGGGAAATCAAATTTAGAAGGTCACCAGATTGCTTTATGAGAAGATAACTAAATTTGAAGGCTTAATAATCAATTTCACTTAAGTTTTTTTATGCTTTGAATATAAATCCATAATGCATCTTCAAACATGGCAAAAATAGATAGCAAACACCATTAGTAAGGCTCCACATGTCTGATGCAGATGGACATTTTTTCTTCCTCATCCTAAACCTCAAGAAAGATCAAATACATTTAATGGTCTAATTAGGGTTTGACAGACCATCATAGCTACAAATGAACTGTTGCAATGTCCACACTAAATCTTGGCTGTTTTGCAAAACTGGAGCAGCTATCTGCTCAATTTACTATGATCTTAACAGAAAAAAAAAATCAACAAAAGAAAGCAAGATTGCAAAAATCAGATGTGAATTAAAATAAAGTGGTGTGTGAAGCGGGGAAGATTGGGGGAAATCCTCCAGATATAGCCATGTACAAGAATGATGGCTCCTGTCGTGGCAAGCCCCAAAGCAGGACAGAAGGCTCAGGCGGAGGAGCTGAAGGCTAGCTACCTGGAGATAGAGGACACTTGCCTGATGGCTGGAAGTTTCCTGCACAGCCCTTTAGATCCCTAAAAAATGTGAATGAATATACTCTGCTTTTTTATTTTTTGGATGAAATCTTCTGTACATAATTTTACTAATAGCCACCATATGGGAAGCATCTGTAGCTTTTCTCAATTCTGATTTTTATAGGCAAAAAACAAAAAACACTGACGAAAATAGCCCCACAGCCTGGGAGAGTCATTGTAGCCTGACCTAGTTAGGTGCGTGAATGTGAGCTGCCTTAATCCTGCCCGAGCCTGCAGGCGGTGCCCAGAGCTCAGGCTTTAGGGTTCACCTAAAGGTCTCTGGAGTTTATAGGTGGGTCAGCTGGGTGTTCGGAACCATGGTACAGTGAGTCTGACCAGTGAGAGCCATTCCTAAACTCAAGGAAAATAACCAAAGTTCAAACACACAAACAACAACACCCCATAACCATATTAAATGACTAATGCTACATGTGGTAGGAAAAGGTAAGTATGCCTCATCAAGAAAAGGAGAGAAGGAGGATTTGAGGGTGTAGCAACTGAACACCATGCTCCTGGCTCTCAGCTGGATTCCCTAGCACTGGAGAAAATAGAAAACACACTAGAAAATGTCAGCGGGGAAAAAAGTGATTTGTGCAAAACAAGAAAATGCTAACAGGCATATGAAATGTTTTAACATTACCAGTAATCAAAGAAATGCAAACTGGAATAATAAACTGCCATTGCTTTGCCCGTGAAACACAGAAATTTCAAATAAGAGGATGTATCATCCTATTTCAAAAGAATATCTCAAAAATGCATCTGACACTAAATATCAGCTACAAATAAACCACACATGTAACAACATGTCAACTTTGTCAAGCCAGAGTAATATATAAAAAAGTCAATGTAGCTATATGTAGATGGTGGGATGATAGCTGACTTACTATATTTTCTAATTAAACTGGTAACCTTTCTCTTTAGAAAAATGCATGCAGCCAGAAGCCAGTGGCTCACACTTGTGATCCTAGCTACTCAGAAGGATGAGATTTGGAGGAGTGCAGTCTGATGCCAACCTGGTAGCAAACTCCACAAGACTCCATCTCTGACTAACCAGCAAAACTGAACTAGAGACAGGGCTCAAATAGTAGAGTGACAGCTATGAGCACAAATACGAAACAAACAAGAGCATTAAGGGTCTGAGTTCAAACCCCAGCATTGGCATGTACACACACACACACACACACACACGAAAATCATTTAAAAATATGTAGAAAATAACCAGGGAGAGACACCTGGAGTACTTCTGTTCATAATGTTTTGTGCTCTGGTTGTGATGACATTTCGAAAGAATGCCAGGAGTTGGATCAGGGAGGTGGTGCTCATCTCATATGTTAATGGACACAGCTTAGTATCCATTAGGAGACAGATATGTTCTTGTGTTCTAGGAACAGCTACCCTCACAACACCACCTCCCTAAAAAAAGCCTTTATGTGTAAAAGGCACTATCACTTTACTTTCATAACACTAGTTCACACTCAGCTAATTACAACACTTCACAAAAAAAGCAAATTTCCATATTTTCATCTCCAATATCACTTGTAAAATTTTAAGTAGCTTCTGGATAATATTCCTGGTATGAGCTTTCTCTCTCTCTCTCTCTCTCTCTCTGTGTGTGTGTGTGTGTGTGTGTGTGAGTGAGTGAAGGGGGAGTACCATATGCTAAGTATTAACTCCTCTCACATTTCTGTTCACTTCTTTAAAGTTTGAAGATAGTGTTGACACCCTTTTGGCAGTCTACTAAGAGATTTCTTTTTTTTTTTAATCATCAAACATAGCAGAAGCAAACAATGTGCTTCCACATGTGAATTATCTTATGAAGAGGAAAAATGATCACGGATACAAAATTCTCATTTTTAAAATTAAAATAAAGGTGGGAGAAAAACAAGGGAAGGGGGTAACAATGTTTGACAAGAAATGTGCTCATTACCTTACGTATGTAACTGTAACCCCTCAGAGGTACATCACCTTAACAACAAATTAAATTAAAAATTAAAGATATGAAATAATTATCTCTTCCAAGCAAGCAACACATTTTTAGCTTGTACTATTTGCTATTCTAAGTACTTCTTTTTACTGGAGTTTGAAGTTGGGACCTTGTGCTTGCTAGATAGATGCTCCATCACTTGAGCCACACTCCCAGCTCATGCTAATTCTTAATTAAATCATATATGCTAAAGGAATAATAATGCATCATAGGAAAGAGGATATAGGTAGGAAATTGAGCTTTTTGCTCAAGGCTACACCAGTTAAGCCACAACTCCACTTCAAGTTTTTTTGTTTTTTTTTGGCCAGTCCTGGGCTTTGGACTCAGGGCCTGAGCACTGTCCCTGGCTTCTTCCCACTCAAGGCTAGCACTCTGCCACTTGAGCCACAGCGCCGCTTCTGGCCGTTTTCTGTATATGTGGTGCTGGGGAATCGAACCTAGGGCCTCGTGTATCCGAGGCAGGCACTCTTGCCACTAGGCTATATCCCCAGCCCCCCACTTCAAGTTTTTTGGTGGTTAACTGGGGATAAAAGTCTCATGGACTTTCCTGCCTGGGCTGGCTTTGAACCTTGGTCCTCAGGTCTCAGAACTCCATCACTGGTGGGGGTAAGGGATCAGCACAGGCTGTCATGGCAGTTAAGAAATTACAGTCCGGGGGCTGGGGATATGGCCTAGTGGCAAGAGTGCCTGCCTCGGATACACGAGGCCCTAGGTTCGATTCCCCAGCACCACATATACAGAAAACGGCCGGAAGCGGCGCTGTGGCTCAAGCGGCAGAGTGCTAGCCTTGAGCGAGAAGAAGCCAGGGACAGTGCTCAGGCCCTGAGTCCAAGGCCCAGGACTGGCACAAAAAAAAAAAAAAAAAGAAATTACAGTCCACTTACAGTCTGAAAAACCCATGAATCTTCAAGTAAAACAACACTATTCTTCCTTAACTTGCTTTTAACCAGCAAAAAACCTGATTATCCCATCCTTTACCTTCCACATTAATAATTCTTTTCCTTTTCCTTTTAATTCTTTTCCTTTTCCATTCTTACCTAGCACTACAGCTCCATTTAACCATTTTGGCAACTGAATAGCCTGGAGAAATCTTGTCATCATATGTTCCTTAACGCTGTCAAGTTGATACTTAGGACCCTGACGATCCTTCAGACAGACCCCCATCCAGTCCTAGCTTCTGCCTGATGACAGCTAAAATGCTTTAGCTAAAATGCTGCCAGCACTATGGAAATGCAAAAACAGATCCGGTGTGGCGAAGGCATCTCTCAGCAGACCCTGAGCACCTTGTGCTTTCAAGACTGTAAGAATTCACAATGAGCTGGGTGCCTGTGGTCCATGCCTGAAATCATAGCTACTCAGGAGGCTGGGATCTGGGGACTGAGGTTCAAAGCCAACCCAGGCAGAAAAGTCAGAGATACTTTTCTCCAATTAACCATAAAGAAGCTGGAAGTGGAGCTGTGGCTCAAGTGGTAGAATGCAGCCTCAAGTAAAAACAAAACAAAACAAAACTAAGGGACAGCGCCCAGGTCCTGAGTTCAAGCCCCAATACCAACCAGTACACACACACACACACACACACACACACACACACACACACACACACACATTCACAATGGGCAAATTCACAGTGGGAAAGAAGAATTCATCTGGAGAGGTATGAAAAATTGAAATCATGAAATAGAAGAAGACAGATAATTTTAAAGACTCTCAAGAGAGCTACAGATAACAAGAAAAACTGATTAAAGAAATGGTAATATCTACCCAAAACCTTGAATTTACCCAAAACCATGAGTTCCAAATTTGTTTCAGAATAACTTGATTTACTCAATAAACAATACCTTTGGGCAAAATGTTGCCTTTTAAATTAAAAGAAATAACTTGCACCCTTTGCTCTGTTGAAGCAAACTTGAAGACTTCACATCTATTTCTCATAAAATAGTTGTGAAAATCCAGTGACAGTTGCCAAGGCAACAAGCAAG
This sequence comes from Perognathus longimembris pacificus, assembly GCF_023159225.1. Classification (NCBI taxonomy): domain Eukaryota; kingdom Metazoa; phylum Chordata; class Mammalia; order Rodentia; family Heteromyidae; genus Perognathus; species Perognathus longimembris. The sequence goes on from NC_063169.1 coordinate 53,700,006, forward strand.
CCCTTTATTAAGAAGGAGAACAGCAAGCGCATGGCACCAAACTTGGGAGAATTATCAATTACATTTAGAGATTCACAAGACATTTCTGACTTGGAGACAGCCAGCGAAGAAAAGACATCCAATTCCATTTCCAGCTACATGTTTCCTCATCATTGGCACAAGACAATTTCATGAGGTAGTAGCAAGTAAAAACCTTTACATGGAAAGTCACAGAGAAAAATGCAAAAGTTTAAGCCTCCAACAATCACATGCTGTGACTATTAATCCTGTACTTATTAAGTTCTGCTTTCACAATACAACTGGCGTCTGAGGAGCCAAGAATAGAAAAAAAAAAAATCACTGTAAGCATCCATAACATCCCACTTAGTAGGCATCAGAAGATTTTCTTTAGTAGTTAAAATTCTAATAATTCTAAAAATGAATTAATTATGTGAAACAGGAGATCCACAGAAAAGCTATTCTTATCTAAATATTATCTAAATAACCTCATCTCTACTCCCAACTTTTTGGTGGTTAATTGGAGATAGGAGTCTCCAAAGTCAGATTTTTCCTATCCAGGTTTGTTTCGAACCACAATCCTTAGATCTCGGCCTCCTAGGTAGCTAGGATTATAGGCATGAGTCACCAGTGCCCGTCTCCTATGTCATTTTTGCCATTAATAACACAATTTCTGAAAGTTAAAGGTACTAACTATACAAATCCTCAGACTACTAAGCTTGCTTTTAACAGGTAATATTTGTTTTAAATAAAAGGGATTACAAATTAGATCATAAGATCGTAAAAACTAAACAGGTTCTTTTATTGTACTTTGTGTTTAGTTGAACAAGAAGAAATTGTCCTGTTAGGTCAAAAGTAGTTATGCAGGGCAATTTCATATAGTTTGGTCAAATACTTGACCCAATTTATGCCAATGATTTCTAGTGCCAGGATGGGTTGTTTAAGCAAAGACAGACGACAACCAGCAGCAAGCCTCTTGTTCCAGGGACAAAGCTGTTTATGACTGGTGACCTAGATTTCTCACTCTATGCTGTCTGAACCCCATCTATTACATGGCATCACCCAGTTTATCATGACAACAACGTCAGGCAGTGGGTAGCCATTACTCACACAGTGCACAGGAAGGAAAATGACCTGGAGAGCAAATCATTTCTGTGTATAAGGTCAGCATCACCAGGAAGCAGGGCAGAGAGAAGACTGAAGCAGACAGTACAGGGACTGCTTTAGTGTCTCTGTGTCTGTCTCTATCTCCATCTCTGTCTATCTTTTCCTAGTTTCTTTCCAGAATCATTTTTTTTCTATGTGAGTGTAATATTTGTTCACAGGATTATGTTAACTGAATGAGAAGTCCTAGATTTAAATATGAAAATGGACACAAAGCAAACATATAACATTGATGTTCCTGTGATGTGTCCCCCACGTGACTGGCTGGCTATGTTTGCCTGTGGATTCTGATCTGAAAGAAGGAAATTAACAGGAAAACAGCAAAATAATTATATTATAAATGAATAATTGCCCAGGGCTTCTACATAATTAATCATCTGTACTCTCAATATTTGACAAAGTTGCTAGGGCATTTGGAGGTGGAGGAAGATGTCCATGTCTCCTTTGTGTTGATCCACTACCCATGGAGATTACACAGAGTGGTTAGGAAAAGAAAACAAATAGCTCTAATGCAAGACACTGTGAAATATGTACAACACAGAAAGTAAATATAATATATATACAACCACTTCTATATAGTCATGGGCTGCAGCTATAAAAAATACACTAGTTCTATGTTAGTGTCCTTATAGAGACTACTAAGCATTCTTGAACTTGAAGCTTATCATCTTATGTTTGTTACGTGCTAAGGATTGAACACAGGATAGAAACATGCTAGTCCCCCTCATTTGTGGTTTTATTCCCCTCACTTGTCTAAGAATGGCAGTAGACTGTAGCATCCTACCGCATTCTCCAGCAAGGCAATGTAAGTTGAAACTCATCTAGGTCACTGTGAGGCTATTACTTAACCTTTGAGCTTCAGATTACACATTTATAGAATGGGAACGGCAGGGTGAGGTGGCATAGGACTATGCACAGCCCCAGAGAGGGAGGCTGAGGCAGGGGAACTGACAGCAAGACCCTATCATAGACAAACAAAAATGACTTAAGGGGCATGGTTTACTGACAGAGCACTTGTCTAGCTTGTGCAAGGACATGGGCTCAATCTCAGAACCTCACTGCCTCCAAAAGCAGAATGAGGATGCTATGACCTACTTAAGTCCCAGGTTATAAGTATTTTATATCTTTAGTGTTGTTTTTTATTTGTAAGATATAAAATCACTTGTCATTTTTAGAAGCAGGAATCTATAATATGGAGGGTAACTCAAGTTGGCTCATCTTAGCCTTATAAGAAATCAGTATTTGTGGGGCTGAGTTTGTAAAAGCAATTGTGCAGAGGCAGGAGTCTTAAGTGTCACAGTGTCTTCAATGGATGGGACTCAGGAACGTAAAGAGGGAAACAGGAGGGTTTGACACCACAAAGGCAGCATTCTTAGAATTGGAATGTGGAATTCAAATCTTGGCAGATCAGACTTGGAGGTACTTGTAATACAAAGTCTTATATTTAATGACCTTTTACTTATTAAAAAGTGAGGCAGTGTGCTCACCTATTTCAGCAAGTAAATTTTACTTATGCTGTCTTTGGGGTAAGATAGATGATTTTCCACTTGTACAGAAAAGCCCACCATTAAACAATCCTCTAGTTGCATAATATTGTGAAAATATTTCATTCCACTGAATCACATGCTTGAAACTGTTTAAGATGGTACATCTTAGGTTCTAACATAGTTGTGTTCTCTCTAATAGTTTCCCTGGACACAGAGGCTACAATGAATCCATAGGATCCTTCAATAGTGAGTCATGGTTCCATGAAAATGGAATCAACAGGAGACAGCCAGCTAGGAAAAATGGTTAGATGAGAAGACAGTGCCCTTCTGAGAATCAACCTAGGAAACAAAACTGGAGACAGCAACTTCATATAGCCTTAGGTCCTGTGCAGCAGAACAGTGGATAGAATATCTCCTTGGGCACAGACTGCCAACCACAGATGGAAGGCCATCAGCACACATATGCCAGAGCAGAGACCAAACAGCTAAGGTCCACCTTAAACTTCACATGCAGCAGCCTCTACCTACTCCAAACCCAAAGGCAATGCCTACCAAAAGCCCTGCCTGGGATGCAGAATGACATTTACCCTTTTCTTTATAGTCACTATTGCTGCTCATTCTCTATTCCTATCCAGCCCCACTTGCTCTCCTTGAAACTCTCAGGCCTGGAAAGTTTGTCCTTATCAAAAATCAACTTCAATTTTTTCCTAGGAGAGGAGAATAATGGTTCCAGGACCTAACTCACTCCAGGAAAGCAGTTTCTTTTCTTTTTCCTTTATTTGGCCAGTCCTGGGGCTTAGACTCAGGGCCTGAGCACTGTCCCTGGTTTATTTATTTATTTTTCTTTCTTTCTTTCTTTCTTTTTTTCTCAAGGCTAGCACTCTACCACTTGAGCCACAGCGCCACTTCTGGCTTTTTCTATATATGTGGTGCTGAGGAATTGAACTGAGGGCTTCATGTATGGGAGGCAAGCACTTTTCCACTAGGCCATATTCCCAGCGCTAGGAAAGCAGTTTCTGAATTTGCTACCGTTTCTCCAAGAAGTCCAGCTCTGAAATATCTCAGAAAAATGCATACACCAGCAACTGTGTGTGACATCCCAACTTGTCTACAGCTACCCAAGCTCTTGCATTTGAACTCGTCTACCAGAGCCTAGGTTTAAATAGATAGGCTTATTTTTACGACAATTGAGAATACAATACAAATTAGGGTGTGTGTGTGTGTGTGTGTGTGTGTGTGTGTGTGTGTGTGTGTGTGTGTGTGTGTGTGTGTGTGTGTGTGTGTTTTCTAGTTCTGGCGCTCTGCTGTGTGTGTGTGTGTGTGTGTGTGTGTGTGTGTGTGTGTGTGTGTGTGTGTGTTTTCTAGTTCTGGCGCTCTGCTGCTTAAGCCAAACCCCACTTTTGGCTTTTTTGGTGGTTAACTGGAGATAAGAGTCTCAGAGACTTTCCTGGTTGGGCTGCCTTGGAACCCTGATCCTCAGTTATCAGCCTCCTGAGTAGCTAGGATGATAGTCAGGAGCTCACTAGACTTTACAAAAAAATTATTTCTCACAGACACACTAATTTTTTCTTGGAGATGTTTTCTCTCCTGGGATTTTAAGAGGTCCATATATCTTCAGTATGAAAAAAGGACAAATATATGGAGGAACCCATAGGCATTTATATTTTTTAATTTTAATTTTTTTTTTTTTTGCCAGTCCTGGGCTTGGACTCAGGGCCTGAGCACCTTCCCTGGCTTCTTCCTGCTCAAGGCTAGCACTCTGCCACCTGAGCCACAGCGCCCCTTCTGGCCGTTTTCCATATATGTGGTGCTGGGGAATTGAACCGAGAGCTTCATGTGTAGGAGGCAAGCACTCTTGCCACTAGGCCATATTCCCAGCCATAGGCATTTGTAAATAAGCCTGGAAAATAACATTTTCAAAATTTACATTATATAGTTTTCTTTAAGGATCACAAGTCTTGAATTTTTCCCTTGATTTATCTTTTTGATGTTTTTATTATCATATATTACCTATCCAAAAGGCTTCATTCTGCTATTTCCATAAATTATATACTCATACTCATCCCTTCTATTACTTTCTCAGCCTCCCCAAGTTTTCTTCTTTTCACAATATTAATACATTTCATCATGCTATTTTTATACACACCCTGAAAAGTGTAAAAAGGTAAATGTGTATTTAGTACATGTTGCAAAATACTACATGCAAATAAACTCACTGAATTATATTGTGAGGAAAACACAGAACATACCTTGGCTCAGAAATCAGAAATGCCTTCCCACTAGTATCTCATGCAAATCACCATGGGAATGATGCTCTGGGGTCTGGAAACGTTGGGGTTAGAGTCCCAGCCCGTGAGTCTCAGCCGTCCTTGGTGAGCCACTCCTCACACCAGGGGTGGGGCCTCTTTCTACACTCCTTTAATCAGGACTGGCCTGATGACATGCTCTGACTCTGTTCTACTGCCCAAAGTAACCTGTGCAACTGCTTAGGCTAGGCCTGAAGGGTTCTGCTTCACTTCTTCTGGGATGCTCCTGAGGTCTATAATTAAATCTGGTCTATAGGGACAAAATGTCCCCACAAGGTGGGAAACACACACAACATACTTGCTGACAGCCACCATGAATGGTCTACTAGGCAATCACAGACATCCCTGACCCACAGTCAAATGAATACAAGAAAGCCCAGGAGAAACTAGTGAGGATCATTAAGAACAAGGCATTGCTATTGTTTGTAACCCTTTGCTTTGGAGTGACTTATGCAGCAATAGTTATCTGATATGGTTACTTAGCAGAATTCAAAAACAGTGTTAGGCTGAGAAGCTGGATTTCATGACTGAATTTCTTCCCACACTTCTGTCCATTCCCTTGGAACACCAGCTTGACAGTACTGCCAGTACACAGTGGCCAGGCAGCTGTGACCAGCCATCGCTAGGGAGGTAAGGGACTCCCAGGTGTGGGAAGCAACCCTCAAGCCTGGCTCAAATATCCCACTTCCTGGAGGCTCACACCTGTAATCCTAGTTACAGGAGGCTGAGACTGGGAGGATTGAAGTTCGAAGTCACCATTGGCAGGGAAGTCTGTGAGACTCTTATATCCAATTAATCACCAGAAAACTGGAAGTGGTGCTTAAAGTGATAGAGCACTAGACTTGAGCGATAAAGCTCAGTGACAGTGCCCAGACACTGAGTTCAAGCCCCACGACTGCCAAGAATATTTTTATAAAGATGTAGTAAGTGAAGAGTTTAACAAGAAAAAATTGAACCTTCAACGTGTACTGTTAATTGCCCAGAAGACTTACAATCCAAATTTAGCTCCTCAATCCAGGTAATAATAGCAGCCAGCAAGGTAAGAGACAGAGCATGTACCTGGTAAGGAGAGGTGTGACAGGGTTTTATTAGCAGACACAGGGCTGAGTGTCCTTTCCTATGGGAAGGACCTAGGCCCTCCAGAGGGTTCTGATGGGTCTAAATAAACTCCTTGAAGGAATTTTTAATGTAAACAATACAAACTGGCACATTATGTAGGCCGAATTGTGTGCCCCTACATTCCCAAGTTAAAGTTCTATTTCTTTGTATCTCAGAAGTTGCCTCTATTTGGAAATAGGGCTCCAAGGAGGCAACTAAGGTAAAATGAGGTAACATGGGCACAAATCTCGCATGACTAGTGTCCTTAAAGAAAGAGGAGGTTGCAACCTGGGCATGCAGAGTGAAGACTACATGAAGACAAGGAGAGCCAAGGCCAGAGGCTCTAGGAGAAGCCAATCCTACTAACATGGTGATTCAGGACTGTGGCTGCAGGATGGGAGGAAGTAAATGGTTATGATTAAGCCCTGCAGACCAGCGCTGTGTTACAAGCAGCCAGGAGAAGCAAATACACACACCTCCAGTTCCCAGTACCTGCATACCCCACTAAGCTGACTTAAGTAATGGGAGATTTACAGGTAATCATAGCTGGTAGCTCCAAAGAAGGAAATGCCCCTGTTTGATGGGAAACTACACTAAATCATCAGTCAGGATAGTGGCTCTATTTCTCTGAGATTTTCTTAGCTCATCTTCCTCTTTGGGAACAGCTCCAGGGAGAAAGAGGTCTCACCAACTTCCCCTAGCCATGTCATTTACAGGGGCCAATAAAAAACTCAGTTGTTGTTTACTTGTCCTAATTAATACATGGCTTCACATGTGTCCTCTGCTTCAATCCTGTGCTGAGACAAGATATTATCATAGTCTTACAAGGTTTGAGGGATGCAAGCTCAGAGTTTACATAACATGCCTTAGGTTATACAGCTGATATGAGCAACAGAGCCAGACACAGCCTGGTGCTTTCCAAACCCACAGCCCTCACCTGCTGCAATCAACTACATATAAACACAGAGAAAAGACCCCGGGGACAACAAGCCTCAGCTGTAAGGGCCAGGAAGGTCTTATGCTTTGGGCCACATGAGTATGTCATACATTTTTCTTTTCCTTTTACAACCCTATTGAAAGTGTAAAAGTGGTGTACGTAACAAATGAGGCTGAATTGTACATTCTTAGCTCTGGAACACAAAAAGAGAGTATTCATACATGCCTGCCAGGTCACATCTGATCAACTTCTAATGCCATCACTGACACTTCCTTCTCTGAGGCTGTCAGAAGAGCCACAAATTGCCTTGACTTAGATAAGTATCAAAAGGCTGCCAGCCAGAGTACAGCAGCCCTCAGTGGCCTGGGCTCCTCTCGTCTAGGGAAGAACCTGCTTGCCTTCTTTGGGGATTTTTGCCTCCCAGGACTTGTGTTGTCAGTAAGATCATTTCTGATCTACACGGAAGATAAGGGGTCTACCCTTGGGGGCTTTGTGTCTTTGTTTGTTTTGACATGAAGATGTCAGTAGAAGAAAAGTGTTATACTCAAGATAAATTTAGTTCTCAGGGTCTACAGGTCTAGCAAGTAGGTAAAAATGGACTGGAGTTCAAAAATGGAAAAAAAAAATGCTCCAAACTGTGTTAGTTTTTATATTGTAACCTAAAGCTAAATTGCCAATCTGGAAGCACAGAGTGTGCGTTAGTCTGTTTTGTGTTGCTTTAACAAAATACCTGAGGCTGTGTCTTTCCTAAAGCAAAGGGATTGTCTGGCTCATTTACCAGATAGCAGGATGATCCAAACAGCATGGGGCTGGCTTTCTGGTTACCACCTTCCAGGTCTATTTGCAAAATGACAGAAAAGCAGAAAGCTAATGCAGAAGAGGCAAATATATAAGCAAGAAGGCAAGTGACCTGGGAGGTGACTAGCAAATCCACTCAAGACCAGCACTTCTAGGCCATAAACCTCTGAGGGATAAACAGCATTCAAACCATACCAGGCTGCTTTGTAAAAGAGCATCATTTCCAAAACTCTAAACTGGATATAGTTCGAGTTTAACAGAAATGCAAGAGAAAACCAACAAACCAACAAAGAAACCCGTAACACAAGACTGTAAGGTTTATTAAAGTGGATAGCTGATATAGGAGAATGCCACGTGGTATTCAGGCAGAAGAGAAATGTTTACTCCCGAACTGCTGGCCTATGGCCAAAATGATGCATGGCCAGAAAGAAGGGCCGACCCACCGAAGGGCCATGCCTTATCTAGGGCAGGGGCCGGTAGTATGGCTAGGTGGAGTGAATATGACCTAAGGGGGAGGTAACTGCCTCCAGGTGTGCCAGTTACCTAGGTAATACAGGCACTGGGCAGACTTAAACAGGCAGGGGTGGGGGCGGTGGGGGTATCTGCAGGAAGCCCCCACACTCCCCCTGGGGGGATAGATCTTACAGTTAACAAGCTATAAGAGCTTCATGAGCCTGGGCTGGCTTCAAATCATGATCCTCAGATCCAGCCTCCTGAGTAGCTAGGATTACAGGCATGAGTCACCAGCACCTGGCCACATTTTATATTCTTTAACCCTCCCCCCAAAAGAATCAGCTGATGTGTCTATATTGGTGAAAAAAATAAGAAAAGGATATTATTTCCAAAGTGGAGGCAAAACATTGACTATCTTCCTTTATTATTTCTTTATTTATTTTTGCTTGTAGGGTTGAATTTTCAGTCTGGGCACTGTCCCTGCACTCTTTTGCTCAAGGCTAACACTATTGTGACTCTCACTTTGAGCTACAGAGCCACTTCTGGTTTTCTGGTGTTTAACTGAAAATAAGAATCTTATGGACTTTCCTTCCTGAGCTGGCTTTGAACCAGGATCTTAGGATCTCAGACTCCTGTGTAGCTAAGATTACAAGAGTAAACCACTGGCGCCCGGCTAGAAGTCATTTTTAAAAAAAAACCTAATCCATTTGCACCAAACTAGCTTACAGCTTCAGTATTATGCAAACTCAGATGAAAGATGCACATACATACCCAATAGAATTTCCTACAGAGGTGTACACACATAGACACCCCACACAAAAGACTCTGGTCAAATAAATATAATGAATTCAATTCCTGGTGATTCATAATCACATGCTTGCCCTTACAAATCTTATAGTAAAAAAATGAGCTGATCCAGAATGAGCTGACCCATAACACACTACAGAAGGAGTGACCTATGGAACCCCATTTGGGAAACACAACCTTCTAACATATTGAGGAGTGGAGTGTGCAGAGCACCACGGGAAGACAGCTTATGGGATGGAACTGGTCCTGTGCACAGGATCAGCAAGCTCATCAGATGCTCCTAAGAACGAATCAAATTGAGGAGGGGGCCCTTAATCAAGGGGTTAGTGAAAACCAAGGACATTCTAAATTGTACGCATTATACTATTATTCTTAGTTTTTTTTTTTTTTTGTTTTTGTTTTTGGCCAGTCCTGGGCCTTGGACTCCGGGCCTGAGCACTGTCCCTGGCTTCTTCCCGCTCAAGGCTAGCACTCCGCCACTTGAGCCACAGCGCCGCTTCTGGCCATTTTCTGTATATGTGGTGCTGGGGAATCGAACCTAGGGCCTCGTGTATCCGAGGCAGGCACTCTTGCCACTAGGCTATATCCCCAGCCCTATTCTTAGTTTTGATTATGCTACAGAGCACTTTCCTCTCTGGAATTCAGGCTGTACTTTTATGATTGATGCAGAGAGCAGAGAAGACCAACACCCCTGCCCCTCACAAAGCAACTTTTCCCAAGAAAAGCATTGCTTCATCCATCTACTCAGGTGGCATATGGATGTGCTAAAGGAGACCACCACACAGGTGGCATATGGCTGTGCTGAAGGAGGTGCGAACTAGCGGTCTCCAGATCCCCATCTATGCTTCCTCTTGCTACCTAGAATAGACTCCACAATAAGACAATGCTCAGCCTGGCTGGACCTTGCAATTAGTCATGATAATGTCTTGCATTTGTAGAGTTTATGCTTCAAAAATGCTAATCACGCTCGAAGATTACATGAATAATGGAAATCTACAAATGATTACCAAATCTGAGTTTAAGCACTGTTTTCAGCATGTGCTTTCCTCAGAAATCTGCAAATGATGCCTGGTTCCACCCTTCTTTCCAAAAAACAAAAAAACCCTGTGATCAGGAAGACTACCTTACGCTTCTACCTACTTTGCTTCTTCTTGACTCACATGGAAGTCATGATGCTAAGTGAACACAGGGAGAAAGCACTAGGAAAGGAAAGAAAATAAAAAGGCCCAGGCTGATGAGCCAGAGGCGCTGTTCAGGATGGGAAATCTGAGACCTGCCTCTGACAGAAGCCACCACGGACAACTAAGGGATGAAAAGCACCCTTACCACAGGTCTGCACAGTGGTGGTACCCTATGTCTCTCCCCCTGCCCTTTTTATGTACTTAACAAATAAAATTAACTTGAAACCTGGATTACTGATGACTTCCTCTAAGGGGAAACAATATCTCCTTAATGTTTTTCATTTCTGTTATTAAAAAGAGTGTACATTAGCACATGTCTGATTTTGTCCACTTAAAGCAGATTCCATGGGGTTGGGGATTGGTTGGGGATTTAGCACAGTGGAAGGGCACTTGCCTGGCAAGTTCTGTCCTCCGCTCTACAAAACACCAAAACAAAAAACAAAAACAACCAAATTCCATTTTATAAAACCAAATGCCATCCAACTCACAAAAATCAAGTCTAAATGAGGACATAAGGAAATGAACTCTTTCATTTGAGATGTACCCTGATAAAACTACTCCTGCGGGCTGGGAATGTGACTTAGGGGTAGAGTGCTTGCCTAGCATGCACAAAACCCTGGTTCAATTCCTCAGCACCACATAAACAGAAAAAGCTGGAAGTGGCGCTATGGCTCAAGCAATAGAGTGCTAGCCTTGAACAAAAAAAGAAGCTCAGGAACAATGCTCAGGCCCGGAGTCCAAGCTCCAGGACTGGCAAACAAACAAAAATATTCCTGAAAGCAATTTGGTACCTGAATAATGGACATAGACCATGTACTCCAGGAATGTATCTTGACAAATTTACACATATGCCCATTGTCAGGTCTATGAAAGAGTACTACACTGAGACGTGTAGCAATAATAAAGCAAAAGCCAAAACAAACTGGAATCAGCTTCTCCCTTCATCAGCTGGGGAGCAGCATGTAAGCTGTACGAAGTCACATTGCAGAATCCTGGCAGCAGTTAAGCCAACAATAGGTACTGAGTGTGTGGGGTGAAGTACAAGTTGTAAACTGATATGTTGACATAATTTATATCCATTTAACAACAAATAGTATAATATTATTTATAGTTATATGCATATATTGAAGGTAAAGTAACTATCTCCCTGGGACAAGAAGTGTGGAAAGGGATGGAGAGAAAGAAAAGACCATGGAAGGACACTTAGGAAACAGTGACATTAGCCATCAGATATCATTTGCATTTCCCATCATTATGATGTTTTTCAGTATAAAATATTTATGTTTAAGTTGTTTAGATCATGAACATATAGGTATTTATCATGTTAGCGTTCCACTCATTACGGTTTTGCTCAAACTAATGATTTTTAGTACATTATGAATTATAACTACCTGGGAAAATGAATGGCAAGATATAGGCAGAACATCCCTTACCCAGAAATCTGAAATGTACAGCATTCAAAAGGTTTTGGGTTTCAGATTATTTCTGGGTTGGATTTTCAAATATGGTATGCTAAATTGGTGGTTTATATAAAGATTCCCAAATCTGAAAGACTCCAAAACCTAAAACACTTCTGGCTCCGAAGCATTTCAAAGAAGGGACCACAGTGGATTTAGAAAGTTATATAATATTAAACCAGTATGTATGTAAAAATGAGTTGGGTCATCAAAGCCAAAGCAGTGCATTCCGTAGTCTTAAGAACTCAGTTTTACCTTACAATTTCAACACACTTTAGTGTCCTTGTTTTTGTGTGTCTGACATTAAAGAGACTGACTTACAGTGCTGTTATAAAAATAACTGTCAAGGAGACTGAGTTTCAATGAAAATATAGTCATACAATCACTGGGAATTATTTCAAGTCATCATAAGTATAAGGAAGAAAATAAGCTTATCTTTAAAAAATAAAACCTAATAATTTGATATACCATTTATAATTGGTAAGCCAGAAAAAAAAAAGCTATTTAAAATGTGGTCCATGCAAACACAGTATCTTTTCCACTGGGGATAAAACCATCGTTAGGATACTGTCTATGAAGTGTATATTTAGCAACTTTTCCCCCTCAGAAAACTTTTTATAAATATGCAGATAAAACAAAACCAAAGTAACTATTTAATAAAAATTAATAAATCCAGGCATCGGTGGCTCACACTTATACTCCTACCTACCAGGATGGCTGAGATTGTTGGGATCATACAAATCAAGCCTGAGTAGGAAAAAATGTCTGAGAAACTCCTCTGAAAAGAGCTAGACACTGGTACATGCCTAAGCAGGAAGAGAGATCCTATCTCAAAAACAACAAGCAAAAAAATCAGGGATGTAGGCATGGCTCAACAGCAGGAATTCCAGCTTAGCAAATCCAAGGATAAGAGTTCAAACCCCAGTACAGTACTGAACCAAAAGAAGAAAAGAAAGCATTGACCAGAGTTTATTTTCTTATGAGATCAATACAAATATATTTTCATCTGTTTAATATCATGATAAAGAAAATTATTAAATTGCCCGTTTTAAGTTTTCCCACAAAATATTGTTCAACAGAACAATCTCAGTTCAATTCACTACATCTTGCCATATGGGTGAATATAATTGAATATCAAAATCAGAGGACAGATATACAAAGGTTAAGTATGATAAAGAAAGACTTTGACAAGTTAATATCTATTTAAGGATCTGAACGCAGGATTCAGACTGTGAATGGTAAGAAAGAACTCACTTAGACTAGCATTAATAATTCTTCACACAATATGCATTTGAGGGTCACTTGTAGGGAGTAAAAAGGGCACAGATACAAGTTTTTAGGGGACTAAATTCACCAATTAAAGGGAGGGGGACTCCAAATAATGTTTGTATATCTGAGAAATTTCTCGAATTAGCAGGAAGTGCCTGTTTCCTGGCTCCAGTACTGGGAAGAGGCCCAGGTAGATACTGCAATCTAGGCAGATCATCAACATATTCCCCTGCACTAGAGGATCCCTCTTCACGGAGACACAATAATAATGGAATAAAAGCTCAGTCTCAGAATAGAAGGCGGCTTGGGGAGGACTAAAAGTAGCCCCTTGTCCCTCAAAAAACAACCGACAGAGAAGACAGAGCTTTGGGATTAAATGCTAATTTGGGGTCAATCTGAAGGAAGAATTCATTAACTAGGTATGGAATTCTTTTCACATGTTCCAAGTCTCTCAAAATCCTGAAGTCCTCATGGAGATGCAAGATCCACTCAAGTCTTAAAGCCAATGAACTAAGAAAACTCTTCCAAATGGTACTTGCTACCACTGATGGTGATTTATTAGAGTACAGATGAAAGCATAGGGGGTGTCTCTCATTCCATCAAATCCGTTACAACCCCATGGCACAGGTGTCACCATTATCCCTGATTTAGAACTGAAGCAAACAAGACACAGAAATACTGAAGGACACAGCATGTAGTTGGGTGGCAAAACGGGCTTAGGAGTCCAAGCTTCAATTCCTATATTATGCCACTTCACAGAGACCATGGAATACTGCTCAGATACATGTAGCCCCCATTCACAATGACACACATCCCCAATTTTAAATTCCAGAAATAACTGTAGGGCACTGAAACATGCCTTGTCCATTTTACCAGTCTGAAAATTTGGTTCTCATGGGTGACAATGACTGCTGTCACATCACAGAAGCTGTGAATCATCATTGTTTTAGGGGAGAGTTAGTTGTCTCTATCTGCTCACTTATGAGGTCATTTGGATTTGATACCAACTGGCCTGCCACCCTAATTATCCCGTGTTGCACTGACTACCTTGTCAAGGCTTCACACAAGGACACCAGCTCTTTTCCAGTCAATTTCTTGAGTCTAGTGGACTTGACCTCTCTGAACCCTGAGGGCAAAAATGGTGTTCAATACCACTGACCCATCCAGGATAAACCAGCAACACCAATGCAGGACAGTTCTCTTAGTTTTTGCTTCATCATTTACACTGGAAAAAAAAATCACAGTAAATTTTGAAAATAAAACAGACCAAAAAAACCAAAACAAACAAAAAACAGATATAGCAATCAGTCAAGAAATTTCCCATTACCTAGAATTATGAAAGTATGCCTAACTGGGCAGAAATCAAATCTAGACTTCTGGGAAAGCGTTCATGGACCTTCTCTGCCATGATTATTTATGACATTCTGATAGAAGAAAAGAATTCTAGAAACCTCAACTTCCCTAGCTAAAGCTGTGATCTCTCAAGGTTTCATCTGAAATAGCAGAGCTTTAATATTGTTCCCTGAAGTAAAAAGATGAAGATTAGTAATTGTATGAACTTGAATTTACAGTTGTAGCAATCCACAGGAAATCTTCAGACCATGCATGGAACGAACACACACACACACACACACACACACACACACACACACACACACATTGTTGGCCATATAATGAACTATAATTATCCTTTAGTGCTCAGAATTTAGTTAAATCCAATGTCAATGGCCAATGGTTCTTTCAAATACTACCTTCTTCCTTCCTCAAAATGCTCAGATGAAAACAGAAGATTTTCATCATTCTCTTTCCCCTTTTCTCAGTAATAGAGTTTTAATTCGAGTAATAAAGCTATATACCAACTTATTCTCTGCTACTGGAGAGGAATTATGAACTAGAAGCTAATTTAATACATCTGCACAGCAGCATGGCAGATAACAAAAGATAGGGACAGGAAGGCAGAGGAGATGAAACAGGGTAGGCACGCCTGCCATGGGATTTCACTGAAACAACTGACCAATAGCAGTAAGAACCCAGCTGATAAGGAGAAACATAAAATGGAACAAACTCCGTACTCTAAAAAGCTGCAACGAGTTAGGTAGGTAGCTCGGAGCTAGCATGGAAGATCCAGGCATCCTGCACACATAGCTACTGGTGAGAGCCAGGCTGAGAGAAGAAAAGTGAGCTAGAAGAACATGCTTGACTCTGAGACATGAGGGATTGGGAGCCTGGGGGTTGTGTAGAAGATGGAAGGTTCTGATGGCATGAGGCTTTAGTGGTGGTAGGAGCAGAAGCTCCCATACATGGACATATCTAGCTCGTGCCTTGAAGGGGAGGCAGCAGGCAGCACGTCCAAACTTGCCGAAGGTGCAGGTGGGTGTCTTAGGGAATTGCTGAGTTCGCCCTGTTATATAGGTGGAGTGGAAACACGTCCCAACAGGGACCTATAGTGCTGGCGGGCGAACGGAAGCTGACATGAAAGCCACATAGCTTCAAAGTAGATGTACATGCCACTGAAACTTATGGAAGTGAAGATGATTTTGCCATCACTGGGATTATGAGAAAAAATGTGTAACAATGGCTGATGATTGGAAGTGTTAAGTGTCCAGCTTGGATAATTCATACTAATGGTAATGAAAAAACACCTAAACTACTATATAGGCAAGAGGAAGCTGTAGGCTCATGAACATTAGCACATGAGTCATGGTAGAATCAGGAGTAGTAAACCAAGCCATAAGAAGAAAATATGACTCCTGAAGCAAGCCCAGGATAAACTCAAGAGTGCTGAGGTTGTGAATACTGAGGTCTCAGTTGCCACTTTACATATTTACAATGTTCACTAAAAGGTCTACCTACAAAGAACCTGTTTTGCTGGGTCTTAAAAAAAGAAAAAAAATCCCGATGCAGGGACGGTTATTATAAGAGAGAAGCATAAAAAGAAACTTCTGAGGGTGGCTTAATGAGATGCACTGCCCTGGGTGGGGAAGCACAGGGAATGTGACTTCAATCGCTGCATTTGCTAAATTAGCAGCAGCTCCACGTTTCCTTCCAAGATGATTCCTAATTCACAGAGGGACACATGGGAATGGAAGAGATGCTACTAGTCACAGAGCTCAGAGGAGTTTAAAACATGAAGAATTTCTTACATAATTCCCCACTGGCTTGAAACTTATGTTTTTACAATCATGAAAAGCTAGGGCATGTTGTAGCTCAAATGGTAGTGTGTTTATATAGCAGAGTTCAAATCCCAGTATTGCCAACAACCACAATGACGCCCCCCCCAACAAAAATAAGAAAATAAAAGCCAATCAGAATTTCAATTGTTAGAAAAAAAAACAACAAACAAGAGAGCCAGGTGCCAAAAGCTCACACCTGTAATTCTGGCTACTCAGAAGGCTGAGGATCGTGGTTCAAAGCCAGCCTGGGTAAAGCCATAAGACTCTTATCTCCAATTAACCCCTTGAAAACCAGAAGTGATAGAGCACTACTAGTCTTGAACAGAAGAGCTCAGGGACAGTGCTCTGGCCCCAAGTTCAACAAGCTCCATGATCTACAAACAAACAAACAAAAAAACAAAACCCAACAACAATAACAACAAAAATATGCTCTCAATACTTCAAACAAAGCAATTATGAATATACGCCACAAAACCCAAATCAACGTCCCTCAAACTCCAGAAGTCTGAGGAAAGATGAGCATAGAAGGTGCTTCTGGAATAATCTAGTACTGGAATTTGATCCAAATAAGTCATCGTAGATTTTCCAGGTCATAATGAAGTAGCTAAAAACTAACAAGTCATCCCTGCATTAAGGCTGGTGGGCAAAGTCTTTAATACAAAAGTCATCACCTTATCACAGGGCAGGGCAATGGTCAGTCTGATATCCCCAGGCCTTTGTCAGATTCAGAACAAAGTCCTGGGCCCTAGAAACTCTTCTGGGTATGCTGCCACATCCTGTCTGGCCAGTGAAGCTAGTATGGTATTTCTCATTCACATCTTGAGGAAGAAAGCAGACTTGTGTTTCTGCAGCTGAGGTTCACCTGTTGACCAAAAGGCTAGGACAGCTCCTAGAGAGCTTTATTTTCCAGTTCTACATGATGGGTACATGGATAAACATCCACTAAACCAAATGAAACAAAACAAGCATATGCATCAATCAACAAGTTTTGATCTTTTTTTTTAAGTTAAAAATATCACTGTCCATTTCATAGGTAATTAATCAGAAGGTTAAAAACATATCACTTTTCCTTTTCCAGGTTCCTGCCAAGTAGTTCAACTCTAAATTCAGCACAGAGAATCTCTGATGTACAAAGGAAAGTGCCTTGCTGGACACCAGTAGCTCACATCTGTAATCTTAGCCATTCAGGAGGCTGAGATCTAAGGATCCAGGTTCAAAGCCAGCCCAGGCAGGAAAGCCCATGAGGCTCTGATCTCCAATTAACCATCAAAAAGCTGGAGGTGGAAGTGTGGCTGGAGAGGTAGAGCATTAGCCTTGATCAGAAAAGCTAAAGGCCAGCCTCCAGGCCCTGAATTCAAGCCAGTGTGCCAGCACAAAAACCAGTTGAGTGTGTTCCTATCAACTTTCCTTCTAAGTTGGGATACTTCTTGCAGCCAACATTTAGACACCTGCAGCTATACACCAGCCTCTGTATTAGGTGCATGGGACCCACTGTGAATTGGACAGACCCTCTCAGTGCCCTCTCCAAGTGTGGCCTCACTCAGGAGCCCGACATTAAACACTCAGCATACAAGCACATTAAAACTTAGAATTCGGGTAGAGCAAGTGAGAACAAGTTCGTAATCCTCTGAGAGCCTAGAACCTGACACTTGGCCTGGGAACACCCTTAAGGAAAAGTGTTTAAACAGAAGAACAAGCAGGAAGGGTTTGGGTACAGCAAGTGGGAGGAGGGGAATCAGCAGACCAGAGAGGTGAATCTGAGAGCCAGATGGTATCTATTGCTTCAGATGCAAAGGTGGGGACACAGTTGATACAAATGACCAGTGAAAGAAAGACTACGGCAGAGAAATCAGTTTTGAAATAATAGAAAGATACTAACCATACTAAGCCTGAGCACCCATAACTGAACTCCCTGGGAGATTGATGCCAGGAGTCTAGAACATTCTTATGAAGCAATGTGGGACGGACACACACACACACACACACACACACACACACACACACACACTCATCAGCAGGAGGTGGACCTGCAAATCAAGAAAAAAAAAATCTTCTTGGACTGTATTCCAAGATGGCAAAGGATCATTACTATTGTTCCCTGATCAAGGCACACCGGAAATTTTCCATTAATCCCAAGGAATAAAAGGTACACTCCCTTAATCGTATTTGAAATAACAAATGAGGTGATGTGACATAATGGTACTTCATTTCCTTCATTAAACCCAACAAAATTACAGGCTATTGCCTGAGTAACCTGCCTGACATCTACTACATTTGATCCATGTGAATAAACGCTACTACATTTGATCCATGTGAATAAACGCAGAACAAGGACCCAGTCACACGGGGTCTTTCCTAGGGAAATGCCTACAAAGGCTTCAGTAAAGAGGCAGCCCTTCTAGAATTTTCCATTCACAAGCAAGGTAAGGCCAAGACAGTAAACTGGGCTCACGGAAGCATCTCTCAAATAAGGAGACTGAAGATAATGCTGGGACAGACAAGCATGACATGGTGGTCCTGCCAGGCCACTCACCACAGAACATGTCAGAAGTGCAGAGAAAATATGGGCCCCATATTACAATTATCAATGAGTGCCTGCTGTTTCCCATAGTGTGCTAAGTACCACTCCTCACCGATACCTGCAAGCTTGCTCTTGTTAGTTTCACCAGGTAAGAAAGAGGCTTAGAAGGGCACCAGAGGGGCACTGAGTGGACCTGTCAGCTTCAACCTTACCCCCACCTAAGGCAGAGGCTAGTATATAGTTGAGGAACCTAAAAACATTAGCTACATGGAAGAGGCACTCTAACTCAGAAGAAGAGTCAACAGGAACACATCCAAGAAGTTTTTTTAAAAAATATTATTATTATTAAGCCTACTTCCCACCTTGCACAATCTTTTTTTGTATGTGACAGAGTGTCTTGCTAATAGTTTTTTTATGCTCAGATTAGCCTTTAACCTTGATCTTCCTATGTTCACCTCTCAAGTAGTATCTGGGATTACGGGTGTGCATGATCATACCTGGTTTAATAGGGGTTGACATTATTGTTTTTGTTTTTTCTTTTAGAATATACTCTTGCCTCATTAGCTGTTAAACTTTCCTGCTAACACCTTTTGCCTAGTCCTGAAGTAGCACACATAAGGACACTGGGAGGCAGACAATGGTGCAGGTGCAGAAGACAAAGGAGGAAAGAGGCAGGGAGATGTGTGAGAATGACTCTGTGGTGACATTCATGCTTCTGATGGCAAAACTCCTCTTTGAAAACAAAGACTCATGGCTTATAAAGCCATGTCACAGTGGTTAGATCATCATCTCTCCAAAAGGAACACACATGGCAAATGGTAGATTGCATTTAACTTGGAAACCTTAACTGGCAGAAAACTCTGGCTTTGTCGTAGAGAAGATAGGCCAAAAGAAGAACAGTCACTACAGCCTCCATAAATACATTTTGACAGCACAGGGTAGGAGAGAGTCTGCTCTGATTCCGGTGCCCTGAAACTGTATTGCATTATAATTTCATTTATGAATAGCTAAAAGGGACAGAAAGTAATACTGACTTTGATAGATGCAAAGTAACTCAATGGCTACCATCTTAAATATACCCTTTCATTTTTCTACCAAAGCAAAATGATCAGTAGTATGACAGAAATCAACACAATGGAATAGAATCTCTGAAATACTATTCAATAAATAAATAAAGAGTAATATGATTAATATACCAGACACTTCCACCCCCACCCTTCCAAGCAGTTACCTGGGAAGGAAAAACCAAATATGACCAACATTTCTTAGAATGTCTATGCTAGACAAAATGTATACCAGGAAGGTGAAGCATGTTTTGTTGGGGGAGAGACAAAGTCAAGGATAGTGAAGGCAGATGAATGTAGAGAGGATGGTTGGGTGAATGCAGTCATAATTCTCAATATACACATGTGAAAATGGACCCGGGGGACTTCAGGGTATGGGTTGGGTTGGAAAAGAACAGGGAGAAGGATGGCAGGAGTGACAATGATTATTATAAAGTGACATGAATTAAAAGCCTTTTCTACAACTAAAGATTTTTTTTTTAATTTAAAACCAGGGCTGGGAATATGGCCTAGTGGCAAGAGTGCTTGCCTCATATACATAAAGCCCTGGGTTCGATTCCTCAGCACCACATATATAGAAAAGGCCAGGATTAGCGCTGTGGCTCAAGTGGCAGAGTGCTAGCCCTGAGCAAAAAAAAAAAAAAAAAGAAGCCAGGGACAGTGCTCAGGCTCTGAGTTCAAGCTCCAGGGCTGGCAAAAATAAATAAATAAATACTAAAACCAAATTGAGATCCTAAGATCTCAGGTCTCCTGAGTAACTAAGATTGGTTTTGATGTGGGGTACCAGCTTCCACCTCAGCCTTTTGTACTTTTCCTTAATGGTTCAAGGACTATTTGAACATTCAAACTAGAATCCTCTATTGATGTGTTGTAGGGGGCAAGTTGTAGAGGTAAATAAAAAAGTTATAAAGAAGGCTGGATGCTGATAGCTGACACCTATAATCCCAGCTACTCAGGAGGCTAAAATCTGAGGACTGTCATTCAAAGCCAGCCTAGACAGGCCAGTCTGTGAAACTCTTATCTCTAATTCACCACCCAAAAAAGGCACAGGTTAGAGTGCTACATTTATTTTGTTTTTTGTTTTTTGGATGAGTGCTAGATTTAGCAATACAGCTCAAGGACAGGGCCTAGGCCCTTAGTTCAAGCCCCAAGACCAGCACAAAGGAGTGGAGAGGGAAGGGGAGAGAGAGAAGAGTAGCGGGGAGGGAAGGGGAGTGGGTAGGAGAGGTAAGAGAGGAGAGCCCACAGATAGATCGAATGTCCTCTCAAGGAACAGAGGGTAAGGCTCTCAGAATACTAGTCTAGAAAAGGGCTAGCTGTGTGAGGACAAGGTTAAGTTTGAGGTTGGAATTATATAGGACTCAGGGTGCTAAGGAGTGCCATGAGGGACTGCCAGGAAAGGGAGGCAAAGAGTAGAAGTAGGTTTCCTAGAAGTGATACCCAGGGAATGTGGAGGACACCTAAGGTGACTTTAAACAATGAATCAGTTATCCAGGCCAGGAAGAAAGGAAGAGAGTGGAAGGTCAAGGAAGAATGTAAGGGAGGGTGATATCAGGGAAAAGTAAACATTTTGGTGCTGGTGTTAATACAGAAGTCAAAGAATAACAGAAAAAAGAATGCTGAGAGAGGAGACCAGGTCAATAGGGCAGTCCTGGGGAGCCAGGACTTACTTTTTGGGTCAGGGGTTAGAGCAGCAAATGAGCACAGTAATGTGGACAACTGATGCAGGCCAGTGTCTGTGAGCCCGCTGCGGTGACAGCTGCTGCTCTGCTCCACTAACTGCAGCTGTGAAGAAGCAAACGACAGGGTTGGGCATGTCTTCCTATGTTGCAAGGGCAGCTAAAAATCTAGACATGACAAGAAAATCTTTCCATTTCTAAATGTTGGTTCATTTAAAAAAACAAAACTGTAAAGGGCAAATAAACATACCTCTAGACCAAACACGGCTTGAGGATGGCCAGTTGAGAACTCGAAGACAAGTGAGGGGCAGATCTCCCTATGAGAAAGAGGTCTAGCGGCATGGCATCAGGATGATGGAAAGTGGGAGACTGAAGGCAGGAAGGCCATGATCCACCCAGTAAGGGATCATCCATCATCTTCTGAGGGCAATAATTTTTATAAAATCAAGTCATTTATTGTCAAGTCCCCTAAGTAAATTTAGTATTGGATATCAGCCAAGTTTTATACATATACACACATTGTAAAATGTGTATGTATGTGCGTGCATGTTACACATAGTTACACATACATATATACATGCACAAATACATAGATGCATTCACACAAAACAGAAGAATAAAATCAGTAAAGACAATTGTTCCAGATGGTTCACTAATGGGTGTAGAGGCCACTGAAAGGAAAAGTTATAAAATGTACTCTGTGATGAGCGTATTCTCTCATGAACATGGAACCTCCAGAAGTAAGCATCTGTACAAAAGCAATGTGGATATCTAGCTTCTGGAGCTGTTTAAAGCAACTTCCCCATCCAACAACCCAGGCTTCTACCTTGGGTCCTGCATGAGCTTCCAACCTAGCCAGATGTTTGATGGGGTGGGATGGGAGTCTATATTCCTTAATCCTACACCACTTTAATAACTAGAGGCTAACAGCTAACTCACTGGCACACATTTGACATTTCTGCCACTGCCATCCTCTCTCTTTCCCTTCACTTGAGTGTACTATTTGTATATACTAGTCTCCCTCCACCATGCAGTTAACACTTCTGAGAACAAAAATCCTGTCAGTTATCTTTGCATCTCTCACAATGCCCCAACAAAGTAATTTGCCACTGAAGGAACATCTAATAAACCTCGGTTGAAGGAGAAAATGCCTAGCTGCTTTGATAGCTACACTGTGCTCAAGCAAAGTCCTAAGCCAGGTTTGTCTTGGAATCTGTGTTACTGAAGTACCTTAATAATCTCACCCAGGCAGGCTCAAGGTCAGCATTACATAGGTGCTCAAGGCTCAGTGTCAGAGACACAGCAGAAACCTGCCTCACTCCCCATTACTATTTAAATGCTAAATGTTAATAACAGTAAGGCCCAGCCTTACTGTTTGCTGAACTGATTACTTTGTTGGATGACATTTGCTGAATTGATGACTTTGGGGAGGTGGGTAGGTAAGCACTCCTTCAAGAATGGATCTGTTTTTACTAGCTAGCCAAATTCCTGTCTCACATAACTCTGGGGGCTATCTGGAATCCAGAGAGTAACTAGCATGTCCATTCCTATTGAGTTTAGAGTGACAGTCACTCGGCAGTAATGTGTACGTAGAAAATGGTACTTAACATTTTACTAAGGGCAATCATCCTTAGCTGAAGCACTCAGCTTATTCATTTTGCACAGTAACAACAGAATTTAGAGGGTAATGACAGGAAAAAATACTAAACATGCAAACATGGTTTAGACATCAGGCTTTGACATGGTTAGGTCATCAGGCCATGGAGTGGGTAGAAAAGAAAACAAACTTAATATTCACATGAAAAAGATAAGCTGTATGTCATCAAGCTAGGATGGTTTGGAAATAGGAGCCAATTAAATGTTGCAAAAGACCATACAGGCAAACAGTGACTGGTAAGGAATAATATTCATAGCAGTGCAATCACACTCAAGTGGAAAATGAAAAATGTCCATCAAGGCAGGCTGTGTGCTTCAGGATGCTTTTCTTAGTAACCACACTGACAAGGAGGCAGCAAGGAAACAAATTCAGATCAGTCCTACAAACTAGAACTATGGTCTAGGAAGGTAGCCACCTGTGACAATTTAAGTTGAAATCAGCTAAAAATAAAAAAATAAACCACGCCTTCAGTTATACTGGTTACATCTCAAGGGCTGTGTTACCACATGTGGCTAATGGGTATCATTATGGACAACACAGATCTAAGACATTATTGCTTTCTCTCTAGTAAACAGAGCTGAGCTAGAAAGTGATTATTTCCATTGCTCAATCTTGATGAAGAATTTAGAATCAAAGCCAAAGTAGCTTTATTCATCAAGCTTAATTAGAGATACTCAGGGCTGACTTTATCGAATGTGCCATAAATTAGAGACATGGGGCTATACAGAAACTGGAGATCCTTACTAGCACAGATTCCCTCTTCCTCATCTTTTTTGTTTCTTAGATTTAAAAAAAAATTCTTTTGTTTGTTTTGATGTGGGCTAGGAAAAAAGAGAAAATGATAGGGGGTCAAAACCTCCTTGATTTAAGGTGAGTAGACAAAACACAGATTTTTAGAAGTACCTTGTTTCCCTTCTTTCCCTTTTCTTTCAAATAATATACCAAGCAGGTAACAGGAAATAAAACCAAATTAAAAATGGGAACCAGAAAGAGGAATTCAACAAACTCTAAGAAGAAATTGGATAGCTATCTTAAATTATCTTTCAGAACACCCAGGAAAAAGAGCCCCAAATCAAGAATGTTTCTAAAAATACTCTGTGGGACCACCTCAACAAACTGGAATTGATTTTGAAAAGTTACCAACTCCTCAGAGGCTGATTTGCTACTAACAGTTTAATGTACCAAGTTTTCATCAGGAACAACACAGTGGTGGAATCATCTAACTCATAGGTAAATATATAAGAAGTCACCTTCCTTTCGTAGAATCAATAGTCTCAGAAGTCATCTCTGACAGTAAATAAAAGTCAGCTACAGTAGTAAGAGTCTCACTGGTACAAGTGCCTTGTTTTTAAAAAAATGAAGTGAAAAATGTATTTTTAGATTCAAAGTAAACCATTTCAATTACATATAATCAAAGCAAACCAGGATGCAGTCAAGATCCAGGATGAAGAAAAGCTGTATTTAAAAATAAACTCATTCTATCATTAAGCTGCTACTTCCTCATGCTAGGGCCCCGTGCCACGTTAAGGAAAATTTGATATGTCCCTATCAAATAATTGATTGCTTAAATACAAGCTAAAATTCAGTCAGCACATTAAAAACTGACAAGACCATCTGCTCATATATATTTTTGGGGAGAGGGCTTCAAGAACAAGGATGCTGGGAAACTTAGCATGGAAGCCTGAAAGCCCTTCTTCAAAAATGCATGAGGTTGCCATTGCTGACTGATAATAACAGCCCTGGGAGAATGACTGACTCTGAGACGATGCAAGGGAGAGAGCAGTGCCCGGCCAGCTGCTGCTACATTTCACTGTGAGGAGAGAACACCACAAGACTCAGACTTCTGTTTTCCGTACCGGGCACAATGCAACCGCTTAGACAAGTGCTCAGCAGTGGAGTTATTGTCAGAGCAAGAAAACAAAAACAAAAACCCTCCTGGCTCCCAGCTCTGTCCTCCGTGTTGCCTTTAAGGTTTGCCTTCCTCCCCTAACTCTGAGCATCTCAGTATACAAAGTCCAGCAGCATCCTCTCCCTCTACCCATTGAAAGATTGCCCTCCGGTCCCCTTATCTAATCCACCCGTTCAGGAGAAACTCAATTCATTATAGTGAACTCAAATTATCTGACACAGCTAAGGACGAGGAGGCGGACAGGTGATATTCCCATAAAACCTTAAAACTCACATTTCCTCTACCTGATGAACACATAGTCACTAGAATCAGGTCCAGTGAATGTGTGAAAAACTGTTAAGACCTCTAAGGTCAAGAAAGCAATTTAGCTCGCAAAGGTAGCTGACCTGAAATCTATCAGATCTGCAAAAGCCAGTCCCCATTCATGCATCCACAGCCCCAGAGGGTGCAAAAGTACAGCGACAGGCTCTGCTAGGCAGTCACATTCAATCCAGAGGGCAGGCACTACCACACGATTTGGTGCTATAAGCAGTATGGCTCCGACCAAAGGGCAGGACTAAATGCATACCTCTCGGTCTTCTGGAATTTCCACTCTTTTGCTGTTCATCTTCCTCATTAATGGTGAATAACCCAAGGGGAATTGGCCTTGCATTGGTCTTCTTCAGTCTCTCTTGTCGGATAGCTGTAGCTGATCCAGGCATACCGCTGCTACTTGTTTTTGTAATTATTATATTAAATATATATGCTTATGTAATTGCAGCTCCCAGGAAGCTGCTAGTTCTTAAGCTGCTGGCTCATTGGAGCACTTGTAATAGATCCCCTATGGGTAAACAGTGTGCAAACAGCTGACAGATACTACCAGCCACTTGGCAACTGAGGTCCTGCAGCTCCCCCTCACCTAGCAGCAGCCCCCTCCCACTTACTCCTCCCCCACAGGCACATGTGCTGGTGAGTGCCTGCACAAACACACACACACACACACACTCTCTATCTCTCTCTCTCTCCACAAGAGCCTTATTAAAAGCATGCAGGTTCCAATGCCTCCCGCCACTGCCTAACCTGTTCAATCAGAGCCCAGCTTCTCCCTCCTGCAGCAGCACACTTTCCCCAATCCTCTGCTTCTGCACAGCAAAATATTCAGGACACAGAAGAGAAGGGGGAAAGTCGCCCCACTGCTGCCTGCCGCGAACAGTTGCCCTGACAACCCTGACATACCCTAATCAAGGAGGGCGGGGAGCAGCTCCATCTCCCTCGGCCCACGGGATGCTATGTCCTAGGAACTCACCCCAGCACAGCGTTGGTTACAGTGAAGGCCACTGGGCAGCTCCCTCTTCCTCTCAGTGGCGGAGCAGCAGGATGGGAGGAGGAGAAGAGAGTTTGGCTATCTATCACAAGAGACTCCTTAGCGAAGGCAGAAGGGCACAAGGCAAGGCGAGGAGTTCCTTTTTTTAGGGATAAAAAGGTTATCCTAACAAGGTTTGCAAGCCCCTGGATGAGTGGAGGCAAGGCTGGTTCCTCCGCCTCCACCCCCCTCCAGCCAGCTCGCTCTTAGGACATTCTTTCTGCTCGACAAACTGGATATGCACAGCTCTGGCAGCACCTCTCCTGGGGACCACCAAGTCCCCACAGTGAATGAACACAGACGGGCAAGGAGACACATGGCTGTTCCCACTGGAGACAGCTATGCAGAGCACTCTCTGCAAATCCAGGTGAAGGTCAGAAACGAGATGAAAACCCCTTAAAGGCGGAACAATCTCCCTGATTATATCCCGCACACTCCCCCAACTCCAGTGCCTCAGCCTCAGTAGCGGAGAGCAATTCTTAACACTTGACCCAATTTCAGTGCTTTATTGGACTGTTTACTCCACAAGATACAATCATGCAATCACTGTTTTCTTGAAATACTCTTTCTCCTTCTAAAAATTTTAGGCTGCTTATAATTGATGTATACAAAAAAATAAATGCTTACCACAAATGGCATTAAAAAAGGATTAAATGAAAAGGATAGGGTTTTTTTTTTCCCTTTTAATCAAAATCAAGTCTCCTCAGAAAGTCAAAGGCAATAGTCCTGTTGTAGACTACTTTGTGCTACAGGTGCCTAAGGGAATCAAAGCACAAGGAAAGAACAGAGGACCTCACAGAAGACCAGAGCTGAGTCCTTCCATACCAGGAATGGTTTCCATTAATTATTAATAGTTTTCTTTTCCAATGTACTTCATTAAGATGTCCTCTTGTCCTCCAAAGGGTCTTTGGTTTGTATTAATGTATAAAATCATCAAAATGATTGTTATTGTTGTTTGGTCATATTCATTTTAAGACAACAAGCTTTTGTTTACTGGCAGAAACAAGGACTTGACCAAAGGAAACCAAAAGTTAACTTCTATTGGATAACATAGACAACCCAAGAGGCAGCATGAAGCCTAGGCCCTGGCGGAGGAATCTAAGTAATTACTCACTGCCTGGGAACACGCTCTCCTTTGTCAGACCCAGGCCAGCCTCACCGAAAATCTTCCCACTGGTAGTCATTGCAGCTCTGAAGAGCTGACATCACCTGACAACAGGAAGCCGGTGCAGAGGTTAAAGTCAAACAACCAGCTAGGTCACTGAGTCAAGACTCAACTCAGTCACTTGCTCTGAAGTCAAGATGCTTTTGTTGCCTTATGAATCCTGACTCTGACATCAGTTCAGTGTCACAGTCACAGCTGTGGCCAGTCACAGCAAAGCAAACAACCCAACATGGGATAGTGTCAACAAAGGCTTCTTGCCCTACTCACAAAGTATACATTTTTCTCTTCAGTTAAGACCTAAGGACATTTGGAGATTTCTTTTTTAAACGCTCAGTCTTTGGTGGACACAGGGAGTTTGCTCTTACACAATTCCAAAAGTATTGTGGCTTGATCTGTGGTTGGACTCAGGGCAACTACCACCTTTCCGGCTCTTTTTCTTTTAAAATTTTGATTCAACACAAAGGCAGATATGGGAATGAGGAATCGACATTGAATCCTAATATTCCTAAAATACCACTCCAGATTCCTGAACTCTCCCCAGCAGTAACAACCATCTCCACTCAGATGTGGCAAACTGTCCTTGCCTCCGAAGCGAGAGAATTTTAACTCAGTCCCCATGGGAAAGGGGCACGTAGACCTCCAACAGGCAGTAAGGTTTTGCAATTGTTAAACTAATAAATGATATATAAACCTGGAGCAAACCAAGACACTAGTGCAAAAGGGCTGATCTTGTAACTAGACTGGCCATATGTTGAAGAAAAAAAATGTTTGTAGCCTAACAGTAAAATGTGTTCAGGGTCAAATGTAAAACTGGTACCAGTTAGCTACTGTGATTAACAGTTTAATAGGCCTTGAGCCAAGTGCTGTCCTCAGCTCCTTAGTCCACAAAGAATTTATGTCTCTTTGTCCTCCTACACTGGCTAGCTGGCCCTCTGTCTAGCTCCAACCTTGAGGTAGGCAACACAAAATAGTCACACTTGCTGATATTCAGAAGTAAGCTGATGACTTGGTCCTGGCTGTCACAATGTCATATACAAAACACATATAAACACATGTAGGTACACACCTATGCCCAGTTAGACTTCTGTTTATATTTATGCTTTCTTTTATTTTGTGACTATGAAATTAGAAAATTTCAAAGCCTATGAGTAAATCCGAGAAATCTGTCTAGCTAGTGAGATACATACTTGCAATTTTTCCTCTCTAATAGCCTGTGAACTTTGCAAAAGCACATTGAAAAGGGAAAAAGCTTGATTTGCACTACTCAAGGACTGTAGTTGAAAACAGAAATTATTAATGCTGGATTGTGTGTCTCTCACTGGTAAATTACAAGTTCTACGCATGTGTAAGTTACTTTTTCCCAGGAAGTACCCAGAAGTGTCAAAATTCATTTCCACATTAGAGAAAGTGATTAATTCTTCAAAACTGCTGGGTTTCAATAATCTTTTAAACATGTGATTTGTCTCCTCTACAGAGGCTGCAATTTACTTATTAGCAGAAGCTTTAGAAAAATCACATTTTAAGCCATGCATGCTTAATAACCTTAGCATTTGAGAGGCTGAGGCAACATGTCAAGATTGGGTCCAGATGGAGTTGTATTGCAAGACACTGCTACAAGAAAACAAAACAACAAAAAGGGAAGTTCACCTGCTATTACAACGCAAAAACCTCCTATGATCTGAAAAATGACAAAGCCAGCGCAGGCTGATGTGGAATCACACTACTCCTGAGGAACAAAGGGTCCCAGCTGGTTCTTAGCCATTCTTGGCATTAAAGGGCTCCCTCAGTTTCCTAGGATGGTGCCACTTACCAATGGCTTCTGGGGCAATCAGCACACAACCGATTGCCATCTTACAGCATTAAGCGCCGCATCCAAGAAGCACAAAGAAAACTACACTGACCCCTTGAAAGGAAAATGAAAAGGCAGGTTTGCTTTCATCTTCTTTATTTGGCCACCTTTTATTACCAGGCATATAAACAAAACATGAGTAAGGGCCAAGCCCAACAGCCAAGAAGTACCAGGTCCCTGCTGGGCCTTTTATAGCTTTCCTATAAATCGTCACTGCATATCAAGCATTTTACAGGGCCAATGGAGTACATTTTCCCATGTCTGCTCTGCCATAAACAAATGATTAACTCCAGGGGTTTGTTCATATGCCTGTCAGGTGTGGACACAAGCTTTTTAAAAATCTTCTCCTAAATGCTAAGTTTCACTAGGTAACTTGTGGGTGTTATGAATTGCCACACTGAAACTGGGAGCCAGCACATTACACGCCTGTAATCCTAGCTATTCAGGAGGCAGAGATCTAAGGATTGTGATTCGATGCCAGCTAGAGCAGAAAAGTACGTGAGTCTCTTCTCTCCAATAAACCAGCAAAAAGCTGGAAGTGAAGCTGTGGCTCAAGTGGTAGAATGGCAGCTTAGAGAAAAAAGGGATAGTGTCCAGGGATAGGGCCAAGTCCTGAGTTCAACCCTAGTACCAGCACAAGAAAGAGAGGGAGAGGGAGAGGGAGAGCGAGAGTGAGGTGGGGGAAAAAGGAAGGAAGGAAAGAAGGAAGGGTCACATTACATTTTAACCTGGTAGCACGTTAGAATGCTTCTCAGCCCTCTGGTTCATGATTCTCATTGACAATACTTTGTTGATGTACATGACATTAATTTCTGTACTCCTTGATATAAAGTTAAAATGTGTCTAAAAGACCCTCTCCTCTTAGAGTGATGCCTTTTTTTTAGCTAAAAATTCAACTTTACAGACTCCAAATGATACAAAGAAATCAGTTGTTGGGCTCAAGAGTCACAAAGAAGCCTTCTAAAAGCTACCTAACTCATCAATGGCTTGTGAGCAGTTAAGGGCTTAATTTAGTTTTACTGTTGAGACACACCATGATAAAGATAAATTGAGAAGCAACAGTTTCTTGTCTTGCTTAAAGACTGGCAAAATCCTGTCAAAGGCTGCCAGATAAGATAAGGGTCTTGGAAGATGACATCAGAGAAGAGGCTGCAGGGAAACTGATGTTCTTCTATCAAACGAAGGCAATGAGAGCTACTGAAGGGTGTGATCCAGACAGGCCAGAACAGATTGGAAAGGAGGAGGAGATACTTGAGACTGAGAAGCCAGTTATGTAAGACTAGGCAGGAAAAGGGATCTCAGATGGTGACCATGGGGACAGATGGCAGAAATTGAAATATGAGAATCAGTCATGTTTGTTTTCTAACAACAATGTGTAGATGTATTTCAGGAGGTTGAGCCTAGATAATAAGTGCCTAGAGTGAGCTGGATGAAAGGTGAAATGGGCCATTGAAATGGAAGGTGGTTAGTGTTCTTATTAAAGATTTATACAAGGCCTTTGCATCTTGTAATACATCAAAATGGAGCCAGATACAGGTAACTCATACCTGTAATCTTAACTGTTCAGGAGGCTGAGATCTGAGGATTACTATTTGAAGCCAGCCCTTGCAGGAAAGTCTGTGAGACTATTTCCAATTAACCATCAAAAAGCCTGAAGTAGAGTGGTGGCTCAAGTTGTAGAGTGCTACCCTTCAGGGAAAAAACTAAGGGACAGCACCCAAGCCCTGAGTTCAAGTTTCAGGACTGACACTCTCTCTCTCTCTCTCTCTCTCTCTCTCGCACGCACGCGCGCACACACACAGACAGAGCAGAGAGAGAGATGAACAGAAAGAATGAGGTCCAAAATGACCCAGGGTGCACAAGGTAGATTTTAATATCTCTTGAGCTTCTTCTGATCTTATGATTCTATGACTCGATGGAAATGGTAATTCAGTCTATCTGCAGAGGAAAACACTCAGGCAGAGAGAAACAAACCCGAGGGGAAAAGAAATCCAAAACTCAGATAAGCCCCTTCCCCTTCTATCACTGATGTTCTGCATAACTCACATGTAAAAATGAACCTCATACAGTTGTATTGTTTTACTCATGCCATTGAAGGTTCCAGAGGCTTTGGCAACATCATAGGAACAACGGAACTTTCCAGTGTCTTAGAAGGAAATCATAGTGCTCTCGACTTCTGCCCCTGAAGCTTGAGATTTCCCTCCCTAAACTACCAACATTTTTATGAAACCTAGGGAGAAAACACAAGATTTATGGCTTTTCCCTCAATGAGACAACTTATTATGGGTAGATGACTGTGGCTATGTGATTTGACAAATGAGCTGTAAAAAGTTTACACATAAAAAAGCAATTAACATCAAAGCAGTTCAGTTAATTACTTTGTGAGCATTTCTAAAGACCATGATCATCCTATCTTTAGACAGAGCCAAGACTCACATGAGCCAAGAACCTTGTACTCAACATTCATTTCAGAATGGACCACGCTTCTTTCATCCTGGGTTTTGCTGCTCTGCAGTCTTCCTTATTCTTCCTACCAAAACTCCCTAAAATGAAGCCCACAACTGTGAAGACATTTTTATTGTTGAAGAAAGTTTAATATGTTCTCTCTCCATCATAAAACTCAGCCAAATTTTAAGTTAGAAATTCTGTCTTAGGAAAGAATTTAAGTGATATGCATGAACCTAGGAAAAACTTTATTTTTCTGCGGACCAATGTGTCAATCAGTGCTCAGACTATGAGAGAGGAGTGCACAGAGAAACAGACACACACAGAGGTTTTTGTTGTTGTTGTTGTTTGGTGCTGGCTGGGCTTGAACTCAGGGTCTGGGCACTACCCGAGAAGGCTCGACCACTTGAGCCACAACTCCACTTCTGGCTTTTGGAGGGGAGGGGTTGTTAATGGAGATAAATAACAGTCTCACAGACTTTCTTGCCCTGGCTGGCTATGAACCCTCAGATCTGAGCCTCCTGTGTATCTAGGATTACAGGTGTGAGCCATCAGCACCCAGCAAGAGATTCGTTTTATATAATAATCGCCCATTTCTTTGTAGAGACTGGCAAGTCAACAAGCTGGGTGCTTCTCATGCAGGATTTCACTATAGCAGTCTTGAGGCAGAGTTCCTTTCCCTGGAAACCTCATTTTTGCTCCTAACGCCTTCAACTGAATTAACTTAGAGTTTCCTGATTGTTAAGAGTCATCCTATCCCATAGTCCTATCAAGATGCTAAGGCTGAAAGCGTGTCATTCAAAGCCAAAAGCTCACATGTCAATAATCATAATCTTTACTGAACAGGATGGATACTATCTACTCAGATGATTTTCCAACCCTGTAATGCTCTTAAAATAATGTTCGTATAATTGAGGTTAGGATATATACTGGTATACTGGATCTATTAAATCTCCCTTCATTTTTACTAATGATCTCTCACTGGGAGTCCAACACTAGTAAGCATAAAAGTACTATCAAACAAATCCTTTTCATCATTATGAGAGCTAAGCAGTCTGCTAATCTCAACAATAAATGGTACAGAGAGTACTGATAGGAAATTAAATTTAAAAATGCTTTCATGTTGTCATGAAGCAATCCCACTGTCTCAATCAGAAGAAACTAGGCTACATAATTTTGTGAATGGGTTCAAGGAAGGCTGGAGATAATATGATTTTCCCAAGAAAATAAAGAGTATATGGAGGTTTGAGGCACATGACCTTCCAACATCTGAAATCAATCTATCCAGAAACACCTCCTACAGAGACCAAATTATATAATCACAACTAGTGAGTTTGAGAGTCAGTCCATTTTCATGTAGTGAAAGACACAGTAAGAAATGTCAGTAACTAATCACAACACCAAACACCTTGAGCTAAATTATATAAAGGTACAAGTATATTTAAGATTGAATAATAAGCCTAGAATTTTGCAACTGTAAGGCAAAAAAAAGACCCCTAATACATCAATAATTGCTTCTTCATATAAAAAGATAAATATAAAGCATTGATTTTTATGAAGCAGACAGGACTAGTGGACCCAGAAAGGTTTTCTGGATTTTTGTTGTTGTTTTTCTTCTTTCATTTTTTTCCCCCATAAATAAATACATCTTTTCTTAGGCTTCACTGACCTATAGCCATAAGGGTTTGAGAGGGTTCTATTAGGAAGAAATAATATCTCAGAAGAAGAAACAGGTTGGTAGGCACTTAGTACATACCTCCTTCATCTCTAAACCCTTTCATTTACATACTCGTGACCCAAAACTTTGAGCAATCTGACTTAAACATCCTAAATGGACCATTACAACTTTTAATCATGAGGCAGCATGGCTATGCTCTGATTGTTAAATGTAATAAACTTTTTGTCCTCTGTGTGTGCTCTGATATTCCAAACATACTCTGTGTCACAGTGGATGAGTCAGATTTTTTGATTGACTTTTTTTTTTACTTTTTTTTTTGCTGGTAATAGCTACCTGGTTCCTACTCCCACACTAGTCTGGAAGATTCTTGCTCCACAAGCCCTGAAATAGACACTTCCAACTTCCTTTAGCTCTCAGATAGATTTCATCTAGCTGACTGGAAAATGGCCTTATTTCCAAGCAAAAAGACAGAGGTTTACAAAATCAAACGCTGTTTGCTTTCAAAATAATTACAGCACTAAAATCTGTTCCATGAGCACGCTTCCTGACAGGATGTCCGGAGCAGAAAATATGAAAGTGCTCTGGAAAGCAAAAACCTCTCGCTGCCTACTTTACAATGGGCTTGGAATGCCCGGTGTGCAGTATCTGAACTCCACAGCCCCTCCTGTTTCTGAGCCATTTGCAGGATTTAGAACAAGTCTTTTGCCTCTTCTGATATTTCACACATATCCTTTGTCTTTTTGGAACTTTGTTTTTTAAAGACTTACTTCCTATTGATACTGCCATTAATGAATCCTGGGAGACCTTTACAAACAGACAGGGTTCTGATTACATAAAAGGTTTACCTTCTGTGCTGTCCAAGTTGGATGGCTGGGACCACATTCTCTCCCTCACTTTGCAGTGAACAACAGATAAATGATGGGTCTGGTCAATGTGTAAGTAAACTGAAATGACATCTCAAATCTGCCAAAGATTGAATCTGAAATGCCAAACCAGTGTTTCTCTCTTGTGAGGCTTCACTGGATTATAAGATTATGTGGTTTTGCTGTCCAAAGTCAGATGAATCTCCTAGATCTCCTAACTGGACTAAAAATAGCTCCATCACCTACTTCTTCCTTTAATACTTCCTTTCAATGGTCCAGCTATCTCTTCTACTCTTATTTTGATTCCTTATAGTGTTTGGCTTATACACAGTCATTATAGAACATATAGATAACACACATATCTATACATACACATATGCATATATACACATGTGAGAATATATATATAAGTATATATACATGCATGCATATACATGATAACATACATATGTATGGATGGATATATATGGATCAATATGTACATATATATGTACAAACACAGAGAGTATCTTCACAAGGAGCCTGGGAAATAGCGAGCCACGGTTTCTGAATTTATTCTTAGCATTAAGTATATTAGCACATAATAGAGTATCAATAGCTTGGTTATTGGAATGATATACATTTTAATATTTTAGTGGCAGTACATGACATAGTCAATTGCCACAATAATCATTGGACACCAGCGACCCACACCTATGATTCTAGCTACTGAGTCACACTTGTGATCCTAGTTACTGAGGAGGCTGAGACTGAGGGATCTCAGTTAAAGGCAGTGTTAGCAGGCAAATCTAAGAGACTATCTCCAACTAACTAGCAAAAAGCCAGAAGTGGAGGTGACCAACAGTACCAACACGCATATGCACGTGCACATGCACACATAGAAAAAGGATAACCAGAGGGCATCATTCAGAGAATAAAAATTAAATCCATTTCAGGAAATAACATCTTTTCATATTGCTAAGTTATTAAAATTTTAAAAAGGTATAAGATCTGAATTTGTTGAAGATACTTTTTTTTTGGCCAGTCCTGGGCCTTAGACTCAGGGCCTGAGCACTGTCCCTGGCTTCTTTTTGCTCAAGGCTAGCACTCTGCCACTTGAGCCACAGCGCCACTTCTGGGCTTTTCTCTCTATATATGGTGCTGGGGAATCAAACCCTGGGCTTCATATATACGAGGCAAGCACTCTTGCCACTAGGTCATATTCCCAAGACCAAAGATACTACTTTCTTAGGAAGAAATGTGTTATTTGCACAAAAGCCCACATATCACACCAATGATAGGCTTTTGCAATTTAAGAAAGTTTCTCTCAGCTGGGCTGTTGTAGCTCATACATGTAATCCTAGCTATGCAGGAGGTGGAATCTGAGGATCATGGTTTGAAGCCAGCCCATCAGAAATCAGTCTCAGCAAAATTGTTGAGATTCTGATCTCCAATTAATCACCAAAAACCAGAAATGGATCTGTGGCTCAGATGGTAGAGTGTTAGCCTTGTTCAAAAAAAGTTCAAGGATAGTGCTCAGGCCCCAGCTCAAACCCCACAACCAGTACACACACACACACACACACACACACACACACACACACACACACACACACGGTTCTTCTACAATTGATCATTTTAGTAAGACAGCCTGCTGATAACTTAACATTTAGTGTATGCACTTTGTCTGCAGAATCCCTTGCTTCTCAGGAGATCTGAGTGGAAGGCAAGCTGTATATTAATGCTCTGCTCTCCTCATAGGCAATCACACTCATTGTGGTGGCTGACAGTCAAAACAGGCCAGAGATCATCCTCACAGTTTAAAAAGAATGGGAATCTATCTTCCTGGTGTGAACCAAAGTTATTCAGCAGTAGTAAGAACTTAGAATGAAGAGCTATGACACAATAATAAAAAGAAGTCTGTATATCATAATGATAAAAGGAAAATGAGCCAAGAAAGGCTGGAAAGGATGCCACTGCAATGACATCATCATCTAGGCATCTCGCAGGCCAGCATGGAGCAATCTTCTACCGGAACATTTTGTGCAACAGATGGTGAGAAGCACCATCAGGGTGCTTTGATGACACCTTTCATACCTGGCCTGGCACAGGACAGTGAGATCACAAAGCTACAATTCAGTCTGAATCAGCAGCGCATTCTGATGCTCTCATTATGGATGACTCACCATCATGAATAAAATTTTGTTTAAAGGAAGAAACTCAGCCTGCCATCATTTTGCACCCTGATGTGGTACCAATCCTTGGTCATTAGGACATTCTACTCATGTTGTCCCGGGGACTGCTCTAAGTCCCAAGGTGGCCTGACAGGGCAGTGCCATATGGTCTTTATTAAGGTAGAGAATGGCCAAGATTGCAGAGGTGGTAAGTAGTGAAGGTATGATTGAAACCCAAGCAGCCAGGCCCCAGTGTTCCTGTACAAAATAGTAAAATAAGTAGTATCCCTCTTTGAGTAGTCTTAGTTTTGAAGCATGACCTTATGGCCTCACACATGTTTTCTTTCAGTATAATCGTGTATGTGTGCGCGCACGCGCGTGTCTATCTTCTGGGCTGAACTCAGGGCATGGATATTGGCCATGGTTCAAAGCTGGAGCTCTACCACTTGAACCACAGGTCCATTTCCAGTTTTTTGTGGTTAGTTGACAATAAGATTCTCATGGACTTCCTGCATAGGCTGGCTTCAAAATAAGATCCTCAGATCTTAGCCTTCTGACTCCCTAGGATTAGAGGAGTGAGACACCGGCAGCAGTACAGTATATCTTTTTTCAAGATTTTTTAATTAGCACACATTAGTTCTAAAAGGGGGGGGGAAGAGTCCATTGTGACATTTCTATATATCAACCTTATCCCCTCTATTAATCTCCCTTTTCTCCTCTTCTCAAACCAATTTCAGACAGACTGTTATCTCCAGCAAGAAGTAAAAGTGGTAGAGTATCAACCATAATAAAAAAATCTAAGCAAGAGCATGAGTTCAAGGTCAAGCCCCAGCACAAGCACAAAAGCCAAAAAAATTCAGCTGGCTTCCTTGTTCTATGTTTACACTACACAATGTACTGCAATCATATTCCTGTTCATGTACCCTCCTCACTTCCACCCAGCAACAAGTGGGGAGGAGCGGGGAAGAGAGGGAAAATCAGTTTCCCTAGTATTAGCATCCCATCACTTACAGGACTGAGGGACCCAGCAACCAGGAGGTCAGACTGTCAACTATTTATAGGTACAGAAGAAACAAGGAGTGATGATTAGAGCTCATGGGTCACCAGGAAGTGCTCTGGAAAGAGTATGTAATTTTCTACAAAATACTTTTATTATCTACTTCAGATTAGAATATGGTCTAACTCAGATTTTGGCAGGGGCGGGGTGGGTGGGGAAGAGGAACAGGGAAACAATGATTGTGAAGCAAAAAAAATATATATGGAAAGCTGATGATCGACCATTTATATATAAATGTCAAGCCAGACAAAAGTACACAACAATGCCCTTTGAGGGTGTGTACATTAAGTAATGCAAATACACTCCTACCTGTTTCATACCAGTATTTCCTTCAAAGAAGACTTAGGGCAAGGTAAGAGATAAGTTGAACTGTGCCTATGTAAGGCTAGAGGAGTCATGATGCTCCATATAGTTTCTCTGAACAAGATACACTTGACAGCTCCAAATTAAACCTACCAAGATGGTCAAATGGAAGAGCACAACATAAGAAATGGATGGAAACTTGTTCTCAACACTCACTGCACATAGACACTACTGGGGAGTTCTAAATCCACTGCCATCTGGCTCTTATCCTCAAGATTCTCAGATAATTGTCTAGGGCACACCTAGGCATGGCAAGATTTGTAAAGAGTCCCAAGTGATTTTAACTTTTTGCCAAGATTGAGAGCCAATGACCCAAACTAATGATACTCTAGCACGTGAGCCTGATAATGATTTCAACAACATAACCTTCTGCCCGAGGAGTGAGCTATATTTAAATGAACTCACAAGGGCTGTGGTTATAGGTGGCACTGTGCTAATATACAACACCTACTATAAATAGAAGCTGGATCCATCTGGAAGGTAGGAAGCAGGCAACCAGGTTTTGTCTGTTGCCTTTCATACCAAAGACTCAGGTCAGGAGCTTCCCAGAACCAGCAGCTTCGATTAAAATCCTGAGAAGCAGCCAAGTTTCCTGCCACCAGAATCCCTCTTATATCTAACTGTTCTGCATTTTATTTTCACCCCACAGGCCTCGGGTTGGGGGGGGGGGTGGAGATATGAAAGGAAAAGGATTCTTTCTAGAATTTCATCTTAAAAAATTAAATTTACTGAAGACAATGGTTTCTTTTCTACCTTTAGGGCTACAGTTTTGTGATCAGAAAGTTATCATATACTACAACCGTTCTACTTATCAGAAACCAACTACAAAAGGATTTTTAAAAAGTCACAGGAAAAGAAATTTTAAGATACCTCACAACTCAATACCTTAACTTACATGGATTTTACTAGCTTCTTGCTTACAATGTATAGTTGGCATATGACAAATACACTTCTCCCAGAACCCTCGCTACTGTGTTTTGTGTTCCTACACCTGCCCACCATGCTCTCTGGTCAGGTGTGCCAATTCTCCTTGGCATTTCCCAGAGTTCTTTCTCTCATAACTACTTCTGTAGGGATACCAGCAAGGAGGAAGCACTCTAAGATGTAGTTAATTTGTTCTAAGTTTTAAAAAAAATTCTAATATACTTAATTCTTATCAAGAATATAGAAAGTGGCACTGTGGCTCAAAGTGGTAGAGCGCTATCCTTGAGGTGAAAATGCTCAGGACAGTGCCTAGGTCCAGAGTTCAAGCCCCATGACTAACAAACAAAGAAGATTGTGGTCTGATACCATCTTCTGGGCAAAAATCTGAACCCTTACCCCCAAAATAATTAAAGCAAAAAGGGCTGGGGGTATATGAGAAGTGGTAGGGCACCTGCTTAACAAATGCAAGGCCTTGAGTTCAAAGGCTAGTAGTGTCAGAAGAGAAAGAAAAGGTGACTTTGGGCTGCCACCTTGGAGGCTACCTTCCATCTATTGGGACACTAGGGAAACTGAGGCCTAAGAAGGCTCCATCGCCTCCTTTGGCCTCTAGTCCCAAGGCTGAACAAGGGGTCCTCTGCACAGGTTGTAGACCCCTATTTTCATCCTGTCCAGGAAGCCTCTGACCCTCATCCCATCCAAAAGAGCTACCGGTAGGAGTATGCTCTCCCAACTTCAGTGTAGCCACTTCTTACACCAACACAATGAGACCTGAGTTCTTAAAGATAACTCCTTTGGTTTCCAAAGATCTCAACTATTTTAGACACCATGCCCATTTAAATTAGTGTTTCACACAGAGACCTAACTAATGATAACATAAGAAAACACATGCTTCTGAGCAAGACTGCCCCGTCTAATATCCATGCTTCCTGCTGCTGAGCAGGATATAAAGTCAGTCACCGTAATATGGCAGGAAAGCCATCCAGCCATCAGCAACTTTCTCCAGCATCCTTGACCTGCATTTCAAAAGGGATGAGCTCAACACAAACAGAAGACAGAGCCCTGGCTTGCCCAGGGTGCT
Organism: Perognathus longimembris pacificus; assembly: GCF_023159225.1. NCBI lineage: Eukaryota > Metazoa > Chordata > Mammalia > Rodentia > Heteromyidae > Perognathus > Perognathus longimembris. The sequence continues at coordinate 53,739,880 of NC_063169.1, forward strand.
AAGAATGGTATCATGAATTAATCAAAAGTAGCTTTGCATTTTCTTGTGATAGTTTTAAGAGGCTTCATTTGAGAAATTAGTGCTGTACAGTCACTTTCCACAGCTCTTGAATTTAAATGCAAAATTAAGTGACTTTATAAAAGTTTGGCCCAAGATGATTTTGTGATCATCCATCCATTTGACTATTCAACAAACCCTGCAAAAGAACTTGACATCCTCTAGTGGTCAAGTCAAAAACTTGCTTCCAAGGCACTGGTTTTTTTTTTTTTGTTATTGTTGTTTTGTTGTGTTTTTTTTTTAAGTACTTGCTTACCCTTTGGCTATTGACAAAAATTATTATTAGAGTATATTGAAAGAACTGTTCATCCTCAAAAAAAGTACTCATCACAGGAAACATAATCACAATCTGTAAGAAGATAAAGATAAATTTACAGAAAACATGCTTTTCAAATGTTACATAGAAGCAGTATGCCACCAAATTTCAATCTATCTTTGACATGCAAACACGTAGGAATGTAATTTCTGGACACTTTATAGGTATTATTTTTATACTAACCAGAGATTCCAAAGTATACTAAAATTACTCTTTCAACACGGACACAAAAACTTAAAGTCATTTAATAGACAACACCAGCCAGGCACTGGCCACTCACCCCTGTAATCCTAGCTACTCAGGAGGCTGAGATCTAAGGAAGATGGTTCAAAGCCAGCCTGAGCTTTGGGAAAAGTCTGGGAGACTCTTACTCTAATTAACCAGCAAAATGCCAGAATTGGAGTTATAGCTTAAGTAGTTTGAACAAAAATGTCAAGTAAGAGTGCAAAGACCTGAGTTCAAGCCCCAGTACTGACACAAGTGGGGTGGGGGCAACAACACTTCATAACAATGAAATCGTAAAGAAATAAAACAAAATAAAATGCCATTTAAGATGGCAATTCACTTCTTTTTTTTTTTTTTTTTGCCAGTCCTGGGCCTTGGACTCAGGGCCTGAGCACTGTCCCTGGCTTCTTCTCGCTCAAGGCTAGCACTCTGCCGCTTGAGCCACAGCACCGCTTCTGGCGGTTTTCTGTATATGTGGTGCTGGGGAATCGAACCTAGGGCCTCGTGTATCCGAGGCAGGCACTTTTGCCACTAGGCCATATCCCCAGCCCGGCAATTCACTTCTTAACAGTAATAAACAATAGAGGTCTCTGAGCCAATCCCCCTCAAAACAAATCAAACTAGTAATTATTTAAAAACATAGTGATTTGCATGTACACAACTGGAATTACACCAGAACAAACCTGAACTTATGCATTCCGAAATAGGTCATGTTTTAAATAGACAGGCAAACTGAAGTCATTAAAATTCAAGCAAATCCCACTTATCCTTTCAACATACCACTGCCTAGACTAAAAAAAAAAAAAAAAAAAAAAAAACTTTTACAATTTCTTTCTTGGGCAGTCACTGACATTGGTACTTCTGAGCACTAAAAACATTAATAGTAACCCAGGAGTAAAAAATACAAGGGGAAAATGTAGAACCAGAATTATGCTCTTAAATTATCAAATGCTAGCACTCAAAAGACTATGTATGTCTCAGGCCACATACATAAATGTATCCTTTGGTACTTGAAGTTTCTAGTCAGAAGTGCAAAAGAACTGTTCTCTAAGAGATGGCCAGCTAGCCAGATGCCGGTAATCCTAGCCACTCAGGAGGCGGAGATCTGAGGACTGTGGTTCAAAGCCAGCAGCCCAAGCAGTAAAATCCTGAGACTCTTTACGTCCAATAATCAGCAGAAAACCAGAAGTGGGGCTGTGGCTCAAGTGGTAGGGCACTAGCCTTGGGCAAAAGAAGCCCAGGAATAGCACCTAGGTCCCGAGTTCAAGTCCCAGAACTGGCCAAAAAAAAAAAAATATATATATATATATACATATGTGTATATATATTCGTGGGCATGGTTGATGGGTATATGAATTGCTAGAAGCAGCCCGTTCATTCCTTAACAGGCTCATACTACAGTATAGTCTTCAGTCTACCGAACCGAATAGACGGTCTCTACGAATGTATTCGGGGCACATACAATATGTACTACAGTACTACAGAAGCTGGCTTACCTTTAAACCAGCTGTTCCAATGCAGAGTCTAAAACTTTTTTTATGAAGCACGAGCTGATGCTGACTAAGTGACGACAACGATTTTGTTCCAGATGCAATGATCTGACCCCTTCTGTACAACTGAGCACGAGGCCTGCCTGCAAGCCCTCTCTAGGGGAGCCTGGTCTAGCACCTAGCCCATCAAGTTCCCCAAGGCAATTACTCAGGCATCACGTATTCTCCACCCAAACCGAAATCATGATCCAGCAGATCAAGGCGCAACAAGAAAAAAAATCAACCAGCCACCTTACAGGAAGCATAGCATGATTTGAAAATACTTTGTCAGTCGTAAGTTACCTTGGGTATTTGGGCTGAAGGTGTGAATCACTAAAACTTTAGGTGCCCGACTTCTTTCACGCAATTGCAAACGCAAAACTGGCAAAAATGCAATGTTAAGCTCTCTGGCCCTTACCCATTACAAATAAACACATCAAGGAAATCAGTACCTCTGAGGGAGGGGGCGGGGGGGTGTCTCCTCCAGCAAACAACCGTTTCCAGTTGTGAGCCTATAGACGCAGGCACAGCTTGCACCCCGGGAGTAGGCCACTTATATTTTCTTTAAAATAAGAAACTGCTTTCACCGCCTCCGTCCCGGGAGTGGGAAGAGACAGAAACTGCCAACCGGCCAGGAATAGAAAAGATAAATAATAAATAAACACAAGAGGGAGGGGGGATCTGCGGGATAGTCGTCGGGAAGGGGGGAAAGCTACCGGCTGGGTACGGTGAAGAGCTGGGTGCGGGTGGGGAACGTGCGAACCCCGGTCCCGGCGAGCGCCCGGGACCGGTGTGGGGGAGGGAGCGCCTCAACCCCGGGGCCTGGGGAGCCAAACCCGGCCAGGGAAGCCGAGGCTCCCATGGAGGCTTCGGGCGCTGACCCACGGGCGAGGGGGGTGGGGGAGATCGGAACCCCGGCGTCCAAGTGCCGGGCGAGGAGCTCGCGCCCCCGAGGCTGCTTCTCCCCGGAGGCCCGGGCCGGCGCTCACCCGGGCGCGGGGCCGCCGAGGGCCGCGGCACCAGGGGCGCCCAGAAGCGGCGTCGTGGGCCCGTCGACCGCTTAGGACCGAGGGCTTCCCCGCGGCGTGATCCGCTCCGGGGGGGGGGGGGGAAGATTCGAGGTCGCCACGCAGTAAAGTCGGAGCCCAGCGGGCGGCGCGACCCCGTCCTCCCTGCGCACCCCGGGCGCGCTTCCACCTGTTGCGGGAAGTCGGGTGACCCGGCGCCAGGAGCCCGGGCCGCAGCGCGGCGCCCGAGGGCGGGAACCGCGCGCGCGGTGGGCCGGCCGTTCCCGGCGGGCCGCGGGCGGGGGTCGCCGGCGCCGCCGCCGCCCCCACCGTGGGCCTTCCCCGTCCTCCTCTCCCGCGCCCCGGGACCCCCCCGACGCGGTCCGGCCGCGCAGTCACCTGTTTCGCTCGGCGCAGCGCCATCGCCGCCCCAGCGGCCGTCGCCGCCAGCTCCCAGCTCCGCCATGGTGCTCCGATGACGCGCCCGCCGGAGAAGCCGCTCCGCCCTCTTCCCCGGCTGCGCTCCCGCCGGGCCCCCGCCTCCCGGGCCCGCGGCCACACAGGTAAGCGCCGTCAGGGGCGGGCGGAGGGCGGGGGCAGCGAGCGCCGGCCCGCGGCGGTGGCGGCGGCGGCGGCAGCGCGGGCCCGCAGCGCCCTCTGGCGGGCAGGTGCGGCGTCGCAGCCGCTCGAGCCGACGCGGCCGAGCGTGGGCTGCGGAAATCGCCCGCCGAGCCCCCTGCCCCGCCCGCCTGCCGCCTCCGCCGCCCACCCGCGGCGGAAGGTCTTCCGAGGGCGTCCGCGAGGCCTGGCGACGCTGCCTGACCGGCGGGGAAGACCGAGAAGCAGCCCAGGTGCTGAGCCCCGAGACACGCTGAGCCCTCAAGGGCCCCGGCCCCGTGGGGATCCGAAGTCCGCGGCCCGATTCCGGGCCTCCGCCCGCGCTCGCCGCCGGCCTGCCGGTCCGGTGCGCAGCAGGGCTGGCGGGGCCGTCCGGGTTCCCGGTTTCCCTTCAGTAAACTACCTTGTGATCGCTGGCCTGCTCTGAGACCAGCAGAAGAAGAGAGAAAGGAGAGAAAAACAACCTTTTGTTTAAATTTCTTTTTTAGACACATTGGCGGAGGAGCAACGAAGACTCTGTCCTAACCGGCCTACAAACGATAAGCCCGGAGAGAAAAGCAAAAGTAACGCCACGTGAAATGGAAACATGAGGAACTCGACCTCCTGCAGCCTGATTGCACCGAGTGTCAGCACCCTGTGCGATTCCTCTCCACCATTTACCTGTGGGGTAGTCCTGACTCATAAACCAATCAGCCCTACTAGATTTGCAACCAAGAAAAAGAAAACACCTGCTAGGCAGAGGTACTTATAAAACCCAGCACACACACCCAACCATATATATGTATATACATATACATATATCTATGGTTAAGTATATATTCAGGCACGTGTGTATGGCAGGTGTGCACCAGTGCTGAGGCTTGGACCCCGGGCCTGAGCTTTCTTTTGCTCAAGGCCAGTGTTCTACCATTTGAGCCACAGCCCCATTTCTGGCTTTTTGTTGGTTGGTTGCAGATAAGTGTCTTTAAAGTTTATCTGCCCAGACTGGCTTTGAACTGAGATCCTCAGACCTCAGTTTCCTGAGAACTAGGATTACAGGCTTGATTGAGCATGGTGCCCAGTTAGGCTCTTTGAATATAAAATTCTCTGAATTGAATTTGAGGTTGAACTATTTGGCAGAGCCACCCCACCCACCCAAAAAAAAGGAAAGTGATTTTTTTTCAACTTTCTTATTAATTACCATGGCATGACTAGTGAGGGGTGTGCGTGTGTTGACCAAGAAAATAAATGTCAGGACTTAATTGATGTTTATGTTTGTTTTGTTTCACTTGTTTTGGTAGATGCCGATCCATATTCCCATTATGAAATGAAAATAAATGCAATAAGGAACACACCAAGATCCCACACTTAGGCCCTGGACAGATTCTTCGTTCTCAACCTAATGCACTGTCTGCAGTAGGGTGGGCTGTTAATGACTATGCAGAAATGGATGACATCTGTTAAATGTCAAACACCATCACGTTGTACTTCAGCTTGTACTTGGAACACAGAAGCCATCTGCCTCAAGCTCCTACATCCATCTCAAAAAGTTGTCATGTCTCTCCTCTGAAGGGGAGAAGCTGAGCTTCTCCTTCCTGGCCCTCTTTCAAACCTCCTAAAGGCCTCTGCACCCAGAGCTCTCCTCTGAAAAACACATTCAGGACTGGATTCAGATTCTTCCCTTGAATTCGTACCATCTCAAATCCATCGTCATGTCTTATTCACCAAACGTCATAAAAGTTTGGACTCTTGTAGCATTCCTTTATTTTCCATTGGTCCCTCCCCCCCACTGGCCTGGTTTTTGTCATTCTTCTGTGGCCAGTCCTTTCTTTCTCCCTTCATAACTTAGATTTCTCCTCCTTCATTCCTTCCTGAGTACTTCATGCTCCCAACATTTTAGGCCACAATTTTCCTACCATTAGTTGTCTTTCACAGCGTTCATTTACTACTAATTCCATGTAGGTGAGTCCCAAATCCAATCCCTTTCATCTTCACTTTCTCCAGCCTATTCACTATAGTTTCTGTGCAATTCATTCTGATACCCTGTCTTGAATTCAGTAGATTACAAAATAACTCTCCTCTGCAAATTCCCTACTTTTGAATTCTTATTTTACCTGCATGGGCTCAAAAATTATCCTTTCCTCTCCCTTGTCTTCATCCATCAGAGTCCTCAAGTCTTTTCATTTCATCCATGCCACCCTTTGGCTTCCCACTCTTCATGCTCACTCCTATTCTAAACCCTCTTCCAGACTCTGCTCCAGACCTTCCCTTCTCCAGGAAAACTTTCCTTGAACCCCTCTGGCAGCTGGTTGAAACCACAGCATGCGCTTACCACACCACTTTGTCATTATTGACATGAACTTGAGGGACAAGAACTGTGTCTTGCTCATATACTCCTATCCAGTAAGTGTGTACTATTCATTATGTATGTAATATATGCTTTTTCTTGCCAAAATTTTGAACTTTAATCCGTTATTGATTGCTTGCATTTCTGTATTTTTTCCTATTAACAATATCAGTTATAGTCATAGTAGACTTCAGAATGGGAGAATATCCTTAAACCTCTTAAGGAATATGTTGCAGTTTCTTCTTAGGTTTGTGGATTTGGACAGGCCAAAGGAAAATCAAAGCTTATGCTTGTAATGTCCATACTCTTTAACAGCCATTGACTATAACCATCTCTTTATTACCCCTACAGAAGGGGGGCCGTATAGGAAATTGGATTGGATTAGGAGGTGGGCTGGGATTGTGTTAGGTCCTATCCTAGATCAATAAAAACACTTGTTTTTTCCTGAGGTGGTAGCATTAGTGTCTTTTACTTTTTGGTGGTGCCAGAAATTGAAACCAGCATTCACAAGCCTCACAAGCACTAGGCATTTGCTCGACTACTTAAGCATCATCCTCAGCCCAGATGGATCTTCTTTGACAAGCATCCAGGTCATTTTAACAGGAAGCCAGGTTAAGAATGCTTGACCTCAGTCAAAGCTAAAGGCCTTCCCAGTTCAAACCTTTCATCAACCTTAATCCACATGGAAATACCTTCTGCGGTGTCTTCAAGACACAAAATGTTGACAAAAGCCTAATGAGGCTGGCGTGGGAACAAGTATGAATCATGTAGGTATAGAGCACTTCTGACTTCAACCTATTAACATGGACAGACTCATAAAAATATAACACTCAGCTCAAAAATCAAAGAATGCCCCCCAAATATGAAAACTACATTAAGGAGTCAGAAAATACAGTTCTTTCTATCAAGATGTTCTCTGTGAACTTCTTAAGATACAGAATAGTCTTCAAGATAACTCAGAGCCTTGAGAAAAACACACTGGCAATCCTTTATCCTCATTTTCTTCCCATGCCCTTTTTTTCTTTCTTACCCTCTGATATCCCCAGAAAAACAATATGGACATCAGTTACCCTTCTGAAGAAATGACTAGAAATTTTAACCATCATTTATCTAGATCATCAGGACAAAATAATTCTTTGAAATTTCTGAAAACAGGATATTGACAGTCTTTTTATTATTATTTTTTGTTTTCTTTATTATAGAGTAAATATGATACAATGGATAGCTTTAGAACAAGCTAACATTTTTTATGATCCAGGCAGATGCAACTGGTGCAGTTCAGTAGTACACAAATGACTCAAACAAATGCACTGAAGGCCAGAAACTTAGGTTACAAAATCTAGTCACTATCACAATTAGTACAGCGAGTACAGATAGTACATTGCTCTCAGGTTCTGCCTGCTTAAAAAAAAACAAACCATCAACTTTATACAATGACTGAATTATACACTTCTACTCAAGTCCTTACAAACAGACATAATCCTAAGAAGGTATGGTCACATTTTGGTTTCACTCCAGTGGTCGTACACAATCGTATGAAATGTTCCATCGTTTTTGTGGGAGATAAACTTTTGGCTGAAATAAAATAGCTGCTGGCTTAAAAAAATCTCCATAAAAGGATTTAAATGAAAAAGAATCCTCCACATTAGAATTCTCATTAGGACTATTGTCTGAAATAGGAAGAGTCCTTAAGAAGCTGGGTGCTGGTGGCTCACACTTGTAATCCTGGCTACTCAGGAGGCTGAGATGTGAGAATTATGGTTCAAAGCCATCCTGGGTAAAAAAGTCTGTGATGCTCTTTATTTCCAATAAACCACCAGAAAACTGGAAGTGGAGCAGTGGCTCAAAGTGGCAGAGCGGTAGCTTTGAGCAAAAGAGCTCAGAGACAGCACCGTTCAAGCCCCCCCCCCCCCCCCCCCGCCAAAAAAAAGTCTTTAAGAATTGTAGAAGTAGAAGCAGAAAATTTCAGTATGTTTGTCTGGTTGTTGTTGTTACCATGAGAAAACAAATACTGAACTTAAAGTGCGGCTTCTTTCTCCTCTCCCTTCCATTCTTCCTACCCCAAGATCAGTCCTGTATTCATTTTGAGTCTCCAATGAAGATTCGGTTGAGTGAGAGTCATGTGTGTTTGTCTCGAAAGTCCATGATGGCCTTCCACAAGGTGCACAGCATTCCTCCCCTGTATAAGGACATAAGAACCAGGTGAAGAAAACTCATTCTCCCCAGAGACACTGCCCTTGAAATAGAAAAGAGACTTAGCTTTCAGCTGCTTTGGTTAAAACAAGAAGATCCCAAAGGCCTATCAGTCATTATGTATTGGTTTTGTATATATTTTTTCCTCATCCCTTTGTCATTCCTACAAGTTGCTAGGTCCCCAAATTACATTTTAGACTGTCTCACTTCTGAAATATGTCTTTAGAGAGGTGGGTGTGAATTATGGAGATACCTAGCCTGGTGGAGAAGAGTGTGAAAAAATACTCTCACATCTGATTATACCAAGTTTTTGCAGGGTGACTCAATACCTCATACAATATTTCTAGAGGCATGAGATATCGTGAACTAAATTAGAGCATGCATTTACAACAGCTTTAGAATAATATCTATGTGGCATTAGTCTATGCATTAGTTAAGTAAGCAAACTCTTCTAGTTGATTCTTACCTAGTAATATAGATATACTAGTTGGTAGAGCATCCCCAAATAACCAGGCCCAACTAACTCTACACAGCTAAAAAGCAAAGAGCACTGTCAGGACAGGCAGAGCTCATTAGAGGCCCAACAACAAAAGCCTCGAATTCTGCCTTCAGCTCAGGACTCTTTCCTTCAGGGCAACTTAAGACAAAAGTGGTACCTTAGTCTCAGGCATTTTAAGTCATCACGTGTAATGTAGTAGAGAACATCTGCTAGTGTATAATCCTCAGCCAAAAACTGTAGAGAAAGTAAAGTCAAGTCAAGTGTTTTCAGTAATAAACTCCATCCAAAACACAGACACTGGTAATAAATAAAATTGAATCTAAAAGGAAAAGCACTAATACATGCTCTTCTGGAATTGTTCGAGGAACCCCACCCCTATTATTTTACTTAACAAAATAATTAAAATGAACCCATGGGACTTCTCAATGCATAAAGATTACATGTGACTTAGAATTGCTGAACAGGCTTCTAATGAACAGCTACGACTCACTTGTAATTATATCTGCAGCTCATAATTTGATTTCTTACAGCTTTTATTTTCCCCCAAGTGGACAAAAAATGTTTCTGGATAATTATTGCTTTTTCACAGCTAATAAAAGAGACTTGTCTATAATTCACTGCAACATCAGAATCCTGAATTTGAAAAGCTTTAAAAAAATTTTGGGGGGGCTGGGGATATGGCCTAGTGGCAAGAGTGCCTGCCTCATATACATGAGGCCCTGGGTTTGATTCCCCAGCACCACATATACAGAAAATGGCCAGAGTGGCGCTGTGTCTCAAGTGGCAGAGTGCTAGCCTTGAACAAAAAGAAGCCAGGGACAGTGCTCAGGCCCAGAGTCCAAGCCCCAGGACTGGCCAAAAAATAAAAAAATAATAATAATAAAAAAAATTTTTTTGGTGCCAGTTGTGGGGCTTGAACTTAAGACCTGGGTGTTGTCCTTGAGCATTTTTGCTCAAGACTAGTGTTCTACCTCTTGAGCCACAAATTACCTTTTGGTTTCAATATAGTTCATAGTCACTTCCTGTTACACATTGTTGCATATTCATCTTGAATCATCTAAATTGATCCACATCCTTATGATTTTCTAAACTTGACATTATGTGCTATTGTGCACACTGAAGGTAAGATTTATTTAGTGCCTACTACCTTGTAGTTTGCTTTCTAAGAAAGATATTTGATATTTCATATGTTTTAAGTTTCACAGGCAAGATGGATTCTACCTCTCCTAATAATACCTTTCCAGTGTTTACCATTTCTCTTCACATAATTAGTACAGATGATTCCCCTCAAAACCCTTTGAGGTGGGTGCATTTTATACCCCTTTGACAAATGAGGGCTCTGAGAACAAAGAGGTAAAATCATTTAGAAAAATTATATAGCCAGCATGGATGGAGAGAGTAGCTAAAGATGTAATTTAGCAAAGATGTAAGATGCAATTAAGCAAAGCTGTTTACAAGGCACATAGACTGAAATACAATAAACACTCAAAGTGGCAGATTATTTTGCCTGACAAATGATTTATAATGGCCTATGTCATTCCAAATAATTTTCTGTGGTTTTGTGACACTCTGAAGCAAATACCATTCGACCTTAGAAATTATCCACAAACTAGGCTGTTTGTGAGGCCAGGCACAGTGGGACATGCCTGTAATCCCAGCATGTAAGATACTGAGGCAAGAGGATTGTGAGTTAGAGTCTAGCCTTATTTTTAGTTTAAAAACATTGCAATCCTTACAGGTTGTGGACAGCAATGCTTTTTTGCTGCTTCCTTTCCTTTCATATCCTGCACCCCCTGGTCCAAATGATTTTCCCTTCCATGTCTCTTCCTTCCAAAAAAGCCCAATACAAACACCTATCCTCGTTTATTCCCATACATTCTCTTAGACCTAGCCACCCTCTTCCTGGAAGACCTTCCCCAACCTGGTTCCGCTCCCAACAACTCCTGAACCCTTGCCTGCATAGAATTTTCCAGTGTATAATGATATCTGCTTCATGGTATTGGGGATTTGAGGCCTTGTGCTTGCTAGGCAAGGGCTCTATGAATGGAGCTATCTTCCCAAGCCCTTTGCCTTTTTTTTTTTTTCTTTTTTACATGTTTCTTTTCCTTTTTCTTGCTTTCTCAGATAAGGCCTTACATTTTTGCCCAGGCTGGTCTTGAACTATGATCCTTGTACCTCTACCTCCAGAATAGCTGAGATTTCAGATGTGTATCATCATACCCAACTCCACATTTTTTAAGCTGTGGAATTATCGGAATTAACATCTACCTGTCCTACAAAGTGTGTTCCCTGTGCCTAGAAGGGTGTTTGGCTCATAACAGGTATGCAACATTATAAAGGAAAGCTGAGGAACACAGGGTCACAGTTTCTTTACCCGACTAATAGTATCTTCATCAGCTCCATTTTCTCTGAGCCAGGCAGTAAGTTCAGAATCTTCAGTGGTTGTGCCAGGAGAATTTAGGTGACATAGAGGCAATCCAGGAATATCTAGAACCAAATTAGGGGGAGATAGGTATTCTTAGCTTCATGTAAAAGAGGCCACCAGAGTCCCACACAGCCCACAGAGATTTACTCAGTTTGATTTTGCTCTGTCAGAGAAGAGATTAGCAGTACCAGTGATGATTTTATAAATTAAACTCAGACTAACTATTCTGGTAGTAAATTAAGAGTCAGAAGCATTAATGTAACATTACTACAAGTTTATGCTTTCATAAAATTCTATAGTTTCTTAGAATAAACTCTGCTCATTAAAGTTAATCATGCAGCTTTCATTTCATGCAACAAAGATGATCTACATAATTATCAGAACTGTAACATTATGATCTTTTATCATTATGTATATTAACTTGGAAGAGCCATCATATGAAAAAATAACCATGAATTGTATTTTCTTCTAAATTGGCTGATAAAGATCCTCTAGTGATTACTTTTTAGTTGGGAAAGATAGGGGAGAAAGATAAAAGGGGTGACACTGATAAGGATACATGGTACTCATAAGTTGATATGTTGAATTGAACCCCCCCTTTCTACAACTACTAAAATAAAACATAAAAGATTAATTTACACTTCCAATTTCTTATATGTTTTTCTTCAAAGTTTGAACCTATCATATCTTATTACTATATCCTTAGGCTGTTTAAGCCTCTTCAAAATATAAAGAAAAAAGCTGGACTACACCAAATACAAATGCAAAATCACAAAAATAGTATATCTCACTGACAACTCTTTAAAAAGAAATAAACACCAATCATACCAGCGGGAGGTTGTTGGGATTCAGCTTGGCCTTGAAGGGGGAAGGGCGATGAGAGCGTTCCAGAGATGCTGCCCTTCCCCCAGCCCTGGGGCAGTGTGGAAGTAAGCCACACCTATCTCCCTCTGGGTCGGGAACCAGAGGAGTAGCTTTGAGACCAGCCCCCCAACTTCCTGCCAGCCAGCACGTGTGCCCCCCTTTCGCGGGCTTTGCCCAGAGGGCGGGACTATGGGAAATGACGGTAGCCCATGAGGGGCTTGAGCCCATGAGCCCATGAGCTTGTCCTAGGACAAGCTCGCTGGCCTATCGCCAGTTCCTGGTCTATCACCCCTTTTCTCCTCATCATTGCCATATTACTGTTAGCCCCTCCTTTGAATAAACAGATTGCTCTTTGCAGCCTTCTCCAAGACTCCACATGCGCCTGGCTTCCTTGGTGGGTATCAGGAGGGAGGAAAGGGGTCTCGCTCGGCCACGTGCACCTGAGGTTTGCCCGTGTCCCTTCACTCCACCTTGGCCACCCGCAGGTCAGGCGCCCAGGGGAGAGGGTGAACAGGGGATCACTGATAAGGGAGTAAACTTAGCATCCCCTGGCCCAGGGGATGTAAATCTAGCCCAGCAGGAGGTGACCATGTACAAAAATAGAACAATGAAACTGGTTGAAATTGGTGTGTGTGTGTGTGTGTGTGGTCACTTGTGAGGCTTGAACTCAAGGCCTGGGTGCTGTCCCTGAAACTCTTTGTGCTCAAGGCTAGCACTCTACCAATTGAACCACAGCAGTGCTTCCAGTTTTTGAGTGGTTAGTTGGATATAAGAGGCTCATGGACACTTTCTGCCCAGGCTGGTTTTGAACCGCAATCCTCAGATCTCAGCCTCCTGATTAGCTAGGATTACAGGTGTGAGCCACCTGTTCCCGGCTGAAATAATTTTAAGAATGAGGAAGGAAATGGGGGAAGGAACTAAAGGGATGAGTTTGATCAGGGTACACTGTGCGCACCTATGGGAAAGTCACAATGAAATACCCTTTATACAACTATTATATGGTAATAAAAAATCTTTAACAAAACACGAAATCAGTGGAATGCTCTCTTTATCTCCACAATATATAATCTCAGGAAAGGTGATTTTATGAACCATACTTTTTTTCCCCCTTTTGGCAGTCTGAAGGTTTGAACTCGGGACTTATGCTGGGTAAGTAGGTACTGGACCATTTCAGCACTCTGCCATCCCCTAAAATACTGTCTGTTTTTGTAATAAGTCATAAATTTTCCTCACATGGGCCTGGCCTGTAATCTTCCTATTTATGGTTCCCCTGTCTCTGGGATGACAGTGAGGGCCACTGCTCCCAGCTATTGGTTGAGCTCAGTCTCGAACTCTTAAGCCTGGGCAAGCACTGTACCAGAACTTTCTGATCTTTGCCTCCCAGTTAATTAGGATTACAGGCTTGAACCACTGTGCCCAGCTGAAACCATACTTTTTTTTCCCTGCTTCTTATCGTGCTTCTTATCGTGGCATAAAGGAGAGATTCTGGTTAAAAGCCATAACATAAAACTGCCGATTGCGGGCTGGGGATATAGCCTAGCGGCAAGAGTGCCTGCCTCGGATACACGAGGCCCTAGGTTCGATTCCCCAGCACCACATATACAGAAAACGGCCAGAAGCGGCGCTGTAGCTCAAGTGGCAGAGTGCTAGCCTTGAGCGGGAAGAAGCCAGGGACAGTGCTCAGGCCCTGAGTCCAAGGCCTAGGACTGGCAAAAAAAAAAAAAAACAAAACTGCCGATTGCCCTTTCCCAGCTTTCTGTGGCAACCCTGCTCAAACAAGTTTTGAAATTTCCAGCTCCTTACCTATGGGCTGAGATTTAAGTTTCAAGTGTCTAATTTCTTGGTTTTTTTCTTCAATAGCTTGATGAAGGAGTGCTTGTAATTCTTTCTCTTTCCGAACTAATTCTTCCAGTAATCTGAAGAAGAAAATTGTATTGTATTGGTTGACAAGATAACAAAGCTGAAGACATCAGTGATCTAGCATGAATTCCCAAGCTATAGACACCCTGGATGCTTGCAGAAATCCAGAGCTCTGGAATGAGGCAGGAGACTGTGCCTAATGAGCTCCCAGGCAACAGGGATACTCTGGACTGGCTCCAATTCCATCCAGCAGCAAAGTTCTGTCAGACTGTGCTTCCAGGCACAGATTAAAAGTTTCCCTTTCACACGGTCTCCCCAAATCATCAGAGACACTCTTCTATTGATCGCTTTTTCAGTGATCATAAATTTCCACATTACAAATAGGGGATATCAGTGGATGAATATTTTACATCAGAAAAATTGGTAAATAGGGATAATAATACAAAGCAAAAAGCTAACCACTCTTTTGAAGCTATGACAGTTGGAGGAATGGGTCCCTAAAAGACCCGGCAAGTGGCAAGGTCTTCAACAACTGCTAATGGCTATTGCTGCAATTGTGGTTGTGATACACATTGTTCCTCCCATTTCTGGAATGGGAGTAGGGTTAATGAAGTGGGTCAAAGGACAGCTGAGTTTCTGTACGTTCCATTCCGAGTTCCCATCTGATGCCAAAGAAACAAGGAGAAATTATGATGTTCATATCACAGTTCTTACCCCGCAAGGTTCATCTAGAACTGAGAACCAATTGTTAATCTATTTACCATATCTGACATTATTTCTTGGAGAATGCATTCCCGAATGCATTCCAAGTGATAAAAATAGATGCTCTATGTTTTTAAGAAAATATCTCTTGAGTAAGTTTTATTCAGAATGCTAATATTTACAATACAGAATTATTAGTAAGCTCACTAAGATTAATAATTGCATCCCCTAAAGCTCTTAGCAAGCTGCTTTTGTTTCATGTTCTGGCTACTGATAGATATAACTCAGGACCATGACTATCCAAAAGTCTGTTTCTGCTTTGATTGATAGACATTGAAGGCAGCACAATGCAACTGAGATAGGCCTGGGCCTGTGTCCTGGCTCAGACAGACGCTTTCTGTGTTAGCCTTAGACAACTTAACCAAGGCCTCTGGACTTGCAGAAGGAAAATGTCCAGAACAGTCTCTGTGAGCATTAAACAAGGCAAAGGTCCTAGAAGTGAACTGTGCCTGGCCTTTAGTAGGATCTGCTTTGTGTTCTGCTGTAGTCTTGGGCTGTGGAACAAGCGTCCTTCCAGGACTCGTCTGGCTGTGGTCCTGCACTTCAAGCTCCACCTCGTTCCCACAGAACATAAAGCTGAGGCTCTCAGGAAGGAGGAGGAATCATAGTAGAGTGGGTGGCTGAGGTAAATAAAAATGAGAGGCAGACAAAGAAGGTAGGTTGAAGAAGACAGGTAAGTAACAACACCTACAGAGTAAACACATTACACAATTAAGTGGATTAAGCAGCATAAATTGAAAGCAAGAGGAGGAAGTAGAGGGTGGGAGGGAGACTCCTCCAACAAGAATGGTGATCTAACTATGGACAGAAAGCTCTGTTTGAATGGTTTAGTCGTGTGTGTGTGTGTGTGTGTGTGTGTGTGTGTGTGTGTGTGTGTGTATGTAGTTTTCTACCTTGTTAATTTGCATTCAGAGTGATAGCATATTGCTATTATTTTCTCAAAGAACACAATTATTTTCTAGAATTTAACATATGTTTATCTAGGCTAGGCAGTTTGTTTTTATCTTGAAAAGCTAGAACTTAATGTTAGAAGTACAGGATTGACAGGCCTCCTCATTTGTTATTCAAACCACCCTAAGTATATAGTCCATTAGTTTTAGTTTTATCTTGGGTTGAGTTACTTGGGAAATATGGTACAATGAAGGCAATTGGTTGCCTCCCTGTTCCAGAAAAGTATGGCAAGAAACCACCATAATTTTTTTTTCAGTCCTGGGGCTTGAGTCAGGGCCTGGGCACTGTCCCAGAGCTTCTTTTTGCTCAAGGCTAGCACTCTACCACTTGAGCCACAGCACCACTTCCAGCTTTTTCTGTTTATGTGGTACTGAGGATTGGAACCCAGGGCCTCGTGCATGTTAGGCAAGCACTCTACCACTAAGCCATATTCCCAGTTCTACCATAAGATTTTAACTCAGGTGATGTAATTCAAGTGCTAGAGTGCTTATCTAGTATGTGTAAGACACTGGGTTCGCTTGCCAGCCACCCCACCACTGGTGCGCACAAAACCTACATGCAAAGTGAACTGAGAGGAAATTTGTTTAGGAAAGGTTGTAGCTATCATATTAAAAGTCTTAAGCTTTGCCTGACTCTGAGATTTGAGGATCACAGTTCAAAGCCAGCCCCAGACAGCCACATCTGATAGACTCTTTATCTCCAATTTACTAGCAAAAAGCCAGAAGTAGAAGTGTAGCTCAAGTGGTAGAGTGCCAGTCTTGAGTGAAAAAGCTAAGCAAGAGAATGAGGCCCAGCCCGACACAGGTGTCTCACACTTGTAATCCTAGCTACTCAGGAAGCTAAGATCTAAATAAAGATCATGGTTCAAAGCCAGCTAGGGCAGGGTTATTCTAGAATTTCAGGATTTAGAAATTAGATAACCAAATGGATACGTCTAAGTTTTAATAATGTTCCCACATCTCCTTGTGTGAAATGAACTTTACACAAGCATATACTTAAATAAAAGGAAGATGTATATTCTAAACCCATTTAGTTACTTCCAACCATTTAGAATTACTGATGAATCAAGATCTGGGTAAACCTGATTTACCTTTTTTTGGGAGGGGGCTGGTTATGGGCCTTGACCTCAGGTCCTGGGCACTGTCCTGAGCTCTTCAGCTCAAGGCTAGCACTCTACCACTTGAGCCACAGTGCCACTTTCAGTTTTCTGGTGGTAAATTGGAGATAAGTCTCATGAACTTTCCTGCATGGGCTGGCTTTGAACTGTGATCCTCACATCTCAGCCTCCTGAGTAGCTAGGATTACATGTGTGAGTCACCGGCATCCATCTGGCCTGATTTACCTTTATCAGTGATCATTCTCAACATTCTAAGCTTAAGATTTGTGTGTATGTGTGTGTATTTGTGTCAGTACTGAGGCTTAAAGTTACAGCCTCATATTCTCTCTCGCTCTCTCCTCCCCCCCCCCCCCCCCCCCAGTCCTGTGGCTTGAACTCAGGGCCTGAGTTCTGTCCCGGTGCTTCTTTGTGTTTACAGCTAGTGCTCTACCACTTGAACCACAGCACCACTTTGGCCTTTGCTGAGTAGTATTTCTAGAGAAAAGAGTCTCATGGATTTTTTCTACCCTAGCTGTCTTTGAACCGTGATCTTTAGATCTTAGCCTCCTGAGTAGCTAGGATTACAAGTGTGAGACACCTGTGACTGGCTGGGCCTCATTCTCTTGCTTAGCTTTTTCACTCAAGACTGGCACTCTACCACTTGAGCTACACTTCTACTTCCAGCTTTTTGCTAGTAAATAGGAGAGTCTGTCAGATGTGTCTCTCTGTGGTGGCTTTGAACTGTGATCCTCAGATCTCAGCCTCCTTAGTACCTAGGATTACAAGTGTGAGTCAGAGTCAGGCAAAGCTTAAGACTTTTAATATGATAGCTACAACCGTTCCTAAACACATTTCCTCTCAGTTCACTTTGCATGTAGACTTTGTGTGTGTAGTGGTGGGGGGCGGGGGTGGCTGGCAAGTGAAGCCAGTGCCTTACACACACTAGATAAGCACGCTAGCACTTGAATTACAACCCCAGAAGGCAGCATATAACCTTGTATTGCAAATGATATTAACTGAAAATTTCAAGGACCAATATAGGTAAGATTGGTGTAAGTTCAGTTGCTCAGTGCTTGTACTAAAGCAGCTACCCTCTCTTCCTATCGTGAATGAGGGAAATACTGTACTCATCTCACTTTTCTGGAGGTGCCGGAGGATCTTTGATAGTCACCACTGCAAAAATGGTAAAGGAAGCTAATAATCCTGCAGCTTTTACAGATCCAATTGTAAGTATGTAAACACACGCACAAATGTAGCTGTAATAAAGTAATAAACCATGCAATGTAAGAAATGTAATAAACATGGCAAATCCTAGTCTTCTCAACCGAGATGGGAAGGTTTTCATGAAAGCAAGGACCCAAGAGAAGCTCCAAAGAAAAATGATGAGACAAGAAGAATGGAGTTGGAGACAGTAGTATTAGAAGTCATTGCTGCCAGAAACCCGGAGACAGAATCAGCAACAGGTGCAAGCACAAGGTGAAGCCAATGACCAAAGGAGAGAAAGGAAAGAAGCACACACACATACACAAACTGTATTTAGAGAGTCAGGTCTTGTTGACATAGCCATGAAGTGCAGACAGACCAGCTCTTTAAAGTACACAAACTAGCTTTCCTGTCTGTTCAATTCTGACCAGAAGCGATGGGTGGGGAGCGCTGGATCAAAATAATAAGGAAGGAAATTTTCTCCTCTCCAGTGAGGATTAGGCAAGAATAAAAAATGAAGTGATGCATTAGTACCCACCATAGGGGATGGGAAAGCATCAAGATTTAGATAAAGACTCAGAAAAGATCTAGGTTCCTTTCTATTAAGTAGTAGAGATGGCAGATAAAGAGCTGGCCATTAAAGGATAAGACAAGCATATAGAAACCAGAGAGCCAGTTTTCTCTTTATTTTAAGAGTTTTCTCTTTGCAAATCATAGATCATAAGTATGTGTGCATTTACTAAATCATGCAACCTAAATTGATGTTTCTGAATAAAAGAGGAGCTTTGTACTAAGTTTCATATTCAAGTTTGACTTAAAAGAACTTACACTTAGGACTAGAAATGATACAATTTTTTATCACTTTGCTAAACAACTCAAATTTTCATCTAAGGTTTCTAAATATTTGAACAAGTTTTATGGAGTCACTAAAAAAAAGTTTTCACCACAAGTGCAGAGCCATAAAGCCCGTTTCCCACATGTCAATGGTAGCAAACACAGGAAGCTATAAATCATAAAGATTCAGACCTTGAGCTGTGCCAATATCCATGGAGAACAAGAAGTATTTACTGCTCATTTAATAACCTGATCATGGGGTCTTATGCTAACCAATGCTCAGAGACAAATTGTCACCTAGAATTTACAGCAGATTGAAAATAGAAGAGTCATAAATGTAGCCCATTCTAATTTTCTCAAGCTTCTAAAATGCAGTCTTAGTTTTCTTGAGAGCATTAAGCTGTTCCTCTTCTGAAAGGATCTGATATTTCAAATCAAGGGCTTTCAAGAACACAGGCTTTCTGTTCTGTCTCTCAGCTATCTATCAGAAGGAACAGGCTGCTCTGAGCCTGTGTTTCCACGACAGTTTAGAAAGTTACAGCACAACTACTCCGCAGCTCTCAGTGTAATGATAAGCCAGCGAAGAAATGTTCCAAAGTAGCCTTGAACTAGTAGAGACAGAAAGTGGCAAAGAGACAAATCAAGCTCTCTTGTTAACGAGAAAAGCAGTAAATTAAGTATACATATTCAAGATAAAGGAATGTTTGTGAACACATAAAAATATGCACGTTCTGTAGATAAGACATATAAAGTAGACCCCCAAACACATATACTTTTACAGAAGTAAGAGGAAAGAAACTGCTGTATGCCAGTAGCTCATGCCTGTAATACTAGCTACTCGGGAGGCCAAGAACTGAGGATCATGGTTTGATGCTAGCCGAAGCAGCAAAGTATCTGAGAGTCTTTTCTTCAATTAACCACCACCACCACAAAAACAAACAAAAAAACCCCCACAAAAATCCCTAAGGGATAGAGCACCAGTCTTGAGGGGGAAAAAAAATGTAAGCAAGGACATGAGGCCCCGAGTTCAAACTCCAGCACTGGCACAAAGATAAGAAAAGAGAGGGTAGGGGAGAGAAAGTGACGTCAGTTTTGGACTTACCTATTCGTTTCTATTTTCATCCTTCCAAGCTGCACATTGAGTGATCGGTGAGCATTCTGGGAATCGTGGGAGACCGTGGAGCTGAGCGTGCTCACTCCGGAAGTGGCTACGGCATCCTCCATGATGGCCGGAGGTCTTCGGATAGTTTGATTGGCAGGCGGCTCCTCGTGGTCGTCTTCTACGTCCAAGTCTTCCGGATCAGCAGTGTCACTCTCAGATGCCAGGCTAAAATGTGGCCTCAGTTCTGTTGGGTATAGTATCAGTGATAAGTGTTAGCAAAATATAACGTATTGTTTCCAGGACCGAGAGGTTAGAGTGGGTCCCTCTTACTATCCAAACTGCTCTTCCATGTGAAGGCTGGGTTTCTGCTATTTGTTTAGAATTATTCTGCCAGCGAACGTACAGAATTCACAGGATCAGAATGGCCAGCTTGTTACGGTCACCAAAGGCCTGCTTCCAAGCCCGCGAAGTGATTATTGTGTGACTGGCTTTCCCTTTGGGCTCCTACTTGCTTCTCTGTCTCAGAGTGTTTTTATCTTCTAACCTCCCCTCAGATGCTGGAAGTTGGGATTCTCTCCATTGCTTTTTTTTGTTTTTATTTATTCTCTATGGGTGAGCTCATTCAGATTCGTGAAGGTCAAGTAGTTCTAGTGTGTGCTAGCCGTGTACCCCATCAGGCCCCCATCCTTGGGCCTCCAAATCTGCTGGATATTCCTTTGGGCAGGTACTTAAAAATCGACCTCTTTTGTTCTGAACAAGAAGCACACTGTCCTTTAAGGCTAGGTGGCTCCTGGCTTCTTCAGCTCCTTTCGAAGCTTAAATTTTCTTATTGTGGTTAAAAAAGTTCATGACATAAAATTTACTACTTTATCCATTCCTAAGCATACAATTCAGTAGTGTTGATTATATTCACATTACTGTGCAACCTGTCTCCAGAAAATTTTGCATTTTGCAAACTGAAACTCAATCCACAAGAAACAATACCTCCCTATTTTCCTGTCCTCACAGCCTATAGAAACCACCACTCTACTTTCTATGTCTTGGGTTCGACTACTCTAGGTACCTCACACAAGTGAAAAATATAATATTCATCTTACTACTGGCTTATATTACTTCAAACAATGTCCTCACTGTTTGTCCATGTTGTAGTATATATCATAATTTCCTTTCTTTTAAGTCCCAATAATATTCAATTACCTTTTTTTTTTTTTCCTCAAGGCTAGCACTCTACCACTTGAGCTACAGTGCCACTTCTGGCTTTTTCTGTTTATGTGATGCTGAGGAATGGAGCTCAGGGCTTCATGCATACAAGGCAAGCACTCTACAGCTAAGCCGCATTCCCAGCCCCTCGGTTGCATTTTTGTACTATCTTTGGTTTACCCATTCATTTGTTGACTGACATTTGGGTTGCTTCGGTCTCTTAGCTATTAGGAATAGTGCTGCCATGAACTTGCTATGAACAGAGGCAGACACCTCGGTTGAGATCATGTTTTTAATTCTGTTGGATATATACCCAGAAGAAGAACTGCTGCATCACATGGTAATTCTATGTTCAATTTTTTTTTGTCAGTCATGGGCTTGAACTCAGGGCTGGGTGCTGCCCCTGAGCTCTTTTTGCTCCAGGCTAGCACTTTGCCACTTGAGCCACAGCGCCACTTCTGAAGTTCTGAGGAATCAAACCTAGGGCTTCATGTATACCAGACAAGCACTCTTGCTACTAGGCCATATTCCCAGCCCCACTTCCAGTTTTTCGGTGGTTAATTGGAGATAAGAGTCTCACGGGGACTTTTCTGCCTAGGCTGGCTTTGAACTGTGATCCTCGGATCTCAGCCTTCTGAGTAGCTAGGATTACAGGTGTAAGCCCCTAGTACCCAGCTTATTTTCAATTTTTAAGGATTTTACTATACTGTTTGCCATAGTGGTTGCAATGACATGATTTCTAGTTTCTCTACCTCCTCTCTGTGTCTATTATGGCTTACCAAACTTCCTTTCTGTTCTGATTCTTTCCCAAATCCCATTTCCTTTATTTTCTAGTTTATCTACAGTACAAATGACACAAAATCAGACACATTAACTTTGTAAACTCTAAGACAAGAGCTAAACGCATTAGGATCTCGAAACAACAACAGTGACAACATAGGTAAAACGAAAGAACGATCCTTCTGGGATTATTTGGGTTTTGAAGAGAATAATACATAATTTTTCTTCTACTTCACAGGCAACTGTGAAGTAGAAGATACTATAATGCTACACCAAATTAGAAAAGATTGGAACTTAGAAATTTTTCTAAAATTATTCTGAAGTATTTTTCAGAAGTCTTTGTAAACTGAAAAAAAATGTCAATAATTTAGAAGTTTTATAATTCTGCTAACTATAATACCTACTTTCTGGGAGTCAGCAGGGAAAAATTGGGAGAAAACAATGGAAGAGTTGACACTGTTCAAAAAAGAAATGTACTCATTATCTCACTTATGTAATTGTTACCCCACAGTACATCACCTTTACAATAATAATACATATTTTAAAAGCTACTTTATGGGAAGAATTTTTTGATATTTATTATTATGCTTAAAGATCCCTTAACTTGGGCTGGGGATATAGCCTAGTGGCAAGAGTGCCTGCCTCGGATACACGAGGCCCTAGGTTCGATTCCCCAGCACCACATATACAGAAAACCGCCAGAAGTGGCGCTGTGGCTCAAGTGGCAGAGTGCTAGCCTTGAGCGGGAAGAAGCCAGGGACAGTGCTCAGGCCCTGAGTCCAAGGCCCAGGACTGGCCAAAAAAAAAAAAAAAAAAAAAAAGATCCCTTAACTTGATATCCTTCCAACTCTCATTTATATGTGTAAGCATGACTAAAAATGATTTCCATTAATTTGAAAAATTGCAAGCTAATGCAATGTTTTGTTATTCTAGCCTTACATGGTGGCTCTTCGAGCATACTGCATTAGATTAAACACTGGAAAATACACCAATGATATTGGTAATGGTCTAAAGCAGGTGGAGGCAGATACACAGAAGGGCCCAAGATGCATGCCAAAAGACAGCAAGAAATTACAAGTCAAATAGAACACAGCTAAAAAGTACCTCAGTTATAGACCTAGTTGCATAGGTAATTCATCATGCATTCTGATCATTAATCTTTACATGCCGGCTTGGCTAAGCTAAGGGATGCCACATAGCTGAGGAAACACCTTATTTCTGGGTGTGTCTGTGTAGGTGTTTCCCAAAGAGATGAACCTTTCAGTGACCTGAGACGGCCTACTCTCACCAATGGGGGTGACATCACCCAGGCCTGAAGAGAACAAAAAAAGGTAGACAAGAAAGAATTCTCTTTCTCTCTTTTCACTTGGGGCCATCTCTCATCTCCTGCTCCAGGTTCTCAGACTTCCAGTCTTGGACTGAGAGGTTCAACATCAGCTTCTTTCAGATTAGAGTGACTCACACCATTGCCTTCCCGCTCTATGGTATAGCGGCAGCAAATGTTGGGGCTTCTTAATGTCCATAACCACATGAGCCAATTCCTATAATAAATCTACTATCTATCTCTCCATAGCCTATTAGTGCTGCTTCTTTGAAGACCCTTGACTAATAAATGCATGACAGGTAAGCACATTTGCATGGCTGAATCCAGTGGCAGGTTGGTTTACTCACTGACAGATTCAGGGAGGCTAAGGGCCTGATGTGGGATACTGAAGAAGGAAGGAATTTGGTCTGGGGGGAAAAAGAGAGTTGCTTGAAACAAGACTCCATGGTGGACCAAACCTTGTAGGAAGGATGTTAAGCAGAGTGAAGTGTCAGGACAGAGCCACATGTCAGGAGAAAAACAGAGACTCGTGTCCTACAATGAGTGGATGGCATTTAAGACCAATATAGGAAAGAAGAGCAGGCACATATTTCTAAGACAGCATGACGGTGTGAAACAATATCATACCCCTCTACTTGAAATCGTTAATCCCCCACATGAAAACAAATAGAACAAGTTTCTTTAACACAGGGTATTTCTGAATCCATGTAAGATCAGAATGCTGTGGAACAGGGCATATTCATGTCGTCATCGAGCAGTAACTAAAGTTCATTTCATGTGAATATGAGCACTGGCATATGCTTGATTCGGTGGAATGACTGGTGGTACTATGGACCACTCCAGGCAGCTTTTAGAGTATTGTTCATGCAGGAAGGGTATCCCCATGATGGATTCTCGCTACCTTTGCATGATTATCCTGGTCTCAGCATTTCTCAGTCCAGTCACCCACTCTGCTCTTGAGAAGTAACAAGAGACAATGTTGCCAATAATCTTAAGGCTGATTCTTGAGGGCAAGTGAGAAAACAGCCTGAGAAAAGAACATCTAGGACATGTATACTGTATTCTCCGTTCTGTGTGTTCTTTTTTGAAGCAGGGAGACTGAGCACTGCTTTGAAAACTTATGATTTTGAAAGAACTTTAGAATCACAGAAAAGTTACAGGACAGTACAGAGAGTTCTCTGTACCCTTCAGCAATGTGTCCCAACCTTATCTTATATCTTATATGCCTGTGAAACAATGATTATAAACAGGAAATCAACAGACACTACTGACAAATTTATAGATTAGTGTTTGAATGTCACCAGTCTTCCTACTTATATCTTAAGTCTGTCTGTCTGTCTCTCTCTCTTTTTCTTTTCTTTTCTTTTTTTTTTTTTTTTTGCCAGTCCTGGGCCTTGGACTCAGGGCCTGAGCACTGTCCCTGGCTTCTTTTTGCTCAAGGCTAGCACTCTGCCACTTGAGCCACAGCGCCACTTCTGGCCGTTTTCTGTATATGTGGTACTGGGGAATCGAACCTAGGGCTTCATGTATTCGAGGCAAGCACTCTTGCCACTAGGCCATATCCCAGCCCCTCTCTTTTTCTTTTGTTTTCTTTTTTCCAGTCCTGGGGCTTGGACTCTGTGCCTGAGCACTGTCCCTGGCTTCTTTTTGCTCAAGGCTAGCATTCTGCCACTTGAGCCACAGCGCCATTTCTTGCTGTTTTCTATATATGTGGTGCTGAGGAATCGAACCCAGGGCTTCATGTATACAAGGCTAGCACTCTTGCCACTAGGTCATATTCCCAGCCCCTCTTTGTTTTTCTTTCTTTCTCTCGATCTCTCTCTCTTTCTCTTCATTTCTTCTTCTTTCCTTTTGCCAGTTCTGGGGCTTGAACTCAGGGCCTGGGAGCTGTCCCTGAGCTTTTTTTGCTCAAAAAAGTTATTTATAACAATCTGGACTCATGGATACTATGTCCTTCTTTGATCTTGCTATGGTTTAAGTTATCAGTGTACTCAAAGGTCCACATGGTCCCCAGAGCACTGGTGTAGCACTGTAGGTGGTGTAATCTTTAAGGGGTGGGCCTAACTGAGAAGTTCATAGGTCATGAGAGGCATACCTCAAGAGGGGCTGTGAGAGCCATCAGTTTCCTTCCCTTTGCAATCTGCTGTGCTATGCATATCCACCATGATGCTCTGCCTTAACACAGGCCCAAAGCAATGCTGTCAGCCAATCATAAATTGAAAGCTCAAACGCTACGAGCCAATAGACTTTTTTGGTCCTTATTAGTCAACAATCTCAGGTATTTGTTACGAGTGATCAAAAGCTGACTGTTAGACCCTAATACTATTTTTATTTCATTTCACTTCATTACTCAAATTATTCCAATTTGGGAGATTAGGAACTCTTTCAAGTTGGCTCTAGTGACTTTTCAATAAGCCTTTGCTCTTTCTAAATATTTCCTTACATTTTGGAACCACAAGATATCTCAGGTTCATTTGATCTATTTCTCCCGCCCTAGGCTCATCATCACCAACTTCTACAGGAGTCCTGAATATATTTATTGGAGGATGGTGTCTAATTATTACCTAAAATGCAATGTATTTAGCAATATCTAACCACCATCCCACCATGTACACCCAGAGTAGAAGAGCTCTGCTTAACCTTTTTTTTTTTTTTGTATGTGTACACAGATACTGGGAATTGAATGCAGTCTCACACTCTTGCTCAGATTTATTCACTCATGGATGGTGCTCTATCCCTCAAGTCTTGCCTCTGTTTCTAGCTTTTGCTGGTTACTGGAGATAAGAGTCTCTCAGATTTGTCTGCCAGGCTGGCTTTGAGCTACGATCCTCAGATCTCAACCTCATGAGTATCTGGGATTACAGGCATGAGCCACCAGCATCTGGCTTGCTTGAATTTGTTACTGGGTAGACTGTCAAAACACTTGGGAGGTTTGCCTTGGAGTATGAGCATGCTCCCCTTTCCATCAACTGTGTTTCAGCAACACTAGCCCTTTTGTGTCTCACTGCCAATATAGCCGAGGCTGTCTAGACCAGAGATTTCCAAATCTGGCTGTGTGTCAAAATGATCTGGGAGCTGTACTAAAATCAAATGGCTACAGGCAGAACACAGTATTTAGGGCTGTGAGAATATTCTGCATGATACTGTGATGACTGATTCATGTCCTTACACACTGTCCAGATGAACAGAATATATAACAGCAATCTATGTGGGGGACCCCAGTGATGATGCGTTAATGTAGGTCTGTCCATTGTAATCAGTGTGCCACTCTGGTGGGGAGTATTGATACTGAGAGAGGCTGTCCACATACAGGGCACAGACTATATGGGAAATTCTGTACATCCCTCTCAATTCTGAGGTGAACCAAACTGCTCTAAAAGAGAAACAGGGCTTTTTGTTTTTAAAATCCCATCTTAGATTTCTTCTTTTCTGTTTAATGTTTGGCCTTTACTACTCCAGGTGCTAGTCTTGGGCCTACGTGCTGTCTCTGAGCTTTTATGCACAGGGCTGGCACCCTACCACTTGATCCACAGCTCTCCTTCTGGCTTTTTGGTGGTTAACTGGAGATGAGAGTCTCATGGACTTCCATGCTCAGGCTGGCTTCAAAGCATGATCCTCAAATCTCAGCCTCCTGAGTAGCTAGGTTTACAGGTATGAGCCACCAGTACCCAGCTGAACGCAGTAATTTTAAGGGACTCTTCCCATCACTCAATGTCCTGCAGACTTGGGGAGCACTAGTACAAGTCAGCACAGGAGTATGTTTATTTGGGGTAACGTATTATTTTTTAGCTTTCCTCATGTCCAAGTATACGCTTTAAAGACAAGAAAGGAAATCTTCCTCACAGTCAACATTTCTTGGTGAAGGGGCTCAGCTTGTATGTACGAGATAAATCTAATTTGGTGGCTTTGAAATGACTTTTAAAAAGGCAACCACAGGGAAATTGATATAAACTATAAACATACATGAAAGCACACAGGGCCATGGGCACATATACATGAACTAACTGACTAATGTATGGTGTATCTCCACGGGAGGATTCCAATGGTATAACTCTTGTAAACAAACTGACTTAGAGTTGAACACAATGAATACCAGGAAGCTGAAACATTGTTAGATGGTTGTGGATGCGGGGGTGGAGGGCGGCAGGGCAGATGGAGAGAGGAATGGTGGGTAAATGCAGTCATAATATTCAATGTACATATATGAACATAGAACCCAGTATGTTGAAGGGATGGGAGGTGTTGGGGCAGATGAGAGAGAATTATGGAAGGGATGACATTGCTTAAGATACATTGCACTCATAAACTGACACCTGAATTGAATTGAAACCCCTATAAGACTATTTACAGATAATAAAAGAATCAATCAATAAAAGGCAAGTAATGAGATATCAGAAGTGAAATGACAGAGGAACATTGTTCAGAGTAATTAAACATTTGTCACCTGGAACCAGAATGGTAATCGCTGTCTGCACAGCCTTTCGGATAATGCTGTCCAAGGCAAACATCCAGTGTGGTTTGATGTTGTGATTCCGGAGCACTTTATTGACCTGGCAAAGGAAAGTGACATTCAATCTTCTTGGGACTGAGTCCACAGCTGCAGAATGGTTGGTGAGAGAATCCCTAGGGCTTATATAAAAATGACCTCTGTCTACAAATGTTATGACTGCCAAGTAACACAGTTGAGTGTTTCAGCACACTCTGGTGATTTGGGAAAAGCAAGCAAATGGGCTGAGAGATGAGCATGAATGTGTGACCTCAGTTTTGCCATAATGTTGGCCTGTTTCCTTCCCGCCATCATTTATGCCTTTGTAAATAAGAAGATACTCTGCTTGAATGTCCCAGAAACCCAGTGCACATGCAAAATCCTCATCAGAGCAGCTTTTTCAATGGCTTCACTAGTTCATCTATTTAAATAGGCACCAAAATAGATATGCTTCTGACTTTTCTGCTCTTTGTTTTTCAGAACATCTATAAAACTTAGGATTTCACTCATCAATGACAGTAAATGCATTTACATTACAGTGCTACCATTATCACTATCCACAGAACTCTTTATCTTACAAAACCTTTGCACCATTAAACAGGTTTCCATATTCCAAACAGTTCCTGAAAACATAAGTGAACTCTATAGTATATGACCTCATGTGGCAGGCATATTTTGCTTGGAATAATGTCTTCAAGATATAAGCCAATGTTGTTTCCTGAATGAGAATTTGTTCTTTTTTAATGGCTGAATAATATTCCATATTCATTGCCTCTTTGAAGACAACTTTTTATCATAAGACTAAGGAAGGCTCATTTAAAGTTTGGATTAACTGTACCACTTGCTGGTTGACAAAAGCCTCCAGAAATGGCCTCTTGTAAAGACCTTAACAACACTGAGAGACGACCAAGTTGCAATCCTATGCCAGATGCGAGAGTGCCAATCACTCAGTACCACCCTAGGTCAATTCTCACCCAAACTCCCTGGTTTAGCAAACAATTTGAGGAGATGGTTTGGGAAGCATTTCTACTTATTCCAGGAAATCCTTTCAGATTGCCCTTGTCCCTTAAAAGACTTGCTTATTTAGCTAGCAGATAAAATATTTAGTATCCTAGAATATTTCTCTTAAAACTCACATATACTAGGTAGAAGTGGAATCCTTTATAAGAGGGCATGCCCTGCTCTTCATACTTCCTTCATTATACACATGTTAACTATGGCTATGGTTTGAGTTTATTCTGGACAGGAAGCATGCTAGAACACAGGTGAATGGTGTGTGTGTGTGTGTGTGTGTGTGTGTGTGTGTGTGTGTGTGTGTGTGTGTCGTGGGACAGAGGCCAAAATTAAAACCAAGTAACTCTTATTCTGAATTCTACAGCCAATTTGCTTTCCAACTTCTAGGATGAAGGCCAAATGTGTGGGCAAGTGCAAATTAGCTAAATTGCTTCCCTCTATTTACAGATGGCTGGGTTTCCCTGGTTGTTAGGTAAGCGGCCCTTTAGCATTTATATTAGTGATCGATTGCCAGTTGCATTTGCTCTGTATGACCTTAATCAAGTCAGGACTCTTGTCCTTGTTCACAATATTATACAAGGACAAAGTGGCTTACTCAGTGTCTCAGAGAATACTAGAGGCTGTTGAAGGATTATAAATTGGTTTTAAATTGGGGATATTTCATGTTTCAAATGCAACAATCAAGGCAGCTTGTATATACGATCAATAAACCCATTAGAGGTAAATTAATTTTTGAAAATTAAATACAGTTATACAACATGCTTTAATATGCACATCAGAAACATCATAAAGAACACTTATTTTTTTTTGTCAGTCATGGGGCTTGACCTCAGGGCCTGGGCACTGTTCTTAAGCTTTTTAGAAGCACTCTAACAACTTTGAGCCACAGCTCTACTTCCAGTTTTCTGGTGGTTAGTTGGCAATAAGAGTCTCAGAGACTTTCCTGATTGGGCGGCTTCAAACTGAGATCCTCAGATCTCAGCCTCCCGAATAACTACTATAACATATGTGAGCTACCAATGCCCAGCTTAACATTCTTATTTTTGTGTCTTGCACTTTCTAAGGTCTTCTGGGAGGGGATAGCTTAGGCATGTATTCAGAGATGTTTTCTCCAAGAATAAAGCAAGTGTTTTAATCAGACTGTCAGAAAACTGGCTTCAAGTTTGTGTTGCCTAGTAACTCAGTTTTAAAGAGAATTCTCTGCAATTTCTCATTAGATCATGTAGACATTTCCTCTCAGTCATGGTGTGTACTCTGAAATATATTTCAGGCTATGATATAGTGAATACTTATAAAATAAATATATTAAGATATTTCTACAAAGGAACCTGGTTGGAACAAATGGTTGTTTTTCACAGTGACCATCAGCATTGCTGTGTCCTGTTAAGTTCGTCTCAGTGGCCACTAGATGGCATTTGTTGCCCGGTACTACAAAGCACATGACTAAAGCCTGCTATGCGGTGAAAGTCGCCGAAATAAATAGTGATCCGCTACGTGATTTCACTAAGAACAAAGTTCAGCTCGGGGAGATGTTCCTAAGGTTTGTTATTTTCCCATGGTGAGTTGGTTTTATGTGTATCTATTTTGGGAGCAGAGGGGATTAAACACTCAATAACCATTCTGATGCAGAGATGCATATTGGTAGGGAAGTATCCCACACTTACATCAAACAGACGAGAACTCATTGCGATTTCACTTACAGCATCTTGGAAGCCGAAGAGGACCACCTGTACTTGACTGATGCCGTGGCTGTCAAAATCCAGCTCTAACTTCAGTTTCGACAGAGTAGTGGCTATGATTTTTCGGTCAGTGGACCTTACAAACTCTCTGAGGCTGGCGATGAGGGTTGTGATGTGCTCCCATTTTAGTTTAGGTTCTTCTGCACCCTGGGGATAAGACCGCACAAACCCATCAGTCTCTTCATGCTGCAAAAAATGACTATGGCCATACCGTTCTCAAAGCCTTTTTTGAGAAGACCTGGGCTTCCGGTGCCTCCTGCTAAAGGCAATTCAGACCACATTTTGAACTCTAGGGCTTCTCTTAGCCACAGTCCTCACCATCAACCCAGAACCAGACTTTGAGAGAAAGAGCATTTACTTGGCATATTGGCCAATAGCCAGGGACAGGCTGAGGCAGTGAGATTCCTCAGATATTTTAATTGGGCACTCAAGTGAGATTCAGGCAATAAGCCATAGCATCTTAACTCCAAACTCTGTCCAGAGAGAGGTCATAAAACAGAGCCATAACTGTATCCAATTATAAGGAAGAAAGTGAAAGCCATGGAGTTGAGAATGACCATAGAAAAGGGAAACAGACAGACATGGGAACGCATGCCAAGAGAACAAATAGCAGCAGAGAAAAGCCGTGCGAACTCTTGAAACTTGAAGTCACTTGGAATCACATTCTGCACTGTGGTCGAGCATCCATTTCTCTCATTGCTAAGTGTGTCTCTCACAGTGTGTCCTGACCAATGGGTGCTGCCACAGTGTCCCAGTACTTCCATCGCCCTTAAATTCCTAGCAAACTGATCTCAAATTCCATCCTTAAAACTACTCTTTGCCCACCAGTGAGGCAATTAGTTATAACCATGAACCAATGGGCAATTTGGCAGACAAAACCAAAATATTAAAGCTTAGGTTGAATGTTTTTACTTTGAGTAAGGCACACTGGTCCTAGAAAGGAAATGCAGTACAATATTATATATTCTCCTTTGACTTTAAGAAACTATGGAATTTTATGTGAGTGTGCCAGTATTGGGGCTTGCCTTCAGGGCTTGAGTGCTGTTCCTTAGCTTTTTTGCTCAAGGCTGGCACTCAACCCCTTGAGTTAGAGCTCCACTTCTGGCTTTTTGGTAATTAATTGGAGATAAGAGTCTTATGGACTTTCCTACCTGAGCTGGCTTTGAACTAAAATGAGTAGCTAGGATTATACATATGAGCCACTGGCACCAAACCACAATGGGATTTTTATTTCTATTTCATATTGCACATTTTTTAAACTGCAGGACATTAAATTTCTCAACTGGGCTGTGAACATTATAATTCCTAGGATTCTATTAAAATAAAAAGAGAAACCATCCAGTTTGTTCTCTACATATGTTTTCATTTGGGAGGTCTGCCCATTTTTTAATATTTTCATAAAGAAATATTATATTGAAAAGTTTAAGAGCTATCATTATGAAATTGTCAAAATCACACTGGGAACAATTATAAGCCATGAGTATTTTTGTTTTTCTTACCATAAAACGAAATGATACCCAAAGTCTAGATTTACAGGCAAAACCATAACACCATGAAAATATGTCCAGGAAAACATGTGAGTTATTCAGCAATTGAAAGCTTATCTTACTAAAGGATCAGTTGACAAGTTAGCCAACAAGCTCAACAGCAAACATAAATTTTCACATTAGGTTTGTTTTCACAACACAAAAACATGTTGCTTCTAGTTTTTGGATGTTTGTGTGTCACACACTCTCTGTTCTGGGAAAGGCTTCCTGTCCTGGCTACTTCATCCACTTGCGTAATCGCTATTTCTGTCCTAATTGCTGTCCCATCTCCCGTCCCTCCATGTTAACTCCTCATGTGCCTTCATTAATTGGGCATTTTCAATGGTGGCAGCGAGATGGTCGGGGCTGACTCAGCATTTGACAGCGTGCCATTCCACAGCACTTGCTCACAGGACAACTCCCCATGCCTTCTGTAGCACTTGTCTCTACTCTCTGTCCTTTAAGCTTCCTTAACAAACAGGAGAGGAGCTAGGCACCCATGGCTCACACCTGTAAATTCTAGATACTCAGGAGGCTGAGATCTGAGAGTCATGGTTCCAAGCCAGCCAGGCAGGAAAATCTGTGAGACTCTTATCTCCAAGTCAACACTGAAAAATCTGAAGTAGAGCTAGGGCTGAAGTGGCAGAGCACTAGCCTTGAGCAAGAAAGTTCAGGGATAGTGTCCAGGCCCTGAATTCAAGACCCAGGGCCAGTACACACACACACACACACACACACACACACACACACACACACACACACACACAGAGGATTTCTGGAAGATGGTACAGATTAAAGGAGCTGTTCGTGGTTTTGCATATTGAGAACCTAGCCACCATCTTACCCTTGATATTGTTATAAAGGGTAGACTGAAATGTGAAAATGTACCCAGAAATATTTTTTAAACAATTAAAAAGAATTAGTTCTTTTTGGTTGCAGAAAACATGAAAAAGATTTATTTCTTTCTGGTTATAAAAAACAGTTGAAGAGATAGGTAACTATTATTATCTGCTTTATAATAACAACAGTAATAACATTTGTACAACCATTTCTGTAATTATCTAAATGGCCCATGACTTCAATGATTTCTGATAGTAACCTTATCAGGTAGATTTTCTTATGACACAGAAACGGTACAGGCACTGAGAAGGCCCAAATCACACAGCCTTTGAATGATGGCACCAGGCCTTCAACAGTGATAAAGTCCAACCTCACTGTAAGCCCCTGCTACTTCCATTTGCTGGAAAAGCCAGCTGGAATCCCAGACCAAGACCTTATCACAAAACCACCATGTGACATCCCAGGAAAATATTTACAATGTCTACTAGGATGTCAACTTCATTGGGATGTAGATTTTATTTTTTGTCCATGGTAACTCCAAGTACCTAGCATCTGACAGATGACCAGTTAGAGTTGGGTGAATGAAGGAATGTACTCCAAGTGCTCACCGGTTGTTCTTCATCTACATTTAGCTTCTATTATCTGAACCATACTATTCTCAGTCTTTTACATGACCACAGTGGGCTTGTCCAGTATACTCAAACCTCACCCTACCCCAAGCTTAGAGCCCAGCTACCTCTCATCTTCTTGCTAGCTTAAGACTAATTGCTAGACAGAGGTTTCCATTAGGACCAAGTCAAACCTTGTTCAGAAAGCAGAAGAGGCATAAAGAGAGACCCAATATTGCAAATAACCAACGTGAAGTGGGGCTGGAGGCATAACTCGAGTGGTAGAGCACTTGCCTGACAAATATGAGGCTCTGAGTTCAATCCCCAATAGTACAGGAAGAAAAACAACAACATAGGGAAAAAAAAGGTTGGAGGCAGCAAAGCTGGACAGTAGAGTATTAGCCTAGCAAGCTCAAGGCCCTGAATACACATGCACGTGTGTATATATGCATGTGCATGCACACATACAAACACACACACACAAATACACACAGATTTGGGGCTGGTTATGATGGCTTAGGCTTGTAGTTCAAGCTATCTGAGAGGTTGAGCTAAAGGATCATTTGAATTCAGGAGTTCAAGGCTTGCCTGGGCAATAAAATAACATAAACTTTGGGAAATGAAGGAGACATGCGATGCTTTACCTGTGCTAAAGACTCCATTAGGTTTCGCACAACTTTGTCTTGGTCTTCTGTCAGGATCCTGTGCAGGGTGGCTCGTCTCTCACTGTCCTTCCTCAGCAAAAAGAATCCAGAATCTTTCTCTTCGGGGGAAGGAGGGGCACTGTGATCTTCAAAATTTTCATCAGGAATGCTATAAAAACAGATGCAACATCAATCAGTTTCCGTTATAAAATAAAATACTTTGCAATGTGTGTGTGTGTGTGTGTGTGTGTGTGTGTGTGTGTGTAAGGCTTAAACTCAGGACCTTGCACACTTGCTGAGCCACTTGAAGCACACACCTCTAGTTCCAGGTTTTGGAAAGTCTGGTGAATTTAACCTGTGATGGCTTCAAACTGTGATCCTCAGATCTCAGCCTCCTGAGTAGCTAGGATATGATAGGCAGATGTACTTTCACCTGAAAGCAGTTGAATCCTTACCCCAAAAAGAGCGTCCGTATTCCTTTCACGTCTTTTTCTCCGCAGGACTTGGCTCTGGTTTTGAAAGAGAAGGGGTCCACCTTCAACTCCGTGTCGGGTGACACTGAGCCGTACTCGCTGCTGCTGCTGCTGTCCTCCACGAGCACAGGGACGGGCAAGGAGATACTCCTCAGAAACTCTGCGGGGATGGGAGAAGGACAAAGGGTAATGAAGGCTCTCAAAAACTTGACACCTACTGGAACATTGGTTGAACGATACCAGCATCCTTTGTCAAATATCTCATGCCAGTGAGCAGCACAATGGTTCCACATGGGCAATTATGATTCCTCCCTTGCTCTGTGTAACCCAGGCAAAGGTCAGCTAGGAAAGGGCTTCCATGATCCTGCTAGGAAGAGCTCAAGGGTGACAAACAAGAGAGCAGCAGGACTGGAGAGTCCTGGGCATTGATCGTCTTGTTTTTAATCATGACTTGATTATTTTTACTCATAGTTTTCATATCTGTAAATAAAAGATGAGATGTATTATTTACTTTCAGTGGTATTGGGGTTTTAACTCAGGGCCTTGTACTTGGTAAGCAGGTGCTTTACTACTTGAACCACATTTCCAGTAATTTTGGTTAGTTCTTTTTTTAAATAGTCTTCCATTTTTGCCTAAATGTCCCTGGACAGCAATCCTCCTATTTACACCTCCAGCATATCAGAGAAGACAGGTACATCCCACTGTGCACAGCATTTGTGTGTGTGTGTGTGTGTGTGTGTGTGTGTGTGTGTTGAGATGGTGTATCATGGAATCTCTTCTGCAAGCTGGCGGCAAATCATGATCTTGCTCATCTCCTCTCCCATATAGCAAAGATTAGAGGGGTGAGCTTCCAAACTCAGTTGAGAAGCATCATTTTTAAGCCATAATCCTCAGAGATTTAAGACTCTGCCTTGGCATCTTGGCGCTGTCTTACAAGGGTGGTTAAATGGGATGCTGTGGGTTCAAATGACAGGGTCCAGTCCTGTTTTACTTAAAACAAATATGCTCTGGCAACTCTATGTCATGGTTTAGCTTATAGATGCACTGAAAAAGCATTCTTTGCCCACGAAATTTTGGAAAGCAAGAGGCTAGATGACCTTTAGCCCTTGCTGGTTAACAGATACTATGAGTACTAGAATTTCATAGCAAACAGGGGCTTCTATTTTGTTAAGAGTCATGTACCACAATAGCAGTTGCCTACGTTTCATCAAACATTGGCTATAAAAAGAATAACTTTTGCCGAAAACATCTTTAATATCTCAGTGCTGCAAACATCTTTTACTAAAGAAGGCAGGTGTAAAGTTCTAAAAAGAAGCCATGGTTGCCTAGAAACGTCCTCTTATTTAATTTTTCTTGAGCTGGGACAAGTCAACAACTGCCCAAATCTCAGAGATCAGAGGAAGGATAGACACGCTTCAGGAGGCCCAGTGATGCTGAGCTTCTTTACCAGTTCAAAGGTGGGTGATCTTTACAGAACATGCAGCCATCAGAGATGGAAGTGAGCAATCAGAGATGGAGGTGTGCTGTGGCTCACTACTGTAATCCTAGCGGCTTGGGAAACTGAGATCCACAGGATTGAGGTTCAAAGCCAGCCTGGGCAGGAAACTCCTTAAATTCAAACATTATTAACAAAAAGAAGGGCTGGAAGCATGGTTCAAGAGGTAGAGTGCCAGCCAAGCAAGCAAGCCAAGTGTGAGGCCCTGACTTCAAACCCTAGTACCAAAATATTAAAAGAAAAGAAAAAAAAGAAAAAGAAACGGAGGCACTGTACTTAAAAAACTGAATTGATATTTCTTGGGGACAAGTAGATTTGTTCTATCTAGAATACTACCACACAAGAGTTCTTCATCTAAACAAGAGAGAGGAGTTCTTGAATTATACTGCTGTTTTACTCTTTTGATCTTATTATGTAGTTTGCTTTCCCAGTAATGAGAGAGCCTAGCTCTTATCTGTGAATTTTAAGGTTGCTATGGATACTGATTGCCTAAAAAGAGACTGGATGAAGTAAGACTGAATACACTTAAGAATG
This sequence comes from Perognathus longimembris pacificus, assembly GCF_023159225.1. Classification (NCBI taxonomy): domain Eukaryota; kingdom Metazoa; phylum Chordata; class Mammalia; order Rodentia; family Heteromyidae; genus Perognathus; species Perognathus longimembris. The sequence continues at coordinate 53,776,410 of NC_063169.1, forward strand.
GAACCCAGTGTGTGTCATTATGGCTCATCCCAGAAAGAGATTTGCAGATGTTTTGCAGGCCCTGTATGTACAAGCCTTGGTTTCTGCTCTGCTTGATTTTAAATTAGTGAACCTGATCCTCCTTCTCTGTTAGGCCCATACATTCATTTGTCCAATATACAGTGACTGATCACAGACCATTTATTGGGTGGCCATCTTTATTCATCAGGTCCTGCCCCTTGGAAAGTCTTCATGGAACTCACACTTAGACTGACTTCAGTCAGGCTCTCCCCCTCTGCAGCTAACTTATACTATGGTGTGGTTGACATTTAGCCTCTGTGTCTCCTTTACACGAACAGTAGCTCCTTAAGCCAAGAGTACAACCTTTATCATCATAAAACATCCAGGCCTGGTACATTTCCCATGCACACAGTAAGTACACAATAACTGCTTAAGTTAAAGTAAATGACTTCAATCTTTGAGTCTGCATGCAGTTACTGGGGGAGCTGTGGAGTTTAGATATCCCTCATGTGCTATAGTTTAAACATCTCACCAGAACTCATGGTCAAACTTCACCTCCATTATGAGGTATTTACAAGTGAGATTACGCAGAACTGTTAAGAGGTGACTGGGTCGTGAGGGAAGACACTACATGGAATTCCACCAAAGGATTAATGGATTCGAAGATTCATGGGTTATGTGGCTTTGTCATACAAGTGATCTCTCTCTCTGCCTTTCTGGCTCTGTGTTCCCATGTGATGCTAGGCACCATGTTGGGACTCTGCAAGAGAGCCCACACCAGCAACAAAGCCCTCACCTGCTGTGAAGCAGCGCTGGTACCATGCTTTTGGATCTCCAGAACTGGGAGTTCTTCATCTTATAAATGATCTAGTGTGTAGCATTTGGTGATAGGAACAGAAAATGGACTAAGATATTATGTTTCTCCCCACAGGAAAAAGAGGACCTCATCAACGCCACCTTCCCACAACTTTCCCTAGAGGAAGCCACATGCAGCTGCGAAGGCAGAGGCCCCCAGGCAGGGCAGTGGTTGTGCTCTTGACAGAACCAGGCATATGGCCAGTGAAAGACGATGGGGGAAGGAAGAGGCCTATTACATATTCTGATCTGAAAAAGGAAGAGCGGGATGTGATGTTCTCATAGTTGTAGTTTGCAGGGAGTTCTGAAGTTCTCAGCAATACCAGAAAACCACTGTATGGGGTTTCCTTCCTAGTTAGGTTATGTGTTTTGCTTTCCTTGGGTGGATAGCGAAGCACTCATGGCCCCCTATCCATGCAAGGAAATTTCTTCAGCTGAGAATCTGCATGGTCTAATCATGTGGGGATTGTAGGCATGCCCATTCTTTGTAGGCCCAAGTCCTTGTCTTAGCTAAGAAAGGAGGAGAGAAGGCAGACAAGGAGAGATACTTACTAGCTGGTGAAAGGTCCAGAGCATCAGGAGGCTTAGGGCAGTTTTGACTTTGGAAAATCAGGAAGCCCTTAGGAAAAGGGCAGGGGACCTTCAGGCTATAGTCCACAACTTCCAACAAGCTTCTTGGTACTAACAAGATACCAAGCATTGGAACCTTGCTCAGGGAGCCAGAGCAAGAAGAACAAAACTGTAGTGAGAATAATTGGTCTCATTTCCTTTTCACACCCCCATAAGCAGGTAGTCTAGTTGACCTCACTGGACAGATGTGGTGACAGAGTGAGTCATGTTCAAGGCCGGCCAGTCAACAAGGGACCCCAGCTGTGAGCCTAACACTCACCCTCCCTGATTATAAATCCTCAAGATCCCATAACATGGTAAGTGGTATTACATGGTAAAGATAATGCAGATTCCAAACTCCCACTGAATCAGCCTGAGCACAAAAATGAGAGGGTACATGAAGGCATAGCTGACCGGAGCTCTGTGGATGTAACCTCCCATTGCACCCTCATTCTGAGGCACAGGGAACTGCTCAGCAGTGTGCATAACTGAGTCCACAGAAGTTAAATGCTTGTGTGACAGGAACTGGTTTCCTCTGAACAAAACCCAAGCTGCCTGGAAAGGATCAAATCATTGTGGATGGAGCAACTCTGTGAAGTAGGCGGTGGTACTAGCACAGGGTGACACTAGAGTGACAGCTAAAACAAGTAAGTTGTCACATGTGATATAGCTAGAAAGTACCTATTTCTAGGTATCATAGCAGGCTGCTCAGAAGGCTGAGAAACACGGGAGGGTCTACCTAGTAAAAATGCAATGACTCGCTGCCTCCCATGGCCCAGGATGCAAGGGAAGGAAGGAGGGAATGGTGGAGGGAGAGATCTTGCCTTTCTCAGAGCCCTTCAACAAAAATTCATAATGGCAAGAGGAGAACTAGAGAGATGGTGCCCAGGAATCCCCAAGTAATGGGCCTCAACTGTGGGTTGACTGGCTGGAGGCATCTGAAAACGTGGAAAACATGCAAAGACCTGTGCCTCCTCCCTCAGACCAAGAAACACACACACAGTAAGTACTAGATGCCTCTCGCAGTCCTCACCCCACATCCATCAGCTACTCATCTAATCTAGTAGAAGAATCCAAACTATGAATGCTTCTTTAGTATTCTTAAAACGCTTTGGCTGAACTCCCCAGAGCAAATCTACCTGTCGGGTTATGAGCTACAAAAGCCAATTAGAGAAACAAATACAGCTTTCCTGATCAACTTCAGAAAGGAGGTACAAACCCACAGATGACTAAGGTGTCGGACGCTGACTTTTCACAATGGCCACCATTAGGTGGTCAGCTGGCTCTTAGATAAGAAGGCATGGGCTTGATTCAAATTGAATACTTCAGAAACAACAGCCTTCTCTTGTAGGTAGGGGCCAGTAATTGAGGCCTTCCCACACAGAAGAGATAGGTGAGAGGTTTCTGAAACAGTAAGGCCAGCCCGGTTCATAGCTGCACACATTCTTGATACTCAGAAGCTTCCCACGCAGAAAATGGGCAAGGATGAGGCTGTATTGCAGAGCTTATCACATCATGTGCCAGTTGTCAGCTCAATGGACAAAAGGTAAAACACAAACTCACCATTGGATCCAGTAGAAAGAACTGTGGGAAGAAAAGCAAACAGCAGGATGAAGCACATGTTGGCTTTGTTGTTAAACAGAAATCAACAAACAGTGAATGCTTGAAGTGAGATCAATGAGCTTTCCAAATATTCAATCTGCCCATCCTCACTCAATAGAAACACCCCAAGTGCCAGGAATAAATGGATCCTTTACTTGTTTGCTTCTTTCTGGAATGAGTTGTGTAAATCGTTGCAAAAAGTTAATTTACTTACATTTTTATACTTCTGTTTTTATCACAGATGACAACCTTCTCTTTCTTTTTTTCTCTTTTTTTGTGATTATTCAGCAAGATAGTGTCTGAGGGAGAGCAGGTGTTTCCTACTACAGACAATTATAAGGAGCTAGTCCTGAGATGGCTTGGAAGTTGAATAGTTCTGAACAGCCCTGTAGCTCATTCATGGGAATTTGAGGTTTCAGTTTGAAGGGGCTACATTTTACCTTTCACATGTTAACCTTAGTATTCACAATGTTAGAATGTTCCAGGTGCTGCTGTATTAATTACCAACTATGTGATGGAACACTATCATGAATAAGGACCTAGCATTTGTGAAGCTGAGGTAGGTAATATGGCTCAAGAACACTATACCAGTGGGCTCAAGTGCCCAAGAACACTATACCAGTGATAGCTGGAAACAAAGTAGTACTTCTAGAAAATTCTTTCATGTTCAAAGCTTAGAATTTAGAGACTCTGATCCATATCCTTTTTTTTTTTTAAAGAAACTTATTATAAACATGACATTTAGGGGGTTACAGTTACATATGTCAGGTAGAGTACATTTCTTTTTGGATATTGTCACCCCTTCCCTTATTCTCTCCCTATTTTCCCTTCCAGTCCCCAATCACAAGTTTTCAACATAGTGTCTAGTGAGTACCACTGCTGCTTTTGTTCTCCCTTTGTCCCACCATTTCTGTGTCCCCCCTTGCCTTCCTAAAGACAAATGAATGAGCAAACAAGACAAAAAGAAAACAAAAACAGCAACCAAGAAAACAACCTCATGTTTCCATTTCCTGAAGCTCATTTCAATAAATATATGACCAGAGGCACATAAGCATTAAACCTTTGTGTTCCTCCCCTAAAAGTATCCTCCTTTTGACCCATATGCTTTTCATGCAACCGCATACCTGAGAGCTTGGGTTGTGTCTTTTTCTTTTTGCTGGAAACCTTTAAGAACTCATCAACAAGCAAGTCATTAGCACAGGCTCTCTTGTCAGGGTCTGGTTCAAAACATTTCAGTATGAAGGCCTTGGCCTCTGCAGACATGGACTCAGGGATTTCAGGGTGAACTTTAAACATCCCCACCTAATGCACAAACAGAGAGAACACAATGTGTCTTCCAAGTGGCCATTCCATTCTGTGAGCTTCAGGACCCATGACCTGTGTGCCCCCAGCCCTCTGCATGTACTGTGCACGGACATCTCCATGTAGCCTATGTGGCGCCTCCAGAGCACAGAAACAGACACAGAAAGAACAATTAGCTTAAGACAGAAGACAGCATGATGAAGTACTACACATTGCTGTGTTAATACGGAGGCTCTCTAAACTTAGAATATGTTTGAAGGTTGTCGCTCCACAAAGATGTTTGTAGGCGAGACCGTTGAGTTGCTTAGCACAGTGACGTGAAGGTACAGTGCTGGGGTTTTTCCATTTATGAATCTCCTCCAAGTCTTCCAGCAACCCAGTAGCGTAAATATTATTCCTCTTATACCAATGAGGAAACTAAGACTCAGAAGAAATGAAGTTACATGGTTATGGAAAGATAGATCTGGGATTTGGACCTATGTTAATTGCCCTATTATATAATTTGTGAATGTTTTCCCCCATTTGAAATCATCTACATTGAGAGATTTTTAGCTAGGCAGTGTCTTGTGTCTATAATCCTAGCTACTTGGTAGGTGGAGATGGACAGGATCATGTTTCAAAGGCCAGCCCATAGGAAATGGAGGGAAGCTCAAAAGACCCCATCTCAACCAACAAGTGAGCATGGTGGTATGCACCAGACAACCCAGATAGGTCAGAAAGCATAAATAGGAGGACGGAGGTCTACTCTGTCCTGGGGGGTGGGAGGGCGTGGGATCCTATTTCAATAATAACAGAGCATAAAGGGCCAAAGGCACAGCTCATGCAATAGAGTGCCTGTCTAGCAAGCATGAGGTCCTAAATTCAAATGCCAGTGCCACTAAAAAAAAAGTACTTTAAGATTAAATAGTCTTTTCTATCACATTTAGAATTTACTTTCCATTGCTATTATTCTAAAAAAAAATCTAATGATGTTTCCATATATTTAACAAAGAGAAAAACATTCTGAAGAAATATTTTTGTTGTTCTGTAGCTTATATAAATATATTCTTATATAACTAACATATATAATAATTATGCAGCTTTACTATGTGTTAGACACTATTTGAAGTGTTTTGCATATAAAAAAACTCCTCAAAAATCTGTTTAGATGAGAATTTGTGTGTGTGCATGTACGTGTGTGTGTGTGTGTGTGTTATACTGGGCATTGAACATAGGGTCTTACACTTGTTAGGCAAGTCCACAGGTATTATTTTTATCTCATTTTGTAGACAAGGCGGCTGAGGTAGTAATTTGCTCAAAGTCTCAAATATCTTGACCAGGTTAAAGCCAGGATTCAGAAGTATTTTAATTCAGCCTCGATTTAACCATTGTCAGAGTCTATGTGATATCATGTCTCAGAGACAGTGTCAATTCTGTGCACAGTTCAGCATGGCCTACGGCATACAGAGGTGTATCAATAATAATAATCACTGCACTAGTAGTAACAGAATGACATTTCAGAATGAAACCTGAGAATGGAGAAAACTGAAACGACTGGCCCAGAACAGAGGGTGTCATGTGGATGGGATTTGCTTCCTGGGAAACAGTTACCATGGAAAACTTCCTTCTAGCTCAGGACAGAGTCAGGTCACTGCCTCGCCCACTGTGCAGGTGCCCAAATTGTGGCACCTGGGCTGTCTCATGTTTATTTCCATGTCAGTACCTCCTTAGGTGGGAGGGGTAGCTGTTTCCCACTCCCTAAAGAATTGCTTATTAGCAAATTACCAGGCTAGAATAAACATGAAAATGACTAACCTTTTCAAAATGACAAAGATGCTTTTTTAAAAAATGGACTCTTCAAATTTATATTGTCAAGAAATAAAGGAAAATAACAACTGATTGGATTTCTAGATATTAAGAGTACAAATATATCTTAGATTGTCCTATGTGGAAAAATATTCATACGGTTTCCCCAAAGAGCTTAAGTCATCTTTCCTTAATGGTGTCCTATTTGTTCTGGGATAGTGAGAAGTTGAAGGATATTATCCAGAATCTTACTTCAGAACTGAGATATCTAAGTCAGATACAGGTCTACTATGTGAGACTTGGGCACTGAGTCAATGTGAGTGTGAGCGTGTGTGTGTGTGTGTGTGTGTGTGTGTATCTTCTTGAACTTGAATGTGCTCTCAGCTTCTGGATACTTGAGATCCTTTCCTTAAAAAGCATGTGAACATATATATAGAACATGGCTAGGGCTGGGGATATGGCCTAGTGGCAAGAGTGCCTGCCTCATATACATGAGACCCTGGGTTCGGTTCCCCAGCACCACATATACAGAAAATGGCCAGAAGTGGCGCTGTGGCTCAAGTGGCAGAGTGCTAGCCTTGAGCAAAAAGAAGCCAGGGACAGTGCTCAGGCCCTGAGTCCAAGCCCCAGGACTGGCCAAAAAAAAAAAAAAAGAACATGGCTATGGAAACACTTATCTCCTTGTTTTTAAAATAGGCTCACATTGTAATCCTAGCCACTAATGAGGCTGAGATCTGAGTATCACGATTTGAAGCCAGGGCAGACAGGAGAGATTCTAATATCTAATTAAGCACCCAAAAAGCCAGAAGTGCAACTATGGTTCAAGTTGTCAAGCTCTAGCCTTGAGCAAAAAGAGTTCAGGCCCCAAGTTCATGTCCCAGTGTCAGAGCATGAAAACACACACACACACACACACACACACACACACACACACACACACACACGAAAGGAAAGGAAAGGAAAGGAAAAAAAAAAGATAGAAGAAAATGTGACCTTGAACATGGCTGCTTGTGGCTCTCCTAGTTCATAGAAGGGTGGTTTTCCTGTGGCCATTTCAATGATTGTACAGCCCAAAGACCAAATGTCAGCTGCCTTCCCATAACCTCGCGGGCCTTTATCGATGATCTCTGGTGCCATGTACTGAAGAGTACCTGGAAATGATCCAAACACAATTCCACTTGAAAAAGGGGAAACAGATGGATAACTTTTTTTTTCTACATAAGTAAGATGATTTGGATCCTAGTACCTCATTTTCTTTGAAGTTCAGTTTTTCCTCTGTTGTTATTGAAATGAAAATGGCCACTTTTGTCATGGAACCTATCAGTGACACAAATATCACCAATATTATCTAGTTATGAATAGGTATATTCTTAGTCTCTAAATAGAGGAGTATAAAGATGTGCACCACTCCGCTGTGCTCTCTTAGAGACCTCTAGCCATTAGTCTTCTGAAAACAACAGAAAATATATCAACATATCTCCTGCATTCAGTTCTGCAAATATATAAATATGGTTGCTATGTGTACTTCTAATCTATTCCAGGAAAGGATCTAGTTTGTTCATTCATTCCTTTAGCTCACAAAGAAATGATGTGCCTACCTTGCTTTGGACTTTATACAATGCACGCATGTATTGAACACCACATGGTATCTCATTAATTGTACAATTTTTGTACAATTGTCTTTTTTTGTGTGATATTGAACTGTGGGTCTCAAGTTTGCTAGGCCAACCTCTGCTACTTGAGCCATGCTCTACCTTCCCTAGATCTTTGCAATTTTAATTTTTTCTTTTTCTTTTTCTTTTTTTTTTTTTGAGATAGGGTCTTGGTAACTCTGCCTGGGCTGACTTCAAACTATGATCCTCATCTCTACCTTCCCAGTAACTAGGATTGGGATGCCCTATTATGCCCAGATTTTTATTTTCTCTTTTCAGTACTGGAGTTTTGAACTCAGAGACTCATAGTTGTGGTAGGCAAATGCTCTACCACTGAGCCATGCCTCTAGTTCTTTTTTGTGCCATTTATTTTTGAGAGAGAATCTCATTTTTGTCTGAATGTGTACTTGGACAAAGATCCACCTATTTTAAACTGTTCATTGTAACTGGGATGACAAGTATATGCCACTATGCACTATTTCTTCTGTTAAATTGGAGTTTCATGGAGTTTTCCCTGGGCTGACCTAGAATCAAGATCCTACTGATTTCAGCTTTCCAAGTAGTTAGAATTACAGGCACAAGCCACTGGTGCTCATCTAACCCCGCTTTATTTATTAAAGTCTTGATAATTTTTTTTTCCCAGAGCTGAGGACCGAACTTGGGGCCTTGTGCTTGCCAGGCAGGCGCTCTTCCTATCTTGATAATTTTTATTTTATTTATTTTATTCAAGTACACCTTGAATGCCAGTTCTCTTATCTCTACCATTTAAGAGGCTAGGATTATAGATGTTAGCTATCACATTGAGTTTAAACTGAATTGAGTTCAAGGCCAGCCTGTGCTATATATACTGACACCCTGCCTTCACAAAATATCACCACCACCACCAATAACAACAACAAACAACAAAAAGCCCAAGATAAATTTGAGAACTTTTTGCTACTGCAACTATCTGAGGAATGACAAATCTCAGTATCCTTGATGTTATAATTCATGCATTCACAGGTCTATACAAAGCCTGCTATCAATCAAGTATTCTTCTAGGTATATAGAATAAAGGAGTAGAGTAAGTGAGAGCCTGGGTGTATGATTCTTACATTTTTGCAGTGGAAAACAATTAATATAATATTATCATAATGAATAAGTAAGCTATACAGAATGGTGGGAAGTCATATGGTATTACAAATGGAAAAAAAATAGAGCAGGATAAAGGGGATCAGCAGCCCAGGGAAGCCTACCATGGTCAAGAGGGAGTTCATGGTAGGTCTCACTAGGGAGGTAACACTGGAGTTAAGGCGCCAAGGAGTCGAAGCTGTGCTAGTAGCTGTGAGAAGAGCATTCTGTGTTTGTACAGAAGTAAAGAATATGCAAAGGCCCTGCAGCATTACCTTGACTGGTGTCATGAGGAAATGCAGGAAGGTACAGAGTCAGCAAGAAGAGAACAGTAGGAAGGGACATGTGAGCCTTGTCCAGCCCCTTGTAAGGACTTCTGCATTTGTTTTCTTAAAAAATAGAAATGAATATTTGGCTCTGAGTGATAAGGCATGGCGTGTGTGTGTGTGTGTGTGTGTGTGTGTGTGTGTGTGTGTGTGTGTGCCTGCCAGCCAGTACTGGAGCTTCAACTCAAGGCTAGCATTCCACCATTTGAGTCACACATCAACCTCTAGGTTTTCGCTGGTTAATTAGATAAGAATTTCATAGACTTTTCTGCCTGAGCTGGCTCTGAACCATAATCCTCAGATCTCAACCTCCTCAGTTGCTAGGATTACAGATGTGAGCTGTACCTACGCCTGGCTTGAGTGATGTTTTAAAGGATCACTGGGCTGCTTTGTTGAGAACAGACAGTAGGGGGCAGAAGTGGAGAAAGGAGAAGAGTTGGGAGATGGACTAACAGAGGAGATGGTGGAGGGAAGAAGAATGAGAAGATGCAATTTGGGACCCGTTTTGTAGGTGGAGCCAATGGGCCTCCCTTGATGAATGGTTTGGCGAGTGAGAGAAGCTGCCAGTGATAACTCTATGTCTGGAGTGGCCATCTCTGAGACAGGGAAGAGAGTGGGTGGAACAGGTTTGGGGAGAAGATAATGAGTTCTCTTTGGCATGTCAAATCTAGTTTAAACTTCAGCTCAGTTGCTAATTAGCTTTGTGGCCTTGGGCAAATTATTTTAAACTCTTTGAATCTTATTTTTCTCATCATAAAATGAGCTAATGAAACGTAATGTTTGGGTTGTTGAAGGAATGCCATTGCAAATAAGGCTCTTAGTAGTCAGAGATGCAGTAAGTATGCTATCAATGGCTGTCACTGTTATCTTTCCCCTCACCATATCACCAAGAGGTGAAACAGATCACAGGCTTCCAGCTACATTCATCAAGGTGTGGAAGTATAAGACTGGCAGGCACTGAGTTAGTGCTAGGAGGACTAGGGTGTTAAAAGATCAAGGTTTGTAAGCCACAGCCCTCAGATCGGTGCTGGCTAGTGATCTAAGGTCATAATCAAGGTCATTCTTATACGTGACCAGTAGGGGAGGGACAAGCAGAGGGCCCTGTGTATTAGTTTCCTACAACTCTTTTAGGGTTAATAAAATATTTTTAATGTTAGCAAAAGATATTAAATTAACATTCCCCCCCGCCCCCGAAAAAGTGTGTGAATGGAATTAGGGTTTTTCCTCTCACAAGTTGCTGAGTGTTGGCAGGAACTAAATGTCTCTTGCCAAATTGAGAGACTATAAGGCACATAAAGACACTGAAAGCTACCAGTAGGCTGGAATTTATTTAATTCAAAAACTGTGTTCTAAATATATGTAATTCTGTACCCGAAATACCCACTGCTGAAGACTGAGGAGCAAACTTAAGGAATTTCTCTTTTCTAAGGTGGGAAAAGAAGGTGGACTGGAGCCCAAAGGTGAACACCAAGAGCAAAGAGTGAGTTAAAACCCTGAAGTCTATCCTGTAAAAACTCTCCTGACCTCTGCAGGAATATCCCCTCTCTCTCACTTTCCCATCTGCAAAACAGGGGCAATTCTACCTGCTGTTTGGGATTCAGAAATGCGGAAGTCTGACCCTATGGCTTAATATTAAACCAAAGATTAGTCATTGCCACCATTAAGTTTTTCTCACATTAATCATAACAACAACAATAATTATTAAAGGGTGAGAAGGAAAACTTTTACTTCATGAGGCTCATTGCAATGAAACGATAAGAACGTAAAGCTGAGAGCTGGTTTGCGGTCTAGGTGCCTCCTACCGCCCTTCAACTACTGACAGTCATTTATCTCTTTTGAACTCTTCTTTTCATGTTGCATAATTGATTTCTTTTCTCCTTCCTATGATAATATTCAAATAGCTGTACAGGAGAGTTTCAACTTAACATGTCCACTTACATGTGAAATGCATCTTGAACAGTGTCATCCCTTCTATCATTTTCTCCTCCCATCTGTCTCAACCCCACTGTTTTCCTCATTTCTTGGTTCCATTTTCACCTATATACAATGACTATTATTTGTGCTTCCCAATCATTGTCCCCCTTCTCTTAGTCTCTACCATCTTTAGAAGACCGCTTCCTGGTATTCATTTTGTTAATCTGTCTGTTAATTTTTCAAAGTGTTTTACCTCTTTACAAAATTATTGTTTTCTTTTGCCGGGCGCCGGTAGCTCAAACCAGTAATCCTAGCTACTCTGGCTGAGATCTGAGGATCGAGGGTCAAAGCCAGCGGGGCAGAAAAATCCATGAGACTCTTATCTCCAATAAACCACTCAGAAAACTTGAAGTGGCGCTGTGGCTCAATTGGTAGAGTGCTTGATTTGAGCTCTCAGGGACAACACCCAGGCCCAGAGTTGAAGCCCCACAACTGACTGACACTCTCTCTCTCTCTCTCTCTCTCTCTATATATCTATATATATATATATATATATATATAATCTTCAAAGGGGTTTCACCTTCACATTGTCCACTTATGTGTTCAATGAGTTTTAATGAGAGCCACCCATTCCACCACCATCCTCCCTCATCTCTCTCTCTCTCTCTCTCTCTCTCTCTCTCTCTCTCTCTCTCTGCCAGTCCTGGGGCTTGAACACAGGGCCTGGGCACTGTTTTTTTTTTTTTGCTCAAGGCTAGTGCTCTGTCACTTGAGCCACAGTGCCATTTTCAGCCCTTTCTGTTTATGTGGTACTGAGGAATCGAACCCACAGTTTCATGCATGCTAGGCAAGCACTCTACCACTAAGCCACATTCTCAGCCCTCCCTCATCTCTTAAACTTCACTTTCCTCTTGGCCACCTGCACCTTTTTGGAAATCACTGTACCTTGCTAAGACTTTGTACTAGAGGCAGTTCAATTGTTGTATTGCTTAATTCCTTTGGAAAGCTCTCTCCCCATCCCACTTCTGAGTGGCTGAGTCACTTCCTCTTTCTGAATTGAAATCCTATGGTTATTTATACTCTGAAGCAGGGGAATAGATCCTAGGGGAAAAAAATAGACTAGGAAAGAGGTAATTCTGAGTCCAGATGGGAAGTGATTTGGGTATGAGTAAGATTCAGAGCAGTTGGGCTGGGAAAAGGTTTTAAGAAAGTAATCTTGTCAGTTAAGTGTGGTTGTAGGCCAACCAGGAGAGATGAAAGGGAAGGAAATGGAAAACAAATAACAAATTGAGATTTAAAACTAATCTTCAGTAGTATTAATCAGGAGATTGTGTAAGTCCTATAAACACAAGAACATAAGAGCTCAGATGAAATTCTGTACATTTTTTCAGTAAGCATCTAAAGGCATCCACATTATTAATGTGCCTAAGAACAAAGACTCAGTTTATCTTTTAGGCTCAAACTCAGCTATTAGTTCTTTAATTATATAAGATCAGTATCATTGTTGAAAAACACATAATACATACCAGTAAAAGTTTCAGTACATGGGTTTATGCCAGCAAGTCTCTTGGATGTCCCGAAGTCAGAGATTTTGAGAACACCACTATAGGTATTAATCAATACATTGTCTCCCTAGGGGGAAAAAAGGACTTCATTCAAAAAAGTTTTTTTTTAAATTGTTATGTTTTTTTTCTGATTCTGTTTGATGTTGACTTAGGTCTTGATAACCATTTTGATACTATATTATCAGTTGTTCACAATCTGCTACTCAGAGTGAGAGGTCAAACATGGTTCCACATGATAGCTCACTGCATTTTACAGGTAACATGGGCTGTGCATACTATGTGTCCATAAAATATGAATTTCCCGATTTCCCAATCATTTCTTTTCTTTTCTATGCTACTTTCTTTCTTCTCTTGGGATATTTAAGGACACCATAGATGACAGGCCTGTTGATTTGAACATAGTAGTAATAATATGAATTATTAAGCAAGACAGCACTTTTAGGGGAAAACTTCTACAATTATGGATAAGAAGGCTGCTGTTCTTTTAAAAGATTATCAATGCTTTTTTTTTTTTTCCTGCTGGTCCTAGGCCTTGAACTCAGGGCCTGAGCACTATCCCTGGCTTCTTTTTGCTCAAGGCTAGCACTCTGCCACTTGAGCCACAGCGCCACTTCTGTTAATGCCTCTTCAAAGTGTTATTTCTTTTTGTTTCAGTTAAAGCTCTTTGAAGAAATTTATGAGGGACTAGCCAAGGTCACCCAGCAACTCTGGCTTATTCTTCTAGATGACCTAGAGTAAACTTTGCTCATTATACTGTTTTCCATCCTGCAGTATTTTTATCCAACATCTTTTCTTTTTGAACTTTTACTCTATGACCTCAAACTGAGCATGCACGGAAATATGTCCTCTTTCCTTCTGAACAGTGATTTCTGCATGAACTAAGCATGCTCTAAGCTTGCTCAAAATGTACATTTTAAATTGAGCATGTTTGGGAATGTGCCCACCATTAGGAACTTTCCAATATGATTTTGCATAGGTTCTTTAATAAAATACCCATGCTTTATTCAGGGAGAGCACTACTTTCTCCTTTGTAAATGACTTTAGTACTCTCTTCGCCTGCTGCAAGTAATACATTTCTCTCTTCTCTTTCATTTCCTGGTTGTGCCTTTGTTGTTGTTTTTTTTTTTGTGTGTGTGTGTGTGTGTGTGTTTTGGCCAGTCAGGGCCTGAGCACTGTCCCTGGCTTCTTTTTGCTCAAGGCTAGCACTCTGCTACTTGAGCCACAGCACCACCTCTGGCCATTTTCTATATATGTGGTGCTGAGGACTCGAACCCAGGGCTTCATGTACATGAGGCAAGCACTCTTGCCATTAGGCCATATTCCTAGCCCCGTGCCTTTGGTTTTGTACTCACCAAAATGTGAACCCATTTTGTTTTGGTTACAAAACTAACATATCTTCCATAGCCTGGCCTTTGCCAAGCTTTATTTTACTTAGGTTTTGGGGTTTTTTTTTTTTTTTTTGGTACTAGGAATCAAACCCAGAATGTTGCACTTGCTAGGCAAGCACTTTACCACTGAGCTACATTCCAGACCCCAGTCTCTCTTTCTCTCTCCTTCTTCCCTCCCTCCCTCCCTCCCACCTTCCCTCCCTCCTTTCTTCCCTTTTCTCCTATCCTATCCTGTCCTGTCCTGTTCTATCCTATCCTTTCTTTCAGCAGTGTTACTCTATGTCACGCAGGCTGGCCTGGTACCTGCCATATAACCCTGACTGGCCTCAAACTAGAAATCTTCCTGCCTCAATCTTCTGAGTGTTGATTATAGGCCAAGTTCACTGTGCCAGACTAGATGTTTTCTGGTTGATTTTTCCCCCCAATTCTGAAATTTGAACTCAAGGCTTCATTCTTGGTAGTCAGGGGCTCTGCCATTTGAGCCATTGCCTCAGCTTGCATTCATTCTCTTGTTAAAAGGATGTAACGCTTTTATTTTAGAGAATCTGTAACTTACACTCTTAGTTCAATGCATAAAAATAGTGGGTACTTGTAAAGAAGGGGAATTTTATTTATTTACTTCTTTTAACCATTCATAATCATTATAGGCAAGGACACACAGACAAGCTAGCCTGTGAGCTAACTACTCAGGAACAGAGACCATGCCCCTGCACCCACTGTATTGCTTCATTCATCCCGTAGAACTCAAAGAAAATACCACATAGTGTGAACACACTCTATTGGTTAATATAGATAAGGAAGTTAGTCCTGGCTTAGGCAAGATAAGCATAAACATAAGTAACTCATTGAGAGTAGCATATTTTATATTTATTTGGTTTCTAAGATCTAATTTAGATTTTTGCAAATAATTACCCAAGCAGGACCTTATGAAGATGAATCATGGTGCAGCCTACCTTTATATCCCGGTGCACTATCTGATTATCATGGAGGTATTTCAATCCTTCCAGGATTTGCTTTGTATAAAAGCCAATCGTTTGCTCATTGTCTTTTAATGGGCCCCATTTTGAACGCAGAAGAGCAGAAAGGCTTCCTGTAAAATAAAGAAAAGGTAGATGAAATCTCTTCCCAATAAACGTTTTAAAGCATACTGAAAGTGTGACATTAATTGAAGTGAAAATTCTTGGATTGTTACAGTGGCCTAGCAATTGTACCAGTTGGGCTCAAACACAAAAACATCACTCCTTCCTCTAAAGATGGTCCTTACAACACAGGCTAAGTAAAAGGCTAGTGGATCACCTTAATCCAAGGCATGATCACTGATAGTAAATTGGTCCCAACTTATTTATTTTCTCCAAACAAACTTTCAGCTAATGCCCCATATCTGATTTCTCTTTCAGCATAGACAAATTGAGATTTGTCTCCAGTAAATCTCACTCATTTTAATCCTCTTCCAGGACTATGAAGTTCATAGTTTTGAAAGAAAGAGAGGTATATCTTACCTCCTGGCACCTGCTCCATGAAGATCTTAATGAAGCCATTCTCACTCAAAGAGCCCAGATATTGAACAATATTTTTGTGCTTTAAATGCTTGTGCAAGGCTATTTCTTCATGCAGGGGCTGAGAATATCTGAAACATATGCAAATGTCAATGACATAATTCTGCAGTCTGACCTTAGTGGATAAACCTAAGCAATGTACCCATAAATAGCATCAAATGACCACCCAAGGCCTTCATGTCTCATTAGGCATCTGTGGAAAGATGAGGGGGAAAGGTCTCAGGCACTGTTCCCTTATACATATTAACTCATTTCTGACAAGTAAATAAGAAGATACTACTAAAATGCTAGTTTTATAGACCAGAAAAAATTAATTCACATAGGGGATGACTAACTTGTTCAAGATCACAAAACCAGTGAGAGACTTTAGCTGTGAAACCAGGAGAGTAGAAGGCACCACACAGCTTGCTGTTTATACTAACATGACATCTTGTTCCACTGGCCTTATTGACATGACTCTTATTCCAAGAGGCTCTTGCTCAGGAAGAAAGACATTCCCACTAATTTTAGTGTTCATTCAAGAACCTCCTGAAAGAGCCATAAACTCAAGAGGAAATAGGAAAGCATTTATATCCTAACTCTCTTTGAGCCCATTGATGCAAAATCCTCACCTACCCAGTGCATCAAGCCTATTATCGTCTGTGTTTTTTCTAATTCCCTGTAAGTCTCCATAATGAAAGACTGGCTGTAAAGCAGAGTTTAAAATCATGTGCATCGAGTATGTTGCTGCATCAAATTATGAAAGTGTTCTGAACTTATGAAATAGAATAACAGGAATGTAAAGTTTGTAACATCCCAAAATCAGTGTAGCTCTTCTGTGATTTTGTATAGTTTGTCAAAGAACAAAATTTCAACAGACTGAAGTAAAGATTTAATTGGTGATCCATGAAACAGACAACATCTAGTCCAAACTGACAGGAGCTTTGTTCTGCATGGCAGAATAGTCAGTTATTCTAACGCATCTTGGGCAGAATAAGGAAACAGCATGGTGCAAAAAGCAACTGGTTATCATCAGGTAACTGCCTTTATAAGGCCAAAGCAAAGGATACTTCCTTATCATACTGACTAGGCTCCTTTTGAAAAACTGACTTGTGGGGAAATATATAACTACCATCTCGCAACTATCTCTTTACTGTTTCAGTGACATAAAACTTGTTTGACAATTCAGTGACATAAAACTGTTTGGTGACATAAAACTTAGGCATAAGTGATTCCATTTTAGATTGATCTATTGTGACTATGAGTGGGAGATCAGTCCAAATCAGTAGCCTCTCATAAATTTTATTTAATAAGCTAAATATGGACAGTGTAGTGGTTCATACCTGTAATCCCAGTTACTAGAAAGATGGAGATCTGGAAGATCATGTTCTAGGCCAGCCTGGGCAAAAAATTATTGGGACTCCTTCTTTCCAAAATAAGTATGGTGTGCTGGCATATGTCTGTCAGCCCTGCTACATGGGGGTCTGTAGGGTAGGAGAATCAACATTGGAGGCTGACCTGTAAAATGCGGGACCCTATCTGAAAAAATAACCTAAAGCAAAGGGCTGGAGATGTGGCTCAAATGGTAGAACACTTGCCTAACAATCACAAGACTGTGAGTTCAGATCCTAGTGCAGGGGCTGGGGATATAGCCTAGTGGCAAGAGTGCCTGCCTCGGATACACGAGGCCCTAGGTTCGATTCCCCAGCACCACATATACAGAAAATGGCCAGAAGTGGCGCTGTGGCTCAAGTGGCAGAGTGCTAGCCTTGAGCGGGAAGAAGCCAGGGACAGTGCTCAGGCCCTGAGTCCAAGGCCCAGGACTGGCCAAAAAAATAAAAATAAAAAAAATAAAACAGATCCTAGTGCAGAATAAAATGCTAAATATGGTAGGGTGTCAATGATATCCCCTAATGAATGTGCATGTATGTATATATATATATATATACACATGCACAAATATATGTGTACATATATAAGTGTATATATGTATAAAAGTGTACATATATGTACACTTGTACAGTGGAGGCTACAGAGGGGAAAAGCTCTAATGACTAAGTCACTTTAAATGCAAACCTGATGCTTCAAACTTGCTCAGTCATACATATGGGAGATGTTCAGATTTTCCAATGACAAATCCAAACAAACACAGTGGATCTTTTTTGGATGCCAACAATAAATACTAGTAATTCTAGCATTCAACAGTACTATCCTTATGAAGCTTTGCTAAAGCTAAAGCAACTAGTAGTTTATAAAATCCTGACCCAAATGAGCTTTCACAATCTGCATATTATCAGTCAGAAAACAGACAATAGTCACAACAGAAAACCTTGTGCCTCAGCCATAGTACTCATTTTTCTTTCTTTAGAACTATCCTAGGACCTAAAAAGAGCAGGGATTAAAAGGACTGCTTTAATGGTACATCAGTTAGAGACAGCAACAACATTTTGAATGAGGTGAACAAAAAATATAAACATAGGGTATTTCCAGTAAGATACTTGGATAATTACTCTTCACTATGAAGACATTTATAATTTACTTCTTCTGTAGGAATAAAATCACTTGACACTAGTTTATGATTGCTTTTATATGCACTAGTTAAAAAG
This sequence comes from Perognathus longimembris pacificus, assembly GCF_023159225.1. Taxonomy (NCBI): domain Eukaryota; kingdom Metazoa; phylum Chordata; class Mammalia; order Rodentia; family Heteromyidae; genus Perognathus; species Perognathus longimembris. The sequence goes on from NC_063169.1 coordinate 53,794,659, forward strand.
AGGTACTTGTTCTATAGATTCGGGAAATTAAGATAATCTGAAATATGCAACTAACTCAATTTATTATGAATAAAGGGGCTCTCAATTCTTGGTCCTTAATTGAAAAATCAAACCATGAATTCTTCCATTTAAAATGGTGGAGGGTCAAATTATCCACCGTACGTAGTTAAAACAAGGATAGTTCAAAATGTAAATACTGCGTCCAACAAACTAAGGATATGTACTTTTATCTAACATGGAAAACATTACAAATATACAACAGTTTTTACAAAGTTCAAGATTAAGCATGAAACAGGATGAAGCAATAATTTGCTTAGTGATAAATCATGCTTGTCTATGGGAATTAAAAAAAATCCTACCTTCTCAATCAGCAATAGCTATGAAAAGAAACAGTATATTCAGAGACAGTTACATGTATTTAGCTTGTGTATGTGTGTATGTATGTGCTGCTACTGGGGCGTGAACTCAGGGTCATATATTCTTGTTCATGGCTGGCACTCTATCACTTGAGCCATGCCTCCTTTCTGCTGGTTAATTAGAAATGGAGTTTTGAAGAGTTTTCTTCCTGGGCTGACTTTGAACTATGATCTTCAGATATCACACTATGATCTTCAGATATCACTGTCCTGAGTAGTTAAGATTACAGGTATGAGCCACTAGCACCAGCATATTTAGCTTTGGAAAAAGCTATTCACCTATAAATTTTTCTAGATTCCCACTAAATCAAATCTTCATTGACAACCATCTAGAAAGGTGGTTTCCAACCTTTCTTTTGTTTGTTTAATTTGAGACAGTCTCATTACATAGTCCCCCCTGGCATCAAACTCAGTATCATACTGCCTGTGCTTTCTGGGTGCTGGGATTACAGGTGTGAACCACTGTGTTGGGTTGGTTTCTAATCCTGAGCAGGCATTCACCTCTCCTGTGTGGCTGTTGAAGAATGCCCAAAACAACCCTAGAATTTTTGGAGATGGAGTATGAGCTTTTTTATTTTTACTTTTTTTTGCCAGTCCTGGGGCTTGGACTCAGGGCCTGAGCACTGTCCCTAAGCTTCTTTTTGCTCAAGGCTAGCACCCTACCACTTGAGTCACAGCACCACTTCTGGCTTTTTCTGTTTATGTGGTACTGAGGAATTGAACCCTGGGCTTCGTGCATATCAGGCAAGCACTATACTGCTAAGCCACATTCCCAGCCCATGAGGATTTTAAAAAGTTCCCTTCACTGACTCTAATTTACAGCTGGATGGAGACACTAATAAAAATAAACAATTTAGATATGTGTTGGATGTTAGAAGGAGAAAGCCAACCTGAGATTAACCCGAGCTTGGAATAGATTACTAAAGGTGCACTTAAATCTACAATCTCTCTCTTACCACAACTCTGATGCATGAGCAAAGTATTTTTAGAATGGGAAGGAAACACAAAGGAACTGAGTATATTTTTGGTGCTGGAGACTGGATCAAGAGCCTTATGTATGCTAAGCACAGACACACTCTGCTACAGTGGCTCCCCAAGCTCCAGAAGAAACTCCTGTTGCTTCTATGATTCTCCTTCGCAGACAGTAATTCAAGATACCACCGCATGCAGTGTTCATGTCCAGTATACCACCTTGGCAATTATCCTTTGCGACTGCTACCATTTCAAATGGAACATCCAGATCTCTCCAGGGCACAGGGATAGAAATATCTGTTTGCTATATCTACACGATAACAATGCTTTGGGATTCTCTATAATCCTTTTAACTAGACAATGCCATGAACCATCTGTTTAGGGTAAGGATTGTCACCAAGGTGATTTTTCAACACCCCACATAAATAAATTCCCAGTCTTTGAACTCCAACACACCTGCTATAGCTGGCTCTGTTTTTGATATTTGTTAAGTATAGCCTTTTAGGATGCCTTGAAACTCTTTTTGAAAGACAGACATGTGTGTAAGCCTGAGTCCTGGGCTGTGAACCTTACAACCACTTCATAGTTTTGGACACCTTATGTGGGACAGGATGACTAGAATGGGTTAGAGTTGGCCATTTCCTTTTCCAGTAAATCTTTCTCCGGAGGACATGCCTTCTAAGAAGAATAAAATGTTCTGATGGAATGTAAATGGTTTTCTTTTCTCTCTTCTATCAGAAACACAAGGGGACTTTTCTCTGATATTCACTAGGAAGATTTGGTATTGTTTCACAGGACAACATTCATAGAAATGTAGGGATTCTTCATACACAGCCTCCTGCTGTTTTTAACTCTCATTTGTCCACACGGAGTCTCTACTGGTTTGTCAGCTGTTGGATTTTCTATCTCCAGCCTAGTGCCTATGGTGGTTTCCATCCATGGGGTTCTGCATTAGTAAGTACGACTATCTGTATTCATGTTTCCAGCTACTGCTCCCTGCTCTTCACCTATGGATCCTACAAGAGAGGCTGGGTTCTCAGTGTGCTCAGCTTTCCACTTGTTCAGATGGAATATAAACCTGTAAGATCCTTACATGCTGGACTAGAAACTTATTTATGGCAGCACTTACTGTCCATCTATCCACAGAATAAACTGCCTTATCCATGACCAGGACCAGTACACAACACACTAACGAACGTTATGATCTTGTAGTTCTTGAAAGTTCTCACCTGAGTCTTTTTTCCCCTACTTCCAAGATTTCTACTTAAACTACTAAACAATGCAATGGGTAAACCTGAGATGGATTCAAACCATACAATGGGGTTTCCAGAGAGTCTAATTTAATTGAATTATCACCACGTATTTTCTAACGTTTTTCTAACAATCCCAAGTACATTCAAAAGTAGATTTTATTAGCCCTTTATTGAAATTACTGTACCTGCTGTCTCTCTCTGGGATTTCCTTAATAGCGATCCTGACCTGGTTGCTCAAGTCTCGACCTGCATAGACGATCCCATATGTGCCTTTTCCTAACACGACCCGGTCACCGTTCTCGTCATATTCATAGTCATACTACAGAAGGAAAAGGGACACAGAGAGTTAAACATTAGTTGCACTTGGTATTTCAAATACCATTTGGTTGTCTTAAGAGTATTCTTCTAGGGCTAGGAATGTGGCTTAGTACCATAGTGATTGCCTAGCATGCATGAAGCCCTGGGTTTGATTCTTTAGTACCACACACACAGAAAGAGCCAGAAGTGGCACTGTGGCTCAAGTGGTAGAGTGCTAGCCTTGAGTAAAAGAAGCTCAGGGACAGTGCCCAAGCCCAGAGTTCAAGCCCCACAACTGACAAAAAAAAGTATTCTTCATTTAACCAAAAGGCTTTCACAAATAAAAAGATGGAAGTTCTAAGTGGCAGCTTCAAGAACCAAAACTCTCCACACAAAGTAGGTCGAGTATTCCCATTTATGATTATATGTATGTATGACACACCGGGAACAGCCTAGTTGAATCTGTACAAGTGTTTCTGGAAAATGCACTCGGATTCTTTTATACATTTAGCTCAGGTTTAGCATTGATCTTCGAGTTGCCAACAACTGAAGTCAACATCCCTCAGTACCAATCATATCGAGTTAATTTTCTTGTTACTCAGCTCTGGCACCATTTCAGCATTTCTTACTCCTCAGGACAACTCAAATACTGAAAGGGGTAGGGCAAAGAGAAAAGTTGGAAGTTTTCTGAGTCAATGACTAAAAAATAAAAACAAACAAACAAGGATGTGCTGGGCATTGGTGGTTCATGCCTGTAATCCAAGTTACTCAGGAGGCTGAGAGCCATGCTTGTCACAAATAGGCACACAAGAACAGGCTGGCCTGAGTATAACACCTACATAATGGAAAGCAGAAGGAGACAGGAGACTGGTCTGGCTTATTCAGAGGGAAAATTGTCTAGGTGATGGCCAGAGAAATCAGAACAGAGCTGGGGCTAAACACATGAGAAGGTAGGGGCTGTGAATTGACAAATGTGGAAACAAAAAAAAAGAAGAAAAAAAAGATTAAAAAAATTTTTACAACATAAAGGGTGTGATTACACAGCTTACACATTTCACATTCTATTTCTATGGCAAAAGGTTAGGAAATCAGGCTGCTGTTCAGGGAGACAAGAGTTGCATCTCAAAGCAATGATGGGAATACATCTAGAATTATCCCTTTATTATTGCCTGACCAGAACCATCTTAACTGATGCTGGGAAGAGCACTGTCAGGGGAAGGCATTATTGACAAGACCAAACAACAAAGTGATGATTCACTCAGTCTTTGCATTTCCAAGGGACCTACAGTGAATGAATCACTGTACCAAAGCCAAGCTACTTCCCTGGGACTCTAGTACAGGGTGAGTTGTCACCTAAAGTGACTTCATTATTTATCAGATAGAATGTCAAAGACATTAATTATATCCAGTGTACAACTTTTTAATTTTATTTATTTTTGACGATCATGGGGCTTGAACTCAGAGCCTGGGCACTGTCCCTGAGGTTTATGGCTCAAGGCTAGTGCTCTACTACTTGGGCCACAACTCTACTTTCAGCTTTTTGGTGACTAATTGGAGATAAGAGTATCACAGAGACTTTTTTTTTTTTTTTTTGCCCTAGGCTGGCTTCTATCTGTGATCCTCAGATTTCAGCCTCCTGAGTAGCTAGGATTACAGGGGTGAGTCACTGGCACCAGCAACTTTTTAAATTTTGACAGTGCAGGGGTGCTTATCGATGCTAAGCAAGTGCTCTGCCACTTGAGTCGCATCCCCAAACCGAAATTCTTACCTCCTTAAATAGCCTTTCTATCCTCTCTATCTAAAAATCACACATCCCTGCTGTACTGTAACTTCCTAAATCATTATTTCTCTTATTTACTATCCTTGTTTTTATTTATCTCCTTAGGACTGAGGGCTTACATACTTTATATGTGGCATATTTATAGTATAGATTGCCAGTCTCTCATTAGCATTTAAGCTCAATGAAAGCAGGGACTTTTCTTCTGATTCCTTCTATGCTGAAATCCAGCACCCAGAATAATTAATTCCTACCACACACTAGGTTGTCAATAAGTATTTTTTGAGTGGATTAATGAGATCCCCTTGGACCACCAATATAGACGGAGACAATTTAGGCTGAAAATATCTAACAAGAGACACACACACACACACACACACACACACATGCACACATACACATACACACACCTTTTTCTGATTTGAGCAAGACTTACTAAAGACATGCTGCCCTAAACCGTCTAGGCAAGTTAACATAAAAAAGGAAGCTAGATGGACCAAATTACATCACTAGAACTCATAACACTTTCTGTACTTCACTGTTTCCCTTCATTGTCCCACCATCTGCCTTCCCATGAACCTCAGCCCTCTTTATTAAGATGATATATAAACACTGAACTCCAACTGTCTGGGGAGTCGCTTCTTGATGTGTTAAGATTCTTTCAGTGACTTACACAAACTGAGTAAAGTTTGTTCTTCTTGTTGATGTCTTTTGTTAGTTAATTCACAGGCCTCACCTACATAACATATATTAGTAGAGGAAAGGGTTTTCCTCATCCCCAACAATATGAATGAATAGCAGCAGTTCAATTATACAACATCTAAGTGACGTTTTTCTCTAAGTGAGGCAACTCTAATTCAAAAGAAAGGAAGTAATCTTAGAGAACTGATGACTGACGGAGCTAGAAGCAGAACCCAGGGCCCTCACCTGCAGCTCAAGGAGATCTCAGTAGTCTCATATTTGATCCATTGCCGGAAGAGTTTGGTAATGACTTAGAAACAGCTGAATCTGTCCCACAATTATAGTACTTCACAGAAACCTTATTCTTAAAATCAGACAGCAAAGCTGGTCCTAACTTGGCTTTTAAGATGTTTTTCAAATGCCAGAAAATGTAGAGCTACCTATGAATTAACATGCTCAATTTATTTTTGATAGAGGACTATCACTTGGGGTGATTGTTGTTACCTTCTCCCTTTATTCCATTAACTTTTGTAAGTTTCAGGTCCTGGCTGTAAAATACTAATGAGGGTCACAAAAGATTCTATCATCTAGAATCTTCACTGATATTTATGTGTCTGGATTGTACATAGCTAGAAGAGAATAGAAAAAGCCTAACCAATGTTATCCAGGCTGTGACACTCTCATGGATAAAACAGTTATTTACTTTTTTAGTAAGGAAAATACTAAAACTAAGTACTCCTGAATTTATTGGGTTCACCAGTGTTTACTTTTGAACACTTTTTACTACGCTTTGAACATTACCTCCAGAGAGTCACCTTCACAGTCTCCTTCCTCTGTGTTTCTCCCCTTCTCTTCTGTAATGGTGTTCACCATTTCAAAAAACCTACAATGAAAGTTGGAATCCATAACACAACGGAATATGAAACATATATGCTCCTTAACTTCTGATACAGTTACATTCCCCATGAACTCACCATAAACTGAAAACACCATAAGTAGAAGATGCACTTGATTGTGCTGAACATTCTAGATTAACTTAACCTACCTTCAATATTACATGAACCAAGAATTGGGAGAAATTACCTAACACAAAGCCTATTTTATCATCAAGTGTTGAGTATCTCATGTAACTTGTTGAATACCTGCATCCAAACCACGCTGGCAACCCAGTACATTATAGTTTGGTTGTTCACTCTTGTGATTAAGGAGCTAACTGACAGCTGGGAGCTGTGGCTTTCTGTCATGGCTCAGTGGAACAAGAGTATGGTACTGTATCTCACTAGCTCAACATTTCAAGAATGGTTTCTACCGAATATGTATCAACTTCAGGCCTTCATAAAAATGAAAAAAACTCTTTGAAAACTACAAATCATTATGAGTGAGGGACTATATAAGTAAATATGTCCCAAAGTGACTTAAGAACAAAAGTTGATTAGCTAAATATCAAGATCATGCAAAATTTTGATTTTATCCTCAAAGAGAAAACATAAATTGGTAGAATTTACTAGCAATTTCTGACCTAATGCTTCACTTCAAGTCTTAGTAACACAATCTGGAATTAGAACAATAAGGCAAAACAGGGCCACAGAAATGTTAAGAATGTGAACTAGGGTATTAGAACAAGATTATTGGTATCTATGCAACCTTAACCCCATTTGCCCCTCTAAGTTCTTAATTATCAAGCAGGAAATATGAAGTATCTATTTCATAAGTTGTTATAAAATGATTTTGGGTAATATTTGCTTAGTACAATATTAGTTACTATTGTTTCCTATTGCCAATAATACTATTTAAAAATATAACAAAAATTATCTATACTACAGATATTCTATTATATCCTGTTATCTCTAAATTGATAGGTACTATTAGGCTACTATAACATTCAATCTCAAACACTAAATCTTCTACCTGAGCACTTCAACACTATACAGGTTCCATACATACAGCCTGTGAAGTGCTGATGTGAATTAGGAAAGACTAACTTTATACACACATTGGTGACACAGCCACTTTCATCAACATCTTTCTTTAGCAACCCTCACTTAGCTTTATTTCTGGAGATCATTTCATAGCAAAGCAATGTATTAAGTGAAAAAAATAGATCTGCCCTGTTCTTCCTGAGCCTCGAATATGAGGGGGGATGCCCATAGTCTCCACACAGGGTGGCAGGTCCAATGTAATTTTTGGAAGCCTACAGGTAGAACATTAGAATATATATATATATGTATATATATGTATGTATATATATGCGCTAAGTAGGCTTTTTCATTTCTAAGTCTTTTTACTGTATGTTTTGTGATAATGAAAATTAAGCTCTAGCCACAATTTGTAGATTCAACAAACATCATTGTTACATCAAGATGAAAGTTAGTAATTGACTATTATATGTAACATATCAATCATTTGTACTGGGGTCAAATGGTCACTATATAGACCCAAACAACCTCCAAGCTGGCTTTCACCTATACTTTTGTTTCTAAGTGATCATTCAGTTCTCTATTCCATCATAGCCAATCACTGTGCTTTATAAAGTATTTAATTAGCTCAAGAGAAACATACCCAAGGAGGGTAACACAAACATACAATGCAGTCCCTGAATTTTGGGAATCTTCTCTTTTATTGGTGTAGATTAGATCATTGGCTCCTATTACAGGTTGTGCCTCTATAGTCTGGGGTGGGGCAAGGCACATTCTTAATGTTCATTAGATGATTCTAATATGAATGAGAATGAAGGCCACTGTTGTAGACAACAGTAAGGTTATTTAGAAGAATGTGAGAACAAAAATTTTGGTAACCACATGTAGTCAGTATTTAAAAAACAAGCAGAGTATTTAACAGTGAATCAGTAAGTCTTGGTTAATATTTTATATGTGGGGAAATAAACTATGACTAGGAAAAACATTGATTTATTCAAGAGAGTCCAAAAATTCTGACTCATATTATACCACGAAGCCATTTGGTTATTAAAAAATAATGTATTTGCTTATACACCCATTAAATCTTTTCAGAAGCTATATATTAACACATTACTTGCATATCATTATCAAATTTGAACAGCTTTTCTATAAAGAATAACAAGTACATACTTTTTGCAGTGAAGTTCTGTACAGAAGTAGATTTGGAAATCATCAGAATTGTGAAGCACGTAAAGAAAACAGCATCGTTCTTCAAACTTAGAAATACTGAAACAAAAAGAAGCATTAGTCAGAGAATGGATCTGTAATGAAAAACAAATACTTTGTATAGCCAATCTTGAGTATATCAATGGTGTCTACAATTACACAGTTAGAAATCATACTTTTAAAAAGTGAATTTCCAGCTGGGGACCAGTGGTTCAGGCCTATAGTCCTAGCTACTAAAGAGGCTGAGATCTGAGTTTCATGGTTCAAAGCCAGCCCAGGCAGGATAGTCTGTGAGACTCTTTTCTTCAATTAACCACCAGAAAATTGAAAATGGCACAGTGGCTCAAGTGGTAGAGTGGTAGCCTTGAGCTGAAGAGCTCAGGGTCAGCGCCCAAGTCCAGAGTTCAAACGCCATGAATGACAAAAATAAAAATAAAAATAAATTTTTAAAAAGTACATTTCTGGCTGCGCACCAGTGGTTCAAGCCTCTAATCCTAGCTTCCCCAGAGGTTCAAAGGCAGCCCAAGCAGGAAATTCCTAGAGACTCTTATCTCTAATAAACTACTTGGAAAAAGCTGGAAGTGGAGCTGGGGCTCAAGTGGTAGAGCGCTAGCCTAGAGGGAAAGAAACTCAGCGACTGAGCCCAGACCCTAAGGACTTGGGAGCGGGGAGGGGAGGTAAATTTCCCCACATCATAATATCAAACTTATTTAGTCTTCTGAGAAATTGTCCTCCTACTCATCTTTGCAGCATAGCACGAATGCTCCAAACACATTTAACTGTCCTGCTGGCTACTGCAGGAGTCTGTGTGTTGGGAGTAAAGTAAAAAGTAAAAATACGAATTTGCTGGCTGACCTGGATCATTCTGGGCCCACTGGATCTGTGGCACAATGACATGTTTCCAAAGTGAGGAAGACAATTTGTGGAGGTAATAAAAGTACCTCACTGGCTGTAATTATAGGAGAGTGAAGAAATATGGAATAGTACTTGGTTTGGAGTCAGAAAGGGTTTTACTGTAGAGCAACACAATATAACAAGCGTAGCCATGCTGTTTTATGTCAGGGGGAGCTGGCCAACATATTCTGTAATGGGCCAGATAGTAAAATACTTTAGGTTCTGCAGGCCAAACCACTCAACTCTGCTGCTGGAAGACGGAAAGAACTTTAGACAACAAATGAGTACATGTGGCTGTGTTCCAAAAAAACTTTATTTATAAAAACAGGAAGCAGGCAACATTTTTTTTTTTGTGTGCCAGTCCTAGGGCTTGAACTCAACAGCCTGGACACTGTCCCTGAGCTTTATGTTCAAGGCTAGTGCTCTATCACTTTGGGCTACAGCTACATTTCTGGCTTCTTAGTACTTAGAGATAAAGTCTCAGGGACTTTCCTGCCTGGGCTGGCCTTGAATCAGGATTCTCAGATATCAGCCTCCTGAATAGCTAGAATTATAGGCATGAGCCACCAACACTCAGTCCATGGACTGTATTTTATGCCTTTGCACAATGCAAAGCTTCTTTTTAACTTTAAGAAGAAATTCTAAGATTTTGGTACCCTGGGTATTGTATATACATTTATTGGAACTAGGGAAGGGAAAGGGAACATCAAAATAGAGAAACAAAAGGTAAAAGGCGAACCGATGCAATAGCAATACTTAGAAGACAATATGCTGTAAATCAACTGTACAACTCTGGGGGGAGGGGAGGGGACGGGGTTTGGAGAGGGGACTGGGGAGGGGGGGGAAGGTGGGAGAAAAATGGAGGAGGTAACAAGTTTGATAAGAAATGTACTCACTGCCTTAAAATGAAACTGTAACCCCTCTGTACATCACTTTGGCAATAAATAAATAAATTTAATAAAGAAGAAATTCTAAGCTAGGCACTGATGCCTTATACCTATAATCGTAGCTACTCAGGAGGCTTAGATCTGATGATTGTGGTTTGAAGCCAGCCTGGGCAGAAAAGCCCCTGGGCGACTCTAATCTTCAAAAAGCAGAAGTGGAGCTGTGGTTCAAAATGGTAGAGTACTAGCCTTGAAAAAAGAGCTTGGGGACAGCACCCAAGCCCTGAGTTCAGTGGACAAAAGAAGAAAAAGAAGAAGGAGGAGGAGGAAGAGGAAGAAAGAAGAAGAAATTCTAGAAATCATTTATGGCTCATCTAAGACCTTACCTCTCTCCCTGCCCTACATGTACCCTAAACAGAAGGTCTCCCTCTTACGCTTCTGTTGTCTGAATATGCTTCTACCATTGCTCATCTCGCACTGTATTGTCATTAGTTGGTAAATGTATACTCTCTTCAACCATGAGCTCCTCAAGAGGAGTTTGTGTTTTAGTTATATTTATATCTTTAGCAGACTAGGACTCAACATTTGGCACACAGCTAGTGCTCAGCACAAATGCCACTGTGTTGATCTGAGTGATGCAAGATCAACTGCTGACCTAGTTGGATTTTGTTCCATGGTTTGTCATTTTTTCATTATAGAGGAGGAAGCCAGGAAAAGTTCACTCACTTTGAAGTCATAGACTAGAACCTGAATTTCCCCAACATATAAACCAGCAAGAATCAGACAGAGGCATCCTATGTATATGCCATAAATTATAACAACTGTTTGTAGAGCTGCCATAGTTAATTAAAGAAAATGAATCCATTAGAAAACAAATCTGATTAAGTGAAATTTATATTTATTATACTAAATGGATTGTTGGAAAATGCAGTCATAAAAAATAACTGCCTTGCTAATGAGTGCTTCTAAAAATTAAGCATTAAGAGAATAAAGCTTTATTTGAGAAGGTATCAATTAGAAGGCATATAATGATTCAGTCCATAATCTTGCTTGTTCAGATCACCCATGAGGTTACAGGAAGTTCTAGCTGCCAGATTAAAACAATTGATGACTCAGATTGCTCTAGCAATTCATGCTCTAGCCAAACTAAATCCTATTATTACAAAAGCAACAGGATATTGTGTAACTGGTTTGCAGAAGTCTGTTGTACCTTATTTCTATAATGTGAGGCTATTAGTAAACACAACTAATTTGGTTTGAAATTTCCAAGAATTGGCTTAGCATGAGTTCCTATAGAACAAATATTTAAACACTTCACCAGTGACAGTTGATTAAAAATAAATCTTACTTTTAGTGCCCCCCAAATAGCATTTTCTGAACTGCCGGCCTCATAATAGCAATGTTGAGAAATGGAAGTCTGGTTCCCGTGGTGAAGCACTAGTAGCCTTGAGTCAAAAAGACAAGCTAGAACAGAAGGCCCCAAATTCAATCCCCAGGTCTGGCACATTAAAAATAAAAGTGACCTGTTGAATTGTTAGCCCTTTGTAGAACTAGAGATAAACAAAAATATAACTAAAACAAAGAGTGAACTGCAATGTTAGAAGTGAATTGAAGTTTGTGGCTGTGATCTCAAGAATGTTACATTAACCTTAAGAGAATTAAGAAAAGAATGGACTCAGCCAGGCGCATGGCATGTGTGCTCCGGATCTACTCAGGAGAATTCAGCTCCTGGTCACAGAAGGATAGTAAACCATCCTACAACATAAACCACAAGGGAGGCGAGCTAGAGAGGAGCTCCCAGTGCTCCTTTCATCTGCATCTTGATTCTGCTCCACACTTCACATTGCCCCCATAGTCACCATGTTAGAAGCAGGTGACAGGCACAGTCAGTTCAACTAACAGTGCCCATTATAGTGTAGCTGATCACATGGGCGGAGTGAGACTAAAAAAGGTTGGGCATTTTCCTTCAGCAGAAGGAGTTTTGAAATGATTTGTATTATTACATCATGATTGAAAGCCCTAGCCACGTTCTAAAGATTTTTGAGAAAGGTTTTCCAAGTAAACAAAATACAGGAAAGTCACTTACCTCACTCCTCTCACAGAGGAAGCATTAAAATCCCACTCATGTATACCTTTCTAGAACACAGAAAAACAACAAAAACCACAGTCATCCAAATGGAAAATAACATCATTTTGTTTGATTTTTGTTGTTGTTTTAATTATCTTTTTAATAATACAAAATCATTTTTCCTAGTGCATAACCTTCATGAGCAAATTCTGACAGTAGTTACAATTTATTCTGAAGTACCTAATAATTTCTGTACTCTGATGAAACAGCTTCCAAAAGAGCCTAGGAGAATCAGTGTCATTAAATTCTAATGTTTCATTTTTTAGTAATAGCTACTGTGCATTATTTTACTTAAAAAACAGTAAGCAAAGAAATTTAATTAGTATATTAAACTTTTCTGAGAAAGAAGTACATTGATTAAAATAAGGTCTCTGCAAGGTTTTGAAGATGATTTCTAAATTAACTCTTTTTTTTTTCTTGTTTGCAAGACAGGGTAGCACCATGTGAACCAGATTGGTCTCAAATTCGGGATCTTCCTGTCTTAGCCTCTTTAGTGCTGAGCTAAAGAGCTTACAACACTCCACCCAGCTTAGATAAAGTTTCTAATTTCTCTCTGAGTAAAACTTCTATCTCTTCAGAAATTAATAGAGCAAATGTTTTTTCTCTGTGTACCTACATGGAGTGTCCATCATAGTTACAAAGTATTATTACTTAATTTATGCAAGTCCAATACGCTAATAAAGTTTGAATATAAAAAGGATAATTATATGATACACATGGATTATCCATAGGACTCAAATAAAAAAAGGAATTTATTTCTTGAGTTTATTACTAAGGCTAAGTTACAGTTATTATCAAATGTTTATATCTCTAAATTAAATAAACTACAGGAGGGATTATACATGCTGCTAAAATGCCTGGTAATAATGTAAGATCAAATAGCATAAATATTTTGATAGAAACAAAGTAGCTGACACCTATGCTTAAACCTAGCAGATACTATGCAGTAATAAGTTTATAATGAAGTTCAACTCTGTAAGTGTAAAGCCAGCGCTCTTCTCCTTTCACTGATAGGAGGCTGAGGTCCTGTTGGGCCTCGCCAAAATAAATAGAGATGTTCCGAGGTGGTCCAGAACCCTCCTTTTGGCCAAAGCCACAATTTATACCCCCAGCCCAGAGGTCTTAGCTAGGATCATGCATGAAAATACAAACAGAGCTTAATGAGCTTAATGCAGATGACTAAAAACCTGGTTTCTATGCATACCAATCAGGTGCCAGGGATCAAACTGAAGGAACATGGAGCAAATTTTGCTGGGCATGAAGTTCAGGGAGCAAAGAAGACACCATTAAAAGGTGCTCCTGGAATTTGGTTCTGGTGTGTGTGTGTGTGTGTGTGTGTGTGTGTGTGTACGCGCGCGTGTGTGTGCACACACGAGTTCCAGTACTGGGGCTTGAACTCAGAGCCTGGGCACTATCCCTCAGCTTTTTTAATCAAGGATGGTGCTCTAAACCTGAGCCACAGCTCCATTTCCAGATTTTTTTCTTTTTGATGGTTCATTGGAGATAAAGAGTCTTCAAGACGATCCTGCCCATGTTAGCATCAATCCTCCATCATCAGATCTTGGCCTCCTGAGTAGCTAGGATGAAGGCAGAATTCCGCTCTCTTAAGAACGTATAGAGGAAGGTGAATTGAAATAGCATCCTGTAGCTTTGATAGGCATTTAAAAAAGTTGTTTGCAAATAACTTATTACCAACAACTTCCTGTTGGCCTCTGAGAAATTTCAAAATATCCGTGCAATCCAGGCGAAAAGCAGGACCATCCCCAGAGTCTGCTGCTGACCTGCTTCCTGACACCAGGTCCCCGATCAAGAGGTGGGGGTGGGGGGTGAGGGTAGAGCTGGAGGATGGTGCAAAGTAGCCACAGGACACCACAATCAGCCAGCACCAAGATAGCACTGGTAAAGCAATTTTCCCTAGCCCCGTGCTGGGAAGAAGCCATGGAGAGGTTTCCCAGATTGATTGGGTTGGTTCTGTAGGAAAGGGTTAGGGCATGTCCAGAATTCTAAGGCATGACTGCCAAGGCCAGAGAACTTTCCAGTTGAATGCTGTCTGAAGGACATAAATGATTTTTCACCTAAGACCTTAATCCCCATTTACCCTGTTCATGTCACTCACCACACAGAGGCGCTGGTGAGCTACACAGCCACCTGGTGAGTTTCCAGGTAGCAGGAACCCTAGCTGGGAATCAGGATGTTAAAAGGCAGGGCCAGAGGCCAAGACTCAGCAATTCCCAAACCAAGGCTCAACCAAACTGCATGAGTCAGCGTGTGCACCTTGGACTCAATGGCCACGAAGCCCTGAGAGTTGATATTGATGTTTGTGTTGCAGAAATTCCATTGTGGCAAGTGTGCTGAGTTCCCTGGGCAACAATCATGCCCTCCACTGCCTTTGCTAACTATCAAAAAGTCTATTTTGTTTAGGTTCAGATGGGACAGTGAAATGGGCTTAGTTTAAATGGGCCACATGAAGTCCATTGACCTCACTGCTGACTGATTCAAGCATGGCCGCCTGATACAGCATTTTTGTAGGAGGGAGGGAAGCGATCCCTATGAGGCAATGCTTAAAGCAGCTATGTAAGACCAGGAGAAAACAACCAAGACTATGCAGACACACCAGCTCTGAATGCTGATGCTGAAATCTCCTTGAGAATAGCTTCATTTTGTTGTTTCTTGTGACATGAAATACCATTTCCTGTTATTTGAGCTGTTTCAGTTGGGAGTTTTGTAGCTGAAGGGAGGAGAGCATTGATGACAATAAACTCTCTGCTTTCACACTTTCCCTGGGTGTTCTCTGGGTGACCAGAGGCTGGAGCTAGGGTGAGGGAGGAGGGGCGGCCTTTGTACTCCTCTGGGCCCATGCCACCTGCTTGCTAGTGGAGCCACTAGATAGACCAAGGTGCTTAAACTTTAACCCTAAAAGGAGAGAATTCTAAATCATGACCATTTAAAATGCTCTGTAACTTTTCTCTCTCTCAATCGAGTTTTGCTTTCATTGCACTCTTGAAACTTTCTTAAGCATTAACTGATTTTGAGCAGAAGATTGTATATGAGTCTGGGATTCAATTAATTTTATCCTGAATATGAAGCAGTTTTGGATTCTAAGAGTCCTTGGGGTATTGGTATATAATGTGCTTAAAGTTGTGAAAACTTGAAATATAAAGTATATGCTCACTCACAGAACTGTTAATTCTGCATTTTAGGGTACAAAAATGCTGAAAAAAAAGGTAAAAGAGATCCATATAAAAAATGAAAGGCAACATGCTATGTGCTAGTTTTAGAAAAACATATGACATTTTATGTCAAAAGCAATCCATTTCCTGTTTAACACAAGACTTGTTAACCTGGTCACTTATCTTACTTAATACAGTCATCTTAAACTAACATGGTGCTAATAAAACTCTTGCTTTTTTTGCTACTCTTCCTTCCAATTTTACCTCAATTTTTTAAAAAAATAGAGAAAGTAACAGAATAAATTCACTATGGATAAATTTGAGAGTTTACAAGTAAATCAACAAAATAATCAAACTGAAAACCTTACTTTTCAAAGAAGGAGAATTAGTTTTAGTCTTGAAAATTACTGCCAATGGAAAGAAATCAAATGTATTTCTTCTTGATCAAAGATGGTGAAAATGGGAGCTGGATAACTCAGAGTTTAAATCTATAGCTTTTCTTAATGTACTGGCTTGCACCCTGACATATTTATTCCTTAGCATAAAAATTACCTCTAAATTGTCACAAAGCACAAAGAAATGAATATAGGGCCTACTTCACCCATGGAGAACTTCCAGTTATGACAGACAGTAACAGCTCAGTGGAAATAGTACTCATTTTCCAGAATTCTCTGGCTTACTCTCTGCTCTTTTTATGTCTTCCAAATTCTTCTGGCTCTGCACTCATCCTCTGGGCCTTGCTAATCACTAATGCCTTAGCCCCTTGTATTTCCAAGTGTCCTGGGATAACCTTGCTCTTTCCAATCAAGCCTTTGAAAATCACTCCCAGTACTGCTCTAGCTTCTTAATACCCCATTGCCTAATTCATCTTCGATTCTGTAACTTCAGTTGGATGATTACTAAACTTGAAGTTGTGAGAACAGGTCTGCATATGCTTTTAAAGTAATGTACATGTAGCATGACATATTAAAACACTATTAATGACTTATCTAGTTACATTGATGATTCTCAATTTTGTCTGTGCATGATTCTATGTGGAGTCAAGCCCCTTAGTAAAAGAAGCTGGGCAAACTGGTAGTCATAAATGTAATTCTAGCTACTCAGGGGGAGGAGGTCTGAGGATGGCAGTTTGAAGCCAGCTTAGGTAAGAAAGTCTGTGAGACACTCATCTCCAATAAACTACTCAGAAAAATCTGGAAGTGGCATCGTGGCTCAAGCGGTGGAGTGCTAACCTTGAGAAAAAGAATCTCAAAGACAGTGCCCAGACTTTGAGTTCAAGCACCCGGACCAGGGAGGAGGAGGGGGAGGGGGGAGGAGGGGGAGGAGGAGGAGGAGGAGGAGCATGGAAGTGTACACCTGTCATCCCAGCCCTATCATCCCAGTTATGCTAGGAAGCCTAAAAATGGTAGAGTACAGTTTGGTCACGTGACTAGGCAGGAGGCAGGACCGCATTTCGAAAGGAACAAGGCAGAAAATGACTGGAGGCAGGGCACAGCAGTAGAGAACCTGCCTGGTAAGGTTGAGGTTCTGAATCCAAACACCAGTAGTGAAAAACAAACAAAAAAACCCAACAAAACCACTGATGAAATATAGAAGCAGAAGGGCTTAGGTCTTTTCTGATCCCATTTCTGGCACAAGTCTGCTGTGAATGGAAACAAGAGTGCTTAAAATCCTTCCGAAAGCTGGGATGGCACAGCTCAGCTCATCTTATGCATGGCACACTGGGTGATGGCTAATGTAAGATCGAGCAACTTTTTAGCTGAATTGCTAAATATAACAGTATCTATGATGGCATCAAGTGAAGACTACAAGTGGCATTACTCTGACATTCATCTGAACATTAAGATATGCATATATTACAACATGTATTTTAAGTGTCAGTTCATTGATACAAAATTTAACTTACAGCATGAATTTATAAAACAGAAATACCCCAGTCTTGAGAATGGTTATGCAATCTATAAGAAACACCCAAAGAGTTCAATTTGTTTCATTCAGTGATGCTCACAACCCAAATTTAGTAAATTTGACATTAAGGAATGTATTTATTCTAAGATAAATACAGTCAAGTTCTTCACTAACACAGACATTGAGTAGCATAGGTGAATACTGGAAAGGGCATAAAGTCATTACGAATGCTCATATTTTAATGGCACAATTTACCTTGTCATCTGGAAGCACATGCCAAATGGATATTGTCTTTTCCTCCACTTCATTGTTGATAGACAAGTAAGAAGGCTGATAAATTTTGGTTGGTTCTAATATTAATACCTTAAAAAGATAAGTCAAAGAAACTCATGTTAGTGATTTAAATCGCTTACAGCTGCTACAACAGCCAAGTACTAAAGAGGAAGATTGTCAGATGAGGCTGTGGACCCGTTTCTGGAGGAACTCATTTAGCGGAGGATGAGACCCAAGATCGTTGTATATTATACAAGTGTCAAAAATGACTTGGAAGTTAATTCCTTAGGCCTATATATTAGTTCCATGATTTCAAGAGACTTTAAAAATGTGACTTTGTGTGTGTGTGTGTGTGTGTGTGTGTGTGTGTGTGTGTATACTAAAGCTTGAAGTCAAGAGTCTCATGTGCTTGATCAGCTTTCCAGTTTGAGGTGTTCTTCCACTTGAGCCCCATCTCCAGCCCATTATTTTGATAGTTAATTGGAGATGGAGTCTTATGGCGTTTTCTGCCCAGGCTAGCTTCAAACAAAGATCCTCCAGGTTTTTTGAGGGTTTACCCCTCTGTAGCTAAGAATAAAGGCATGAGCCACCAGCACCCAGCTAGTAGATACATTTTTTAAAGCTTATATTATAAATGCATAATCTTTTTCTATTCAAAAAAGCAGTGTTAAAGAGAGGCAGAAATATCTTAAAACAATTCCGTGCACGAAATTGGAAAGATTCCACATACAGAATGTAACATCCTTACTTCAGGCTTTCTGCTGGCATACTTTATCATAAAGATATACTGGTACAGTTTTCACATCTATGAAAACAGATTAGGAATGATTGTGATCATCAATGAAAGAGTTAGCTCTAGAAATAATATTTCCATATTCTCAAGATAATAATTATTTATAATAATGACATATTTAGGGCTAGGAAAGTGGCTTAGTGGTAGAGGGCTTTCCTAGCATGCATGAAACCCTGGGTTCGATTCCTCATGCCACCTAAACAGGAAAAGCTGGAAATGGTGTGGTAGATGCTACCTTTGAGCAAAAGAAGCTCATGAACATTGCCCAGGCCCTGAGTTCAAGCCCCAGTACTACTGGGGGAAAAAGGTATATTTAGCCTTGTTCAAGAACAGAGATTTAAATTTTACTCCTATATTTGAGCGATATGCAGGATGTATGATATATGGGAGTTGAGAGTTTGCATTGAAGAGTTGCATAAAAATTTATATTACTAATAACTCACATCAGGCATGAATAACATTAAAACACCAGACATGTCCTGATTTCAAAGTTGCTATAATTATTACTTTTTTTGTACAGATGCTTAAGGACTCATTTTTTTTGTAATGCAGACTTCAGTAAGAATGATTTTTTTTTAAGAAAAAGAAAAGCCACTAGAGAAAGGAGAATCATTTTTTGAACTCCACTGCTTACTTTTAGTACCAATTTTGACTCAAGCAAGGAAAAGATGGTTGGCGTGTGTGTGTGTGTGTGTGTGTGTGTGTGTGTGTGTGTGTGTGAAAAGAACCTCCTAGGACTCTGTCAATAAGAAATCACAATACATTAAAATATACAAGGCAGCCTGAGCAAGAAGGCACAAGAATCTGGGTCAGAAAACTGGTTCCTGGCCACATACTGTGAACCCAACACATTCCTTTTACTTTAAATTTATCACAACAGTACTTTTATGTAAGTTATTATACAGAGAAGTAGAAAAGGGCTGCTAGAAAAAGTTTTTCTTTCCTCTTTGAATATAAAAACCTTTAAGAACTCAAAGAAATTTTCGCCAACATCTCTCTCTCTCTCTAGAAAAATAAGATATGCCATCCCACAAATAAATGCGTGGCAAGAGCCCCTAAGGGACATATTCAAACTCAGTAACATATTTACTTACTAGGTAAATTAAGGCCCAGATACTACCCAACAGAATTAAGTGGTATTGATTCACACTGAAAATTGATTTTCAATCTCAACATTGTAAACAGAAATGGTGCTCTTGTATCTGAGTAACCCAGTGTTGAAGAAACTTAAAAAAGAGTAACAGGAGCTGGGTGCTGGAGGTTCATGTGTATAATCCTAGCTATTCAGGAGGCTAAGATCTAAGGATCACAGTTCGAAGCCAGCCCAGCTGGCTTCGAAAGTCTATGAGACTTTTATCTCCAATTAACCACCAAAAAAACTGGAAGTGGTGTCATGGCTGAAAGTGGTAGAGTGCTAGCCTTGAAGCCCAAGACTGACAAAATGATGATGATGATGATAGCAATAATAATAAGGGGAAAAGGTGCCTTTTCCAAAACATAAAATTACCCATACGTCTTCCATGACAAATTGAGATTATTATACTTTGTTCCCTAATTCTGTGGGTTCATTATGCTACTGAAGGGACGCAGCCCTAGGTGAAATCCTTTCTTGTTAAATTATGTCTTTATTGTTGGCCCTAATGCTTTTAATAAACTCTGAACTCTGTGTTCCTAACTTGAGATAGGGAATTTTAAAAAGGGCAGTTACTGGTGCCTAACATTTCTTGTGCCCATTGGTCTGTCCCTGAAATGGCAAAATGTGAGGGGACTTGCAGCAGGCAAAAAAATGGTGTTACATTTTACTTTATATTTTCTTGACTACATGGTAAAGTTAGTTATTTTCTTTAACTTAATTTTATTGTCAAGGTGATATACAGAGAGGCTAATTACATACATAAGAAGTGAGTACAGTTCTTGTCAAACTTTTTACCCCCTTCCTTATTTTTCTCTCACCTTCCTTCCCCCCACAGTTAATTTTTTTTAATGATTTTCTTTATATGATTTTTTTTGTTTATCAACTTGTAGAAGGATTTTTTTTTTTGCATCTAAGGCAAACTAATGGCTTTACAACTTTTGATTTAAATGCTCCAAATTCAATACAAACTGCTTTGCAATTAACTCCATGAATGTTTTCTTCACATACTTAGGGTGTTTTACTGAACAAAATTTTCTTTCCTTTTTGGGGAGGAAGAGTGCTTGGAATTGAAGTCAGAACCTATGTGTGATAGGTAAGCACAATGGCACTGAGCTACCTCCCCTAGATCCTTCATTTTTTTAATGAAGTCAACTGGTAATACTTTCCGAACTTATGAGTCCTTTCTTGCTTAAGAAAGCCTGTCTAAACTGGAGTTTAAACTTGACTTCAAAACTTCTCACTTAATATTTTCTGGGGTTTATTGACATCATTATTTACATTATCACACACTAATTCATATTGAATGAATTTAAATTAGTTCCAAGTGGCTAATGGGTACCTTTCCTTTCACGGTCATTTTCTAGTCATCAAGTCAACAGTGAGTGAAATCCTCCTGCTGTGTGCTCTCTTCATTCACCACAGAATTTAGCACTACTCAGAGCACAAACTGAAGGCAAGCTGCCAGCTCACTCGAAGATAAGGATTTTCCTAGGCTACACATTATCTAGGCTAGAAAATAAAGTGAAGTGTTTTAGTTTAAAAGGCTTTTCAATTATGGATCCTGCTGAGCTCAAGGCTTTATCTGGAAGCCAGAGTAATGCATGTGAATGCCAGTGAGATTTAATTAAATGGAGAAAATGATCTTGTCCACAACAGCTAGAAATCAAAGTTTTACAAAAAGAACTGAGAATTGTCACCACTTCTGAGTACAGAGGACTTAGATTTTAGAGCTCATAGTGAATTTGATGGCATCATGGCATCACTTGGACCTGGGGAGAGAGTTGTGCTCATACTGAGGTGCCAGTAATTCCTCAGTTGGATGCCAACTCCATATCCTCACTATGATCTTCTGGGTGTAATCAGGATGGGGATGGTACCCGCTGAGAAGAGGAACAACAGATTTAAAGTGTGTATGTGTGTATGTTTGGGTATACACACACGTATACACACAGAGATTCTGCTAGAGACTAGCCAAAATGAATTGCAGACCTCAAACAATGGTCAAAGCATTGCAAACACAGACTGGAAATATTATTAGGCATTTCTTTCTTTTGTTTCTTTTTTTTTTCTTTTTTGGCCAGTCCTGGGCCTTTGACTCAGGGCCTGAGCACTGTCTCTGGCTTCTTTTTGCTCAAGGCTAGCACTCTGCCACTTGAGCCATAGCACCTCTTCTGGCCTTTTCTATATATGTGGTGCTGGGAAAACAAACCCAGGGCTTCATGTGTATGAGGCAAGCGCTCTTGCCACTAGGCCATATTCCCAGCCCTTATTTAGGCATTTCTTATCTACCTGAGTAATTTGGACTCCTGAAGAATGAGGATTAGAGATGAAATAACAACATTAAGTCTGATAATTTTCACCACAATTATGACAATCATCAGAGACAGTGTGAACAAAACTGCAGAATTTAAGAGTATCCATCCATCGGGGTGTGTGTGTGTGTGTGTGTGTGTGTGTGTGTGTGTGTGTGTGTGCCAATACCGGGACTTGAAGTCACAGTTTTGAGCTCTTGTGCTCAAGGCTAGTGCTCTACCACTTGAGTCATACCTCCATTTCTAGATCTTGCTGGTTAATTGGCGATAAGAATCTCTCAGATTTATCTGTCCAGGATGGTTTTGAACCAGAATCCTTAATCTCAGCCTCCTGAGTAGCTAGGATTACAGGTGTGAGACGCGAGAACTTGGCTTCACAAGATGTTGTTTAGAGACAAGAAATGACACAGAAAAGAACTAGATTCCAATAGAAGGTACTCACTGGAAATCTAACTACAGTCACATCTGTTTTTGTGGCCTCAACCAGGAAATCCATCCAGAAATCCACGAGTTCCTGTTTGGCCATGGGCTGTTCTGTAGTCAGTTTCACAAAATGCTTATATATCAAAATTGTCTCCACAATAGACTTGAGGTACCTGATAATTAAAACAATCACAACATATAACAGTGAATTGGGACCACCTGTCTCCACGTATCCAAGTTTTAACTCTTCAATTATAATTTATATATGACATCAATAATTACACATTGATCAAACATTATTATTTGTTGTATCATGTATCTTTATATATTATACCATTTAGAGCTCACAGAATTTAATAAAATTTAATAGGCTTTATTCTCATTTCAGTAATGAAGAGTCTGAGATTTGTAGGGTTTAAGTCAACTAGATTGGGACAAATATCTTAAGACATGATTATTATATGTCTACAGTCTATTAAGACTTCTTAAGACATGACTATTACGTGTCTACAGTCTATCAAGGACAGAATGAATGAGGGGGATGCATTTGCTTTAAAATATGCTTCTTTGAGGAAGCTTTCCCAAATATACCCTATCTAAGAGACTGGTTTCCTCTGAAACAACAGGCCTTCTATAGTATACAAATATTCTCAAGTCTAAAAAGACCTTAAAGGAAAAGCTTAGGGAATATGAAGAGCAAGATAATGACAGAAGGTAATGGTTAAGTATGTACTTTGTAGACCATAAACATGTAAGTTAACTGGCCACAAATATTCTTAATAGAACAAAGGCATTGACTCCTGGCAGTTTTTACTATTTCATAAGATGGTATGTGTTTTCTTGCTAACAGAAGCCAAAATATTTAAGGCCAAAGTTTTCTGCTATGCTTCAGCTTCCTTCTCTGTTATCTGAACACTCATGGAAAAGAGTAGTGCATTTGGTGAATGTATTCTGCCAACTCTTTTCAATTGGCTATACTGGTAGGCAATGTATTTATTGAGTCATCTACTCTGCATCATTTTCTGACATCATACTGTTAGTACAGCCCTTGTTCTCAAATTGTACACAATGCTATGGAGACAAATGCATATAAGTGTAAATAAACATCAGTGTCAATATGACTAAATAGACACCACTAAACAAGTCAAACAGTCAACATCAAAAGGCCTAATTAATTTTTTATAGCAATGACACTGATCAAGATATTGTATTCATAAATTGCTTTGTTAAATGTCAACTCATTTGCACAACTACTTAAAGATAATAATAAAATATCTGGGGCTGGGGAGATAGCCTAGTGGCAAGAGTGCCTGCCTCGGATACACGAGGCCCTAGGTTCGATTCCCCAGCACCACATATACAGAAAAACGGCCAGAAGCGGCGCTGTGGCTCAAGTGGCGGATTGCTAGCCTTGAGCGGGAAGAAGCCAGGGACAGTGCTCAGGCCCTGAGTCCAAGGCCCAGGACTGGCAAAAAAAAAAAAAAAAAAAAAAAAAAAATCTGAAAAAAATTAAAGGACATCAGAAATAAGAAAGAAGGGACTTAGATGTGAGGTAGTTTTTAAGTCAGGGTCTGCTTTGTTTGCAGATGTGGTTTCTCTATGAATGCTTCCCAATTGGATGAAAGGGCTGGAGAGGTACCCTAAGCAGGTACTGAGACACTGCAGGTGGCCATGTGGACCATGAAGAGGGAACACTGTGTTCCCTGAGCATGAAAAATCTTGTTTGCTGAGTCAAGAGGATGGACTTTAAGCCCTCATGCTGTGAGGAACCACTAAACTGTATTGATTGAAGGATTTCAGTGGAAGGGAAAGGTCAGACTTGCATTCCCAGTGTCAGGGAAAGACTAAAGGAGGCCTGAATATGAGGAAGTCCTGCAGGAAGCCGTGAGGGCCATCCTGAGGAGGCATCTCCTCAAGGGCTCCCAACATATGGCCAGTCAGAGCCTGGTGTGGAGCTGCTCTGGAAAGATCCCTTGTCTGCGTCTCTGTTCATCTTTTTGAGCGTTCATGGTGATGTTCAGTCATGACACAAGATACACAAAAGTGTTAGTGTTATTTTTCCCAATGGCTTTAAAAGCACACAGATATCTACCACACAGATACTGAGAGCTGGGCTCAATCCAAGAACAATGTGAAATCATAAAGAAATAACACATATATAGGAAACATTTATATGTCTCTGGCATACTCCAAGTAAAAGGAAATGAAAACCAAGAATGAGGATTTTTAAAACTAACATGGATTTCCTGAAGAAATAATGGGCATGTATTTGGAACACAACTCAGCAAGTCTGATCATGTCAGGTCTTAGATGAGACTTGGAGGTACAGAATGTGTGGTCTTGGCCTGCTTTACACGGGTGACATTGGCCTAGCTGGCCCTGTACATTGGGCAATGTGGAGGAAAGGCCACATAAGTGAACAGTTGATCAGCTCCTAAAATCATCAGAATCTATATTCTACACATTTTCTTTATGAACATGACTTTTTTTAAGAATCTGGATTTTAATCTAAAAAATAAGAGTCTAATTGTAGTTCAATAAAGAAAATATGGGAACATTATGGATTTTAATCTAAAAAATAAGAGTCTAATTGTAGTTCAATAAAGAAAATATGGGAACATTATGAAACTATTTCTTTAGAAGAACCGTATAAACACATAAGAGTTTATTATCACCATGCTGGTGTCTTCAGTTTGAAAAGCTTTTCTGATGCTTGAATGACTCTTAGGTGGTCATTGGCTAGGACACTGGCTCCCAGAAAAAATCCAACTTCCCAGTAGCTCTGGAGATTTTCCAAGTTTCCTTTTTTACCGAGAAGGCTACTTAGCTTCACCCCTAGGAAATGAAGCAGAAGCAGAATGTTACAAGCACATACCACTAACAGGTACAGCTAATTTTTCATTAAAAAGCCAAATTAAACTGGGTACTGGTGGCTCACACCTGTAATCCTAGCTACTCAGGATGCTGAGATCTGAGGATTATGGTTTGAAGCCAGCCTGGGCATGAAAGTCTATGAGACTCTTATCTCCCATTAACCACAAAAAGTTGGAAGTGGAGTTGTGACTCAAGTATTAGAGAGCTATCCTTGAGTACAAAAGCTCAGGGATAGTACTCAGGACCAATAACAACAACAACAAAAGCCAAACTAAGCTTCCAGCCCTCTTTAAGGTTAAAATATTTTTAAAGTTTCTGATTATTAAAGTAGTTTAAGGTAAGTGTAAAAACATTATGTCTGACTGAAGACAAAAGTAAAGAGAAAATTATCCTTTAATTTGAAAAGTCCAAGTAATGATCACAATCAACGTATGTACCCCAGTCTAGGATTCTTATGCACGGCCATATGATAATACTGAACATACTGGTATATAACCTGTATGAGCTGAGGAGGAAATTTCCTTGTTTAGTAGGCTGAAATTCTATCAGGAGTAAGCAAAAATGTGTTAACACTGGAAAGATGGGGGAGAAAAATGGAAGGAGTGACATTAATCAAGATGCATTGTACTTGACTTCTAGAATTGAAACTCCTTTGTAAAACTACTTAATAAAATAAATAAAAAATTAAAAGGTAGTAAAAATTAGGAGTAGAAGAGGAAAAGGTAGGGAGAACAAACTCTGATCCCCTTATTTAAGCTCTTGGATGCAAATTTACTTAAAGCCAAACAGGAGGGAACAGTTGTATCAATAGTTGAATCATCTGGAAGATCCTAAAGCCTGCTGCATACACAGATTTCCAATACATTTTATTGTTTATGTTGTTACCAAAAAAGAATGGAGTCAAGAAAAAGAACATGACTCTACTTTCTTACATTTAGGATCTCTCTCTCCTCTCTCTCTCTCTCACACACACACACAGAATATATTAAGGTCTTAGTACATTAAAATCTGGTCTGTATTTAGTATTATTCACATAGGATATAGTTTCAGAAGTGTTGGGTTTGGGTTTGTTTTTTTTTTTTGGCCATTCCTGGGACTTGGACTCAGGGCCTGAGCACTGTCCCTGGCTTCTTTTTGCTCAAGGCTAGCACTCTACTACTTGAGCCACAGAGCCACTTCTGGATTTTTCTATATATGTGGTGCTGAGGAATCAAACCCAGGGCTTCATGTATGTGAGGCAAGCACACTACCACTAGGCCATATTCCCAGACTCTCAGAAGTGTTATACTTAGCTTCGGGCTACAATATTTTTTAAGACTCTTGATCCATACAGCTAAATTTATAAAGTTCCATTTTGATGTACAGTTACACCTTTTCCCCAAGTCCTTGCCAGCTTGATATTTCTCCTCTTCATAAAAGAATTTCGCTAAATCTATAAGCAATTACTGGTTTGTCCTTGTCATTTAAAGTAGAATCACATTATTTTTTGATCATATTGTCTATTAGCTCAATTTAAATTATGACACTGATCTCCTTAGAAATGGTTGACTTCTAAATACCAAGGATTTTTCAATAGTTTAGTTTTTATTATAGTCTCATCACCTTGTAGCTGATATTAGATTCAAGGTTGTTTGTATGGAAAGAGGTAGAAAACAGAGCTTTTATTGAACAATCATTTTATGCCTCGTGCTGTCCACATTGGAAGTGTTGACTCAGAACCCATGCAACACAATGAATTAGAGGAAAACCAAGTCCAGAGAAGTAGTGATATAAGTGGTGGTGACACAATCCTTTCATTTTAGCCTCCATTAAGAAGAACTTCAAACACATGAAAGTAGAAAACATACAACAATAAGGGGCTAGGGCATGCAGTTCACTAATAGAGTACTTGCCTAGAACGAACAAGGTACTGGGTTTCACATTCCGTTCTGTCTGTCTACCTATCTACCTATCTATCTTTCCAACAACTTTTGATATTTTATGTTTGCTTCATCTCCCTGAATATGACTGCTGAACCAGTTTAAATCAAATTATAAACACTAGGATATTTCACTTTTAAATACTACAAGAACCCTTTAAAAATCTCCTTTATATTTATATTACATCTAATGAAAACAATGCCCTAATATTCCCTGCTATTAAATCCCAACTCAAATTCTCTGCTCCTGAAATGTCTTTTAGAGATACTTTTTCCAAACCATGAGCCAGTTCATTGCATTTGGCTTATACTTCTCTAAATCTCTTTCAGTCCAGCTAATCTGCCCATGGTTTTGTTTCTATGATGCAGATTTCTTTTGAAAAGACTAGGAGTGCTGTCTCATATTCATATTTTAAATGTTTGATGTCACTTCATGGTGTTGCAAAGCTTGTTTATTTTTCATCTTCTGATTCACACTGAGTGAATATTAGGTCTTAAGATTCTTGTTCAACATTTTTGGTGAGAATATTTCACAAAGGTTGCCCAAAACATTGTCAAACTAGTAATCCAATAATACTCATAATTCCTTGAAATAGTACTGTTAGTCTGGCCCCTGTTGTCTAATTCCTTCCATTATATAGATATTTTTGTTCCTTTGTGACTACTGAGAAGTCTCCCAGTTTGCTTTGACATGAGATAAGTATGGTAAGATTTACAATTTTTTAAAAAAGTTTTTCACTAAACAGCATTAGCTCTAACTGGTGACACCAACTGTCTGACAGTATTACTGAAACATCAGATTTATCATTTGTTCAATTTTATTAACCAGAATTCTTTTTTTATGCTAGATATTTTTTTAAATTTTTATTATCAAACTGATGTACAAAGAGGTTACAGTTTCATATGTTAGGCACTGGATACATTTCTTGTACTGTTTGTTACCTCCTCCCTCATTGCCCCCTCCCCCCATCCTCTTTCCCTTCCCCCCATGAATTGTTCAGTTCATTTACACCAAACAGTTTTGCAAGTATTGCTTTTGTACTTGTTTGTCTTTTTTTACCCTGTGTCTCTCGATTTTTGTATTCCCTTTCATTTCCTAGTACAGTATACTATACTAGTACACTAGTATACTAGTAGTATACTAGTACTAGTAATTTCCTAGTATAGTATACTATACAGTATACTTTCAATTTCCTAATACAGTATACACGGTTTCCAATATACTCAGATAAGATACAGAGATAGTGTAGGTACAACCACAGGAAGTGGATACAAGAAGATCATCAATAATAGATACAGTTACACACAGCACATTGAAAGTAGTTACAACAGTGATATAACAGTCGTTTCCATAACATGGAGTTCATTTCACTTAGCATCATCTTACATGTTCATAAGGGTATAGCTATTGGGCTCTTGTGATCCTCTGCTGTGGCTTGCCTAAACCTGTGCTAATTATTCCCAATAAGGGAGACCATAGAGTCCATGTTTCTTTGGGTCTAGCTCACTTCACTTAGTACAATTTTTTCCAAGTCCTTCCACTTCCTTACAAATGGGGCAATGTCATTCTTTCTGATAGAGGCATAAAATTCCATTGTGTATATGTACCACATTTTCCTGATCCATTCGTCTACTGAGGGGCATCTGGGTTGGTTCCAGATTCTCGCTATGACAAATTGTGCTGCGATGAACATTGTTGTGCTGGTGGCTTTAGTGTGATTTTGTTTGTGGTCTTTTGGATAGATACCCAAAAGTGGTGCTGCTGGGTCATAGGGGAGCTCTATGTTTAGCCTTCTGAGGAATCTCCATACTGCTTGCCAGAGTGGCTGAACCAGATTACATTCCCACCAACAATGAAGTAGGGTTCCCTTTTGGCCACATCCCCTCCAACAATTGTTATTGTTAGTTTTCTTGATATATGACATTCTTACTGGGGTGAGATGGAATCTTAATGTTGTTTTGATTTGCATTTCTTTTATGGCCAGTGATGTAGAGCACTTTTTCATAGGTCTCTTGGCCATTCTCATTTCCTCATTAGAGAAATCTCTTTTTAAGTCTTTAGCCCACTTGATGAGCGGGCTATTTATTAACCAGAATTCTTTAGAAGAATGTTGTCTTTATTAATTCTTTATGTAGAATTTAATATGCAGCATAATAGAAGAGCTATACATCATCAATGGATACATTATAGTATCTTCTTAACAAACAGGAGATATACTTAATTCACTAGTTTTCTGAGAAATCAATCATCTCTATATGTGACGAAGTTCTCTGTGGTTGGTGAGGAATTTTGGTTCTATATTGATATTTTTGTTTCAAGGCTAGGATTTAAACTCAGGGACTCACTATAACTCAGCTTTGTTTGTTTGGATGGTGCACTATCATTTGAGTCACATCTCCAGTCTAGTGTTTTGCTGGTTATTTCAAAAACTCACAGTCTTTTCTCCCAGGCTGACACTGAAACATGAACTTCCAGTTCTCAGTCTCCTAAGTAGCTAGGATTATAGACATTAGCCACTAGTGCCTGACTGTACTGAATTTTTCTTGATTATAAACTCATGTGTTTTTATATTCAGCAATATAAATTTTACATTCAGTAATTCTCATTACCACTAAAAATGAGATTCAAGTGGCGATTTGTATCAATTCCAGACACGTGGTTCTTGCCCTAAATTATTATTGCTACTGGGGACCCAAACCTGTAATTTTGACTCTCTCATAAAATGTCCTGTAGTTAAAAAAGAATCCACAGTAGATAGAAGATCTTTTTTATTTAGCTGACATCTGAATGTTAATAAGACTTGTGAAACTAAAAAAAAAAGGGATGTAAAGTGTTATTCTGAGTTTTAAATCCTACTACTACAAAGTCTAAACATCAATGAGTCTTTACAACTTGGGAGAGTAAAACACAGACCTGCGAAGTGATTTAGTAACACACAACTAACAATAAGAATCTGCAATGGTTTTGGATTTGCTTCACTGTATCTCTCATAGGCTCATGAGTTAGAAGTTTGGCCTCCAGTGCACTGGTGTTGGGAAAATGGTTGAAGCTTTAAGAGGTAGAGTTCAGTGGGAGGATGTTAGGTCATTGGGTATGCTGTCCTCGGTCTATACAGAAGACATCGCATAGTTCTCCTGGGATCTTGCTTGGATCCCCTGAGAATGAATTTCTTTTAAAACAAACACAGACCGACCCTTGGGTCACTATCTGGCTTTCTGCTCCACCTGTGATCTCCCTCATGCAGGCACTTCCTTCAGGATGACACTGACTGTGGAGTGAGGGCCTTCACGGCCCTCACCAGGGGCCAAGTCCATGAGGTTCCCAGCTCTTGGACTTCCAGTCTCCAAAATGGTTAGCTAAAGAGAGGTGTTTCCTCAGGGATTGTGTTACAGCCACATAAAATGAAGTTAGAACCTTTGGACAACAGATCATGACAGGAAATAATAGGTTTACTTTTTTTTATATACTAGAGATTTAAACTGAAGAGAATATGTTTAGAAAACTTCAAGCTTACTGTCCATCTCATGACATTTTAGTTTTGTTTACCTGACATAAATAAATCAAAACTTCAAAAAACAGTTAAGGAAAGGATTTCATTTTTTAAAAATGCCTGATTAGCCAGGCATGGTGGCATAGGCCCATCATGACTTCATAATGAGTTACAGACCAGCCTAGCTTCATAGTAAGGCACTGTGTCCAAAAAAGAAGTAGGGGCTGGGAATGTGGCTTAGTGGTAGAGTGCTTGCCTAGCATGCATTAAGCCCTGGGTTTGATTCCTTAGCACCACATATACAGAAAAGGCCAGAAGTGGTGCTGTGGCTCAAGTGGTAGAGTGCTAGCCTTGAGCAAAAAGAAGCCAGGGACTGTGCTCAAGTCCTAGTTCGAGCCCCAGGACTGGCAAACAAAAAAGTCTAATTATTATAATTACTTAGCAATTCAAACTAAGAGGCTAACAAGGGGACCTGGAGGAGATATAAAATCATTGAAAACTTGGTTACTGCTTTTAAAGAATGAGTGCAATTGTATATCTTTATGTCAAATGTATTATTCATAGTTTTATTTTTGTATAAACTATTAATACCATTATATTAGCCTATTAGTTTCTTTGGCCAACCTGTCATTTCCTGAAAAGCAATTTAATACTATCTTACCATATAAAAATTAACTTTAGCTGGGCATGGTAGTGAATCCAAGCTTCTGGGAGGCAGAAGTAGAAGGACTGAAGTCCAAGACCAGCCTGGGCAAAAGCATAAGACCACATCAAATAATAATAATAATAAGTAAATAAAAAGGACTAGGAGAGTGGGTCAAGTATAGAAGTGCTTGCATAGCAAGCATAAGGGCCTAGGTTCAATCCTCAGTATCACAAAAAAAAAATCAACCTATTGTGATTAACATCATTTGTGATTGAACAGGTTCTAAACTAGGGAGCTATTTTTCCCATACCTAAAGGGTACACAATTTAGTGTGGATAACACAGTGTTTTAGAAGACTAACTTAATTATTACAGTAGTTAAAACTTATCAAGTCATATTTTAAGTTTGTGTATGTAGTGAAGTTCCCAAATTTTTAAATTCAATTTCATATGTTATAAATGCTTATCTAACATGTTATATGAGTTCTACTTGGAAAAATTCAAGTATGTTTATTTACTTCACCAGGTTATAGTAGATTTCTTCAAACCTTCAAGTGCTAAGAAAGTGAGACTTAGAAAAGTACACTTTCAAACCACTACTATTATTTCTTCCTACATGTGTAAAACTATGGTGAGACTTGTTGAAGACTTAGAGTTCAAAAACAGAGCAACAAAAATGTTTAGAACATGACAGAGGAGGA
This sequence comes from Perognathus longimembris pacificus, assembly GCF_023159225.1. NCBI lineage: Eukaryota > Metazoa > Chordata > Mammalia > Rodentia > Heteromyidae > Perognathus > Perognathus longimembris. The sequence continues at coordinate 53,826,726 of NC_063169.1, forward strand.
TTATTATTACATCAATACCATGATTACTGGAGAGTTTTTAAATGAATCAAAGACACACATTGTAGTATGATTTCTAAAAAGCACAAGTTATAATGAATTTCTTCATTCAGTTTACCAAATGAAAAATTATTACAGCTGAGCACTGGTGGCTCATGCCTGTAATACTATTTACTCAGGAGGCTAAGATCTAAGCATCTCAGTTCATTGCCATCCTGGGCAGGAAAGTCTGTGACTCTAACTCCAATTAACCACCAGAAAACTGGAAGTAGCACTGTGGTTCAAAGTGATAGAGTGCTAGCTTTGAATGAAAAGCTCATGGACAGTGCCCTGGCTCTGAGTGCAAGCTCTACAACAACAACAAAAAAAAGTCATTCCAAATCAAGCTTTCTACCTTCAAGAGTACTGCAGTCTATCCATAGTTACCACTATATCTTAGCATTCACGTGGCCTGAGAGTTTTAGAGTAGTTAATACTATACTGTGACTTTAATTACTCTCCATAGTTTCCCAACATATTACATATGGATTTCTTCTAAGTCCTTCTCAAATAATGTTCAAAAACACAAAATAACCAACCACCAACAACAATGAGGCCCAGGCTTCAGTTTTCTTTAGGGAAAGTCAAAGAAAACATTCTCCAGTTCAAAATACTAAGTAAAACACTTCTTTTTCAATAAATAGCTTCACTAAGATCCAAGTTTTTGACCTTCTGAAAAGCAAGGCCAAACATTATGTGTCTGTAGTAACACTTAGACAGGCTTAGATAGGTTCTCTGAAAGGGACACTCAAGAGAACAAATTTTGACTATCACAGTTTTCTAGGATCTTAAGATCTAGAATCTTTTTTTTTTTTGCCAGTCCTGGGCCTTGGACTCAGGGCCTGAGCACTGTCCCTGGCTTCTTTTGGCTCAAGGCTAGCACTCTGCCACTTGAGCCTCAGCACCACTTCTGGCCGTTTTCTGTATATGTGGTGCTGGGGAATTGAACCCAGGGCCTCATGTATACGAGGCAAGCACTCTTGCCACTAGGCCATATCCCCAGCCCCAAGATCTAGAATCTTTAAAACAAAGGGGGGTGATGATGATAGTCATTATCAGTAGCCAGGCATGGTGGCACACATCCCTGTAGTAGCAGCTACTTTGAGGCCAGGCAGGCAAAAACCTAGCATGGTGGTGCATGCTCCTATGTAATCCTAGCTACTTTGGAAGGCAGATGCAGGGAGATTACAGTATTAACCTACAGCCATGGCCAAAGGGCATGACATGAAGATGGTCAAATTTTTTACACTCCAAAGTAGGTTGAGGAGATGAGACAATGTCAATAGATCAAAAAGACTGAGCTATGTTGTATCAATGGGTACAATATAGAGATGGCCTTTGCAGACTGTCCCTCTATCTGCCCTGCTGTTCTGGAGCAGGTGTGCTTGAGACACAGGAAAAGGAAATAAGAAAGGTATTGTTCATTTGTTTCCATTTTAATGCACAAGGAAAACACCATCTTAAAAAGAAAGCATTCCCAATGTTCCACAAAACCCTAACCTGATTTGGGAGTTGGAGCCTAGATGCGAAGCCCATATGGTAGATATTAGTTTGACCTGGAATAATAAATACTAACCAAGGACTTTTAGAAACAGGTAAAAATAAATGAAAATTGCATTGTATCCCAATATCAGAATTCTGCATAATAGTGTAAAATGCCATGCAAGGAGAATTAATAAACTTATTTTTCCAGAAGTCAGATGAGATAGAAAGCAAGAGAATCTATTAATGGTTCTTTTTCATGGTGCCAAGTTTGAGTCTAATTTCTTGATTTCCATGTAAAATCTCAAGCTGCAATTACCAACTTTCCGAAGCTCAAAAGAAGATTCAAACTGGTGCCCAGCTGCCAGGAGGAGTACCGCATAATTAATTCCGGACTGTAGTGTTGGCTCAGACTCAAATGCCTTTTTGAACCTACAAAAAAACACACACAAGAAACAAACCACCAGTGTACAAGTTTACTTTCTCAGCCATGAAACCCTGGGTGTGCAGTAACTTCTGTTTGCATAACTCCAGTGCCTAAGCAAAAAAATATTCTCTTGGCCTTCACCCCAGAATCTAGTGTGCTATTAGGATTTAATGCTTAAGTAACTGCACATCCTTGATCCCAGTTCCATCCATTTCCTTCTTAACTCACCTTCAACCTAGTGACCCCAGAGTTTTAAAAAGAATGGTTCTTTATCCAGGCACATTGGTACATGCCTGTAATTCTAGCTCTCGGTAGGTAGAGGCAAGAGGATTGTAAGCTGGAGGGCAGATGGCTACGCAGCCAGATCCTGACTCAAGAAAACAAAGCAAAACAAAATAAAATAAAAACCTCTTTAATGCTCTGGAATGACACTGTGTGTGTGTGTGTGTGTGTGTGTGTGTGTGTGTGTGTGTAAGCAGTAGACATTAAAAAAAAAAGAAGCCCTGTATGTATTTATTAAATTGATTTAATGCCTGAAAATATACAGAGCGTTGAGAAGGACCATCTGGGTAACTACTGAAGAGATCAATTCCCTGAGACCAGAAACAACAACACAAATGTCAATTACAGGAAGAAATTAAGAAAATTGGAGATTGTGCCTCTGCATACTAATTTTGGCTCAACTAATATAAGAACCCTTTTCTGAATATGCATGAGACTGAGTACTGGCCTTTGAAAACAGAAACATTTCAAAGGATTAGTGTTTGAATAGCAACTGCATTTTCAAAGTAACACTTCCTAACATCCATTTACGACTTCCATGTACCTATGATTAACCAGGCAGTGATATTCAATATTACTTCATATAAGTGCATGGGGGATCAAATGAAAATAAGCACCCCAGTGACTAATGGATTCAGCTTGAGACAAGCACAAGAAAATGAAACCTTATTCACAAACAAAATTAGAATGAAGAATAAACAGCTGGGTGCAGGTGGCTCATGCCTGTAATCCTAGCTACTCAGGAGGCTAGACCTGAGGATCATGGTTCAAATCCAGCCTATGCAGGAAAGTCTGTGAAACTCTTATCTCCAGTTAATCACCAGAAAATTGGAAGTGGCACTGTGGCTCAAGTGACAGAGTTCTAGCCTTGAGCTGAAGAGCTCAGGGACAGTGCCCAAGCCCAGAGTTCAAGCCCCACAACCGACAAAAAGCAAAAACAAAACAAACAAACAAACAAAAAACCCAAAAATAAACAAATATGAATTCTAATAAATGGTCATTTGAAGATACAAAAAGAAACAGGGAAAATACAATCAAATTCTAGGATAAAGTATTTTCCTATAACAGTAAGTGAAGCATGGGAATAGCAAAAATGAGGATATGCACAATATTGAATTTTTATTCTTGCTTTTTTACATACACTTAAAAGTTCCTATAATATTTTTGTGTGCCAGTCCCAGGGCTTGAACTTGGGGCCTGGGCACTGTTCCTAAGCATTTTTACACAAGGCAAGTGCTATACCACTTGAGCCACAGCTCCACTTCTGGTCTTTTGCTGGTAAACTGAAGATAAGAGTCTATGGACTTCCCTGCTCAGGCTGGCTTTGAACCGTGATTGTCAGATCTCAGCTTCCTGTTTAGCAAGGATTACAAGTGGGGACCATCAGCACCTGGCCCAAGAATTTTCCATAATTTAAAACAAATTAAAGAAAACGTGTATTTATCTGAATATTGAGAATGCTATACATTTTGAGGGTGTTATTCCTTTTAAGAAGGACAAATGTCTCTGAATAGATGCACAAGTTAAATAAACATTCATCTTAAGTAGAATATAAAACCTATGTCTAATTGCATCATTGTAGGTGACTAAAAAGTATTTTTATGTCTTTAGAATCATAGATATTTGCATTGCAAAATGGAAAATGTATGTCCCCAACTGCAGACATTCAAAGTCTTATCTGGGCTTCCATTCATTTATATCTTAGCAGTGTTAGTCTCTGTATAACAGCAAATAGATAAGTCCAATGAGAGAGAGAGAGAGAGAGAGAGAGAGAGAGAGAGAGAGAATAGGAGAAGAAAGAAATGACAAGCTTTCCTTTCTCCAATTCAAATCAAGTTACACAATAATTTTCAGATAATTTTTCTTTCCCCTGAAACCAAAGAATGATCTCTCTTAAGGTTACAGAAAGGAGGATGATTTGCAAATGTTAATCAAAAAGCTGGCACCGAGTACTTCCTAGGTGTCTACATCAACCAAGATGAGTATTTGAGTTAAATTTTGTTTTTTTTGTTATCATAAACAATGCATATTTAAGCATTATTAAAATATTTCAAATGTAAATATTATTACATATGTAACCATTTACATAAATAATATTTAACCATCAAACATTAATTCTAATGATTAAATATTATTAAAAATCAAATAATTAATAATTATAACAATAACTTATTCATTAAATTATTGGTTACACAATAAAATATTATTACATATTTCAATATTCTCATATTTTAAGGTATGACCTAAATGAGAATATTTTAACATATTAAAATAATGCATGTTTCAAAAGAAATAAAATCCCATGACCTATCATGCATATACCACTACAAAGAATGGAGAATCTTACAAACTATATTAGTACACAAGTAAAATATTTCCTAAAAGAAATCTGCCAATCTGAAAACTTAAAAGTAAGAAGAAACCTTTATGAATACCTACTGAAGAGATTAAAGAGGTAATGAAACCTTTTTAGCACTTTTAGCCAAACACTTCAAAGTATTTGTTATAAGTTGAAAAATTATTCTAAATTTCCAGTAATATCATACCATGTAATATGAAATGAAACCATATGCCCAATATTGGAAAGCTATGTGGCTTTGTCTTTCTGAGTAAGATGTGGCAGTCAGCTTGGATATCCTCCTATAAGCTGGGAAGCTGAAGCTGAAAGATACATTCCAAAACCAGACTTTAAAGACCTCTGGAAGGAACAACAAAATTACTGAATTAAAACTCCACAGAGGAAAGGCACAGAGCCTCTGCCTATTTGAAACTCTTGTCAGAGAAAAGAGACATTAGTGAATTTCTTGGTAGTCACATGGGTTGGATCCTGAAGGAGTTTCAAACTGTAGTTCCCATTCCTCCATAGGATGAGTGGCATCAAGTCTGGGAGGTACAGGAATGGTGTAGAGGGCGAGGATGGCTGAGTGAAATCTCCTGATCTCTGGCAATACTCAAGAGTTAAGTCTTACTCTGCTAGGTAAAAGCCCCAGTAGGTAAAGGTGCCTGGAACAAGTATATAAAAGATCTTTTATGCCCAGTACCTGTGGCTCACACCTGTAATCCTAGCTACTCAGGAGGCTGAGATCTGAACATTGCAGTTCAAAGCCAGCATGGGCAGGGGAGTCGGTGAGACTCTTGTCTCCAATTAACCACCAGAAAAACCAGATGTGGCTCTGTGGCTCAAAATGGTAGAGCACTAGCCTTGAGCTGAAGAGCTCAGGGACAGCTCCCAGGCCCAGAGTTCAAGCCCCATAACCAACAAAATAATAATAATAATAATACATAAATAAATAAATAAACAAATCTCTTCCTAAAGAAACATCAAAATTTAGAGCTAAGTAATGTATAAGAATAAAGAAGAAGGAGGGAGTACAAGAAAAAACACAGATAGTATTTTGTGAATAAAATAATATGGTTTGGAAATGAAATAGCAATTAAACCTGTATGAAAAGGAGATACATACATACATACATATTTGGATAGAGGACTCAAGTAGAAGTATCAATATTCAAAAGACCAATAAAAGATTATATACCTGATTAAATATATAAATAGATGACTGGAAGACCATAAAATTGAGTGATCAAACAAAACACTTATTTATAAATGTATGTATGTACGTGCATATGTTACTGGAGTTTGAAATCAAGACTTCCTGTTGTATTCTCACTAGGCTTGCTTAACTAGTACTCAACCACTTGATCCATACCTCTAGCCTGGCTTTAAGCTGCTTATTTTTGGAGATGGAATCTCAGGGTCTTTTATACCCTGACTGGCTTCAAACATCAGTCCTCCAGGTGTCAGCCTTCTGAATGTCTATGATTACAGGCATGAGACACCAATGCCTGGCTGCAAAACAACCATTGACTTTATAAAAAGAATGTGATCTCAGATGGAAAGACTGGATGCAAAAGGGAATAAGAAGCTGAGAAAGTGATATGTGTCTGTATGTATGTGTGGATGCATATGTATATATATATATGTATATGTATGCATGTATGTATGCAACTGCATGTTACTACATATTAATAAAGAAAATATTAAAAAAATAAAGAATTAACCCAAAGGGCAGACTTGAAATCTCTCACAGTATTCAAAGCTCTCAGGACAAAACAGAGATAGACTAGGTCAGCTAAAACAGAAATCTATTTTAAAGAAACACACTTTAAATATAGGATATTAGATAGGCTGAAAAAAATGAAACAATGCACACTAATTAATAGCAGATGAATTATTATTACAAGAGAAAAAGAGGAGCATCGCATAGGGATAAAAGTATAACAAATTTAATGATTGTAAATGTACCTGGTTAATACTGTTTCAAAATATATAAAGCAATAATAGAAGTAAAAAAGAAATTAAGATATACAAGATTTGGACTGGGAATATGGCCTACTGGCAAGAGTGCTTGCCTTGTTTACATGAAGCCTTGGGTTCAATTCCCCAGGATCACATATATAGAAAATGGACAGAAGTGGCGCTGTGGCTCAAGTGGCAGAGTGAAGAGAAGCCAGGGACAGTGCTCAGGTCCTCAGTCCAAGGCCCAGGACTGGCAAAAAAAACCCAACAACAACAAAAAAACCAACAACAACAAGATTTGACCAACTTGATTAATGAAGTTAGTACAAATGAGTTATCTAGAATACTATATACAAAACTGTGGACTCTTTTCTGTCAACGAATTTCAAATGACTGATTATAGTACCCCAGCATGTTTGTTCTCCAACAGAATTAAAGTAGAGAACAACAAAGAAAGATATATTTGAAAATTGAGCAACCTAGTTCTCAGGGTCACAGAAGAAATTACACTGAAATGAGAAGGTATTTGTGTGGAACAATACTGAAAGTTCAATATATCAAAATTTCTGGGACATAGAACAACTTATACCTTTAAGTGAATATATTGAAAGAGAATTAAGGCTGAAAAATCAATGTACAAGCTTCCATCTAGAAAAATGAATTATACCCCAAGTAGAAGGAAGGATAAGAAATCAATGAAGTACAAAGTGGATATGCAATTTAAAAAATAAGTAGTGTTGAAAGTTTATTCTTTGCAAAGCTTAATAAAATTGGTAGATTCCTAAGTGGATATTTCATGTGTGTGTATGTATGTGTGAGAGAGAGGGAGAAAGAAAGATAAAGATAAAGGAATAAAAATTACTGTTGCTCTTAGAAACAAAAAAGACATCATCAGTGTAGATTCTACAAACATTGAAAAAGAAGTAAGACTACTCAGAATAATTCATGCTAATAGATGAGTAAAATGAAGAAATATCTTTAAAACCACATATTAGAATGATACACAAAAAATAAATGGAAATTCTAAAGAGTTCTCGATCTGTTCTGGGACTTATAACAGTTTGAAATTATTGTTGATTTCCCTCAATAGAACATAAACACCATGACAACAGAGACTTGTCAGTGTTCTGACCATTGACTCTCCAGTATATGAAACATTGGGATGTCTGATACAACGCAAAATAATAAAAAATAATCACTTGTGGAACGAAGAAGGAAGATATCAACCTCCTCCGCAAACCAGATAAAATTAAGTAATAAATACAGCTGTTCTCTGCAAATGATGTCTTGTAATGATCTAAATCCTGGCCTTGATAAAAACATATGATTACAAACTACATCCTTGGCCAGCCTGGTTTTGTGTGTGTGTGTGTGTGTGTGTGTGTGTGTGTGCGCGTACGCGTGCATGTGTGTGTATATGTATATATAATCTCCTCTATGTCACAATGTTAATAGAATTTACTACTTTTAAAACATTGTATTATTTATATAGCACTTACTTTTTCTATATAAGATCTTTTTTCGAGGTACTATGACTTGAACTCTGGTTCTTGCACTTATTCAAATGATGCTCTTAGCCTAAATAAAGTCTTATATGAGAAATTATTGCAAGGGACATTTCATTTCCCCTTGAGGGGTGGCATATGGTTCTCTGTTGTAGTTCTAAAACAGCTATTAGCTTAACTACTTGTTCATGTGAATCCTTATAAATCACTCTTGTATTCTCTAGTTCTTGGTGCTAATTTTCCATATATATTGTCTACCATTTCGTTATTTTTTTAAGGATTCAAACTTTGTAAACAATACATGTTGGTGTTAAATAATGAAACTAGTAAGTGTGTGTGTGTGTGTGTGTGTGTGTGCGCGTGTGTATGATGAGTGCATGCTGGGTGCTGTCCCTTAGCTTTTTTGTTTAAGGCTGGTGCTTCACTTCCAAGAATTTCAAATGGCTGACAGTTTCTCCAGCCATTCTGATGTTCAAGCAGATTTTGAAGCAATCACTTTAGTTCACTAAGTGGAATCCCACAGATTCTTCTTTGTTTTCCTTCCTTTTTAGTATAATGCCTGGAAAAAATGGCCATTTTCTCATTTCTGTCTCTGATAAAAGTATATAAAGCAGGTGTCAGTTACTCTCCTTAGGTGCTCAATATTCTTTTAGGAAACTTCCACAGGAACACAGTAATGTCATTATTCTTTGACTTGGTCATGCCATCTAGATTTTCATGAGATCTATCATCTCCCGAGGGTGGTATTAAGCTGTGATCAGAGAACTGATGTTCCAGAGAGCTTGTTCATAAACCAACTGTAGGCAAACTGTGTGGTCTTCACAAGTTCTTGGGGCATCCTGGAATTGCTGGTCCCTTAGGAACCATTCATGGGTGGATACCAGCAAGCTGGGTGTCATGCTAAGTTACTACAGACTCCTCAGAGTTTGTGCTCTAAAAGATAGAATCATCCCAAACCTATAAAGTCATCTGATAGTCACCACAGAGGACAGAAATGATGTCAGTGGAAGATAAGGAGCTAAGCTCTGAGATATTGGAAAGGGGTAAGGAAGGCTGTGGAAATGGAGATAACACAGAGAAAGGTCCCTCCGTGCCAAGGCAAAGAGGGCTCATCTGGTAAATGGAAAATAGCTATTCACCTTTATTTGCATGTAGATTGGTTTGTTACCTACTATTCTAAAGTAAAGCCAACCTCATTACGAATATAAAAAGCAAATCTTTTTAGGCCCTCTTACTGTTTGACTAACACTGACATCAGAGAAAATCAGTACATAAGGCAGGACTTCTGTTCTCTCCCATATTACGCTGGACAAATGAACACAGATTTGCTCAAAACAGATTTCTGCTTTTAAATGCCCAGCTAGGCATCATTTTTGGCACTGTAACAGGGGAGGTATGACATATTAATCCAGTGTAGGCCTTGAATTCTCTTTTGAAGTTTAGAAAAACACTGTTTCTCCTATTAAGAATGAGAACAAGGGGCTGGGAATATGGCCTAGTGGCAAGAGTGCTTGCCTCATATAAATAAAGCCCTGGGTTCCATTCCCAGCACCACATATATAGAAAACGACCAGAAGTGGTGCTGTGGCTCAAGTGGCAAAGTGCTAGCCTTGAGCAAAAAGAAGCCAGGGACAGTGCTCAGGTCCAAGCCCCAGGACTGGCAAAAAAAAAAAAGAATGGGAACAAGTCAAAAAGTGGTAGCTCATGCCTGTAATTCTTAGCAACTAAAGAGGTTGAAATCTGAGAATTACAGCTCTAGCCAGCTGGGGAAGAAAAGTCCTTGAGACTCTTATCTCCAATGAAAAGCCAGAAGTAGAGCTGTGGCTCAACTGGTAAAGTGCCAGCCTTGCGAAAAAGGAGCTAAGGGACAGCACCCAAGCCTAAGCCCTGAATTCAAGCCCAGTACTAGACAGAGAGAGGGAGAGAGAGAGAGAGGGAGAGAGAAGAAGAAGAAGAAGAAGAAGAAGAAGAAGAAGAAGAAGAAGAAGAAGAAGAAGAAGAAGAAGAAGAAGAAGAAAGAGAGAGAGAGAGAGAGAAACATTATCTTCTCTTGAACCAAGTGTGATGTCAAGCAAATGCCACCCAACCCACACAACCCTGACAGATGAAACTGAAACAAAGCTCATGTAAAAATCAAGCCCTCTGGGCATTCCCCATTGCTTGATAAATGTTTAGCAAGTTTCTGAAAGAAAAAGAGGCCTGCCGCTGGTAACCGAGGAGGAGGATGAGGCAGAAGGATCACGATTTCGAGACCAGCCTGGGCTACACCTTGGGGGATGGGAATATGGCCTAGTGGCAAGAGTGCTTGTCTTGTATACATGAAACCCTGGGTTCGATTCTTCAGCCCCACATATATAGAAAACGGCCAGAAGTGGCGCTGTGGCTCAAGTGGCAAAGTGCTAGCCTTGAGCAAAGAGAAGCCAAGGACAGTGCTCAGGCCCTGAGTCCAAGACCCCAGGACTGGCAAAAAAAAAAGAAAAAAGAAAAAAGAAAAAAAGAAAAGAAAAGAGAACTCTTCAGGATATCTTGGGACGAGGAAGGTATAATGCAATCAATCTCTAGTTCAAGCTTAACATAAATTTATAAACATGTGAAGAAACACAAACTATAGTAAATATTTTGTACCTATTATACAGTAAGGATATAATGTCTCATCTCAGATTGCAGGATTTTTTTTTTAGATTGCAGGATTTTAAGGTATGTTTCTTCATGTAATCATTCCTCCCAAAGGTATCAGTTTGCCTTACTTGTTAGTGACCTGTGTAGTCCAGGGGTGATGATGAAATGCCAGGAGCAGAATGATGTAATCAAAGTCCGAAGCAGCTTTCTAAGAGTGGCACATCCAGTATTAAGATACAGATATGGGAAAAGAGGACCTCCTTTTCCCTCAGGGCACAGGTGTGGCTAATTTGAACCAATGCTAGAATGGCTATAGCCACCCAGCAACCCCAAGACAGTCTTGTTACTGTTAGGGGGCAGTACAGGGGACTGAACTTGGGGCCTTGCACTTGCTAAAGCAGGTGGTGTTTGGCTTGAGCGTGCTGCCTGCCCTTTTTGCCCTGGTTATTTTTGAGGTAGGATCTCGATTGATGCCCAGAAAGCCTGTGTTTCGTCATGGTGATAGGGATGACAGGCATGCGCCACTGCACTTAACCATCATTTGAAATGAAACCTTAATAGCTGAACTTTTATGCCCAAGTTGGCCTTGAACTTCTGTCCCCTGGTCCCTGTCTCTCAAGTAAGTAGAAGTACCGGCTTGAGTCAGAGAGCTTGGCTTAAACTGATTTTTTTTTTAAACTGCTGGCTCAATGTAGACTAGACCCAGTCCTATTTCTAGATGTTATGTTCTAGGACATTTTTATTTATTATACTCATTGTAGTTGATGTAATTGATGTTCTATACCTGCAGGGTATCAAGAGCATTGTATTCATTCATTCCTTCATTCATTCATCATTTTTGTGCTGGTACCGGGGCTTGAACTAAGGGCTTTGCTTGGCTTGTCTACTCAGAGCTGGTGCTCTACTACTTGACCATAATTCCAGCCATACTTTTTCCTGGTTAACTGGAGGTGGGGTTCTCACAGATTTTGCTGCCTGGGCTGGTTTTGAACCATGATATTCTAGGTCTCAGCCTCCTGAGTAGCGAGCATCATAGGCATGAGCCACTGTCACCAGGCTTACCTTTATTTTAAAAACAATAAAGTTTCAACCTAAAGGTGACACCATTTGCCTGATTACTGACTCCAAATATTGAGTCAACACTTCTTCCACAACAATCTCCCTATGGTCTACACAACCAAATTGTACAGACATTTCTGGAAATGGTGGTTTCTGGAAATTCAGGGAAGCAAGCTTACGATGCAATAAAAATTTTTTTAAAAGATAAAAAGTTAGATTTGGAAATTTAGTGATCACAGGGCATTAAGAACTCACCTAAGTTCTTCATATTTCGACTTCCTCAATTATACGGGAAGAAAAATGCCAGTCCTGCCTACTTTACCTCCAGACTTTACCTACCATACCCAGACACCTGTGCTGGAAGAGCTAGCTGGCTATGCTGACCTATGTGAATATACACTGCATCTAGTATATGTTCTAAGTCACCAGTGCTGTGTGTGAGTTCAGCATGGCCATTTCCTGGATCTTTAAAAAAATAGGTTAAAAATGTGATGACATGTTGGCAGTGAGGTGGTCTTTGGCTTGCAAGACAGGGTGATCTGTCCACATAACTTCCTCTGATCATCACCACTGTATCCCCCTTCAGAAGGTCTGTGGCCATTTTCTTCTCTTGAGGATGTAAGTCTAGGCTTGTAGGCCACAGCATCTGTTCTCAACAAGCTGGATATTCTCCCAACCTCTCCTCCCCTACTCTCACAAGCAATTTCTGCTATTCCATCCCCAATGTCCTCTAACCAGCCTGCCTACTTTGACTTATTTAAAACATTATAATGAACAGCTATGACTTTTACAAAAAAGTACCTTTTCACAAACTTAAAGTGACTTATTACTTAAATACCTGAAGATGAAACCAGCATTTTTATAGCCTTAACTTGTCTTATAGAACTTTAAACACAGAAATGTAACTGTCCCTCTAAATATATGAATGCTGTATCTGATGACCCCAGTTGAAAATACATGGGAAAAAAATTATTCTATAGGGTTGGGAGCTGGCAGCTCCTTCCTATAATCCTAGCTACTCAGGAAGGTGAGATCTGAGCCAGCCCAAGCAAGTCTGTGAGACTCCTATATCCAATTAACCACCAGAAAACTGGTAGTGGAGCTGTGGCTCAAATTGGTAGAGCACTAGCCTTGATATGAAAAAGTTCGGGGACAGTGCCTAGGCACTGTCGGGGACAGTTCAAGCCCCATGACTGATAAAAAAAATTCCCTAAACAACACGATAGAACAATTACCACAGAATTACATTATATGAGATATAAAATAGTCCAGAGAAAAGTTAACACATGTGGGAAGGAGTCCCTGCCTGGGCTATAGGCAGATACTGCACCATTTCCTATAAGGCACTTGAGCACGTGGGTGACTATAACAGATTACTTTGGCCAACATCAACAGCTTCAATGCACAAAAATAAATAAGGAAGTACTCATGAGAAACATCACATGAGAGAAAATGTGAAGGAACTATTCTCTTTCTTTGAATGCCACAATCAGGATCTATCATCTATTCCAACCACCCACCCAGTGTCAGATCAGATTCAAACACCAAAGTCTGTTCTATCAATAAGGCACAATGTGGTAAACTTTAAAAACTCTAAACCACAAAGCTTTTTTTCTTCTCTATTTGCACATTCAGAGTTCTCAGCTAAAGCACTCAGCATATGGCTCCCGGGGAACAAAAGGGCACTGTGTCCAGGACTTGCATTAAGTAGTACATACTCTCTGAGTGTAGCATTCTGCCTCTCTTACCAAGGGGCAGGAATACTGGATTTATTAATGACATTTAAATGGGTAATTATGGCTGGGCATAGCTGTGTACCTCTGAAATTCCAGTTACTAGAGAGATGGATATAGAAGGATTGCAGTATGAGACAAGCTTGGGAAAAGTTAGCTAGAAGCTCTATCTCAACAAACAAGTTGAGCATGGTGCTGTTTGTCTGTGATTTCAGTTATCCAGTAAACAGAAGGATCAAGGTCTAAGTGAGGCCTGAACAAAATATTCAAGACACTATCTGAATAATGGGGTGTGGCTTAAGTGGTAGAAAATCTGTCTAGCAAGTGTAAGACCCTGAGCTTAAACTCTAATATCACTAAAAAAATAAATAAAAATCAAAGTAAATAAAGTAGAAATTACAAGAAAGATCCCAATGAGCCACTGTCATCACCACACTTGAAGTTCGTACCCCTTAACTTTCCATGGTTTATAGACCACTGTTTATTCAAACAAGCAGAAAATGATTTTCTATGGAAAGAAGCCCAGGAGGGTCGGGAGTGTGCTGTGAAGCTCCACTCATTATCCCAGCACTGCCTTTGACGAGGGGAAATCCAAAGGCTTGTGACTCCAACAAGAAGGTAGGTGGAAACCTACCACTAGGACCCAGGACTTTGGGCAGATGCAATCCTGGTAACCTCTATGGTGCCCTCCTGCCCCCCCCATGCCTTCCCAGCCAGTACTGGGCCAGAATGTGTGCCCATATTGCCTGGCCAATGGGTTGAAGATGTAGGAAACAATGAAATCATTTTATGAATATGAGGGGGTCAAAAAGCATTTTAAAATGGCTTCTCAATGTCCTTCAAGACAAATGGACACGACAACAATAATGGATAGGCAATCAAGGGCAAAAGCCACCTTCTTATAGTACCAGATAAATCAGCGACATGCGCAAGATCAGTTCCCAAGGACTGGATCATTAAAGTTTATGAACGCTCACGGGCTTCCCTGTTCTTACTAGAAAACTCATCAGTGGCTTAAAATAAGATCATGACATCTAGACATCTTCTGCTTGACCACTAAGCTCTTGTGAAAGACAGCTCATATTCCTAGGCTAAGTAGGAAGCATAAAACGGAACCAAAAAAATTCAAACAAAATAAAGCCAGAATGAAAGCAGAAAACTCACTGCTCCTTGAGTGAACTTGGCAAGACCTTGAAAATGAGGAAGTCTGTGGATTTTACTCTCGTGCACAACTTCTTACAATGGTTTTCCACTTGAGTTCACAGAGCAGGAACCACAGGCTTGCTAAGGATTGCTGGTGCCGCTCTTTATCCCTACCATGTCAAAGCCTTTCTACTAGAGGTAACATTCCTCAAATGTGAGATTCTAATTCTCCTATAAGTCAGAATTCCACTGAAGTGTAAATCTCAACATAATGAAAAGGCTTCACAGTTACATTCCTTGGCTGTAGCTACAGTAGCAGGTTCTTCCTATCCTATGAAGAACCTAGGAAATCATGATGCTGGGTTTTCTCTGCGGTTATAACCCATTATTCCACCAACACTCTCCTGCTACGATGACAAGTGTGTGTGCGCGCGTGTGCGTGTGTATGTATGTATGTGTTGGAACTGGGGTTTGAACTCAGGGCTACATATTCTCACCTGGCTTTTTTATTCACAACTGGTGCTCTGTTACTTGAACCACATCTCTACTTCTGGCTTTTTGTGGGATAATTAGAGATAAGCATCTTACTTTCCAGTCTGGGGCTGGCTTTGAACCAAGATCCTCAGAACTCAGCCTTTTGATTAGTTTGGTCTACAGGTGGGAGCCATCAGCACCCAGGTAATAACAGATTTTAAATGTTAAGATTTCAGTTTTACAACTTAAAAGTGTTTCATGGTTACCAATGAGAAACCCCTGGACTGTCAAAATCCTTTGGTGTATGTATAGATGCAGAGGTTTGAATTTGGGAATATTTTAGACATAGTAACCTGTTCTGTTGAATAATACAAACAATACTGACATAGCCTCCATTAAGCTTAGGAAATAGAAAAATATACTTAGGTCAAAATTTTCTCAGAACTACTGCATCTAAAATAGGCAAATTGTTAGCTTTCCTTGATAATGTCAAAATATTTATGTGACTATCAAATGAATATAAAATCTATATTGGCTACATATTTTGTTCCTTGTTTCTGGTTTGTTGAAAATGTTTACGGTTTGAACTCAGATAATCTACCTCTTACGTCATGTCCCAATCCTTTTTGCTTTTGTTTTGACTTTATTTGCCTGGGCCACAATCCTCCAATTTATATTTCCCATGTAGCTAGGATGACAGACAAATACAACACCCCAAGTTTTATTAGCTGAGATAAGAGCCTAATAAACTTTTTTCCTAGGCTGAATTCAAACTTCAATCCTCCCAATCTTAGCCTCCCACATATCTAGCATTACCGGAAGGAGCCACTGGACCAAACTCCTTTGTCATTCTTCTACCTAATGCTTGTTAACAACAAGTTTGTTTTTTTTAAAAATAATTTTCTGGTTTTTTTTCTTTTTGGCCAGTCCTGGGGCTTGGACTCAGGGCCTGAGCACTGTCCCTGGCTTCTTTTGGCTCAAGGCTAGCACTCTGCCACTTGAGCCACAGCGCCACTTCTGGCCATTTTCTGTATATGTGGTGCTGGGGAATTGAACCCAGGGCCTCATGTATACGAGGCAAGCACTCTTGCCACTAGGCCATATCCCCAGCCCCAACAACAAGTTATTTTTGTTTTTGTTTACTAATAAGCTTTGCTTCACCTTTGGTTTGGAAAAACATTTTCACTGGGTGCATGTAGGGTTCTTGATTGACCATTCTTTTCTTTCACTATTTTAAGAGAGTTATTCCATTGTCTTCTGGCCTCTTTCTGATAGAAAGTAAGTACTTCTTCCCTTATAAAAATGTTTCTTTTTTCCCCCCAGGTTGCACTTGTGACGTTTTCATGAAGTTCTGTTCTTCAGTAATTATCTAGGGGCTTCCTAAATCAATTTCTCTCTCTCGCTCTCACTCTCTCTCTCTCCCCCCCCCCCGTGTGTGTGTGTGTGTGTGTGTGTGTGTGTGTGTGTGTGTGTGTTATTAGTCTTATCAGATTGGGATATTTGTCCATTCATTCTTCAAATACTTTTCTTGCCATATCATATCTCTCCCTTCCTTGTAGGTTCAAACTCCAAACTCTCCCTTGCAGTGGACAGTGACTGAAACCTTTGTTCAATCCCATAGCCTTCTAGTAGGCCCTTCCATGGGGTTGCCTGTGGTTTTGCTCCACACACCCCATACTTGTGAGCCTCAGGAGTTAGTCAGGGACTAAAGGGGATGTGCCACATGAAGATCCTCCCTCTATGGCACCTTCATTTAGAGCTTACCCTGCCAAATTCCTAGGCACTCGGGCAGCTTCAAACTGATTCCTTAGGCTGAGATTGTGGTTTTTCTGCTCCATTTCCACTTGTCTCATGCCATGCCCTGTACTGGGGGGGGGGGGGCAGGGGAGGGAGTGCTGTTTAAATGTCCAACTGCCATTTATCCTTCATCCATGGATCAAAATCTCTCCTGGTTCTAAATCTCTTGAGTTACTCTTTGGTACTTCCCAACATTTTTTTTTTTTCTCAAACAGAGTTTCAGGTTGGTTGTGAACTCATTATAGAAGCCCACTGAACAACTCATGGGGGGAAAGGGAAAGGGGGAGGGGGAACGAGGGAGGAGGTAACAAACAGTACAAGAAATGTATCCAATGCCTAATGGATGAAACTGTAACCTCTCTGTACATCAGTTTGACAATAAAACTTTTTTAAAAATTAAAAAAAGAAAATATAATGACCGAAGTCCACAAGAACATCTTCCTGTATAACATGCTTATATTAAACTTAGAATTGACCTATGGATTCTATTATAAGTAGGAAGATTAAAATCTTCACTGAATGCTAAAGGCAGAAATCAGAAGGTGAAAAATGAAAATTCAGTAAATCTGTTTCAAAGATAAATTAAACTCTAAAAAAAAAAGGCCAGGCTGGTTTTGGGGTTGCAGTCCCCTGTGCTTAGAATATAAGCACATGCAGCCTGGCCCAACTGCTTTGTAAAATTTTATTCTTTATCCAACAGTTACAATTGCCATTGATCATTACAAGAACCCACCATGCCCATTCCAAAGCTATGACTCTAGGGAGCCAGGGAGCAGAAGCACTTTTTAACTCAGTCCATTCTCCCCAATCTTTTCTTTTATGATTTATGGTACTTTTAAGCCCTGATTTAAAAAATTCATAAATATAGTTGGCATATTTTACCTAAAAGTAGGGTTTTTTTTGCCAGTCCTGTGGCTTGAACTCAGGTCCTGGACACTGTCTCTGAGCTTTTTTTTTTTTGCTCAAGGCTAGCACTCTACCACTTGAGCCACAGTGACACTTCCTGCTTTTTCTGTTTATGTGGTACTGAGGAATCTAACCCAGAGCTTTATGCATGCTAGGCAAGCACTCTACCGCTAAGCCCCATTCCCAGCCCGCCTAAAAGTTAGTTTTCCTATAGTATTTTTTAATATTTTGGCTTTTAATTCACTTACATTTTATTTTTTTACATAGCGTTTAAGATAACGATGCATAGTTGGGAATGTAGTACAAGGATAGAATGCCTGGCTAGCATGCCTGAGGCCATGGGTTCAACTATTAGAACCACAAAGGAAAGATGAAAGGAAGGAATGAAGGGAGGCAGAGAGGGAGGGAGGGCTGGAGGGAGGGAGGGAGGGAGGGGGGAAGGAGGGAGGAAGGAAGGGAGCTAGAGAAGGATGGATGAAAGAAAGCAAGGAAAGAAGGCAGGAAAAAAGGAAGGAAGCAAAGAGATAGGATAGGAGGGAAGCAGGGAGGGAAGAACGAGAGGAAAGAAGGAAGTCCAACTCTATTTCATTATTCCAAGCAAACAAATACATTTCTCCAGTACTATCCTTCACATCTGAAGAATCTATCCTTTCACCCTGGCTCATGAATCTTGGGTTTCTCTGTCATAAATCTAGTCTCATACAAACCTTTCAGTTTGTTCCAGAGTTTAGTCTCTGCCTTTGGCCTTATAGCCATACCCTAATTGTTGCAGTTTTATAGTGAGTCTCATTATCTGGTAGAGCAAATCTCTCTTGTTCTTCTCTAGAATTGCTTTGCTTACTATTTTTATTTTTTCAAATAAAAACATGAAAAGTACTATTGAAAAGAATCAACATCCTTAAAATATAAAAATAAAGCCTACTTATTCACAAACATGGTATACTCTTGTACTTGTTCAGGTCTCTTTTAATGTCTTATTAGTTTGTCCACACATATAGTTTTTTATTCTATAGTATTTACATGATAAACTATACTGCTAGCCTAGGGGTTTCTTTTTGGACTGATTAAAAATATTCAATATTATACTGAGTTGATATGCTCTATTTCAAAAGTCTCTTTTCAAATTATATCCATATTTTTTCATCCAATCCATCTCAATTTACCCTGTTATGTAAAATAAAGTCTATAAAAATCTAAGATTCCTTCCACAATAGCCATCTAAAAGATTTTTACTTTAGCATTCTCATTGGCAAGCAATTTTGGATGTCAAGAGCTTATTAAGTAGGGCTGGGGATATTGCCTAGTGGCAAGAGTGCCTGCCTCGGATACACGAGGCCCTAGGTTCGATTCCCCGCACCACATATACAGAAAACGGCCAGAAGCGGCGCTGTGGCTCAAGTGGCATAGTGCTAGCCTTGAGCGGGAAGAAGCCAGGGACAGTGCTCAGGCCCTGAGCACAAGGCCCAGGACTGGCAAAAAAAAAAAAAAAAAAAAAAAAAAAAGAGCTTATTAAGTAAATTACTTCCTTATATCCTCTATACTTACCAAGAAGCTCCATGGTCCCTACTTTCAGTGTCGGTAAAATTAGAGTCCAAAAACATATCTTTGTAGATTCGACCAACAAGGCAATACATATCGGAAGCGACTTGGTCTTCATTTTGCACCATGGGTAGCATAATATCAAGAGCTTTTGCTCTGTCTCCAGGGAGATTTCTCCTAAGGTGGAGAACATTGTTTTGAAATGGATCACAAAAGGAAGGATAGGCCCATTATCTTTTTTAAAACTCTAAATAATGTATCGATTCACATCAGTTAAGTTTGGCAGGAAAACAACAGCAACTAGATTTTGAGAGTCCTCTATAGAGCTCTGTGGAAACCCTCTCTGTCCTATTGCTCATCTATGGGGATGGACAGCAGCTCCTGAAGTGTTCTCCCACTTGTGCTGATGGAGTTGAACTTACTCCCTACAGTTGTTCTGACTTCCTGTAGTTCATAGGTAGATTCAAGTTGGTCAATGAGGTAGAAGCACAGTCTGTGGCCTTGAAAAAGAGTCAATTATTCCAAATAGAGAGAGACTTTTGACCTAAGGCTTTCGAAGGCTTTTATTTTAAAATTGTAAGAAAACTAATTCAGATAGTTCCAAAAGTAAATCTAACCCAAGAGGTACATAATTTTGGTGTGTGACCTATGATTACCTAAAGAAGCTGCTCTCCAGGGCTTATTTTAAGATAACATATGCAAATTCTCTAGCATTCACATTTCTTGGATTGCAAAAATATTAAGCTAAGTAATAGAAGCCAGTCACAAAACATATACTATGTAATTTCATTTACAAACCAGTCCCTCACAAATAGCAAGGGACAATTGTATTTGCTAAAAGGGCATGCCATGTCTATTTAACAAAGTATAAATACCAAATATAAACTTTGTCAGAGAAGAAAAAGAAACATTGCTGGCAAAATATAAATGAATCAGAAAGAAACCAGAACACATGCTCTTAATATTTCATATAGCGGAGACAGCAATGTTAATACTATGTTCTAACAAAAAGTCACTGCAACATGACAAGAACCCTATAAATAACCCATGGGCAACACAATAATGCATTCATATATGTGGAGGAGAGTGCCTGCTTCTTACCTGTTCAGAGCAAATGCATAGTGAAACTTCACATGGTGGTGAGAGGCCAAATCAAAGGTTGGCAGCTTTTCTAAAGTCTCTACCAGCTTCACAATGGAATCATAGTCCTTATAAGGAAAAGGAAAATGGCAGAGTTAAGGCATCAAGAAGAAAGAGCTGACAATGAAATGGCTTTGGGCCCTTAAATATATGAATCTGAGGAGAGCATTAAATGAGGAAAATCCCATGAAATATTTTAGAGAATCTAGAAGAAACTGCTATTGTGATTTTTTTCTGTTTCAATTAACTGGATAAAAATATTAAGTATGCAGTTGTCATATTTGATAAAAAACACACAAAGAAATAAACAACAAAAACACCCAGCAGGATGATGCTCTATTATCTAAAAATGACTAGTTCATTCTCCACACAGCCAGACTCAAATCATGTATGCCTGAAGCTAGCAGACTGGAAAGGGTTAGCTTTGTGAGTAGTTTTTCCTTTGTGTTCTTTCAAGGACAAGTCAAATATTTATAATGCAAGTATTTCTTAACCATTGTTGGGTAATGGATCATTTTCATTTATCAGAAAAAATCATTTGATGAAAAGTATAGAAGGATCAATAAAAACTTACATGAGCCAGGTGCCAGGGGTTTGGGTTTGTAATCCTAGCTACTCAGGAGGAAGCTGAGTTCTGAAGATGGTGGTTCAAAACTAGTCTGGGCAGGAAAGTCCAAAGAGACTCTTATCTCCAATTAACCACTAAAAAGCCAGAAGTGGAGGTGTGGCTCATGTGGTAGAGCATCAGCCTTGAGAGAAAAAGCTAAGGGAGCACACCCTGAGTTCAAACGCCAATACAAGTGTGCACACACGCACATGTTATATGAAGCAGCTTAAATGATTTATTAGTTAGCTGAAATTTTACATTAGCTCTCCTTATTCCTCTCACATGCCACACGACAAAGCTTTCACCTTCCACATCTTCTCACCTGGATGTCTCTGTAGGAAAGTAACAGGTTGATGACAATATCTGCTGTTAAGACTTCAATGTTATCAACTCGCTGCCGGATCCTTGCCAATTCAGCTGCCAATTCTTTACCAGTGTATAGATTCCGAGCTTTCCTGATATCATTGAGTATAGATTCCCGAAAATATTGGCTGGTAAAAAGAAAACCACACACATACATTTCGAAGAGTTAACACTGGAAGAGTACACTGAAAAACTGTATAGAGAAAAGGATGAAATGTTTGCATTAAGATGCATGGAACACCTCATGCATTTGGCATTATTAAGAAATTTGAAGCTTGGCATTGGTGGCTCACAGCTGTATTCCTAGACACTTAAGAGGTTGAGATATGAGGATTCTAGTTCAAAGCCAACCAGGGCAGAAAATTCTATGAGACTCTAATCTGCCAAAAGATGAGGTGGTAGAGCTGAAGTATCTCAAGTGGCAGAGCATCAGGCTTGAGTGAAAAGCTAAGCAATAGTACCTGGGCCCTGAGTGAGTTCAAGCTCCATATTAGCACAAAAATAAAGATATTTGAGAGTCCATGTATTTCTTTTAATTCTCCTTTTACTTAGAAAAGGCCCAAACTTTATTACAGTTTATTTTGAAGAGAAATGATCCTAAATAAATGAATTCTGCCTATGATTTCAATATGCCATACTTTTACTTTCCAACTCAGCATTATAATCCTTTAACATAAATGGTTAACCAAATATGTAACTGAAATACATTTACAGAAACTTTTTTAGAGTTTTGGCTCCTTACACTAAAATTCTCTGCCATGTATTCTGATGTTTCTATACTTGATTTGCAAACATCTTTAGCTCTGTCATGACATAATTAACTCTTTTCTGGGTGGCAGATGTCAAGTTCTACAAAGGAGATAAAAATGCAACAGGTAAATTATAATAGCATCTGTTCTATCCCTTTAGAAGGCACTGCACATTGTTTCCTGGTTATTAGTCACCTAATAATCTAAGGGCTATATGATAAACTACAGGAATAAATGAAGTAAAGCCATGCCCTGTGGCCATCACACAAATGGCAGCCCTAAGAATTACCTGGAACTTGCTTGGGCCACCTTCAAAAGCTGAATGAAACGATCCGTGAGAGGTAAGCAGATGGGTCCCAGTAGCAGGTCAAAGTTGGGGTGCATGAGCTCTGTCAAGCCTTTCATGAAGCTGCTGTCACAGCAGTAGACCTTGTTATGTGGAGTCACCATGTAAGGGACAAAGGTGTAGTTCCTGGTGCACATCTGGGGAGAGAGGAGATGTCTCTCCTGGGGATGCCACAATGACACAATCCCGGGTCTCACAAAAACCCTCATTTCTTATTTATCATCCATGCAGATGGAAATTTCCCAATTTGTTTAATTACTTACTTCAATATGATTACAGAGGATACCAAAAAAAGGTATTTCTATCAACCATGAAATAGTTATTCACCAGCTCCCATGGCTTAAAGCACTATGATTCATGTTGTACGGAAATATGAGTATTTAAAAAGTGCAACTTTCGGCCTTCAGGGAACTGAACTTTCAGTCAGAAACAGAATAGAAATACAGGGAAATACTGTGAGCTAACAGCTCTAGTGCTTTCCTGTGACCAGCCATGCCGGGATTGAAGCCAGGACACAGCTAATCCCCTAGAGCTGCTTTCAAAGGTTAAACCTACTCATCTTGCACTCACTCAAACGAGACTCAGGAGTTAGCATCGATGATCCATGCTTTCCCTCCCACACACTGTCCTACCTAGTCTGCCTTCACAATGCATCTGAGATTCGGCTCTCTGCCTCCCTCCTCCCTCTCGTTAATCAAGTCCCTGCACCAGAGCACCTGGCTGAACTTGTGCAAATACTTTCCATTGGTCTCCCTGATTTTACCTTTTTTTTTTTTTTTTTTTGTCAGTCTTGGGGCTTGAACTCAGAGCCTGGGTGCTGTCCCTAAGCTTTTCGGCTCAAAGCTAGTGCTCTACTACTATAGCTCAGATCCACTTCCCATTTTCTGGTGGTTAATTGGAGATAAGAACCTCAAAGGACTTTTCTGGCTGGGCTGGTTTCCAACTGTGATCCTTAGATCTCAGCCTTCAAAGTAGGGCCAGGCTTCTGGCACTGGCTTTACTTCTACTTTTACCCCCTCTCCCACCCCGGTCCCCGTCTCCTCTCCACCCTACATCAGATAGCTTTCCACAGTTGCCTGAAGCCCTATCTAGTACAGTCAGGATGAAGATGAGACCCTCTACTAGAATCCCGGAAGGCTCAACCCCTGAAGATCTTGCCTCTCACTACCCTTGCCTGGCTTCCTCCCCTCATTCACTATGACCTGAACTCATTGAGTTTCTATCATTTCCCAGATCATGCTTAACTATGGGTGTATTCATGCCAAAAAACACTGCCTGGAAGAAGACCAAGGGAAGAGGACCGGACATCTGGAGTCAGCAAATCTGACTAGCGCTTAAGGCTCAGGGAAGGAAACTGAAGGCAAGCAAAGGTTCAAAACCATGTACTCTGGAAGGCTGAGTGTAGTGGTGTACACTTGTAATCCCAGCATTTGAGAGCTGAGGCAGGAGTATCTAGAGTTCTAGGTCAGCCTGAGCTACTGCAATACCCTGTCTCAAAAATGAACAACAACAGGGCTGGGGATATAGCCTAGTGGCAAGAGTGCCTGCCTCGGATACACGAGGCCCTAGGTTCGATTCCCCAGCACCACATATACAGAAAACGGCCAGAAGCGGCGCTGTGGCTCAAGTGGCTGAGTGCTAGCCTTGAGCGGGAAGAAGCCAGGGACAGTGCTCAGGCCCTGAGTCCAAGGCCCAGGACTGGCCAAAAAAAAAAAAAAAAAAAAAAATGAACAACAACAGAACCTATATGTCCTGGGCAATAGAAAATCAAAAAGAATCCAGAGCAGGGAAGAAAATACAACCACAGCTGTACATCTTGCTGTAAAGACAAATAACAAGATATACCAAAAGAGAGAAACAAGATTTAAGGAAATTGAGAAGGAACTGCATACCATGACCAAGTGGACAGCAATAGCAAAGAAGGAAGATACACACAAGCTAAACCCTGTTGGACTGCACATGTGCAGAAGGAGTCAAAGATGAGTTCAAATGGAGCCACCTAAAAAGAGTGCTAATGTGAGCAGAAACTAAGAACCATGCTCATTTATTTATGAACACATCACACTCTGAGGAACTTGCTGAACATTTGGTAATAAATTCAAACAAAATTCAACTTCCAAAACAAAACAGAACAAAACCTTCAGCAGACTGAAGTTTGATTGGGGTGGAATAGGTGAGAGGATGGATGGATGGGATTAACAGAGGGGACATCTTTACTCAGCCCTTGCAGGCCAAGGCCTAGTCTACCATAGTGCAGTCACACGTTCAGCTTAAGTATGGGACATGCATGAGCAATACTCACTGAAGAAGATGCTGTTGCCTCTCATTTACAGGCGGGAGAAAGGTAGATTAGCTCAAGCAGCTGATCTGTAATATGTCTGTGACTAGACCAAAGACTCACCAACAAAAGAGCCAGAAGTGGAGTTATGGCTCAAGTTGTAGAGTGCTAGCTTTCAGCAAAGAAGCTCAAGGACAATACTCAGGCTCAAGCCTCGAATCAGCACAAAAGCAAAAACAAAACCAAAAAACAAATGACCCTTTCTCTATTAGGTTTACTATTACCACAAGGCCCACGTGACCACCTGTGTGACTGACTCCCACTTTCCAACCTTCTTTCACCTTCTACGGGAATCTTCCATGAGCTGACTGGCTGTATACAGAAAATAGACAAGAAGTGTCAAGTGTCCTCTCAGATTTAATTATTTATGAACATATTACACTTTGAGACACTTATATGTCAGTAATAAAGCAGTAACAAGTCTGATTTACAGCTAAAGCCTGGGAACTGCAAGAGGTTGAATACATTCAACTGTTCCTTTGCCAAGTTCTCCTTCACGAAATGACTGAAAGACTGATCAGGAAGGGAGAAAACCAAAGTCCTGTCTCTACAGTGTTACCAAGATCTTATGGCATACCCGTTCTTTGACACAAGCTACTGCCTGAGCAGCAGAGAAAGGAAAGGACATTAGGCAGAAGGTTTCCCAGGAGCAGAGAAAGGAAAGGACATTAGGCAGAAGGTTTCCCAAAGTTTCTAGGGCTTAAGCTATGCATGAATTATCAAAAAAAGAATAGAATCAGAGACTCTTATTTTAGAAACTCATCATCACCCAACATGACAAAAGAAAAGTTTTATTTATTTATTTTTTAACTTTTTATTGTTGGTACTTGAAGTCTTGGGCTTGAAGTCTGGGTCTTATGTCCTCATTTTGTTTATTGCTCAAGGCTGATGCTCTATTACTTAAGTCCCAGTTTCACTTCTGGCGTTTTGCTAGTTAATTGGAGATAAGAGTCACACAGACTTTTCTGCCTGGGCTGGCTTTGAATTTGTGATTTGATCCTCAGATCTCAGCCTCCTGAGTAGTTAGGATTGTAACTGTGAGCCACTAACATCTGGCACAAAAGTGAAGTTTCAAATCTTCTCAGATGCAAAAGGAGAATGGATTAAAAAGCCAATAAGCCCCTAAAAGTACTGTCCAAACTTCCAAACACTCAAATGCTTAATAAAGTTCTGTATCCTCAGAAGCCCTAGTAGCATGAGCACTTGTGTATAAATCATGAGCCATACATCACTCGTGGAGTGCTGGGCATAGCTATAATGAGCTGTGCATCACTAGTGAAGTAGTGAGCACTGAGAATCATGGGTCTGTGTAAAACTAATTCTGAAAGAGGATGACTACCAGATGTCTGGTGCTGAGGTTTGGCAGTGGAGTGGTAAAAATGAGAATTATACAAACAGCAGGCAAAGCACTCCCTAAATAAACCCCATGGTATAGGCCATCAAAATCCTTGTTGAAAAACACCCAAGCATGCTAAAGCTTTCCCCAAGTTCCCAGCCCCAAGTGCATGTGGTGGAGTTCCTTCTCAATGCTCTGAAGGCAATGATTGTATTTTCAGTGTCCCATTATCAACATGAGAAGACGGGGGAGGGTGATAGGCTGCAGGAGGCATCAGGATGCACACAAACTGGGCCAGGGGTAAGAGGGAGCGTGCACAGGGCATTCAGTGAGGTTGTTCCCATGACTCTGTGCCTTCCAGAAAGATAACAACTGCTGAGAAAACCACTCTACTGAAATAATGAAAATTAATGAGATGGGAACATCTGTTTCTCAAGTTAGTTCCCATATAAATTAGCAATGTGATTATAGTAATTTCTACTTGTAGATTGCTACTGAACTTATACTCTGAAGTAGGTAGATAATAATCCAAAATAAATAACACACTGCTATGTGAGCAAGCTGCCTTTTAGTAATAAGGTACTATTTCTCTAATAATTAAACCTTCTTTTTGCAAAAGAAAGCCCCATATTTCCAACCATGAAGGCATGGCCATGAAACAAAGACAGTGACCTCTCTCTGGTCCATGCTTTCTCTTATGGTTATAAAACCCCCCCAAACTCAAAATCAAATCTTATTCTCATTGTCTTCACTGTTTACAAAAAAAAAATTCTGATTCTGTTTTTCAATGTCATATACTACATGAAGGGCATGTAAATGTGGTAGGAAAATCAGTGAAGCTTCTGGAAAGAAACACATTGAATCAAACGTGTACAACCTTCAATTGTTCAACACAACCTTCAATTGTTCAAGGACACCCAGCACCTGGACCACAGCAGCTTTCTCAAGTCAGTGAGCAACTTGCTTCTGATGCACAGGTACCATCTGAACTTCTCATCTATTGGCTTCTCCATGTGTGCAACGTAGGCAAGCTATGACTGGTGCTTTCCTGCTCTGAGCATGAGGGAAGGCCACTTCCTCTGAAGGACCTTGATAAAAGAGCTATTCCATTCCTAGCAGGTCATCTTAACTTTCATTTCCTAATTGTGTTCTATGGTTCATGGATCTCTTCCAGCTACACTTCTCTTTTGTTGTCTTGTGGGACAGTTGTAAACACTGCTGTCCTTACTCTCAACCTGATTCATGAGTTCTCTCCAGCACCTGGCACATAGAGCATGCTCAGTCAGTATTTGTGATATAAAATGTGTTAGACTGCATTGAAGCATGCAGCAAGGAAGTGTTCATTTCCTGTGGAGATGGGAAGGATAAGACTTTATAATGGCAACTTCAGCCATACTTCAGCAATGAAGGCTCTGACCTGGGGAAATTTTAAGCATAAGTTTTAAAATTTCACGTCTAAAGAAAAACTACCAATTACCCTTTTAATCTTGTTGCCCATCTTTTTTTTTTTTTTTTTTTTTTGTGGCCAGTCCTGGGCCTTGGACTCAGGGCCTGAGCACTGCCTCTGGCTTCTTCCCGCTCAAGGCTAGCACTCTGCCACCTGAGCCACAGCGCCCCTCCTGGCCGTTTTCCATATATGTGGTGCTGGGGAATCGAACCGAGAGCTTCATGTGTAGGAGGCAAGCGCTCTTGCCACTAGGCCATATTCCCAGCCCTGTTGCCCATCTTTTAATCACTTGCATTCTTTATATTATACATTCTTTCCATCTAAATTGCAGGCATATACGTTAAGAATTAAAAAAAAATACTAGCTTAGTTTCTGAAATGAAATCTAAACAGCCATTGGCCTAACAAGGCTATTTTCACTGGAGAACTAAAATGTTTCTTTATGCAGCATTTTTTTAATTTAAATTTTATTTTCTCACTTTTTTGTGTGTTCAGTTCTACTTGGAATTCTGTAGTGTGACCTCAAAAGACAGATTTGAACATTTTTTAACTTAACTCATCCTCACTAGATATGAGATAGAAGATAAGTAGGTATATAGATACATATATATTTTATGTATGCACATATGTAGTAGATGATATATACTACATAAATGTATAAATATACCTATATATGCATATCTTCGTGTGAACTTATGTCTATATTTATATCTATATACCTGGTGTTTTATCATCATTCAATACTTTATAATCCCAAAACACTGAAATACTGTGGAAATTGTCTTTCTAAACCATAAATACACATAGAAAAACAAGGTATTGGTGCCATGTTCATCATTATAAATAAACTATCATTACAAAGGATTGTTTAGACGAAGCAATTAATATTGATATGCCAGAAATTCCAGAAAGGAATAACAGAAATTAGTTATTTGTAAAGATTAAGAATCTATCAGAGATTAGTTGACAGATTAAAAAAATACTTAAGCCTTTCTGGAAGGCTAAGTAAAATACTCACAGTATTCTTCTGGCAAATGATTTCCTGAAAAACAAAGAGGGAAAAGCAGAGCCAACATTAATACAAAAGACAACTCAATGGAATTATGGAACTACTTTAGGTGGTAATGTTATATTCATATTCATATTAGCAATCAGAAATTTTGGAGAGATCATGACTCTATGCATCTGAGAAGTTTACAATGTGATAGAGCAGACAGGAGAATACAAAATTATTGTTTATGGTTTAAGAATAACATTGCAGGACTGGGGATATGGCCTAGTGGCAAGAGTGCTTGACTCATATACATGAAGCGCTGGGTTCAATTCCCCAGCACCACATATACAGAAAACGGCCAGAAGTGGCGCTGTGGCTCACGTGGCAGAGTGAGCCTTGAGCAAAAAAAGAAGCCAGGGACAGTGCTCAGGCCCTGAGTTCAAGTCCCAGGACTGGCCAAAAAAAAAAAAGAATAACATTGCTTGCCTAAAATCTCTGAGTTGAATAATCTAAAATCTCTGAGTTGAATAATCTAAAATCATTTCTACAGAAAATGTATGTGTAGGATTGGCTATACATGTGTAGGATTCTTTGGGAAAAAATTAAAACAAGTTTCCTTTCCCTAAGCTCACTGGGTAGCTACACATGAAAAGTACTGACCACTAGCAAACCCACATATAGAGAATAAGGACATCTGACAACAACAGTTGTTAAGTAGAACTTGGGAATTTTCAATGAGAAGTGCTCTCACGTGTATGCATGCGTGCGTGTGCATGCACACACACAGGGTGTATAATGGAATTGATACACCATGTACACAGTGTCCTTATTTTTGGGGTTGTAAGGAATGTGTTAATAACATACGAATAATGTAGCCAAGCAGTGTTGGTGCAAAACAAACTCTCATTAAAAGCTAACTGCCATTATTATTCTTTCTAGACATTAAGATAAGTAAACACTGGGGAGACAATCTTGAAAAATACACAGAATACAGGCTTTGCTGAGGTT
Source organism: Perognathus longimembris pacificus (assembly GCF_023159225.1). NCBI lineage: Eukaryota > Metazoa > Chordata > Mammalia > Rodentia > Heteromyidae > Perognathus > Perognathus longimembris. Next base: position 53,856,354 of record NC_063169.1, read on the forward strand.
GAGAAATTATTATTTAGAAAAGAGAAAATGGGGTAGTGTACTGGAAAAGATGGAAGGCATGTTGTCACAGAAACTGGAAATGAAAAGCATTTATGTAGCCCCAAAGGTGAATTCATCTGGCTCAAGATAAGAGCCAGACATGCAAAGTCTGCTGACCAGCCACTGTCTTCTGTCCTTCTGGTGTAAAGCTAAAGCAACACAGAGGGCCGAAGGTGACTTAGAACAATACATAAGACTGTTGAATATTCAGAGGAAGAAACTGCCTTGGCTAGTCCTGAGAGCCATATAGATACAAATGAACTACGAAAATATACTTTCAAAGCCTTAAAATATTGCTGATTCACAAAATGACACATGCACATTTGAAATGAAATAGTGTAAGTCTAGATGGACATGCATGTGTGCACGCACATGCTGAAAGCAAGAGTGATTCAGACAGTAAGCATTACAGCTTCTCAGAGAAAGATGGATTGCAGAGTGAGGAGGGCTGGGAAGATCAGCAGAAGGGAGAGCTTGGTTCCAGGCTGAGCTGTGAGCCAAGATCCATCCAAAGACAAAGCCAGGAGGCTGAGTTCCCAATTAGAGATCTAGGAAAAGCAGAGGCCCCTTTAAAAAATACTTATCAATATGAGCCAAGGAAGGAAGTTCATTTTGGGATCTATAGAAGAAAGAAATTAGAAATAGATCTTGAATAATACCATTGAGCTAAAGTAGAAAGTACATTTTGACATATACAGATATGATGAAAGAGTTATTTGGAGACTTTTTTTTTGAGACAGGATCTTGCTGTGTCGTCTTGGGTATACACTGCACTCATGAGCCTCATGCTCAGACTCCTGAGTGCTGGGATTACAGGCATATACTACACATCCAGCTTCACAGCGTTGTTTAAAGGGAGTATATGTGTGAAAACATAGCTGCATATATTGGAACACTGATAGCAAATGTTGGGAACCACACAAATGCCCATCACCTAGAAACTGGCTGAGTAAATTATATCCCCCTCCAATCAACAGAACAGAATGGAGCCAAAGAATATGGACATGGTTTCTGCAGTGTTACAGAAACATCGCTCAAGATATACTGGTGAGTTAAAGAAAAAATTGAATAGCTTTTAGCCTTTGCTTCTATTTCAGTATAAGAAGGATCAAGATTCATTGTACTGCTAAACTGACATGTTGAATTGAAACCTCTTTGTACTGCTACTTAAAGAAAATGTTTAAAAAAAAGGGGGGGGGGGAAAGGACATTGTAGTTTGCAAATTCATAATAAAATCTCTCCAGCAGGTACAAAAGGACTAGAACAGTAGTTGTCAATGGAATCAGCCAGTTGACCAGGGGATCAAAGAAAGAGAATAACCCTTTTGCCCATTTAAATTGTGGTACCAGGCGAATGAATGTCTTAAGAGAGACAAAGCCTGTTGAGCTTTTAGAAATCCTAATTAGATAGTGGTATGGTTTGAATATGGGTTCCTGTATTGAATGCTTGGTCCCCAGCCAGTTGGCATTGTTTTGGTGAGGCCTCGCTACAGGAAGTAGGTCTTTGAGACACTCACTTTGAAAATGACACGAGACTCCTACTCCCTTTCTCACTCTTGGCTTCTTTCCTGCCACGAAGAGAACACCGCCTCCCCACATGTTCCCACCGCCACAATGACCTGCCCAAGTGCATGGCGCGCATGGCATACAGCAACAGAGGACTGAACGCTCTCAAACTATGACCCCCAAAAATCTTTGCCCTTCTAATTTGTTCTCTCAGGTATTTTGATCATAGCTCTGCAAAAGGAAGTAATATGGATAGTAATACTTAATATTTCAGGGAGAAAGTTTGTCAGAGGCTTTTCTTATGCATATGAAAGACTTTTTTTTTTTTTTTTTTACAGTTTACATCTGAGGTTAAAATTGTTGTCTCAAGCTGGGCACCAGTGGTTTACACCTGTAATTCTAGCCACTAAGTAGACTAAGATCTGAAGATTGAGGTTGAAAGCCAGCCCAGACAGGAAAGTCTGTGAGACTCTTATCTCCAATTAACCAGCCCCCCCCCCCAAAAAAAAGCCAGAAGTACAGCTGTGACTCAAATTGTAAGGGTGCTAACCTTGAGAGAAAAAGCTCAGTGACAGCGCCCAGGACTTGACTTCAAGTCCAAGCCAAGCCCAGGTACACATGAGCATGCATGCATACACACACACACACACACTGCTCAGTCTTAGTGATGTGCTCACTTGATATTAGACATTGCCAAATTGCTTCCCAAAGGTAATATCAATACACACTCTCTCCCAGAAGCACATCTGTACATTTCCCATCACTCATGCCGTGCATGTGGGTGTGTGTCTCTGTGTGTGTGCTAGAGATCAAACTGAGAGCTCATGCATGCTAGGTAGTAAGTGCTCTACCAATAAGTTATACTCCAGCCCTTACCAGAGCTTTTTTTTAACTGTTGACTATCCTGTGATGTGCAGTGGTGTTTCATTGTTTGGTTTTGCTTTTGCTTTGTTTTATAAGCAGCATTGCTTAATGTGGGCAGGAGGTGACCTAGAGCAAAGAGAAGGAGCTAGAGAAGGAAGCAGGAGAAAAAGGATCACAATGAAAGGAGTGCTAGTAAAAGAAGAAATGGTTGTTAGGGCTTAAAAAAATGGTACCCCACGATATGACACTTTGACAAGCTGAGCACTTTGAACTAAAATGCAGTCTCAGAGCCAAGGTCTCTCTGACCTCTGCCCCTTGTCTCTCTCTGCAGCTCCCATCTCCAGCTGAAGGCCAAATCCTCTAGAAGATTACCTAGCAGAAAGACTACAATCTAGAATGGACACCACATAGCACATTCAGAGCCCTGGTAAATTGTCTCCAGCTACTGCCTGTTCTTTGGATCCACTTACGTCTCTTGAGACTGATTTACTGAGAAGGCAGTCATAATATTCAATGTATACCCACTGAAACTAGGAAAACTGAGGGGAGGCATTGAGTTGGGAGAGATGGGGGATTGAAAGGGGTGACTGTAATTAAGATACATGGAACTTATAAGTCGATTTGTAGAATGATAACCCCTTTGTACCACTACTTAAAGGTAATTGAATATAATTTTAAACACTCAAAAAATAATTTACTCTTCAGGCTGGGAGGCAGGAAATCAATGATACAACATTCACTTACTATATCTTAAATGGTCCTCAATTCAGCCTCTATCACCACAAAACAAACCAAAAAAATATTTATTCTTCCTTTAACAGTGCATCTATTCTCCACTTCCTCTTTTTTCTGAAGACAGTATTTAAGAGTTAACACTAAGGCCCATCTCTGAGTTTACATACTTATATGCCTCCTATCGACTTGTACAGCAATAAATTTATACTTGTATTGCTCCTTAGCTCTGCCTATTGCTTGTTTTAGCAAATTCAAGTCTCCAATTCTCAGGGGATGGAGGAAGAGCAATTTTCTGACATCAGATATGTTTCATGTCAGCTCACTGGGCAGCAAAGTCCAGATCCACTTGCCCACTTACTGAGAGACTCCTTCTAAATGTGGCAAATACGTAAAAAATTTTAAAAACCTATTAGCATTTCTTATTTTAAAGTACATGTAAATCTCAGCATCTCTCTTTAATGAGCATTAATAGGTTCATTAGAAGTTCTCATGAGATTGATTTAAAGAAAATTGTTATAATGCTAAAGAAAAAAAAAGAACCAACTTTCCTCTCAGAAAGTAAAATGATCTTTTTGGAAAGAAGATAAAAGGTATCATATCTGTGAGAATGGAATAGTGTTTGTGAATTAAAATAGATAAGAATGTTATTGCTGACAGCACCCAGGCCCAGAGTTCAAGCTCTACAACAGACAAAAAAAAAAAAAGAATGTTATTTTAAATACATAATGAGTACATGTAAAATCTCCTTCCAAATTACAATTTAGACATAGATTGTAAGTACTTTTATAGTTCCCATCAGTAATTTTTCAAGAAGCTTAAAGAGATTTTTTTCCTATTCTTTTCTAAGAATTCACTGCCAAAGAGAAACTGCTGTCTTCAACACAGAGCAGTAGATGAAAATAAAACCAGTGCAGCTGTACCTTCTCTGATGTCCAAAGAATCCACATATGCAAACTGCATATACGGCAAGAATAGTACTCTAATTCTGTCTCTACCCCTGTGAAAACAGGGAGATGCTTCACTTTGTTTTAGCAGCCTATCCTTCCACAAGATGCTATCTGACCTATCTCTGGTCCTTGTTCCACTGTAGTCTTCCTTTCTGTTGTAAATGATAAGAGATAAGAGAGTTACACCTACTACCCACTGCAAAATTAAATACAAGTATGCATGGTTCCACCCATACCCACTCACCAATGTTTTCCAGTAAAGAGGACCTGTTAGGACTGACAGGAAATTGTTTAGACTATAAAAAAAAAATACCTCTTGTGCCACATATTTCTATCCTGTTCAACAAGGCACCACAGCCTGACTGATTAGAAATGGCCTAAGAAAATGGAAAACTCAAGTTAATGATAAGGGAAAGAAAGAAAAGCTACATGTTGCACAGGAAAACATGATGAGACCCCTAGCCAATGTTTGTTTGTTTGTTGTTGTTTTTTTGGCCAGTCCTAGGCCTTGGACTCAGGGCTTGAGCACTGTCCCTAGCTTCTTTTTGCTCAAGGCTAGTACTTGTCACTTGAGCCACAGCACCACTTCTGGCCATTTTCTATATATGTGGGGCTGGGGAATTGAACCCAGAGCTTCATGTATATGAGGAGAGCACTCTTGCCACTAGGCCATATTCCCAGCCCCAATGTTTGTTTGTTTGTTTGTTTGTTTTTAATGAAAAATCATGTATCGTCTACAGATACTGCAAGAAATGCAATAGGTAGCTGGTGGCTAAGGATAATTGGCTGTGGAGTGCGGCAGACCTAGTGACAAATATGCTTTGCTCTCACCTTAGAAAAATGAATGCATTTGAATCTCAGCTTGCAATTCTGTAAAATGACAGAAAATGCACCTTTCAAAAGTGCTTTTAAAAATTAAAATACATTTCCTCCACATTAGAATTTACATTAGGTTTATTGTTAGAAAGTCTTTATGAAGCTGGGCACTGGTGGCTCATGCCTGTAACCCTGGCTACTCAGAAGGCTGAGATGTGAGCATCATGGTTTAGAGCTGGAAAGTCTGTGTGAAAGTCTTATCTTCAATTAACTAGAAAACAGGGAGTGGAACTGTGGCTCAAAGTGGTAGAGCATTAGCCTTGAGCAAACAGAACTTAGGGACAGTTCCCAGGCCCTGCGTTCAAGCCCCTTGACTGACAAAAAAGAAAAAATTAAATACGGGTTGGGAAATGTAGCTCAGCAGTAGAGCAGTTGCTCAAGGGCATGCCCTAAAACCCTGGGTTCAGTCCTTAGCACCACGCAAACAAAAAAATCAAATGTAAAAATGTATGCACATAAAGCACTGGATAACTAGCACACAGTAGATGCTCAAGAAGCAACTATTAAGCACAAGATAAATAAGCACAGTTGAGATATCATTAGTCTTTTAAAATAACTACTTTATTAGAATACTCCTAAGAAAACAATTAAGCCAGGTTCTTTGTCTCATACAAGTTCCTAGTAAGATTAGCTTTATTTCTTTCCCTCAAATGTAATTGTAATTCATGAAAAAAGATTCCTTGGGAAAGAATTGTCATAATATAGTCAGACGTTAATGGGGCAAGAACAAAACTAGAGTAGAAAGTCTCTTATATATCTTTACCTATTTAAACTTAATATAAAGAAAAACGAAGAGGACCAAGAATAAATAAAATAATCTCATTCTTTCATCAACTGCTAACGAAAATGTTTAGCTGAACAGTCAGTTGCAAAATCTTATCACGTAGTAGTGCAAGGGGTAGGACTATAGGAAAATTAAGTAGCGATCTTAAAGATCACTCCAAGTAAAAAGCAAGTTAAAAACTAAAAGGCACTCTGAAAAGAAATGTGGGTCAACCCAATGGCAGGCATGTAGTAAATGTATTTGCTCAGTGAAACTTCCCCATTTTTCTGGGAGAGCCATAGATGGTTTAGATACCCAGAATAGAGCAAGATGCTACTTACAACATTTTTGGCAAGGATTTGAAGACTGAAAGACTTCATTTACCAACAGTTAAGCTGTTAGAGAATTATGTTCTGAATTCACTCTAGAGCCCTATATCCCAAGGCCATTTCTGATTTGAGAATTTGAAGACAGAGATGAGAAAAGGCCACTTGAAATCTGCTGGAAACTGCACAAAGGAAATGGACCATTCTGGGCTCAGCATGAATTTCATTGAATGGTGAGATGCTTTTCAAAGAATCCCACAGTGTAAAGTCCTCTTGGAAAATCAGTTAGGAAATTTTGCTGGATGAAGGAAACAATTTTAATATCAAGGACATTCTTATTCAGGGAAAGAGTGACATCCAGATAGGTCATCTGAAGCAGCAAGCTTTAATTCCCACCTTAACTGAAGTGTTGTTCCAGCGGATAAGCATAGCAATTTTCTCAGGATGAGCAGAATTTCTAATCTGAGGACTTGCAGTTGAAAGCTTACTTTAGTAGGAATAATTGGGACACAATGAAAACCCCAACGAGCAGATACTAGGCCTGACATTCCTTCTGCAATCTACTTTTCTTTTTCCTAAGTGTGCACCTATGCCTTCTTTTAACATAGTCTCCTTGGACGCATGTGAACTAGAATTCAGAACCCAATGCTAAGTCTTTTGTACATATGTATCACTTACATTAGATGGAACTCACAAATTAATTAATAATTGGGGACTAATTATCCCAATGTTAGAAATGTCTTTGCACAAATATATGCTACTTAAAATATTTTGGATGCAAGAGAGGTCTCCCTGAACACCAGTGCTGAAATTAAACACTGAGCAAAACAAGAGAGCTACCTTCAAGGACTGCAGAGAGTCTGAGTTAGTGTCACAGTAGAGGATGATGTTGTTGGCCATGCTGAAGCTTTCTCTCACTCCAAGGTGGTAAAACAAGGACGGCTGACGGAAGGCATCACTCATCTCTACCACCGCAATATCTGCAAGCAGAAAACAAAGACTTCAAAAGATGACTCCTAAATCGTGCCTAAGAAGCACATTTGAGTTCCAATAACTTAGTACTCAAAAAAGGAAATGAGGAAAGAAAAGGGACTTTTCTTTCTTCATATCACACTGATGTTGTTGTTTTTTTGCCAGTCCTAGGGAATGAACTCAGGGCCTAAGCACTGTCCCTGGCTTCCTTTTGCTCAAGGCTAGCACTCTACCACTTGAGTCCCAGTGCCACTCCTAGCTTTTTCTCTTTATGTGGTGCTGAGGAATTGAACCCAGGGCTTCATGCATGCTAGGCAAGCACTCTACCACTAAGCCACATTCCCAGCCCATCACACTGAATTTTAAAATTGCAGTTTTATGGAAGAGGTTTTATAATATTCCACAAACTTGCATTTTTTTTCCAACAAGGCAATCCTATAATTACAGACTACTGTGTTAGAAAGCAGGAGCTAGTGCTCCTGCTAAATTTCAACAATGGAACAGACAACTGTATAAATAGAGCCACTTAAAAACCAGATCTGTAGCAAACAGGAATAAGTAACAAATATAAAATGGTATTTTTTTGTTTTTTACAAAGTAGATAAATTTGTTAACCCAGAGGTAGACTTCAGACTTAATATACACTAAATTTTGGCAATTATAATCAGGAAAAGAAGTGAAGATATAGCAAATTGAAACTAAAAGAGGAGATGGAGCTACACATACAAATTCTTCCAGTTTGTAAAGGTAACTGATAGCAAGCTACCAGAAACCTAACATCAGAATTCAACAATTTTATTTTGCCAGAAATAAAATTCAGGTTTTTCTGAACCTCATTTATGGATATTGACAAATGTGTAAGAAAAACAAACAAAATGTATTAAGTGTTATACTATGAGAACCCTAAATACTATGTTTAAATTTTATTTGGAGAATGCAAGGATGGTTCAATGAAAGAACTCATGAAAATTTCCACAGATGCTCCAGATACATTAACTACAGTAGAAAATCCATTTTCCATGAAGAAGAATTTCAGGGTAGGTTGGGAAGGCAAGTGTGTGTTAAAATTAACATGCATGAGGGTCTACATTTGATCCCTAGCACCATTCACAGACCCAAGTATTGCTAACTGAAAATACAAAGGAATTCTTTAATGTGAACAATATACATTTTATAAAGTTTTATACCTATAAGTATGCCCATGAAAACAAGGAAAAAAAGTTTGTCAACAATCCCTCATACAATACAATAGACTTTACCCATATGGTAAAATCTTTTGAAAGTGAAGAATTCTATAAAATAAAATCATGATTTTTTTCTTGGATATATGATACTTGACAGCCAATAATAAATCAAAAGGAAAAATAACCTACCCCAATAGAATTAACTGGATAACTCTTTATATACTAAAAATAATTTAGTGAGGTATATCAAGAAATATCAAAATACAAATTATTAACATCAAAACCAAGAACTTCCTGTATAATTGCAATAAACATTTGGAAAATAAATGGTAAAAGAGAAAAGTCTTATAAATGATATAGGTAGAGTTACCTGTATGTCCACAGAAATGTTTTTTTTTACCATAAAATAAAAATAAATATAAGTCCATAAAGATAAATAATAATAATAGTAGTAGTAACAATAGTAGTTTTTGATGTAGGGATGGACTTTAGGGCCAAGCATACTAGATAAGTTCTCTATCACTGAGCCATCTCCAGTCCCCAAATAATTCTCTGAATAAGCTATTTGATACAAAATCTGACTTACTTAACAGATATGGAATTAGAACTCACATTCATTAAAAGGAAAATAAGTCCAATACAGTGGGGGAGAAAGAAGATTTATTGATGCTATTAAAAGGAGACAGGTCAAAGGTGCTTAATATAAAAAATGATTTTCTTCTGGGGTCTTTAACATTTCTACATTTTAAAAAAATCAAATACATGAAACAAATGAGTCATCGCACCCCGCCCACACAGCATCTGCCTCCTGCCCCATGCTGCTTCTGCCTCCTCAGGTAATAGCACTCAATAGTCACTCCCTCAGCTTTAGAATCCAGAGAGTACAGAGCCCAGAGAGCCAAAGAGAACCAGGACTGATGAAAACTAAGAGATGTGCCGAGCAAACTGGCAGCTATGTTCAGGTACTAGATGGGGAAGAGGCTCGCAAGAGCGTTGACTCTCAGAATTAGATCATATCAAACAAACAAGCAAACACTAAAGACCATTTTAGATTAAATGGGAAACTAGATATTTACAATAAAAAGGCAAGCAAAATCAGGTATATTCATTGATCTGAACACTAAAGTAAATACAGATTAATTTTTAGATGTTGTACGGAACATTGAAAAGTACTTACTGGCTTGGTGCCAGTGGCTCAAGCCTCTCTATCTGAGGATCTGAGGATCATGGTTTGAAGCCAGGCCAGACAGAAAAGTCCCTGTAAGACTCTTATCTGCAATTAACCACTCAATAAACAGAAATGGAGTTGTTGCTCAAGTGGTAGAGCACTAGCCTTGAGCACAAAGAGGCTCAGGGACATCCAGACCCTAAGTTCAAGCCCTGCAACCAGCAACAACAAAAGTACTTATTGGTCCAATTTTAAAATACAGTAATAAAATATAGTAACTCAAGTGGCTTTAAAAAATTTAAATTCAGATGAGGTTAGGCATAGGTGGCTCACATCTGCAATCCTAGCTACTCAGGAGGTGAGATCTGAGTATTACAGTTCAAAGCCAGCCAGGGCAGGAAAAGTCCATGAGACTTATCTCCAATTAACCGCCAGAAAACAGGAAGTGGTGCTCAAGTGGCAGAGTGCTAGCCTTGAGCTGAAGAGCTCAGGGACAGCCTGGGATCAGAATTCAAGCCCCAAGACTGACAAACAAATAAATAAATTCAAATGAGTGATTATTCTAAGATAGAGACAGAGAGAGATAAAAATACTTTTTTTTTTTGAGGTACTAAGGTTTGAACTCAGGGCTTAACGCTTGCTAGGAAAGTACTCTCTCCCACTGAGTCATGCCCTTTTTTTGTGCCAGTACTGGGGCTTGAGCACAGGATATAGGCACTAACCTTAATCTTCGGTGCTCAAGGCTAATACTCTACTACTTGAGCCACAGCTTCACTTCTGACTTCTTTCGGAAGTTACTAGGAGATAAGAGTCTCAGACTTTGCTGCCCAGGCTGGCTTTGAACTGATACTCAGATCTCAGACTCCTAAACAGGTAGGATTACAAGTGTGAGTCATCAGTGTCTGGCAGGACATGCCCTTTTTAGTACGAGTTATTTTGACATACTCTCACTTACTGGCTACACACATTCCTGGACTTTGATCTACCTATTTTAGACTTCCTGTAGTATATGACAGACATGCATTACTGAACACAGCTATTGGTTGAAAAGAAATCTCACATATATGCTTGTAGCCTCTAATCTCAGCCTCCCAAGTAGCTGGTATTATAGGCATGAACCACTGGCACTTTACTTAAATTTATTTTATTTTATTTTTGCCAGTCCTGAGGCTTGAACTCAGGGCTTGGGCACGTCCCTAAACTTCTTTTTGCTCATGGCTAACACTCGACCATTTGAGCTACAGCGCCACTTGCAGCTTTTTCTTTTTATGTGGCACTTAGGGCTTTATGCATGTTAGGCAAGTACTCTACCACTAAGCCACATTCCCAGCCCTTTAAGTCTAATTTTTAATTGCCTTAGCAAAAATTCACTCTTTTGTCTCTGGTAATCAGTTCAAGGTGCTTGAGAAATACCATCACAGGCATAACACAAAACATAGTTCCTTCCCTCAGAAAAACTCTTTTCATGTTTTTCTTTTGCAATCAATACTGTAATTCCATCTCAACCAACTACTGACCTGTTCACTATCTTTTTAGTGTTTTGCCTTTTCTAGAATACCAAAAGGATAGAATAGTATGCAGGCTTCAGGGGTTGACATCTTACTAAAATGTATTTCAGATTCATCCATAATGGTAGGATTAAAGGACATTGTGGTTGCTCCAGGTGGGAAAATTTTGATTAAAGCTGCTATTCATAGACAAGGCTTTGTGCCAACATTGCTCTTTATTTAAGTTGTTAAGTTTATTTTCTTATTGTTGAGGTTTACATGCTCTTTATATTTTGTGGATCTTCTTAAGTATGTGATTTTCAAATACTTTCTCCTAGTTTGTGAGTTGTGCTTCTCTTATGTGTCGTTAAAAGAACAGGTTTCTAAGTTTAATTCCAGTTTATCAACATTTTTCTTCTGAATGGTACTTTAAATGTGATATTTATAAGCCCCGCTTAACTCAAAGTCTCAAAGGTTTTCTCCTTTGCTTTGCTTTTACTAGAAATTTTAAGGTACTACTATATACATGTAGGTCTACACTCTATGCATCAAGATTCCTATTTGTTATGAAGACTCTCCTTTCTCCACTGGATCACATCTAAAGTACAAAGACACAAAAAAGTTCATGAGCTACATTTTTAGGTCTATTTCTCCATTCTCTATTCTGTCCCACAGGTTCATGTGCCTACCTTTTACCAATGCTAAAACAATGTTTTCACCACTGGAGCTTTATGGTAGACATTGGAACCAGGCCGGTCTAGTCCTTCCATCTCCTCTTTGCCTCCCAAGTTGTTTTGACTATTTTCGTTGTTATATTAGTCAGCTTTCTCCCACAGTGACAAAAAGCCTGATATAAATCAGGTTACAATGAGGACAGGTTTATTTTGACTTATGGCTGCCTCCTTACATAGTCACTGGCCCCACCCATTGCCCTTGAGCCTCTGCAGCAAGGCAGCATGAAGGTGCCACACGTACCTGAAGTGGGAAAGCTAACTACCACCTCGCAATCAGAAAGCAATGGAGAGCGAAGGGGCCAGGATCCTCATATCTCCTTCTTGGGCAATTCCCTACCCAGCCTTCCTTCCACTAGGATCTGCTGTTTAAAGGCTCTACCACCTCCAGAAAGGATCACAGCCTAGCAACCAAGCCTTTTACATAGGAGCCATGGGAAACATTCAAGATCAATCTACAGCAGTTTTCTATTTGTGTGTTACAATTATTTGACATTTGACAAGTGCTCATTGATAGGTATAAAATAATCCTCCTGGGATTCTGATTGGGATGGTTTTGAATCTGTAGATCACTTTGGGTAGATCTGCCATCTTAAACAATACTGAGTCTTTCAACGAAGCCATGAATATGAGTCTTTAAGTTTGCTTTAAATTTCAGTATTCTTATTTCTTCAAAATATAGCTCATGTACATGGTTAAATTGTATTAAAATATTTAAGATGTTTGGTTCTATTACAGGTCATATTTAAAAAAAAAAATCATATCCCGGGGCTGGTAATGTGACTTAGTGGTAGAGTGCTTGCCTATCATGCATAAAACCCTGGGTTCAATTCCTCAGTACCACATAAACAGAAAAGGCCAGATGTGGCACTGTGGCTCAAGTGGTAGAGTGCTAGCCTTGAGTACAGAGAGGCATAAGGACAGAGCCCAGACTCTGAGTTAAAGCCCCAGGATCGGCTCATTGCTAGTGTATAAAAATGACTGAGGCTTGAACTCAAGGCATTTCACTCTCACTCACTGTGAGTCTTTTAAACTCACAGGTCATGCTCTATCACTTGAGCCAAGCCACTACTTTTAGCTTTTGCTTGGCTAATTGGAGGTAAGAGCCTCATGAATTTGACTGTCCAGGCTGACTTCAAACCCAGATTCTCATTTCTCAGACTTCCTGAGTAGTTAGGATTAAAGGCATGAGCCGCCAGTGCCCAGCTACATATCACTTTCTAAACAGCTATAGTTTATCACTTAGCTAATGAAATTATCATCTTATAGCTAACTCCTAACTTGGATGGGTATGTTCTCAGAAGTAAATAAATAGGTAAAAATGCTTTTTCTTGTGAAATGATCCTGATATGTCAGAAATCCAAAATAGGATGTGATTATAGTAAGTTAAACGAACACTTGATACTCTAATTCTTAAATGCATTGGCAGAAGGTCAGTTCTCTATTTTTTTCAATTTATCTATTTTATTTCACAGACACATAGTCACTATTTCTATATGTCAGACACTTGGTGAATTTCAGACATGAACTCAACCTTCCTAATTTTCTTTTGTGGTAGATAAAATGATATCACAGCATGGAAACAGTACTATCTGCCAAAGACCAGCTGGAAGTGATTTAATCAAGATTCAGACTCAGACATGTAGTTCCAGAATTCACTCTCTTAGCTCTCCACTAACTCTACTCTGCACCTGCAGGAGATGGAACACAAATAAAAGTCTAAAGTAAGTCTGAGGACCAAAGCACAGTACTCGTGTCCTGTATTTCATGAACAAGTGCCTGCAGTCATTGTCCAATTGAGTTTCTGTGGTAATCCTGTGAGTAAAACTGCCACGTATAAAGTCTAAGGCAAAGCCAGTCATTTAAAGTACAAAGGCACAAAATTCTCTGACATTTTGCCTGCTATGCTTTGTTTCTTTGCTCCAATGACTTCAAATTAAATGGAGCATAAAATTAGGCTTACTTGGGGTTTATTAAAGCATAATAAAGTTTAGTGCAATCATATAAATCTGCTAAACCTAATGTCATTTTGATCACTGAATAACATAGTTTATGATCTGTGACGGGTTTTCAATTTTTTTCCTCTATAATAAAGTATCCATTGTTAGATGGAGTTGCTGCTGCTTATGAGAGAAGCCGAGTTAGAGGAAAACATTAGTCTTTTACTTTTTACCTATTCAGTGATTTTTCTTAGAAATCCGACTGCTCACTCACTTAGCCTATAAGTTGCTCATTCCAGAATGCTAAAGTTAATGAGAGCTTCCCAAATTACCCCCGTGGACTCCCCTACCCCGTCACAATGGGTTGATTCCCAAAACAATGCATTAGTGACAGTTCAATTTGACAGATATCTCGAATGCTTATTATACATTAGGTTCTTCCATGTTATAAAAGTTAAAAGGAAAACTGAATGAGACATGGTTTTTGCCTTCTCTTGTGGATCAGAACTTGTGCTCTGTCAAGTCCTGAAACAGCGGCATGTGGCTGGCTCTGTGGAAGAACAGAGGGGCACTAGCTCACACTCTGAGGGCGGAACGGTAAACGCTGCTTGGATGGATGACACACACCTATTTGGACAGGACGTGCGGTGGCTATGGAGATGGAGTGTGGATGAAACCTGGCAAGTTCAGGGCATCAAAATAATTGTAGGAAAACCCACAGAGTGAAAAGGTACCTAGAATGAAGTCCTAGAGAAAGGCAAGAAACCATAGCAGGAGGCAAAAGCAGTCATTCCTATAGATGAATAAACAGAGGTCCTCCAAAGAACGGACAAGGCCCAAATGCTCATCCCTTATTTGACTCCGAAGGAAAATGTGACGTGTATTCTATTGAATTTTTTTCTGCTTTATGAATGATTATATGCAGATGAACCAAGAGAAGTCCCCCAAAGAGCAGAAAAACCCCAAATACTCATGCCTTGTTTGACTCCTAAGGAAAATGCAACATTTAGCCTGTTTTTTTCTAGTTTATGAGGGATTAATGCAAGTTATAACTAAATGACTATAAAAATTATAGAAGTGATCCTTGTGACTTAAAAGAAGTACCTTAGTAGTGTTCTAAACACTTGATAGATGGGTTTTCTACTATCTGGAAGTATACAAAACTGGGAAATGGAAAAACTTCTGTTGCAGAGCTAGGATTATTGACTTTTTCAGGAAGCACCAAAGAAAGATCCACCATGTTTGCCCTAAATCAATTTGGCAATTCCTACCATAAATTACTGCTTACTTGGTTTCATCAGTGTACCTTTATTGGATGTTATTTCTTAGATATTATTTGGTTAACCCTACCATGCATAAAGATATATATTTTGTCATAGCATGTTTAGCTCACAATTGCCTATCACTTAGCCACTAAACTCTAATATGCACAGTCATTCAAACATGATTTTAAGGGGCATGCTTAAGAATTGAAGCCAGGGTCTCAAACATGCTAAGCATGTACTGTATCACTGAGCTACATATAACTTAGCTGGAAATTATTTTCATGTATAGATATCTATACATATATACACATATATTTTCTAATCTAGTCCTAATATGCTTAGTGATATTTTATTAGTAGACTGAAGTTGGTGGTTGTTGTTATTATTGGATTTTACTTGAAAAGTGAATATTGTTAGGGCAATGATCAAAAAGATATTTGGGACTTCATGAATGATACTTTCAAAGGATTGCGTGTCACTGCAACTACAAAAGGAGAAAGAAGATAGGAAGAGGAGAAGCTGAGAGAGGGGGAGAGCAAAAAGGAAGAACAGCTGGGTGCTGGTAGCTCAGGCCTATAATACTTCCTATTCAGGAGGTTGAGATCTGAGGATGGTAGTTCAAAGCTGGCCCCGGGGAAAAAAAAAGTCCTTGAGACTCTTATCTCCAATGAACCACTAAAAAGCCAGAAGTGAAATTGTGGCTCAAGTGGGACAGTGCTAGTCTTCAGTACAAAAAGCTCAAGGACAGTACCCAAATCCTTAGTTCAAGATCCAGGGATGGCCCACAAAAAACAAAGGACAGAGGAAAGAAACAGAAGGAGAAAGAAAAACCAAGAAGGACATTAGAAGAACTAAGATTTCCCAGCTCAGTACCAATTGTAAAAGCTCAGCTCAGGATCCTCCAGCTTCAAAGAACAGGGACATGGGGAGTGGCACTCATTGTGGACAATGCCCAGCCCAGAAGATCAAGACCACAGCTTAAGAGTGCAACATCAGGAAAGCACAGCATAGACCTGAAAACTGGAGAGGAAACTTCCCATCACTGGAGAGAAATGAAGATATAACTAACATACTAGCTGCTTCAAGGCTTCTAGGATCTGAATGCTAATTAAGTTTCTGGATAAATGACCTCAGACAACACTTTAAACAAACTCTCTGAGCTTTGATTGCTTTAACTGTAACACTAATAAATTGGTCATTAATAATACTGCCTGCACAGAAGGACTGAAAACAGATGTGCTGTGCAGAGCAAATTCTCAATGAATATAATCATACAGCACCATCATATAAGCACAATCACATAAGCATAATCATATAAGAAAGGCCTCATAAGAGGCCCTTGGAAGAATTTAGCATAAAAATGTTCCTGAAGGGCTGGGGATATAGCCTAGTGGCAAGAGTGCCTGCCTCGGATACACGAGGCCCTAGGTTCGATTCCCCAGCACCACATATACAGAAAAAACGGCCAGAAGCGGCGCTGTGGCTCACGTGGCAGAGTGCTAGCCTTGAGCGGGAAGAAGCCAGGGACAGTGCTCAGGCCCTGAGTCCAAGGCCCAGGACTGGCAAAAAAAAAAAAAAAAATCCAGTGTGTTTTGCTAAAATAAAAGTTAAGTCAGTCCAAAGTACCAAGCATGAGTACAAAAATGCTCTCTTTTGGGGCTGGGGATATGGCCTAGTGGCAAGAGTGCCTGCCTTGTATACACGAGGCCCTATGTTCGATTCCCCAGCACCACATATACAGAAAACGGCCAGAAGCGGCGCTGTGGCTCAAGTGGCAGAGTGCTAGCCTTGAGCGGGAAGAAGCCAGGGACAGTGCTCAGGCCCTGAGTCCAAGGCCCAGGACTGGCCAAAAAAAAAAAAAAAAAAAAATGTTCCTGAAGACAATGTTAGTATATAACTCATTTCTGATAAAGACTCATGAGTACTTTCTCATAGACAGGATGTTAATCATGGAAGCATTATGTTAATTATGGAAGCATCAATCAGAAGACAACATAATGAATTTTGTCTTGATTTTCTATCATAGATCCATCCATGCCTATGAACTTTCAAAGAGAGTGTGGCAGGATCAAAACTTTACTTTGGAAGGATGAGTCTGTGGATAGAGACTAGATGAAGCAGATTGGAAACTGGAGATCATTTAGGAATCCAGAAGAAAGTATGCCCCTAAAACAAAGCACAGAAAACATGGGAGGGAAACCACCAGACTTTGCGGACTTGGGTAAATGCAGAAAAAAAGGGAACAATGACTCTGCTTTGAGTCTGAACAATTGAGAATGATTTGTCATGAAGAACTGTTTCTTCTTCGTAGGAACTTAAGTTTGGATTGGGACACATTAAACATTGTGTGTACAGATGTTTCTGTGCATGTATGAATATATAACTATGTAGCTGTCATGTTAAATTTCTGAGGAGAAATCGAATCAGACAAAAAGATTTAAGTCACGATGATGGGAAATAACTGAAGCAGTGGGTGTAACTGAGATTGTCAAGTCAGAACACAGAAAGAAATGAGAAGGTTTCTAAGACGCAGGAATTCCTCTCCTCAGAACATGCTCAGTGGGAACCTAGACAGATGTGTTCACCAAAAGGCAGGTATTGAATGCTTACAGCATCACTTGCTGCAAATGATCAATAGAAGATTTTTTAAGTGTCCTATAATAGAAGTGATCAATAGTATTCAGCAACGTGAATTAAAAAATTCCTACAACCTCGTGTGCCAACACAAATGAATCTAACAAACACACTGCTGATAAGAAAAATTCAGATGCCAAGAACAGGCTGTATGATTCTGTGATGTTAAATGTCTTACTAGCAACATGCTGGTGGCTTATGCCTATGAGCCTAGCTATTCAGGAAGCTAAGATCTGAGGATCAAAGTTCAAAGCTAACCCAGGCAGGAAATTCCATGAGACTCTTATCTCCAATGAACCACCAAAAAGCAAGAAGTGAAGATGTGGCTCAAGTGCTAGCATTAGCCTTGACATTAAGGGTCGGTGCCTAGGCCCTGAGTTAAAGCCCCAGTATAGGGGAAATGAAATGCCTTACTAGTAAATACTATGGAGAGAAGAGTAGAGGCTAAAAAGGATCCTAAGAAGCAGTTCAAAAGATGCTTTTGCTGGCGCCCTGTGAGTTAACTAAAAGTTGCCCAACTTTGTATCTGTGCCTTTGAACTGAGTTGTTATTCTCTGCTAAAGTCACTTTACAACCACCTTCTGTCCTTCAAACGAGCAACTCCATATTATCATCTTAATGAAAACATCCAAAAGCTCATGAGACCACCTATCCTGTTCAGGTCCAGTAATAAAGTGGTCACTTCTCTAGAACTCCTCCAAGGAGAAAGACTGAGAAAATAATGGCCAAGCAGACTATATACATGCAGCATGAGGCTGTTTTAATTATGCACAGCTTCCTCATTCCCTGAACCCAGTTCTTCCTGAACCTGAGGCCAATGTCTGTGCCTTTGAAGATGTACTTAAGTGCTGACTTCCCATAGATGCCATTTAATAAATTTTTCTCCACCCTTCACTATGTCTCTTTATTTGGAATACTGGGACAAGTGGCCCGGCTTACAATGGAACTCCTGGATTTTGTACTTAGAGTCTAAAAACCTACAGGTATGGTGGATCATGTCTGTAATCCTAGCTACTTAGGAGAGATTTGAGGATTGAAGTTTGAAGCCAGACAGGAAAGTCCAGGAGACTCTTATCTCCAATTCTATTAAAACAAACAAACAATCCAGAAGTGGAGCTGTGGCTCAAGTGATAGAGCACTAACCTTGAGCAAAGTAGCTCAGAAACAGCACTGCAGATCCCAACACCAAAAAAGAAAGACGAGAGAGAGAAAGAGAGACAGAGACAGAGACAGACAGAGACAGAGAGACAGAGAGAGACTGATCAGATGTAAAAATAATTTCTGTATCTCAGTTTCTCCTTAAAATTTCTCCTTAGAATTATTGTATTTTCAGTATGCTAGGTTTGGGTCAATAATCAGAAATTCAGATCTCTATAAACTCATTTGATGTAATAAATTTCAGCTCTTAAATAAGCAATTTATTTTCATTAGCTACTGAAAGAGCTATTCATGATCATTTGAATAAACTTTTTTAAAGCTTATTAGGGGCTTGTTTGCTTCTGTTTTTGTGGTACTAGGGTTTTAAACTCAAAGCCTAATGCTTGCTAGGCAAGTGCTCTACTACTTGAGCTATACCCCAGCCCTTTGTGATTTCCTTATTTTTCAGACAGGGTCTCAAACTTTTGCCTGGGCTACTCTCCAACCTCCAGTCTCTACCTCACAAGTACCTAGAATTACAAGTACGCCCCATAGTTTATGGTTTGGCTGCTCTTACAGCTTTTATTGTAGTTGAAGTGCATGCCTTTTGTATTTGGGCTCTCATGTTTGATTTTAATTAAATCATCAAAGCTTCAGTCTTTGTTTTTGCTTCCATGAAGTTCCCAAGAACACAGAGTAACCCCTTTTTAACTGAAAGAATCTTAGACCAGGATCTTCTCTCCCTCTCAGACCAAAAATCAGTCTCCTTTCATTGCTACTTGCTTCCATTGCATAAAGTTTCAAGAAGTGATTGTTCCTCATTGATGTAGATGTTGCATTACACATTCCTCCCTCTTCATTCTATACCTTTCAACTCTGTCATAGAGAGACAGCAAGAAGTGGTCAGGAGAACTTTAACATTAATTGATAGTGTCCTCTACCAACAATGGCTTTGGTGACTTCTCATATGTTTGAGGTTATTCTTTTTGTGTTTGTGTCAGTTCTGGGGCCTGGGGTTTGAACTCAGGGCCTGGGTGCTGTTCCCCAGGGTGCGCACGTGTGTGTGTGTGTGTGTGTGTGATGTGTGCATGTATGCATACTTGGAGATAAGAGTTTCATGGGCTTTCCTGCCCAGGCTGGCTTCAAACCACAATCCTCAGATCTCAGACTCCTGGATAAGTAGGATTATAGGTGTGAGCCACTGGCACCTGACCTGAAGTTGCTCTTACTAAAATATTTTTCTCACTCTGATTTATATGTGTTACGTCTACATGCACATTAGTAGTTATTTACAACAGTGTAAAATGGCAAGACAATCAAAATTAAGACTCTCAAAAATTCTACAGGAAAATAAATTGGCTTCCTTAATAAAAACATCATGGTAGAGTGCAGAGGGGAAGAGATGGAAGAAGAAATTGGAAATAGAAAGAGAGTGAAGAGATGGGGTCAACTGCAATGTACAGACCTTATTTAGATTCTATAAAATACATTAATTGCATGGATTTGGTGACACAGTTAAGACTGTAAAGATGATTGAGATAATTTTTATAAAAGACAGGATGTATGATGGTGTTAAGAAACGAATTATTTTAAATGAGACAAGGACTTGTGGTAAGGAAAGCTGAATGGTAGCACAAACCTGTGCTCCCAGCATTGGTCAGAAGCCTAAAAGTAGGTGTCGTGGCTGAGGTACATACCCAAGGAGGAAGCAAGACCATATCCTAAAAATAACCAATAGAAAACAGGACCAGAGTTATGGCTCAGCCATATCATCCCAGCTTGAGATCATGAGTTCAAACCCCACTACCATCAAAAACAACAACAAAAAAGTATAATTTCTCAGGCTGAGATTGTAGTTTTAGAGAACAAGTCCTTGCATCCTGTGTTCAATCACTAATACCACACACCAAAAACTGTGTAATTCCTCATGCAATGGAGATTTGATTACCAACAACAAACAGCGGGATACTGCACCTGCTGTAGAAAGAATAAAGATGGTCAAATAAATGAAATACAGCTGCACAGGACCTGTTTGGCAAAAATTGTTCCCTCTGGTAAGCAAGCCAGGTTGGAGGGTTTTCCCTCTTGTGTGTATGGCAGTCATTTTTGTCTATAACCATCCAGCTAGATCTCACAGGTGTGAGTGGTCTCTGGCTGGGAGGGCACTTTGATCTGCTCCAAATTCCTAATATATCAACACACCTTCTCTCAGCTGGGCTGTACCAACTGCTCGAAGAGATGCTAAGCCTTTCTGCTCTGTCCCTTCCCTTTCTACACCTGGTCAATAAATGGCACCTAGTAAAAAAAATGCATTATTCTGTTCAAATTTACACAACTTCTTCTAACAGTTCTGTAACTGTGTTGACATACGAAATGTGTAAATATGACTCTGCCTGTACTGATTCTCCCCCTTTTTTGTGTGTTGACACTACACTGAATGTCAACAATTCATGGGGGGACAGGGGAGTGAAGCCTTCTTTGTCAAGGATGCTGGATTAGAGAGAACAGGTAGAATTATGATTCTTCACTGTTGAATAACCTTACCGGTGCTGACAGGCTTGGTAATTGACCTTCTCTAAATGTAATGAGATAGTCCACTACTCCGTGTCTCTATTTCTTTCAAATACAGTTAAATCTCTCTTGAGGACTTCACTTACTCTCTAGGAAACTTAATGCTCCTATTTTTTCAATTTGACAGGTGAGCACAATTCCTAAAAATGGCACTTAAAAAATGAGCCATGGGGCTGGGAATATGGCTTAGCAGTAGAATGTTTGCCTAGCATGCATGAAGCCCTAGGTTCGATTCCTCAGCACTGTATAAACAGAAAAGGCCAGAAGTGGTGCTGTGGCTCAAGAGGTAGAGTGAGTGCTAGCCTTGAGCAAAAAGAAGCCAGGGACATTTGGCTGGGAATATGGCCTAGTGGCAAGAGTGCTTGCCTCCTACACACGAAGCTCTCGGTTCGATTCCCCAGCACCACATATATGGAAAACGGCCAGAAGGGGCGCTGTGGCTCAGGTGGCAGAGTGCTGGCCTTGAGCGGGAAGAAGCCAGGGACAATAAAAGGCCCAGGACTGGCCAAAAAAAAAAAAAAAAAAAAAAAAAAAAAAATCTTCAAATTGGATTAAAAAAAAAAAAAAAGAGCCATGGGTTTATCTAAAAGATCGGTCACATAAAGTCAGGCTCCCCTCCAAACCCCTCTATCCTCCCTCTTCCCCCTCCCCCTTTGGGAAAATAGGATGGGTAGGAAGAAAATCAGGAAAATCCCATCCAGGTATTACACAGTAACTTAGACACCTCGGTATCACACTTTGGAGAGGTGAAGGCTTCTTCTCTGCCAACCCCACTCATCAAAGATGAAGATACTCCTTCATTCTGCTCTCACACTTGTGTCTTTAATGAGCTTTTATTGTCTGCTCTGTGCACAATACTGTTGAGTAGGTCAAAGATCTGAACATCAGCTGTTCAGTGACTTTCTAATCTTCAAGTGAAACAGCTGGACATGTGAGCTAGGAAAGACTGAGGTCAAAGGAAATTTCTGTAAGTGCTCCATGAGAACACAGAGCCAAGAGTGGTAATTGAGGAGAAGGTACTGTAGAGGCCCTGAATTCAATGTGAGCCTTGAGACCTGATATTATCTCAGTGTGGAGACTAAGAGGGAGGGTAGTTCCAGCTGCTGAGGGATTGCAGAACTTAGGAGTGCCGGGGATCCACCACCCACTGGATGAGGAAGGGCTTATCACCCGGTCCAGCTGCTCTCCTCCAGGAAGTTTATAGAGAGAAAACAAATTGCACAACCACTGTCGGAGAGCTCTTTCCAGTAAAAGCTTTGCTTATTAGGACAGATGTGGGCCTTTTGCTTGTGCTTTATACATTCTAGCTTTCACTGTTAAATACATCCTCATTTCTTTCCTAGTGGTACTTGGCTTTGAACTTAGAGCCTTACATGACCTAGGGGAAGGAAGCCCTTTACCACATGAGCCCTACCCCAGCCCTTTTTGCTTGTACTTTTCAGAGTGGGCTCCCACTTTTTGTCCAAGGCCAGCCTTGAACAACATCCACCCAATCTCTGCCTCACCATCTCTGTCTCAAGGGTAGCTCAGATAACTGGCTCATCTCTGTCTCCAGAGTAGCTGGCATGATAGGCATGAGCCACAGAGCCCAGCCCCTACATACATCATCTTTCATCCTATGTCACTTGGATGCCCACATTTTCTATCTCTCCTACTCCTCTTTTCCTTGCAAAGTTCCCTCCCTTCCTATGCTGAAATTCTGCCCTGCTTGTCTGTTGTCAGGGGACTTGAGAATTTACTAGAGAAAATTTAAGCAGGTAGGGTTTGATGGCAGAGAGATAAATGTGAATTCACTTGCTGAAGAGACAAACAAACAACAACAACCTAGGAGAAAGGTTTCTGAACAACAGAAGAGATTCTCTCAGGCCGCCCTCAATGGAAAAGGAGAGTCCACAAACATCACCACAGCAACAGAGAGAATTCAGAGCACCTGGGGAGCAAAACACAGACTTGCCAAAGGCATTAGCAAAATGAATTCATTTCAAAGAGACTTACACAGCTCCTGAATTTGCAGCATTTGTTTCCATCTGTCTAAGAACTGTGCAAAACAGAGCTAATGAAGTAAAACGACTGATGGTTGCTAAGGTACGGGGGCACACCTGTACTGAAAGCAATCTGCCATTAGCTTGAGAGGCACGGGCAGCCTCATCAACTCTGACATACTGGAGAGCAATTTAATTACCAGTTCAACCCATGAACATCCCTACTATATGCCCTGTCCCAGGGACACACCACACACAGACACACACACACACACACACACACACACACACACACACACACACACACACAGAGTTTCTTGTTCTCTGAAAGCAGAGGACATCAGTGGGAGAACAATCAAATCATCATTCAAGACCAAGTCAGTGTGATGCTGACAAGACATGAGTATTTTGGGCTGTCAAACAGAGAGAACTGATTGGCTGGTGGGACTCTCTGACTATTAGATCAGAGCTTAAGAAGCTGCAGAAATAATGGAAATTAATATGCTGAGCAGTAGGTAGCATTCACCCTTCATTACCAATGGCCCCAGTGTACCTTCAGCAGGGAGGGGTAGAGCTGGGTGGACTCAGTTGCCCAAGTCCTGACCCACACTGGACAGTGAGCATTCCTGGCAGCCTGCCCTTGGAGTCTCTTGAGCCCATTTCTACATCTGTCAAGTGGTCATAATAATGAAATCCTTGGTGATGATTAGTCCATAAAACCAGGGAATCTTATTGGGACATCTCACTACCACACCCAAGGAACTGACAGTGACAGGCTATAGTTAGGTGTCTGTACTCCAATTCGATCAACAGCAGATATTAAAGTCAATAATAGTCTATTCTTCCCCACAGACCTTTTGGTATCTTGAAGAACTCCATTGTTAAAGAGCATCTTCCAGTCAGGATCACAGCTATAGAGCTAGGGTTATTTTGAAGCTTGAAGGACAATGAATTCCAAGTCCCAGAGAAGGTGCAGGGACAGCCATTATGTTTACCTAGTCAATGTCATTTCTAGTAGATTCTCCTTCACTCTCCTTTGTCCCCAACACCCCTGAACACTGGGGTAGTGCCCCCAGTACTAGCTTCTTCTTCCACAGGTAGAGGCAAAAGGGGCCTGAAGCTGTCAAAGCCCTCAGGAAGTGTGGTGCCCCATTATATTCTAACCTGCCATTTTTGTGAGATGAAGAACTCAGCCTTGTATGTTCTTTGAATTGATTGCACACACAAACTATTTTTTCCAGATCTCCCAAGCTGAGGTAACAGGTATTTCATAAATGGTACAGAATAGACTCAAGCTATTGAACTTTAGCCTTTATTTCTCCAGGTAAAAAGCTTTTCATTTTTACTGGGATTTTTGCCTTAGCTTTAGTCATTTCAGGGGCACACTGGTGGTTTTATTTTGTTCCTCCCCAATATTTAATCTTGGTTCTCCTCCCCCCCCTTTTTTTGAGTCTATATCATCATCCAAGGGTTTATCATTGTTCTCTGAGTTTCTACTGTTTACCAAACCATTTCTTCCTTAAAATATCCATAGTTGGGTCAAGTTTCTTTTAAACATCCAGAAACCACAGTTGATTTTATAATTCAGAACATGTGCCCACTGAATTCTTGTCTGAAAGTTCAAAATGCTCTTTGGGAATTAGTTTAAACCAGGTGGCCATAAACCAGGTGGCCAATTCTCAAAGGCTAAATTCTTCCTAGCTCTTTCTACCCTGTGTGATTTATTTATAACCAAGACTGAGACAATAAAAAAGAAAAAGAACCTGAAGTTCTACCATCCTCAATTCTATTATTAGCTAGGTGACATTTTTCTTAGAAGTCTCATGCTACATTTGTTCAATATTACAAGAAGTATTACACAAAAGATTTTCTTAAAACTTCATACTTGTCATCATAAACAAACTAGACTTTTGAAAAAGACCTTGAATGCTAAGTAGCAAAGCAATTTTCTGTATTCTGTGGCTCTGTTTAAGAGCTACATATTTTACTTCTCTTGAAAATGAAAATTAACTTAATATAGTGGATGTTTTCTACCCCTGAAGCCACTATGTTCTTCATCCTGTTGAATCCCCAGTAACTCCTACAGCATCTCCCTATAATGTATGCACTGGTCTTTCTACCAGTAAAACTATCTTGGTTATTGATAGATTCACAAGATGACCCTAGCAATAGGACCCTCTACTGAACTTAAGAAACAATAAAACTATATCCAGAAAATAACAACAACTTAATGGCTTAGCAGCCCTAAAAATATGCTATATATAGTCTTCATCAGTACAGAAGTGATACATGATAACAATGAGCTATTAATTATCAAATGGAGATACCAAAATTAATTTCTTAGCTGAGGCACTGTCCCTAAACAGTTTTGCTCAAGGCTAGCACTTTACCATTTGAGCCATAACTCCACTTCTGGATTTTTGGTAATTTATTGGAGATGAGAGTCTCATGGACATTCATGCCCAGTCTAATTTTGAACTTCTATACTCAGATCTCAGCTTCCTGAGTAGCTAGGATTACAGGCATGAGCCAACTGGCACCTAAGCCAAGTGTAATTCTAAGATTTTTCCTACACAATTATCATACATATACACAGAAATACAGTATAGGAGCAAAACTGTAATCATTCTATTAATAATGTATCAATCATAATCACCTCTAATTGCCACCTTGCTGCTGGAGAAGCACAAATAAGGTGTTCTTAATTTGCTACTGAATCAAAAGGATAAAAGTCTGTATTCACAATTCCATTATCTCCCTTGAAAGCCTATATTAGTTATCCTCACTTCACAGATAAGGATAGTAAGTTTAGAGAGGAAAAAATGAGCAATGTTCAGATGCAGAGAGTGAAAGATAAACCAAGATTCAACTACAGGGCTGATGAAGAAAAGGAAGAAGAGAGGGAAGAGAGAGAATGAGAAAAGTGATAGAGGGAGAAGGAAAGGATGGAGGGAGAGAGGGATGGGTAAGAGAGAGATAAAGGAGGGTAGAAATATAGAACAGGAAGGAGGGGGGAAAAAAACTCTGTATTCAAGTATCTACCAAAAAAAAAACTTACAACTAAGGGCTGAGAGTGGTGACACATGCATATAATCCCAGCTACTCAGAAGGTAGAGCTGGGAGGGCTGCAGGATTCAAAGCTAATTGGGGGCAAAAGTTACAGCAACCCAGGACTGGGAATATGGCCTAGTGGTAGAGTGCTTGCCTTGTATACATGAAGCCCAGGGTTCGATTCCTCAGACTTCAAATATAGAAAAAGCTGGAAGTGGCGTTGTGGCTCAAGTGGTAGAGTGCTAGCCTTGAGCAAAAAGAAGCCAGGGATATTGCTCAGGTCCTGAGTCCAAGCCCCAGGACTGGCAAAAAAAAAAAAAAAAAAAGTGACAGCAACCCTATTTCATAAACAAGTCAGAGCATGTCCTCTTTTGACTCCATGAATGAGAACAGAGAGGGGAGAGACAATACTCTGAAGAAAGACAGGAAGAATATCAGAGATTCTGAAAGAGTGGCAGGACAGCTGAGAACCCCAGAAAAACAGAAAGGCAAACAAGCAAAAGGAAACAGTCCCAAGCTCCCATTTCTACCTCTCTGGGAGGGGGAGATGAAGAGGAAGACTCAGTCAAGAGGTAAGTCAGATAGCTCTTGGGGACAGACAAGAGCCTCTAGCTTCAGTATAATCCCATACTTTCCACAAAGCTACACCCACGTAGAAATTGGTGTGGCTATGATGGCTCCAGTGCGGATGGCTAGCCTTGGTGAAACGAAGAAACCTTGTCTTTCCCCTTATTCTAGAGTTACAAACAAGTGCCATCTTAAGAGGGGACCTATTGAGACAGATGCTCTGAGGGACTGAAAACAAGAAACAACCAGGGCTGGGGATATGGCCTAGTGGCAAGAGTGCTTGCCTTGTATACATGAAGCCCTGGGTTCAAGTCCCCAGCACCACATATACAGAAAACAGCCAGAAGTGGTGCTGTGGCTCAAGTGGCTAGCCTTGAGCAAAAAGAAGCCAGGGACAGTGCTCAGGCCCTGAGTCCAAGCCCCAGGACTGGCCAAAATAAAAGAAAAAGAAACAAGTAAGGCTCATGGAGAAAGTCCTGGAACATTTTGCCACAGAGTGGCAAGACAGATAAAGCCATGGTCCTAATATAAGCTCAAACAGCAGGAAGCTGAGGAAGTGAAGACGCAGTGGTCAGACCATTTCCCACTCCACTGTGAGCCACCATGACCCTCTCTAGCTCCCACAAGCTAGGAGTAGAGGGCAGATGAAGTGTAGCTGTAAGGCCTAGAGATTGATTCATATATATCCTAGCTGTACATCATACTTGTTCCTAAGAAACTGTGAAAGCCATTGAGCCTGAGTCCTAACCCAAGAGATCCTGATTTGCGTGGTCTGGGGTGTGTTGCAGACATTGGGTATTTTAGATGATCACGTGATTCAAATTTTCACAAAGACTGAGAACCACTGATTTGGAAACAGACTTAAAGATGTGCACTCAGCCAGAAACTAAACAACATGTCCAGAAGCAAAGCCTGTGCTGCTTTTCTTCAGCATTTGGATCCATTATTGTTTGCCTTAGAAATTCTGTCAACAAACACTCATTTCACATTAATGGCACTAAATTGCTCTTATCACAAAGATCTGTGTCAGCAGTATCTGGATGGAACCCAATGTGTCCAGGGCGGAAAGCTGACAGGAAAGGAGCCAGCACGTACGTGGCAGTTATTAAATACCTCTTATTTCTTGGGTAATTTAATGAACATTTGTAGCTATTATGAAACCTGTTTCTATAAGTTTCTTGAAATCGATTGAGTAGACAATTGCTTTTCCTTTATCAGATTATTAAAAATGAGGTAAGTATTATCACATACTTTTACCATACACACATTTGGGGGAAGAAAATTAGTTTCCTATGTCATTAATGTACCACTTTCAACACATAAACATACTTTGTGAGTGATACTGATATAAGGGAGAAAGGTTTGGCTGGGAGACAGAGATTTAAAAATAATAACCAGCTGGCTTTCTGCTTCAGGAGCAGGCGGGGTCCAGGATGAGATGTTGGTGGTCCTGGGAACTCGTTCTCTCTCTTGTTGGAGTGGGGAGGACAATGCTGCCCTGACCCCTGGCATGCTTACAGTCCTACCCTTGAAAACAGCAAAACCTTGTTAGTAGATTACACTCTAAAAATATAATTCTGAGGCCGTGTGCCCGTGGCTTACATTTGTAATCCTAGCTACTCAGGTGGCTGAGGTATAAAGATCAAGTTTGGGGCTGGGGATATGGCCTAGTGGCAAGAGTGCCTGCCTCATATACATGAGGCCCTGGGTTCGATTCCCCAGCACCACATATACAGAAAACGGCCAGAAGTGGCGCTGTGGCTCAAGTGGCAGAGTGCTAGCCTTGAGCAAGAAGAAGCCAGGGACAGTGCTCAGGCCCTGAGTCCAAGCCCCAGGACTGGCCAAAAAAAAAAAAAAAAAAAAAGACCAAGTTTGGAGGCCAGCTTTGGCAGGAAGGTCTTAGACTCTTATCTCCAATTAACCATAACAAAACAGGCTGAAGCTGTGGCTCAACTGGTAGTGACAACTTGGAGAGAGAAAGCTAAGGGACAGCCCCCAGGTCCAAAGTACAAGTCCCAGTACTGGCCCACATGTGCACACATACCCTCCCAACACACATACTCATAAACACACACTTAAAATTCCATTATTCATGAGCCAGCCTCTTGTGGATGTTTCTCAATTTTTCTGCAGTCAGCATGCATGTTTTTCTTACTCGTTTACCCAGTTGTTTAAGTTACACATAGAAAGAAATCACATTAACAAGACTTCAAATCTGCATATGCTATGGGACAATATCTCCAATAAGGGTATATATTGTCTCTTCTTTGTGTAGGAGATAATTTTATCTAGATAATCAAGGGAGATCAGTGTCATGCCATGACTTCTAAGTCACATTCCCACTTAGTGACTTAAAATCAATGTGATCTCTCAAGTTGCTTTTCTCTCAAACCTGGATCGATGCTTTGAGAGGGGATCATGGGACTGCACTGGCAGCAGATTCTACTGGCTGCCATGTGGGGCAAAGGCTATGAGATAGGCCAAAGGAAGAAGCAGGAACGCAAGTTGGGAGGCAACCACATGGGTCCCATTGTAAGATGCTGATGTCTGAACGAGGATGGCAACAGGGATGGCAGAAAGGTAGAAAGATATGAAAAACTAAAGAGATAAATGATTATGGAGAGATATAAATAAGGATGAAAAGATATAAACCAACTCAAGACTCATTTTGCAGAATTGTCAGAGACTTAAAGAGATTTAGAATCTTAATTCTTGGTGTCCCCAGTTGAACAAATACCATCCAGAGTAAGCATCTCAAGTTTACTACTTATCATTCAACTTAATAAGTTTCCTCTAGACCTCTGGAATTAAAAACAAAACTTAGCATAAAGAAATCCATGTAAGAAACCACATACAATTCTGAGTTTTTAAGTGCTGGTCCATGGAGATACCTCCTGATATTAAAATGACCCGGGAGTCACTGAGCATCACAGTAGGATCACTGGGTCTACAATGCAAGGTACATTCTAGCAATTATCCAAGGAGAGAGCTACAGCCCACCCACTCAGAGCAAACCAGGCAGGGTCCTAATGACCAAGAAAGGGAGGGGGAACATCTATACATAACTGAGAATTTGAAGAAAAACTCTACGCATGCACAGTAATATTTCTCTTTACAATAAGGAAGCAATAAGGACTGGGAGAA
Organism: Perognathus longimembris pacificus; assembly: GCF_023159225.1. NCBI lineage: Eukaryota > Metazoa > Chordata > Mammalia > Rodentia > Heteromyidae > Perognathus > Perognathus longimembris. Next base: position 53,886,242 of record NC_063169.1, read on the forward strand.
TTGGAAGCCATCACCAAGTCACTTTTCTCAGCATTGGTGTTCAGTACCTCGCTCGTGGGTACTAAGGACTAGTGCTTACCCTTGTTCTGAACTTCATGTATGCTTGAAGATGCTCAGTTTGCTACACCCATTTGGAAGCACTTCACTCTGTTGTTGGAACACTCCAATTCTATTTAAGAATTTGTTTTTTTTTAAAGATAATTAAAGTCTGTTTCTAGCTACTTATTCATTGCTTCTATTTCTGCTTTCCTAAAGCCAATCCTATTTCTCTCCTCCTAAGAACCATCAGATATTGAAGAAGTATCCTGGCTCCCTGGGTTATATCACAAATCCCTTCACATGGAAGCAGAGTGTCTAGTGCTATTAACACGGTTGCTGTCTAGACACATCCTGACCCAGGAGGGTACAGTACAGGAAACCAATGACCAACAAAAGGGTTTGCTGAGGTGAAAAAAGAAGAACTCCCTGTCAGTGTGTAATCACTACTGATTAACCATCAAGATGGTACATGCCGGAAATGTGTGATGGGCTAAGATGCAGCCATGTATGCTTTGCTATTAATAGGTCCTAACTGTCTTTCGTAAGGATCAAAGAATAAGTGGGAAGTTATGAAGTAAAAAATAGTGAGTTCAGACCAGTGCTCTCAAATGTACTGTGAGCATGAATCACCGGGGTGTCTTATTAAAACACAGATTCTGATTCAGTTGTGGGATGCAGGAATGAGAGACGGTGTCTCATAAACAACAGTCAGGTGAGTGAGGTTCTGCATATGGACCCAAGGGCCACACTCCAAGCAGCAAAGGGGTGGATTATTATCAAGAGACATTTGAGCAACAGCCACATTGTAAAATTTAAGAGAGAGGATTAATGGAAAGGCTGGGGTGTGGCTCAGCAGTAGAGTGTTTTCTACTCCTGTGTGAGGCTTTGGACTTCATTCCCTGCACAGAAAAAAAGAAAGAAAGAAAAGAAATTAGCTGGGAGTGGTAATACATATCTATAATCCCAGCTCTTTGGGAGGCAGAAACAAGAGGATAGAAAGTTTGTGGCCAACATGGGCAAAATTAGTGAACCCCTAAATTTAAAAAAAAAGTACAGGGGCTGGGGATATGGCCTAGTGGCAAGAGTGCCTGCCTCATATACATGAGGCCCTGGGTTCGATTCCCCAGCACCACATATACAGAAAATGGCCAGAAGTGGCGCTGTGGCTCATGTGGCAGAGTGCTAGCCTTGAGCAAAAGGAAGCCAGGGACAGTGCTCAGGCCCTGAGTCCAAGCCCCAGGACTGGCCAAAAAAAAGAAAAAAAAAAGTACAAACAAAAGGGCTCAAGTGGTAGAACACGTGTCGAACATGTCTGAAGCCTTGTGTCTTATTCCTAGTGCCACAACAAACAAACAAAACTAGACACTAACACAGTAGATATCAGTATACCATGAATCTACAGACAGGACAATGCATACAAATGAGGCAAACTTTAGCCAACATAGCAAATTGTTTTCTAAAAAACAACAATAACCAAAAAACCAAGTGTGCTCAGCCCTACTGTAGCTTCTTTGCAGGTCATATATTTATAACCATCTCAGAGATAGATATCACAGTCCCAAGTCTCTGAAAGAAGCATACAAAATGGGCCTAGCACAGGGCCTAGCCTTAGTGTTCGGTGTTCATTCTCACTGGAGTCTTGTCCCAGCAAGACACCTGCTGTGAATGTCTGAGCTGACAAACTTCTCCAATGTATTCAGTGAAGGAGGCACTTGGAAAACATCATATTTACCCTTCTATCCCCACAACCGAACCTGGCAACTATCCACAATGAAACTCTCCCAAGTCTAGTATGTATTCACACAAACATGTATTCACTCAGAAAAATAATGGAGAATTCTTTTCTTTTAAAGAAATGGGAAGGGAAGACATAAATACATATTCAAAGAAAAGTTAAAGGGAAATCTGAAAAAATAATAAAAAGACTACATAATATCAATAAGGTTAGGTCTTTAGGAGAATGAAGACTAAATTAAGTTACACAGGTAATCTTAACATTCAGCATGGTAAAATGAAAAACACATTAGACAACATGTAATTCAAGTGATAGAGAGTGCTTACTTAGCAAATACAAGTTCTTGAGCTCAAATCTCAATATTGAAAAAAAAAGAAAGAAAAACTTTGCAGAGTAGAATGAAAACCTGAAGGCAAATTTAAAGAAGCAAAAAATCCAATCCGACAGACATATTTTGTAGAAGGTGTGGTAAAAGATCAAAGGTGAGAAAACCACTGCTAAGAAATGGGTAGAGAATACTTTTTAGTTTTAATTATAGCAATTTAGATTCCTGGACACCTGCACATATATAAATTTTATAATTAGAGAAAAATTCAAACAGTCAAAGTGATTTTACTTAAGTGTCTTTCAGATACAGGGAGGAGAAAATGACTGATCTCAGTTAAGAAGAAAAATTGGGGCTAGATGTGGTGGTATAAGCCTGTAATCTAAATGAAGGGGGGAAAAATAAAGGGAATGGTGGAAAAAAGGAGGTAGGAAGATCAGAAGAAGGAAGAAGGGGAAGAAGAGAAGGAAAGAGGGAAGGGAAAAAGGAAACTGGTAAATAAAATTATACAACATGGTAAAAAAATAAGTTTTAATATTCAAATTGCCTTAGTAATTACTGGGGCTCTTTTAGCTATAGGCTAGGGTCTTTGATGAAAATAGATTCACTCCATGATACTTCCTAGGCAGGTATTTGTCTGATATAACTTCACCACCTCTGGAGCAAGGTCAGAGCCAACACTGGGTGGCTCAATTCCTTCCTCGCAGCTGCTAAGAGGCTCACCCAGATCTCTGTGATTTTGTTGCCACCAACGGCACCAAGTTTACTTTGTAGTTACCTTGAACTTGGAGCCTGTTATTTATCAGATTTATTTAGTGAACTTTCTGGAAGGGAAAGTCTATGCATTTATAGGAGCATAGAAACCTACATGTATGCCGACTGAGTGCCAGAGTTAACAGGATGACTGACACAAAAAGCCACATGTCAAGAGTAAAGGAGGCTGATGGAGGAACCTGGGATAGGCTAAGCATTTGACACTCCAGCATTTTAAAAAGATGCTCACATGGGTGAGCAGCTGAACTGGTAAACTACCTGCCAACATCTCCGCTCAACATACTCATCAAAGCAGAATCAAGGCCCAGACACCTTATCTTCTCCATCCCTTACTAACTCTGGGAAAATTGAAAGCCTGCTCTCCTTCCCATGTTTCAATGGTCAATACAGAATTGTCAAAAAACAAAAACAACAAAAGCCTGTTTCAATAAGCCACTGAGAGATATGAAATACCTCTTCTCAGGCAGGTTAGGTATTTTAAATGATTGAGAGGCCTGCCAGTTCTCAGTGATGAAGGGACCAATCTTTAGAGTAGTCAAGCTTTGCTTGAGCATTTTTGTTATTTAAAATTTTTTTTTTCAGTTGGGATCTGTAACTTCTGTCAGAAATCCTAACTACTCAGAAGGCTGAGACCTGAGGATTGAGGTTCAAAGCCAACCCTGGGCAGAAAAGTCCTGAGACTTACCTACAATTATCCAGTGAATAGCCAGAAGGGTCAGTGTGGTTCAAGTGGTAGAGTTTCAGGCTTGAAGTGAAAAAGCTAAGGGAGAGCACCCTGACCCAGAGTTGAAGCACTAGGACTAGCTCACAAACCTGCACACTCGTGTGCATGCACACATACACACACACACTAATTTGTCAAGCTTGGTATCACTGACTGGTGTCTGTGGCTAATGCCTGTAATCCTAACTACACAGAAGGCAGATATTGGAAGGACCATGGCTCTAGACCAGCTGGGCGAAGGATGCTTGTGACACTACCCTCAACAAGCAAAGCTGGGTGTGGTGACACTGTCATCCCAATCACAGTAGGAAGCAAGTTCTAGGACAACTGGAACAAAAAGCAAGATCCAATCTCAAAAATAACCAGGCAGAGAAGGCTAGGGGAATGGCTCAAGTGGCAGAGAATCTTCCTATGAAGCATAAAGTCCTGACAGCCCAGAACTGCCAAAAAAAAAAAAAAAAAAAAGTTACTTCTCTGGCAAGATCATGTGGCATCTTTAGAAGGATTCACAATACATTATTTTTAAGGTTATTTTTATATCTAGATGAAACATTAGGTTTTAAATAGTGATGGGAAAAGGTCTTAAACTTGTCCAAGAAAAAAATCTCACATATTCCATCTTCTTTCTTCTCTAAAGAAAGTCATTCTAAGTCCTAGTCCTGCATCTGTTTGCACGCTCTCTCCTGCCTCTAAGGATCTGTTACAACAGACAGAATTCTCCACTAATGTTCTTACTGAATGTGTCAGGGGTTGTTAAAAGTTTTAAATTTTTTTCAGATCCAACTTTCCAACTCTGCATGTCAGAATACTACCCAGAGAATCTGTTGCATTTTCTCAGGACTAATGAGTGAGTTTCTGTCTTTTTCTCATCCCCACCCCCTGCACTATTTTGGTCACTGGGTCCCAAAGGAACATTATTTGGCCTGAATGCAAAACTTTGCTCCTCCTTGATCTCTAGCTGCTCTTTTGGCTGATGATTCCAGCAACCTTCATTTTTGATTGCATCATTAACGTATATTACATGGTCAGGGATTACAGCAATAGCTTTCTGGAGCTGAAAGCACATGTTAGTATCAGGATCTATATTCCAGTTTCACTGCTGTAAATTATGGAGAATTTGTGAGAGTTCAAGTTCACTAGCATTGAATAAACAGTCAAGGAAACACTAAACGAGTGTTTTAAATAGAATCGGAAGATGTTGGTCAAAGCCAGTAATCTTTTTTTAACAAAGGAACATACCACAGATAAAGACTTACTTATTTACGTCCAATTTACACACACAAAAAAATACCCACATGGCTTCAAATGTGGAAATCTAGTGGCAGTTACACCTCACAAGTGAAGAATTAAACAATCCCTTGGCAGCTATGAAGCAAGTGAGTAGTAATGTTTTATGGTAGTTAAAGGAGAACTTGGGCCTCGAAAACTGGTGAATGTTGCTTGGTAAGAACATAGCAAATTGTTATGTTTCTTGTTTTCTGTTGTTTTGTTTTGTTTTGGCTTAGTGAATTATTTCCCAGTCAAGATGCTAAGAAGAAATGTGCTTATACAGAAAGTAGATTTCAGTTTGCATCCTTGTAAACTAACCCACCAAATATGCAAAACATCAAAAACACAGACTTAAAAGTCTAAAGCCAAGTAACACCTACTTTCAAGTAACTACCACCCTAGGAATATAGGTGAACTTTGTTTGATCAAGGCTCCACAGAATTGCCATGACCATTTGGAGTCTAGCTGCATTTATGGAAACATCACTGGTGTTATGTTAAAGTCACCCTGGTTTTCCTTTACTTTTAGTATCTTTGTGTCTTCAAAGAAAAAAGTTTTTTGCATTCATTTTCTATCTCCATCCTTATTTCCCTTCCTTTTTCGTTCCTACCCTCTCTCTCATTCTCTCAAGCATTTAACTATTACAGAGCACACCCCAGAGCACTGGTACTAAGATGAGCAAGCTCTAGTCTTTCTGCTGAAATACAGTAGAATTAGAGGAGAATTTTAATTATAAATCTAGAATGGGATACATCACAAATGGGGATGGCTCAAAGAACAAGACCAGCTCCTTCTTCGGCAGCATGACAGGAAAAAAGGGTGGGGCAGTAGGTGGGTAGGAGCCTATGTCCCATATTTCAGCTGGCTTCATTCAGTGAAGAAGAGGAAGGATGCTCTCATCAGAGGAAATCACACCAAGGGACAGAAGTTCAGAATGGCTGGAACAGAGGTCACATGGGTAGAAAGTAAAGGTCAGGCTGCAAAGAGTTCAAGTGTAAACTTGGGTTTTAGAAGGCAGACTGTGCCTCCTCTGCCAGGAAATGCTCCTCCCAGATAATTGTGTGGGCTCCTTGTGTGTGCAGGTCCCTCTCCAATGCCATCACATCTCATTCTTGCCATTCCATCTGCATTCTCTCTCCATCTGCCTCAGTAGTCTATGTCTGTGATTATATCTTCTTTGTATAACAGAGGGTCTCTAGTAACATCTGCCTGCTACTTCTTGCCTGATATTTTTCTAAGATACTTTACAGGACCCAAAAAAATGCTATATAAAAACCAAGTTTACATGCTACATTTTTCTCTTCCTCTGAGAATCTGTACTTAATACAACCAAGTTGTCACTCCATCAAAACAGTAACAGATGCTTTATTGTCTTCTTTTCCCTTGTTACTACAGGAATTCTCTACTTTGTCTTGCTGTGAAATTCTAAGTATTTAGTATTAGACAGCAACAGTGTGGTGTTGAAAGCGTGGCTCAGTTGGTAGAGCACTGGCCAATGAGCAAAAGCTCCAGGTATTGAACTTGAGTCCTAACCCCCTCTCCCAGTATTGGACAAAAAAGAAAAGAAGGAAGGAAAGGAGAGGAAAGGAAAGGAAAGGAAGAAGAGGGCTAGAGACATAGCTCAGTGATAGTGATCAGCACTTGCCCAGTAGGCATGAGGTCCTGGGATTTGACTCTCAGCAGTGACAAAACCCAAAAATACCCACAATGGTAAGGACAGAAATAGATCTTTCCAGATAATAGAAAGGGAAAAACCTGTGGCATCAGGAAAGTCCACTCAGATAGGATTATTTGTCCCTGAATATAAAAAGATTACAAAGCACAGTTTTAAACAATGGTGTATAATAATTATGGAATTGTACTAAGCACTCATTCTCATGGAAGTTGGGACAAATAGCATGGCTGAATTACAATGCCCTGGATTTTCTTTGATTATCTATCTTCCCAAACTGACTATAATCTACTTTAGTTGCTAAAACCACTTTAGAAAGGGGCTACAGGGGCTGGAGGCATGGCATAGTTGATACCCTATTATACCTCTTTTTATCCCAAGAAGAAAAATTAGTCTTGTTAGTCTCCTGTTTAAGAATAGGGACCAGGGCTGGGAGTATGGCCTAGTGGTAGAGTGCTTGCCTCATATACATGAAGCCCTGGGTTCGATTTCTCAGCACCACATATATAGAAAAGGCCAGAAGTGGCACTGTAGCTCAAGTGGTAGGGTGCTAGCCTTGAGCAAAGAGAAGCCAGGGACAGTGCTCAGGCTCTGAGTCCAAGCGCCAGGACTGGCAAAAAAAAAAAAAAAAATAGGGACCAAAAGCTACATTGTTGGTTGTTCTGAGTATCCACTAATACATCAGAAGGTAGTTTCTGTTAAGTCATGGTGTGCTCTACTTTGGATCCCAAATGCTCCTCCAATGCCTATGTACAAAAATGTGGTCTTCACTGTTAGGAGGCAGTGGAACCCTCAAGAAAGTGGAGCTTACTGAGAGGTCACTAGGTAATCGGGGTGTGTCCTGAAAAAACTCTGCTCTTCTTTTTTGCTTAATTTTTTGCTTCCTGGCCATGAGGTGAGTGGTTTTGCTTTACCATGTGCTTCTACCATAATACGCCCTCAACACTGGCCCCTAATCAGCAGGACCAACCATAGACTGGTAAATTTCAAAACTGTGAGCCCAAACAAAACTTTTCCCTTAATAAACTGATTACCCCAGGCATTTTATTATTGTAACTATGAGCTAACACATGGGACAAAAGAGCACTCCAAGAATATGGTAAGGGAAAGCAAGAGTATGAGAGGGAGTCATTCTGATTAAAATATACAATAAACTCTAGGTACAAGTAATACACACACAAAAAAGAACAACAAGAATTAGGTGAGGGACAGGAGTAAAAAATGGAAATTACATTTCTATGAAGTTTAGTACCCCCCCCCCCCCGCAAAGAGACTGATGGTCCATTGCATATGGTTAGTCTCTTTCCTCTGGCTGCTTATCGGAAAGTTTTACTCCAGGAATCCTTCAAGAGATTCAAGACCAGTGTATATGAAGGCTTTTGTCTGCAGGACCATTCCATATACTGACCAAAAGAAAGTTCATGTGGGGTTTCTCCAGGGCCTCTAGGGTCTTCCATGCATCCACGTTAAGGTCTAAGGAAACAGGTCTTTGGGCTACTGTTGAAATTGGTAGGAAGGCTTTTGGCTTGCTTTGTTCTTGAACATTCAAGTCAAGCATGGCAGGGAGTGAGATTTTGGATGGGTCAGGCCTGGATCACCAGTTTTTTGCTGTAACCTAAAGGCAGAACACGGTTGAATAACTCAGAGATTCTTGGCCCTGACTGATTTTCTGACTACATACCTACCTCTGAGACGTCTCAAGAAAGTATGTTCCAGGGCAAGGCTGTGGTATTCCTTAGCAACACAGCCAAATACAACTGTAACAAGCTCTCAATTTCAACACAACTTACAGGAAGAAAGAAGAGACAGGGCTGGGTCTTTGGAGAAATAAGGTCAAAGGAGCTGTTTCAGTCTTGGAAAGCAAGACTTTATATAAAAATCATCTGTCTAGTCAGCATAGCTGTGAATAGTATTCGTATATTAACTTTTCTCAAGATGCTTTTATGCTACTAGGTTTAGACTCATTAATATTTCTACTAGAAATATTAGAGTTCAGTGGACATGCTTATCAGAGAACTCATTTTATAGATCTTAGAGATTTGTTTTACTATTTTTAATATCCAAATTTATTAATTTATTTTAAATGCTGCTACTGGGGCTTAAACTCAGGGCCTCATGCTCTCACTTGGTCTTTTTGCTCAAGGTTGGTGCTCTACCACTTGAGCCACAGCTTCACTTCTGGCTTTTTGCTAACTAATAGGAGGTAAGAGTCTCATGAACTTTTCTTTCCTAGGCTGGTTTTGAACTGCAATCCTCAGATCATAGCCTCCTAAGTAGCTAGAATTACAGGCATGAGGGCCTGAATGCATTTTGGATAAGAAATGGGAACATAAAAAAGTGAAACCAAGCCAAGCATTGGTGACTCATGCCTATAATCCTAGCTACTCAGAAGGAAGAGATCTGAGGATCACAGTTTGAAGCTAGCCGGTGCAGGAAAGTCCATGAAACTCTTATCTCCAATTAGCTAGCTCTCCAAAAACAGAAACGGAGCTGTAGCTCAAGTAGTAGAGCACTATCCCTGATCAAAAAAGCTCAGGGACAGTGCCCAGGCCCTGACTGAATTCAAGCCCTAGGACTGGCACACAGGCATATGTGCACATACACACACACACACACACACACACACACACACAATTTAATGTGATGAAGTAGAAGTGGGAGTGTTATATAAAAGTATTAGAACTAAAGAAATAGTCTCTCTGTGATTGAAGTCTATTTTAATAGCAGCACCCAATGTAAGACTTTTGTTAAAATATCTTGAGTACATTAGGTTCCTTAATAATTTAGGAACAAATACTGTTTTGATTTTACTTTCACTTAAATACACAGCATTTTAGTGTCATTATGTCATACTAAAATATCAAATTAAATGATTTTCATATGCTTCAAAGAAAGCATCTATGCTCCTGCATGGTTTTTCCTTATTTAATATTTTAGAGCACCACAAAAAGGTCATTACATAACAAAATCCTGCAATTTTCAGTAATTTTAATTTTTACTCTTTATACTGTCCTTGTCCACTTTTTAAAGTCTCATAGCTCTGCATATGATGGAAACTTAACCAAAATAAAAATAGACTCTGGACTTATACGGCATTCATAGCTTTTCTGTTTCTCATTTTAAAAAGCCATAGGCTTCACCCCACCCTCTCAACCACTTGTAGATGATGTGCCAAATCATTTTTACACATTGAGTAGTCAATCCAGATCCTTAGGTAAAACATCCTAACTTCCTCCCTCATCTGTGCAATAGAGAACGAATGAAATAAACAAGAACAGGAAGCAATTGGTAAACTCAAAAGTTAAGCCTTGGTTTAATAATCATTTACTAGATTCAAGTGTATTTTGCCTTGATGAAACTGGTAAATGAAGAAACAGAAATGTGTTTTCAGTTTCTGCATATCATGCGTTCCCAGTAGCAGTCAAGTGTCTATGTTTGTGTCAAAGCTCTATTAAATATGGACTTTTAAAATAAATTATTAACCAGGAATGTTGGTCCATGCCTGTAATCCCAGCACTTAAGAGATAGGGAAGGCTGGGAATGTGGCTTAGTGGTAGAGTACTTGTCTGGCATGCATAAGGCCCAGGGTTCGATTCCTCAGCACCACATAAACAGAAAAAGCCAGAAGTGGCGCTGTGGCTCAAGAGGCAGACTGCTGGCCTTGAGCAAAAAGAAGCCAGGGACAGTGCTCAGGCCCTGAGTCCAAGCCAGAACTGACAAAAAAAAGAAGAAGAAGAGGAAGAGATGGGGAACAAGTGGACCAAGAGTTTGAGGCTAGCCTGGGTATAATAAGACGTGTCTCAAAAAGAAACACAAAACAACAACAAGAAGCAAAACAGGAGAGGAAATTGTTGCTCTGTGTGTAATCATACTCAACTCTCTCAATAAATATTTACTGAATAACGTACCAGGCACTAGGCTGAACAATAGGGTCAAAGGCGACTGAAAAATTGATTCAAGAGCATGCCACATTTCTCCTGGGAATAACAAGTAGGGATCAATAACAAAAACTCATGGTGAAACTTAAGATAGTATCATTCTGAGAAAATATTTAAGGAAAAGGGTTTCCTAAAATTACCTCTATGTTAGAAGGATGAATGACTGGAGAGAGGAAGGATGGGAGAACACAATAATAATATGTGAAAATGGAACCAGGTATATTGAGGGGATGGGAGACATTGGGAGAAATGGGGGGAAATGATGAAAGGAGTAACACTGATCAAGATATATTATACTCACAAACTGACTGTTGAATGGAAATCCCTTTGTACAACTATTTAGGATAATAAATGAAATAACATAAATGATATGAAAAATAAATTAGAACTTTGAGGAGGAAAAAATGATCTAAGCATAAATGATTTCCAAAGAACAGGTTCTATTTAATAGTATCATAGGAAAAGAAAACTCTGAAAGAAATAAAAATAAGCTAAAATAACACTGTTTACATGTATAAGTTATGGAGGCAAGAAATGAGTTTTTAAAGTCTTTGTCTCATTTTTGAATAATAGATCTAGAAATATCAAGCAAATATAATAAGCCAGGAGAAGGGGCTATGATCATTGTTTAAATTTAAATTTTCTTCCTACAGACACAAGATAGCAGACAAAGGAACATAGGAGTATCCAGTTAGCCCACCACTCTCTGCCTTTCTATGAAGGAGGAATAGAATCATCTTTTACTTATCTAATTAGGACATTCCATTGCAAAAAGGTGGCATGCACAGACACTATCACCCTCAAGCAGTAATGCAGAAGTGTCATCGCCCTACAGTTTTGTTTCTTCCTCGAGCAAGAATGGACTTTAAGACAGCTAAGACTAGTAAATCCTATGCTAAATTTCAAGGTACTGTCATTTTGAATATTGAACGTTTCCCTTTTTAGACAACTAGAACAAAAGGCAATAGATTTCCTGACTTAAGCTCTTTCCTGAGGTGGTATTTCTACAAAAGGACCAAATCATTAACTCACATCTGCTCAATGAATTTAATTAATAGCACTATTTGTCAATATATTTATTCAATACATTGCACAAGCCCTCATCAATGGGATTAGTGTCCTCAGGAAAGGGACAACACCAGTCCCCTCTGCCTCTGTAGTTGCAGGCTGTGAAGAACTAGTCCTCATCAGATCCCCAATTTGCTAGCAACTTAATCTTGGGTTTCCTAGCTTGGTGACAGATGGCAAGAAAATGCTTTTCTGCTGGTTATAAGCCACCCAGTATATGGTAGGTAGTTTGTTACAGCAGCTTGAGCAGACTAGGAAGAACACTAGTAATACCTACTGAGTGGGGACATAGATGTCACAATAAAGAGAACAGAGTCTAATCTCAAAACAAAATCTCTGGATGAGAAGATAGCACTACAACTCTGTGGACTTATACAGGGGACATAGTGGCCGGCTGGGCTGCTGTGCCAGGAGAAAGTAGTACAGTGTCCTGCCCAAATGGGAAAAAGTAGCCCAGGAGGCGCCAGAAGAAGAATCCAGGCAGGAAGGCACAAGGTATCCAGAGGAATCCTTCCCTGTCACTCACATCCCAGATTGTTGGTTCCAGCAACAACCCACATGGCACAACAACAGAACTTGATAGAGGACAAGGAGAAAATAAGAGTAAGAAGGTCAGTGATGGGCAGGAATGGAGAGACCCTAGAAACAGATAGTGTTCTGGGGAGAGGCAGGCAGCTCTAAGGCAAGGGCCAATCCGGAAGAGTTGGATGCCAAACCTCCGTGTGCTGTGCCAACAAGTATGGCTCCTTCCTGAGCTGGTCAGGAGCCCAGTGAGCTCAAGGCAGGCAACTGTGCCTCTTACAAAACCCTCTGGAAGCAACTACTCCTACAGCACAGATGAGAAGCCCTAACAGGGGAAGTAAGAAGGGAAGACACCAAAACACCTCCAGGAAAGCAGGAAAGGCCTACCATCGGGCTGGGAATATGGCCTAGTGGTAAGAGTATTTGCCTTGTATACATGAAGTTCTTGTTCAATTCTCCAGCAACACATATGTAGAAAACAAACAGAAGTGGCATTGTGGCTCAAGTGGCAGAGTGCTGGCCTTGAGCACAAAGAAGCCAGGGACAGTGCTCAGGCCCTGAGTCCAAGCGCAGGACTGGCCAAAAAAAAAAAAAGAAAGGCCTATTGTCTGAGCCATGCTAGAAAGACTAAAATTAAAAATTATTAGTCAAAGTCAAAAATTAAAAATTATTAGTCTTTGCTTACCAACAAAGAATCAGGAAAAGGAAACAAAATAATAAATTATAAATGAACTCTTCGGCCTTCTTAAAATGAAATGTCAATGACCATAGAAAAATCCTGCATATATATTTATATATGTTGTTGTTGTTGTTGCTTATTGGTGCAGCAAACCTGACTGTCACCTTAGAACAAGGGACCAAAAAAAAAAAACAACAAAAAACCAGAAAGGAAAATCTGTACTAACAGCCAGTCAGAAACATGGTGAAAGAAAAGAATGGGGTTGGGATTAGAGGAAGCGCCTACAGAGCTCTGCTTCTGTGCAGTTCAAACTGGAAACAGGTTGTTCACCCACTAGAAGCTAGGCTTTCCCCGCATGTACACAGTCCAACTGATAGGATCCTGGCCAGGCTGTCCTCTCTGTGTTTGCACATGACTCTAAGCTGTTCCACAAGGTCTAGCTGCTCACTGGTTCAGCCTGAGAAATGAGATAGTGAGTATGTGTGGGGGAAGGGAGGAGGGCTAAGACCAGGAAACCCTACAAGAAGAAAACCAAACTGGTTGAGTTTCTAAAGCCAAGTAGAATTAAACAGAGAAAAGCACCTTCTGTACCCTGTGTTTATCTGGAAACTAAGGTTGGCTGCAAAAACCCTCGAGGGATAGGCAGATTAAGGTTGCCTGCAGATTAAACCAGTCCATGAACCTCATGCTCATGTCCGTACTTGACCTTCAGGAAAGGCCTTCTACCTCCTTCCTCCCAGGCTTCTGAGATTTCTACTGCCATCACTACCCCACCACAAGGCCTCTGGGAGCTTACCCTTCCTTGCCTTGCCCTTTCCACAGAGAACAGCGAGAGGGATGACAAATTAAGGGGCTGGAGGAGGGGCTGAGAAGTGGGAGCACTTGTCTAGTGTGCCAGGAGGCCTTGGATTCAATTCCCAGTACTTTAACAAAAGGTTAAAAAAAAAAAAAAGAAGACAAAGCGCTCATTCCCCCAGCCGGAATAAAGCAGAGTATACTACAGGCATGCTAGTTTTGAGTACTTTTAAGAAGGCAGCAATCACCTACTAATTTGCAAAAGTAGTCAGCTAAGATGAAGTCCCTGATGATTTTCACTGTCTGTAACTAAGAGTTTCACAAAATGGTTCATTGACTTCTCCACTTCAAGTATCTGGCAGCATTCTTGTGTCACGTCTCTGTTTAGCCACCTCCTTACAATATGCCCAAGTATGTGCAAAAACAGGTCAGCTCCTGAGCAATATGCACACTCTTCATGAGCACTTCTGCCTTAGGATTTTGACAATAAGTTTTTTTTAAACTTTTATTTATTTATTTATTTGTTTGTTTGTTTGTTTGTTTATTGCCAGTCCTAGGGCTTGGACTCAGGGCCTGAGCCCTGTATCTGAGCTTCGTTTTGCTCAAGGCTAGCACTCTACCACTTGAGCCACAGCACCCACTTCTGGCATTTTCTGTGTATGTGGTGCTGAGGAATCAAACCCAGGGCTTCATGCATGCTAGGCCAGCACTCTACCACTAAACCACCTTCCCAGGCCCTTGACAATAAGTTTTCTACCAGCCCTGTATACAGACACTGCAAATTTACAGAAGAAAAATGTGCCCTGTAAAGCTTCTTCTACTCAGGTACGTTGCACTTTGAATCATTTGAGTACTCAATATTGAATGACTGTGCTCAAGGCCCAGGCCTTTGTTTCTCTCCATAATATAGCTACCAGAAGAAAAAGACAAGCATAGAGCTACTGACCTGCTGACCAGCTCCCCTGCACCTGTGCACATCTGGGAGACAGATACAACAACTACACACTGTGGAAGATGTCTCCAAAGATGCTACCATCGATTCCCTCTGTGAGCACACCCCTATGCTCCTATTGAGGCATCCCCTCTCCTTTGAGTCTGAGTTGGCATTGTGATTGCTTTGACAAGAGAAGACAACATAAGTAATGTCCTGGAAATGCTGAGACCAAATTAGGATAATGGACAGTTTCTCCTGAGGCCTACAGATGGCCAACCGACACCCAGTCATGGAAATGAGCCTTCTGGGACTCTGTGGGTCCAGTTAAATCCTCAGGTAGTTACCATCCCCACAAAATTCAGAGAAGGCAAAACCAAAAACACACACCTGCACCTACCCAGCTCACTTAAGTTGTGCGAGACAGTCACAGATTTCTGATTAAAGGCACTGTATCTCATGTGGTCACGTGGCAACACAGAAATGGAACCCATACCTTTCAGAATAAGAGACCAACACTGTGAGCAAAAACTGCTGGCCCAGTCTACAGTGGAAACCAACCTCACCTGCTTTTCATGTAGCCCTTCATATTGCAGAGAGGATGCACAAGAAACAGAAGTAAAGCTCCCGTGCAGGCAGCTCCTGAATAACATGATCTTCCCACCACATCTCAGACACTTGGACAGGTGACATTGTGGAGTTAATCTCAGGTCTCTGCAAATCTATCTGCTTTGAGATCACTATGGTCACATCTACTTCCAGGATGGAGTCCCTCTACCATTCAGCCACTAATGCTCTGTGCTACAGTTTGGATCTTGACTAGCCTTAAAGGCTCATGTGTTAATGGCTTGTTCCTTACCTTTGGTACTACTAGTAGACATTGGAAACTTTAGAAGTAGGGTTTAGTAGAAAGGAAGGTCCCCTGAAAGAGACATTAGGACTCTTTTTTTTTTTTTTTTTTTTTTTTTGCCAGTCCTGGGCCTTGGACTCAGGGCCTGAGCACTGTCCCTGGCTTCTTCCCGCTCAAGGCTAGCACTCCGCCACTTGAGCCACAGCGCCGCTTCTGGCCGCTTTTTCTGTCTATGTGGTGCTGGGGAATCGAACCTAGGGCCTCGGGTATACCGAGGCAGGCACTCTTGCCACTAGGCTATATCCCCAGCCCCATTAGGACTCTTTTTAACTCCATGAGGTGACTGGGCTTCTTCTGTCATGTTCCTGCACAACATCCTGCCTAGTTACAACCCAGAAGCGATAGGAACAATAGGCCATGAGCACAAACCTCTAAAACCAGGAACTGTCCGGCACCTGTGTCTCATGACCTATAATCCTAGCTACTCAGGAGGCTGAGATCTGAGGACTGCAGTTCAAAGCCAGCCTTGGCAGGAAAGGCCATAGACTCTTATCTCTAATTAACCACCAGAAAACCAGAAGTGGCACTGTGACTCAAAGTGGCAGAGCACTGGCCTTCAGCAAAAGAGCTCAGGGACAGTGCCTAGGCCCTGAGTTCAAGCCCCATGGCTGACAAAAAGATAAAAAATTAAAACAATAACAACAAAAACCCCAAACCAGAAACCCAAATAAGATTTCTTTCACTTTAAGTTGATTATTTCGATTATATTTTGTCACAGTGATGGAAAAGTTGACGAACACACTTCAGCTGTGGAGAAGTTGATACAGTCTCCTAATAAAAAGAAATCAGGAAGTTGTCAGATCATCGCTAATTTTTTTTAATGTATAGTACTAAAAATGCATCAAGAAGCCAGGTACCAGAGGCTCACACCTGTAATCCTAGCTACTCAGGAGGATCTGTGGGTTGTGGTTCAAAGTCAGCCCAGGCAGAAAAGTCCATGAAACTCTCATCTGCAGTCAACCAGCAAAAAAGCCAGAAGTGGAAACTATGGCTCAAGTGGTAGAGTGCTAGCCTTGAGTAAAAAAGCTCAGGAACAGTGCCCAGGCCCTGAGTTCAAGCTCTAGGACTAGCGTACGCATGCATGTACACACACACACACACACACACACACACACACACACACACAAATGACCTTGACACTGAAAGTAGAGGTGTGGCACAAGTGGTAGACTGCCAGCTTTGAGTGAAAAAGCAAAACAAGAGCTTGAGACCTTGAGTTCAAATATCAGTACCAGTACTGACACACACACACACACACACACACACACACACACACACACACACACACTGGAGAGATACATGCATAATATGAGACACCAGATTACACAACAGCCTATGACCTATCCAGTTCTTCATACAACTCCTTATACACACAACCTCATTTAATCTTCTCAGTAAGCCTATAGGTCAATTAACTGCTTTTATCTCCATCTTATAGATGGAGATAAACTAAAGCTTAGAGGGTCACAGTGCACTCAATGATCAAGCACTTGCCTACCATGTGCAAAGACCTGGGTTCAATCCATACTCCTGCAAAACAACAATAACAACAAAAACAAAGCAAGAATGCCAAACCATTAACTTGAAGGACCAACATTCAAAAACAGAAGTTGGATGCCAGTATCTCATGCTTATAATCCTAGCTACTCATGAGACTGCAATCTGAAGATCAAAGTTCAAAACCAGCCCTAGTAGAGGCTCTCTTATCTCCCAAGTAAGGGTTCTCTTATCTCCAAGTAACAACCAAAAAGCCACAAGGGCTGTGGCTCAAGTGACAGAGTGCTAGAGTTGAGCAAAAGAGCTTAGGGCCAATTCCCAGGCCTTGAGTTCAAACCTCAGGACAGGTGCACACACACACACACACACACACACACACACACACACACACGAACAAACACACAGATGTCTGCTAGATCTAGTCTAAGTCTCTAGTTCTTCACTAGGAAAATTCTGTGCTCCTTGAAGGTATGAATCCTCCATATGGACATGTTTGGACTGTACACATTTCAAAAAAATGCTCTCTCAAGAAATGCTTTAGTGCAGGCTGGCTGCACTAAAGGTCATGAGGTGAGCAGGAATCTATCAGGTACAGCCCCAAACCACAGACGCTGCAGGTGAACCTAGGACCTGAGCCAACCTCCAACTCCACCCCAGGAAGCAGTCAGACTATCTAAACGCCTCTCCTGCAAATCTTCACCAACTGTTCCCCACAAGAGTTTCTGAGTGGAACCTTGTTTCCCTTTTAGAATGAGGCTGAGAACTCAGCAAGATGGGAGATTGCAAAGGACTCCACAGAAATTTTTAAGACTTATTAACAAGGTGTTTTTCCAACTATGAAAAAATTCACACAAAAAAGTTGTATTCATCAAAATTCAAGCAACACAAAAATGTTGGTTTTTTTTTTAACTCACTAAAGAAATGTACCCAAGGGTAACCTCTGGGAATACTTTGTAATTTAGAAATAAAAATAGCAGAGCCTCACTGATTTTGCAGCCAAGTCAGTCAAGGCAGTGGCCCCTAGAATTTTCTACTTCCCACCTGGTTTACCTCAATGTGCCCTCAGCTATGGAGGAGGAGATTTTCTGACTTTCTCTCTCCCTTATCACACACACTAGCCCACAACTGGGTTTTAGGGTACCTGGTATTAGGAAATCGGGCTCAGTAAAACTGGACAGCTCAGAATTTGTGTTTAGGAACACAGGTCATTAAAAGACTGACAGAACAAACAGCATGCCACAGTGATCTCTCAGTTTAAAGTGATATGTTCAGAAAAAGTTTCTTATGAGACTCATTCTAAGACCAACTGAAATCTATAATAAATTTCAGGTCATTTTATATCTTAATGTTAAAAATGTAGTGTGCAGGGGCTGGGTATGACGTGGTGTTAGAGTGCTTGCCTAGCATGCATGAAGCCCTGGGTTCAATTCCTCAACACCACATAAACAGAAAAAACAGGAAGTGGTGCTGTAGCCTAAGTGGTAGAGTGCTAGCCTTGAGCAAAAATAAGCCAGGGACAGTGCTCAGGCCTCAAGTTCAAGCACCAGGACTGGCTAAATAAATAAATAAATAAATAAAGCAAAACAAAAACGTAGTGTGTGATCCTGAGTGCTAACCCACTCACACTTGGAAATATTTACAGATAGGATTTCTTTTAGAAAGAATAAGAAACAAGCTACTCTAGAGGCTGAAGCAGGGCACCTGTGGGTCATGCCTGTAATCCTAGCTACGCAGAAGGCTGAGATCTGAGAATCACAGTTCAAAGCCAGTTTGAGCAGAAAAGTCCCTGTGAGACTCTGATCTCCCATTAACCACTCAAAAACCAGAAGTGGTGCTGTGGCTCAAAGTGGTAGAGCACTAGCCTTGAGCAAAAGAGCTAAGGGGCAGCACCCAGGCCCTGAGTTCAAGCCCTATGACCAACAACAAGAAAAGAGTCTGGGATCCAGATTTTTGCAGTTCAAAGTTAGTCCACAGAGAAAAGTCTACAAGAATCCAAAATGTCCAGCAAAAAGCAGAGCTGGAGGTGTGACAGGAGCACCAATTGAACAAGCAATCCTAGTAAGAACAAGGCCTTGATTTTTTTTTAAAGATCTAGCACCATCCCCTTAAAAAACTGAAAATAGAGGAATAAACACATTTATCATCTGTTAATTTTTACAACAGTGCCAAGAGAATTCAATGAAAAAATGGTCTTTTAAATAAATGATATTAGGACAATTAAGCATCTATGCAAAAGAACTGGATCTCTATCTCACACGATATATAAAAAGTGCCCCTGAGGACCTGATACATACTTGTGATCCCAACACTCAGGAAGCTGAGACAGGAAGATCACTAGTCCAAGATCAATGTCCTCTACATATTGAGATCCCAAGTTAAAAGGAACAACTCCAAAATAATTTAATGATAAAAATTTAAGAGTACTTTACAATAAAGAAAAAAATTAACAGCAAAACTCATAAATCCTCAGAAAAAATGTAGGTATAAATTTTTATGACATTGGATTGGATAAGTAATTCTTACATGGGACATAAAACTATAAGCTAAAAGATGGACTTGATAAAAATTAAAACCTTTGGACTGTGGATGTAATTCAGTGGTAGCATATTTGTCTAGCATGCATAAAGACCTGAGTTGTACCTCCAGCACATCTAAACCAATCAATAAAATAAAATAAAGGTTGGCCATGATGGTGCACACCTATATTCCCAGTTATTCAGGAAATAGAGATAGGAGAAAGCTCAATGTCAACCCAGGCAAAAGCATGGAATACTATCTGAAGACATAAACTAAAAGCAAAAGTAGAGGCAAGGTTCCCATGGCCAGCCATTTACCTAGCAAGTTGACAGGCCCTGAGTGATAACCCAAGTACTGCCATAAAGTAAAAGTAAATAAAACTCTTTGGCCTCAAAAGATGCTATCCAAAAATAAAGATCAACCCACAAAAGAGTAGAAACACTTGCAAGTCATATCTTTGGTAAAGGACTTATATCCAGAATATTTATTGTAACTCACCAATAAAAAGACAAGTTAAAAACTGGGCCAAAAAAACTGAAGTGCATACCTCTTTAAAGAAAACACACAAATGGCCAATTAGCGCATGAACAGATGTGCAATATCACAAGTCACTGAGGAACTACAAATCCAAACCACAAGAAAAAATGATGACAACAAAGCATATGGATAATAACAAGCCTTGATGAGGACGTGGCTATATCCAGGCCTTCCTAACATTGTTAGTGGTTCTAGAAGATGGTGTAGCACTTTAAAACATGATTTTGTAGTTCCTCAAAATATTAAGCATAGAGTTACAATATGGCCCCACAGAGGCACTGGTAGATATATATCCAAGCTACGGGAAATTGAATGTTCACCAAAAGACTTAGGGGCATTCATAATAGTTTTATTTACAAAAAGTGGGAATTAGGCCAAAAGTCAATCGATTGATGATAGATAAACAAAATATGTTAGAAGGGTTGGGAAGATGGCCTAGTGGCAAGAGTGCTTGCCTCCTATACATGAAGCCCTGGGTTCAATTCCCCAGCACCACATACACAGAAAACGGCCAGAAGTGGCACTGTGGCTCAAGTGGCAGAGTGCTAGCCTTGACAAAAAAAAAAAAAAAAGAAGAAGAAGCCAGGGACAGTGCTCAGGCCCTGAGTCCAAGCCCCAGGACTAGCCAAAAAAAAAAAAAAAACACAAAACAAAATATGTTAGAAGTTGACATAATGAGATGGAATCCAGATAGAAAAAGGAAGGGCTCTCTGATTCCTGGGACAGCATGGATTGTGCATGATGCTAAATGAAAGAAGCTAGTCCGGATGCCACCCAGTGTATGATTCCACAGACATGAAATACCCAGGTAAATGCACAGAGGGAAGGAGACCCGGAGAGCCACTGCTAACGTCTCCAGAGGTTCTGTCTGAAGTGCTAAAAACATTCAGGTGATATTGGTGATGGTTGTACCCTTTGGGAATCCCCTACTAACCACTAAAATGTATAGCTTTAAAAGGTGAATTCATGCTGGACGCTAGTCCTAGCTACTCAGAAGGCTGAGCTTTGAGGACTGCAGTTGAAAGCCAGCCCAGGCAGAGAAGTCTTGAGACTCTTATCTCCAATTAAACACCAGAAAAGCTGAAGTGGAGCTGTGGCTCAAAGTGGTAGAGCACTAGCCTTGAGCAAAAAAACCTCAGGGGCAGCACCCAGATCCTGAGTTCAAGTCCCATGACCAAAAAAGGTAAATACATGCTGTATGATCATATCCCAGTTTTTTAAAAATATTTTTTAAGATAAAAGAGAACAAGAAAGCTACAGAGGTATGGTAACATAACAGTAAACAGAAAAACAAATGGCATGAGGGAAAAGTGAAGACCACTGTTTGTAGGTAAGGCCAAGGCCCATGTAGAATTACAGATGAAGCCAATGTTTACAGAAGGGGACAGAGGGAAATAAGGAAGGAGGAGGGAGGGGGAAGAAAGGAAAAAAAGGAAGAGAGGAGGGGTTTTATATAACTATTTTAAAGTATAGTAACTCCTAAATTAATACATATTCATATATATGTATATATGTGTATACATGCATTTATATATATATATATATATTTACCTACTTACCTACCTAAACAAATAATTTTGAAAAGCAGAGGCTTGATATTCTTAATATGTATACAACTCATTATTTTAAAAGAATCAAGACTTATCCTACCTTATATGTTTAAAGTATAAGGCAGGAGACAACCACAGACCAATGGCTTTAATAGGAGAGCAAAAACCATAAAACTTTTAAAAGAAAACTAGTTTTGAAAACTGGTATCAAGGTAGGTGTGGTGCCTATAATCCCAGATACTAGGGAGCCAGAGGCAAAAGATCAAAAGTTTGAAGTCGGGGGCTGGGGATATGGCCTAGTGGCAAGAGTGCTTGCCTGGTATACATGAGGCCCTGGGTTTGATTCCCCAGCACCACATATACAGAAAATGGCCAGAAGTGGCGCTGTGGCTCAAGTGGCAGAGTGCTAGCCTTGAGCAAGAAGAAGAAGCCAGGGACAGTGCTCAGGCCCTGAGTCCAAGCCCCAGGCTGGCAAAAAAAAAAAAAGTTTGAAGTCAGCCTGGGCAAAGGTAGCAAGAACTGTCTCAAAATAAAAAAAATTAAAAGACCTTAGGATGTGGTCCAAGTGGAAGAGTCTTTGCCTTGCCTAGCATGCACAAGGCTCTGTTTTCAGTCTCCAGGACTAAAAATAAAACAGAAAAACAGATTTAAAAAGAAAAGAAAAGGTGCCTAAGGAGATAGTAAGAGCTAGTAAGCAGCCAGGAAACTATACAATTTACTACTCTAAACTTTTCTTGTTACCATGATCATTATTAATAATATTACCCAAGGAGATTCCATATCATATCCACAAATCAGTTTGTGAAATATGGTTGGTACTCTGTATCTTAGGATTTTTGCATCCATATATGCAACCAACTTCAGGATAGAAATAGATGGCAGAAAAGACTGGATCTGGGCATGAGGGACAAGGTAACAAACAGTACAAGAAATGTATCCAATGCCTAACGTATGAAACTGTAACCTCTCTGTACATCAGTTTGATAATAAAAATTTGAAAAAAAAAAGAAAAGACTGGATCTGTATTAGGTTGTATTGCCATTATTCTTAAATGATACGGTACAGCAGTGACTTAACTAGCATATCCATTGTAGTAGGTATTATAAGTCATCTAGAAATAACTTGAGGTATACAGAGAATGCTTCCATCTTATATAAGCAATTTGAGTATCCTCAAATGTTGGTGTCCATGGATATAGAGCGTTGAATATAGTTGATTTTATAAAGGTCTCCCACTATGGGACAGGGAAGACTGAGGCTGTGATGAGTGGGAAGATGAACTGTTTCTGTTCCTTCCCCAGAGTGGGAAGAGGCATAGACAAGAAGGGCCCATTAGACACATCAGTCAATACTGTGCACCTCCCAGGCAGTAGGTGTGAAAGATAGGGCTGCAGGAAGCTGATTCCAAGACACAGCAATAAAACAATAGCAGCTATTCAGATAAGGATTTTTATGAGCAGGCAGCTTCCTTTTGGAATAGACAAACAGACAATGAATACAAATGAATGAACACCCATGGTAAACAGAGTATCTCCAAATGAATCCAGAGTATATTTCAGATTTCTCTCTCCACTCATTTCTGCTCGTTAGAAAGCTAGGATAAGAAAGGCCTACAAAGGTAAGCAGTTGTGGGGAAAAAGCAGAAGAAGTTGTAAATTAACAAAGTAAAATGACAAACAGCAAAAAATGAGCTGGACACCAGTGACATACACCTGTAATCCTAGCTATTAGCTACTCACAAGGCTGAGATGTGAAACAAACCACAGTTCGAAACCACCCCAGGCAAGTGTGAGGGACTCTTAACTCCAATTAACCAGAAAAAAAAAAAAAGCCTGGCTCAGGTAATAGAGCATTGGTTTTGAGTGAAAAAGGAAAAGGACAACACCAAGGTACTGAGCTCAAGCACCAGTACACACACACACACACACACATATACACACACTCACACACACACACACACACACCCCACCACCACCACTACCATCACCACCACCACCATTGTCACAGTTATCCATGAACACTGCTGTGAACCGTGAATTAAGTCAGTAGCTGAGAAAACAATAAAAAAAAAAACTATGGTTTTTCAGTTCCTATTCTTTAATTTTCAAAAGCCTGTAAAATTTGGTCATTGGGGAGCAATGAATAAAAAACCTATCTGGCCTAAGGTATCCATTTCCTTCACTTCCTGAACATATCCCATACTTCTGTAAACTGAGTCCAACCAGTAAAGAATCTTCAACTTAAGCTGTATCACTGGCAATTCCAATTTACTTAAGTCACAGAATCTCATAAGGAGAAGCAACTTTATTTTTAGGCCAATTGAAACTGGCAAGAACATAATCCCCTCCTCTTTCTCTCTGTCTCGGTCTCTCTCTATCACTCTCTCGTAATTATCCCAGGGCTTGAACTCAGGGCCTCGGTGCTATCCCTGTGCTTTTTTTGCTCACAGCTAGCACTCTACTGCTTGAGGCACAGTTCTGCTTCCACCTTTTTGGTGGTTAACTGGAGATGAGTCTCACAGACTTCTCTGAGTATTGGCCCAAAACCTCAATCTTCAGGTCCCAGCCTCCTTAGTAGCTAGGATTACAGGTATGAGCCATCAGCACCCAGTTGCTTGCCTCTTTTATTTACCACTATTGGGGCCATATGTCACCTATAATAAACTGGTGGGGAATTTGTATTTCACATTTCAACAAAAATGATGCCCCCACCCCTGGGCCTAATGACCTCATTCCATCTCTGAGGCATAAATCCTGGCTTCCAGCAACTGCCTTCTGTTTCTGCTATGGTGAACACATGTCTTTAAATAACACTCCTCTCACTTTGTGCCTCTTGTAGTTCAACAGTAATCAGTCAGATCACTGGATGTAAGACTTACATCATGTACTTTCCTAAAACTGCTCTGACAAATTATTAGGAGCTGTCTAATCTCTAGGTCCAGCTATTTCTCTTAAACATTCAATTTCACACAAGCGTTCCATATAGTTTGGACCTTGAATGCCTCCCAAAGGCATGACTTAATTAACCCAGAGTGGTGCTACTGGAAGTTTGTAGACCCTTTTAAGAGGTGGAGCCTAGAGAGAGGACTTTAGGTCACTTGGAGGTATGTTCTTATAAGAGTTATGAAAACCAAATCCTCTTCCCCTCTCTCTTTTGATCACTGGTTCATGATGAGGTCAGCAGTTTTGAACTTCTATGAACCTCTATAATGATGTCCCATGGACATGGACTGGTACCTCCGAAACCTTTACTCTTGAAAAGGAATGTATCATAGGTAGTTTGTGACTGAAAACTGACTAACATACTCTTGGTGTCTCTCACTTCCTTCAAATTTTCCCCCATCTGTTGTCCTATCTCATTGAGCTTCTCTTTCTCAATAGCTGATGCTTTTCTCTGTCTGCCTTTAATGCTGGTGTTTTCTACATTCTATCACAAGCCCTCTTTTTTTCTACTCTTTTATTCTGGAGATACTTCTTATTCCCATGTTTTACAATAAGCCTGGTGGCTGGAGCAGGTAGCTTACACCTGTAATGCATGCTACTCAAAAGACTGAGATCTGAGTATCACAATTCAAAGCCAGCCTAGGTAGAAAAGTCCACGAGACTCTTACCTTCAATTAACCAACAAAAAGCTGGAGGTAAAGCTGTAGCTCAAGTGCAAGACTGCCAGCCTTGAGCAAAAAATGCTAAAGGACAACACTCAGACTCTGAGTTCAAGCCCTGGTACTAACACACACATGCACAAGACTATTGGTTTTCACTCTTAGTCTTCAAATCCAAATTCACATTCCATCTTTTATCCCAAGTCTCAGCCAGGTTCTTCTACCGTAACCCCTCAATCTTCCATCATTTATGTCCTCAAAATATTTTATATAATCCTCCAGAATAGCAATTACTTGAACAAATTATATGTTTACATACCACACTGTGAGTGCCTTGAGGGAAATGGTAGAACCATTATTAAGTGGCATCTGTAGATCAGAAAACTTGAGGGATGTTAAGATCCATAAAATGTCATCTTAGCCATGAACTCACACCTAAGCAGGAAACAGATTTCAAAACCAATAACTAACATACCAGTGGGAGAAAAGCAATAAATCTGTATGTACCAAGTGCCTATTGTGCACTAAGCACTCCATTGGGTACTGCCAGTACTCAAGATAGGACGAGGGAAAAATAAACATGGGGAATTGTATTTTAACAAGCATGTAAAGTACCTGAACCTGTTCTTTCTGTATGAGCCCTTTCAAATGAGGGATCTCTTATTACCCTATTCCTTTGGACTTGACTTTTTCTGTTTTTAGTTATGTCACATGATTCAACACTTGCAAAGGGTGGGCCAGTTCAGCAATGACACTATTCTGGAAACAAACTATACAACTTGGGGGTAGAGTGGGGTCTGGGAGAGGAAAAACTGGGGAGGAAGGGGTGACACTGTTCAAAAAGAAATGTACATTACCTGATTTTTTTTTTTTTTTTTTTTTTTTTTGCCAGTCCTGGGCCTTGGACTCAGGACCTGAGCACTGTCCCTGGCTTCTTTTTGTTCAAGGCTAGCACTCTGCCACTTGAGCCACAGCGCCACTCCTGGCTGTTTTCTGTACATGTGGTGCTGGGGAATTGAACCCAGGGCTTCATGTATGCAAGGCATCATGTATGCAAGGCAAGCACTCTTGCCACTAGGCCATATCCCCAGCCCACACATTACCTGATTTATATAACTGTAATCCCTCTGTACATCACCTTTATAATTAAAAAAAAAGAATGAATTCAACAACAAAAAGAAATGATCACTGTGAAAAAAAGAAGACTTTGGGAATATAGGCTATTTTTTTTTCAAT
Organism: Perognathus longimembris pacificus; assembly: GCF_023159225.1. Lineage (NCBI taxonomy): Eukaryota > Metazoa > Chordata > Mammalia > Rodentia > Heteromyidae > Perognathus > Perognathus longimembris. The sequence goes on from NC_063169.1 coordinate 53,912,559, forward strand.
CTCAAAAAGAATCAACAATGATTTGAATACTCAATCCTAAAAACAAACCAAGATTTATTTAACAGCTCTAAAAATGTTATTTTTAGAGGGAATAAATAAGAGCTACTAGCCAAAACATGCAATTTAAAATTACACAGATCTTGGCTGGGAATGTGGCCTAGTGGTAGAGTGCTTGCCTAGCATGCACGAAGCCCTGGGTTTGATTCCTCAGCACCACATAAACAGGAAAGGCCAGAAATGGTACTGTGGCTCAAGAGGTAGAGTGCTGGCCTTGAGCAAAAAGAAGCCAGGTACAGTGCTCAGACCCTGGGTTCAAGCCCCAGAACTGGCCAAAAAAAAAAAAATTACACAGATCCTAAAGAACACAAACAGAATGATAAATCACTCCTTGGTTATTCTTAGTTTATATAAAAATGTTATAAATAAATATGCATGTCTGGAAATATGTCTGGAAACAGGAAGTTCATGACTCTGTCCCTGAAAACTTCTTCCAAGATATCCAATGACAGTTTTAGAAGAAAGCAAAAACTATCCAATGGCTGTAAGTCTGGGAAAATTAAGGCATGACAATATCACAATATCACAGTGTAACTTTGCTTCAAAATTCCCAAGCAGGGGCTGGGACTATGTCCTAGTGGCAAGAGTGCTTGCCTCCTATACATGAAGCCCTAGGTTCAATTCCCCAGCACCACATATACAGAAAATGGCCAGAAGTGGCACTGTGGCTCAAGTGGCAGAGTGCTAGCCTTGAGCAAAAAGAAGCCAAGGACAGTGCTCAAGCCCTGAGTCCAAGCCCCAGGACTGGTAAATAAATAAATAAATAAATAAATAAATAAATAAAATTCCCAAGCAGATTCACAAGACCACAGCATCAGCTTCTGTGTTAACTACTTATTCCTTCTGAGACCATGCAAATATTCTCCTGCTAGGTGTGGTGGTAGAGGCCTAGAAGGCCATCATTGGAGAGGCAGAAGCTGGTCAGCCTGGCCTACACAGGGTGACTGTCACAGACAAACCCAAAGCTCTTGAGTTATGGTCCTCCATGGACTACTTAAAATTGTAAATGAGCAGTTACCCTGAAAACAGGTAATATAATAAAGAAGCCAATCCTGAATAATCAAGAGAGTAACCACTCATTATAAAACATGCTCACTGTTTTGTTTTGTTGTCATTATCTTTTCTTTTTTGGTACTAGGGATAGAACTCAGGACGTTGCACTTGATAGGTAAGTACTAGGCCACTGAGTTTTGTCTAGCCCCAAGCTCACTGTTTAACAAGCCTGGTTCTTTAATAAAACCTGCTCTACACAGAAAATCCTATGCTCCATGCAGCTTGGAAACAGTAAGGTTGTACTTTCCAGTTAGTCATATTTCACCAAACAGTGAGAATATGTGATATAATGTTGTAGGCAAAGTATAGAGATGTAGCAAAAAATCTTAATTTTAGTTCCAAGTGTATACAAGATTTGGCCTAAGTACTTGAGTATCACTCTTATGATATAAACGTTTAATTTTGATCGAAGTGTCAGGGGCATGAAATAAGCCCATAAAGTAATAATAGTCTAGAAACGTCATAAAGGTGGCTTGAGTTCAATTCTTCAGCTGGGATGTATCTGTCTTTTCCTTGTCTTCTGTGCTTTAAACAGGTAAGAGCTGAAGGATTCCAACAGATCCAGGTAGATCAGTCTCTAGCCCTGTCATTAAGGAGCCCTGATGAATGTTTACATGATAGCAGCTTTTAAATGCTCCTGCAATTTGCCTTCTTAATTAGTATGTCTTTGCATCTAACTTACTTCTTCAACAGAATGTTAAAAGTAAACACTCTAAGCAAAGGAAAAAAGTAAACACTGTGAACACTGGGAGTATATTTCGTATGAATTTGTATCACTTGAAACATCTGTGAGGTACCACTGGCTCATGACTGTAATTCTAGCTAGTCAGGAGACTGAATTCAAAGCCAGTTCAAAGCCAGCCCAGGTAGGAAAGTCCATAAGACTCTTACCTCCAATTAACTACCAAAAAGCCAGAAGAGGAGCTGTGGTTCAAGTGGTAGAGCAGCCAGGAGTGAAAAGCTAAGGGACAGAGCCCAGGTTCTAACCCCAATATCTCTCCCCCCCTCTCTCTCTCTCTCTCATTCTCTCTCCTAGCCCCAATAATCTCTCTCTCTCTTCCCCCCATCCCACATCCTTGACCTGATATAACTGGAATTAAAACTGATCATACAAATGTGCCATTCATTTGAATATATGATAAATAGACTAGTAAGTACTAACAAAATAGTCCTATAAATTAGTAGCAATAACGTCAAAAGCACAAGACTGTAAAGATTTCATAATGTTCATAATATATTATTGATATTATTAATATTATAATGTTCTTAATATTAGACGTTGGAAACAAAGAAGGTCATTTTAATAAACACAACAGGTCCAGTCTTTGGGTAGCCAACCAATGTTATATTTGATGGTTATAATTTTTTATGCCACTCATTTGATTAGCAGAAGAGTCTAGAGCTGTGCTAAGAATCCAGACAAACATTTCCTTTCTGATTTTATTTCAGATTTACCAATGGCCAAATGTACTTGAAGAAGCACGAATACTAGAAGCCCTGAGGGGCTTGGCAGGAAAGTTCAAGCCAACTGTTCTTGTCATAACCCACATACAACCTACAAAATCATTCTATCATTTCACCTGGTTATGCAAAGCAACTTGTACCCTAACCCTAACCCCACTAATGATACACTCCTACACTAAGAAATGTGATGAGTTTTAAAGCCAGGCTCCCTGACCCTTCAGAAAACACATAAACCTCTTTTGTTCTAATATATATATATATATATATATATATATATATATAAACAATAAACATTACACTAATATATCTAGAAAACTGACTAGAGGTTATTTGGGAAAACTATTACCATTAAGATCTGAAGATCTACAATTTTCACTGGATGAACCAAAGCTAGTTTCCTGAGACTAACTCCCTCCCCATAGACTACATACTATCATAGAAAGGCCTATATATGTCCACTCTAGTTTTGTGGTCATTAATTATTCCCAATGTCAGCCAGGTGTTGATGGCTCATGCCTATAATCCTAGCTACTCAGGAGATTGAGATCTAAGGATCAGGGTTGGAAGCCAGCCTGGGCAGAAAAGTCAGTGAGACTCTTATCCCCAAATAAACAAACAAATGAATAATCTGAATTCAAGCCCAAGGGCTGGCAAAAAAAGTAATAATTCTCAATATTGCATGGTGAATACATCCATAAAGCATATGTTGCATAAAGCACACGTCCAGAGATAGCCCAAACTTGTCTCAGTCACTTTTTATACACAGATCATACTTTTTTACACCAATGTATCAAATACATGCTTGCCTTTATTATCAAAATTTTATTTATTCATTATCAAAATTTTATTTGTTTACTATTCTTTTCCTAGCCCAGTTCAATAACTTGGCAATCAATGGATGCTATCTGCTTCATAAGACTGTTTATCTGCTTCATAAGACTGTTTTAAGGACTGGATGTGATCATGCAGGCAGGTAGAGCTCGTTGGCAGGGCCCCAGCCAATGGTAATCAGTAATCGTGTTGTTTATATGGGTATAATCTGATTTACATTAGAAGACCCAAGTTATATCTTTGGCCTGGAGATTTTTACATCAGTTTACCAGCATCTAAAATAGAAGGACTCTTTTTATCCAGGAAAAAAAACCATTTTAATGAAAAGAAGCATTTTAATAAAAGAAGTATTTTAATGCTATATTTTAATATTATCAATGGATCAATATTTCCCAGCCTAAGAAAGAAGCTAGCTTTCCAGACACAAGCATCACTGTGGCATATTCCAGCCTTGTTCTTGGCCACATGGCTTGCTTGCTCTTCTCATCACATCCACAATCCTTGTGACAGCATCCGGTTACTATCTCACTTGTACCTGAAACAACTGTGAATAGGTACGCTGGTTAAAGCCAGATATTGTAAGATCCTATCCACACAAGTTCAGCTGTAGGATGGTAGAGTAGCAGAGAAAAGAATATAAGAAATTATACTGATGGTGCTGGGTTCAGAACCCCTGGGGATACAGAAGAGTCTGCTGATGCTGACTAGTTTTGTCGTGTTTGTTTGTTTGTTTCTTCTTTTCAGTCCTGGGGCTCGAACTCAGGGCCTGGGCACTGTCCCTGAGCTTCTTTTGCTCAAGGCTAGTACTCTACCACTTGAAGCACAGCGGCCCTTCTGGTTTTTTCTGTTTCTGGGGTGCTGAAGAATCAAACCCAAGGCTTCATGCATGCTAGGCAAGCACTCTACCATTAAGCTACATTTCCAGCCCAGAAAACTCAGACCCGTACATGCAAAAGAGAGACTGGTTGTCCTTCCCATGAAGGGCTGTGGTTTGCTGCACAAGTTCTGGGAATTATTGATTTTAAAGCAGGGTACATCTTAAACTATCCTTCTAGTATTAAGGCCATTTTACAATGCTGATGGAATAAACCTTAGGATGTGCAAAGCTGATAGCAATGCAAATATTTCTTGTTCACAGCAGTATATATGAATCATTTGACAGATAAAATTGGTTTCTACCTTGTAGGAAAGATGACTCCCAACATGTAGCGTCTACTACATCTGTTCATCAGTGTCTTCTTTGAGTCAGTTTTAATATCTTACCACTTTTCCCATTAAACAAATTAACTAAATATTTTACATGTTTACATTTTCAGAGTCATGATATTAGGTTTTTGAAAACTACAGTTTGTAAAATTTTAGAGTAGGGGCTTGCCTAGCATACATGAAGGGTTCGATTCTTCAGCACTACATATACAGAAAAAGCTGGAAGTGGTGCTGTGGCTCAAGTGGTATAGTGCTAACCTTGAGCAAAAAGAAGCCAGGGACAGTGCTCAGGCCCTGAGTTCAAGCCCCATGACTGGCTAAAAAAAGAAAAGAAAAAGAAAAAAAAATTATAGACTAACACCTCCTACGAAGCAAGCATTTTCTAAGACAGGAAAATGGATGCAACAGACAGGGGTTTTAAGTTTCACCTAAAATGATTTATTTCTCTGAAAGATAGAAAAAGAGAAGTGGCATGATGTAGAAGTATTTAATGACTATTACGTTTAGTAGTATATATGTGAATGTCTGTTATAGCATTCTATATACTTCTTAGTAAGCAAGATGTTCATGTCTTAAAATTTTAAGGTTTTCTAGGCACCAGTGGCTCATGCCTATGATCCTAGCTATTCAGGAGGCTGAGATCTGAGGACAGTGGTTCGAAGCCAGCTGGGACAGAAAAGTCTGTGAGACTCTTATCTCCAATAAGCTACCCAGAAAAAGCTAGAAGTGGCACTGTGGCTCAAGTAGTACAGCGCTAGCCTTGAGTATAAAAAGGCTCAGGGACAGTGCCCAGGCCCTGAGTTCAAGCCCCAGGACAAGCAAATAAATAAGGTTTTTAAAATTGTGTATTTTTGATAATACTGGCAACTGAGGACCTCCTCTCACATGCGAGTCAAAAACTCTACCACTGAGCTAAACCCCCAGTGCCAAGGGCTTTCTTAAAAAATTAGTTGGGTGGGAAGAATTGAGGACTATAGTTAGTTTCTCCTTTTTCCTGTATCTGTTGTTCCCACAGAAACATTTACACTCAAGATTTAGGCCTTCTTCTCTTTCGACTTTCATATATCTGCTGCAGTAAAATGTACATCACACGCAATTAATAAATGCTAACAGAATTGAATTTCTGGGAATATCCCATTAGGGGAAAGCCAATCAGATTGAGGAGCTAGAATGTCCCAGGAAACTAAGGAAAGGCTGTTTTTGTAAGTCAGGCTCTCTACATCATCCTATAGTAAAACTTCCTTTGGACTCTCATGCCCAGAAAATAGCCCAAGGATTGGCTGGGGGAAACCCAATTTATAATCTGTGGCCAAATAACTGTTAACTAGCATTCAGTCTAAGCTCCAGGTGCTTTTCGTCACACCAGAGAAAATGTCCAAATCAGTTTGCATACAACTGTTAACGGCAAGTCAGTGAAATGAATTGGCAAGGATGGGAAGGCAAGTGTCAGCTCCGTGAGTCTTCCTCATAATCACACTACCATCATGGACCGTGACACGAGACCTGATGCTCTTAAACAGGATATCTGCTGTGGGTGTTTGTCACTGCAGGAGGGAACCTCGCAGTGAACCCCAAAGCATTCTTCACTATACATATTATCTAGTGTAGTAAGAAAATCACATGGATTATTTAGAAGTCAGGAAAAGCTGACTGGCCATGTCCCAAACCCTTTCCCATTGTAAAACACAGACAATTATACTACCACATCTATTTCTTTTAGGGAGTCAATAAGATGGTCAAGTAAAGGAGATGACATGACACTGAGCCCCTAGATCATTCCGACCTAGGCCCTGGGCACCACTAGGACCTAGTGACAAATTGGGAAATATCCACCTAGAGGAAAACCTAATAGCCATTGGATACAGGAATCACATTCCTGGCTCCAGCTGCCTAGGCTGTAAGCTGATATTTGGCACAATGAAATATAATAGACTACCTAATGTTGTTACTGTTCCACTAACAAGCACTTGACATGTTAATAGCCCTGGGTGGCTTTTTAAATAAGAAATTGAGGTAATTGGGATTTTGTAAAGGCGGAAGAATTTTGTCTTGTGAAAAGACTTAGTTCTGGGATTTTGGAGGGGGAGGATCCGTTTTTTGTTTGTTTTTGTGCCAGTACTGAGCCTACAGTCAGGATCTGAGTGCTATCTCTTAATTTCTTCACTCAAGGCTGGTGCTCTAACACTTGAGCCACAGCTCCACTTCTGGCCTTTTGCTGGTTAATTGGGTATAAGAATTTCATAGACTTTCCTGCCTAGGCTGACTTTGAACCTCAATCCTCAGAGCTCAGCCTCCTGAGTAGCCAAGATCATGGGCGTGAGCCACCAGGGCCTGGCTAGTTGTTTTTACATGGTTTGGGATCAGTGAACATAGGGCCTGCATATTCACCAGGGCAGCTCTCTGCTATGTTTTGGTTCAGTTAAAAGTTCACAGATAATGAAGAAGCCAAAAGTGTTAGAAAGCAGTGATGTAACTGGCCACAGCCATTTCTAGAGACTCCCTATACAAAGAAATATAACTTCCTTCTGAATGAATCATATGCAAGGCAACTGCTTTCTTTGTTGTTGACTAACCACTGTTAATCAACCACTGAGAGAAGGTTTGCTTGCAATGGAATGCTCACTGCTACCATGTGGCATTGAGGTTATCCAGGCCTGCTCTGGGAAATGTTACTTAATAAGAGACACTATCAGTATTTCAATTATCTCCCTTTCTTTGGCTTCCCTAAGAAAATTACCACAATGTACGTTGGGTAATTTTTTGGTCTTTTCTTTTTGGTACTGGGGATCAAACTCAGGACATTTCTCTTGCTAGGCAAGTGCTTTGCCACTGGGCTACATCCCAGTCCGTGCCTTAGGTATTATATATTAGCTTTTTAGCTTTCATTCTGGAAAATACCAAGGCTACCACCAAAGCTCATACAAAATGTTAACTTCTCATTTATTTAAACTTTTGGAACCATTCAGATGAGACTTTAAAAATCAGCTTTGTCTCATCTTTCTCTTCGGCTTTTTTTTTTTTTTTTTTGGCCAGTCCTGGGCCTTGGACTCAGGGCCTGAGCACCGTCCCTGGCTTCTTCCCGCTCAAGGCTAGCACTCCGCCACTTGAGCCACAGCGCCGCTTCTGGCCGTTTTCCGTATATGTGGTGCTGGGGAATCGAACCTAGGGCCTCGTGTATCTGAGGCAGGCACTCTTGCCACTAGGCTATATCCCCAGCCCTCTCTTCGGCTTTTGACACATTTCTCCAGTCAATGCTTCCAGATATAGAGAAAACTAATAATATACGAATTATAACATAGTAGGATTGCAAATAGGTTTTTAATCGTTTATAATTCTGCTTTCATGTTTTCTCTTTATTCTACTAACAAAATTCTGCCCATTATTTGTACTCTCTGAAAACAAGGTATCTTCTGTAACTATAACCTGTTTCTCTACCCTCTTGTATCTAAATTATGGGAAGGCAAGTCTATCTTCAAGCTTTGCTTTTCCAAAGTAAGGGTATATATCTCAGAGGCAGAATATGTGCTTAGCATGTACTAGGCCCTGGATTCAATTCACAGCACTAAAGAGGAAAGGAAAAGCAACCTTACTTTTCCCAAATCTGTGGCTCTGTGTCTTCCTGATATGACTGTGGGTTCCTGCAAAAATATCCACCCCTACCATATTTGCAACTCTCCTTTTGCTTTAGTGGAGTGAATTCTACAACCTTGTTGAGAACCCCACAGGTGATAGAAAAGGAGACATGTAAAGAATGCCCTATTGCATTCTGGGAGGAACCATCTCTTCACAGCACTCAGTCAGCCTTGGAGTCACTGATCCACAGTGCATTTTGCTATGGTTGTCTTCTTTCCTAGTTTGGTCTGGTGTTTAGAGAGAACACTTGGAGGAACTGCTAGGAAAGATGGTACCTTGCTATGGATGGTACCTAGTTGTGAAAAGACTTGCACAGTCATTGTGCTTTGTGCTTGTCAATCTCCCACTGCTCCACAAAGAAGCCAAGAAGCAATTTTACCTGCAAACCAGAAACAGGAACTAAACAGGCTTCAATTCAGACCTCTGAAACAGGAAGGGGACATTCCTTGTTGTCACTACAGAGGAACTGACCTGTGGCAGCAAACTTCCAAAAGACTGACAGGAGCTAGAAGCAGAGGTGAGAGGAGGTGTTTATTAGTGCATCACACTATAATGTTGCCAAGCACATAATAGTCCTCTTGCTATGCACTAATAAACAGGCTTCACCTACAGGTGGAACCAGCACTAATGACCAACTAGCCAGTGTCTCAAGCAGACCAAGATGACCAAGCTGAGCAAAGAAACCCACATCCCAGGAGTCTAGGAAGCAGGGCCAGTCGTGACCATCTGCAGCTGACTATGTAAGGGAAGAAATGGAAGCTCTAAAAGTAAATCTATTTTTGTGCTTTGGAGTTTCCTTTTTAGACTTGGTTCTTTCCTGATTGCTAGTAAAGCTCTTTTAGGAAAACCATACTTTTGCCTCAATTGACCAGACAATCAAGGAAGCAAGAGGAAGTATAGCACTCTAGGTTAATAATGGGGTTGCCACAGCTGCCCTTGTGATGTGCCAAAACAAGTGAAAAACTCAGAAAAAAATATATGTGAGAATCACTGAGATGGTTTCTTCTTTTGAATCCCTTCCTGACCAGAGAAATGTTTTGTTTCTTTGTTTGGATTTGGTGTTTTAATCTATGCTTCTTCTTTCAATAATTTCATTCTGTTTGTCTTGAGAAGTAGAGTAGCCAAAAGACAGAAAGAGGCTAGGAGGCAGTTTAAGGCACAGGGGACACACACCACTCTTTGAACTAGCAGAATGAAGTTTTCATTTAACCACCATGAAATGGGAAAAATGAATAACAAATGCAGAATTTCTTGATACTTTTACTGTACATAAATGACTATCCTTTGTTGCAAGGCTGTGTTGCACCTAAGTGTATAAGTGTGCGCGCACACACACATACACACACACTAGTACTGGGGACTAAACAGGGCCTGGATACTGTCCCTGAGCTTTTTTTGCTCAAGGCTCGCACTGTACCACTTGAGCCATACCTTCTCCATTTACAGCTTTTTGGGTGCTTATTTCAAGGTAAGAGTTTCACAGACTTTCTTGCTTGGGTTGGCTTCAAACTGCATTCCTCAGATCTCAGCCTCCTGAGTAGCTAGGATTACAGGCCTGAGTCACCTCTCTAAACCCACCTAATTTTTTTTTTTTTGCATAAACATGTCTTTCCTTTTTTTTTTTTGTCAGTCATGGGACTTGAACTCTGGGCCTGGGCACTGACCCTGAGCTCTTCAGCTCAAGGCTAGCGCTCTACTATGTTGAACCACAGTGACACTTCTAGTTTTCTGGTGGTTAACTGGAGATAAGAGTCTCATGGACTTTCCTGCCCATGTTGGGTTTGAACCACAATCAGATCTCAGCCTTCTGAGTAGCTAGGATTCCAGGAGTGAGACATTGGCGCCCAGCATGTCTTTCCTTTTATGCATCCACAATAGGTAGCTGATTATTGACTTTTCGGTTTATTTATAATTTCCTTACTTGGAAAAATAAAATGTTGGCAAGCACATAATAGTCCTCTTGATTTTTCTTTTTAAACTGGTTCGTAGGAACTACTATTTAGAAAACACAAACTTTGTTCTCTCCTTCAAGGCTTATGATAATATATACACAAACTTCACTGGACTTGAAAACAGAAATACAGAGGTGGTCTGGAAGACTTGATATGGAGGTTTGTTCTATTTTACCAAACCAAGTTGGAAGTCCTAAAGAGCTGTGCTGGAAGCAAAAGAAACCAAAGCCCAGAAAGGTCAGATGCCGCTGTAACAAAACGCGTAAGAGAGCCATCACAAGCTCGATTAAAGTGAAAACAAAATATGGATGAAAATAGAAAAGTTAAGTTCTTAAAATTCAACTAACATGTGCTTCCTTCCGGTCTGCCACGATTGCTACAGGGTGAAAGGCTGAGCAAGAGATTGCAATCTGCAGTGAGCCAGGCTAAGAGGAAGGCCCAACGGATGTGATGGCTTGTGGCAGGGAAAAGGGAAGTGGGCAGCCGATCTCATCCAGTCCCTTTGAAAGGCAGGCAGGTGGCATGAAGCCCAAACAAGGTCTCTGGGTCTTACATCAGCAGAAAGTCAAGGGCCATAAATAGGTTTGGAGGGAAAGAAAGAAGAGATGGAAATATTCATGAGTCCTATTGATAACTCTTCTCTGAAGCTTCTCCCCCAGGCCCTGGCTCCAACCTACCACCACTAATTTAAGTTAATGTTTCCCCTACACCTGACCAAGATGCTACCTATCAAAAACTGCTTCAAAGCAGAAGTCACTGGTCTAACATAGACGCAAAGTCCCAGACTGAGGTTTCAGAAACATAATTCTCCTGAATGGGTTCCATATACTGAGTTAAGAAAGTATCTTTCAGGCTAGCCCCAGAATCTATCACCTGTAATACTGTTTTTGTTTTGCCAGTCCTGGGATTGGACTCAGGGCCTGAGCACTGTCCCTGGCTTCTTTTTGCTCAAGGCTAGAGCACTCTACCACTTGAGCCACAGTGCCACTTCTGGCCTTTTCTATATATGTGGTACTGGGGAATTGAACCCAGGGCTTCATGTATACAAGGCAAGCACTCTTGCCACTAGGCTATATTCCCAGCCCCTGTAATACTGTTTGTAAGGAAAAAATATGCTTCTAGTTTTCAACAATCTTAAATCATTTAACCTGAATGAATGCATATAACTATGATTCCATGCTTTCCAGAAGTAAAATGAGGGAATAGTAAGGTCTATTCCAGCTATTTTCAGAGATTGGGTGTTCAGTCAAACTCTTTTTTTTTTCCTTTGAAATCTGTCCAGTTGGTGTCTGCACAGTGTGTGGTACTGGCATAGCTCATGTCTTGATGTTTGCTGAATCTCACTGCTGCCGTGCAGGGGGTGGAAAGGAGAGCTGCTGGCTGTTGGCATGACACGTCTGAGTGATAGTATCTTGTGGGTGAAGATGTGTCTCCAAGACAGAGTTAACAGCATTAGTTTTACCTCTTACAATGAGACTGAGAAGTGTAGTCAATGAATAAATTAGCATACACTTATATAATAACCGTAGCAGTGGAAAAACCCTTTAACTACAATGTATTGGGGGGTTAGTAGTACTGGGTACTGAACATGGGCCTTGAGCTTGCTAGAAGGATACTTTACCACTTGAGTCCTGCCTCCAGCCTCCCCCCACTTTTTTTTGCACTGGTCACTTTCAAGGTAGGGTCTTAATTTATGCTAGGGTTAGCCTGGCCTGTGACCCTTCTTCTTGTGCTCCTGTGTAGATATATTTCCTTGGATGACTGGCCAGAGACATTGTGGTTTCCCCTGTAACTGGGTTAATAGTCATTGACAGAGATGGAAGTCTTGCATACTTTTTTGTTTTTAATTCCCAGGCTGGCCTCAGATTTTTACCTCTTCAAGTAGCTAGGATTACAGGTTTGAGCCACTGGGCCCAGCTGCAATCTATTTTTTAGAAAGACAAATAGCTGAGCTGTTTGAAAAAGTAAACAGTTGGGTGTGGTTGTACATGCTTGTAATCTCAGCTACTTAGGAAGTAGAAGCAAAAGGATCTTGGGCCAAGACCTGAGTCCTTACCTGAAAAATAAAGCAAAACCAGCTAGGGGTGTGACTAAAGAAGTAGAGTACTTGCCTAGCAAGCACAAGGCCCTGAGTTCAGATCTAGAAAAATAAATAAAGATGTCAGTACACACAGGTAGGAAAAGGCTATAAAAAATATCTAGCACTATTAAAGCATGCATTCCACGAACCTGAGCTACTTGAGCACTACTGTCTTCCTTTGAAATACTAGGCCTGGTTGCTTCTTCTTTGCTTACTTGTTTTAGGGGTTATCCCCTTTGCAATGTGAACACCCTGCATCTGCCCACCCTCCTCACTCTGATTCTGGAGCTGTTTCCTGGGAGCCCAAGGCTTCTGTGTGACCCTCACACAAATAGAATCCACCCTCCCTACCAACCCTGAGTTCCTCAGGGACAGAGACAAGATTTATACCAGCAGTTCATGAACTGCTATGAAGTAAGACGACTCATTTTTAATAATAATAATAGCAAAATTGCAAAACACAGAACTTAAGAGCTGGAAGGAATCGTCAACTAGTCCAAGGTTCTATTCTTCTGAGATTTTTAAATAACTCCCTCCAAATTAGAGAAGACCTAAGACCAGACTTTGAAACTCCTGTTCTGATGCTCCAGCCTGGTTGGCCAAGCTATTACACCTTTGCAAATTCACAGGATTCCCATGACTCTTAGGAATTTAGTTCAATTCTCCTCCATTTCCACCTCTGGCTAACTCTGCAGGCAGATTCCCCACTGGAGGAAATAAAAAGCCTTTCTTGTAACCCATGATTCATGGCCGACTTGGGATGAAGACTCATCTCCACCTGGAGGGGCAGTGTTCTGCCCACCACACCGCAGTGACTCAACTTCCAAGGGCAGGGAGTAGGTGTGGGGGGAAAGGCCGGCAAATGGCCAGCAGCTCCTATTTTGGTACAGCTTGCCAGCTAAAAGATTTTTATTATTATTATTATTATTATTACATTTTTAAATGGGTAAAAGAAAATAAAAAAATAATCCCCTTGGAATTCTATAACATTCAAATTACAGTGTCCATCAATACAGCTTTTTTGTGATACGGCCACAATAAATTTGGTTAGGCATTGTTGCCAGTGGCTCTCATAGAAGAACTCTGTAGTTGTGAAAGAGACTTCAAGGGCTATAAAATCTTCAATGTATACTATCTGGGCCAGGATCTGGTGACTTTCACCTAAAATCCTAGCTACTCAGGAGACTGAGATATACCGATTCTGGTTCTGAGCCAGCCTGGCAGGGAAGACTATGAGATTCGGATCTGCAATTAACCAGTGACAAGCCAGAAATCTAGCTGTGGCTCCAGTGTAGAGCACCAGCCTTGAGTGAAAAAGCTAATGGTCGGTGCCTAGACCTGAGTTCAAGCAGCAGCAGCAGCACACACACACAAAGGCACACGCGCGTGCACACACACATGCACACACATACATTCTTTAGCTCTTGATAGAAAAAAGTTGGCCACCCCTGCTGGAAGAGCAGACTCTCTCTTTGATATCAAGAGAAAACAGTTACACACTCAGGAGATCTCAGCGCCTTCAGTTTCAGAAGGCTTTGAGCAAAGCTGATACCTATCCTCATTCTGTTACATCTTCGGGCTGCATGAGAGGTTGCAGGATTCAAATCATCCATATGGAGAAGGGTTAAATGTGAACCTACTGTGTTGAAAGAATTAGAGGGGTGGGATAGTGCTGGCCGCTAACAAGGGCCTCCCAGGGCATGCTTTCCCTATGTACCCCTGTAGATCTTCAATGAAATCCTTTTTGGAATATATATATATGCATATATATGCTAATTTTAAAAATAGAGCTTTACTAGCTTTCCAGTCAATGATCCCCTAATGTGAGGCATCCCCCGATTCTAAGACTGTAAATTAGCCACCTAACTGGAGGTAGCCAGGGCCAGGCTGGAGTCTTGTATTGTCCGGCTATCACCTATGAACCCTTGAACTGGAGATGGTTTTCTTGGTTTTCTCACCTAAGAAGCAAAGTAGTACTCTCTTCCAGGCCTGTTTGGAGAATAAATGAGATCCGATTCAAATATCAGCTCTTGCCAATCTTTTGCCTTCCTTTTCTTTCCCAGAGGCAGAAAGTATTTGGAGAACAGAGGAGTCTTGAAAGTGTATTTCAAACTAGCTAAGAGTTTAAGATGTTTTTCTATAGCTCTAGAATTTTTTTTTAAGGCCCAATCTAGTAGTGCAACCAAAATAGGTTCAAAAACTTAGATGAATATTTTTCTTTCATATCTTTCAATTCTTCAAAGCTTCGGAAGAAGCTACAATTTTTGGAAAAGTGATGGTTATGTTTATGTAATTTTCATAGCAAGCCACCAAAGAACCAAGCTGTAATATACTCATGTTCAGTTATGAAGACCAAGACTGTTAAAAAAAAAATACCCAAACCAGAAAGTCCTCGTTTATTTAGTCTGGCTTCCTTACATGAAGTTCTTGTTCTTAAAATATTCAGCTTTGGCTGAATTCCAAAACCGACATAAGCCTACTTCAGGTGTTTTAAACAGGGCTGTAGAGAATTAGAACTGAAAATAAGATTGCAATATAAAACCTTGTTTGCGATCATAAATGTAGGAAGCTTATTGCTTTGAAATCCTCAAACCAGGTTTCCCACCCACAATTATAAAAATAAATGTCTGCCTTCTCCACATTGGATTACAGGGTGCTAACAGTTAATTTCAGTAACATGTTATCAGTGAACATTTGCTAACAGACAGCTAATTGCTTCAGTCACTGGAACAACCAAACACCTTATGAAATCTGAAATAGGTTGAGAAAGACACTTTTTTTTCATGGATTACACTAACAATCACCTTAATTAAGCTAATCTTCATCATTAAGATAGCATATCAACAGTTTAAAGGATTACAAACTTTTCAGACCACCTTCTTTATGGCAGTAATAATACTATTAATAAAAGACTACTTTTTTTTCTCCAGATCCTAACGCAGATACTCACACTCATTTAGTGTAAGTCACAATATTATTAGTTGGGAAGGCAATTACTTGGAAGTTCAAGGGGGTAGGACGTGGAAATTCAAGCTACTAACACTTGAAGGTAAAATGAGTTGGGAAAGATCAGAACATGCCATGCAAATTCATCTGCCTGCAGCTGGGTAGCTGGCACAAGTTGTCACTTCTGTACGCCCCAAACTCCACAGAGTCACAGGTGTTTGGCCTCAAATGGAGGACTATTTTTTTGGGGGGGGGGGAACCTCACACAGACGATCAGCTCTTCAAACCAAAGACCTCCTCCCATTAAAGCTCCAGCACCAGGCCGTGGGGTAGGTCAGGCCAGCAGGGTATTTGTGCAGGCTCCTGCACGAATACCCATTGCCTCTTGCATGAGCACACACTCTCCCAACAGCACTGGGCGCCCCAAGTCAACACAACTGGACTCACTGCACCCCAAGGTGGGAATGAGAGGCAAGAAAGTTGGAAGCATGTTTCCCAGCTAGGAAGAGACACCCCCCCCTCCAAATAAAAACTTCCCTCAAGACCGCCACACACTCACCTGCATTGTAAAAACGATCCAGCACCGTGGTCTCCCCGAAGTCCAGTTTACCAAAATGCAGGGGCTCCAGGGTGGCGCCCACCGCCTCGCACGCCTCTCGCAGGCTCTGCAGGGCCTCGCCCTCCGCCCCCGCCAGCTGCCCCGGGCTAGCCTCGTTGATCACATAGGCCACCATGGTCCTTCGGCTGCCCCCGCTGCCGGAGTTGCCCCGGCCCCGAGTGGCGCTGCTGCCGGGGATGGCAGCCGGACAGCCGGTGGTGGCCGGAGCGGCGGCGGCGGCGGCGGCGGCGGAGCTCTCCACGTTCCAGAAGCTGCCGGGTGGTGGCGGCGGCAGCGGGCTCGGCTCACCCAGGGCCGTCGCGGTCGCCGTCGCCGCTCCTCCTCTCCGGCAGCTGCCGCCATCGGGGAAGGAGCAAAAGCCCGAGGAGGCGAAGGGTGGCACGGAGAAAGTGATGCCCTCGCCAGCCTCGGTGCCCATCTCTGCTAGCCGGGCTGCGGCGGCGCCGGCGTCCCTGGCCCAGCCGCCCCGTCTGACGAGCCACAGCTCGGGGCTGCTCCGCGCCCGCCGGGCTAGGCGGCTGCCATCGCGCGCCGCGCCCTCGCCCGCCCCGCGCCGCCGCCTCCTCTCGGGCGCTCGGTTCCCCGGGCCCGCGCCGCAGCCCGGCGGCGGCTCGCCCCTCCTCGGCGCCTCCGTGGCCGCGGCAGGGTGTAGAGTACACGGGGCGGGGAGGCCGGGCTGAGCGGGAAAGGACAGCGCTTCCTTTTCTTGGCGGCCCGACAAATCGGCTGGCGAACCTGCACCTCGGTGCGGCTCAAGGGCGCCGCGCTCGGGGTGCCGTGCGCCCTGGCACCCGGCGCGCGCGCGGGGCTCCTTCCGTCCGGGGCGCCGGGAGAGGCGGCAGAGGGCGCCCGCGGAATGGGGAGCCACCTGGCGAGCACCTTACGGGGCGCTGGGAGGGCTCCGCGGGCGGCGTCCCGGAACCTCGGTGGCGGCTCCAGCCCCAAGGATCCACCGCCCTCCTCGGCTCGGGTTGCTCCTCCACCCCGCCTGGCCCGGCGTCTCTTCCGATCGCGGTGGCCGCTTAGTCTGCACGCTCCTAGCAGCCGCTCGTCCTCCGTGCCACCCGCCCCCTGGCCGCCCACTCGTGGTGGCGCCGAGAGCCTGGGCCCGCCCCCGGGGAGGGCGCTGCTGGGAAGCCCAAGCCCAGACAGAACCCACCACGCTGGGATCCTGCACCCCAAATCTCTCCCGGGCGCCGCTGCGCGGAGCCAAGGGCCCCACCTAGGGAGACCCGGAGTCCCCGAGAAGCCTCGCGTGCGCGTGTGACTGCGAGACGGCGAAAAAAGTCTCTGGAGCCCCGACTCGAAGGGGGCCCCCGACTCAGCCCCCGAGGTCCAGAGCTCCCCGCGACCAGGGCGCCCCCAACCGGACCCTCGCGGCCCGGCTGGCCCCCGGAAGACCTCGAGCCAGACAGACTGGAAGCGCCGGGAGGCCCACGGGGAACGAGGCTGGAGGGTTGCACCTAGCACCCAGTAGCTCGGGCCTAACCTGGAGGCTGGCTTATAAGTGACAGTGACGCTAAATTTAGAATTAGCAAGCTAAATTTATCAGGACAGATGCTGGTGCTTTTTCATTTTAAAATTTCCAATAGCTGGTACTGTTATCACAAACAAGTAATTGATTAACTCCAACCACGGTGTTTCTCGTTGGTGATCTTAAAATCCTACACACACACACACACACACACACACACACACACACGAGTGCCATTAGCTAAAGATAAGTGGAAAATTATTGTTCACAGATGAAGAAGAAAAATTAAGTGATATTCTGTTCTTTTAAAGGGAGCCACCAGAAAAGGGGGGAGGAAAGGCCTGGATTGTTGAACATTAATCAAAAAAGTACCCCCTTATGAATGAAATCAGATGCCTACATTTCCAGAGACGTCTGGAATGCTATACATCGGTATGAGGCAAAATTGTAAAAATAAATAACAGTAATGGCATATGGACTGGGGGAAAAGCTGAAGAACCATTCAAATTACATTCCAAGCTGTTGTACTTGGTGGTAATATTACTTTCCTTCTCGTGACTTTATTGTGCTAATGCTAAGTTGATTTCCTAGTAAATATCATGGGCAAGTGTGTCTTAGGGGCATTACCAGTTGAGAAATAGTAATGCCCATTGGTATGCTGTTTCACTCAAGCCTGCCATCTTTACAGATGAGGATTCCAGAGGAAACACACTACCCAAAGTCAACACGGGAGCTAAAATTGGATCCATTCCCCACACCATGTACTGGGAAAAAATCCAAATGGTTAAGAGGCTTAACTGTAAAAAATGAGAGTATTGAGTACTTAATGAATATATGGACATGTTTCTCAACCTAGGAATGAAAATAACTTTCAGAACTAGGAATCAAAAATTTTTAAAAGATAAACTTTCTTTAACCTTTTTTTTTTAAGAACTAGGGTTTGAACTCAGGAACTTATTTTTGATGAGAAGATGCTCTACACTTAAACCAAGTCTCTAGCCCTTAATAAACTTGATAATATAAAAATAAAAATGTCTTTCCATGGCAAATGCACCACAAGGAAACTAGACAGACCACATAAGATGTCATAATATGTCAATTCATAAACATTGAATTACAGGGAGCTCTTCCCTTTATAAAGATAAAGTCAACCTTATTCATAGTAAGTACAAATTAAAATTATACTAATCTGCCACCTCTTTACCATGTTGACAAATATCCTGATGTTTGAGAACACTTTATTTGTGAAACTGGGGGTAAACAAAATAAGCACTCTTTCATTTCTTGCAGAATAAATGCCATTTTAAAAAACCATTTGTAGGTAGAGCACTGGTGGCTCATGCCTGCACTCCTAGCTACTCAGGAGGCTGAGATCTGAGGATCACAGTTCCAAGCCAACCAGGGCAGAAAAAGTCCATGAGACCCTTATGTTCAATAAACTACTCAGAAAAGGCAAGAAGTGGCACTGTGGCTCAAATGGTAGAGCACTAGTCTTGAGCACAAAGAGGCTCAGGAACAGCGCCCAGGCCCTGAGTTCAAGTCCCAGGACTGGCAAACAAACAAACAAAAGAAACACAAAAAAACTGTGGAGGGAACTATGTTAATAGCTACCAAAATTTTATCTACATTTACTCCTTACCCACTTCAAAAATTTTATTTCAAAAATATACTGGCAAACCTATGAAAGAATTTTTTTCAAGGCTGTTAATTTCAGTGCTAGTTAGAGTAGCAACAATTTTAAAAATCACTCAAGTGTTCAACCAAGGACTAGTTTAATAAAGAGTAATGTACCCCTTAAATGGACTATTACACGGCTATAAGTAATGGTGTTAATTACCTTTATGAATTACCCCTTACCCCTCAGTTTTCTAGGTGTTTACAGTGGGAAAAGAATTCCAGATTCTACTTCTCTTGCTTGACTGGAATCAGAAATCCAAATGACCTTTTAAAGTAGTACATTGTACTCTCACTGTATTTCATAATGTAAACATATATTTTTCACAAGAAATGATAGTGCATTACATTTATGTGTATGTATATATAATCTTTTGAGATAGAAATTCACTATGTAGTGACTCAGTCTGCCTGGCTCAGTCTCCCAAACTGCCTGAATGATAGTCATGTGCTGTTGCTCCTGACTTTTCTATTCCTTGTATTTTGAAATACTTAGACAACAGTCAGTACAGAACTGAGACTCTAACAAGGGGGAAAAGGAATGAGGTGATCATTTGTTGGGAAGCAATTTCTGGATAACGATTCAGAGAAGGAAAACCCAAACAGAGGCCAGCAATCTTCGGGAATTTGTAAAGGTTGAGGAAGCCCGAATGAGAAAGACAGGACAGTTAGAAGGAGAAGCAGAATTGCAAACTGCTACAAGGAAGACCCTTTGAATATTTAGCCGAATACTGCTCTCTTCATATGTGTAGGATAAAACCTCCTAAGTTTAGATCAGAACAACTTCTAGCCCCAGAACAAGCTTGAGGAATTGTCAGATGAGCAATTCCTAGGGTTAAGAGAGCTCCTAGCAGGGGCTGGGGATATGGCCTAGGAGCAAGAGTGCTTGCATCCTATACATGAGGCCCTGGATTCAATTCCCCAGCACCACATATACAGAAAATGGCCAGAAGTGGCGCTGTGGCTCAACTGGCAGAGTGCTAGCCTTGAGCAAAAAGAGGCCAGGGACAGTGCTCAGGCCCTGAGTCCAAGCCCCAGGACTGGCCAAAAAAAAAGAGAGAGCTCCTAGCCCCTCTACCTGTCTCCCATAGGCACAGTAGCTAGCTCCTTGACCATGCGGAACATTTGAAAGATACCCAGAAAAGCCATGCTTCAAAACAGAGCTAGATAGATTCTTCCTAAAGGTTATTTTTAAATGTGGCCTAGATGAACCTAAAAACAAAGTTCACTTATACTCGCTGCTTGCTAGAAAAATTGAATTCCTTTAAGGAAATGGAACAAAATAGAGTATCCCCCATAAAGGAAAGCATATGTCTCATATCCTATCAAAAATCTGACCAAAGAAAAGACTCTTAACATGGAGAAAAATTAGCCAAAGATATACTCCTGAAAGTGATGGGGATGACGCAATTAGCAAAGATAGCAATTAACATCAGAAACAGCGATTAACCATTAGAAATATGTACACATACTTCAGGATGCAAAAGAACATATGAGCATAGGGAGGAGAGAAACAGAGGGCATAATAGAGATAAAATGGGATGATGTAAAAAATTAGAGTCTAAAGTTAGAATTTAATTGGATAGACCTGAGAGCAGATTAGACACCCCAGAAGACAAGGTCAGTGACCTTGAAGTAATAGAAATGGCATCTACATATATCTATATCAAAATTACCTCTGATGGGGGATCCTAAGACCAATGATTCATTAAGAGAATTCACAGGACCCAGCTTGTGGTCATAAGTATGACTGTGATTTATTCTATTGGAAGGAAGCAAAGAGCACAGAGAGAAAAGTCCAGCCAGAACCAAGCACGAGATTCTAAAAAGCCTTCCCCAGGGGACTCACTCAGGGTATACTTAATTCCTCCAGCAATGAGCTGAGACAACAAACGTGAAAGGCTGTCTACCAGGAAAGCCCATTAGGGACTTAGAATCTAGGGATTTTGTAGAAATCCCAGATTTCCAGAGGAGGCTGGTGCTAGAGTGATCTATGCTGTTTATACAGTTTAAGCTCATCCGGCTACTCTTATCAGGAGAAGATAGAGACACTCCAAACCCAGCCTTGAAAACTGACCTTTCTAAGCATAACTGTTTTAGGCCTGCTATTTAACTCTTTCCTCCGTATTACCAAATCACACATTGTCAATGTGTGCAGTTTATCACATGTCATTTTGACCTTACAAAAGTCACTTTCATTTAAAAGTGGAATGAATTAATAATAAATGTAACAATGTAGATAATCAAAATTATACTGCACAAAAGAAGCCAGTAACAGAATGTACATATGAATGACTCTAAGAATATAAAATGTAGGAAAGACAAATTCAATCCACATGGACAGAAAGCAGTTCAGTAGGAATTTATGTTCTGGGATAAGGGTAATGGATTTGTAACACAATGGAAATGTTGTATAAGTATTGTACAGTAGCTACCCTGGTGTAACACACAATTAAGGTCTGTATATTATTTTTCTAAAGCTCATTGAAATATGTAATTAAAGTTTATATTTTGTAGTAAGTAAATAATATTGCAATACAATGGACTTAAAACAATTTAAATGGTTACTCACAAGGGAAACAGGAAATTGGGTAGCAAAGACATGAAAATAAATGTGCTTCATTTTGTATTTTGTGACTTTGGAACCATAACATAATTTTACATAGTTACAATGACAAATTAAGGATTAGAGAAACAAACCCCCAAATAAAAATAAAATGAACTGGAACATCTACTGTGTATCCAGTTGATCTAGTTGATAAGAGCACCTACACCTAATTGAAACATGTTAAATATATTTAAACTCAAGAATTAATGAAATCAAAATCCAGGAGATTTAGGTTGCTTGATATCAGTCAATTGATAAGATAAGAGGAAAGAACTGAACATTTAAAGTACTTTCCATACTTCAATTCTAAACCTGGGGTAGTAGCAAGGGCCAAAGGAAAGTAGATGAGAATGATGGCATGGAATTCATGAAAGAACAGGTTAGGGTAGGGAACCCCCTTGAGACTACACATCATAATCACCAATCTCAGTGGTGATCGTCAATTCCCTTTGCTTAGCACCCTGATTCCACACGCAAATGTACTAGAAGACCATTGAACTGGAAGAACCATTCAGATCTCCAAGTCCATCAATGAATATCAGAGACCTCCAAGTTCTGGACAAAAGTTAATTAAATCAGGAAGCTAGGATTGGGAAAACATGAGAAACAAAGAAGTTGAACATCTTTGCCAATGTTCTGGTCCAGAAAGGATGAATAAAAATGGAATCTAGATGTCTATAGAAGAAGAAAGGCTTCAAAGGGACTTCAAAGATAGCAAACAGGCAAAGAACTTCAAAGAACAAAGAAAAATGGCAAATTTAAACCTTGTCTGAAGTGAAGGCTCTGATTTTACAAAGGGAGGGATTGAACAATGACCAGCCTTTTCTTAACTAGAAGAATGATCCCTGAATATGTTCTTTCCTAAACTACAAATTTGGGGATTTTTTTTCTACTAAACACAATTCTTAAAAGTTGTTTTTTTGTTGTTGTTTTTGTTTTGTTTTGTTTTGTTTTTTTCTGCCAGTCCTGGGGCTTGAACTCAGGACCTGGGCATTGTCCCTAAAGTTCTTTTGCTCAGGGCTAGCACTTGACCACTTGCACCACAGTGCCACTTCCAGCTTTTTCTGTTTATGTGGTACTGAGGAATTGAACCCAGGGCTTCATGCATGCTAGACAAGCACTCTACCACTAAGCCACATTCCCAGCCCTCTTAAACGTTTTTGAAGAGTTAAAATACTCTGTAATGAATCAGGGAGATCTATATTTTTTCTGTTTCTTCAGAGACAGTCTTTATGTTACCTTATGTTTTGTCTTTCTCATATTTAATAAAATATATGAGTGATTGTGACAGTTGGGGGAAGGGCAGAAAAGAGAAGGGGATACCCATAAATATCATTCCTAATTAATTGAGAGGCAAGATTGGGAGGACTACTGTTGGATGCCAGCCTGCACATACATATGAGGTGCTCTTCAAAACCAACACTGAGAGCTGGGAATGTGGCTTAGCAGTAGAGTGCTTGCCTAGCATGCATGAAGCCCTGGGTTTGATTTCTCAGCACCACATAAACAGAGAAAGCCAGAAGTGGTGCTGTGGCTCAAGAGGTAGAGTGCTAGCCTTGAGCAAAATAAGCCAAGGACAGTGCTCAGGCTCTGAGTTCAAGCCGCAGGACTGGCAAAAAAAAAGGGGGGGAGGGGGTGGGAATATGGCCTAGTGGTAAGAGTGCTTGCCTCATATACATGAAGTCCTTGGTTCAATTCCTCAGCACCACATATATAGAAAAAGCTGGAAGTGGCGCTGTGGCTCAAGTGGCAGAGTGCTAGCCTTGAGCAGAAAAAAGCCAGGGACAGTGCTCAGGCCCTGAGTCCAAGGCACAGAACTGGCCATAAATCAATCAATCACTCAATCAAACCCAATACTGAGTGTAGTGGTGTGCCTGTGCCTGCTATCCTCACTATGTGGGAGGCTGAGATGGGGAGGACCTAGGTTTCAGGCCAGCCCCCGGGAAGTTCATGAAACTCCATCTCAACAGAGGAAGCTGGGCATGGTGGCACATGCTTATTATCTCAGCTATAACCTAAAATAGACATGGTGATCCAGCCTTCGTAGTTGTAAATATCAAGCTGTAATACTTTATAAGTACTTACATGTTAAAGTTGCATGAGAGAGGTTGTGTTTTGTCATTATTCCTCCATGGAGGGGATTGGATAAGAAACAGCTGAGGTCGAAAATTGGCCAATAAAAGCATTGCATGTTTATTGTACCAATGAATTTTGACAACTTTACAGATCACTCAAGATCATTTTTTAACCATGTGCAGAAATGATAGCTTTGTCATGCACTCGTGAATAGGATGCTGACCACATCATTTCCTGGTTTATGTGCTTAGACCAATGGAATTCTTCCCTTGAGCCAATGCAGTCCCCCAAATAATGTACTTTCTATTGTGATGCTTACTTCCATTCCCTGTGGCAATTACAAGTTGGTGAAAACAGGAAAGATCCAGGAGTTATTTTCCTCTATTACCAATTTGTTTTTATTTGTACTCTCTAAAAACACATCTTTCTATGCTGCTAATGGAGAAGTTTTTTTTTTTCAAATTTTTATTATCAAACTGATGTACAGAGAGGTTACAGTTTCATACTTTAGGCATTGGATACATTTCTTGTACTGTTTGTTACCTTGTCCCTCATACCCACCTCCCTCCTCCCCTTTTCCCTCCCCCCCCCCAGGTGTTCAGTTCACTTTCACCATGGAGAAGTTCTTTTAAAGGAGGTGAGTTGGTGTTTTCTATTTACCTAAACATTTTTTCAGACTTGCATAGACAATATTTTGATTATATTTTTTGCCCCAGAAGTTTGTTAATTTCCTAAATCTGTACTAATTTTTATTTGACTTTCTACCATTCATCAACTATTCTATGCTCATTTATCATTCCTCCAAAGTACTGCTTATGTTTGGATTGGTTTAATGGGAATATTATGTGATTCTGTTGAAAATAAGGCACCTAAGAATTGTCATAAGTATTTTATTTTCTCCTCATTGACTCATGGACCTAACTCATTCCAAATAACAAGAAAGAAAAATGAAGTAGTTAGAGAATAAACAAAATTGCCAGGTGCTGGTAACTCATGCCTGCAATCCTAGAGACTTAGGAGACTGAGATCTAAGGATTGAGGTTCAAAGTCAGCCATGGCAGGAAAGTCCATGGGCCTCCTATCTCCAATTAAATACCAAAAAGCCAGAAGTAGTTGTGGCTTAAGTAGTAGAGTGCTTGCTTTGATTACAAAAGTTCAGGGCCAGAGCCAAGGCCCTGAGTTCAAGCTGCCAGGAGCAGCACAAACAAATAGAACAAACACCTCCATGACATTTTACTTTTTGTGTATTTCATCATTACAATACTGATATCTATTTATTAAAACTACTACTACCTACTAAGGTCAGAATAAGCAAATGATAATTCAGTCTAGAAAAATAAAACCATAGGATGATAGGAAAATTTTAAATAAAAATTTCAGTTCACATACCTTATTTTTTATGGTAACATAGAATAAGGAGATCAATAAAATAATTTCAGGTATAAAGATGTATTATATTTGAATGAATTTCGGAGAAGAATAGAAGAATGGAAATATGATCAGATCTTCTTACAAGTACAACTTTGTTCACGAAATGTATTTTGAAATAATATTTTATTAGTTCCGGACTTGGACTCTGCCTCAGGTTCTTGTTTGGCTTGCTTGCTCACGGCTGTGTCTCTACCCCAATTTTTTGCTAGGTAATTAGCTATAGAGTAACAGGGATGACTGAGATGAGCCCCTAGTAGGTAACCAGTGGCTTATTTGAGAAATGATAACTTTCGGTCCCTAGTGGTCTATAGCCTCTATACCATGCTTCCCAGTCATACTTCCATGATCCTGCCTGTCCATACATAACCCCATCCTTATGAAGGCAGGCTTGACTTCATGAAGAGAATACTTGCTTATAATGAAGAGAGGACACACAAGAAGACTGCGATGTCGTGAAGCTTATCCTCTCTGGCGCTCTTTCTTGCTTCTGCAGAGGGAAACCAGTTGCCATATCTCATGAACTGCCATCTGGAGAGCTATGTGTGGCATCAATCCTACTCAGGCACCAAAAGTAGACACATAGATGCCAGACCATCCCTGTCACATAAGTAAGTTTAAAAAACGCAGGGTGTGGGTTCAACCCTACATCCATGGCTTGAAAGCCCTGTGCTCTTTTAACTGTTGTCTTTACAGAAGGCAAGGGGAAAAATATATTTCTGCTATGTTGGTGCTGTATTTTTTCCTTCATCTTCTACCCAGAAGCTTGGTAAACATGCTGTTTAGGCTACATCTAGTTAAGAGTCTGGTAAAATATACATTCCCTAAAACATGCCTTTTATCTGCTTCATTTGTATCATTCAATGATATTGAGTCCATTTAGATTGTACAGGTGATGATGCTTATCAGCACCAATTACCAGAACATTGTCATTCCACTGACACTCTATAGCCATCAAAACAGTACAACTCCCTAATTCCTCCTCCCCCAGGCCTGGCAATAGCTATCCTTGCTGTGACTAGTCTAGATACCTTATATAAGTAGAATTAGATTGTATTCATCCTTTTGTACCTGTCTCATTTCACTTAGCAGAGTGTGTTCAAAGCTATCCAGGTAATGAATATCCTTCTCTTTAAAGCTGGGTAATATTCCACTATAAGTATTTATCACATTGTATTGATCTAGTCTATCTTTTGTATTATTCTACTCATGCCAGTATAACAAAATACTATAGACTAGATGGATTCTCTGTAGCAGAAATTTATTCCTCACAGTTGTGGAGGGTGGGAGGTCCAGAATCAGTGCGACAGCAGATCTGAGGTCTGGTCCACAGGTCATACCTTTCTGCTGGCTTCCCGTACCACATATGACCAAATTTAGGACCACCAGTTCCTTTTATGAGCTAATAATCTCCCAAAGGCCCTACCTCTATTATTACAAGAGATTTCCACATTCAAATTGGAGGGGGCACAACCAGGCAACAGCATCTGTCAATCAACGCTTGGGTTGCTTCCAGGTGTTGAAGGCATCGCACATACCCTGCTGCAAACAGGAGTGCACAAAGACCCGGATGAGTTCCTGCTTTGAATTTTGGATGTATACTCAGGGGTGAATATTCAAGGGTGTATTGTATGGTAATGATGTCTTGAAATTTTTGAGGAGTTGCTATAGTGATTTCCACATTGACTGGGCCATCTTTTTTTTCCATGTAGACTTTAAAATTTGTAACCAGAAAGAATAAAATAATAAGTGTTGAATTGGATAAAAATGAGCAGTATCCATAATTATATCATCTTTAGAGACTCTTAGAGCTTGAAGAGCCTCAGTAGTGCATGTGTCTAAGAATTCCTCATGGATCCAAAGATAATGTTGGATTTGGGGGGCTACTAATTAGGTTATCCTCTCATAAACGTCCACTAACGGTTTATAATGTATTCAGCACAATGCTGTGCAGGCCCAAAGGAAGAAGGAAATATTCCTTCCTTTTCTGGGCTTTTGTCCCTTAGCTACTATAAGAAGCCTTAAACATGGCGACCTGTCCATTTACCTAAGATAATGACTCACCTGCTTGGAAAGACCATGTATTTCAATTGTTTTACTTCCTGTCAATCTTCATAGGAAAGATAAACTCGTTTTTTTAATTTAAGGACTATGTAGGTTGGTAAATATTTGCAATTAGTATCTTATGAGGTCACCGTAGCAGTTATAAAAATAAACCAATTTAAATATAATCATAGATCTTTATAGGAAACTGACATCTAGCTGTGACTGCCTACATTAGTTTAGTTAATTACCTTCCACCGTGTTGGCTTCATTCTGAAGCTCAACAACTCAAGAGATGTAATGAATGTTTACACAAAAATAGTTTGCATCTCAGTTAAGAAATGCCAAGTTCTTTAAAATGAGGAGGATAAACAGCAGGCAAGCACATTCTAACCACAAAGCAAGCCCTTTCTGAGTGTGGCTGAGGGTTTGGAGTCTCAGGAGAGCACTCTGGATTACAGCAATGGAGAATAAGGCTTCTTTACTGGGTGTTAAAGTGTCCTGGCACCTTCCCTCAATTCCAAGACTTCTGCTAAGAGTCACAGAGCTGTAGAGGGTAGACACCAGCTCTATGCCTTCATCTCCTTGTCTCTGCAGAACCCTAGAGATCAATCTAATAGCTAGGAATCTTTTCCAAATGACTTTTTCTTGATGAGTCCCAGAAATGTGATTTGAAAATGATGCTTAAAGTTCTTACATAATGATCCTATTACCTCTAGTAAACTTGAGTAAAGGTATACTGTGAGCTGGGCACCGCTCTCAGGAGGCTGAGATCTGAGGATTGAGGTTTGAAGCCAGCCTGGACAGAAAAGTCTGTGCCTCTTATTTCCAATTAATCACCAGAAAACCAGAAGTGACACTGTGGCTCAAAGTGGTAGAGCGTTAGCCTTGAGTGAAAAAGCTCAGGGACAGTGTCTAGGCCCTGCATTCAAGCCCCACAACTGACCAAAAAAAAAAAAAAAAGCCAATAGAAATGCATCGTTCCTGTTAGGTGTTGTTGTTGTTGTTGTTGTTTTTTAAATATTTTGAATGATTTCTCTACTGCTACTTTAATCTTATGGCCTCCTAGCTAAAAATTATTCAAATCTTCCATTTTACATAGGAAGAAACAAAAGTCAACATAGAATTGATAAGCAAAGGACACAATTGGATTGAAACTCACTATTTGTGGACTGGGTCTATAGCTCAAATAGTAGAGTTTGTTTAGCAGGTACTGAGTTCAGTCACTAGAACAATAACAACAAAATATTCTTTGTTCTAGTAAATGCAAGTCCCTGAGGTCAATCCCTAGTAATACAAAAACAAACAAAATGCCCCCTCAGTATTCTTTATCCTGTAACCTACTATAACACAGACCACAGTCTGTCAGGGTAATCTTGATCTTCAATTTGATAAATAGGCATGTGCAAATATGAATAGATAGACAGACAGATGTATAGGGGAAATTTAAGGCACTCATGCGTCAATCATTATATATGTAGTATTTTGGGAGCTGTTCTAAGAGGCATTCATAAATCATGGAGAACACATTTCTAGTTATGAAATTTCAAGTAATTTTTCATTCCATATCCAAGGATAATCATAGCAAACTGGGGTTCCCCTTGGAAAGTTCAGGTGGGGAAGGTGTGGTAAGGAAAGGAAGGGGAGAAATAAGAGATAAGTAATAGTTCATTTACTTTTCCAGTTCAACATATGCTTTCCAACATCTATGGAGTTTTTGGAGTATGGAGTTTCTATTATATATTGGGCCTTTAAGGTAGTGGACTTACAAACAAATTAGACCTGACCTTTACACACCAAATCAAGTGTGAGTGTGGTTTGCTCATTTAGATACTTGATCATTACAAAACGATCTTAATTTATTGTTAGGAAGTGTCATAGGTAGGACGAACTATTTTCCAGTGCTCTGATCATGTATTCCGGGGTTAGGAACAACAAATATCTTATAGTCTCCCTTATAGTTTTTGTGTGGCCAAGATTACCATAAATAGTTTACCCCAGCTGGAAGAGCCTCTGTCCTTCCCAGCCTGACCACACTATTTTTAGCTGAGTTTGGATAAATCTTCTGTCCCACTCTTTGCCAAGATCCCAGCTGCTTCATGTTTACTGACTTCATATTTGGTTAACCTCTATTCAGGAGGCTCAAAAAGCGCCAGAATTCTCCCAGTTTATTCTTTGCAGTATTACAAATAAACAAGCAGAAAATCCAATAAAGGAATTTATGGTGAAACCTCGGGCATTGTATTTGGCTGGCTTCATTCAGCAGAGCAACAGCAATATTTTCTGAGTCCATCAATGCCAGGCCCTTAAAATAGGCCCATGACATAACACACTGCATTCATGGAGTGTGCATTCCAGTGCCAAGATGTAACAGAAATCCAGAACTTACCCAGGTCTAAATTTTATGTTTATACCTTATTTTTCTCATGTAAAATAATTCAAGATTTAGTCAGGCCAGAGCTCCACTGATAGTTCCCTTATCATTACCAGATCTTGATTCATTAGTCCTTCTTTGTCGGTTGTATCTCATAGTTTCCATCCTCAGTTACCTCATGGTCTGAAAATGGCTGCTGTAGTCCAGCAATCGTATCCATATATTTCAGGCAACAAGAAGAAAGGATGTGTAGACAAAAGCCCCACTTTTGGAACTGCTTTCCTTAGAAGCAAAACCCAGCTATTTCCACTTACAAAAGGGATGTCTACAAAATGGCAAAGCACAATGGCTGAGAACAGCAGTATGCACTTGTCATCCCCAGAGATACAGGGAAATGCAAGTAGGAGGATGGCAGGCAGTCCAGGAAGTAAAATAGCCAATGGATAAAAGGGCTAAAATTATAGCGTACACCCCTTTTTTCTTTATTTGGTGGTATTGAGGATTGAACTCATGGCCTAGCCCCTGCTAGGCAGGCTATCTACCACTTGAACCACACTCACATTCTTTGTTTGCTTTAATTATTTTTCAGAAAGGGTCTTATATTTTTGCTCAGGGTGGTCTGTACTGTTTGTCCTACCTATGCATGCCTCCTCCCTTGTAGCTGAGATTATAGGCATACACCACCATGCTCGATGCATTACTCTCTTAAAATGTACTTACAACAAAACTTTGTATATTCTTAATATTTGGATGGATAGCTCTAAAACATACACTAAAAGTTCAAAGGAAATAAATTCAGTCAATAAATTTTTCACATTTTGTCACACCATTGGATGAAGCTATATAAAGTCAACTCATCACTATTTTGTTGCACATGACATGAAGTCCAGGTTTGAAGTAAAGCCTGGCTACCATCTGGTGGTCTTAGACTAAATAAAAACAACCTGTGATTATTTATATGTTTATTATTTATATTTATTATTACTTATAACAAGTGTTAGAGCTATCATATTAAGAGGCTAAAAAAGATGAGATCCCATTATACCTATTTTACAAAGGAGAAAATAGAAAACAAAATGGTAAACTGCCTTTTCTCACAATACTTGATCATGACAAAATGACCTTAATAATAGTTATCTTACAGATACTTTATGCACTAGATTGCCACAAGAGGGGATGACTCAAGAAAAAGAGGGGATAGGAAATAAGAAAAACAATTATAATTGCTATAAATGCTGATGGATGCAGGTACCTGTACTGGGGCTTGAACTCAGGGCCTGAGTGAGTTCTATCCCTTCGCTTTTCTACTCAAGATGGGCACTCTACCACTTGAGTTACAGCTCCACTTTTGGCTTTTTGGTGGGTAACTGATGGTTAGAGTTGTATGAACTTTCCTGCCCCAGATGGCTTTGAATCTCCATCCTCAGATCTCAGCCTCCTGAATAGCTAGCATTACAGGCGTGAGCCACTGGTGCCGGGCTTCCATGCTCTTCTCAGGTTGGGAAATGCAGTGCTGGCGATGGTTGGACTTGGAGGATGTATCCAGACTTGGTGGAGAAAGCGAGAGAGGACAGAGAGTTCACTTGTGGGCTGGGAAGGCAAGGCTTTCCCTGCGCAGGGGCTGCATGAAAAAACCGAAAAGGCTGTGGGTGTAGGGAACAAAAGAATCTTTCAGAAAGAATCTGAAGGCAAATGCTTCTTAGTGAGATGGGGGAAAGGAAATTTTACTTTCTTTTTTTAGCTTTTTGAAACTTTTAGTCAGTTTCAGTCATACTGAATTTTGATCAAGGGCATATGTCCATAATTCTAAAACTTTGCAGTTAATTTAAGGACATTAATTGTCATTAGGTTTTGTTTTCAATGTACAAGACCTTTTTATAATGTACTTTTTATTTTAAACAATTAGAAAAGTTACCACAAATGTTCAGAGTGAAATGATATTGTTGTGGGGTCCAGGGATTGACAGGCAATGAGACATTCAGGTTAGAAAAATTAAGAAAATATTTTATGGAGCAAGAAAGTACTGGCGTGACAGGACTGCAAGTTGAGGATCTCAAGATGCAGTCCAGGGCCATCTCAGAAGGCTGCTTACATACCCCAAAACAATAGCAATTTTCCCTTTAGCTTAACAGTGTTACTTCCAAGAAGTGTCAGTCACAACAAACAGGTCAGGGCATCTTGACCTTCACTGGGAATCATCTAACAACCAGGTGGCAAAACAGGATGAATCTCTCAGGAGAGAGGGGAGGGGGTTTAAAGGTGT
The DNA here is from genome assembly GCF_023159225.1 of Perognathus longimembris pacificus. Lineage (NCBI taxonomy): Eukaryota > Metazoa > Chordata > Mammalia > Rodentia > Heteromyidae > Perognathus > Perognathus longimembris. The sequence continues at coordinate 53,944,340 of NC_063169.1, forward strand.
GGTCAATACAGAGCAAAACAGGTTCAAAGCAAGTTGAGTAAATATAACTACTAACTTCACAGCAGGGGCCAGCTTCAGAAAAGTTTTACATTGAACAATACAGAACAGTAAAAGAAAAAGTTTTATATTGAACACTACAGAACAGAATTAGTAATACTTTGTTGTTGAAAGCTAGCATAGCAACAGATTATCTTCATCACTTCACCTTCGTTCCAAATAATAAGCTGAACATGGTGGTAATGCCAGCTACTTAGGAGAATAGGTAAGGAAGAGGCCTTACCTGACAAGTAAAACAAAAAGATTAAGATCATGATTCAAATGATAGAACACATGAGGGAGGGTCTGAGTTCAAACCCCTACAAAGCCAAAAGAAAAGAAAAACAGTGTACATGGTGAAACTATATGTATCTATGTATCTATGTATCTATGTATCTATCATGTATTATATATAGTGTAGCACTAAGTGTTCAGCACCAAGCTTACCAAGGAAAACTAAGTATGTTCATTCTTTCAAATATTTGCCAAGTGTGTGCTATGTGGAGGAAGACTGTGTAATTTATCTGCCAAATCAAACAATTTTCAGAATGGAAGAGATTATAGTTAATAATTAAACTGGTGAACAGGCACAAACCAAGTCACATGATCACCTTAACTATAAAGTCAAGAATGAAGCCCTTGGGATTCATAGCAATAAGATATGGCTCATGGCCTCAAGAGCTTTGAGTTTTCTAAAGAGAAGTTAATATAAGCACTTAAGTATAATCAACATACCGTAGGTACTGTCTATGTGTTTCTAGAAGGAGATTGTTAGTGCTGGAGAGGGGAGGAATGTCAGGAAAATGCTCAGAAAAGGAAACAGTCTTTGTAAATGAGTGCATAGAGATGATAGTTTTCTTTAAATAAACAAGACAATTGGAATCATCGTGAGTGACTTGGGACATTAAGCCTGCATAAAGGATGGTGTCTTCCAGGTACAAGGTGGGGTGAAGAGCATATTGGAGTGGAGGGTCTAAAGTATTGGACTGGAGCTAGAAGATGGAAAATTTTCTATACCACACCAAAGGAATTGGATTTCTACTGTAATGTAAATACTGAGGCACTGTGGGAATTTTCAGATGTGAGATGTTAAAGTAATTAAATTTGTTTTTAAGAAGATCTACCAACCCCAATCTGGAGGCTATAGATAGAAAATGTAGATGCAATTTCCATAATAAATAAAATTTTAACACATGGTTAGAAATTACAAATAATTATAGATAATTAGATAAATAGAAAAAGAGCAAGTATATTGAAATTTTAACATTTGGAAGGCATACTGAAGTGATGAAGATAATCTGTTGCTATGCTAGCTTTCAACAACAAAGTATTGCTAATACTGTTCTGTAGTGTTCAATATAAAACTGTGTTCTGTATTGTTTAATGTAAAAACTTTTCTGAAGTTGGCCCCTGCTGTGAAGTTGTATTTACTCAACTTGCTTTGAACCTGTTTTGCTCTGTATTGATCACACTTTTAAACCCCTCCCCTCTGCCAGGAGAGATTCATCCTGTTTTGCCACCTGGTTGTTAGATGATTCCCAGTGAAGGTCAAGATGCCCTGACCTGTTTGTTGTGACTGGCACTTCTCTGAAGTAATGAGCCACTATAGTAAAGCTAAAGGGAAAATTCCTGTCGTTTTGGGGTTTATAAGCAGCCTTCTGAGATGGCCCGGGACTGCATCTTGAGATCCCAACCTGCAGTCCTGGTGCGCCATTTCTTTCTCGCTCAGTAAAATCCTTTAAAATTTTTCTAATCTGAGTGTCTCATTGCCTGTCGATCCATGGACCCACAACAAAGATTGGTTAACATTTTTTCTTGACTGTATTCAAACGTTGATTCTCCCATATCCATCTTCCAAGTGGCTGAGATTACAAGAGGCGGTCCACAGCACTGGATCGTAAGGTGTTGTGCAGTTAAATATACCTTAAATCAGATATAAAACCAGTCATGAGAAAATAGAGAAGCCACATCTTGAAAGTCCACATTTTGGAGTCTTTCTTGGGATGGTAGGGGTCTGCAGGCAGGCCAATTACAAACACCTGCAGCCCAGAACAGAGCTTGCAATAAGCTTTTAAAGGCAAAAGTCCCATGTTGGGGTGGAGACCAAGCCTCAGCAAAGCATTTTACAGAAACACAGCACCAGAAGCAGAGCTCCCCTGTGTCTAAACACACAAGGTATGTACATATTTCCCAAAGGAGGACCTTCCAGGCTCTACCCATTGAGCCAGGCATCTGCAATTCAAAAGATGGCTTGTCTCACCTCTAGGCCTTGCAGCTGGGTGGACAGCCCCCCCCCCCCCCCCATCTCCTGACAAAGCTCCAGATGTCTGTGAAAACAACAGCTCTCCGCACCTGGCCAGGCACCAGAATGGCTATGACTCAGTTTCCACATTCCAAAGGTTATTTTTTTAAAATAAAAAAAGTTACTTATGGTAATCTTTCCTCGTTAGCTTCAATATTGCCTGACATTGGTAGTTGCCTGAAGCTGGTCGTATTTATAACCACCCAGAAAATATCAGTCTTTCAAATGCCTAAATTAGTTTTTAAAAAAATTCACAGAGTGGAACCTGAGATACAACAGCTAAAGCTGTCAGAATCACCAGGAAACTCACGCTCACGACCCAGTTAGAGCCGGATCTTCGGGGCAGGTGCAATTAATTTTGCTTTGCCCAAAACAAAAATGGCCTCCTTCGGGATCCACGCCCTTTCCATGGCGGACCAATCAAAACTCAGGATTCAAATACCAGCGTTCTCACTTCCGCTTGGTCTTCCCGGACCTCAAACTTCAATCAGCGATTCACCACCGGGCGCCTCCGGCTCGGGACGGCTTCCGCCGCGGGGACTGCGAGGCCGAGGGTGGCGGCGGGAGGGCGAGCGTCCAATGAACCCTGTGCGGACGCTGCGGGTGCCGGGCCGTCACGGCTACGCCGCGGAGTTCTCCCCGTATCTGCCTGGCCGCTTGGCCTGCGCCACGGCGCAGAACTACGGCATCGCGGGTGAGCGCGCACCGGGGCCGAGCACGGGGGAAAGCGCTTCCGCGAGCGCGCGGTGCCGCCAGCCGCCGCCAGGGGGCAGCAGAGGAGCGGGCCGCGCCGATCCTCCGCTCCGGCTGCCTGAGCCTAGGGGGCTGGGTTGGGGGCGGTGCCGGTCTCCTCGCCCCTACTCCGGTGGCAGTAACCCTCGCCCGCGTCCTCGGACTTCCCTTCACGGGGCCTCTTCCCCCGTGCCGCCGGACACACGTGGTCGGCGGCCTGGATCTGTGCGGGGGAGGGGTGTCTTACTCACCCCGAGGACGTCTGTGGGATCACCCCGGTGCCGGCCGTCTGCTTCACACTTGTAATCCTAGCTGCTCTGTAGGCCGAGATCCAGAGAATCAGGGTTCGAGGCCAGCAGGGACCGATGATCAGCAAAAAAGTGAGGCTGGAGGAGTAGCTCAAGCATTAGAGCCTAGCAATCTGGATACCCTGAGTTCAAACTCCAGTACTACCTCCCCCAATAAATAAAAGAAAGAAAAAAAAATGAGAGGACACTTTTCTAAACTTTTTCTCCTCATGCATATAATTTCAGGCCGTTGTCAACAGCCGCAAGCTGTGTGTGGCCACTGAATTGGATGGAATGGCAAAAGGCCTGGGCCCGTTATCAGTTCGTTATTATTAGTTATTGCAGTATTAGGAGTTGAACCCATAGCTTCATGCATGTTAATGCAAGCACTCTACCGCTTGTGACAGGCCTCCAGCCCTTTTGTTTGTGTTTTTCACTTTATTTTTTGAGATAATGCCTCATTGACTGCTTGGACTGGCCCTGTGAAGTCTCTGTCCTCCTGCCTCTGCATTCGCAGTAGCTGGGATTACAAGTATACACTACCGCGCCTGGCTAAACATTTAGTATTTTTAAGGATTTTATCTGGGGAGCGATTATCTGGATTTTTTTTTAAAGCTTTCCATTTGGCTTCACTTTTTTCTTTTTTAAAGTTTATGTTCTGGCTATTGTTACATATTGAGGCAAGATGGATGCTGTCAGCAATCCACTAGTATTCTCATTTAGTCCTATAGTAGGAAAAAGTGCTGTCTGAAACTTGAAGGCAAACACTTCCTTATATTTTCATCGGTGGCTCTTAGTGTTTGAACATAGTTAAGCCTGTAATATTACTTTAAATTGTTTGCAAAACCTCTTGAATGGAATTGGTGGGTTTTCTTTTAAGTCAATCATGTTTAAATATTAGAGTTCCCCATCCCCCCCTTAAAGATAAATGTAACCTTTCAAATACAGTAGTCTTTCAGCACAATAATACATTGCTGGTAGATACCTGATGTAATATTTTTTCCCACCAAGTATGTGGTTTTTCCACATCCATATTTTATTTTTAAGTCTACTGTGAATCTTCTTCATTTATTGGCAAGGCAGCTGATTTAGTAGAAGAATCAGTCTGAGGCTGAGGATTCTCATCTGTCAGAAGGAAAGATAACACCTGGAAGGTTTGTGTGTCTGGCACTTTGCCTGGCACCTGGAGTGAATACTCAAGTGTCTTCTCCCATCAGTAATGCAATGTCTGAATTCCATTTAATTAAGATGGTTAAGTAAAATATGGAATGACCAAAGCATAATATGAAAAATTTAAAGCTCATGCCTATTATCCTAGCCATATAGGAAGCTGAGATTTGAGGCTTGCAATGTAAAGTTAGCCTGCTCACTGAAATGTCCCTGAAACTCTTATCTCCAATTAACCAGCAAAAAACTGGGAGTGGGGGTGTGTTTCAAGTGGCAGAGCACCAGCCTTGAATGAAAAAACCAACAAAAACCAAGAGGCCTGGAGTTCAAGCCCTAGTACCAGTGTAAAACAAATGAAAATTCGAATCCTTTTGTATACACAGTCTCAATACTTGAGAGGAAATTTGTAGTAGGAAAAGCCACCTCTCACATAAGATCACTTCCTTGATCTTAAATGTTTCCCCTGGCAACTTCAACAGCATAACTTTGAGGTTTTTTGTTTTTTTTTCTTACCAGGTTGTGGAACACTACTAATACTTGATCAGAATGAATCTGGGCTTTGTATTTTTAGAAGGTAAGATGGTTCTAATTTTTAAAATTACAGATATTCTCTTGCTAGTAGCACCTTTGTAGAATTAGGTTTTGGACCTTTTGGATCAGTAAGATCTTTTAATTTGCATTATAAAAAACTTTAGTGGGCTGGGATTGTGGCTTAGTGGTATAGTGTTTGCCTAGCATGCATGAAGCCCTGGGTTTGATTCCTCAGCACAAAATAAACAGAAGAAGCCAGAAGTGGCGCTTTGACTCAAGAGATAGAGTGCTAGCTTTGAGCAAAAAGAAGCCAGGGACAGTGCTTAGGCCTTGAGTCCCAAGCTTCAGGACTGGCAAAAACAAAAACAAAAGTTAGCATTTGTATAGTATAGAAATTATTTTTGCCATTAGGTTAGGAATATGCCATGCCATGTTTCTTCTCACATTTATTTTTGAGTGTCCATTAAACAGAGTGAACTAATTAGTGTCGAATAGGACATTGCCTGTCTTTGCTGTCTTAATGTAATTGAGTTCTACTCAGGCAAGAGCTAATTACTCATATTGTATAATATTGGGATCTCTTTTCCTTTCTTTCCATGCCTGTTTCTCTGTGGGACTGTTGGATGCATTGATACTTCCATCATCATTAGACAGAGGGAGAGAAAAGAAACCAAGTTCTGTCAGAAACGAACTACATTCCTAACTCAGGAGAAAGATTGATAGGAAAGCTTAAAATCATTGGTCTAAATTAGTGTGGCAACAGGACTTCATGCAAATTGTTTCATATTAGTAATTGTGTGTGGTGTGGTGTGGTTGTTGTTGTTGGAGTTTGAACTCTGGACCTCTCCTGCTGGACCTTTTTGCTTTAGTTTAGATAGGGTCTTTGCATCTGAGGTTCAGTGAGCCTCAGACTAGAATCCTATCTCTGCCTCCAAAGCAGCTGAGGTTTTTGGTATGACCTACCACACCTGAAACCTAGTCTGTTCTTTTAGCGTTTCTTAACTTGTTCTGTTTTTGTCAAATACCCATTTTACTTCTCTCCCATCATTGGGAAGGTAATATGAGATCATTTGTGTCAAATACATAAAAAACTATGACCGTGGCAGTATGATTATTGTTCATTCGTCCAGCTGCCTGTGTAATTTCTACTTATGTCTCTCCATTTGTTCTGTTGTAGCTTTGACTGGAATGATGGCTTGTTTGACGTGACGTGGAGTGAGAATAATGAGCATGTCCTCATCACCTGCAGTGGCGATGGCTCACTGCAGCTTTGGGACACGGCCAACCCTACAGGGCCACTTCAGGTGTATAAGGAACACGCCCAGGAGGTAGGAAGAGGATTTGGGTGTCTCTGTGGGCTGACGGTTCTTTCTTTTTAGACTTTGGCCAAAATCTCTTTGGGGCTGTCCATAGGAAATGTTTTCAGGGGACAAGTTTAAACATTAATATTTCTTGTACATACTAGTTGTCATGTATTACTTATTCAAACAGAAAATACATCTTGGCCTAAGGATGTGGAATGAAACAAAAGGTCAGGCTTCTCATTAGGCAATGAGATTGCCCCTGGTGGCATCCTGTGACGTCACTCCACCAAGGCCCGTGGCTTTCCTTATGCCAAAAGAACTTGCCTGCCCTGCCGTGCCTTATTGGAGTAGGCAGACCTTTCCCAAAAGTACCATAAGTTTGTTCTTAGGCTTCAGGAAGATTCCTCAGGGTTTCTGAACTGTTTCAACAAAAGCAGCCTTAAATACTTGAATATGAGGCAGAATCAACTAAATCTGGTTTGTGTGGCTAGATTGTGTGTGTGTGTGTGTGTGCGTGTGTGTGTGTGTGTGTGTGTGTGTGTGTGTGTGTGTGTGTAGCATAGGGAATAGTTTGGATTTTAGTCATACCCAAATATGTATGTATTATTAAGGAACATTGACCCACTTTGTTCATCTGTCCCTCTCATGCTAAGACCCCTTCCTTCTTCCCCCAGCACAGCCTGTTCCTGTTGTTCAGTTTTTTAGTGTATATTAATTACACCTAGGAATTTTACTGTGGTATTACAGATGTACATATAATACATTTTAATTAGAAAAACTCTCTATTGCTTTCTTTTTTTTTTTTTGGCCAGTCCTGGGCCTTGGACTCAGGGCCTGAGCACTGTCCCTGGCTTCCTTTTTGCTCAAGGCTAGCACTCTACCACTTGAGCCACAGCGCCACTTCTGGCCATTTTCTGTATATGTGGTGCTGGGGAATCGAACCCAGGGCTTCATGTATACGAGGCGAGCACTCTTGCCACTAGGCCATATCCCCAGCCCTCTATTGCTTTCTTTTCCTCAGATCCCTCAGTGCCCTTTTGATCATCATTTTCATTAAGATAACTCATACCATCTTCATATATAGATGCAGTGTAAAATTATTCACCCTCCATCTTTTCCCCCTCATCCTAATCCCTCTAAACAATCTCATATAGTCCTGTTCTATGTGTGTATATAAAAATATACTTATGCATCTATGTACATTTACATATGTACCTACCTATCCATGAATATGTATGTCCTTCCACAAATAAGCAAAAACATGCAATATTTGGCTTTTTGGTTATTTCACACAAGATGATGGTCTCCAGTTCTATCAGATTTTTCTTTATAGTTGCATAGTATTCCATAATATATATGTTGAGAATTTCAGCTGATTGCATGATTGGGTTCTTGTGAATCGAGATGAAATAAACTTAAGATATATGACCACTAATGGGGTGGTAGGGTCATAGGGAAGGTCTTATTTTTAGTTTTTTTGTGTAATCTCCATGCTGATTTCCATAGTGGTTGCAGTGGTTTCATTCCCACCAGTAATGTGGAGAGTTCCTTTTCTCTGCATCCTGGCCAGCATTTGTTGTTTGTTTTCTTGAAGATTGTCATTCTGATTAGAGTAAGATGAAATCTTAGTGTGTACATTTTGATGTACATTTCCTTTATGGCTAACGATGTTGAACATTTCTTCATGTGTCTATTACCTATTTGTATTTCATCTGAGAACTGCCTTGTCAGTCTGCTTGGTCATATATTAATTGGATTATTTGTTCTTTTGCTACTCATTATTTTATATGTGTTGAATAACTGGTAAAGACTTTCTCCCATTTTGTGGTTTGTATCTTGGTTCTGGTATTTGTTTCTTTTGCTGTGCATAAACTTTTTAATTTGATGTAGACCCATTTGTCAATTTTTGGTTTTGCCTATAACTTTCCTAGTTTTCTCATAGTAGGTTTAAAGTTTCAGGTCTTACTTTGAGATTTTTAAACTATTTGCAGTTGATTTTAAGATTTGGCTTTAGTTTAAATCTCATGGAAGTAGATAACCAGCTTTGCCAGCACCATTTATTGAAGAAACTATCTTTTCTCCAGTGTATGCTACTGGCTACCTTGTTTAAAAGGTCACTAGGCTGGCTCTGAACTACAGTTCTTAGATTTCAGCCTTTCAAATAGTTAGGATTATAGGTGTAAGCCACTGGCACCTGGCTTGGATTGATTTTTCTGTTCCTGTGAAGAATGACCTTTAGAAATGTAATGGATAGTTCATTGATTGCTTTTACAGTATGGCCATTTTAAGGATATCAATTCTGCCAGTCCTTGACTATGAGAAGTCTTTCCATCTTCTGGGGCCTTCAATTTCTATCTAAAAGGTTTGAAGAGCTCTTTGACTTAGCTAACCTTGGTATTTTACTGGAATTGTTTTTCTGACTTCTTTCAAAGCCTATTCTTTTTTTTTGCTGTGGAGAATAGCTAGTAATATTTTTAGTGTCAAGTTTACATCCTATTAGGTTTCTGAAGGAGTTTCTCATATATAGTACTTTTTATCTACAAGTAGTGATGATTTGAATCCTTTTAATTTCTTTCTCTTGTCCTGTTTCTCTGGCTAGGAATTCTAGTACTGTGTTGAGCAAGAGTGGTGGGAGTAGACACCTTTGTCTTCTTGTTTCTGACTTTAGTGGAAATGATTTCAATTTCCACCAATTTAATATGATGTTCGCTATAGATATTCATGTGTAGCCTTTACAATGTTGAGGTAGGTATCTTCTATTCCTTGTTTCTTTAGACCTTTTATCATGAAAGGATGTTTGTATTTTGTCAAAGGCGTTTTCTGTGTCACTTGAGATGATCATATGATTTCTGTTCTTGATCTTGCCTCTGCCATGTATTACACTTATTGATTTATATATGTTGAACCATCCTTTCATCCCTGGGATAAAGCCAAAAATTTATCATTGGATTCAGTATATTTAATGTGTTGAGTTTGGGCTGCTAGAGTTTTGTTGAGAAGTTTTCATCAGTGTTCCTCAAAGAGATTGGTCTTTAATTTTCTTTTCTCTCTCTCTCTCTCTCTCTCTCTCTCTCTCTCTCTCTCTCTCTCTCTCTCTCTCTCTTTCTTTCTTTCTTTCTCTATTTCTCTATTTCCTTTTGTTATGCCCTTGTCCAGTTTTGGAATGTGTGTAATACTGGCTTTGTAGAATGAGTCCTTTTCCTTTTTATTTTATGGAAGAATTTTAGAAGCATTGTTGTTAGTTTTTCTTTTAAGATCTGATAGAACTCCGCAGTGAATCCACCCAGTTCTGGGCTTTTTTGCTTTCTTTCTTTTTTTTCCCAGAGCTGAGGATTGAGCTTGGGGCCTTGTGCTTGCCAGGCAGGTGCTCTTCCACTGAGCTAAACCCCCAGCCCCCAGTTCTGGGCTTTTCTTTGTTGGGAAACTCATGATTTATTTTTCTCTGTCTAAAGAAAACACATACACACATTTTTAGGTCTTTTCACTATAAAGACAAAAGTTACTCAATAGCAGTGAATATTCTTTGTCTAGATTTTGGCTTCTAAATACTCTTTTTTTTCCGAAAAGGATCAGTGTTTCTTGAAGAAATCATCTGTTCAGGTCAGGGAAGATATTATACAAGATGAATCAAAGACATCTTCCTACATTAGAAAACAAGAAAAGTTGGGTGCCCGTGACAAACACCTGTCATCCCAGCAGCAAGGGAGGCTGAGATTGAACAAGTCACTGTTACACTCAAGAGGGTAAAGAACTGTGAGAAAGTCTGCTCGGTGGAAAGAAATTGGACATGGTGATACGTGTCTGTCATTTGAGGTAGTAAAACAGGAGGATCATGGTCCAGGCTGGGCAAAACTTAAGATCTATCTCAAAGTAGCTGATACTAAAAAGGGCTACAGGGATGGTACAGTGATGGAGTGTCTGCTTAGGAGGTACAGGACACTGAGCTGAAAACCTAGCTCTAAGAAATAGAGAAAGGGAGAGAGAGAAAGAGAAAAGTGGAGGAAGGAAAGGAGGGAAGGAAGGAAGGCAGGCAGGAAAACTGTAAGAAGTCATTGTAGACATGTCCAAAATTTAAGGGACAACTTGAACACACTTTCTTTGTCCAGAGATGGGGCAATACAAACATCATAAAGAAAGACAATAATGAATTGCAGAATCACACAAACACACACACACACACACAGACCACATACATTCATACATATTTTCACTTCTTACATGAAATTATAATTATTAGGAGAAAACTTACCAATGTTGAAGATTTTTTTTTTTTTTTGGCCAGTCCTGGGCCTTGGACTCAGGGCCTGAGCACTGTCCCTGGCTTCTTCCCACTCAAGGCTAGCACTCTGCCACGTGAGCCACAGCGCCGCTTCTGGCCGCTTTTTCTGTATATGTGGTGCTGGGGAATCGAACCTAGGGCCTCATGTATCCGAGGCAGGCACTCTTGCCACTAGGCTATATCCCCAGCCCAATGTTGAAGATTAATAGGGAAATTGATTAATTTTTCTGAAAATCAATAAGTAAAGGTAAGGAAATAAAGCCTTTCCCATATGAAATTTTATTGTGAGTAAACAAAAAGCTGATTTTAAAATTGTAACAGAATCCCATCTAATGTGTGCAGAAGGAATAACAGAAAGTCACCATTCAGTGACTAATGAAATAACAACTCTGGATGAGGGCCATGTACGAATGCTAAAACCATTAATATTGAAGCTTTCTCTGAACAATCTAGGATCACTGAAAGTGGATCCATCAGAAATTATATGCTGCCTAATATAATAGGAAGCTAAAAAACTTAAGCTAATCTGATTAAGACACCAGATCTAACGTAAATTTAAAGGAATAGGAAGTCTAGAGGAAGAAGTTATAAACCATCATGTGGAAATAAGTAGCCAAATTCTGAATAGAGGGCACTGGGCAGGATGAATAACTGGTTTCTTCAACAAACAAATGCCCTGGAAAGGAGAACAGAAAAAGCAAAGTCTTGGATAAAGGACTTTAAGAGACATAAGCATAAGATAAATAAAGCATAAATAAAGATAGGATAACTAAAGCATAAAAGATAAATCTTATTTTGATACTGATTCTTATAAAGCAATTATAAAAAGATATTCTTTTGGGCTGGGAGTATGGCCTAGTGGAAGCATGCTTGCCTTGTATACATGAAGCCCTGCGTTTGATTCCTCAGCACCACATATATAGAAAAAGGCAGAAGGGGTGATGTGGCTCAAGTGGTAGAGTGATAGCCTTGAGCAAAAAGAAGCCAAGGACAGTGCTCGGGCCCTGAGTCCCAAGCCCCAGCACTGAGGAAAAACAAAGATATTCTTTTAATAATCAGGACAAACATGAATATAGTAAGTATTAGGTGATATTAGATAGAGGGCTATTGTTAGTCTTGTCAGGGGTGAAAATGACCTTGTGCTGATGTAGAAGAATACCTGCTAAAGTACTTAGAGGTAAAGTGGTAGGTGTTAAGATACTCCAACAGTAATTCAGTCAGCCAACAATGGGACAGATAAAACAGATGAGCAAAGTATAGATAGTTATGGACAGTGTGGCTGGGCACTGGTGGCTCATGCCTGTAATCCTAGCTATTCAGGAGGCTGAGATCTGAGGACTGTCATTTGAAGCCAGCCTGGCCAGGAAACCATGAGACTCTTATCTCTAGTTAACCACTCAAAATTCAGAAGATGATGCTGTGCCTCAAAGTGGTAGAGTGCTAGCCTTGAGGGAAAAAGCTCAAGGACAGTGCCCAGGCCCTGAGTTCAAGCCCCATGACTGATGAAAGAAAGAAGGAAAGAAAGAAAGGAAGAAAGATTGCGCAATGTAAGTTTATACTGTTTTCTATAATTTTATACATGTCTTTAAATCCATAATGAAAAAATGTTAAGTTTTGCACTGAAATTGAAACTTAACTTTTTCTCATCCCTTAGTAATTAAAAATTAGTTTCTTTTATGTTGATACAGATAAGTATGCAAATTGGGGGCATTGAAATTTTAAAATTAAATAGACCAACTTAAAAAAGGAACACTACTGTAAAATAGATTAAAAATAAGTTCTTTGGGGATGGTTTCGGTAATACAGTATGTTCTCTCAAAATGGTTTTGATGAAATTCAGATTTCATAAAGTAGCACAAGATACTGTTCAGTGGTCCTGCCCCCATCTTTTCCATTGTTCCAGTTAACTTTCTTCACTACTGCTGAGAGAAATTTCATAAAATAGACTTTTAGAAAACCCTGCTTTCAAAGGTTAAAATCAGATTCTGTGCATCTCACTTCCTTTCTATATTTCATTTAACCATATGCCATGTCTGTTCTTTGAGTGTGAATAGAAAGGGAAGTTGAGACTAGGACAGAGATGGAAGAATACACTGAGAAAAGATATGATTTTCACTCAGGTTTGTTTCTCTATATATTCAGTCATTTGAAAAAAGTTTGGCTTTATAAGTTCCCTCCTGTGGCACAGATGGGAAGATGATCTCTCTGAGATAGAGGCTGAGGCTCTGGTACCTCATGTTTAGTGTTTATCACGAGATCTGAGGGCCTACAGTGTTGAGAAGGCAAAGAGGGCGTCCTTGAGTCTGAGGGAAGGGTAGGAATGAGTAGTGTCGGAAGCCAAGCAGAGTGCCCTGCAGGCACTGAAAACTCTGGACATAGTTTTTATTTGGCAGTTTTAAAAAAATTTGTTTATTAATTGAACACAAATTTTTTGACAAGGTGTTGTGCAAAAAGGGTACAGTTACATAGTAGGGCAGTGTGTACATTTCTTGTGATATCTTACGTCCTGTTTTTCTATCTCTTCTCTAGGTCAGGTAGACATATATACAATATACAATGTATCAAGAACGTATACAGTAGCCACATGGCCACGCCCAAGAAAGTTCGCCTAGGGCTTTAAATGTAATGTCGATATTAGACCATGTGTCGACAGTAGTCTTATATGAACGTACATACCTAGCTTTTGAGCTATTGTATTCCCCTGAGAGGTCAATTTTTGACCTTTATATGTTGAGTAATTGTTTGGTTTTTGTTATATACTGTTGGGTCGCTGCCCCAACCCTGTGGGAATACTATTTGACAAGCAGTTTTTCTTTCACAGACTTGGTCTCTACTGTCTCTTTGTCTCCCTTTGTTAACAGTCATATATCAGGGAGATCATGCCCCTTTGTTTTTTGTGTTCTAGGCTTGTCTCGCTCAACATTATTTGTTCCAGTTCTGACCATTTCCCTGCGAATAACAGTATTTCACCATTCCTAATCGCTATGTAGTATTCCATTGTGTATAAGTACCATATTTTTTGGATCCATTCATCTGTGGAGGGGTATCTGGGTTGTTTCCATATTTTGGCTATTGTGAATTGTGCTGCGATAAACATGGAAGTACAAATGTCTTTTTGATATCTTGGGGTTTGCTGTTTAGGATAGATGCCTAGGAGTGGTATGGCTGGGTCATAGGGTAGGTCTATATTGAGCTTTTTGAGAAACCTCCATACTGTTCTCCAAAGTGGTTGTACTAATTTGCACTCCCACCAACAATGGAGAAGGGTTCCTCTTTCCCCACCCCCCCCTCCAGCATTTGTTGTTTATTTGGCAGTTTTTAATGAAATATACTATAACATAGTATAAAATAGATAAAAGTAAGCTCTTTGGGAGCTGGTTTCTATGATATTATATATCCTCTCAGAACGGTTTTGATGATTATATATCCTCTCAGAACGGTTTTTTTTTTTTTTTTTTGGCCAGTCCTGGGCCTTGGACTCAGGGCCTGAGCACTGTCCCTGGCTTCTTCCCGCTCAAGGCCAGTACTCTGCCACTTGAGCCACAGCGCTGCTTCTGGCCGTTTTCTGTATATGTGGTGCTGGGGAATCGAACCTAGGGCCTCATGTATCCGAGGCAGGCACTCTTGCCACTAGGCTATATCCCCAGCCCTCAGAACGGTTTTGATGAAGTTCAGGTTTCCTAGAGTAGCAAGCGCATCGCCTGTGGGCTGGGACGTGGGGCGTGATTGTGGGCAGCACAGGGCCAGGACCAGGGCGTGGTAGCTAACTTAATTTGCTGATCAAGATCATCTGTTAGTGTAATATTTTAGAACATCAAGTGAACATAAACATCTATAATGAACAAATTATAAAAATTTTATCTCTTTATTTTCTAGAACCTTAATAGTTTTATTTAAAAATTTTCAGTGTTTTTGTTGGTTGCTGTTGTTTTCATATTGTCTAGGGTAGTCTTGAACTTATAATCCTCCTAACTCAGCTTTCTAAGTGCTGCTTTCACACCTGGCTAACTTTTTTAGCTTTATTGAAATGTCATTGACAAATAAAAATTGTATATATTTAAGATGTACAATGAAATGTTTTGATATTGGTATATTTTGAGTGATGATTTCCACAAACTAATTAACTTGTTGATTTCCTGATGTGTGTGTGTGTGTGTGTGTGTGTGTGTGTGTGTGTAGATCTACTTTCTCAGAAAATTTCAAGTATACAATGCATTATTACTAACTATACTTTCCGTGCTGTACATTGGCTATTTAGATTTTACTGAACACTTACATTTAAATATCTTTGACCAGCATCTCCCCGTCAGTCATCATCCATTTCCTCTGCCCCTTCTTCCAGGTTCTGACAACCACCATTCCTTTCTATGCTTCTCTTAAATTTGACTTGGTTTGGGTTAAAAACATTTTAAATAAGGACAAGATCAGTAATATTGATTCCTGTCCCCACCCCCCCGCCCTCAGGGGTTCACCTGTCTGAGCACAGCACTGGGTAATAGAGAACAAGTCACTTTTACTTAAGTTACAAAAAGCCTGCAGACTCATACACTTGGATATATGTGGGTGTTTTAAGATTTAAAATAACCCTGTGGCTGATATTTAATGGTATATGCTTAGAGCCATATCAGTGTAATTATGCAGTGTTTAGTTAAACTTACAGTAGTGATCTGTGTATCATTTGTTGTGTGAAACAACAGAATGAACAGGACCGTATCCATACACTTTTAGATGCCTCACCTAAAATGATTCGCTGAGAGCAGGGAAGCAGAAGTTAGGAGTAGCAGTACTAGGTCACTAAAACTACTTGCCAAGAGATATGGAAGGATCAACTGGTCCCTAGAAGCTTTTTCTAAGAAAGGCCAAATGGGATATTAATTGAATTTTAATGCTTTTCTGACTGCACAGGTTGGATGTATACTGCCTAATCTGTACTGACATTTCCTCAAGGTTTTAAAACAGTGATTTGTTAGTTTTAAAAGTACATATAGTTTGTTTTATTTAGGAAGGTTTAGGATGATTCTGTAGAGTATAATAAGGCAGCGTAGTGTGTCTATAAGGTATGGGGGAATGGGCAAATGACCTTTTTATTTCTCAGACACCATGTTGAAGAAATGAATAAGACATCTGTTTATTTGTTTGTTTGTTTATTTATTTATACATGCATGCATGCCAGTACTGGGGCTTGAACTCAGGGCCTGGATTGTGTCCCTGAGTTTTTCCGCTCAAGGCTAGTATTCTACCGCTAGAGCCACAGCTCTACTTCTGACCTTCTGGTGGCTGATTGTAGGTAAGAGTTTCCTGCTCAGGCTGGCTTTGAATCGAGATCATCAGATCTCAGCCTCCTGAGTAGCTAGGATTATAGGCATGAACCACTGATACCCAGATAGTTGATGTTTTGATGAAGTAAATTAGTTTAACTGACTATTACTGTTATGAAGAGATACAGTACATTAAACTTGATGCTGTTTTGCTTTCTAAACACTTTAAAATGTTTTTAGGTGTATAGTGTTGATTGGAGCCAAACCAGAGGCGAACAGCTGGTGGTGTCTGGCTCCTGGGATCAGACTGTCAAAGTGGTAAGTCAACAAGTCTATATGTAGAAGCAAAGTCCTCTTTTCCAGTGCTTCCTCTGAATTCTTCTTCTTCTTCTTTTTTTTTTTTGGCTTTCCAAAATATCCTCTGTAGTTTTACAATTAGATAGTCAGTATTCCTTTTAAAAATACGTGTTAAAACACTAGAGTATGAAGCTTTCTAATCTTTTGGCTGTGAACTAATAATTAGCTTATCATTGATTATGTTGGCCTCTGAAAGACTATTTTAGTTTCTATAAAGTAGATCATAAAATTTTTAAGGTAGTATGTATATGTAAACTTGTAGGGCATTGTACATATAAAAGCATATGTTTATCTATTAAATAATTGATCTATTCATTTATTTGTAGTGGGATCCAACTGTTGGAAAGTGTCTGTGCACCTTTAGAGGCCATGAAAGTGTCATTTATAGCACAATCTGGTCTCCTCACATCCCTGGTTGTTTTGCTTCAGCCTCAGGTAAATACTTGTGAATTTACCAAAAATTAGAATATCCCAATTTTCCCCACTAGATGGCACTGTGTGCCCTCGATTCAGAGAGAACAGTGCATTCCTATTCTTTTCTGCTCTAAGGATCTATCCTTTACCAACTTATTGACAAGAGTTAGCTGCAGCCCAGAGTGCTTTGAAAGGAATCCAACCTTTAAAGACTAATTCCTAGTTTCTTGTAAGGACAGATTTGAAGATGATAATGATACAGCTAAGATAAAACGTACATTTAAAAGAGAAGATCTTTTTGTTCCAGAAAAACATTGAACTTTGAGACACACAAAGGCTTGCTAATGAACAGGTCAAGTTTGAAACTGAAGATCCTAATGCACAAGACCTTGTGCTTTAAAATTGTGACCCTGGCTCATAATTGGTAACAAAAACCATTGCAGTAAATCAGAGCCATCCAGGAAAGGCTTAATAGAATAAATCTTAGAATCGAATATAGTGGGCCAAATACTGTCTTCAGATCAAAATGACTTATTGGCAGCTTTGGTAAATAAAGTTTAATTGGAACACAGCCATGTCTTGTTTAGTTGCATATTGTCTTTGGCTGCTCTCAAACTATTGTATTGGAGTTGTTAGAGGCCTAATAGAGCTCAAATCCAAAAATATTTACCCCCTGGCCCTTTATGGAAACTGTATTCTGATTCTTTGTGTAGAACTTTGAAGGGAAATAAAGAATTAGAAACTCTTTTGTGTAATTAATTGCTTAGGGGAGGAGAAAAGATGAGAGCTAGAGGAGAAGGTAGTGTGCTTCTCATAGCTTTCATTTACTCATCTGGCATTTAAAGATAGGCCTTTCTTCAAGCTCATTTTCTTGTAATTCTGAAATTTAAAGCAACTCAAATTTCTGTTAATTCTGCAAGTGTTATTAGAGTGAAGACACTTTGACAACTTTCAAGCAAATTGTATACATATATATGCATTTAGATTATGCAATATTTTGAGACTCTAATAGTAAATAATGGTGATATTTATGTATGGAAGCATAGCTAAGAAACAGCTTTTTCTCTGATAAAAATTAATTGCATTATTTTGTAAAACAAAGAATTGTATACATTGTAAGCATATAAAATTAATACTATTTTTAATATTTCTATGTTGTCTAACCCTTAGCTTTCTCATCAGTTATTTGAATTACATTTTTCCCAAAATGTCAGATAATTTTGAAGGAGACCAGTAATAGGTTTGTCCTAGTCCCATTCTTTGTTAATCTGAGGTTGAATTTCCTCCTAGATCTTTTATCTTTCTGTAACACAGCTAACCATAAAGTTGGGTATATGTTAAGTAAATAGAAGCACTATTTATATATATGTATATATATATATACATATATATATATATTTGCCAGTCCTAGGGCTTGAACTCAGGGTCTGAGCACTGTCTCTGGCTTCTTTTTGCTCAAGGATAGCACTCTGCCACTTGAACCACAGTGTCACTTCCTGGCTTTTTCTATATATGTGGTGCTGGGGAATTGAACCCAGGGCTTCATGCAAGATAGACAAGCACTTTACCACTAGACCATATTCCCAGCCTTATTAATATTCTTAATATGAAATACCTTCAACCTATGTGTATAACTTGCCTTAGTCAGATTTTATGCTTTTAACTTCATGCAAATTAGCTTTGAATTTAATGCAAATGAGTTTCATGCTTGTAGTGAATCAGGTCTCTAAGATAACCATAGTTCACTTCAGTAATCGTTATTTGACTATTTTCTATTTTTACCTTTGATGAAAAGCCCAAATTCAGACAGTATTGGTACAAGTTAAATTAAAATTCTTACAAGCATATAAATTAGGTTGACATTAGCATGATTTTCCTACAAGAGAGAGACGTTCTTTGGTGTTACATCTTATAGTTTCAGAGGTCTCATCTCAAACCCTGAATGGAATTAGCAGTATCCATCATCAAAATGAAAGGAATACACTTCCTTTTCAGTGAAGGCATGTCTGCTGGGAGTTCTAATTGGCAACAGTCACTAAATTTAATCCTGAGTATAACTTTACGAAGACAGATTATAGATAAGTTTTTTTTAAGTTATTTTACCTTACTGTTACATGCAATTTTCTTTATAATATTTAGGGTTCTAAAATTGCCTTCATTTAATCCTTTCCTTCCTGTCTGCCTGCCTGCTTGCCTACCTTCCTTCCTCTTTGTGTATATGAGCTGGATTTGTCATATGAATGCTAAGCACACACTCTATGATTGAGCTACACTCTAGCCCACTTTTGTTTTTTAATCATTGTTTGATTTTTATTCCTGTGACCAAATATAAAATCTGATGATAAAAATCATAACAGCTAATAACAGCTGCATTTATTTACATGTAGGCCAGAATTATGTGTATTAGTCCTTTATTCGGGTCGAGTCACACAAAACTCCTTTCACATTGAACTTTATGTAACATTATACATACATATGTGTGTGCACATATATATACATATGTGCATATATAATGTTGACTGAATAGTGCATGTAGAATATTCAGAGAGCATCTTTTAAATTATATTACCTTAATGACAAATACTTGTCATATTAATTGGAAATACTTTTGTAAAAAGTACAAAAAGTCTGGCTAAAACTGGCTTAAGAAGACAGATTTGTTTGTTGACAGAGTTGCCAACTAGATCTAGCTTTAGAGGCATAGCTGGATATAGACAGGGATTTTGTCTGTTCATCAGTTACAAGATGATGTCTGTAGCTCCCACCCTTCTATCCTTGTGTTTTTTGTTTTTTTTTGCCAGTCCTGGGCCTTGAACTCAGGGCCTGAGCACTGTCCATTGCTTCTTTGTGCTCAAAGCTAGCACTCTGCCATTGAGCCACAGCGCCCCTTCTGGCCATTTTCTATATATGTGGTGCTTGGGAATCGAACCCAGGGCTTCATGTGTATGAGGCAAGCAGTCTTGCCACTAGGCCATATTCCCATCTCTTCCTTATGGTTTCTGACCAAAAGGAAAAGTGAGAGGTCCTCTCTCATTCAGGAGAACTTTATTTTCGCTCATTGGTTCAGTGGGTCTTTGTGATTGTTTTGATTGACTTAGATCCAGCTTAGCTCCTGCAATGGCAGGCTGATAATGGGAGTGACACCCAAACTTCACGTGCTGAGGATGTGAGGAACAAATGTGGATCAGGTAGGAGTAGGTGATTATATTCCTGGGGGGCCAACGTTCATTATCTTGGTTGTACATTTAAGGTTTAAAATAAATCACAGGGGATTTGCCCCATGAATCCAATAATGCTGTTTAGAAGTTTTTGAAAACTAATTAAAATGTTGATTTATCATGTGTGTCATTTTCCTAAAATATGCCTTCATGATAATTTTCAAATATTAGCTATTAAGTTTGAAAAAGTTGGACATTTCTTTCACTCTGCAGAAATACTGGAGGGAGTTGTGTGTAGTGAAAACTTAAAGTAAGCCCTAAAACACTTAATATGCCTTAGTTACTTCAAAGGAGACCAAAATAAATTGCTTACCAAATCATGTGCAAGGCATTAATGGGCAGGTGAGCTACTTGGCAGATTTCTTTGCATGTCTTGTTTCATGGATTTCCTATAGCACTTCTGTATTCTTTTATTCAGTCAAAAGCCTTCCACATATGGGCACTAAAGTGTTTTTGACTGTTATTTCTTATGATATTGAAGTGCCAGCTTATCTGAATTTGGAAAACACATCATGGCCTAGAAATGTTAAATTTTTATTTCTTTATTGTCAAAGTGATGTACAGAGGGGCTATAGTTTCATACGTAAGGCACAGCGTACATTTCTTATCCAATTTGTTACCTCCTCCTTCCTCCCTCCCCCTGCACCGTCTCCCTTCCCCTCTCCCCCCATGAGTTGTACACAGTATAGTTAAGTATTGCTGTTGCATTGGTTTGTCTTTTATCCTTTGTCTCTCCATTTTGATATTCCCCTTCCCTTCCCTATTTTTATAATGTGAATTCTGTGGAAATATATAAATGAACTTGTTAGGGCTGGCAGTCCTTGGGATGCTTGAGGAAAGAATGTCCAAGCTGCTTTCCTGTGAAGTTAGGAGACTCTTAGGATGGAGGTAAAGATGTGGGATGTGGAAAGGGCAGGAGATATTTGAGGAGCATCAGAATGGCCTGTGTAGTGCATATATGCACAGAATGAACTATGAGAACAGATGCTTAAAGTAGCTTGCTCTGCACAGGCTCTGGAATACACAGTGTGTAATGTGTATTGGTCCAGTAATTAAAAAAACAAAACAAAACCACCAATCACTAGATTCATTAGGGAGCCTAAACAACAACTGAATTCTGGGCTCCATCTTAGTTCTACTGAATCAAAATGCTCTTGGGAGGTGTGTATTTTTCATCCCAGCTCTATTTGGAAAGCTGGTC
Source organism: Perognathus longimembris pacificus (assembly GCF_023159225.1). Lineage (NCBI taxonomy): Eukaryota > Metazoa > Chordata > Mammalia > Rodentia > Heteromyidae > Perognathus > Perognathus longimembris. The sequence goes on from NC_063169.1 coordinate 53,965,426, forward strand.
TGGGAGTAATAGGAGTAATGTAATGGGAGTTGCCATGTTTGTTTTTATAGGAACATATTCATCTGATTTTTAAAAACCTATAGTGGCTTCAGTGCTGAATTCAGAGATAAAGCAGTTTCTTTAGTTTGAGAATTCTTGTCCTCCACCCCCCCCTTCGGTTTTGTTATAATCTTTGTTAGGTAATTTTTTTCTTTGTCTGAAAAGCTTGCTATAAAATATACCATAGTCTTTGCATAAACCCAATCTCTAATTGCAAAGCTCATGGTTATGGCACTCAAATAACTTTCTTTTAATGGTAAGATAAAAGCTTATATGATAAGCTTCTATGTGTGGCATATTGTTAACTATTTTATTCAATTGATTACAGCAGCTTGAACTTTAAGACACTATGTAGAAATAAGCCAGTTAGGCTACTCCAACCTTCAAGGTTGTGTAGGACTTGGATTAGTTATCGTTAGTGAAGTTAAAACCAAAAAAGAAGAGACAAATCTAGGTATGTCTTCATATCAGAGCTCACAAAGGTTATTTTCTTTTGTCTAGTTCATGAGACAGAAAGGAAGAATATGTGAGCTCTTTAAGTAAAGAGAACTAATATGAAATAAACTGTCTTTTGAACCATGAAAATGTACTTCTGTTATAGACTGGAATTGCATAAGTCTTAGCCATGCCTCAATGTGTGGGGTCTAGCAGTAGTTAAAATAAAGCTCATTGTATTGTAAGGAAAAGTCATATTACCTATTCCAGACATCTGGCATTTTAATTAAATTAATTTATTTGGGCCCAGAAGTGCTCTGACAGGACTCTATTCACTTGACAGTTGTAGTCTCTGTGTATACTCACTGTTCTTCCTCCTACTTGCTACATTTTGAAATTAGGCAGAATCACAGCCTGTGCTTCCTGCCAGTTGGTTCTGCCAGTGGCAGGTCTGCAGCTGATAAGATGCTGGTGATTCAGGTAGGCCTATGGCATCGCTGAGGTCCTCATGAGTGTCTGGCTGGCAGCGAAAGGCCAGGGACAGGTGTCTGGAGATGGGATTAATATAAATGCAGATGCCCTGGCGTCTGAAAGAGTGGAATGAGTCATATAGTCTGCTAGAAGGCCTCCTTCTTACCTGGGCAACAGAGATGATGACAGAATGCGAGCAATGTGTCCAATAGGAGTGACTTTCAGGGAAGCGGAGTTCTTAACTTCTACACAGCAGCCTTCCCCTTTTTCTGTCCCTCACGTTAGTGGCAGGAGGACAACCTAAGCCATAAAAATATGTATTGCTTCAATGTGATGGTGCAGAGCCAAAATACTGTGTGAGAGATACTGATTCACCATTAATCAACCCAGCCTTTGTTGCTGACTCTTTTACACGCAGGTGTGTACCGTTAAGCATACCACGTTTCATACTGAGCACATCTGTAAATCAACAGAATTGTACCAGAGGACTTCATCTAGTTCTTTATGTCCCTGCTCCCCCCACCACCCCACCCTCCAGGCTGAACAGCTGTGCCTTCCAATAGCAGAGGTTAATATTACCTGTAGTATGCTTTTGTGTCTGATTTCTTTTGCTCATCATTCTGTCAGGTGAGACTCACTCATTGTAGTGAGGTTACTTTTAATCTCCTAGTCTTCACTTTCAGTCCGGTAACAAAGCTCATTAGACTTTAGACTTTAATCTTGGCTATAGGAGACCTCAGAGTTCTTAACTTACTATTGAATTGTATCAGTTTTTGAACCCCAGTATCACTTGGGCATTTGGTATGTTTAAGAGGAAGCCTTGGGTTAAATCAAATGTTGCCCTTTTGAGAGCTGGAACTTGGGGAGCATACTATCCACTCCTTCTGTGATAATAAGCATCCTTTCTACCTGCAAGTGATAGAACTAGAACTGTTGTAGTTCCTTGGCGCATTTGTTGAAAAGCAAAGGGAAGCGTTGCTTGAACTGACCAAGACAATGTCTCTCATCTGGACTTGTCGCTGCTTGGTAACTGGACTGTAGGCCTGCTTTCTCCATACAGTAAGAGCCTCGGCCACCAGAGGCTCCATGGCTACTTTGACCTTCCAGCTACAGTGTGAGCCTGTGTGGAGAATTACTTGCAGAAGGGAATGTGCTGTTCCTAGAAGAAGGTTGTTGCTAGCCATCCACATCACCTCAAGATAGACACTGAAGGCTAGAGCAAGCAAGGAAAGGGCCTTTCATGAAACCTGTTTGGAGTTCTGAGACATGTTCTCTTGACTGGTGGCTAAACTGGAGACTGATTATTTTTAGGGCCCCTCCAGGTATTTGAAGCTCTAACCTGAACCAAGTTCAGAACTGTATCCCTTTGTATGTCCACACTCATCATTCCCTTTCATCCCTATTGTCCTTAGATCCAAAAAATGACAGTTACTTTCATCTATCAAAGTGTTCTTCAAACTTTTTGAGGTACCTAGATAGTGTTTTCAAATGAAAGAGGAAGAAAGGTCTCATGTATATGCAAAGAATAGTATATGTTTATGGCATGAAAGTGCATTGAAAATGCACGAAAGAGATGCCTACCCAGTCCCTGCTTGCTGCAGCCTCTGGGGGTGGAGAGCAGGAGATGAGACTGGGAACACAATGGATATTTTAACTCTATATGTAGTATGTTAGGAATTTTATTTTAAAATAATTCAGTAGAGAATAACAAAATGTCTCTATGACAGAGAGAAATAACATCCTCCCCCCTGATTTATAGAAAAAGTAACATGATGGAGGAGTACTTCCTCAGACAAGCTTCAGGCAACATGGACTGAATGGTGTTTGTCTAGGACAGCACTAGGAGGCAGCACAGGGCAGTGGTTCTGGTTCAACTACAGTTCCAGTGCTTTGTATCCCAGAAGTAATTTCATCTCCATTGTCCTCATTTATGAATGACTACAGCAATTGCTTTTATATGATCATAGTTCCTGCTTTCTTATCATTACTGTGATGTTTCTAAAAAAAGTTAAGTTGTATAAAATGCTTAGAACAGCATCTGATGCATAAGCATTCAACAAATATTGCCCGTGATTCTTGTTATTAGTGGGGACAGAATGACTTCTAAACATGGGTAAGGCTTTATGGTATTTGTGGCACATACTAAGCCCCACTGTCTTACCTTGTTTCAGCCTTATAGATTGTTCTTTATAGGTGTAGAAACCAAGGATCAGTAAAGTTAAGTAATTTGACTAAATATCATCAGGCATCAGATGACCCAGTGGAATTAGAACCAAGCTCTTTTCTCCTTGCCTTCCTTGCAGTGCTGAGTATTGAACCCTGGGTCTTCTACATGCTTGGAAATTGCTCTACTGTGGAGCCCAAAGCTCTTGTTCTTGACCTCAACATTCATTAATAGCACAAATTCTCAGCTTTCTTACACAGCTTCCAAAGAAGTCAAAAACGTTGTCTAAGTTTAGCTATTTGATGTGATGATGTGATTTAGAATTGGGTATATAAAATAAGTAAAGGTCAATTTTAATATTTCACATCTTCAGTTACCACGTTATAGTGTCTGCTGTGTACTAGAGACCATAGCTAGTGCTTTATAGAAACTGCATTCTAGTAAACTTGTATTTTTGGAGTTTATTCATCCTGTCATGTTTTTCCATTTTATTTCCTTCATAGTTTAGAAAAATTGAAAGCAAACAGCATGTTTAAATCATTTAGTCAGAATGGCTTTGTACAGTTAGGCAGTGCAACCCATTCTCGTAATATCCTCCAGATTTTTGAGGCTCTTCCCAAAGAGAAAAAAAATTCTCTCCAGATGCCATGTATGGAAAGGAGCAGTAGAGGCTAGAGGTGCAGCTCTGTGGCACATGCTTGAGGCCATAGGTTTAATCCTTAGCACACATGCACGCACATGTGTGCGCACCCACACATACACACCCTACTCAAGTAAGCAAATAGACAAAACTACTTAAAAGTCAAAATTCAGGGCTGGGAATGCGGCTTAGTGGTAGAGTGCTTGCCTAGCACTCTGAAGCTCTGGGTTCGATTCCTCAGCACCACATAAACAGAAAAAGCCAGAAGTGGTGTTGTGGCTTAAGTGGTAGAGTGCTAGCCTTGAACAAAAAGAAGACAGGAACAGTGCCCAGGCCCTGAGTTCAAGCCCCAGAACTGGCAAAAAAAAAAAAAAGTCAAAATTTTTTGTGTCTATGAGATTGAAATTTTCTTTAGGTAGGGTAAAAACATTATTGTGCTGTATTGCTTTCTGTTGTCTTTCACTTTTATTCTTATTTTAAGATCATACAAAGATGGCAATATCCTAACAGGAGACTTAGCTAGCTTTACCTTATGCGCAGCTTATTGTGTCCCTGAGCACTGGCTATGGGGATGGAAAGAGTGATCAAGTCTTCATTGCTTCCCAGGTGATCAGACTCTGCGAGTTTGGGACATGAAGACCACAGGAGTCCGAATTGTGATTCCAGCACACCAGGCGGAAATCTTGAGTTGTGACTGGTGTAAATATAATGAGGTACACCTATGGCTCCATTTTGTGCAGCTGCTCTTCTAATGCTAAAATGATCACAGTTTTGTTTGACTTTGTTTATGTGGACTCTGGTGACCATTAAGTAAATGCAGTCCCCTTTGTTTCTAATTAGTGATTGTGACTGACATGCATTAGCATTAATTGAATCTAAGTGCTCATAAAACAGAAGTAAAAAACACGAATTCGAAAGCTCAGCAGGGTAGCCCTTCAGTTTGTTTGGGGAAAGTGCTTTATAATTTATGTAATTTTCTTTCTCTGTCTTTCTCTCATTCCTTCTTTCTCTTCCTTCTCTTTCTTTCCTTTCTTGTGTATTTGTGTGATTGCTTGTCACCCTGCCACCTTTTGTAACTTGATTTTTAATGATGATCTTGATGTTTTAGAATTTTTATTTACTCTTCTTTTATTGTTTTGTTTTGTTTTTTTTTTGCCAGTCCTGGACCTTGGACTCAGGGCCTGAGCACTGTCCCTGGCTTCTTCTCGCTCAAGGCTAGCACTCTGCTGCTTGAGCCACAGCACCGCTTCTGGCGGTTTTCTGTATATGTGGTGCTGGGGAATCGAACCTAGGGCCTCGTGTATCCGAGGCAGGCACTCTTGCCACTAGGCCATATCCCCAGCCCTTCTTTTATAAGCCTAATTTCCAAATTTCTGTTTGATATCAATGTCCATGTGTAACTGTTTTTAAAGTTTCAGCCACATGAGCAAATGAATTGATAATAGAAATAGATTTAATATATGCAAATGTACTTACTGTTTCTGTAACAGTGGTTTTTGACTGCAAAAAATTATCAAAATGTATACTTTTTCCCATAATTTTAAATTAACAAAAGAACATTATATTGGCAGAGTCATTTAGATAAAAAGAAAGAAAAGATAGTACATATTCAGTAATAATACTTGATTTACATGAAAATGTCAGTGCTGATGGCTACAATTTTAATTTCAACCATCACAAATGAATTTTTCTTATAAGAAAATTACATCATGGTATATGTGATCATTGTCAGTAATTTGAAAAGGATAATGTTATATACTTTATTTTGGTCAGAACTTTTTATAATAATTGAAACTTTCATTCAAGTGATCTTATATTAAAACCCTACATCTCTAGATAATGAATTGCTGTTCCAGTCGATATAGAGTTGCTGAGTGTGGTCTCTTCATCCAGGGCTCTGGGTTCGCCCCAAGTTCTAGGTAGCAGAACGTAGCATTGTCATAGTTGACCCTTCTCTGGACTGTTTTCAGAATCTGCTGGTGACAGGAGCCGTCGATTGCAGTTTGAGAGGCTGGGATTTAAGGAATGTACGACAGCCAGTGTTTGAACTCCTTGGTCACACTTATGCTATTCGAAGGGTGAAGGTAAGGTTTGGTATCTTCTTTTAACATCTAGATGAAAATATAAGTATAATCAATGAAGCATACTTCAAAGAGTATTTTGGTGTTTATGGAACGGTTCATTGAATTTATTTATTTGTTTAGCAATGCTGGATCCAGCCTGTCGATACTAGCAGGTCCTCTACCACTGAGCTACACTCTTTGCTGCTGATTTTTTAGAGAGAATCTTGTTATGTAGTCTAGGCTGGCTTAGAACTCTTTATCCTCCTGCCTTTTCTTCTCAGTACTCTTAAGATTTGATTCCATTTTCTCATTTTTTGTAGCTCAGCTAATGGTCATCAATATTAAGAACAAAATTTCACTCAGATATTTGAATGCTTATTGAATGAGTTAGGACAAAGTGAACATTCAGGACATTAAGTTAAATGAAAATCTTTTTCTTATCCTCCCCCCAGTATATATTTTTAATATTATTCTCCAACAATATCAGTTTATCTTTAGCATTACATTTTTTTATAGTTTTCTATTCAGTAGGAAAATCTCTACTTTTTTTTGAGACTGCTACAGAGATGATTAATACTGTCTTTTCTTTAACATAATGGTAATGGAATATTTACAAATGAGTAGGATATAGCAAAATTTCTACACTATGACAGCGGAGAATTAAGTAGTTTTTGTAAAGTAATAAGTTAATTTCTCAGTGCTTATTTAGGTGAGTTCTACTATGTTACTATTGGGTTATTCATTAATGGCTAAAAATGTACCTTATTAGTATTTTCTATAGGATAGTGAGACCTGATCCTATTTTTTAAATTCGAAATCTCTTTTAAATTTATACTTTAGGGCTGGGCTGTAGCTCAGTGGCAAAGCGCTTGCCTAGCAAGTGCAACATCCTGGGTTCGATCCCCAGTACCAAAAAAGAAAAGACAAAAAAAAATACAGTTAAAAAAATTAATACTTTAAATTTTATTGACTGATATATAAGATATAGTACTATGTTTTGTTTTGTTTAGATTTTAATGGTAGTCTTATATGGAAAAGTTTTATTAGTAGAAACATAGTTCTGTGTATATTTCAGAGTGGATCTGGGAATAAAGTAGGACAGTATAGTGAAAATACCTTATGAACTGTAAAGTCCTAGTCAAACGGAGTTATATATATGTGTATAATTTATTGAAATGATGGTGAGTCTGGGATGTGCCATAGTGCTAGAGCTTCTGCATACCAGGTATGAGGCCCTGGGCTTGAGTCCTAGCACTGCGCATGTGTGCGCGCGTGCATACGCACACACACTAAACAAATAATTAACCAAAATGCTGGTAAGATAAACACTGACTAAATATAATTGCAAAGGACACCCTGTGTGGTATACTTATTGTACTGGCAATGTTACTTGACAGTAAATTTGTAGTTTTTTTTTTTTTTTTTAGCCAGTCCTGGGGCTTGGACTCAGGGCCTGAGCACTGTCCCTGGCTTCTTCTTGCTCAAGGCTAGCACTCTGCCACTTGAGCCACAGCGCCACTTCCGGCCATTTTCTGTATATGTGGTGCTGGGGAATCGAACCCAGGGCCTCATGTATATGAGGCAAGCACTCTTGCCACTAGGCCATATCCCCAGCCCAAATTTGTAGTTTTTAATCCTTGCTATAATTTTTCATTATTCTCAATAAGTAAATAACATAAAAAGGATTTAATTTGGGCACTGGTCACTCACATTTATAAGTTAAGAGCCTGAGATCCAGAGGTCTGTGGTTTTAAGACAGCTTGAATAGAAAAACCTAGTAGACTCCATTCCTAAAATAACCAGAAAAAAAGCCCAGGAGGCATGGCTGAAATGGTAGGATGCCAATTAAGCAGGTCAAGCAAGCATGAGGCACTGAGTATAAATCCCATTACTGGGGGAAAATATTTTAAGGGCATTTTTAATATTTAAATGTTTATTTTGATACTTATTTGTAGAATAATAATTAAGTTAGTAAATTCTATAATTACTATATATTATGTATTATCACATACTTAAAATTTATAGAAACATGTTTAGGCACAATAAGAGTATCTATTTAATTTTTTTTCAGACTATCAATGTTTTGGGAATATTTATTACAAATAAGCTCCAAAAAGCTTGAGGGATGATTTTTCTCTGGAGAATGTAAGAATAAATCTTTTTCCTATAAATGGCTACTTTAAAGGCCAAAAGACTTTAACTCAAAGTATATAAGATTCTGAAAGGCATAATTTTAAGTGACAGATCTGAATGACTTAAATTTATTATAATATTCATGAACTGACTATAGGAAGTAGCATGGTACAATGGCAGCTAACTTTTTTTGAAATTTTATTTGTTTAGTTTTCACCATTTCATGCTTCAGTGCTGGCCTCGTGTTCCTATGATTTTACTGTAAGGTATAGTATTTTTTTAAAGTACATTTCATTATGAAGTACCAAGTAAAATTTGTGTCTGTAACTTTTCTGAAAGATAATGTATTTGTTTTACTAATAATAAGCATCTTTCCTGCTGTTCAATCTTACTTTCCTTTAAAATATTAACTTTTTAAGCCCATATTGTGTGTCTGATGTCCTTTTTTGTAAAGCCACTCAAAGCATCTAGATTCACACTGGCCATATTGTATCAGTTACTCACATCTCTCTTTTTATTTCTCATTTATTTGATGTGCCAGAATCTAGGTAGCTTGGTATAAAATGTGTTTCTGTTAGAATAAATTATAACAGTGCCTTGAGAAAAATGTCCTAACATGTTTTTCTGGACTGATCCAATACAAGAACTTAGACCAGGGGCTGGGAATATGGCCTAGTGGCAAGAGTGCTTACCTTGTATACATGAAGCCCTGGGTTCAATTCCCCAGCACCACATATATAGAAAAATGTCCAGAAGTGGCGCTGTAGCTCAAGTGGCAGAGTGCTAGCCTTGAGCAAAAAGAAGACAGGGCCAGTGCTCAGGCCCTGAGTCCAAGGCAAAATAAATAAATAAACAAAAAATATTTTAAAAAAGAACTTAGACCAACTTGGAAATATAGGACTAGAAGTATGGTTTAAATGGTAGAGTACCTGCCTACTAGCAAGCCCAAAGCTCAGAATTCAAACTCCAGTATGGCGAAAAGGGGAGGGAGGGAGGGAGGGAGAGAGGGAGAGAGGCAGAGAGGCAGAGAGGGAGAGAGGGAGGAAATACAAACTAGGAAATATAATTTCAGGTTGTTCATCATACACCCCCAAACTCCAGCCTTGAGCTGTGGAACTAGATTACTGGCTGGAGGTTAGAGTTGTATAGTGGGTTTGAAGACATTAATTTAGTGACCATTCAGTCCATGAGAATGAGTATGCTAAAGAAAATGAGTGTGTAAAGAGAAGCAGAACAAAAAGCTAGTTTCTTCAGGAGGAAATTGAAGGGAGACATGAGGAGACGCCAGAACAGTGTGTCACAGAAACTGCAGAATGAGAGGCTAGTCAGGATGCTGGATTCACCCCATGGGCTGAGCAGGATGGAGAGGGAGCTCAGACCTTCTGTTACACAGTGTCACGCATGGGAACAAGAGATTTTAAATATATAATCTAGTGCTTGGATTTCCAAAACTTTTCTGGTATCTGAAACTAATCATCAGAAAGAAGCCCTACCCGCCTTATATTGGGTATTTGATTGGTGATTTCATTTTTATAACCTGTAATGACTTGAATTGAGTCTTTCTGATGTGTAGGTTCTATTTGTCTAGGTACGTCTTTAATCTATTTTAGTGTTTTATTTGTTACTAAAGGGTGATGATGACCTCCTATACGTTCTTTTCAGAATTGTCACTATGGTCTTAACCCTACTAACTGTCCCCTGTCTTACTTATGTACATAAGTACCGCTTCTTCCTCTTAAGCACTAAGTTGGGAAATGCCTTCCTTTGAAGATACAGATTTGTTTCAGGAATGTGTTATACCACTGCATGTGAGCTATACTGTTCTAAAATCCTGTAGGTACTAAACTATACACAGAAAGCATTAGGTTTTACATCTTTTCCTGAATGCTGAGACAGAGTAGAGATTGGGAGAGGGGTTTAGTGCTCCTGGGGGACAAATGGCCTTGGCCATGCTTTTAGGCTTTCATGCATTTATTCACAAGCATGTGGAAAAATGAAGACTATATTTAAATAAGAAGATATCGTTAACATTTAATTAGAGAATACATTTAAATAAGCTATTACCTTACATCGAGTCCAAGTTTCTTCAGATATAATGGGGAAATTTGTATTATCTGTCATCACAAGCTCACAAGGTGATTGTAAGAATTATATATAAGTGTTCATCCTTAAAAATACTGTGGTAATTCTTAATTATATTGTCCAACTCTTGCTATGAAGCCATCTCCTCTACTGTCTACTTTCAGCAAGATCTTATCTGTTTATTTGACGTGAGGTGGGGTGGGGCTCAAGCACAAGCCTCAATTCTTTACAAGTCTGCAAAGTTATATAAAGCTGTTTTCTCCATTTTTTTTTTACTTTTATCTTTAGTACTAGGAAGTGAGTTGATTTGTTAGGAAAATATTCTATCCACTTGAGAGCCAGGCATCAAATTGAGATCCTCCAGATCTTAGCCTCTTGAGTAACTTCATTAGTTCTTTTCTTGTTATAGATCTTATTATGTGGTCTATTTCTTGTTTGTTTTTCTTGTTATAGATCTTATTATGTGGTCTATTTCTTGTTTGTTCAGTTTTCGTAGGTCTAATGCACTTAGAGTTAATATCGTCTACATGTTCAAAGTTACTAGAGTATAAGTTTGAAAAGTATTTCTTAATGATCCTCTGGATTTCATTGGTATTTGTTGTGATATCCCTATTTTTATCTCTGGTTTTATTAACTTGATTCTTTTTTCTACTTCTTTTGGTCAGTTTGGCTAAGTGTTTATCCATCTCATTTATTTTTTCAAAGATACAACTTTTCATTTCATTGATTCTTTGTACAGCTACTTGAGAGGCTGAGGTAAGAGAATTACAAGTTTGAGGTCAACCCAGGCAAAGGTAGTAGTGATACCCTGTCTCAAATACAAGAGACTTAAATTTGTAATCCCAGTGAAGTTTAAGACCAGTCTGGGCACAAAGTTAGTGAGACCATGTCTCAAAAAAATTAATAAATGCCTCCCAGCTATACATAGGAGGCACAGATAGGATGCTTATGAGTGTGACTGACCATATTCAAAGTCTTATCCAAAAAAAAATAACTAAAACAAAAAGGGCGAGGACTATGGCTCACCTTGTAGTATGGGTCACATACTTGAATAGTTAGTACATAGTACAAAGCCCTAAGTACCACACACACACACACACACACACACACACACACACTCTTCCTGACTTGTGTTGGTTCTACTTAAGAACCAAGAAAAAACTATGCTTTGAAACTTTGATCTTTTCTGGGTAGTGATATAGCATCAGTGAGTCAATGCCTGCCTGCCCTGGGAAACAGCCAACACTGCAACGTGCTGTTTCTGAGCTAGGATGTTGGGTAGGCTGTGTGTCATGTAGTAAATGAGATCCCGCCTTATAATTTCTATCTGCAATGGGTTTACCATTGTAAGTCGAGGAGCATCTATAAACATTGTTAATTGAGGTGGGTCCCTTTCTGCCTGGACTGGTCCTGAATTGTGATCCTTCCTGTCTCTGCCTCCCAAGTAGCTAGGATTATAGGCATGAACAGGTACAAATTATGCCTGGCATAGTTTCAGTTTTGATTGCTTGGTTTTTGCATCACATTAACTAGATCATTTCACAAAGAGAAATTAGCAAACCAGGTATGTATGACAATAAAAATAAAAGCTGCTGACTTATGATGCTGCATAATATGATTTATCTTTTCTGCATTCTCAAATAGATAAAGACATAACTTTCCTAAGATGAGAAAGCTACAATGATGAGTTTAGACTCAAAAGCCCCCAGTCCTGGGGGCTTAAACTCAGAGCATGGGCACTGTCCCTGAGCCTTTCTGCTCCAGGCTAGTGCTGTACCACTTGAGGCACCACTCAACCTCTGGCTTTATTGGACATAAGAGTCTCCTAGACTTTTCTGCCTGGGCTGGCTTCAAACCGTGATGCTTAGATCTCAGCCTCCTGAGTAGCTAAGATTACAGGTGTGAGCCACCAAGTGCCTAGCGGTTTCACAATATTTTTATAAGTATTCTAAACTATTTATCTTGTTCATAACATTTGATAGTAATAAACCAAACCACTTGCTTTGATAAACATGTATTTTTTGTTGTCAGGAAAACTGTGAAGAGAATTTTAATTCTCATGATAGCAGTGGGCACAATGCAAGTCTCTTTCAGCATTATTAACACTGGCAGTACTAATGACTCAGCTCTTAAACTCTTACACTGCTTCTCAGTTCGGGTTACGCAACTGTATACTATTTTTACATTCAGCCGTATTTGCAGAATGACTCTTATCTGTAGCCATCGTAGTAGTCGCCAGGTTGGAATATCTTGCTGAGAGAGACTAAAATTGAAAGTTTCTAGGGAACTAGAGGCAAGCGTAAGGGAACTCTGTAAGCCTTGTTGCTATCGTGGGAGATGTGTTGCCACAAACAGGAGTGGAGCAGTGGAGGAGAACTGAAAGGAGGGATTTGGGGTTAGCATATTCTTGGGAATCACAAATTGCCTTCTACTAGCCACATAAACTTGTCTTGTGTAATATGACTCTATTTTGCCATTTGTGAACTAAACACCAGAGCACATTCACTGGAGAATTACTGAAGATTCCGTGAGTTCACACACATGAATGTGGTACGTAGGAAGTGCTAGAGATAGGGGAGCATTTCACTCATCTTACATTTGCTGCTTCTGTCAGCACTCATGGGCAGAGTGGGTGGTGACAGAAGACTGTCTCTTAGGGCTTCAAAGATGAAGGAATAATTTCTATTTTGCAGTAGCAAAATCAACCTCGATGTGGCTTTTGATTGCCCTTGGCAGTTCAAGTATAAAGTGGTGGGAAGCTGTCTGGAATCAGCCCTGTCCTTCTACCTCCTTTGTTCTTTGGAGAACTTTGGGAACATTCTCTGGGCTAGACATCTCATGCTGTGGGGTGGGCCTCTGGATCCTTGAGCCAGGAAGACATGGGGAGGAAGGAGCCTTCCTTTTTTATAAGCCAGGAAATAGAGGAAGTGGCACCTGCCCTGTGAGGATGTCCAGAGGTTTCATGAGGTAGCACCCGTAAATGTTCTTGGCACATAATTGGTGCTTAAAAGATAATAGATGCTTTAAGTGAGAAGACTAATAGTAATAATAAGTTTCCTATTTTAAACTGTAAGTAGCTCAGGGAAAGTTGAGGGATTAATCTTTCATGCCTTATCTAGCATTATATTAATAAGATAATTATGTTACTTCAAGCCACCAAGGAGCTTTGTGAATAGAAATTTTTATTGCACTGTGCAGCTGAGGTAGAGAAAGGGAACCTTGTGAACTTGATGCAACAAGACCCAGAATAGTGCTCACACCACACAAAGGAGATACGGGGACATTTCACTCAAAGCCACAGCCCAGCGACCTCATCAGCTTCTCTCCAGGCTGCTAAATAGATCCTCTGAATCACTCTGTTATATATAAATATTTGCTAGAAAATTGTTCCTTAGTAGGGAGGCAGCATGATGTAATAGAAAAAGATAAGCGTTTACAGTTTTAGGTTTTTCCATTACCAACTGCCCTGTACACAATGTGTTAGTTTTCATGTATAACCTTCATTACATTATTTAATACAGTCATTCTCCTAAGCTATATGATGACATTTGAGTATCACATACGGAAGCTGCCTCCATCAGGCACGCGGTAAATTATACTTGGCTTCCCCTTTTCATTCTCAAATGTATGTGCTCTTTAATTTTAGCACCATATCAATATATGTTCTATGTTTCTCATCACAGTTGTCAAAACCCAGCACAAGCACAGAAACACTCAAGGGCAGGATGTCTGCAATTTATTGTAAAATATTGTTTTACATGGGCATATGTAGAGAAAGGAAAATAAGACAAGTATGATAAAATTTTAACAATTGGCAAACTAAAGGAGATATGGTATTCCTTTTATTTTCTGTGACTTGTGTGAATTGGAAATTTTCAAAATAAAAACACCTGAGAAAAAAAGAAACTATTTGTTCATGCAAACTAAGACACTGTAACATTTCTTCCCAATGCCTTTTAATAGTGTGATAGTCAATATTTAATTTAGAGTAAGATAAATAGTGTTATGATAGTGCATAAAGCAGGAAAGCAATCTTTGGATTGTAGCTAACTTAGACGTTTTTTAGACTCTTAATACAAACAGCAGATACAGACACACCTCTAATCTTTGGCACCCTCACCCTTAGGACCTGCCTTTGTACCTTCAGTGTCTTAACTTTACTGGGCTTGATAGATATTTGGTCCTTGTGTTTATTAGTAGCGATTTCACAGGCAGATACTTCTCTTTCTTGCCCTTCCCAGTAACAAAGGTCAGCCAAAGTAAACAGATAGTATAGCTGAATATGTACTCTGTCTCACAAACCTTTCATTTCAACTTTCCCCAGTCCCCCAACCCACGGGAAAGGTCAGTCAGAGTAAACAGATCAGGAAGGCAGCCGAGCCTGCCCTCCCTTATGGCCTCTGGTGATTGTCCTTTAAGACAGTTTCGATTCCTCTCCATTTTCCCATCATACAAGAAATTCTATGGCTAAATGTTGTAGTTCTAATTACCAACATTTTCCAGGAGCATGGCTGAGTCCTTAAAACCAGTAGAAGGTATGTTTAATGTTGTAAACCTTTTATATATCTTCAATAAAAAATGTTTTTGTAGCTCTAGCACATTTTTCACTTTGCAGCTCAGATTTGCCAGACTTCCCCCTGATGTTGGAAACTCTCAATGTAGTTGTCTTTGTTTCCTTTTTAAGGAGAATATTTGTGCTCCCTTATTTATTTAATTCTTGTAAGGATATCTTGTGTTAATAAAGCACATTGCCTGACTACAGCATAGAGCTTGTTTCTTTGCTTTGTCCCGGGCACCTGGAGCATGGGTATGCCTAATAAATATTTGCAAATATAAGTGAAATTTAAGTTAGATGAAACATTATGATACTTTCTGGTCACTCTGATTATAAAATCTTGCCACGACTATATCTTAATATGTTTTTCATTCCAGTTACACTTGAAGTAGCTACCAGTAAGACTGAATGGAATGCAGCAAATTTGTTTAGATGAAATGTTTTTTGAGGAGAATGCTTGCTGTTCTGTGGTGGCTAAGTCAGCCCTGCCTAGATTAAAAATGATACGAATCAACAAATTTGGAACAATTATATTGGTACCCTGATGGTTAACTAAAGTTAAAGGTAGACATATTTGTTTTTATAGGACCATAGTAAGTAATATACTGGTAAAGCTCTTTGAGTTCTATATACTGGCAGGTATCTATGCATGTATGAACTGACACCTATGTATTAGATGGATCTATGTATGTACGAACTGACAACTCCCAAGTTTGTTCTATATGCTAATTTTTAATATATCCCAGGAGACTTTTTTCCGTGTGTTTAAGTTAGTAAATTCTGTGTTTGTTATTATATTGGAAATACCTTTTCATGAATTTAATATAATTTTGTCAATTAAATGTCAAGAGAAAAAATCAAAATAATTATCCATAAAATGAAAGAATATATATTGATTAGAAGAAACTTGTAAGATTTTAGATTTTAAATGCCTGACTTATAACTGCAGAGTATTTCAGAATTATTTAGCACTAACATTTTTCTTTAAGAATCAAGCCAAATCCATGTCTAATTCATAACCTAATGCAAGCACATGAATAAATAGATAAGAGGAATGTTGAACCTTAGCTTAATGCAGTGTAAGTCACTGCTTTGAGCTTTGAATTGTGCTGATTAGTTTCCACAGAAAATTTATGGATTTTTGTCTGTTAATTTGCATACTTTTTTAAAAAAATTGTGCTTTGTGGGTTCAATAAGGCCATGGAGTAGCTTTGTATATGTTTGTACTTTTCTTAAGTAGATGCTGTTGCTGCTTCATTTCCCATAGTAGGAAATCAAAAGATAATATCTTAAAATGAAAATCAATAAATCCAGTGAGCGTATTATTTAGAGTAAATGGCAGAAGAAACAATGGGAAGAATTTAAATGAAGGATTGAGGGTTGCTGTGGGAAGAGGCTGGTCTGTCACAAGCCTAATCTGTGCAATTACATTTTTTTTTTTTTTAAGAAAAACTGTAATCGGGCAGAAAAAGTCTGTCTTTCCCCATCTTAGTTATTTGCACACATACAGTGAGTCTGTTTACTTAGATCAACTGAGTGCTACCAGTCAGCTGGTCAGAGTTTACTCTGTTCTCTGAGAAATCAGGGATAAATAATTCACCCTTGAGATCTGTCCTGAAATCCCACTCTAGTAAATGGACTCAACTTCAGGGAATGATCTATACAGAGAACAAACGATGGTAATTTTTTATGTTTTCATCTTAGTTTCAGCAGAGTTGCTTGTCTTTTTATTTTATATTTGGGGCATATGTGTGAAACAGACACCTTTTTAGCTAGTTTGAATAGAAAAGGGGAATTGTTTCTCAGGATTACTCTGTGTGCCAAGGCTGGAGTGCAGCAGCGTAAGGAAGCATGGAAGCTGGGCTACTTTCCATACTTGCTTTATCCCGCCTTCTCTTTCTGTAGATCTACTGATTTCTTTGCTTTCCTCAAGCTTTCATGTCCAGTTACCAGCAAAGGACCTGAGTTATTTGGTCTATGCGGTTGGTTTTTCTCTGTCTTTCTGTCTCCTCCCACCACCTCCCTGTCTCCATCCGTGCCCATCCTCTACTAGAGAGACTTGTTAAAGCAGTTTGGCTGTGAGCTCTGCAGATGTTCCACAAGCCCAGGACCCCAGTGGGTTTATGAATAAATGCTTAGTTACAGAGATCAAGGACTAAGCATTTCATGTGGCTTAGCTAATGGGTGGCCAAAGCACCAAGAGGCAGCTGATGGAGGTGTAATCATTTTCACTGTTTAGGTGTGACATTCTGATGTAGCTTTACCCAACATTATTTATCTGCACTTCTTTGAAATGCTCTTCAGCTATGCAGCCACTTTTTGGCTACCAGTTATAGTTCAAATGCACAAAGGCTGTCCTGATTAATGTGATCGATCAGGTATTGACATGGATATTGATACTACTTCACAAGGAGCATTCCTTCAATTTTGTGTCTGTTTTAATAAAATATTCAAAATTGAACTGCAAAGATTATTTTATGATGCTTTAATTTGTACCAGTAAACTTAATAAACCCTATAGGAGTTTTCTTTCTTTATCTTGTCTCTGTTGAGATGTGGAATTCTTCAAAAAGAAAAAATCATTCTGTATCCCTGTGTGTTGCAGCCATAAATATTCCCACAGCAAGCCTTCCATCCGCCTAATGGTTTTCTTTAATTTGCCAGAGTAAGCTATATGTTGTATGGTTCCTGGGCTTAATGTTTATTGTAATGAAGAGGAGCCTGACCCTCTAAAATATTGGTCTGACTAAGGCTTTATTGAAGTACTATAATTAATTCACTATGATATTGAAGCTAATTCTAGCTTTTTACCGTATTTAACCATAAAAGTTGAACTATGGTATGGATTCTAGGTATTTAAAGTTGATTGTTCTAAATGTTATCTTGAAAATTATTTAATGAGTATTTAAAATAATGATATATCTACTCTTTATTACTAGTGTTTTTTTGTTTTAAATTTCATTTTTGTTTTAAGTTCCAAAACCAAACAAAACCCCCTAACATCTCTCCAATCTTATCTTGCAAGTTATTTGCCTGAACATTAGCAGTAAATTTGAGTGAATAAATGAAAACAAGCTTAACTCATCACAAAATTATTTTGCTAGTCGCAATTTGTTTTTGAATGAGGTCACGAATTTATGTATCACTCAACTGATGAGCCCCTTTGAAAACCACACAGACTCTGTGGTACACAAACTAGCAAGAGACCACAAAGTAGATGAAAGGATACAGTAAGTGCATATAAAAATGCCAGAAGAGGAAAGGAATTCCTAAACCCATTGCCATGGGAGTTCACCTTTATTCTGGCTCCTAATTCCCTTAGGGTATTATTTTAGAATATTGATTGTCTAACTAATGGAATCCTGGCATGGGCTTTGTCTTAGGGAATTTTCTATGTTGTTTGAAAAGCTGGAGATAGCTTACTTGATACAAGCACTTTAAACTTTTAGCCTGTTAATCAGAATTGCCCTAAGAATCTCAGATCCTGCTTACCTGTACTTTGAATTGCCTGACATGGTCCAGGTCTAAAGAAAAAGTATCAGGATGTTTTGGAAGAGAAAGTGCTGGACTGAATGTCAGTGGAGTAAGGGTTTGGGGCTGCTGCTTGCTAACTATGTAACAGTAGACTGCATAATTTCTTTTTTTTTTTTTTTTTTTTTTTTTTTTTTTTTTTTTTTTTTTGCCAGTCCTGGGCCTTGGACTCAGGGCCTGAGCACTGTCCCTGGCTTCTTCCCGCTCAAGGCTAGCACTCTGCCACTTGAGCCACAGCGCCGCTTCTGGCCGTTTTCTGTATATGTGGTGCTGGGGAATCGAACCTAGGGCCTCGTGTATCCGAGGCAGGCACTCTTGCCACTAGGCTATATCCCCAGCCCGCATAATTTCTTTTGAAACCATTCACTTCATCTTTGAAATGAGATTGTACCCACTTTAGAAGGTTTTTATGATGATCAAAAGCACTTTTATAACATAATGTGAAAGTGACAAACTGTGAAGTGCTAAATATGTAATTCTTTCTTGGTGAAGATGGACTAAGTAGGAAAAGCAGTGCTGGATCATTCTATTACTGGGAAGTAGGAGTTAAACTGGTAAGGTTCCGTCATTTATTCCAATATAGGAGAAAGAAGCCTTTTACATCTAGTTTGCTGAAGTGAATTATATTAAATAATAATGTTACCTTTCCTGTGAAAGGATTTGCCTAGCCTTTGTCACTAAACTATTTGTCCCACCCTAAAGTCTTTGCTACAATATGTTAATGGTTGATAGTAATGTCTAGGACAGTGGTACCCAGAATATTGTCCTGGGACCAGTGACATCAGCATAACCTGGGAACTTGTTTCTTGTACCCATTCTTGTGCATGTTTAATAAAACTCACCCCTCTGTCAGTCTCCCCCATGCCCTCCCCTTTTCTTATAACAATTTCAGTAGGTTTTACTATTCTACTTTAATAAATGCAAATAATCTACTTTCACTATATTTAATCCTCATTCACTGTCTCCATTACCTTCCTCCTTCCTGTTGATACCCACCTCCCTGAACAGAGCCTGTTTTCCTACCCAACAGTCATTTTTAGGCGTGTATTAATTGAATAGGTTATCTAACCCTTTAGTTTGTATTTCTTCTCCTTCTATACTCATGGTTCATAGATTTGTTCTTCTGATAGTATGGGTTTTTTTTTTTTGCTATCCTTTTTTAATTTAAATTTTATTGTAAAGGTGATATACAGAGAAGTTACAGCTACATAAGTCAGGAAATGACTACATTTCTTTTTGAACAGTGTTATACCCTCCCTCATTTCTCCCAGTTTTTCCCCTCCCCCAAAGTTGTATAGTTCATTTCCAACATAATGTCTAGTGAATATCACTGTTGAATTGTCTCACTGTTTCTGTGATTCCCCTTCCCCTCCCCAAATCAGATAAACTTATATACAAGACAAAGGGTACAGAAATCAAAAACAGTGACAAAGGGGATGACCGAAGAAAGATAAAAAAATAACTGCAAGTAGTACAATGAAAAGGCTCTTGTTTTCATTTTGATAAACATCATTTTATATGGTCATATGCACATAGCTATTGAGCCATTGTGATCCTCTCCTAAGAATATCCTCCTTTGGTTTCACTGTGTCAATCTTTAGAGTGCTATTTAATTAATCCTGTCCAGGTGTAATTATTTGCCTTTTACTATGCTTTGTTGTTGTTGTTGTTTTACCAGTCCTGAGCACTGTCCCTGGCTTCTTTTTGCTCAAGGCTAGCACTCTATCACTTGAGCCACAGTGCCACTTCTGGCTTTTTCTGCTTATGTGGTACTGAGGAATCGAACCCAGGGCTTCATGCATGCAAGGCAAGAACTCTACTGCTAAGTCATATTCCCATCCTCACTATAATGTTTTTTGTTTTTTTTTTTTTTTTTTTTTGGCCAGTCCTGGGCCTTGGACTCAGGGCCTGAGCACTGTCCCTGGCTTCTTCCCGCTCAAGGCTAGCACTCTGCCACTTGAGCCACAGCGCCGCTTCTGGCCGTTTTTCTGTATATGTGGTGCTGGGGAATCGAACCTAGGGCCTCGTGTATCCGAGGCAGGCACTCTTGCCACTAGGCTATATCCCCAGCCACTCACTATAATGTTTTGATCATTTCATTTACATTAGTGTAAATTTCCTCCATCATCTTTATTTCGGTCAACTGTTAGTTTGAATTCTCTTTGAGCTCAATTGTTTATATCTTACTTAAATTTGTTCAGCTGCTTATACAGCAGGTTCTTAATTTCATTGATCTGTCATTTAAGTCCTTTATTGTGGAGTTGACAGTTTTTGAGCAAGACATGTTACCTTATTTATTCATGAATATAGTGTTGTGTTATATTTTTTTAAAACTGGGACTTACACATCTGGGGCCTAGATTTTAGTGGAGATTTAAGCCTTTTTGTGTTCTATTGGTTGGTTATTTCTCACAGATTATTAAGACTGGCTAGGTTGTGGGTATTTTCCTGTTACTCGATTCTGGAGGTCAGTCTCAGTTGTCAGATAATCAATCCTCTAGCACTGTGTGTAGACCTCGTCTCCATTCAGAGTAAGGAAGCTTACCTATAATTTATTATAGTTGATCCATCACAATCTTGTGTTTGTGGGAATCCCCAATGAAGATCAGGCACAATACTCCAATACCTTTGGATGCATATAGAAGCATAGATATATCTTCATGTTCCAGGAAGACCTTCATAAATGAAGGTATAATAGGAGTGATATAGTGGGGATAACACTAATGAGTATGATTCAGTAATATAGGAAGGAAGGGGTGGGTGCTAAGCTCGATAGAAGGAGCTAATGAAAAAGTGAAGTGAGGAAAGTAGAATGACCTCATTAAAATTGTGTTTGGTTGAGCATGGGAAGTAGAAATTAAGAAAATTGAATAGCTAAACAACACAAAAAATAAAACAAAGCAACTAACCATATACATACACACAAACAAAAAACCCAAAGCAAATGATGTATAGACAATCTAGGTACCAGGTAAGAATGTAGGTAATGGGCAAGGATTAGGAATGCGGGCCAGTATAGAAGAACATATGAGAAGAGAGTAGTTCTACTTGTAGATAGAAGAAAAGCTTAAATGGGGAATGGTTATAGAAACAGGAAGAAAATATGATATATTTGAGTACTGAATAGGGTGGAAGGGTCAGATATGATCAGAGAAAAGGGGATAAAAAGCAGAATTAAAAAGTAAATGGGAGAGAGGTTATAAAATTTCCTGTATCAGTTATAAAAAAGAAAATAACAATACAAGTAAGTTTTCTTTTTAAAAAGTGCAACAAGGGGCTGGGAATATGGCCTAGTGGCAAGAGTGCTTGCCTTCTACACATGAAGCTCTTGGTTTGATTCCCTAGCACCACATATATGGAAAACAGCCAGAAGGGGCACTGTGGCTCAGGTGGCAGAGTGCTAGCCTTGAGTGGGAAGAAGCCAGGGATGGTGCTCAGGCCCTGAGTCCAAGGCCCAGGACTGGCCAATAAAAAAAAAAAAAAAGTACAACAAAAATAATTAAGATTTATATGAAACAAAATGAATTTTCCTAGTGTTCTTTTATATGTCTATGTATATACATATGCATGCACATTTCTATATATGTATGTACATACTTGTATGTATGTACAGGCACACATAGACACATGCACACATTTGCTTCACTGTAGAAACCATATGGTTGAGGTCAGAATGAACGGGCTCTGTCCCTCAGTCATGTGCAGTCACGGGGCAGGCCTTGCACAGAGTACTTTGCAAGCTTCCAGCTCCATGCTTTCCTTGCTGTTCTGGCCTCAGGCAAAGGGATTTTTTTTTCCTTCTGGCTAGTGAAGGTGGGCTATGGGCAACTAACTGCCAAATCCATCTTGCAAGTCCCAGCTGTCTCTATCCTGACTATCCTGACTCAGAGGTAGTCCCAAACCTCAGTTTACTGCCAGGCATCTGGAGCAGCTTGCCTTTGACCTCTCACTGCCTTTCATGGCACCTCTGGCTGGTGTTTCAAACCACAGCTGCTTTGTGGGTGGTTACAGTGCCTTCTCCTCCCCCCTCCCCCTCCCCCAATGTACCAGTGCCTTTGCTGTGTGATGCAGGAGGGCAACTCTGGCCTCTGGGGACCCTCTTGGGAAACTGCCAGGCGTCTCAACCACTGCCTCTGGCAGCTAGCAGCATAGCTTCCTGCAGTTTAAATTTCTCTATGGAACCCTGTTAACCACTCCTCCCTTTGCTAAACCCTGTCTTTCAGTTCTTTATTTTATTGTTTTTATTATTATTATGCATTAATTACACCAGTGGGAGGGATGATTTCACTGTTTCATTTTTAAACATTTACATTAAATTCCAGCTATCTCACTCTATTTCTCCTTTCTCCCCTTCCCAATGTAATTTCAATAGCTGAAATCCTTTTCTTATGACAGACACCCAAATTATAAGGTAGGATTTCTTGTGATTCTTGAGGCAGACTGTCCATTCTTCCCAGATCCCCTCTTTTATTTCTGAAGTCTATTTTATTCCACTGGAATTAGGATGTGGGATGGCTGTAGCCATGCCTCTTTTGCTTACTGTATTTAATATAGTACCTGACACATAGTGGTATTTATAAATGGTTAATAAATGAGTAACTAAAGATTTTTTTTCCTTGTTGCTCTAGAGACTAGACCCAAGCCATGCAAATGGAAGGAATTATGATAACAGAATTTACTTAAAATAATAAACGCACAGCCTAAAATTAATGTATATATAGATCATTGAAAAAATGACCAAAACATTTCTGCTTTTTTCTCTTGTAGTTAGCAAAGAATTAATGTCTAACTTCTAAGTTGAGAAAAGAAAAAAAAAAGGAAGAGCTTTAAAGGAAAAGCTTAAACTTTTTGCTGAATTCATCCATTGGCTAAATAGCAAAAGTGAAATTTCAGATTAGACTTAGTGAAGTAGAAAGTAATGTCAGCTTAAATTTTGAATAGTTTTTCAAACTGGTACACACTATTTAGACCTATATTTAAGATCATTTTGATATGAATACAGTCCTGCATCACGGCTTTGTTCAAGAACTTTGTGTGTTATCAGAAAGGAGAAAGTTTCTCAATTAAGACTTTGTACTGTGTTCTCCAATTTAAATGAAAAATGTTCTTAGAGTTCTGTTATAGTTTGTAATCACTGTAGGCCAGTCTAGTACATTACTTCCCATCAGACAGCTTAAATAGTCAGTGATTTCATCAGCAAAGAGACAGAAAGGCACCAAGAAGTTATATGCTGGACCCAAACAGACATTTCACTTTAAAATAATATGCCTTCTCTGCTCACTTAATGACATATGTAGACTGACTTCACCCAATAAAAAGAGAGCATTTTACGAAGGCTTGGAAATATATAGATAGATATAGACACATATCTATATATGTTGATATAGATTATATGTAGATATAGATAAATTATAGATAGGTTATATATGTGTATCGACATATAGATATATAGGTCATAAATCTATAGCTAGATATCTATATCGATATAGATATGTATCCAGTATACTCAATTAAGGGACTTGAGTCCAGGAGAAGGTTGCAAGGAGTCACCTTGTCCACTCCCTTCCCTGACAAGTGAGAAAACCCAGAGAAGCACCCTTCTAGCATGTTTCCTTACAACTCTCTTTCCTGGTGGAACTTGCATGGAGACATGAGGAAGCATCCCAGAAGTGTACTCATCAAACTGTTAACTGTGGTTGCCCATAGTATTATAGGAGCACATACCTATGGATTTTGAGTTCAGGGCCTGTTATGTTTCCCTTCATTCACTGGCTGTGGAAAAGCTTAGCATTGAGTCCCTCCCCTGTCAAATGTGTATGATCTCATGGCATATGTTTGTGTTTAACAATATCATTGAATATTCCAACTTACTTTCTTCTCTTTAATGTTCCTTTAACTCATTTTGTCATATTAAATTGCATATTTTCAAAACCATTATGAGTTTTTGGAATGTAGTGGATCTATGCAAAATCATTTGATTATTATTTTGAATAATGCAAATAAGTGCCTAACCAGATTTTAGAAATTAAATTATACAATTACATGTTTACTTTTGTTTACATAAGTGTAATCTGAATCCAGAAAATTTGATCTTGGCACCATTCACTGTCTAGGAACAAATGGACCAAAGCAAGGGAGACCAACCACCATCAGGATTTCCTAGAAGGCCTGTGGCTTGTTACTTGCTTTGTTTGAAGAGGTTCACTTTCAGAAGTAAAATACTCCCCCTAAATTTTTCCTATGTCTCAGTAATCTGATAAAGGAACTATTTATTCAGTGTTTCTATGGCATCCACACAGTGTATTATCCATAGCAACAGTCCTTTTCAAAACTTAATAGGGCTAACTCTGTGTTTATTAGGGAAATAATACCTCCAGGTTAAACAAACTGTGGCTGTTGGTTCTGTGTGTTTGCTCTTTTTCAAAAGGATCTGCCCAACCTTCTGTGTGTTCCTTGTTGTACATCATTCAAAAAGCTGAATTAGAGTATGACTCTAGAATTCTGAATATGCCATTTTAAAGTGTGTTTAGAGTCAAATAAAAAGGATGATGAGCAGATAAAGCTTTAGAAAGCTAAAATACTATTTTGTCTATTGACAATAGAGCCAAATTTTCTGAATAGTAGAAATCAGAGTTATATTATGATAAATAGTACTACTCACAGTCTACAAAAGAGAAGTAGAATATATAATATTGGCCCATGAAAACATATTTCTGTTTTCCTTGACTCTGGGAATTACTTTGATGGGCAGTCTATAAAAAAAGGCTGTTCTTCAAAAAAATAAAAAAATACAGCCTCAGAATTACAGCCTTTTTCGCAGGAGAACAGGTTTATTCTAAAGACTTTGAATTGCTGTTGATATGTAAATTGAACCTAAGATCTTTCCAGGTTACTTTTTGAGAAATAAAGTAGAATTTGAAGCCACAGAGTATTAAGAGTTCATCGAATCCAGTATTCATGTTTTATCAGCACGAATGCCTCCAGAACTGCCAGAAGGAAGGCATGGTGTCTCCTGTCCCATGGCCTTGCAAACTATAGATGTTAGAAGGTATTCTAATAGGAACAGGATCATCTTTTACAAGGGTATGTTAACTGGTAATTCTGTCGATTTGGGATACAGTAGAATGAAGTACGTTTTCCCCTGTAAGATATTTTCCACTTAAGATTAGCAATAGGCTCTTTATTCATGAGTTGGTTGGGCCTATTTTGGTAAAAATCTTTTCTATTTCAAGTATCTATTCTTTCTTAGTATAAATTTGTAGGAATAGTTTTAGCCATTAAGTTCTTCTACTCATTTTTGTCTTCACAGATTCTGGAACTTTTCAAAGCCTGACCCTCTTCTTGAAACTGTGGAGCATCACACAGAGTTTACTTGTGGTTTGGATTTAAGCCTTCAGAGTCCTACTCAGGTAATGGAGTTATCACATGTACTGGTACAGCCCACAACTACTCTGCATATGGGTTGGATTCTCATTCTCGTGGAGATGAGGGCATTCAATAATTGACCTGATCACCTAAGCTTGAGCATTTGAACATTGAAATAATGAGGCATAAGAGGTATCTAGAAACTTGCCATACCTCTCATCTCTCAAAAGATTGACTTCTCTGAGAGGATGAGCAATCTTTCTGAAAGGTTCTGTGCCTGACACATCAAAGGTGGTGTGTCAGTAACTGGAGTGCAAAAGAAAGATGGAATAAGATGGTGTGTCCTGAGGGGGAATTGGAGAGAAGAGCCTGTGGTCCTAGACTTGGCATAAAGGGACCCCCAACAGCACCCAACTCTCTCAGATCTCCACATGCTGTGCCCAGGATTTCTGTTTTAGTGAATCAGCTTTGTATTTTCCCTCTGGATCTCTTAGTAATTTGAGTATGCATTTTTAATACTCTATATATTCTTCTGTTTTTTAAAAGCAATTTCTGTTTCAGAAATTATAAATTCATGTCAGAAATACTGTAATATATTGAACAATAAGGTACTTTATAACACAGATGGTGTAATAAAATCACTGTTGTCCTTGAAATACAAAATAATACATGAAAATTCTAGAGTGTGACTAAGGTAATAAGCTTATATGATCTATTTTGAAAATTAGATAAAAAGTAAGTTCTATTTTACACTACTATATACTTAAATACATAGGTTTTCTTTCATTTTCAGAATTTATGACAAGTTTAAATATAAGTTTAAAATAGTCTCACTAGACATTAGAACATTCTCATTATCATTAAAATAATTGAAAATGACTTCATAGCATATAAAATGAAGAAAGTGAAATGGAGCCATCTTCCATATAAATATAATGTGCTTTGAATGAACTAGTGCCTTTTTCTGAGAAATACATCTATTATTGATAAGTTTAATTAAATGAGTGTACCTGTTTTCTATCCTAGTTTTTTAAAAAAGCTGCAATGTACTCTTTGAAACATGACAGTACCAAACAAAAGGTCCTATGGAAATATACATTAAGTATTCATTACCTTTGTGCTGTGAGACCCAGACCGACTGAGGTAGCACCTGTGCCTCTCCATCCACATTGTGGGGCTCCTCACTCAGACAGTTTCTAAACCCTCCATAGACATACCTTATTAAAGGGAACCTTGTGAGCAGAGGGTTTATTAATCAATGATACCTGTCATTCTATAGAGATTATATTGCAATATATTTGTCTGATGATTGCCATCTGTCTCTTCCCTTTGGATAACAGATTCTGTGTGCACTAGGGTAGTGGTAGCTATTGAGTGTAACTAGGAAGTAGAATTAAAACCACTTGGGGTCCTGGAGTTGTAAGTAAGCAGGAAGCTCTGTAGCATAATGCACATTTAAATGGGCCAAAAATCTCCTCTGAGCTCATGCAGAATGAATATAATTTTGAAGTTGTGAGATTGTAGAAATAAGAGTATTCATTCTCATGCATTTACTCTTTCAATAAATGTTTTCATAGTCCAGACCTTGTAGATAGTGGGAATTCCCAGTAGGATAAAAACCAATGTGGCCTTGCCTTCCTGAAGCATTTCAGTCCAGTGTTAAATCAGATTGTCCCACAAATGAATGTCAGTAAGTGAGAGTGACAAGTCAGAAGTGCATTGTGACTTAAGAGCTCATAATCAGGGTAAGTATTTCACCTATTTAAGGAATCCACAGGACATGTCATTCACTGTCTATACGTTGAGCAGGTGTGAATGATAGGAAGAGAAAAATGACCATCAAACAATATGCACAGACCCGGCGCTGGAGGGGCAGAGCTAGTACTTGCAAATGCAAACATGTCTATTTTCCTGATTTATTCCACAGTAGAATTAAAAAATATATATATATATATATATAGATAGATAGATAGATAGATAGATAGATAGATAGATAGATAGATAGATTTACTTGTTATTTTAAAAAATGGATGTTGATGTTACTGGCTGAATTGGATATTTCTCTGTCCTAATCTGCTTAGGCTATCATAACAAAACAACACAGAATGTCTGGCTTAAACAACATTTTATTTCACAGTTCTAGAAGCTGGGCATTCCAGATTAAGGTCCAGCAGGTTCACTTTCTGGTAAAGGCTCCTCTTCTATGTACTAGTACCTAGGTTTCTAGGTACTACTTTGTCACTGTACCTTTGTTTAGAGAGGAAGCAAGAAGGAACAGCAAACAGCAGGTCATGAGAGGAAAATGATTTGGTATGATTAGGGGACAGCAAGAAAGCTATTATGGCTGAACCCTAGAATGATAAGGGAGGGTGATAGGAAATAGATAGGGACCAAATTATGTGGGGCTTTGTAGACCATACTGTTTTTGAGTCTAGCAGTAATTGCATTATAAACCCATTGGAGGCTTAGAATCACAAAAATGAAGGAATATGATTTGTATTTAAAAGATCATTCTGGTAGTTATGGGATAATAGTCTTTAGATTGGGGTGACAGCTTAGAGGTTAGTTTGGAGTCTCTTAAAGTAATCCAGACCAGGGGCAGTGATAAATTTGAGTCCTGGAGATGGAGAGATGGAAAGATTCGGGGTATGTTAGGTTGCAGTGTATTAAATTGCTGGAACGTCTATATAGTTCAACCTAACATTTCAAAGATAGCAGAAGAAATACCTGATGGATTGGAAATGGGCTAAGAAAGAAATGGTAGATGAAGTTTTACTCCTGGGATTTGGAGACAAGTTAGGCACTGGTTTGATTTAGTGAGGTTGGCCAAGAGGAAGAAGTTGGGACAGGAACAATTAAGAGCTGTGTTTGAGTTATCTCCTGTTAGACATTTGTACAGATTGTCTAATTAGATATGGCTTGTTTGTCTCAGGGGAGAGTTTGTGTGCAAAAGTAAAAATGTGTGGCAATAATGGAACAAGGGAATTGGGGAATTGGCAGTATATTGTGGTAAAATTCTCACTGGTACATTTAAAGTGAGACCGTATTATTTGAGGGTAGATTGTGATAAATTCAACATGTATATTATAAACCCTGTGATAACGTTTAAGAAGTTTTAGTAAAAGACACATAACTATTAAGGCAGTCATGGTGATAAAATGAAATGACAAAAATAATTTTCTTCAACATAGTAAAACCATACATACATAAAAATCCCACAGCCAAATCATGTTAACTGAGGTAAG
The DNA here is from genome assembly GCF_023159225.1 of Perognathus longimembris pacificus. Classification (NCBI taxonomy): domain Eukaryota; kingdom Metazoa; phylum Chordata; class Mammalia; order Rodentia; family Heteromyidae; genus Perognathus; species Perognathus longimembris. Next base: position 53,994,147 of record NC_063169.1, read on the forward strand.
CCAAGCTCAGAGAGACAATGTGTATTTTCTCTCATTTGTGGAAGCGGCAGAACACCTGCCAAGCAAGCACAAGGCCCTGAATCTGAACCCTAGTGCCAGTGGAGAAAAAAAAAAAGTGTAACAAGTCTAAATACCCCTATTAAAAGATAGATCAAAAGCTAGATGCATAGGACCTTTGAGAGGCTTTTTATGTTAAGACTTTGTGATCTATTGGATTTTGAATTTGTTCTTCGTTTCAAGACAGGGTTTTCTTAGGCAATCCAGAGTAACCTTGAACTCATAGTTCTCCTGCCTCAGCCTTCCAGGGGTGAGATTACATTTCACCTGTCTGGATTTTGGATTCAAGGAAGAGGTGTTTGAAGTGCAATTATTATCTAGTGTCAGTTTTCTGTTATTATATAACTATTCCATGGTTCAGGGTTGTAATCAGAATGTATGTTTTGTTTGCTCACAATTCTCTAAGTCAGAAATCTGGGCCTGGCAGTTCTTCTATTGGTCTCACCTAGACAATCCCTCCCTTCACATAGTTCCTATTATTTGGTGGCTTAACTCAGGTGTGGTGGTCTCGGTAGACCTCATTCATACCTCAGTCCCTTGTGTGATGAGTCTGGGCCTCACTTGACCATTCTGTGTATGTAAGCAAGCCAGGCCAAATGCTGCCATATGGCATCTTAAGGCTATTCATGGAAGCCCACACACAGTTCTTGATGTGGCAAAGCCACTTAGGAGGCCAAGCAGGATCCAGAGACTGCAAAGAATTCTGTCCTAGAATCTACTATTATAACTTCAGTTGGTGTAATTGATGGCTTCAGTTAATTTTGATGTATCTTTTTTTTTTCTTTTGTTAGTTCTGGGGCTTGAACTCAGGGCATGGGCACTGTTCCTGAACTTCTTTTGCTCAAGGCTATTGCTCTACCACTTGAACCACTGTGCTACTTCCGGCTTTTTCTGTGTATGTGGTACTAAGGAATAGAACCCAATGCTTTATGCATGCTAGGCAATCATTCTACCATTGAGCCATATTTCCAGCCCTGATATATCTTATTTATTCTTTATTTTCATACATTGGACAAGTTTACTGATTGCAAGTTAATTTTGCCCTTTGTTTATATTTTGTTCACTGAGAAAATCTCTTTCTTTCTCTCACCTCTTAGTAACTTTCTGTCTGCTTTCAACCCTGTCATTCCTCGTGACGTCATCTTAGGGCTCTCCATCATCATATATTCTCTGCCTTAGAAAAGATTTATATAAGTCCTTGTTTTTATTAATCCTGTTCTTTTTAGCTTCTTCCTTCTTAGAAGTCTGAAAAAAAAAAAAAACCAGGTCCAAAGGCATTCTTATACCTCCTTTCTTCCTGACAGAATGTAAGATCTTGTCTTTAAAGGTCTGAGACTTGACACACAAGCCCTCCAGGGCCATTCTTTAAGGGCCATGGCGGAGAAGTACTCCACGCCCTCTCTTGTTAACTGAGCTGAAGTTATCTTTCATTTAAAATTTTTCTTTGATTTTTTTTTCCTAGGAGATCATGACTCATGCAGCCCTAGCATTTTCTCTTTTTTCTGTTATCCATGGTTCTAAATTAGATAGCCCTTTTCTGTTATTAGACTTGTGATACCAGGCCTGTTCTATACCTGCTTATATAATTAGAATCTTTTTTTCTGTATGAATTTGTCTTGAGACTTCCTGACTTGGTGCTCTTCAGTGCCTGTCCTGCTCTTCTGAGCACTTAGTGCTGAGTTTAGTATATATACACTGAGGACAGGTTCACGTATCTTTATACATTCCTTTAGGGTATCATTAATTCTCTCTTTAATGATTTGTTGCTTTGGTGGTACTGGGGATTGAACTTGGGATTTTACACTTGCTTGAAAGATGCTCTACTACTTGAACTACACCCTAACCCTTTTTTTGTTGTTGGTTATTATTGAGAGAAGGTCTCCCTTTTTCCCTTGGCAAGCCTAGACTGGGATTCACCCACATCACTAAGATGACTGGCACATACCACCATGCCCAGCCATTATGCTTCTCCTGTAACTGGTGTGGACAGGTATGTAGCACCACACCCAGCCATTGGTCAAGATGGAGGGAGTTTCATGAACTTGAACCTCCCCCCCATCTCCACCTTCCATGTAGCTAGGATTACAGGCTTGAGCCACCATACTTAGTTTCTAAAGTAGACATTATCTAATAAAACTTAACTATTTTCTCATGTTGGAGTTTGGGAAATTACATTTAGAATATTACCCTTAGATCTAAAAATGGATTTTTTTCTCAGTATTTTAACAAAAAGACAAAAAACCATATGTGTATGTATATACATGTATATATATACATGATGTCCATATTGAAAAATGCAGCTATTTTAAATGTACAGCTTAATGAACTATGCATCTATATCACCACCATCCAGGCTAAGACACAAACCACTGCCACCTTTCCAGGTACTGCCTCCAAAATCTTACTCTCTCCTTTCCAGTAGTAGCTGCTCATCCACTTTTTTCTTTATATATTCATGAAAGGGATAGTACTAGGGTTTGAACTCAAGACTTTGCACTTGCAGTGGAGGTGTCCTACTCCTTAAGCCAAACCTTGAACCATTGTTGCTCTGGTCACTTTTGAGGTATAATCTTTGTTCAGGCTGGCCTAGATGATAATCCCCCTATTCGCACTTCCTACTGTAGCTGTGATGACAGGTATGTATCAGCATACTCAACTTTTTTTGTTGAAGTGTTCTGAACTTTTTTGCCTGGGTTGGTTTGGCATTGCAGTCCTCACAATTTTAGCCTGCTGCATAGCTGAGATAACAGGCCTGCATCACTACACCTAGCTATTGACTGAGATGGGGAATCTCTCAGTTCTTGTATGGGGACTAATGTTAAACCTCAACTTCCACATATCCATCTGGATCTGTTTTGGGGGGCAGGGGGGGTAACATGTAGTGGCGGTGGTACTTGGGTTTGAATTAGGATGCTATGTTTGTAAAGGAAGTGCTCTACCAGTTGAACAAAACCCTACCCATTTTATTTAGCTTATTTTTCAGATAGAGTCTAGCGCACACTTTTTGCCAATGCAAGCCTCTTATGGCAATCTTCCTATCTCTCTCTGCCTGGCTAAGATTACAGATATATACCACCACACTCAGTTTGCTTTTTTTGAAATAGGGGCTTGATAAATTTTTGCATAGGTAAGACTGGAATGGCAATCACCCATCTTTGCCATTCATATACCTGAGATTATAGGTTTGTACTACCATGCCTTTGTGAATGCATATTTTGCAAAGTTGTGATAATGTTACATGTATGAATTTACCTTTTGGGCCTCTCCAAATGCTTGGTAAACACAATCTTTAAGAATGATTATTGAAATAGAGAGACACAGGGTAAAAAAAAAGACAAACAACAGCAAAAGCAATACTTGCAAAACTGTTTGGTGTAAATGAACTGAAAAACTCATGGGGGGGAAGGGAAAAGGGGAGGGGGAGGGGGGGATGAGGGACGAGGTAACAAACAGTACAAGAAATGTATCCAATGCCTAATGTATGAAACTGTAACCTCTCTGTAATTCAGTTTGATATATATATATATATATATATATATATATATGAATGATTATTGAGGCCCTGGGTTCAAACCCCATTATAATAATATAGGTTCACAAGTATCCTTGGATTTATGTCCATATCCATTTCCTGTTAGATAATATGTCTTAAGATTGTTAGGGGATAAAAATATTCAAAAATCTCCAACATGCAGCTGCAAAATTGGGCTTTAGGAGTAGGCTAACATTGTGTGTGTCCTGTTCACCTTTTATCTTGGGTGACACTTTCTAGATCTAGCCCTGGCGTTGCAGAGAGCATGTGCCAGAGGCATTAATTGTGTGAATCTTTAGCTTAACAGTACATAACAAATGCTTGCTGCTCTCCCGCAACTGTAGAACATCCCAGACCTAGCAGTAGTGTCTCACCCCTGTGCTCCATGGTCTCACCCATGTGCTCTGGGGTAGATGGGATTGGCCTGCATCTGCTGCCCTCTGCATGACATAGGCCACCCTTGCAAGACACTTGCTTACACTTCTTTACTGGTGACATTCCAGCTACCTGGGTTCCTGCTCTGGAATCTTCTTAGGCCTTTGCCTTCTCTCAGCTATGGAAGCATTGTTTCTAAAAACCAAGCAAATCATTTGATCAAACTCAATGAGTGGGCTGGTTTTTCATACTTTAGATTTGACTGTTAGTGATGATTTTAAAAATCATTCTCCCTAATCTCTGTGCCTGCTTATCTTGTTCATTCTCATACAGGAGGCCATATGTTACACAGACAGTTACAGTACATTGAACACCTTTCCCAAGGGCAAGAGCAATTGTCAACAAAACTGCAAGAAAAGAATATAATTCTAAACAAGAAATGGAAAACTCGATAATAAAATAAATCTCACAGTGGGGCAGTTGGAATGCACTGTTAAATTAACAAATCATTTGAGGTGAATTATCTTAGCAGCAGTGTAAATATTTTAATAAAGTAGAGGAAATCGATAAAACTAAAGAACAGAAATGAATCTCAATTTTTGGCATTTTCATTATGATGTCTTGGTTTCAAAAGGCTGCAGTTCTAGGAGCATTGGTAGTCAAGCATCTTCTAACCTGTTTTCTCTGTTCCACCAGTGGTGAGCTTCAGGCAGGACCTCCTGACTGGGAGAATTGGTTTCATTAGTAGCTTTGGGTCTGTGGAACAGCTTATCAGTACCTGGCCCCTGGGAACTGCTGAATTCTCATGTTCTGCAAAGCATCTGGAAGCATTGCAGTGCTGCATCTGTGCTGATGTGGACTGTGCCCGTGCCATACTCAGAAATGACAGGCCCAGCCAAGCACTGGTGGCTCATGCCTGTGATTCTAGCTGCTCAGGAGGCTGAGATCTGAGGATCACGATTCGAAGCCAGCCTGGCCAGGAAAGTCCATGAGACTCTTATCTCCAATAAACTACTCAGAAAAGCCAGAAGTGGCCCTGTGGCTCAAGTGGTAGAGCACTAGCCTTGAGCACAAAGAGGCTCAGGGACTGCACCCAGACCCCGAGTTCAAGCCCCAGGACCGGCAAAAGAGAGAGAGAGAGAGAGAAATGGTAGGCTGGTTATCATTTCTCATCAGTTTTTGAATAATGCCTCTTTTTGTGTTTTCAGGAAATTGACATTTTAAGGCAATAGCAGATAGTTCTTATATCTAATTAGTCTACTCATTCTTAAAAATTAGAAATGCTGATTTTACTGTGTAAAAGTAAAAATGAAAAAAATAAGAAATGGAATTTATGCACTATGAATTTATGTGATTTTCATAACATGAAATAGAGACTCCTGGAAGTAATGATGAAAATCGAGTCTCCAAACTTTATATTAAGCACAGAAACACAGCATTTAGACAGACCGTGTCCCCATGGTGTTGTAATAGTTCTGAGTGTGAAGAGAAAGTGTGCACATGGGCTTGGGCTAAGGAAGATCCAGCAGAGCTGATGGGTTAAAGAATGTCCTTGGACAGAACCTGCCAGCTCCCACCCTCGGGTGGCACGAGTACCCACACCGCACTCTGCGAGGGAAGAAGGTGAGCTAGGCTGTGGAGGCCAGCCATCAGCAAGCCCAGAATACCCTCCTCTAAAAATACCAACATTCTCAGCAACCGTTCAGTTGCTTTTTATAAAGCTGGAACTTTGGGTCCTTCATTCGCTTTTATTGGCCCCACTACCCAGAACATGTCCGTTTTCTCTTTGTGCCCTTAGCATAAAGTCCAATAGTCTTCGCAGGCCAAAACCTGCTCCTGCTCTAAGCATAGCTTAGTACTTCCTCCTGAAAGCACCCTCCATCTGAACTGTGCCCCTCTTACTTTACTAGGCTCTGTAATTGGTGTCATTACCCACATCACCCTGTATTTCCCTGTAGTATGGTGTGACTTTCTGTATTTATCTGTTTCTTTGCAAGACTGGAGGATAGTCTGCTTATACTTCTGACGCAGTAGGGGCTCCCAATAAATCTTTATTGGATAGATGGATGAGAGCATGCGTGTCATACTATTTTTGTAATGTAGAGGAATATTTGACTTACCAGCTTCTATAACCTCAAAGAAAACTTTTAGTGAAACTTTTCTAAATAATATTCCTGATGCTTAAAAACCCCATATGTGCCCCAACTTTGTACAACTTCTTGCTTTTACTTTTACCCCCAACTCTAACCTCCGATCTGCAATTCACTTTGTGAGATACTTGCTACTAAAGATCTCGGCAGGAGGAAAGCAGACTTATACAAGCATTTATTCACATTTCTATCCCTTTCTCTTTCTCCCTTTCTCCTCATCTTACTCTCTTACTCTGTTTCAGATAGGGTCTTGGCTTTTGCCTGGGGCTCGACTTGAACCTCTGAGTCCCCTCCTTAAGGTTTATACGATTATAAGCACTTGTTTCTACACTCCTGGTAGATACTGTGTGAACTTCCTGTGTGCAGCAGGCATTTGACAAATTCTACACAGGTCACTTCCAGAGTCTTCTAAAAGGAAGCCTTCGTTTACTTGTTTATTTGTCCGTTAACTTATGGAATTGGCTTTAGCTCAGAGCCTTGTATGTGGTAGGCAGGTGCTCTGCCACTTGAGTCACATCCTCAGGACATTTTCCTTTAGCTTTGTTTCAGGTACGGTCTCACACTTTTTGCTTGGAGCTGGCCCCAGACCTTGATACTCCATCATATCTGGGTTTACAAGCACGCACCACCATGTTTGGTTTTCTTTAAGATGTCCCCGAACTGTGACCCTTCTGATTTTTGTTTTGATTTGTTGAGATTTGGGTCTCACTGTGTTGCCTGATCTCAGATGTTCCCACTGCAGCCTTGGGAGTAGTTACAGGTAGGTGCCACTGCATCTCTCTGTAACTACTTTGGAGTCCTCCCCTTTCTCTCTTCCTACTCCAAACCATATCAACCTACTAGATCTGGAACTTTGATTTTTAACATGAAATGGCAGAAGATGGCACATGGTGCTTTCCATTGTGTTAGTGGTTTATTCATGTCTTTTCTCCTCTACAGAGGAAGAGACATCTGCCTTAAGACTATTTTAATCCTGAGCTTGAATTTGTTTTTTTTTTGGCCAGTCCTGGGCCTTGGACTCAGGGCCTGAGCACCATCCCTGGCTTCTTCCCGCTCAAGGCTAGCACTCTGCCACCTGAGCCACAGCGCCCCTTCTGGCCGTTTTCCATATATGTGGTGCTGGGGAATCGAACCGAGAGCTTCATGTGTAGGAGGCAAGCACTCTTGCCACTAGGCCATATTCCCAGCCCCTTGAATTTGTTTTAATCAACACCAACAAAAACCCTGAGCACCTCTGCCTCCACAATGTTTTGGCTTAGTGGAGGTGTGTGTGTGGACCTGTTCATGTTTGAGATTAAAAAAAACATAGTGAAGGATGACACTGTATTTTTTTTTTCATGAAATCACTCCTTGGGCACTGACTGTTTTAAAATGAAGGAATGTATCTCAACCAGAAAATTGAGCATGACATCTGTATATCTCATTTGCCTTTAATTTCATGCACAATTTTAACAATTATCCTATCCTCTTTTTTTTAGTATAATTATCCTTTCTCCCCATTTCACAATGTTTGTTCTTATAATAGAATATCTCTTCTGGTTCTTACTGTGTTATATCCTATTAGAAAGTAAGAGTTATTATGTTCCATGGAAGTGATGGATACCCAGTTAAGACAAATTACCCTATATTCTTAGGCATTACTGCATTAACCTCTATCCCTGTGAATGATCGTGGTAACCTGTATGTGTGTGTGACCATGTTAAGATCTTCAGAATAGTGATATACCTGTCATAGAAAGGGCATGCACATGTGCCATCCATGATTTATGTTTCATTCACTATATAACTCGTAAGAATTTAGGGCTAGCTCAGAGGAATCAGATATTAGACACAGGTAATCACTAAATGCTGAAATGAATTTTCTGTTAGATGCAGAGCCTCAGGGTACTGAACTGAAAGGTGTGGTATCAGTTCTTGCAGAAGGCAGGATCCGTTTTCACTGCAACCTTTATGAATGCCATCACTTGCATTGTGAAGAGTTTGTTGTGATACACAGAACTATAAATATGATCCAGTCAAATACAGTCAAAGGCAAAGCCCAGAAGGGTCCTCAGACGACACCAACATCCCACTGAAGATACCTAGTGATGGTTTTGCGGTGTTCAGTGTTCCATGTCTAGCAGAAGGGTAATAATAGGCAAAGATACAGGGATGGAGCTGAGAGAGAACAAAAGTAGGTGGCAAAGGAGGTAGCCTGTGGCCTCACACTCTCCCCTGGGTCTGGCCTTGAAGGCCCAGGAGAGTGTTCAGAGTGGGTGCTGGCCAGGATTCTTCCTCGACAAGCTAAGGCAGATTATTTTCCTAACATTGTTTTTGTCTTTGTCTAAACATTTTGTCTTGGCGAGGTCTTTTTTTTTTAAATTTTGCTTTTTGCTGCTCATTTTGGAGATGGAGTCCAGTAAATTGTTCTGCCTAGGCTGGGTTTGAACCGCAATCCTTCTGATCTCAGCCTCCTGATTAGCTAGGATTATAGGCATAAGCCCCGGGGGCCCAGCAGTGCTTATTAAACATTATTGTAAATCTCTCTAAATGACAAGAACTAGATGTAATTTAATTCACTAATGGAGTAAGTTATTATTTGCATTAATTTGAATCAGTATAGTCATAATTCTGTATCGTAACCATTTTAGCTCTTTCTTTAATTTATTAGTAAATCAAGTATAGATTTCTGAACATTTGCTGATTCAGTGGCCTTGACATGTTATTTGAAGTCCTGAGTGAATAAGAAACTGGATTGAAGAATGTTGAATAAGAATTCACAACCATAATTTCTAAGTATCTCGCATTGGAAGCCTGTCTTGTTTCTCTGATTGTCTTGTATATAATAGTTGACACTTGATCTACTGAAAGGCCCAGCACTTGAAAAAAATCACATAGACATGTGTTAGGGGGAAATTAACACAACATGGTATAAAAACTTACACCTGCAGGACTAGTAAATAATGACTGATGGTGCCTTCTATGATGGACCTTTTCGGGGAAGGGGGTGCAGGGTTGAACTCGGGGCCTAGGTGCTGTCCCTGACTTTTTTCACTCAAGGCTATGGCCACTTCCAGCTTTTTTTGATGCTTAATTGGAGATAAGAGACTCACGGACTTTCCTGCCCAGCTAGTTTTGAACTGGGATCCTCAGATCTCAGCCTTTTGAGTAGCTAGGATTACAGGCAAGGGCCACCAGCATCTGGCTCTATAATGGTCTGCTTTAGTGGAGCCACTCACCAGGATTAAGTGCTGGTTCCAGCCCTGCCACTCCAGAGCGAATGCCAGGCACTGTGGAGTCTGAGCCTGGCCCCTAGAACTGTGCGGCTCTCGGCAGCATGTCCCACACTCAGCCTCCCATGAGACATTTGTGAAGAGGAGGGTGTGCATGCTCTCCCGTCCCTTGTACCTAGCTTACAGTGTCTGACACTCAAGTCTTTCTAGATATTATGTTCGTGATTCTGTTTCTCTTTTCCTTCGGTAAAGAACAAATACTTTAAACGCTCCATTGAGCAAAAAAGTCCTAGACCCCAGTCTAAGAATGCGTATTTTTAATATTTGTCTCAGAGGGTATAGAATAGGCAGCTCTTCTGAGCAGGAGGGAATCCTTGCCAGCAGTTTTATTTAATTGGAAATAATCCCCAATGGCTTTTTTAAAAAATTAAAAACATGTCCCTATGTTTTTCCTATTTAAAAATCTGTCTAGCAAGGTGCTGGTTTCTTACACCTGTGATCAGTCGTAGCTAATCAGGATGCTAAGATGTGGAGGATTGAAGTTCGTGCCAGCCTGGACAGAAAAGTCTATGAGACTCTATCTCCAAAATAACTAGCAATAAAGCAAGGCTGCAAGCATCGCTCAAGTGATAGAGTACCAGTTGAGTGAGCTAGCAAGCAGAACAAGCTTGCGACCCCGACTTCAAGCCCTGCCATCCCCCACAATAAATAAAAAATACAAGTTATGTTTATTAGTGGATGAGCTACTATTATACACCAAATTACTTAGGCTTTGATGGCCTGCTTTGACTTTCTAGGCTAAGTGTTTCTTTGTTCTTGTTTGGTAGGTAGCTGACTGTTCCTGGGATGAAACAATAAAGATATACGATCCTGCATGTCTTGCTGTTCCCACCTGAGGTGCTCAGCCCTGCTGAAGAGCTACTTGACAGCAAATAGGTTAACTGTTGAAAACAGATATTACACATTTATGTGCTATTCAGATTCCTAATTTTTCAGGCTTTACTCTAGACTCAACTTTGAGGCAGCTGATAAGAATTTGGGGCTCACTTACTCTGTAATCCTGACACATAAGCCATATTTCTTAAAATCCTAAAGTATAATCTGTGTTATGGTATACCTTATAATATCTATTAAAATGTTACGTCTGTACTATAAAATGAATTAAAACATGGGAGATCAATAGATTATATGAATAGTAATATATTTAATTTTTAATTTGTCATTTTTGACGTGAAATAGAATCACTGCTACTGAAACAAATAAAAATAAACAGCATCTCTTTGTTACTTGTGATATCACATTCCTTTTAAAGTGTGTACATGAACACAATACTGTATGTTATATCGATATAGCTATAGTTCATATATGGGCTGCAACTTAGATTTAATTGCTCACTATTTATTGAACTATGTGCCTGAAAAGTTGAGTACACTTTCCTCAAGGAACAACAGTACTATGCTCTTAAGAATATGGAATAAGCCAAAGGTGGTGTAATTGTGGCACGTTGGAGGCCGAGGCAGGGCAAGTTGTAGTCCTTGTCTGGAGAAAAACAAAAGAAAACAGAAAACACTATGGAATGCGGCAAATTAAGAGCTTGCTTTTTCAAAACATTTGGTCAAGACCTGGATGTGTAGCCCAAGTGGTACAGTACCATCCTTGAGCATAAACGCCAAGTGAGCACAAGGCCCTGGCCATGACTGGTCTTTCAATTTTTGAGATATTTTTTCTTGAGATACTTTTCCTGGTGCTTGGACTCAAGGCCTGAGCACTGTCCCTAGCTTCCTTTTTGCTCAAAGCTAGCACTCTACTACTTGAGCCACAGCGCCATTTCTGGCTTTTTCTGTTTATGTGGTGCTGAGGAATCGAACCCAGGGCTTCATGCATGCAAGGCGAGCACTCTACCACTAAGCCAATAGTCCCAGGCAATTTTTGAGAATTTTTAAAGAACAAAATATAACAATTAGAAGGGCTGGGAATATGGCCTAGTGGCAAGAGTGCTTGCCTCCTACACATAAAGCTCTCAGTTCGATTCCCCAGCACCACATACATGGAAAACGGCCAGAAGGGGCGCTGTGGCTCAGGTGGCAGAGTGCTACCCTTGAGTGGGAAGAAGCTAGGGATGGTGATCAGGCCCTGAGTCCAAGGCCCAGGACTCGCCAAAAAAAAAAAAATATATATATATATATATATATATAAAACAATTAGAAATAAGTTCAAGTGTGTACTTCATTATATTTACACATGTCTTTCTTGTTTCAAAAAAGGTTAAGACAACATAAAATTCAAAAAGAAGACAGCATATATTGTAAAGTAGACCAAAAGACATAGTGTAGAGCCAGGAGAGCGACTTGAATACACGTACCTGGAAGCTTAGAAAGTTGCTACCAGCTGGAGCCATGAGATCCCACTCAGGTGTCTAGCTTCATGCATGGGAAGACCTCTACACTTCTCTGGGCCTTGGATGGCCTCTTATCACCAGGACTGGCACATAGAGGTGGATGCTTGATAAACACTTGTTAAATGGATGAAAGAGCTCAAGGAAGGCACAGCTCTTTTCTTACATCAATAATACGAATTGTTTTTAAAAGTGACACTGCTTAATATAAATGGATGGTAATTAACAGGTGCTCGACCTTATCACTTGAGTGGCGCATGATACACTTCATGGGGCTCCTCCCTGCTTCTTCCCTTCATGAAGAGGCTCCACAGTGGGTGTTCTCCATACAGGCAGAATGTTAATAGGCCTTCAAAAATGCCTAAGCCACATTATGTTTACAGTGAAGTGGAATTCTTTCTTTCTCTTTCCTTTTGAAGGCAAGAGATGACCTTAACAAAATGATGTATCATGTGTCTTTTAAAACAAAACTTGTGATTTAAAAATTAGTGTCTCACAGAGCACAGTAGTACACAAGTATAATCCCAAAACTCTGGAGAAGGAATCAGGAAGTTTGTGAGCTCCAGAACAGCTTGGGCTCAAAACAAAACAAAAATAACTCCCCCCATCTCTCGAATCATTTCCCCCTATATTTTAGGGGTACTAGAGATGTTTAGAATCCTGGCTTCCTAATACATAGCTCAGGTTCTTGGAGTGTTCATATGACAGATTATTGCTGGCCAATTATCCAGTTGGTCCTGGAGTGTGTATGGAAACAGAATGAACGCAGCAGGATTCTCCCCTAAAAGACAATGTGCCAGGTTCTTGAATTCTGGGAGACGCATATAGCTCAGCAGCTGGAACATGCCCTCCACGTTTGAAAATCAGCCTCCATCTCCTGACTGCTAATTCTTGGCTCTCATCCGGTCCACCTTCCAAGCTGCCCCTGTGCCCACAGTGACAGAATTTGGACGAAGGAAAAGGCAGCTTGTGTCCCCCATCTGTGGTGGGAATATCGTGTGAGATGCTCCTTCTCATCTCTAACCTTTCTACAAGGCCGCCCTCCCTGTTTTCCAGACAAGGAAGCCGAAGTTCTCAAGAGTCACATTAGGCAGGAAGTAATGAAACTGGAGGTGAAGCCTGAATGTGGGAATCGAAACCTTTAGTTCTGTCTCAGGACCTCTTTTAAGAATGACAGAAATTGGCTCCTTGAGAAAGTTGAGGTGAAACTGCTGACTGATCATTCCTGAGGGAACCGACAAAATCGAGTTTCTAAGTCTAAAGAGCTGAGACGCTGAGCCTGAGTCTGGGTGCCCACAGAGGTCCATCCCTGCCAGGAGACCAGGCTGAGAGCCAGCTGGCCTTTCCGGGTTTGGCACATCTTAGCCTATAGCTTAGCAATAATTCCCTTCTTTCAAAAATGAACTCTTAGCAATTTCTTACTTATACTGAATACCTCCTGCCTCAAACCACGCACTCATTTTGTTCCAGCCAAGCTCATCTCCCTCATAGACCAGCCTCTCCTCCACACATACTTTTTCATGTGTTGCCACTTCAGATCAAGCTATTGTCTAAATGCCGTCCTGTTCCAATCCCGGTTTCCACTGCAGTCTGAGGATCACAGTTCAAAGCCAGCCCAGGCAGGAAAAACCATGAGACTCTTATCTCCAATTAACCACTAAAAAAAGTTTTTTTAAAGCCAGAAATGGATCTGTGGCTCAAGTGGTAGAGTGCTAGCCTTGAGTACAAAAGCTAAGGGACTGTGCTCAGGCCATGAGTTCAAGCCCCAGGACTGGCACATGTGTACATGCACACACACACAAAATACTGACATGGAAAAATATTTTGCTTTTGATAGATGTATTAGCTATTTCAGTGTAACAAATTGCTGCAGACCTTAGCAGTTAAGACTCGCACGTTGTCTGACAGTTTGAATAGGTTGGGAATCCAGAGGCAGCGGAGCTGAGTTGATCTGCCTGGATTCTCAGGACATGCGGGTAAGCTGTCTCTGTGGCCCAGGATCAGGTGTCTGTTCATTCCTGTGATTGTTAGCAGGTCCCGTCACTCACCATGCGGGACTCCTGTAGACTACATGAAGTGTCCCTCCAGCATGGCATTTTGCTTCTCCAGACTAACTGATGAGGAGAAAAAGATGGAGGCCTCAGCCTTCTATAACCACAGCTTGAGAGTGCCACACCCTTACTTCTGCCATATTCCATTCCAAAACCAACTCTGACACGGTGTGGGGAAAGCTAAGAAGTGTGTGAATATGAAGAAGCAGGAGGTTATTAGGCACTATCTTGAAAGCTGATACAAAATGCTTTAATAAAGAGCACATTACAAGCAGGGAGCCAGTGGCTCATGCCATCTTAGCTACTCAAGGGGCTGCGACCCACACGCTGGAGTTTTTAAGTCATCCCAGGCAAGAAAGTCCATGAGACTGTCTCCAAAATAACCAGCAAAAACAGGGTTGGGAGCATGTCTCATGTGGTAGAGTGCCTGGCTAGCAAACATAAGATCTGAGTTCAAATGCCAGTACCTCCAAAAAGGAAAATAATAAATAACAGATGAATGTACATTATATTCTAGTTTTCTTTTTTTAAGGGTCATTTTCTGTACACATTTATATCAAAAGAACTGAAAGGTAGGCAGTTATGTGCAATGGATGGAGAATAGAGAACTTGGAGATAGCATACTCATCATTTCCAGAGTCTGTTTTCCCTTTACACACTACAAGGAATAAGCATGTGTTACTTTTACAATTAAACATTAAGTAGGGAAGAGGGGGTAAGAAAGTATTAGAGTGAATATGAACTACATTCTATGCATGTATGAAAATATTATGATGAAACCCCTTTACAGGGTACAATTTAATATACACAGATTAAAAATAATTAATAGATTTGGGCATGATGAAGCACATTGTAACCTCAGCTATTCCATAGATGGGAGTTCGAAATCATGGTCCAAGGATTGAATGGCAATAGCACATGACTACCTAAAAACAAACTAAAGTCAAGAGGGCTAGGGGCATTCCTCAAGTGGCAGAGCAAAAGCTTGAAGTCTTGAGTTCAAGCCTAACACTACCAAAAGCAAATCAATAAATTAACACAAAGGCAAAATGTCCCCAAACCCATGTATCTCTTTCCAGGAACCCTCTCCTACCTGTCAAACATTTAACTGCTGTGGGTGCTCTCCTGTTTCCTGCTTCAAGATTTCACCTCACCTTTATCTGTGAGGCTCAAGGACAGAGTGTTCCTTCTTGAATCCTCCCTTAATAACAGACTTCCTAGCAAAATACTTGCTCTGTAGGTTTGCTGGATGAATGAACTGAAAGATTGATTGGATGCCACTAATAGTTATTGAGTAGCTTCTAGAGATAAAGAGCTTGTGTCTACTTTGTTGGTGCCTGATACCAGTTGTTCAAACAGCTATCTGGCCTTTGGTCCACATTCCTGTTCAATTAACTTTGCTAAAGATAGTATTATTCACCCACCCCCACCCCAGTCCCACAATTTTCTCAGCTTTATAGGAGATGAAATGATTTAACATTGTTAAGCCCTGATAAGTATATGCAATAAAGTAGAGAACATTAGCTGCGTCTCATGCCACTGTAAGTTTCCAGTATTAAGCTGAATAGTTTTTGCCGAAATGAGAAGGGTAAGGTAGCTGACTCAGCCCCCAGTCTCCCCCCTAACGTTAGGATGGCAAATGGAAGCAATTATAATTGCTGGCAGAAATGAATCATTCCCAAACTAGGTCTGTACAACCACTTCTTCATGATATTCACTTAGGAGGGCTGCTATTGTAAGTGAATGGCTTTAATTGGAATGGTCCCTAGAAACAGAAATCTATGATTTCTTCAGGTCTTACAGAAAGTGAATTTTCCATTTTTTTAAATCTCTGTGTAAATTTTGAATAGACACAAACTGCTGCTTCAGACTTCATAATTTCCTAAAGAAGTAACATAAACTTGAAACACAGTCCCTTAAGTAGCCAGTAGGGTGTAAACCACAAGTTAAGCAATAAAACCCAACAGCTCCCAGAGGAATCGGAAGCATTTCTTTTTCTCTCTCTCTCACGGCAATGCTGTCCAGTGTGATTCCTGGAAAGCTAGCGCAGTGGATGGTTCACCCACGTTTTCCTGAGGGCCCACGCGTTGGGCCCGGGGGAAGGTGGTACGAGCTCCCATGCGCTACAGCACGTGAGCGCGCACACTCAAACCAGGCCCAGGAGGAGGACTGCAGGGAGGATGCAGTTCCTCATGGGTTCTTTTGTTTTTTGTTTTAATTGGTTTTTCTTTTTCTTTTCTTTCTTCTTTTTTTTTTTTTTTTTCCTGCTGAGGCGCTAACAATCGCAGCTCCAACACCGGAGCTGGCGCGCTGTGTTCAGCACAGAGGTGAAATCGAAGGGAGAAGGAAATAGACCCTGAGTGTGAAGGCAAGGCAGGCGTCTTGGCGTGGAACTCTGCGGAGATCGCAATGCCGGTGGCCTTGAGAAAGACCCGGAGAGGCCCATAGGGCGGAGCGCCGCGATCGACGGCCCCGGGGGTCGCGCCTAAACCCTGGCCTGGGCCACAGATGTCAAGGAACTAGTTAAGGCTGCGGTTGAATTCAGTGAGGGGCTCGGGGCGTTGCTTCCCAAGGAGGTGAATTCAGATCAGACTCGCCTTAGTCTTGCACCCAGAAAAAAAATATGTATATGTAATATATGTATATATATGTGTGTATATATATATATATATTTCTCTGCTGCTCGTAGCCATCTCCCAAGCACTGAGTTCACGCGTCCTGAGGAGCCTGGAGAGGCGGAACCCACGCCTCTCGTCGTCCTGAAACTGCCCATGGCTGTCTCGCAGGCGTCCACGGGCTCCGGGGAAAGCCGCCCAGATCCTCCTCCCCGCAGGATGCGGAGCCCGGGTTCCCTTCCCGCCGCGCCTTCTCACCCCGCCCCATCCCGCCCATAGCCCGCACCCCTCGCTGCACACCCTGAACGGGTAGCAGACTCTGTTTCTGCTCTTTCGCTTATTTTATGCTCCCCCCCCCACTTCGATGTGTCTCCACCCCCAGGACCCGAGGTCCGCGAGGCCGCTAGCCCTGAGCAAGCACCGCAGAGTGGATCGTGGGGTCCCCGCACCCTCCCTGGACGGCGCCGGACCTGGGCGCGCCACGCCTGGCACCGGAAAGGGCCAGCTCGGGGTGGAAGCCCGCCCCGATGGAGAGGGGGGGGGGGTCCTTTAGATGTCGGGGCGTAGGCGCTCGCGTCTTGAATGCCAGGGGCTCCGCCGCGCGTCACCACCGACGGCTTCTGCGGGGAGAGACCGTGGGTGGAAAACCCGCCGCGGCACCCGAGCGGCAGGGCTGGAGGCGCCATCCCTCGTGGCCACCAAAGCCCTGTTGTTTGTGATCGTGGTTTCGTAGTGCCCGGGATCCCCCTCAAACTGTGATCACTGTCGGAGACAGAAGGCGGCACGCGTGGGTTCTGGATGCCCAAGGGGCGCAGGCTCGCTCAGCCCTGCCTGCGGCGGCCGCCCGACTCACTGGACGGGGAATCCGCGGGGGACCCAGCCCGCCACCGACTTCCAAATCGCGGTCGCGGGCGTTCCCGCCGCTCCTCTCCGACCGTGCCCCCACCCCGCCACTTTTCGGAGCCACCCACCCCCGCCTCCCCGGAGCCGCGGGGCAGTCGGGCGCGGAGCCGCGGAGCCGCGAGGACGCCGGGCTGGAGCTGCCCTCCGCGGCCGAGCCCGCGCGCCCGGGGCCGGCGCCCTCGCCGCCCTCGCCGCGCTCCGCGCCGCGCCGCTCCCGCAGCGCCCGGGGCTCCGCCGCCGCCGCCATGCGGCAGCTGTGCCGGGGCCGCGTGCTGGGCATCTCGGTGGCCATCGCGCACGGGGTGTTTTCGGGCTCCCTCAACATCCTGCTCAAGTTCCTCATCAGCCGCTACCAGTTCTCCTTCCTGACGCTGGTGCAGTGCCTGACCAGCTCCACGGCGGCGCTGAGCCTGGAGCTGCTGCGGCGCCTGGGGCTCATCGCCGTGCCCCCCTTCGGCCTGCGCCTGGCGCGCGCCTTCGCGGGGGTCGCCGTGCTGTCCACGCTGCAGTCCAGCCTCACGCTCTGGTCCCTGCGCGGCCTCAGCCTGCCCATGTACGTGGTCTTCAAGCGCTGCCTGCCCCTGGTCACCATGCTCATCGGCGTCCTGGTGCTCAAGAACGGCGTGCCCTCGCCGGGGGTGCTGGCCGCCGTGCTCATCACCACCTGCGGCGCCGCCCTGGCAGGTGAGCGCGCCCCGCGCCCCGCCCGCGCGGCCACGGGGGGACACTGAGGCTGGCAGACGGACCGCTTGGAGGGGCATGGTCGTTCCGCGGGCGAAGGTGCACTCGCCTGAGAGATCTCGCGCAGCCTTGCTCCTCCCTCGGGGTCCCTCACCTCGTGCCCGGACCCCCACCCCAGGGGTGGGGTACGCCCCCCACCCATTCTTCCCCCTGCAGTCCTTTCCTTCCGGAGGGACGGGGGGGACCGGGGAGCTGGAGTCCCAGCTCGGGACTGGGCCGGAAGGAGGGAGGGCCGTGAACTTCCTCGGATCACGAGGGGCGGGAATGGAGGAAGGCTGGGAGTGAAGCCCCGGGGTTCCCGGGGCTCGTTGGGGTGCGAGGCGGGGGGGGGGGGGTTCTGCCTGTAACTGCTGAGCCTGGGGAGCCATGGGGAGCGGAAAGTCCCTTTCTGGGGTGGGCTCGGGGTTCTGAGCCCATGAGTTGGGGCTCCCTCTGGGGCGGGGGCGAGAGGACCCACGAATCTAGTTGACCCGGGTGCCAGCTCCGGGAAGCCACAGCGCTTAGCCCCGGGCATCTTTGATCCCCACGGCCTTTGCCGCGCGTGGACCGAGGAAGAAGGGACGGGGAGGCGAGGCGAGTCTGGGAAGGCACCTGTCGTGAGCGCAGTGCGCACCGGACCGCGCTTGGCGGTCGCATTTTGCAGGCCAGGCACAGGGCGCGTCAGTGGGGGCCCTCAGGAACTTGGGTGGGCAGAGCTGGGGCTGCCCGTCCCGGGGTGCCCCCGTGGACACCCACCCGCGCCAACTCGCTGATCTTCTCTTTTCTTCCCGCCCGCGCGCCCGGTGCTCGTGCAGGCGCTGGCGACCTGACCGGCGACCCCGTCGGGTACGTGACGGGCGTGCTGGCGGTGCTGGTGCACGCCGCCTACCTGGTGCTCATCCAGAAGGCGAGCGCCGACACGGAGCACGGGCCGCTCACCGCGCAGTATGTCATCGCCGTCTCCGCCACCCCGCTGCTGGTCGTCTTCTCCTTCGCCAGCACCGACTCCATCCACGCCTGGGCTTTCCCGGGCTGGAAGGACCCGGCCATGGTCTGCATCTTCGTGGCCTGCATCCTGATCGGCTGCGCCATGAACTTCACCACGCTGCACTGCACCTACATCAACTCGGCGGTGACCACCAGCTTCGTGGGCGTGGTGAAGAGCATCGCCACCATCACGGTGGGCATGGTGGCCTTCAACGACGTGGAGCCCACCTCTCTGTTTATTGCTGGCGTCGTGGTGAATACCTTGGGCTCCATTATTTACTGTGTGGCCAAATTCCTGGAGACCAGGAGGCAAAGCCACTATGAGGACCTGGAGTCGCAGCCCGCAGGAGAGGAACCGCAGCCAAGTGGGGACCAGCTGCCATTCGAGATGGAGGAGCTGCCGGGGGAGGGTGGAGGTGGCAGGTCAGAGAGTGGGGCGGGCGCAGGTGGCTGGGCTCAGCCGAGTGGGCCGGAGGCAAGGGGCAGCCCCTCAGGGGCTCCGCGGGTCTGTGGGAGCTCGCTGACCCCAGCGCACCCCGAAGAAGGTAGTAGAAGGTCTCTAAAGGATGCTTACTTGGAAGTATGGAGATTAGTTAGGGGAACCAAGTACATGAAGAAGGATTATTTGATAGAAAACGAGGAGTTAGCCAGTCCTTGAAAGGGGCATGCACGTATGTACATATGTACATACCGTTATTTTATATGGTAGAAATACTATTTTAATGCTAGGCCTCCCAATTGTGTTCCTTGAAGGGTGGGGAAGGGAGCCCACAAAATTAGCACCTGTGTGAATTACCTACCAGGACTTTTTCTGAGGGGGGGAGGGAGGGAGAGAGAGAGAAAGAGAGAGAGAGAGAGAGACAGCACTTGACATAGTCAAACTGAAGTAGGACTCAGCTTCTGCCTTCTGGCTCATTTATTTATTTATTTTTGCCTTTATAACCATAACCAAATATTTGCATGCACCAAAAGTCCCTTGCTCATACCTTCCAAAGAAGAGTGTACAAATGAGAACTGCACTTAATTTTAAAGATTATAACCAGGGGCACATTTTTTGATGCTAGTTAGACCTACAGTTGTTTATATTATTATTGTTATTATTATTATTATTGTTATCTTTAAATAGTTATACAAATGGGTTTCTATTTAACATGTCAGTTTGTGGGTACAGTGCCTCTTGATCAGTGTCTCCCCTTTGATCATTCTTTTCATCTCTCCCAGCCCCACCCATTTCCTCAAATTACCTGGTTCCCTTTTCACCTATGTGCATTGAATACTGTGACTGCGTTCACACATCCTTCCTCCCTCCATTCATCTGCCCTTGGCCTCATCCTCTCCAGCACCTTCTAGCTTCCTGGTATTCATTTGGTTAAACTGTAAGTTAGTTGTTCAAAGGATTTACACCACTGGAACCAATAGTTTCTATAGCCCAACTGGGCAGAGTATGAGGTTGAAGTGACATCTATAAATGCACCGAATTGTGTACTGTTTAGAGTCATCTTCAGTATCATGTTTACTCAAGTTTTTCACTTGTTTCTTTAAAATAAGTGTTCTATTATGCTGATAAGAAATATTGGAGCTATTTTGGAAACAGGAGTTTGGGGACTTTAATTGTGAAGTCTAAAGTTTGCTTTTGGGAATTGTAAAAATATCTTAAATGTTGTCTTGGTTCCTTGCTTTTTAATATTTATTACTGAATGCTGTAACCTTTTCAGAAGCCAGTTATACTGTTGAATATTCTTCCGGGCAAATGGAATGGCCAAGATGTCATGTCATCTTGACTTCTGCCAGCCAGAAGAGACACCATCCTCTAAAGCAAACCCCAGATTGCATTGCACACCCCAAACTGCATCATACAAAAAGCAACTGCTAGATTCACATTGTCATATTTTTCTATCTCAAATTGTCAAAATAAACTATGAGTCTATCTGCTAAGATACCGTTGTTAGAAATTGGCTTTAGAGACCTTTGTGTTCTATTGCTGCTGTAACTTGGGTTTGTCCAACATGTGGTGTGGAGTGTTGGGTGTGTGGTTGTTAGCCTATTTGGAACTCGCTAGGCAAATACTGTACCACTCTTTCAGGTTTTGGACTCAGGACTGCAACCTTGCTAGGAAAGTGCTCTGCTGCCTAAACCAGGCCCACAACCCCATTGGTTAGTTTCTAAATTCACATGTGCTTTGGTTTAAAACAATAACCAAAACATTTTCCAGTGAAAGGCACTGTCAGAAAGTGAGAGATCCTCTCATATTCCATAAATGAAAGCCATCCACAGCAGACTTCAGTTCACATGGGGTTGAGACAGAGTAAGTGAAGTAGCCTCCACTAAGTCAGAGACCTGGGTCAGCTCCTGCAGGACAGGCCCTGGACAACAAGGATGGCCTTATCTGCCAGCACTTCTTTGAGACTCTCAGATGGTGTCTTTTTTGTTTGTTCATGTCCAAAAGTCAAAGCAAAACAAAAAGCAGAAAAAAAACTCAATTTTTTTAAGTGCAGGAGTGGGCCAACAGTTGGAATTGTGGTTTGTGATTGGGCCTGGTTTCCTGGTTTTCACAGGCAATTGATTGGTTCTATAGGGGACGCTACAAGCTCTTCAGGATGGAAGAGCTCTCATAGGCAGCAGTCAGAAGTGGACAGAATTACGATGCCTTAAAAAACACATTAATTTTTACACCAGCTTGCTAGAGGGCAACATCCATCCACTCCCAACAATGTGAAACAGAATTAATGAAAAGCAAGGAAGTTGAACAATATCTATTTTTAAATATCACTGTTAGATAAATGGATAGAATGATTGCTCTTCACTGAAAAACCCCCCACCTCTTTAGTTACAAATGTGAGTTGGTATTTACTGGAAAAAAAAGACCTTCTTTCTGCTTACAAATTTACTGAGGCACAGTTCTTCAGAGAATCAGAATGTGTGTGTGTCGTGTGTGTGTGTGTGTGTGTGTGTGTGTGAGAGAGAGAGAGAGAAAGAGAGGGGAGAAAGAGGGAGAGAGAGAAGATACAGGGAGAATATTAGTGGTATTGTGAGGGTTGACTAAAATTGACGTCTGTAGGGTGGGAAAATGTATCTGTAGGGTGCTATTGTCTTCAGGTAGAATTCCTCTTTCTGCCTTTAAGGACTTAAGTATGCTTTATTCTAAATCTACTGATTACAAATGTCAAATTTACCTTAAAAACATGTCAACTATGATGTAACCAAATAGCTGGGCATTACAACATAGCCAAATTGGCCCATGAAAGTAACTATCACAGCCAGGGATGGTGGAAGAGATGGGAGACAGCGTGTGACAGGAGAGGAAAAACCCAAGAAGATGAACATGGGAGTTCTGACATGCCTTGTCAGGACAAGACTTAGACATCTACATAGAGCAAGAATGTAAGTCCCAGGACAGGTTGGGCCCTGGGTCAATGGGAGGACTCCTCTATAGAGGACAGAGCCCCTGGTAGGTCCAAGGCACCAGAACCCCTGTACTCTGGCAAACCTGAGTTGGGCAGTAAGGAGGGCATCATTGAGTGGGACCCCACAGGAAGTCATTTACCACTGTTGCTTGTTTCACCTACTCTTGGCACCCCATTTTCAGCCACTCAGTTCTCCCTTTGTTCTGAAATGGCACTCATTTCCCTGACTTGAAAACTCGTTCCTACTCATGCTTCAAGATGGATGGCCTTACTTGACACTTCTCAGCAGGAAACAGTCTCTGAAATGCAACATGATGTCAGATAGATCTTTCCAGAACTGGCTTGCTGCTGGCCCACTCCCTCTAAATGCTGTTTAATTCTTTCTTAATAACTGTGGCATGAATCAGTCTGAAATATTGGGGGTATTGACTGCCCAGAAGTGCCTAAGTGATAGGTGCCTTCTGCTTCTCTCGAATCCTTACACCCCCTGGCGATTGCTCATCTACTTTTACTCTGTGGATGGATAGCTCACTTCCTGATATTTGAAAATTGTGTCTTCAGATGGTTCTTCCCAACCTACTCGGGACTTCCTGTTGTACCTAAGGTGCTGAAGATACAAAGCCATTCACTAACTGTTACTTCAGATTCAATATTTTGTAGCATAACTCAAGTAAAAATTAGTTCATAGCTTATGCCATTTGATATGCCATGTTTGTTTGTCATTTATTACTTCAGTGATCCATAAAAACGATTTTAGAACATAAAACAGCAAAAGACTAGAAATCATTATTTTCCCCAAATCTTTTTTATCAATGAATTCAGCAGATCATTGGACTTTTCAATTATCTAACAATGGATTAATGCTTATGATACATTCTAAAATAATGTATTAACTTTATGCCATAGAAAATACAATTACTTACCTTTGGATTTTTATCTTAATTCCAAATATGTGCCACCCTTCTCCTTTGAGTACGGAAAAGAGAAAATTTGATTCTAATTTTCTGATGCCAAAACACATGGTTGAAAAGTGCCAAAAAATTCATCTTGATGGTTTTGATACTTACTCGTATAGCTAGATATGTTTCTGGAGAGTAGATCACATTTGCTGGGTTTTGTTTTGCTACCTGACTTCATGAAGACTGTGTGTGTGTGTTGTGTTTGTGTGTGTATGTGTGTGTGTGTTGTCTTGTATCAAGTCATTTACATAATAAATGAAAAGTGCTGTTAATCTTGGGGCTGACTTTCGGTACAATTCTGAGTAGAGTGCTAATCTTTCGTGTGATTGAATGCAGTGCTACTGGCTGTAAATCTCTGCTTGTGTAGCACCCTGCCTTGGATCAGCAGTAGTGAATACGGTTCATGACTGAAATCCAATAGTCCTGACTATATGTAGAGTGCTTTCCCACTGATTGCCCAAGTCTCTAGAGGACTACCAGCCTTCCTCATCAATAATTGCTAGACCCAGTTACTCTTACAGCAGTCCACAATAAGCAACCCAGTCCAAATTGCTAGTTTCTGTTCTTCCTTAAAGAGTAACAATCAATTTTCAGATGAATTGGGCAGGCAAGTAGGGAAAACTTTTCCCATTTTGCAATTTCACCTAGTGGCTGTCTTCCAAAATCCACAGTATATTTCGTAAACATTATTACTGACTTGGTAAGCAGCCATTTCTGTAGGCACTTACTGTCATTGCAATGGTATAAAGGGAAATTCACTTTGCTTAATATTACCTAAGCCTTCCAGAACACTGCCGTAATCAAAGGATGGTGCTGCCTTTCCCATCTGATGAATGAGTTTGTAAGCCAATAGCATCCTCTTTAATTCTGTAACCATATGGCGAGCTGATTGTGGAAAGGGAGACAGAGGCCAGACATGGTACCTCACAAGGCAGCATTCCAGCTGTCTTATCAGTGCTCATACTTCCTGGGCCCAGTGCTATGCTCAGAACTTGGTCTGGCCCTCAATAAATATTGGTTGACTGGCTGACAAAAGAAACCAAAGTCATGAAATGAAAGTACAACTTCAGTGTTCTCATTCAGTTGGAAACTACAATGTATTATTGGGCCCTTTTAAGATGGTCTGATAGGTAAGTCTGACTTGCCTATAGTGCCATTCTTGGAGAATCAAATGCTATAAATTGAATCTGTTGCAAGAACAGATTGAGTAGTGTCTGCATGAAAGGCACCAGAACAGAATGGCTTGGTGCAGTGGGTTTGAAGTTCTGCTTAGTCACAGAAGCACAAGGAGTGCCTTTGCCCATCTTCCTGGTGCCCCAGGGCTCCCTGCACTCAGATTTTAGGAGATTTATCTTGGCTCAATACAATAAAAAATGTTTATGAAGAAATTTTTTTTTTGGCAAAGATGCTTGTCTTGAAAATAATATAGAACATTGTTAACAATTCAGACAGGGAAAGAAGAAATAGGTCAGACAAAAAAAAAGAAGGGTGAAGTTTTGGTCTTTCTTTAATCTTTTGAACAGTGTTTGAAATAGCTCTTGGCAGTTGAAATTTGTTCTGTACTTCGGAGTTAATATATGTGCCAGGGTTTTGGTTGTTCCTCTGGGGATGGTTGATCGATATAACTAATAAATGGGAAATAACTAGACTAAGCTTATTGGAAGCCAGCAGCCTTCCTAATGGGGCTTCAGAGGAGAAGACTTTCTGGGATTGCTGTGGGGTAGGGAGACATGGGAAGGTCTTAACAAAGAGCTTAGCAGCTACTTGCTTAGTGCTGGATTAACTCAGTAGAGCTAGGTGATGTCTAAGGAGAGCACTAAGTGAAATAAGGATACTGGGTCTAGGTAATAATGTCTTGTTCTCACTGGCATCTTAGTACTTTGCTGGGTGGTGAGGGCTTTTCACCCAGTTCAGAAAAGCCTAGAGATGAGATAGGCCATTCTTTGAAATGAAGATACATCATACTGTTTAGCCCCAGGAAAGCTTTGCTACCAGAGAATGCTTGCCCTTGATTATTCCCCTAGATGGGTTGGTTTGTTCACCCCTGACTATTTCCCTAGATGGTTTGATTAACTTACCTCTGATTGTTCCCCTCTATCATTGACTTTGCTCATCCCTGAGAATTCCCTATATCACTTGCTTTTGTTGGGCTTGGGTCCCCACTCTAAACATGTGGGGTTTTTGCCTTTAAAAGCTTTGTGCAAGCTACTTTCCGTGCTATAGGTCTTTGGGACAGGAGTCCATCTGCAGTCACTTGTTTTCTAATAAAGACTCCCACTTCAACCTCTCAAAATGTGGCTTCTCTCTGTTTCTTGTGATTGAATTCCCATTTCACAGAAGAAAGAAGAGAGAGCAAGAACATGAACTTAGTGGTGGAAGAATAGGCCATAGAGAGGTGAGCATGAATAAAACGAGGGAACTACTTGTAAGCACAGCAGGAGAGTGAGCCTGTGGCCCTGGTGACGTCTAAGGTTCTCTTAGGGGCACCAGTGCCATGGAGTACGAATCCCAGTGCCAATACAATCTAAGTCACACCCAGGAGTGCCTCTGATTTCAACATGATAATAGAAATAAACAAACAAATGAATAACAAAAACTCAAATGTGTCAAAACCAAAGGGGGCACATGTGTAATGAGTGCCATAATTTAAGGATTCAGTAGAAATTCTTGGCCCACGCGATTTGTAAGTGTTAACGGTTCTACATGAAAAGGTAGGTACGTTTGTACCTATAGGAGATAGCTGATTTTTGCTGAGAGCAAAAAATGAGCCTGGCAGAGAACCCAGGGCTCCCTTTCAGAGAGGTTTTGCATCTCTCAGCATGGCTCTGAGTAGCCCTGTATACAAGCCCCTAGACATCACATCACTATGGCCTTGAACAGCCACGCATGTAGGCCCCTGGGCATTGTGTCATGCCCCATTGCCCCTGGAAGACTCGCAAGTGAACGGAAGAGCTGAATGTACCCCAGAGGTCTGGACCACAGTGTGCATCTAGTCAGAGGGGCTAAAAGACACATGGGAGAGACACATGTAGGCTGTGTGGAGTCTGATTGGCTCTGAGTACTGATATGGCCTGCAGGCTGTCCTGCATTGTTTTTTGAGAGTTTGCATTTGATTTTGAGAGTTACAAATGATCTTGAGTCCTTGGATTCAAGATATCTCTTAGAGACACCTTAGTATCCCTTGCACAAAGCACCCCTAAACAGGACCCTCCATATATATATATATATATATATATACATATATACATATATGTATGTCTGGATATATATATATATATATATATATATATATATATATATATATATATATATATAGCTCCTGTTGTGCAGGAACTCTGCTTATCTTTTCTTCAATGCATCTTCTTTGCCATCTTATTTCTTCTGTGTCTGTGGACTCATTCTTTGAGATGACAGGGACAAAGGACCTGACCCAAGTGCTATAGTTAAGTATCACTGACAAGTTCTCACGCAGGAGGACATTAAAGAGCTGTGTGAAGCACTGCAGACCAGAGAACGTACTTTATGGCAGGTTCTCCATATTACCTCGAGTGACTTTAGTCCTTTTTTAAAAAAAAACCTAGAGTGATCAAAGAGCTTTCAGAATAAATTCTTTCCTTTCTTCATTTTTTCCTTCAAATAATGATCAGTATAGCTTAGGTACACCTTATTTTTAAATTCTTTTGTGGTACAATGAATGTAGGGCCTTATGCATGCTGGATGTGTGCTCCTTCATTGAGCTAAATCTCCAGACCCCAGCCAGATAGCTGAATAGGAGAAAAATCAGACTCACAGATGAGCTAGGTCCTACTTTATAGAAGTATACTAAACATGGTAGGTATCACCGTATCTGAAGATCTTCCTTCAGCTTAGCATGTGAATTCTGTGTTTTATGGACTCATATTTGTGAATTTGTGCCCTCACTAAACTGAGGTATTATGGAACTTAGCTTAATTTATCTTTGTGATCCTGCTGACTCTGATTTCCAGCACCTACAAGGTATTTAGTAATCACATACTCAATGCATGAATCTCTTTTGGTGTACTACAAACTATTTGTCTAACCAAACTAAATTTCTTCATAAAAAAATGAAACTAAACACTTGCAGTAAGACTGCCTTTGATATTAGACTTTGTATTTATAAAAAGACACATTGAAAAGCCACACAGAATGTTCTACTTTTGGATTATTGTCAAAATTTGAAAACCAAATTATAGCACAGACATCTAATATTTTCATCTCTTTTTTATTAAGTTGGTTATTAATCTCTTACTGGAAAATTAGGTTATCTATCCTCAACTGGGCAAGATATTGTTACATAAGCTGGACAGTTGTTGTTTTGTTTTATTTTCAGACTCAGTGATGGAAAAAAGATCCTTAGGGACCTTAAACAAAGCTAGACAGACTGGAAGAGCCCAGCTATGGAAGAACAGCAAGGTGGCAATCTAAAAGTGCTGTCTTCAATGGAACCAGTGGCTGAGAATGCATCGAATGCCAGCCAGAGTGGGCTGTTAGTTCCAGATGAACAGAAAGAATGACCATTTTTATTGACCTAACTTTAAGGATTCTCCCAAAGCTGAAGGTACTCCCATTTTTATCTCCAAATCTTTTAATTAACAAACATTCCTAAGCAGCCTGGAGTCTCCTCTGACTGAACAGACTGAATACACAACATAGAAGTGCAATATACTCCATTAGATAATTATTTAAATGAGGTGCCGCATACTTGGTTGAACAGGCATCTTAGTGAGCAAAACAAATCTATGCAGATTTTGCATTTGAAATACTTAATAATCCCACCATTCAGGATTTCTGAAGACTGTCCTCTCTGAGAAGGTCCATGACATCCCGGCATTGTTCATTCACCTGCTTCCTGAAGTACTTTTCTTCTATCTTTCTATTCACATCACTCACATGAAATTGCTGAGCAGGGGTGCTGTACTTAAAGAGGATAAATTACATCGTCAGATATGTAAAATAATGTTTTCCTGAGGTGAACAAATTGGTAGGGCTGAGGACACAAATCTAAGCTAACGAGTTTTGTAGAGAAACATTTAGCTGATGTGTAATAGTTTTGTGAACTGGAAAAGAACCTTGTCAAGATAGATCAGAATTGGGCTGTGGGCCTCACCCAGAACAAGCTGCCATTAGAATTACAAAAGGAAAGTTACTTCTGCCACCAACCTTATTGGATGGTTCATCAGCTTATTGTCTGCAATGGTAGTTGAAGTGGAAAGATCTGAGTTTTCTTCCACTATGATGACAGTTTAAGAATGAAGTAGCATATTCCTAAGTTTTAAAAGGAATACGATCTATTAGGACTTTTTCACCCGCCATCCAAATAACAAATATTTATTTGTACTGTGTTATGGAAGGCACCGTTGGACATACAGAGAAAAGTAAGACTTAGTTCTTAGTCTCGTAGGAGCTAATATTCTCCTTGGAAAGACAAGACATATGTATTGCATATGACTCTAAGAATCCAAAATAGCATGCAAGCTACTATCAAAAGCAAAGGAAAACAGCAACAGTGGACTTTGCTTTTACAAACTGTAGGTGCTTGCTCCAAGCCAGAGAAGCTACCAGTGTTAGGCTAAATTTCACTCCCTTACTCAGGTGATGGAGTTCATACCTGTAAACCTAGGACATGGTTCAAAGCCAGCCTGTACAATTAGTGAGACCTACTTTAACAAACATGGATGTGGTGGTGTATGACTGTTGTCTCTGCTACTAGTGAGGTGTTGGTAGGAAGATGCTGAAAATGCATCGGGATGTTGGGGTGTTGCCTAAGACTAGGACACCAACACAAAAGGAACCCAGCAAAGCAAAATTTGACTCTTTAGAAGCCAAGTAAGCAAGTACCCTGGATAGGAAATCTTCCCAGGTTTTATCCCCAACACGATATTGCCCCTTGTTCCAATCAGTCTGAGCTTAACTTCACCATCTTGCATGATTGGCTAGGTTGTTTGTTAAAATAGAACAGGAGCAGGATATAATGTGTAATGGGATATTTTAATTAAAGTACAATCAACTTGGGCCAAAGCCACCTGGCCAAAGCAGAAACTTGTTAGAAAAACAGTTCTCAGCTGGTACTCTACCACTTGAGCCACGTCTCTGGTCCCTTAGGAAAAAAATTTTATAATTGGATGTGTCTTCATAAAATTGCTTGTTATAACATGATGGCTACCCTTAAAATGGCAGTGCTTATGTCAAGGAACCACTTTGACTGGAAAGATTCTAACTCATGCAAAAAGATGCCAGGTGCTAGTGGCTCATGCCTGTAATACTATCTACAGGGGAAGTTGAGATCTGAGGTTCACAGTTCAAAGACAGCTTGGAAGTCTGTCTGACTTTTATCTCCCCAATTAACTACCAAGAAGCCAGAAGTGAAGCTGTGGTTCAAGTAGTAGAGTACAAAAGTTGAGCGGGAAAGTTCAGGGACAATGTCCAGGCCTTGAATTCAAGGCCTAGGACAGGCACCTCTCTCCCCGCAAAATCGCAGTTAGATTGAGTCTTGTATAAAAGATCTTGAAAAATAAAGTGAAAAGGACTGAGGGCAATGGTTCAAATAGTAGCATGCCTGCCTAGTAAACACACCCCTCCAGCCCCACCCCACACTCTGCAACAATGAAAAGAAAAATCACTCCCTTGGTAAATCTACACATGAAAGCCTGGAGGCCCATCATTTATATTTGCTTACAGTTGTGGATACCAATCTCAATTGACCTAGAGCTTTATGAATGGAAAGTAGAAGAAAAAAATTTTTCAGAGATGACCAGATTTATCAAAGCAACTTTTGCGAAGGGAACTAATTATTCCAGGAATTCTTTTTTTTTTTTGCCAGTCCTGGGCCTTGGACTCAGGGCCTGAGCACTGTCCCTGGCTTCTTTTTGCTCCAGGCTAGCACTCTGCCACTTGAGCCACAGCGCCCCTTCTGGCCATTTTCTGTATATGTGGTGCTGGGGAATTGAACCCAGGGCCTCATGTATACGAGGCAAGCACTCTTGCCACTAGGCCATATCCCCAGCCCCCAGGAATTCTTAATCATGTTGGAGTGTGTGGACAAGCAGGAAGTAGAATCTTCTGTTAAATTGGTTGCTTGACATAAGTACTACCACCTTAAGGACAGCCACCATCTCACACAAAGCTATTTTCAGCAAGCCACATCCTCTTATAAGAATTGTTTTCCTAGGGGCTGGAGGCAAAACTCCAGTGATAGAGCACCAGCTGAATAAGAAATGTTTTTCTGACGATTTCCTGCTTTGGTCAGGTGTCCTGGTTTGGGTTGATCGCATGAACTGGCCAATGACGCAGGAATGTCAATCGAAGTTCTGGCCAATCATTAGGAATAAAACCTGAGTGCACTGCCCAGGCAGGACACTTGCTTACTTGGCTTCCTTTTAGTAACATGATTTTCTGAAGGCATCAAATCTAACTTTTGATTTGGTGTCTTTATTCCT
The DNA here is from genome assembly GCF_023159225.1 of Perognathus longimembris pacificus. Classification (NCBI taxonomy): domain Eukaryota; kingdom Metazoa; phylum Chordata; class Mammalia; order Rodentia; family Heteromyidae; genus Perognathus; species Perognathus longimembris. The sequence continues at coordinate 54,024,963 of NC_063169.1, forward strand.
ATGCAACATTTCAATATCCTGAGACATTTCCAACAGAAACAAACAGAAAAGCTAAACATGGATGGTATTAAGGAGGCTGTTTCATAAGTCACAAGCAGTATCATGTTCCCTTGTTCCCATCTTTGTCCCATAACATTTAATGTGCTACTACTGACTTTGGAGTGGTCCTGGGCTGTGTAGTGGGCAATGCTTTCTGCTCTTTATCTTGGAATTTTAGATTGTCACCATCAGTTGGTGTCATGGGGACCCATTTCTCTCCCTACCAAGTAAGATAATGGAAGCATCAGTTGCTTGCCTGCCACGTTCCTCTTACACTGAGTCCACCCGAGCTGTTTCCTCTCTTCCAGTCTAGAATAATCTCAGGTTGCTCATAGCCAGAGAAGGTTAGAATCTGAATGTGGCTTTGCAAAAAGGCATTATGAAGCAAGGCATGGTGGCCGAAGCCTGTAATTCTAGCTACTTAAGAGGGGGAAGATTTTGGGATCATGGTTTGAGGCCAGTCTGGACATAAAATTTTGTGAGACTCCATCTCAACCAATGGCTGGGCATAGTGATCTATGCCTGTTATCCCAGATACAGGGGAAGCACAATGGCTGGACCCAGCGGCAGGCAGATGTCATCCTCCACAACACAGGAAACACAAGTAGGGATATAGCAGTCTAGGCCAGTCCAAGCCTAAAGGAAATACTACCTCAAAAATAACTAAGACAAAATGGCGCTAGAGGCATGGTCTCAAGTGGCAGAGTGCCTACCAACAAGTGCGAGACTCTGAATTAAGCAAACACACACACACACACACAAACAAACAAACAAATATAATAACAACAAAAACATTATCCTTGGGAAACAGTGGTAACCAGCCATATAAACAACTTAATGGAATTTGGGGGACCACTATTACTTTCAAACAGAGTTTTCCACTGGTAGAGGAAAAAGGAGTACAGAGAAATTTATGGGAGGGGAAGGAGGTTGATTCCCTAAACAGGAATATTTCAGGTAGCAAGCCATCAATATTTTTTTTTAAATCACAGGACTCCACTAAATTGAATTTCAAACACATTTCTTTCGTGATCTGCTAATGAGGACAGTTTGACATTCTCCTAGGTGAAATAATTTAAGTAGAAACCATGTGACATGATAATCAATTTAAGCAGCTCTCTACTTACTTCAAGTTTGTCAAAGTGTTTTACATTTAAAGCTATAATTAGCTAGCCCTTCTAAATTCACTCTGAGGTAGAGAGTTGAATTACCAAGTAAGCTTTGTAACTGTGAGAACAAAGAAGAAATTATTTTCACAAAGAGTCAGCCACTTAGATACTGGTTACTTTATGCTGTGACTTCATCAACCTTACTACTTAGGAAGTGTTCATTATTATAAATGCAAGCTGTATATCCATATAAAGGTAGAATTTAAATATAACAAGAAGCCTGCTAGAGATGATTTCTAGAATCTCTTGAGACAGAATCTTTGTGCACTGCTAAGGAGAAAGGCATTTATTTGTGTTTAATGTGATGGCCTTCAGCATATACCATACTAGCCACTCAGGGGGATAATTCCTCTTAAGACTTAAATTAGGGGCTAAGAAGAATAAAATTGTGTGCTCATGACTACAGATGGGAATTAGAATGGCAAAAAAACAAATAGAAAGATATTCACATGGTTCGTTCACCAGTGCTTGGCTAAGTGGGAATGTTTGGGTCTTGGCTGTATGGTGCACCAATCACAGCAAGATGGATATAAGCCCCACCACTTAGCTTTACTCCTCAGTACATATGCTCCTCAGTGCATATTTCTTTTTTGTTGTTCGTTTTTGGTAGTGCTAAGATTTGAACTCAGGGCCTTACACTTTCTAGGCTAGTGCTGTAATCATTTGAGTCAAGTTGAGGAAAAGAAAAGTTAGGTAGATAGGATAGATAGGATAAAGAGTAGAGGACATAATATGTGGCAGAAAACAAGCATAGCCCATCATGGAGCTTCTTGTTCCCATAGTGCTTTGGGCTCCTACTTAAATGCTTTTCCCATAATGCCTTGGTTGTCTGCTCAGTCAATGAAAAGAATTGGGACAGTGCATGCACAAGGCATCAAGCAATCAACACAAAGCACAAGAAAGGAGATGTGGGAGAACCCTCCCCCACACAGGAAAAATCGCCTTCCTTGGCCTCCTCTGATCCTAGTTTTCCTTCCTGGCTTTCCTTTCACTTTCAAATAAACTTTCTGTCTGCTTTAAACATAATCCTACCTTTTAATTCTTTCATGGGCAGCGAAAACAAATCTATATCCCTAGATGTCTTCAGCCCCAGGGATATTGTTAAAAGAAAATTGAAGTCTCTCTCGCTCGCTTTCTCTCTCTCTCTCTCTCTTTCTCTCTCTCTCACACACAAACATATTCATATCCTACTCCTCTTGTGACTTGCCTCTGGTATCTGGCCTTTTGAAACTGGCATCTATTTCTCAGTTTCCTTCTGCTTTCCCATCTCCCATCGGCCCCTTCCCCTGCCACCATTCCACTGAAATGGCTCTGCTGGGGCCCTCAGGCTTCTGGCTGGCTTCTGCTAGGTCCTCAGGCTTGGCTGATAAGCCAAGTCTCTCCTTTAGTGTGAACTTATCAGGTCTCGGAGACATTTTCTCCTTCTGATCTCTGTTTCCAAAATACCTTTTTTCTCCTTGGCTTTCGTGGGGATCACACACTTTGTCTCCCCACCTGCCTAATCCCTCTGGGTCTCTTTTTCAGGGTCCTTTAAATGCTGGTAGGGTCTACATCTCTCTGATCTTTTCCTCTTCACCTGTGACTTTTATCCCCTGGATGGTACTCAGCTCTATCTTTCTACCTTGTTTTCTCTTCTGAGTTCTAAATCTCTAAAATTAATGGCCATGGGAACTTTTCCACTAATGAAACTTAGCTCATCCAGGCTGGGCTTACTTCTTCCCTTTATCCCACTTCCTCTATGAAGCCTTTGCTCTGACATTCTGCTGTTGGCTTAAAACTGGAGTTTTAGATCCCAGGTATAAACTCCACGATTTCCACATGTGAGATCTAGTCACTCAGTACTCCTATATTCCAAATCAAGAGGCATGCTGAAAGGCAGAGGAAGTAGACTTATTAAGTTCCTCTTCAGCTATCTTCAAAGAATTAGGCATGAGCTATAGCTTTCAGTAGACACAAAATAAGAGGCAGAATATGAAAGGTATGCACAGTTTTAAAACAGTTGCAGTCACCATGTATTCCCATGTTGTCTCAGGTGGCAAGACGTTACATCAGTAGCTAGGGCCTTTTACATGAAAAAGTCATTGGTATGTCAGCTTTGGTCTGCTCCCTCCTGGTTTCAAAGAAGGCTGCAAAATGGCTAGTGGGGAGAGTGAGACGAAGGAAATAGATATATAATGGTGGTAGGGATGTCAAGCTTTCCCCCTACTTTTAATGAACTGTGGACCTAGTAAGTAGCCAGTATTTTCCAGCAAAACATAGCTTTTGTATCTTTTACAGCCTCTGCTACCATTGACTCCATCCAGCCCATGAACACATTTGGCTTGCTCCTTCCTCATAAATCTCTCTAGAGTGCCCTGTGTTTCTTTGGATGTACTTTTGGCCTTGCTCTTTATCCTAGCCACCTATCCCTGATTGGAGTCATTGGGCAGGAAGTGACAGGGAGAGACAGGATTTCATTAGTCTATTACTGTTTGTTCAGACCAAAGGAATCCCTTTTTACTATGCTAGCACTTGTTTCTCATGGTCTTCAGAATGAAATCCAAATTCTTAGTAGAGTCCTCAGCACCCTGGAATTGTCCTTGCTTTTTTTTTTAAGCCTAACTTTTTGGTGACACATTATACATTTTGGAACTGCGTGGGCCAGGGGGTCTGAAATACCTTTCCTTTTTCTGAATAACTCCTGTCTATCTTTATTCATCACCAGGTCAGCTGGCACCTCCGGACAAGCCTTCCTTTTCCGTCCACATGCCCATTCCCAGCTGCCTTACGTGCCTGCCCACAGAGCCCTGCTCCAATCAGTAAATGTCTTGCAATGTCTGCTCTCTTTGTTTCCTTGTCTGACTTTCTCAGAAAAGGTAGGATCCACATGCTTTTCTTTGCTTTCTCAGGACCTACGCATAGTAACCACATGGATCATCAGTCCCTCCATAAATACAGTGTCAGCCAGTGATGGTTTGGTTAGAGCCAGGCTGTAGGAAGACTTGGGAGGTGTGAGTGTATGTGAACTGGGTGGTTCATCAGCTCCTCCAACAGTCTAGAAGTAGCTCAAAAGTGATTTAAATAAAACATGAGAAGTTCATTTTTTCCCCCCCGATCCACCCACATGATCATTTCCTTGCTACCTGGGAGACTAAAAACCATATAACTTTCTATTGCTTCCATGACCGTGTCAAAAGATCTGAAACATGTCAGGTGTGAGCAATCTCTCTCGAGTCTGCCTCCCACAGAACAGACTCCCTCCCTTGGCTTTTTCTCCCTAGCTCTTCTGAAACACATTAAATATGCCTGGGAGTGTTTCTAGCCTAGAACAATTTTCTGATGAAAATGTCCCCTTCATCTTGTCCAGCTCACCCTCACCCTCAAGAAACTTATGTGGGTAAAATAAAGTTGATGACCTTTTCCAAAAGTCTTTTAATAAGATACCTAAAAGAGAGGCATTGGATAGGATTTTAATTTTACACTTAAAAGGAACAACAGCTAATTTGAATCTTTCTTTGCAAATGCATCAAAGTGAAATATACAGGATCTAAATTATGAAACAGAGAACAGAGCGTCCATTAGCATGACAGTGATGCTAAACAGAGGCACAACAACCCCACATAAATAAAGACTTTTCTTCTTTGAAGCAAAGTAAATGATACCGATAATATTTCTGACCCCATCTGTTTTCTCTTGGAAACAGAAGTGGAAGATAAAAATCCAAAGGCAAATGATTATGCTTAATCTTATTCTTTATTAATAAGCCCCTTCTTCATTATTTTACATCAAAGTCTAGATCCACTTAATTTATAAGAAAAAGAATATTCCTTGGTCACATGAGAAAGGAAAAATAAAACATGGAGTTAACAATGGTATTGGGTGAGAGAATGCAGAATGCTGAGGAAACTTTGTACCTTTTGTGGAAATCAGTCTCAGTAAGCATCTACCTTATGGATGTGGAAATTTATTTTGCCTGGATGAGAGAAGGAAAACCTCCTGCAATCTTGCAAGAGGCAATATAAAAGTTGCTTTTGTTGGGCTATATAAATGAACTAAAATTCACCCCATCCCTTAGTATAGGTGCACTTTGATCTGGGCTCTTCTGGGCTGCACCCCTTTTGCCATCACCTTGGGTATCAGCATCTTGTGTGGAAGGTAAATGGTCCTTCAGATAGACTGCACCTTCTTATGATCCTAAAGAAAACAGCCCCAAACATAACAGACCACTTTATTCCTATTCTGTTCCAGTAATAAAGCGATAACAATTCTCCAGAACGTCCCCAAGGACAAAGATGGACAATGGCCATCAAGCCACACCTGTGACCTGAGACTGTTTTAACAAAGCATACCTTTCAACAATTGTTATTATTAGTTTTCTTGATATATGACATTCTTGCTGGGGTGAGATGGAATCTCAATGTTGTTTTGATTTGCATTTCCTTTGTGGCCAGTGATGTAGAGCATTTTTTCATATGTCTATTGGCCATTCTCATTTCCTCATCAGAGAAGTTTCTTTGTAAGTCTTTAGCCCACTTGATGAGGGGGCTATTGGTTCTTTGCAGTTTTGTTTTGGAAGAAGGTAATTTTTTTAGTTCTGCATATATTTTAGAGATGAGGCCTTTGTCTGTTGAATGTCCGGTAAAGATCTTCTCAATGGAAGGACTTGGAAAAAGTTATACTAAGTGAAGTGAGCCAGACCCAAAGAAACATGGACTCTATGGCCTCCCTTATTGGGAATAATTAGTACAGGTTTAGGCAAGCCATAGCAGAGCATCACAAGGCCCAATAGCTATACCCTTAGAAACACATAAGATGATGCTAATTGAAATGAACTCCATGTTATGGAAACAAGTGATATATCACAGTTGTAACTACTTTCAACATCCTATGTGTATGTGTAGTTTCTATTATTGATAATGTTTTGTATCACCTTCCTATGTTTGTACCTACACTATCTCTGTAATCTTATCTGAGTATATTGGAAACCGTGTTTACTGGTATTGGAAGTAGGAAATTCAAAGGGAATACCAAATTCGAGAGACACAGGGTAAAAAAAGAGAAATAACTACAAAAGCAATACTTGCAAAACTGTTTGGTGTAAGTGAACTGAACACCTGGGGGGGGGAGGGAAAGGGAGGGAGGGAGGGGGGCATGAGGGACAAGGCAACAAACAGTACAAGAAATGTATCCAATGCCCAACGTATGATACTGTAACCTTTCTGTACGTCAGTTTGATAATAAAAATTTGAGAAAAAAAAAAAGCATACCTTTCACACTCCCTGAGAATGACCTTGGGTTTGGTAATGACCTTTTAAACAAGACACAAAAGATATAACCCATAAAAATGAGAATCAATAGTCTGGATCTAATTAAGAGTAAATATTTATGCCCTACAAAAGATAATGTCTACAGAATGAAAAGGCAAATCACTGAATGGGAGAAAATATTTACAAAAACAAATCCAATAAATGAGTAGAATACTTATGTTTGTACAAAAGCCTGAACATAAATGCTTATAGCAACTGTGTTCAGAACTGACCAAACATGAAAGCCAACCAAGGTATCCACTCAGTAGGTGGTGGATAAACTGTGTTACTTCCAAATAATGGAATGCCATTAAGCAATGAAAAAGAACTATAATCCATGCAAAGACCATGGAAGAAAGTTAAATACAACGGCATGCTATTCTGATGAATGCAAATTTATGGAGACACTAAAAAGATCATTGTTTTTTCAGGGTTTATGAGTAAGAGGAGTGAATAGGCAGAGCATGGAGGATTTTTAGAGCAATAAAACTACTCTGTATGATACTATAATGGTGGCTGTAAGGCATTTTATGTTGTCCCAAACCCACATAATATCCAACACTGAAAGTGAACACGAATGGATCTGAGTGGTAATCCTGTATCCATGTAGGTTTGTCAGTTGTGACCAATGTGCCACTGTGCAAGGAGAAATTGTTAAGGCCAATGGGGAGAGGTTATCCACATGCACAGGAAGTGGGTTATGTGGGCACTCACTGTACCTACTCTCCATTTCACTGTGACCCTACAACTGCATATAAACACCTTTGGAAAAAGAGTCCTAGAAGGGCTATGGAATAGGAGTCTAATGGGGTTTGAATGGAGTCTCAAGGTGGCAGGAGGCAGTTCCTCAATTGAGGATATGATGGAGGTCATCATCTAGAGGCAAGTCAGAGCATGGGTGACAGAAATGTGCAGCTCTGGGTTTGCCTTTGCAGTGTAGCCAAGGGAAGGGGCAGGCTTAGGTTAGGCATCTGAGTAGTAAAAATTTTGGACTTTGCAGGCCTTGTGATTTCTGTAACGGGTGGCTATAAATGAATGAATGTGGTTGGATGCTGAGTAAAACTTTATTTATAAAGACAGGCAGAAGATTGGCTTTGAACAGGGCCTCAGTCGGTTATGATAGAGGGTTAAAGCAGACATGAGCCATCCATGGGTTTGCAAGTGAACACAACGGGGTTTGCATGTTGATGACTATAAAGACAGAACAGCACTAAACAAGCCCGAGCATCAAAGAGTGCAGGAAGGTTTATTCTCCGAAGCAGGCAGGAAGAGAGAGTTACTTCCAAAGCAATGCTCTCAACCAAAGGAAGGTAGCGATGTTATTTGGGGAGCCTATGTGTAATTGTAGAGTCAAGCTGTTTGTAAGAGGATGCCTATTGCTGGGTGTGCTCCATTTACAATCCTAATTTAAGAAGATGGGAGACACATTATTGGTCACCTTCTGCTTCAGGTCAGGAAGCACCCATGTGAAAGATTGAAATGGTTGAGAGGAATGCTTCTGGGCTTGCTTAGCTTGCACCAGGAAGTTTTAAGCTGGAAATAAAGGCAGGAAGACTTGGGAGATGAGTTAACACAGTAGTTGTCCCTAGGGGGTCTGCCTTTCTTAGTGGATACAGGCCCCAAAGAGTGGCAGAAGTAATAGGGAGGAGAAGCTACAGGAACAGGGGGATTAGAGAGAGATGGAGTTGCATTTCAATTTATCAGGAGAGTTTCAGGCCAGCCTAGAACGACTTAGTGAGACCTTGTTTCAATAAACAAATACATCATTAATACACCATCTCTTTTTGGAGACCATGGTCACTTGTGTTATGTTTAAAGTGTGGAGACTAAGTTCTTGTATCTACGTTTATTGAAAAGGTAAAGCCAGTTTCCAGTCCTTCATCATCACTATTATTATTATTTTAAAAGACAAGACCATTCATGACAATGAAATTAGAGGAGAGGGCCTAGCAGGAGAAAGAGGAAAGGAGAGGAAAACCTTGTTGGGACTCAGAGCATGAACCCCCCAAATCTTAGTCATTAGAAAGGTCACTCGTTTTCTCCTGCCTTTCTCCCTAGAAGTATGGTTATGGTCATGGGAATCCTTCACATCTGAAACTCTAACTACTTAGGAGTCTGAGAAAACTCTCTCTCTCTCTCTTTCTTGCTGGTTAATGGGCATTGGAGTTTCATGGACTTTTCTGCTTGGGCTGGCTTCCAGCCTTGGTCCTCCAGATCTCAGCCTCCTGTGTAGTAAGGGATGGCAGATCACACATATCTTTACGAAAGCAAACGCAAAATGGTTACAGCTGTCTGGTTCTAGAATAATCATACCGATGATAGCTATTCAAATGTGTAAGCCTCAGCCACCCGGTACACAGCATTCCCTTATTAAACAAACCTGCTGCTGGCTGGTATCAAACAGATCCTATTTCCAAACTGCTAATCGAGTTTCTAATCCACAAAATAAACTAGATGGGAGAGGGTTGTTTTTTTTTTCTCCCCTTCAGCTTTGACTTGCATTATTTTAACCTTTCTCTTTCCCTCCCAAAATACCACTCATTAGCAAATGGCACCTAAGTGGCACTTCCTTTGTGACTTCACAGCTGTCATTGTTCCACATTTATCAGGGCCCAAAGAGCTCTTCTGTGTATTTCTGGAAAGCTATTCATCTGCTTTAAACAAACGCTGTTTAAGCTGTTAAGATACAGTGCCGTAGTTATTTGTTTTTTTGCATCTTTAAATTGCATCTAAATGAAAGGTTGGGACTAATTGGGTCTAGGAATAGTATCCAAAGCAGTCCTAGAGAATTTCTCCTGGTGATTAAGTGGAAAGCACTGGGCTTTGCCTACGGGGAAGGGCACGTTGGCTTGCTGGCTTATCTCCGCCAGCTTAGTGGTTGTGGGTAGTGGGCTGGGTGGTAAGAAGAGGAGAAGAGTTAATTATGGCACCATGCAGCCCAGAGCAGAGGCGCTTCTTCCAAGAACAGGGAGGAACCAGGACAGAACTCATGGCTTGAGCAGGACTGCAGGGCCCTGAAAATGGGCCATGAAATCTCCTATCCGCTGTTATTCTCTTGACAGTTTTGTTTTGTACTTGAACTTTTTGTTTTGGCCAGTCCTCGGGCTTGAACTCGGGGCCTGGGCGCTGTCCCTGAGCCTCTTTGAGCTCAAGGCTAGCGCTCTCCCACTTGAGCCACAGCACCACTTATTTGTTATTTTGCCTCACCTCTCTTTTTACAATTTTCATAAAATTATGATTTAATGTTCTCCAACGTAGCAATAAGTGTATATTTTAATAGGTCTACAATGCCTTTGTCCTCTTAGGAAGATCACCTGTTGCAAAAAAAAAGAGCAAGTTTTTAAAAAGTGACTTCCTGAAAGGACTAAAAGCAAATATAAGCGAGTACATTTGCACTCCTGGAGAGGAGACACACATCTACGTATGACTCCCGGTAACGCTCCATTAAAAACCGGGAAATAGGTCAGCACCATATTAGACAAAAGTTAATATCAATACATAAAGAAACCATTACAATCAACAGGAAAAGGCCATTTCCCAGAGAATTAAACTGTATTAATAGACTATTAACAAACAATATCCAACAATTAATATACCATATATCAATCATATATACAACATATTCATATATAATATATAATAATGTACATAAAATATATGATATTCAAATATTAATATACATATATCCCCATCTCTCCCCCCTGCCCCAAGGTTTAAAATCAAGGCCTAAGCACTGTCCCTGAGCTTTTATACTCAAGGCTAGTGTTCTACCATCTGAGCCACAGTTCTACTTCTGGCTTTTTGCTGGTTAATTGAAGATAAGAGGCTCACCAACTTTGCTGCCTGGGCTGGAAAAACTGGGATCCTCAGATCTCAGCCTCCTGAGCAGCTAGGATTATAGGCATGAACCGCTGATGCCTAGCCATGTATTTTTAAATGAACACCAGCATGTGTGTTTTGTAGTTTGGAGAAGCAGTACAGCCTAGTGGCTTATGCAGGAAATCAGAAAGCAGACTGCTTGATGGAATCAATGACATTACCCTTTCCTGCCTTCTATTTCTTACCCCATGAAGAGCAAGTTGCTTCACCTGTGCATGAGGGCAGCCAACACAGAAGAATGGGCATGAAAAGCAAAGCTGGGATTCCAATGCAGTCTGGACCCAGAGACTAAACTATTAATGATTGGGCTATATTGAGCAAAACGAAACAAATGGGGCAGAGAGATAAAGACAAAGAAATAAATATAGGACAGAGGAGGGTGTCCATATTGAGTCCTTAATAAACCTCACAAATGTATGAAGGAATAGGGTCAAAGGCCAGATGCAGAATAGAAATTTGTCTTAATAATGGAGCTATGGGTTGGACGCTCAAACTTGTAATTCAAAAGAAAGAATTTAAAAAGCAAGAAGAATAGACCAGAGGTCCTGCTAAAATGAAAGGTGGCTGTAGATTCAGAATGGGGACTAGGGCACATGAAAGGGTGAAAGGATCAGCTCTCACAGACACGTAACCTCTTCCCTTTATTAGTGGTTCCTGGACATCTAATTAGAATCCTGTTTCCTTCTGTTTCCTAAAGGGCTGGAGAAATGCCCTGAGGGCTTGTCACCCTGGGCCTTTCCCCTTTCTAATCAGCCAGATGGCAGCTGCAGGAAGTGGCCTCTGAAGCAACAATCACAATTGTGCTGTTGACAGCCAGGCAGCTACAAGAAGCAAGTGTGTACTTGGAGTTTCTGAGCCTTGGGACAGCAGAGCATAATTCTGTCATCTAGGCTTTCTGGAATAAATAGACGGTGAAAACAACTGATAGTTGATCATCTCCAATTACTAGACTCAACTAGAAAGCTACTTTTAAAAAATCCTTTTAAGTGGCCACATCTCTTTTGAAGCATTTAGAATTCATCTCTGTTGGTAAGAATTGCAAAATGTGTAAGTGGCTCTTGGTGGGTGCATGTGGCGCATGGAATGGAGATAAGGAGAAAATGTACTTTGGCTTATTAGGAGCATTCTATGCATTTCATGATCCTTACAGAACAAGGGATGGAGGAAGTATGTCTAGCCACCAGAGATTTCCCTGATGTTACAGGCTGCAGCGCTGTCTCTGCTGTCCCTTGCGAGGGCAATATCCCATGCGGATGTGCTCACAGAAAGTGGAGAATTGAATGGAAATGCCAGTCAGCCCTTTCGGAAGTTGGCAAATAGAGTGTGCCGTTTCTGAGGACTCACGCTGCAGATCTTCTCATCCATTTATTGTTAGCATTGGGACAATGCTCAACCACCCTGAATTGCTAAAAGACATTTACCTGGTGCTTAATTTCCTTGCTGTCACCTGTAAATCATCCCCAGTATTAGACATCAAAGACATGTGTTCCTTCAGTTTCCTTCCTGTTTGCACACTTACTCCTCTCTATCCATTCAAAACCTGGAGTGTGATCATTCCAAAGTAAAAGCCAGCGGCTTCTGGCGGGACACATGTTCCCTCTTGGAAACCACATATGACATGGTTTGTGGTTAAATAGATTGTTTTCCTATCAAGACAATATTATAATTGATGGCTTGCATCTGTTCAAATTTTCAGAGGAACTTACAAGTATAATGCCAAATGTTTAGCTAAATAATACAAATATAACTGTACAACCTGGAGGGACTGGGGGGAGGAAAAATGGGAGAAAATGAGGGGAGTAACAAGTTTGACAAGAAATATACTTACTACCTTACATATGTACTGCAACCCCTCTGTACATCATCTTGACAATAAAATTAAATTTAAAAATAAACAATATAAGTAACAAAAATAAAAATCTGTTTTAGTTAAAGGGCTAGAGGTGTGGCTCAAGAGGTAGAGTTCTCTAAGACTCAAACTTCATTACTGCCATAAATAAATAAGGCCTGAAATCTAAACACTGAAAAGATATCCATGGTTCTTTTTTTCTTATAGTTGCCTGAGAAAAGTACTTAGGGAAATAGCACTTTGTGTTGTACAACCTAATATAGTACTTTCAGACTGCTTTCATTACCTTTCTGTTGTTTTTGAAACCCTTTCTTTTGTAGTAAGTAAGACTTGTGAACTAATGATGGGGGAAATAAGTTATTTGAAGGCTGGCAAACTTCTGCAAATTGCCCAGAGGGGACTTCAGTAGACCAGCTGTCTATCATCTCCCAGTTCTTACACAGGTTCTCTGCTCTCTCTACTGCCTCCCCCCCCCCCCCCCCCCCGCCGCAAAGCCCTGCAGGAGGACAAATGGGAGACCAAATGGGAGGGAGCCTGCATGGACATACACAGAGAACTTGGGATATGGAGGAGGCAACCACAGTGGGTGCATCTCATGGCCATAAATGCTGTCCAGTGGGGGTAGAGCTGCTCTTCACCAAGATGGAATTCAGCCCCCATCTCTAGAGGCTCCTTTGCAACTGACCTACAGTCAAAGGCAGTTGCTCTACCTTTGTGTTTTTGGAGGCATCTGGGGTTAAAGCAGCATGACTGGATGTAGAGAACGACCCAGAAAACAGTTGCTTGTACATCTTTCAAGTAAGAGCAATGGGATGGGGTGGAGAAAGAGATGGAGGGAAGAGAGACTGTGGTTCAGAAATTGTCCCCACACTTGCCACACTCTGGTTCAACACAGTGGTAGGCAGTCACAGATGTCACCACTCTCCTACCACAGGGATGGACACCATGCTGCAGGACTTGTCCCAAGTCCACGTGGCACCTGAGATCACAGAGGCTGGGGGAGGGAAGTGGGCTGAGAGGCTGGAGAGAGGAAGGAATCTGGAGGCTGCTTCCTCAGGCATGCTGGCTCCATGAATGTTTTCTTTTCTTCTTATTAAGTAGTTGTGAAAAGGGGTTACAATTCTATAAGTCATGTTCCATTCAAGTTTTCTATCTCGGACTCCTAACAGGAACTTCAGATGATGTACATTTTCCCAGCCATTCTTTGGCAGTCCGTCTCTCTATGGGCAGACGTAATACAACAACTGCCACAAGGTGGCAGCACTGTGCTCTTGTGCATAGCCTGGAAGGTGCTTCTCCTTTTACTGCTGGAGGAATTTCCTTCTCTCTCCCTTTCAGAATGAGTTTCTCTTTAAGAGCTGGGGAGCTCTAGAGGAAGGACTTCAAGAATCTTCCTCTCTCTCTCTCTCTCTCTCTCTCTCTCTCTCTCTCTCTCTCTCTCTCGCTCTCTCTCTCCCCTCCCCACCTCCCTTTCCAACTTAAGACCTTGCACTTGCTAGGCAGGTGCTCTACCTCTTAAGCTGCACTCTAGCTCTTTTTGCTTTAGTTATTGTTCAGATGGGGTCTTCGCTTTTTGCTCCCAGGCTGGCCTGTGAGGTACAAGGGCCTCTTGTGTAGCTGGAATCACAGCTATGTACTATCACCATGCCCGGCTCATTGGTTGAAATGAAAATCTTACTAGCTTCCATCTGGGATGGGCTTGAACCAAGCAAGGATCTCTTGATGTCTTATTTCCTGAGTAGCTGGGATTATAGGTGTAAGCCATTGTGCCTGACCCTTTACAGAGTTTTCTTCATGTCTCGCTTTGCTAAAATGTATGTATTGGGACTATGAAGTAATGTGCTCGCTGATACATTTTTGTCTTTTCCTACTAGCCAATATTTAAATTCAGCTCACTAGATCTGTGAAGCCTGTGGCTATTCCACAGGGTTGGAAATGGGGGGCGGGTAAGGAAGGTGAGCAGGTGCTCTAATTGAGTCAGCCTGTTTGGGGTTCTGGCAATGAGCAGGTGTTCTGGACAAAGTCCCAGGCTGGCTGTGCTCTGCCCCTTATCTGAACTGAGATGATGAACTGGCTCTCTTCCAGATGCGAATGACCAGTGCAGAGAGGGTTCTGGACACCAGGAGTGACAGGGACATGTGGAGGAAACAGGCATGTGTGCGGAGGAGGAGGAGGAGATGACATGACAGCTAGTGAGCCATCAGGAGGGCTTCCATGAAGAAGGAGATGGTTACAACCACATTGGCTGGATGCGAGCTTTGGAAATCCCACTGAAAAAACTCCTCATTCTCCAAGGGGGTGGGGGAGGGGAAGGAAAACAGGTAACACTCAATATCACACAATTGGCTGGTGACAGAGTTGAGCCTGCTGAGTCTTCCTGGCTACTCAGGAGGCTTAGATCTGAGAATAGTGATTTGAATTCAGTCCAGGCAGGAAAAACTGTGTAATTCTTATCTTCAACTAACCAGCACAAAAGCTGGAGGTGGAGCTTTGGCTCAAGTGGTAGAGCGATTGCCTTGCATAGAGAAGCTCAGGGACAGTGTCTAGGCCCTGAGTTCAAGCCCTAAGGACCAGCACACACAACCTACAAAACAACCCCTTTAGCTATTCCCCCAAAGGTTTTGTAAGTTGTAGGATAGGAGTCTGGAATAGGAGGAGTGGCTTGTGTTTAGTGTGAAGCAGAAACTGGACAGACACTCCTGATTGCCCCGGGGTGCAGGGTCTCCCTAAGACTCTTTCCTTCAGTGGTAATAATTCATGTGGTTGTGAATTTGGGCTGTGCAGTCATGAGTGGGGAGAAGCTGGCCCTAGGAAAGGCCTGGTTTTTAGAAAATGTATATTTGGGGTAGCGAGGAAGATGTCAGCACAGCTCTTGCCCAGAATTCCCCGGTAAGCAAGAACCACAGCATCCAGGGAGGCTTCACTCCTGTCTCCCTCGCTGAATGGTCCTTCCTTCATAACACCTGCTGAGCATCCATCCTCTTTAAACTGAAATGTGAAATGTTCCAAAAGCCAAAATGTTCTGACACCACAGTGGAAAATTCCACACCCGAGCTTACATCATGGTATAGTCAAAATGCAGGTGCGCTGAACACATGGTCCAAAATCACCTCCAGGCTATGTGTATAGGTATAGGTGAAGCATAAATACATTCGTATTTAGGCTTAGATCCCATTCCCATGGTATTTCATCATGTATACGCAAATATTCCAAAATGCATGACCTCCCTCCATCTCAAGTATTCCAGATGAGGGACAGGCAATCTTTATGTGGTATATAATGTGCTGTCATATTTCCAAACATTGATTGGCTGTCTATGTCCACATACTCCTGTGATTTGGGCATGCTTTGGCCTCACCTTGTGTGGCGTGGCTCTAGATGGGAAAGCAATGGGTGCAGGCTGTTCTCTAGATCTGAGACAATGCAGTCATTAGCATCTAACGCCTTTTTTTTTTTTTTTTGGCCAGTCCTGGGCCTTGGACTCAGGGCCTGAGCACTGTCCCTGGCTTCTTTTTGCTCAAGGCTAGCACTCCACCACTTGAGCCACAGCGCCGCTTCTGGCCGTTTTCTGTATATGTGGTGCTGGGGAATCGAACCTAGGGCCTCGTGTATCTGAGGCAGGCACTCTTGCCACTAGGCTATATCCCCAACCCATCTAACGCCTTTTTGAACGATGACTAGGAATGATGTAGTACACAAAGGAGGATGAGGTCTTAGGCTCAGTCCCACTGGAACATAGACAGGTAAGGCTAGAAGAAATGACAGCAGTTAACTTCCCAAGTGTGCATTGTGCGTCGTGGGTATCCTGAAATGATTTCAAGTAGGAGAAACATTTTCAAATGGAACTGTTATATATATATCTTCAAGTGCAACCCAAAATGCAATTGCTCATGTAGGAAATATCTTTGCTTATTCTGATGTTAAAGAATCACTTCATTATGAAAGTGAGAAGATGAGAAAACGAATAGCTGTTAAGTGCTTCAGTGCTCATGTGTATTAAATGCTTTGTATGTAGTTCCTCTTTTAATCTCTGTAATAACCCTGTGAGTTGCATTCTGTTTTAGAAGAAACTGAGTTGAAGCAAAGGAAAGCTGAATAATCTGCCCCCAGCCTTGCACAGTTTGAGGGGGACAGACCTGTCTACATCCAGATAAACTCGTATCTCTTTAAATTCAAAACCTAGCTCCCTACCTAGCAAGTGGGGCTCTCTAGAACATAATGACGATTCTTCACAGAAGGGTTTTAGTCTTGCCAGTCCTGGCACAGAGTAGGCCTTTGATAAATTCAAATGCAATGGGCAAAAGAATGGAGAATTGTCAGTCTGCATGTGGATACCTTAAGCTTAGGAAACCCTGACCTAGCTTAAAGGTCCACAGTATGTTCGCAGGATGCAGCCCTACAGTTCAAGCAGCAGAGCAGCCTACCCAGACAGCAGTGGGAACAAGAAGGCCAGACATGGGTCTCCAGCCCCTTCCCCAGCTGCCGACAAGCCGTCACCAGAGCAACTTGGTGCTATCTACTGGGATTCTTCTTGAATTTTCTAAAACCTTCCACAATGAAAAAAAATGAAGCCCAAATGAAACAAAGTAAAACAACCACCACCTTCAAACCTGAATTCCCCTGTGATCCAGCACAAGAATAGCATGAGGTGGATGGAGAAACTGTGACCCACAGAAGTGAAAGTTTAGCCCCAAGCTGGAACTTGGGCCCAGTCTTTCGGAACCTCTGCACAGTTAGATTGGAGACACCTGGGAAGGCCTCCTTGCAGAACTCATGTCTGTGTGTAGCAGGTGCAGTGATCAAGGCTGATCTATGTAAAGAAGCATTTTCATCGCTGGGATATCTCCTGCTTCAAGGATTTCTTAGGTGAGGCCAATTCTCATCACGGCTACATTTGGAAGCACAAATTTAGAAGGAGTAGGTGGGATTAGCCCATCTAATTTACCCCCACCCCCCAAAAAAAGTCTTAGGGCACAATGTAACAAAAGATATTGCACTCATGATAGGAGTTAATAAGTCATAGCCTTTGCTGAAATCAAGTAAACTTTGGGAATGAGAAACCGCTACTGGAGGGCATGGGAGACTCACTCAGATAATTTGGTGGGCAGACAGCAATTGCATTAAATTCCCTCAAGTGACAGGTCTTTGTATGGCTGAGAGCAAAACAAAACAAAGAGGCAAGTGTTGACTGAAAATATATTGGCCCTTTCTGTTTGGCATTGGGCATCCCAACCAGCCTTGTACCCAAGTTCAATACCTCGTTCACCCACATTGCTGTACCTGTCTTCTCATTCACATAGCTTGGTGGGCTGGCCAGCATCTAGACCAGAACAAGGTCATCATTTAGTCTTGGTCTTGTTCTGGTGGCACATGAGAGACCTGCACAAAACTAGACAAGCAGCCATTGATAGTATCTCCTCTGTGTCTGCCTAGTTAGGGAACCTGGTATGAAATCCTGGCCCTTCCCTTCCCCTCCTTCTCTCTTGGTCCCTCATCTCCCCTCTTCCCATCTCCCCTCTCCCCTTTCCTCTTCTCTTCCCTTCCCAGTCCTCTTCTTTCCTCTCCTCCCTTCTCTTTCCATCCATTTCTCTCCTATCTTCTCCTTTTCCCTCTCCTCTCTCTTTTCCCTTCCCTTCCCTCCCCTCAACCTTCCCCTCTCCTTTTCTCTTTCTCTCTCTCCTATTTTATTTTAACATCTAAATGTATGAGCTGTTACAGCAATAAAGATAAAACACACTGAACTATCCTTCTAGAAGTTCCTCAAGGGTGGAAGGTGTGCTACAAGTTCCTGAGGACTTCTCAATCTCTTGAATTTACAAAGCTTCAGATCCATTCTCTGCCTTAGATCTATGAATGCCCAGGGATGCTTCAGTTGCATTCTCTCTCTCCTCTCTCTCTCTCTCTCTCTCTTTCTCTCTCTCTCTCTCTTCTCTTCTTCTTTATTTAAGGTGCATAAAGTAAATTTTTGATGATGAGACTGAAAACCCTTCTCTGGACACATGCATTGTCTTACTTGGGAAAGCTCCTGGTTTTGTTCTTTTAGAACCCCAACAGGTCACTTGGCTCCATCTAAAAATTGAAGAGCAAAAAAAATTGAACTCAGCATTAAATAATCCCTAAGCAGAAATTTCCTGCCAGCCCCATGAGTCTTTAAAACAAATGGAGCCTTTTATTGGGCTATTTTCTAAACCCAGCTATGTAGAACTCTAGAATGACAAGATCCAATACAAAAGTAGGAGTCCAAAGGGAAATGTGTCATGCAGAAAGCCCCCTTAGGACTGGAAGGAATTTCCCATTTTTAGAAAATTGTGTTTCCTTCCTCCAAGGAGCACTGTGCCTTTGTGGCACTGCATTGAGATCATTCCTGCTTCTCTCTTCCCCAACCAACCTGGCCTGGCAGGGACAGGTAACCCGGTCACTCCAGCCGCCTCCACAGAGCCATCTGCCCCCCAGGCCTCGGCCCTTAGAAGGGAACCGCTGGACAGGGCCATGGCGGTTCCTCTTGAGAGTTCAAGCCAGTTCCGGGCCCATGTTCTCAATGAAGGTATTGATTTTGCTCTTTAAAACAATTACCAGCCTATCGGATATCAAAGTGATGTCCCAGCATCAAGATAAAGGAAAACCCCACCGAAAGCTGTGATGTTATCTTTTACCTGCAAAAGGTTTGATGAGAAAGACCAACAAGATTTTTGGGAGGAGGCCTAGCAGAGGATGTGAAAGGGATGGGGGCAAATTCATTCTCTGACAGTCACCATCTCGCTAGAGTGCTCCCTCCAAATGTAGAGTGCTCCACATTTGAAGAAGGAGTGTTGTTGTTATTATCATTATTGATAGTACTGGGGTTTGCCCCAGTCCTTTGGTTTTTAATTGGTTTTCAGATAGGTCTCACTGGCAACAGCCTTGGCTGTTTATCCTTCTTTCTACCTTTCTGCCTTCCACCTATCTGGAATTACAGGTGTGTACCACTATGCCTGTCCACATAGGTATTTTGTATTCTTGTGTGTATTTCACCCATCTTATCGGTATCAAGATGGAGGCGTTCTCTTCTTATAGTGAGCATACTTGTGTTATATTTAAATCAGTTAAATATATCCTTCTTTGAACTATCAAGCTATATTGAAACATTCCTTAGCTGGTCTCAGTTGCTGTGTGAAGAGGGGTGGGGATATTTCATACTTTCATTCTGAATGAAGGCAGAGGCAGGAGGATTGTGAGTTTGAGGCCTGGGCTATTCATATCTATAAACTACATAGTGAGTCCTTGATCACAAACAAACAGCAAGCAAAACCATCAAATAAACAAGTACAGAAGAGAAGGAGCAATATTGATTTTGAGTTTGGTAAAAAGCAATAGGCTATTTGGCTATCTGAGGGATGGTCCCGGAACTGCACCTGTGACCTGTGTTGTTGCACAGGACTCTGAGCTCAGAAGGGCTCCTCTGTTTGGCATAATACCCTTCTCTTTCCATCTTAAAATTAGGAATATTTTTTATCTTAGGACTTGGGTATCCTAAGTGAAATGTGACGGGATGATTGTGAGAGGAGACAGGTTAAATTGGCTGCATGCCTCTTGGGTTGGATGTGGGCGTGGACAATGCATAAGTCAAGCAGGAAGCCTGGCTGCTCCTGTAGTGGTGGGGCCCAAGTCTAGACTGTCCCTGGCAATGATGACAGGGCCAGAAGCCACCATAGCCCGGAAAAAGGTGCAGCTCTTCATGAGGTGGTCCCTGGGATCCTGCCCACCAACCGCTCTGTCATTTGCTTTCTGGGCAGCTGGATACATAGCTTTTTGGTTAGGAATTGCTATTGCTGGTTGCTGGTAAGAACATAGTAAAGCTTTGCCAGCACAATGATTTCAAAATGAACATTAAGATGCACACGTGGATGTTCTAAGAAATACTCCCAGGGAGTTACTGGGATTCCTCAGTCTAAAAGATTTTGGTTTTGAAAGCTACCATAACATTGCAAAACAAATGTCCACAAGCTTAAAGACAGAAATTATATTTAAACACCATTCCATTTGATGGCCAAGAACACTATTTTCATAGGAAGAATCTGATAATTCAGTTATTAGTGAGGCAGTTTTAAAATTAAGTTTTCTTTTGTAATTGATGGTTCTGTGCCAGAATGTATAAACATGTGTTTGAATTATGCACAGATCATGAAGCCCTATTTCTTGTACATTCTGCTCAAACTATGAAAAATGTAAAAGGAAACATTAAATACCATTGTAAAAATTTGCATTTAAAATTAAAACCAGACTTACATGAAATTGGTTTGTAGGAAGAATTAAATCTTTTTGTAGAAAAGTCTGGAAGAATATTGCTAGTCTAGATGTCCTTAAATTCACATTTGAAAATAATTTATCAGAAGTTTATCCAGTGTCACAGACCATAAAACACTCATAACAGCTTCAGTAACCATGGCATCAGCAGAAAGAACTTCAACATTAAAAATTTCCAAACATTGTTGCAATTGTTTACTTTCCCAAGCAACTCATATCACTTTTAATTATATTGAATGCAAATAAAGTTGGGTCAAAATAAAATTTTGATGGCCTGTTATATAAATGTACAGAAGTGAGCCAGAAAAGTCATTGGATCAGCCAAGAATAAGGTCTTAATTATTACATACGATGTATGGTAAAATACTGCACCAAATTATTTTCTTCCATTTGTAAGTTTGCATCACTGTGATGATCACTTGTATGGGTTACAGTTTGTCCCCCCCCACCACCACCTGCAATCATTTTGAATTCCTACCTCCCCTTCCCCAAGTTGAAGAAGAGGTCTTTAATGAGTTCATTAACCATAAATGAGATAATAAGCCAGAGCTGTTGCAGCAAATGCATGGAGACCAGTGACATGGTGGAGGGCCATCTGTAAGTGGGGAAGGAAGGCCTCAGCAGAATCCACCTCCAACAGCGCCTTCATCTTGAACCCCCAAATTCGGTCTCAGATCCCTAACTCCAATTGTCTATGAGAAAGAATGGAGTTAGCTTAGACCAGCCTAGTGCCTCAGACCATTGGTTCAGTGTTAGTGCTAGGGCTACACAGGTAGACCTGGTCATCCAGGCATACATTTGCTAGGGATCAAGTAGAAAGGAATTCTAGAAGAGGAAGGGCTCTCTCTCTCTCTCTCTCTCTCTCTCTCTCTCTCTCTCTCTCTCTCACACACACACACACACACACACACACATACTCCAGGCCTCCAGCTTCTTAGGTAAGCACTCTACCACAGGGAGTCATACTCCCTGTCCCTTTGCTTTCATCCTGGTTTGTAGATAGGGTCTCATACTTTTGCCCTTCCAGTCTTAGACTGAGGTCTTCCTACCTTAGCCTCTGAGTAAATGGAATTATAGACATGTACGTTCATGCCTAACTCTTCTTTTCTTTCTTTCCTTCTTTTAAAATAACCTGGAGTTGAGAGCTTACCATGAACTTCTCACAGTGCTGTATGTACAGGATACAGAGGTTTAAAACAGTGCCTGCCCTTGAGCGTAAAGATGAATACATTAACAGACAGTAAGTAACACTATAGTATGCGGATGATTGCATGCAAAATAAGACTTAAGCCAGAGCAGCAAACTAAAACACATTTCAGATCTCCAGGAAAGAGAGTTGAAACCCTAAACTAAGTCACCGCCTACAGAAACAGATAATGTAGAAAACCTGAGAAGTCACAGGAATATAATCCCCATTGCAGGACGAGTGATTGGGTGTGAAGGGCAAGAGAGAAGAACGAGCCAGGGCGTCCTTCAGAGTTCTGGCTGCTGTGAACAAGGTGTTGGAAATTCTCTCTGGAGCCTGACACTGTCATACAGCTGTATGATAGTTGAAATGAAGACTTGAGAACCACTGACAAAAGGTCATAGAGGTGTGCAATCCATTGGGTAGTGACTTTCTCTGCCATGGGGGAAAAAAATCTCATTGTAAATGATGGGAATACAGAGAAGACTGTCTTCCTTGTAAGATCCTTGTAAGTTCCTTGAGGGCAGGGCGCGTATCATGCCTGTATCCCATGTGCCCTACTGCCCACATCTGGTGGGTGCTTAATAATAATGTATTGATTTGATTTACAGAAACCAACCAATGTCCCCTTGACCTTTGCTTCCTAGCTCCTGTTAGAGAAGAAGATATGGCTGAGGAAATTTTCAGATGTCTTTTGTCCTTGAGCAAATAGCAGTCAGCTCCACACACTTTTATCTTTCCAACTATTTTTCTGCAAGGAATTGAAAAGACCCTGTTGATTCGGTGGATAAGACCGTCTCGCAGCCCTGACAGGCAGCTGTCCTCCCTGCAGGTTTAATAGGAAACACTAGTTGGCTGCTTGGTTCAATAGGGGCAGGGAGAGGGTAAGAGGCCTGGAGTAGCTGTGTGCCTTCGGCAGACATCAGGCCTACAGGTGCAGACCCGGGGTTGGTCTTCCTCATCCAACTTCAGAGAAAAAATTGTGCCCCGAAGCCTTCTCCTGGCTCCTAGAAATTTCCTCAGGGACTTCTACTCAGAAAAGCAGCTCACCTCACTTGAAAACATGGAAGTCAAAATGTGCCTTAAAAAGCCCTCAGAATGAGGTCGGGTTTGGACAAAGAGCACAGTCTAGACTCCTAATGGAATTTTTTTAGAAAAGATTTTTTTTTGTGGGTAATTTTAATTATTGACACCTACTGGAGCAATGTTCTTTAAATTTTTTTATGTCAATGTGTAATTTTCAAAGCTAAGTCTAAAAAGTAGAAGGCTTTTATTCTTTAACAAATAGCTCTGAGTTAGGATTAACATGACTGAAAAAAAAAGTCAGCTTTAAAATCTCAGTGGGGGCCAGATGGGGTAACACACACTTATAATCCTAGTACGAGGAAATGGAGGCAGGAGGGTCCTGATTCAGACCAGCCTAGAAAAAGTTAGCACAAATGGCTATCTGAGAAACAAACCAAAAATGTAAGAAGGATGGGACCATGGCTCATGCAGTAAAGTGCTTGCCCATCAAGTGTGAGGCTGGTGGCTGACACCTGTAATCCTAGCTACTCGGAAGCTGAGATCTGAGGATCGTAGTTTGAAACCAGCTCTGGCAGGAAAGTCTGTGAGACTCTTCTTTCGTATCACGTGTCACACGCACACACACACACAGCTCAAGTGGTAGAGTGTTGAAGTTCACGTGGGGACGCTGAAATAGCCATGGTGTGTGTGTGTGTGTGTGTGTGTGTGTGTGTGTGTGTGTGTGTGTTTTCTCCTCTTGCTTTTGAATCCCTGAAACAGCTGTGATTTTCTGCAAACCTGTGGTGAGTGGCGAGCTTCCATTTGCAGCCACGTTCCCCTGAGGTCATTCTGGAAGCATTGCCATGGGTGTGGAAGAGTGTGCACAGCAAGGGCCCCGCAGGAGGCAGGACGGGCTGTCCCGGGAGCATCGCCTCTAGGTCTTGCGGTCCCCTGACCAGGAGTCATGGCGAGTTGGTCAAGACAGAAGCCAAGCCAGGGGCCTGAAGACTGGAGGCACAGGGGTGCGGCAGGAGGAGCAGCACGGGGCAGTGACCAGCCCGCTGCATCTCTGAGTTGGAGTGTGGTGGAGTCCTGATCTTGTAATCTAATCACGGATCCTTGCCTCTGTGGAGTTTGATGAAGACTTGACAGACTCTTCTGGAAGTCTGTGGGATTGGATCTAGCCATTTTTGGCTGTAAATGCCTGTGGCTTTGCCTGCTGCAGTTCGCGGGAGGCGTAATTGTGGTGCACAGCCTCCCAGCAAAGCTTTTCCTGCACTTAACCCACCCACCTCCCAGAGCAGCTGCCTCCAGCCCTGGTTCCTCTCTGGGGCATGCGCAGCCTTAACCCGGGTCCTTCCCCCAGGGCAGAGGGAACCCCAGCTTGCAGTTGCAGAACTCACTGCAAAGAGCCCACTTAAAGCCCAGGAGCCTTCTTAGCTAAAAAGATGTGGGGCCAGATGTGGGTGGCTCACACCTGCAAGCCTCCCTACCCAGGCTGAGATCTGCTGACTGTGGTTCGAAGCCAGCCACAGCAGGAAAGACAGTGAGACTCTTATCTCTGATCAACCACCAAAAAGCTGGAAGTGGACCTGTGGGTCAAGTGGTAGAACATTAGTCTTGAGCAAAAATACTAAGGGACAGCACCCAGACCCTGAGTTCAAGTCCCAGTATGGACACACACACACACACACACACACACACACACACACACACACATTTATAAAACCATGATATGTTCTATTGCTTTCAAGCAATGTCTCCTCTCTTGATATACTGTGTTTTCTTTTGTTCTATGGTGTCCTAATTTTTCCCAGCTATGGATATAATGAAATGGATTTAATTAATTTTCTGTTCCAGATGCAAATTACTTTCAAGTATTTGCTATTGCAATCGCAGTGATGTGCATCTTAGACTCGTGTTCCTGTGCAATTGCCCAATCCCTTTCATAAGCTCAATTTGCTGGGATCCAGGTTATTTTCACTCAGCTCTGCTCACCGCCCCAGCCTGTGGCTTTCAATGTGAGCTGCTTTTGCTAAGGTAGAAGATGGCATTGCCTTTATTGGATTCTTTTTATTACCTCCTCTCACCTCCAGTCTTTATTTCGTGGCTATCGCTCTTGGGATTTCTCACTTTGGGTTTTCCGTACTAGAGGCTATCCATCTGGGGATGGTTCAAATTATCGTTTTACTCTCTCCATTTACTTCTGAATCTCATTATCATTCCCTTGTCCTCTCTGCACCCGTCTATATCCCCACAGTTCTGTTCTTGCTTTCTCTTCTTTGTAACCTATATCCTCCCGTAGCTAGTTCATCCTCTCATTCTAACTTATGCGAATGATTCATTCTGAAGCTTTCTCATCCTGCCTAACCTTTGACAGATACTCCCACACACCCCTTGGCCTGTCTTCATACAACAGCACAAGTATCTCTAAGTTTAAATTCCCCAGAATTAAATCATGCTCGACTTAAACTCCCAGCAAAACAAAATCAAATGTAAACACTGAAACAGACAAACAGGCCAAGCACTGGTGGCTCAGGTCTGTAACCCTAGCTACCCAGGAGACTGAGATCTGAGGATCGAAGTTCAAAGCCAGCCCAGACAAGAAAGTTTGTGAGACTCTCATCTCCAATTAACCACCCCCAAACTAGTAGTGGAGCTGTGGCTTAAGTAGTAGAGGGCTAGCCTTGAGCAAGAAAGCTCAGGTAGGGACAGCACACAGGCCCTGAGTTTAAGACCTAGGACTGGCACAGAATTTAAACAAGCAAGCAAACAAACAAAAAACAACAACAAAAAAACAAGTCCTAAAACTCAAACAACTCATTTTTCCCTTTCTGTTTTTTTTTTTTTTTTTTTTTTTTGCGTATGTCCTCTGATGCACCTCACTGTCAGGTGGTGACATTCCTTGATGGTATCGCATCACATCAGTCTTCTGGGCAGAATTCTCAAGTATCTTCCCACTGCCACTAACCTCCTTCTGGGGTCCACAAGACTCCTGTGATGGATCTGGCTTCTGCCTGCCCACCACCATCACCTTCTCAGGTTCCTCCTGATCAGCTCCAACCAGCTGCCTTCTTTCTATCTGACCTTCCTCCAGAGTATGACATAAAAATGCAAGTCAAAGACTGAGCACTTACCTACTTGGCCTTTCCCCTCCTCAAGAAACCCTGTCTGGATTGAGCTTTGGGCACTGGACCTGAATGCTCACTGCAAACCCTAGGTAATCTAGAATTTCTGCTGTAATTTCTTTTTTTTGCAAGTTTTATAGTTTTGTGATTTAAATCTAGGTTTATGATAACTCATTTGAGTGAAGTTTCATGGAAAGAATATCTTTATGTAGATTATTTTGGGGGCAGTGCAATGTATGTCTAAATGGTCTACTGGCCTCTTTTGAATATCTTATTGTCTTTCTGTTACTCTTTTGCCTTTATCAAAAATGACTTGATTATATGCATGGCTTTGTTTCCTGGCACTAAATCATATCATTTTAAAGGTTCATTTACTTTTACATTCCATTAGCAAGTATTCAATTGAGAAGTTACGATAACATAGGTGTCATATTTTTGTTGTTGTTTCTGTGCCTGTACTTGGGCTTGAACTCTAGACTCTTGTTCCACTTTTTCGCTCATGAGCTACATCTCTATTTATGGCTTTTTGCTAGTTCATTGGAGATAATTAATTGTCTCATTGATTTATTTTCCCCCACCAGGTTTGGCTTCAAATTGAGATTCTCAGATCCTAGCCTCCTGAGTAGGTAACACTATCGGTGTGGGCCACAGGTGCGTGGCCCAGAGCCATTCAGATCCTCCTTTGTTGTTGTTGTCGTTAGCTAAGTTAACTGTTGTTAAAATGCGATGCTCAGTAGCATGCAGCACTCATGGTCTTTCTTCTTTATTTTTTAAATATAATATTGGAGTTTTGATCTCAGGACCTTTTATGCTTTCTAGACATGCTCTACCACCTCAACCACTCCCTGAATCCTTTTCTCTGTAGTGTTGCTTTTATTCCTAGTCTTGCTTTTATCCTGGGCTGGCCTTGA
This sequence comes from Perognathus longimembris pacificus, assembly GCF_023159225.1. Taxonomy (NCBI): domain Eukaryota; kingdom Metazoa; phylum Chordata; class Mammalia; order Rodentia; family Heteromyidae; genus Perognathus; species Perognathus longimembris. The sequence goes on from NC_063169.1 coordinate 54,051,697, forward strand.
ATTACTAGTCCTTGTTTGTTCTTTGATACAGGCTCTCACTCATCTTTTTTGTCTGGTCTGGCCTTGAACCCTGAGCCTCCTATTTCTGCCTCTCAAATAGCTGAGATTAAGATTTGCTCCTTGTTTGCACTTCTGGTTCTTTAGACTAGTGTTTAGTTGATATCAAGAAATATTTCAGTTATACTTCTGTTCATACAAATACCTTAATTATTCAGTTTATACTTAAAATTTTGTTTTTCAAATGTTGAATTTCTAAATTTCCTTGTTATATTTGGATTAAATGTGTTTCTACTTGAAAGTGCTACTTAGATCTGTAATGTCACCAATTTTTCATTTTGGTCCTGGTGGCAGCAGGCTGGCAGGAAGTATGAGACACAGGAAAAATAAACATATTCTGTGTGCTAATGGTTGCTAGTATGTGTGGCCCAGGCAAGCTTATTACAGAAAGGAACAGTTAGCCTCAGGGTAAAAGACAAACCATTCAAAGTCAGCAGAGGTTGATGATTAGCTGCTTCATAAGGATGTCTTGTCAACGCTGGCTGCAGAGTAAAGGCTGAAGCAGGAGGCTCATGAAGAGTTTGAAACCAGTTGGGGCTAGACTTATAAAAAAAGGGCAGGATGCAAGGGTACGCTCATACCTGTAATCCTAGCTGCTCACGAGGCTGAGATCTGAGGTTCATGGTTCAAAGCCAGCCTGTGAGACTCTTATTGCCAGTTCATCACCAAAAAGCCAAAGTGAAGCTATGGTGCAAGAGGCAGAGTGCCAGCCTTGAGTGAAAAAGCTAAGGGAGATCACCCAAGGCCTTGAGTTCAAGCCCAAGTACTGCTCCATTCTTACTTCTGTAAAAGGGTTGGAGGAGGGGATGTAGTAACACTTGGTAACTTTTATAAATGGGACTGTGTGAGTGAGATTTTATTACTTACTAATTCATCAATACCTGCAAGTAGCAAAAAGACAGTGGTAGTTCAGAACTTGGTGTGAATACAGGTCTTCCTCAGTATTCTTTTTTGAGTAATGGTAGTTCTTAGCCCAGCCAAGGTGTTAAAGCTCATACCTGTCACCAAGGAAACCCAATTAGCCCCATGTGTTTCTAATCTGCAATGAAAATGTTTATATCTTCATATATCTTAATATAACTTACATATGTATGAATATCTAGCATATATAGGAATATATAACTTCTAGAATGTAAATATGAACCGATCCATGCTATTATTTATTTTATTAGCCTAACCATGCTATTACTAATTTCTAAAAAATAACAGGCACATGTTTTTGAGCAAAGTCTTTGAAAAACAACTGTAGATGGAAGAATTATGGTTAGTATAATGTAGGGAACCAAAAAGAATAAAGAGCAAAACAACTGTGAGATAATTGAGCTTAAATTCATCTGTAAGATGTGGGGGAGGTAATGTGTAGGCCGGGGAGAATGATTTATGACCCAGGTGCGCCCATCCGTGCTGATCAACCCTCTGTTGAATGTTCTCATTAGATTCGTCATCCAGGGCAGACTTGAGCTCCAGGCTGTACAAAGAATATGTCTTTGCTGCACTGATTTTCTTGGAGCTGAGTACAGCCTGGAGACATGCGATCTTTCTTCTGTTCCTTGCTGGGGGGACAAATTCCCTTTCCCCACTTCCTTCCCATAGGCAGTATGTCACATTCATTTTTACTTACTTTCCAGGCTGGCATTGTTTAGGGTTTATGGGCATGGACATAGAACCATGAAGAGATGTTTTCATGAGGACCATTTTCATGAGGAGCATGGAAGTGATATATGGAATCCTTGGGTTGGATAATGCATAGAGATGAGATGGCGGGGGGGGGGGGGTGGGAGTATCTGTCTGTCAAAGACTGCCACTTCAACTTCACGCTCCATTTCTGCTTCATACCTATGGAGGGACTCAGGATGCAGAAAAGTGAGTGTGGCCTGGTGAAGGTACAGAGGTAAGGTAAGGTACAGAGCAGCTGCTCCACCCAGACATAGTATAGGAAACACAGGACTTTCCATTGGCAAGAACGTCTGTCATACACTCGTGTGTGAATGTACAGCTGTGCCTTGGCTTATGATGGGGCCGTAGCCTCACAAATCCAGCAGCAGCTGAAAATGCAACTTGGAAATGCGTTCAATGCACTGGATGAGTCAGCTTCACATCACGGTAACAAAACACCCACCACAGCTATTTATGAAATGAAGAGGGTTTTATTTGTGCTCACAGTAATGGAGACATAAAGCCTAGCTATAGGCAACCTCATGAGTTTGAACCTTTTTTGAGGAGGGGACATGTTGACAGGTGTGCATGTGGGAGCAAGCCAGGAAGCAGACGGAGACCCAGGGACCCAGGTTACACAATTCCCTTTGACAGCACAGCCCAATGACATAAGGACTTCCCACTAGGCTCCACCTTCTAAAAGCCACAGTACCTCTTAGCAGTGCCCTCTTAGGGAGGAAGCCTTTAACAACACCTGGGGCTTAGGGTGGCTCACCCTCATCATAGCATCCCCTAGCTAGCCTCCTGAGGCTGGCAATGCAACTGGTGCTCTCCTGATCGCCTGGCTCAGCAGGGTGAGCGGCTCGCTGACCCACTCAGCAGCAGGAGAAAGGATCCCATCCCATCACAACCCATAGCTCTAGTCTAGCCCAGGAAGACAGCAGAATTCAAAATTCAAAGTAAAGTTTCTCCTGAATGTGTATGGCTTTCACACTGTGGGGAAAGCTGAACAATTTTAAGTTGACCTCCTGTTAGGATAGGGACTCTCTGTGTAGGAGCAAATACCAAAGAAAAATGCTCAACACTTCTGAGGTGCTTAGAAGGACAAGAGTTGGAAAAGCAGCTCAGTTAGAATCCTTTGTACAAAGCCAGAAAATGTGATTAAGCAGTGGAAGGATTTCAACCCGAAGGTACGGAGTAGGTAGCAAATTACTGTTGTACTTTCATCTGAGAAAAACAAAGTCAGGTTCTACATTCAAATCAAAACAGTCAAATGTCTAAATGGCTTCTCTTCCTGATGCTAAGATTGTGAGCTGGCAGCTAATAATGAACTAGTATTTACATAGTACCCATCAGGTGTTAGGCATTGTTCAAATGCCTTCTGTAATCTAAGCGTTCATTTTCAAAACAGCCTTAAGGAAGTTATCATTCATGTTTCACAGACAAGGACTAGAAAATATAGTAGGTGTTCAATATTTTGTGAATGACATCAATAAGCCCAACTATCACCAATTATTTTCTTTGCTTTGCTTTTGATCACAACTCTTTCTCTCCCAGTCCTAAATTTCATTTATAGCCTACGTTGTGCATTTGTTCTTCAAAGCCAGCAGAATCATTTCTATCAAGATCAAGAACAGAACAGTCTGATAAATATAATTAGGTTCTAAATTAAACCATTAAATCAGAAGCTGCTTGGATCTGTGGATAATTGTAAAAAACCATGACCCCGGATCCATCTCTTCTAGCAGGCTTGTTTGCCTGTACAAAAAATAAGAATAAGGAAAGAAGGATGATGTCTGTTTTCCTGAAAGTGCATCAGTGGATTATGAGTTTATGATGAAAACAAACATGTATTAAGATAAACCATAGCTGTTTCTACAATCTTACATGGATTCTATTATATGCAATGTGCCTGTAGGATTCAATTTTCTTAAGTGGTGGTGGAGAAGAAAACAGTGAATGGAATTTAATTAAGAAGGTAATCTTTCATGGTATATTTCAGTTATCACCATAAGTTATTTTAGATTTTAATAAACTCTCTCCATATTCACTTTTTTCTTTCCCCTCCTTCCCTCCCTCCTTCCCTCCCTTGTTCCCTCCCTTCCTCCTTCCATCCCTCCTTCCCTCCCTCCCTTCCTCCTCCCTCCCTCCCTTCCTTTCTCCCTCTTTTTCTTTCCTTTCTTTCTACCTGTCCTAGGGCTTGAATTCAGAGCCTGAGCTTTTTGCTACCACTTGAGCCACAGTTCTATTTCTGGCTTTTTGCTGATTAGTTGGAGATACGAATCTCATGAACCTTCCTGCCCGGGCTGGCTTTCAGTCATAATCCTCAGATCTCAGCCTCTTGAGTAGCTAGGATTGCAGCCATTGCCTTATAGTATTTCTTTCCTATGTCCTGTGTTTACTTACTGATATTCATTCCTAACATCTTCTAAAGACTCTTAAAGGCACAGCCCATCTCAGTAGAATATTTAATTATAGTAACAAAGTACTTCAACTACTGAATATGTCCAAGTTCATAATTGTGCAAATGGCTTTTTAACATCACATTTCCTGAAATAAATGTGATATTCGATTATAAAATATGTCATTTTCTTTTGAGTTAGTTTTGAAGGACAACAAAATGTCCCTACTGAATTATAGAGAGGGCATTTCCTTGACACTCAAAGAGCAATTATCTAAGTTCGCACTCCAAAAGTACTCATAAGGTCTAAAGGGCAGGCAAAGCACATGATGTCATGAGGGTCATGCGTGATTTATCCATCTAAACACGGATTATTATGGTTAAGTAGTAGGTTGAGGCCTTTTTGTGTGGCCCACTGACTGCCAACTTAATGGTATTTGCTTATTTTAAGTATTTCATCATCATTCTCATAAACAAAAGTTCTGAAAAAAGCAATGTGTATACAGTGAATGATCTTTATGAAATATTTTGACAGGGTTACATACACATGGAATAACCAGAAAATAACTGGAGAAGCATGCTTATGAGAATAAAAAAGACTAAGGAGAGTGGCCATAATACACCTTTGCAAGTCACGTCTGCCCCCAGCCCTGCAAATAGTCCCTGACTCCTTACTCACTGTCCATTGCAAGAGACCTGCAAGTGTAGGTCAACCACTGGTAGCGGGCAGCCCCGGACAAGTGTAAAGAGCAGAGAGCAGTGAGATCCTCACACTGGCCCATGCACATGCTGATGGTTCACTCATTTGAACGGTTCACTCATTTGAACGGTCCACTCCTTTGCGGGCACTCAAACGCTACAAGAGTTGCTGAGCAAAGGAAACATCTTAGGTTAGCTTTCCATTTGTACATACAATCCCCATTCCTCCGTGAATTCCTGGAGATACTCTTCCCTTTCTTCTGCTGGCGTGTTGGAGGCCTGCTGCTCATAGAGTCTAGACAAAAGGCTCTGTTCTGGGAGACTGTCAGCCTCCCAATGTCCGCAGTCCTCGGGCTCTGGGTCAAAGCTAGACAACGAAGGAATGCACAGCCTGCCGGTCCGAGGGTCCCAATCCACCAGCGTCATTGGTGGCTCTGCCCTCCCCTGGTCTGGGACCGTGCGTTCCTGCTCCAAGTCACAGAGCCCGGGGGCGTATGAGTACAGGAGTGCTTGTGCCAAGGTTGTCTGTTGCACAGGTAAGGTTCCTGGTCTGGGCCCCTCCTCCTGCACATTTGGCTGGTCTTCTGCAGGCCCCAGGGAGATGTCAGCTCGGATGTCATACTCGTAGTCAGTGGCTGCCTCCTCTGTGGGCGTGGCCGCGCCAAGCCACGCCTCCTGAGTTAGGGAGACCCCTTGACCCCTTTCCTCAACATCACAGAGAATGCCCATCAAGGGTGAAGTGTACCCTAAGTGTTTCACCCACGCTTCCTCCGCATGTGGCTCCCCACTCCAGCTGGGCACAGGCGCAGGCGCAGGAAGGTTGGGTCTGTCATTGATGTTTTCCACTGTATCCTTCTGAGAAATTTGGGAATCATCCAAAATATTGAAGGTGATGATGTTGACCACGATTTTCTCAGCAGGCGTAAAGAATCTTTTGTCAAATTCACTTCCATAAATCAAAATCTGTCACGAGAGAAGGATACATTTTCCACCTTTTTGCGTTAGAGAGATACTAAAAACAACTGTTAAGTAGGATTTATGGTGTCTTAGCAACTCAGGTACAAGAGGAAGGCATGCTTGGAACACATGGAAAACCATGTGGTTCACACATATGGGGTTCAAAATGGCCATCTCCTCCCCTTGCTGGTGACTTGCTTACACTCTTGACTGTGGTGTGTGTGTGTGTGTGTGTGTGTGTGTGTGTGTGGTTTGCAAGCGCTGCTATTGGAGCTTGAACTCAGGGCTTTGGCATGGTCTCTTAGCTTTTTCACTCAAAGCTATCCCTTGAGCCACAGCACCATTTCTAGTTTTTTTTTTTTTTTTTTTTTTTCAGATAAGAGTCTCATGGACTTTCTTGCCCTGGATTGGCTTTGAAAGACAATCCTTAGGTCTCAGCCTTCTTTGTAGCTAGAATTACAAGTATGAGCCACTGGTGCCCAGCTATTGAAAATTGTTAATTCTGCAAAATCAGAATTTCTGGCACAGGGAGAGTGGCAAAGACTAAGAGTACCGCATTCACTATGTATTTGTTGATAAGCTTGCGTCACCTGGATATCTTCCTTTCTTGCAATTACAGTGGAGGTGAAATGTGGGCAGATATGCAAACTGGGAGTATAAAGGAGATAGGTCCTGACCAGGGATGGTTTTTATTACACAACCTCCCATGTAAAAATCATTCTGGAATGAGGCCAGAGAAGGAAATGTATCTGTCAGCTTAGGACAGATAGGGTGACTCTAAATGAGGGATTTGAATTTGAGATTAAAATTTGGTAGGGATATGTGGAAGTTGCCTATTATTTGAGAAGGCATCAGTCAGTACTGAGTTAAAGTTCAGACCTTATTGTCACTTTAAGATAGGACCTTCAACCTCATTCTTTTAAAAATGTTCTAGTTTTAAAAAAAAATGTATGTATGGGCCGGGAATATGGCCTAGTGGCAAGAGTGCTTGCCTCCTACACATGAAGCTCTCGGTTTGATTCCCCAGCACCACATATATGGAAAACGGCCAGAAGGGGCGCTGTGGCTCAAGTGGCAGAGTGCTAGCTTTGAGCGGGAAGAAGCCAGGGACAGTGCTCAGGCCCTGAGTCCAAGGCCCAGGACTGGGGGGGGAGGGGGGGGGAAATGTATGCAATCAATTCTCCTGTGAATCTTTCTCCAAGCTAAAGTCTTCCTATGCCATTAAGATGCTAATTCCAGCATAAAAATAGAAAAATGTACCAACAGGTCTAGCAAAACAAGTGCATGTAGAGTATCATGTACAAATACACATATTTTAATCATTCCCATGGGAAAAAGGTTCACGTTAATCATGTGCTGCTTAGTTCTCTGGCATGTGTTAGCAGATGTTTGGTACATCAAGTTGGTTCCTTCTACTTGCTTGCTTTTCCTGTGCTGAGTGGCCACGTTCTGGGCCCGTGCCCCTTAACTGTGGTTTCCATTCCATCTCAGGCCTGATGGTCTACTCTCCCCTCCTGGACTACCATCGTCTCTCCCCTGAACAATTGCCAGAGCCTGTGAGCTGCGTTTCTGGTTCTAGTCTTATTCCTTTTAAAGTTATCCTAGAACAAATATCTAGTTGGATCTAAGATTCAGAGGTGACTCTGACACTCACCTTAATGAACACATGGCTCAAGCAGTAGAGCACCTATGTAGCAAGTGTGAAGCCCAGAATTTGAACCTACTACTGCCCAAGAAAAAGGAACACTAAATTTAAATTAAAATCGTACTGAGGTTTCTCTGTGACAGAACAAAGCCATACTCTTTAGAGCAGTGCCCTAAGTCTCCTAGTGCCCAGCCAATATCTGCTTTTGGCTGTTCATGTGTGGTCATGTCTCTTCTCTCCCCTTACCCTCCCTCTGCCCATGGTAAGTGTCCTAACGCCTACTTTCATAACCAAGCTTGGCATGAGATTTGATTCCCCAGTGTACCCTCCTGTGCTCCCCCAACCAAGCCCCAAGGGCCTGCTTTTATCTTCCTTCACAATGTACTTTGAAATTCAATGTGGTGACTAAGCAGAACCTCAAGAAAAGTAGGGACTGTGTCATAATTCATCTATATATCGTAGGATTATGCAATCTAACCATTAAGTATGAAGTCTTTTCAAAGTGAAGGAAATGATATCTTCTTGTTTTGTGCTCGTGCCAGACCAGGTGCTTGAACTCAGGGTCTCACACTCTCACTTAGATTTCTTATGTATAGCTGGCTTATTGAGTCACGCCTGGAACCATGCCCTCAGTCTTAGCTTGCTTTCTTTCCCTCCCTCTCTCCTTGCCCTCCTCCCCTCTTTCTTTTTTTGTAATATTGGGAACAAAATTGAGGGCAACATGTATGCGAAGCTAAGCAACTGTTCTACCACTGAGTGCTCTCTCTCTCTCTTTCCATATATATATATATATATATATATTCAACTGTTTAAGTGTAAATCAACTCTGCGGTTAACAATTATATCTGTTGTAGCTTTGTCCTGAAGCTTGCTGCTATAAAAGAAATTCCTGCTGTGCCAAGCACTCACCAAATTGGCTGGGTGTTTCTCTTTGCCAACATGGATATATCGGTAGATGGAGTAGCCAATCACAGAAAAAAGAAACAGGACAACAGATACGGGCAAAACATACCAGAAGATGATTTTAACCTTCAATGCTGATGTTTGATCTGTTAACAATACAAACAAAAGGGAAGTGGTAAATAGTTATGATTTTTGTGAGAGTGAGAGACAGGAGTGTGGTCAAGAGGTTTGGGGAAGAGTCACTATATTTAGAGACTCAATTTTCTCATCTATGCATTGAGAAGGTTGGACTCAGTGTAAGGGGGTCCCAGAATTCTTAGTCTCTCTGACCATAGTGTTACTCTACACTCGCTTTACATTTTGACCTTAAGGTACATGAATAACCCAACTTATCAGATACTCCAACATTTTATATCTAGCTTCGAGATTCCCGATGGCTCCTATATTTGAAGGTGAGGTGTCTCATATAATGTAACTCACAGCTCCTCAAACCACTTTTCTTTGCTGCTCACAGAACTCCATCTTTTTCATGTATTTCATGAATGTATGGATCATCACTAACACACCCCTTGTTGCACTGGTCAGCTAGTCCTTCTAGGGAGGGCTGGAGCTAGGGAATGTGTGGAGAGGGAGCTAGTCCTCCAAGTGAAGTGTGATGACCCTCCCAGGACCTGGTGTGATATAGGCCTGTGTGGACTGAATGTCCATACAAAGAGGAAGGAAAAGACCCAATGAAGAGAAAAGTGTTGAGAAAAGTAGCATGGCCCACCTATAACCATATCATAGAGCTGATGTCTAGGTTCCGTTGTCACTCACATATTTGTTAAGTGTCTGAGCTGTACTTGGATATTGGGATGGTTAACGCTACGTGTCAACTTGGCCAAGCCATAGTACACAGATATTTGGCAAAACATTATTCTAGATGTTTCTGTAGAAGCATGGGTTTTTTTTTTTTTAAAGATGAGATTAACATTTTAATCAGATTCTGAATAAAGCCAGTTGCTCTGGATAATGTAGTTGGGTCTCAGCCAATCAACTAAAGCTCTTAATCTAAAAGACCAATGGCCCTTGGGGAATTCTGTCAGCAGATGGTTTTTGGACACACACCCGAAACCCATTCCTGCCATGGGTCTCTAGCTGGATGCCTACCTTACAGCATTTGGACTTGCCAGCCTACACAATTACAAGAGCCAACTCTTTATTCTCTTGTATCTGTCCATTCTACTGATTCTGTTTCTCTGGAGAATTCTGACAAATACAGCAGTAGAGAAAGGAAGCAAACTTAGCACACATAGTAACTGCCCTAGAGTCTTTCACACACGAAAAAAATCATTAAGTGCAACACAGGAGCATTGCAATCCACACGCACTGCTGAATATTCCCAATGACAATGCAGCAAAGTCACTGTTCCATCTGTTGTTCAGTTACAGACAGGAAACAGAGGTGTCACAGACATTGAGGGTGATTTCCCAGTATGGGAGACCACTGTAGGCTCTTCTACCCTGAACAGGCTCCACAGAGCACGATCAGCAGCAGGTTCTGCATAGTAATGTAGAAAAGACTGCCAGGAGATGTTGTAGATGTGTGAATTCAACCTACTGTAGGCTGCAGCTCAGTCTAGTCCTCTTCATACAGCCCCTGGCCTGAGCTCCTCTTAACTGAGTTCTGATGACAATGGCTATGGCATTTAGTGTGTTTTCTAGCACGTTTGCTACAGTCTAGTTAATAAACTTTACCTGAATTTAGGAGCTTGCTCAAAGAATATTAAGAAGGAATATTCTTTAGGAATAGCCTCAAATAAATCATACACATTTTCTAGGAGGTAGTGTCTTGGAAAGTTATCTCTGGTGATGGCCTAGGTAGAATGTCAGGGCAAGCTCAGAACCGGAATTGGCGGTCTCTTTTACTCTGTCCCCTTTCCTACATTGGTGAGGGAGCAGGCTCCATCTGCTTACCAGAAGTAGCTTATTTCATCTGCAATTAAGTTGTTTCAGCTCTGCCAATGCAGTATATGATTTCCCCTGGAAATTCATTCCTACCATTTGGCACCGAACAAACTGTTTGCACACACAACACTTTTTCCCCTCCAAACAAAAATGGTTTCTTCAATCTGCTTTGTTTTTGCTTTCCCTTCTGCTGGTTTGGCACTTCCCTTTAACTGCAAAGTGGTAGAGAATCCTTCATTTCAAAGAAAAGGTATGGTAAGGATGGGGATTCAATAATAAAGCTTTGAACTTTTTATATGTATTCAGAGCATTCTCCTACTCCTTTCAAAATAGGAGGCCTGAGGGCATACCAGGGAATAGAGCTAGGGCCCCGGGCTAAGGTGAGCATTTGTTAAAAGGGAAAGGCAGAAGAGTATTGGACTAAAAACCACTGGTTGTGGGCAAACCTTAGGATTGTTTTCTTTCAGTTTTCAGAGTCTGAGTTCAAGCTCTCCTCTCTCTATGGACAGAAAGAGTATAAACAAATACCCTGCTCACAACTCCATGATTCTACATAGGGTTGAATGACTTCACCACTAGTGACCCAGGTCAGAAAACATGAGGTGCCAAATATAAAAGAGAGAGAAGCTATTAGAAGAGAAATGGAGGCATGACTGTTTTGCTGATCCTGAAGGCTAGGAAGGCCTGTAACTGGTATTCCCAAGAGGGAGCAAAAGCAGTTGGGATTTCAAGTGTTTGCAGAATAATGCCTTGGTTCGGCACAAGAAAGTTGCTGGATATTTTTGAAGTCCACTGAACTCCTCCAGATCAGTGATTCTAATTTTCAAGGAAAAAAAATATGTGTAAAAGTTCTTCATTGTTATTTCTCAAGGCAGGAAGCCATGGGAGGGCAAGAAGAACATTGGCAGGGGAAATGGGACCATGCTGAGAATTCTCAAGGAGCTGACAACATTCCCCAGCCCTGGCCAACTTCTGTGGCAGGGTCCCAGGCAATACATCCCAGTGGTGGCTGTTTCTACCTTTGCCTCCAACTGCTACCCTTAGATATGAATTTGTCCATCTTTTTTTTAAAACAAACAAACAATTTCCTTCCTCAAACCAGCCAAGAATTTTTGGAGTATACCTTTCTTTTCTAAATTTACTGTAAAGGTGATGTACAGAGAGGTTATAGTTACACAAGTCAGGTAATGATTTGAACAGCATCACTCCACCTTGATTCTCTCCTAGCTTTCCCCTCCTGACTTCCCTCCCCTTCCTGTTTGTATAATTCATGTACAACATAGTGTCTATTGGGTTTCACTGCTGAATTGGGTCACCCTTTGTCCCACCATTTCTGTTTCCCCTTCCTCCAATCAGATAAATTTACATACAAGACAAAGAAAACAGAAATCAAAAACTGAGGAAGAAGGGAGTAAAATAAAACAAAACAAAAAAAACCCCTCCTAAACAGTACAAGAAAAAAACTTCTTGCTTCCATTTCTTGGAGTTCATTTTAATAAGGTGAGAAATCAGAGAAGCCACATTTTGAGAGGTTGAATCTTGGAGTCTTTATTAGAAGGCCAGCAACTGCCTGATGGACTTCTGTCTCAAAGACCAGCAGCCAGCAAATACACTTAACACTGTTAGAAAACAGCCATGAGGACAGAGAGGAAAGAAAGAACAAAAACAATACCAGCAAACCAAACTCATGCTAACTGGAGAAGAACCAGGAGATAGGAGACAGATACTGTATGGCATAATGGTGCCAGTGCTGGCCTGGGCCGAACCAGGGTCAGGTCAGGGGGCAGGGTCACTGGAAGCTCGCAGTCCCAGGCACTGGACTGACAGGTTTAGTAACCTAACAGCCAAGTGCTTGCCCCCCTCCCCCCAGGGATCCAGGGATCCAGGCACACCCATCACCCAGGAGGCTTCGGCTTCACCTTCCCCATCATGAAGACAAGATACTAGACCCTACCATGCACCATGTGGCCAAGATGGCAGTGGACAATCTGATCTCCCCAGCAAGAGGCACCAGAATCGCTGAAAGAAGTTACTTAGACTCAGCCTCCCTACTTCAATATGCACATAGCTATTGAGCCCTTGCAATCCCCTCCTAAGAATATCCTCCTTTGTTTTCTGTGTGAATGGTTAGTGCCTTTTAATTAATCATATCCAGGTGTAATCATTTGCTTTTTACTATCCAGTGGGTTTCCTTGTAGATGTATAGGCACACTCTAATGATTACAGACTAGGGAAACCATGCAGCCTATGTTTCTTTGGGTCTGGCTTACTTCACTTAGTATAATTTTTTTCCAAGCCTTCCCATTTCCTTAGGAATGGGGCAATGCCATTCTTTCTGATGGAAGCATAGAATTCCATTGTGTACTACATTTTCTTGGTGCTTACCTTTCAAAGTACTGACACACTGCTGAGATGGCTGAGCCGGGCGACGGGGCCCGGGGACGAAGGACTCCACGGTGATGCAGTACAGAGTGCTGGGTTCCAGCAAGCTGAGCACCAGTGTGTGGTTGGTGACAAACTGGGACCACTAGGGAGAGAATTGCAAACAGCAGTTACAGCCAGCGATCCTGAACCATCCCCAGACAACTCTAGAAGGAAACAATGGCTGAGACACCATTAGATCCTTTACTATCACTGTAGGCCTTTTACCTCTTCTTTAAAAAAAAAAAATCCAAAACACCCTTTTACTTTAAAAGCCCAGCAGACCATGGTTGGGAATTGATCCAATTTTAGGACAGCTCTAATAAAAACACAGGATATCTTACTTAATGTTTTCCTGTGTTCTTATTGACATTTTTGGCAATACTGGGGTTTGAACTCAGGACTTTGTACTTGCAAGTTCTCTACCACTTGAGCCACACCTCCAGCTCTGATTGCTTTTAGTTATTTCTCATAATGGGTCTTGCATTTTTGTCTGGTCAGGCCCGAGACTATGATGCTCCTACCTATGTCTGCCATGTAGCTGGGGTTACAGGCTTGAACACCTCCCCTGGCTTGCTAACATTAAAAAAATCTTTCGTGGATCATGATTGATAGATGTTACATGAGTAAAAGCTCTTCGTCCAAGTGAAAGGTATTACTGCTCTATGCTCCCGGAGCAACATTGTGCATTGTTAGGGGGGTTCTATTAGGAAAAATCTGAAGTCTATGAAATTGATTCCATATCAGCTTCAACTGTATGTTGCTTAGCATTTTTTTTTATGTACTGTCAGGTCCTGGGTTCTCACACAGAAAATCAAATCATCAGATTACAAGTTAATGGTTTAGCTTGTCCAATGCATGTCCAAGCACTAGCTACACAAGGTGATACATGCCCCATGCCATTTCAGGCTTACCGTTCTTTTTGACTTAGTGTTATACACAGAGATGTTGTACTTCAGATTGGAGTATATTTGTTGCATGGAAACAGTAGGGTCTTCTGGATTTCTCTTCCATTTTTCTGGTGCCGATAGAACAATAGAAATGGACTTCTCACTAGTAGCCAGAGAAACCTTTGGTGGGCCAATTTGTGCTTAAAGAGGAAGGGAGAAGGCATTATCATGCTTAGCTTAGAAAAGGCTGCAACTCAATCCCATTTAGATCAAAGACCTGAATCCACCTTATAAGTCAGGAGGTGCCTCTGCATATACTAAGGCAGGACCAAGTTGTATTTATTTAATTCCTAGTAACATAGTCAATATAAGATCTTGATAAATACAATCAAATGTGTTTTAGCTTTCCAGAAACTTAATAAAGTTGGTGCTAAGTAGCATTAACATAATTTTATAAATGGGAAAATCAGAGATGGGATTAAAGTGACCCTGAACAGAGGCCAGTAAACGTTTATCACAAAGATCAGGAGAATAAATGTTGTAGGCTCTGCAGGCCACAGGATCTGTCTCAACCCATTTTTGGAAATGGTGTAGAAACAGTCATAACTATGTAAACAAATGAACCTGGCCCTTGTTCCAATTAAACTTTATTTATAAACAGACATTGAAATCTGAATTTAATTTTCACATGTGACAAAATATCTTCTTTTTATTTTTAAAACTATTTAAAATACAAATACCATTCTTATTTCTTGGCCTATAGAAAAACCAGAAAGAAGGGGTTGGGTCTTGTCCACAGGCTGTAGTTTGTTGACCTTTAATCTGGGAGAGTACTGAAGAAGGCACAAGGTCCATGGCTGAATCAGCCGTGGATTAAAAGAAGGATAATTATAAAAGCAAATTGAAGAAAGATGATGCTTGAATTGTGAATTATACTCCAATGCATTACCAAGTTCAAACAAGACATGCGCTTTTTTTTGGTGTGGTACTAAGAATTGAATTCAAGGCTCACACTTGCTAGGAGGTACTCTACACTTGAACCATATATCCAGTCCTCTTTTGCATTTTTCTTCCAGAGTGGGGTCTCACTTTATGCTTGGGCCTGCCTATGCTACAGTCCTATTTATACATTCCCATGTTGTTGAGGATGACAGCCATGGGTTGCTGTGTCCATTGTGCTTCTCTTATAGCTGGTATAAGGGGTATACCACCATACCCAGCCATAGGTTGAGATGGAGCCTCAAAAATTTTGATGTGTGAGTTGATCTCGTAACATAGCCTACCTGTCTCTCTCAAATAACTAAGCTGAGGCTTGAGCTCCCATGCTTAGCTGGTGGTGACATTCCATTAAACAGTAAAACAAAATCAAAGGCTGATAGTATTGGCATCTGTCCTTAGTTTTGAAGCTGGAAGAGATCTTAGAGATCTCTTGGCAGAACTTTTCGCTAACTGATGAGACTCTGATGCCCCCCCAAGTAAAGCATGCTGGCTGGCCACCATACCTGCTGGTGTAGACCAGAGCCAAAGAGACACTTTTCTCTGGGGCAAGGTTGTCTATGGAGCCAAGACAGCTACACCAAAGGTCATATTAACTTGAGATCAATACATATGCAACAGGCAGTGACATTACTTACTTTCCAAAAAAGGGTAGAATCGCTCTGTTTCACCCCACTCAGAACAGTTGGTTTCCCAAATGGCCTTAACTTTGGCGTAATACTGGTGTTCATAGTCAGAAGTTTCAGCAGAAAGATCACAGTAGGTCCTGTTGATATGTCTGCAATCAGATTTGCTCAGCCATTTCTTTTGCCCATATCTGCTTACAAGGAAACTCTGAGTTAATAACAAGTGTCCCTAATGTCTTACAATTAAAAAAACCACTCATTATGTAAAATTGAATGGAAGACCTGTTCAGGAAAAACAAAAGTGCCTGTCATTGAGATAAAAAGGAATCTACTTTTGCTCCTGGAAAGTTTTTTTTTTTTTCATTAGCTGTCAGGAACATGAGTCAGAGCTTCTGTAATCACCTTTCTTTCCTTGGAATTGTAATGAGGGTAGTACATTTTGAAAACATGTATAATATTTATTCTTCTTCATCTACAGTAAAGTGTATATGAATTGTGTGATCAATTCTTCTAGTATTTATCAAAATTTTTACTGGTCCACTATGTATATGAGGTCAGAAAAAGTACCATGACATTTTCATAAGATTTCAAACCCAGTAGGCATTAAGAGTTTAGGGATAATTCACTAGGTTGGAGAGCACAAGAAAATCTACATTTTAAGTGATAGTGATGATGACTGGTGACATTGATTTGGTAGTTCATATTAATTTTCTTTTCCTTTGTTAAAAACACAACATCCGGATCTGACATCTGAGGATTACTATTTGAAGCTAGCCTGGGAAGGGAGCATTCATGAGACTCTTAACTCCAATTATTAAAAAAAAAAAAAAGAATAAAGCCAGAAGTGGCTCAAATGATGAGTGCTAGCCTCAAGTGGTAGAGTGCCAACCTTGAGTGACAAATCCTAAGTTCAATCCCCAATACTGGTATTTCCCCCGCCAACTTTCATAGCACTTAGTGAGGGGGGCAATATCTCTGCACTTTTCAGAAGAGAGAGACTCTAGTACGGAAAACATAGGATTGCATGGGAGGCCACTGAAAAGACTGGGACAGGGACTCTGGGGCCAAGAGAAGGGGCATGGCTTAGATGTCATGGTTTCCTGTGGAGAAAGCAATGGGTTAGGAGTGGCAGCCTGGGAGGCAGTTGGGAGAATACTACAGTGGTCTGGATAGAAGATTCAGGGAACTTAGACAAGGGTTGTGGCTATGGAATAAAAAAGAACAACAACAACAAAAGGGAAATTTATCAAGAGATAGGAAAGAGTGATTGCGTGTGTTTAAGCTAAGGTAAATCAAGATGTTAAAGGTGACGTCTCTTTATGCTTTGGATAAGTCAGTAGAACAGAATAAAATTACCAAAATAAAGAACGTTAAAGAAGAGTGAGTGGGAAATGGAGAAGGGTGGGACAGGAGGAGAGAAAGGTGAGTCTCACGTTGACACCTTGCTCTTGAGGTGTGTATGGAATACCCAAATGCAGATGCTCAGTGAAGGGCTGCTGCCGGAGAGGTGAAAGTGGAAGGAAGCAGTTGGGGCATCAACGATGTAATCTACGCATCAAAGGCATCATAGGCAAGAATGAACTTATCTATGGATATAAAGCAAAGCCTGTGCTCAAACTGCAGGAACATAAAGATGTGAAGAACGGGTACAAAATCGAGTTGCAAACAGCAGCTACAGGTGGGGAGGGGTAGAGGGGAGAAAAACAGCTCTCACAAAAGTATATTTTGATAAAGGGAATATGGCAACCTCCACAGTTTGAGGAGGTCTTCCTTATTCAGGATGTGGCAACAGTTCCGAATGCAAACTTTTTTTGTGTGTGTGACTCAGCTCACATACATACATAAATCTCACATATATACATACATCTCATATACATATATCTAACATACAAAAACCAAGGTTTCACAAGAGAATACCCAAGCTTTGCTACATGCTACATGGCTGGTTATTTTCTATTCCATACCTCTCCACATTATTCCACTCCTTTCCATTAGCCATAATGCTAGTCGTACTAAGTCACTCCAAATTGATTTCTTGACCCACCAATACATTTGACCTTGTGGTTTGACCTCCCCTCCTCATACTTTTCTCAATCTGTCAACAGAAGGGTACCTTCCCAGGAGAGCTGCTGACAAAGGAGAAAATGCTCTTTTCTAGATTTGGAATGAAAGATAGCAAATGAATCATAGAACAACTATTCTACTAATAACATTTACACGAGACAAAAAGAAGTCTTGAGGGACCTCGGTGTCTGTTTCTGTAGATGTGCTAGCCCTTGCCCATCATGCTTTGAGACAGTGCTCAGGATTGCAAACTTGAACTCACTGAATTACATAATGATCCTAGGAAGTAGTTCCCATTATTTTCATTCTGCTTTACAGGTAGCAAATTGGAGCTCAGCAAGACTAAAGGGTCCATTCAGATTCACATGACTATTAAAGACTTATCTGCGTTCAGAACCACCTTTCTCTGACACCAAAGTTCGTGCTTTTGGCAGGGCCCATTACTGTCTGCACTAAATACTTTGGGTGGATATAATTTAAACTTTCATTAAAATATCCCTTTTGAAACAAACTACTCAAATATACAGAAATACATGGCCTTCCCAGGCTCATCTGGCTCACTTGACAGCCTGGCCAGAGACAGGGCTGGCTGACTTCACAGCAGCACTGGGAAACTTCTGGCCCTGGAATTGGGGGGCCTGGGTCCTTACTGCTCACCTTCCATACCCAGGGGCACCAGCACGGTCACCAGTCAAGCTTCCTTTTAGGTATTGTTATAATCTAAATTATTTGCTCTCACAGAGCAGTAATGATTCTAAGTCTTTTATAAAACATATAAAAATGTAAATGATAGAATAAGCTGTTTGCGCCATCTAATAAATAAAGAAGAGAGGGTGCTCAGAAGCCATTTATTTTCTTTGGCAAAGTTGGGCTCACTTTCCTTAAAATACCATCTCCTGAGAAACTCCTGATCACCCAGATGGGGTTCATGTAAATGAGTCATAATGGACAGCCCTAAAGCCTTTCACTGACTTCATTTTTATCTCTCTTTCAAAGACTACCCCCCACCCCTTGCCACTAATTTGATCCGGTGCCAGTGGCTCATGTCTATAACCCTAGCTACTTAGGAGGCTGAGATCTAAGGACTGTAGTTTAAAGTTAGCCTGGGTAGGAAAGTACATGAGACTCTTTCATCAACTCTATCACTCTCTCTGTTGGGGAGTGATCTGACTTCAGGGTTTGGGCTGCTGGAGGCTTCTTCGTCCTTGGAAGGTCATGACTTTCCCAAGCTGCCTCCTAGCCACAGTTAATTTCCTCTCCTGTACCTGTCTCTTTGCAGGCTTCTTTCTGAGCTGTGACAGGGACCCCTAAAATAAATAGGCCACTTGACTCTCACTTCAATTTTACCTCCTCCTTCTCTGACATTCTCCAACACCAAACTATAGCTGTATGTGAACATTTTCTCAGTCTCTGGTGGTAGAGATGCTAGCAGTACACACTCTTAATTGTTAGGTGAGCCTCTTAGCCCCAAAGTACTTATTCTTGTGAAATTTTTTTTTTTTTTTTTTTTTTTGCTGTTCGGACTCATGAAGGCCCTGGGTAGCTATCAACTTCTGCACTTGTTTTACTTTGGATTCTACAGTTATTGGTTGAGTTGCATCACTTAGTGGTATGGGCTGAAGCCATTTCTCTTGTTTTTTGGGGAGATAGACATTGCCTATCTGTCCTAAATTCTTTCTCACCTGCAATGAGTTTTGAAGAAGAGCTGAAAAGTCAAAATGTAGGACCAAATTATGACACAGAATTCTGCACTGTTTTACTTACTCTAAAACTCCAATAAGCCTGCAGGGGTGGGTAAACTGCCTTGCTGCTTAGCCAGTGAATAACATTCTGACCATCTTCTTTTATCCATTTAAATAACTTCTCCTGACCGAACTCATAAGAAAAGTGCCAAGAAAAGTTAAGATAAAATATCCCAAGCTTTTCCAACCTCACGACTATAAATATTGGTTTATCTTTGCATAACAGACAAGAGTATGGCTCTCATGTTTATAAAATAGAATGAAAAGAAACCAACTTACATGAAATATTGGACAGTATAGGTAAGTTCAATTCCATGTAGACCCTCTGGTGAATTCCACTGTAAAACATTCTTCATGTTAATGGAGAAGAAGGTGATATTTGTAGGTTTCGGCACCCCACTAGAAACACAGGGCACTGAAAAAGAAGTAGAGAGGATCTATGGACTAAGTGGAAAAAAAGGAAAATTCTATCCCTGGAGTACATAGCTGTTCTCCAAAGATGGCCCCCCAAAACCATGTCTTCCCAAGCTCAGGCTGCGTACTTGGCTCCATTTGGAACCCCAGCTGGCTGTGGATCACTTGCACAAGAGCATGTGGCATAAGTGACTCTGGGATTAAGCCGGGAGGTGGTTGAAAGCTTCCACTTTGGTGTCTTTGAGAGCCCTGAGTTGCCATATAAAACAGCAGCTATGTTGCTGGAGAGACTGTGGCAGGAAGTCAGGTGAAGGAGAGGCTCAGTGGTCCCAGTGTCCCATCTGAGTCCAGCCTTTCCATTAAGGGGCCTGGATGCAGTTACTGTGGTTGTTCCAGCCTCTTTATATGAAGGCCAAAGTGAGACTAGCAGAATGATTGCCCCAAATCCCTAAGTTTTGGGGTAATTTGTTATGTACCAACAGATAACTGCACAAGCCTATGTTTCAGAACTAGACATAAAATCTGGGATCCTGCACAGGAGACTGTACTCCTCAAACAACCCCCTACATGACTTGCCTTCTCGCCTGTAAAGTGGGGACCATAATTCCAACTGCCCACCACCTCCTAGACTGGAGGCCCGTTTTGAAGAACAAGGCAGAAAAATATGCTGAATTTTTGTGAGTCGCATGTGGATGTTATTCAAATCCAGCAGTTATCGAGAAGCTTGGGATAATTTTTGGTATTTGTACACCTGAATAGATAAAATAAATTGAACTTACATGGTTATGAAAAAGAAAATTGGGAATAAATGCTTCTGAAAAACCAAAGTTCAGAGTTCTGAATGGGAGGCTAGATTTGAGTTGGATTTATTAACTTATACAATAAAGTTAGATAAAACACCAGGCAGAGGGTACTTGAAAGGGGTAGATGAGTGAAGAGGAGAAGAAGGGGAAAATGCAGACAAGAATTCAATGTATATCCTACAAAATTAAGAAGAGTAAAGGAAGGGGTAGGTAGGAAGAGATGAGTAAGAATGTTGAAAGAGGTGACATTGGCGATGATATTATATTCACAAACTGCTTTGTTAAATGGCAACTCCTTTGTACAACTATTTTTAAAAAGGTAATAAAAATTATACAAAAGAGAATCAGTGAGATGAAACAGTTCAGTTAAATATTGCTGTCTATATAATTGCACTGTAAGGAAAACTGTGTCCTAGAAGACCAATTTGTAGAAATTCTCTAGAAGAAATGATAAAGAATTGAACAACTATCAAAACATTAGAAAAGGAAATGGAGGATATATATATGTGTATATGTATGTATTAAAATAAGATAGGTTGAAAATATGGGAAAAATATTTTATTTTTAGCTGGTCATGGGACTTGAACTTTGAGTGCTGTCCCTGAGCTCTTCGGGCTAGTGCTCTACCACTTATGCCATAGTGCCACTTCATACACACACACACACACACACACACACACACACACACACACACTAAAAGATGCTAGATTGATCCTTTTTTTTGGTTGTTTTTTTGCTGTCCCAAAGATGGATCCAAGCCCTTGATTATGCTATATAAGCATTCTGCCACTGAGCCACTCTTACAACCAAGGATAATGCTTGAATTAAAAAGAATAAAAACAGTTTTGTAAGAAATATATGAATCAAAATATTAATGTAAAACACTGGAGAGATCAAAGCTCCCAAGTAATAATCAACCTGATTTTATGAATAACACATCTTTCCCATATGCATATTCTATAACTAGAATACCAGAAAATCCATAGTCTTGATATTGCAAATAGAAACTTAGGATAAAATTTAGCTCAGTGCTGAGTCCATTCTTGCTTGGCTAAGACCTATAATTCTTATTTAAATTAGAGGGAACTAATGTCAGAGAAAGGAATTAACTTGGAGCATGGGGTAATCCTTTGATAATATTAGAGATATATGAAGTATTGTATTACTGCAAGACAAATAAAAAAGAAAGAATGATTTTAGAATTAAACTTTGCAATATGATCCAGATTCTGAGCAAAAGAAGCTCTTAATATCTAGGTGGTTGAGCCTTTGTGAATGTGTGTGTGTGTGTGTGTGTGTGTGTGTGTGTGTGTGTGTGTGTGTGGTTTAGTTGTACTGTTTCCTGCATTTTACCTTGATTATTTTTTTTTTAAAAAGAGAGTTCTTAGTTTAATTTAATTAAATTAATTTACTTATTTTGGTGCTTATCCTGGGGCTTGAACTCAGGGCCTGGGTGATGTCTCTGAGTTTTTTTTTTTCCCCCTCAAGGCTAGTGGTCTACCACTTGATCCACAGCTCCACTTCCAGCTTTTTGGTGGTTAATTGGAGAAAAGAGTCTCAGGGACTTTCCTACCTGGGCTGGCTTTGAAATGCAATCCTCAGATCTCAGCCTCTTGAGTAGCTTAAGGTTACAGGGGTGGCCACAGGCCCAGCCTCAGTTTTAAGAAGAAAGTGAGATACTCAAACAGAAACATGGTCAGCTCATTTGCTCACTGCTGTTCAGCATGAGTGTGGTATGTGTGTGGTACGAGTAGAGAGTCTCCAAAGGCTACAGCCTGTTGTATGTCTTTGATTTTGATTCTTCTAGCTTTTGGGATGCATGCATCACATATTAATTAGTACTGGCACATTCTGGAAACCATACAAGCCAATCATTTGCAGTAATTCAATACTGCTTTGTGTTATTACTAGGTCCTAATTCTTTTTTAATTTTTTCAGTCACACTTTGTTTTTAAAATTGGGTCAATATAAACCTGTTCAAAATGTGGTCCTAGTTTTTTTAAACCATATTTTTGAAGTCAGCACTGAAAACTAATAATTTTCAACCCTTCAACAAAAAAGAACACTAAAATTGTTCTAAAGCCTTATGATCTCTGTAGGTTTAAAATACAGCTCCACATTTATTTATTTATTTATTTATTGCCAGTCCTGGGCCTTGGACTCAGGGCCTGAGCACTGTCCCTGGCTTCTTTTTGCTCAAGGCTAGCACTCTGCCTCTTGAGCCACAGCGCCCCTTCTGGCCATTTTCTACATATGTGGTGCTGGGGAATCAAACCCAAGGCTTCACGTATATGAGGCAAGCATTCTTGCCACTAGGCCATATTCCCAGCCCCCACATTTTTAGATGATCCTAGGATAGGCAGAATCGTTAGCATCTTGCAGGAAATAAAATAAAAGTAGCTAGTGCATTATAATATCATAGAGGGAGACATGACTTTTTGGAACTGATAAGGAGATGGAATGTTCTGGATTGTTGCAACATGAATTTGGAGATAGAAATCATAAGTAGTCTTAGATATTAGAATCGACATATATTTTCCCAATGTTAAATCTACACAGATATTATCTTCTACAGCATTTATTTCTTCTCTCTCTTTTTCCTTCCTTCCTTTCTTCCTTCCTTCCTTTTCCTTCTTCCTGACAGTACTGTCATTTGAACTCAAGTTCTTACACTTGCTAGGCTGCTCTTCCACTTGAGCCATACCTCCGGCCCTGCTTTTTTCTGATTACTTTGGTGATAGAGTCTCACAAACATTGGTACCCAGGCTGGCTTCAAATTGTGATCGTTTGGATCTCAGCCTCCTGAGTAACTAGGATTACAGGTGTGAGCCATTGGTGGCTAGTGGATTAATGTTACTTTTTCATTGCCTCAGCAGAAAAGCATATGAGATTTGGATAGTCTCTTCAATGAATCAGGTGTTATCTAGTGGCAGGCTTATAATGAGCAAAGTAGGCCAAATCTTGTCTCTGCATCTCACCAGGATACACAGTATACTCTCCTCGTGACACAGTCTGATTATTTCCCAGCCCCCTTCCTTGCCCTTTTATTAAATCAGAGCAAATTAAGCCATTATAGTCATTTGCTTTGATTTAGGCACAGGCCACTTTGTCTCTTGTTTAGTAAATATTTTATTTCAAAAATAGATCTTGATTACTTTCAGTGGGTCGGCAGTAACTTGACTATCTGTATTAGTTTTAATTTTTTTTTGTTGGACATGTTTCACCTTAGCCTTGAACTCATGGCTAGCTCATGGTAGAGTACAATATAGTCAATCCCACCTATGACTAACTAGGAAAACCTTAACGCTGAGGGCACCACACCCAACTTGGCCCAGGAAAGTCTCCAGATTCCCCAGTCATTGAAAAACCTGGGAAAGAGTCTGGATATTTTAAAGTCACCAAGAAGGTAAAGAAGCTGTCAGCAGGGGGCACCATGACTCTGCATATTCCCTATGATGGGGAGAAAAGACTGGATGGGAGCTAGAACAGAAGGGGAAGGTGAGCCCCTGAAGTAACCCCAGAGGGGGAGGAGCTTGGGCCAGGGTGCTGGCTTGGAGACAGCCATGGGCTGGAGCAGAGCCTAAGAAGCAGAGCTGCACCTCGCTCTGAGCTGCTGTGCTGGGGACACTAAGTGAAGAGAAGATGATTTGTCAAGGAATACTTGTCTTTCTGTTTTCCTTTCTTCCCTCCTTCCCTTCTCCCTTTCCTCCCTCCCTCCCTCCTTCCCCCTCTCTCTTTGCAATAACAGGCTTAAACTCTGGGGCCTTTTGGCTTGCTAGGCAAACATTCTACCAGTTGAATCATACCCTTATCCTTTTGCTTTCAGTTTGCTTTTCACATAACTTCTGTTTTCCCCTAGTTTTGCCCAGCTGGCTTCAAGCCTGATCCTTCTACCTCTATCTCTCGGGTAGCTGGGATTACAGGTATGTAGCACCACACCTTGCCCCATTTATGATACAAATGAAAGACAAAAGCAGAATTAACTCTCTTTTTCAAGGAATAGAAAGAGCATGTTAAAAAAATTAAAAAGCAAGTTGGCCAACCACCCAATGATGGCTCAGGCCTATAATCCTAGCCTATAATCCTCGATCTCCAGCCCAGGCAGGAGAGTTTTGAGATTCTTACTTCCAATTAACACCCTAAATGTCAGAAGTGGAGCAGTGTAAGCCTTGAGCAAAAAAGCTCAGGTATAGTTCCTAGGCCCTATGTCCAAGTCCCAGGTTCAGGACACACACACACACACACACACACACACACACACACACACACACACATACACACACACACAGAGAAACAAAATAAAACAAAACAATTTGATCATTCGTGTTCTCTGATGGTTTTAAAGATATTGCAAAAATGTTTGGCATTTTTAGGTAAAACTTCAAATTTAAAAACTACAAAGACAATCTTAAATTAACATTATAGTTGCGAAGAGTCATTTTTCTAACCTGGTAGTACTGATAAGATTATTGAATCAAAATCTAAGTGAAATGAGGTTCCACCTACCTTGTTAACAGGATTCACATGACAATTTAAGGGTAAGAAAGAAGCATCTTTTTTTTTTTTTTTTTTTTTTTTGGCCAGTCCTGGGCCTTGGACTCAGGGCCTGAGCACTGTCCCTGGCTTCTTCCCGCTCAAGGCTAGCACTCTGCCACTTGAGCCACAGCGCCGCTTCTGGCCGTTTTCTGTATATGTGGTGCTGGGGAATTGAACCTAGGGCCTCGTGTATCCGAGGCAGGCACTCTTGCCACTAGGCTATATCCCCAGCCCCAAAAGAAAGAAGCATCTTTGCTTCCATTGTCTGACGGCCTGTGAGCCCAGCTCTGACTCTGTGACCCTCCGCACACATGATGGCTGCTAGTGTGGTAGGCACAGCCCCTTGTGTGGACAGTGTTAGACTGTCCCAAGTGTTTGGCCCGTGGCGCCTGATCTGGTTTCTCTTTCTGTAGTTCTGCAGTCTGGCAATGCACCACGTGTACCTCCCACGTCTTTCACACAAGAGTTTTATCTGCTCTCTTAGGCCTTTGCAATTTTGATGTCCCCTGCCTGCAATATCTCTTAAAATGAAAGATTCCATCTTCCTCTGTATGTGCATCACTGAATGAACATGTTGGCCTGTGTTATTTTGATCAGTGTCATCATGGTGTACTGTTGTGTAGGGTTAAGAGTGGTCCAGGCAAATGAAGATTCTTGACTGCAGACATCTGCCTAGAAGTCTGGTCATTGAAGAGAAAGTGGAACTCTTGAGATCTTGCACTCCTTCAGAGCATTTCTGACATAGTCAGTTCTAGGTCCTTTTGGGTGGTAAAGATGGCCCCTGTCTCAACCAAGCTATGAGAGATCATCAAAGACGTGTCCTCCAGGTAGACTTCATTGCCAGGTGCTGAGAGGTTACCTAGATCTCATGACCTGAAGCTTTTATATTTGTATCTGCTCTCAGGATTTATTTCTTTTTTGTTATCCATTGGTGCTGTACATCACCATTTACATGTTAAACTCTAAAGGTCTGTGTAGTGATATGTGGAAGTGGTGCCTTTGGGAGTTAATAAGGTCATTAGGGCAGAGCCTCATGTATAGAATTAGCCTTTCCTAAAGAAATCTATCTTCCCTTCTACCATGTGAAAAGACAGGCAGCCATGAACTTGGAAGTCTAGTCAGGCTAGACACCAAATCTCATGGTGCCTAGATCTTGGACTTCTCAGTCTTCAAGTCTGTGAAAATTGAATTTTTATTGTTTTTTTAAGCCACTTAGTCTGTGGCATTCTGTCATAGCAGACTCAGCAGATCCACCTTTGGCTTTGGGAGACTCTTCTAGCCCAGCTTTGTCTATGCTACATCACCAATGGGAGGAAGTTCTGAGTCTATTCTTGGGTCCTTCTAGTAGGAAGAGGGAAAGAAAAGGGAAAATGAGATTTAACGACAGCTTTGTTAATGGAGCTTTATAAAACGTGACTGCTACACTAGTTCTAAGTAGTGGTACCTTTGAACACAGAACTTTAGGTAGAGAAAAATGATAGGTGACACTTTTTTAGTGGTCTCAAAGTTAACATCAAAATTATCTAAGTAACCTGTAGTTTTCATTTTCTGCCTGAGCATGAAAGGCTATTCTGCAGAATGACGACAATGACGGATGTGTGCCTGCTGAACACACCTGCAAAAAGGGGTGAGGTTCTGGGAGGGAGCTCACAAAGAGGAAGGGAAACCAGCCTCTGTGGTTTCCCACACCTCCCTCTTCGGTGGCTGGGGCATTCTAACTTTCCTGTTAACACAGTATGTTCGTCAGTGAGTGGCACAACAACGATACCACAGGACAGAACAGCCAAGTACATCCACTTCTGAGAACTTCCTCTTTGGGACTATTCAAGTTACTCAAGTTCATGACTAATGAGGGAAACCTTAGCATTGAGACCATGTTACCCAGCGAAGGTCTCCAGATTCCCTAGTCCACTCTGCCCCCTAAACCAGAGCTGTGGAGCTTCTGAGCTGTTTAACATATCAGTGTCATGTCTTGCGAAGCCTTTGTAGTCACAGTGTTTGACAAATAGATACTTTGGAACTCGGCTGACTGGGGACCTATGGGGCAGCAAGCAAGCATGGTGGTAGGACAGGACCTAGAATCCCATGAGCATCTCCATTTGGACAGGACAGCTTGAACCACTGAAGCTTTATAATTAGAAATCACCTAGGCAGGAACCCCTGCTGTCCTGGGTCTTGTCAAGGTGGGTGTAGGTGAGGAAATGCTTTTGAGTAAAAGACTGCTACCCCAGGAAAATGACTGCTGCCTATTGCAAGCATATTTCTCAGTGGCCAAACCCCTTAATAGGCTTGGAAGAAAAACATAGCTCCTGCCCCTGGGTGAATATGGTACTGTGGGAAATGAGGTTAAAAAGAGCTGAAGTACAGAAAGCACCAGGGGGTGTTTAGCTAATTTCAGGAAGTCAAAGTCATAAATAACTACCTCCTAATCCTCTGGAAAGAGCAAAACAAGTATGACTGCCTTCAGTAGATTATCTTAATGTTGGTCTAACTTTATCACACTGGAGGCAAAGACACATATTCTTCTGTCTCTTTTTCAAGAAACCATGTCTCTTGAAAAAAATGTTAACTGTCCTCTCTTCCTCCTAATTGTATATTAAGCACCCTTGAAAAGGAAATCTAAATAGCACTTAGGATATGATTCAGCAACCACTTACCTGAGAAGAAAAACACACAATGCCTGAAAGGAGAAAATAGGATTTGGTGCTCACTTACTGAACTTGATTTCCTCCCCTCTATACCATCCCCACTGATTATTCACTGATTAGTCATTTCCATACTTGTTTTGCTGCCTCAGTTTTTCTAGGATGTCAATAACTTAGGATTCTGTCACCAATCCTTCCCTGTTGGTTTCTACTAATTGTTACACAAGAGATGTAAGAGAGCTTCTAGAGACACACTGGAACTGGCACTGACCCACCGTGTGTTAATGTGTGCCTTTAAGAAAGTTACTAAGGTGGCTGGGAATATGGCCTAGTGACAAGAGTGCTTGCCTGGTATATTTGAAGCCCTGGGTTCGATTCCCCCAGCACCATATATACAGAAAATGGCCAGAAGTGGCGCTGTGGCTCAAGTGGCAGAGTGCTAGCCTTGAGCCAAAAGAAGCCAGGGACAGTCAGTGCTCAGGCCCTGAGTCCAAGGCCCAGGACTGACAAAAAGAAAAAGAAAAAGAAAGTCACTAACTGCTGTGCCTCAATCAAATAAGAAATCTTGTCTCTTAGGCTTGTTGGAACAAATCAATAAGGTTGTTTATACAAAGCTCTTGGTTCAGCACTTGGCACAAAGAGAGACTTCCAATTATTGTTACCTTGGCATAGCCATCCTTAGTATTCTCATTGTGCTATTCTTATTTTACAGCTGAATAGAGGGAAATGTAGGTTGGTTGGCTCAGTCCTTTTGGCAGATGCTCCATCCTAAGTGTTCTGACTATGGAAGGGAAGTCTCTGCTGGAATATCTCTAGGAAATGCCCCAAAGAACATGGCTGTGGGGAAGAAGGCATTACCTAATCATTATGTTTTGCTTGCTATGATGGTAGCATCTAAGGAAGCTTCTGTCTTTCTAAGGAAAGGGAAGAAATCCAGTGAAGAGCAACTACTTCCATGAAGCTTTCCATGGTAGAACTCTACACAGTCATATCATTCATTTGATGGAGACAGCACCTATGTTGTTTTGGAAATAGAAATTACGGGATGTGATTGGAGACAGCAGCATGTTTGCTTCTGTCTTGCTTTTGTGGAGCATTTCCTGAGTCAAGACCATGGCTCCTTAGCACACACTTCATCATCCAAGAACATGCGTGTCTAGATGAATAAGTGATACATAAATCATGCAGAAAAATTAGTGCTATTTCGGTATGGCCACACCTCAATATGGAAATCTATATGCCTAAACATGTTCTTGTATATTTTGCTGTTGATGCTTGCTAGTAAGACTTCAAAATAGAGACTAATCTTCATTATAAATCCATTGAAGTTTTTCTACCAGGGAGAGTGTGAAATAGATTCCTTTCAAATCTAGTGTCTTCAGAAGTAGTTTATTAACATGCAGATGATTTGAGCACATTTTAAAATTGCCCTTTGATTTATCTCAACATAGAAATTTTCAGCTTGATTCCCTAAGGTGGTTGGAAGGTGTTTTGAGAGCTTGTGAAAATAGAATTCACTTCCCAAAGATGAAGGTTTGCCACCGCCTCACCTGTGCCAGGCTGTACTGCAACACTGATTTAAAAATAAAAAAAGAGTTTAAGAAAGTCATTGTGAGATTTTTTTTTGTACATAGCCTCCCCAAATCCCTGCTTAGAAGATGCTATTAGTCATGTGAAAATGCCAGCTCTGTTTTTTTATTAGCGAACTAGTCTCATCACATATGGAGGACAGTTATCTCTTGTATGCCGGTCTTCTCTTCCCTTTGACAAAAGATGCCTTCAAAAAGTAGATTTGAAAGTAGCCTGTTTTCTCGCCTACTTGATAATGTGCCTCAGAAAGAAATGCTTGAAAGAAAGAGCTCGATCAAGAAGAAGTCACTGAAATATTGGAAAGAATTGCAATTAAAACTCCAAGTTCAGTCAATAGATATTTATTAAATATCAGCCTACATGTTTCATTGTACCTTTCAAATTATTTCCATAACTTGTACTTCTCTCTAACCTCCCAGAGGCAATGTAATTCTTCCAGTGATATTTCCAGTGCTTTGAAAAGTCCAGAAACTTGACAAGATGAAAAGAAGTTAACCAAAAAGGTAAAGGAATCTTTTTTTTTTGCCAGTCCTGGGCCTTGGACTCAGGGCCTGAGCACTGTCCCTGGCTTCTTTTTTGCTCAAGGCTAGCACTCTGCCACTTGAGCCACAGCACCACTTCTGGCCATTTTCTGTATATGTGGTGCTGGGGAATCGAACCCAGGGCCTCATGTATATGAGGCAGGCACTCTTGCCACTAGGCCATATCTCCAGCCTAAGGTAAAGGAATCTTAAAACAATCACATATTGGAGATTTGGAAGTGAAATATAAGGCAGAAATTATAAAACTGTGATGCTCAACAGAGCAGTAGAGAGGGAGGAAAATGAAGGATTACCCCCTTCTTTACTTTTCAGTATTGTAGTGTGGTGCTGAGGAATCGAACCCAGGGATTCATGTATACGAGGTGAGCACTTTATCACTAGGCCATATACCCAGCCCCTGCCCTCTTCTTTAAATCAAAGAATTATAGTGAAGAATGCCAACAGTTTTTGAACTTGCAGACCATATGCAGGTTGAGTATCCTTAACCTGAAAATCTGAATCTGAAATGCAAAAATTTCCAAACTCTGAATGTGCATGATGTTGACCGGTTCATGTCTCAAGTAATACATTGCAGTTAAAATGTAAATGCATTAAAATATTACATAAAATTATCCTCACGCTATGTGCATGAGGCATATAGAAAGTAAAAATAGGGTTTGTATTTAGACTTGGACCCCATATCTCATAGCCTTTTCTTGTGCATTTTTTTTTTAACTAAAAGCTTTTTGGAAAGCCAGAGGCAGTGGCTCACACTTGAAATGCTAGCTACTTAGGAGACTGGAAGCAGGAAAATCAAGATTTGAGGCTAGCTCACGCAAAAAGTTCTCAAGACCCTGTTGCAACCAATAAAAAGATGGGTACTATAGCACATGTGTGTCATCCCAGCTGTGTGGAACAGGAGAATCCCAGTCCAAGCCAGCTGCAAAAAGCAAGACACTATCACCAAAATAATAAGATCAAAAGGGGCTGGGCATAATGCCAGTGAACATTCACCTGCCTAGAAGTCCTAAGTCCAAACCTCAAACGGTCTTCGTTTTTTCTTTAAACAGAGTCTTGCTATGTATCCCAGATTAACCTTGAACTTGTCATCCTCTCACTTCAGCTTCCACATGCGAGAGTTTGAGGAGTGTACCACAAGGCCCAGATAATATTTTTAAATTATATAATTAATGAATTATATATACATATATATCTCTAAATAGGAAAAACTGAAAAACTCCAGAAACTTCCTGGTGCTAAGCACTTCAGATAAGGATCATTCAACCTATAAGTGGTTCAGTGAGTTAAGAAATAGCAGCAAAGCTATTCAGCAAAGGATAAAGAAGAGCTGAAAACAAGGTAGTTCTTTCCCTCACCATACATATTTCTATGCTTCCTCCATTATTTATGAAGATTACAAGTCCCTAAGACCACCTTTCCTTGATTCTTACATTTATCTATTTAATTTGCACTTTCACTTGACACATTATTTTCCTTTTTTTTTCTTTTTTTCTTTTCTTTTTTTTTTTGCCAGTCCTGGGCCTTGGACTCAGGGCCTGAGCACTGTCCCTGGCTTCTTTTTGCTCAAGGCTAGCACTCTGCCACTTGAGTCACAGTGTCACTTCTGGCCATTTTCTGTATATGTGGTGCTGGGGAATCGAACCCAGGGCTTCATGTATACGAGGCAAGCGTGCTTGCCACTAGGCTATATCCCCAGCCCCCATTATTTTCCTTATGGATGATAGACATAAGGAAAAAGCAAACAGAGGGGTAGGATTTAATTTTCATGAATCACTTGACAAAAGTAGCACACATTATTGTTAGTCATTGGTGAACCCCAAGAAATTGTTATCTTTCTTTTTTAGAAGGAAGAAGTAAAGAAAAATAAACCTCCATATTCAAAAGTTAAGTAAATTTTTAAATTTGATCACTGAATCAGCCCCTGTGTTGTTGGAATGGTATTTAACTCTCTACTTTCAATTAGCATTCAGTCTTGTCTTTCTCTCCATTCCTGCCATGATCCCATCTATCCTTTCCTTATCTTCTGCACTTATTTCCCCTCAGACATTCATCCAAATAGTTACTATTCATTTAAAGCATTTACTACCCATTATTACTCATATTAACTATTCTTGTAAAGATAACTGGAATTGCCATCAGTAATTGCTGGTGAACTACTGTTCAATCTGTCACACATTAACTAGTTGTCCTGGCACTGGAAAATGCAGTATGGAAGTGGCTGTCCCTGGGTAATGGTGTGCTGCTAGCTACAAATTCAGCATACACCACAGGTCCATGGATCAGAAATATATAAGAAAAGTGTGTCCTTGATGAAATCCTAAAGTAGAAAGGAAAGGCTGGAAATCCACCACTAGGGGTGAATTAGAATGAGTTTTGTGGGGGAGAAGAGCATTTGCTGTGTTACTGGTGAAGTAGTATCATGGGGAGTCTTAGGGGATGTGTAATGATGTAAGTCTGCAAATTGCAAGGTGAGGAAAAAGAGGGGACAGTTGTATCCAGCAGGTGGAGCGAGCAAGGTCAGGTGAAGTGCAGGGAGGGTATTGCCTCGGCAGGAAGTGGCCTGTGGGGGCCACTAGACATAGATAGACATGGCTGAGTGATCACCACCTCTGGATCTCAGAAGTCACTTTCCACTGGTGAAGAATCC
Organism: Perognathus longimembris pacificus; assembly: GCF_023159225.1. Lineage (NCBI taxonomy): Eukaryota > Metazoa > Chordata > Mammalia > Rodentia > Heteromyidae > Perognathus > Perognathus longimembris. The sequence goes on from NC_063169.1 coordinate 54,083,876, forward strand.
AGCCTATGCACAGGAAATGACTGTCCACAGAGAGGCACTGGAAGAGGAGGGGCTAGAACTTCTGCCTCTGACTTCCTGTCCACCATATTTCCTACTTTGCCTTGTGGTCCTAGCCTGCAAAGACTTTGTTTTATTAAGAGATAAGATTATGAAACTAGAAAGGCAAGCCTTAGGGGAAAGGTATTTTCAACACACATAATTTCTCAATGGCTAATAGTCACCATTGTAACATTTTTTTTTCAAATCAGTTAAATGTACAGTAAAATACAACCTAGTTGAAGCCAATCTAACCAAGAAATTTGAACAGATCCATGACAAAAGATGGTAAATACATTTACAAAAGAAGTCTCAATGTCATTATTCCTCAGATACAGATGCAAATGAAAACCACAATGGATGTCATTATACACCCTAATATAATGGGTAAAATTAGGAGGCATTTTTGAACAATAATTTAACTTTGCAGTTCCTGTTAATTCTCGAGGAAGTAATCAACAGAATCTACTTCTCATTATTGTTGGTTTGAAGCAAGAGGGTGATCTTAGCCTACCCAATCGGACACTGTAAAGATGGCAGCAAACAGCAACTCTCAGTTTCTATGGCTGGCTCTCCTCTATACAAGTAGATGCTTTGGTGTTTTTCTTGATGACCTCTTCAGGGTTGGACCATGCTTTGAGAAAGCTAAGTAACTAACAAGGATTCTCTATGTCACACGGGCCTTGTAGTAAGCTGGCTGGAAGAGGTCCTTAGTTTGTCACAAAATATAAAAAGGGAATGGGAAGGATGAAATTAGAGCAACCTTGAAGATCTGACTTCCAGAGTAGAGTCAATGGCACCCGCAGTGGTTCACCAGGACTGCTACAATGGGCCACAAACTGGATGGCTTGGAGCAGCATCATTGTATTTGCTCACTTTCCTGGAAGTTAAATGTCTCAAATATAAGTGTTTTCAGAGCTGTGCTCTCTCTGAAGGTTTTAAGGAAGACTCCTTCCTTACCTCTCCCAAGTTCTGGGGTGTGGGTGTGCGTCTCAGCTATTCCTGACTTAGGTGTTTGCCCACCTGTCTCTTCACATGGCCTGGATCCCTCGCTCCTCTTGTAGGAACTCCAGTGCACCCTAATTCTAGGATGATTTCATTGGGAATTACATCTGTGAAGGCTGTTTCCAAATGAAGGACACACTCTGAGGTTGTGGATTGATACAACTTTTTTTTTTTTTTTGAGAGACTATTTGATGTAAGGTTGCATGGACAATGTTGGACCTTCTCCAGAAACAAGGCATAGCCTGCAGCAATCAAAGCATACTCCTGGCACTTGTTCATTGAGGAGAACTTTGAAAGAACCACATTGACTCAGGAAGTGGGAGATAGCACCTCGAATAGAAACCACAGCGGTGACATGATGGTCCTTTCAGGACCGTCTGTGGTTTGATGCTGTGTGGCAAACAGCCACAGGCCAGAGTGACAGAGGTTGTTAGTGACCCCGAGGTCACTCTGCAGCCACGGAGCTCCCCCCTTCCACCCACTCAGTCATCACAGAACTTCACAGGTTCTTCCCCATTCACCAGGGCTGTTTATTCATTTCGAAGTCTGAGCCAAGTTTACACACGCTCAGGTATTCTGAGAAGCGTGGTGGTGGTTGTCTTTAATCAAAAGCTAAACCAGATTCCAGGTACCTTGATTAAAGATTTTTTTTCTTTTTGCTCATATGCCATAAATACAGAAGAAACAAAAGAGAAATGAGCATGAATCACCCCCGTTTAAGACTTTAAGCTTAAGTAAGCAAAGAAAGCCTCCTGCATTACCTGGTGGAATAACTCTACAGTTAATCAGAGGGCACCTACGCACCCAACCCCTAAGTAGAGGGAAACCGCGCGGAATTGGGGGGGTCTAGGGTTGGGTGGGGTGTGCTTTAGAAGCCCTGCCTCTCGCACTGCATTCCCTTTGGAGCCGACCCTCCCCCAGAACTTGGCTTTTTCAAGCGCAAATCTCACTTGGCACCTGGCACAAGACCCCAGGACCCGCTCTGGGCGCTGGAGGGAGTCTGGATCAACATCGCCAGGGACGATCAGTCTCCAAGGGTGCCGTTCCCAGCGGCTGTCACCGCCACAAGTCACAAAGCGTGGGGAGCGCTCAGCGCCCCCGCTGCCCAGCCTCCTCTCCCCACCTCCCATCCTGAGCTCCAACCTGGGCACCGGGGTGGAGGGTTTCTCTCCCCCACGCCCGAAAACGACCCCCGAGGGAGCCTGGACGCGCTGTCCCCGGCGGGCCCGGGGTCCTCAGGATCGCGCCCCGTCCCCCCTACCCTCCCCCAGGCGGTGCGACCACCTACCTGCGCGTCCCGACGGCGCGGCCACCAGCAGGAGCAGCAGCCTCAGGGCCCGGGGACCTGGCGCCGGCTTTCCCGGGGCGCTCGCAGGAGCAGCGGGGCTGGATCTCATAGCAGGGACCCCAGGCTGCACAGGACGCCCCCCCTCGCTCAGACGGTGGGCGAGTGCATGGGACCCCCTGGGGCGCCTGGAATCCGCGCTGGGTACCCAGCTCCCCACAGAGCTGGATGGCAGCTTGGGGGGGGGGAGGGGGGGACGCAGCCGTGTAGTCCCGGTCACTCAGGGTTTCAGGCTGCAGAGACTGTGAGCGGTTCCCCCCCCCCCCCAGCTTGCTAGCAGGACACCACTGCGCAGGTGACAGCTCGCTCCAGGAGGGAGTGGACGCAGGTGCAAAGCCGCGCTCTCCCGCGTGGAGGGTTATCTGAAACACAGATCTGAGCTAGCAAACCAGACTTGATTCCAGACCGAGTCACTGCAAGAATGGCAGGTTTATCCATTCTCCAGAGTGCGCTTAGGCCTTCTGTCTGCACCGCTAAGTCCAAGCGGAACCACCTTCAGCTTTAGGGGTGGTTCCATTTTACAGTAGTCCTGCGGTCAGCAAGCCCCCCAAGCCTGGGAGCACTGAACACAAGGGCAGATTCTGGGCCCCTGCTCCTTATTATTATTATTATTATTATTATTATTATTATTATTATTATTATTATTATTATTTTGGCCACTAGGACTCAGGGCCTGAGCACTGTCCCTGGCTTCTTCCCGCTCAAGGCTAGCACTCTTCCACCTGAGCCACAGCGCCACTTCTGGCCGTTTTCCATATATGTGGTGCTGGGGAATCGAACCCAGAGCTTCATGTGTAGGAGGCAAGCACTCTTGCCACTAGGCCTTATTCCCAGGCCCCCCCACCCCCCGCTCCTTATAATGGAGGGGAAGGAAGGAAGGAAGGAAGGAAGAAAGGAAGGAAGGAAGGAAGGAAGGAAGGAAGGAAGGAAGGAAGGAAGGAAGGAAGGAAGGAAGGAAGGAAGGGAGATAGAGAGAACACCTAAGGAGAGGAAAGAGGAAAGTAAAAAAGAGAAAAGAAAGTAAGTGAAAGGACAGGGAGAAAAAAGAGAAAGAAAGAGGAAAGAAAGAAAAGGGAAAGAAAGGAAGGAAGAAAGAGAAAGAAAGGGAAAAATGTTGAAAAAGTATGAGAACCAAGCTCAAGGCGGGTCTCACCACGGATACTTATCTAAGTAGTTGTAGAGGCCCAGTGCAGCCTGAAAATAGAGAAATAACGATTTATATCAAATCGATTTAGTCTCTTTCTCCATAAATGTCTGTTGCGTGAGATAAAATCAAGCTGCAGGGGCTCAGGACAGGAATGCATCAGGAGGGGGAGGGATATATACAGGAGGGGGAGAGATATATATGTATATATACACATATATGTACATATATACATACTGTGTGTATGAATGCATGTACCTAGTTTCAAAGTGAAAGCTTAGCGAATTTATTTTTTTATTTAACCATTTACTTATTGTTTTTATTTTATTTTCTGCTGGTACTGGGGCTTGAACTCATTTATGTGCTCACTGAACCACAACTTCCTGGCTTTTTTCTTTTTATGCTAACTGATTGGAGGTAAAAGTCTCTCAGATTTGTCTTTCCAGGTTGGCCTGCAACGTGCATCCCGGTCCCTGAGGGGCTAGAATTAATGGGCATGAGCCATTGGCACCTGGTTGGCCAGGTGCCTTTAAATTCTAACCTCCTGTCCATCTCCATTAAGTTCAAATATTGGAATGCTTCAGAGAAGTCTCTCTCTAAGTCTTTAGCCCATTCATTAAGGAGGCAGTTGTTTCTTTGAGGATTTGTTTTGGGAGAACTTAATTTTTTGAGTTCTAAGTATATTTTAGATATGAGGCTCTTATTTGTGTATGGCTAGTGAAGATTTTCTCCCAACTCAACTCTCCAAAACCCATGATTTCTCCTAGTATCAACATGCTAGTCCGATTTGGTCATGATTTACTGAATTACATTCTTAATTTTATTGAACTTGACATATAATTTTCTAGGCTTTCTGGTCAGACAGGCCACAAATCAGTACCTCCCTCACTCCACCTTCAAGCATTAGTACCACGAATGAAAAATTCATTTGTTTCCCTATTTTAGTTTAATCCTGAAATAGCTTCCAGGAATGAGATGTAACAATGATAACATGAAATACTGACTTCTTACTTTGAGCCAGATACTATGCTTATTATTATTATTTGTAACCTTTCCTTCCTCGCGTTTAGTTTTTGGAATTATGTGACTTAGTTCTATTTTCAAATCAAGGAGACAAGCTCGGGCAAGTGGCTTACTTAATAAACAACAGAACTGGAATGTGATTTCTGGTTAATCTAATTCCAGAGTCTGGGCTTTCAATATAAATAAAGCAAATGCATTTGAGTGTGAGCTATAAATCACCATATATATTAAAATGTATACTCATTCATTTATGGAAAACTCTACCTTATTGTTTCACACAGTAAACAACATTGTAAATGAGAAAAAATGCTCATATTGATAATTGTATAGTCAGGGTCAAGGTCACTTAAAGTGAACTTGGGTGCTAGACTTGTAGATAATAGTCTCACAGACTTTCCTGTTGAGGCTGGCTTTGAAATCATGATCCTCACATCTCAGCCTCCTGAGTAGCTAGGATCACAGGTGGGCACCTGGCTCCAATCACTAGTTGATGACATTATGATTATGCCCAGTTTGGGGCCATTAGCAATTGGGCTTCTTTGAACCTGTCACTCATGTAAGTACATTTGTTTCAGCCAGATATACCTAGGGATGTAATTATGGGGTCATAGGCTAGATGTGGTTTTGGCTTAAGTAATTCATGCCAAACCTGTTTTCTAAGAAGCCTTACCAGTTTGCTCTCTTATCAGCTGTGATTGATAGTTCTTCCACATTTTTTGTCAATTCTTGCTGTTTTTAGGCTTCATAATTTAAGCTATTTTACAAAGTGTGGAATGGATAGTATTCCCTGTAGATTTCACTTGCATTTTTCCTGATAACTGATGACACTGAGAGTTGTTAGTAAGTTTATTAGTATTCATTTTTTGTAATACTCTTTATGATGGATCTTAAATTTCTTGATGAAATTAGATGAACTCCAATTAAATTGTCTTTTTACTTTATTTTTAATTTGTTTGAAAGAATTTGTCACATACGATGAGTATTTATTGAGCCTTGATCAGTTATGCATGTTGCAAATACTTGTTCCCAGTGTCTTGCCTTTTTATGTTTTAATAGTGTCTTAAAAAAAAAGAATGTGTTAAATGTAATGTAGTCTAATTGGCTTATTATTTTTGATGTTATTTTGTGTGTGCTGGTACTAGGTCTTGAACTTAGGACCTCACATTCTCCTTTTTTTTTTCCACTCAAGGCTGGTGCTCTACCACTTGAGCCATACCTCTACTTCCAAGTTTTTGCTGGTTAATTGGATATAATTGTCTCCTGGACTTTTCTTCCTGGCTTTGAACCACAATCTTTGGATCTCAGCCTCTTGAGTAGCTAGGATTACAGGCGTGAGCTACAAGTGTCCAGCTTGTGTGTTTTTTCCTTTTGTTGTTCCTTATGTACTCTTTAAAACAAAATCTCACGCTGTTCTAAGATCCTTCTTTTAAACCACTCATGGAAACATTATTCTTTTATATTCACATTTGTAATTATGATCTATTTAAACGCATTTTTATGTTTTACTTTACAATATGAGGTCCAGTCAGCCTAACATTATTGATTTAAAGCCACTCTTTCCTCTTTCTCTAAAGTTTTTCTCTCTCATCTTTGTCACTCAGTATCCTGAGTGAATGGGTCTGTTTCCGGACTATTTTCTGTTTCCTATCTATTTGCTATTGTGTCAGCACTACAGTATTCAATTGCTTTTGTGTTTGTTTGAACAGCAAGTCCTCCCCCCTTGTTTTTAATAGGTTCTCAGCTATTTTTCATTATTTTCATTTTCATAATAAAAATTTAAATCACTTGACATTTTTCACAAAACAGTCAACTGGGACTATTTTTTTCTTAAGAAATTTTTTATTGATTTTTAAGGAGTTGCACCAAAACTAGGATTATTTTATTTTTTGAAAACTTGTCTTGGTTTTTTGTTTGTTTGTTAGTTGTTGTTGTGTCTTGCTAGTTCCAGCCTAGAAATCATTGTGTAGCCCAGGCTGGCCTAGAACTCAAGATTCTCTTGCTTCAGTCCACTGAGTGCTGAGATTATAGGAATGAAACATCTTGTTGGGCAGAAAACTTTAAAATGAAGGAATAACACTGATAAAAACAGAGACCAGAGTTAGTTTTGACAGCCATAACTGCCCTTGTTCCCCAAGCCCATTCTTCCTCTTCTGAAGTGATATGATGAGCCAGAAGATCCTGGACACATGTACAGGGACAGGAACCATCAAAAAGTAAATATGGGCTCTATAAAGGAGACACATAGCTTAGCTGCTACGCTTTTATTTTGAGAGAGGAAGGGACATCTTTGCTCTTCAACATAAACAGGTAAACAAATTGTATGGAAAGTCAATCAGTTCTCTTAGGCAGAAAAAGGGAAATTACCTAGCTTGGAATGCAAACATTCAGCTTCCAAGGAGACAAGTTTTATTGCCTTTTCAATGGAAACAGATGGTTTCATCTCTAACACCTTTACAAAGTGAGAGGAAAATGAGTTTATGGAAAAAACAGATATTCCGTAGCATACCAATTTGCATGGCTCAGAAAGACAACACAGCAGAGATAAGAACATACATCCCAATGTCTGAACATACTGTCCATTCTCCTGTTAGTAGGCTCTTGTGTTGCTTCTTCTGAATGGACTGTGAGAGTGCTTTACATAGTATCCATACAAGTCCTTTGAAATAGACTCTGTGCAACTCAGTTATAGGTGTGGCAATTTTTTTTCTTTGTTCATGGCCTATCTTCATCACCACAATGTTCACAAGAACAAACTTTTTAGTTTGGGTAAAGTATAATTTTTCAACTTTTGTTACTTTATGATTGTGGTTTTGTGTCACATCTAAGAAATCTTTGAGTATCCCAAGGTTAAAAAGTGCTTTCTTTTCCTTTCTCCAGAAATGTTAGCTTTAGATCTATAAAAAAGGCTGGATTAAATTGTGTGTATGTGTGAAGAAAAAGTAGAAGTCAAGTTTGTCTGTAATTATATTCTCATTTTTGTATCATAGTTAAAAAAAAGACTTTCATTCCTCATTGGAATACATTATCAGCCATTTTTCCTGAAAATCTTTTGAGGATACATGGATAAGAATGGTTCTGGATTTATATTTTTCTCATCAGTCTATTTGTCTAAATTGGAAGCAGCATGACCACATTATCTAAAAAAATTATCCTTGTTTTGTGATGCTAGGAACTGGCCTTAGGGCTTCATTCATGTCAAGCAAGTACTCTAACACTGAGCTGCACCAACAAACTATTTTGCTGTTTTTTAGTTCTATACTTTGATAAAGGACAGTTTTCAAATACCTGTATTCTCTTTATCCTTTCAATAGTACCATGGTAAAATTTCAAGATGAAAGAACTATTAACCACTACCTCTTGCTTAGGGAAGTGACTAGCAGGTTGCTGTACTGACTTTCTTTGGTGGGGGGGGGGGGGAGATAAGTCATGGGTTTTGAAATGAAGGCCTGGGTGCTGTCCCTGGGCTTCTTCACTCAAGGTTAGTGCTCTACCACTTTGAGCCACAGTGTCACTTCCAGGCTACTGTACTGGAAAGGTACCATAGTACCATTTTCTATTTGATATGAAATAGACTTACTTAACTCTCAAAAGCCTCCAATCTTTCTGCTAATACCTTGATTTTTTTTAACTTTTAGCCTACAGAATTGAGGGACTAAGTTTCTGTCATTTAGGCAACCAGCTTGTGGTACTTTGCAATGGTAGTCTCAGCAAATCAATACAAGAAGTAAATGTGAAGACAGACCTAGGAATCTAGCTAGAAAGATGTTACAATGTCCATTTGGCCCTTCTGTTGGAAAGCATTTCTTTCATTTTGTTTGGATAAGTAGTTTTTATAACACAATCAGTCATCGAAGCTGATTTATGGAGAAAGATATATAGCAGGTATGGATAGTGTGGTATGAAAGTAAATATATACCATACTTCCTTGATCCACTCATCTACTGAGGGGCATCTGGGTTGGTTCCATATTTTAGTGGTGTCAAATTGTGCTGCGATGAACATAGTTGTGCTGGTGGCTTTGGTGTGGCCTTGCTTAAAATGTGGTACATATACACAATGGAATTTTATGCCTCTATCAGAAAGAACAACATTGCCCCATTCATAAGGAAATAGAAGGACTTGGAAAAAAATCATACTAAGTGAAGTGAGACAGACCCAAAGAAACATAGACTCTATGGTTTCCCTCATTGAGAATAATTAGTACATGTTTAGGACAGTCCTAGCAGAAGATTACAATAGCTCAATAACTATGTCCATATGAACACATAAGATGATGCTAAGTGAAATGAACTTCAAGTCATGGAAACAAGTAGTTTATCATTGTTGTTGATATTTTCAACATACCATGTGAAATTATGCCCTTTTTTCTTTTGTCTTTCTTTCCCATGGTTGTACCCCTGATATCACTGTAACTGATTTTGATGCCCTGGATATTGTATATATGTGTACTGGAACTAGGGAAGGGAAAGGGAATATCAAAATAGATAAAGAATAAAAAGACAAACCAATGCAACAGCAGTACACCTCACAATGGAAGCAGTGACTTTTGGAAGACCTTGTAAATAGCCACAGACGTTCTTCAGTCACCACCATAAACAATGGTGGTAATAAAAAAGATGAAAATCCTAAACAAGCATTGAATGACCTTGGCATTCATGATCAACAACAAAAATTCTTGATGCAACAACTGTTGCTAATAATTCAGCTGGTGGCTGTATCAGACAGGCATTCTAATTAGCCAGAGTATGTGAAAAGAAACTCAAGATTCTTCTTTTCTGGTTTGGAGAAACAAAGAGCAACATTCAGTGTCTGCTTGGGTCCAAATCTACTAGTAGTAGTCTGGAATAGTTTCCTCTTCTAGTGTAAGGAATTTGCTATCTGAAGAGGTTAGCACATAGGTAATTTTGGAGCTCTTTATTTCAAGAAGGCCTTGAAAATCAAGATAATCTTGAAGATGAACAAAATTGAGTAATTAACATCACGAAGACATGAAGACTTACTCTACAGCTACAGTAAATTAGCTTTCATCAGAAGAACTGATACCATTTAAAACAATACGATAAAGAGAGTGAAAGAAGAGATGCATAGAAGAAGATATTTGCAATATGCGTGCCCAAAGAGTGCAGAAAATTGTAAGAAAAAGAGAATCCAATATAAAAGGAGGCAAGAGTTGAAAAAGCACTTTGTTACAAAATACATCAAAGTACAAAACAGGCCTTTCAACATTGGTCAACAAGGAAGTTCAAACCGCACCTAGAGCACTCCTGTTTTGACGGTAAGCAATGCCAAGTGTAGGAGAGATGCTGGAGGAATTGCAACTCTCAGGTGGACGTGTTCACAGATGAAGCTACTTGGGAAGACAGATCTTTTCAGTGCAGCTTCATACCTAGCATCGTGAGCTACTTCTCCAGATGCCAAATTCTATGAACTCTAGGCATAGTTTATTGCTGTGTAGCCAACATCTGAAATTCTTGTCTTTCTTTTTGCTCCTTAAAAGTGAAGTCTTGTGAGGCTGTGGAACCTGGAACCGAGCAGAGGAAGCAGGTGCTTGGTGAAATCGGCCATTCTCCCTTGCTACCCCATTCTTTATGCTTCATGAGAACAGAATTCTGATAGAACTTCAGGAGGGCCTGAGATTCAGTGTGGCTTGGTGGAGTAAAGTGGTAGGTGGGGATGCATCTGAAAGCCACCAGAGGCTACATTCTTATTCAGACCATGTGGAAATTAGATGTAAAGTATAAACATATATGAAAACATATACAGCGTCACATGAATATATGGCATACGCAGAGGAAAATTCCAATAGTGCAATTTCTTTGAACAACTAACTTACAGTTTAACACAATGGATACCAGGAGGTTTAAACACGTATTTTCTGGAGCCTGCCAACTCTGCCCCACACTATAGAAATGTGACCACTTGGCCACTGGATGTCACTCTTTTCTCACACTCCTTAGTCCTGGCAGGTCTCCATGAATATGCATTGTCCCAGTTTACAACCTCACGGAGGGCAGGGCCTCACCAGTGCAGGCCTTCCCAATATGGGATCACTTATGGTCCCTGCATAAAATTGATTTTCAGTTCTGAGCAGCTCAGAAAGGTTCAGAAGGCATGAGTGGCCTCACGTGGGGCTCTCAGCTTTAGTCTCGGTCCTAAAGCTGTATGTAGATGCTCGTGGTTGCCAGGATATTTCCCTGTCACTCAAGAGTGGCAGACTCACATATAGCTCTAGTAAAGACTGCATCTTGTATTCAGACAACACTTACACCATTTCATTACAAACAAAACACAGGAAGTGCAAAAACAAGGCAAGATCCATTTATACTGAAGCATGATAGTGACAGTTGCTTTCATTTAGAAAGAAAACAGTTTTTAAATGTTACTTAGGGCCTCTTGTTTGCTGAGCAGGCACTCTACCACGTGAGGCACATCCTGAACCCTATTTTATGTCAGTTATTTCAGCCAGGAACTTTACACTGATTATTTCACAGTTCTATGTAGGGCAGAGAACACTACTCCCATTTTAAGGGCCAGGAATGTGAGACTGAAAGGTTACAGAACTTCCTCATGCCCCTGATTGGTGCTATGGTTTGGTTGAGTGTCTCCTAATGGTCCATAATGAAAGGCGTGGCCGCTAGGGTGGTGTCATTGGAAGGTGCTATGAACCTTTAAAAGGAGGGGCCTATGTGAGGCCCTTAGGTCATTGGAGGCTTGCCCTCCAAAGTGACAAGGGGAGCCTTGGCCTCTTAATCTCTACTTCCTGGATTATGATATGAGTCCTTCCTCCAACCTGGCTTTCTGCTGTAACATGTGCCCCTCCCCCGAGGCTTAGCCATGTATCTGTCTCATCTTGCACTTGGACTTCTAAAACCATAAGTACCTGTTTATGATATTTTCTTATCTCGGCAAGAAGTTGACTAATACAACTAGCAAGTATGTGAGTCACAAGTATGTGAGTCACAAGTCACACCTGGTTCTTTGGATTCCACACCTTATCTTTCCCGTGGTACTAAAATGGATTCTCAATTAATTATAGCTGATCACAAAAATAAGCTGTCCAGGGTGAGTTTTTGCTATTTATTATCCCTTTTAATTTCCTTCCAAAGCACCTCTGGGAGGGAGTATCTCCTAAAATTCTAGAAGGGCAATGATTATCATTCTAATAGCAGTACAATTTATCTTGTTTCTCATGTTTGTTTTAGGTCAAGGAATCTGAAGCCTAAGATATGCATTAGTACTATGAGTAACATGTACTTTTTTATATCTAATTTGTAACCTTAGGAAGAAGAAATAGGTTTGAGGATACATCTCACAGGTCAGAAGATTCCAGAGGTGCAAATGAGCTGAGCTGTTGATTCAGCTGAAGTAATTTTGATGAGCACATGCTTGCATGTGGCTCTATAATGTGGCTCATTGCCATAAAATCCTACAGTTTATGGGTTTAAAAGCACTAACTCATGTCTTAGGAACATCTCACATAGATTATTATAATTCTGCATGTGCTGCCTGACCATCTGCTTATCTACAGGAATTATAATCAGACAGAATGGCCCTGCTCAAATGGAGGCTCAGAAAAGAAATATGAAAGTATATCATTTTATTGAAGAATCACTATTATTTTATGTCCTGCCCAACATAATTTTTTTTAGTTTTCTTGCTTCCAATGGATCCGAGTAGGAGGATATTTGAACAAGCTTTCTTCTTTGTTGTACTAGGAGAACATTTCATTGATCTCATGCAAATTGACAACAAGCTGGTGATTCTTTTTTTTTTTTTTTTTTTTGGCCAGTCCTGGGCCTTGAACTCAGGGCCTGAGCACTGTCCCTGGCTTCTTCCCGCTCAAGGCTAGCACTCTGCCATTTGAGCCACAGCGCCACTTCTGGCCATTTTCTGTATATGTGGTTCTGGGGAATCGAACCCAGGGCCTCATGTGTACAAGGCAAGCACTCTTGCCACTAGGCCATATCCCCAGCCCCAAGCTGGTGATTCTTGAATGCTGCCTACCTTGTATCCAGTCACAGCTTCTACTACATTTCACTTTGCTGATTTAAAAACTATCACAGGGAAGTGTCTCCTACTGAAAAACATTTTATTTATTAGCTTTAGGTAGTTATACAAAAAGGTTTCAATTCAACATAAAGATTTACAAATAGAATGCAACTTGATCAATGTCATCCCTTCCATCATTCTCATCTCTCCCAGCCCTACTATCACTTCAAGTTAAATAGTCCCATTTTCACATATGTACATCAAATATTGTGAAATACTTTAAATCTTAGTTTTGTTCCCATTATTTCCTCTCTCTGCCTTGAAAAGAACAATTGAGAAGAATGACTTAAAGGAAGTGTGTCATTGATTTGTTGCTGATCAGTTAGAAATCAAATCATTGTCTACTATTTCAACTAGGGACTTAATTTGTTCATATAGAGATGAGAAGGAATACTGACCTGAACTATTCAGTTTGCTTAAATCAATAAAATCCCCCAAATCTTCTGCTTTTCTAGTATATTTTATTTGGCAAAGGTCAACTAAAGTATATTAGAATGCTAGGTGAAGGAAGGAAAGTGGGTTTATCAAGCACATATCTAAATATGAAACAAACGGGACCTCAGTGATGGGTGGAACTATGAGTGTTCTATGGCAAAGACTGGTTAGAATATAGTGCAAGTGAAAGTGATGCCTCCATTTAATGCCAGTTGAATTAACTGTTATTTTGGCCACAGATCACATATTTAGCCAGGTATGGTTATACAAATCCACCATTACTCTGGGAAAACAACCAAACCTGATCTGTTTATTCTCTCCTTTATTAATATTTCATTGATTCCACTCTTGCGAACAGAAGGTGAACGGGCAGACAAAGAATTTTCTCTTATGAAGATGACACTGTAGTGGAAGAGACAAACAAGAGAATGTCACCCAAACCTTGAAATTCCAGTCATGGCAAGTCCATGTCTGCTGACTGGCTACAGGGAGGGTAAGGGAGGGGAAATGAAGAACATCTTCACATTAGTGTGTCCTTAAATGAATTCATTTTTAGTTATTTTTGCTGTTAGAAAGAAATAATGTAGAATCCAGCCTATCTACTACTGCTTCCTTCCTCATGTCCATTTCTGATCATTCTCAACGAGTGTCTGTTGACATTTTAAGCAAACACAGTCTTATGCAGAAACAATTATAGTTGGAACACTTTTATTTAGTCTGATAAGACATAATATGATCCCGAAGTTGACATTAAAAAATTACTTTTTATGTCTTCATTAGCGATATTGGTGGTTTGGTTTCATGGCCTTGCAGCTTGTAAGGCCAGTGCTCTATCTGTCACCTGAGCCGTGCTTCTAGTTCTTTCGCTTTTAGTTTAAATTTTAAGGTCTCATGCTTTTGTGTGGGCCATCCTTGAACCACAATTCTCCTTTCTCTACCTTTGGAGGTATCTTGGATTATAGATATGTACCCCGGGCCCAACATTTTAATTTTATTTCCCATTAGCGCTACTCCTCTATATCACATTATTCAGGTGTATACCTACTATATTTTTTCAAGTACTGCTAACATACAACTAAACAGATAGATCCAATTTTCACCCAAGCTCAAAGAATTCCAGAGCAGTGTCTACAGAAAGAATCTTAATCTAGCTGGGTGCCTGTAATCTTAGCTACTTGGGGGTCTGAGAACAGGAGGACTGTGGTTGAAACTGGCTTGGGAGGAAAAGTTCTCAAGACACCTACTCAATTCATAGCTGGGCACAGTAGAGCTCCCAAGCTACTGGGGAGGCTGAGGTTGGGAGTCATGGTGCCAGACCAGCCTAGACAGAAGAGTCCATGAGATTTGTCTCTGTGTGTCCATGGATATAGTGGTATGCACCTGTGACCTCAGAGGGGACAGGCATCTGACAAATGGCCAAGTAACCGAGGAGAGTTATTGACAGCTGATGGGTACAATGGTTTGGTGAAATGTCCTCTGTTCTAGTTCATGTCTAACCAGATTTGGCAAACACAAAATCTATTCCTCTTAGTATTATTTTAATGTTACATTGTCAATCTGAGTTCATTCAAAAGTTCTTTATTCTTCATTTTTTTTTTGTTTTTTTGTTTTTTTTTGGCCAGTCCTGGGCCTTGGACTCAGGGCCTGAGCACTGTCCCTGGCTTCTTCCCGCTCAAGGCTAGCACTCTGCCACTTGAGCCACAGCGCCGCTTCTGGCCGTTTTCTGTATATGTGGTGCTGGGGAATCGAACCTAGGGCCTCGTGTATCCGAGGCAGGCACTCTTGCCACTAGGCTATATCCCCAGCCCCTCTTCATTTGTTTTAAATATCAATATTTTATAGTATTTCTATCCTTTTACTGGGAATAAATATCTAGGCCCTTGATGTGGTTTTCACTGGAGATGAAGAAAAGCAGAATGATAATGTTATCCCATAAAAACACCTTAACCAGATTTCTTCTGTTTATTTCAATGATTCTAGTGGTTGTGTTCAGTGGAACTTTATGATGTCTGTTCAGATTTAATATGTATAATTCATTGTCAACTTTTTTCTAATTTGCTGATAGAGGTTGAAGCTATATGCTGTTGTACTTTCTCTCCTCTGGAATCTGAAAAAAATACTTTCTTTTCTGAAACTAGATTCTTATACCTACCTTCCTTCCTTCCTTCCTTCCTTCCTTCTGCTTTCTTTCCTTTTTTTTTTGTTGGTCATAGGGCTTGAACTCTGGGCCTGGGCACTGTCCCTGAGCTCTTTCACTCAAGGCTAGCATGCTACCACTTTGAGCCATAGCTCCACTCTGGTTTCTGAGTGCTTAATTGAAGATAAGAGTCTCAAAGACTTTCTTTCTGGGCTGTCTTTGAACCGTGATCCTCAGATCTTCCTGAGTAGCTGGGATTACATGAACCACTAGCACCTGACTTAAATCTGCCTTGATTATTCTTTAACTCATTGCTGGGCAGTAAGAAAGTTTACTTAAAAGATAGTCAGAGTTCTTGTAGACAGAAGCTCCTTATTTGAAGTTAAAAGGAGTGGTCCTATCTTAAACCCCAGAGCAGAGGTGAAGGATTTTAAGGCTACAGATTTAAGAGGAAAAAATTTTGACTTGCATATTAGAATGTAAAATTCAAATAGAGATTAGCTATAAATTTGAAGACAACTTTTATTATAGTGAAGATGTTTTTATAAAGAAGTGAAATCCATGTGTTCTAACTTAAATTGTGCTTGTGGGTTCTTGGGTGACCTTTCCTGAGCTCCCTTTTCCCCAGAACTGCCTACTCTCCATGTGTGAATGAGCTGCAGCTTCTCATAGCACAGAATTTCATGAATCATTTATTATGCCTCCACCTTTTGCTAAGCCCTGATGTAATCAAGCTTTGTTTTTAAGTACTTGAAAATCTTGGTCATAAAGCATAGTAGATTAATAAATTATTATAAGGCATTTCTAAATAATGAGGCCTTGTCTAAACATTAAATAATGATGGAAGGAAAATGGAACTTAAGATCATGTCTGCTCTAGGTGGTTCTCATACAAACCCTGGTCATTGGATCCTCCTTCAACTCTTAGATTGGGTTTCTCAATCAGTTCCAATCAGTCAATCCCACATTTGTGTGGGATTTCTTTCTTTTCTTTTTAAATATTAGTTAATTTTATTTTATTTTTTTGGGGGTGCTAGTATTGGAGCTTGAACTCAGACACTTGAACTCTGACATGTTTTTTTCTCTCTCAAGACTGCTACTCTATCATTTGAGCCACACTTCCATTTTTTTTGCTCATTAATTGGAGATGAGTGTTGTGATTTGTTTAGGCTGACTTCAAACTTCCATCCTCAGATCTGTGCCTTCTGAGTAGCTAGGGTTATAGGCATGAAATGTAAGTGTCTGGCCCTTTTCTTTTTTTATTTCTTTAAAATATACAATTATTTATCATATCATCAGGAAATAATCCTGGTCATAATCTTGGTCATCCTGACTTTTGAGATGTAAGGAAAGTCAGACATCCATCAAACAATTATGGATGGGTAGGTACAGTATATGCACAGTATTTGCTTCATTTTGGCTCTGCCCACTGTGCCACTGAAAGAGGCTAAGTAAAGAGAGCATCCTCTTGCTGCCAGGAGGCACATGTGGCTGAATGGCTGAGGAGAAACCTGTGGCTTGCAAGAGCTGTGTCTCACAGAAGGTGAGGAATTGGATAATTGGATATAGTCAGTCAGTATATCAGGCAACCTATGTGAAGAGTCAGAGGTCTGGACACTATAAAGTAGAACTAAAGTTGAAATCATAACCAAGGATATTTCTCCAGAAGTGTCCTGGAACAGACAAAGGGATCGTGTAACAATGGCCTGAGTCTGTGTCAATTCTGTTCTGCTGTTGGACTTCAGGTATTCAAAGATCTGGTACTTCCTGTTCTGAGTAGAGGTGTTCATTAAACTTGGGTTGTAGTTGAAGTAGTTCATGAGCAATCCAGAATAATGTTAACAGTGAAACTCCATGGTTACTAGAACAGGGTGCTATGCAGAGAGCTTTCATAGCTAGGGATTAACTTAACCTTCTTTCTTCTATAAGGTAGAAGGCTATGAACATCCAGTATCATATAAATCTATAAGAATGGGAGAGTCTGCTCATATGACCATTCCCATTTATCTCCTTAATCTGTTAGGCTTAGAGCATGGAATAGGATAGAGTCTGTGGGCCAAATGCAGCTGCTTTAAAACAGCTTGTGACTTAAGAATTTTTTTTTTATGTTTTAAAGGATTGCAAAACAACAACAACAACAACAAAGACATATGCAATAGACATAGCATTGTGGTCTCTAAAGCCTAACATTTATTGTGTAGTCTTGTACCAAAAAAAAATTGTAAACCCTTGGCTTACATGCTGCTTATGTGCTATCTTCTACTGTGTAGAGACTATTGGTAAAATTCTCTCAAGAAAAGTATTTGGAAGCAACCAGCAATATTAATCTCTAATATTTCCTACTCAGACTAATTCTGTGTAATAGGACATATTCAGACAAATTCCATCTAGACCCTGTGGAGAGGAGATTTTAAACATCTGCCAATAGTCTAGGAATGTGTGCCCCTCAGATAAAGGAGATGACTGTAATCTCAGGCAATCTCGTCTTGATATGCCTGACTCTGATCACCTCCAGGAATAGTGTCACCCGCCTTGACATTTAGTGGGAGGATGAGACAAGATAATAAAGGGGAAGGTGCTTTGCTAATGGTAGCATACTACATGAATGCAAGGCATTATTATCTTACAACGGTAAAATTTTAAAATGTGTGTGGTTAGACTCAGGCTGACATTCTGTTGAAAAGGAGAGATCAGAGTTACCCTCTCTTGTCAAATGTAGTGAATTACTGGCCAAAATGGAAACATTGTCATAGTTTATCATAGGCCATCATAAAACCTCCTGTGAAAATTTTTATTCCACTTAGAGGACCTTGTGTGTTAGAGCTGCCAATGTTCTGAATTCTCCACAAAATAAACATAGATATGTTTGTTATTATTATTTATTGGTTGTTACATAGAATTCATTTTTACTTTTAATCTTTTTTGTATCTTTAAGTAGTTGAACAAAAGAGTTACCATTCACCAAAACAGTTTATGAATATGATGCATCTTGATCAATGTCACCCCTTTCAATATTCTCACCTACCCCTTCCAGCCCACCCCTTTCATTACTTTCCTTAATTTTAGGTTATACATTGAATTCCTGTCATTTACCATAGCAATTTATATGTACAATGCATCTTGATCTGTGTCATCATTTCAGTATCGTCACCCCCCTACAGCTCACCCCTTCTTTTATACTTCTCAGTTCTGTGTAATGTACAATGAATTCTTCCTTTCCTGTTCCCCTTCTCTGCTTCATTACTCTACCCACTCCCTTTGGACCCACCTTACCCTCTTGCAAGTATCCATTTCCTGGTACTTATTTTGGGGCTTTGACTTGATCTTTTTAAAGAATAACATTATTTATACTCCCCATAGAGTCTATTAGACCTTAATTAATTCTTTTGTAACCCTTTGGTTACCACCCCGTGTATTTACTTGTAGATTGATGGGTACATTTTAGCTTCCACAAATGAGAGAATAAATGCAACTTATGTTTCTTTGCTTAATATAATTTTTCCCAAGTCTTTCCATTTCCTTATAAATGGTACAATATTCTTTCTGATGTATAAGTAGAATTCTATTGTGTACCACATTTTCTTGATCCATTCACCCATTGAGGGACATTTGGGATGATTCCATATCTTGGCTATGGTAAACAGTGATGCAATGAACATGGTTGTACTGGTAGCTTTAGTGTAGTCTTGTTTGTGCTACATTGGCTAAATTCCCAGGAGTGGAATTGCTGTGTTATAGAATATATTTTTTATAAAAATGTGTTTCTTGGTGGGCACTGATAGCTCATACCTGTAATCCTAACTACTCAGGATGCTGAGCTCTGAGCATCACAGTTCAAAGCCAGCTAGGGCAGAAACGTCCATGAGACTCTTATCTCCAATAAAACTACTTAGAAAAAGCAGGAAGTGGCACTGGATGCCTCAAGTAGTAAAGTGCTAGCCTTGAGCACAAAGAGGCTCAAAGACAGTACCCAGGTGTCCAGACCCTGTGTTCAAGCCCTAGGGCCAGCAAAAATTTGTTTGCTTTTGCCCTCCTCTGGAATTATTAAGTGTGGTAAATACTTGAAAAATTGTTTTATATTGATACAATTTTATTAATATGGCAAACATTTGCAAAGAAATATGCTTCAAAGAAATATCTCATTCATAAGTGAAATACAATGATAACGTGATATAAAATGATGAATCATTACAAGCTGCAACTTACACTGAAAGGTTGAGTTGGGAGAGAGCCATACTGGACTTTCTTTAACATTTTTTTTGTCAGTCCTGGGGCTTGAACTCAGTGCTTGAGCACTGTCCCTGGCTTTTTCTGTATATGTGGTGTGAAGAATTGAACCTAGGGCTTCATGTATGCTAGGCAAGCACTCTTGCCACTAGGCCACATTCCCAGCCCCTCTTTAAAAAGTTTTTACTAGCTGTTTTGAATTTTTCTGGCTCAAACTTTGACCTACTACAAATGTCTGTACAATCTTGTTAAAGAGCACATGCCTTGCTCTAGGAGCAGGGCGGGGCCTGGGACTGTACACTTCTCACTGTGCCTGGGTAAAACCCACACTGCTTCTGCCTACCACACTTTGACTGGCAGGCAGAAGCTATGCAAGAGTTAACAGGTGGATACAACCACAGGAAGGGGATACAAGAGGATCATCAACAATAGAAGCTATGGTTTCACATGGCATGTTGAAAGTGATTACAACAGTGATATAATAGTTGTTTCCATAACATGGAGTTCATTTCACTTAGCATCATCTTATGTGTTCATAGGGGCATAGGCTCTTGTGATCCTCTGCTGTGACTAGCCTAAACCTGTGCTAATTGTTCCCTATGAGGGAGACCATAGAGTCCATGTTTCTTTGGGTCTGGCTCACTTCACTTTGTATAATTTTTTCCGAGTCCTTACATTGCCTTACAAATGGGGCAATGTCATTCTTTCTGATAGAGGCATCCCCTTCCTGTGGTTGTACCCACACTATCACTGTATCTCATCTGAGTACACTGGATACTGTATATACTGGTATTAGAACTAGGGAAGTGAAAGGAAATAACAAAATCGAGAGACAAAGGATAAAAAGACAAATGACTCCAAAAGCAATACTTGCAAAACCATTTGGTGTAAACCAAGTGAACAACCCATGGGGGAGAGGGAAAGGGGGAGGGAGGGAATGAGGGAGGAGGTAACAAACAGTACAAGAAATGCACCCAAAGACTAATGTATGAAACGTAACCTCTCTGTACATCACTTTGACAATAAATAAAAAAATTCAAAAACAAGATCCATGTACAAAATACAATAAATGATATATTTTTATGGAAATATAAAGACATCTTGCTTATCCTCTTAAAAAAAAGGAGTTAACAGGTGGAAAAGACCTTTCCAATTTTTGTTGGTATGCTATTTCTGTTGGTCCTGCCTATCTACTGTGGCTGTGCTCAAGAGGCAGTGTCTGTCTCTGTGCATACTTTCTGAACTAGCCGGGAAACAAAAGAAAAGGAAAATACCAAAACAGGGTAGCACCTTTATTGCTGATAGGGATCTAGTTGGAGGGGGTAGCTTGGCATGAGAGCCAAATGGGCTTCCTAACTTACCTACAACGAAGCCATTTTTTTGTCCCAACCAGGCAATGGAGGTCAGAGGAAATCCCTAGGCCAGAAAAGAGAACAAGAGTAAATCAGAATTAGTATACTTAGTTATTCTTTCTAAATAGTAGCTCAAGTACTTAGAGGGTAGAGCTGGCCTGGAGCGATCTTGCTTCATAGGAAATAAACATCCATTGGAAACAGTTCCAATGAACACATGAAGGGAATTTATATCCCTTTCAAATGAATTTAATCATTATCTTTTCATTTTCATTTTAGTTAGTTTTTTGTGGTGCTGAGGATCAAGCCCAAGGTCTCAGTCAAGTGAGGCAAACACACTGTCACTGATCCACATTCCCAATCCTTTCTTTTCTTTCTTTCTTCTTTTTTTTTTTTAAAGGAATGATGTATTCACACTTTTAGTCCATAACAAATACCTTTTTTCCCCCTTTTATTGTAGGACATTCTCCGAAGCTCAAAGTGTGATTTAGCAGGTTCTTTTTGAATATGTGGTTTGGGAAGGGCCTCCAGCCATGCCTGGTATGGGTGCTATGTGAGCCAGAGTGCCTATGGGTGCCCAATTCTAAGAAGAGGGTCACAGACGCCTCCCAGGACTCATGCCCCACAGTCACTATGTCAGGGCCACTCAGGCCCCAGGAAGAGAGCAAAGCAATTATCACTCCCAGCTGTTGTCTCAGTGCCAGGCAGCCAGAGGCCAGTGGGTCTCCATTTTCAATGCTTAGGAAGGAGATGCCTTGGAGAGGAGCAAGTGCCTCAGGACTCATAGTGGGAGGGGGCCAGACAGGGACCATCTGCATTCATTTTTTCCAGCATTCACCTAAGCTGTGCTTTGTGCTGCTCAGACAGAATCCCCATGCTGTGTTCTGATATTCATGTTCTCTATCCCAATTCTTACACTGGTGTCTCACCACCAGTATGAAGGTATTAGGAGGTGGGGGCTCTGGGAGATGATGAAACAGCAAAGTAGATACTTCATGACTGGGATTAGTGCACTTATAAAAAAGTCCCTGAAAGAACTCTTACCCTTCCCACTATGTGCAGACATAGTAAGATGGTTTTCTCTTTGGGAAAGGAGTTCCTTCCCAGATAACAAATTTGCCAGTGTCTTGATCTTGGGACTCTCAACCCCTAAAACCATGACGTACACATTTCTGTTGATTATAGTACCCAATCTATGACAGATGTTCTGTTATACTCTTGGACTCCAACATTGGAGACCTGTTGCCATGACAGAATGACAAGGCATGCAGGGACTGTCACCAAACAATGCAGAGAGAACAAGGGCAGACTTTAAATACTTCTTACAATGACTCTGGCTACACTAGCTGCTCTTCTCAAAATCCTGTAGGCAACAGAGAATCCTTCTAGAAAAATACAGAATTGCTGGTGGTGGGGTTCCAGATAGATGTTCAGCATGTTGCCAGAATTCAGGAGAGTTGATAGGTAAGAGTGATGAACTGAACAAGCTATGATAAGTAAGCCTGAGAGAAGATGCTCAACCCATTAGTTATTAGTCACTACTAAAATGGCTGAAAACAACATGCTGTCCAGTATTGGTGGGAAAGATGGGAATAAACAGGATGTTCTCACGCTTAATGTGAAATGGTGAAGTAGTTGCACAGTTCCATAAAAAGTCAGACAAACACTTGCCCTAGGGTGTAGACATTCCACTTGTTTACCCAAAAAGAATAGAAAGCAATGCCCATGGCAAAGACATCGTCACGATGCTCATGGCAGGCTTATTCATAATAGCTCAAAATGATAAACAGTCCAAGTGTCCATCAACAGATAAAGAGCTAGGTAAACATTGGTATATACTCATGCAGTAGACTTCTACTCAGTAAGAATGCACATAACTACATGGACAATTCTCTAATTATAGTGAAGAAAAGAAATCTAGACCAAAAAAATAGGACTATTTGATTCCCTTGATTAAATGGTCTTTGATTTATCATGGCAGGATTTTTTTGATGTTGTATGAAAGTGATAATGTGTTCAGTAGAAATTGCACTTCAAATTCTGAATTTTGATCTTTTCCTCGGCTAATGGTGTAGAATAACACTCTTGAGATTTTGAGGGTGGGAGTGTGCCACAGCCCCCACTTAGCTCCACAGTCACAAGAAACAGGTAATACTCTTCAGGGTGGTGTTATTGTGTTTGTTAGGTTAGATGTAATAAATCCATTTTCCACCTAAGATATTTGCAACTTATAATGGGCTTGTCAGGATGTAATTTATCATACAGCAAAGGCAACTGCACTCTGTGCTGCTTTCTATAATCCCAGCCTTTGTGTCACATGAGCCTGCATGACATGGACTTTGAGAAGTCAGTGCTTTACAGCAAGGAGTTGGTAAATGTCAGCCATCGCCATCCTTTCTTCATCTGCAGAGATTTTATTTTTCATTTGAGATTTACTAACTAACCACTTCTTCTATTTGACGAGTGACCATGGAAATAGAAAGATCTGTTAAGTTCCAAGGAGGCAATATTTCTTTATGCAAAGAAGTGATGGGAGCCTTTACTGGACTTATAAAAAAGAGATGGATGGGGCTTTGAACCCCTTTGCTCAAATCTTTTTGTACTTACAACAAATCTTTGTACTTTAATTTCTAATCTGTAAGAGTGAATGCGGGTTACTGTGACAACTAACTGAGACATGTAGACAAAGTGTCTGCCAGGTGCACAAACACAATAAGTACTTAATATTTTTTTAAAAATACACAGAAGTTACGTTGTGGAGAGTTGAACAAATCATTAAGATCAATCCTGGGTCTATTAAGTTGAGCAAAAGTGAGCTGAGTCATCTCAGTAGTTAACATCTGAGTAACTCAGTTTCCCTATGGTGATACATGGGGATCAAACAACTCAGGGAACCTCTCTTGTGATTCCTGTCAAATCCCCTGAATGGGCTGGTGCAAAGTGGCAGCTTGAAATATGGCCACTGGAGGGCAGTAGTGTGCTGAGCCTAAGAGGAGACAGAAAACTCAGGCCCCTCCATGTAGCGTTAATCCATATAATCTGTTATGAGCAAGGACACTCTTACAGATACATTGACAGGCTTTGAAGAACGTATGCTGTTAGCTTCTAAAATAGAGCAGGCTCTAACATCTTCACAAAGATCCACATACCGCTATTTGAGTGAATGGGTATTTAGATCAACATTTTATTTGGGCTAAGAGTATTGCAATATGTATCACATTTATAGCATTACACGTCAAAGAAAATATAGTCATTCTAGTATTTGAATATTGGGCATAATTTAAGATTTCTTGAATCTATAGAATGACACTTTGATACCTTGGATCTCATCACTATGGGGCATTGCTTATCTTCTTGTGCCCTACCCATCTCATCATTGAGAGTTTTTCATAAATAAGTGAGAAATATAGTTACTGTAAGTGAGAAAATGTAGGTTACTGATCATCAGTTCCTAAACATCTTCTGGATACCCAGTGTCCTGTCTATTTAAGAAGAAGTCCAGAGTGGGTGGAAGACAGAGCTTATCTTTTACCTGAGTGCAGTCCTCTTGTGTACTATTTAACTGCTAGCCACCAGGGCACAGGCCTGTGCAAGATTCGTGGCACCATAGCAAGTACCTAAGAAAAGAAGATTCCAGCAGAAGTAGATCTACCTTAGTTTCTGCCCAAGTAAGCCTAGCTGATGCTTTATTTATATTATCTTAAAAACAAACAAACAAACAAAAAAACCTTTGCAATCCCTAACACCATGGTGTGTAAATTGACAGCAAATGTTCACAGTTACTGGTTGAAAGGATTCTGGTTGATGTACTGTACAGGTTCTCTTGAGCTTCATTCCGTAATGTAATGACTGCAAAAGAAAATGTAGACAATTCACAAGGAATTGCTTTGGGAAATGACAACAGCAATAACATTTCCTAGGCAGAGGGATCAGGAATTCAATCAGTGGGCCAAGCAGTAAGATAGTCTGAGATTGGCTGGGGTGCTCAGCATGTCTGGCTGCCTAGAAGTTAACTAGCTTCTCCATGGCTTTCCCTCCTCCTAGCTTCAGAGGCTGCACTGAAGCTTGGTTCGAAGAACCAGTGACTTCCTTCCTCAGATTCCCACCCCACCACAACTTAAATGAACTAAATGAATACGTGAAATCCACTGGGAAGAGAGCAATGGGAATGATGAATTTGCATGTATGGGGATATACATACTTCTCCTATTAACACCCAGATTAATAAGCAGAAATAATAAAACAGTTCCATGTGGCTACTGATCATTGTATCAAAAGGCAACTATTTAATCTTGAAATGGTAATGGAAGGATAATTTCTACTCAGTTTTTAAAGGTTAATGCCATCTATTTTCTTTTAATAACTTAAAGTGTACAACTCAAAACACACCATCATCAGAAACACATTTACTTCCCTAAACTGATGCTGCCTGATACCATATTCCCCAAGGCAATTTTCCTGATGAGAGAGCCTCCCACTTGGCGACCCCCTCCCCCCCCCAATACCTTGCCTGCAGGATGGAGTAGTCAGGGAAAAGGATCATCTTTTAAATGTTGATGAAAATAGTTCTCTCCTGGAATCAAATGACATTTGTAGCCAAGCAACAGTGGCTCAGTACCATAATCTTAGCTACTCAGGAGGCTGTGCTCTGAGGATCTTGGTTTGAAACCAGCCCAGACCTAAAAGTCTATGAGTCTCTTGTATCTGATCAACCAGCAAAAAGTTTCAAGTGGATGTATGGCTCAAGTGGTAGAATGCCAGCCTTGAGCTTGTTAGTTATGGGAGAGTGCAAGGCCCTGAGTTCAAGCTTTAGTACCAGATATCTGTATCATTTACTTTTACAGTAGATGATAAAACTATCTTTTAAAAACTGGTTAATTATGATAGCATTCAACTGCTGATCATGTTGGAAAAGGAGGTTTTGTGAGGCAGGTCTGAGATGAAGAAACTGAGAAAGAAAGGGCTAGATGCACAGTTTTAGCTTCAGTAAAACCTTGAGATTTTACTTCAAGCTAGAGCCTGGCAGACCCTGGTGATGCTCAAGTATGTAAAACTGAGGTGATTTGTCCTGCATCATTAATGTTTAACGACCACTTGGCTGACCATGATGGGACACCTGTGCTTTGAGTATGTGACCAAACAGCTGGGATCACATTTATTGTTCTCTGTTCAATAAGATGTTTCAAACTCAAAATGTCTGATTTCAGGTTTGTAATCTTTATAGACAATTGCACCCAGAGTAGCAAAAAATAAAATAAAATAAATGAGATAAAAATTCTTTAGGAAAAAAGGAGGCAGCCTAATCTCTTTGTGTCTTACATGTTTTATTTGAACTTACATTAATGCTCTTCTTGCATAGTAGTCTTTCCCCTTAATTCCTAAATATTTTCAATCTTAAATGACTCCCTTCTATAGCAGAGCCAGATCTTAAAACTCTTTCTCTTACCAACACCTGGACCCATTCCTAAGGCATATCTGCAATGTGATAGTCATGATGTTGCTTGTCAAAACCAAAGTAACAATATCCAATAAGGACAATACAGTTAACATCATGGTAGTGTAAAAAAAAAATTAAAAGCCAAGCTAGTCTTTCTTGCATGATTGATATTTATAAGTCACTTGATGGGACCCCTCTGTTTCTAGGCTCTGAAGTTCGTAGCTGGGGCATATTGTCAACAATCTGTTCATTAATTATTCAGAGTCCAGGTTTAGATTTTTGGATTTTTACATTAATAGGCATGCTCACCTCAGATATCAGAAAATTTTTAATTAGAAATAGCAAAGAGACTGGATAATTATTTTTCCTTATTTTTAACTGTTTTGGCAAGTAAATGAATACAATTAGCATAATAGTTCTTTCTTACAAGAGAGCACACTAAGATCTTATAATACCCCATTCAGAGTAGTCATAGGCAGCAGCCTCACCCTACAGATATCCTAAAGCTTAAAGTATGGCCCTCCAAAGAGTTGGAAATAGTCTCCTAGCAGGACATATTGTGGTGTGCTATGATACTTGAATCCTGCAGCCTTTGACAGTCTGATACAATGGGAAGAATGTGGAATGGGCAACTGGGCCATTCTGTCTTCAAATTACACCTCAGACCAATGCCTGAGCTTAAACTCACAGGATCATGGTTCTCTGTCTCTCAGGGAATGAGTGACCCATGTCAAAATCATGGATACATTTGAAAGATCAGGTGTGAATGCCAATAATACGTTCGAGCACTGGCTAGGAGCTTCTAATACAGACTTAATGCAGCACCTAGATAGAGTGTAAAGGGAAAAGTGCTTCATGCCTAAGGCTAAGGAAATGGGAATTGGTTCCTCTATCATGACACACTCTTCTAAAAGTACCCCACTCCCCATCCTGCTACTAGAGCTTGAACTCAGGGCCTTCGGCCCTCTCACTTTTTCAACCAAGGCTGGTGCTCCAACATTTGAACCACACATCCACATCTGGCCTTTTGTGATTAATTAGAGATAAGAATCCCTTAGACTTCTGCTCAGGCTGGCTTTGAACTTTGATCCTGAGCCTCCTAGGATGATAGGCACAAGGCACCAGCACTTAGCATCTTCTGTTGTTTTTATATTCTAAAGCCTTCCAGAGATCAGAAAAGGAAAGTGCTTTCTTTTATGTTTTCATTTAGCTTGACTCCCCCACCCCGCAATTTGATTCTGTGAAGAATCTGGTTTGTTTTGTTGTATGGTATCAAAGGAGAAGGAAAGGGTTTTGCTTTTGATTTTTTTAGTTTTGATCCACAAAGATGGATCTATATTCTTAGATACTGTAGAAAATATTGATTCTAGCGAATACTTTCTTTACAAAAGAAAGTCACTTAGGAAACTTGCATGTGCCTCAGGTTTGGCTTCAATTAGTTTTTTAGACAAAGAAAACTCTCTTTCTCTTTTCTTAGTTATGCAAGGCAAAGAACATGTTGCTCTTAACCTTATGTAGGAGAATCTCTGTTGGTCTATACAGACTTTGAGCCCTCCCCCCACATACACACATTCCTCATTTGGCTACCCACTCCCCTTGTGCACCCACAGAAAGTGACATGATCTTCAGAGAAATGAGGACCTTGTAGCTGAGAGCCAGAGGACTTCCTGAGTTATTTCTGGGTTACATTTCCAGTGAAGACCTTAGGAGGAGATCCTGATTGAGATTGAAGCCGACACATGAATAAATCCCCAGCCAATGCTTGATTGGAACAGATATATAGGAGTTGGGGGCAGAACTGACCAGATGCTGGACCATATGATAAACACAAAGGATCATGGTGTGGTATAAAAACTGGGCATTTATATCATACAGCTGGCCATGCATAATCTTCTCCTAATTTATAAGGCAGGAACATCTGCTTTCTCAGTGCCTCTCTTTCCAGTTTTCTAACAGCTTTCTCCTTGAACCTCCTGGGTAATGGAGTAGCCCCATGACATTGCAGGAACAAGGGGATCACACACACACACACACACACACACACACAGACACACACACAGACACACACCCCCCCCACACACACACCGCCCCTAGGGAAAGATGTCACAGCCTAAAACCTGCCTTTCCGAGACGGGGGACAAAACCAGATAAGAACATTTGAATTCCCTTTGGGGTAGAGAGAGTTTGAAATCGTTCTTATACATGAAGCACCCTGGCTGCCATCCCTGGAGAGGCTTTCTCTATCGGAACTTTTCTCTCCTTCATCTACAAGGAGAGATGTAGATTAAACTAAATTCACACATTGCTTTCAGTTCGAGTCAGTATTAATTTCTGTTTGTGCCTGCAAGTACTTAGTGGGGTCTGCTCAGGCAAGGAGGAAGTGCATCTAAGATGGTCTTATAACATGCCCTCCCTATGGCCCTCTGACAGGGCTAACCTCTCCATGCACTGACCTTATTGTTTCTGACCATGTTTTTTTTCTTCTGATTTTCTTTTCTTTCTACTTCCTGGAATTAGGATGGTGGCACACTCTTCCTTATCTACTCAACAGAACCCAGCTTTCTACCATTTCTGTTTAACTCCAGTGGGTTGATGATGGCATAGGAGATATTCATTCAAGAGTCTTCCAAAATGAATGTTAAAAGACTCAAAGGAGCATAACTCTTCTTTTGCTCCTTTTTAATTAAGTATTCCTACTCTTATTATGAAGGTGAGGTACAGAGGAGTTATCGTTTCATATGTCTGTTAATGAATACATTTTGTTTTGGACAATGTCATTCCTTTTCTTGCTGACTCCTAGTTTTTCCCTCCTGTTCCCACCCACAAGTTGTATAGTTCATTTTCAACATGGTGTCTAGTGAGTATCACTGCTGAATTTTTTCAACCTTTGTTCCTCTATATCTGTGCCCCCCCTTGCTTCCCCAAAGACAGATACATGAACAAAGGAAGATAACTCTTTTTAAAATTAATTAATTTATTGTCAAAATGATGTACAGAGGGGTTACAGTTTCATACATAAGGCAGTGGGTACATTTCTTCTTAGCAAACTTGTTACCTCCTCCCTCATTTTTCTCCCACCTTCTTCCTTCCCCAGTCCCCTCTCCCAGAGTTGTAAAGTTGGCTTACAGCATATTGTCTTGTAAGTATTGCTGTTGCATTGGTTTGCCTTTTACCCCTTGTCTCTCCATTTTAATGTTCCCCTTCCCTTCCCTAGTTCTGATAAACGTATATGTAATACCCAGGGTTCCAAAATTAGTTACAGTGGCAGCAAGGGTAAAACTATGGGGAAGAACGGCAAAAGAAAAAGGAATAATTTCACATGGTATGTTGAAAATAATAATGATAAACCACTTATTTTCATAACTTGGAGTTCATTTCACTTAAAAATAGTTATTGTGATCTTCTGCTAGGACTGTCCTAGACATATGCTAATTATTACCAATGAGGAAAACCATAAAGTCTATGTTTCTTTGGATCTAGCTCACTTCACTTAATATGATTTTTTCCTAATCTTTCCATTTCTTTATGAATGGGGCAATGCCATTCTTTCTGATAGAAGCATGAAATTCAATTGTATATACCACATTTTCTTGACTCATTCATCTTTTGAAGGGCATCTGGGTTGTTCCATATTTTAGAAATTGTAAATTGTGCTGTGATGAACATGGTTGTGCTGGTAGCTTTAGTGTGGTCTTGCTTGTAATCCTTTGGGCAAATGCCCAAAAGTGGGGTTACTGGGTCATAGGAGAGCTCTATATTTAGCCTTGAGGAAGTGCTATACTGCTTTCCAAAGTGGTTGAACAAATTTACATTCCCACCAACAGTGTAGTAGGGTTCTCTTTTGGCCACACCCCCACCAGCACCTGTTGTTATTAGTTTTCTTGATAATGGACATTCTTACTGTGTTGAGGTGGAATCTCAATGTTGTTTTGCCTTGCATTTCTGTTATGGCCAGTGATGTTGAGCACTTCTTCATGTGTCACTTGACCATTTTCATTTCCTCTTCAGAGAACCTGCAGTCCTATGCCCACTTAATCTTTGATAAAGGAGCCCAAAAAACAGGATGGAAGAAAGACAGCTTCTTCAACAAATGGTGCTGGCAAAATTAGTTAAACACCTATAACAGACTAAAGCTACATTCATATATATTATCCTGCACCAGAATCAACTCCAAATGGGTCAAAGACCTTGAGGTAAAACCAGATACCCTGAAAACATTACAAGAAGGAATAGGAGAAACACTTGGGCTCCTTGCATAGGTAGAAACTTTCTCAATAAAGCCCCAGAAACACAACAAATAAAAGAAAGGTTGGGCAAATGGGAGTGCATCAAACTGTAGAGCTTCTGCATGGCAAAGGACATACTTACAAGATAAATAGAAAGGCCACAGATCGGGAGAAGATCTTCACTGGCCATACAATAGACAAAGGCCTCATATAAATAATACATATTATATACCTAGAACTAAAAAAATTAAGTTCCCCCCAAACAAATCCTCAAACAACTGTCTCCTTAATAAATGGGCAAAAGACTTAAAAAGGAATGTAACTCTTAAGAGTGGGATTTTATCTTCTGGGAAACACTGGTGAAATAGTTAAAAGAGCTAGAGCACTTTTTCAAATCAGACCATTTTGGAAGAAACCCATTGGTCTAGGGATTAGAGGAAGATTTAGTTCCCATTCTTATTCTAATGTCTCTTACAGTGTTGGGTAGGTCATTTAGCCTCTCTGAGCCTGTGTTCCCAATACTCCACAGTGCAGGATAAGAGCTCAAATCGTTTTATAAAAGTATCTTTATAGATACAAAATATTAGACAGATAGGAGTGTATCTTTAGCACCTTATGGACATGTGGAATGTTAGGGCTATAAGATGATCATATTATAATGGTCGTATAATGACCATCTTATATATTTAGTATTTTTGTACTGACTGCTGGCAGTAAATTATCTTGGGAAGACTTCCTAGTCTCAGGGGACAGAAGGCACTAGAATCTGTGAAGGCTAGCCAAGTCAAAGTGGATTCACTTATGTGAACACTATCAACAACCACAAAAATAAATAGAGCTGGTGTTGGGTATCTATAATTGTAACTACTCAGGATGCCGAGAGTGGGGGAATGAGGTAAAATGGCCAGCCTGGGCCAGAAGTTAGGGAGATTCCCTCCCTCACATCTCAACAAATAAGTGAGGTATAGTGAGTCATACCTACAACCTCAGTTATGTGAGAGGTCTTCAGATATAATGATCATCTGCAGGCAGTCCCTTACAAAAATATGAGATCCTATTTGGAAAAAAAAAGCACAAAGGGCTGTGTGCATGGCTCAAGTGGTAGAGCACTTGCCTAGCAAATGCATGATCCTGAGCTCAAAACCTCAGTATTACCAAAACAAACGAACTAATGAAACTGTTGGGCCTTCAAACAGGAATATTTCTAAGCATGATTGCATGAGAGTGCTGCTCACAAATGATTGTGCCAGAATCACAACCTTGCACAAAGGCCACTATAACCTTAGGAAGTTGCAAAGACTACCCGACTAGCATCTGTCTATCCAACTTGAAAATGGTGCCGCCTGGCACTAACCTGCTGTTACTCTAGCTAACAAAGCAGGGACAATTGTTTCAATGTGATGTGATCCTGCTTATCTCACCTCCATCAAGGTTCCTGTTCCCCAACCCCTATCACTTTAGATATACTAATTGCTCCCAGTTTACTAAGCATGCACATTCTCCTTGGTGCTGGTCTAGTCCCAAATGAGTACCAACTTCCTTTGGCAAGTTGCTTTTTTGTTTATTATGTAGGTTGACAAAGCCACTTGTTATTCATTACATCGGCTTTGTCTTTGACCCCTACCATATCCCCCAGGAAGGGTACACAAATAATAAAGGTACTTCTCATCAATATGTCAAGTATTGAGAAAACCAAGCACAAAATACACAATGACCTTCAAGTTGTCTTTAGTCTCCTTCTAGTGTTGCTCTCAATCCAGAAACATGTTGGCAGTGTGTATGTGTGTGTATGTATGTGTGTGTGAGTGTGTGTGAGTGTGTGTGTGTCTTTCTTTGCACCTGATGGTACTGAGAGTAGTATAGCTAAGATGTCAAGGGGTTGAGAAGGTTTGTACAAGCTTGTCCATGTAGCGAGTAGGGATTGGAGCAAAACTTTGTTCCTGTCCAGCCCTCCTGGCCCTGTCCTTCAATTTTACTCACTTCTCCTGGGGTACACATGCTACTTTCTCTTTGTTTGTTTTGTTTTTTTGCCAGTCCTGGCTTGGGACTCAGGGCCTGAACACTGTCCCTGGCTTCTTTTTGCTCAAGGCTAGCACTCTACCACTTGAGCCACAGTGCCACTTCTGGCTTTTTCTGTTTATGTGGTACTGAGGAATTGAACCCAGGGCTTCATGCATGCTAGGCAAGCACTCTACCACTAAGCCACTTTCCCAGCCCCCACATGCTACTCTCTCTAAGGACCCCTGGGTTTTGGTATCATGAAGCTCCTGAAACTCCATCTACCCCAAATGTCTACTGGACGCTTCTGAGTCAGAAAGTCCTAGGTAGGGATGGTGGTTCTGTGTATTTGACCAAGTACCCAGGGGAGTGTGATTCAGGGACTTAATAAATATGAAGGTAGAAAGTACCTCACCCCCCAGCCATTTACCCTAATAGTTCCCAAAGCTCGCCTCTCCAGCAGGATCTGGGGCTGCCTGCTGGGGGACTTGTCTGAAACAACTTCACTGGGCAGTAAGTTGTGCTTGTAAGATACCTTCCAGATCCTTCTCCTGCTGGCTAAAATGTCAGTAGCCCTAATTTAACCCCTTCCTCAGCTTTGTGGACAAGAGGTGTAGGTTCTTTTGCTCTCACTTAGGAAACTGGGGTGCTGAGGAACCTGAGGGTTAAGGACTATCTGTCTCAGGTGATGGTGAGCAGGATGGGAAGTCAGATGGTGAGGGGCTTCAGAGGCTCCGGCCTCCGTGTGGTTCTCTCCCCCTTCTGTCTCCACAGGCTCAAGTTTACTCAAAGCCACAGGCTTCTGAAGAGCCACACCCTGTGGTGAAGCAGAGCCCCAAGGTTAGTCGAAACTTGCCACCTAAGAAATCCCCTGAGAACCCAGCCACCAGGAAGCCCCAGTTCCTTCTGGTGAAAGAATATGGTTTGCTCTCAGAGTCGTTTCCACCCTGCCTTCAGTGGTTAGTCCCAGCTCCTTCTTGGGGTGGTTCATGGGAGACTCTTCAAATTAGTGCGGCAGCAAAAAAATCCTCTGAAATTGTCACCCTTGGGCAGATCAGTGTCGGTGGCTTAATCACACCTCTTTCTGTCACACCAGTGTGAGAGAATGAAAGTCAGCAGATGCTGAGTGTTCTCATTATCAGCATTGCCCAATGTTGGCCATTTTGCAATCATTTTCACCATAATGCCAATATTCAAGCGCAATTCATTAATTTTTAAAATTTACTCAACTTTAAAACATAATCTATTTTAGGATAGTTTCAATTAGCAAAGTGAAATTTGTTGATAGCCCTCATACCTCATTTTCCTTATTACTAACATCTTATATTAGTAAAAGGCACTTTTCATAATAAAAGTGACACATCTATTAGCTAAAGCCTTCATGGTACTTGGGCTTGAATTCAGTGCCAGGCAGGCATACTACCACTTCAGCCATGCCTCTATCCCTTTTGCTCTTGTGATTTTCTTTTTTGAATAGGTTTTTGAATTCATGCTTGGGCCAGCCTAGGCTGTGATCCTCTTATTTATGCTACCCAAATAACTGGGATGACAGGCCTATACCACCATGCTAAGATTAAAGATGCTCACCTCTCTAATGTCCTTTTTTTCTTAATTAAAATTTCCATCACTTTTACCTTATGTCCTTCTTTCTGTTCTTTGCAATCATTTAAGACACTACATGAAAGTTAATTATCACATTGTATTTGCACTAAAGCAAAATGTTGCTGTAATAAGGGCTCTGCCCTTAGGATCTTGTCTCCTGTCTTTTGCCAGCATCTAAGAAACATGGAGATGCAAATTAGTTAGCTTCTAAGTAATGTAAAAGATCAGACCTCATAGATCTTGATGCGTATTTTTCTTTCCTGTTATTCAATGAAAGAATTAAAAGACATAAAATAAAATATATTGAATTCATAAATATTAAAAAAAATTTTAATTACATTGTAAGATTTTTTTTTCTTAAGGTGCTGGAAGGCTAGGGGAATGACACTTGGCCACTGTACATGCTGAGCAAGTGCTCTACCACCTGGACCACATTCCTAGCCATGTTGCTTTTGAAATTTTAGTTTTTGAGATAGACACTCACTGCTATTGTTGGGCTGCCTCAGACTTGTAATCTTTTTTTTTAAATTAAATTTTATTGAAAAGGAGATGTACAGAGGGGGTACAGTTGCATAATAAGGTAGTGAGTACATTTCTTGTCTTAATTGTTATACCCTCCCTCATTTTTCTTTCCCTTCCCTAGTTCAGATAAGCATATATACAATATCCTGTGTACCAAAATCATATACAGTGACCACAGGGGGTATGCCAAAGGTGAAATCTTCTTGATTATAGGTGTATACTACCTAGTTTAAATGATAAAAGCTTCCTTAAAGGTGATTAATTAAAGCTGACAGATTAAAAAAATACATTTTGTGAATTTAACTTAAAACTCAAAGAATAGTCAGGAGTTTAAATGCATCATTTCCATCAAGTATTGTGTGTGTGTGCGCACGCGCACGTGTGTGCGCATGCAAAAAAACAGAATTTGAACTCAAGGCATCTTCTTCTTGCTTGGCTGAGATGGAGCCTCATGAACTTTTCCACTTAGGATAGCTTTAACCTGTGACACTCCAGGTCCTGAGTAGCTAGGATTATAGGCATGAGGTACTGGCTCAAAGCATTAATTGTTAAGAAACACAGAATTCCCCCCAAATAAATTTTTCTGTGCATGAAATCACTGTCAAGGAAACCATCAATTCATACAGAACTGATCTTGGCTTTCTACTGTATTAGAATCTACCCTATAAATGAATTTACTTGCATGTGTTCATAGTCAAGCTCTGCGGTCCTCAGGGTATTTGCATTTTAGAACAAGATGGAAAGTTTTATCCAAAGAATGAACATCTACCCATGGGAGTTTAAGGGTCAGTATGAGACTATCATGGAGATTCAAGAGTTCTTAACCGTATTGTGAGGCACGCACTATTTAGCAGACTCAAAGGATAAGTAAGGTCCCTTTCAAGGGCTTTCTATCTTGGTTTATGCAGAATCCTTAAAATCTAGAAGTAGCACATTGGTGCTTATTATGTGTTAAGGATTGTGGTAGGAGGAAATAGAGATCAGATTTAAGTTAGGCTCTGGTTTTACTTTTGGAAAGATCACTCTGGCTAGATATGAACATTAGAAGGGAAGAGACGAACAGGAAGTCAGAGGTAAGCCTTGATAGCTTTCTTAGCAGACTTCTAGGATGTTGAACCAATATCCTATCCTCTTCAGCAAATAGCTAATCTCATTCTGGCAAGCAGCTCTTGGCTTATTATCCCTTGCTGAGGGAGGCTGAAAACCTGCCCCTAGCCTGGCCTGTGACAGGTGGCTGAGCATCCCACCATGAGTAGGCGAGGTGGGATCTGTGGAGCCATGAAGCAGAAGGGGCATCTAAAGACTGCTCCCAACTGCATTCTGTGGAACTTACTGAAAGCCCACCGGGCTCCATGTTATCCTTGGCCTGTCATTGTGGATGGCGAATTGACTGAGTCTGCATGTTTAAGCAACTCCCTTGTTGTCCCCATCTGGCCAGCCACAAGACTGTACTGCTCCCTGCCATGAAACTGCCCTTCAGTCTCCTACCTGCACCCCTGCCAGCCAGCACCACAGGGACAAAACAAACAGCTCAAGAACAGACTTTGTTCATTTCCTCCCAGTCCCTTGTCAGAACTCCCTGATCCACCCTTGGCTGTGTGCCAGAATTGTAATTCCTATTCTGGCACCTTGCCTCTGGTGTTCAGGGGGCTGCAGAATGTTGAGAATGAATGATCAAGGGCACCACCCTGTACGTGGATGACCTCTCCGTCTCATTACCAGGCCCATCAGGGTTTTCTCAATGTGCTCATGAGCAAGTGCCTAGGTGGTAGCAACAGAGGTTCTGCTGGGTCAGCAGCCTGGTCTTCCTCTGCTCAGGCCATCATGGCTGCTGCCCATTGGAGCCCTCCGCAGTCACTCATAGCAGCAATCTGTAAACACCCTGCATGCTGGCAGACCTCACAGGGCCCATCATGCCTCTGTGTGGTCCAGCACGGTGATTCTTGTTTTGCACCACGTTTCACCATGCAACCCAGCTTCTGGCAAAACAACTCAAGCTTTGTTGACTCGGTTGTTTGCCTCTTGTTAGTGAGGAACTCACTCAAAGTTCTTGTCTGTATGTAGGTCTTCAGTCTGACTCATTTCCTGACTGGTAGGTTTGACATACTTCTCTTTCTTCTGCAAATGGTAGACACCTTAAGGTGCCCTGGGGGGAAAAATTAGCCTTAGTGGGAAAGCATCAGGCTGAGTCTTTGCTTTGCCCAAGGCTTCTTGTGTCTTAACAAGCCTTTGAGAGGACTTACGAGCAATACTTTTATCTTCCACTGTTCAGGGTGTGTTATCAGTTAGCATTTCAAGTCTTACAAGTTTCATCTTTTTTCCCCCTGTACCCCTGCTTACAGACTTGCCATTTCTTGCCTTAGTTCACCACCTATATAAAAGCTTTTCACAAATAGTGGCGTAACCAAAACCTAACACCCTTCTGATTATTTCTAGTAGTTTCCATTGAAGTGACAGAAGGGACAGGCTTTTCCAGTGACTGTCAGTAACACTTCCACCAAGCCTGTGATGACAGCCAGAAAGATAGCAAAAATTGTGCATGTGTGTATGTGTACACATGTGTTTGCACACGTGAGTGCTGTCTGGTTGCTGTCCATGAGCTTTTGTGCTCAAGGCTAGTGCTCTACTCCTTGAGCTGCAGCTCTACTTCTGGCTTTTTGGTATTTTTAATTAGAGATAAGAGTCTCATGGACTTTCCTGCCCAGGTGCCACAGTCCTCAGATCTGAGCCTCCTGAGTTGCTAAGATCATAGGAGTGAGCCACTGGTGCCCAGCTGGAATGTTAATTTTTGAGTTTGAAGTAGCTGAGTCCCCACCAACTCTGCATACCCACTATACTAAAGCCAGGTTGTGATCTTAGTTATGGTAGTGCCATGTTCCATTTTTGCATCACACAGGAAAATGACCAAGCTACCGAGAAGAGAATAGTGAGCTGCTTTAACTATGACAGAGATTTATTTCTGACCAACACAAGACTAGTCAATGGGTTCAGCTCCATGAGGTATTTTGGGGATCCCTGTGAGTGAAGACATGGAATCAGCCTCACATGTAGTTTCATAGCTGCTGCAGCTATAAAGATTATTCAAAAGTAAACATCTAGCTGGTAGTTTTAGGTGACAATTTCTTTCATCTCTAGGTGCACGACTGCACCGAGCTGCAAAGAAGTTAGAAAATGTCATCTTACGGCTGGGAATATAGCCTAGTGCCAAGAGAGTTTGCCTCGTATACATGAAGCCCTGGGTTCAATTCCCCAGCACAACATATATAGAAAATGGCCAGAGGTGGAGCTGTGGTTCAAGTGGTAGAGTGCTAGCCTTGAGCAAAAAGAAGCCAGGGACAGTGCTAGGCCCTGAGTTCAAGCCCAATGACTGGCAAAAAAACCCCACAAAACCCCAAACAAACAAACAAAAAGAAAATGTCATCTTAAAAAAGCAGCACCATTCAAGAAAAGAGAGAGGATAAATTTTGGGGGATCACATCAGTGAATAGCATAGCTCATCTACTACATTTGTGTAGGGTGTGATTCAACAATGCCTTCAACCATGTCTATTTTGATAAGCTTTTAGAAGGCTCCTAACTTAGTGCTATTATAAACCCTCATATATTAAATATAATATACAAACTATGCCTTATATACAGCATATATAAGGTATTATAGCTACTATACTTAAGCCTAAGCAATACTTGAAGTTTGTGATTTTACTATCTGTACCCAGTAAATGAGGTAGAAATTCATCTTTATATTAAGGGCATTGCATGTGCCCACTTCCCACAACTTCACAAAAGTTTGTTTTATTGAGCTTTTTAGTTTTTGCTACTTTATTCATTTAGTGTTGGTCCTGGGGCATGAACTCAAGCCCTGGCCACTGTTTCTGTGCTGTTTTGCTCTAGACTAGTGCTCTATCACTTGATCCACAACTCCATTTTTGGCATTTCAGTGGTTAATTGGAGAGAAGAGTCTCATGGTCTTTCCTGTTTGGGCTGGCTTTGAATCGTGATCCTTAGATGTTAGCTTCCTGAGACTTATGTATAAGGTATGTCATGCTTTAGTTGCTATTTTTAAACTTATGCTCAGAAGTTTTCTCTGTTTCTCAGAAAGTTTGATTTCTTTTTGTGAGCTGTTATGTGGTCAAGGTGAATAGTTTTGACAAATATTATATAGTTTCAAGCTTAAAATATTTACTTTTTAAGCCTCTGCTTAAAAAAAATTCCTGGTCCCAATCCAGACTCACTGAAAACAATAAAACCTTCATGTTTAGGACTGTACTTCTGTATTTTGAAAAGGCTCCTTGGGTTTATTTTTTTAAGTTCACCAAAGTTTGATTGAGGCAACTTAGTCAAAGAATACAAAAAGGCACAATTTCTCACGGACTCCTTTTCACTTCTTCTGCATTTCCTCCACATTCAACCACCCCCCCAAACCAAAGCCTTGAGAGAGCTTATCGGGGCTTTCCAAGTATGTCGGCTTGTGCCGGCTCTGCAAAACTCTGTAGACGTAGTAAAACTTTATGGCTGTTTTATTTCTTAGAAAGAAGAAAGGTTTATTTCCACTCAGAGCTTGGCAGGTTTCAGGCTATGCTGGGTATTCCCACTGCTTTGGGTCTATGATGAAGCAGCATGTCAGGGTAGGAGCAGGTGGCAAAGGAAGGTGTTTATGTTGTGGCTTGAAGGGAGCGTGATGCAAAAGAGAAGGGCTGGGGCCACAGTATCACCTTCAAGGGAAGCCCCTGGTATCCTAACTTCCTTTCCCTACACACCACTTCCTACATGTTCTAGTGGCACCAAGGAACGCGAGTCCAAGCTTTGAACGCATTGGCCTCTGAGGGACATTTTAGATACTAATTATAGTAATCCTTGTATATTAAAAAGTACTTGTTTAAAGTTTTCTACTTCTGACTCCTCTGTTTCTAAATTATATTGCATATATGTTATATAACTTAAATCTGAGATTTCTTTGTTGATTTTTCTGCATGGATAACCTATGAGAGTGGTGTAATTAAGTCCCTCCTACTGTCACTGTGTTGGAGTATATGTATATTTTTAAGTCCAAGAACATTTGTTTAACAAGGTTGAATACATTGTCAATTTGCTCATAAATGTTAACAATTGTTACATTCTCTTGATGGGAAGTTATCTTTATTAATAACAAGTGACCTTCTTTGTCTCTTCTGACTAAATTTGATTTGAAGTCTATTTCATCAGATATGAATATAACTACTCCGGCCTTCTTTCAAAGTCCATCTAATTGGAAGACCTTTTTTTCAACGTTTTACTCTGAGCTATTATCATTTAATGTGATTTTTTTTCTCTCTCTACTATTTTATGTATACATTGATTTTCTTCTCTGGACTGGATTACTTTAAGTACTTCCATAGTGTTGGTTTAGTGGAATACTTTTTGTTTGGTTTTGCTTGTCATGACTGATTTTATTTGTCCTTTAGTTATGAATGACAGCTTTACATAGGATAAGTATTCTGGAATGACTGTTGTTAACTTTCAGTGCTTGAAATATTTCATCACATTCCTCATTGTCTTTAAGTTTTTTGTGTTGCTGTTGTCCTTTTTTAATTTGATGTTATTACGATAGGTTTCCCATTGCTTTCTCTCTGTTGTAACTTTCACTATTCTTCCTTGCTCTCTGTACGTAGGTTTTTAACTATAATATGTCATGTGGAGGTAATACCTGATATAATCTATTGAGTGTTCTAAAAGCCTCTTCTACCTGAATAGATTTCTATTTTTCAAGATTTGGGAAAAAAATTTTTGTTAGGTTTCCTATGCCTTTTGTTATCACCTACCTTCATCTATGCCTATCATTCATACATTTTGGTCTTTTCAATAGAGTTCTGAACATACTTTAGATGTTTTTGTGTGTTTTCTTCTGGTTTTTCTACTCTGAGTACTATGTCTTCAAGCCCTGAAATTTGGCTCTTTTATCTATTCTGCTATGCAGAGACTTTCTATTGTGGTTTTCATCATTAGGACTTCAGTGTGACTTTTTTTTCCAGGAATTCTGTCTTTATTCAGCTCATTTCTTATGTCTTGCATTGACTGAGCTTTTCATTTGTTTGTATGTGTCTTCTTTGTTCTCTTAGCTGTTTAGTTCTATCTGCTTTTAGCTCATTTAGCTGTTAGTTTGCATCTCTTAGTATTCATTTAGCTTTTTATTTTAATACTCATGAATTCATTTCTTTGTTTTCTTGTAAACTCTGATTTTGTTGACTTATTTATAAATGTCCACTTCCATTTTATTGAACAGTCTCATCATTCCTTCGACCTCAGGAGATGAGGTTTCCTCTAGTTCTCAGACATTCTGACCCATCATTTGTTGTGCAATTGTTGGGTTTGGAGGGATTATATTTCCTTCCTTTCTCATGCTTCTTGTGTTTACACATCACTATTGTTATTTTTAGCATATTAATCTAGATTCAGCATAAGAGCAAAACCATGTGATAAAATGAATTTTAAAGACAGGTGTGTTGGCACATACCAATAATCTCAACACCTGGGAGGCTGAGGCAGGAAGATCAGGAATTTGATGCCACTCTGTGCTATGTAATGAGACAATCTCAGAAAATCAGAGGGAGGGAGAGGGAGAGGGAGAGAGAGAGAAAGAGAAAGAGAGAGAGGGAGAGAGAGGGGGGAAGAAGGGGGAAGAAGAAGAAGAAGAAGAAGAAGAAGAAGAAGAAGAAGAAGAAGAAGAAGAAGAAGAAGAAGAAGAAGAAGAAGAAGAAGAAGAAGAAGAAGAAGAAGAAGAAGAAGAAGAAGAAGAAGAAGAAGAAGAAGAAGAAGAAGAAGAAGAAGAAGAAGAAGAAGAAGAAGAAGAAGAAGAAAGGAAGGGAGGGGACTTCCGGGAAGACAGCAGAGCAGCTGCAGTGCACTAGCTCAGCTCCCTCCAGCACCGCAGTTTTCTCACCCCATAGAAACTTTTACCACTAGAAATACAACCAGCGTAAGTTGTAACAGTACAGGGATTCTGGCCAGGAAGGAAAAATCGACTTTGGACATCTGAAAACACAGATTCAAGCTTTGGGCGGTATCCCACTGCCACGACAGTGTCGGAGGCGCCGGCACAGTGCCCATCACAGCAACCCGCACTCCACGCAGGTAAACCAACCCAGATGCCCCTCAGTAGACGAATGGATCAGGAAAATGTGGTACATATACACAATGGAATTTTATGCCTCTATCAGAAAGAATGACATTGCCCCATTTGTAAGGAAATGGAAGGACTTGGAAAAAATTATACTAAGTGAAGTGAGCCAGACCCAAAGAAATATGGACTCTATGGTCTCCCTTATTGGGAATAATTAGCACAGGTTTAGGCAAGTCACAGCAGAGGATCACAAGAGCCCAATAGCTATACCCTTATGATCACATAAGATGATGCTAAGTGAAATGAACTCCATGTTATGGAGACAATTGTTATATCACAGTTGTAACTACTTTCAACATCCCATGTGTATCTGTAGTTTCTACTATTGATGACGTTCTTGTATCACCTTCTTGTGATTGTATCTACACTATCTCTGTAATCTTATCTGAGTATATTGGAAACCGTGTATACTGGTATTAGAATTAGGAAATTGAAAGGGAATACCAAAATTGAGAGACAAAGGGTAAAATAAGAGAAACAACAACAAAAGCAATACTTGCAAAACTGTTTGGTGTAAGTGAACTGAACACCTCAGGGGGGGAAAGGGGAGGGGGAAAAGGGGTATGAGGGACAAGGTAACAAACAGTACAAGAAATGTATCCAATGCCTAACGTATGAAACTGTAACCTCTCTGTACATCAGTTTTATAACAAAAACTTAAAAAAAAATAAAGGAAGGGAGGGAGG
The DNA here is from genome assembly GCF_023159225.1 of Perognathus longimembris pacificus. Lineage (NCBI taxonomy): Eukaryota > Metazoa > Chordata > Mammalia > Rodentia > Heteromyidae > Perognathus > Perognathus longimembris. The sequence goes on from NC_063169.1 coordinate 54,126,254, forward strand.
GAGGGGGAGTGTGTCAGTAAAATAAAGGTGAAAATTATACAAGTAATACAACCAAGATGAGAATTTATGGGCAACATCAGAATTTGACTGACACCCGCTCTGATGAAGCACTGAGTAGAATACAGCCTTCTGGTACTCAAACTGCATTATTTCTGTCATTTGAAGAAGGAAACACTTTTCAGCAATGTTCTTCTCTAGACCTGAAATCATTTAATTTGGCGTTAAAAGAAACCCCACAACCCATGCCACATACTCATATTCTTTTGCTCTTTTGGTCAAGGGTGTTTTTTTTTTTTTTTTAAGTAATAGAAATTAAAGTCCAAGTCAAGTAGATGGGAAGCTAATTGATTTGTTCACTTAAAGTCAAAGTTCAGAAGCTAGGTTGGTTTTCAACACAGCTGGCTATTATTGGGTATTAACAGGGATCTGTTGCTGCTGTTCTTCCTGGTGATTTTGTTCTACATATGTCAGTCGTCCTTGGCACAGTCAATGTGTACAATACGTGATTTCAGAGGAATCAGCCAGCTTTTGTCCTCTACTTCCCATATTAGTATTAGAGAAAAACTCTGATTGACCTACCTGACTGCCCTCTATTGGTAGCCCTATGCATGTTTGTGGTTAAGTGGAAAAACTTCTTTCATGAGGTCATAATCAGAGACAAAGAATGGACAGTCAGGCTCTGTAGCTGAGGTTAGTGAATAAAATGAAGAATGTGTGTGAAAAGAAGGCAGACGTCTACAAAGATTAAACATATTCTACTCCAGAGCCAACCTTGGCCACAATAGGATTGAAAGAACTGGGTGATTCTGTTAGTTAGACCCTATTTCAAAACAAAGTGTGCAGGATGCACAGGCCACTGGTCGCAGGTATTTGGGAGGCAGAGGTAAGAGGATCGTAGTCTAAGGCCATTCTGAGACCTTCTCTGAAAAACTCTGGAAGCAGGGTTACCATCATCCAGAAAACAGCTAGTACAAAGGAATTCATATTTAGAAATAAGCAATGGGGTTATTGTGCTGGGGTGAAGTGAGCAAAGTGAGAATTAGGAAATGAATGTCACCTGAGAGATAGTAGAAACAGGAAGTGGACCATGCAGGCCTAGGAAGACCACAGTGACTTTGGTTTCATCTACATGAGACAGCCATTGGAATTCTGAGATTTTTGTTCCAAGCCTTGGGTACCTTGCTGAGACCAGAGCAAGGCAAGCAGAGTAAGGTGGCAGTGGTCATTATCCAGAGGCAACAAGATGGTGGCTTGGAATAAAGTGGTTGCAAAAAAGTATCCTATTTTGAGGTGTATCCAATAGAGTTGGTTTTTTTTTGATATTTGAAGTTCTATTTGACTTTATTTCAATCACTTTTTTGAATAATTATTGTCAAAGTGATATACAGAGGGGTTACAGTTTCTTACATAAGGCAGTGGGTACATTTCTTGTACAATTTGTTACCTCCTTCCTCTCCCTCTCCCTCCCCCTTTCCCTCTCCCCCCATGAGTTGTTCAGTTGGTTTACACCAAGAGTTTCTTGATGCTCTAAATACAGAGGGAGAGGGGACAAAGATGGCTCTATGGCTTTCAGCTTGACAAGTATAAGAGTGGATTTCTATGTGATCCCAGCACATGCTCAGTGAGTGCCTGGAACCCTCCCACTGTTTGCTACTCCTAGGCTAGAACTTAGGATGGGCTTAAAATGGGCAGCATTTCATCTGACAGACTTAAACACTGTGTTCTTTAAGGGTGGAAACAACAAATATTTCAAAACATAAAGCAAAACATGGAAAGATTTATTGAAGCAAATGACAATGTGTTCCTAGCATGTTGATAAATGTGACAATCATCATTTCTTATGAAGCATTTTATATTTGCCTGTGCATACCTAAGTGCTCAAGCATGAAAACAAAGAAAACAAACTAAAAGCAAAATTGATGTTACCTAATAACTTACATGAGACTGTAGCCATTTTCTATTATCAGGCTTTCGAAGTGCCCAATTTCCTACGTGTAAATGTTGTTGGCACATACGACCCTATTCCTCACCCATCCAATGGGCCTCATCAACCTCCCCCAAGCTCTTTGCCTATCTTTCTCCCCACAAAGAACCAAAATCAAAAAGATCCCAAGCAAAACAGAAAGAAAGAAAGAAAAAGCTAAAATTCCAAGGCAGAGACAATAATCTCCCAGATTGTAATGCTACTTTATAAAAGCACCTTGACATTTTTATTAAAATTCATTCGTCATAGGCTCTTCATTTATATCTTCCTATCTCATGACTAAATATTGTTTGAGATGTTACATTTAGAAATGAAGTTTCACATTTCCTAGAGCTCTTTATTCGTTGCCTCTGCTTTCAATTCTAATTCTTGAGAAGAGTTGTTCAAATCTAGGTTACAAGTGAAATATACAGAAAGAATGGATATACAAAGAAGTCCTTTGCAGTCCTAGTGAGCATTCTTTTAAGGAAATAGATACAATTTTCAGGGAGATTCTTCAAGCAGGGCTCATTAGATTTGTGAAGTGCTTTGGACTTATATGTGGTAGGGCTCTCCAGACCAATTAGGGAATTTTCACACATATCTCTTCACTTCTCTGGCTGCTTCTGCCTAACATGGGCTGATAGATTTCAGCCACTATGCAGTAGCCAGAGTGAGGCATGAGAGCTCCAATTTCAACAACTCTTCCAGCTCCTTCATATATGTTTTGCTCCTGTATGGAAGGGAGAAAAAGTGAGACGATCAATTATTTCCAGTGAATCACTGATTTGTTTTGTTGTTGTGAAAATTGTTCCGTTTTACAAGGTCATGGTAGTAGTTGACTGTTAGATTCCTTCCTGGACACATCTTTTTCCCTAGAGCCTTGGGACGTAATCTTGAAATGTGACCTGTCATGTGGCCAAGTAGAGGGGCTACTGACTTTTCCCTGAGGGATGTTGATTGACTGGCACACTGGTCAGAGTCACTTTTTCAGGGATTTGAACTGTCTACTTCAAAGCCAGCCTGGGCTACATAGTAAGACTCTGACTCAACAAAAACCCCAAAGGAGAATGGAGCTGACTCTCAGAGATTACTATAGATGGCCACAGGGATAGAAAGTCAGAGATGGAGCAAGATCCTGTCACACTTGCTTTCCATTTCCTTTCTCCTCTGTACAAAGCCCGGCAGCACTGGGTTTGTTGTTTGTGGTTGTCCTCGAGTTTGCTGGATATCTCCAAATAAAACTTCTCTCTCATTTCTTTTGAATTTCAGTTCATTTTAGTGGGGGTTCTCATCTTTTTAACCAAAGGAATCCTGTCTCAAATGGACATCTGAAAGGAACATTCAGTTCACTGCTAATCTCAGAGAAAGGCACTGATGGTGAATTTTTTTTAGTGTAAATTGCCCTAACGAAATTGTTATTCAGAATATAGTGATTCAACAGCTACTAAATTAAAGTGTGGAAACTTGTTACTGCCTATTCTTAGAAATGCAGGGAAGACAGAGTGTACATTAGTTGAGTGATTGAAAGGGCACATATGAGTACACACAGCACATACACATATGCACACACATATAATACACACCCTCATGTTCACATATAAACTCTGATGGTTATAAACTGTCTACCATTGAAGACAACAGAAAAAAAGACAAAGGAAAAGAAGAGGAGGAAGAGTAGCAAAAGAGAGGATACATAACATCATCAATGTGTTGATTTAAGACAAAACAAAACCTAGAATCCCAACATTCAGAGGGGCTGAGCTAGCAGGATCTGGAGTTCAAAGCCAGCCTAGGCTACATAGTAAGATTCTGACTCAAAGAAACAAACAAGCAAACAAAAAAGCATGAAAAACACAAAGTCACTCACAGGGAAGAGTACTAGTATATATTCCTCTGAACTTACCTTTTCTAGTGAATTATTGATTAAAAAAACTCGGTACACTAAGTCATAGTAATTTTCCACGGTTACATTTGTTCCTTTTTGGTGTCTGTAGGGAAAATCTGGGGCATGCAGAACTACCAACACAGATCCGTTATGTTGGGTTACATTAATCACTGGAGGGTCTATATTTGCTGGGGAAAGAATAAATATGGTTAATGAAGGACTCAAAAAATTGAGTTAGCTAACACGAACACAATATTGCCTCGAAGAATCATTATATTCAGAAATCAAAGCAAGTTGGGCAAATGTCCTCAGGACAGTGGGTTTCACTGTGTGTATCCTGTTTCTCTTAAGTATTAGACGAGGGCTTTCCGCACTCCCATCCCAGCTGTCTGATTTGGAGCTGAAAGTTCAGCCCTCTCAGCTGTTTTGTCCCTGAACATAGGAGGAGTTTCCCTTTGTTTACACTTTTCTCTTCTCCTCTAACGGAGCTGATGTTTAATCCTGATGCTGCTTGTCATGCTCCAAATTCTGCTGACCCTCTTGTCTACCACGTGTAAACGAGGAGAATGTGTCTTAGCTCAGTTTCACATAGTAGTAAGATGTGTCATTAATTCCCTTAGATTAAAAAAACAAACATAGTTCTAACATTCTTTGTATTCAACACTCTGCCCTGTATTTAGTCTCTAGCACTGAAAGATGTAAAGATCAACATTGTTGGTTTCCCTCAAACCAGATTTTCTTGTATGTGGCTGTGTTTTCAACTTTTTTCCACTTGGCACAATTACACATTGTTGTGCATTCTTTTTATTAAAATATTCATATTTAAGCTGAGAACTGTTTATTCCATATGGTCCAAGCTATGATTACTGAAAAAATGTTTTGTATTCATGAACATAATTAGCCTGTTCTTTGAATGTACCAATCCGTGTGTCCTTAGATTTCAATAGGCCCATGTTATAGTTAAATACCAGAGCTTTTGTATATGCATATTAATGTGTGTTGAATATGCTATTCAATATGTATGTTTCATTCATTAGCCTAGAAGTATCAGTGAGCTGAATACTTGACATCTTCAGGCCTCTTGGTCTGTGATCTGTGATGTTGGATTTTGCAACAGGATGTTCATTCTTCACAATTCCCTGGGTTCTATTTTGTTCCAGGGCCTCATCAGTTTGATCTCTCAGCACTTCACTCACTGACTACTCTTCTTTTTCCTTCACTGCTGAAAAAACAAAAACCACCTAAACAGGACCCTTGATTGAACTCAGTCATGTGCATGCTAGGCAAGTACTCTACTATTGAGCTACACCTCCAACTTGTCTTTTAAATATTCTCTTCCCATGATTACCTCAGTCTACTGATTTCTTCTAGCTTCTTAACTATTCCCTACAAATCCCTATTCCTTCTCAAATTTACCCATCTCAAGCATCTTTTGATGAGATTCCCTTACTAACTTGTCTTACAAAACCATTTCTCTCATTCAGTGCTCTCTTCCTAGCCACTATAATCAAAGTCTAGATCAGGCTGTGCAAATGAGCCACAGATAGATTTGCATCACTAACAGAGACCTTGCCGTTAAGTCCTTTAAGTCTCAGAAGATTTCTTTTTTTTTTTTTTTTTTTTTGGCCAGTCCTGGGCCTTGGACTCAGGGCCTGAGCACTGTCCCTGGCTTCTTCCCGCTCAAGGCTAGCACTCTGCCACTTGAGCCACAGCGCCGCTTCTGGCCGTTTTCTGTATATGTGGTGCTGGGGAATCGAACCTAGGGCCTCGTGTATCCGAGGCAGGCACTCTTGCCACTAGGCTATATCCCCAGCCCCAAGTCCTTTAAGTCTCTACAGACATTACCCTTGGATACATCAAAGCATCTTAAACTCAGTATGTCCAAAATTGAATTCATTCTTCTTGATTACTGTACATTCCACTGAATTGGCTTTCAAACCAAATCCTGCCAGTTTTTTCTACTAAATGCCCCACTAATGTCTTCCTTCTTTCATATCACTAGACACAATGTCACTTTATGGATGTGTGATTATTTTATACATATATATATTTTATATTAACCAGTGCATTCTAGAAAGAAAGAGGCTACTGCACTTGCCAAGCTGCCTAGATACTACTACGATCTAGTAAAGTGCCTGGAGCAAAGTAAATACTTCACAAATAATTCCTGAATGAATAAAGAGGCAAGATGATTCTAGAATATCAGGCCTATTTCATAAAAGGTCAGCTTTATTTTTAATCCGAGAAATTCTGGGAGCAGATGATATTGAAATCTTACTGAGAATCAAACGCTACTTTTGTCTTTCCTTTTTCTTTTTATAAAAATGGTGTTTCTAGATAGACACCAGGAAACAGAACTTCTGAATGAATGATTACACCCTGCTACTCACAAGAGATGTTGGGCAAGGCCATGCATGCTGGCGGCTCATTAGCCTGCACCACAGGCTTTGGGAACAGCTTGTCCTCATCTTTGTATTTCAAAACAGGTTTTTCACAGGGGGAGGGAGGGCGGGGATATGGGAGGATAGGGCCAAGATGGAGGCAGAGGAGAAGGTTCACTGGCATGACTCCTCACAATTGCTTGGGTAAGAGGAGTTATAGCTTTTAGCTGTTTTATTGATGGATTTCTTACTCCTGTATCTGTGAAAACCTGGCACAAAAGGCTGTTTAAAAATGATACTAATGGGTATTGAACTCAGGTACTGGCACTATCCCTGAGTTTTTGTTGTTTTTTTTTCTTCTGAAGGCCAGCACTCTACCACTTGAATCACAGCTTCCCTTCAGGCTTTTTGGTGGTTAATTGAAGAGAACAGTCTTTTGGACGTTTCCTGCTCTGGCTAGCTTCAAACCTAGATACTCCATACTCAGATCTCACCTCCTGAGCTAGGATTATAGGCGTGAGCCAGTGAGGTCTAGCAAAAGGAGCTTTTTTTTTGTGAATAATTATTTATTGTCAAAGTGATATACAGAGGGGTTACAGTTTCATATGTAAGGCAATGGGTACATTTCTTGTACAATTTGTTACCTCCTCATCTCCCTCCTCCTCGCTCCCCTTTTCCCTCTTCCCCCATTTGGTTTACACCAAATGGTTTTGTTAGTATTGCTTTTGGAGTCATTTGTCTTTTTATCCTTGCAAAAGGACCTTTTAAAGATGACTTTCTGATGGATGTGAATGTGATCTGGCTGTGATATCTGTTACCCCACTGATGGTCAGGGTTGATTCAGTTGATCTAGCTGGCTGGGTGGGGATCCCTCACCACTCCATGTGCGTCCCTCCCAAAGCTGAGTGCTAGGTCGAAGAAGACGACCATGCCCAATAGAGGAAGATGACCATGCCCAATAGAGGAAGACAGGTCTTCTGTCAAGGGCATGTGAGTAGCTGTGCCTCCCTTGCTAGAACCTTCAAACAAGCTCTCAAGACTACTTTCTGAGACTTCTTATTCTTTTATGAAAAGTGGCCACATAGTAAGAACCTAAGCCTCTCTGAACCCAATTTAAATAGGATTGAGCTAAAGTATCTCTTCATCTCAGCTAATGTCTTTGGCTAGTCTTATCTGATGGACCTACTGGATTGATTGGAAGCGGCTTGTCTGACAGATAATTTCAATGTGGTGAATTCATTTCTAAGGCTATAATCTATAATATGATTCTCCATAAATTTTCCCCATGGACATACATACACCAGCTTAGTTATGTAGCTTCACTTTCCCCCAACTAGAGAATTGCCTACTGTATGTCTTGAATTTTAGTTCTAAGTTATCTCAGGAAACAATAAGGTAGATACCATAGATTGGTTTGTCCAATTGGTACTATAATCAATTAAGCAAACAAACCAGAACTTTCCTTCTGAGTGCCATTGTGTCTAGCATTTGGATATAATCTTATTCCTTTAGATCTAGTAGGACATTGTACTAGGTAGAAGAGGTGGATTGGCTGAATACACAGCATTATTAACCCCAAAATACTGAGATCAAGAGATCACTGAAAGAAAAAAAAAGATGGTAACCAGGAAAAGGACCAGATCCTGAAACAGGTTTCCACATCTGCAAGTAGTAAGATTTAACAGAAGTTGGACAATGTCTGCTGAATCTAGAACTAAGGATATTTGTATAAATTCTTTAAAAATACCTTGTTCAGAAGTAACAGTCCAGCAGCACTTCAGAGTAAAGGCTCCATGGTCAGAAAATATTTTTAGTCCTAACTCAGGCAATAGAAACCTTGAAACTGAGCCCAACCTTTGCAATTGATTTTTCTAGGCTGTCAAATGAGGACAGCAAAAGTTACCCCCAGAGATGTCCCAAGGTTCTGTCACGTGACACGACCCCCATGGGCCTTGTGGTATAGCATAGGGCCTGGGAGCTGACCCAGTTCTGTAAGGCTGTTCAAGGACTGGAACAACCAAGCCAAAGCACCTCCCAGCACTCACTTGCCCACCAAGGGGTGAAGCGACGTGTCATACTCCATCCTGAGTAGTTCCCAGCGGAGGCCATCCTCACCCTTCCGTAATAGAGTTCCCGCAGATCGGATGTTTCATCAGTGAGGTCACAGAAGAGCTCTTGTGTCTCCCAACACTCGGCTTTATTCTTCCATTCTTTCTGTCCATACCTGTAGAAGGGCAAAAGACAAATATCTGAGTTCTGTTTCTGCACAAAAGGAGGCTAGTTCATTCAGAGTATTATTCTATTTGTTGGTGTCCTAGTACTGAGGCTTGATCTTAGTGCCTTGAGCCACAGCTCTACTTCTGACTTTTTGCTGCTTAATTGGAGATGAGAATCTCATGGACTTTTTTTTGCCTGAGCTGGTTTCCAGCCAGGAGCTCTCAGCCTCCTGAGAAGATAGCATTACCGGTCTGAGCCACCAGAGCCTGGCTTAGAGGAATATTATTATTAGCTGGTTTTACAGCTTGAACTCAGTGCCTGGGCACTGTCCTCCAGCTTTTGTGCTCAAGACTAATGCTCTACCACTTGAGCAACAGCTCTACTTTGGATTTTTTGGTGGTTAATTGGAGATAAGAGTGTCATGGCCTTTTCTGTGTGGGGCTGGTTTGAATCGTGATCCTCAGACCTAAGCCTCCTGAGCAGCTAGGATTACAGGTATGAGCTATTGGCACCTGGTTCTGAGTATTATTTTTTAAACAGGTTGAAACCTGTCCTCTAATATCAGTACCATTTATGTTTTACTTGAGGAAAATTTAAAATATTCCTTCTTAGTGATCTAAGTGTTAGCTTGTTGAAAGATAAATTGAACCTTGAGACGTATATCATTAAGATAAGGGCATGTATTTATTTATTTGTTTGTACTTAGTCAACTGCTTCTTTTGGTAAACAAACAAACATCTGTTTTTTAAGTATTCATCCTCAAGGGTTTTCTCTACTTCTCATTAGCTCACTATTGAATAGTGAGTTGATTGTAAGAAGTTTCTATCACTTCTCATCTCAAGTGGTGCTTATGCAACATAGGGGGCTTGTCTTCTTATTGAAAATTGACCAGAGGTTGTAGAGAGGGTTCTGTAGGGAGTCCTGTGACTGGGGCAGGAAGAGAGGGAGAGAAACCACGGCAAAAAGGCTAAGAGGCAAAGGGAGATAGACTCAGCCTCAACCCAGGTGAGAGTGTCACAGGTGAAGGGAAGCTTAACGCTTAACTTCTCCTTCAGTCACAAGTGAAAGCAAATGCAGTAATGCCATAGCGGGGAGCAGCACAGGAGGCAGAGGCTGGGGGCAAAGGCTCTCCTGGGTTCAGGACCTGAAATCTCACATTCTAGCGATATACGGAGGAATACTGGGATGCACTCGTCACTCCATGTAATGCACGTTTCAAGACCTCAGGATTAAATCAGAACCAACAACAACACAGTTGGATGATTCTTGAATGTTGTTTCTTGTTGCGATATTGTCTGAATCTAACTGTAATGACTGAGTTCTCATTTATTATGAGACCTCATTTTTGTTCTGTTTGTAAGGGTACAGATGTTAACACTGAATCCACATGAATTGGATACAACCAAATGAAAGTTTTCAGCATTATAAATCTGCATTGTGGCTGGGTAGTGGTGGCTCATGCCTGTAATCCTAGCTACTCAGGAGGCTGAGATCTGAGGATCCTGGTTTGAACTCAGCCTAGGCGGAAAAATCTTTGAAACTCTTATCTCCAATTAATCACCAGAAAACCAGAAATGGAGCTGTGAATCAAAATGCTAGCCTTGAGCCTAAGAGCTCATGAACAGTGCCCAGGCCGCGAGTTCAAGCCCCACCACACACACACACACACACACACACACACACACACACACACACACACACACACACACCCTGCATTGTTCTGTTGAGGATACTAACGACCGGAATGGATTCAGGTATTCTAGGGTCCGAAATTCATTTAAGAAGAATTACAAATTCAAACTTCTTCCACAGTTCTCTAAAGTTCTCTAAAGCTTTCTGGCAAAATGATTTCTAATACACTTTTTATTGTGGTCACCAACAGGTCCAGTTAGGACCTATGTATACTGCTTAAGGGAATATCTACAATTAGTACCGGTCTCTATTTCCTATATGCTGGAAGCATCCTTATCCCTTTACAAATTTGTTTTGTGTGATGAAGAATCTTTTATTGTAAACATTTATGTGGGAAGTGGTGCTGTGGCTCAAGTGGTAGAGTGCTAGCTTTGAGCTGAAGAACTCAGGGACAGTGCCCAGGCCCAGAGTTCAAGCCCCACAACTGACAAACAAACAAAAAAGGATTTATATATTTTATAACAGGTAAACCAAATATACAGAGAAATTCAGAAGCTATTGAAGACCAACTTTATGGCGATGTTCCATCTGAGATTATTATAGGAAACTCTAAATCGAGGATTTATTTCAGGTTAGAGAGACATGGATAAATTCATGGAATAAAACTCGCTATTTTGGCTCATGTCAGTATCTGACTTTCTGAAATCTAAGAAGTTCAGAAAACTATGAAAAGTAAACTGTAGTACTTTCTGTCAACCAGCATCGAACAGCCAGGAGGAGAGCCTCAAAAAGTTTTAAAAAGAAAGTTAAAAAGCCCTAAGGGACGTTTATGAATGGGAGTGATTTCAAATCAGAAAAGTCTGTTTCTAAGCCTTGACTTAAGAAAGGAATAGATTGTATCTGAAATTTGGCGATGATCCCTTAAGTTTGATCATTCTGTGAAGGGAGCTTGTAGTATCATGTTCCACTTTGTGTTTGTGCTGGCAGGACTTATTCATATTTGAAAAGAACTTTCTAGAAAGTAAGACTCACTCTTAAAAAGGACTTTTAGATTAAAACTGTATTTTTACACACCCATCTTTATGTTTGTCACAAGTTCATTTGAACCAATAGTGACACTTCAATTGGAAATCCACTATGTGCCAAACAAGTGTCTTCCAACATTTTTTGAAAATATGTAATGAGAGCCCATCACTGGGTAGGCACCTGGTGTGCAAGGATCTCAGTGCTGAGTTTCCGAGACCTTACATGGCTCCTGCCTAGATTGCACGTCATGTCTTCCAGACAGCAGGATGCCTTCAAGCAAGAAAGTCCCTTCTGTCCCTACCTCTGCTTCTTCTTAGCTTGAATGAACCCCTTGGACAAAGCCCAGACCCCAACAGTCGCGTGCATCCCAGGATATATGATTCCTGGGGGCTTCTCTGTCAACCACAGGGAGCTCAGATTACTTACTTTTTGTATTGCACAAAATAGATCCTGCTGTGGTTGGAAGGGGCCCTCCCAGGCTGCCAGTGCAAAACGTTGTGAAAATTTCGGGACTGAAATTGAACTCTCAGCGGGTTCATAGATTCATGGGCTGGCTGAGGTTCTGAAAGAATAAGAGAAACAAAACATTGAATGTTACCATCAGCAGGATTGGTATTAGCAGTACTTTTTTAATGTGATGCCTGTATCAGGATCCCAGAAGCTGTTGCTCTAAGGGCTCAGGAATTGCCCTTAGAATTCTGAGAAGAGCACAGAAATTGTCATTGGCGGGGGTGGGGGGGGACTATTTAATGTAAAAATGTTGATGTGCAGAAATTGTCATTTTGGGGGGGACTATTAATGTAAAAGTGTTGATATGCAGTAAACTTCCTGCCTTGTTTCCCTTCCTCTTTCCCTCCCTCCTTCCCTCCCTCCCTCCCTTCCTTCTTTCCTTTCTTCCTTTTATTTGTTCTTTTGGGGCAGTCCTGGGACTTAAGCACTTTACCCCTTGATAGAGAGGACTAACTTTATAGAAAACCCAAAGCTCTAGACCTTTTGGCTTTGGTTTTTAAGATACTGTCTCCCGCTTTTGTCCAGGCCAGCCTTAGACCAGATGCTTCTGTCTCTGCCTCCCAAGTAGTTGGGATTATGGTTGTGAGCCATGGTGCCCATCTCTTCTTCTCTTATTTTTCTAACAATCTCACTGCTACCACCCACAATAACAACTCAGTACCAGAAACCAAGGGACTGTTATCTTTAGCCACATCAAAATTTTCATCTCTTTCATAAGAAAAGGTATTACCATTAGTTTTTACAGACTAAAGACTAAGCATTAGAAACATGAAGGAACTTGCTCAGCAGCAAATGGTAGAGTAGATCTTATCTGACCCCAGATCCAGACTGACCAAATAAACCCAGAGCAGAGCCTCAGGAGAGAGGAACTTATACAAGAAACAGTGCATCAGAGGCCGAGAAAATTCTTTTCTCTTCTTCTTCCTTCTAGCCCAGAACATTGACCAGATGTGGTCATTCAACATATAGCAGGCTATAGTCATACTTTTCAACTTAAATTTAACTCTTACAATCACCAAATTCGGTAGGTATTCTTACTATTTTATTTTTCAATGGAGGTTATGCACCTAGAAGATGTAGAGCTGTAGTTATTCTAGTAGCATTTAACTCCCTTCTAAGTGTTTTTTATCAAGGGCTTTGCTGTTACCAAGGGCCAGAGGCAGTCTACTCCTCTTTTTGGATTTCTGGAAGATGGTAGCTTGGGTTGTTTTGTGTATAGTCACAGGAAAAGTATGTGGTCACAGGGAAGCCATTTACATTGAAAGAGCCAATCTATTGCCCTGGGATTTCATGCACTGGCTGAAAGGTGTGCTGAGGTGCTAATGTGTTCTGCACACTTGAAGTGTTCTGTAAACATCAACAGGGAGCTCTACCAAGTTATTTATGATCCCTAGTCTGTGCCGGGCACTGCTCTAAAAACTTGATGGGTACATTACCTCACTGAACTCTCACAGTGGCCTACAATCACCATTCCACAGAGGAGGGAGTAGAAGCACAGAGTGTTAAGTAACATGTTGAGTAAATGGTAGAGGTGAAATCTAGACCTTGTTTAACCTGACTTAGAGGCCTGTGCATCTAAACATGATGTGACAATGTCCCTTCGAGGTAAGAGCAGTGCTGAAGACAGAGAAGGAAATGGACGCAGAGTTAGTCTGTGTGAACTTCTCTGCACCTAGGCAGCTGGTAGGCTCGCATTAGGGCACCAGCATAGCTCTTGAGACTGCAGAGGGGAACTGACCCCATGTTGGTGCTGACCATTTAGCAATCAAAACAAGATGAAAGCTTTACAAAGCCTAGAAGAACAGCATATGCATTTCTAATAGCTTCGTGATTCCACTCAGGCAATGCAAAGGAGATGAAGCACTTACCTCCTCCACCAGTCAGGACGAACCCGATGAGGAAGCCTAGGAAGCAATGTTTAGGCACCATGGTTGCAGGTGGATGGCTGGCCAGCCAGTGCTCCCTTCAAGGAGGGAGACAGCCTCAGAAGAGGGAACTAGAAACCTTGACCAACCTCTTTTTGGGCTTAGCCAATGAAAATGTTTTCTTGTTAGCTGTTTGGATTTGCCATTTATAAATTAAGTTATTTTTTTTAACATTCATAAAAGATAAGAATCATTTGAAATAAAAATAAATCAAAAATCCTGGTCTAAGTCACGTTTGCCTGGAAGTTTTTTTTGTTGTTTTTTTGCTAAGGCTTTGTTAACAGACCCTGCGGGTTGGGTAGGACCGAGGTTTTGCAAGCTGCACGTGGGTGAATGAAGGCAGCAATTTACCTGCCCAAAGAGCTTCTAGGAAGCAGAATGGGGCTGCGAGGTTGACTCTCAGTACTGGGCTGGGCAGTGACAGCTTCCAGCATTACAGGGTAGTCTCTCACTGAGCCTTTCTTCCCCTCCCCTTTTTGGGAAGCTCCCCAGTTAAACTCCCTTGGGCCCTGAGGTACCCTCAAACTCTCCTCAGGCTTTTTCCTCTCCATGGCTCCTCCTCCTCCATTCCATCCCCTAGTTTCAGGCAACCTTGATGAAGACCTGTCTCAAACAGAATGAGGCCATAAACAAGGCAAGTGGGGGACAAAGGGGTTGAGCAACATTAAATCTTTCTTTTTAATTTATCTCCTTTGAAATCAGATTGAATTCATCTGTTCCTTCATCACGATTTATTAAATTGTTTCATAAAACTTTTTTCCATATGTTTTAAGAGACACTAAAATTATACATAAAAGCATAATAGTATTTTTTTTAAAAAGAGGCTCTTGAAATCAAAAGAGGAAAGAGTTTCTGCCTTCATGTTTTGTTTCTTATGCAGTTAATCCTGTTCATGGTTTTCAGTAAAACAGCCCATTTTGTGAAGAACAGTGATATCAGCTGAATAGTTATATTCATTCTTTTTCTTAGAATTATAAATATTTATTTGATGGATTTATTTGGGGATAACTTCCATAATAACAGCACCCATCAATAATGACTTATGAACTGCTATGCTACAGGACAGAATAACTAACATTAGAGAATGGAAAAGCTATTTATGGCTATAGATTAACTTATCACCAACATATTCTATATAAATAGGACAAAGTGACAGGAAGTGTTGAAACTTTTCTGTTATACACACGAGTATTTCTGGATTTTTAAATGGTTTGTATTTAAAGTCATTTTATAACATTTTTATATCAAACATATTCCTCAAATTTCCAGTAATATAATATCAGTACAATCCAGAGTACATATAAGTGTGAAGCATACTGAAGAAAATGTCATAAATTCTTGGAATTTCTTTATGATCAATGTGTCTTTGTTCATCTTCCAACAAAAAGTAGAATCTATTTCTACAACTTTGTTAAAACTTTATTGGCCTCATAATTTGCTTTGGCCTTCATTTGTTAGTTCCTTCAGTCATTCACATTCAAAAAGTTTGTGTTGCTCTACCATAAACTAGGTGCTGTTCTGAGTAGCAGCTAAGATTCCCAGGTGAGTGAGGATATAGACAGTAGAAGGTAAGGCATGGTGTGACATCTCTTTGCCTCTCCTCTGTCTCTTTCTCTCCTTAAATGAGTGACAGAAAAAGTCAGAAGTTGAGCTGGAGCTCAAGTGGTAGAGTGCTAACCCTGAGCAAAAGGAGCTCAGGAACAGTGCCCAGGCTCAGAGTTCAAGCCCCAGGAGAAGGAAGGAAGGAAGGAAGGAAGGAAGGAAGGAAGGAAGGAAGGAAGGAAGGAAGGAAGGAAGGAAGGAAAGAAAGAAAGAAGGGACGGAGGGAGTGAGGAAAGGAGGGAGGGAGGGAGGGAGGGAGGAAAGGAGGGAGGGAGGGAGGGAGGAAAGGAGGGAGGGAGGGAGGGAGGGAGGGAGAGAAAGAAGAAAGAAAGAAAAGAAAAAAGAAAGAAAGAAAGAAAGAAAGAAAGAAAAGAGAAAAAGAAGCATATGTCTGTTCTCTTTACAGCATGCTGGTGAGCCCTGTTACCCAGCCTTTGTGCCATTGTCTTTCACTTACTGAAGTTGCTACTAGATTGAAGTCTGTGAATTCATTTTGCTTTTAAATTGGTGTGTGTGTGTGTGTGTGTGTGTGTGTGTGTGTAAAACAATCAAATTGTTAGTTAAGAAGAAAAAGGACATACTTTAAGGCTTCAACTAGAAAGTAGTAGGGAATGAAACTGGAGTTTCTACTGAGTTACTGCTTTTGTAGAACAAGTAAGAGGAAATTAGGAGGAAGGTAGAAGAGTTATAAACTCTTAGAACTGGATTTGGTACAACACTAAATTTCAGTAACCAAACCAGGTTTGTCAGCATTCAGTGAGCTTCTCATTGTATAATATCACAGTGGATGTAAAAGTCGATGTGGCTAACACTGCCTCAAGATAGATTCAATGATAAGGTTACATTATATTTTCTCACTAATTTGGAAGTGGAGGAACTTGCACTGAATTGTTTCAAGTGAAATTTAATGGGTTGCAATGACGTTTCAAATGAGAGTGTGGGAAGTATGAAACTTACAATTCATGGGGAAAGGCTCTGCTCTGTCTTTCTTTTGGCATGGAATTCTGGCTTCAGTCTCATTGGCTGCCTTCTTTCTGTTCTTTTCTCACCTCTCAGGAGATCTCTCTTCTGAGAGATCCTCATTGGGCAGACTGGAGTCTCTTCTTTCCTGTGGCTTCTGGAAGACCAAAAATCCACCCAAGCAAACAATCATTTAACACTAAACTTAGGTACAATAGGGGATTTTGATCTTGATACTACAGAAGAAGAAGCTGAAAAAGAGAAGCTAAGAGAACTTGACCAAATGGTTCATAGCAAATATTCACAAAATGAGGGGCAACGTTTGGCTCACCCCAGTATCTGAGGAAAGATGTTCAAATCGCTGTTGTGCTCTTCTATACTTTTAGTATTCCTCCTAAAAGGTATACAATGATGTAAAAAAATCAATCATTCACTTCCTTTATTGTTTATTCACTCTAAAGAAATGTTTACAAAGACTCAGTGGATGCTAGTCATTTGGAAGCTGAAATGTTCCAGGCGGCAGGTAGTCCTTGTGGAGCTAAGGCTCTTCTCTTCAGCCAGATTAGCAGAAAGCCACTTGTTTCTTACTCTCCTTCAGAAAAATCTCTAGCATGTCGAGCCAAGAAGGAAATGCAAATCAAAACTACACTGAGATTCCATCTCACATCAAACAGAATGGCAATCACCAAGGAAACAAACCACAGCAAAGGCTGTCAATGATGAGGGTGGAAAAGGAGCTATCATGTGCCTGGGTGGGAATGTAAACTAGTGCAAACACTGTGGAAATCAGTTTGGAGATTCACTTAAGAACTAAAGGAAGATCTACTTTATTATGTCACCATTCTACTCTTGTGTATAGATCCAGAGGAGAGTAAATTAACTACTCAAGAAAGATACCTGCATACCATCTTTATTGTAGCTCTGTTCAAAAGAGCCAAACTGTTGAATCAATCAGAAAAGGGTCCAACAGTTAATGAGTAGATAAGAAAAAATTACACACACACACACACACATACACACACACACACACACACACACACACACCTGACTACTACTCATCCATAAAAAAGAACAAAATTATGCCATGTGCAGGAAAAATGCATGGAATTCAAGGTCATCCTGTTGAACAAAATAAGCCAAGCTGAAACTCACACATGTCATATTCTTGATCATTTCTGGAGTATAAACCTAAAAGGAGGAGGAGGAGGAGGAGGAGGAGGAGGGGGAGGAGGAGGAGGAGGAGAAGGAAGAGGAGGAAGAGGAGAATATAACAATATTACTTCAACTCATACTCCTATCCCTAAGAAATACTTATGACCTTTAAGCAGTTCTTCATTTTGGAAATAATTGGCTTGTGCTTCAAAATAGTTTATGGACCACAATTCAGAAAAAAAGTCCCACGTCTGGTCTCATGTGATGTGTTACAATTAGAAGATAGTTTTACTAAAATATTGCATTTATTTTACCTTCAGGCTCTGTGTAAGTTACATATGAAATGTGTGTGGATGTCTTGTTTAGACATGAGTCCTATCCTCAAGATATCTCATAATTTATATGCAAATATTCTAAAATATTTTTGAAACTCCAAAATCTCAAGCATTTCCAGTTCCAAATATTTTAGAGAAGGAGTAACTCAACTTGTATTATTAAAAATCTTCATTCACAAGACTGAGTGACTCATTCACTTTTTCTGTTCATATCTTCTGGATAAAAGGGCCTCATTGATAGAGCTTTGATTGTCCTTGTCTCCTTGAAAATCCTACTAGATGTTGTTCACGTGTAAAGTTTTGACCTTGGCAAGATTTTCATGTCATAATCAGAACCTGAACAATTGTCACTTTGTCTTGGAAGCCCCTGGGTTCCTGCTACCGTGATTTCTTGGGTGGTTTATGTCTACATTCTCCTGGGTCCATCCCTCTACTTCTGCCCCTGCCTTGGCATTGGGTGGAGTGTGTCTTTGACATGTGCTATTAGAATATTTTGCTCAGAATGCTCAGACAATTTCTCATCTCATTGGGAATGAACGTTGAAACGTTTGTAGCCCTTTACAAGGCCTTGTATGTGTACGCTGTGATCCCAGTGTCTCCAAAATTCTGCATCTGCCAGCTCTGCCCTTCACAGCACTGCAGCCTGAGTGGCCCATTTACTGCTTCCGAAACATGCCAGGCATCTTGTCATGCCAGCATGGTCCTCTCTCCCTGAAAGTTTTCCCCGAGCCACGCAGGCTCACCTCCTCACCTCCTTCATGGCTCAGCTCATGTATGATCACGTATGGAGATTCCTACCTGAATATGCTAGCTTGTAAAAGCTGCTGTTCTCCCCAACAGCTGTCTCTCTAATTGATGTATCTCCATGACACCAACCACCATTTGATACGCCATGCTTTCTTTTATTTCTGTTCTGTGGCTTCTGTTATGTAGTCAAAGATGTTGTGTGTTTTGTTTCTTCCTTTGTCCCTCCCCCCCTTTAAAATGGAGCTGGACACATAACCCAAATCCTTGGAACCGATGGAAATAAATGTGGTATCAGTAGCCGACATGTGTTCACATGGTTTAAGATTCAATACATCTTAGACGTGTATAAATACATGTAAACGTAAATTGTAGGAAGTACCTTTTCTGCTTTTCTGTGATCTGGATGGGAGGACTGAGGAGAGGGTGGGGCTTGCAGTTGTCACATGATGAGGTCAGTGTGGTTCTTTCAGTCACTGAAAAGCCATTGGATGGTGAACACTGGCCATGGCAAATTCATATGGCACCACAAGCAGCTCTTGGCTGCACAAAGTAACCTGTGAGACCAAGGAATCATTTATTTCTTTAAGGGTTGGAGAGCTTTCCCTGAGAAACCATCCAATGCTTTTCTAGATGGCAACGGGGAGGCTTATGGGAGAGATTCTTTGGCACTTTTCTTCCTCTGATACTTCCATGGTCATTAGTTTGTTTAGATTTTTCTACCTCATTTACCTCCAGTTTTTGCAAATTGTTTTGTTCTTTAGAAAATATTCATTTTATTCATGCCACTTTCTTCTTCCTCCTCTTCCCTCCTCTTCCTCCTCCTCCTCTTCTCCTTTCTCCTTTTTCTTCTCCCACCACCTCCTCTTCCTCATCCTCCATACTCTTGTCTTTTTTTTTTTTTTGCCAAGGCCTTATTATTATAACCTGGGCTATCCTTGAACTTGTGATTCCTATACCTATGCCTCCTGAATGATTAAAGGAAAAATATATTTTTCATTTTTAAATAGTGAAAACCATTTTTTAAAAAATATGTTAAAATGTTTCAAAAAAGTTTTAGTGTGGCATTGTAAATGAGTTATCACCATTAATATTTCCACGTTTACCTATGGTGTTTTCTGGAAACTGTTGCAGTTATAAAAATTAAAGTGTGATACACATGTGTATTGTTCAAAGACATGGAAGATGGAATAGTGCATTTTTTATATAGGAAGTTAGAGACATCAGGCCATAGTGGTAAGATCATGGCCTTCAGCGAGAAGCAACCCTGATTTCTAGTCCCTCAAAATATACTCTTCTCTACCTTTTCTGCCTACACAGGAGCCTGGATAATGCTGTTTCATAGCTCCTCTCAAATGTCATTAAACTCCTTAGGTTCATTGTGTTTCTAGGGTGTTTTAATCCTTAAAGAATTGAGAGATACGCTGGAGATTATTAAAGCATTCTTTGGAGTGTATCTGTGGGGGTTTTTATGGAGACAGTTAGAACTTGAGGGATCTGACCTAATCAATGGTTTAATCCATTTATGGTTTCAAAATTTGAATAAATTGTTGCAACTGTGAAAGATAGGCCCTCATTGGAAGGAGATCAGTGGGGACATACTTTGAAAAGCTACACACTACCCATCTCCTAGTACTTGTCTCTCTGCTTCCTGGCTGCTGAGAGATGAGCAGCTTTCTCCCACCATGCTATTCTGCCATGAAGATTCTACCTTGCCACAGGTCTAGAAAGGAATGGAGCCAATCAATCTAACCTGAAACCTCAAAATCTTCTTTGTATCAGTATTTGTCACATGTGCGAAAATCTAAGTAACATGAGTGTAATGCTGTGAGTATATCCACTGGAGTGTACTGAACAATGGGGCTATTCCACACTGAGTGGTATAGACTGAGAGGCATATAGGAAGAAATAGATTTAAGCAATTCGAAAATATTTCTACAGGATCAATATCTAGAAACACAATAGATAAGAAATATTCTTGTTAATTATGAAAGATTACCTAAGTGCTTTAATAAATACGGAATTAAGTTTTTAAGTATTTTATTTCAAAAGCACTAAAAGTAATATTCTGTAAAAAAACTGTACACGTTTCTAGTAATACATCCTCTTAAGTTCTATTAGTCTGATATAGATTTTAGGTACAACTTAGAAAAGCAAAGTCTGTAAGACTCCATCTTCAAAATAGCCAGCAAAAAGCTGAGCTAGATTCATGACAAGTAGTAAAGCACCAACTGAGCAAGCAAGCTGAGTAAGCTCAAGGCCATGAGTTCAAACACAGGTACTAGGAGAAAATATACACTTATACTCACATGCACACACACACACACACACACACACACACTATATTCATAAAATTTATAAAACAGCATACAGAAAAATAATCTATTATATATACATATATATATAGAAGATCTGCAGTTATCCATCTAGATAGAAAAGTTCATAAACTACAATTTGTTTTTTTTAAAGAGTCTTTGTAGTTTCAAATCAAATGTGAAGGTGTCAAAAGGCTATTTACAGATTTATCTTAACCAAGATGGTTAATATTGTAGGACACAATGTCAGACTTCATGATGTTTTTACAAAGTCAAAGCAGAAAAACAATTCAGGAAATTCAGATCCTTTCATTGGATCTTAGGAAAATTCGTCGGAACCTGTTGTAGGCTGATAACCAATCAAAGACTCTTTACCTTCATCCACAATCACATCCACAAGCACATGTGGTTTATCGTAACCAAAAGACGTGGGAGCATTTCTCAGCGTTATGGGCTCTTGTCCTTCGGACTTCACTTCAGCTTTATTATTTGGGAGGAATTCAGAGTCCGATACAAGGCTGTCTGAACCCATGAGGCCACTGTCATAAGCATTTCTGGAGTGAGAGGAGTTTAAGGTGAAGCTGAATGGCTCTGACTGGTTACTATCTGAAGGGGTAGAATTTTCTTTGTTTAATGGAGTCAAAGGGCCACATGTGACCAGATCAGAAATATTTTCTTCCGGAGTGAGCACTTTTATTTCGCCAGCAAGTTCTTCTGTGTTTCCTGCTGTTCCCAGATTGTCTTGTGTATGCAGGCCTGGAACCGTTGCTGAAGATGCCTGCTCTTCACCACAGATCACCGTCTCATTTTCTGGGACCAATGGCTGGCATGATGTGATGAGCGATGTATATTTGGACTCAGGCTTTGTCTCTGAGGTAACATTTCTTACCACAGAGATCTAAAGGTAGAGCAATCAAGTAAAGAAAGTAGATTGTTAAACTTAAATGCCTATTTTCAAAACCATCCAACCATCCATTTATCCACCCACTCAACCAATGAAAGAGGGCTAAAAGTAATGGACCACCAAACGACACATTTAGGATAACATATCTGGCTAGGGTAGTGTTTTTTTCTTTTCTTTTTCATAAAAGTCAGTTAATGCATCAACTTCCAAAAGGAAACACGTTCCATTTGGGAAGGGAGTACTACATCTTGATGTATCTCATCATCTGCCTTCAACAGTAAAAGGTTCAGTGTCTCATTAATACTGATAATTTATTTGGTAAGGTACATAATGTATTTTACTAGTTATAGAACCTGCTGAATCCTTCACATATCTTTCCTTTATGAAATTATTTCCTGTGAGTAAGAGACTGGAATGACAGGGTCAAAGGGCATGGTGTGCTTATGAGACTCACCATCATGCTGTAGCACCTGCACACGTACCTTTCCACCAAGGCTATGCTATTTTCACGAGCACACACCAGTTTTACTAGGATTAGCACTATTAGACAGGCTCGTTTTTACTGCTTTACTAAACAGTAAACAACATATTACAAGGTGGCTTTGTGCTTAATTACTAATAAGAATGACCATTATAATTCATATCTGAATTGTCTGCTATTGATTTTTCTTACGCCCTGTCTTAAAGGTAGTCTCTTTTTCATAGAAAATTTCACTATGTCCTATGTATACCACAGTGATTATTGATACTCAGGAGGCTGAGATCTGAGGATCAGAGTTCAAAGCTAGCCTGGGGAGGAAAGTCCCCGCGACTCTGATCTCCAATTAACCACCAAAAAACCAGAAGTGGATCTGTAGCTCAAAGTGGTCGAGTGCTAGCTTTGAGCACAAAAGCTCAGGGACAGCACCCAGGCCCTGAGTTCAAGCCCCAGGATCACCAACAACAAAGAAAGATCAAGTGAACTACCAAAAGAGGTTCAGGTTAACAAGTAACAAGTTAGCATCTATAGCTAAAGGAGTATATCTAAATACATTACCAAGGATTTGGGTAACATGATGTTTTTCCTAAATGGATTCTTCATAAGATAATACACAAGTAATGGGATAATGACTAGAAAGGGTATCAAAACAGTGACAACTGGAATCCAAATGGAATCTAAAAAGAGATAAAATACAACTTAGAATTAAGAAAGAATAGTGCTATCATCTACCAAAATGTCTTAGCAATGTTCGTTAACAAATTTGTACATTAGTTAATTAAGAAGATCTGAATTTCAAAGAACACTGAAGTAGAACTCAAAGGAAAAAGCTAGACATCTCTCCCAAATTATAATCTGATTGGTTCCAGCTCTGCAGGTCTGAAACTTGCTGGGAATACACCATCAGGCCCCAGGATAGTAGAAATAGCATCTCCTCAACAACTCCTTATAGCCTCAAACTTAGGGTATTTTCAGGGTAACACTTTTCTACTAGTCAAAAAGACAAGAGTATTTAAGTTCCTCCTAGCTGGATGTTGGTGGCTCACCCCTACAATCCCAGCTACTTAGGAGGCTGAGATATGAGGATTGTGGTTCAAAGCCAACCTGGGCAGAAAACTCCGTACGATTTTCATCTCCAATAAATAACTGAACAATAAAGCTGGAAGTAGAGCTGTGGCTCAAATGGTAGAGCACTAGCCTTGAGCAAAAAAGCTCAAGGAGAGTACCCAGGCCCTGAGTTCCCAGGATACTCTCTCTCTCTCTCTCTCTCTCTCTATTCCCCCTACTCCCTCCCTCTCTCTCTCATACATACACACATACTACATCACACACAAATTCTGTCAGTGTGTATAACTCTTACATACTTTAGTTTTTCTTTACAATTTTTTACATTTATTTCAAGACTGTAAAATACTTAGAAAGAGCCATAGATGAATACACACATACATAGATACACCCACACAAATGTATTTCATAGGAATAATATAGTCTCCTTGATGTCAAACAAGATATAAAGAATAATTTTATAACTCAGGAGTGTAGTTCAGAGAATGTGCCCCTGTGGGTACTTTTGTGCATTTTGTTCTACCATGGCTTTTTCTTTTTTTGCAGGGCAGTGCTGATACTAGGGCTTAAACTCAGGGCCTTGAGATCTCATTCAGCTTTTTTGCTTACTGCTGGAGTGCTCTACCACTTAAGTCACACCTCTAGTCTGGCTCTTTGCTGATTAACTGGAGATAAGAGTCTCTTGGATTTGTCTGCCCTGGTTGGCTTGGAACTGAGATCCTCAGATCTCAACCTCCTGAGTAGCTAGAATTATAGGCATGTCTGGCCTAGTTCTGCCTTTTATTTTTCACATTTTTCATTTTTTATTGTTCATTTTTTTTTTTTTTACCATTTTCCCCTAAGTCCTCTCTTCTAAAATTGAACAGAATACAGAATCTATATATCATGGGAGTATTTGGTCCTCATGGTATCTATCTGTCCCTCTAATTTCAATTCTAAAGTTACCTCTTTCAAATAGTAACAGTGTAAGTTACTACTGCTTACTGGAATTTATAACATGCCCCCTACCGTATGTGAAAAAGTAAGACATATCAACATAATGAATACCGGCACTGGGTTAGAAGTCTGGGGCTGAGTGTCTAATACGCAAAGACATGAGAGGGTTTGCTGCTCGCCAGTTAGTGCTGCCACCGTGTGGCCAGTGTGTTGCTCCATTTTTTTTTTTTTTTTTTTTTTCATCCAGGCTTTAGAAAAGTTTTATCTGGGGCAGGTGTATTAGTTCAGTTTGCTTATTAAGTAGGGTTTCAGTTTTCAAAGTGGATAATGACAATGAACAGAAATGCTCTCCATTGTTTTAATTCACCTATTTAAAATGTTCATCTAATGGCTTCAAAATTATTAGTATGAAATCCAGGCTGAAGTTCAGCAGAGATTTCCATTCTTCCAAGAGATATTTGTTAAATAAAATTAGAGCTGAAAAAGGAGACATGCCAACTAATTCCCCAGAAATACAAAATACTCTTAGGGTTTATGAAACATTATAGGCTAACAAATTAGAATACTTAGAACAAAACCAGATAGACCTAGAACTCAAACTACTAAGGAGAAAACTTGGGAAAACATTTTAAGATACAAGTGATAATTTTCTGTCTAGGGCTTCCAAAAAACCACAGGAAACAAAAGAAAAAATTAAAAAAATGGAATTACATTAAACTAAAAAGATTCCTTACTGAACCGAGACAGAAAATATACAGAATAGGAGAAAATAGTTGCCAACTTGTCATCTGACAAAAGATTAATATGAGAGAATTCAAAAACCTTAACAGGGGCGGGGAATATAGCTTAATGATAAAGTGCTTGCCTAGTAGCATGAAGCCCTGGGTTTGATTCCTCAGTACTACATGAACAGAAAAAGCTGAAAGTGGCACTGTGGCTCAAGTAGTAGAGTGCTAGCCTTGAGCTCAGAGAGGCTCCAGGACAGGCCAGGCCCTGAGTTCAAGCCCCAGGACTTTCACAAAAACAAACAAACAAACAAACCCTTCACAACAAAAACTATCAAATGGGCAAATGATATGAATACATACTTCTCAAAAGGAGAGGAGAAATGAAATGATCAACAAATACAAGTGTCTGCTGTAAATTTAGATTCTAGAAGTCTCACAACGGTCTGTATCTCTCTTTGTCTTTGTGAGAATAACATGGACCATTTTTCTACCCTCTAAAGGCCATGTTCCTCCATCAGCTATTGTAGAATTAAAAGAACTTGCCCTGGAAGATCACGAAGATACCCATGGCCAGTGCTATGTGTGGGCCCTGCAGACTACAATGGGTATCCTGGGCACAAGTCCCCTGGTGGCACTTGAACTTCCATACACTCCTTTTAAGAACCACTGACCCTATAGCATCCTGCACCAACTTCCCCATGCAGTTCTCAGACCTTGGGCAGGTATGGGTGCACCCAAGGACTTACCTCTTACACTGCTACTGGAAATGGTAATACAAACTTCTTTTGTCCTTTCAGTTGCTACAGCCCATTCACCTGAGACTCCCTGTACTGAAATACAATACTCAGAATCCAGTGAGGACACTGGGATGCTGAGCTGGCACTGAGTCTCGTTGCAATTGTCTGCGTGAACATGTTTTGGAATGAGGCTCTGCATGGAAAAAGAAAAAGAAAAAAAAACAAATAAAAATGCATGCTTCTTGAATCTGCTAAGTAAATAAATAAATCACTGTATCTATCCTGGTTTGACACCTAAGAAATACATGAAAATATATCGGGAAATATATATGATGAATATTAAGCGTGTCTGAAAACAGCTTTGCTATCAAATAGTAAGTCCATCTGTTTCTTCAACATAGCTATAGAATGTGTATCTGCTACAATGTTCTTTATATTACAATAAACTTGCTGTTTTGTTTTGTTTTGTTTTGTTTTTCTGCCATCCTGGGGCTTGAACTCAGGACCTGGGCACTGTCTCAAGAGCTTTGTTTCTCTACCACTTGAGGTACAGCTCCACTTCTGGCTTTTGCTGGTTAATTGGAGATGAGAGCCTCATGGATATTCCTGCCTGGGCTGGCTTCAAACTGTGAGCCTCAGATTTAAACCTTCTGAGTAGTTAGGATTACAGGTGTGAGCTACAGGCGCACGGCTCAGGTTTGTTGTTTTTGTTTTGCTCTGTTTTTAATAACAAGAATGCCAACTGGCAACTGTTAAACCAATAAATATTCATTTGTCCTATTGCTACAATGCTAATCCAGGATCAACTGGTGAAGCCTGGTGCAAATGACAAAGGTAGTGCTTTGGCTGAGTGTTCTTCACAGGTCCCATGGTGGTGGTCCTTCAGTGGCAGAGCCCCCCGCAAGGTCTGTGGGGACATTGAGATCCTGGTCTTCCTCTCTTGTCTAGTTTGAGATGTAATCACTTGAGTTAGAGGAGCAACTCAGTGCTTGCCCAAAATGTGTGAGGCATAGGAAAAATAGAATTTGAGATGTAATGATTTCCACTGTGATGTGCTACCAGAACTGAGCCATCACCAGAACCGAGCAAGCCAAGACACCCTGGCTCTGAGCCTTGGAAACCTTTTCTCTACGTTAGTTGTTTCAGGTACTTTGTTGTAGGAACATGGGTAAGTACTACGGGTAGTAGGTGGGGCCTAACTTCAAATACCTTACAATTTAGTGTAGATATCAGAAAGAAACACAACTGAGAGTAAAGAGTACAGGGACAGGATTCTATATGGAACGAGGAAATAGCACCCAGACATAGAAAAGGAAATGATATTCAGAGCCAGAAAAAAAAAATTGAAAGGAGAGATGGAGTTCCAGTTGGAGACCAAGGAATAATCAGAGATGGGCTAAGAGACAGGCAAGGGAGGGCATTGTGTGAAAGAGTATGGAACTTCTCAGTAGGGTACCAAGCATGGAAGACAACAAGGCTGAATGGATGAGGGACGGTGGCTAGAGAGGACACAAAAGGCCGGATCCCCAAAATCTCCTAGGTCATGCCATGGAAGGGAATTTAGGTATTTTCTAGCTGATGGCATATGTGGAAAGGTCTTAAGCAGTAGAATAACACATATCTGCCCTTTGAAAAGACAACTTTGCTAGTAGCTGAGGGGCTACTGGAAGCTCTAACTCAGATGTTACTCTGCTGTTTAAATCACTCGTAGGTGCCACACCCAGGATCAAAGCCAAATACCTGCAATGCCCTGCCTTTCCTCATTCTCTGTGGCCTCCACCCCACTGGCTATTGCTCTCAGGTGCCAACTCAAGCCTCTGCTGGCATCTCAGCCCTATAGGGTCCCTGTACCTGACATGCTTTTCTTGCTTAACCCACGAGTTTCTACTCCTGACTTCAGCCTTGGCTCCAGTTAACACCTTCCCTGGAGGCCTACTCCGATCCACTATTATAAACTATGGTCTCACCCTTTTAGTTGAATTGCTTCCACCAAAAGCTGAAATTAGTCTCATCTTCTCAGTGGTGTGTACAGATTATAATTCTAGATTAGGTCTTTCTATAACAGACCAAAACAATAAAAACCACACAAAAATAACCAAACCCCACAAGTGGTCACAAACACCATACCATGTCATTCGTTCAAAGGTGTGTTTCTTCCCCAAAGTCTATGATCCATAGGTCTTGCTTAAAGATTCACAAGCATTCCACTTACGAATATTAAATGAACCAACAACCTAGGGGTAGCTATGGGATAATTTCCATTGAACAGGTACAACAGAACGACCTACCTTGCTCCCATTTACTCTCAGATACACGTTGTAGTCGAACGTGTGGCAAGAGCCTTCATACATAGCTTCATACATAATTCCTTCCACTTCTTCATTTATCTCAACTAAGGGATGAAATATATCAGCAATGATCTCATCTTCCTTCCTTCTGACATTTAGTGTAGGTGGTCCAATCTCTCCTGGCGAGAGAGAAGTATAATTAATACTAACCATGGGATTTCCTAGTACAGTCCATATGATTATCAAAATCCATCAACCAGTCTACTTTTTCTGTTATTGGTTCTAATAGAACCACATTTAAACTTCTCCCCAAAGCCCTAGAAGCCATTCTAAATATACCTCAAAAAGAAGGTCAGACATTCTCTTATCCAAACCTCTTTCAGGCATTTTAATTTAATGTATAGCTTCAGGGAAATACAATTTGTTATAGTTGGTTCAAAGAAAACAAAAAAGTAAAAAAGAAAATTTTAAAAAAGAAAAGTAATTAAATTATACCAAGTTAAATATGAAAAAGAAAATGAAACCCTTGACATAAAAGAAGCTCTATTAAATATATGTTCCTTTATCTTTGTTTCTATATATTTAAGAAACTTGGCTTCTACAAACTTTCTGAAAGGCCACTTTAGTTATCTTCGCTCAGTGAAACTGTGACTTCACTACTCTTGAGTGTCTGGAATAAATTTAGGCTTTTTAAGAATTTGTCAACAGGGGGCTGGGAATATGGCCTAGTGGCAAGAGTGCTTGCCTCGTATACATGAGGTCCTGGTTTCAATTCCTCAGCCCCACATATACAGAAAATGGCCAGAAGTGGTGCTGTGGCTCAAGTGGCAGAGTGCTAGCATTGAGCAAAAAAGAAGCCATGGACAGTGCTCAGGCCCTGAGTTCACGGCCTAGGACTGGCCAAAAAATAAATAAATAAATAAAATAAAAATAAAAAAATAAGAATTTGTCAACAGTTTGATCTTTACTGGAAAAGTCAGAATCAGATAGTCAGCTATTTAGCAAATGTTCACTGTGTTTTCGACGTTTGTAACTTTGTTGGTAAACCATTTCTCTATGCCTCAAATATTCCCTGGGCACCTACCATGTGCCAGGCAGGTCTACTTTTCTCATCAGTGTATCTCAGGCATAGTTTCTTGAACACGATGGGCCCTTGATGAGTATCATATAGACAGCAGTGTCAGCAGACAAACTTGTGGATTCAGGGGAGTAAACACATTGAGAAGGCCAGCAGAGGAAGGGCTGATGGGGAAGCTCAAGGTGGTGCCATATGCAAAGCAGAAGCACAATCAAAGCAGGGGAGATCACACGCAGGGCAGCAGCTGAAGAAACAAAGCACAGAAGCTGAACGAGAAGGAAGTGTTGCTAAAAGAAAAGTAGACCAGTGCTGGGTCAGGCAACCAAAGGGTTTTACCCAGGAGAGAGATGATTGCTTGGGTAAGATGGGACACATAGAAGGAGTGACACTGAAGATTCTGGAGCTGGAGCGACAGTGACATCACAGGTAAAGTAGGCCATGGGTAGCTGCTGGAAGAACCAAGAGCTAACAATCACAGGGTTGCAGATGAAGGAATAATGTGTGTGTGTGTGTGTGTGTGTGTGTGTGTGTGTGTGTGTGTGTGTGTGTATTTTTCCTTTGTGCTGGTACTGGGGCTTGAACTAACTGTAGTTGGGCACTTTCTCTCTCAAGGCTGGTCCTCTACCAATTGAGCCCCACCTCTAATTTCAGCTTTTGGGTGCTTCATTGGAGATAAGAGTCTCACAGACTTCCCAGTGGGCTCACATCAAACTGCAATCATCAGATCTCCGCCTCCTGTGTAGCTAGAATTACAGGTGTGAGCTAGCAGAGTCCTGATTTAAAATGTATTTGGTTATTTAAACTTCTGAGGACTTTAAGGACTAGGCAGAGAAAGAAAACAATGAGAGACAACAAACTCCTGTGTGAATGTAGAATGGAAATAAATGACAAGGAAGATGGGGAGGGGAAGGGTATTGCCAAGAACAACTGGAGAATGGCCATATATATGGATTTATACTGAGCGGATGTTTAACAGTGCGTAAGTTTCAAAGTGATGGTTGTCCCCTGATCATATGTGTGGATCTTGGAATGAAAGGAACAATAGATAAAGATTCTCTAAATTTTTGCAAATGTCTTAGGCATTGTGATCATTTGTAGCAACTGCTAAGCAAAGCAAACTTATGCAGAAGACAAACCTATTCTCCAATTTAAAATTTATACATGGGCTAGGAATGAGGCTTAGCAGTCGAGTGCTTGCCTAGCACGCATGAAGCCCTGGGTTTGATTCCTCAGCACGACAAAAACAAAAAGCCAGAAGTGACGCTATGGCTCAAGAGGTAGAGTGCTAGCCTCGAGTGAAAAGAAGCCAGGGACAGTGCTCAGGCCCTGAGTCCAAGCCCAGGACTGGCCAAAAACAATAAAGAAAAAGAAAAAAGAAAAAAATTATACACATGTACATTCTACTCACCTTGTTTGCACAAAATAAATTCTTTGGACTGTACATAGGCAGATTCTCTTTGTCCAACTGTAGCTTTAACTCTTGCCCAGAGAGGATCTGCTGGGTCATCAACTTGGTTGAAAATAGAACAGCAATGATCAGAGACATTGGTGCAGGCATCATGCCATTCTCCATCCCTAAAATGGCAAACAAAGAAACACAAAGGTAGCTTTGTTTTTGCAGTAATTTGAACCACCTCTTGCTTTCTTTGCTCTTGTTCAAGGCTCAGAGCTGCTAAAACAAACTGAGTTAAAATAGGATGGAGGAGCCAGAGCTTAGGAAGCCCTTCCCTTTTTAGTTAGAAATACAGGCATCCTTTCCTAGTTCTTTGTGTAATCTTATGTTGCTGCTCAAAGTGCTGACTTCTGCCTAGTTAGTGTCTACTTAAGGTGATTTGGGGGTCATTCAGACATCTCTGTACCATTTTATTCTTTTTTGGGGGGGAGGGAGTTGCTATTACTGAGGCTTGAACTCAGGGACTTGGGCTTTCACTTGACTTTTTTTTTTATCGTGGCTGGAGCTCTACCACTTTGGCCATGTCTCCTGTTGTAGCCCTTTGCTGGTTAACTGGAGATAAGAATCTCATGGGTTTGCCTGCCCAGGATGGTTCTGATCTATAATTCTGAGATCTCAGCTTCCTGAGTAGCTAGGACTATAGGCTTATCTCCATCATTTTTTTTTAAAGAAAAACTTCTGTTACAAAGAGGCTGTCTAATTATATTATCATTCCAAGCTTGAGTGTGTAGCTCAATGGTAGAGCTCTGACCTAGCATGCATGAGGCCCTGGGTTCAATTCCCACTACCACAAGAACAGGGCAAGCCCACCAAACATAAAACTCCCTAAACTAGAAAAAAAAAAAACACACAAAAAAACTCAAGCCCTATACTTTTCTTAGCTTAACCAGGGGATCAGCATTTCTCCAAGGAAAAAAATAGACTGGAGTTTCTTCTTTTCTATCCTTATCCATATTATTACCTATCCTTGTAGATAGTCAATTTATTGGTTTTACGTTTTCACTTTCTGTAATTCTTTGACAAAAATTAAGGCAATACCTAGATAAACATTTCTTCTCATTCCTTTTTACTTCCCGAAGAGTACACTATGCATGCTTTATTGACTTAGTTTTTTTTTACCTTTTAACAAGACATCCTGGAAATCTCCCCATGTAAGTCCTAGAAATTTTCTTCATATTTTTGCTTAAAAGTACATAGAAGGCCATAGTGTGGTGAGCAGTCACTTGTTTGATCTATCTCCTAAACATGAAAAATATCTTTAAATTGTATTTTTATAAGTGTAAAAGGATAAATCCATAAGGTGGGATTATTAGGTCAAAAAGCAAATGCATGGGAGATGGAGATGTAACTTAGTGGCAAAGTGTTTGCCTGGCACATGAAAGGCTTTGGGTTTGATTCCTAGCACTGCCAAAGTAAACAAATAGACAAACAAACAAGGTAAACACGTAAAATTGTGGATGATCCTTCCCTATTCCTTTCTCCAGGCTAGGTAAATTTTGCACTCATGCAAGTCATGTATGAGAATGCCGACGCCTCCCACTTTCAAAGGGAGTGGGTTTACAAAGTTTTGCATGTTTGTCAATCTAGTAAGTCAAATAGAACAAATTGTGAAGGAAATATTAACTTCACGCCTATCACAGTAGTAACAAAATGAATGAATGTGAAAGATATTCATGGATTTACAGAGAGCAGCATGCACACACATTCATACAATTTCTCCCACAGATCGTTTACTGAACGGAACCTGTGTAGTGGACATCCAAATAAATACATCACCAATAACGTAACAACCACATTCTCCACAGTGAACACAAAAACTGCTTTGTAGAGAGCTTGATAGAAATGTATAACCTCACTCAAACCATGATGGAGAATACAAAATTAATGCACATTGAAGTCACTCTTCTAGTTTGAGAGTCCTTGAGCTGTAGCTATTTATTCAGAGTCACTTCTGGGAAATTTTCTGAAACCGGCTTGTGAAGTGAGGGGGAGAGTGCAGAATAGTAGAACGGTGACCGATAAAAAGGTATTGTGTACAAAAATAGATATGTTAAAATGAAGAGACCTGTGTAACTACCTGATGCTACTTGTAAAAGAAAGAGAGAAAGACATAAAAAGAGGAAGACAGAGAAACAGAGAGTGAAAATTAGTGGTATTGTTTTTACTTCAAATTTTACAGGAAGACTAAGAGTCAGGAAGACTCTTAGGACCAGTTTGCTTCCTTAGCACTTCTGGTCACCTATAGGAAGTTCAGAAAGTACAACACAGAGTTGTGAAATATGCAAAAAAATTTAGATAAAAGGAGAATCAAATAGATACTTAAAAAAAAACACAACAACGCTCACCTGTAGTTCTTTACCTGTACAGTAAACACAGGTTCCTGTGTCATGTTCTGGTATTCCCAACACAGGACAGGGTTCAAGTTATAAGCACTGATTATCACACCCGCTGGTAAAGGCACTAGAAGAGATTCAAAAAGGAAAATGGACAGTAGTAAGAAACTAACATTATCATGAGAAAACTGTATGAGATTTCATATTAGTCAAATAAGTTTATTGGAGAAAAATAGCCATCATTGCAATAGATACTAAGATCATTTCAAGTAAGAGTAAATTTCACTCTGATTTGATCATTCCACATTGTGTACACAAAACGCTTATCTGTTCCGCTTTGAATACTCTGCTGGAAAGTTATACACACACATTTAATAGAATGTTTTAAAACTTATTCGACTTATCATGTTAAGGGTCAACTTTTATAATTTTCTTGGGAACTGTATAGAAGTACTGATTCATTTTAAAGTATGAAAACATCATTGTGAAATAATGGAAATGTAAATACAAAGACAAATTTATTGCAAGGGGCAATAAACTCCCATTATATTCAAGGTCTATATAAATAAAGCTACTACCTAATACAGTAACACTCCTTAATTCACTTAACTTCAGAATGTGTGCTGTGTAACAGCAAAGACTGACATCAATGTCCAGAGAAAAATGGTCACAGTGGGATGGCCTGTGTCATTCTGAAAGCCACCTGCCTTTCAACCCTTCACCACCGAGTGACAGTGACGCCCTTAACACATTCTGTTATGGCAGGCGTGTGTGAAGACTCACTGAAGCAGTCACTGACACTGACAGTTCCATCAACATTTTGCTTTGGGGGATGTGAAGGGCTTTTTACAAAACACACTCACTATTTCTCTTTGTCTTCCCTCTTTTAAGTCCTGGACACCTAGCCCAACCATTCTTTCCATGATTCATTTGTCCAGGCTCATATGCTAGACAAGAAGTAGAAAGAAACCAGGTGACACCTTCAATGCTTTGCTTAGAAGCCTCCCGAGCATGTTCACACCAGGCACATTTTCAGCTTGCTAGGACTGAAGCAGTGGGAATTAACGAAAAATTTCACCTCTATACAAGGATTCGCCCCCACCCTCTGTCTTCCCACTTTTTTTTGCGGGGGGAGGAAGGCAGTAATGGGGTTTAAACTCAGGGACGGGTAGGCTCCCTACTTCCTAAGCCATGCCCCAGTATTATTATTTTTTGAATAAATTTTTTTTTGTTCCAGGCCAACTTTGGACCCTGATTCTCCTATTTGGTCCTTGCATACCACTTTGGTTGTAGATGTGGACTTATTTGTTTAGATAGGATCTTGTTAACCTCTAGCCTGGGCTAGTCTCAAACCACAATCCTTCCTATCTCTGCTTGACAAGTAAGGGATTACAAATAAGAGCCACCATACCTTGTCTACCACGCCTTTTAAGCCCTTTTATATATTTATGCCCAACTGAAATGACTGCATATACTCAAGTCTGAAATTCCTGTTTTGAGGAAAAGGCATACAGAAGTAAATTCAGACATAGGAAAGGGTACAGGAGCACACACAATAACTGACTTATGAAGCCTTGGTTTTTAATGTGAATCAAACTATGCTTTCCATAATTTAAAGTGTAACACAGTTAGTGTAGGGTAAGTACTTAAACCGTAGCTTTCAAAGCATTGATGGCAGGCAGAAGTTTCCATGAATTACAGCAGACAGAAATTACTATGAGATAAAGCTTCTGTACATTTATGCCAAAAGGTGTAAGTGGAGTTTTATCTGGATCAGGAAAGAAGTCATGGGGTTATTAGACATCACCTGCATTTTTTGCCAAAACCACACGATACGCAGGAACAAGTAGTTTTTTTAAGTTCAAGTGTGAAGTTATAAATAGCTCTACATTCAGATTAAAGTAAGCAAGGATCACTACAAACTATTATTTATGATGTTTACATTGTGTAAAGAGAAACGTATGCAGAAGATTATTTTATCTATAAAGCTTTTTTTCCATTTTATGGATTCATGTATTGAATAAGTTTAATAAACAGATAAGCAATGATATAATAGGCAAATACAAACATTATGAGGATTTTAGATTTTTAAAGAGTAAATTCTTATTCATTAAGAATAAAATACTGTTATTTTCCTGAAATATAGAGCTGGATTTCAACAAAACTTAATAAAGTAAGGCACAATGTTTAATAAGGCAAAATTTACATAGTTAATAAATGATTATAATGTTTTGATGTCTTGGAGGGGGTAGGAAGTATGCAACATAGCTTAGCTTTTTTTTTTTTTTTTAAGAATCCTACTGGAATGATTTTATAAACTGAAATAAGGTTAGAGATTTTGCCATGTCTTGAAAAGTCCCAGATAATTGTGTGTAACTCATTGCTTCTGGAAATGAACTGATAATTAGTTGGTGTACAATGCAAGCAAACTACCAAGAATAAACTTTACCTGTTTTAAGATCTAATTCCCTCAGTTCCTCTAGAACTCAAAGCGGAGGGTTTAATAAAACCAAACACAGGAGTATCTGCTTCTCACTATACTCAAATGCAATGCAGAAACAAAAGGAGGGCTGTGGTTAGAGCTGTTTTCTTGGAAAGTTGCTAAGCTAGAGGAGACAGCACACCAGGGCAGTTAAGGGACAGGACTGACTGGATGGCTGACGATCACCGAAGATGAAGTCCTGCCACTGACAGAGTGCCAGGAATGTCCCACAGAGCCAAAACTCAGCAGTCAGAAACAGCTCTGCAGGAATAGCTGCTGGATGCAGACTGGCAAGGGAACCATAGCACAGACACCAACAGATAACTATCTGACACTGCACACTTCCTTTATGTGGACAGGTGACAGCCAGAGGGTACTGCCAGTACTCCATACAATAACCAAAAGCTGTTGTGTCTTTGAGGCTGAGCCTGAGGAGTTCATCACACACCTTAACACACAAGTATAAGGACCACCAAAGATGGGCACACCCAAGCAGGAACAGAGCCACAGTGTCTGCAGATGTCATCGCCCAACCTGCTTACTGACCTGGACATCTTGAGACATCTTTGCAATTATTGTGGTTTGGGGGGCAGTGCTGGGGAATTGAAGTTATGAGTGTAACACAAAACAACTCAAACACTTGGGTTTCCCAGACACTTGACTATGTCACTACTTTTCCTCGCTTCCTCTGAGATGAACTTTCAGGTCTACAGTCCAGCCCATTAACACTCCAAAAGAACAAACTGTAGCCCAAACACAGGCACTGGCAACCTGGAAGGCCATCCAAGAGCCAGCACAGGTGTCACTGTGGTTTTTTCTTCCACACACTGGAGATTGTGCAGTTAAAATCAAAAGCAGAGGAGCACAACGAAATCCAGAGAAATGCACTGGAAATGCTAGAAAAATGTACTTCAGTGCATTTATATATTGTATAGACAGACATTACATATCTGTCTGTATCTATTTATATCTATTTATATATTGTATAGACTTTTCTATCTATACAATATATAACAATATGTAATTCAGGATATATCAGAAATCAATGCTTCTGTATGTAGGTTTGCATGATCTGCTATATTCTGAATTTTTGAAATAACTAATATAGAATTCAAAGAAAGTACTAACAATGCTACACACACTATTACCCTAAAGTACTGATTGAGCTAGTTAACACCCCCAAAGCCACAGGTCTCCCCGTGGTCACCAGGCAGACATGACTGCTGCCAGGACAGGGCTTGAAGACACATGAACTTTGTGGTCGCAAGGAGCATCACACTCTGGAGGAACCTGTAACCAGAAGGAAGAGCGTGGTACTGGTTCAACTCTCTGTTCCAGGAACCTGAGTCATTCTTTTCTCTCCACCCACATCCAGCCAGAGTCCTAAATGTCCCCTCATCAAAGGTTCTCCTGTCTACACTTGAATGACCACATCTCATGACTTAAGCACAGTCTTCTAATGGGCCTCGTGCCATTGCATATGCACTCAGAGCATGATATAAGATGACTGGCCTTTTTGCAGTTCACTAGCTCATCTTGCATAAAGACATTCCCCTTCGTAAGGGGAAGGCCAGTGGCTGCCAGTGGCCAGGATCGGCCACCTCAGTTTTGTTGACTTGTACCTGTACTTCTTTCAGGAATACCTTGCCTCTTGTTTTGGGAACTCCTTCACCTTTACCCATCAAAAGTGTGTGCTCCCCGCTCCCCCGCCCCCCAAGCTGGCAGTAGCCATGCTGGGCAAATCAGAGCCTTCCCCCTGAGATTTTGTTAGGCTGAAAGAAGCTGCAAGATTTTAAAACCCTGGAGCTATGAACAGCTCTAAATCCTGCCAAGTAGGGAAAGCTGTCAATACTCAGACCAACCAAAATATGAAATGCTGAAATCCAGCCCTTTGCATTCCTGCTTCTAGCTTCCTAAGACTCAGTTGGCATCTTTAGCATTCTCTTCAACTCTTACTTGAATTCCCTGAGCTAATAAACTCCTCTGGGTCCTCTATGATGACATACATTTTATACCACTGGTTCAACACTGTTTCACACTCAAGTCTCTTAAGACTGTACTTCCCATTCTAAGGCTTGGTGAAATCCTCCCAAACTCCCTTGCAATCAGTCATATATATTGTGTCTCTTTGTACCCAGTGCACAAGTCCAAGCTCTTTGTCACAGCTGTGCTGTAATTGCCCTAGATAGAATGGCAACTGATAGACTCAGATAAGAACATGGATTAGACAAATCACAACAGGTCCCCATTAATACATGGAGACCAACAACACAGACTTCACAGGTGGCTGTGAAATGAGATGTGTGAAATGTAACAGTGCCCAGCACTCAGCAACTGTTATCAAGTATGGCTGAAGATCCTTGAAAGCAGAAACCATCAACCACAATTATCTTCTCCAAACTTGTCACCACCTCTGTCTCAAGGAATGACTATTTCTTCCCTGGATTTCTGCAGATGGAGACAAACAGGGGGCTGGGTATGAATGGCACACACCCTGGGAAGAAGTCATAGGTGCGAGGCTCAGCAGGGGTTCAAGTCTACTGATTTACCCGCCCCCCCCCCCCCGCATCCCCATTATCCTCAACTTCAGAGTAAGGATCTTCATTATTTGTTTGCCAGGAAAAATCAATAAGCAGGCAGAAATAAAATGCTAAGCCATGAGAAGCGACCCAGGGATCCCAAGCCTCATTATCTAGGGATCTGCAGCCCAGCCTTTTCCAAGGCCTTACACACTCCCTGAGGACGCACATACACACACGCACCCTGAGGATACATACACACACACACATACTTCACACACTTATATCCTGAGGACAGAGACTCCAGGCCACAGCCTGGGCCACGGCCGCCCTCCCGAGAAACACATTGAAAAACAGACTCAGAACCGGAGACGCCAGGGGCGAAACTCCAGCTTGAGCCGGCGGCCGCCCCGCAGCCGACCCCGGGGTGCGGGGTCCAAGGTGAGCTCGGCCGCGGAGGCGCCGGGACTTCCCGGCCGTGGCGATTCCCGGCCGCCTCCATCCCCACCCAGCCGCGGCTCGGTCGCGACTCCCTACCCGAGGACAGCTCTGGATCCGCGCGGCTCGTCACAGCCCCGCTCCCGGCCTGCACCATAACAATCAGGAAGACCACGAGGGGAGTCATACTGTCACCGATCGTCTCCAGGTCCATCCCGGAGCAGCGAAGGGCGACTCGCGGTGGCGCGGCGCGGCGACCTCCGCTCCGCGTCACGTCCGCCCACCCGCCCGGACTACCACGCCTGCGGGAGGCCGAGCTAGGGTGGAGGGGCGGGGCGGAGCGGTGAAAGCTGAGCCGGAGGGGGCGTGGCCTCGACGGGGACGGGAAGAAGAGCCTGACTGGAAGGC
Organism: Perognathus longimembris pacificus; assembly: GCF_023159225.1. Classification (NCBI taxonomy): domain Eukaryota; kingdom Metazoa; phylum Chordata; class Mammalia; order Rodentia; family Heteromyidae; genus Perognathus; species Perognathus longimembris. The sequence goes on from NC_063169.1 coordinate 54,164,751, forward strand.
CTGGAGTGGACGAGATCGGGAGGGGCGGAGCTTGTGGCGTTGGGAGGGCGGGGGAAAGGCTGGTGAGGCGGGGCCTTGGTGGGGCCCTGGGTCTGGGTGGGACCGTGACGGAGACTCCCGAGCCGCAGGAAACCCGGAGACTGGATTCAGGCCAAGGTAGTGCAGGCGGCGCCTGGGGCCCGGTGGAAAGGGTTCAGGCGAAGAAGCACAGTGTTCCAGGTCAAGATCCAGGCTACTGGATGCGTGAGGAACTTGGATCCAAAGGTTACTTTCTTTCAGCTTGGCACCACCTTCTGCAATTCCTCTTCCTGTTTGTGCCCTAAGGTCGCAAAACCTTGCCCTACTCCACTCCTAGCCACTGGTAGATGTGCGAGGTAGCCGAGCCATCTAGGCATCTTGGAACCTGGGAGTTTAGAATCCGCTCTGAAAGGCCCTCTCCAATCCTTCCAGGACTAAGAGCTGTTGAAATGGTTTGTGCGTACACTCACGACCCAAATCTAATGGGCTTGGCCAAGAGAAAGCTTCTTGGCAATGAAATGTCCAACAACGAGTCATTTAGCAATCACTCGCTTAAGATCTGCTGTCTCGCTTCTCTGACCTCACCTATTATTAGTCTGCATTTCTCCTAGTTCACTCCATCCACTGTGGTCTCCTTGTCCTTACTATGGGGTTCAAGGAGGCCCATGGCTACCTCACCTGCTTCCATTCTCTGTGTAATCTGCAAAAAATCGAACTTGCAAGCTACTCTCCCATCCTCTTAACCAGACTGCACTATCATAGTATTTCTTCATGATGCTTTTTTACACCTACCCCCACTACAACGCCCCCCCCCCCAAGGTGGATTTTATTTTCTTTCTAATCTGGAATGTAAGTCCCATAGTGCTGAAATCTTTGCCTGGCACTCAATTAGTATTTGTTGAATGAAAGAATGTACTATTATCCTAGTTTCAAGCAAACTTTTGCAGAGAAAACAACATCTTGTGAAGACACTGTACAGATTAAGAATTATCAGGTAGCGCATCTAATTGATATTACTAAATCCCTTCGCTCAATACTTCTCAAACTTTCCTGTCTGTGGGATCTCTGGAGATCTTCTGAAAAAGCAGATTCAGATCCAGCAGATCTGATTCAAGGTGGAGCTTGACATGCCTTCCTCAGACAAAGCACTCAAGAAGAGCCAATGCCCTTGGCTTGGGTGCATCAACACCTGCATGTTACTTTAAGTAGGAAGACTTGAGTTGCATCTAGACTTAGTTTGGGGGAATATTTCATTTGATGTGTTTATGATGTCTACCCTATAAAAGGCACCTTCTAGCCGTTGCAGAGTTGCAAGGATAAATAACTGATTTGGGTCATTTAGAAGTTGGTGGGCTAGAACTGATCATATTTGCAGTGTAATCTGAAGTGGAGATTAAATTGTTCAGCATTTTTTAGGGAATTCTGTTGAAATTAACCCCCCATGAAAGGTAGGGGCAGGAAGTGGAACTGAGAAACAAGTTATCTGTGATACCATGCCAACAAAGGCTTCGTTTCAACAAAGCTCATGGGAACTCTGAACTGGGATGGCCTTGTGGCAGGGTCCTGAATGGGAGTGAGGGGAGAGGCCACAAGCTCCAGCGCTAATGCAAGTCAACTCTTGAACAGCATGTGACTTTGGGACTCCTATGACTTTAGCTGAGGCATTCTCCCAAAGAAGGCTGACAACTGAGCGTGTCTATTAATAGCACTCCTACTGACAGGGAAAGATAGGATTCTGTCTTCTATTCCTGAAGAATAATTTGGGCAAGGTTGAACAATCATAGCCTCTACTGCAGAACACTCTTCTAAGGCACGTGGAGGCTAATGCTGCTTATTAGCCATTAAATATTGCTGAATGAGCAAGACAGAGATGGCTGCTGTCCTCATGGAGTTTACAATCTCCTGAGACGGGCATTAAGCTGGTATTAGCTATGTACTGAAATGTGACCATTATGCCCCAGGAGAGCAAGGAGATTAAAGGGACATCAATGGGACTTCACTCAGCCTGAGTTTTAAGGAAACTCTCTTATAGAGGGTTTATTGTATTGTGCCCTGATAAAATTAGAAGATAAGGGGTGATCACAGGCTAAGGAGTAGAAGGAAGATACATACTTTTTAAATCCAGTCTATACATTGCTTGAAGCCAACACAGGAGCTAATATGCAGTGTGCTCACTTCCTCAATTGATTTCCCATGCCTGATGGCTGGACAATATCTTAGTGTATGTTGGTCCCCTCTGTAGCCTTTGGTGAGTTTTTAAAACTATTAAAACAAATTTGTGTGGTCATTCTAAAGCCAAATATTCATGGAAGTGCTGTTCAGGATCATATTTTGAAGGCCACACTCATTATGGCTTAGAGGAAGTGAATAGGCCAACATGAAAATAAATGAAGAAATGAGAAATACAGTGTGATCAGTGAGAGCAGAGACTAGGCATGCAGCCCACACTGCCTAGGCTCTGGCACCTGTGCTCCAGGGCAGAAGGTCGGCATGGTTCCCTTTCAAGAGGACACCTTGAATTTTTTCCAGTGGAAACATATAGTTCTGAATTCTCTTGGTCATTCTATAAATGATAGCCAATACCCTGGTTTTGTCGCAGCTCTTATTACCATGTGGATTTCATGGAATGTGTATGTGCATGTATGTTTGCGAGGAGGGTGTTTGTGTATATATAGTATGTTCTATACCAATAATTAATGAAATCATATAATCCTTGCCAAAAGCAGCAGTAAGATTATAGGAGCATGAAAGGGACTTGATCTGAGTTTTTTGTATATGTAAATATGTATATGTGTAAATAGATGTATGCGTAAATATGTGTATCTTAACACATATACAAGTAATATTCAGTTGTCTCTCCTTACTGCTAGAAAATAAACTTCTTGTTTTCTTCATTGTCGTATGCTCTGTACTCAGACAAGTGCCTGTCATTCTCATTCATATTTTTCTAACAAATGTATGAATGAGGAAAAGAAGCTCATAAAGAGATGTGGATTAGAAGCAGGTAGAGTTAAATTTATGATTGATTAAGCTATAATTGGATCACTGGGGAGAGTTTATCTATTCTTATCTCACACACCATTCTTAGCTGCCTTGCTGACACCTGATCTTGTCTGACAAAGAGCTGGCTTAATGTCAATTGTCTTTATACGGCAAAATGGAGCTCTGCCTAGGATAGATGGTACATGCTACATGGCACAATGGCAGACAGGGCTCACTACTGACTGCCAACCCCTTTCCTCGGTCTCCTTCTCTCTCACTGTTTTCTCACTGAAGAGGCTGGGTCCTACTGTTCCAACCTTTGTGAGAGCTAAGTGTGATCATATGACATAGTGTTAGTCAATGCTGCCAAAACAACTGTCGTTGTGTATGTGTTGGAGGGGATGGCAGCACACGGTGGAAGCCATCTTTCATTTCACACAATGAACAGATAATACCGGAGGGTTTGCAGGTCTTGACCATTTTCCTGTTTTCTACTTTAAGTGTAGACATAATAATATCTCATTCTGCAGTAGCCATCTTGCAAACACACACTGATACATAAAATTGGAAGAATTGGAAAATGAACTTGAATCAAAAGTATCAGCCTTGAGCTACTGAACCAACGCCTGTACTACCTGCCTGTGGTCTCTTCCTAGGGTAGAAATAAGCCAGACCCTATTCATTGAAACTAGTGTCAACTGGATTTTCTGTTAATTGTGCTACATTTTCTCTCACTGGCAGACAACCCTGAGTCCTCATTCAGAGAGCTGGAATAGAAACCACAGTGGAGAAGAGAGAGGCCACCCATGGAAGCAGAGAAGCTAGAAACTAGAATAGCCTTGCTGAGGGGTATGGACAAGGCCTGGTGAGGTCTTGCAGCTATAGCAGTGGCTAGAGTTTGGTGGAACTGAATGGGGCTCCCCCTGCCTGGGGTCCCTGGGGATGCTGGGGACCAGCACATTGGTGCCTTTCCTCCTCTGATTTTGCTATACATTTCTTTTTTTACCACATCCCTTGTCAGTAAAATCAACCAGACTATCTCTGTGTTAGACAACTACAAGAGCCTATTACTCTCTAACCGTGTCTGATCTATCTCAAAGAAGGATAGCTTCCTTGTTCTGATTTCTCCACATCACACCCAACCCCAGACTGAACATGTGAGCGCTGTTAAGATCTAGCGCCCTGAAGAAGTGTGCCAAATGTCCTCAGTGCCCGATTACTTTCTCTTTGAGTGTGTCTTCCTCTCCAGTCTTCGCACCAGAAGGGGAAGTCACTGCACCAGTGCCCAATGCCCTCTCCCTGCTTCTGGATGCCCTGAATACCTCCTATTTTAAGAATATCTAGAACTTCCCAAATTGCAAGGGTTCAGCTTAGTTCTTTCCACACTGTTTTTTTTTTGTTTTGTTTGTTTGTTTGATTGATTTGAGATGGGGTCTCACTATGGAGCCTAGGCTAGCCTCACCTTTCTCCTGCATGCTGGGACTAGAAGTGGGTACCATTTCTCCTGGCTCCTGGCTCTGATCTTTGTCAGTTTTTAGGCAAAACAACTCTGTGTTCTGTCAGCAGATATGCTATGTGTTCTTGAGTAATGATGGTTGAACAAGTTAATTTATTGCTATCAGTATTTGATAATCACTCCAAATATACAATTTGAGGCAGTAACAGTTCTTAACTAGCCAAAGAATAAATTCCCAATAATAGCAAACATTGGAGGTCTCAACAGAAAAGTAGGAAATAATATACTTTATCCTGAGCAAAGAGGTTTTATGGGAACCTGTCAAATCATGGCATTTTTCAAAAGGCCAAGCATATCTTACACTAGTTGCCACAAAATAACAAACTGGTGACTTGGTTTAGCTAAGAGGCATGTGTTTGGTCAACAAATAATTTTACTTCCACTGGTTCTAGGTAGGTCATGAATTGCTACTAGGTTTTTACTGTCTGTGCTTATTACTATTACCTTGAATGCCAATACTGAGTTTTAAAGCAGAGCGGAATGTTCATTATTTATAGCAAATAGTCCAGTTCTTACTTTAGAGTGGTGTAATGAGAATCTGATATCGTTCTCTCTGTCTTGGTGTCTTCTACAGGGAAGGACATCCAGCAAAATGAATCTGGTCACTTATAACCCAGATAAGAGGCCTTGCTACCACTGAGACATGAAGAAAAATGTTTTGTCCCCTCACATAAAAAAGTCTCCATAAGAGTACAAAGAAAGATCTGAGGCTTAGTGTGTGGAATATGAATGAATTTCTCCGCAGGTCATAAGACCAAAGCCTCTAGCTTTATATTCAGGAGATATCCCTATGGCCTTGAGAAGTTAGGCCATGGTGAGTATTTCTCTTTAAACAGCATTGTCTTGTCATAGTATAATTCTCTTTCTTTCAGCCCTGAGGCCCAACACACTTCACACCCAAGCCTGCGCAATTTTGCATGTCTGACCTCTACCATTAGTCATTTCATGGGGTCAAGGCTGAGGTGCCTACTGATGTGTTTGGCACAACCACCTCCTAGGGCTCCTTAAAGTACATAGAATGCACAAAGCTGATGATAGTCATAGACTAGAGGGAGGGTGGGGGGACGTACTGCTATTATAAATAATCAAGTGCCTTATGCAGGCTCAGCCATATCTCTGATTACATTGGGGCTGAGAGCCTCTTGAAATGACCTTGAACTCTGCACTTGGGATCCAAGAACACAGACAGCAATATGAAAGATGGCAGGGAGGAACATTGACTTCTGAGATAAAGACTTCTAGATGGCTTTCTGTGGCTCCACCTTCATTTCCACCCCAATGTCATTTACAGAGCAACATAAATAGTATAGATCATACTTGGCTAACAGAGTATGCTGAATCTTCAGCTGGAAGAGTCAAAATGTTAAGTGTGGGACTGAAGAGAATAAGGTGGTAAACTTGGCCTTTGAAACCAGTAAGACATTTTGTTCAGGAAGTGGAAAAACAATCTGACAAAGCAGCCAGCATCTCTACTGCAGGGTCCCTCATCCCTTGGATTACCAGAGAGTTGATAGTTATGTGGAAAGACTCTGTGCTCTTGTTTGATAGGATTGTTCAGGATCTCTGAACCTCTGCCAAGTGGTTGGTGTTTTGGACAATGTTCCAATTCTAGTAAGAAATGAGCATGTAACATGCACTAGGGAAGACTAAAGTTTGAAGGACCAGGCATGGTCCCCATGAAGAATTCTGCAAATGTGGGGGTTCAGATAATACAATACTAGCAAACATAGCAGAGACTACACCGAAGGCACCAGGCTACAGTCAGACCCACCAACCAGCGGCAGTGGGGCTGAGAGACATTAGATGAGATGACCCTGAGAAACCGGGTATAAGGAGCGAGGAGCATGGTGGAAGTGGGGTTAGGTTTGAGCCTGGTTGACACAGCTCCCTTTTTCTGTGCTTCTCTTGGTCCTTCCTCTTCTTCAGCCTGACTTCCCCCATGGTCACAAGATGGATTTCAGAAGCAAGAGCCATGGGACTCCTCCTTCCCACTTCAATGGAGAGAGAAGGCACTTTTCACAATTTTCCAACAGACTTATTTTCGATAAGTTTCTGTGGGCAGGGAATAAGGGGAAGTAATAGTTTAGGCCTGAAGTACCATCGTGGTGCTACATAGAGTGAGAGGAGGGGTCTGCTCTACTTAGACACAGTGAGGACTAGACGGTGAGAAAATACTCCAATGGGTATATAGCAACAGCCAACCAAAATGCTCATAGGGTATCCTCAATCTCTCCTAGACATAGGCTGCAGTAACGAGCAGAGCAGTCCATTAAATTACCAATTAAATAGGGCATGGCAGGGCATACGTGTAGATCCAGCACTTGGGAGACTGAGCCAAGAGGATCCCAAGTGTGAGGCCAACCTGGGATATCTATCAAGACTCTTCTCCCCACAAAAGTCACCATCTAATCTTGTAATGACATATTAAGCCTGATTATACAAGTAAGGATTTCTCCAGAGAAACAATCAATTAGGATATGTATATGCATGCATATATGTATGTATGTGTCCATCCATCCTGGGTACTGTCTTTGAGCTTTTTTAGCTCAAGGCTAGTGCTCTATCACATGGAGCCATAGTGCCACTTCTAGTTTTCTGGAGGTTAATTGGAGATAAAAGTCTCATGGGCTTTCCTGGTCTGGCTGGGTTTGAACTTTGATCTTCAGCTCTCAGCCTCTTACGTATTTCTAGGATTACAGGTGTGAGCCACTAGTGCCTGGTACATGAATATATTTGATTCTTTCAAGAAAGAGGAATGAAATTGTATGAATCTTTAAGAGGTATAAATGACTCTTATATCTCTGTCACAATGAAGTTTGGGAGGTTTGACTTAGCACCTAAAAGTTTAAATAGCCACAGCCATTTCCCTTTTAGAAGGTGTGAAGTTTTAACCATTACTTTGTTGTCACTTCAAAAGATTTTTCTTTTCACCTCTGTGGTTTGAGCTGTGTGTGTTAATGTGTTAGCAGTGGTGAGGAGAAAGGGGATTTGCTGAACTAAGATTGTGGGTTTTTTAGCCCGCACTCACTGTAAATATTGCCTCAGATTAAATTTACAGAAATGAATTCTTTCCTTTAAGTGGAGAATTTTGGAACAGAAAGTGAATTGAATATACAATTTATTTTTAAAAGGCAAAGGTTTGGATTTATAAGTCAGTACATCTAATTTGAAAGGACATCGGGGAAAACATTTGGGAATATTTTAATAGTTACACTTGTATTACTCAAGATTCCTTCTGTGACCATTGACTGATATGTCCAGTCCAAATTAAGATGTGCTCTAAGTGTGAATATGTTACTGTTTCTCAAAGAAAGTAAAAAAGAATTCCTTCATTTTTAAATTATTAATTATTAGATTATCCTGCTTTTCATATATTGAGTTACATAATATATAGTGCCCCAATTCACTTCTTTTTTCATCAGTGGCATGAACATTAAAAAAAGGCATAGTCAGGAATTAGAAATGAAACATTACATTGGATACTCTTTTAAGAAAAACCCACACATTATTTTTTTTCTCAGGATACTCTCCCCATAAAATTACAACATATAGTCAAAATGATTTCTCTAACCTTGTCCAAATGAGTAATGTACCCAAGAAGTAAGACCACCTAAGACAGTGCTTTGTTTTTTAAAGAAGAATGTTCAAAACCTCTAAGAAATAAGGCACCCACATCACAGGATAGAGGAGTTGGGAGATCTGATGGTGAAAAACGATGACCTTGCTGTCATTAAGTCACATGTTGGTCTCCTGACTTAGAAGAATGGCTCAATGGGATCTTTGACTCGAAGCCTCTGCAGCCCACAAAGAAGGAGGAGGATGAAGAAAAGAACAAGGAAGAGAAAGAAAAGATAAAAGACAAGGAGGAAGAGGAGAAAAAGGAGGAAGAGGAAGAAGAAAAGGAGGAAGAGGAAGAGGAAAAGGAGGAGAAAAAAGAAGAGAAGGGGAAGAAAATAAGGAGGAGAAGGAGAAGGAGGAAAGAGAAGAAAGAGGAAGAAGAGGGGAGGAGGGGGGTGAGGAGGAGGAGGAGGAGGAGGAGGAGGAGGAGGAGGAGGAGGAGGAGGAGGAGGAGGAGGAGGAGGAGGAGGAGGAAAAGCAGCATCCTACTCTACCATATCATCCAAGACCAAGAACCTTCCCACCTGCCACACGTACAGAATGGGCCGATACCCACTCTGGAAGTTGATGACATGTAATTCTAGTTATCTAGTACATCTTCAGACTCCAATAAAAGCTTGAGGCCTTGAGACAGACCCCACTCCCCACTCAGTGCTCCCTCTAGAGCATGCCCACTCTCCTGTGTGGAGAGTACACTGTTGGTCTACTTTTATTTCACTTTGCATTGATAAACCTGCTTCTACTTAAATCTTCTCTAGATTGGCCCTTGATTTTTTTTTTCCTCTGAAAAAATCAAGAACTTTCTGGCCCCCAGATCTGATGACTGGAATCCGGTGACATTTGGGCCCTTTTAAATGTGTTTACTATAGCTAGTCAAAAATGTAAACTTGTGCATTTGGCTTACATTTAAAAGCTGCTGGACCAGGGCATCATGCCTTCCATTTCTTTCTCTATGTGAATGTGGTCACTGTGTTGCTCTTGGGCTCTGCTGGCTAGCCATCTTGCTAGCCTGCCATCTGACTATGTTTCTTATACCTTAGTGCCTTCATGTATTCTTACTGCTTAATTTCCTCTGTTAGCATGCCATTGTGGTTGAAGGGGTTAAAATGTGCTATGTGGGCATCATGACTATTTAGCTTAATGACACTTGAAAAAGGACAGGTACAGAAATATCTCTTCTTGGTGTTTCTAACAAACAATGAAGTTCCCTTGAGAAATGCACCCTCCTGTGCTAGAAAGACCGGAGATTCTTTTCCCCAAGGACAGTTGTCAAAAGGGAAGCACTCTGTGACATCTGTTAAGATGACATTATTTGAGACTCCCACATCATGTGTTACTTCTTCACAACTAATTTTTTGCTCAATTTAGCATATAAGTAACTTATTCTAACTACTTTCTTTGGGTCTTCATGCCCTCATGAAAGTTTCCAGCGCCATGTAAAACTTGCAAATAAAGTGTGTGTCTTTTCTTTTCCTGATAATCAATCTCATGTCATCTCAATACTCTGACCCTGTCAGGACTCTACAGGGATGGCAGTGGAGTGTTGCTGCCTCTCCACTGTGTTTAACATCGACATGGACTCCATACTGCTGAGCACTGGGTTTCAGGTTTTCTGCTTGCCCTTCCCTTGCCTCACTGTGAGGGTTTGAAATGATATATTGACTTAGCCCAACTTGTACTATTTCTTGGGAGGATGTGGGGGTGTCTCAGAGCTCCAAAGACTGGGCCTTGATAAGAGAAGCAGAGGCTAGAGAACCGTGGGCTACCAGCCAAGGAAAGTCATTGCATCATTGTTGTTTTTATTTCCATGCATATAAAGAAGTCACATTAAGCTTTTAATTTTTGCTTAGGAGTCTAGTTCAGCTACATATAAGAAATGACACCTGTCCCAGCTTGACCCGATCTTAGTTTCCAGCTTGGGTTCTGACTTAAATGTATCTACTACTTTTATTTTTTTCATGCACATGGATTATTTTTTAATGATGATTTTTTTCATTGATAGTACATAACACTTGCTAGGCTGATACTCCACCACTAAAACTCACACCTCTAGCCCTGCTTTTTGCTGGCTATTTTAGAGAACCCTTTTCTGAAACCCTTTTAGAAAACCCTTTTCTGTCTCCATTGGTCTTGAAATGTCCAGCCTCTTGAGTAGGTAAGATTACAGATGTTGTCCTTTGTGAATATTTAGTATTGATGTTTTATATTTACAATTATTCATTAGTGTTGACCTTTACTTAGTATGGTAGTGGTAACAAGAACTTGTTATCTTTTGCTGAACAGTTTAAGAAGCCCTTGCCAACAGTCTATTGTTGAATTCTCATAATAACAAGCTATAGATTGAGCCAGCATGGTTGATGATATGGTCGCAGGGTGGCAGGCCACCTAACTGACTGTCTCGAACTCTCAGATCAGGTGACGTGGATGGATGACTTGTGTTACAGACTTGTGTTGTTGGCCAGATATGGACATGACTCTGTGTTCTTGCACACTTCCTGCCAATGTCATTCCTAGGGAAAATCCCTCTGGCTAATACTCCTGAAAGAAAACTTGTCTTTTAAACATGCTGGCTTCCTTTCTACCAGAGGCTCTTGTTTGTGGGAAGAGGAAAGTTGCCAGCTGTGCTAAGTAGATGAGTCAATCTCTCTGGATTGAGGAAGCAAAGATTTATAATGTGGGGACTTTTCACGAGGAGTATTTTTTTGCTGGCAAAAATTTGTTCTCTCCATTACAATGTTCATTTGCCACATTTAAAAAATTAGTTTAAACAACTTTTTGTTGAAGATGGATGTGCTACATGCTCCTTGTTGATCTGGTCACTCCTCAATATAAAAATGAATGAAAATATCACATTATACTTTATGAATATGTATGAATACTATTTCCACCAAAATATTTTTAAAATAAAGGAAATACTCATTATTAAACATTATTTTTGCATCCAATATTGTATTTTGCTTTCCTGACAATAGCCTTTATTGCTTCTTCTTGAGCAGCTTGTCTTTGTTTTGGATTTGTATTCTCTTTTTGAGAATCCTTTCCTATTGATATGCAAAAGAGCTTTCCCTCCACTCTGGGCTGGGCAAAGCTGAAGAGATTTGGCAGTTTTCTTTTCTGCATGATTATTCTTTTCTCTCCACCCATTTGCAAGAAACGGTTGCAAAAGTTGTCTCCAGCAGGAAATGGCAATGCGTTTTCTTATCAGCAGAAACACCTGGATGCGTCAGGACATTGTTCTTTTCACCTAACTTCCTGGCATAATTCATATTTACAAAACTTTTGATGACCAGACTTTTGATGCTTCATGAGTATTGTCTGAGTTTATGCAGGATTAGCTGATACTAAGTCATGAACCTTTACTTTTTTGTTGTATTTTTGTTTATGTTTAGTTTTAGAATTGGGCTCCTTTGGTATACTGGGATTTGAGCTCATGGTCTTGTTGCCTGCTTGTTAGACAAGCACTCTGAGCCACACGCATAACCCTTTTTACATCAGTTACTTTTCAAGTAAAGTCTCATGTTTTTGCTAGAGCTAGCCTCACACTGAAATCCTCCTAACTACAGCCTTTGTGGTGGCTGGACTTACACACATGGTTGTAGTTAGGAGGATTTCAGTGTGAGGCTAGCCCTAGCAGAAGCATGGGACCTGAAAAATAACTAATGTGAAAAGGGCTATGGGTGTGGCTCAAGTGCCAGAGTGCTTGTCTAACAAGCCAATAAAAAGAATCTTATTATCGGGTGCTGGTGGCTCATGCCTGTAATCCTAGCTACTCAGGAGACTGAGATCTGAGGATCATGGCTCAAAGCCAGCCTGGGCAGGAAAATCCTTGAGACTCTTCCCTCGGATCAACCACCAGAAAACCAGAAGTGGTGCTGTGGCTCAAAGTGGTAAGCGTAAAAGGTCAGGGACAGGACCTGGGAACAGTGCCCAGGCCCTGAGTTCAAGCCCCAAGAGCAACAAAAACAACAAATAATAATAATCTTATCACCTATAGGGAAGTATTATTAAGATTCTTTCCTTCTTTCTTTTCTTTCTTCTCCCATTCTTACCTTTGTTCTTCCCGATATTACTTCCTCTCAACAAGTACTTCTTATGAGCTACTTCCTGAGTTAGATATTAGGGATAAAGCAATGAACAAATTAAAGTTTTTGCCTGCCTAAAACCATATTTTGCCATCTCACTATTAAAAAACTTCTCATGTTACTCAGAATTAAAGAGTTCTTACCAATGGTCAGTGGCTACAAATGACCTCATGAGTCTCACATCTCACAGATGGGAAATGACCTGATTCTAAGGCATTTATTCAAGAGACATGGTTTTAATGGTAATAGTTAAAGCAAACAAAGAAGGCTGGGGATATAGCCTAGTGGCAAGAGTGCTTGCCTCCTATACATGAAGCCCTGTGTTCAATTCCCCAGCACCACATATACAGAAAACGGCCAGAAGTGGTGCTGTTGCTCAAGTGGCAGAGTGCTAGCCTTGAGCAAAAAGAAGCCAGGGACAGTGTTCAGGCCCTGAGTCCAAGGCCCAGGACTGGCCTAAAAAAACAAACAAACAAACAAACAAACAAAGAGAAACAAACAAACAAAGAGAAAAGAACAAAAACAATTATGTGGGAGAATAACTTCTTTGACCAGTGGAAGACTTAGCCTCCGCACAGAAGTTCTGATGCCTTATTAGCAAACTAATAGGACTATGGGGAAAAATCTCCATTAAAGAAGTCTCCTGTGTTTGATGGCCAAAGGAAGCCACCTTTGTCATGAGACTTTTCCTCCCTGTATAGAGCATCCCTGGGGAGATTTGCTTGCCCAGATGCTCCAGGGAAGTCTTTTCACAGTAAATAGAGAAGTCATGGTCAAAGATAGTCTTGAGGAAATAGTGGCTAGGTGATAGTTCTAGTTCTGCCTTGACTGGGTTAATCCTTTATTTTAGTATCAACAATCTTTGTAGTAGCTAAGCCCTTTGTAGTAGACATCCCTCACAGTAGGACATCCACAACTTTTGTATTGAAATGGATATCTTCCTGTATTGATTTTACTCTTGAAGTTGTGAATTGATTTCTAACCCTATATAAACCTTGGCCCTCCTAAAATAAAGTGTGCATTGGTCCACTCGCCTCTGCATCCCCCGTGTCCTGACTATGGTTGCAGTTACCTGGGTCCAGCACATTTAGGCAAACTGTCCATGGTAATTGGGAGAGATGATTTGCTATAAAAGCAACATAGGCATGTAGATTCTGCTGTTGAATAGATCTGCTTTTGAATCTGGGCTTATGAGTATATTAAACTTAAAATGGACTCTCTAAGCTTTATTTTCTTCTCCTGTAAATGGAGAATCATAATATTTTCCACAGCATTTTGTGACAAGTAACACAGAAAAGCAGACTAGTGTCTCACATGTGATAATCACTATTATTTACTTACTTTACATCTTACAGAAAGGGATAGTCCATATCAGAAAATATATACTGACATACATATATGTAGAGAGAGAGAAAACAAGATAAATATCTATATAGATGTAGACTATTTATCTAGATCTAGATTAGGTAGATATTACTATAGAGCTATAGATATCTAGATAGATAATCTATCTAGATAAATTATGTATAATTTAGATTGATAATCTATATCTATAGTATATCCATCTAGATCGATAACCTATATAGATCTATCTCTCTATCTCTCTATCTCTCTATCTCTCATCTGTCTATCTCTGCCTGCCTGTCTGTCTGTATAACTAGACCTTTTTCCATCTTTGAGCTTTGGAAATCATGTTTTCGGTTGCTTCTTTGTAAGGATGTGACTGTTTATGCTATTACTGTTTGTGGTTTTGGGTAAAGGGAAGTTACACAATGTAGTTCTTTTTATGCTGACCAGTTAAGAAATTCTCTGTTTTTACAAAGCTGAGCATTAATAAATAACCTAAAACATGGCTTGAAAACTGGAATTGGGGGACATTGGGAAGAGTTGACATGTTCCTGAGTTGTTCTTTCTGTTTAGAAAGAAACAAGAAGTACTTGGGATTGGCAGATTCTTCTTCTTGTATAAACTAAACCATCTCCTGTACTTCTGTGAGCACTTTAATCCTTACAGTAGATATTTCTTTATGAAAAATAGGAGCATGGTTTTATTCTCTTATTTTTGATAGAGGATGCATTGAGGAGAGACGTTTTATTTTTAAAGCTAGTCTTACTTATTGAGAAAGAGAGGCAGCAAATGTCCCAATTTGAATTCCTTTACCATTTGTCCCATCTAAATATTCTGCACACCAGTGAAGATATCTTTACTACTGACTCATTACCCCCTAGGACATTGGGTTATTTTTCTGCTCATGATTAAAAAACAAACAAACAAAAAACAAGAAAAAAGGATGTCCACTAACCAACTAGATGTGGTGGTCATATCTGTAATCCCAGCTACTTGTAGCCCATGCTGGGCAAAGTTATAAATGAAGCCAAGTATATAAACAAAAGAGATGGAGATGTGGTTCAAGTGGTACAGTGCAGAAAGAGTGCTTAAAGTCCCTGGATTGAGTCCCCAATACGGTAAGCATGGTTGTTTTTTTTTTTTTTAAAGAAACTTCACTAACCCAATTTTCTTCTTGGTATTCTTAATGATTCTGGTGCCTGTTAGCAGTGGTAGATGAGCTGGTAGGCCATAATCTGTGGCCACTAGAAGTGAAGGAGCTCTATATGCCTGGAGACGGCCATATGGGGTTGTGTCTATTTGTAAAGTATCTGGTATACATTAGTCAGATACTTGAGGAAACAAACTATAGAATCATGCTGGCTTCTTGGAATGTTTGACATTGTTCTGAGTGCTTATGAGCTTCTGTCAATATGAATTTGCTAGAACACAAGTTCAGTGTTGGGAATAATGGAATGAGCATCTGCCAAAATCAACTGTGCTCTGTCTCATGATCCAAGCAAGGAATCCCCAGTAGCCATATGAGAGCCAAAGTTCAGATAAGGACTCTGACAGTTATTTTGTTATGTTTCTAAGGAAACCATAAAGTTGTAAGCTCTAAGTATTGTTGTTGGTCACTATACTTGAAAAATACAGGTTGAATAGGATCAAAGGATTAACATTGTTGATTATTGTCATCACTCAGTTGATCAGTTGATCAATGGTCATTAATCAATTAATTGGTCAATTTCCATTTCTTCATTTGAGAATGCTTCTTTCCTCTGTAAATATCAATATTTCATTCCCAAACTCTCCTGTATTTTGCACTGGTTTAGAGCTTTGAAAACCTCTATTCAATTCATGGGACAAAAATCTCTTTCTTTTGTAACTTCCTGACTACTGAATATTAAAATCCCTGCCCCATTTTCCAGCCCTCATTCAGTACTTGGTTCTTAGTTATTCCTTTAAGTTTTTCATTTTCCTTTATTGACATTCTTTTTTTTCATTTGCTCTTATCAAAGTAAAAGAGAGATCATATTTGCCCAAGGAAAGCTTTATAGTTGCCTAGATAACAAAATAGTGTCCAACCATTAGCAAATACTTTTGTCTCTCAACCTCCTCTTCAACTTTCTTACTGTGACTAATCATCACATACATTGCAGTTTCCTTATAGTCACCTCTCTCAGACAATAAAGCTACAGAAAACACATAACACACCCTAATTTTAGGGTGTGTGTGTGCAGGTACTGGGGCTTAGACAGAATCTGAGTACTGTCCCTGAGGGTTTTTCCTCAAAGCTAGTGTTCCACCACTTGAGCCACACCTCCACTCTAGCTTTCTGCTGGTAGCTGGTTCAGCCACTCTGGCAAGCAGTATGGAGATTCCTCAGAAGGCATATAGAACTCCCCTATGACCCAGCAGCCCCACTTTTGGGTATCTATCCAAAAGACCACAAACAAAATCACAGTAATGCCACCAGCACAACAATGTTCATCGCAGCACAATTTGTCATAGCGAGAATCTGGAACCAACCCAGATGCCCCTTAGTAGACGAATGGATCAGGAAAATGTGGTACATATACACAATGGAATTTTATGCCTCTATCAGAAAGAATGACATTGTCCCATTTGTAAGGAAATGAAAGGACTTGGAAAAAATTATACTAAGTGAAGTGAGCCAGACCCAAAGAAACATGGACTGTATGGTCTCCCTTACTGGGAATAATTAGTACAGGTTTAGGCAAGTCATAGCAGAGCATCACAAGGCCCAATAGCTACACCCTTATGAACACCTAAGATGATGCTAAGTGAAATGAACTCCATGTTATGGAGACAATTGTTATATCACAGTTGTAACTACTTTCAATGTCCCATGTGTATCTGTAGCTTCTATTATTGATGATGTTCTTGTATCACCTTCCTGTGGTTGTACCTACGCTATCTCTGTAATCTTATCTGAGTATATTGGAAACCATGTATACTGGTACTGGAACTAGGAAATTGAAAGGGAATACCAAAATTGAGAGACACAGGGTAAAAAAAGACAAACAACTACAATAGCAATACTTGCAAAACTGTTTGGTGTAAGTGAACTGAACACCCCATGGGGGGAAAGGGTAAGGGGGAGGGGGAAGGGGTATGAGGGACAAGGTAACAAACAGTACAAGAAATGTATCCAATGCCTAACGTATGAAACTGTAACCTCTCTGTACATCAGTTTGATAATAAAAATTTGAAAAAAAAAGAGTTTTATGGGCTTTGATGCCTGGGCTGTCTTTGAATTGTGATCCTCAGATCTCAGCCTTCTTAAGTAACTAGGATTACAAATGTAAGCCACAGGTACCTGGTGCGAACCTTAATTTTGAAGTGGATATTAAAGCAACACTTTTTTTTTATAACAGATTTGAAAAGTGATGTGTAAGAATATCACTGTAATGGTTAATTTTAACATAAATACCACTCAGGCAGAGGCAATGTTTAAATATTTCACTTACTATTATTGCCTCTTCATTTTGTCTTATTTTTATTTTAATTTTTCCAGTCCAAGGGCTTGGACTCAGGACCTGAGCACTGTCCCTGCCTTCTTTTTGCTCAAGACTAGCACTCTACCACTTGAGCCACAGCACCACTTCTGGCCTTTTCTATTAATGTGGTGCTGAGGAATTGAACCCAGGGCTTCATGTCTACGAGGCAAGCACTCTTGCCACTAGGCCATATTCCCAGCCACCATTTTGTCTTATTAACATTGGTATTTTTAGCAACTAGCGTAGTTATTGGCACATGAAGGACATTGAAATATTTGTTGAATGAATGAACACTGAATGCTTCTATAGCCAGTAATGGTCCAAGCATATGATATTAAATTTTATTCAGATGTTTGGTTGTTTCCCATGTTTGATATAGAACTAGGGTCTTGAATGTGCTAAGCAAGCATTCTACCATGGATCCCCACTCTCACTCCAAACATGGGTTGGCGTGAGAAATAAGTTCCAAGTGAGATCCGTGTATTTTATCTCTGACCCTTCTTCTTCCTAAGAACTCTACATAGAAAGACTGAAAATGCTATTGTTATTTTGTAGTTCCTGAAAACAAAACTTTTTGTGATTGGTGTTGAGTTAGAAGTTCTTGATTTCTATCCTAACTTCCTCTTACTTTATGTTTGGGACTATAAATCAATGTACTTTTACTTTTGTGGACAAAATTCAGTTCGCCAGCCTCCAGAGGATCTGATCTATTAACCTCTCTAGGCCACAACCTTGTTATTTATGTGTGTTTCTTCCTGGTTATCTCACTATGTTGAACACATCTGTTCATCTATGTTTCCTCTATTAGATTTGAAAATCTAGAACTCTATCTCACAAAGAAATTTAAGGGTCATAGTCTGTCTGCTTGAATCTACTGCTTCTCTAGAGGGTAACTCGTGTCTTGAACACCTACTAAGATGCATTTATCTTTGTATTGACTACAGTCCTAAAAACAGCCTTCCATAGTAGATATGATTATCCTCAGCTCGATCACCAGGTAACTGATATACAAAGATGACAATCTCTTCCCCAGTCATACAACTAGAGATGGAATGTCATTGGAATGTTGATAGAGATTGCATAGAGACACATCTATGTATTGCTTTTGGTAATATGTCAGTTGTTCCAATATTAATTCTGCTGTTCCATGAGCACAGATCATTTCATCCTCTAGTGTCTTCTTTAGCTTCAAATTTAAATAGATTTGTGTGGGGTTTTTTTTGTAGAATTCTTTTACCTCTCTGGTTAGGTTTTTATTTGGTTTTGACTTTTTTGTGAGTATGTTTTATCTTAGTGAGTTCATTATTGATGTGTAGCAAAGCTATTGATTTTTATAGCTGATTTTGTATCCTCTTACTTTGCTGAAATGGTTATATTTGTTGGTCTAAGAATCTTCTGGTGAAATCATTAGGCTCTTTTAAGTCGAGGATCAAAAAGTCTGCAAATTGGGGTAGTTAGACATCTTCCTTTCCTATTTGCATCCCTTTATTGATATCTTTTACCTTATTGCTCTGCAATTCCAAGTACTATGTTAAATAAGAGACTGGATACATTTGAGAGCCTAAGACCCAAGAGAGTGATGAGAGTAGACACTCTTATCACATTCCTGATTTGAAGAAATGCTTTCAGTTGCCCCCTTCAGTGTAATGCTTCCATAGACTTGTTATATATAGCCCTTATTATGTTGAAACCTGATCTTTCTAGCCCTAGTTTCTTCAAAACTTTTTATCATGAAAGGATATTCAATTCTGTCAAAAGCTTTCTCTATATCTATTGAGAAGACTATTTCTGTCCTTTAGTCTATTTATGCACTGTATTACATTTACCAATTTGCATATATTAACCAACCTTCATCCATGGAATGTAACCAAGTTATCAGGTTGTATGATTTTTAGTGCATGATTGAATTTGATTTGTAAGTCTTTAATTAAAGATTTTTTTTCATCTATGATCATCAAGGAACTTGTTCTAAAGTTTTATTGTTTTGTTGTGTGTCCTTACTGGTTTGGGTATCTGAGTAGTTCAGACTTCTTAGAATGAAGTTGCAAGGTTTCCTTCCCTTTGTATTTTAAAGACTAGTTTAGGAAAGATTGAAATCCATTCTGTAAAGGTCTGATAAAATTCAGCAATGAATCTGTCCAATACTGGGCTATTCATTCATTCATTTATGGTACTGGGGATTGAACTCAGGAACTCATACTTGCTAGTCAGACACTCTACCACATGATCCATGCCTCCAGTACTTTTTTATATTGATTATTTTTGAGGTAGGATTCACTTTATGCCAGGCTGGCCTGAGCTGTGAGCCCGCCCCCCGCCCATTTGTGTTTCCCTATGATGCTGTGGCTTGTGAAATTCTTTTTCTTGGAGATGGTTTTTAAAAAATGATCTTCTGACCTCTGCCTCTCAAGTAGCTAGACTACAGCCTGAGCCACTGTAGCCTTTTGGGTTTTGTATTCTGTTATTGTCGATGACTTTTATTATTGCTTTAATCTCATTGTCCACATTGATTTGTTTAGCTTTTTAAAAAATGTCATCTTGGTTCAATTTTGGTCATATGTGTCTAAAATTCATTCTTTTTTTCTAGATTTTCCAAAATTATTGCCATACAATTTTTTGAAATAATCCCTGATTATTCTCTGGATACTTCAGTTCTATCAGTTGTGATGTCTCCTTTTTATGACTACAGTTTAGTTAATTTGAGCTTTTTTTCATTAGTTTGGTTAAAGCGTTGTCTGTTTTCTTTAGTTTTTCAAATAACCAACTCTGTTTCATTATTTCTTTGTATTTTTTCAAGTCTCCATTTCATAAGTTGTGCTCCCGTGTGTGTGTGTGTGTGTGTGTGTGTGTGTGTGTGTGTGTGTGTTCTCTGATTTTTTTTTTTATAATTTTGGGAGATTGACTTGTTCTTTTTTTTGTTGTTAAGACTTTATGATATATCATTCAGTAAGTTATTTATTTGAGATCTCTCTGAATTTTTTATGTAGACATTTATGGCTTTAAACTTTCCTCTTAGAATTACCTTCATTATTTTCCCGAGGTTTTGATAAAATTGTCACTGCCAGGGAGATCCAAGGTCACCAAGTTCACTGAAGACAAATGCTGGACTCTTAGGATCCTGGAGGTGGTGCCAGTAGAACGGCATTGACAGGTTTTACTAACTTGACTTCAGTGGCCATTTGTTTGCTGCTGAAATGCTAAGAGGTGCTGTTTGTCCCTGATATGCTGCCATACCAAATGTCCTTTTCCTTTGTCTCATCACTTCTCTAAAAGTTTCCTGTTCTTTGTGGAAGGTTCCAAATAGGGTCAAATTCAAAACCACTCTTTGAGAATTACTCATTTTATGAATGTCTTCCCGTGCATGTTTGAAAATATCCATGTTAATAAGCTAGTTTTTCTCTTTTTTCTTAATCTGTCTTTTGTAACAGGAATCTGCTCCAACTACAAAGCCATTAGAGTTACTAGTTTTCTCTTACACATGTGTACACCAACCAATGACGTGTCTAAATATATGTCAGCAGGTGCTCAGTTCATTGCCATCTTGTGATTTGATGGGGAAGCTAATACATTGCACTTAGCTAGTTGTTTGGAACTGATCAGGAGATGAGGCCTTTAGAACAGGCCAAATTCATTTAAGGAATGAAAGAAGGACGCTTACCTCATTATGGCGAATGATGATGGCCAATGCCGGAGCCAGTTGTGACGTGAGGTCAAGCACCTCACCTTGTGCCCACAACTGCCAGTGTCTCATCTGTTAGAGATTCTCCCTGCATCTCAGCCCAACACTTTTCAAAAAAACTTCCCCCAAAGTTGCTTCTCTTTGTCCTTAGGTGTGGCCTTGGCGGAGCTGAGGAAAGAACAAGAAGGAAGCAGCTTGGCTGCTTTGTCGGCTTCTCCATGAGGGCTGTTCCCAAGGTGACAGCGTTGCCTCTAACAGGTCCTTTAGACCTTGGCAAATGATCTAGCCAGTGGATCCAAGGTGGCCAACAGCCACCCCAAGAAAGTTCTCAGCAGGCACTCCTCACTTGGTGGCACCCTGTCTCTTCTGTTCCAACTCTGGGAGGCAGCTCCACGTGTCCCACTTATGGCTCTTCAAAGTCTTGATTATCGTCTACCTCCTTTTTACTGTGACATTTTGGGGAAGTGATGACATTGACCGTTAGTTTACCATCGTGTGAGGATGGAAAAACTTATCTGCATCTTTACATTTCCTAACACGTAGCAGGTATGGAAGGCATGTTGCAGAACCGAACCTGGACTTCCTCATACCAAGTTTGTTTCCAGGAACAACAAAATGCAAACACAAAAATTAAATGCTTTGTATAAACCGGTACGAGAACTATTTAGTAAATGCCCACTAAATACATAATCATTTGGATAAGTAATGAAGGAAGGCATGGTTTCTTAGTACTGCATCAGTTAGCTCTGCCTAAGGAGAAGAAAAAAAAATCCTTTCATATATGTGGTTGTAGTTTGCGAGTTATCATTTCAAAGATATCTTTACTTCTTAGCTTTGACCAAAATACTACCAACAGTTTGTGAGTGAACCTTGCAAAATTGATTGCAGATGTTTTGAAGGGGAGGAAAAACCTCTCTTGTTCCGTGTTAACAAAAATCTACATGTCTTTTTTTTGTGTGATATTTTAGGCAGGAAAAAGAAAAGTGGTCTCGAGAAGATGAATTTTGACTACCTTTGTTTCCCCCACTCCTTACAAGAGTAAACCTCCCTTTAATTTGGCAAGCAAATCATCAACCATTATTTCCCAATAAGTAATATTTCCCACATGTGTATCTGGTACTTGAAAAATCTGTGGGTGTAGGATCAGTTAATAACAGGGAGTCTTTTCATTCTGTAAACTCACCAATAAATAAACTTAGTTTTGAGTTGGCAATTAATACAAAAAAATACAATCAAGATGAATGATATTGACAACAGTGAAGTAAAATATGAACGTATTTACTTTAAGCAAGAGATGAAGTTTTAGCCAAGAAATCAACAGAAAGCAACTATGTGGTCAGAATTAATGTAACTCTGTTAAATTGCTTTACCCAATTTATGTTAGCATTGTTGTTTTGGGCATTGTTAAGTGGTAATATAGAATGGACACTGAGGAATTCAGGCTACTGTTCCTTTTTAGAAGTCTGTTGCAAAGATTAATGGTCCACTAAGACCTACGTTCTCAGGAAGGAAATTCCCTTTCCCTTCCCATCTTTCTGGTTAGGTGTTAGGATCTCACCTTCTAGATGAGAAATGCCAAGCCATGTTGATCAGTTTCTCCACAGTTAATAAGTGCTTGGCACAGAATTCAACTTCCAATTCATTTGATCTTGAAGTCAGAGACTAACTTATCTATTGTTTTGGATTATTGTTATTTGGTTCTGTTTCCTTACGATAAAGCTCCCAGCAACCAGTTTTTCTTTTGAAATGGTGCGAGGCGGTCTGCAGAGGTGAGAGGCTGCATTCTGGCAGCTATGAACGGGGTGGCTTTCAATAGGTGAAAGGTCCCCTGGAAATTCCCCAATTCCTTTCCTTGGGAAGTCGAGGCAAGGTTGGATTCAGCTCACTCGGATCTGCACGAAAGACAGTCTTTTGTGACTTGGATATTAAGGGAAATTATGTCACAGGCAAGGATGCCTTGGACATTTCGGTCATGCATTTGTTCTTCAATGAATCACGGATGAAAAGGCAGCTAATTTGAGCCATCGTTTTCCTTCCCAGTTTTCCTTCCATTTGCGGAAACCCGGACTGTGTGGAGTGAAAGCTCAAAAACATCCTCCTAATGTTATGATATTCTTGGCACCCAGCATCTAACTGTATTCTAGGGAGTCTCCAGAGTCCACGGGCCTTTTCAGGATGCCCTTTGGGTACCTCTTTTGGAAGACTAGGGGAGAAGAGGGAAGAGTTGGAATGATGAGCAGGCATCACCGGAGCAGCACTGGGGATACTGTGGTGAAGAATCAAGTCAGCTCTCTCCTTGTCTTGGATTTGTTTCCTTCATGCCTTCGCCTCCTCACCTGCAGTGGGTATTTAAGAGCCCTGCCTTGTAGGTTTCAATAAACAGAATGAATGGCTACCTCTCGGAACTCGGCCTGTCAGAGCAAGCCACAGGAGGGAGCTGTGGGCTGTTACTAGATTGCTCCATTCTGCGTTTGCACATAATTATTGTTATTGTCAAGAATATCGACCCTGAAAAATAAGTTGAAAACTCTTTCTTCTGTGATCTTTTATGTTTACATGGTCTTTTTCCTGTTCGTGTTTAAACCTATGTTATACGCTCTTTTCACAGAAAGTAAAGCATTGAGGTGTATTCCCAGAATCACCCAGAGTTAGCCCTGATGCTCTCTAGTGAGACACTATCTATCATCATCTGTCTGTCCGTCCGTCTATCCATCCATCATCATCATCATCATCATCATCATCATCATCATCATAAATTTGAGGAAACAAACATACAAACAATTGTAAGAAGCATGTAGGAATAAAGGGTGCGGGTTACAGCAAATAAGGTAAGACTGTTTCCTTGTCATTTAAAAATTTCTTACTTTCCTTGCTCTCCATATCTATTTATGTAGTTTTTAACCCAATCTTTAAGTGTTATTTATATTGCATTTCTTCTTCCTTTTTTTTTTGCACTGTAAAATTTTGCATACAAACGGATAGAAATAACATACCTTCCCCCCTTTAAAAGGAGTGTGGAAGGAGCCCAGTGGAGCAAATAGCCACCCTGTACCCTTCCTCTTGTGTTCAGGCTTCACTGGGTTTTACATGGTCTGGGCTTCAAGGACTTCTCTATGCTACTACTGTGGCTCCCTTTCATGAAGTTTGCCTTGCCATCTTAGCAAATGTTATGAGTAAACTTTTTCTTTAACTCCTTCCTTCCTTCCTCCTGCTCCAAAGCTGTGGTTGGCAACTAGCCCAGGCACCTACCTCTCTAGCATGAGTTTTCAACTCTCCAGTTAATCTCCATTGGTGCTTTATACAGAAGTCTTCAATCTGACCAGCTTCAACCCTAGGCTCATGGGATGGCATGGTTGGGAAGAACCTTCCAGCACAAAAACCACCTTAACCATACCCTATGTTTGATCTTGCACTCTGAAAGATTTTTTAAATCTAATTTTAATATAGGCATTCTGTATTGCATTTCCCCCTACATAGACATGATGCCATTTGGCCAAAACTGAATAGTGAAATAAATAACATGAGATTTTAAAAGCCTTACTACAAAATATTGCAAATCTTAGCTACACTTAAAGACTTAACTCATTATACATCTGTAATAGAATGAAGAAAATGATTTCATTTTTTAAATTATATTTTTATTATCTTTAAGTAGTTGTACACAGGGGTTACAATTCAACATATCAATTTACGACCAGAAAGTGGTTTTAGAAATCTAATGAGTCCCAAGTGGGAACACAGTGCCCTGTGTATGTTGTAGTTATTCCGGAAATAAGTCTACACATGAAAGGTCTCAGAGCAAGGCCCTAAGTGGACAAAACAGAAGTAAAAGTTATTTCTTTCCTGTAGATTTTTCTAAAACTGCACTGAATGAGCAGTGAAGTTCTCAGATGAGCATTCTTCTAGCTCATCCTATTGACGGGTTCACTTCCTACATTCTGTTCCCTAAATCATTGTGACAAGAACTGTTAGACTGAAAGCTGAAGCAAACAAAAATTTTCAGAGTGTAGATGTTAGTTCCCTATTGATAATCTATGTCTTCCTGACTTCTTAACCCT
The DNA here is from genome assembly GCF_023159225.1 of Perognathus longimembris pacificus. Classification (NCBI taxonomy): domain Eukaryota; kingdom Metazoa; phylum Chordata; class Mammalia; order Rodentia; family Heteromyidae; genus Perognathus; species Perognathus longimembris. The sequence continues at coordinate 54,189,554 of NC_063169.1, forward strand.
CTCTTGTGAGAAAAAAGACTCATAAGTGCTTAAGTTTGATGGTCTTTCCAGCAAAGGGGTTTATGTCTCATAAATACAATTTTTAAAATCTGTGTGTCTGAGTTAATGACACTAATGAGTAATAATTCCCTTTCTGATGACAAATTATCCTTCTGATAAGAAAAATTCTAAAAAAGATTAATTCTTTAGAATATTATATGTTGTTCCAAAATTTTCTTTTTAAAAAGTGGTAGCTGCTTCTGTGCTCAGGTATCCCTTTAAGGTAGGCTTTTAAAAGTCAAAAACTGTGAATCAGAAATAATTTGCCCAAGATCAAGCTATTAAGAGACAGAGCTTGGATATAAACAAAGTTATAATTTGCTTTGTGTTTTATGATTCCATGCCAAGGTCCTCTTACATACTTAATATCATGTAAATATAAAGTTCTTAGCGTCGGGAGGAACTCCCAAATAAATCACATAGTCTGATCTTCTATAGAAGGCAACGCCCAGAGAAGTTAAGTGATTAATCAAAACCTCACATTGATTTGAATTTGATTCTTGGGACACTAAATTTTCCTCCGCACAAATATGCAGTTTAAAATTCATGAGCTGTGACTAGAAAAAAAAAGTATCCAGTACTTAAACACTGTCTTGATGTAGAGATATTTGCCACCTAATATTAATAGCAATATTTCAAAGGAGTGGAAAGGTAGTAACTGTAGAGAATTAAGTGCCTGACTGTCTTCTTCCCTTAGGCCATCTTGCTTCAAGAAAGAAAAATAATTGCTCTTTCCTGCTCCAAGACCATTATGTGTGCTGTTCTGGCTTCCTGGTGTGATTTTCCATTCTGTCACTTGCCTTTTTTTTCCTTTTCTAATCTCAGCTTGATAATCAGTTCCTCAGAGATACCTTCCTGGCTGGCCCTTCTTGACTATGTACATGCCTTATAAGGCAAGCATAGCATAGCATAGTTAGATATGCTAACCTTTGGACTGTGAATCACAGAGGCAATGATACTTTCATAGTGTTTTGATTAAGGTCTAGCTACCAAGTCTGGATACTCTCTGAGAGTGGGATTCATGTATGTTTGGCTTCTTGATGGACTTTTATTGTCTCACACAGGGGTTTTAGTGTCTATTGTGTATTCCTTGAATGAATAAATGCATGAATGAGTTCATTAAAGATTTCAACACACATATATCAAGCACATGCTTTGTATGGTTACATGAGGAAAAAGTTCTCTGCCTTAAATCAGTTACTGAATGGAGATGGGAATATAGCACATACTGTCTGGGTTGGCAGCCACTTTCCGAGAGAGACCTGGTTCTCACCTGGTGGGATTAGAGGAAGCTTTTGAGCTAATGTGGAAGGATGTGTGTCATCACCTGCATTTGTAGGCTCTGTTGCCTATTATATAAGACTGCATTTTCATTAGGTGAGTGGTTGGTTCTACTTGGCTTTGACTTGTTATTTTTCCTTGGGATTTAAGTCCTTTCCATGTAATTCGATTGCACAGCATATGAGTACTTTCTTTGGAAGAACAAGTTCAAGTCCATGAGTAGACTCTCTTTTTTTTTTTTTCAGATGGTCCATTATAATTGGAGACTTGGCTTTGTCTAGTTGAGTAAGTGCTTAAAGGGATATCTCTGCTCTTCTCCTATATGTCTCACCATTCCTTTTCAGAATCTTCTGTGAGCCCTTCTTCTTGGCCTTTATAGTATTGGAGCCCAAACCCAGGGACTTGCATTTTCTGGCAAGCTCACAGAGCTATAGGCTTAGCCTAAGTTCATCTTCTATTTCTTCATAATTTAATCCCTTAGTTACTCTCATGGTCCATTATCCCTTGTTTTTGCATGCTTTCTCTGGGTCTTAAATTTTTATTGGAAATCTATAGATTAGATGAATCTTGAACAAAAATAATTATTATTTATATAGTATTTTACTGTATTATTTACATAAACACATGATATATGATACATATGCTTGATAATAATATGATATTATTTTGTACTCAAGTGAACATGTTTTAGTCAGACAGTTCTAGACTTGAATCACAGGTCTACTGTTATTTCTGTCCCCACCACTACATCAAGACCAGATTTTTCATTTCTAATTTGAAAGGCTTTTGAATGGTTCCTGGAATAAAAGTTAATTGTTAGATAAATACTTAAAAAAAATCAAGTCCCTAAAATCCATTCAGATCAGACTGAAACCCCAGTTGGGAAATAGATAGTAAATATTTACAGTTTCTCCAAACAGAAAGTTCTCCATTTTGTGTACGGATGTAGTTATAATGCAACTTTCTGGTTTCTAAGGCACAAAATAAAATTTCCACTGACCTTGTAAGGCACGCAGCATCTTTGTCATATTGTAAATACTTGCCTGATTCGTGCAACAGTTAGACAACTTGTTGGCATTTAAGAAGTACTTGATTATTTCCTACACTTTTAGCAGGGATAAAGTCTATAAAGCTTCAATGATTCTGTTCAGACAACCTGTCTTTCTCTATATTGTGATTTACCACGTCAGAGAATATGGGAAAGCCCTTTTCTGCCTAAAGATACTCCTCATACGAAGGCCCAGTATGTATTCTCTTTGCTTTGGAACCAACCATAGTGTCTCAGCTCTGCCATAGTGGAGACTTCTCTATTGGGTTTGAAGACCCCAGAGCAAAGAATACTCCAGTTACATGTATTTTCTTCCTGTGCTAAAATCATCTTCTCTCTAGCCTTGCTACATTTGTTTCCTTTTGGTGCTCTAACACATGGCTAAACAGTGGTTCTAAACCACATCATTTTATTATCTAATAGTGTTAGAAATTAGAAGCTTGCAATAGTTCTCACTGGAGGCAGGCAGGACTGGGTTCCTTTGGGAGGTACTCAGGGGACAATCTGTTTTCTGGCCTTTTTAGCTCTCAGAGGCTTGCCACATTCCTTGACTTGTGGCCCCTTCCTTCAGCTTTAAGTACAAGTTGAGGTTTCTTCATACTGTATTACTCTCTCCCTTCATGTGCTTTTTGCCTAAAATTGGCATTTGGCTACTATAGATCTGCCAATTGACTAGACCAACATCTATAGTGGCCAAATGCCAATTTTAGCCAATCAGGTTGCTCCTGTATTTCAATTCCGGGCTACATATAGCCTATACATATTGTGGGATGGGGCATTGTGAACCAAAACTGGTTGAAAAGGCTGGCCAGTCTTGAAACTTTTCTATTTCTAAATACACTTTTAAAATTGAATTGCTCTTAGTTTTGCTAACAGCATCTTCAACAGGGCCCAGTTAAATTTGTAGGCATGTGAGATGACAAAGAAAAGTAGTTTCAGGGTTTCAAGGGCAGAAGCCAAGAAAGTAAACAGATGGGAGGTGTTAAGTTTTGAATATGAAATATCATGCTAAAAAAATGTTGAATTCTACCATGTAGTGTTCAGAGATGGGATTTGGGGAAGAGAGAGGATCTCTGACCTAATAAATAGATTTATCCACTGATGTGTTTGTAATAATAACAGTATTTGTGTGGAGTGAAGTAGGATTAGAAGCTCGGAGCTGTAAATAAGATAAATGTATATTGAAATTGAAGTGTGGAAATAAATAGAAGGTTTTGGGGGATGTGCCTTTGAAGGCTGTTCCTTGTCTCTGGTCCCTCCTTCTTTCTGCTTCCTGGCTGCCACAAGGTGAGCAGCTTTTATCCACCACCCATTTCCATCACGGTGTTTCCCTCTTGTTTAAAAGCAGCAGAGCCAGCTCATCATGGATTGAAATTCCTGAAACTGTGCCACAAGGGATCTCTCAGCCTTTCAGTTGCAATTAACTGCCACAAAAAGGAACTAATGGAGTAAGTCCTGTGTGCAATTATTCTCTAATGGCTTTAGGCAGATCAGAGTATAGAGTTTTCAGAAGAGCAATTTACAGGAAGCAAACCAGGAGAATCTATATCTGTCTTCAGGCAAAAAAAAAAAAATCAGAAGAGAGAAAGTTTTCCCCTTCTTTCCTGTTCCCTCCCCCCATAGATTGCAGCTAAAAAATAACTTCTATTGTCCAAGAGGGTAGCATACTCCTGTTTCCTTTAGTGGATGAGTCTTGGGTCAGAACCTTTGAACTATGTGTGAATTTACCAAGTATTAGAGTGGAGAGGATATTAGGTAAAGAGGATGACAGCACAGGCACAGACTCTAGCGTGAAGAAGGGGGAGAGGCTGGGGAGCTCCCATGACTGTGGTTTTGTAGATAGAATTTTGTACAATGGGGAAAAGGTTCTGAATCTGTGCTGTCTACACTGGCTGTCAGTGGCCACATGTGATATTGTACACTTGATGTGGGACCTGGGCTAGTTGACAACAGGGCTGGATTTAAAAAAAAACAAAAACCAAAACTCTATTGCATTACAATTAAATAGAACTACTGTCTACCTTCTGTGAGCCCAGATATAGAGCCTGTGGAAGATCTGAAAGAATGAGGGGAGAGATGAAACCTAGGAAGAGAAGGTGGTTAGACTGGGAGAGATCTTTAGTGCTATGCAAGGAATTATGAATGTATTGCTGGACACACGGGATTTAAGCTGTGTCACATGGTCAGAGGTTCTGTGGTGGAAACTCAGGGAGGCTGCAGGATTTGGAAGCAGGGATGGAGAATGTTCAGGAAGACTGTTGGCTGAATAGAGAACTGTCCCCTCTCTTCTCATCAATGGATCGCATGACTCCCCCTCCAGTGAGCAGCTCTGGTTTCATCAGTTTCACTTAGGGTTTTGTGTACAATGGAATCAGGGCAGATGACTTCCTTAGGGGATGGCGAGGCAGAGAATGGCAGAGATGCATGCTGCTGCTGGATCATTCTGGCTGGAAGTTGGATCTAGACAAGAAGCGCATGTGAAACATTCACGGAAGCACTGGGGCTGTGGGGGCAGGGGAGGGGGAGAATTCCTCAGGGATCAGCACTCCTGCAAGTGTTAGATGGGACCTTTGCCGAGGAAGCTGGGGTGGGAAATGTGACCTTATCTTCATCTACAGCTGGCAAGTCCCAGGAGAAATCAGAGTACTCAGTGGTGAGGAGGCTAGCGTGAACAGACTCTGCTCTTCCCCGCCCCCCCCCCCAAAAAAAGCAAACCTGGTCTTTGTTATACATTGTCCAGAGGAGCACAGCCGTTAATGGAATTCCAACAACCCTGGCCCCATCTTCCTGATTTCTAAACTTGAGATCTCGTTACTGATGTGATAAAGAACTCTGAAGCTCATTCTATGGTTCTTGAAAAGTAATAAAAAAGTGGAACATTCTATGTTAAGTCTCATTGTTTCGTTGTTCTTGGCAAAGCTTCCACTGACCTAAGTCAATAAACATCTGCAGCTGAATTCAAGAGCATATTTTTCAGACCAATTTGGCAAGAGGCATATTATTTGTTGTTTTGCTTAAGTTATATTTACTAATTTTTCTGAGGATATAATTTAAGAATACATTTTTTTTTACAATATTGAGAATGGAACCCGGGGGCCTCATGCACAGTATGCAATTTCTCCACCACTGAGGTACACAACCAGCCCTATTAATGCAATTCTAATATAAAAGGAAGAGATAGACAAAGGAGTACCAAACAGTGAAATTGTGCCCCTGTCTTGAATTCGAATAGAATTGTGTGGGATTTCAAGGTAGCCTGGAGAATCTTAAGTACAGGAAGGAACTCAGGTTTTAAATGGTGAGTTTTAAAAGCCAAGCCATCTCAGTTCTACAAGAAGAACTGGCCGGCTGGGAATATGGCCTAGTGGCAAGAGTGCTTGCCTCCTACACATGAAGCCCTGGGTTCGATTCACATATATGGAAAGCAGCCAGAAGGGGCGCTGTGGCTCAGGTGGCAGAGTGCTAGCCTTGAGCAGGAAGAAGCCAGGGACGGTGCTCAGGCCCTGAGTCCAAGGCCCAGTACTGGCCAAAATTTAAAAAAAAAAAAAAGAAGAAGAAGAACTGGCCATTTCCCTAAAGTTTTTGTGTTGTTTTTTTTTTTTTAACATTTCCCTAGAGAAAAGGTGAATCAGACCAAGTGGCTTGAATATATTTTAGTTCTAAATAGCAAATAGTTACAGATGTGAGGTGATGGCAATAAAATAATAAAAAAGAGGTCAAGAATGAGGCTTCCCAAAAATGTCTTCACAAAATAAGGAGGACAGAAAATGTTCCCAATTAGACATCCTGGAATTTGAATGTTGCTTAAGTGTGTGAAATCTACTTAAACCCACTGAATTTTACAACCTGAAGGTTCAGACACAAGCACACATGTGTAGTATAAAACTTCCTGAAATGAAATTTCTAACTGAAAAACTAAACGATATTATGTCCACAGTTGAAATCCAACGTAAGTTGCATAGAAGATTTTACTTTAATCTTAAAAGACTGAGAAAATATATGAAGAAAAGGAAATTATGGGTAAAAGAAAAACTTGGAAATAGATATAACCAGAAATCACATATACTTAACAAAACTCTAGTAAAATTTAAAAAATGCTACTTTGGGTTTTTAACATTCTTTTGGCAAGACATGGAAAGAAATGAGAAATGCCAAAAACTATCTTTAAAAAATCACAAATAAGACTCACATGTCAAAAACAGACTCAGATATATATTTAATGTCTTATCACAGTATTGTGATTTGTAGATCCACTTTTCCATTCTGTGGGCTCTCTTTCTACTTTTTCCATATGGAATCATTTGCAACACAAACATACTTTGAGATTTGATATAGTCCAGATTCTTGTTTTCTTTCTGTTCCTATGGTTTTGGTATTAAGAAACCATTTACAAGGCAAAGAACACAGTAATTTAATCCTATTTTTAAATTTTGTAGTTTGGCAGATGCCAGTGGCTCATGCCTGTGCTTCCTAGATGCTCAGGAGGCTGAGACAGGAAGATCATAGTCCAAAGCCAGTCCCAGAAGAAAAGTTTGGAAGATTCTATCTCTGGACTAGAATCACATAAAAATGTAAAGCTCTGTGAGGAAGAACGAAGAATGAGAGCATGAAGACCTGAATTCAAGAGCGAGTACTAGTACGTAAACAACATATACACACATAGATGAGTTTTATAGTTTTAGCTCATTGATTTAGGTTGATGGCAAGAAGTAGGAAATCTAAATTCACATTTTTGTATAGATACGTAGACATTAATTGTGCTAGCACCGTATTTCAGAAGAAATTAATTGATCATAAAGGAATAAGCTTGTTTAAAAACAACTTTATTGAACTATGGTTGACATATAAAAGCTATAGCAGCTGGAATAGTGGCATATGCCTGTAATCTCAGCTACACAGTAGGCTGAGATCAGGAAGATCATGGTTTGGGGCCATCTCTGGGCAAATATTTCACAAGACCTCATCTCAACTAACAAAAAGCTGAGATTAGTGGCACATGCCTGCCATTTTATCTGTGCAGGAAGGATCATAGTCAAGGCCAATCCTGGTTCTCCCCCCCCAAAAAAAATAGACCCTATTTTTAAAAATAACAAAAGCAAAAAAATCTAGGGGTGTAGTTCAAGTGGTAGAGTACCTGTCAAACAATCACAAGGCCCTATGTTCAAACCTCAATACTGCCCCCTCCAAAAAAGAGATTTATGATGATTTGATCTAGGTGTTGAAGAAGCAACAAGGTCAGAGTTTTCAGGAATGGGAAGCCTTGCAAAATTTGTATTCAGTGTTCTTGGAACTTTACAAACCATTTGCTGAGATGTCATCATTAAAAGCCCAACTTAATGAGATTAAAAATTGATCATCTAAGATATATAATCCATTGGGCATTTTTTTCTTTTTGAAGTCACTAATCTGATTTCTGCCTTTAGAAATTTGCCTAGACTGATATTTCATATCAGTAAAGATGCAGTATTTGGTCTTTGTGCTCTACCATTGAATCACAGCTCTAGCCTTGCTTTTCACTGATTAGTATTGTTATTATTATTATCATTAATATTTTGTAATAAGGTCTCACTTCCTGCCTATGCATACATCTCATCCACACCTCTGGGTGTGTCTGTGAGAGCCCCAGAATAGAGGAGTTCCCATCTCATATCTGGGGGCTTAATGGAGTAAAACAGGAAAAAAGAGAAAGCCTGCTAATACAGGCATTGTCACTCTGCTTCGTGGACACCATTAGGTGAGCTGGTTGGCTCTACCTAGCCGTGATGGACTGAAACCTCTGAAACCATGAGCCAAAGCAATCTTTCCTTCTTTAAGCTGTTGTTTTCAGGTATTTTGTCACAAGAGCAAAAGTCTGGTTTGCTGTTTCTTACTAGAATTTCCCATTTATTGAATGGAAATTTTAATTTTTGGATTGCAGTTAAGTGCAGGTAAAATAGAACGGTGGAAGGTGAAATCTGCCTTCTGAGCAGCAAAATGGGCAAATGAATTAATTATTAATTAATTAATTATTGAAGTCTTTTTGCTAAACAGAATCTTCCACATCTTAATAAGGGAATTAAGAATGGAGATTTGGGGATAGTAAACACTGTATAGGGCTTAGCAAGACTCGTAAGCCAGGTATCTTTTTTTTTTTTTTTTTTTTTTTGCCAGTCCTGGGGCTTGAACTCAGGGCCTGAGCACTGTCCTTGACTTCTCTTTGCTCAAGGCTAGCACTCTATTACTTGAGCCACAGAGCCACTTCTGGCCTTTTCTACTTATGTGGTGCTGAGGAATCGAACCCAGGGCTTCGTGTATGCGAGGCAAGCACTCTACCACTAGGCCATATTCCTAGCCCCAAGCCAAGTATCTTTGGCAGTTACTCATTGAGAACATACTTGCCATAATTAAAGACTAGTAAGAGGAACAGACACATTTAAGATTTATGCCAGGTACTATGTGGAAATTATGGAGGAAACTAACAAGAGAGATGAGAGGAGCAGGGGAAAAGGAAACTCATGGGAGAATTTCTGGGAATGCATCTTGATTGGAGCTAGAGCAGAACTGGGTAGGGTTCAGCCATCTGGGATGTGAACTCAGAGAGTGGAAAAACAGAGGTGGGAGAAGGAATGTTTGCAAAGCCAAGAAGATTGCTCTCTTCTGCAGGCACTGTGTTTGAGCTTCTTTGAGGAAGGGACTGTTTACCAGACGGAGTATCTGAGCCTGAGGAGAAAACGGCTTTGACTTGGTGCAACTTCCTCCGAAAGAAGTTGCATGTAGAAGACAGCTAAAAATACAGAGGAGACAGAGCAGAGCGAGTCTCATCTTCGCTTTGTTCCTCACCTCTTTGTCCTTGCAGGAACTGAAACATCAAAATTCTTCAGCCTGGCCACCAGCCTGGCTTTTAAATCTATGCCAAGGTTTCACATGCCCCTTAAAAACTCCATTCATTTTAAGCAAACAGAAGTGGGGGCAGTGTGGTATAAGGAAAGTCAGGGTTTAAAGGAAGCAGCATGTTGCCAGTTCACATTATGATTCTTACCTTTTATCTTAGTGTCATTGCAGGGTTTATTGAAAGGGACAATCTACTGAGAGTGAAAAAGACTGAATGTCTTGATGTGTCCAGGACTGAGGGGATGCTGAGATGAGGTTCTTTCAGTGCTTGAAGTATGAATATCATGGGGAATTTTGACAACTGAATTTCTGACTGGCTCTGGGACAAGGACATAGCACTCTAGGTAGGAAGACAGGTAGAGAAAGTAGGGAATGAGTTGGTGTTGGGCTGCTGAGAGCCGAGCATTCTTTCTACTGTGAGGGGAAAATAACCACAGGTCTGGAGACAGTGAGGTCACCTCCTCTTTTCATACTGAAGTATTTGAGAGCAACTTTACGACATAAAGGCATGTCATATCTCGTATTTTAATATGACAGATAAGGGGACCCATAACCATTAACAGACAATAAAAACAATGACTACACAAGATAGTTCTGCTACACATAAAAGTAGTAAGTGCCAGGTGCTGGTGGCTCTGGCCTGTCATCCTAGCCACTCAGGTGGCTGAGATCTGAGGATTGAGATTCAAAGCCAGCCCAAGCAGGAAAGTTCATGACACACTTACCTCCACTTAACCTCGAAAAAGCCAGAAGTGGAGCTCTGGTTCAAGTGAAAGAGCTCTAGCCTTGAGTAGAAAAGCTCAGGGACAGTGCTCAGACCCTGAGTTCAAGCCCCAGAACTGGCACACACACATACACACATGCATACGCACAATAGAAATAATTCATGAATAACATCTAATACCTAGTCCGTATTCAAAGTCCTGTTTTTGTTTCATAAAAGCCTTTTCTCTCAGCCTATATTAATTGTACCAAGCAATTGGCTCAATATCACAACATCATTGTGATTATTTCCACATGCATCTATTGTGCTTTGATCATAGTCACCTCTCTCTTTCACCCGTATCTCTTCTTCCCCTTAACACTTATAATTCTTAAACTAGAGTTCATTTTGACATTTTCCTATGTGAATTCAATGTATTTTGATTATATTTTCCCATGCATTGCCCTCTTTTTTCCCCCTCCCATTGACATCTCTCCAATAGCACATCATTTACATTCATGTCATTTGTTTATGTGCTATTTATCTTTTTGAATCTTTTCTTAATTTAATATAATAATCTTCAGTTCCAGGTATTTTTGTGTGGATGACATAATTTCATTCTTCTTTATGGCTCATACGCCATTGCATATATAACCACTGTTTCTTTATTCGTGCGTCTGTTGGCAACCACTTAGAATGATGCCGTACCTACTATCATGGATGGTGCTGCTTTCCATATAAAGTACAAGCATTTTGGCTATCTCTATAGGAGTGGAGTTTACATTCCTTCAGCTGTATAGCAAGATCATATGGTAGCTGTACTTCTAGGTTTTAGAGGCACTTCCGTATGGATTTCCTTATGGTTGCACTAAGTCATATTCCCACTGACAGGGTTCAAGGTTCCTTTTGCCACAGCATTTTTTTTCACCACAACATTCTTGCCAGCATCTGTTGTGTAATTGTTTCCTTGGTGATGGCCACTCTGACTGGGGTGAGATTGAATCTCACTATTGTTGTCTATTACATAAATTACTTGTTCTTTTGGTATTTAATATTTGAAATTCTTTTGGTTATTAATCCCTTATTTGAATGGCAAAAAATATTTTTCCCACTCTGTAGGCCATCTCTTTCCTCTGTTGATTGTTTCCTTTGCTGAGCAGGAGCGTCTGTTTGACACAATCATTTTCAATTCTTCCTATTATTTTCCTGAGCTATTGGAAAGTTACTTGTATGCCTATGTTTTCAAGTGCTTTTCCTAGGTTTACCTGTATTTTCAAATCTTATATTAGGTCTTTGATGCATTTTGAGTTGTCTTTGTTTTTGTTTTGGTTCACAGGTGTGAGACAGAGATCTAGTTTCAGATTTCTACATGTAGACAGTCAGTTTTCTTAACATCATTTGTTGAAGAGGCTGTCTTTTTATAAAACATGTTTTTGGCACCTTTGTTGAAAGTTCTGGTTTATTTTGGGTCTTCGATTCTGTTTCACTGGCCTGTCGTCTGTTTCTGTGTCTAAGAAATGCCATTTAAAAATAATTTTTGACTGGTTATGATTGCAGAGGCCTGTAATCCCAGCCTGTAGGAGGTTCTGCGGCAGGAAGAACATGGCGTATTATCTAAACTTCATGCATGTCCATAATTTTGAAATATTTCTGACAGGTTTTTCTCCTTGTCTCAATGTCCATAGCCAAAAAATATGCCTGGATGGTTTAGAGGTGATCTTTGAATTGTCTCTCAACTTTACTATTGTTCTATCTGAACATTGAAAGCAATCTCACCCTTGTAATAGCAGTTCCAGTCCACTAGATGTCAATGCAACATAGCAACTTATTTGGGGCATTGAAGCCTCTGCTGTATAGATTTAAACCAAAAGAATAACAAAATTTTATGCCTGTGGTTTATCTTGTTCCAAGTTAAATGTAAAATATTCTCTTTTTAAAAATTACTCTGTAAATAAACCTGTCTAACTTCAAGAAACAAAAGCATAAGTCTGCTAGATGTGATACATTGAGGAGGTATAATTTTCTATTGTTTAAGTTCAATATTCTTTACTTCTATAATCAATAATTGTAGATTATTTTGCTTTAGATGAGAGAAATTTCACAGACATCTGAGAGTAAATTATCTGTCAATACTTTAAAACTGCATCCACTTAGAAGACAGAACAAAATTTGTTCAGTATTATCAGAAAAAATGGTCTTGCCAAAATATTGTTTATAGTGAAACAAATATTGTTTATAGTTAAATTATATATTTAATAAACTTATTTATTAAAACATGACTTGAATAATCTACATGTGGTCAGATTTTTGATCCCTTATGCAAAGAATCATTCTGTAAATAAAAATAAACATTATTATTTCTCCTCTTTTGAGAGACGTATATTAACAAATTTTAGTATAGCATGACATTGTATTTATATCAGGATATGGGGAAAAGTGGCTGAGTCTCTTATTAAAACTTCAGGAAGATGGAGAGGAGGGATTACCTTTGGTGTTGCTTTTGTTTACTTTAAATTCTACCTTTTGCTTGCGTATATGCATAATGTGCTTAGCATGCTTGAGTTTCAAGCAAACACATACTCAGGGCATACAGCGTCTCGTAACTGATATTGTGCAAACTAGAGGAAGTACGTTAGAAAGAATAATGCAAGTCATTTCTGAAGAATGAGGACTGCAGGAGAAGGTGAGACAAAGAAATCCAAATAAAAGACCTTTCCTGGATTCCCTGAGCTACTTGAGTTTATGTTGTGATCTCAGTTGTAAACTGTGGAAGAGGAAGTCTTCAATTTAAAACTTATTTGCAGTTATGATCAGAACACTAAATAATACTCCAAAGATTAGTTTTTATCCGAATCAACAACTTGGGATCTGTGTAGTACATTCTTTCCCTTGAGAAATAATTATTAAGAAGTCCCCAGGTTAATAAAATGGCATATTCTATGATGAGAATTGCCTTGTGCTTGAACTTCAGCAGCTAGGCTCGGTTTTAATGGAGGAAAAGATTCCAAGCTCCAGGCTTTTCTTAACAGTTGTAATCCCCATGGTGTTTTATTTTATGTTTGTGTTTGATAAACTTGAAATAAGCAATCTCAAGTCCTAAGCCTGACTGCTGCTGTGGTGGTTCCTCATCCCCGGAGGTGGTACACAGTCTTTTCCGTAGTTTAGACATCTGCTGCTCCAGTCATCTTTCGGGCAGGCAGGGAGAGTGGCCTGGCCGGGCAGAGACCACAGCCAGGGCTCGCGCCCTTCCTCCTCCTCCTTCAAAAAGCCTCTTGTCACGGCCAAGCAAAGGTCGCATAGAAATGGATTCAGAATGAATTGGGAATTTAGGAAGAGTGCCAGGGTGGTAGGAAGCACCAGCATTGGCTGTGTCCACATGCTACTTGTTTGCAAAGAATTTCAGGTATCAAAGATAAGAGACTGTGAACCGTAGACAGGAAAGCGTTACCTCGGCATTCTGCTTCATGCAAACTCATTCATGCAAGCAGGATAAGTCACAGCTATCCACCCCACATTGTCAGCCGCCAAATTTCTGTATATCAGAGAGTAAAGATAAACTGGTAAAGGCTATTCAACATGTTTACTGTGATAACTGATGTATGGACATAAAATATCTATCTATATAGCCTACCAATCCTGTCTAGTTGTATCATCTTCCTTGCTACTTTAATGATTTCAAAGTTGTCATATCTTTAAAGAAAATTAAAGGAGTTTTTTCAGTCTGTTTCTTCATTTGGACAACAATACAAGGCCATCTATATGGTAATATTTGTAATCATATCACACTGCTTGTTTGATTCAAAAACCACTGGCTGGCTCTTGCTTATTTCTTCCCAAACCACTGGATAAAGTATTTTCTATCACAGTAAATTACTATAAGCCAGGTGCAGATTATAATCCTCACACCTGTAATCTTTCCTATTCAAGAATCTGAGATCTGGGAATGGTGGCTCACAGACAACCTGGGCAGAAAATTCCACAAGATTCCATCTCCAAAATAACCAGCAGAAAGTAGGGACGGAGATGTGATTCTAGCAGAATAGTGCCCATCACCCAAGCAAACGTGAGGCCTTGAATTTAACCCCAGTATCACAAAGGAAAAAAAAATGAATTAATTTAGTGCCAATAATAGGCCTGTATTTTCTATTTAGCAATATGCAATGATTCTAATACTTTCATCTTACCTTTTACACTGGTTTTCTGTCAGTAAGGTCTATTTATACCTTACAAGTTATTTTTAGGCTGCTTATGTTTGCCTCAGTTTCCTTACAATTCTAGAAGTTGACTGTTAATTTTTTGGATAATCATATTCTTTGCAATGAAAATTACTTAATAGGTTATTCAGGTCTCTGGGGGTACACTTTGATAATATGCTTAAAACATAATTTAAATTCCTCACTCAACAGTAATGTCCAATATTTTTTGTGAATGTTCCTTTTAGAGATAAATCCAAGTTAATGAAATGATTTTTACTTACAATGCTATTTGAATATCTTTAAAGTAGATCAAGAAATCTGGCATTTTAAAAAAAGTAAAATGAAACTACATATATTTTTATGTCATAGCATCCAAAGCACAATGAGTAAAATGTTGTATCTGTATAATAGCATTAAAATTTACACAAATAACTCCCAGTTGTATTCTACATAAATACGATCTCCCATTAGTAAAAATATAAAACAATCCTACATTAGTTAAGCATATCTTTGTTAACTAACTTTTTGAATAAAATAAATGATAATTTTTCCTTTTATAAAATCCTTGGCAACACAGGTCACATAGTTTATTTGGGGAAAAAATTTCTTAGTAATGCAACCATAGATTTAACCCTGCCTCTCTCTAATAGAGACACCATGAATGCACTTTGAGTTAAAATAACTGGACAAAAAATACTGCATGAAATAAAGCAAACAATGTGTGCTTTACAGAGTAGTTGTGCTTAAACAGTATTTGGGAGGAAGTCTATATTGGTAAATTTACAATAAAAATAAAATATGCTTCTAGATGACTTCTATAATAAACATACCTTTAAAATAGTTGTTTGATATTGACATATTTAATCAGAGATAATTTACTAGATTCAACTTTATTTTTATATATTATTCATATGGTCAGGCAGAATTGATCATTTGTACCAAAAGAAGTCAAGTACTAACTACTACACTTAATTAGGTTTTTCTTAAGGACAGATTATTGGAGTTTATTGATGGATAAATTTCCTAAGCATTAAAAAAATCATGAGTGAACAACATTCAGAAAGATGAATGAATAAACTCCTTCCAAAAATATACTGGCAGATCATTTTGTATGAGTTCTTCAACAACTCTGTGGAATAAAGGTCCCTAATGTAATGGTAAAATAAAATTCCTAGATGAATTTATGCTAGATGAAACTGCACTTATTGACCCGTGAAATTTCAGATTTTTTTGTGCTTCAAAATGCAAAAAAAAAATGCTTAATACTTATATGTTTACTATATTCTTCAACTTTGATCTAAAAATATTTTCATGTGTATTGTCATCAGTTTTCATAAATAATATTGTTAAAATATGTTGTTTACTTAAAATTAGAAATATTTCTTATTTAGCATATTGTCAGGTACTATATACATATATTTTTTTTACATTTCCAACAAAGTATCAAAGTGATCATTAGCATTTTGATGATTGAGTTCACTGCTTAATTCACTAGCACTAAAAAGTTGAAAAATCAAGACCAAAACAAGCTGTGTATATCCTTCTCTGAATAGGACAAAGCTCTGAATTTATTTGCACAAACACATGGACAATGAATTTGAATTTAATTTGGAGGTAGTTGGCAAAATTGTAAGATACATACAGATAAAAACCATGTATGTACTACATTGCACACTGAAGTGTCTTAGCAATTATTAACAGCATGTGGCAGATAAGTGGTTTTTGTTTTGGATAGTGTCTATATGTTAATATATATTTCACATATAACGTGGAACACATAGTGATAGTAATATTGAGACATGATGGGTTTAAAATGATTAAACCTAGCAAAGAGACATACTTCAATTACATTATGTTGGTAAACTGCCACAATTATTATTTTGATTTAATTAATTAATTTAATTAATTATATAATTATTTATAATATATAATTTATAATATACAATTATTTAATTAATTTATTTAATTAATTTTGATTTAATTTAATTAATTAAGGGGAGAAGGAACCATACATAAAATAAAATTATATTCATATTCAATACCATTGATTTTAATGCCTATCATATTTAAAATCTACTTTTAAGAAGTTTAAAGTTTTGATAGCCAGTTGATTCTCATAAAGAGTTGTGCAAAGACAAGAACTTAAGTAAACTGTTTGGAAAGCCAAAATGATCCTAATCTAATCGGTGGCTCTAGTATTTCAAGACACTTAGTTGTGCAAATAAACACAAATTGCACTTTTGTTATTCCATTGAAATGATACTCAAAAGATTAGTTGGCTTGCTGTTTTGTTACATTTTTGTTCATGAGTTTATAGGCAGATTTTATTCCAAAGGATTATTATAATGAATGAAACTGTAAAGAGCTCAACCCTTCAAAATAAAGTTCTGAGTTCTAGATGGTTTGAGGGATTTCAGACCAAGCACTTAATCTGTCTAGTCCTCCCAATAGATATAGATAGATGATAGACAGACAGATAGAAAAAGATGATACAGATAGATGAGATAGATACATTAGATAGATACGTAGACAGAGATATTTTTTACCTTATTATTGTTATTTCTCCTTGAAAATAACACTAAACCTGATATAATAATTTTGTCTTTTATGAAGAATTTTCAAACAAATGGCCAGTTCAATAGCATGCCCTTTGCCCAGGGTCTGTTCTTCCATTATGAGATGTTTGAGGGATTTTACATTTGGAAAGCAGCCTGCCTCTGCCCAGTTCATGAATGGGTTTTCTGAAGGATGTGGCATCGTGGTACTGTCCATGGATTCCAGCTACCCCAAAGGAGTCGTATTAACAGGCACCCTTAGCTTTGCTTTCTGTCCTTGGGAATAAGGAACCATCCAGGGAACTTCTAGGATCTTTCATTTCGCCTTCCATTTGGAAGGTGAATCTATTTGTGTAAGAGCCAGCAGCAAACTGAAAAGAACCGTGAGGCACCTGCTCCTAAATACTTGTTCTATATCACAATGCTGTGTCACTTCGTAACTTTGTGCTTTGGCTTGTTGTATCCATTACATGAATTTTTCTATGTAACTGCTTCCCAAGTGTGAGGGCCTACAATTCGAATGGATAGTGTTTCCCCATAAAATGAGCTATGAATTTTAAATAATTAACCCTTAAACCTTCCCACATGCCATCAAAAGTCTCCCGTGTCTCCTAAAGTCTCACCACAGCTTCTGTGAAATGCAGACCTCTCTGGAGTGAAATGTCATACTCCCAGCTCCCGTAAGGACTCACTTTGGGAAATTATTATATGGGATCATGCCTTTTCTGACTAGAAAAGATATTTTCTTCTATTACTTTAAAGGATGCCTGATTGGATTTTAAGCTATTTTTCCTTACTGGGCTTTTTTTTTTCTTTCAGCTACAAATTGAATCTATGTAAAAAAAAAAAATTTTTTTTCATGCAGAAGGACTTCAGCCTTCCACAATGCGCTCTGGAGAGCTTCTAAATGGAGTTTTCCTTCAGCTCCCACATGCTTGTTCTCCTCCTGTAAATGAACTGCAGTCCAATTAAAGCATTGAATAAACAGGCCTCAACTATCTCTCTAATGAACTGCATTCAGGCTCTAAAAAAACCCACATTCCATCACAATAGGATTATAGAGATCCTGTCCTTAATTATGAGCTGTAAAAGGCATTTTCAGGTACAAATAAAGAGGGCTACAGTTGTTCAATTAGAGTTGACCATTTATCCAAAGGGGAGGTGGGTTCTGTGATAAGACCAGGAAATCTTGTTTTGCTGCTAATGCCATTTCATACAGTTTTTGTTGCACAAGGAAGAGGCGGAGGTGCCTTCCTGCTCTGCTGCCTGCAATGGGGAATTTTCTGTATGGTGTCACACATACCTGTGTCTCCAGTCACCAGGAAAAGCTCTGAGCTCATCTCAGGCTCGCAGGCCCCTTCTCTAGCTAGAGCAGGTGAGCGGTGACACCCTGGCCCCAGCCTCCCATCCTTCCCACGCTTATTCATGAGCCCATCACACAGGAGGGGGAAAAACATTTGCATGATCATTACCTTTAAACGTTATAAATTATGCAGAGCTATAAATATTTCCTTTTGGTAAACACGACCTCATAAAGTGTGTGTGTGTGTGTGTGTGTGTGTGTGTGTGTGCGTGCATGCATACTCTTGCTTCTGACCTTTCTGTTCTTTTATTTTCTCCCTGTGCACCTACAAATCTAACTTAGCTTCACTTGTTTTAAGTAGGGAGGAAAGAATGTCCATTTGGGTAAAACAGATTTGGTATAAATTGCACATAGCACAGTTTACTCTAAAAGGGACCAAAAATCAGAGGTAAGAGAAGTAGAAGGGAAGTCAGAAGATGTTCTGTTCTTGAAAGCAAAGTAGGAAGTAGGAAAAGTATGTGTGTTTGTGCGCGCGTGCAAGATCTGAGGCTTGAACTCAGGGCCTTGCACTCTTCTTGCTACTTTTTCTGCTCAAGGCAAGTGAATTGGACAGTCTGTTGGATTTGTCTGCCTAGGCTAGCTTTGAACCTGGACCCTCAGACCTCAGCCTTCTGAGTAGCTAGAAGAGCAGATAGGAGCCACCAGCCAGGCATGGTGTTTCCACTGTTAAATTTTACTTCGGCTCCAACTGTCAAACTTTAGATCTGTGCCGCCATCCTCCCTGTCCAGGAGAAGCTCCTAGCAGAGCTAGCCACACTCCTGCTGTCAGTAGCCCTTCTCAGCGGAGTGATGCTGTTAAAGTGCTCACCAGACTGTCATTTCTATAAAACATCTGGGACCTTCTAAAAGAAATCATTCTTAGCTGACATGCCTCCTGTGTCCTGCGTCTTTACCTCCCTCCTCTCCTTCTCTTGCCAGCATCTGCTCTTCCTATAGCTGCCACTGGCTTCCTTTGTAAGTTGGATGTACCATGTGTTCCTGCCTCAGGGCCTATGCACTAGTTTTCCCTCTGCTTGGAACTCCCTCAGCTCATACAGCCCCATGACTTGTATACTGCATCTCCTCTAGGATTTTGCAAGTGATCTCCTGAACCGCTTATTTTAAACCAAAGTTCCTCTCCTCACTGCCACCTGGTCACTCTCCAACCACCTTTCCTGATTGCTGTCTCTTTGTAGCTAATTCGAAGACTGAAAAAGAGAGTGGGACAAGATGATGCCTTGTGCTCAGTGGAGGAACGATGCAATGTTTGGGTTGTATTTAATCCAGAAAATTACTGGAGACCTGGTGAGAGCCTCCTAGGCGTGACCTGGAAAGGGTGAATTTCTACAGCATTGACTTGGAATTGGGTCAGGAGAAAGTCTCAGCCCTGAGGACAAACTTCTCAATTGGGCTGCTTGACTGAGGCTGGAGGGAAAACGTCAGAGTGACTGTGAAAGAAGGGTTTCTTAAATATGAGTCACGGGTTGACTTTGCAGGTTGGGAAATGTTTGAAAACGATACAGGGAAGGGGTAGGGTGGGTATGTCTCCACAGTTGCAAGTGGTAAGAGAAAGATGGCATTGTCCAGGTTCTTCTATCCAGCTGGGGAAGAAGGAGAAGAGGAAACGGAAGTGTTCAGGAAGCTCCAGGGGACCAGAGCAAGCCCTGAGCAAGACAGGAAGCAGAAAGAGCTGGGGCAGAATGGAAAACCACCCTGTCCTGTCCAACTGCGCATGCTCTCTGATCAAGCCCACTAAAAGCTGGGTTCCCCAATTAGGTTCAAGGCTGAAGCTTTGCTGGACAGAACCAAGGGAAAGAGCAGCAATAGGGAAGGGACACTGAGGCTTTTGGTAAGCTTATATATATATATATATATATTTTTTAAGCTCAGTTTATATTTTGTTTGTTTTAAAGCTCAGAACAGGGACTGGCCATGTGGCTTAGTGGCAGGTAGAGTGCTCGCCTGGTGTGCACGAGGCCCTAGATTTGATTTTTCAGAAACACAATAACCAAAAAAAGTAAAATAAAAAAAATTAAAAGAGAACAAGGCTTTAAAAATTAAAAAAAAGAAAGAAAGCTCAGAATTCAAGGATAGCTTACTCTACCATCTTGACTTGGAAAGAAATTGAGCCACAATTCTGAGTCCTTTCTTCTTCTTCTTCTTCTTTTTTTTTTTTTTTTTTGGCCAGTCCTGGGGCTTGGACTCAGGGCCTGAGCACTGTCCCTGGCTTCTTTTTGCTCAAGGCTAGCACTCTGCCACTTGAGCCACAGCGCCACTTCTGGCCATTTTCTGTATATGTAGTGCTGGGGAATTGAACCCAGGGCTTCATGTATAGGAGGCAAGCACTCTTGCCACTAGGCCATATCCCCAGCCCTCTTCTTGTTTTTAATGGAAATCGTTCCTATTTTAAATGCAGCTTTCTAACACCTAAAAAGAACATCTATACAATCCCCGCCCCCCCCCCCCCATCAGTTAGAGGAGACAGAAAGTTAATTCCGCCTTGGTGTTGCTTGGTTAGAATTCTATTCTGATTTCTTGTTATCTTTGAGCATAGACTTCAGCTGCAAGGAGGTTTATGAAGATTTTGGCTGGGAAGTGCGAGGCCACAAGGGCATCTGATGATTAGGGTGACAGGATGCAGGAGATGGGTTCAGTGTCACTTTGAGGCCAGGGTGGGGCCTCAGAGGGGAGTGGTGGGCAGTGAACAGGAATGGCTCCCACTCACAACAGATAACCCCAAACCAAGAAACACTCTAGCCAGTACTTATGCTTTTTTTTTTTAAGGAAACGTCTATGCTTTAAATAAAAGACAATAGCAAATAGGATGCTCATGCATCCTATTAAAAAATTATAAAGGGTCTGGAGACATGGCTCAAGAGGTAGAAAGACAAGTTAGCAAGCACAAGGTCTTGAGTTCAAAACACAGTAACACACATATTATATATAATGTATATGTACAACTATATACTGTGTATATATACATATATAATCACTTGAACAATAATCACTTGAACCTGGGTTCACGTTCATTTAAACAACATAGTAAAGATCTATATGTTTCATTCCTTTTCAGCATAAAATGACAGATTATTTTAAAGCATTGGGTAACCTTGCCGTAAAAGTGAACATGACAGATGGTTCAAACAAGTTAGATATGTCTGAAGAATTAGTGACCTGAGGATATAGAGAAAAACATACTTTGATTCTAGGAACACAGTAAGCCAAGAAAATGAGACAAGGGTTAAGATACTGAAAGATTAGTCTCAGAAGGAGAGCGAGACCTATAAAAAGTGGTAATATTTGAATGGCTGAAAATTCTGAATACAAAGGTGGATTCACAATGAAAATATGCTTTTGAATTTTTGAAATTTCCTACCAGCCACAATTGCATATTGTATACTTTGCTATCTGCACTAGTGTTCTATCATGTAAACTAGTAGAAAACTTCCTAATAACTTTCTGCAGGGGCTCAGCCTGTGACTGAATATTTTTCTTTTCTATCTCTCTGTCTCTTTATCTATCATCTACCTACCTACTATGTATCTACCTGTGTATCTGTATCTATCTATCTGACTGTCTCTATCCATCTGTCCTCTATCTTATTTAGTTAGGATGGAGGCTACAAGTTTAAGATCAATTGTGCAAAGAAAGAAAATGAGAGAAAAGCAAAAGAAAGACACAATACATTAAAAGAAGTAAATGCTTAATTTATACATGCTATCAGAGATACAGGATTTGCCACTGTTGGAAAGTTACTATAGCTCTGACTTTTTCAAAAATCATAATCATAGATTTCTTAATCTAATAAGAAGTATCTGTAATTGTCTGCAGAGTAATATGCTTTATATTCCAGCTTCAGAAAGAAAAGCATTAGTTTGTGTTCTTGTAAATGTAATGGATATTAAGTAAGAGAATACTTTACCTTCTTTATCTCTTAAGGCAGAAACACCATTTAGTCTTAAGCCATCAAAGCATTTCTCAGAGGTTAGAAAAAAATTATAAATTATTTTTTAAAAGTTAGTTTTGGAAATAGGAATAGCAGGTGAGATTTTAGAACCAAGGAGAATTTAGGATAATTAGTGGTAGTAGTAGCTCACACTCACAGAGCCCTTCTAAATGAGCCACACGTATGTAGCTTATTACATTTATTCTCTCATGGAATAATCCTACCAAACTTACACTGAAAGCATGTAGTTTGTTTGTTTCATCTTCGTTTCATCTTCGAAAAGGACAAGGCTGCCACAAAGGTGGAGTCACTAAAGGACATCAGTCTTTGGCCCCAAATGGGCTCCATTTCAGAGCCTGGGCTCTCAACCACTACCATGCACTATTTTCCAGCCTCAAACATTCCTGTGTTGTTACTGCATTGGGTCCTAATCAGGTCATGTTTAATACTCCAGGAATGACTTCAAGAGCTCATCATCACATGTAGTGAATTTTAGAGTATTTATGATATTGTGTATGATTTTTGTTGTCGTTGGTTGTGAGTCTTGAATTCAGGGCCTGGGTGCTATCCTTGAGCTCTTTTGTTCAAGGCTAGTGCTCTATCACTGAGCCACAGCTCCACTCCAGTTTTTAAGTGCTTAATTGGAGAAGAGTCTCACGGACTTTTCTGCCCAGGCTAGCTTTGTACTGCAGTCATCAGATCTCAGCCCCTTGAGAGCTAGGATTATAGGCATAAGCCACCTTTGCCTGGTTTTGATATTGTGCTCTGAAAGGGGAATTGTGGGTCAATATTTTGTGTAAAAGTATTTGAGTCCACTTAAATATTGAAAAGTAGTAGATTAATTTCTTAGAAAATATTAAGTGTGAGACATTAAGAGATTTTCCAAACCAGCACAAAGACCTGAATTCAAACCCCAGTACCAGAAAAAATAAATCACATTCGAAACAATCGTAAACTCAATGTCTACAATAATTATAATAAAATATAAGAGATTTTTTATGGGAAAATGTAAAAATGTTGTTGAAGAAATAACTAAAGACATGGGGTAAAAAAAAAGAAAAAGAAAAACAACTACAAAAGCAATACTGGCAAAACTGTTTGGTGTAAGTGAACTGAACACCTCGTGGGGGGAAGGGAAAGGGGGAGGGGGGGATGAGGGACAAGGTAACAAACAGTACAAGTAATGTATCCAATGCCTAACGTATGAAACTGTAACCTCTCTGTACATCAGTTTGATAATAAAAATTTGAAAAAAAACTTGAAATATATAGTATAGTTATATAATAATGGATGGAATAGACTAGCAGAGGATTTCTTTCAAAATCCATTAAAATGGAATCAAAGATTACAGAAACTGGCTACTGTCATCAAGACATATGCATATGTTCTCACTTTGTGGAATGTATTGGAATTGTGAGTTTCTTATTAAGTACTGAGAAAACTGCTGTACTGAAATATTCAATGCACATGATCCGAATTAAAATCTTGGCTTAAAAAAAAGAAATAACTAAAGAACAGGAGAGACATGTCATGTTTCTTTGTGTGAAGTCACAAATATTTAGCTGATGCTTCTTGATTAAGTTTAATTAAATTGCACATTTTTTTCATAAATTTTGCTAAGTTGATTGAAGAGTATTTTGCAAAACAGAAAATTCAAATATAGCCAAGAGTACTTGGAAAAGTTAAATATTTACTTTTAAAATAAAAATTCGAAGATTTGTTATGAAGCTATAGTATATATATATATATATACATACCACACACACACACACACACACACACACACGCACACACACACACATATATTTGATGTAGGGGAGATAAACAAGACCAAAGAACTAAAAGGGACCAAGATATAAATGGAACCAGACGCTGGTGGCTCATACTTACAATCCTAACTACTGAGCAGACTGAGATCTAAGGATCAGAGTTCAAAGCCAGCCTGGGCAGGAAAGTCTGTGAGTGCCAGCCTTGAACAAAAAAACTCAGGAGTAGCACCAGGCCCTGAGTTCAAGCCCCACAGCTGACAGAAAGAGAAAAAGATAAAATAAGATTGTGAGAAGCGTTTTTAATATTTATGGAATTGTCTCTTATGTTAGTGACATATCAGGATTTTGTGCTCAAGGCTTATGCTGTGTAACTTGAGCCATACCTCCAATTCTAAAAATAATTAAGATTTATGTATTTCTAAAGGATCTAGGTAAGGAAAATTTCTTAAACTACTCTTTCTTTTCTCTTCTTTCTCTTTCTCACACAGAGAAACAACTAAATTAAAAATGCTAAATTTGATGGTTTAAAAATACTAGGCTATTAAAGTGAAAATGCAATTCACACATTGGAAGACATTTTTATGATCAATATAACTGGCAACGAATAGACATCAGAATACATAAAGAATTCTTACCAAACAAAAAGAAAACCACAAACAACACCCAGAACAATTGGTATTCCTGTAGCAGAAAACACAAATAATATGAAAAATCAAATTAATTTTTGAGTCTAAAAGAAAGCTACCAAGTACCATGTTTTTCTTTGGTTTAACCACCACATGTTTTTGTTTTTTTTTTTTCTACTGAAACTCTGTTTTAGTCTCAGGTTTTATGTAAAATACTAACTTACCTAGGTAGTTTCTAATATATCTAGCTGAACATTGTATTTTCTTTTTTTTCTCTTGCTGTCTCTCTCTGTGGGGTCAGTTGGCATATTTTGACTCATATTTGGGGTGCATCTGTGTTTCTGTGAGTGCATGTGCATCTCTTTTACAAACAGATTGTGAGTTCTTTGAGCACAGGGCTGTATCTTATTCTTCTTTATGTCCAAACAGCTGACACAGCACCTTGCACACAGTAAATTCCCATGCATGTGTGTTGGGTTGCATTTATCTGCCCTCTGATGCCTTGTGCCAGCCGCGCTGGCTCATACAGCTCCTTTACTCCCTCAATTCCTGGAAAACGCGGCTAGTCAAGATTAAAACCCCACAGATTGCAGAATGAATATGAGACAAAACACACAGATTGTCTAGGTCTTGGAAAGGAGATATTACAGATGGAATTGACATTGGCAAAACACCAAATAACATAAAAATGTGGTCAAAGTGATTAATTCTATCATGCAAATAAACAAAGTTAATTTACCTTCCTAGTTAGCTTTATACCTATTCTCCTGGCCCAAGCAAGGGTAGAGGCTAGCAGGCTCCTCAGGCCAAAGGTTAGAGCCATTTGATGCAGGAGGCCCCGCACCTGGGTTTTGAACTGATTTTCCTTAGGAAATAAAAAAAAAAAGAATATATTTGTAGTTTAAAATGATTTTTCTCTTTATATTGACACCAATATTGATCCACAGATGGAGATCCCATATAGGCATATCCTATCAGATCCATGGATCTGATTGATACTTTTGTAAACCAAAATTATGAGTTTATTCTCTGTTTCTGCTTTACTGTGAGGGGAGTTGAGAGTTATCCAATCCTACCCGCCCCCCAGCTTTATACATGGTGAAATGAAGACCCAAAGAAGTAAAATAAAGAGAATCAGTCATTAAAGAATAGCAAGCAAGAAGGAAAAAAAATCACATCGCCAGAAAAAAAATCTTTCTTCATAATTAATTTTGAAAATCCCATGTCTAATCTGGAACGAAATATATCCTGTAAAAGAAAATTCCTTGAATACCATGGATAATGCATTCGAACATCTAACAACCTTTTCAGTCAGAAGTGTCATTCTTGAGTGTAATGACCTCTTTTCATGCAAATTAAGCTTATTTCCACTGGTTAGATGCTTAATAAAGATGGATGACAGTCACTTTAATAATTATAATTGCACACAGGAGTATTAAAACATCTTTAAGTACTGTCTTATTCTGCATTATTTTCTTTGCATCTGCTAATGAATCTAATACTTTTA
This sequence comes from Perognathus longimembris pacificus, assembly GCF_023159225.1. Lineage (NCBI taxonomy): Eukaryota > Metazoa > Chordata > Mammalia > Rodentia > Heteromyidae > Perognathus > Perognathus longimembris. The sequence goes on from NC_063169.1 coordinate 54,215,436, forward strand.
ATCTTGGGATATGTGTCTGCTTTGGGTTCCCATTTGCTGAGTCAGAAACTGAAGAGCAGGATTCACTTACTTTATCGCTTCCTCTCACCTTTCATTAATCATTAAGGTTTCTTTCCTAAATATCCTTCAATTTTTCTGGCTTCATGTGGAACTATACAATGGGTGAGGATGGGGTGTTGAGAGAGAAAAACTGGGAGAAAAGGAGGGAAGAGGTGACACTGTTCAACAAGTTTGACAAGAAATGTACTCATTACCTTCTGTGTGTAACTGTTACTCTTCTGTGTATCACCTTTACAATAAAATTTAATCTTAAAAATGTACCCACTACATGACTTCTGTAACTCCTCTATACATCACCTTTACAATGACAATAAATAATAATGATAATAATAGTAAATAAAACAAACAAATAAGAAAGAAGAATTCCAGCTGCAATGTCACTACCACATTCATGCTACACTCATTCCTCCCCCTAGTTGATCACACTTCAACTGCTTGATTAGTTGTTCAGCCATTTCCAAATCTTAGTTGTTCAGCAAAGCAAGCTTTTGTTTCTGGTGGTGTTTGGTTTCCTTAGGGCAGTGGTGATCTTGGCTGGGTTTGGCGGGGCTCAATTGAAGAAGTCCTGGCTCTACACGCTATCTGGGATTCAGAGTCCCACAGCCAAGAGCAGAAGCTTATTGGGGAAGAGAGCCACAGCACACAAACGTAAAGCTTTTTCATTGAGATGGCTTATGTCATGTTCACTAAGATATTTTTGGTCCAAATCTCCCATAGCCAAGCTGAACCCATGAGGAAATGTGTACTATGCCCAGAGCAGAAAGTGGCACGAGTGACAAGGGGCACACATGAAATGTACACATGGTCATTATCCATGGCTGTGCTTCTCTCCAATTCAGTCTCCACACTCCTCACCTCACAGAAGGGATGACATGACACTTAGAGGATTTGCATGTTAAGTCCAGCTCCTCTGCATGGCTTGTAGGCTGACTCTATACCTAAGTCCACCTCCATCCCTATCTCTTCGCGTAGGTCAGCTGTTACTGTTGCACATGCCAGACAAAAGTCAACCTTTTTCTTTTTTCTGTGCTGGAAATGGAGCTCAAGGCCTACCCTTGAGCCACATTCCCAAATAATAAATAAACTTACAAATAGAAAAGGATTATGTTGGTTCGCAGTTCTGGAAGTTTCAATTGGCCTTATTGCCTATTGATGTGTAAGAGTGTCTAAAAATTAGTTGGTTTCTTTTTCAGTTTTCCAGTCATTGGGAATTAATTTTCCTTCCTTCTTTTGTTTCTTACCATATCCCAAGGAAATATGCCAATTAATATATAATTGAAACGGAGAAAATATTGGACTCAGGAAGTACCAATTGTATAAAGCCATCAGGTTCAATGGTGACCAAGTTAGTATTTTCTTGTTTTCTTCTCTGGTATATTTTCTACTTTTCTCTCTCTTTTCTTGGACATTTCAGTTCTCTTTCAAGGAAATTTTCAGTGAGATCTAGTGTTTGTAAAGAAGAGCTTGTTGTTTAACCTTTATTTCAAGGGTAAGGAGATGGAAGACTTCAAGACATTCAAGTTCAATCTGTACTTTCTTCATTTCCTACAAGGTGAAGGTTGAATCTTTTAGTAGTTCCCCCCCCCCCCCAATTTCAGGTTTTTCAGAGCCCACTGTCCCTGGTAGGGTTCAAAATAGCCTACCCCAATATTGACTCCTTTGCTAGGAAGCTTTCTCATCCATCTTTGTGTCTTCTAGAAAAATCTTCTCTTCCAAGATTCTGCTTTGTGCAAAGATAATGGATTTGCCATTCCCTCTCTATACTTGTCAGATGAATGTATTCATTGCTTGGCAGCTCCGATTTGTTTCACAGGCATTTACCTCTTCTCTAGTCTATAAGGGTTATAATTATTTCAAAATTTGTTTTCATTTTATATTCTCGATGCATTAGTTTAATTTGACATTTTCCTAATATAACCTGGGATCTTTCCCCCATAGTAATTCTTTATTTTTTTCAAAGTAATGGTTAACATATATTATTATGCTCATATAGATATTCTTCGTTTTCTATCATATGTGAGCAAATGTTTTAACTAATTTATAAGCCCGGCTGGCTGTGATTCTAGTCTTTTTGTCATTTTTATTTTTCCATATTACTGGGGTTTGAAGCCAAGGCTTCATGCTTGCTAGGCAAGCACTCTACCACTTGAGCTGTGCCTGTGACACTTCTTGTCTTTATTTGTGTACACTTATGTTCTCATCTTCTGGAAACTCAAAACTTAAAACGGGCAGCATCTCCTTGGCAAGTCTTGCTATGGCAGATACACTCTTCCTAGAGGGAGTTACAAGGAAACACAAAATGCATTTTTAAGAAGGTACAGTCTGATTATTATTTTGGGAAAGCAAGGGAAAAGGAATATCTTCCAAGATGATGGGGTGAGAGGAGAAAGTTGATATCTGACTTCCAGTTTATCTGAAAGGATTCATGATCCTCCAAGGAAAAAGAGCAAGTTCTCAGTTCTGTCTTATGCCTGAATTCTGGAGACAATACATTGGTTGGAATCTTAGCTCTATCAGTTGGTAACTATGTGGTAAAGTTGTTGTGCCTCAGTTTCCTCACTAGCCAGAAAGGATAGTGATATGTACACTTTACAGGGTTATCAGGAAGACTAAATGTGTTCAAATATGTGTATGTACATATATACTGTATATACATACATAATATATACAATATATAATAATATGCATATTCTCCATGCCTGATACACACACACATATTAGAGAATAATCTAAATAAGGCAAATGGTTGCCTTCTGTAAAGTGTTATTATTTTTACCTTGGAATTCCTTCCCCTTTGTTTTCAAGTTATAGGAAAAAGAAAGCTCTCACAATGCTGACTGGACTTTGACTTAGAAAGTTAGGGAAAAAAAAGTATGAGACTTTGAAGTTGTAAACAGATACAGCTAACCACCCGAATTTCCTTTTAGTGGTCTTTCCCCGCAACCCCCCCACCACTTGAGCATGCTGCCCCCTAGCGGTCACTCAGACCATCTTTCACAGCTCTATCGTTCATGTCCGAATTTTCTTTGTCTGAGCCTTCCTTTAAAGTTAACTCATCAGAAGTTACCTTATTTCTCTCTAGGCATTACATGAAACATAGTTGCTCATTCACAGGTAGGTAAATGGATTTCAAAATTGGAATAACAATATAACACATTTTATTCCGATTGTTAGAAACAATTAGAACATAATGTATGCACTTAGTCATTGCATTGTATTAGACTTTTCACTGCCATGTCTGAAAATGATTTGGGCATTCTTCCTAAGAGAAAAAAATACTTCTAGTGTTGCCTATTTATTTTACGTCAAATTTAAACTTTTATATTAAAATGGTATGACTTTGGCAAAATGTTTTCCAGAATTAAGGAACCCAAATTAATGATAAAATAAACATGTGTATGAAATCTGTTAATAGTACAGATTTTATGTTGCACATCATCAAATCATCCTTACTCCATGCCACGATAGTCTAAACCATATTTCTTCAGACATTTCAACAGAAGACTTTTTTAGAAAGAGAAATGATGAAAAATCTTCTTTGCCAGTTCTAAACTTCTATCACTCTAGGATGTAGCTGGATGCAGTCCGGTCGTCTCTGCTGCCCGGACTGTTGTGCATTTCCCAGCACCAAAAAGGCAACATCAGAAGATCCGTGACTACTTATTGACGCGTTTGTTATCGTTTCTGCTGGAGAATAAAGAATGAGTCTGAACTCAAAAAGCTCAGCCTGCAGGAAGCCCGGTCATTCTCTCCACACTTCTGCTGTCATGCCCATTGTGGGGAGAACATCATTCAAACCACAGGCTCCCAACTCCCAGGTAACTGAAGCCAGCAGGAAGCTCTGTTTGATATCAAGTATGTTCTTTATCAACCTTTTTTTGTTGTGATGGGAAGAAATGAACTAACTTTACTTTTATCTTGCCCTGTTTTGCTTTATTGGTATGCCTTGGCCAAACTCTTTGATATGTACTGACTTCGTGGTCATAAATTTTCCACAATACAAAAAATTAATGGTTTTTTATTGAACCCACACCATCTATAAAGTCTAATATGTTCTATGTGTTATTAAAAGAGTATCTAAAATTCTATTTGTAGGCATCAATGTGTAGAAAAGACAATTTGATTTTCTTTACTGGATTCTGGGAGACAGAAGCCTGTCTACCATGAGACAGAATGAAGCTTAACTAAGCAATCTTGAACTTGAGGCTCAACCCTAGTCTCATTTTTTTTTGTATTAGAAAGACATAGGTACGATAAGAAAATGATTTTTTTTTGTTTCCTCTACAAGTAGATGGTTTTCAAGGAGCAAGCCAGAGGTGTTTGTGTTTTAGAGCTGATTAACAAATATACTTGTTATGCATGCTCTGCTTCCTTATACATGATTAAACTCTGCTAAATTTACTTTTGGTTCTTTGTAGAATATTCTTGTGGTATCATATTTAGATTTTTTTTACCTGTTTTATAAGAAAGGAGCAAGTTGGAACAAAATATAGAAGTTTTTAGCAGAGCATAGGTTTAGAATTATCTTAAATTCACATTATTCTTTCTGCATACTGTTCTGTAATGCATAGTCTGTTTTAGTGTTGTTTATTCCACAGTCCCAAAATTCAAATAATTTAAGGCAAGTAATTTAGACTTTACTCATTGTCAGAAGAAAAACATTGCTAGAAATTTTTACTATTTTTATATTTACCCAACAGTTCATGTTTTATACCTTTTGTGATTTAAAACTTATGTAAGTACTTTGAATATCAGTTATTTCAGAGAAATTTTTATTCCACTATTAGAAACATCACATATATTGAAATGCTTAGTTTTCTTACACCAGAACCATTATGATTCTCTAATCTAATGTCACTGACAAAATATTTAAGGACTGTTACTGACAAGGAACCGATACAATGAAAGGAGATGGTTTTCCTCATGGGGCTTTTCATTACAATGCTGTTGACACTTTGAGCTGGTCCGTGCTTGGCAGTAGAGAGCTGTGGTGGGATGTCATTGCAGAATATTTGGTAACACCTGTACCCTCTGTTCGCTACATGCTGCATCAATTAAAAAAAAAAAAAAGCAGTCTCCAAATATTGCCCAATGCTCACCAAGGGACTAAATACCTACTTCCTGCCTAAGCAGGTGTTTTAAACTAATCATCTATGAACCCTATGACTTCTCTTTAAATATTTCCAGTCAAGACTTTGCTATTATGTATGGTTTCCAAGCCTGCATGGAGGATAGATGATCACAAACTATTTCTATTATGTTTCTACTTTTTTTCCATCCCCTCTTGAACTGTAGAGTGGACGTCCCCATAAATATGTATTTGTTGCAGCTAAAATTTTTATTTTAGTATGGTAACTATCCAGGAAGGAACAGGGGTCCAATGGGGCAATGCAAAGAGCCGAGCCTGGCAAGACCAAGCACCAACAAACCGTTGCATGCAGTAACTCTAGCTAACCTTAAATTAGTTCCTACTAAAAAGATGATCATGCTTGTTTCATAAGTGTTGTATACAAGAGCAGACAACTATAATGTTTTTCCTTCCCTATCAAAAAGGGTCAGGTCAGACTCACCTATAGCAAAAGACAGGGTGAGAAGAGAAAGAGAGAAAAAAACCACATCAATTCAGAAGGGAAAACTCAAAGAGCCCAGTAAAACTGTCCCTTTGGTCCTGGGCTTTGAACTCTGGTCCTGGAGCTTGCTTTGCAGCCACTCTTTCTGTGGAACCATATATGCCTCCAGTCCTGAATTTTTTTGCTCCTTATTTTTGTGGCAGGGTCTCATTTCCAGCTAGATTGAGAACCTGGACATTAGGCTTTCTGGCAGCTAAGATCCACGTCTTCCTTGAGAAGGAGAAAGAGAGAGTATCATGAACTTTTTTTCTTCCTATTGTGATTCCAACCACCTCAGTCTTCTAAGTAGCTCAGAGTACAGGTGAGAACCACCTGCACTATACAAATGGGCTGCCCATTTTTTTTTTTTTTTTGGGCCAGTCGTGGGCCTTGGACTCAGGGCCTGAGCACTGTCCCTGGCTTCTTCCCGCTCAAGGCTAGCACTCTGCCACTTGAGCCACAGCGCCGCTTCTGGCCGTTTTCTGTATATGTGGTGCTGGGGAATCGAACCTAGGGCCTCGTGTATCCGAGGCAGACACTCTTGCCACTAGGCTATATCCCCAGCCCAAGGGCTGCCCATTTTTATGCCTAGGTTTGATGATCAATGAACATCATGTAGAAATGTAATTGGCTAGAATGATGTGATGTTAAGTTAGTAGATAAGGGGATTACTAAACAAGGCCTGTGTGTTCAGATTTTTTAGGCTTCACTGGGTAGCATTTCTTCTTCTTGGGTATAATCTCATATCTTCTGGAATGAGGGCTACAGGGGATATGGGGGAAAGGAGAGAGGACCTTTCTAGAATTTAGGGCTTCTTTGAAGAAGAGCACTTCTAATTTGATTTGCCTTGAGGAAGGAATTCTGCTTCTTATAACTTGCTTTGGGGGAGAAAAAAAAGGGGAGAAGATGGGAAGACAGATTTGAGAGAGCTTGCCTCTGTGGGCTTCCAATGTCATTTAGTCCAAAGCACTTACGATGCCAAGAGGCCATGATTTGAGGATATTGTATACTTGGCCTTAACATGCAGGATTACAACTGAGACAGAGCAGAAACAAAATCAATTTGTAGGCTATGTTCTTCCAACAGATATGAGGCAGAAGCTGTTTTTAGATTTATCCTTACATAGCTCCAGACCTTGAGGTTGTTATTCTCTACAATGATAATAAACCGTACTTCCAAAAGACAGAATAAGTTTTCCAAGGGTACAGAATTACTAAGTCTGGGAATATCTTTGATTTTTAGGAAGTGAAAGCACTTCCCACAATTATTGAAACAAGGCAAAATATCCAGTATTATTACTTTTAGTTAAATTTTTTTTTGTTGGTCATGGGGCATGAACGCAGGACCTGGGCACTGTCCCTGAGCTCTTTTTGTTCAAGGCTAGTGCTTTCTCATGCTGAGTCACAGTTCCACTTGTTATTTGAAATGGCTAAAAAACCTACAGAGTAACTTTCATATACATTTGATTTTTTCCATTTTGAAATGGCCACATACAATTCTTTTTTTTTTTTTTTTTTTTCAATAACCTAAACTTTTATTCTATACTCAAAACCACATATATACATATAATTTTTATACATATGATTTCATATCATAATTACTATAATATAGAGTAAATAACTCAAATATATGTGCATATACATACATTTTATATACATATTCATATATATTATTTGACAGTATATTTGACACATATATAATTTACCAGTACTAGGACTTGAACTCTGGGCTCTCACTTGGCATTTTTGTTACATTAGCACTTGTGCAATGCTAATAATTCCAGCTTTTTTCTGGTTATTTGAAGATAAGATTATTTTTGACTTATTTGCCCATGTATCTTCTGAAAACCACAGTTCTCAGATCTCAGCCTCCTACGCAGTTAGGATTATAGGTTTCAGTTATTGGTACTAGGTACAAATTCCAAATTTTGATAATGCATGGTCTACTGATAATCATCTTGAATCATTATAAAAGTGATGGTTGGTGCCCAAGTCTCACTCTTATAATACTAGCTAACCAGGAAGCTGAGATTTGGAGATCCCATTTTGAAGCCAGTCTGGGTAGAAAAAGACTGAGACTCTTATCTCCAATTAGCCTCCAAAAAAGGCAAAAGTGGTGTTGTGGTTCAAATGGCAGAGCATTAACCTTTAGCAATAAAGCTCAGGGACAGCTTCCAGGCCTTGAGTTCAAGCCCCAGTACTAGCACATGCACAAAAAATAGTGGCACCCGTGAAGTACAGTTTGCCCATTGAGTCTTGCCATGTTGAGAAGTAATACATATACATGCATGGTATATGTATGTATGTGTGAATGGGCCACATACAATTCTTATGATATTGCTTTTGTATAGTGACATCTGTAATCAAAAATCCAGTACAGAGAAAGAAAGGTCAACATATAAAAGGAGAAGAATAACCAACAGATGAGGGCTATGTTGCATTGAGAGCTCTTGAGTGATTTTGTAAAATGAGGTTCAAACTATATTGGTGAATATTCTTAATGTATGGAAAATAATTAAGCTGTCATTTATATTGGTAATTGTGAAGATCAAAATTTCATAAGATAGAGCCTCTACTAAATGAGAGTGGGAAATGTGTGGAAAATTAAAATAACTATAATGGAGGTTAGAAAGATGCATACTAGGCTACCACCAAATAAAATGTTCCCACTTTGCCAGAAGAGAATTTCAACTTTTTATACAAAATCACTTCTTAAGTGTAAAATTACGTTTTGTATTTGCATGTGCTGTTGTTTCTATTCATGTGAATATTTTTCCTGTCCATGTTTTCAAATATCATTCTTCTATATTTGATTTTTAATAGTGATGAATAATGGTCACATTTCAAAAATCCTGAAAGAATTTTCTTCATTTCAAATCAAGCCTATTGCTATCAAAGGTAATTCTGGCAAGCTGTAGAATATAGAGAGACAATAGTGCTTTCTAATTAATTAAAAGTATAATTTATCTGATTTGTTAGCAGGTGCTCAGAGACCAACCAGTAAGCCTGTTCAATGTTTATAGTACTCTTTCTTATTTCAGGGATGTGATTCTAAAACCTCTCCTGTTCACATATAAAATAAGAAATGATATTTTCAACCACCACAGCAGTCATAGACTAGTTAGGACATGACTGACATTCAGGTGTGATGATTTATTCCTGACTCTAGCACAATCGCAGCAACTCAGAGGATTGGGAGAGGCCCCTGGGCCCACTTGGGGAATGCCTGATGGTGATGGTCAGCACACACTTTGAGACTGATAAGCAGCTGGACTGGACAGCTCTGGGCATCGACAGTGAGTGGCCCGAGCTCTCAGGCAGGAGAAGTGGTTTCTTCCAAAAACAAACAACCTTCGACCCACGGTCTTCATCTGGCCCATCAGGTCAACCGTTGTTTTACAGAACATCAGCAATTGTCTTTCTCCGTGTGTCAGAAGCCTCTTGAAACATTATACGAGGATAATTAAGTGGTGAATAAAGGTCAATGTGGACAAATAAATCAAACTGATCGTTTGAACACAGACTGATTGAGCAAAAACAAGGAATTCAGCCATGCCTGTTACCACGGCGCTGGATGGTAAGTGACTTTGTTAACATTACATCCAAAGGCAGCAAGTGGGAACGCTTTGTGTGGGATCAAAAGCTGAGCAAAGAGACATGGGATTTAATTGTTCAGCTTTATTTTTGAAATAAAGACATGCAGTGCCTCCATTTAGTTGACTTTAATGGAGCACAAAACCAAACCCATTCTTTAGCATGCTAATTGACTTAGAAGGTGCATTCTGCTTGTATAACAGAGATGCAAGAAATACCAATAGCATCACTAGACTTGGAGGGGGGTTTGGAGCTTAAATATAGAAGGGAAAATTAAATCTCTGGATTTTTTTTAATTTAAATTTTTTTTTGTAAAGGTGATGTACAAAAGGGTTACAGTTACACAAGTCAGGACATGAGTATAATGCTTTTTGAGCAGTGTTACTCCTCCCTCATTTTCTCTCACTCCTCCCTTCCAAACTCTCTCCCCCTCAAGTTGTAAAGTTCATTTCCATAGTGTCTAGTGTCTAATGAAGATCACTGTTGAATTGGTTCACTCTTTGTCCTACCATTTCTGTACTTCCCCTACCTTCCCCAAATAAGATAAACTTTTATACAAGACCAAAGGGCACAGTAATCCAAAACAGAGACCACAGGGAATAAACCAGAGAAGAAAAAAAGACAGAAAAAAGAAAGAAGGTAAAAATATCGCTAAATATACGATTAACCTGTCATAATCTTGTGCATATTTTAAATCACATAGTACAAATCTAGTGGTGGTAAGTGTTCACCTATTTTAAAAAATCTGTTGAAATCAAAATTACTAGCTTATGGTGGATGTTTTGTTAGGCAGAATGGCAGCTAAACAGGAGAGGGAGAGAAGAAAGAATCCTCAAAACAGGCTGTTGCTATCTGTAGCTTTAACTCTAAGGGACAAAAACAATACTCAGGATGAAAACGCCAAGAAATTCCTCAGTAAGAATAAAGAAGAGCTATTACTTTTTAACTACAAACATGAATCTTGGTTATTTTATTTGGATATTGGAATCCAATTTTTTTTGACAGTCAAAATTTTGTTTCACTATCTGTCTCTGGTAGTTAAGAAATAAATTTGTATTTTGGACTACTATTTTATGTTACATTAATGATCTCTTGTTCTTACACTTGTGTAATGCCACTTGTGTCCAATAGTGTGGGACACTGGGTTTAATAATCAGTCACAGATATCTCTTCCCACATAAACATCAACTTTGTACAATGTTGTCCTATTTAACGTGAAAGAAATTAAATTTAGGAGATAAATTTGCAAAATACATTCTGGATTTTAATTATTGCCAACATATCACATACTCATCAAACAGTGGGTGAGTTTTATTGTAAAGAAAACCATTGTTTGATATCCTTAATGGATAGATAATTCTAGAATGAGAAATGAGAAAGTGTAATCACTTTTGTCTCTCTGTGCATTCAATATTTAGATGGCCCTGAAGAAGTTGGCAATATGGTAGATTGTGATTGCAAACAGTAATTTATGAGTTTAAAGATGTCTAAATGATATGTGTTTGGAAGCATTGATTACACATCCGTTCTCATATCTGAACATCTGTTTTCTTTTCTTTTTTTCCTAATCTAAACACAGGCATAAATACCAATATGCTTTGATTACTGAAGATAACACTAGCGGTTATTCATGTTGGAACCATGTTAATATAAAATAATAAATAGAAATAAATTAAATGGGTGGGGGGGAGGTGGCTCCTGGTTCTTTTTTATTTTCCATAAATAATTTCACATAAAGAATCTAAGCAAAGCTCATCTCAGGGCCTCCTGCTCTGAGAAAGGTGTAATGGATCGTGCTGGAAAGATGAAGGCAAGCTCGCACCATATCCAATCAGCCTTTTTCTGAAAGGTCAGGACATTCTGTCTGGGTCCGTTTGTGTTTGTGATTCTGCCGTTTCCCCATTCACCAACACAATGTAACTGTCACTCTCAACAAGAGTTCCTGGATCCTTTGGTTCCACAGCTCTCAGGGTAACACACAATATTTCACATCCACAAAACAATTCAGCGTCTTCGTGGGCAAACCATATGATGACCGTGGGGAGCAATATGGTCACACCCTACTGAGCACTCTTAAGGGAATTCTGTAGAGAACTATACTGAAAAAGGAACCCAGCCTCGCTCTTCTGTGCTTCTGCGTACTTGCCAAATAGCATTTTAATGTTTCAGTGTGGATCAGCAGAAGTCAAATGCAAATGTTCTTCCCTCGGCTCCATTTCAGTAGCTAGACAGCTTTACTACTATGCAAAACATTTGCAGGCCCCAGAGTGAGGAGGGTGAGAGATATTAGAAATAATTTAGCACATTAATAATGGCCTGGTTGGATTTCCCTCGTGTGTGTTTTGTCGTATTATTTATTTCTCTTCCCAAACAAAACCAGACACCAGCTCAGATTTATAAGGGCAAAGAATGGCTTGTGACAATTGAGGGAAGCCAAAGAATCAGTGCCCTAACATAATTTTTAGCCAGTGGGATCTGCAATGAGCTCTAGAGAATTAACACATATGGTACATTTGCAAAAGATTTGGCCTCAAATATTTTTTGATCAGCTTACTGATTTAAGCTGCTGTCCAGTCTTTCACTTCGCTCAAAGGGAAATTAGACAAACCGTTTACATAAAATAATAGTAAGGGGGACAAAAATAAGAAATAAAAGGAAAAGCTCATCTTCCCCAAACCACAAATAATTTGCTTTGGTTTTAAAGTGCCCTTTCATATTTTTCTCCAGCAGCACTCTCTCATTTGGTGCTATAGGAATTTAGCACACACATTTTAATTTCAGTGAATCAAATGAAATCACACTGCTAGAATCTAACTTTCGAGGGGTGGTAGCATGATTCTCCTACTTTCTCTCTTGCCTTGAAAGTTACTTCATGGTATACCTGATAATGGATACAGCCATTGCCTATAATAGTGGCAGAAAGCACCAGTCTCAACAAATCTGTTTGTATCAAAATTGATAACTTAGTATTTAGTAGAGATTTAGTAGAGAGTATGAAAATGGGGGAAATAACGCAGAGAATTAGAAGAAGGAGAAGCCTATAATCAGCACCTAAGGGGAAGTAAGGTAGTTAAAAGTTTGAACCCTCCTGACAGCACTGTTATCACTGTGAAAGCTGAACACATCAGCTCTGTCATCACAATCAAACCACAGCACACACACGTGTGTGTGTGTGTGTGTGGTTCCACACAGAGATCTGTAGTCTGTGGACTTCTCATTTCATTATTGGAATAATAAGGACAGTAAGTTTCACTTGCACTCAACCTCAGTCAACACACACACACACACACACGTACACACATACATACACACACACGTAACATGATGGAGAATTAAGATATGGGAAAGAGGACAAATTCATATAACCTTAATTACAGTCGATCGTTATAAATGTTTTATTGCTGTTTTTAATCTTGTATTGCCTCTAACTTAGAAGTCCAACTTTATCATATTATATGTGTGTCATATATGTGTATAGTGTATGTGCATATGTACATGCATTTGTAGCCTACAGACAGAAGATAGATAATAGAGCTGAGAGAGACAGAGAGAAGCATATATATATATATATATATATATATATATATATATATATGATTTGGAACTATCCTTTGTTTCAAAACATTTACTGAAACTCTTGGAATAAGAAAGAGAAATTCTCTGTCAGTTGTTACTATTTTTTGTTCTGCATTATTATTACCAGATTAGAAGGGAAACCTAAGGTGCAAATTTGAAATCAGCTTCCCCTAAGCCATCTAGAAATATGATAGTCCACCCTCATAGAGTCCGAGGGGAATATTCAACAATATGAAGCTCTTCTTGTACCCATGATCTTCCACAAGACACTGAGCTTTTCCTTCCCTTCTTACCCTTTGCTCAGATGCAATTTGTCTAGAATGAACTTCTCTCTGTCTTACCAAACTTTCATTGTGCAGCTCCCAATGTCCTTCCTTTGAGAAATTCTCCCTTAATCCTACACCTGCAGTGATTTTAGGTTCCTGTGTGCACTGAGAATGCTTATTCTCTTTACTAGGCATCTGCCATTGAACATTCACCTTCTTCCATTAAACTAGTATGGCAAAACACCTCTGTCCTAGCTATCAGCAGCTATCATTCACTGGAACCTGTATTTCCTTGTCTGTGTAACCCAGGTAATAATTCTCAACAGAGTCACTTTGACAACCAAAAGAAATGTTAAAAACTTTACAAGCAATAAAATGCTGCACAAGGATAGATATTATTGCTATTGCAAGCACATGTGTTTTACTGTTTTTCTTCCCAAACATCCAGCACAGTGTCCAGAATAGGTCAATAAAATGAATGAATAAACCAGTAAGGAATCAAAAAAGCTACATTACTGGTGGCCTGGCATCTGAATTCTGTTCACTTGTTTGTAAAATGAAAAGATCTAGAGTCTGGATCAATGGATCTCAACCCTAGTTGCATGTTGGAAATACCAGAGAGGCTTTTTTCCCCCAAAACTGGAAATGAATGGGAGTCGTTATGTTTCTATGCATGCATTGTGCATTGATTGGATTTATCCATCCTTCTCTTCTAGCTCACCTCCACCTCTGCAACCTTTCCAGTCCAGGTAAGCTTCTAACAAAATGGACCTGCCTAAGTCCCACCTCAAATCAATCTATATTCTCTGGGAATTAGACTCAGTTTTGAAACGACTACCAACTTGGCCTTTGGTTGCTCACATTTATACCATATATGTAGTATTCACGTCTCTAGTGTCCTTTGGACTGGAACAATTAGTTCCTCAGTGTTTCAACTTTATGATTTACAATTTGGGGAAGAGAGCAGTATTGGAGTTGCAACTTGAGTTCATGCTTATGAGGCAGGTGCTCTATCACTTGAGCTGTATCTCCAGACTTTTTGCTCTGGCTATTTTTGAGATAGAATCTTACATTTTGCCCAACCAGCCTGCACCTCTATCCTCTTATTTACAATGCCTATCACTGCTAAAATGATTAGCATCTGCCACCATGTTCTGTGGTTTTGCTTTTGAAACAGGGGTCTCCTGAGCTTTTATCTCATCTAAGGCTGTCCTGAAATTATGATCTTCCCAATCTCACCTTTTCATGTAGCTAAAGAAACACTAGTCACTGCTGCCCAGTTGATGTTGATACTTTAGAAGACTGCATGTCATTTATTTTTCAGAATTTCCTTCTATTGGAGTTTATCTGGTATCTCCTTATGGAGAGATTCAAATTACACATGTTTGATCATCGTAGCACAGAAGGGGTGCTGGCTCTTTTTTTCTAGGTCTATGATTTCAGATTGCCCCATTTCTGCTGAGGTTTACCTTAATGGCTCACTTAGGGCAATGTCTATTTACCAGCCTTTCCACTGTCTCACATTCATCTTCTTCCAGATGGCTTTTATGCTATGCAAATATTTTGTATCTTTTCAAACTTCAAATGTGCTAATTATTCACATCTGCATTCAAGGCTTTATATTTTAGTCAAGGAACTTTATTCTGTCACTATCATTCTAAGGACTAAGTGTGTGTTCATCTCTACTGAGCAACTGTGGTTCCTGGGCCTTCTCAATGGGTAGAGTCAGGGAATGTGTGAATGTATGAATATGTGCATATACATCCTTTTATATGTACATTATTACTGCCTTTTTCTATATACTCTGAACATTTATACTACACATTTATACCAATTTCAGTGCATCTTCTACATCTCTCCCTTTCCATATATGGGATCCTTCTGGGATTCTTCTTCAGAACTTCAAGTCTTTAAAACCAACACCAACAAAGAAAACCCTCTAGGTTTTGTCATTTTCCTCATCAGGAAAGCCAAAGCAACCATAAAACTATTAATAGGTCTCTCTCTCCCTTTTCCTCTCAAATATTCATATTAAGGTTCTACTAAACATACACACATACGCACACACACTATACACATTTTTAGAGCCAAGGTATTTTCATAATATTTTTATGCAGTTTGTACCATTATTAACAGCTATTTCATTGTCATTAAGGTAATTTTTTTTAACAGAACATTTTAAAAAATCAGACAAAAAATGGTTTAGCTGCCTTTTACAAGCAGAGACAGGCTACAGAAATAGACTTGTTTCTTGTCAGGAGCAGTGGATAAGATGGGAAAAGTTGTGCATTCAGCAATCCGTGTCGAGCACATGTTGAGCCAGACAATTTGGTGCTGGAACACTGCTTGTCTGCTGGGCATCGTGATGGGATCATTTGTGTCAAAGCATGTGTCAGTCACAGCTGAGAGGAGGCAGCTACTGTGGGTGGAGTTAACCATGTGGGAATATGTTCCCGTTGCATTATTTGCACCTTGCATTTTGTTTCGTGTGTGTGTGTGTGTGTGTGTGTGTGTGTGTGTGTGTGTGTGTGTAATTTACGGCATCCTTTAGTCCATCAAATAATCAGAATCGTCTTAACTTTTATATTGTTAGTAGGTGTGAGTTAGCCTTTTTTTGTTTTATTTTGTTTGCCAGTCCTGGGGCTTGAACTCAGGGCCTGAGCACTGTCCCTGGCTTCTTTTTGCTCAAGGCTAGCACTCTCCCACTTGAGCCACAGCGCCACTTCCGGCTTTTTCTATATATGTGGTGCTGAGGAATTGAACCCAGGGCTTCATGGATATGAGGCGAGCACTTTACCACTAGGCCACATTCCCAGCCCCATGAGTTAGTCTTATATTAAAACTCCTTCTAACAGAAGCTTTTCTTTATAAAGGCCAATGCCAAGTTATGTATGTGTAGGGGCAAATGCCTACAATCTTAGCACCTGGGAGTCTGAGGCAAGAGGATCATGAATTGAATGTCTACTTTCTTTTTTTTTTTTTTTTTCAAATTTTTATCATCAAACTGATGTACAGAGAGGTTACAGTTTCATACGTTAGGCATTGGATACATTTCTTGCACTGTTTGTTACCTTGTCCCTCATTGAATGCCTATTTTCAATTCATAATGAGATCCTGTCTCAAAAAAGAAGCCAGAAAAGCTAAACAAGGCCCCTCAGTTCTCACCTTACACAAAAATGGATTTCAAATTGATGAAAAATGGCAACCTAAGACAAGAAAAATTTAAATTGCTGGAGAAAAACACAGTAAACTCTTTTTTTTTTTTTTTTTTTTTTTTTTTTTTTTGCCAGTCCTGGGCCTTGGAATCAGGGCCAGAGGACTATCTCTGGCTTCTTCCCCCCCCCCCCCCCCCGACCCAAGGCTAGGACTCTGCCACTTGAGCCACAGCACCACTTCTGGTGATTTTCTATATATGTGGTGCTGAGAAATTGAACCCAGGGCTTCATGTATAGGAGGCAAGCACTCTTGCTACTAGGCCATATTCCCAGCCCTACAGTAAACTCTTGAATATTAGTGAACATAACATTTTTCTAAATAGAAGCCATTTGTTCTGAAAATAACAAGAATTGAGAAATGGGACTAAAATTTTTGATAACTTCTTTGTCGCAAAGGAAACAATTATTAGAATCAAAAGGAAACCTACATTATAGGAGAAAACTTTGCAGCAGTTTGTCAGATAAAGGATTACCATCCAGAATATTTTTAGTGTTTCCAGAACCTAAACACCAGAAGAATGAATAATCCAAAGAACAAATGAGCAAATGTAACCAAACACAATTTTTATAGTAAGTACAAATATTCAATAAATATATGAAATGTTCAACATTTTTTGACCATAAAGAAAATGCAAATCAAAACATCAATGAAGGGCTGGGAATATGGCCTAGTGGCAAAAGTGCTTGCCTCTTATACATGAAGCCCTAGGTTCGATTCCTCAGCACCACATATACAGAAAAGGCCAGAAGTGGTGCTGTGGTTCAAGTGGCAGAGTGCTAGCCTTGAGCAAAAAGAAGCCAGGGACAGTGCTCAGGCCTTGAGTTCAAGCTCTAGGACTAGCCAAACAAAACAAAACAAAAAAACAAAAAACTCATCATTGAGAATCCATCTCTCCCTTGTCTGAATGGTAGTCATCAAGAAAAAACAACAAAAATAAAACAAAAAAGAAACAAACAAAAATACCCGCATGTGGCAAGGATGGGGTGAAAGACAGAGGGAAAGTCTTCTTATTGGTGGCAATGTAAATTAGTGCTACTACTATAGAAATCAGTATGGAGGTTGCTTGAGAAAATAAAATTAGAACTATTATATGATCCTGCTATACCACCCCTAGGCATATAGCAACCTCCAGTTAAAATACCTACTCACCCTTGTTTCTAGCAACACTATTCACAATAGCTAAAGTATGGAATCACCCTGGGAGCCCAACAAGGATGAACGGATACAGGAAATGTGTGTACTCAGTCTGGTGACTCTGCACACCTAGAGTGGGAGAGGCCAGCTATCACTGTGCAAGGAACTTCAGATTTTTATTTGACGTCACTGCAAGTGGTAATGCCTTTAACTAGAAACAAGAGAAGAAATTTGGTGACTATATCCACACTATTCACTCATAAAGAAGAAATTAATTTGTTTGAAGGAAAATAGACAGAACTAGAGGTCATCGTGTTAAGTGAAATAAGCCCTCTCAGCAGCAGAATTTTTTTTTTAATGAATGACTGGAGTGTCAAGTGTGTTCTGTTTGGGGAGGGGTAAGTGTCAGTGTAAGATGAGAGAGCAAAAGGAGAGGTCAAAGGGAGATGAATATGTTTGGAGTTCTTTGTATGCAGGTATGAATACAGCAATTAAATCTATGGAAATTACTTTAAGAAAGGGGGGTGTGTGGAGATGAGATGTAGAGGAGATAAATTTGATTGGGGTTTCATGTGCATGTATGAAAACAACCCGATGAAACCCCCGGTACAACCAAGACAAGCTAATGAAAGTGTTTTTTTCTTTTTTTAATAAAAAGTAAAATTGAACTGAAGATGTTTCTTATACCAAGGCATTTCTTGTTCATATTTTTAATTAAAAATTACATCTAAAGCAGCTTACACAGTCATCAAGTCACTGGAGTGATTCATACTGTGCAACATTGTACTGTTTTGAATATCTGAAGAGAAATCCCACAATGAAGAGAGCTAGGTTAAGAACTTCATATGCTTTAGACATTTCTAACCAGGAATTTGAACATGATTATTTGGTCCAAAATAAGACAGAATTCTATTTGAAACTTGGAGAAAAGAAAAAGACCAGACTTTTCTATTCTTTTTTTTTTCTTTTGGTATCAAAGGTATATTCTTTTGAGGGAATTTTCTGACTCATTGAGAAAGGGAGATGTGGAGAAAGTAGCTCTATTTACAATAAAAACCTCTTTTGGCATGGGTGGAGAGGGAGAGGATATAAAACCAGCCATACAGAGCACACTGTGTGATGCCTGAGAAAATCTTCCCCTGGGTGCGTCTATAACCAACAACAGAGTGCCATCCACAGACTCGAACAGATGCCCAGCAGAGGAGCTCCAGGCCCTCACCTCCCTCTAGTCTCTTGTGTTAATGAGGACTCTTGATGCAGTTTAAGGCACACCAGTGATCAGCTCTAAATCAGAGCTCGTCCTGTGGAAGGAAAGTTTACAATGAGTACCAAGACCAGTCAGTTAGGGTTCCAGATGTGGGGCCCGTCCCCTGCTCTGACCAGCATCCATTTCTGTGCTCCACAGCTGGTCCATGTAAATGTGCCATATTGCTGCCCATCTGCTCAGAGAGTGCACAGTGGCACATCTCCCTTTGACAGTGGACCGTTTTATTGAATGCCATAAATATTGAAATTCATAGGCATGAAGCAGCAGATTTTTAATGTTACTTAGAGAGACATTTGAGCCACAACCTTTGGCAGGAGCATACACTGTTAGTATCTCAGTACACTGTGCACCATTTGGTTCAGACTCATGAACAACTTTTCCAGGGATTTCATGGCTCTCCAATCCCAGGTAAAATGGAGTAGAGACCCTGAGGGACAGTATTTAGTGCGAATGTCACCCTGCACACAGTGTGCACGTGGGATAAGAGCTTTCCAGCCCTGTGCTGTGTGAAACCATATGTTAATGTTTTTATACTCAGAAAAGATTAGATTGGGGACCAATAAAGTTTCAAAACTACAAATAATAGGCTAACCATTGTGAAATGTGAAGCATTCCTTCAGCTGATTTTTTTCCAAAGTCTTTGCAATTTTCATTTTTGCAATGGCCAGGCTCTATGTTATTATAGGAAACTAGCTTATCCATATTTTATAAGCTAATATGTGTGGATTTCTGTACCAGAGAGTAAACATCCCCATTAATTTGAAATTACTGCCATGAGATCTAGATAAGGAATTAAAAATTGCTTGGTGGTGTTTTTCTTTCCCCCCCTCTTGACCAAATAACTAAAAAAAAAAAACCAACACAAAACTTGGAGGCAAAAAAAAAGTGATTCCAAGCCCAGAAGTGAAATGTCTGCAGGCTATTACATACTTTTTAATTCCTACAATGATTGTTGTCCTTAATGAACTGTGAGACCAGGCAAAACTGTAAAACACAAAATGTACAGCCTTGTTATTAAAAAATGTCAGAAGTAGGTATGATTTTACTTTGGGGGGAGTCAGTTTAGCTTGAAAATACTAAAGAACAGAAAATGGTCTTCCAGCCATTGTCAAGATTAAGCAGCAGAAGCAAGTAATTCATTTAGAACAGTGACTGGAAAAGGATGCCCTAATTTGCCATTTGTTTACATCAAAGCTGTTAACAAAAGCTAATGTGACAACTATTAAAAAATAAAATACTTTCCTTGCCTAATTGGTGTGAAGGATGGAAAACGGTCAGTCTTTAAACTGAAGCTTAACTATTCTTTGGGCATGGCCATGTCTCAAGACTGTAAGGAATTTTAGTTTTGCTTCATTATCTTATTTTCTTTTTTAAAGTAGCAACTCGCATCTTTATGAGTGAAGTTGTAACATCGCCACAATAAGCTGTGTCATTGCTCAAACATCTCCCTGAGTTCCCAATCAGCAGCGTTATGTAAGGTGGCAGGTTAATAAATGCGACACACTGAAATCATTTGTACCAGATTATCTCTCCTTCCAAACTCTGACAGATGCTAAGTCCAGCTGGTAAAAAAAAGTTTATAGGCGAGTTGGATCTGGGGTCTTCGCACACTCCATAATGTTGGCTACCAATGCTTGTTTTAATGAGTCACGGATTGCCTGTTTATCTTCTGCTTCCTGCTGTTTCTGCATTTTCTCTTCCAGAACAATCCTAGAAACACATGCTGCTACAGACGCTGGAGCAATGTGTGTAGACATTTGAGCCAAATTATTATAAAGAACTCTTTCTTCTCTGATATTAAAAAAAAAAAGGGAGTGAGAATTACACATTGCCTAGCAAATCGTTATCTCAGATGCTCACTGTGACATGTTCAATATGGCCTACCAGAAAAAGTTGGAGACATTTGAAGCCCTAACAACTACACAAAATGACACTGTAATTGGCAGGTTTTGTTGTTCATGTTCTGGCTCCGCTAAAACTGCTCTAAACACTTTGTTTAATGATGTTACATTATGACAACACATGGCTTCTATACAGCAAGTCATCATGTTTAACATGCAACCACACAGGAAAAGTAGCAAGTGGCCAGAAAACAGGACCACCGGTCACCCCCACACACCAGTTAGAAGTTCCCTCAAATCCACAGCAATTAGACATAGAGTTTCCAAAAATGTCACTTCTCACTGACAGTTCACTGAAATCCAGTTCCCAATCTCACTGGTTTAAGATGACTGCTCCAGGTAAACACACTGGTTTGAGTGTGTGTGTGTGTGTGTGTGTGTGTGTGTTTGTGTGTGTGTGTTGACCATGTCATTTAACATGCATTCTATTGAGATTAGAGAAAGGAGCTTTTTAAAAGGGGAAAGAAATTCATGTTTTAGATTACTTCCTGAAATCTAGGTATTTTTCATTAAGCTTCAAAACATTTAGTTTTATGAAACAAGGAAACACACATTCCCCTCCCAATATATTCATTAGTATTATATTCTTCTCCACTTACAAAGGTTTATGGTCATTTCACTAGCAGCTAAATTTTGTCTCATCAATATATGATGAAAATTAGACACTGCCTTTATCCTCACATACTTTTATTCACAATGACATGGGAAAAACAGGCAGAAACAAATGTACAATAGATATGTGCAAAAATTAAGAGATCTGAAACAGTTTTGTGGAAGGGTGCAATTAAAGATTTTGGTGGCAGGTGTTGGAAAATGTTTGGCATGACATTTGTAGAACAACTTTAATTGGGATAGTTAAATTTATGAAAGGAAGGTTAAACAAAGGAGTATAAAACTGCACATGACTATTTGGGGGTAACGAAGGACAAGGCCTATGAAAGAAAACAGAGGCTGGGTTTATGTATGAAGCAGAGGACTCTGACAGGCGGAGCTATGTATCCTTCAAATGTCTGGAGGTCATTGTTAAAAATATTTTTTAAAAAATGTGTCCACAAGAAATCAGGGAAATGACTTAGTGATGTGTGGCACAAAGTGAAAATAAGGTGGAAACATTTGAAGGACAGATAAGCAGAAAGCTAGGGAATGCAGCCTCTCAGAGACTCTCATTGCATTATTAGAGAAAAATCGGAAGGAGACTTTTCTGTTATCATTCCATGTACTTTATAGCAGAACGTTTATCACAACTGACCATTAATAGCATTTCAGAATAATATTTTAAACAATCAAGGATCGAACATAATGTACTTTATCACCATTTTAGGTGACAAATAATAGAAACACTCAGTTATTGTCTATTTGTGGGAGAGCTGGGAATGTGTCTGTCAAATGTACATTTTAGCTAGAAAAGAAAAGTATTGTCCCAACATGGTCACTACAGTTAATAATGAAATATCTTTTAAAATGATGAAAAGCGTATGGGAGAAAATGAAGGAGGGGGTGACACTGTTCAAAAAGAAATGTTCTCATAATCTGACTTGTGTAACTGTAACCCCTTTACAATAAAATTTTTAAAAATAATGGAAGGAGTAGCTCTTAGGTATTCTTGCTACAGGATAATGAGAGAATGCATATCCCCACTTTAGTCCCTAATGTATGCATATCTTAAAGCAGCCCACTAGATATCATAAATACATATAATCTTTTTAAGTCATGTTTTAAAAAATGTTTACTTCCAATGACAGCCTGAAATATTCTCCCCTATCAGGACATTTCTGCCACGTTTTACCTTTAAATGGCTTCAGGAAACCTGGAAATTGACAAGGTGTAAAATGGGGAGGATGCACACATTGTCTTACAATTTGGTAATGAAAACATAACCCTTGGATTTCTTTAGATAACTCATCTAATTTTTCACTACAATGGACTGGGGGGGGGGATAATGAAAAAAACACTCTACTTGAATTAAACTCTGTAAGAAAATAAGCTACATTTGAATAAACCCAGTCTCTTTAGATGAATAGCCAATATTTTAGAAGTTTCTATTGCTCCATTCCAACATGAAGGAAGAGTGGTTTCTAGGCCATTTTGATGGGATGGAAGTAGGTGCTGGTGATTCTACTTCCACACCCTGCCTCCTCCCTGCCATTGTTTGCTCTTCTCTATCCCTGCTGGCCAAACTCTAGAGTCTCTGTCTACCAGGCTGCCTTGCTGGGTGGAGTCTATTGGGCTGTTTAGTAGGAAGCACCAGCAAGCTGGCTTTTGGAGGGTGATCTGTAGGTCTAGGGAAAGGAACAGCTTCCTGAAGTTGCTAGTGTCTCGGATACCTCCCATAATTTCTGGCCTTAACTCCCCTGGAAATAATCTTTTTATTGGGGTCCTTCATCGGAGCCACCTCAGTTAACTGCCAATGCTTGCCTCAAGGTGTCCTTGAACTGACCTCCTTGCTTTCCTGGGTGACAGCCCTTGTTCCTTGGCTGTTGTTTGTTCCCTTGCCTTTGTGACTAAGACCATGTAAACTTAGAGATTGTTTGCTCACTGAGGACTTTGTTGTTCTGTGGGTGATGAGAGGTATATGGGTGCTCAGCACATCAGACTCCCAGAACATCTCCATGTCCTTAGCTCTGAGTCTCTGCTCCTGACCCTCTTGAACCCAGAGAACTTAGTGACCTCTGCCTCTTTGCCAGAGTTACTGCTTAGAAAAGAAAGCTTGGAATTTAGGACTGGCACCATTTGCTTCTCTTTTTTCTTCCCATAATTCTACCAGATGAAAATTTGGCCACCTATAATTTCATTCCTCTTACCTACATTGTATTCCTTCCCCCTTTTATCGCAGCAACAACTCTTCTTCCATTTTCCCAGCCTACAATGTCAAAAAGAAAAGGAAAAAAAGGTAAAGACATACCAACTAATATTTTTACATTCCAATCAGGCTACACAGATTAGACACCAGAGAAAGGAATTTAGTCAACGGATAAGAAGTAGTGATTCCAGCATTGTAATGCTAGTAAAGAAATACAGGTATTTTTGGCCAAATGGAATATTTGTATTGCTTCAAGGCCTCATGTTCTACAACATTGCAAGACAGATGTTAAAAATTACAGAGTGTACAGAAAAAACAGAAGTGGTACAGATTTCTCCAAACCCATAGAACTTGCAACTAGGGCATTATCATTTTTTAAATGGCAATCTGAATAAGAATAGTGGTACAGTTAAATGTCCCCTGTCGCATCATGTCACAGTTAAGTGACCCTCGGTAGCCATAAACCTTGGACTGCTGTTTCTTCCTTTGAACTAGCTCATCAAAATGACTAAACCAACCCAATATGTACATTTATCAATCAAAAATATTTAGTATGGAGAGAAATTCTTCACAATGTCTTCATTTGTTACTGTCAGCTTCCCATATAGTTTCTTCAAGACACAGATTTGTTTTAAAGCCATGTTTTATGTGTTATTGGTTTAAGCATGGAGCTGTATTGAGTCTCACACTGGGATGCATGCCCTATTAATTTTGACAAATGTACAATCACACATACCTCTTGTGAGTTGTGTGCAACATTTACTTACAGGTTTCTTCATTGGTGCCAAGTCCAAGAGAGTTCCCAAGCAGCCTCAGTTTTGGGTTCCATTTTCCCACAGAGAGCTGTCTAAGGATGGGGCCAAGTTACTCCTCTACTAAAGATGGAGGGTGGGGGGTGGGGAAATGGGCCGCTTGTAATCATAGCTACTCAGGAGACTGACATCTGAGGATTGAGGCTCAAAGCCAGCCCAGTCAGGAAAGTCTGTGAGACTCTTATCTCCAATAAACTACTCAGAAAAAGCTGGAAGTGGCACTGTGGGTCAAGTGGAGCCTTGAGCACAAAGAGGCTCAGTGACAGCACCCAGGCCCAGAGTTCAAGCCCCAGAGCTGGAAAAAGACAAAAAGATGGTAGCATAGTACATAGCCATATGCCTGTATAATGCTTTGTGTTTTCATAAAAGATGATCTATCAAAATGTCAAGAGTGGCTCCAGGAAGATGGGTTTGGGGTGTTAATTTCCAGTTTCTGCCTGTCTCTATTTTCTCCCTAATAAGAAACTAACTTGTCTTGATGTATCCCTGAGAAGCAGTAAGATACCGTGAAACATTACATTGTGTAGAGTCAGGGGAACTGCTGCAATCTGAGCTCTATGGCCAAAGGATAATTCACCAGATTCCACGAGTTTAGCCTTACAAGAGACAGAAGGATATAGTCCTGGGGGGGGGGGGGAATGGTGTGAAGACTAAGAGTCACTCAGCACAAATGCCTGACACATGGTAATCACAACTGCCGACATTCACAGAGTAGTTCTTCTGAGCAAGACAGTGAGTGCATTTACTGTTTACAGCAGTCCCGTGGGCGGTGTGGCTCTTATCACCGTCCTTTCTTGTATTTGGAAACTGAGGACCTCATTGGGGCAGAGTGGGCTCAAGACTTGCCAGAGGCTGCACAGCCAGAAATGTTGGAGTAGGAATATGAACCTGGGCAGTTTGGCGCCTAAAGTT
The DNA here is from genome assembly GCF_023159225.1 of Perognathus longimembris pacificus. Classification (NCBI taxonomy): domain Eukaryota; kingdom Metazoa; phylum Chordata; class Mammalia; order Rodentia; family Heteromyidae; genus Perognathus; species Perognathus longimembris. Next base: position 54,240,582 of record NC_063169.1, read on the forward strand.
TCTATCTTAGACATGAACCAACGATGCTTCTGATAATATAGCTATACTGTTAGTCATTCACCTCCCCAATCATAGATACCTAATAAATGTTCATCTCCCCTTCCCTTGTGAGCAAAATGACCCACTTCTGTGAATTGCTTTTTAGGGGTGATAGTTGGATGTTTAAAAGTCAAAGAAAAACACAAGGTCTTTTTTAAGTATTGACAAGTATGATTTGGCTTGTGAAAAAGAGCTAGAAAGTAACTACTTAATCATTTTTCTTTTGGTTTCCATTATTTTCTTCCATTCCTTTTTTGTGACAAGGCTGCTATCTAAACAGATGGCATCTAGCCTCTACCGTAGGACGTTTATTGTGGTACCACAAGCCTAGCATCATGTGGTTTTGTAAAATCACCATGCTACTAGGCAACAGATGATGAAGCATTCTCTATCTATTCATGGGGAAACCCCCTCTTTCAATGCTGCCAGAGGTTCAGAACATCCTTTCCACCTTATTGGAAGTTTATAGTAAGAAATATGAAGGACAAATGTTTTTGAGTATCATTCAATGATTGATAGAACATTTAATGTTTGCTTTTTTTTCTGTTTGGGTTTTTATTTTTTTGCTGCTTCAGCCCAGAGAAATGTCAAAAATGCCAATTTTATGTCCACTGATTTTGAAAGACAATGGGTGTCATTTTAAATCACATTTGACAGAGAGTATATCCATCATCTTTTGTGTATTTAGCTAAGAAAAATGTGTTCTAGGTACAACACAACCCTCTCATTCATCTGAAAGCCGGTTGTTTTATCTCAGCCACTTCTCTTACAGAAAATCTTGTGGATTTTGCATTCCAACAGAAATGTACTCATTACACTGATAGCAGTTCCCAGGGGTTGTGTTCTCGCTTTCATTTAGGTGTTTTAACTAGTATGCTAATGATAGGGGGGAAAACACACATATAAAATATTGTGAGCATCAGGACTTGGTAGACCAGAGTAAGTTTGGATTCTGACCATGAAATCTGATTCTGTGGTTGCCTTCTTAATGGCATCTCTTGAGGTCAGGGCTTTGAATTCTCCCAATTGTATGGGGTCACTCTGGCAGCATTGACCAAGTAGAAAATATTCAGCCAGGGAACACAATAGCAGAAGTCACCCTCGAAGTGTCTTGCCTTCTATATCATGCAATTGACTCCCAGGCTCCCCACCAAGATGTCACTGTTTGACCAGTTTGCTTTAAAACAGCTTAATTAGCTGAAAGGAAAGCTATGTCTGAGCATGTTTGTGAGAAAAACACAAAAAGCACTCTCCTTTCAGAAAACTCATGCTCTATCTTGTCGGAAATTTTTGGTTCTGAAACAAAACAACATTCCTTTCATACACCATCAAGTCCTTGACAACAAATTTTCCTGGATCGAGGAATAACTGAATCAGAGCTGTCTCTTTGTTCGCTATTTAGGTTCATGTCATATAGGTCTGGGTTTGGGTTGAGACACACACACAGATGCCTGCTAAAGGGATTCTTGCCCAAAGCAAATGTGTTTAGTTCTTTAACCAGCAAGACCCCAAACGGGCATGGATACATGAAAAGTAGGTGGACTTAAAAAAAATCTAGCAGCTTTATGGGAATGTGGCTGCTGGCAAATAGCTTGAAAGTGAGTATTGAAAACAATCTCCTACCACTTGGTTCATTGGCTTCTGATGAAATTTTATTATTATTGTTTTTTTGGTGCTGGTCCTGGGCCTTGAACTCAGGGCCTGAACACTGTCTTTGAGTTTCTTTTTTTTTTCCTCATTTTTCCACTTAAGCTACACCTTTACTTCCAACTTTTTGGCAGTTAATTAGAGATAAGAGTGTATTAGATTTTCCTGTCCGGGTTGGCTTCAAACTATGACACTCAGATCTCAGCCTCCTGAGTAACTAGGATTACAGGTGTGAGCCACCAGTGCCCAGCTTAAACATTAATTTCTAAAAATTTCTGATTTTATGATATGGTTTTAAAAAAAACAACTTTGTCCTAATATCTCAAAATACTCCTGGTTCAATATGGTCTACCTACAAAGGCACCTACTACTACCAGCTATCTCTGAACTTCGAGCCGTGCAGTGAACATAAGAGGTATATTTAGGGCCCATCTTAATTGTGTGTGTGTGTGTCTGTCTGTCTGTCTTTCTGTCTGTGTATGTGGTACTGGGGTTTGAACTCAATGCTTTCCTCAATCAAGCCACACCTCCAGCCCTTAAATTTTCAGTGCAAGAGCAAATCTACTGCCTAAAATGGAATTACACGTCTCCTTTTTGGACTTTCTGTGGTTAACTCCATTTTGGAGAGAGTAAATCTGTTCTTTCATTTGCTCAGGCAGAGTGGCAAGTATTTGTTTTCATTTTGACAGAACTGGCAGAAACATCTTGATGTTTCTGTAAAGCAGTCCCACAGGTTAAAAAAAAACAACAAAAAACAGTGAATCATGAGAAACAACCATCACCTACCTCTTACTATAGCATTTCAGAAAGCTCTTTCCTTTTTTAAGTCAAAGAACAAAATCTCCTTGGTACAACTAATATTCAATTGTGATATTCAGATACTTCTAACAACCACTGAAATATGGCCTGCTTGCTCTTCCAGTTTCCATAGTCTCGTGTCTCAAGAGTAATTATCCAATGAGCGAAACCATGCACAGTAAGCTCCAATGTATTTTCACAATTTTGGAGTTATAGTTAAACACCAAATTCTAAGCAAAGTATATTTGTTTTTTTTATTGCTCTAAATTCCATAATTTGATGTACTGCTGTAAGTAATTGTGTGTGTATATATGTGTGTGTGCATGCATGTACTTGGCCAATCTACCTCAACAAGGCCTACATTTTGTTCTACAAACTCTCTAAAAAGGATAGCACCATTTCTAAAGTAACATTGGATTTTAAGCTGTAACCATCTCTCCATTTTTTTTAATGAACAGGATGACTGAATTAGGGAGAAAAGTCTATAATTAGCAATATAAATCTTCCACTGATTTCAGGAGGTCACCAGATGAACTGATGCAGACTTCCGACACATCTGCTCAGTTGGCAACCCCTGCCTGGTCCACGGCTGCTCATTGGCTGCTGCCAGTCATATGCAAGGCCTCCTGGAAGCTATTCGTGCCTCCCCGGGCTGAAGCTGGGCAGAGCCTGAACGATGCTGCATTGCTCAACCAGCAAGGACACTGGCACTAGACTATGTGCTTCCCACGACAGACCAATACACTGGGCAGGGCACAGCCAGTACTGTTTGGCTATGGGGTGATCAGCTAGCAACAACTTTGCCAGGCTGGCCAGGAGAAGCAGGTTTCCCAGGACCCCTAGGAGGCTCACAGGCATTTGTCAGAAGCTGGTATTTTCCATGGAGAGACTGATGCCCACAAGGTGGCATCATAGGCACCAACTTTTAGAAATAGGCTCTTAGCTAATCTTCAGAGGTGATGTGCAGTGTGGATAGAGTGAGGTGAAGTCGGGCAACGACTCAAACCCTGATGCTTTGTACCTTCCGGTATCTGTAATCAACAGTAAGAAGAATAGCCAAAGGTACTGCTCTAACTACTAGGCTATTGTGCTGACAGGCAAGCAGCCAAAGGATAAACACCATGGACAGAACTAGCTATGAATTATTCATAGCCACTAGACACCATACAGTCAGCAGTTGCACTGACCTATAAATGATTGCAATTGTAAACCGTGCGTGCGCACATGCGCGCGCGCGCGTGTGTGTGTGTGTGTGTGTGTGTGTGTGTGCTGGTACTAGGTCTTGAACTCAGGGCCTGGGCACAGTCCCTTAGCTTTTTCACTCATGGTTGGCATTCTGTTATTTGATCCACATTTCCATTTTTGGCTTTTTGCTGGTTAATTGGAGATCAGCACCCATGGATTTTCCTGCTAAGGCTGCCTTCAAACCATGGTCCTCAGATCTTAGCTTCCTTAGTAGCTAGGATTACAGGTGTGAACCACTAGTGCCTGGCACTAGTGGTTTTATTGGCTAATTATATAATACACTAATGAGGTTCCAGGCCAATCTTAGACCCTGCAGCTGCAAGTTCTAAACCAACAACTGGGATAAGAGACAATTTCTTCCTGTCTACAAAACACTGCAATATGTTGTCTATAATTTTAGTAACCCAGAAGAACAAGAGTTTTGAGTCTTTTGCCTCAATAAAGGGTGGAGAGGCAAAACGTAATTTACTCACAATGTTCTTCATGTTTTCAACTCTTTCCTGCTACTTATCTCCAGATAAATTTCTTTTCTATTAACAATTGATTATTTCAAATTATCTTCAAAAGTTTCTTCTTCTGATGTAAGGGAGGTAGCTTCATTGAGTTATGCAGATATCTACCTACCAAGTAATTCCTTGCATTTCTAAAGCAACTGGAAGTGAACAGAGCCCTCTGCTAATAGCTTATTTCGGTGTTGGTCATTGATTGGTGCGTTTGGTGTTTATAGGTTTATGTCACCTTGCTTTTAAAGAAGTACATGTCTACTTTATTATGCAGCTTAGTCTAACTGAAATGGACCACTCAGCATGCTGCTTCAGCTCTGAGGGCAGAGTAGATGGGGGTCACACTTGAGAGCACACTGAGGAGGGAGGGGTGGGGCGTGGGAGGGCTGGGAAAGTGTGGAGCCCTCCCAACAGCAGAGGCCCCAGAGCCTGGGCCCGATCACTGGCTGGGCATCCACTGAGGAAAGCCCGCGGGGCTTTTGTGTTTTGACACCATTGAAGAAGCAGAGAAAAAGAAGAGAATAAAAAGGATCTACCATTTTATGAGCGCTACCCTTATGTTTTATTATGTTATTTGACTCTTGGTCCATCTTCTCTGATTTTCATCTTTCTAGAAACTTAGAGTTAAACAAGACAATAGATCTCTTGTGTACTTCTAGTATCCACATTGTCAAATATCTGGCTTCAAGTAAAGAATGACTTGAACATCTTTAACTAGGTACTTTACCAAGAAATCTGTTTCTACCATAACACATCTCATTGGGGAACCTTTGTCCAAGCCAATAAAGTGCATAACTTTATGTGCTTGCCCGGTTGTTTACCCCGTAAGAATCTCAGCCTGGTCAATCTTGACCTAAGAATACGACCTTATCAAATAACTATGGGATAGTTCAATGTTTAAAAGAATTTAAAGGGGCTGGGGATATGGCCTAGTGGCAGGAGTGCCTGCTTCATATACATGAAGCCCTGGGTTCGATTCCCCAGCACCACATATGCAGAAAACGGCCAGAAGTGGCGCTGTGACTCAAGTGGCAGAGTGCTAGCCTTGTGCAAAAAGAAGCCAGGGACAGTGCTCAGGCCCTGAGTCCAAGCCCCAGGACTGGCCAAAAAAAAAAAAAAGAGGATGGCCTTCAGAGGCTGCGTAACTCGGGATGTGAAAATGCCAGCCTGGAATGTGAGAAGAGCGCCTGCTTCATAAAAGAATTTAAAGGAAAATTTAGCCAGCGGTTAACGTTAAATTGCGACAATTGTTAAATAAATGTTATGTTCATTTATTCACTAGTAAAAACATCAGTTCCACTAAGTATCTATTCATGAAGATCTAGCAATGGTAGAAATATGAAATATTTTCCAAGTACCTCTATGCAGAGTAACATAATATCACCTTGAATATTACTCCTTTTAGCTTCCGAGGATGATCCTAAACTGTGTGGTCCAATATGATAATTGTTTGAATAAAAGGTATATGAGACAGTAAATTGAAAAACTCAGAGGACCACCTGGCAGCTACAAAAGTCAGCAAAATACAACAAAACTTATTTATATACATACAAAATATTTTACTTCCTTATTACCAACAAAAGATGCACATACCCATTTACTTAAATTCACCTTAAATAAAGGGAATCTGATTTTTATTATCTTTGCTGCTTATTTCTTACTACAAGTTGGACTGCCTAGATTTCTCTAGATCTTTCAGCTGTATACAGGGCAGAAGGCCTTTCACTCAAGGAGTTGAGCAGAAAAGAGACACCAGGCACATGGTGATAGTAGCTGAGCAGGTGGCTCAGGGATGGGGGTCACAGGAGCTGGTAGTGCGTGGGATAACTTGGCTGTGGAAGTCACGGTCATAGGCAACATCCTGGTCATCTTTGGGAGCTCTGAGGGCCCAAGAGATGAGGCAGTCCTCTCCCCGGTGAAGTTGATGGTCCCAGATACCATTGAGGCATCTCAGGGATTCTGGTGAGCAGTTTGACTTGTTATAGTCTTTCTTGAGCTCCCTCTTTTTCCCTAATCCCTCAGAAACCACATTGGCTCTCCTTGAAACTCCCAGGGCGGTCTCGCCTCCTTAGCCCCTTTCTTGGGGTTTTCTGTGAAAAGAGGTCCATATCTAAATCCCTTTACTTTTTCTCTGTGGGATGGGACCACACAGGTGATGGACAAATGGTTTGCCAATCTAAGGACACAACTGGGCACAAAATAGATATCAGGGAACATATTGCCTTCCTTTTGATGCCCTTTTCCTGTTTTGCTAGGGGAAAGGTGGATACCTCCACCCATTTTTTTAAAACAATAAATCCAAAGTAAAAATGACACAGACAAAATAGCCTGGTAGACAAGTAAAGAAAACCATCACAGGAAATGGCAATGTGATATTTCTTTCCACTTAGGCATTCACTCTTTGGTGGACATGTGCTTAAGTCTTCTTGGTAGTATGGAGATAAATACTGTGCCCAAATGCGCATGACAATACCTCCTGCAAAAAAAGGAGTGGAATATGGATAACCTGTGATGTCTCTTGTCTGAAGCAGAATGTAAAAACAAGGTCTTATTCTCTTTTTAATCTCAATCTTCAGGAAGATAAGAATTTGGTGAAGAACCACCTAAAGCATTTCGATCAAGCTCTACAATTTAAAATAGATTTGAAGCTTTATAATATAAATCTTTCTAAGCTAAACCAGCTGGCATTCTCCCTGAAAGAAAAGGAAGATTGTGACATAATTATAACCAATTCTAAAGTGTATATAAAGTTCTATAATTTCCCAAGCAATCCTCTCATGGATCTTTCTATGAAAATGTCCCTTTCACACCAGTGCAACCTCTCACAATAAGGCTGGATTTCTAGTCAAAACGTTTGTCTGCTGTGATGCCGACAGCCGCCCAGTGGGGTGGGGTCATATAACAGCACTGCAGGCATCCAAGGGACATCGGTTCTCGACCCCTATGTCAACCTCCAAAGTTCCCAGGGTCAGGTCAGCATCCTAAGGACGCCTGTGGTCTCATTCTGGGACACCTCTGGGCTATCCCACAGAAGAGAGGCATTCTTTGCCAAGAGTTCCCAGCCCTGGTTTGTGGTTTGCTTTGTAGAGGGACATTGTGGAGCATGAAAACAGAAATGGCTGGGAGTGGAGGTTGGGGCACATACTGTCAAATCATCAAGAAATCTGGAAAAGACAGGCCTGCTCTCTGGAACAGCCTTGATGGGAATTATGGATTAATCCTGAAGAAGTTAGACATTCAAGGAAGAGATGTCTTCTCTATGTATTCAAATACAGAGGTCCTTGGATCATACTTATGACATACTCTCATGGTGGCCTTTTATAGTCCAGTCATTTACTATATTCTATATAATCTTTAAAGGATATAATAATCTTTAAAGGATAAGCAAAGAATTACATTATTGTTCCACTCTTCTAGGATCAGACAGAAGTTCCAGGAAGTAGCAACCTGGAACTTTGAGTTCCAGAAAGAAGTAAAGTAAGCAAGAGGCTACTGTCTTCATAAATCCCTTTCCATAAAGCTACACATTACTGCTTCTGAATAACAGACTCAAATCCTTGTGGTTCCTTAGGTTGGATACATGTTCCTAGTCACAAGAAGCACTGAAAAAATGGCCTGACAGGTGAGCAGAACTGTTAAAACACATGTGATATGACAACTGGCTTTTTTTTCCAAAAAGAAAAGGAAATTCTTGAAAAAACTGTAACCAATTGTAACCCTTCATAAAAAAAATACTTGTAAGGAGATGGTTAAGTGACCAAGACTAATTTAAATAATATCACTATATCTAATAGTCTCTACTTAAGCTGGTAAATATGTGAAGAGTATATCTAGAGTAAATATGTATCATAAATGGGGTAGGGAAATATGTATCACAAATAGGGTAGCTTTTGTACAACTAATGAAGTTTATATTATGTAAAATTGGCTCAGATTAATCTCTAAAAGTAAACTATACAAACTTAGGAAGATATAAGTGGAAATTTTTAGTAGCTGATTTTCAGAGTGATTTGGTTTACATATAGTTAGTAAAAGCCTACTATGTGGTGTAGAGATAAGTCTGTATTGGAGAAGCTCATGTTTAAGGTAGAAAAAAAGAATGTGTCATTTTTTTTATAAGACCAAATGCTTGTTTTCCTGGGGTGTCAATAGGCTTGGTTTTCTTACTCATCAGAGGCATCCATCCTACCTCAAGAAGAAAGGGTCCCAGGATTAAATGTAACCCAACCACGGCTAATTCTAAAAACTTCAAATGACCATCAAAGCACACTGCTTTAAAAATAGAATGGCTAAGATTCAATGTTGATAAAAAAAAGTCTCTATTCTATACATTTTTCATGCAATGGCTGATGTATATAAACGAGAGACAAAATTCTTTCATAAAATATTGGAATCTGCTATATTTTGCGTTGTTTGTGGCCAGCTGTGGTGGTATATGCTTGAAATCATAACTACAAGGGAGGCACAGGTAGGAAAATCAAAGATTGAGGCAAGTCTGGGCCAAAGTGCAAAACCCAAAGCAAGAAGTCTGGGTACATGGCTGGAATGACAGAGCACTTGCCTACAAGCACAAGGCCCTGAATTCAAACTGCTGCACTGCCAAATAGATCAATAAAAGTTGCATTGCTTGTGTTCTGGAATTTGGGGCACAAGCTATTGAAATGTGTGAGTACTGTTAACCTTGTGGTGCTCATCTGCCTATTCAGGCTCAAGTAACATGCATTTTCTACTCTAACTCTGATGGTTTTCTTGGAATGTTAGAAATTATAGGTTGATTACAGTGTGTATGTTTACTCAAGCAAAGTAAAGACACAGTTGTCTGTCAGGACTACCCATGGTTTCCAGCCCTTGACTTAAAATGTGAAATCTGGTTGTCATGCATGATCTAGATAGTTCATGGGGAAAATGGATGCATAGATTGCGTCTGAGAGAGATGTGAACCCCAGACATAAAAAAAAATTTAAACTTACGAGGCTGAGGACATATCTCAAGAAAAACTCTGAAAAGTTAGAAAACTCATCATCTTGAAATAATGACAACATGAAACTAACAAGCTAGTGTATAAAAAAGCTAGCAAACTAAACTAAAATTTTTTTTTTGGCTTTTTTTATTTGGTTACAGTTTCATACGTTAGGCATTGGATACATTTCTTGCACTGTTTGTTACCTTGTCCCTCATACCCCCCTAAACTAAAATTCACAACACCAGGATTTTAGCATGGAAACTACATATCAAATCCTTAAATTTGCCAGCATGTCTGCCAAATTTCCAGATGACCTGTGGATGTTACTGCTTAGCGAAGGCTTCCCTAGACTTCCTAATAATCAGTCCCTACACAGCCTTAGCGAAAGACCATTTGGACATGGGCATTCATTTTTTGTCTAGAGGCACCCTGAGAAGCTCACCAGAGGCACAAATGAAACCAGAATTTTAGGGTGAAGGCCTAGAATGGATAGCTTGGTTCAAAGGACGTAGATACAAATGAATTCATGGACCAAAGAAAGAAGGGCTTTTCAGCAAATACAACTTTTAAATACTCATTACAGAAGGAAGTTTGGAAAAAGAGAAAGGAAAGCAGAGGGGGCCCAGACCAGATTTTAGACATTTTCTGTGTTTGTGTTAATACGCCTCTGTTAGACAACACCATTGTGTTAGAGGTGTTATTTTAAAATCTGCTTATGGAAGAGACATTGCTAAAATGGAGGTAATAACTCTGTCTTACAACTTTGTGGCAAGAGTTAAAAGAAAGGACATGTGTAAAGCTCCTTGTCTGTGTTACTTCAATGTTACAATGTGGCATTAGTAACATTTGCAAGGAAGACAGAAAAATGCAACTTTTGATATAGAAGGAACCATGAAAATAGACTTGTGGATTAGGATTATAGGTCAGTAGAACATGTACAAGGCCATGAATTTATTATTACACACACACACACATTTATTATTACACACACATTTATTATTACACACACACACATATATATATGTTTGGGTATATATGTATAAAATCTACCTATTTGAGACAAAGCCCTTGACCATGTGTGTTATTAATTTCACAGAAAAGAATAAGCACCCGCTACCAGCCATGTCTCTTCAACATCATACAACAGATTGGGCATTTATATTCTGGGAGCAGAAGAAAGCTTGCTTGTACATAAGCCTCATAAGATGAAGGAGAGAAGACTTATACTTGGGGAAGAGCAATAGACTATGCAGAAGAGTGTGAGAAAATTAGCTCAGCTGATTTGTTGTGAACATCTGCAGAAACTGTCAATGGGCACTGTGTCTAATTCAATCCACCAGGCATATGCATGCCTGTTCGCTGAGGAACTCTGTTCTTACTCCCACTGCACCTGTTGCTGGCCTGAGCACAAAGTTGCCTTCTATCATGTGAAATATCAAAAGGGTGAGGGAAGAAATCTAAGATTTCTATCTAATTTACATAGAGATAAGCCTATCACCAGTAGGAGAGAGCCACATCTGGGACTCTACATACACTAAAAGACAGATGGATACATTCAGACTTTCTTGTTCTCCAGTGTACCTGAAAATCTTCATAATTCTGACCAACATAGTAGATGCTGATTGGTACAGATTTGAGAAATAACACTGCAAGATTTCAGAATATTAAACTGTTCCATTGGGAGAGGAACATGTTTAATCTCCTATCAGTGTCTAATGACTATGGGCAAATATCAAGTGATCTTTCAATATCAGAACAGGCTGTGTTGAGCTGGCTTTTTCTTGGCTATTCCAGATTTGATAAAGCTTCAATGTATGTCTATGTCTTGAACTGTTCCTGTGATAAATCAGTCTCTTTACTAGTTAAGACAGACTCGTTTCAATTTAGTCAATGTCATCTTGACCATTGGACCACTAGGGGGTAAAATTGCATTGAGGAAGTGGTAAAGCCCAGAGATGAATAATGCAGGCTCTCCATTTGCTAGCAGATTACCTCAGCTCTTTAAGCCTTGGTTTCCCCATCTGTAACATGGAAGCCTAACAATAGCCACTACCTCACAGGGTTTCTGTGAGGTTTAAATGAAGCACTATCTATTGAGTGCTTAAAAATATATATAAGTGGAAATGTACATTGATGGCAGACATTGTTACTAGTTATTTCTGAACTAGCAATCACTAGCAGATATCAGTACACAGAATATACAGATTCATCTTGAGGAGGAGAGGAATTCAGGTTAAAATTTAAGTCTCAGGTTGAGTATACTTAACATTCTATAATACTACTTGAAGCCAGAATGTCATTTATCTCAATTGTACATACCAATATTCAATTTGTCACTTTCACCATCCAGCACTTTGGTGGCATATATGATCACAGGCTGATACGATATAGTGACAAAATATGGATTTTATTTCATTTCACACAATTTATTCATTTAGACCAGTAAATGCCATTTTGTGATGTGTTTTAGGTGACTATATCGGTCTATTTATAAGGCACCTCGAAGATCTGTAAGGTAGAATGCTCAAAGATTACAATACTAAATAAATATTCACATTTACATCACTACATCATGTCTGAGAAATGTCTTCTCCAATGATTCCCCCATGGAGAAAACGCCTGTGTGAACAGATGGACCATATACCTCACCTTAAAGGTCAGCCAATGGGAAAGCCAAGAGGTTAGCAAGAAATCCCTTAGTATAGGAACCTCTCATAAGAAAACCTTTGAGACTTTATTTCAATGCACTGAGGAGAATAGCAGTGGCTTCTGCCATAGAGGCAGCAGTCAGCCACGCGTCCAAAGGCCATGTTAATAATGATAGTGAGGAAAAGCACTGTACCCTTTTGCCCAGGCTCTTCTGCAGGCTATGGGAAAGGTGTTCACAAGTGAACCTTAAAACACCACAGAGTAGCAATGCATAAGCCAACATCTTTTTTTTTTTTCTTTTAGTAAAACAAAAAGCATGCAGTTTGATCTGGGCTCTGGGATTTCACACATTTAAATAGACTTTACAACACGTTCAAATGTATCTCTGGAGAATCCAATTTTAACATTTTTCTATGTTGATTTACTAATAAGAATAACATCACCTCCGGTTTGGCAAGCTCAATGCTCATCATCCAGCCAAATATGAATTCTTTAGATGCCTTGGAAGAGTCTGCCATAAGAATAATCAAGGAAATGCTTTTTCCCACAGATAACCATTAGGCAATGGTACATCTATAGTTTCATTATGGGGGTGGGGGGGTGGGTGGAGATGATGGAGGTAGGGGATTCTTAGAGAAAAACTCAGGAGTATAGTCAGGAAATGACTCTTGCCTTGGAAAATGCTTAGTTTATATGTGAAAGTATAGATGCTTGCTTCACTGTGGCTTGACATAGCACAAAGTATTTTTCTGAACACAGTGCTCATCGGATCATTTCTATACACACGGCACAGCTCAAAAGAACTTTGTTTAGGGTCTAGCTAATTTTCTTTTTTTTTCTTTTGCCTCTTCTTCCATTCCCCCCTCCCTGACTATTGTTCGAGTGTCAAATAGGCATCTCTCTCATCTCCCAGATTGATGGCTTCGTCTAGGACTTCCCACATAGACAAGATAAACGAAAGGCACCCATGGACAGGTATGTAACTGTGGAGACAGCAGCACTGCAGAAGAGGCCTCCTGATCAGAAAGAATGTCTGTCCCACAGTCAACTCTCTGGCTCTGCAGTCACCTTTGACATGACTTGCTGAATAGGAGTTTGTTTTCCGATTTCCATGGTTCAGCCATAGGCCATGCAAAGTAAATACTAGTAAACGAGCCACAGTAGGTTCAAAGGAACATAAGACTAGAATCCCTCCTCCTTTCTAAGACAGTTTGAGAAGCATTCACATGTGAATCAATCTGTTTGGGGTCTTTGAAGTGACTTTGATTAAGAGTTGTAGCCCAATGGTAGTGAACAGGGTGGGGGCTGTCAAAAGAATTGGCAGTTTCAATATGGACACTCGACCAATGGGCTATACCCAGAGGTCGGCCCAGGTAATGGCCCTGGACACAGAATGTTCTCTGCCTTGAAGAAACAAACTGGAAACTCACTAGCCCCCAGATATTTGCATAGAAGTGGCTTTTATTGGAAGCAATGAAAATGTGCCACAGATTTTATGTTTCTACAGATCGGCTTTGAATTAAGTTAATTCACAGCACATTAGACTTTTTTAGTGCTCTTTAATTAGCACACATAAACAGCTTTCTTTATTAAAAAAAGGGGCAAGCACTTTATTTCTAATAGATATGCTTTCTTTATATTTATATTTATGACAAACAAAATACTAATAGTAATAATTAATTCCCTGGACTTTGGGGATCATATATAATCGAAAACAGTTCACTAAGCGTTCCCTTGATTGAATTAGAAAAGCTCAAATTAATGAATATTTAAATTTGGTGTGTTTACCAGAATACAACCATCTTTTGGAAAAAGAAAATAAATAAGTTTATGGAAAGAGGAACAATTCTATCTTCCTTTGTCTCAATTAAGGAGTCTGGAAAACAATTCAAAAACCTGCCTCTTGGCTTTTTGTTTTTCAGCCTCATTATACATTTTACTTATATAGCACTCAAGTTCCAAATTTAACTCCCGCTTTATATTCCATCATTTACTGCCCACTGCCACAAGTTGTAGAAATAACATTTATTCTCAAACAACGATAGGTTGTTTTTAGAAGCCAAACAGAAAGAAATATTTGTGATTGCAGCATAGTTGGCTTAGTGAAAGAAAACATCAATTTTAGGGGTCAGACTTGGGTCAAATGCCACAACTTAGTCTTACCATATGAAAAAAATGGGTGCATAAAACCTTATGCTGAGCTGCTAGAAAGATTGGAGATAAAAAGAGTGAGTTAAAAAATAGGTAATTAGGTGCTCAAAAATAGCTATTGTTATTATACTTTTGAGGACAATTTTCTAATTCATTCATCAGATCTGTTTCTGGGGTTTTTTTTTTATTTGGTTTTTTTTTGGAATGGTACTGTTTTCTTCTTGGGGCAACACTATATTTTATTTACAGTTTCATGTCATGATTTTTCATTTCTCTTCTGTCTTATGACTTCTACTATTAATGACTAGAATTTTGTCTAGAACAGTGACTTAAAATGAATATGGAAAGCAGAACTTCATAATTACTAGCTTAAAGTGTCCTGATAATAAACATATCCTTTTTTGTTTTGTTTTTCTTTTTATATTTTCAAACTGATGTACAGACAAGTTACAGTTTCATATGTTAGGCATTGGATACATTTCTTTTACTGTTTGTTACCTCCTCCCTCATACCTCCCTCCCCCCAGAATAAACATATTCTATTCTAGTAGAATTATCTGAGTTGTTGCCTGATTTGACTCAAGGAATAAGACATTTATAGCCAACATAAAAAATTCCAATCTTTTTCTATGTTATAGATAGACATCTGAAAATCATTATATTTTCCAGTCCTACTGACAATTCTTACAGAGTCATTTCTGGTTGAGACTCCAGTCTTTATCATCTATGATGAAAAAGAACCAGTACTGTCATTCTTAGCAAATTATTATCTAAAACCCTGAAAATCTGTTCACATTATAAGAAAATAGATAGGTTACTAACCTTTAAAAAAATCCCAAATTCCCCACATACTACTATGCACAGTAATAGTAGCTACTAGGTTTCCATAGTAATATAACAAGCTACTTTTCATTTAGATATGAAAGCTTAGGTTCTCTGAGTCTCTAGAGGTTAAGACTTAGCAGAGTAGGTAGCTAGGGTCCTGGATGAAAGGGTTAGTGGCTGAAGGTTGACAGTGATTTTATAAAGGGTGACTGATATACCAAGAGAAGTCATAAGGGTACTTGTATGCCATAGAAGGGTCCAGAGTCACTTTCCTATGTTTTCAGTGCTCATTCTCATCCAATGTTTACACTGTCCACCAAGGCCTAGCACCAAGAGTATGCATGCAGACTGTGTCAAAGGCGACCAGATATCAAAAGCATTCCAGATGTGACCCAGGCCTTCCATAGGTCTGTCAAAGATGCCACAGGGGAGATAATTGGCATTGAGTATTTTGCCTTTTCAAGATTGCGCAACCCTACCCCAGATAGTTCATGAAAATGGATTCTAAATGTGACTTCAAGAATGGCGCAGGCAACACCTTGTCAACAAAATTTAATTACTAAAAAAAATAAAGTTTGGAATGACAGCCAGGTGCTGGTGGCTTGTGCTTGTAATCCTAGCTATAAACAAGTAAATACAATATTCGTGAATGAAATATTCACTAAGATTTTAGTGAATATTTCATTCACTAAAATGAGGGAGACAGAGGCATAGAGTAGTGATTAAAAACAAAAACAAAAAAAAGGATGGTGCAGGGCCATCAATAAGTCTTTCCGGTGAGAAATTGAAAATAACCTCTGTCGTTCACAAAACAGTCCTGTTGGAAGACTTTTGATTTAGTGAAGATGAGAATTCTTTTCTTCTTTATACTTTCTAATGTTAGAGTCTCTTTTAACCCATCCTTTATATTTTTAATTTCCAAGTGTCCATGAAAAGGAGAAAACAATGATGAGGAAGCATCCTCACTTTACTTATAAGGTAACAAATTTTGGGAACCTCTTCTCTTAACTCAGCAGAAACTTGAGCTGGGAAGAGTCTAGGAAACAGGACATTTTAGAGATGAAAGCTAGCTAAGCAAGGATTGGATGAAAGGGAGTTCAAAGAAATCACCATTACTCAAGAAGACAAGAAAGGAGAATAAGGAAAGGCACTTGTGTGGAGTTTGCAGCTTAACATCACCTCTTAAATCAGATGAAGATTCGCACAGAAGGAGCAAAGAGGTGAGAACATATGACTTTGGCCAGAAAGGGCCACATCCCAACACTGACTATTGATTCTTGACATTTCTAACAAAGCTTTTCATGTTGAGCATCTGTAAATTACCTTCTCCAGTACTCTCCAGTACATCAGATATGGTTCCCTTCCTATGATGCAATGAATCAGTAATATACCATATGCATTTGAATAGCTGCTTTCATCTTATATGTGTTATTCCTACAAAGAGAAATAAACCATATCTTGATTTTATAGATAAGTAAGCTGAGGCACAAAAATAGTTGCAAAGGTGTGAATCAAAGCCAAACCTTTTGGTTATAAACTTAACAAGCCTTCTACCAACTTTTATACAAATTAAGCATAGCAGACATGACCCAGGCCTTCCAGAGGTCTGTCAAAGATGCCATAGGGAAGATAATTAGGACTGAGTATTCTGAGTTTTCAGAATTGCATAACCCTACTTCAGATGGTTCATGAAAATGGACTCTACATGTGACTTCAAGAATGGTGCAGGGCCATCATCCTTCATCTCCTGAGTGACGGGACACTATTGATTGACAGTACTCAGCTTGGACTTTGGAAAGAGTGGGGAAGGACAAGCTAAATCACAATCCAAATTAGTGCAGCTGCTCCTGCAGCAAGAGAAACACAATGTGGTCTTTGACTAACCTTTCAATGCCCTGTGTCTGGAGCTCCGAGGGCGGGACTGAGCTGACAGCCGGGAACATGGACCGCCACACTGAGACTGACGTGTAAATCACCCTCTGACTGGGGGTCCCAAAGCTAGGAAAGGAAGTCTCATCTTAGGACTTGCCCGGCTATGTGTTCATGCATTAGTGCCTTCTTCCAGCACCTAACTCACCTGTGTAGACAAGTAACACACTGCAGGAAGACTTTATCCTTTAGAAAGTCATTCTTTCTAAATAATGTTTTAAAATTTAACACTTCCCCCCTGAAAACACTTCATCTTTTATATCCAGAAGGTGGGATACAGAGACTCAATTTAGGCACTGTGTAAAATATTTTTGAGGTTGGATGCTGTGGCTTACCCCTGAAATCCTAGCTACTGGAGAAGTAGAATAAGGGGGAGGGCTGAAGTTCAGGACCACCCTGGGGAAAAAAAGTTAGTGAGACCTTTTCTCCACAAACAAGCTGGGTGTGGTGATGAATGTCTATAATTCTAGCTACATAGGAAGTCTGGTAGGAGGATTGCAGTCCCTCTATCAAGGGGACCCAGACAAAAATCACCAGGCCTTGTATGAAAAATAATTGAAGCAAAAAGGGCTAGGGGCATGGCTTAAATGACAGAGTACTTTCTAGGCAAGCACTAAGTACTAAATACCCAGTACTACATGTATATCATGTATGTGTGTGTGATATGTACACACACACACACACACACACACACACACACATACGCTAAGCTGAGAAATAAGGCTTGCTTCTGTTCTCAGTGGAGAACAACTACCAATAAATGTATTCTACTTGTCATTGCTTAAAACAACTTTGTGACCCCTCTGGGCTTTGCTTCCTGGCACTGCCACTGCCTGTCTGACTTTCTATAGCATGCCCTTTCTATCTCCTCTTCCTTGTTGTGTACCTCGATTTGCTTGGTAGAGCACCAGTCTCTCCTTAAGCATCATCTTGCCACCCCTTGGAGCCAACTACTTCCGTAGGCTGTGTGACCTGCCAAGCTGGCCATGCTGAGATTTCTCTCTGCTGCCTCTGAAGCTGCCACCCTTGGGGCCACCCCCCCTCCCCCCATCCTCACTCTGCATCCCAGTGGCCAGTAGTTTGCCTCTTCTTTATGCCAGTCATTTGGCCAGGTCATAGACTCCTGAGGTGTTCAATCTGCCTTTGTAATTTATGAATTGGCCATTCATTATCCTTTAAGAGTTTCACTGATGTTTAGAAATAAGTCAAAGCCAGATACACTGGATGGAAACTTAAAATAATATTAACAAGGATGATATTAAACCAAATCAATGAAATCTTTTATCTTCTCTGTTTTCATTCCTATGGGCATGGAGTTACCTACATCAGTGACTGAAATGTTGAGATTCTTGAGTATTTCTATTCCAGACATCTGGTACAGGGACTGAGATTTGGTATTGGTAGGACAGTTCTGAGGATACCACTGGTTAGGGACTACACTGGGTAGCAGAGACCTATGTTACATTTATTTTAAAAAAAACTACAGAGAGCAGAGATTGTGTGCAGGTATGACAAAGATCATGTAATTCAGATCGTCAAATAATTTATAACTATATGATTAAAAAGGAGCTCATCCTACTGGAAATCCAATCAGGTTTTAGAAATTTATGTCAACTTATAATCAGTTGAATATTTGAGTACATTAACTGGAATGTGGCCCAACTTTCCTAATGTTTGTGTTTCTTTATTTGAAAATTATAGGTTATTCTTTAGAGCATAGTTTGTGAACCACATACTAAGCTTTTCTACCTACCTGACTGTAATGTCAGATTTCCAGAAGCTGAGGCAGAATGATGGCAAGTGTGAAGCCAGCCTGGGCTACCATAGCAAACTAGACAAAAACCTGGTTGTTGACAGACGTCATAATGATATTGTGAAAGAATACAAACTATACAGGAACATAAGACACCAAGAAATTGAATACAGCTAGGAGTTCCCCCATGAAGTCTCCTCCAAACCACCCAGGCCATGCAGTTCCTGTACCCCTAGAGTGAAAGGGCTGTTCGCTAACAATAGCAAATGTTCTTTGGAACATTGAGCACATCTACAGTGAGAAATGTATATCAGCACATCCACTGCTGCTTCTAAAAGCAACGACTGTGGTTAAGTGAAATCTTCTTAATCTTACATCCGCTTTTCAGGGACAGAGTTGGAACATAAAGTATTCAACAAATCTCTCTATGCCAGGCCAGTAGGCTATAGACCAGTGATTCAGGTGAATAAGTTGGATATAATCTTTGCCTTCATTGAGGTTCCACTCCATATTTTCTTACTTCTTCCCTGATAAACATTTCTTTTTATAAGTGTTTAAGCCATTTCACAACAAACCCCTCCTTTTTTAGGTGCAAACCTGAATTATTTTTCTTCTTCAATACTGAGGATTGAACCCCAAGACACTGCACATGCTGAGAAGGCACTCTACCACTGAGCTATATCCAGGTCCCATAAAACTGGATCTTAACCGCTAATTCAAACTTATAAAAAATGTGAGTAGTTTTATAAATGATGACCTATTTCGAACAATATTGAATCTTGCACATATGTTTTTATACATATGTGTGTATCCTATAGATTCCTGCTCTCATAGTATCTCAATTTACTCATTTCTGTGCAATGTATTTGCACTGCAATTGCTTATTCATAAGCCTGTCTTCTTTACCTATTTACAGAAGAAGCACCACGACCCATTCAGTAGCCACGCTAGAAATGGGGCCTATCCAGATAGAGATAGACCCACTCATGTTATAGTCATTGAATTTTGCAAACTGCTTCCAAATATTGCCTTTTCTCATCCTCAAAAATCTCATCAGACACATGGCTCAATGGTAGAGTACTTGCCTAGTAAGTGTGAGGCCCTGATTTCAAATTCCAGCAAAACACACATATGTGCATGTGCGCGCGCGCACACACACACACACACACACACACGCATCTCATCAGGCAGTTAGAATAGCCTCCTCATTGGTCTCTGCTCTGAGCCTCCCCTTGACCTCTCATCCTACATTTAAATCTAACATCTATAGTGCCAAGAGGGACCTCTCTAAAAATCTCCATTTCTCATGTCACTCCTGGCTTCAGTAAATTTTCATTGCTACGGGATAAATTCCAAAGCAGAAAGAAGATTCAGCCACAGATAATATGCATAAATGTTGCATTCCATATGCCTCTTTTGATTTAGGATGTATTTTAGTACAATGTGTTAAGGGCTTGTCAATTAAACAGACTTGTCTTAAGTTTGCTTAACCTGATATGTCTCAACTGTATTGACTAGGGAATGTCTTCCTTCTAGTAACTTCTATCAGCTTCCCCAAGCCAACCTTTTCTTTTTTGTTTTTTTACCAGTCCTGGGCTTGGACTCAGGGCCTATGCACTGTCCCTGGCTTCTTTTTGCTCAAGGCTAGCACTCTGCCACTTGAGCCACAGCGCCACTTCTGGCCATTTTCTATATATGTGGTGCTGGGGAATCGAACCCAGGGTTTCATGTATGTGAGGCAAGCACTCTTGCCACTAGGCCATATTCCCAGTCCCCAAGACAAACTTTTCTAGGACAGTCTTGAGCGAGTTCATCACTGTGAGCTAAGACTAGCAGGATGAGTGGGCAAGGCTCTTTCACCAGAACCAGTAGCTGCTTGCCACTGCACAATTCTGCACTGAGCCACTGGGTTTGATCAGTATAGTTTTTCAGATCCAAATTCAGATTTCAGAGCTGTAGGAGAGTCTGAAGAACAAGCCACTGAGTTTACATTTAAAACAGACAAGGGCTGGAAGGGGAGAGACTTCCTCAAGGACATACAAACAACAAACTACACATGGAACTACTCAGAAAGCACTTCGTGTGGAAAATAGCCACAATCATATTTGAGAGGATACCAATAAAACAACTTGGGAAAATAAATCAAAATCCAATGACTGGACAGACCAGTGCTTTCCAACGGAAGTACTGGGTGAAAATGAAAACTAAAAGAAGATAAAGAAATAAAATGAAGTCAAGATGATAGGCATCCGAATGAAGATTTCTGAAAGAAGAGAAAGACACTTGAGTTGATAGACTAGGAAGGATATTGAAAGGGCAGGCAAAGTGCCACTGAATCTCCGCTATATATGGAGAAAAACCATGACCTGTGGCCTGAAGCTAGCTCATCCCTGTGATATTTGCATATTCGAAAAACTCAGCATGTTCCTCCCCATTCTCCATACTTACTCCTCAAGGCTCCATTCAATGGCTACCTCCAGCAAGGAGTCTCCTTTCCCTTTGTGAGTATAAAGAGTTTACTTTCTGCAAGGATGTCAAGTTGTTCTATACAGGGAACGAGAGGCAGGCAGATTGGAGTTAGCATAGGGTCAGTGTGGACAGCAATCTGTCACCAAGCTGAGCCTGCCACAGACAGCCCTTGAGAGGCAGACAAAGACCCTCAACCATTCTTTTCCAGAAGCAGCCTTTAAAGCACCTTGGGGCCCTGAGCTTCCGTGTGGGCCCACCTGCGGAGAGCTGTGTGTCCCGCTGACCTCTCCCAACCCAATGTGAATAACTTCCGAGTGGTAATCTCCCTCTCCACCTCCCCCACCCCCTAGAAGGGCAGGGGTTGCAAGCGGGCCAAAGAAAGAAAAGAGATTTATGGCTCTAGAATATCTCTCCCTTTTGAAAATGAAATAGCACGTTACAGGGGGAGAGAGGCTTGGCTGAAAGGACTCATGTCCCAGGCATGTCTAGTTCAAGGTTCATTTATCCGGTGCGAGTACTCAGTTGGTCTGCACAGGCCTTGGAGGAAAGAAAAGCTTGGGATGTTCAGTAATGGACGGGAGGAGGCTTCCTTGGGACCTCTCTGATACAGCTTTTAAATGCCTCATCCAAGAGAAAATCTTTCCAGAAGGAAGAGTTTGGTGGGGAGATGGTCACTTCTGGTGACTGAAGTGTGTTCTTTATTAGAATATATTGAAAACAGGAAAAACAACTTGGTATACCAAATGAAAAAGCTTCTAAGAATCAAAAGACAGTGAAAACGGACAGCTAGGTTTGATGTCCTTGGTTAGTCCTTTGGATTCTTCCCAACCCTAAGAAATTGTTGAGAGTTTTTTGTTTGTTGGTTTTGTGCCAGTCTTAAACTAGGTCTTAAACACAGGATCTGATCACTGTTCCTGAGCTAATTTGCTTAAGGCTAGTGATCTACCACTTGAGCCTCAGCTGCACCTCCAGCTTAATGGTGGCTAATTGGAAATGAGAGTCTCTGGTGATGCTCAGATCTCAGGCTCGTGAGTAGCTAGGAGTGTAAGCATGAGCTACCAGGGCCCAGCTCTGATGATATTTGTTTTAACCAGCAAGAATGTCTCTTAAAAAAAATAGGAGGATGACGGCCTCTCCAGGTGGGTCCTGCTAGGCATGCTATTTCTTGCTTCCAGGTCTCTTCAGCAAAGTAATGAAGTCTGCTCATCAGAAAATGTCCCATTCTTGAAGGGTGGCTTCTTCCCAGGACTTCTGGGGGGACAAAGAGGAATTGTGGGCAGAAAAGCTAGGTTAAACTTCCTAATTCTGCTACGCATATGTCTGAGGTTGGATTAGTGCAACCCATACACACAAAAAAAACACAAGACAAGGGAGATTTGCACCAGCTTTTAACTTAGGTCAAAAAAAAAAACCCTTGTAATTTGTTAACTAAGAAGGCACTAACACGTGCCATGTCACGCTGGATTTTCTTGAAAAATAAAAAAAAATGACAAAGTTAAACTTTCAGTCAACCTGAAAATATTAGCTTTTTATGGGGGGAAGGGCGGAACGAATGGAACAGCAGTGCCTTGGCTTTTTTTTCCCCCCTTGTCTGTCTTTCTTTTTTCTTTTAATTGCCTGTTTTCTGAGTCTTCTCACAGAAAGAATGGTAGAGGCTGAGGTAGGCAGGAAAGAAGAGGGGAGACAAATATGTAGAGAGTATTTGTCAAAAGATAAAGTGTGAGGTGTGAGTAGAAAACATAGGTTGTGATTACAAAGTGATCAGATTGTATGGAGAGAGTGATTAATGTTTTTCTGAGATTGAAATTGGAAGTCTTTAATTGAAGGAAAAATTCCAACAAGTGAGTAACATATAATACATTGTTTATCATATAGACTAAAGCAATATTTTATCTTTTTTTTTCTTGTTGTTGTTTTTTTATTTTTTGTTTGCCAGTCCTGGGGATTGAACTCAGGGCCTGATCACTGTCTCTGGGCTTCTTTTTGCTCAAGGCTAGCACTCTACCTCTTGAGCCACAGTGCTACTTCCAGCTCTTTCCATTTATGTGGTGCTGAGGAATTGAACACAGGGTTTCATACATGCTAGGCAAGCACTCTACCACTAAGCCACATTGCCAGCCCAATATTTTATCATTTGTAACTCTGAAATGGCAAGTGCTTTTCAAAAAATTATAAATCACATTAAGTTCAAGAAGATGTTTTAATTATAGAATTTTCCTTTGTAATCTATAGTATAGTTTGGGAGAAGTATGAGGCACCTGTGTGCAAGTATGATAACAGCAAAGGTCAGGATTAAGTGGGCCTGAATTGTTTTTATTAACCAAACCTCAGAATGCAAAAAGTAGCCATTGTCTTATACCTGCAATCCTAGCTACTCAGGAGGCTGAGTTATAAAGGGTTCAAAGCTAATCCAAGCAGAATAGTTCTGAGACTCTTTCCAATTCACTAGGGGAAAAAAAGGCAGACCTAAAGTAATGGCTCAGGTGCTAGAACACCTTCTGAGCAAGCATGAGGCCTCCTTTGAGTTTAAGCCCTGGTACTAAAAAAAAAAAAAAAAAAAAAAAAGGCAGGGTACACAGATATCATAAAGTCACTTTTTTTTTCTTTTTTGCACTACCAGAGCTCGAACCCAGGGCCCTGAGCATGCTAGGCAAGCACTCTATCACTGAGTTATAACCCTACCCTCATGAGAGATAGATGAAGAAATTCTACACCTGAATGTATTTGTTCAATGCGTATTCATGCTTTTGACTGAAATCTTTTATTAACTAAAAATATAACTTTTCCTTCTTTTTAAAATACTTGATCTCATCCTTATCATTAATTGAAAGCATTCCATCTCTTGTCTTTTTATCTGACCTTTGGCTAACAACCAAAGGTTTCCTAAAACTGATATTTAAATAATGATACAGATATTGAAGAAGATAATAGGGTATTTTATGTCATCTTTTCTGAGGTTACAATCTAAAACACACTCTAATTCTCTATCATCATTCTTATAAAAACCTCTAAATTTTCAAATATTCTATCTTTATGGTCTCAGAACAGAAAAATAGGTCACAAAACTAATCAATAAATCGTACCTGTTGTTTTCTTTCTTCTTTTTTATTTTAATTTTAATTTTTGGTCCAGAGGAAGGGTCCCTGGAGATCTTACTGTACTTTCAGAGGAAACCCCTCCTCCCCTTTTTATTCTGTCTTATAGTGAGGACAGGAATGGGGAGCCAGCGCTGACCCCTGGCGCCCACACAAAGAGCAGAAGGTCGGCTCTTTCTATACAGACCTGCCTTTGTGCTCCCTGTGGGGTTGATCCTGGCAGCCCCGGAGCTGAGAAGATGCCAGGGAGATAGATGTGATGTGTTTGCCCCACCCAGGGCAGCAGCTGAGCGACTTTCACACAGGCCGGCAGGTACAGCCAAGCCTGGTAACAGATGAGAACCCCTGGGGAGCCCTTCACCATGGAGAATGAAAAAGCAAAAGAAACCATATTGGACACAGATACAAAGGGAGTCCCTGCTCCTTTTCTCTCCTCTCTTGTCCCCTTTCTCCCCTTCCTTAGGAAACAGCCATGAATGTGGAAAGCTGTCTTCCCCCAGCCAGCATCTGAGGGCTCCGAGGCTCCAGATGCTATTCTATGCAAATAGTTTCCACTCTCTCCCTCCTGGGAGCTCCCAAACCTTTTACCCCTCTGCAAACCTCTTTGGCATCTTCTATGGGAGGGAAAGGCACACGGAGCTGTGAAAACTCTCTACACACAGTTTTCCCTGCTTCACTTGGGCCGAACAGAGCTGCATTTGGGGTGTACGCTGACCACATTTGGTTCTCCAGTTATCCCTGCCTGAGGGTTTGCAGAGCCAAGTGGAGGGTGGGAAGTGGGGACTATTTGAACCCAAGGCTCAGAGTGACTCAAGGGAATGTAAATGGAAAACTGTACATTTTCACCGATATCCTCACATTTGGGGGTGATGGTGAAGGCACTGGAAAAGATATATACACATGAAAATTATGTAACTATTGTTTGTGTGATACATAACTAAATCATGATAGATAGATGATAGACAGACAGACTGTGAAAAGAGTACATGTCCAGAATGGATCACATCTGTAATCTTAGCTACTCAGGAAGCTGAGATTTGAGGATTGTGGTTTAAGAAAGTCCATGAGACTCTTACCTTCCATTAACTGCCCCCCCAACCCACTGCAAAAAGAAGCTGGACACAGAGGTGTGGCTCAAGTTGTAGAGAACTAGCTTGGAAAACAAATACTCAGGGAGAGTGCCCAGGCCTGAAGTTGAAGCCCCAGAACACACACACACACACACACACACACACACACACACACATTCTCTCATACACACAAAATAGTGTGTGGTCTTTCGAGATTGCTGTAAATGCTCTACAATACCCTTTGAAGTATTATCTTTTTAGGAAGTGAAACTACTTTTAAGGAAGGAAAAACAATTTACCAATTTTTATATAATCTGTGACTAAAATTTACAAAGCATGATACCTCGTGGCCTGGATTCTAAGGTCAATAGTTGTAATTATACAATCTACTTTAGTGAGGGCAAATATCAGGTTCAATCTGTGTCAAGGAGAATCACTTGAGATTCATAGTTGAGCATCTTAAGGTTTCTTCATCCTTTCAACCCAGATGGACAATAAATCAAAATTAGAATGAAAACTTAGATAATATTCAAACTTGACATACATTGGAATGTGTAAGGCATACTTTTTTTTAATCATGTATGGTTATCACATCATACATTTGCTTTCTTACTACATATAAATTGAATAAACGGATAAAATGGGATGTATTTGTAATTTATTTTAACAGCATCACCATGAACATTTTTGAAATTTCCAGTAGTATTAATAATCTGCCACTCTATATCATTTTTACTTAATAGGAGTAGTTAACTACAGAAATAGATTAAGCTATCCTTTACCACATAAGAAAACATACACAAACTTAAGGCAGCCTATACCATGAAGATAATGTGCTAACAGGGAGTTTGCCATATGCAAATGTTAGAACACAGTATGTGTTCTCTATGGATTGGACTATACACCTATCCATGTTTATATGTGGTTCTGAAGTTAATATGGCAGTAAAATAGCTTGTGTGTTTGTGTATATAGGTGTGGGTGTGTTGTATATGTATGTTTTAAGAGCACTTAAAAAGAATTATTAAAGAAACTACATAAAATTAAATCATAATGGGCCAATTTACAAATATGCATGTGTTTCTCCCACACTCATGACCTGTATCAATAATGAATCATGTCATTTGGGGCCTGGCTGCAGCCTCAGCCTTTTTAAACACCACACCACCTCAAGGAATCACAGCTCTGTAGCTGGCATAGCAGGTCTCACTACTTGCCAGCCCTGGGCAAATATATATATGTGTGTGTGTGTGTGTGTGTGTGTGTGTGTGTGTGTGTATGTGTGTGTGTGTATTTATGCATTATATATGTGTGTGTATATATGCATGCATTAGTTTTCTCCATCAAAGAAATGATCACAGACTAATTAGATATCACATGGCTATAATAGTGTAAATTTTTACAATGGATTATCAAGAAATGACATATAGCTCTTTCTGCAAGTAAGACAGATAGTGTCAATATAAAACAGCTGGGTTTAAATCACCTAAAGTGAGTTAAATTAGTCATATTGAGAATCTATTCAATTTTAGAATTCTGTGTGGCTGCCTACCTTCATATTTTTATACATAATATCATTAGTAAACAAAACAAATGAGATTTAGTACAAATGCATTTCATAGGCGATGAATACTTCTCTAAACATGTTTATTTCATAAATACCAGGCAAAGGTGTTATTCGGTCTCTTATTTGATGTCTTTCCTAAGCAATATATTCTTCTGTAAGTAAAAAATAGCCTTTATCTCCTCAGTTTTATAATAAAATACCCTTCCTTAGAAGGCTGGACAGCCAAGAAGGTTAGCAATAAAGCCCTATGTAAATACCAGTCCTCCTTATACCTATCTGCCTCCTGGGATAGTATCCATGTCTTTTTTTCAGGCTGACCTTGCCTTATTGTAGCCATTGGCTAGAATGTTACTGCTCATAATCCTTTTCTTAGTATCTGATCCAAGGTAGCTTATCAACACTCCTATCATTCTCTTTTTCTTTATATTAACTGTCTATGTATCATCTATCTATCAATCACCTACCTATCATTTATCTATCTATCATCTATAAAACTGTCATCTGTCTAAAGGTATTTAGTGGCTATCTTCTCCAAAATGTAAGGCACTCCCTCCCCCTCCCCCTCTCTCTTCCTCTCTCTCTCTCTCTCTTCCTCTCTCTCTCTCTCCCACTCTGTCCATAAAGCCATGACACATTCTAGAAGCTTTGCTTGCATGTTAATCTCTTATGGAGACTTTTAGAAATTCTAACAGACAGGCCAAAGTCCAGAACAGTTATATCTCAGAAACTGTGCTTGACACTCACTGACAAAAACACAGACTGGGGCTTAACCAACAGATATTTCTTTGCTTTCAGTTCTGGAGGCTGAAAATCCAAGCTGAAGCTATCCTCAGAGTTGGTGTCTAGAGGCCTCTCTCCTTGGCTGGTAGGTCTTTTCTCTATGCCCTGACAGGGGCCATTCTCAGTAGTCTCTTTTTAGAAGAATGTAAATCCTATTAGGTTCAGACTCCACCTTTTGACCTCATTTAGTTTCAATTACCTCCTTAAGTCTCTATCTCCCAATACAACCACATTGGGGGGGGGTGTGTGATTATAGCTTCAATGCATGAAGTTGAGGGAGGGATACAATTCAGCCTACAATAGGATGATAGGCATTTTTAAGTAGGGAGACACATTAATGTAAAACTTTCACAACAAGCCTTTGTAGGCTTTTGTTTCATGTTAAAATATGCAAAATAAATTTAGCCATTATTATGTAACCTTTACAGTAGCAGCACATTTGGAGCTAATCTAGCAGCATGGGAAAAGAAGGAGTGTGGGAGGTATGGAGACAATGTACTGCAAAATGAGGCCTCTGCTGTATGCGCCACATTCATCCACAAGCCTATAAACAGACTGAACTCAGGAACAAACATTCCTCTTTTCAATGAGCTGTGCAGTTTGCCACGGATAAGTACAAAAGCTGAGAAAAGGTTTTATGCTCAGTCACAATTGAGTCTAAGCTGGTGGAATCAGATCTCTTGAAAGTGTAGCTAGAGGCAATTAAAAACAAGAGGAAGATTTAAAGCATGGTGACTCCTAGATGTTAATTGCAAGGGAGCCAGGGAGTTCATGCAAATGCAGCCACCTGCCTGTAAGACACGTATTTAAAGAAAGGATTTATGCAAAGCATCTGATTGTCTTTTTGCTGTGGATAAGGCTGAGTAGCCAAGCTAGGAACAACCGAGCTCTGGGTGGACAGCTCTAAGCAGGCAGAAGAGACTGACATGGGAGGTACCACAGTGCCAGTTATTTCTTTGAACCATGGGCAAGTGACTCTGCCATTAAGCCTCCATCTCCTCAATTTTGTAATCCTTAGAAGGATGGACAGTCAAGAAGGTTATTGATATAGCCCTATGAAAAGCCAGTCCTCCTGTTCCTGCCAGCCAGTCATTATCAGCCTGTGCGTCCAGTTGTTGTTTTTTTCTTCATACTGTGAGGATATTTTCTACCTGCCTTACGTATCTTGTAAGAATATTAGATAGATTTCTAGATCATACAGATGGCATATTTTTGGAAATAGTCTTAGAAACACTACATTCTGTCAAGTTATTCAGTAAAGATCATTTGTGATTGGATCTGAATCATAACTTCAGTCTAGGACCCAACCTTCCATTGTCTTCCCAAATGCTGAAAATACCTTATTTTAAAAGGAAACAAAATAAAGGAGATAAGAAACAAAAATATGGCCTAGTGGCAAGAGTGCTTGCCTCGTATACATGAAGCTCTGGGTTCAATTCTCTAGCACCACATATATAGAAAATGGCCAGAAGTGGCACTGTGGCTCAAGTGGCAGAGTGCTAGCTTTGAGCAAAAAGGAAGCCAGGGATAGTGCTCAGGCCCTGAGTCCAAGGCCCAGGACTGGCCAAAAAAAAAAAAAAAAAAAAAGAAACAAAAGTGGTTTCTGAGGCAAAATAGGGAAAAATTATACTAAAGTGGTTTAAGAAAAAAAGTAAATTATCTATTGTTTACCTATTAGCTAAATTGGTCTGTTTCTCTCTCTGTCTGTTGTCTACTATCTGTCCAACTATCTATTTGAAGGGATTACTCCATATCATAAGAGAAATCTTGAAGATGTCACAAGCTTGCATCTATCTGTCCGATATGGAAGCTGAACGGAATCATTGGTTAGTTAGCTGGACACCATACTAAAAGCAGCTAAGCAAAGGGCCCTGTCTATCGTTTCCTGCTGGTTTTTAGTATGCAAGAATGTCATTTTCTCAAGGGGGTCAGCAATTGTGAATGCCTGGGCTGGAAGAATGAGATAGGGCAGAGCCCCAAGTGTTTAGTAAAATTCAAGATGAGTCACAGGTCCCTACATCAGGAAAGCTAACTACTATGGCATCCTTAGTAGTAAACTTTTCCAGCCCTCTGCCCAAAGCACTGGAGGCTGGCTAAAATAAATTCCATGACTATTTGGATATATGAGCCTAAGCCATTACCCTGCTGTGCAAACCTGAATTCACAGGAAATACAGAATCATATAATTGGCAAAACCTCTTGTGACTCAAGGCCAAGGACAGAAGACGTTATCTTAGGTCAAAATAAAGTTTTTCTGAATCAAGATTGTAACTAGGGGAGGGGAACACCAAAATGGAGAGACAAAGGGTAAAAGGAGAATCAATGCAACAGCAATACTTACAAGACAATATGCTGTAAACCAAGGTACATCTCAGGGGAAGGTGGGGGAGGGAGCCAGAGAGGGGGGAAGGTGGGAGAAAAATGAAGGAGGAGGTAACAAGTTTGATAAGAAATGTACTCACTGCCTTATATATGTAATTGTAACCCCTCTGTACATTGTTTTGACAATGAGAGAGAGAGGGGGGGAGAGAGAGAGAGACACTTTTACTAGAATTGCTGTGGTCCCTGAAGCTCTTGCTTGCCTGGAATTGCTCTAACATCATATCACCTGCGATTAGACTCTGTCCATCTCTAAACCATAACAAGAGACGCCCATGAGCACCCACACCTTCTTGACCTACTGGGCTTTAATCCAGCCCAGCATCCTGATCATGCTGACTTACATGGCAACAATGGTGTATACCACTTAGTACACCATACTGTCAGGTGGACCTAACCCCAAAGACACATCGGACCAATGCATTCCCACAATGCTCCTTGGCAGAGCCCCTAGAAACATGTACTGTGTTAAACAGAAACCCCTCAGATTTCTCCTCTTACAATCATTGTGACATGTGAATATAGAAGTTTGTTTGAAGAGATATAATTATGAATGATGGCAAAGTCTTATAAGTCAACATGTCATTCTGGTTATCTGTAGTCTTATAAAACCACAATGACAAATAGGAAAGGGAGAAATATAAGAGATTATCTGCTCTAAGGCCTTCTGTGTCATTATCTATGCATCTGTTGATTTTATTTCAAGGAGATGTTTCAGGTATTTTTCTTAGAATAGCCAATTCATGATCATATTACTCTTAGATTTGGGTTGGAAAGCATCTAACTTTTTTTTTCCACTGCCAACTTTTCCTACTCTTACATTACTCCAACTATCCCTCCTTTAGGTTATAATATCTCAGAGTTTATGCATTGATTAATACACCTTCAAGCTTTCTGATATTCCTATGAAATCAACAAAATAAAAAGAAGGTCTGCCTTATATCTTTTGAAAAGGACTGTGTCCATTTCAGTAAGATCCAAGTTCAACCATGAGTCAACTTCAAAGGTTGAGTAAAGATCTTCCCATAGTAGTTCACTTCTCCTTCATCACTGCTGATGTGACTAATTACAGAGTTTTTCCGTAGAGACCATGGAGATCGTGAAGCAAAGCCCTTGCTTTTGGTCTCACTCTTTTGCTCATATCCTGGACTTGCTGAGTTGATTGGTGGAGAAGACACAGAGATGAAGATAGGAAAGATAGAAACAGAGGCATGGAGAGTGGGGAAAAGAAGGTCAGTAGGAAAAGAGACCATATACATTATATAAGGGAGTAACATATGAGAACCCAAAAAGGCAGAATTAGATGTTTCAACTTTTATTTCATCTGGTATTCACTTGCTAAAATATGAGCATGGAGATGAGATGTTCTTAATGGGTGTGTGTGTGTGTGTGTGTGTGTGTGCCATTTTCAACCAGAATGGATAAGTCCTTGGAGCACTCATGCCATGGCGGGCTAAACAAATTGTCTTAACTGCCTTGAATGCTTTGAGCAAACTTGCCATTTTTATTCATGGGCTTCTGAGCCATGGCTCCCAGTGGATCCATGAAGATTAGATAAATTATGCTTCTGATCGTTAGTGAGCTCCACTCTTTCACGGCAAGAGTGGATGGAGGCTGCAGTCATGCTGTGGACAGAATCTCAGCTTCTGCACTGGGTGCGAACGCTTTTTGTCCTCATTCCTGTTTGGATGCAAGGCCGTATGCAGAGGATGAGGACAGTGCCTGGGTCCAACCTCAGCCCATGGCTAGTAGGACAGGACTGTAGCTCCTTCATGTTACCTGTCAGACCCTACAGCGGAAAGAGGGGCTTCTCATGAGGATTCAGTATGTGTTTCCCTGTAAGCTAGGCTCTGCCTCACCTGTAAAGGAGGGAGCGTACAGACAGGTCCTCTGTGTTCCTATGGAATATTCAATTATGTGTGCCACCCACAAAGAGCCTGCAAAGAATCATCAGCTTCATCCTATCCATGTAGCCTCAAACTCTGTGTGCATCTATCGGTCTCTTCCCTTCCACCTAATGACGACCTCAAGCCCAGACCAACAGTGCAGTGTGCAGGGAAATGGGAAATCTATTCTGATGACCCTCACATTCCCCCCTCTACCCTCTCCACCTCCTCCCAAAGGTTTGTTCTCCTGTGAGACGTCAAGTTGATGATTCTAAATCCCAGATGTGTCATGCTCAGTTAGTGAATAACAGACTGTCAAATAGAGCAATAAATCTTCTTTCTCAGTGGCTGCCGAGCGGAGCTGCTGGGCCACAGCGCTCGCTACCCACTAATTCAGTGTGATGAGGGAGGCTGGCGGCTGCCCCCCAGTCTCCCCAGGGACCAGGATCAAGGTGCAAACATATTGGGATGGGATGCTTGCTGGATCCATCCTGCTTTCCCAGTGCCTCAGCCCATGACTAGAAATCCAAAGGCAATCTGCCATAAAAGCTCTGTTAATTGTGTTGGCTCTCTGCCTCTTTGGAACCTCTCTCCTTTCCTGAGATACTGACTGACAACTCTTTCAGAGCATAGCATGATCCTGACGAAAGGATCAGGATTGTCTGCATTGCTGTGTGAGGTTGTTATCTACCACAGGGACTCCTGCATTTTTCTTAGCCTGGTGAACAAGGCTGGAGCTTTTCTTTTATCCCTATCCCAAGCATGTAGCACCCTGCACATTGGAGTCTCCTCTTTTCTCTTCTATTGCTTTTGATCACTCAGCCAGTGCTCCAGAGAGAAAACACAAGCGTTTACTGGGAGGAGCAACACGAATTCATCAGATACAGCCAAAGCTTCACAGCTTTTGTGTATCGCTGTACTTTGATAAAAGAGACTATATCCAGAGAAAGGAGACAAAACAAGATGAGAAGGCCATGCCTACATGAGCTGTAAAAGACATAGAGATTCTATCTAAGGTTTTGGTGTTTGTTTGTTTTCCCATGCAAGTCCTAGGGCTTGAACTTAAGACCTGGGCTCTATCCCTTAGGCTTTTTCACCCAAGGCTAGTGTTCTACCACTGAAGCCACAGCTCCATTTCCAGGTTTGGGGGATTAATGGGAGATAAGAGTCTCACAGACTTTCCTTCCCAGGCTGACTCTGAATAGCAGTTCTTAGCCCCCTGAATAGCTAAGGTTGCAGGTGTGAGTGGCAGGCCCCACTGGCTCTGAATATTCTTATGAGCATGATATCCTTCATACAATGTCTAAGTGCAGGAATTCTAGCATGTGAATCCTGCCTGTACTGGACTGTGGTCCTCATGTATTATGCCTTCTTACAGAGGCCTCCATATTCAGAGTAACTAGTACTTACTACATGAAATCAGATCACACAGCAAAGGACATTAGGTGTGCAAAGTAAGTGTTTAGAAGGTGAGAGTATTTATTACTATAATAACATTAGTGATCAGATCTCAGTGTGAACGTTGAGTGTTGCTCTTGGCTTACTCTACCTTTGACACTCATTGACTTCTCAGTGTGTGTGCATGGATGTTTTGTACATTTCCATCAAAATTGTAAATATGTATAACTGAGATTTGAGCGTGCTCACTTTTGAAGCAAGTAAATGACTTTGAAAATCCGTGCGTGTAGGCATTATTTAGCTGAAGGTCCTGTAGGAAAGAATCCTATTTCTAAAGAATGTTTGTCATATTTTTTTCTCCTTCTCCTCAAAGAAGTATCATAATGGGAAAGATGTAGAGGAGATCTTTAGGAATCACACTAATACCTATCCTCTCTGTAACATAACATTTAGTGAGATATGGAAATCCATATACAGGACTTTGCTTGTACTGATCTCATCATTTCTTTTGGGTCCCACAGAAGCTGTTAGAAACGAAGCAAAAATATATCAGGCTTTGCAGTATGATTTCCTGGCAAATACCTAATGATTTACTCTGAACTTGGATCCAGAATTGTCCTGTTTAGGTAAACATTCTTGAACTTTCACATAGGAACTCTTATCAATACAATTCTTAGCTGTTAAAGGGAACTTCTCAAGCCATAACCTACATCTGTGGGCCAAATTTGTATTTGCCTCTACAGGTTCTATATTGTTAATTAGCCAGAATAAGTCTCCTGTAGGCTCTGTAATGGTTGGTTGCTGACAATGTCACTTAAAATGCAAAATCTCAAAGACATTATATACCTTATGTTTTCTGTGAAGCTATAGATGCTCTTTTACCTTTTGATTTTCTGTTCCCAAAGTCTATAAAAAAGTAATTCTTTGAAAAGAATTAGCTCAGGCCACCATCTCTGTTTGCTAAAGGAAGGTCACCAAGCCTACTCAATTATGGAGTTCCCATAATAAAACTGCTATAGATGTGACTTCTTTTACAGGGGCCCTGAAATTCTTTCCTAAGCATTTTGATGCTTGTAGTGTATAACTCTGGAAATCTTTAAATCCTCCAAATCTCAGTTTCCTCTTCTGTGAAATGAGACATGATAAAATATGGTTATTCAGTTCCCTTACACCATGGGGGGAAAGGGAAAGGGAAAGGGGGTATGAGGGACGAGGTAACAAACAGTACAAGAAATGTATCCAATGCCTAATGTATGAAACTATAACCTCTCTGTATATCAGTTTGATAATAAAAATTTGAAAAAAAATATGGTTATTGAATGATCAAAAAGGCCTATTATTGGAGAAATCGAAATTGCTTACTAGATAGTAGCTACCAAAATGTTTATTAGTCAATGAACAATAATTATTTTAGATACAAAGAAAAAGTTTTATCAAGGCTATGACGCCAGTGATGCTGTCATTCTGTATGTAGATTTCTTGATCAGTGTTCCAAGGTTAATGCTGAGTAAGGACTTAGAGTTGAACCATATTTGATCAGGGTGAAGAAGAATTAATAAATGGGGTACTTTTTAAATTTTGACAATGTGCCTTTTTTTCCAAATTTGGTATCCCCAGATCCTGAGAGGCTCCTTTAAGGGGTGAGATTTTCTTACCCTAGTTTCTGATGTGTAATCTGTTCCTCATATTAGCCATTTGGTAGTCACAGCAAGGAGAATTCACATCTTGTCTCTAAATATAGATCTTAATATAATGATAATAGTAATAATAATAATAAAATATTGAAAACAACAAAATTCTATACCAGCAAAAAGAATGCACCAATTATTGTTTGTTAATATAATGGGATACTGTAGTGTTGTTAAAAATGAAAGCCAAGTGCTGGTCGTATATACTCATGCCTGTAATCCTAGCTACTCAGGAGGATAAGATCTGAGAATTGTGGTTTGAATCCAACCCAGGAGGGAAAGTCTATGAAACTCGTATGTCCAATAAATTACCAAAAAGCCAGAAGTGGAGCTGTGACTCAAGTGGTAGAGCCCTAGCCTTGAGAAAAATAAAAAGGTAAAGGACAGTAATCAGGCCCTGAGTTCAAGTCCTACTACTGCCACACACACACACACAGACACACACACACACACACACACACACGGTTTATATATGAAAAAGATATGTTGACTGAATAAAACAAGTTGCAAATACTAAGGAAAAATGTTTAAATGTTTAAAGGCTATTTTTAAATTTTTAATAACTTCTTACAGGTTATTTAAAAATGATTTAGATGTTAAAACTATAGGTTATATCTTGTTTATGTAATATATAATCACATGGTAAATAAATACTATGCCTTAGATAATATGATAAATCTATGGAAACACTATAGGGAAGGATAATCACCAACTTCAGGAGACTAGATTTCTTTGGACAAGGTAAAAGGATGTTATTGTGACCACTTTGATTATCTTTCTAGGCTCTATTTTTTAACAGGACTTTGGGATCCTAAGGAAATTGATTCCAGAACTCTACAGATGACAACATTTTTGCTCAGGTACCTTAAAAAATGGGGTTGCACTTGTGTATAACCCACTAAACACTTTAAATCACTTCTAGATGATTTTAACTTCTAATGTAACATAAATGCAATATAAATAACTGTTAGAAAAGGAATTAATGACCAGAAAAATACCTGTACTTTCCAATATAGTTGAAATTAAATTTTTTTTTTTCTCAACTTGAGGATGGTTGAATCCTTGAATGTGGGAACTGGTATATAGGTTAAATCTACAGACTAGGGACTCAAAATAAAGGAAATACTTCTTATAACAGTTGTTTTTGAAGAGTGGTTTATAGATAAAAAATCACTCAATTTCTGTTAAACAGAAATTGTTTCTGTTGTGTTTACACTTGTTTTTGATGTTTAAACGCTCGATGGTTGCAGCTTTGTTTCACACCTCATGCTCCATTAACAAAACAGCGATGTAGGACCTCATCCCATCCACACAAGCCTCTACTGAACCAGGAGGATTGCCAGACAATAGGTTCAAGGAAACAAGTCACATACGCCAGAAGGGACATTTAGACTAATTCACAACATGCCTGAAAAAAAATAAGAACTACATTTTCTCACGGATCAGACTTGCTTAACTTCTACTTTCTGCTTTTTAGGAGACAGAGCATATGTAATCCTAGCTAATCAGGAGATTGAGATATGAGGATATCAGTTCAAAGCCAACTCAGGCAATACATCTATGACTCTTATCTCCAATTAACCACCAGAAAACCGGAAGTGGCGCCGTGGCTCAAAGTGGTAGAATGCTAGCCATGAGTGAAAAAGCTCAGGGATAGCACTCAGGCCCTGAGTTCAAACCCCATGACTGACCAAAAACAAAACAAAACAAAAATGCTACAGAGCTGAGCGTGAATGGTGGCTCACTCGTGGCTACTCAGGAAGCTGAGACCTGAGGATTGCTGTTCAAAGTCCCAGGAGCAGTTTTTGAGACTCTAATCTCCATTTAACCACCAAAAAGCCTAAAGTAAAGCTGGAACAAACTTCCCAATTCAATGTCTGCTGATTAATCATACCTACAAATAATTTAGTTGTTCAGTCTACAAGGACATAATTAAGGTCTGGATAATGGCTGGGAAGTTGTGTGGCCCAACTGTACAGCACTCTGATCATCACCGGTACTCTTGTAAATTAAAATGAATAGAGAAACCATGGATGACTCTTTTGAGAATAAGGCTGAAGAACAAGAGCCAGATGGTGACGTCACCTAGGCTTCCTGGATGCCTGTTACGGTTCTGAGCTATCACCTTTCTAACCTGCCGAGGGAATGTTAGCCTCATCTTGCCACAACAAATGTGCAGTTCCTATGGACTTGTAAAATAAATTAAACAACCTGGTTTTAGCTTGATATCAGTCCTCTTGGAACCAAGCATCTGCAAATCCTCACCACTTCCTCCCAGACCTATATCCGTACCTTCACCCCAGCAGCTAGGAGTACAGCTCTACTTGTTTGCTTGGCTTTGTAAAGTGTTGTTTGTGCATCTTTATTTTTCTATATCTCTGAAATTCAGGACAGTGAGAATAGGGGTAGGAAAGAAAGAAGGGATTCCAGATCTCAGGGAGTATGAGCTGAGATATCTATTTTTGGCTGCATTCCCCACCTCAGAAATCTTTTCTTTAAAAAAAAAAAATTAAAGGCCAGGAGTCTCACATGTGTAATCCTAGCTACTCAGGAGGTTGAGATCTAAGGATTATGGTTCAAGGCCAACCTGGGGAAAATATTCTATGAGACTCTTGTCTACAATTACACACCCAAAAAGCCAGAAGTGGGGCCTCAAGTGGTAGAGCACTAGCTTTGAGCACAAAATCTCAAGGAGAGTACCTAGGCCCAGAGTTCAATCTCCATGACTGGTAAAGTAAAGAATAAATAAATAATAAATAGATAGATAAATAATTTTTAAAGGTCAGTATGGGGGCTGGAATGTAGACTCTTAGATTTATATTTTATTCAGGTTTCAGCAAATTTGAAGAGTCCAGAATCTTTTCAATTTGTAATTCACATAAAGACTTGATGTAAAACTTTATTCTATTAAATCAAGACAAGATTTTGGGAGCTTAGGAGTACAGTATAGAGTCATTTTACTTAAAAATTTAAAATATATTAAAATTAGACTACTTTTATTATTCCCTACGTTTCTCTCCCTCCCTCCTTCCCCTCCTCCCTCCCTCCCTCCCTCCCTACCTCCCTCCCTCCCTTCCTTCCTTCTTTCCTTCCTTCCTTCCTTCCTTCCTTCCTTCCTTCCTTCCTTCCTTCCTTCCTTCCTTTCTTCCTTCCTTTCTTCCTTCCTTCTTTTCTCACTTTCTCTTTGTTTCTATCTTTTGTATGGGGATCAACTTCAGGACCTTGTGCTTTCTAGGCAAACACTGGCCACTTGAGCCAACTCCCCAGACCTTTTGGGTTTTGTTTGCTTTTCAGATAGGGTTTCATGCTTTTGCTGAGGGCTGGTTTCGGACCATGATCCTCAACAAGAAAGGATAAAAAAGTAAATAGCATAAAATAAAAATTGAAAACTTAAAAATGTTTTCAAAAAGAAGAAATTCATCGCATAAACCCTATCATTGTTCAGTGCCAATAAATATATGACTTATCCCCATAAATTTGACACGGAAAGTAGCTGTAATATAACTTTGACCTCTGACTTTATCTTCCAACACATACCTTACTATTGATTATGCATGAGTCATACTAGTCTTTCTGTCTCTTAAATGTGCTATGTTTATTGCTACCTCATAACCTTTGTATCTACTCTTCTCTCTGCTTGGGATACTGTTGCCCTGAATTGTCATATACTTGCTTTCCCCTTATCAATTTGAAATCTTCTCAGAAGTGTCTTCCCTAGCCACTTAGGAAAAGTATCCACACCCCTTCCATCCTTCTAGCCCATGCCCACTTGCTTCCCAGAATTTTCTATTCCTAAATTACCTTTTAAGTATGTTTGTTTAGAAGCTGTGTTATCCGGCTCCCAGACAATTTGCCCATTTGGATGACCAGCACTTGTCACTCAAGTAACAAAATAATGAATGGATAAGACCTTGGGTTGTCTAATGCTCCTTTATTCCCTCATTTATAAGAAAGGATTCAGCACTAAATCTACAATGATGCTACAAAGATTAAGAAAACATCAAGGAAATCTAGTACAGTGAGTTGTGTAAAGCAGCTGTTCAATAAATGTTTCTTTCTCATCTTCTCTCTAGATTTTCACATTGGGCCTCCTAGCTGCACATAAAATGAAAGCTTTCCTCCCTATAACCCCAAATTGTGCTTGTGGTCAGGATATAAACCTTATTCTACAAGTTAAGACATAGAATATTATGTAGATGTATCATTATATATGTATCGCTATATATAACATATAATCTATACCAGTATTACATTATATATTAAATTTTAGTATACATATTTTATATATAATAATTACATATTATAATTCAATTTAAATTTCACTAAGTGCTTTTCTACCTGATCCAAAGTTTTCTGTAGTCCACTGAAGTTTTAAACTCTCCCTTTTCCTCATAATGTCAAAGGACATTTCCGCATAAATGTCAAAGGACTTACTAAGATCTAAAACTTGCAGGTGAAAGCCAATCCCTTGAATGACTATCATGCACAAAGACATCTTCATAGGAAGTATAGACAGTTCTGGGACATTTGGGAAGGGAAACAGAGAAAGCTGCCAAGAGATTTACACAAAGGGGTAAGGAACAAGAAGATAAGTCTGCGTCATTTGGCTTGAATAACTGGGTGTCTCATGCTGTCTTTTCTGTGATGGCAAAGAAAAATAGGAATTTAATGTTGAACATATTAAATTAGAAATGCTTCTGTGAGAGCCAAGCAGAGCTGTCCAGTGGATAATTGCAACTACACAGCTAGAGGCTTGGAGTGCCTGGAAGAGACTTGGGCTGGACAGCATCACCAAAGGACATGAAAGACAAAAGCTACATGAGAAAATCAACACTTATGTCAAAAGTACACTTGTTTAATGGACTTTAAAAATGACTCTACTATAGGATTTTTTTTAACCATCCAAAGCAAGAAACTCTATTCCTAGCTCATTTTTATTTGTCTTATACTAACTGCCAGTGTCTGAGTCAGGCCTGGGCCCTGAAACCTATTTCTGTTCACCCGGCTCTGCTGTAAATACCACACTGAATGAACCCTTTTGTGTGTGATGGGCATCGTCAACACAAGCTCAGCCTCTCACATCAAATCCACGTAAAGGTCACTATAACTTCTACAGGCACAACTACTGAAGTCCGTGATGCCAGGCCCTTCTCCTGAGGGTAAGCCAGGAAACAACCTTCACCCACACTCTCTGAAGGTCAGGACCACAAGAAAATAGAGGTACCTCTAACCCTCAGGACCAGGATTTCCTCAAGTTGAAATCAAAAGTCTTTCTGGGGCCTAGTTAGTAGTAAAAGGTAGAGAACGTTCCCTCCCAGTTAAAACCTTCTATAGGTCCAAGGAGTAGTCTGGTCACACAGAAAAATGAGAGGAATGTGGGCCTTGTATCTCTGGATTCTAGCAAAGCAGGTGCTCAGACACAGCCCTGTGGCCTTTTGTATGTCTCATGCCCCTTTCCAGAAGAAAGGCTCCTGCCTATTTGAGTAGACTCAGGGTAGGGGGTAGAACCTGACTCTTGTGCTTTTGAAAATATTCTTTTATAAATGGATTCTGCTATTCAGTGAACATGGGTGGCCATTTGTTCTTCCTCCTAGATAAACCTAGGATGGGTTTATATATTGGATAAAAGGTAAAATATATTGGTATACAGTCAATTCAGATGCAATCTGTTAGCATAAATAATAGCTAAAATGTAGTGAGAAAGCCATCTGTCACTTTATGGCCGACATACAGTTACTTTTAAGAAAAGAAACTCAGAAGGAATAAATTTATCCCAAGGCTCTTAAGCTTGGAATGCATTTGAAGAAAAATGATTCAGATTTTCTTACCCAGAGGATAAATCATATTAACAGATTCCAGGGATTTTGCTTGTATTTAAAAGAACTATTATATAGAATTATTCGGTTTAGGGATTATGCCCTTCTTTGTGAGTCTTCTAGATCCACTAGAATACTTGAAAGTAGAACCATATTTAGTGAGGCAGCATATGGCCAGATGCTTCATTTCTTGTTGTGTAATTTATTCACATGTGTGTTTTCCATATGTGACACACACACACACTCACACACACACAATCTTTTCAGTCCTAAATCCAAACACTGTAAATTACATGAGCCTAGAGGGCTGGAAATGCAGCAGTAGCAAAAGGCTGGGAATCTCAGCAATGGCTTTAAATGTGTGTATGACACAAAACTGGATTATAATGTCATTCACCAACTGACAGATCATTTATGTCTTGGAAGAGCCTGTGTCACACTGCTGAAGCCCTCACAGGGGAATTCCGGGTGGGCTCCTTATTGTCAGAGCTATTTTTCACCCAATTTGTTTCCAAATGATGTCTAACCTGAGGTCTCTCCACTGAGAGAGGTTTAAGCCATGATTAATGAGGAGTGTTTGGCCAGACCCCACCTGGGAAATAGCCCATCTGCAAAGTCAGGTAAGATGCGGTGCCGACAAGGCCCCAGCCTGTGATGCCAGCAGCTCCTGCAGCTCTGACACTCCTGCAGCTTCTGATGCTGGTGCAAGGTGTTCTCAGTTAGCAGTACACATTTTCAGAGGTGCTGGAGACCAGGGCCACTGGGTTGTCTTCCTGGGATGATTCAATGGGAGAAATGCCCTGAGTCTTAACATCAGTGGAAAAACATTCTGCCTCCTCAAGCTAGTTTATTCTCTTCAAAGATTTCACACACATATAGCAACATAGACACAGAGATCCAGCTTGGGCTCCAAGGAGAAAATACTAAGCAAGCAATGGTTAGACTTACAACATCAGGGCCTAGTTGGTATATGAACCTACTCAATCATTAAAAAAAATAATGCACATGTCCCAATT
Source organism: Perognathus longimembris pacificus (assembly GCF_023159225.1). Classification (NCBI taxonomy): domain Eukaryota; kingdom Metazoa; phylum Chordata; class Mammalia; order Rodentia; family Heteromyidae; genus Perognathus; species Perognathus longimembris. The sequence goes on from NC_063169.1 coordinate 54,282,245, forward strand.
AAAGCTGTCTTTGTAAATTAGGTATATTTGATACTCTCATGCTTAAAATGTATTTTTAAAATCAATCATTTTCTCTGGAAATTAAATGCTAGAATGTAATTTTAATGCCAAGTAGTATTAATCCTGTAATGGTGTGAATAATCCAGAATCTGTGGAAAGGGACATTTCTTTCTCTAGGGGAACAGAGCACTAGAAGTAGTTGACTGTGAAACCACATTTATCCTAAGACATGTGCAATTTTACAAGCACAAGTCTTGAATAGGATCCCTTTAAAATACCTTGCAGATGAAATAAAGTTTGGAGTCAGTTTATTCTTCCCCTTATTTAAGATGAAATTTCTAGATGGGGAATGGGGCAAGGTGCAAGTGAAGTGGTAGAGCTCTTACTTCGCCTGCACAAGGCCTTGATTTTGGAAGAGGAAGAAGAATAGAAGGAAGAAGAGGGAGGATGCATTTTCTAGGCACAAATGTTTTTCTAGATTGTAGATTATTATCAACTATGATATCCTACAATTCTGCCTTGTCAGGATGGAGACCTAACAGATCCCATTGACTCCAAATAAAGCAGATTGTTTGCTTGGGAACATTTATGACCCATAAAGAGTGAGACTATTCTGGCAAAACATTCCTTCATGTAAACAACCAACAATTCCTGAATCTCACCAGCTGACTGAATCCATCCATTTCTCACTTGGCGTATGGCTCCTTCTTTGATGGCATTTTTGTACCCAACTGTTGTGCAAAAAGATGCTTTCCATGGAATTAGTTCTCTGTTTAGGCACCACACAATCCCTACACTTTCTTTAACTACTTCTGTTGCCAGCAACATGTTTACCATGATTTAGATGTCTATTATACGCATGAATGACTTGTCTACTTAATTTCATCAAAAAAATGAACCCTCATAAGTGGCACAGATGCTGGTATGATGGTAATCAAATTAGTTTTTGGACAGGTTTATGGCCACTTGCTGTCAGTTAAGCTCTCTTTGGCTATCTTCACTCCTAATACAGTTTTGATGGTGATTAATGGCTCCATTAATACACAGTTTGTGTTATGATAGACCTAATATTATGGTCCTCATTGGTTGACCACAGATGACAATACACTTAGTAAGATTCCGGTGCACAAAATATCATCTATGCATGTAGTGTTAGACTATTACTCCTTTGGTCTAATGTATGTGTATTTAGATACAAGAAAGGTGAGAACTTGTATTTGTGCCAAAACTTTTTAAAAGTAAAAATCCTCTTTATGCAATCCTTATCATTTTTTCTTTATTTTATTTGCTTTATTTTTTGTTATAGAGATGTTATCTCCCGCAATTATTCTTGCTAACTCCCTGGTTCACACATTTAGCTTTTGCTTTTCAACTTACTTGTTGACAATTCTAAATTTTTAAAAACTTTGCTCTACATATTTAAATTTTTTGTTGAAATTACTTTGTTTTCTGACTGCTCAAAATATCTTTTTTAAAAAGTCTGTTTCTTTGATTCAATGTTGTCTTTAAATTTTTTCATTTTTTTCCAGACAGGGTATGTTATCTCATTTATGACTTCCTCATCCAAACAGGAATTATTTATTTTACTTATTTATTTGTATTACTTATTTTTCAGAAAGTTAAGTTTCAAACTGGTTACTCCTGTGAATAGCACAAAGTTGATTTGCTTTTATTCCACCAGGCTGCTAAAAGGGTAAAAGCAAAATGGGAGTCTTGTAAGCTCAACTGTGGTAAACACATTTGGATTGTTTACACAGCTTTTTTATGTTTAAACAAACATGGTTTTTTTTTTATAATGAAATTGAGTTTTCTCCTGCCCATATTTGATTTTTATGTTCATCTGTGCAACTGCCTAAACTCCACCCACTTGCTGCCATGCAAATACAGATTATGCAAATTTTAGTTTTGAATTGGGTGAGCTGAGCAGATGCCCATTTTAGCATAAATAGTCGGCAGAAAAAAATGGCTCGAGTAGACAAGTTCCATAGGGGGAAAAAAAACAAAAACCCAAACCTAGATGGAACTAAAGATGAATGTTTCCTTTTACACAAACAAAAATGTGAGGTACGTGTCTTTCACTCTTATGAGGAAAATCTAAAATCAGTTTATCATAAGGCTAAATGCTGAATTTACTATTTCAGTAGCAAGTTTCCAGAGCAGGCCCAATCTACTGTAGTGGATCTTTGAACCTATTAATTTATTGTAATCCCTGCTTCACTTAAGCAAATATGATCCCAGCTGTCTAGGAAACTGCCTTTATCTAACATTGGCATTTGTATTGGCTTGGGGTTGGGATAGCACGAGTCTTTTTTTTTTTTTTTTGTAATTTTTAGATTGCTACACATAGCTTTACTAGTATAAACAGGTTTATATTAATTTAATGCAACTTCCCAGAAAGCCTTTGAAATTAAAAAAACTCCTTATTTCTGCTTCAAACTAGAATTGATAACAAGTGTAGTTGTGTGCTGATTTACATTAATATGATTAGAAAGAACCATGAGGTTTTTTAAGTAAAAGAAAATGAACAGAGGGGAATACTGAGCAAAGAGAAACCTTGAAGCCTAGAAGATACCTGAAGTAGTTAGGGTATCTATACAGAGTTTAAAACCTGACTCCTGGAATTACCATTACTCTTCAGAATCTTGACAAAGACATCTAACTAGGGTCTTGTCTTTGAAAATCACTGAACCACCCGGGAGCAGTGCTTGTCTGATACTGTTGTTAACAGTCTGAAGCATTGGCCAGGGGACTAAGACTGACTTAACACTCAGCCGGTTCATCAGGAAGAAACAAATTAGTAGACCATTGCTACATTTACATACTACTACTACTACTACTAATCACAGCCCTTTCCTACTTTCCACTTGCTAATGCCATTAGCAAATTCTGGGGCGGAAATCCAGAAGGCTGATGCCCTTGGAAACTCCCTGAGATGGCTCTTTAGCAATGGACTTATATCCTATGTGCTTTCATGTACAGTTGTGGACCATGGTGAGATGTCCAATGAGTGTCCAAAGGACATTTGAACATCAGAAAACACATTTGGGGCACAAAATTCAGCCTCTTGTGGCTCAAGGGTCCAGGAGTTCATATTTCTGATGGCAGTACATGTTAGCAGGGTACAGACTCTTTTAGCTGTTGAAATCCCAGGATGAGGTAAAGCTCCAGTCTTTGTTCACTGCCTCAGAAAATTTCAGATGGTCTGGGTACATATTCTAGCTCCTTTTTGGTCATGAACCAAACATTCTTTGTAAGTAGTTCATGAACCTATCCTTGGTTTAAGACTTACTCTTGTACCAGGAGAATCCAATTCTGTTTCCTCAAAGGTCCTTGTAAACAGTTCCTCTGTCTCATTGTTTATGCAGCTGTTCATTCACTAATAACCAACCGCTATGCCCTGTGTGGTATGCCAGGTGAGGAAGAAGGGAGGAATTCAACTCTTTGTAGGGAGCTAAGGTGCTTTCCCTGGGAGAGGTACTTTCAAGTAGAGAGAGTAAGTTGGGAGATCTCTACATATGAAAAGCAATAAAGAGTTTGTCCATTCCTTATTCCCCTGCCTCATAAATACCCTTCCTAATATCAATACATTCAGATAAACAGTTAGAGATTTGGAATATATAAAGAACTTGATATAACATTAATGTGTTCTTTACATGAAACAGTTAAAACCAACTTTATATAGACTGCCCTCATCTGGACCTATCTCTGTGGCCTGTCTGGATCAAACATAGGCTGAGGAAGTGCTGGTCTTACTGATTCATTGTCTAACTAAGAGCTGGGTAATAACTCAAGAATAAGCATTGACACTTAAATGTCTCACATACCTGACAAATCCCTCTATATTGCCTTAATGAGTACTTGCTGATGTTATTTAGAGTTTATGGAGCTCCATGGGTAGAATAAGCCTAGAATTCAATAGCAGTTCATTAAACGATGCTTTAGTTTCCTGAAATTGATAATACATTTTCCAGTTTTGTTTCTTTCAATAGCACAAAATAAATTAAGCCTAGTGGCAATAAATTGAAAGTGAAGTAAAACATTTCTCTCAATTTTAAAGAAGCTATGCTCACAAGTAAGAGCTCTACTAACTCAGAAATTCATACTAGGGAAGTTAGTAGGTTAGGAAACCATGGGTTACAAAGAAAATTCCTACCCTCTTCTTTTTAATGTTTGCCTCTCTTTAATGGGCAAGAATTATCTCATAAATGTTCCTTTTCACCAGATATTTCATCCCTTCACAATGTTTTTGGTCTTTGAGCTTGAACGTGGGGCTTTTACTCCACTGATAATAGGATTGTTTTATTGTATTGCTTTCTGAAGTTTTCTACAGAAAATTGAACTCAACTAAAACACTTGTGAAAAACATCATCTTTGCAAAATCTATAGGTTATCTTCATTTGTGGCCAAACTGAGTGAACTGTTCTTTTAGCTCACTTGACACTTCAGTGTAAGGAATTTTTAAAAACAGCAACAGGTCATCTGATCCTCAAATGCAGAACCCAGGCACTCTTCCCTGTCAAGTGTTTTGTGCTAGAGTTTGAACTCAGGACCTTATGCTTACAATCTACCATGTGGATTTCATAGCTTTTTTTATTTGTAGTTATTTTTCAGATAGGGTCTTGTACTTTTGCCTCGGCCAGCCTTGGACTATAAAATTATCATAAAATAGACTTCAGGCCAGTTATTCTTAAGAAAGTTGTTGGGAAAGGTACAGTACCAAGCAAAAATGAGAAGATCTAACATTTTGTGATGCATTTACCAATTTTGAAAACCCTGTTGCGATAGCTACATAGAAAGGTTGAGGAGTTGCCACCACTGTAAAGCAGTCTGATGCATCCCATAAATTTGGGCCATATTGATCAATGGATTCGATCATTGGAAGCCCCATATGCAATACTTGTGCACCTAGAAGAGCTTTCTGCAGGTACTGTGCAAATGTGATGAGGTTGAGTAAATATTAACCTGAAAAATAAACCAACTCAGCAAGACTTCCCAGAAGAGTAATCAGCAACCACTCCAATTTAGGTATCTAGACTATAAATGGTTCCTCTGGCTCCTAAGAGAATCAAATAGCATTCCACTTATCCTCACACATGTAGATACTGTCTGTAATGATTGAACATGTGTGCTACCATCATGATGTAAGCTCAGAGAACAAAGAAGAGAGAACTTGCCTCATCAAGAAGGAAGAACTGGAGAACTCATGAGAAACTAACACATTTACAAGGCGCCAGCCTTCTCATGATTCTGATGATTCCCCCTGATATGGATTTCCAAGAAGGAAATCTATTATGGTATTGTAACTTTTTTGTACAACTACTTTTAATACAAAAATTTCTAATGAAATCTAGTGAAGGCAAGTTGAGTCATCACAGTCCTGATAACATAGTTCTTTTAATTAAGAATTGTTCTTTCTTACCTGCACTCCATTTCAAAGACATTAGAGTCATTATTTTTCCTGAAAGAATAGATGAATGTACATGGCCACCTCCAGAGGGCCAGGTCTCTATACCATGGTGGGGAGCTTATCGTAGCCAAGAGCCTGCCCCAATATCTCAAGATAAGGAATCAGTACATAGAGCCCATAGGCATTTGCACCACCTAGATCCCCCTGCAGGATGACAGCAATGAATTGCTTAGGGTTGATGAGTCCAGTGACTTAATCTTTGGTTCTCTGACTTTCTTTTTAAATCTTCTCATCATCTTCCCTTGTTTTGTTTATTTATGTTTTTGCTAGTATGGACCTCTCTATTTCTCTGTCCATAAAATTCTCCTTACTTTTCAGAATCAAGTAGAAATTTCATCAATTTGGTGAGGACTTCATTAGTCTCTTTTCCAGGTCTCTTAAGCCAGACATGTCACTCTTCAGAACACGGTTGAGATGCTTTGTTTGTGCTTTCATTTGATATTGACCATTCGTCCTTTGATCAGTTTTATGATTTCTAGAGAGCTGTAGGTTTATGCTCATTCTACCAACAATATGATAAGTTCTTTGAGGCAAGACTAAATCTTCTATAGTATCCTTTTTCCCTTTAACAATGTTATTCCTCTCCCTCATAAAAGTTTCAGGTTTGGCAAAGTCCTAACTACATGTTGATTGGCATGGCATAGCCTGTGGCCACATGTGTACAGTTCAATGTCCAAAAACATTTAATAGCATGAGGAGGTTCTGGCAGCCTTTAAGGAAATTTGGCTGCTTGAAGGGATTGACTATGATCCTAAACCCATTCCTTCAATGATGTGCCAATTGTGTCAGAACTGATGTTCTGTTTAATTTATTCTCTGTCACCCCAAATTACCTCTGGGCTTTAGTAAATCTACCTTAGTTAAGCCTGGTTTTAGGATGAATCAATGTACCTAGAAGCTAATATTGAACTTTTCCAGGAAAGTGTTCCAAGGTGAAATTACAAATGCCATTCAATTCTCCAACACAAACTTATTCCTGGACTCTAAAGACAAACTCAATAAGTCATAGCAAGGATTATAGTTAAGTTTCACACCTACCATGGTTCTGAGCTGACAATTAGCCTGAAGGACTCAATCACCATCAGGGAAACCTCTAATCAGTGTAATTTTCCCTTTGGGAAAACTGAATTAAACCTGTTACTTTGTCAATACCTTGCCAAACAATGTAGGATCGGAGCCAGGCCCTTACTCATGAACACTGTGGGAGTCCATATGCATAGTGATTTGTAAAACATTTTATGATACTTTGAAATTTCCTTTGCTTATAATAAAATTATAACTCATAGTACAGGAAATTTAACTTAGTTCTATTACAATTTTTGTTATTACCACATGTCTGTGTTTTTCATCATATAATTCAAATAGCAATGCCATTGTAATGTGTAAATAACTTCAAACACTTAATAAAACTCTCTTTTAGTTCATGAATTACCTGTGTTTTAATTATTTAATCCATGATTCATACTAATTTTTAAAAATTATCTTTTACTTTTAAGTTTTTCCTCTTATTTTCCTTCAACTTAGAAATAATATTTAATGTAGTGATCTGGGATTTATGATTTGCTTCAAAAGCACTTGCAAAATTAAATACACAGTACACACTGCCTTACATATGAAACCATAATCCCTCTGTACATCACTTTGACAATAAAGACATGAATAAATTTTAAAAATAAAGTAAATGCCTGTATAAAAAATTGAATGCACATACAAGTATGTGTATAATATACATATATATCAACACTTTTTAAAACAACATGTATAGAATGTGTTCTTATATTAAATTAGCCTATCATTAAAATGCTGAATACTTTTCATACATTATACTTACTGAAATTTAGGTTTGCAACTTTTTTATTTCTGTCTACATGTATTAGTTATAAAATTTTTTTAATGTAACTACCTGCCTACAATATCTCTTTTCAAGTTGCCTGGGCCTCCTTGCTTCTTAAATTAAGAGACTTAAAGTTTGTCAGTCTTACTTGCAAAAATATCACTGGAAATTCTGTTGTCTTCCAATACTTTATGGATTATTTATTTGTTTATTATTTATTCATTTATTTTGCCAGGTATGGTATCCTAGCCTATGCCTATAATCTCATATTGGGGAGATAGAAGAACCTTTTTTTTTTTTCAAACTTTTATTATCAAACTGATGTACAGAGAGGTTACAGTTTCATACGTCAGGCATTGTATACATTACTTGTACTGTTTGTTACCTCGTCCCTCATACCTCCCTCCCTCCTCCTCTTTTCCCTTTCCCCCCATGAAGTGTTCAGTTCACTTACACCAAACAGTTTTGCAAGTATTGCTTTTGTAGTTGTTTTAAGAAGGACCTTTTTAAGCCTAGGTGACATAGCAAGATCTACGACAATAAAATTAAATTAAATTAAAAAGAAGGAATGAAGGTAGAAAAAAGTTTAAAAGTCTTAGTTTTCAATAAAAGTTTCTATTCATCATGTGATTAGTACTTGGGAATCTGTGTTTTTTCTAGTGTTCTGTAAAGTCAGTTTGCATCATTGTGAAGTCTGAGTATATTGTGTTCTAGTTGATTTATTGGCAGCATAAATGATTCCTGCATCTTGGTTCTGTTTTGGAAGTTGGAGTAACTAAGGGTGATGGGAAAGAGGAGAGCAGCTTTGTCACTCAAATTTCGGTCCCTCTGCACCGGGTAGCCCTGCAGCCCACATTTGGTGCTGGCTAGAGCTGCTGACTAGCAGCACAGGAGACAAGGAATAACAGGAACCCTGCAGAAGAGGAAAACATTGTGAGATTTCCCAATATCTTTAGGAAAATCTATGAAGGAGATTTCCTTTCACCCTATAGCAATGTTGGATGTGTTCTAAAAATCTCCCTATTTGGGGTTCTGCCCTTTATAATAAGCCTTCCTTCTGATGCGTTTGTAAACCTCCCAGAAGTCTATTAAGTGATGTTGAATAATGTTGATTCTGAAATTAAAAAGAAAAAAAAAATCTGCATTCTCTATCTGTTCTGTTCTTACTGTTTATAGGGCTGGAAAGGTAAAGAAAGTTATTTGTCCAAGATCAAAGACAGATTTTATAAGCATTGTGATTTCTTATGGATATTTTATTTTCCCTGAACATATAATTTAATGAGTATGAATCATAAGTAACAACTGATATATATTAACAATCCATGATTCAAGAGATTATGAAGGATATCTATATCTATCTATCTTTCTATCTGTTCAAATCTGATGTTTCACTGAGTTGTCTCTTTGTCCTAAGGACAGTAATGATGATTGAAATTCTAAAAGATATTTTGATCTGCTATTACTGTCCAATCCTCTACAGAAACATAGAAAACAACCAAAACTTTCTTCAAATCAAAACAAAACAAATCCCTCCTTCCCAAATTGCATCTGACAACGAAAACTCTTAACTTTTTTCCAGGACTTCCTGAAGACTGGATTCTGCTTCTTCCATTGTTGGGAGAAGTGGAATCATCTGTAATATGTATACAGATTATTTGCATCCTGGCAACAGTTCTGCGAGTGGGGGGGGGGGACGACACTATAGCCCCTTGTTAGTTGCAGTCCAAACTTCAAAGGCTTTGAGAACACAGAGCAGACAGGTTTCAGCAGCCGATAAAGCAGCCAGGCAAACAAAAGACAGCTTCTCTCTCGCTGAGGTGTCTCCTGATCCAGGGAGATTTTCAGGGCACTTGTTTTTTTGTTGTTTTTTTTTTCTTTTATTTACGATGAAACTCCTGGCAATGAGAAAGACTCATTCTGCCCACGGGTGTGTGCCCCTTGATTCGGCATCAGAGGGAGAGATGGGCATTTATGGGCACCATAAATCAAGGGATAAACCATACATGAGCAGCTGGCACATGTGCTAATAACTATAATTATTAATCATGTCAATTTCACACCCTTCAAATTTATGCTATGTGCTTTCTGTAGGAAAGCCATCGCTGGCGCCTTGAGCTGTTTATGGTATGAAAATATGATGTGCTGATGGTCTTTGATAATTGTCTTATGACAGTATTGATCTGCCTACAATTGGGTTTGTGGGGCATGGACGCCCTGTAAGTGGTTGTCCTTGTCTTCTGGTATATATCATTGTCACACATCCCCTATTGTTAGTGAGTGGCGTGAATTACTCTCAGCATTTGGCCAAGTCTCTAGCTGCTAGGTCACCATTATTCTATCCTATGTCACTGTGAGGACATTTTCTTTGATGTTTCCTTTGTACCTCCGTGAAGGCAAAATTCTTTAAGTTCAACCCAGTACCCTACAGCAGGGTCTCCAAGGGAAAAAAAGTACAGGTTTGATGTGGGTGGAGGCCAAAATTAACGTTTAAAAAGAAAAACTGGACTCCACCCCCAAAGAAGAGTGATACTTTTTTAACACTCCTTACTTACCCATCTAGGCTGTATTTCAGGAGGTATGACAACCCAGAGATTCCAATCAATTACCAGGCCTTGTGTTCATGAAATAGCCTCTTTCAAGACACCCCCCCACACACACACACGCAAGTGTGTACCACACATCACATTATGGAGCTCTGCTTGTGGCACAGATGGTCAGGCAAAGAAATCAAACTGGCCCTTGGGCTAGCAGTTAGCCAGGGTCGAAGCGGCCAGTTCACCACCCAACTTGAAGCCAAGCAAGCAGCACCTTGTGGGTTGATCTGCATATTCATCTGACCTTCCAGCCGGTCTCAGGGAGGCTGGAGTGCGCCCGGGCTCTGCCCACTTGTCTGGGACTCTGTGCAGCCCTCTCTGGGCAGTGTCAAACTCACTCCTGCTGGCTCTACAGCTGCTCCGTTCCAATGACCCCCGGAAGGTTCTGAGGATTGTTAGAAGAGATTTCTATTAATCAACTACAAACCCACTGTTACAATTTCACACTTTTTTTCTCATCATTTCACACATTTAATGAATTTGGGTGTCTTTTAAATTCAAAACATTTACAATTGGGCAAAAAAAAAAAAACACCCCACATCCCACAAAAACTACCCCTTTTTACAAAAAAAAAACAAAAACAAAAAAAAACCAAAAAACAAAAAACACAATAGTCAGCAGCAAGACAGCAAATGCCACTTCAAGACTTCATTCCTGAAACTAGTGGTTAACAGATTGGCTGCCCCTGCACATTTCACAAAATCTTCAATGAGAAAACTTAGAACTTGTCAGAAATTTCCATTTCTTTGCTAATCGAGGGGGCAAGTTTAGGAGTCTTTTTTTTTCCTTTTAAAGTCTACCTAGCATTACAAATAAAATTTCATCTTGTTCAGAATTGAGTGCAAAGCAGAAAATGCTATAAGAAGGTCTGAGACTCAGCATTTCACCAAAAGACCTGCTAATGCTCTATTCTTTCCCTCCTCCAGACTATCAGTCTGCAAGAGGAACTGGACCCAAGAACTAAGATTGCACGTGAGGTACAAGCAAGAAAGGACACATCATGTATTCTTTTCCACATTGCTAAGCTTGGTACTGCTCATTTTCAATGGCAAATCAGATATTTTTTTTTTTTGCCAGTCCTAGCGCTTGAACTCAGGGCTTGAGCACTGTCCCTGGCTTCTTTTTGCTCAAGGCTAGCACGCTGCCAACTTGAGCCACAACGCCACTTCTGGCCTTTTCTATAAATGTGGTGCTGAGGAATCGAACCTAGGGCTTCATGTATACGAGGCAAACACTGTTGCCATTAGGTCATATTCCCAGCCCACAAACCAGAATTTTTGTGTTGTGTGAGGCCATCAAGCTCGAAGCCCATCAAGACTTTTTCTCAGTTTCTCTTGAGTCTTGTTCTCTGCAAGCAATTCAGCCCCCTGGCCTGGACTGCTCTCTAGCAACACCTGCTGGTTGACACTGACCCCTAGAGACTCAAGGGGGCAGGAGTTTATTCCAGCGTAGTGAAGGAGGGCAGGACTGAGGGTGAGCAGGCGTGAAAGGATGGGGTGTCAGTCGGGAATATGGAAAGGTGGATCGTTGAGGGGTAAAGGTATTTCCTGTCAGGTCAAATTAGGAAAATAATTGTCCTCTCTACCTGGGAAAATCTATACTATGTTTCCATAAAGATCATTACATTTTACTATTGATGATAATCTGCTGAAGACAAGTTTCCATGTAAACTTTACTAATTTTCTCTTCCTTCATTGTGTTTTTAAAATTAGGCTCTTTCAGGGCTACATTATTACTTTCCTGGACCTGAGTTACCATAGACTTTGTAGGTCCTTCTCACCTAACAATATTAACATAATATTATAGGATTTTAAACACATTACACATTTTTTTTCCCTTTTAGGTAATAATAGAATAGATTTGGTGGGCTCCTGGAGAGTATCAAGGGCATGTGCTCAAGAAGGTAGCCAGTTCCCCTTGAAGTTTTCCCCCAAAGACCATTGAACACTTTGAAGATATTCTAGCATCACTTTACTTGTTAATATGAATGCTGGTTCTAACTTACACTGTCTTATCCATATACTTATACCATTGCATCCACCTCTTAAGCAACACATTGCTTACAGATAGGGAAGCCGTGTAAGCTCCTTTGTACACAGCTGGGTTTTGTCTTGCTATGTGGAGGTCTAAATTTCATTTCCTGGGTATGTTCCACTCTACCTGGAGAGCTAGAGTCATTCGCATGCATCATCAGCTTATATCTATTAATTTATTTTGAGAAAAAATAATAGCTCCTTTCTCAACCTTTAATTTCTCTCCAATTAAATTGCCACCAGTAGAACATAAGAAAAAATCCCATAGCTGGGCACGGGTGGCTCATGCCTATAATCCTAGCTCCTCAGGGGATCTCAGTCTGAAGCCAGCCCAGGCAGGAAAGTCCATGAGACTCTTATCACCAATTAACCGCCAAAAAAACTGGAAGTTATAGAGCTGTGGCTCAAAGTGGTAGGGCACTTGCTTTGAGCAAAACAGCTCAGGGACAGTGCCCAGACCCTTCGTTCAAGCCCTGTGACCGACAAAAAATAATAATAATAGAAGAAAAAGAAACAAGTCCAAGGATCTGATTTTCCCAGAGGCAAATTAAGGGAACAACCTTGTCTAGTTGCCCTGGGCTGTTTTTGTCCTGTGAGGAAGACTTCAGGTAAAAGGAATTCTACCCAAGATCACATCGATGTTCACACTGGCATACAGCAAAAACAGGTTCCAGGGGGGCGAGGACACAACCAATTTTGCCCCTAGAAATGAGGCAGCTCAATGCAACAGAAACTTTTTTTCTTTTTTTTTTTTTCTTGTGCTTTTGAGGATGACTCTGACAAGAACTATTAGAGAAAAGCACAGCTTCTCTCAGCTGTCCCTTTCTGTGGGTTTTCCCACACGAAACTCTGCCCAGGCTGCTGCTCCGTACTTTGTTATTATGACAGGAAAAAATGAATTTCTAATGTGCTACCTCCACCAGCTGCATGAACCTGTGGATCTTCCAGGCTTTAGGCCCCCAGCAGGCATGAGCCTGAGTCAGGGCAGAGGCCGTCACTTCACAGGTTAAAAATGCCAGCTCTTTTCTCCCAAGGTTGACTTGGAGACTTTTCGTTTATTTGTTTATTTTGTGCTTGTAGGATCTTGCTATGAAGCCTAGTCTGGCCTTGAACCTTGAACTCATGATCTTGTGTCGGCTTCCTGAGTGCTGGCATTACAGCTGTGTGCTACACACTACAAATGGAGATGTTCTTTAAAAAAAAAGGCAAATTTACAAACACGGGCTGGATAGGAGGGCATAAGGCCTTTGACTGTCACAGAAGTTATTTCATTAATCTTCACAATAACTTTCAGGTAGCATTAGTCCCATGTATCTATACTAAGAAAGGTCGGAGAGACCAAGAAACTTGTCCAAGACTGTATAGCTAGTAAAGGGCGGGGCTTTGGGATTTCCTTCATTGTAGCCCTATTGTAATTGTATATTGCATTGTGCTAAGCAGAATGGCTCTGCCCTGTTCTTGATAGCACTGATGTCTTGTTGACACCCCCTGAGGGTGTGTACGTAGGCTTGTTTTTAAAATTTGCCTAAACTTTTCCAGAATTAGTGACTCATGTAAGCAAGCAGCTATGTGGAAAACTGATACAAAGAGAACAAAAAATGTCTTGGAATTGGTTCAACTCTTAAAAATCTCCAAGAAAATTTTAGTTCAGATCTTGAAAATTCTACATTTTAATAAGTGTCACACTTCCAATCTGGTGAATGGATCTTACTTCAGTCTTTTCACACTCATGTAGAGTTTCTTACACCTGAATCTCACCATCTCATTCCACCACTTCATTTACCAAATCATTCCACCAAAGTTTTGTTTTTGTATCACCTATGTCTAATTGCTTTTTGCTTCTCTCTCTCTCTCTCTCTCTCTCTCTCTCTCTCTCTCTCTCTCTCTTAGACCCCAATGCCCCCAATTAATTCTAGCTACAGACTGTATTTCTCGAAATTCCCTTGTGGCCATGAGGTCATGTGACTGAATACTTACCAATAGAATGAGGTAAAGTGATAGACACTTCAAAGGAGAGTGTTGTCCTCACTTTGCTGCTCTTCTGTCCAAGACGAATCTTAACCAAGTCCACCAGTGTGCCCCAGAGCATTCTGGAGCAACAGAACAGCAAAGAAGAAGTGAATCTCTGAATAATCCTGTGGATCAAAGCCATCACTTTTCTCAGGGATATTACTAAAATCAGAAATAGTTTCCTCGTTAAGCCATTACAGCTTAGCATTTAACTAATGTATACAATCCTTCTTGATAGGATTTCTGCCTTCTTTGTGAAAATAGTCTTGGCTCTGAACATTCCCTATCCTCCACACATAAATCTTCTAATTCCATGGTGAGATCACACATAAAAACACTTCCCAGCCTTCCTACAGAACATACTACAAGCATCCGTTCTTTTTTTTCCAACAATATCTTCTCATTCCCGTGAAGAATATAACTCTCTTCCATTCTTAGCTAAGTGATAAAGATGGGAGGTGATTTGCCCCAGTTTCCAGGATGACTCTTGGTTGACTTAGGCCCTTGAGATCTAGGATTCAGAAAAGGATACTTGAAAATATAGTTCCTTAGCAGATTGAGTACTTCAAAGTAAGGAACACAGGAAAGGAATCAATCAGAAACAATCAGAGGGCTGGGGATATAGCCTAGTGGCAAGAGTGCCTGCCTCGGATACACAAGGCCCTAGGTTCGATTCCCCAGCACCACATATACAGAAAACGGCCAGAAGCGGCGCTGTGGCTCAAGTGGCAGAGTGCTAGCCTTGAGCGGGAAGAAGCCAGGGACAGTGCTCAGGCCCGGAGTCCAAGGCCCAGGACTGGCCAAAAAAAAAAAAAAAAAGAAACAATCAGAATCCAACTTTCCTCTGTGCTCCCACTCACACACAAGTTCTCCCATAAGACAAATTATTAAACACACACACACAAACAATTTCTTCTCCAAGGTAAACCACAGAATCTAGAACTTCAACTTCTTTTCCTCAAAAAAACAACAACACATTAAAAAACAACAACACATAACACTAACAAGGTTACTCTCTTGCCATCTCCCTTTTAGCCCCTGACAATGCCTATGTGACAGATACCCTGCCCCATACCTGAAGGAAGGATGGTCATGCAGAGAGAACACAACGAAGCTATACCCTCAGAAGTTTTCTTATTTTATTCTCTTATTTTATTTCCATTAGTTGTCTAATCATATTCCTACTTGGCTGTCCATGGTTCATCAAACATAAATGTAAAGTACACAGTTTTCTCTGTGATTTGGCGTCATTCCTGAAGACTCCGGTGTCATATAAAACCTTGTTACATATATCAATTTTGGTTTTTCCCTTGCTAACTTTTTTTTTGGTACAGGAATGTCAGCCTTGTTAATAGTTCCCCCAAGACTTGCAGTAAAAAATCCAGAGATGGGCACATAGCCCATTTACATCTGTTGAGTTCTATCTCTTCAATTTCCTGGCTGGTGAGAGATGCAGCTATGAGCTGAGCTACCTTGAGCATCTGTAGTCTACAGAGACAGCCACAGGGGGAACAAAAGGCCAACTATATTGTGTTAAAATTGTTTGAATCCTGAAAACAAACCTACTTGTTTTCAAACTTTATTCACCTTGACTTAGCTAGTCTGTCATCTTTAATATAAATTCCAACATACATTGGTAATTCTCTGCCATGGGAGAAGTTTGCATTTAACACTCCTCCCTGTCAGCAAAACTCCCATGCATCCTTCAACATCTGGCTTATGCCTCCCCTCCTCTGTGAAGGCCTCCATGATTCTACCAGTCCCACATCACTTTACCACCATGACATCCTTCTCTCAGTAAGTGTTTTGGAAATGATCTGCACAGGTTTTTGGCATCTGTATCACATATTTTAATTAGTCATTGAAAAATACTACTGTCTAATAAGACCTGCTTACTGTGATCAACTTGTGGCCTAATGTTTTTTTCTATAAATTCTAGTCTAGCAGAATGCCTAGGACTAGGGACCAACTTATTTGTTATTCTTTATGGAAGGAGACAACCAAGCTGACTTCTATTGTCATGAGAAGGCAATAAAATTAGATCTTTTCCACATTAGAGTTTGCTGTTTGGTGAGATGATGAGGCAGAGGCCCCAAGTACTCTAATCCAAGGCATAGGTAGATTTCCGGTTCTCAAATTCTCTTGAGGGTTTGCTCATCTCAGTCTGCTAGACTCTGACTATATGATGACAGGAATAAAACCAAAGTGACTACAAAATCAAAAGACCAGAATACTAGACAATCAGGAACATAGGCCTAGGTTAAAGTGATTACATATTTAAAATACCACATATCAGTCAGATATGCGGAAACAACTGCCCTTCTCCTTTGTTGTTGCTTTTTGGGTTTTTTTTTTTGCCAGTTCTGGGGCTTGAACTCAGGGCCTAGTCACTGTCCAAGAAGAGGAGGAGGAGGAGGAGGAGGAGGAGGAGGAGGAGGAGGAGGAGGAGGAGGAGGAGGAGGAGGAGGAGGAGGAGGAGGAGGAGGAGGAGGAGGAGGAGGAGGAGGAGGAGGAGGAGGAGGAGGAGGAGGAGGAGGAGGAGGAGGAGGAGGAGGAGGAGGAGGAGGAGGAGGAGGAGGAGGAGGAGGAGGAGGAGGAGGAGGAGGAGGAGGAGGAGGAGGAGGAGGAGGAGGAGGAGGAGGAGGAGGAGGAGGAGGAGGAGGAGGAGGAGGAGGAGGAGGAGGAGGAGGAGGAGGAGGAGGAGGAGGAGGAGGAGGAGGGAAAATAGAATGTGCTGGCTCTATATCAGGGGAGGGACAAGAAGATCCAGTTTTATGGAGGTGAGTTAAGAGAAAAGCTTAAAAAGGAAAAGAAGAGGCTGACAAGAACCTCCCTAATGGAGAAATGTAGAACTTTCATTAAATAGGGGCATTTGGTAGTCAACTGAGTACCCTTTATGGGGGGGTGGGCAATTATTTTAAATTTAGTATTATGTCCTCATTCCAGGATTAGGTTTTAATCTGCCACTACTATGTTTATATGTCAAATTAAAGTAACTATGCATCTTTCCTACATCTGCTTTTTTCTCTATGTTGGGCTAGCCAGCAGTATTTGTTTGTACTGACCTCTTTATGGAATGCAAGAGCCATAGCTAGCCGCCAGACTCCATTGAAATTTTGCTAAGTACACTTCCGATGTGGCTACGAGCTTGTGCTCTCTTATAATGTCTTATCTAAAGTCTTACATTTCTTTCTCTTACTGTTTCCCTGTTTGTGATGAAGTGCCACAAGGGTAGAGAGTCGTTTACCTATAATTCTAAGAACATACAGTCTATACCTATCATATAACATATTTGCCTATACTCAAAAGCCATTTGTTAAATGAATTTCAACACTGGCAATTGGGAGGTAGAGAAAATTCCCTTTTCACTGTATTCACTTGTATTTTTGTCTCTCATTGCTCTGTTATGGCCCATACTAAGTATATGAGATTTTAAAATACCTATTCTGCCTTCAAAATTATTTTGGTAATCCTTCATTAATTAAAAAAATGTGAGTCACTTACTATGGGCAAAATGTTAAGCCAAGCACTGAGAAGAAAAAAAAACTTGAACCCAATTTTAGTCCAATAAAGGAGATTAAATATCCCTAACTTAATTGAATATGTGATATATCATTGAAAAGAGTATATAATCTACATTTTAATTTGGAAGATGGATATAGTTGTGCACATATTCAAAAAGCCATAGCCCTGTACACTTAAGATTATATTTTTATCATATATGGAAGTATAATTAATATGCTTCAACCTCCCCCAAAAGAAGCACAAATTAAGGGTTCAGAGAAGGAATGTTAATGATACAGTCTTAATGCATTAGTAGTTTATATAATTAGGCATCTAGTTGCCAAGAGTAAGTCTATATTTGCTAGATACTACAATCTCATCATTAAACACTTATGTTTGCCATGCATGAAAGTACTTACTGTGTTTGCCTGAACTGCCCCATGTTTAATTTTCTCTGATGATCCACCAGAATTGTAGGTAAGTATAAAACAAATCCACCATTGATTAGCCAGCCTCCCCCTGACCAGTTTTCATTCAGGGAAGCAAAATCAACAATATCCTTAGTGATTCTGAAGATGGAGTATTTCTGAGAACTCATGTACAGGTCTTAGCAAAATGACCCATCCCAGAAGCTAATACCTTGAATCCCAGAGCTTAACTCCCACCTGGGACAGAAGGCCAGCTGTCAGGCCTGAGTGACTGACTGCCCATTGGCTGGGTCCCTGCAGGTGGTGGTGACATTGATGGAGGATGATGGATGACTGAGACTCAGCCCCACCCCACCCACTTACCCATATGCATGACAGAAGGGCTCAGTTTCAAGTCTTGGCTGACAAGGCCTCCAAGTAGGTATTTAGATGAGTTAAAAACAATACATCTTCATTCAGCAGTGATTCAGCCACAAACGTGGAGGCATTTAACCAGTTGCTAATGTGAAATTAATTTTCTTTTCTGACTTTTGCATAGTAAGAATAAAGACGCTTGGAGGGAAGCCATACATTTGGTAATGACTACTGGGGGAAAAAAAGCAAGTGGCTTTCAGGAAATGCAAAAGAGTTGGGGCCACCCCTGTCACAGATTGATGGAAATTTAACACATCATGCCTTTACTTTCCTCCTTCCTTTTTCTGTCCATCTCAACTACCTCGCATTGCACATCCCTCCTTCCTTCCATCTGAGCTGCATTCTCTACCTCTTTAAGGCTCTCTTCTTTCCTTCCTCCACATTCCTTTTTCTCTTCCTCCACAACCTCTTCTCTCTGTCAACTTTCTCTCTAGTGAAAACGTTTTCCTTCTTTTATTGCCCCCCTCCATATTTGTGCTATCATTCCTGCAAGAATTTCAGAAACACAAAGCAGGAAATTTGAAGAAGAAAAGAACAAAGAAAACCAAGGATCTTTATAACCTTCAAAGTATCTGATCTCCTTGGAAAGGAGGGGCAGAGGATGGAGAGGATTCTTTGCTCTGTGGTGAGCTTTCTGTTGTCTACCCAGGAGATTCATAGGGAAGTCTTGAGGATGACATGAAAGATGAGGCAATGCTTGAATTGATGGCAGAATATTCAAAGGGAACCCTTGCATCTAACAATGACAGTCAGCCTCACTAATAAGAACACATTTTCTGCAAAATTCAAGCAGTGTCTGATTCCTAAAATAAACAGAAGCGCTTTCAAGTACATGTTTATATAGTGATAAAGAACAAGCCTCTCTGATGGCAGCATGTAGAAATTAGTTCTATTGAGTGGCAGTAACAAGTTAGCAATAGATAAAATGCGAACGTCACTCAGCTGCATGTAAATGAGTATTTCTGCTAAGGTTGGTTCAGAACAACTTCAACTGAAAAAATGTTTCCTTCAATTTTGTCTACACTATGAATATGTTTGGAAAACTTTCACTCTAGAGAAAATATCAGGTTAAACTCTATGCTAGGTATTATTTCAAACAATCACAGATTTTAATTGTGTGAGACCCATACTATTGTCTTTATTATCTTTAAAGAAGCTTTGGAAACAAATACTTGTGGACTAGAAATGTTGGTTGAAAAATATCTGTGACCTTTTTGTAAGCTCTAAATTACTGTAAAGCAAATGGAATCATGCATTCAAACCACATGAGAACAAGTACTATGCTTTTCAACTTCTTCTTGTTGGGATTTTTGTTTTTGTAAGGTGCTAGGGATTGAATACCAGGTCTTGTCAGAGCAAGGCAATTGCCTACCACTGAGCTACATCTCAGCCCGTCTGAACTTTTTGCCCATGGTCTATTTAATAGTCTTATTTTAATTATTGCCTTGTATAAGAGTATAGGTCTTAAGTTACACTTGTGGGATCACTGACAAAACTTGATCAGCTACCTGAATCCTGAGGAGCTGGGATATTTGTTTGAGCCTTGGGCATCCATTCTTTTTTTTTTTTTTATTAATTGGACATAAATTTTTTTACAAGGTGTTGTGCAAAGAGGGTGCAGTTACATAGTAGGGAAGTGTGTACATTTCTTATGATATCTTACGACCTGTTTTTCTATCCCTTGTCTAGGTCAGGTTGACATATATGCAATATACAATGTATCAAGAACATATACAGTATTCACAGACTTGGTCTCTACTGTCTCTCCGTCTCCCTTTGTTAACAGTCATATATCAGGGAGATCATGCCCCTTTGTTTTCTGTGTTCTAGGCTTGTCTCATTCAACATTATTTGTTCGAGTTCTGACCATTTCCCTGCGAATAACAGTATTTCACCATTGCTAATCGCTATGTAGTATTCCATTGTGTATAAGTACCATATTTTTTGGATCCATTCGTCTGTGGAGGGGCATCTGGGTTGTTTCCATATTTTAGCTACTGTGAATTGTTGGGCATCCATTCTTGACTGGATCGTAAGAATTTACCTTCTGAGCTCTCACCATGAGAATCATAATATATCCTGAGCAGAAAGTTCATGGTCCCTTGGGTCATCAGACAAAGAAGAGGTTGGCAACTTGAGGGGAAATGCTTGGGACTATGGGAGCTAATTTTTGAAGCCTTTCCTTTTGGCCATAGGAAGAGAAAAAAGGAAGCACTTTTTCCTTACCTACTCATCACAAGGTTTGTGGTGACACTCATATAGCAAAAGATAGATTACAAGGAGAAAAAACTAGCAAATACACTTAATATGAATTTCATAGGACATGAAAACCTTCAGAAATGAAGACACGCAAGCACAGAGAGAATGACATTTTCAGGGACTGTCGCACAGAAGTGTGAGCAGAGACCCACAAAGGTCTGATCTGAGAGTAACAAACTGGGGGAACGTGGCAAGGCTCATTGCCTCAGACTCTTGGTGGCCTTCAAGTCTCCTGGGAAATGAGAACTTTACGACCTGCTTTGGGTGGACCTACAATGAAGAAATTTTTTTTTTTTTATGACTTGCTTCAGGAGAGTAAGGTGGGAAGTCAGAAGAAAAGAGTTAGAGAACTAGAAACCTTCTTGGTCCCGGGGCTTTCCTATTTTCCTCTATGGCAAGACATCTACTTTAGGATATCTTGAGCTGAGCCCAAACATGGTAGATGAGCATAGACGCCACAGAAATATGTGGCCTGAGTGGGAGAGAGGGGCTCAGAGCGTTTCCTGTTGAATAACCCACTTATTCCCAAAGCGCTTGAATGGATGCATAGAACCCTCCTCCCACCACTACCACCACCAGTGGTTGCTGTCTACTGAGGATTCCTGACATGTTCCACCTGAATCTACAGCAAATAAAGAGCCTTGATATTATTTATGATATTGGAGCGGTGGCAACTGTGGCATGAGCATAAAGCACGAGCTCAGAATGCTGCCATTGTCAAGCTCTGAGTTCAAGTTTGGACTCGATCACTTGCCATGTAACATCAAAAAATTACTTCATTTCTCTGTGCCTCTATTTCTTTATAATTGCCTATTGTCTGAGTATTAGCTCAAAAGTTGAGGAAGGGAATGGCAGTAGCGATAAATAGTTTTACCAACTTGGCCAGAAGTAGGCAACTGTTGAGTTGGGAAGCCAGTTATACAAAGACTTGTGATACTATTCTTATCACTTTATTTGAAATTCTACATAATAAGAACCTTGACATCTTGTACAACTAATGTTTTAAGTAGCAATAACTATACCTTCCTCATAAGATGACTTTTCAAAATTAAATGCATCAATTTCTATAAAGCCCCTCAGACAGTGTTGACCCATGCTAAACACAATAGGGAGATCAGGTACTTCTATGATTACTGTCGCTATTATCTAACCTAGGAGGTACCGTGAGCACCAAAAGAGCTAGAGTAACTTGGATAATATGAGATGTAGTAGCTTCTCCCCCAGAATCTCTTCCTCTTTCTATTTCAATTACCGAGCTGTTTAGTGTTTGAATGTGGAGCTGGGTGTGGCCAGAGCTTAGGATGTATGGAGGGGCATGAAGCTAATGAGACACACAGGTCAGCTCATAGGTGGAAAGAGAGAGGCCAGAAGCAATGTTGTATTGCAGGTTACACTAATTCTCCATAAATGAGAACAACTGATGAGAAATTGAACTAGAACAAGGGTAATGTAGAGGGAGATGGGAGGTGGGGAGAAAATAAAATAAAGACAACTTTACCTTTTGAGGCTTGAAAGCAAGGGGTGAAGAAGAGACAGAACAGGACAGATTACTTCCAAGTTTCAGATCTAGATAAGCTTTCACTTAGCAGGACCACAGTGTAATATGCAGAAACTGGGAGGGAGGCATGCATTTGGTTCTAATGTGCTAAATTTGCAGTGCCTTGGTTCACCCATAGAAAATTGTAAAGAAGAGCAATAGAAATGAGGACCTGGCTAGAACATATAAGGAACTCAAAACAACTCAGTAATTATAGGCCCATACCGGTAATTCCAGCTATACAGGAAGCAGAAATGAGGAGGATCACAGTCCAACAACAGTCCAAGCAAACAGTTAATGAGATCTTCATCTCAACCAATAAGCCAAGAGTGGAGACACACACTTAGCATCCTGGCTAAACGGGAAGTGTAAGAGGATCACAGTTCAAGGTCAGCTGAGGCATAACCACAGGACTTTATTTGAAAACATAGCTAAAGCAAGCAGTGCTGGGGCATGTCTCACCAGGTAAAGCTGAGTTCACACATCAGTACCATCACCACCACCACCAGAGAAAAGGCACGGGGGAGTACAGATATTTCAAATGACCAACAAATTTTACAAAATTTTCAACAGCATTAGCAGTTAGAAAAATTTAAATCAAAACCACAATGAAATACCCTTTTGCCCCAGTTATAAGGGTTATTGCCTATCCTCAAGAAGACAAAAACAAATTGTTTGCCAGGATACAGAGATAAGAAACTTTTTATGTTGATGGTGGTCATGGGATTTGAACCCAGGGCCTTGGTGCTGTCCTTGAGCTCATTTTCTCAAGGCTAGCACTTGACCACTTTGAACTACAGTGATACTTCTAGTTTTCTGGGTGGTTAATTGGAGATAGGAGTCTCACAGACTTTCCTGCCCAGGCTGGCTTTGAATTGCAATCCTCAGATCTCAGCCTTTTGAGTAGCTAGGATTACAGACATGAGCCACCTGCACCCATCTGAGATGAGGAACTTTTGAAGCTTGTTGGCAGGAATGTAAATTAGGATAGCCACTCTGGAGAGCAGTGTGGAGGCTTCTTTAAAAAACAAAGTTAGAGTCTTCTGAAAGATGGCGCCAATAGAATAGGGAGGCACCCCGACTCGCTCCAACGGAATAGTGAGCTGGGAACTCCAACACCCAACACCCCACCAAGAACCCAGCAAAACCAGCAGCCAGAAGCAGTGGAGAAACGCAGGAAAACAAAAAGGAGCAAAAAAGAAGAACCGAGGGGCTGGGGATATGGCCTAGTGGCAAGAGTGCTTGTCTCATATACATGAGGCCCTGGGTTCAATTCCCCAGCACCACATATATAGAAAATGGCCAGAAGTGGCGCTGTGGCTCAAATGGCAGAAGCCAGGGACAGTGCTCAGGCCCTGAGTCCAAGCCCCAGGACTGGCCAAAAAAAAAAAAAAAAAGAAGAAGAACTGAAAACCTACACGGAGCCGGAGATTCACCGGGGCACCCTCCCCCCACGAGCCGACCCTGGCCCAAACAGGGTCAGGCTGGGAAAGGGGAACCCGGCGATCGGCAGACAAGCTGCCAGGAGCGCAGAATTCATATAGCGGGAGACCCCACGGACACAAGGCAGGGTGCGGACCAAGACACACACCGGCAGCGACGAGAAGTTCGGGTCCACACCGGGTTCGGACAAGGGAACCCAGCGCGGCAGAAATCGGGAACCAGGGAAGCCACCACGACACTTCGCCAACCCCTGAAGGGCCAACGGCTGCGCGGGACACACACACAAAGCAGCAAAAGTGAGTGCCCCATAATCCCTTCCCCCAACGGGAGACCAGCTATCAGAGACCCAAGCCCGACAAAGAAGCTAGATCTCCCTCCCTCCCCCTCCCCCTCCCCTGAGGGAACAAAGAACCCCCAAATCAGGCTGGGAAGCTCCCATCAGGCGCTGGGAAGTCAGTTTAGCAGGGGAAGGGTGCATCAGCACCAACACCCCACAGGTTCCTGAACTGGCAGAACCGGCCCCGTCCCCTTCCCAACAGGGGCCGGGAGACGGCCGGTTGTGCAAACCCCACCCGAGGCGCCTGGACCTCCCAGACTCTTACAACTAAAACCACAGGCGCTAGTGGGCAATACCAGCCCAGCAGGGTCACCTGAGCCTGATCACGTCCCCCCTTCACAGCGGAGGTGAGGTCTGAAGGTGCCATGCCACACCCGGACAGTTGATCCCACTGGGCCCCACACATACCGCCCCCCCCCAACGGACTCGAGGGAGGGCGCAAGCACAACCCAACAACCCCGGACTTGCTCTGGGAGGCATATCCCGCCCAAGTGCCTGTTGAAGAGGACGCACAGCGCACAGGAGGGCGGGGCCCCCGGCGACAGCGCCCACTCTGGTAGGCGTACCCTGCACTGGTGGGCGGGGCCACAGCGGCAGCACCTGCTGCCATAGTCATGCCTACACAGGAGGGAGGGAAGAGCTACAAACCAAACCTGAGAAGCCATCCAGATCTCCAGATGCGCAAATCACAAAGAAACATAACTCAGTTCATCAAAGGGCAAACCAACTCGCCAGCTCCAAAAAGCAGCACGACTGAAAAGGAGATGGACACTAAAAAAGCAAATGAGACCATGTTAACAGGAATGATCGAAAGCGTCAGAAATGAAATCAGAAAACAATTCCAGGAATTTAGAGCGGAAATCTGGAAGGACACCCAGGAAGCCAAGAAAGAAATGGAAGCAAAACTTTATACAATGCAAGCCTGCTTTAAAGAAATGGAAGCAAAAATGGATACAATGCAAGCTGCCTTTAAAGAAAATCTCCACATCCTGAGAATTGAAATGCATGAAAAAATAGATTTAAAATACAACTCTTTAAAGGAAGAAATCTCCACGATCAGAGCTGATATGACAACCATAAATAGCTCTCTGACATCCATAAACTCCGCAATTGAAACCATAACACAAAGAGTGGACCATATAGAATCCAGAATCTCTCGCCTGGACGATGAAGCAGCTGACAACAACCAGAAAATGACAACACTCCAAGAAAAGGTGAAGCTTCAGGAAAGACTAATCCAGGAACTAATGGACAAAGACAAGAGATATAATCTGCGCATAATTGGAATAGAAGAAGGAGCCGAATACCAGAGCAGAGGGCTTAATCATGTTCTCAATAAAGTTATTGCAGAAAACTTCCCCAATCTCACAGGGGACCCCATGCAGGTAATCGAAGCCTATAGGACACCTGGCAGGCCAGACCCCAGGAAAGCCACCCCAAGGCACATAATATTCAAGACTACAGACCTCAAGATTAAAGAGCAAATTCTGAATTCAGCCAAAGCGAAGAAGGAAACTTTTTTCATTGGGAAGAGGATTCGAATAACATCCGACTTATCCACACAAACTTACCAAGCTCGAAGTGAGTGGAAGAACACCATTCAAGTACTCCAGAATAACAATTTACAACCTTGGATCAAATATCCAGAGAAATTGGAGTTCACATTCGAAGGGAGAACCAGATATTTCCACACCAAAGAGGAGCTAAAGGAGTATGTGAATAAAAAACCAGCCCTACAGCGAATATTAAGAGGGGAACCCCACCCAACAGAGATCGTAAAAGACACACAGACAGAATCAGAAAGAAACTTCAATAGCCAAAGTCCAGCAGAAACACCAGCTCACTAAAGACAAGAGAAAAAAAAAGAGGAAAAAACAGCCCACCAAGAAAATGGAAGGAGAAAAAACACCCTTATCCTTGATCTCTTTAAATATAAATGGTTTAAACTCCCTGATAAAGAGGAGCAGACTGGCAGAATGCATTCGCAAACAAAAAGTTGACATCTGCTGTCTACAAGAGACCCACCTTACAGCAAGGGACAAAAACAGGCTTCGAGTGAAAGGATGGAGTAAGATCTACCAAGCAAATGCACCCACCAAAACGGCAGGTGTAGCCATTCTGATCTCAGACAAGCTGGACTTCTCTTTAAAGTCCACTCAAAAAGACAAAGAAGGACACTACATATTAATACAAGGAAAAATCCAGAATCAAGAAATCACGGTGATAAATGTATACTCACCAAACAAAAGAGGCCTGACATATGTCAAGCAAATTCTCAAAGAATTACAGAGCAAGATAGACGCAAACACAATCATAGTGGGTGACTTTAATACTCCTCTCTCTCCAAGAGACAGATCCAACACCCAGAGGATTAGTAAGGGAGCTGAGGACCTAAATAACACCATTTCCCAAATGGATCTAACAGACCTATATAGAACCTTTCACCCTACAGAGACCCAATACACCTTCTTTTCAACAGCCCATGGATCATATTCCAAAATAGACCACGTCATAGCCCACACAAAGAACCTCAGCAAATACAAAAGTATTGACATCATCCCATGTATTATATCTGATCACAGTGGATTAAAGGTAACCCTCAACAACAAAGGATACCACAGAGCCTATACACACTCTTGGAGGCTAAACCCCACGCTGCTATCCAACACTTGGGCCACAGATCAAATTAAAGATGAAATCAAGGAATTCATAAGCCACAATGACAAAGAAAACACATCACAAAGAAACCTATGGGACACAGCTAAGGCAGTACTGAGGGTCAAGATCATTGCACTCAGCACCCACATTAAAAGAATGGAAGCAGAGCAGGTGAATACCCTCACGATGAAACTAAAACAACTGGAGAAACAAGAAATGACAGAATCTAAAATGACTAGGAGGGGAGAGATCACAAAGATTAAAGAAGAGATAAATCTGATTAAAAATAGAAAGACCATTCAACAAATAAATAAGACTAAAAGCTGGTTCTTTGAGAAAATAAACAAAATTGACAGACGCCTTGCAAGACTTACAAAAAAAAAGAAGAGAAGAGACTCATATTCGTAAAATCAGGGACTCCACAGGAAAAATTACAACAAGTACACACGATATTCAAACAATCATAAGGAGCTATTTCCAAAACCTCTACTCAGCAAAAAACAATAATTTTACAGAAATGGATCAATTCTTAGAGAAGTACAAACTGCCCAAACTGAACCAAGAAGAAATAAATCAACTAAATAAACCAATAACTTACGGTGAGATACAGGAGGTAATCAAGAACCTCCCTACTAAGAAAAGCCCAGGCCCAGATGGATTCACCAACAAATTCTACAAAACCTTTAGTGAGGAGCTAATTCCAATACTCCTCAAACTCTTCCGCGAAATAGAAACGGAGGGAGAAATCCCAAACTCATTCTACGAAGCTAATATCATACTCATTCCCAAACCAGGCAAAGATCCAACAAAAAAAGAGAACTACAGACCAATATCACTAATGAACACAGATGCAAAGCTCCTCAATAAAATATTAGCTAGTAGGATCCAGAAACTGATCAAGAATATCATACATCATGACCAAGTAGGCTTCATCCCTCAGTCACAAGGATGGTTCAACATCCGTAAATCAATCAACGTAATTCACCACATAAACAGAACTAAAATCAAGAATCACATTGTTATCTCAGTCGATGCCCAAAAAGCCTTTGACAAAATACAACATCCATACCTATTAAAAGCTTTGGAGAGAACAGGAATAGATGGAACATTCCTCAAAACAATAAAAGCCATATACAACAGACCAACTGCTAATATCATATTAAATGGAGAGAAAATTAAATCATTCCCCCTAAACTCAGGAACAAGACAAGGATGCCCACTCTCCCCACTTCTGTTCAACATAGTGCTGGAATCCCTAGCCATAGCAATAAGGCAAGAGGAGGACATCAAAGGGATCCACATCGGCAAGGAAGAAATCAAGTTATCCCTATTCGCAGACGACACGATCTTATATCTGATGGACCCAAAAAACTCAGTACCCAAACTCCTACACCTAATAAACCAATTTGGCAAAGTAGCAGGATACAAAATCAACCCACAAAAGTCAGCAGCTTTTCTGTACACCAGCAATAGACAAACAGAAAAGGAAATTATGGAAACAATTCCATTTACAGTAGCCAAAAAAAGAATAAAGTACCTAGGGATCAACTTAACCAAGGATGTGACGGACCTATTCAATAAAAACTACAAAAATCTAATAAGGGAAATCAAAGAAGACACAAGGAGATGGAAAGACCTCCCATGCTCATGGGTAGGCAGAATCAATATAGTGAAAATGGCCATATTGCCCAAATTGTTATACAAATTCAATGCAATACCTATCAAAATCCCAGCCACATTCTTCACTGAAATAGAGAAACCAATCCATAAATTCATATGGAACAGCAAAAAACCTAGAATAGCCAAAGCAATTCTAGGCAAAAAAAGCAGTGCAGGAGGTATCACAATACCAGACTTCAAGCTCTACTACAAGGCCATCATAACAAAAACAGCATGGTATTGGTATAAAAACAGATCGGAAGACCAATGGATTAGAATTGAAGACCCAGAAATAAAACCGCACTCTTACAGCCAACTGATATTCAACAAAGGAGCTAAAGACATACAATGGAATAAACATAGCCTCTTCAACTACTGGTGCTGGGAGAACTGGGCAGCCATATGCAGAAAACTCAAAGTAGACCCAAGCCTATCACCATGCACCAAGATCAACTCAAAATGGATCAAGGACCTCAACATCAGACCTGAATCCTTGAAACTACTGAAGGACAGAGTAGGAAAGACACTAGAACTTATAGGCACAGGAAGGAACTTCCTGAATAGAATCCCAGGGGCACAACAAATAGGGGAAAGACTCGACAAATGGGACTACTACAAATTAAAAAGTTTCTGCACAGCTAAGGACATAGCCACCAAAATAGAAAGACAGCCAACGATATGGGAAAGGATGTTTACCAGCACAGCAACAGACAAAGGCCTGATATCGGTCATCTACAGAGAACTCAAAAAACTAAGCCCCTCCAAGCCCAATAAACCTATTAGGAAATGGGCAAAAGATCTAAAGAGAGACTTCACAAGAGAAGATATAAAAATGGCAAAGAAACATATGAGGAAATGCTCAACATCCCTGCTAGTAAAGGAAATGCAAATAAAAACAACTCTGAGATACCACCTCACCCCAGTTAGAATGGCCTATACTCTGAACTCAGGAAACAACAAATGCTGGAGGGGCTGTGGGGAAAGAGGAACCCTTCTCCATTGTTGGTGGGAGTGCAAATTAGTACAACCACTTTGGAGAACAGTATGGAGGTTTCTCAGAAAGCTCAATATAGACCTACCCTATGACCCAGCCATACCACTCCTAGGCATCTATCCTAAACAGCAAAATCCAAGATACCAAAAAGGCATTTGTACTTCCATGTTTATCGCGGCACAATTCACAATAGCCAAAATATGGAAACAACCCAGATGCGCCTCCATAGACGAATGGATCAAAAAAATATGGTACTTATACACAATGGAATACTACATAGCGATTAGGAATGGTGAAATACTGTTATTCGCAGGGAAATGGTCAGAACTTGAACAAATAATGTTGAGTGAGACAAGCCTAGAACACAGAAAACAAAGGGGCATGATCTCCCTGATATATGACTGTTAACAAAGGGAGACGGAGAGACAGTAGAGACCAAGTCTGTGAATACTGTATATGTTCTTGATACATTGTATATTGCATATATGTCAACCTGACCTAGACAAGGGATAGAAAAACAGGTCGTAAGATATCACAAGAAATGTACACACTGCCCTACTATGTAACTGCACCCTCTTTGCACAACACCTTGTAAAAAAATTATGTCCAATTAATAAAAACAAACAAACAAACAAAAAACAAAGTTAGATTTATCACATGATCTCCACTTAGAGATCAATCATAGGAAATTATACCAGGATAGTAGAGATACCTTCACACTCCACTCTTCACAATATCTGACATATGCACTCAAACCAGGTGCCCATCAACAGACAGGTCGACCAAGGAAATGTAGAATATTCTTCAGCCATGAAGAAGAGCAATGTCCTACCATTTGCAGCAAAATGGATGGAATCTGAGGACATTATGTCAAGTGAAATAACTCAGACACGGAAAGCCAAGCACCCACACACATTCTTGCTCATTTTTAGGTACTGAAACAATCAAAACATCTTCTACAGGTTATGATAGTTCACAATAAACTGCTCATTATGTATTTTATGAATAACTAGAAGAGGGGCTTAAAACCAGCAAATACAATGTAATAATAAAGACATGGTAATGTTAATAGCCCTCTTGATTAGCACATACTATACTGAAATATTACACAGTACCACAGAAGTATATATGACTATTACATGTTAAGCAAAATAAATTAATGTTTAAGGAGATAGAAATACTATCATACTTTAACCTTAATAATTTTATACTGACATCAAATTATCATACTATACTTCATAAAATTGTATAATTGAAGTAATAATTTGTCTTAAAATGTAGAGACAATGATGCAATTCATCATTGGATCTCTTTTTCATTATTAACACAAAATGTGTTAGAAATACATGATATGATCTTAAAGTTTAGGGTAATTAGAACAAGTGGAATAAGAAAAATTTTAATTAAGAAATATCAATGCTGAGTTTAGTTGAATAAAAAATTAATTCTGAGAAATATACTTATGGATAATTAATTATATTTGTACATGTGTAATAGACACATGTATTTCTGTCAGTCTATCTGTCTGTCCGTCTGTCTCTCTCTCTCTCAGAAACTCTTCACCTATTCATGAACAGCAGGAAGAAATCATGGTGCTGAGGAAGTAGTAGACTTGATCCCATCCAGGCTCCTGGTTTGATTAATAAGCAACAGACTCCTGTCCTTGTTTTAAGGGAGCCTCCCAATAACGGCTGTGGTCTCTGGAGAGTTCTAGCCTACAAGACACTAACATCTGGTGCCCATTATTTCTCCAGATCTGTTGTGATTACTCCATATGATAAGTCTGGCCAATTGCTGTGGGCAAGGGATTGCTACAGTCCCCCCATCAGGGCACTGGAGCTGTCACTTCTGGTTTGTGGCCCCTGCTAATTTGCCACCACAATTTCCAATACTGGCTAGAATTCCACAAGGAAATCTCAGTGCCTTGCAGGGGCAATAGGCTGTGTGGCTATAGACAGAAGGCCGGCCCCATCATCAGAAGGAAAGGTTTGCCCATTAGCTTAAGCAGAGCTCTGAGTACAGTGACTGGCAGTCCAGTCTCATTTCCATTTGGATGCTGGTAAAATGGACCCCCAAGAAAGTTCAGCTTTGCTGATGCAGAAACAGAGAAGCATCAGAAAGATAAGATAACTTTTCTGACTCTCCAGATGCTTTTCATTCTTCTTCCTTTATTCTTTCTCTCAGGCTATGATATCCAAGGAAGATAGTAGGATATCCTATATGAAAAACAAACTAAAAGCCAAAGTACTGGGGTATAGCTCAGCTACATTGGTTGTGTGTGAGCTCAGGGCCCTGAACTCCAATACTGGAAAAAAGAAAAAGGTGAATTTGTCAATCATGTGAGAAAAAGACATTACAACTGGTCTCTGAATCTCTTCTCTGCTAACTAAGTTTCTGATATCGTTTAAATCTGGACCCAAGATCCAGAAGATAACATGAAAACTAACCTCAACAAAGTCAGATGTAACACATTGCTAAAGGCCAAATTCTGTATAGCCAAAGTCAACCCAGTAAATGTAAAGATGGGTGTAATAAAACTGTGGTAGAAGATAAAAGGAAAGGTTAGCCTCACTTATCAAGCAACTTTATTTTGCTTGACATTTTTTCCACTGATGGCAGTGCGAGGAGGAGAAAAATGGAAATGCTGATTTCAGAAAAAAAAAAAATACGACTTCCAATCTAACTTTACCTGCGTTCACATAGCCTTTGTCCTGCTCCTGTTTCACAAATCCTATTTTCTCTTCTTGCTTATACTCCCCACAGCACCATTAACCATGGAATGCTGGCCTGACCACAGCAGGCATTTATTCCTTTCATTCCTTTTGTCTCTTCCTAAACGTTGGACTGACCCCTGGGCTGAGAGATGTATAACAGTAAAGAAGCTTAGTGGTAAGATAAATTATGTTTCCTTTCTTCCATCTCACTCTGGATGTGGTACTTTAACCAAAAGGTACTCTGTGAGCATGTCACCCAAGGGAACAGATTTTTTTAAAAATTAAAAACCCTGCCATTAATGACATTATCTCCCAAGGTTGGTTTAAAGATAGCTTAGAGAGAATTAATATAAAAGGTAGGAAGCTGAATTCGAATAATTGAACTCCAAGTCTCTCAATCTTGAGCCTCTATTAGTTTTTAATTATGTATTAACTAACAGTTCCCTTCCAAATTACAAGAAACTGGAAAAAAAAACCACTGGCTGTTGAATTTGAGGCCTATCTCAAATAAAACAGTGATGACCACAACAACAAAAATCAAACAAAGATTTTTGTTGTTGTTAATATAAATAAATCAAAGTATAAACAGATCTATAGAAATTGTAACTAATATCAATAAGAATATAAACAGAATATTACACTTTATTTCTTTAAAGTTTCTCTAAAGTTAAGAAGTATTGCTTCAGGGGTGAAATTGGCCAAAAAGAAATATAATCTTTACCTGACCTATGTAACTATAACCCCTCTCTACATTACCTTTATAATAATTATTTTTTAATTAAAGAGACAATACAGGGTGGATGAAGTAAATAGCCTCACCCAGTGGGCAAAAAAAGAGTATTACTTCAATGGTTTTTATGTTTGTGTTTAAATTTTATAGTTCAGCTTTTTCTATACTCATATAACTACATTTATATTTTTTGGTAATGGTGTCCATGATAAAAAAAAATCAATGATTTCTGCACAAGATTAAAAATCCTAGGAATCAAATATTTTGCAAGCTTTCATTAGCATAAAACAGATTCTAGGCACAGTTGAGTTGCCAAAAGTAGAAAGCAAATTGACTTTCTTAAATGTGAGTTGGTTTCTTACAGGTTATCATCAGTATTTTGTTTTCTTTATAGATTTCCCTTTTCTTTAATATTTTTCCTTTTAGGGCCTGTGTTTTTCTTTTTTTTTTAAGGAAATAATTGATTTAACAAATTTAAACAGAGTAAAAACTAAAGAAACCTAGAAGTTGTTTTTATAGTGGTCTATTTTTCCAGAAACTGTGCTTTTCTAAGTCCTCAAGTGCCTCAAGGAAGTAAAAGTTAACCTTCAGAAGAACGAAGAAAGAATTAGGTTTGTGTTAGTGCTCATATCTACATGTGTAGCTTTGATGTGATGAAGATATCCAGTTGTTCTTCTTGTTGAGAAATGTCCTTAAATAAATAACATACTGCTTGCAATCATTTCTAAGCCGTGTGCATTCAGTATGCTCAGGAACTTAGCTAGCTTTGCTAAATTGGGCATCGATTTGTCTTTGCATGTAAAGCATTGCAGTGTAGGTTGAATCCCTGGATGGGAGAAAGTCTTTGAGTCCCAGCCCAGCTCAGTGGCTCCATTTGTCTAGGCTCACAGAGGAGTCCACTCCTTTGTGACATGTCAAACCCTCTCCATTGATGCTAATGGACCATTTTATGCAAAACTGTTCGTTTTCCAGAAAGAACCATGTCTGACTGGTGGAGTGATTCACAAAAATCGCTTCATTAAATGAACACTCTTCATGCATGGCCTGAGCACCCATCGAGGGGCAAAACACATCCCCATGATGTGCATCCAACCACATGTTCCAGTCCCTGAACCCAGACAATGACATCCTGTCACTGGCACACAGCAGAACGGAAACCTTGTAGTTCCATTTGTCTGTGGAACGCAGACTTCCCCACTGCTGAACACTGCACATGCATTAGGAAGCTCAGGACACCAGAGAGCTCCTGGGACCCCAGCCCCCAACACTAATGCAGGTCTCATTCTTTCTCCTGGAGTAGTTTGCGATGGTGTTCATGTGGTGGAGGTGTGCTTGTGAAGGGAGAAGCCAGTCCTAGCTGAATGAGTTGTCCTCTCCTCCGGGACACTACTCCCAGAAATCCTCCCATGGTCTCCAATGGGGCAGCCCAAAGATGTGACCATGAGAGGAGGAAGGCACTTCCGGCAAAGGGAAAGGAACAAGGTTCCTTATTAGGGTTCGCAAGATAGAATGGAGACAAGAGACTGACAAGCTGAAGCATTGGTTTAAACATGGTGACATTTCTGGAATGTTTTGGTAATATTTATCAAAGCCCATGGAAGTTTCTGTAGACTACATGATTTTTTTTTTTTTTTTTTTACCTTTGAGTCACTTAGCTTGTTTGGTTTAAGTCAGTGTCCCCAGCACAATGCCACAGCTTTTCACCTATCTGAATGATAGCTGCTACTCTCTTCAGGACATTGCTCTCACATTCATTGGGTTTGATAACAGTGGATTTCCTTGAATGCTCAGAGGCTGAAATCCCTTCACCTTTCCAAATACTAAAATTGAGTTCTTTGCCTTTAAGAATGCAATGACCAGTGGGCTGTGAAAGGTCCGTTTTGCTGTGATTTGCACAGACCAGGGCTGCTCAGAGCTCAGCTGCACCAGGCTCATTTCCATAAGCATCATGTGGTGTTACAGAAACCACATTTTGCCAAGCTGTCAACTATACAGCCTTCTCTTTGCTAAACAGACTCCCATTAAAACTGTCTGCACAATTTGTCAGTTAAATGAGGTACAAGAGGGACGCTCTATTTGCCCCTAATTAGCTGCGCAGACTACCTTTGTCTGTTTGATTAAGCATTCACATTATCAATTTTGTTTAATCTGATTCATTTCACACACCTCCCCTGGGACCCAGCCCATACGGTTAACTAATCTCTGATATCATCTCTCATATCAGGCAGCTATCATCTTCCCCAGAACACAATCTACCCACAGGCACTCCATGAAGAAGAGTGGGTCTGGTGAGGGGCAGACGTTTAGCTCAGGAACTGGAGCTGAACCCTGACATGCTTAACTTACAACACAGCCCCGAGTCTTCCATGGTACCATCTGTCTGCCCTCAGCCCTCCACTCATTGCTTCCTATTGACTTCTTCACTCACTCAGGCAGTGAACATATTGTCTGCCTACTACGCACCAGGGGCTGTGTTGGGAGCTGAGATGGACGATAGGGTTTCTGCTTTCTGATTACTAATCATCTCAGCCTGTGGGAGTAATGTGAAAAAGCACAGTAGGCAGTACACTCCTCCCTGCAGCCAGTTCAGCTAGGATCTGTCACACTTGGCCTATTCCATTGAAATCTCTAAAGAGAGCTTTCAGATAAATGCATTAAAGCCTGTGGTCACAGCTTCCCAAAGTCATCTCCCCTCCCACTCCCAATTTGGAAAAGAGGTTCACAATCGTAAAGGAGGCATGGTTAGGAATGAGAATCAATACATCACTTCATAATAAACATTTCCCAAATCTTATTTTCACCTAATACATGATTGAAGCTACATCTTTGCAAAGCCCAGCTAGTTGCATTCAAGCCAACCTCTTCAGAGAGATGGATGTCGTCCTCAGCATTAAGAGTGAGAATATTAAACACTGTAGTACCAATGAAATTTTTCAAAGTAAAAATGATTGGTTTAATTGAATGGCAAGTATAAAACTATGTTGGGAATAGGAACACTTGGAAAAATGCAAAAGAAATCATGGCTTATAAAAAATATTTGTGTTCTCCAGAAATGATGTTATATTCTTAGGGTGATTAAGATCATAAGCTCAGAAATATGTTCTCCTTGGAAAATTTGGAGTCCTTACAGATCATAAGCACTTGAAAATGAATGATGGAACCTCAGAGAAGTGAGAAGCTTAACAAGGTATCTGGTGCACCCCTCCACAGTGTTTGGAACTATTCTGGATAGCATTGCTAGCCTAGAAATTGTACAGCTCTGTTTAGGGGCCTTCACCAAGGGTCCCATGGTTCTTCAGAGCTGCTTTCATGTGATTGGTCAGTTCTAACAATCTGCTGCTTTGAAATGTTTACTTCATGGAGATTCCTTAGGCAAGGCTAATCTCTTGTCTTCATAACATTGAGAACACCTAGCGTTCTCCAGATACAGAATCCCTAGTTCTCTGAGCAGCTATTCCTATTGGCCCTTCTCCCTTCTCCTTTCCTACTCTTTTAAGCATTCTTTGGTTAGTAAACTCCCTCTCAAAGTCAGAGTTCCCAGGACTGCTCTGTGAATTCCTATTGGCCCTAAGGATTTGTTTACATGTTGTTGTGTACTCAAGTCTCCCCCCACTGGCTCTGCTCTATTACACAACATTATGTCTATTGTTTACATTGCAATGGTAGGCAATTTGGATGATAGGTTATAGAGACTCCAGATTATTTTTATCTTCCTCTAATAATAGTATTTCTTTCCTTCTGATAGAGAATGAAATGATTTTTATTACCTTGATCTGTCTAATTGTTAGTCTTTATTAAGGCAGGTCTATTTTGGTCTTATTGTCTTTTTTAAAGTACAGATCTTACTCTTAGTGCAAGCTGCTTATTTAGATCTTTCTCTTCTGACTGAGCCAAAATTTCAGTTTATCCTGAAACTCTGAGGCCCCTAACCATCTCTGCAAGCACACCAACCTTCCAGAATCATACTTTGCTAAGTTTTCCACATGCTCTGGATATGTGTAGCTTTGTGCATTTTTTTGTATGTTTCTGTCCTGGGTCTTTTGTCCTGGGCATTGTCCCTGAGCTTTATGTCAACCACAGCTCTATTTCTGGAAACTTTTTTGTGGCAGTTAGTTGGAGATAAAAGTCTCACCAACTTTACCATCCAGGCTGACTTCAAACCTTGATCCTCAGACCTCAGCCTCCTGCATAACTACAATTA
This sequence comes from Perognathus longimembris pacificus, assembly GCF_023159225.1. NCBI lineage: Eukaryota > Metazoa > Chordata > Mammalia > Rodentia > Heteromyidae > Perognathus > Perognathus longimembris. The sequence continues at coordinate 54,319,060 of NC_063169.1, forward strand.
CAGGCATAAGCCACCAGTGTCCAGCTTCCTGCTTGGTACATTTTTAAGATTCCTTGTCTGTAGATCTTTCCTCCATGGTACTCCTCCCTAAATGCATCTGCTGTGGCTACCTTGACTGTTGTTCTGTTTCTTCTACCATGAAACTCTCATTCTCTGCTAGAACTCTGTTCCTTATTCCACAGTTTAGAAAACACTCTTAGAGGGGAAAGCTAAGGTGAACACTGGGCTCAGCTCAGTGGTTTCCTTTCTCAAAGATTGACTTTTAAAGCCCAGCAGGTCAAAAATTAGACCTAGGACCCAGTTATTTTGTAGCTTCTACAATAGACAACATAAAGAAGGTAGAAGGCCAAAACAGAAAACCCATACAACCTTTAAATGCCTCTGATGCTTGAACATTCTTTTTTTTAAAGGAGTTAAATTTATCATGGGAAGTGCCTTTTGGAACTTGAGAGGCAAGGGAGTGATGCCCACAATTCCTTCACGCTCACCCAGTGCAGGGTCACACTGACAGGCTTCTCAGGAGCCCGCCACTCTCTATAAAATCTGTGACTAGTCATTTAAAACAGATCCAGTTTCCTTACAATACATGAAGAATGATCCTAAGCCTGGGAAAATATCCTTTGTGTACCAAGTTTACCAATAGAGATCATTGGCCTATAGATCCTGATGCCACGGAAACACTAATAATTCGTTTTTGTCTATTTTGGCTCAGATTTTTCAAAACTGTGAAAATCCACATATGGATCATGGTTGGAGGCACTCAAACAAGAAGCGAGTCTTTTTATATTCCAAGGGCGGGCTACACTTTCTAAGCTTGAAGGAGGAAGCAGAGTACAAAACATTTAAGAAGCCAGAAGAATTTCTTCCTGAAACAAAGGCTGTTATCCAATTCTTAATTCACTCATCCAAAAGAATGGCATCCATTTTTATAAACAATACTGACTTTGTTTATCACATGTGAAAACTAAAAAGAGGAAGAATATGGAAACTAAATATGCTGGACTCCCTTGCAGCTAGGATGTTTCTTCTCACATTCAGGAATTCTGAAAGGTAAAGGAAAGGCCAGCAGTATGACTAATGTATGTCATGACTAATGCTAATGATGAATATCACAAAATGTCAGCTATTAAAGTATTATCTCTATTTTCTACTGCCGAGAAGTAGTGCAAACATATTCCTCAAGACCTTTCCCACTGAAACTCTTCCACAAAACTAACTTATGATATGATAGGTTAATTTTTCTTTTTTTAAACTTAGTTCTTTGCTGTGCTAAGAACTGAATTTGGAGCTTTGCACATGGCAAATAAATGGCTTCTTGGCTTTGGCTTTTAAAAGTAATGCTATGCATTCTTGTTTACAAAAATGAAATTAGGTCATTTACAGCAAAATGTATGGAACTAGAGGTCATCATGCTGAGATAAGACAAGCTCAAAAAAAAAAAAAAAAAAACCTACCAATATTGCATGTATTCACTCATGTGTGAAATCTCGACCTAAAAAGATGGTGGTGGTGGTAGTGGTGGTGATGATGATGATGGTAGAGCATGAGTGTAAAACGTGGATCACCATGGGAGGATTAATGGGAGGGGCAAGTGAGGTGCCAGACTTTGAAGTCAGGCCCCACCACGTGAACCCCATTTTAGAATCGAACCCTGAGCCAATCAGATTTGTACCTGTGTTCTAATCTTGCTTGCACAGCTGATTGTTGTAACCTTGTTCTTTGCCTTTATAAGCCCTGTGTAATCACAGCTCGGGGCTCCCTCCTAACCTCCGCTGTGTCGGTGGGTAGGACGAGGCCCGAGTTGGCAGCTCGTTAAATAAAGCCTTGCCTTGCTTTTGCATTTCGGAGTGTCTGAATCTCGGTGGTCTTCTTGGGGGTGGTCTTGAAACTTGGCACAACACAAGGAGGAAAGAAGAGGTGGGTGAAAAGGATAGCATAAGAAGCCCACCAATGCTTGAAAATGGAGGGAGGAGGATAGAAAGGAATTAAGGAAATACAGTGAAGGAGTGAGTTTGTTCAGAGTACACTATATAAATCCATGGAATTATCATAGTGAAACATTCTCAGTATGGTTAATAAACAAAGAGAACAAAATATCTTCAAATGATAAAAATGTTTTTAAATCTAGTAGTAATTAATCAAAAGGGAATGTAATCTTAAAAAATAGCTTTTTAGTTCCTTGGTTGAAATGGTTGAAAGACAGACTTAGTTAAGATCAGTTAGTTGTTTAGAAAGTATGTTTTGAGATCATTTACAGGTACCAAGTGGAATCTTGTTCCTATATTTACTTTATTTTCAATGTCTTCCTAAGATCTACTTATATGTTTTACTGTTAGTGTGTTTTTAGATCTCTTATTTCCCAATAAACAAACTGATTTATTTGCATTTAAGACTACCACCAATGCAAAGCTCCAACCTCCTGATTCACTTGATTGTCCTTCCTTGTATTAAACTTCTGTTAAAATAAACAAACAAATAAAACCTCCACAAAGCTTGCCCAAAACATTTGGCTTACACTCTTAATGAAATAAATCTTATACCTATGTATATATATATATATATATATATATATATATATATATATATGTACACATACATACATGTGTATATACATACATATACACATACATATGGATACCCAGAACAATTTATCTTCATATGAGTCCTCCTTCCATCCCTCTTAAAAAAATTACAGGAAGAAACTTAAATTATTTTTAAAACACTAAAAACAAAAATGTCCATGTATTATCAAAAATATAATTTAGATTAATGTAAATGGATCATTCCATACTTTAGAGCTGTGGTTTAAGCTAGTCAGACTGTCATTAAGACGAAGAAGTTTTGTTTTTTTTTAACAGCTTTTTATACTCTGCTTGGGGAATCCTTCTCATTTATTAGTTCCTTTCATTTGGTTCTAGTAAGTATCAATACATATAATCATTGTTTTTTTATCAGTTTTATATCAATTTAATTAGAGTCCTTGTATGTAGTTGAGCTAATTAAGATGGAAACTTCATTCTATTTTATAGTATTTGGCCAAAGAATGATAAATAGTTTTGAATAAGTGCATGAACATAAATAACTCCTGCAAAGAGAAGCGAATACTGGGAGACAGCCAATTCTTGGTCCCTTAGTGAGGAAAGTGGCCTTGTAGAAGAGACTTACTATGTCCTGTGCCAATATATGTAAAATGAGGAAAACTGGGGTTATTTTTACTCCTGTAAAAGATGTATTAGCATTTTGGCTCTGAGATAGATACATGTCTTCAGTTTGGTTTGGTTTTGCCAGTTCTGGGGCTTGAACTCAGGGCCTGGGCATTGTCCCACTTCCAGTTTTTTCTGAGTAGTGTATTGGAGATAAGAGTCTCACGGACTTTCTTGTGTAGGCTGGCTTCAAACCACAGTCCTCAAATCTCAGCCTCCTGAGTAGCTAGGATTATAAACATAAGCCACTGGCACCTAGCTAAGAAATATGTTTTCAGTCACATATAACCTATGTGTTCATCTTTAAGTGAAATTAATTAAATGGTTTCTGGATCATTTTCTTTTTGTTGCTCATTTATTATTTTATTTACTTATTTATCGTTGGATGATTACCTAATTCATTTATTTGCTTGATGATTTCCTGTATGAGCCATGATTTTCAAACATCGAGATCATACTGTAGTATGTTTGACATTAAGTAGATTTCATTTAAATACACATTGTTTTGGTAGAACAGGGGATTGAACTCAGGGCCTCAAGCTTGCTTAGCAAGTATTCTACCATTTAAGCCATACATTTTAAAATTTCAAAATAAACTGTAAAAACCTATGTGACTTGTTTGCTTAGCCATTGGTATGTATCTAATGAACAGTAAACTGTAACTATTATTCAGGGTCATTCTGAATAGCTTAATAAAAGTAGCCCTCTAAAAAGCCAATAAAAGGCTGCTAATATGATAGATTGCTCCACTTATGTTATTTCTAAACATAGTCATATTTGCTAAGTCTTACTAATTGGTGAATTACACTTTTGAGAAAGTTTAAAGGAAATCCATGAGAAATTGTCCTATTTTCTCCTTAGAATATTGGTAGTGAAATCACAATGGCATCAGGTTTATATATTCATTACTATTTTATAGTAGTATTCAATAGTTTGGGCTCAATCACTCAGTAAAGAAATTAAATATTGCTGAATGATAGATTTTGCCTTATGAAGAAAAAAGAAGAAACAGAATTATCTGTCTATCTGTCTATCTATCTATCTAGCTATCTAGCTATCATCTTTCTATCCATCATTATCCACACATCTATCAGAGAGTGAGGGAGACAGAGAAAGAGAGAGAGAGAGACAGAGTGAGAGTGAGAGTAAGAGAGGGAGAGAAAAGAAGAAAGTATTATGAGTTGTCTCACATTGTTACAGAGACTGAGTAGCTCTACAAGCTGCTTACTGCACACTGAATACCCAGGAAAGTCACTGGTGTTGTTCCAGTCCAAGTCTTGGCCTGAGAATAAGGAACAATGAAGAAACAAATCCTAGTCCAAGAGCAGGAGAAGCTTTGGCAGTTAGGGACACAACAAATTAATAGGTTCTATACTCAGTCTTCCAATTCACATGTTAATCTCATCTAGAAACACCTCACAAACATACTCATAAATAATGCTAACCAAATATCTGGATGTTCTTCAATCTAGTCAAGATAACACTTCAGTTTAACCAAAATGGGTAGATAATGATAGTATTTCAATATTAGAAGTTTAGAAATGTCTACGTTTCTCAGTAAAATGCTGTTTAGGACATCAGATATTGAGAACATTTTATTTCTCCTAGTACCCTGATGAAAAAAAAGATAGGATTGTTTGTTTTGAATTGTTAGAAAATCATTGAAGATTAGATGGGCATAATGGCCCATTCCTATAATTCCACCACAGAGGCTGAGGAAGAAAATAGCAAGTTCAAAGTCAACCTGCACTACACAATGAGACACTGACTCAAAAAAAAAAAAAAACCCAACACATATATATATATATATATGAGTATTTACATATGAAATTGGAAATTGGTTTCCCCAAATATATGTTACTAAGATTATTCTTACAATAGGGAGACTGATTGCCAAGGAAAAAAATGATTAGAAGATAATAAGAGATTATCCAAACAAGAATATTTGAACAATCATCAAAAGTAAAAGTTGGCACACTTTTCTGTAAGGGAGCAGATAACAACCTTGTAAATAGTCTAGAGTTTGCAGGCCATAAGTTTCTGTTGCCTATTTTTAATTCTACCACTGTAGTGTGAAAGCAGCCACAATCATCACATAAAGGAATGTGCATGGCTCTGTGGCCATAAAACTGTGTTTATAGACCCTGACATTTGAATTCCACATAATTTTCATGCACTACAAAATGTTATTCCAGTTTTTTTCTAAGCACTTAAAGTGTAAGACCAATTCCTAGCCTTTAAACTATATAAAAATAAACAATAGACTGGTTTGTCCACAACTACATTTATCCCTGAGCTCAAAAGAACAACAGATAGACTAAAGAAGTGAGAAAAAATTCAAGTAATGTTTTGAAGATGGACTGTGTGAGATATGGTGACTAATCGCCTTGGATGAGTCCTAGCAACTTGGCTTAGTTAAATGGCAGTGTGATTCATTGATACAGAAAGGAATGAGAGAGTCAGGGAGCTAGGAACTGGGACTTAGACTTGCCAGGCTGGTATGTCAGTAAGGTAGACAAAGGAGAACACTTGGGTCTCTTCACCTTTTGTGCACTGGCACTCTTTTATTTTACTAAATGCCAGGGAAAGCAGACCTCAACTTGTGCATCATTTTGTTAGAATCTCTCACAGACATGTAGACACAAACTAGACGATCATTTTTATAATTACTCTGGTATGGTTTTGATGTTCAATATCACAAATTCTACATGTGTCTGACCTGAAGGCATTGGTAGCTATACCACTGTATTTAAAGGCAGTCACAAATAATACTAATTAGCAAAGAATGCATCTAGGCACCTAAGGTGAGGGCAAAGCAGGACAGCACAAGAGCGGGGCTTGAAGGAAGGGCTTTAATCACCAAATCAACCTTTGTGGAATAAACAAGGGGACAGACTGAGGTAAAGCAAGCAAGGAAGTCCCAAGATCTCCCCAGATCAAAGCCATGGCCACAGTTGCTGGTTCACAAGACAAGGTGCATTAATTGCTGATCTTTCTGGTTCCAACTGGGAAGGAGAGCTGCTGGTAATTAACTGAGCAGTTGTTATGTTAATCCATCCTTATATGCCTAGGAAGAGTTCATATTTATTTCTTGGTTTATATGAAATATAAGTGAATATTTTATATTATAATCTACAGATCTATGATTGAATGCCTGCCATGTCTCCTTAAATGGGACCTTTTGCCAGCTAATAGATGAATAATGTTCTAATAAATTATATATAATATGTAAATATATAGTATATAATATATATTCTATATATTAATCAATCATAGAATATATTAAGGAAGATTTTTAAAGAAACAGAAAAACACATATATGCTTACTAAAGCATATATTAAAATATGTTAAAGAGATATTTGCTCATTAAAATACTTATGAATAAATACACTAAATGCAAATTGAATAAATAGGAATTTTAAAACTAAGATTGTGAAGTGGCACTGCGGCTCAAAGTGGTAGAGCTTAAAGCCTTGAGCACAAGAGCTCTGGGACAATGTCCAGGTCCTGAGTTGAAGCCCCAGGACCAGCACACACACACACACACACACACACACACACACACACACACACAAATAAATAGCTTGGAGCTGGGTGATGTGTTTCACAACTGTAATCCTAGCTGCACAGGAGACTGAGATCGAGAGGATTATGACTCAAGGTCAAGCCCAGAAGAAAAGTTCAAGAGACTCTATCTCCAATATAACCAACAAAAATACAAGGTGGAGGCATGGTTCAAGTGGCAGAGTACCAGTTGAACAAGGCTCTGAGTTCAAGTCCCTTACTAACAACAACCAAAAAAAAAAGTAGAGTCTGGAAGTCATCACTCCTATCCTCACAATAAGAAAATAGTTGAAAAACTGAGAAACAGAAAACAAACAAAAAACCTGAGTACCTTCTTCATTCCATCAGAAAATTTATGTCATGGGGCACATTGTCCCTGAGAAACGAGCAATAGACAAATGCCAGGAGTCACAGCTCATCCCGAGTGCGCGCTGCTGCCACCTGTACCAGGTAAAGATATTTATTTGTACCCTTCTTGACTTGTTAGCTCAAGGCTGGTGCCACTCTACCACTGGCACCACATCTCTACTTCTAGCTTTGTACTGATTAATTGGTGATAACTTGAGAAAGCCTCTTGAGTTTGGCTGCTTACATCGACTTCAAACCTCAATCCTCACATCTCAGCCTCCTGAGATCTGTCTTGGAGTTTATGCAATAAGCAGGAGTGTTGGCAATGGTGGACTGAGTCATTCAGTACTAAACATTACATCAAATCTAGGTGAGAATGTTACTGTGATGAAGAAAAAGCACCACCCAGGCTCAGTTGGTAAATGGGACTGGAACTATTTGTAGGAATACGAGGATATCCTCATTTATAATGAATAGTTGTGGTTGTGTTAGCTGACATGTGTAGTTGATACTATTGTTGATTTGGAAGGCTGAATTTGGAAACAGGGTAGATGCTAAGCAGTCAATAGGGGAGACTGTCCTGAATATCAATTATACCACATACCCCTGTCTGATGTCATTTTCCTTTCTGGGTACTGTGAATCCTGCCTTCTTCAGGTGAAGCATTGAAACTATGTGTTATGGACACTTGAGAGTAGACAGGTAACTGGATACTGCCAAGCAGGTGCACCCATGAAAAAGGAGCTTAAAGGAAAGAAAAGAAAAGCTAAACAGCTCATGCAATATTGGGGGACACCTAAGTCACAGGTGGTAAAATGGATGTCATTGTCAAAACTATGTTAAAGAATGGAAGGCTCATTTCTTTAGTCATAGAATTGATCATGTCAATGACCTCTTGTCTGAAATTTGTCTATCAAGTTAGATGACGGGGATTATCCAAAACTAGGGATTCAGAAAATGGGAATGGGGAAAAGTAAGGTATAGAAGGGCCCCTCAGAAAGCAATCTGAAGTATTTGATTATAGGGTACAAAGGAAAGAGAAGGGCTAGAAAGTTAGAAAGAAATGAGTGGTGAGGAACATAATAGAGTTTAGGTTATTAAGCAGACACTGTAAGGTAAAAAGGTATAGAGCAAAAGATGCATGCACTACTGGGCATGGGTGGCTCACATCTATAATCCTAGCTACTCAGAAGGCTGAGATCTGAGAATGGAAGTTCGAAGTGAGCCTTGGCAGAAAAGTCAGTGACATACTTGTCTCCAATTAACTACCAAAAAGCCAGAAGTGGAACTGTGGTTCAAGGGGGTAGAGCACTAGTGTTAAGAGAAAAAACTGAGGGACAGAGCCCAAGACCAGAGTTCAAGCCCCAATACACACACACACACACACACACACACACACACACACACACAAATACAAATACTGCACAAACCGCCACCTCCACATTGGAGATTTCTCTCATGTTTATTTTTTGCTTCCTTGTTGTCATTGCTAGTAGTACTGAAAGCCAGTCACTCAGGGATAGGTCAGCCCCAAGAAAGAAGAAGGAAGGAAGGAAGGAAGGAAGGAAGGAAGGAAGGAAGGAAGGAAGGAAGGAAAGGAAAGGAAAGGAAAGGAAAGGAAAGGAAAGGAAAGGAAAGGAAAGGAAAGGAAAGGAAAGGAAAGGAAAGGAAAGGAAAGGAAAGGAAAGGAAAGGAAAGGAAGAAAGAGCCATGGATAATGGCCTCTTCCTCTCTCATGTTGGAATATTCTCACTCATTTTTTTTTCTTTTTTGTGCCAGTACTGGGGCTTGCACTCAAGTCCTAGGCACACTGTCCCTTAGCTTTGATGTTCAATGCTTGGACTCTGCCACTTGAGCTGCACCTCCACTTCCAGCCTTTTGCTGGTTAATTGGAGATAGAATCTCATGGATTTTCTTTCCCCAGTTGGCTTTGAGCCAATCCTCAGATATCAGTCTCCTCAGTAGCTAGCTAGGATTACAGATGTGTACCATCAGCCACTAGCTTTTATTATTTCTGAAAGAAAACTTTGTCTAGTGTCTTTACACTCCAAAATTTAAGACAGCATCTCTAGAAGACACATTAGCTGGCTTCAGCTAATGGATTTCTAGAAAAGGTTCTGACAATTCACTTCTCCAGCCTGAGCATGCTTACACTGAACTTGGCCTTGTGTAGCAGCTGAAGTAGAAAGTTGTTGAAGTCAACAGAATGTTTTTCTAGAACAAAGTGAGCACAAAGTACAATCCACTTTACAAAGTAATTTTATTTTTAAAAAGAAAAGTCCACCTTAATTTATTTGTCTCAAATTGCTTTCATTCACTCAAATTGTGGCCAATTGGAAACATGAACATCTCTCTCAACTGAGTCTGTTTCTGTTTCCTCTCTTCATTCCCAAGTAGGTCCTGTCACTGCTTTGAGAGATAAAACACAGTGGGTTAAGGTTATTCCTAGGTTTTTTATGTTTTGGGGGGCTATTGCAAAAGGAGTTGCTTTCCTGATTTCAGCCTCGGTCTTTGGGTCGTTAGCATAGAGAAAGGCCGTTGATTTTTGAAGGTTTATTTTATATCCTGCAACTTTGCCGAAGTTTTGGATCAGCTCTAGTAGCTTGGGGGTAGAGTCTATAGGATTCTTTAGGTATAGGATCATGTCATCTGCGAAGAGAGAACGTTTAACTTCATCTTTTCCTATTTGGATCCCCTTTATATTTTCTTCTTGCCTAATTGCTCTGGCTAGGAATTCTAGTACTATGTTGAAGAGCAGGGGAGAAAGTGGACATCCCTGCCTTGTTCCTGATTTTAAAAGGAATGGCTTTAGTTTTTCCCCATTTAGAGTTATGCTTGCTGTTGGTTTGTCATAAACTGCCTTGATTATATTCAGGAATGTTCCCTGGAATCCCAGTTTTTCCAGGGCTTTAAGCATAAATTTATAGAACGCTTTTTCCGCATCCAGAGATAAAACCATGTGGTTCTTTACCTTGCTCCGGTTGATGTGGTGGATTACATTAATTGACTTGCGTATATTAAACCAACTTTGCATTCCTGGAATGAATCCAGTTTGATCGTGGTGTATGATTTTTTTGATAACCTGTTGAGTCGAGTGGCCAGAATTTTGTTGAGAATTTTTGCGTCTATGTTCATCAGGGAAATCGGTCTGTAGTCCTCTTTCCGTGATGAGTCCCTGCCTGGTTTTGGGATGAGGGTTATACTGGCTTCATAGAATGAGTCTGGTAGTGAATGTTCTCTTTCAATTTCATTGAAGAGTTTGAGAAATATTGGTGTGAGTTCTGTCTTGAAGGCCTTGTAGAATTCTGCAGTGAATCCGTCTGGACCTGGGCTTTTCTTGGATGGGAGATCATTTATTGTTGTTTCTATTTCAATACTGGATATCCGTCTGTTTAGAAGGTTTAAATCTTCATGGTAAAGTTTGGGGATATGAATTTTTTCTAGGAAATCATCCATTTCTTCCAAATTCTCAAATTTGTTGGCATAAAGGTTTGCAAAATAGTCCCTTATTATTTTCTGAATTTCGGTTATTTCTGTGGTGATGTTACCTGTTTCATCTCTTATCTTGTTTATTTGAGTGTGCTGCCTTTGTTTTTTGGCCAGGTTTGCCAGGGGTCTGTCTATCTTGTTGATTTTTTCAAAGAACCAACTCTTTGTTTTGTTGATTCTTTCGATGGTTTTTTTTTATCTCTAATTGATTTAATTCTGATTTGATTTTAATTATTTGCTTCTGTCTATTTACTTGGGGTTTGGCTTGTTGTTCTCTCTCAAGGAAATTAAGGTGCTTCCTTAAATTACTGAGTTGAAAGACTTCTTTGATGAGAACTTTAAAAGCTTGAAAAACGAAATTAAGTCAGAACTAAGGAAATGGAAAAACCTCCCATGCTCCTGGATTGGGAGGATTAATATAATCAAAATGGCAATATTGCCAAAGGCGATCTACAAATTCAATGCAATACCCATTAACATCCCAACACCATTTTTTAATGAAATAGAGGAAGCAATCCAGAAATTCATATGGAACAATAAAAGACCTAGAATAGCAAAAACAATCCTAAGCAGAAAGAACAGTGCTGGAGGAATTACAATACCCAACTTCAAGCTGTATTATAAAGCTATAGTAATAAAAACAGCTTGGTATTGGCACTGGAACAGGCCTGAAGACCAATGGAACAGAATTGAAGACCCAGAAATGAATCCACAGAACTATGCCTACTTAATCTTTGATAAAGGAGCTAAAACAATAGTATGGAAGAAAGATAGCCTCTTTAACAAATGGTGCTGGCAAAACTGGCTCAACACATGCAACAAACTAAAACTAGATCCTTATATATCACCCTGCACCAAAATCAATTCCAAATGGATTAAAGACCTCGAAATCAAAACAGACACCCTGAAAACACTAAAGGAAGGAGTAGGAGAAACACTTGGGCTCCTTGGCACAGAACGGAACTTCCTTAACAAAGACCCAGAAAGGATACAAATCAAAGAAAAGTTGGACAAATGGGACTGCATCAAACTGCAGAGCTTCTGCACGGCAAAGGACACAGCTCGCAAGATAAACAGAAAGCCCACAGACTGGGAGAAGATCTTTTCCAGCCATTCAACAGACAAAGGCCTCATATCTAAAATATATGCAGAACTAAAAAAATTACCCTCTTCCAAAACAAAACCGCAAAGAACCAATAGCCCCCTCATCAAGTGGGCTAAAGACTTACAAAGAGACTTCTCTGATGAGGAAATGAGAATGGCCAGGAGACATATGAAAAAATGCTCTACATCACTGGCCATAAAAGAAATGCAAATCAAAACAACATTGAGATTCCATCTCACCCCAGTAAGAATGTCATATATCAAGAAAACTAACAATAACAATTGTTGGAGGGGATGTGGCCAAAAGGGAACCCTACTTCATTGTTGGTGGGAATGTAAACTGGTTCAGCCACTCTGGCAAGCAGTATGAAGATTCCTCAGAAGGCTAAATATAGAACTCCCCTATGACTCAGCAGCCCCACTTCTGGATATCTATCCAAAAGACCACAAACAAAATCACAGTAATGCCACCAGCATAACAATGTTCATCGCAGCACAATTTGTCATAGCGAGAATCTGGAACCAACCCAGATGCCCCTCAGTAGACAAATGGATCAGGAAAATGTGGTACATATACACAATGGAATTTTATGCCTCTATCAGAAAGAATGACATTGTCCCATTTGTAAGGAAATGGAAGGACTTGGAAAAAATTATACTCAGTGAAGTGAGCCAGACCCAAAGAAACATGGACTCTATGGTCTCCCTTATTGGGAATAATTAGTACAGGTTTAGGCAAGTCATAGCAGAGCATCACCAGGCCCAATAGCTATACCCTTATGAACACCTAAGATGATGCTAAGTGAAATGAACTCCATGTTATGGACACAATTGTTATATCACAGTTGTAACTACTTTCAACGTCCCATGTGTATCTGTTGCTTCTATTACTGATGATGTTCTTGTACCACCTTCCTGTGGTTGTACCTACACTATCTCTGTAATCTTATCTGAGTATATTGGAAACCGTGTATACTGGTATTAGACCTAGGAAATTGAAAGGGAATACCAAAATTGAGAGACACAGGGTAAAAAAAGACAAACAACTACAAAAGCAATACTTGCACAACTGTTTGGTGTAAGTGAACTGAACACCTCAGGGGGGGAAGGGCAAGGGGGAGGGGGAGGGGGGTATGAGGGACAAGGTAACAAAGAGTACAAGAAATGTATCCAATGCCTAACGTATGAAACTGTAACCTCTCTGTACATCAGTTTGCTAATAAAAATTTGAAAAAAAAGAAACAACACAGTGGGTGTGGCAGTCCTGGAGCCTTAAGAAAACAATAGCTTCCCTTCCTCTCTCTTGGAAGATTTGCTCTCAGCCCTCTAGAAATTCTAAAACTTGGCTAGAAAAGCCATGTGACTGCAACAAAACAGTGGTAGAATTAAATGGTGGTTGTTTGAAGCCTCTAAATGTAAAGATAGTTTGTTAGGCAATCATAGATCATCAGAATAAGATATATAGCTGAAGCTGGGCACTGGTAGCTCACACCTGTAATCCTAGCTACTTAGGAAACTGAGATCTGAGGATTAGGATTCAAAACCAGCCCGGGCAAGAAAGTCTGTGAGATTCACGTCCAATCAACCACACACAAAAAAGCTGGAAGTGGCATTGTGGCTCAAATGGTAGAGCACTAGCCTTGAGCACAAAAGCTCAGGGACAGTACCCAGGCCCAGAGTTCAAGCTCCAGGACTGGCCAAAAAAAAAAAAAAAAGATATAGAGCTGAAAAGCTATGAGTAAATTCTATATATACATTTTTTTTCCAGAGCTGAGGACAGAACTCGGGGCCTTGTGCTCACCAGGCAGGCGCTCTTCCACTGAGCTAAATCCCCAGCCCCTCTATATTTTTTATAAATATAACCACAACTTTTCCTAATTGGCTTCATTGCTTTGGATTTGCATTCTGCTTTTTGTTGAGTACCTACTTAGCAGTTGTCCATTAATTCTCTGGGTCGGAACTAATCATCAGGAAACATGAACTCCATTTGAGAGTTCCACCTTTAAAGACCCAGTAACATGAGTCATTTTTTTTTTTTTTACCAAAAATAACCAAAGTGAATATTCCACTTTTCTCTTGTTCTTACTCCTGTTTTATGTACTGAATAAAGTGTTTTGGTAAAGCATTTGTGTTCATATCCTTCACTCTTACTCCGGCACATTACTTTTTGCATGTTTTTTAGACATAGGCTGTAACTTTCGGCTGGATGGCTGCATTCCAAGGCTAGTCCTCCTAATTCCTACTGGGAAGAGTGGGTGACACTATTTGTAGATCCATCAAACACTTGGGATCCTCCTGGGTGAAATGTGGTGCTCGAATTATAAGACCATTATCATTAACAATTGGCAGGAGGCTCCTCTCATTTCTCCTGGAGAGATTTCTCCTGGAGAGATTACAGGAGTTGAATGTTGTAGGATTTTTTTTTGTCCTTAATCACCACACTGACCTCACAGAAGCTGGCACTATGGACAGAGAGACAACTGTTGAGGTCCAAGCGTCCCTTTGCTCTGAGCAGCAAGGACACTGTCCTGGGTACGAGAATATAATTCCTTTGCCAAATAAACTGGTTATAGGAGTTGGTGATCATTACCTGGAGTATTACTGCAGGGGGGAAAATATGAGAAATGTCATAGAAGGAAGAAGAGATACAGTCAGGTCAAGTTCAAACACTGGCTTGATCAATCTGTATACATACTCCAGACGTCTAATACCCCAGATAGCTAATCTATCTAATCTATTTAATTAGGGTGGGACTACTTACTACTTATAATACCAACCACAAATTACTGACTGCCCATTGTGTGTTAGGCACTCTATATGCCTAGTCTCATTAAATTGTTGCAGTAGATGTATAAATTGATGTTTTTCTTCATAGAGATGGGTGGGTAAAGTGAGGCTGAGAAAGGTTTAGGAAATTACCTAACATTACACAATTAAGAAATGGCATGGAACAGAGATGTGGCTCAATGGTAGAGCCCTTGCGTGGCATATGAAAAGTCCTAGGTTCAATCCCTAGCAACTCAAAAATAAAAGCATGGGTGACAAGGTGTGTGTTGGGGGGGGGGAGAGGGTAAGAAAGGAAGGGAATGGTGTAACCACTTTCTGATACAAAAATTGCTAGGCTTTTCATGATTGATACTGCAGGCATAGACCTGAGATTCATCTGCTTAAAAAGCAAATAAGCAAACAAACCAAACTAGAGCATCAGAAGGGCAAGATTTTATCATAAAGAGGATTCCAAAAAGGTAATTTACCTTCAAGAAGATAGTAAACAAGACACTTGCTAGTGAAATAAATACTTAAAAACATAAAGGCAACAAAAAAATGAAGCATACTATAGGGAGAATGCTTACTGTTATCAAGGACTCTTCAAATTACTTATATAGTAACTCATTCTATCCTCCACAATGATTCTGGTGAACAAGGGTTATTAATAGCCTCATTTTACAAATAAGGAAACTGAGGCACTGAAAAGTTAAGTCACATGCCCACTTACATACTACTATGAGGTAATGAGTGAGGTTAGAATGAGGAATCTAGCTCTACTACCCAGTCTTTGAATCTCAAATATATTGGCCAGAATTGGAATTCCACTTCTACCATTTTCTTTTTCTGATCCCTCATGGATGATACTTAAGTTTTTCAAGCTGTATTTTCCTCATTCAAAAAAGGGAAGTAAGGCTACCTAACATATCATTTCTGGGTGAAGAGAACATTTCATCTATTAATAGCATAATGATGGTCTCATAACAAATTCCTAACAATGGTTAGTTCCTTCCTACTTCCCTCTCTTTCTCCTCTTTTTTCTGTCTCATCCCTGCTTTTTCTTCTCCTATCATCCTCTTCCTCTTTTGGCTCATTAATGGCGGCTCCATGTACTTCAGGGCTGTTTGCATGCACAGAAGCATTAGGGCTGGCACCTTGCCTTCCAACTAGGGGTGGTGCCAAGAGCTGCAAGGATGGTGTTTGAACCTATTGAGGGTTTTCTTCCCCTTCGTCCAAGGCAATGCCACTGAAGGTCATTTTGGTATAAAGTCTGATTGAGGCCCTGGGGTGAGGACATATCTGTTGCTCAAAAGAACAAAACTAGTCCAACGGTGAGTTCAAGCAAGTCCCTGCAGGAAATGCTGGTACTGGAGCTGGGGTCATTCCAAAATGGTCTATTTGGTGACAACATCATTGTCATAAAGCCTGCTTTTGGATTTGTCTGCACGAGACCCAGAGAACCGGAGCTGGGCACACTCAGTCCTGATTTCTTTCATACCCCCCTTGTCAACAGTTTGAAAGTGAGATGGCTAATTTTGTGCCTGACAAGAAAGGACGGATCATTTTCTCAGATGCTGTTACGAGCAGAGTCAGGGCTGGTACACTCTCTAAGGGAGTCCCTGAACCACAGGTTACTGGCAGGCAGACAAACACTCACTGACAGCCATTTGTGACCAACTATGAAACACCATCTGCTGTGGTTGGGGGGGGGCGGGGAGGAACGGCTCCAGCAAGTGAGAGCCATTGTGGAACCCTTTTCCTGTACTAACTTAGGGCAGCTTTAGGTTGCCTAACAGAAAACAAATCCTCTACTCTTGGCCAGTATATATCATCCACATGCATATGTACCTAAATTTTAGAATGCTGATGGATTTTTTTTTAAGTAAAAAGATTCAAATCCATCTTCCTATTAGAATGCAAATGTTGGACCATGGAATCCAGCCAAATAATACAGGGAAGCAAACAACTGTCCAGAACTAGTTGAAGTTCCTTTAGAGATTTGAGCCAAATTGTACTTGGATATTATCACAAAGACAGCAAAGACAGGACTCGGAGAAGTCCAGCCTTTTAATATGAGGTTTTAAAACAACCCTGTTATTCATCCATTGAGAAGAGAGCTGACAATTTCTAGAAGGCACTTAGAATTCAAGGTGTATGTCCAAAAAAATTACTGTTATTTATCTTAAATAACAGAACATTAGTTAAAAGCAAAAGGTGTTTTGTTGGAAAGAGGGTCTTTGGGTCTTTAAGCCACTTAGGACAAAGGCATCTTCCTGCTCATTAACTTTAATCAGGTCCTTGGTCAATGGCATGTGACAGTCCTCTCCCTCTCTCATTTGAAGTCTGGATTTTCATTTTTAGGTGTCTTAATAGTCCTGTCTCATGACTAAGTAATGAGAGCTGGCATCAAGCTATCTAAAGTTTAGCTGATTGTGCATTTATTCTCACAAGCCTAGGGAAGATAATAAAACAAAGATGTTCTGAAGCCACACATACAAAAAAGGTACAAATAAATTACACAGACACTTCACGGGAGAAAATTGTCAGAGTTATGGGTTCTGCTTCACCTCGAGGGATGTGACAGAGGTGACAAAGTTTACTAGAAGGAAGTACTTTATACAGATTAAAATATCTCAGCTCTGTAAGCTAGCTCCCAATGGAAAAGTTGGTCTGTTACTTCACCATTCTGCCTCAGACCTCTATCTCAAATCTGGCTCATACCTCAAAGATAATCTTCTCCAAGTTTTTAAGGCAGACAAATGAGACTGAGGATGTGTGTCCTTGCATTTTAATCTGCTACAACAGAAAAAGAAGCTGTACTTCAGAGACTGAAATCCAGTCACACTGAAGGAGTGAAGATTTCAGATCATTCCAGAAATCTGTGCCTCAGAGGGAGGGGGGAGGTCTGGAGAGGGCAGCCTAGGTCTTTATGAACCCCATTCCATCAAAGCGTGGGGCATGGGAACATAACACATTGGTGAGAGAGGATGAGGAAAAAAGATTGAAATGTGCTTTCACTTATGGTCCTATGATATGAAAAAAACTAAATCTAAACATTTGTCTGTAGAATCAGGTGATGATTGGCTGTCTGCTGTCTCAAGGGGCGTGGGGAAATGGTCTGTGCACCTGCCACCTAATTCAGTTTAAAACCTGACACATTTACTAAGAGTGGGCTGGCATAATGAAGTTCATTCAGGCTGTCAGTGGAGTCAATAACTTATCCGCAACTGCTTTTGTTTCAGCTGAGGCAGTGCCTCTGATCAGGCTGAGGTACTTATTCAAGTAAAATTTATTTTCAATTGCTTGCCATAATGCCACAGGCACAAGCCTGGCTTTGACAGGACCTTTTGCTCAAGGCTACACTATTGTTAAAGTTTGTGGCTATTGTCTGGCGGCTTTGATCTGTCAAAGCTACTTAACAAGCTGGTTAAAAAAAAAAAAACAAAACTGTTTCAGATAACAGGTGTGTCCTTTGAGGGCCCACGAACATTTTTCAGCTCCTTTAAAGGACTGGATTGAAGACTGACTGAAATTTACAAGCCAGTTGGTGGTGATCTATGTAAAGCACTTTAAAAAACAAGAAAGTGAGATTTAATGTCTTTATATCTGGTGGGTCTCTACCACAAGCAATCTTTTTGCAGGAGAGATTTAAGAGGCATGTTTGGTTTTGTTATTTTTTTAATGAAGTCAAGTGTTAAATTATGTGTGGGATTAGGACCTAAAGTTCAATGTATTGTGGAGGTGTGGAAGTAGGCAGCACTTACTAACTACAGATAGATAGAGGAGGTGGCCCGCGTTCTGCCCAACTCCATTGGAAAATTGGGACCTCTTCTCTTGGCCAGAAAAGCACTCCTGACAGAAAAAGGTAATATGCTAGATACAGTGAACACCATATTCCTGTGCCCAATTCTCATGCCAGAATAACCAGAGTTAGATATTAAAGAAATTCTCTCTGGAGACCAAGTTATTTCATCCTGGTAGTTTCAGATATACTGTTTAATCCACCCTCAGCTGACTCTTCTCAAGTCTGTCCTAACTATGGGACTCTCTTCTCTTCAATAGCACTAATTCTGTTTGGGATGAAGATTAATGGGGCTAAAAAGAGGTGGGCTTGAACCAGAGGACACAGTTGGGTCATTTACATCATTCATCTGCATAAAACCCGCTTTAAGTTCGCCAGTGGAAAGGAGCAGGCATTCAAGAGTCAGTCTCAACTGTCCCCACAAGCTTGGACAAAATGTGTTCCAAAATGTCTAAATTGATTTAGAAATCAGAAAGTAGGGAATGAGCGAAGAGGTAACAAACAGTACAATAAATGTAGCCAATGCCTAACGGATGAAACTGTAACCTCTCTGTACATCACTTTGACAATAAATAAGAAGAAAAAAAAAGAAATCAGAAGGTAAAGTTCAAGAGCTTAGCAGTAATTTTGCTGTTGTTGTTCAAAACCATCTCTATAAGAAGAATCCAACAAAACTAACCAAAAACAAAATAACTATTTATTAGTTTTCTTCATAAAATATTTTGTCTTCTTCAGTTATTATACCTAAAATAAATGGTTCTTTTATTAAAATAGTCTCTAAAACAGGAGATTCAAAGAACAAAGTAGGATATATGTGTGCATGTATATGTATGCATATATGTATATGTATAGCTAGATATACTTTTGTTTTTTTGTTGTTGTTGTTTTGCAATACTGGGATTTGAACTCAGGGATTCATGCTTTCCAGGCACTCTCCCACTAAACCATACCTCCAGCTTTTTTAATTTACTTTTATGTTGTTGTAAAGGTGATATACAGAGTGGTTACAGTTAAATAAGTAAGGTAATGAGTACATTTCTTATCACACATTGTTACCCCCTCCCTTGTTTTTCTCCCACTTTCTCTTCCCCCTGGCTTCCTCCCCACCCCACCCCCAATCTCGAGCTTTTTTTTTTTGTTTAAACCTGTTTTTGAGATAGAGTCTTGTTCCTGCCAGAGTGCACACTTGTACCACAATTCACCGATTTGAGGCCATAGCTAAGATGGCAGGTAAACATGCCTCATGGAATCTAGCTCAGTTTCAAAGCTATCTTGTGAACTGTTCTGCCTGGGCAAACTTTGAATCATGATCCTCACACTCTCTGCCTCCCACGTTGCTAGAATTACAGACATGAGCCACCACATCTGACTTTGTGAACACATATTTAAAACAAGAAATACGTTTCCTATTTCCCACACCCTAAAGAATAGCAAAAGGAATACAGTTGATGTGGTTACTATATGTGGAAAGTCCCTACAATGCATAAAGAAAGTCTTAGCTCTGCGTAAATATTTAATATGTCCAAGAGATGATGTTATATTCAATCAATGGGAAAGAGAGGGGAGAATCAATAGGTCAATTGAGAGAATGTGATCACTCATGCAGAGAAAAACAAGTTAATTTTGGTTCACATCCTTCATGCACTACCAAATAATCCCCAGATGGAGGTACTGTATTGGAGTATGGGTGGAGGCTGGTTCTACATTGGGCAATTGATTTGTTTCTCCTGCATCATAGGTAAATATTGATCAATCATAAAATAAGAAACTTCGGGATAGTGTTTGAGGCTTAGATCTAAAAACTTCCTAAGTCTTTTTCTTTAAGTGTCTCACCAGGTAACTCAGGATGGCCTCAGAATGTGGCTTCTCTTGCTTCAGCCTCCACAGAACTAAGGTCATAGACATGTCCCACCATACCTAGCTTATTCTCAAATAAACTTTTTAAAGGTCAGTTTCTGGCAGGCACTGGTGACTCATGCCTATAATCCTAGCTACTCAGGAGTCTGAGATCCGAGAATCACGATTAGAAGACCCAAAGCAAGAATGTCCATGAGACTCTTATCTCCAATCAACCACCAAAAAGGTGGAAGTGGAGCTGTGGCTAAATCATAGAGTACAAAAGCTTAGAGATAACACCTACCTAGGTCCTGAGTTCAAGTCCCAGGACGAGCAAAAACAACAACTACAAAAAAAAAAAAAAAGAAGAAGAATGGTCTGTTTTCCCCTATTGGTTAGAACTAGTATCAATAATTGATTCACATTATAGAAATTGATACAAAAGACAAAACTAAATTGGATTATAGAAGCTCTTACTAGGGCCTAAAAAAAAATCAGAAACAAACACATTCCTGAATATAACTCCATATAACTAAATCTTCAGAGATTAAAAATATCCCAGATTAAAAGACAAATGGCAAACTAGAAACACTTTGTAAAGATTTACCACTTTTACATGGTTTTCTCAAAAATTAATTAGTAAAACATTAAGGTTCCAGCAGAAAATTGGGATAAAAGCATATAGATTAGAGGGAATGCTATATTTGGAGATCGCTGATTTTGAACTCAGAACCTTCTACTTGCTAGATAGGTGATTTGCCACTTGAGTCATATCTCCAGCCCTCTCCTGTTTAGGTTCTTTTCACATAGTGTCTCATGCTTTTTGTCTGGGACTGGCTGGAATTGCAATCCTTCTGTCTTTTTCTCAGCGAGAACTTGAATTGCAGGAGTGATGCACCCCTTTCTGCTGGTTTGTTGAGATGGAGGTCTTGTTAACTGCTTGCACAGGCTGACTTTAAACTGAAATTCTCTCAAATGACTCAGATTTAGATGTGTGCCACCACATCGAGCCAGGAAATACTGCTTGAATAATCATAATACCCGAGTATAAGTTTGCAAGGCTTAGGACCTCTGTCAGTGTCGCTTACTCTCATGTCTCCAGAAGCGGAGGTAAAATGTTAGCATTTAACAGGTGACCTTCACTCAATAGTTTTCATTATGTAAGAAAAAATCACTGACCTTTGCCATCAAAACTTTATTTTTTGAGTAGGTAAGGGAAAACAGTAGGCAGAAGAAAACAGCACACACACACAAGTGTTTATTGGAGATGATTTGTGAAAGCAAAACACCAAGATATGCTAAATATATAAACAGACAGAAAGGTGAGATTTTTGCCTTATAACTAGAGAAGAATAATTTTATTCTCTTTCCAACATTATTTTTTATATGCTGATACTGGGGTTTAAACTCAGGACCTGGGTACTGTCCTTGAGCTTTATGTGCTCGAGAGTCACAGCTCTACTTCTGGCTTCTTATGGCTAATTGGAGTCTTATAGACTTTCCTGCCAGGCTGGCTTTGAACTGTGATTCTCAGATCTCAGCCTCCTGAGAAGCTATGATTACAAGCGTGAGCCACTGAGGCCCAGCTTGACTGATTTTTAATGGTAATTACATTTGCCAGATATTTTCACAGCAATATGTAGATTATAGGTGACCAAACAATGGAACACACCAAAGCCTCCCCAAGTGAGCCCCTAAAATTAACTTCTACATCATTTCCAACCCCAAACCTGTATATACTTATTTCTATCATCTGAAGTTCTCTCATCTATATTGGTCCTTCAGGTCATAGTTCCTGTTACTCAGTGGAGCCCGCTCTGACTTCTCCAGTTAAATTTAATTAAGAAAATCAAATGTAATTTGTCATGATGTTTGGTATTCTTCATATCTCTTATCATTATCTTGTTTATTTATCTGCTGTCTACCTATCAATCTTCTTCTTTTCCTTATCTCCTGGGGCAATTTTGGTGCAACAGTTAAGAGCAGAGACACTGGAGAGGGGCTACTTGATTTTGTATCCTAGTCTTGATGCTCAGTAGCTATATGACTTCCCGAAAGTTAGCTAACCTCTCTGAGCCTTGGTTTTGATTATCCTTATCACTGGAATAGCATCTAACTCACAAGATTACTGTAGTGATCAGATGAGTCAATAGCTGTAAGAGCAGATACAAGGGGTCATGGCTCATGGTTGGGTGCTATGTGCACAATCTATTTGACATTAGAAGAGCTTGGAAAATTCATTTTTAAAGAGCTGAGTGAGTGGATTACCATGCATCTTGGCAACTGGCTTTTGCTCATCTCTGCACCACTACAACTTGCTGTGCTCCGTTCCAAGTCCTCCCTTTCATGGGAATTCTGTATTCCAGCAGCATGGACATATCCTTCCAATCTCTCCTGCTGTCTTTGGCTTCAGAGCCCTGTTTTAGGTTGTTCTTGACATCTGATCTCTTTGCCTGACAAGCAGTCAGCTTGCCTTAGACCCTATTTCCACTACTCCCTAGTTCCCTGCTGTACCCTCAGAATCTAGTGTGGTGCCCAGGGCATCAAAGCTCATTGAATGAATGATGATTTAAGAAAAGAAAATTGCCAAGTCACCTGACGACCTTCTGGAAGCAAGACCCTTGCTATAGAGGTGGTGGTTGGGAGGAATAAATATCAGCATGTCACGTAGGGTGGTGCCAACAAGAAGGACCAGGCCACCTCAGGGACAGAAGAGGACAGGCCAAAAGAACAGACCTAAGGCTATTCGTGGAGATATGGGACAGCTGTTGGGAACACCAATTTGGAGTCAGAAGTAGAGTGCTTGAAATCCCACTGTCCTTTACTGGCTATGTACCCTTTCCAAGTTACTAGATCTCTCCAGCCTTCCCTTTCCTTACCCGGAGAAGAGAAGTCACTCATCCTACCTTACCAAGTATTGAGATACTTCCACAGAAGGAGTGATACTGCAAGTTATTCCTGAGAAAACAGCGAGGATCAACACAACCCCTAGAAGTAGAGCAGACTGGGTGATGGGGCTATTCTTCTCTCCTATTATATGATTACATTATAAACGTTCTACTACAGAACATACCTAGAATTGTGCATGATGAAAAACCTTATTTCAGTGTACTTATGTTTAAAAAACAAAGCAAAACAGAAATCAGTCTATACAGACTATGATTTTATATTTATGGCCATGAAATCTCAGAGCTAGAAGGGAAATCCCAGATCATCTTTTGTCATTGGTTATCCAAAGATTGACCCTCCTTTATATAATTTGATTTGCAATAATAAATGCACTTCTGACATTCCAGACTCTCTGTGGTGTGAAGTGGACCACATAGGCTCTGCCCTATGGCGTTCACGTTCCTGTGGGAGACAAACAGGCCTGTGGTACCATGGGAAACCAGGTGTGCTATGAGCAGGGAGCAGTGGAATGTGCTCCACAGTGTGGAGTATCCTATAGAAGTTAAATGCACAGGATTCGCAAACAGGAAAGCAGACAAATTTTAAAACATAAGTGGCAGAAAGTAAGAAATAGAACATCTATAGCACAACCTCTTTACAAATTAAAGCTAGGAACACACACAAAACAACACTGCTTATTTTTGTAAGGATTCCTACACTTTTATAATATTCAAAGGTACATATCAAACACAGTTGATCCATGACTATGTGGCTGAGGAGAATGGGAACACTCCGCAACTTTGCCCCAGAGTGCATGCCAAATGCTAAAGGGTGGGTTCATTTCCAGCATCTTTTGGAAATGATACTTCAGAAGCCTCTTGCATTTTACATGTTGTGGTCTGGGGAACAGATAAGCTTTGCTCTGCTCTGTAGGATCTTGGGCGGTGTGGACAGACAACAGACCAGTGAGGCAGAGATGGCATCTCACTCTAGAGCACTGCGAACAGTTTGTTTGCTGTTCAGGATAATAAAGAGAGTATCTCACTCTGAAATAAATGGAAGGTAGATTGCCTGGAGGCCTGTTAGGAAAGAGAATATGCTTTCTAAACTCAAGACCCTCCCACCCTCAAGCCCCTTGTAACCCTTTTCCCTGAATGGGCATCACTACCCCTGCATTGTTCTCTTGTGAGATTAAGGGACAAAGGAGAACCAAGGTGAATGTCAAGTTCATGATCCTTTCCGATCAATGAAAAATAAAATACTTGTGTCAGACCCAAGAGTCTCATGTCTTTTACCAGTATCATGAAACTAAGCCAGTGCATCTTAGGTGGTCCAAGTATGGCAGAACCTCAGAGTCTGTAACAAATTCTCCGTTGTGGCTGCTATGGGAGCACAGCTGATAACCAGGGATCTGGGTCATGGGGGTTGTGTGGCCCTGAGAAAGCTTCTTGACTTTCTGTGCCTCAGTTAACTTAGCTGCAAAGAGGAGATAATAATAGCATTCCTCCCTAGGCTCGCACTGAGAAGTTAATGGGTTCATACACAGGAAGTCTTAAATCCAGCACTGAGACATCTTTAAAACGCTGTGTTTGCTATAATTATTGATATCAATATTTCCCTAAGTTGGTGCAAGCTGGTAAGACAAATAACATTTACTACCAACGTGTCCCATCACTTAGAAAGATGCTGCTGCTTTTGAATATAAAGGCATTTCGGAGATGGGGAAGGGGTGCCAGTCCTAATTTTAGCTTCATCAGACTTGAGAACACTTGTTTGCATAGTTATTGTTCCATATATTTAGATGAAAAAGCTGAAGGAAGGTAAGTTTAGAAAAGGACAAGAACCACTAATGGTCTTGAAAATAATTATGAGAAAAGCGCCTAGCTTCACACTGTTCCTTTGCTGGAGATTTTGTGAGCTTTCAGGAGGACTATGTTTAGGAGCACTCTCTCCCTCTCCCTCCTTCTGTGCTCTCCTATCTAGCACAGTCAATTGGCTGCTTCAGGCATCTGACTGAGGCTTAAGTAAATTATTGCTTCCAAAAATTCTTGAATCTCTACAGTTTGAATACATTCTGAAGGCTTTTATTGTTAGTGGGGGTCCCTCCTTTGTAAATGTCTTGTGTGGAGATTTAGTGCTTGTTATGAAAAGTACAGCTGATTTTTTAGTGTTTTGTTCTTCAAAACCTGTCTATATCCATAAAAATGGAAGTGACAGGTCTGAAGTCAACATACTCTTTGACCCAAAGAGATCAGCTTGTATGTCTCCATTAAGAGACTGGCATATGTGACAATGGAACCAGGTAACTTGAGGGGACAGGTGGGGTTGGGGGGATGATGGCAGGGGTGACATTTATCAAGATGCATTGTAATCATAAGCTGATAATGTGGAATTGAAACCCTCTTGTACAACTACACAAAGGTAATGTGTATGTGTGGTCAGGAGCTGTAGTCCTAGCTACTCAGGAGGCTGAGAGCAGAGGATTGTGGTTTGAATCAAGCCTAGGAACAACAATTGCTGAGTCTCTTATCTCCAATTAACCACTAAAATCACCAAAAGTGGAGCTGTGGCTCACGTGGTAGATAAAACCTCACAGACAGTGCTCAGGCCCTGAGTTCAAACCTAAAGACCAGTACACACACACACACGATAATGTGTATATGTATGTGTATATACATATACATACATATACATATTAGCCGGAGGGGGTGAGAGAGAGAGAAAGAGAGAGAGAGAGAGAGAGAGAGAGAGATAGAGAGAGAGAGAGAGAGAGAGAGAGCTTGGAAAACTACCCTAGAATGAGAGATGCCAAAGGAAACAAGAATCTAAAGATAAAACCTGCAAAGGTTTCCAAGTCAAAATGTCTTTTGGGAAAGGATATACCTGGTAAGGAAAGAGACTAAAACAGATGCACATGTATATGTCCAGTCAGTATAATTTCGAAAACTATTTAATCTTAGAATCTAACTTATTAACAATATAAAAATGGGAAATAAGTTGTCTATGTCCATTTCCCCACAGAGTAGTTACCAAGAAGGAATGGCTCCTAACTTGTTATACTTTACCAAGGAGAGAAAAATGTGTTTGCCACCATAGTGAATGAAGCATATGTATGAACTCCATTTAATCTTAACCACTTTTGAGGCAGCCTCCTTCATTGTCAGAGTTCAACACCCTGATTTGGCAGGAAGGCAAACGTTGGCTTTAATGAACACATGACCCTTCCAGACACTTCCTTAAGAAGGTCTGTGTGTGTGTGTGTGTGTGTGTGAGAGAGAGAGAGAGAGAGAGAGAGAGAGAGAGAGAGGTGGATAATATGGTCTGATGGACTTTTTATTTTAGTTATGAATGTTATAAAAGCAATTGATTTCATATCCACATATTTGTCAGTTTCATAATACCAAACTCTATAGTTAGCATATTTCACCTTTCTGCAATATTTTATTTAAGCAAGTCCACAAAAGTTAAATGCATATCAAATCACAATCAATATTTCCTCAATTAGTGTAGAACAGGTTTATGTGTACATATTTCTTAAAGACATTTTGTGTTCAGTTTTTCCAGGTAATTATCTCTGATGCTGAGTGAGCTGCTTTGTCTTGGGCTCAAAGAGAGTTCCTTTAAGTTTATATATTTAATGCATACCTAATTTTATGCCGTCATTGTTATCTAACAGATGAGGAAAGACCCAGAAACATGGCCCTGAAATCTGCCTCCTGTTGAAATCTGTCTTGTCCTTTTTAACTCTGATGTTCAAAAGGGTTGGATTCAAACCATTAACAGAGAAACAAGTGGAAAAAAAATAACCAAAAGGGAAATGTAGTAAACTGTTGAAACAAACTGTATGTTTTACAAGAGAAGATTGAATAAAGGAAGCACAATCAGAATCTCAAGTGAATGAGAAGAAAATTCAGCACAGAAGGATAAGAGGACTCAGAAGTCAAATAAGCTTTGGAAAGCTTTGGAACCCCTGGCCTCAAGCTTTAAAGATTACCGGAAGCTGCAAAGGCTCTCCCTCCTTCCCTCGGGTCTTCTCTGTGGGTCCAGCAAACATCTAACCATTGTAGGCTGCATCTTTGAGTTCTAGGTAGGATTATTTATCAGGGATTTTGTTTTGTCTGGTTTCTCAATGGGCCGGCCCCAGCTGTACATTTAGGGACAGCTTCAATCAACAGAGGGTTTGCTCAGATCCATTGGGAAACCCTCACCCCTCCCCGCTCCCCGCGGGGATTGGGTAATTAACAGAACATTAAGTCACTTCTGCTTTATTGAGGGTGGATACCGGGCAGGTCACTGCTTTGAAAACTTTTGTTCTGGAAGGAAATTACCGGATTGTTTTATGTGTCAAACGCAGCCCAGCAAACTTTTGCAGTCAGAGACCAGTTTCTGTAGCTTCGGGAGTTAGAGAGACTAGGAATAAAATGACTAATCCGATTTTAAAAAAAAAAAAATCCTCCAATCTCCTTTCTCCTTTTATTTTTCTTCTTTAAAAAATCAGTTAGGAGAAAAACGATTTGCTCATTTGGTAATAACTAATAGAGACATGAATTACGGAGATGCCCCGACTAAGTTTATCTCTGCATCCATAAATCTATATTTAAAAAAAAAAACCAACACAACTGCAAGGAAACTAAGTGCTGTCCCCATGGTTTCTGTTTATTTCCATATTAATCAAGGCATCTGCTCCAGTCCCTCCTACTCAGCAGAAGGAAAGGGTAGTGGAGGCTCTCGCATCTGAAAAAAAGCCCCCCAAAAAGCAGCCTTAAAGTAAACATGCCCCGGAGATTTTTGTTTATTTATTTATTTACCATCGGACCTAACCAATGTCTTCTCTTTGCCTCCCAGGCCCCAGAGACAGTGTCTATGTCTGATCTGTTTATGGATATGCCATCTTTCTCTTCTTGGTATGCTACACAGTGTCTGACGCAGCAGGAACATTTAGAAAATGTGTGTCCCCGACGCGGAAGAGTGAGAAGTCCCCTGAAAAGAAACAAAATGTAGGTCCTCGGGTCCCTAAGTGTGCATCTAGGTGCAGAAGATGTGGGTTTCCTGTCCTTTCCTGGGGTACCCAGGAGGCGTCGTGACCGGGAGGAAAGGGCTCCATAAAAGGTGCCAGCTCCACACGCTGACTTCTTTTGGTGAAATCGAACACTCGGCTTCTGGCGGGGAAGGGCGTTCTCTGCGCCTACCGCAGCCCCGCAGTACAAGGAAGGGGCCCTGGGAACCCGGCTTCTGGAGTGTTCCAGGCCCAGGAACTTTATAAACTTGTGGGTCGGCTGCCCAACGCCGCCTCCGGCCCTGCGGGCCCCGGGAAATCCGACCACTCCGCTTTCACCGCGACGCCAGTAACTGCAGAAAACTCAACCCAGGTCCCGAGTGAGTTCCCAGATCTGCGCACCCCGCTCCGCCCCTTCCCGGAGACCCGGACCCCAATGGATCCGAGGACCACCGAGTGCGCTTCTGGGGTGTGGTCAGCGCTCTTTCCCCGCGCTCGGCCGCGCGGAGCTGCCGGTCGCCCCGCGGGCTGGAGTTAGAAGCGGAGACCCTCGGCTGGGCGCCACCACGGTGATCTTGGGGGTGCTGGTTCCTTGGTGAGGTCTCTGGGAGGGAAAGCCCAGCCGCTGGGCCGCCTGGACCGACCCCAACCGTAGCAAAGTTCGCAAAAACAGTTAAGTTTGCACACTCTCTCTCACACACACACACACACACACACACACACACACACACATCCTGGCGCCCACGTGGGCTCAGGAACTCTCGGGGGCAGTCAGCCCCGGGTTGGATTTGTGGTCAGCAGTGTTCTTCTTCCCCGTCCCTCACTACCGTTTCCAAAAATGCGTAAGGGTTCCGGAGTTCTTCGCGGGTGTTGTTGGCAGTCGCGAACGGGCCTGCCTCAGTGGTACTGTTTTGTGCATCTGGCTCTAGGGCCGCGCTTCCCTGTCTGTCTGCCGGGGCCCCAGAACTGCGAAGAGGTCGGGGGTCGGTTGAGGGGCGCCGAGGCCGGCGCTGCCCTCGGACCTCCGCGGCCGTCCGCCCCCACCCGGCCCCTCCGCTGGCCCCGAGCTGGGCGGGAGCTCGCGGGAGGGGGCGGGAAGCGCCGCGCGCGCCCCGGGGCACGCGGAGCCCGGCGGCTCCCGGCCCAGCGCTCCGCGGGGCCCGCAGCCACCTCCCACTCCTCCCCGCACAGCCAGGCCGTCGCCGAGTCGCAGGAAGGTTTCGCTAAACTTCCGCACGCCGTCGCAAAACCGCCTGGAACGCCAGCGAGGCGGCAGGTGCAGCTCCCTCCCTTCCGCCGGCATCTCGGCGTCTCCAGAGCCTTTTGTGGGGCCTCCTCCCTCCTCTTTCCTAAGGCCGCCGCGCCTGGATCTAGCAGGGCCCCAAATTCTGCACCCTCCGTGGGGATCGGTTCCTGAGCCGGACTCCTAGAAGGGGAGATCGTGGGGTTCTCTACGGTCTAGGAGATAAAGCAGAACACCTCAGGACAGTAGGCAACTCAGGGAAGGGAGCCACTGTCCCCCATCTATCAGTCCAGGAAAAGACCCCAAAAGGTGAAGTCCCGCCCTGCCCCGGTGGCCTGGCCAGTCCCTGGTGCACGCCACCGGCGGCTGAGGGGAGGATCAACCATCCGGACCGTCCTCCGATCCACAAGCAAAGGGCGGGAGCCCTCCCCTACTTCAGGCCAGTGGGTTGAGCTGTCGGGGGGGTGGGGGGGCTCGCCAAGTGGAATGGGAGGGTCCCGAAGCCACAGCCACGTCTCCTGGTGTGTGGGGCGTGGGCCCCTCTATAGAAGGGGCTTTGCTGAGGGCATCCGTGAAAGCCACCTTTTCTTGTGAAGAATGGGAAATTTGAGGGGACACTAGGACTTCCTGCTAGGAAACCGTGAGCTCCCCTCTCCCTTAGGCCGACTCTCCCGGTCCTTCTGTGGAATGCTAGCGTCTGGAAAAGCTGGAACTGCACCCCAGGAACGAAGATCTGAAGCAAACAGCGGCCTCACTTTACCCTGTGGGTGTAAGTGACTTTCTTCCCGCTTGAAGTTCAAGAGCTATCTAACCTGAGTTCCTTCAGCTATCTCTGCCCACAAGGCTTTTGCCTTAAGTAGTTTTCTTTACTTTTTCTTCTTTTTGTCGGTACTGGAATTCAAACTTACCCATGCCTCCAGCTTGCTCCTCTTTTATATACTCCCCTATCCCCAAAGTTTAAGATGGAATGGAATCATTGTTTTACATCTAGATTTAATCTTAAAAACACTCCTTTAAACTTTTGAGCTTTTGAGAAGATGGTAAATTTACAAAGAAAGAAAAATAATAACACTCCAGCCTAGAAGTGGTTCACCTTTGTGGCTGAGTCATCTTGTTTGTAGCGTGGAGAATTGGCAAATTTAACCAGAAAATCAATGAAAGTGAGAGTCTGCCTGCAAACTCACATCCCCTGGGAACTAACCACCACCAGAAGACCCTCCCTGGAAGGCCTCTAGAGATTATTTATTCATTTTTTCAAATGACTCCAGAAATCCTGGGAGACCTGGCCCCCCAAAATAGCCTTCCAAGCTGTTTCTATCCTAAAAGAAATATTGGCTCCCAACCTATAGAAGAAAGGAAAATGCTTGGAGACTTTGGGGGGGACTCTTCAGTTTTGATTCCCAGTCAGTGAACTTGGGTAAGAGCCCTGGGGTTGAAGTTCTTTTAGTTCCACTCCCTCCGTCCTCATACATTTGAAATGGTTCAATTGAAAGTTACTGTTCCTTTGGCTTGGATCTACAGTGTCCTGAGTCCTTCCTTTCCTACCCCCAGGTGAAGCTCGGTTGTGGGGAAGGCTACTGTGGGTCAGCCAGAGGGCTGTGAGTCTTCCCTGGGCTAAACCTTTTGAAACAGAACTCTGGAGAAAGTCGTTTCCCTGATTGATGAAACTTGCCCTCCCCCTCCCCTTTCTAAATAATAAACTGTGGAAAGGCTGGAGGGCTGCCTTGTGTTGGTTTCAAATAAATCCTCAACAGGCTCTTTTCCTCACCCAGAGAAATGAATCACACTTGGGAAACAGATGATTATTCCCCCATTTGTCTGCCTACAACCAGTGAAAACAAGCCCCCTCCATTGGAGACCCTCACTCCAGGTCTTTCTCCCTGGATGGGGGCTGGGAGAGTTGGGTAGAAGTGGGTCCTACTGAAGTGCCTCCAAGAGAAAGGGGAGTCACCGGAACCTAGGACAAGAAGGACAAGAGTTTCCTACGTGCCTTCTTGTAGCTCTAAATAGATCTTAGGTTCCCACTACCATTGGCCAGGGTTCCCTCTTCTGATTCAGAAGCAAATTCTGGGGTGTCACTTTTGTACCAGGGGTGCATTTCCTCAGTGGGAAATAGAGGCATGAGCAGTTGGAGCTCACTTTAGGAAAATAAAAATCAAATCCTCCTTAAACAAGACTGCTGGATTGCTTTGGTCTATACAAACTGGAAGTGGTATGTAGGCTGGGAGGTGGGGATGGCGAGAGTGAAGAAAGGAAAATCATTGATTTAAAGAATCCCTGTTTTAGCAGACATTTAAACCACAGCTGTCCTGTGTATATGGCAAATCAGCAGCAATCTTCTGCAAGAGGAAAAAGCAGGGGGAATTCTGGCAGTAAATCTGTGAGAGGGGCTGGGGCTGGGGCGGGAGGACCCCCTCTTCCTTTGCCACCCCCAGCTCACTTACAAAGCAGAATGGCCTTTACTTTATCTGCAGGGCTTGCTGCCCATGAAGGCAGGCAGGCCTGGTGAGTGTTTAATTATTTTCTAAGACTATTCTTTGTTGACATTTAAAACATGTACTGGATTTTAACAGGAGGGAAAGGACCTTGAAGCCAATTTAAAGAGAAAAGAAGTTAACTTACTGCTTCACTCCTGTGTGTTTCCAATACCGTCAAACCTCGCCACCACTCCACCTCTTGTTTCCTCTCAGTTTGAGTTTCCACATTACTTTTGTAAAATATCAATTTCTGCATTTATGAAGGTATGATTACTGCAGAAAAATAGAGGGCTTAAATAGGGTAAGATTATGAACATGTACAATACCCCCATTTGAAGGACATTCAGTTGCAAACATTAGCATCACTTTACCCATCTTCTGTATTTGTAAGTGATCAGAGAGAGCGAAAAAAATCTTCACACACACACACACACACACACATACGCACACACACACACACACAAATCTTCACCCACACCCACCAGGCTCCCATCCTATTACCCCTACCTGCTGAGATTTTAGGCAAAAGCAAAAAAAAAACCCAGGATTTAAAGTTTCTTTTTTATTTGAAATCTCATCCAGAAACACTGGTTATTAATAAATATATCATAATTATCAAGAATATATAAAAAATAAAGACAGGTATTGTCTTTGAGGCCTTAACAAAATATTTCAAGCAAATGTTCAGGAAAATAAAAATGGCACTCCTCCCCAAACCACAAGAACTTTCAAAGCTGATAATGGAGAAAGCCAACCCCGCATGCAGGAGGATTACTGAGCAAATTGGGGGTGGGGCAGGCTACTAGCGGGAGGGAGGCCAGGCTTTTGCAATCTTGGCCCCGAGAACAGCCAGGAAATTTGGAATGAAGTTTGAAGGGGGTGGGGTGGGGGAGAAGCGCGTGTGCGTGAGTGTGAGTCTTTGCACTCTGCCCCCTTTTCGGGTCATACAACCACAGACAGACATATGATCAGGACTGGGAGAAACCACTAATAAATCCTTGTTACAAGGAAAATGGCACCGTGGCCTTGCACAACATGTTTAGACAAGATTCATTTAGAAGCGTGCATGCATTCTTTTGACCTACACTGCGTCGAAAGGAAACCCACACGGAGGTGTCATGCCTTGGACCGGAGTTGAGATTCAAAAACTTGAGTGTTGAGATTCTCTGTGTGTGTCTGTCTCTCTCCCTCCCTCCCTCCCTCCCTCCCTCCTGCCTGCCCGCGCTCTCTCTCTCTCTGCATTGTCTCTAGAAAAACTAGAAGACAGAGACAATTCGTAATTGTATCCATCTCAAGGAAATATTTACATTTGTGTTTTTTTTTTTAATCACAAAAGGGCTGGCCATCTTTTCCCCCCCAAGATGAGACCATAGAGCCAGAGAAAGCCAACTCGAAAGTTCCTTCTCAAGTTTCTAACTACACCGATCCCATCTTTTATACAACAAATGCATTTTGACAAGAGCGTGCGGCAAGTGAGAAATACTGGCTCGGCATGGGAAAAGAAGCAGGCATGCAAAACACGACGTCAGGTTCGAGTCCCCTTCGCTACCACCTAGGAATCGCAGTTGGGTTTGGGTCCTTGGCCCCCAGGGCTGGGATGGGGGTGGGGTGTCAAGTGGGATCTGAGATTTCGCGGGCGGTACTGGAGCCCGCCCCGCCTCGTCCACCCTCTGGCAGGCTGAGCGCGCAGCCTCCCCGGGTCTCCTCCCGGCCCGGCACCCGCAGCCCCCGCGGCCACTCCGCCCTCATCCTCCACCGCCGGGCCGGGCCCGAGGCTCACTTAAGCAAGTCCTTGGACTCGGCAGACAACCGGGCCATGTTGGCCGAAGAGAGAGCGGACAGGTGCGGCGGCGGCGGCATCTGGCAGATGGTGCAGGGGCAGGGCAGCCCTGCCCAGTGCTGGAAGCCGCTGCCCAGCTGCAGCGCGGGCGGCGTGGAGGGCGCCTTGAGCAGCGTGTGGGGAGGCCGAATGGTGCCGATGGCGGGCAGCGAGGCCGCGGACAGCGGGGACGAAGCGTTGCCGGAGGAGAGAGCACCGCCCAGGATGGGGTGCACCGGGTGCACGGCGTTGGCTGGGTGCGCCGGGTGGCCGGCCGAGTGGCCCACGGTCCCGCAGTGGAAGGCAGAATGGTGGCCCCCATAAATCTCGCCAACCAGCCTCTTCATTTCCTCCAGGGAGCTTGTGAGCATGAGGATGTAGTTTCTAGCTAGCAGGAGAGTGGCGATCTTGGAGAGCTTGCGCACCGAGGGCCCGTGCGCGTAAGGCATGACCTCGCGCAGCCCGTCCATGGCGAGGTTCAGGTCGTGCATCCTCTTGCGTTCGCGCCCGTTGATCTTCAGCCTCAACTGCTGTAGGTCCTGCTCCGACAGCTGCTTCTTGATTTTGTACTTGCTGCTCTCTCCCGCGGCTTTGGCGCCCGCCCGGGAGAGGCTCTCCCCAGGCATCTTCTGCCCCAGGTCGCCCTGGGTGGACGACACCGAGTTGAGACGACTCTCCTGGTGATGGTGGTGGCGGTGGTGGCGTTCTCTCAGGTACACCTCATCCATGTCCGGAGATGAAGCTCTGCTGGAGACAGAGCTCGAATCAGAATTCATTTTATGACAGGGGGATGCAGCCCTACTGTGGGGGAGGCTTTAGGCGGGAAATGAAAGAGAATCTTGAATGCGACAACAACAACAAACAACAAAAACAAAAACCCGCACAGCCCAGCAATCCACTTCTCAGTGGTAAGACTGGAAAAGAAAAGTCAAGGCTCTGCGTCGCCCCGCCTCTCGCCCTCCCCGCGCCTCTCCAGCAGTTTAGGCTGTTTCCTGGACAGCTAGATGGTGCGTGCTTGAACTAACCTCACGCTGAAAAAGAGGGGCTTTTATAGAGCTGCGACGGAGCAAAGAGACAAAAGGAACCCTCCGATCTATCCTGGGCTGGTTAGGATGACGTGCCATCATTCAGGGCGGTGCGCTTTGCTGTCCTCTTTAGCAAGGATTCCTATTCATATTCATTGTTGGGGCCGCCCTGGGACACCTTCGCTCAGAACCGCCTGGAGCCTCCCGGGCACAAACCTTCTGATTGACACACTCACCGCTCCAACTCTCGCTTTCCTGTCCTCCCCCCCCCCAACCCCCCAACCCTCCTCCCCAGTTTTCCTAACCGAATCTTACACTTGAGGAGCCAAAGGAAGGAAAGAGAAGAAGGCAGCTAGAAGCTTGTCTTAGCTTCCTCTGGGTTTAGACCGAGGTCTTGAAACAATTCTCTCCTCTTCCTTTCATAGCTACTTCCAAGTTTAGGGAAAGGTAGGGTTGAAGGGGGCAGTGAGGGGCAGGGGAGCATTTGCAGGGCAGGTTCCATGGCGGCGGCAGGGATAGGAGTGCGTGCCAAAGTTCTCTGACTGGAGTTTTTATCATTAGGTCTCATTTTTCTCAACATCCCGTTAATTTCGTTTAGTGGGTCCTCCTGGGGAGGTTGCAAAAAGATGTTCCGTTTGCCTTGAACCCTCGTGTGGAAAGTCTTATATATTCTCTCTTGAATTAAAAAAATAGATGATCGTTGAACGAATTTCAGTCTTTTTATCACTCTCTAACTTCTTAGATTTGGAACCGAGGGGAGAAATGTTACAAGAAAAGAAGGAGACAGCAGGGAGAGCAGACCAGCGACTTGGAGATTGGAATGGTTCCCAGAGCCCAGGAGAGATCATTTAGACTCAGGTTTCCTGGATCCTGGCGCTAGTCAGCCTGGGCAGATGTTGGCACCTGAAACTCCGCGGATCCGCGGTGCGCGGTGCGGTGAAATGTAGTGCAGAGTGCGGTGTCCTATGGTGCAGCGAGCTCGTGGCTGGCAGCGCATCTGAGATCGAAGATAGCCAGAGCAGCCCCGGCGCGGGTAGGTTCACCAGGCTGGAGCCTGCTGCAAGCTAGCGTCAGCGGGGCCAAAGGAGCTGAGAGTCAAATAACAAGGTGTGTGTGTGTGTGTGTGTGTGTGTGTGTGTGTGTGTGTGTGTGTGTACAGGAACCTGGGGCGAACTCACTGTGCATCCTCAAGTGGGCCTAGTGGCCCAGGTCAGAGTGGTTTCTGTGGCTAAAGAAGAGACCAGGAGTTTAGAAATGCCAGTGAAGGCCATACCGGACACAGATTTCCTTCACTCCTGGAATGTTTTCGTCTACCAAAACTAGACAGACAGACAGACAGACAGACAGACAGACAGACAGATAGATAGATAGATAGATAGATAGATAGATAGATAGATATAGATATAGATATAGATATAGATATAGATATAGATATAGATATAGATATATCTCAAGAGCCTTAAGGCAGAAATCTCTTGAAAGAAGAGAAGCCTGGGTTTGGCCTCTAAAGAACTGGGCACACCATTGCCAATCGTTCTGGGCTTGGAAGAGACAGAGACAGGCTCTAGGTTGTGGCAGTGTCTTCATGGAAAGTGAAAAAGGAATGATTCCCAGGACTTGGGGCAGTTAGGGCCCCTGCACCCTGAAGGCTGCCCAGGTGTGTAGTGTACATAAAGCGAAATTGTCCTCCTTGACATTCAGGCTGTGGCAACAGCCTTGGGGCTGCCAGCCAGTTGAGAGAGATGCAATATTGGAGTGATTGCTTTTTGACACTGAACTTTGCCAACAACAACACGAATGGTGAACCATCCCGTCAGGGTCTTCTGTGTCCACCCCAGTGCAGCAAGGTGTCCCGACTATCCACGAGATTCCAGTAGTGTGGGCGGACAATTCCAGATGTCCAAACACATTTGGAACTGGTGAGCAAGAAGAAAGTTTCTCAGTTCACCAAACTCATCCATGTCAGCTAAGATATGGGCAAGGGCTTTCAGAACACCTGCAGTCACAGGTGGAGGGAAGCCGGGGGAAATCACTTATTCTCTCCCACTGCACCCCATTGCTTCAATGATCACATGGCACAGTACTCTACTGGGGAAAAACAACATCCTCTGGAGCTGCCATCTGGGACTTTGAAAATCCTTGTGTCTTCCTTCAGACTCGTACTGAGAACTCTCAGTAGCAAAGTTAGAGCAAGAAGGTATAAATCCAGGAGTGGAGAAATCACGCTCCTGTGAGCTGTACGAGCTCTTTAAAAAGTTCCAGTGTTTACAGTGAACAACATGAAATTTTGAAAAAATGTTGCAGTGTTTTCAGTGAACGATGGTGAAATAAAGTTTAAAGTGTCTTCAAGTTAATCGGGGGTGGTAAGAGAAATAAAGAGAGAAAAGGAGAGCTGACTTGGAAAGGTGAACAACTTTCCAGACTGGAAGGCAGGGACCTGGAATCCCTGTGGCCTGGAGAAGGGACAAGGGCCACAACTACCTCAGATTTGAGCTGCCCTAGGCAAAAAAAAAAAGGGCGTTGGAGCCTTTTCTTAAGGTGATGGAGACTGTCCCCCAACCTTCTCCCTGGTCTAGAGTTTTTGCTCCAGGTACACATTGGTGCCTCAACTGGGAGATGGGCTGTGCCCAGCCCAGGACCCACTAGGTTCCAGGCCAGGATGCCACAGCCTCGCTGCCCTGCCCCTGGAAGACTTACTGAAAGTAGTCACGCGTGAATGTGGGTGGTTCAGCCACATGGCACCTTTAGTGAGGACTTTTATGATTCGGGAAACCATTGGAAGGATTAAAAGGTAGAAGAGGAACAAGGGACTAACGGTGCCCCAATTTAGTTGGTCCTGAAGTGGGTTGGTTCTCGCAATGCCCACCCAATGCCCACACCTACCTGGTCTCAGCCACTGCCCACCGGGGCTGTTTGGTCTCCGCCAAGGCGGCAGCCCAAAGCGGTGGCCACCAGAGAGGCGCCTTGGCTCAGGCCTTGACTGCGGGAGCCACCCAGCAGCAGCGCGGGGGCCCACCCCACATCCTCGGGCTGAGGTGGGGAGTGGGGTGGGTCCTTGGCAACAGGTGCATCCCAAGGCAGGTGGGCTGCTTCTGTTCCCAGCCTGTCTCGGCTTTGGAAAAAGTCTGGGAGTTTCCCAGCCTTCGAAGGGCATCTGAACGCTGCCGAAGGCCGCGTTGGGGTGAGGTTTGTGTGTTGGGGGGGGGGGGGGAGGGATTGGTTGGTCAATAGAACTACCCAGCCATCCCTAGAGCACGCACAGCCTCAGCCTTGGTAGGTGGGCAGCTCTACTTCCTTGGGGACTGGGAGCTTCGGAGGCTGCTCAGAAATTCCCAGCTCCTCCCTCTGCCTCCCCCCTCTCTACCTCACTAGCGGGGGGGCGGGGGGGGGGTGGGGGGGCTTACCTGCTTTCCAGGGGGTGCTCTCCGGAGCCCAACGCCCGGCTCTCCGCAGATCCAACCACCCAGTCCCTCACCAGCATCTGTCCGCTGTGCCCGGAGCTGCAACGATTTGTGCAACAGGAGCAAGCCACCCACCCCGCCCCCACCCCTGCAAGAGTCCAGCCACAGATGTGGTTATTGCGGCTGACCTGCCGGCGGGGCGGGGGGGGGGTGGCTGAGGGGGGGAGTCCGTCGTCCACGCCCAGGGGCTCCCCAAGCTCTGCAGCCGGCCAACTTGACCCATAGAAACTTTGCCTGGGAAGGAAAGGCTGCTGCCGGACTCTGCCTTTTAACCCAAGCCCTTTCCACAACCAAACCAAAAAGAAAAAGGAGAACCCCGATATGTTGAAGTGCGTCCTCCCCTGTGCACACATGAAGTAGCCTAAAACTTCGGGGAGCACCCTGAGAACTATTCAAAGTATTTTTCTCTAACGAAGGAAAGCAGTGGCAGGGGCTCCCCGGTCATGCGGACTTTGAAGGCAGATGCAAAAAGTCGGTACAACATGAATACGTTCCGTTAATGAAAAAGACAAATGTAAACAATTGGAATCAAGGTTCCGTGGGAAGGCTGTCTTCTGGTAGCCACGTATCCAGAATAATGGGAGTTTTGCCTTCCAGGAGAGCGAAATCCAGAGATCGAAATTAAAAACAACAACCCAGCAGTTACATGGGCGCTGCAGAGGCTGAATCTGGACAGATTGACTAAAGCCATTCACTTTTCTGGGCTTTCTCCATCTTTTAAATAATAGATATCTTGAGAATGTACTGATCCGCCCGGTTTCCTCCCTCATCTTGTTTGAAACACATTTTTTTTTCCATAAAGGAAAAAGAAACCACAAATGGATGGATGGCAAAAATTTTATGAGCCGGTAGCAACTGCTCTTCCAAATGCTGGATGTGAGACTAGAGACTATAAGGGAGACTCCGAATAGCACAAAACGATGGAGCGCCAATTATGTGAATATATAGACTAGTGACTGCCCTGGCAGGATTAAAGTTCGATTTCTAAGGATGAACAGGCAGCAGGCCTGGCTACATCTTTCAGGTTCATTATAATTATTTAAATTCACTAAAATCAAAGGAGATACAAATTTCTTGGCTTTGTTTATAGGATTTTGTCCAATTAGTGATTATACTTCAGTATTTCTCCTCCTTCTTTCTGGTAACATCTGCTCCATTACCAGTATCTCAGCTGAGAGTTTTCTTCCTCTAGAAAAACTATATAAATTGAAAACATTTTCTCAAGATTGGAAAGTTTAGGTTGATTTAAATGTCACTAGTGATCAATCATGTAAATAGATTATATTAAAATTTGCATTCTTCTTTATAATTTTTGGCATGTGCTCTGATACTGCGGATTTGTAATTATTTATACTATTTTAAGAGCCATCAATCCAATGATTTCTTATTATTAATTAATTTGGTTCATGACTTGTTAGTTACAGATGCTATAAGATTTGATATCTTATATAAAGGTAGTGCAGAATATTAAATTCTGCCTTTTGTTTTTGGCAGTTAGTGGCTCTCTTCTTTGGCACATTCTATTACATAATTAAATTGAACATATATTTTATATCCTTTGCTGAGATACCTAAGGAATTTAGTTTTATATTAGAAACAATTATCTCATTCAGCAGAGGTATTTTTCATTTCCGTTCATGTTATCTATATCTAAACACAAAGGATATAAGCAGATAACCCAAAGAGATGAAAATAGGAGTCCATGTTCAGAAAGCAAACTTAAGGAGACATCTATCTACATTCGTGGCAGCAATATTTACACTGGCCTTTTATTAGGAGTATCTAGACTTGTGAGTTCTGAAACTTACCTGTATAATTGTATGATGACAAATATATAAAAAATGTTGATGGGCAGTCTGAATTTTCAATTAAAATAAATATTTTTTTCAAGTGCTATTTAATAAAGACAAGAGCTGGACTTGACATGCTCTTACATTGACTTAACTCCTAGTAAGTATAAACTTACAAATAATACTTTGGAAAAAAATTATAATTAAGGATCCTGCTACAGAATCTTCATAAGTTGGAATGTTAGTTTTCTCAAAGATCAACTTCATGATGACTGATTAATTTTATACAGAATGTATGATATTGATCTGGTAGAATTTGGTTTATGATTTGCACCAACAAAGAAAAAAAAGTTATCAATGGGGCTTTCTCATTATTCTGTTGAATTCTGTTGGTTTCTCCCATCAGTCTATTGAATTTTTCTATGATTCCTTTGTTTGCATAATAACAACAGCATATAAACCCAAATTATCATCATTAACAACACTATCTGAATTTTCAGCCTTAATTTTATTCCATATAATAATATAAAGCAGTTACTCAAGTAAGCCAAGTTTTGTTTTGTTTTGTTTTTGGGGGGGGTCTTTTATTGTTTGTTCTATTGTACTTTTTATTGTTCATTTTATTTGTTGTATTGTGCTTTGGGGGCTTGAACTCAGGGCCTGGGTGCTGTCCCTGAGCTTCTTTGCTCAAGGCTAGTACTCTACTACTTGAGCCACAGCTCCAATGATATGTTTTTGGGAGTTAATTGGAGGTAAGAGTCTCACAGACTTTCCTGCCCAGGATGGTTTTGAACTGTAGTCCTCAGATCACAGCCTCCTGAGTAGCTAGGGTTACTGATGTGAGCCATGTGCATCTGGCCTTAAGTCAATTTTTAAGCCATGTTGTTCTTTTATTTTATGGGGCAAGGGAAGATGTGGGGAGAAAGGATGGAGGCTAGAAACAAATTATCATTCAAAATTTCTAGATATATATCATTCTGTATTTCACTTGTGGAGCAGGCTGAATCTCCTATTTAAAATTTCATCCTCGAGAATGCTATCAGGAGCTGGCAGTACAAGCCTCTTATAGATTTGGAATATGTTAATAACATAAAAATGATCATGGAAATTATTATCATTCCATACTTACTTAAGGTATTGATGAAAGAAAGTTAATCATTTTCCTGGCCTGAATCTTTCTTTATTATTTTGAGTATCTAATTCTACAAATAGCAGAATATTTGACAACATATATTCACAGAAATATTTCAAATTAGGTATTTTAAATGAACTTTTGGGTTCTTTCTCTCTCCCTTGTTTCTTTTCTACTGAAAATATAGCAAATTTGAATAGACTTGTAGATAAATGAAAATCTATAATGAAGGAGAGAAGGAAAAGAAGATTTATATAGAAAACCATATGTATGAATCTTTGTCATAATGCATAAATTTAATCTTACCCTTAAGTGCATTTTATAAAGTTCTGTATTTGCACATAAGTTACTAATTTCCTTTATTACTGATAAAGTGATACTGAAGCAGGACAACTCAAAGGGCCCAATCAATTGTTCAACATGCAACCTGTTATAAGTTTACATTTAACACATGAAAAAATTTATTATTATTATTATTTTATTTTTTGCTGGTCCTGGGGCTTGAACTCTGGGTCTGGGTACTGTCCCTGAGCTTCTTTTGCTCAAGGCAAGTGCTCTACCACTTAAGCAACACTACCACTTCCTGATTTTTTTGAGTAGTTTATTGGAGATAAAAGTCTCATAGACTTTCCTGACCAGGCTGGCTTTGAACTTCAGTCCTCAGATCTCAGCCTCCTGAGTAGCTAGGATTGCAGATATGAGCCAGCAGTGCCTGGCTTAACATTTGAAATTTGTAGTTGGAAAAGAAAGATAATTTTTATGTGGTTGACATGAATCTCCAAGTCTATTTTTCTATTCTCTCCAGATTTATAATTATTTCCCTCTGAGAAAACATTTTATGAGTGTGATTTATTTGTGCATAAAAGTAAATCAGGTGCAACTATTTTATACTTTTCAAGACAACTGGCTACAATAGCTGTTCATATCTGTCAAAAGTTTTATCTCCTGGGAAAGCAAATCAAGTTTCCATTAGATTTATTAATTGACGTCATCACATTAAATAGGAAACAATGTTTGGAGAAAAGTAATGCCAATAATAGACACTCAGTAGAAAAGCTTTGCCAGAGATATGTGCAGCAGGAAGAAGGAAGGCCATGATTCTATAACCAATTAAATTGGAGGGTTTAACACTGGAGAAGGTAAAAACGAATGGTCATATGCAGTTTGGACATTTATAAGGAGAGGTAAAGAATAACAAGGATAAAGTTTCTCTCCCAATTGTGGTGCCTCTTATTTAGCCCTTTGGGAAAGACATCCGCACAATGGAACAAAGCTAGCATCATTTCAAAAATATTTGATTTCTTTCTTAGTTCTGAGGACCAGGACTCAGTTTCTGACACTTTTGCTCATTGCCTAGTACTCTACTAACTGAGTCATGCCTCCAGCCCGACAAAAATGTTTCTGGCATAAGCCATTTCTGGCTAACACTTCCTGATGCTTCATGGCTGAATAATATGTCTTTGCATACATACATAATAGATAATACATCATAATACCTATAACACAAATAAATGTATAATATATACGTATTTATCACAGACATATTGGTTGATGAGGACCAAGGCTAATTCCATATTTTGGGTATTGGAAACAGTGATTCAGTAAACATGGGTGTGGTAGGCATCTTTTGTGGGAGATTCTTGATGATTGCTTCAGCTGATTGCATGTTCTGGATCTGTTCAAGTGGAAGAGGGCTTTGTTTAGTTTCTGGATGTGGGGGCTCAAATGCCAAATGACACAGTGCAGGTTCAGGGGTGAGGGCTACCCTGTGGCTTCAGCACTGATAGATATCTCAGGCAAACATATCTGAGCAAGCAGTCACCTCTTAAGCAGGAAACAGAGTGAGAGAGGCCATACTGGATACCTAGAACCCTGAGTGGAGACCTTCCAAGGGCTCCCTGGAGGAATACCATAAACCCTGAAGGACTGAACGACCTCCCATTGGGCCTGCTTCTTCGTAAGGTTCTCATTCCTCTAATGCTGCTCAAAACCATCAACCTGGGGACTAAGCCTCCAGTCTCATGGACTCTTTGGGGATTATTCCAATCATCTTCAGAGAAGCTAAGCAGGATGTTCACAGGTGTTTACTCAAATTATTTAAAGTAAACATACAAACATGCATGGGCCCGTGAAGAAAGTATATTATGAACAAAGAATTGCAATTAATTTAATTATTTGTTCCTATGGCCGCCAAACAAACAAAAACAGCAAAACAAAATAATGAAGATGTACAGCTTGGTCCCAATGAAGAATATGCTCACCTCTTCAAATTCCATCCTCTGGTCTTGCACTGACATCTCCTTGGGGTAAGTTTGCTTGCTCCCCTCACATCCTGTTCATACATTCCACACTTTTGAGTGGTTGGTTTCCCTGTGCATGCTTTTTTCCTTGTTCTCACGTCCTTAAATTCTATTCTTGTTTTCAAACTCTCGCTAAATCTACTTCCTTCAAGATACTTTCTCCAGTGACTTTAAATCCCTACAGCACTTAACTTCTATGCCACAAAATCTACTTTATAATAAGACATATTTATTGATTTAGTATTAATTGGAATATACATACATTGCATTGTAAAATGGTTGTGGTTTTGTTCTCTGGGTTTTTTTTTTTTTTTGCTTTGAATGGTATAATTTACACTTGTGAATCTAATATGACTTTAGGGATGGTTCAGATCTATATGTAAATTCCTATAACATTAGAGTACTATGATTCCTATAATTCTAGATTTTATAATTTTAGATTCTATGTAATTCTAAATTCTAGGTAATTCCAGATGCCTATGATTCTAGTCTAGGGATGTTTACTAGAAAATTTGGGCAAAGAAATTGAGGATGACTTCAAAGAACATCTCAGAGAGAACTTGAAAGATATGTTGTATTTGTAAAGGAAAAATGTCACAAGGGGGCATTTGGTTAAAAACAAAACAAAAAAATCTGAGAATTTTACTAGTTATTTACTATGTGCTAGGGTTATGTTGAATTTCTCAAAATCTGCATCAGTGATGTTTGATTTAATTGGATATAATGTATATCTAAAATAGCACGATCTTAAAGATAAAAGCTTTTCTTAAAGATGAAAGTTTTTTAAAGATAAGAAGAAGACAAAAGTCACACAGAGATCTAAGAGAATTTAGTGTTGGCAATGGAAACCATTCTGACTTCAGAACTGGTAGCAGGAAATTGCCTGCTGAGAATTTTCGGAAGGACCAGAGGCACAGTAGATGAAGACAAGGTCTCCAGAAATGAGTCTATTTGTAGGATGTGCCTACTTCTGAGATTGCAAATAGAGTCATAATTTCCAAAACACAGATATAATGTAGTATAAAAGTAAGGAAGTTACGGGAAGAAGAAATGGCCATCATTGACTCTCAGGAACCCAAAGCAGGAGAATAGCTTGACAG
This sequence comes from Perognathus longimembris pacificus, assembly GCF_023159225.1. Taxonomy (NCBI): domain Eukaryota; kingdom Metazoa; phylum Chordata; class Mammalia; order Rodentia; family Heteromyidae; genus Perognathus; species Perognathus longimembris. The sequence continues at coordinate 54,363,405 of NC_063169.1, forward strand.
TTAAGAACAAAGTGAGATAAAATTTTGATGACATGGCTGCCCAAGAGATAAATATTTTATCTATTTATTTATTTTTGTCAACGTGGGGCTTAAACTCAGGGCCTGGGTGCTGTCCCTGAGCCTTTTTTTTTTCTTTTCTTTTCACTCAAGGCTAGCACTCTACCTTTCTGAGCCACAGCTCTGCTTCCAGCTTTTTGGTGGTTCATTGGAGATGAGAGCCTCATGGACTTTCCTACCCAGGCTGGCTCTGAACCATGATCCCTGTATCTCAGCCTCCTGAGTAGCTAGGATTTTAGATGTGAGCCACCAGAGAGCCTGGATACGCTGAGTTTAACCAGTTACTTGATGCCAAGCAACAAACAGATTAAAATTTTAATTTAAAATACATGAAGACAGCTTAGCTGAAGTAGTAGCCACAGAGGCTTGTAACGGTGACACCCTGGAAGCCAAGCAAAAATAGGGTTTTAGGGAGAAGGCAGTTATTAGCAGCATGAAATGCTCTTCATAGTTCTGGTGAGATTTAGACTTAAGATTTAGCCATTGTAAATCTATCTACATGGATGTCTCTGACTTTATGAGTGACCAATATTTATGGTGTAATGAGGGAAGCTGTCCAATTGCATGAAGCCTAAAAAAAAGAGAATGTAATTATAAAAGCTTTATCAGATAATTTTGCTGACAAGAGAATCAGAAAAAGTGGAATGATTCCTGGGGCAATATTCATTGTTATTATTGTTTTGGAGACAGCGTTTTCTTATGTAGCTCAGCATGGCCTTGAACTCACTATATAGTCCAACCTAATGTAGCACATTCATGATTCTACATAATGAATAACTTTTAGGAAACAATATTGCTTAGAAAAGTACAGAGAGATGACAGAGTTACAGAGAAGACAGAATTATTATCCACTGGGAGATTCATGGGTGGTGTATGCTGTATCATTTTTTTTTTTATAAAACAGTGGCCCTTGGTTTATTATTGTTATTATTATTATTTTGCCCATCCTGGGGCTTGAACTATGGGCCTAGGTGCAGTCCATCCCTGAGCTCCTTTTACTCAAGGCTAGCACTCTACCTCTTGAGCCACAGCACCACTTCGGGCTTTTTCTGTTTATGTGGTACTGAGGAATCAAACCCAGGGCTTCACGCATGCTAGGCAAGCACTCTACGGCTAAGCCACATTCTCAGCTCCTTGGCCCCTAATTTTTAACTAGAGGTATTTTGTACTTGTTGAATGGTTACTAAAAGCTAGGCTTTTCTCATCTTGTAGTTCTAGTAATGGAAATAGACTCCCAAAGTACTTACTATTTTCTGTATTTTAGAGATGGGGTAACTGAGGTTCAGTAAGTTTATGCAGCACACAGTAAATAGTTGGGGGCCAGGATTCAACTTGCTGTTGTTTGGCTCTAAAGCCTGTGCCTGGTCTCCCATGCTATTCTCACTGTCACCAGTGTCTGTCATGGGGAGACACACAGCCTGGACTCATGTCCCTATTCAGAGGTAAGGCATTGGTACCTTTCTTTACTCTGCCTAAAATGTTTCCACAGATATCTGCAAATCTAAGAAACTTAAATAAGATCTAGAGTTTCACAGTGACCATGACAAATAAAAGATAACTCATTATAACAGGAAGCAGGAAAGCCTGATATTAGACAAGTAAACATAATCAGCAGATGCCAACACTTAGATGGCATGAGTGCTGGAATTATCTGGCAAGTATTTTAGAGCAGCCATCAAAATATTCTTCAGTGAGCACTTATGAGCACACTTAAAACCAAAGAAAAGAAGAAAGCATCTTGTCAAAAAATTCAAATGGCAATTTTAGAACTGAAAAATATAATAAAGTGAAAATCCCACTAGGTGGGTTCAATGAAAGAAAGATGACAGAGGGAAAAATAATAAACTTGAAGGTAACAATAACAGAATTTACCTGATCTCAACAACAGAGAGAAAGTAGTTTAAAAAATGATTGTAGCAGGGCTGGGAATGTGGCTCAGCAATAGAGTGCTTGTCAACTATGCATGAAGCCCTGGCTTTGATTCTTCAGCACTATATGAACAGAAAAAGCCAGAAGTGGCCCTGTGGCTCAAGTGGCAGAGTGCTAGCCTTGAGCAAAAAGAAGCCAGGGACAGTGCTCAAGTCCTGGGTCCCAAGCCCCAGGACTGGCAAAAAAAAAAAAAGAGTGTAGCAGTAAAATATGAGTCACCATCTAACAAGGATTTTTGAACAGATCATAGAAACATGTGTCTCATTATACAATAGCTCTTCAAAAGTGCTGCTGTAGTTAATTTATTTGGAGATGATAATTTTTTGTTGTGATTGTTCTGTAGAATAGTAAACTCAAAAATGCTTTCAAGAAGTATGTGGAAACAATTCATAAATTGTATAGTCCTGGGAACAAAAATTATTGAGATGTTAGTTCTATTTCTTTATCCATGGAGAATTTCAGGCCAAGAGCAAACAACTGATATACTTAAGATTAACATCACTTAGTGATGGGTTACTGGTCTACAAGTCCATCAACAACAAACATAAATCTCTTTTTCCAATACCAAAAGGAAAATATTTAAACATATTAGTTCACAAGAAAAATCATATAATTTTAGTGCCCCCCTTTTTTAGTAAAAGTAATATGCCAGGATTCCTGAGAAGTTACTTAAAAAAAATCTAAAGCATAGAGAAACATGAGATTCTATCAAAATAGAGCCTTATAGTGAAGATTTCCCACAACTAAACAAAGTTAAGAATGTGAACTGAGGGAAAAGACAATTCATATAACAGAAAGGATGGCGAAGGAGTGTCTACTTTTGCCTTCACAGCAACTGTCAGAAACAATTTCAGTATTTCATCAAGTGTCTTTCAGATAGGAAGTATGATTCTATACTTCCTGTACTTAAAACGAGGCCTTATGTCCAAACAGCCCCCACTCACCAAAAGTAGTAACAGATCAAACCTCTCTTCAAGCCAGTGCTGACAAGCATGTTTTGATCATGAAGGAATAAATAAAGGCTTATATAGAAATCCATAAATTGGGCATGTGGGTTTGGATTCTGAAACAACATTAGTAGAAAAATGTGAAATCAAATTGAAGTCTATAACCTGAAAATATTGTACAGATTGGACTTAGTGGTACATATCTATAGTCTCCATTTCTTGGGAGGCTAACGTAGGAAGCTCACATAAGTCTGATACCATCCTGAACCAACAATGAAACCTCCATTATAAAAAGAAAAAGCCTGGGCTGGGGATATAGCCTAGTGGCAAGAGTGCCTGCCTCGGATACACGAGGCCCTAGGTTCGATTCCCCAGCACCACATATACAGAAAACGGCCAGAAGCGGCGCTGTGGCTCAAGTGGCAGAGTGCTAGCCTTGAGCGGGAAGAAGCCAGGGACAGTGCTCAGGCCCTGAGTCCAAGGCCCAGGACTGGCCAAAAAAAAAAGCCCGTTATAACTCCCATTTCCTACATGGGGAGCAAAAAATGCTTCTCTCTTTTTCTATTTCTCCCCACTTTTTCTCCATTATATTAAAATAAATCCTTACTGGAACTTTAAAAAAAAAATGGATACAGGTTACACGTTTTTGCATCATGGTAAGTAAACCAATCCTAAGAGGGCAAACACCATTTGATTCCACTTCTGTGAGCTACAAAAGTAGTGAGGCCCACAGGGACAAAGTAGAATGTGAGGTAAGGAAATAAAGAGTAACAATAAATCAAATCAAATCGTTACGTGCCACACTGTAGAGGAACTTGTTAGAAACATGTATCACTTGGTGTACTAGCCCAAAAACTATCCCAAGGCAAGAAGTTGGCGATTGCCGAGCCTGGGAGCAGTGCTAGTTGTTTCCCCAGATTAGAGGCCTTACTATGTTGGACTGGATCAAGCCAGAAGAGGGATCTGTTTATCCCTCTGTTTTAAACAGCAATAAAAAGCACGGTTCCTCTCTTGAAGGTGCTCAAATGCAAAGCAAGTCCCCCGTTCCTTTTCTCTCTCTTGGTGGCATTTGAAAGTGTAAAGCTTTGAATACCAATTGCTTGAACTGGACATATGTGAACCTCTTCTAATCCTACTAATCCTGTCCCCAAGTGCTTCTTTGTATGTAGAGACAGCACACATAGATCTAAGTAAAAGTGCCTATAATCCTGGAAATGTGGAAAAATGTCCCAGTGTGAGAGATGCCAGAGGGAGCGCTCCCTGGCAGAGGGACCCGCTGAAGAAACTATTGTGTGGGTTCAAGGGAAAAAAGAGGGGGGCACTGAGGCCCAAGAGGAGATATGAAGAAGCCCTCTCACCTTTCCTGAGCTCCTGGGAGGAGTGCAAACCCACCCAGCTGGAGTCCTCCCTTGCAAACAGCCTTAGTGTGGTGCACTTCAGTAAACTCAGCTCTGAGAGAGTTTCCAAAGGCTGGGAAATTCACCCAGCGGCCGCTTTCAGAGCGGTGGGCCCAGCAGGCTAGGCCCCCCCATCTCCCCTGACCTGAGGGCTTCATTATGTACCAGGATTTTTTTTTTTAAGCCAGGCCACAGGCTGTCGCCATATTTCTGAGCTGTGGCTTCCAATCAGACAGGAAAGGAAGGGAGTGATGGGAAATTTGATTGAAAACCCAAAAAATAAGATGAATGATACAAACTCCACCCTGTCAAGATTTTCTTTTCCTTTAGAAGCTGGAGACACTGCAGTCAGCTTGGAAGTGATTGTTTTTGCTGAGTCCTCTCCCGATTCTCTTCTGACCATCAGCAAAGAGGCTTCATTGCATTTGGACTTCACCTCAATACATGAATCTATTTGTTCACAAATAATAACTTTTTCAAGCAGTCCATTTTAAAGTCTGTGGAACATTTGCTTACTGATTTTTAAACAGTGATATCTGGGCAGAACGCTGATGATCAATAATTCACGTCACAAAAGATTGGTGACCTTTCTAAGTTTGTTAACCTGTGAGAAACATGGCGTTGATATTACAATTTCCTCTTAATGCCAATGCTATAATAATTAGAGTAAATAAATTCAGTTTTCTGAATGGTTCCTTTTTTTTAAAAAATCTTCAACCACAAGCAGTCTGAAATACTTTACAAGAACCAACAGCATACTAATACACACAGGTAATTACCACAATTGAAAGCTATATCATGAAGTGGAATTCAAACAATTTTTCTTTTTTATTCATTTTTGTTACTCACTTGATATTTTTTAACTTATTAATTACTGTTAAAAACTCTGAGAAAAAGTGTAAAGGAGAGTGACAGAGATGGTGAGGTTGGCTGGGTATATTGTATAGATGGACACAACTGTCACTATAACCCCCTCCTTATGCAACTAACGTATGCTAATAAAAATCTTTAAGAAAAATGGAAAAATTTTAACCAAACATTGTGGCACATGCCTGTGATACCAGCTACTCATGACACGGAGGCAGAAGGATGTGGAGTCTACCCTTGGCAACATTAGGGAGACCTCTATCTCAAATGCAAATTTAGAAAAAAAGGACAGTTGGAGGGGGACGATGACTCGAGTGGTAGAGCATTTGCCCGACAGTAGAAGCCTCTGGGTTCAAGTTACACTACCACATTAAAAAATACAGTCGACAGTTCATTTGAATCCATGAAAATAGAACCATGAAACAGTTTTAAGAAGAGGCAGTGGGATGGGTAGAGACAGAGGGGATGAGGCAGATCAGGATATATTGTATACATGCGTGGAAATGTCACAAGTAAACCTTCCTTGTGCAGGTAATGTATGATTTAAAAAAGAAACTATGGGAAAATTTTAGGCAGATACTATTTTCAAACTGGGGATCTGGTTGGGAAATAGCTTTAATAGAAATCAGAATGTTAGCAATGCCATAAATGTAACTAAAAAAGAATATACGGTATAAGATACATGTGTGAATGTGTGTATATACATATATGCATGAACACATTATCTCTAGGCTCTTATATCTCAAACATATAACAGCAGACATCAACAAACAAAATATACTTTCAGGTCTTTGTTGAAAGATCATGGAAGGTAGAACGAAGACAGTGAGTGTATGTATCATCTTCTAGTAATAAATACAGTACAAATATTTATCTAGTGAGCTAAAGCAAATATGCATAATTAGCAAAACTGAACTCTCTAAGAAAGTGCCTAAAGAAATGGATGTGATTCAATTATTTAGGATGTCTAATTCTTCTTTTTGTCCTAAAGGCCTAGTAAAGTCCTTTTGCTCATGCTGTTTTTCACCTAGGGTTTTATTTTTTCCTTGTAGGTCAGGCCCATGAGCCTCCTCTTTGTATTTCTGGTGCAGCAGTGTGCCTTTTTGATTTGGTCGAGTTGGGTCTTCTGAGCTTTTTGCCCAGGCTGGTCTCAAACCTTGATCTGCTCAATCTCAGGCTCCCAAGTAGCGAAGATTACAGGCATGAACCATGGCTTCATACCTATATTTTAAGAGATCTCTATAAAGTGGAGTAGAGAATGGAGATAGTTACTTAGAATAGATATGTCACTGTGGAAGACCTTGTGAGTTCATGTTTCAGTTTCCCCATCTCTAAAATCATCTCTAAAATCTAAAATAGCTGTGGTTCATTAACTTTCACAACTTCAGACAACAACAAATAATCAAATTACTGCATCAATAAATGGCATATAGAAAATTAGCAGACTACATGTGAGATATGAATCCCAAGATGCAATCTCAGAGTCAGACCCTGGGTCCTCTCCTTTTCTCAGCCCATATCTTCCTAAAGCCATTGCTTGGTAAATAGTGCCACATCCAGTCCCTTCTTAGTTTTTACATCTTTTGTTTGTTTATTTTTTGGTGCCAGTTCCGGGGCTTGAACTCTGGACAGGGGAGCTTCTTTTGCACAGAGCTAGGGCTCTACCACTTGAATCACAGTGCCACTTCCTGCTTTTTGGGGGGGAGGGGTGCTTAACTGGAGATGAGAGTCTCACTGACTTCTCTGCATGGGTTAGCTTTGAACCATGATCCTCAGATGCCAGCCTCCTGGGTAGCTAGCATTACAGGTATGAACCACCTGTGCCTAGCTTCACATTTCATATTGAATGGAGGGTTCTGTAATGCTGATTCCAGAACTGGCTTTGTACCTGCGTAGCTCTGAAAAAAGGGGGATGGGGAGTGGCAACTCCTGACACTCCATCTCACTGACTCTGGATCAAAGAGACATGACAGGCCATGCATACCTGCATGTCTCCTCAATTCCTTGGCAGATTATCCTAAAACACAGCCCTTCTGCAGGTCCTGGACAGGTCACTAACATGCCCTTGTATCGGGGCTCAGGACACATCACTCCACTATCTGACTGCAGGATGCCACCTCAATACATACCTCCTCAGCATATTGATTATTTTGGACTGTCATTTTTTTTAAAGAACTGTAGATACATGTACAGCTCTGAACATCTCACTTTAGGTAAGCAAAATTTGTGTCTACAAGGGAAATCTTTATTAAGAAAAAGTTCTGAACCAAGAAGAGAGAGAATCCTAGACAACACTCATCCTCCCAGAAACTTCCATCTGCATGAGCAGGCAACCTTCCTTCTCCCTGCATTTTTCAGCCCCATCCTCCCCTAACTTGCTCCTGTCACTCCCAGAAGCCCCATGCTCCCTTTTCTGCAGTGTAGGATGACAGATAATCCCTCGCCATCTAGCCACTGTAAGTCTCACTTTTGTGTTGTGTTTTGTTTCTGTTTCTGGCTTAGATCAACAAAGTCCTATACGAGTCAAAACACCCCAGAAGCAAGTATTTTCTTCCCTGTACATAACATTGGCTATCCTCCAATCTGTGTTATTCATTCTATTATGTATGCCTTGGTTTGATTTCCACCAATATTCTGTCCACAACCTGTTATCTATACACAGGTTCTTCCCTCAGGTCTGTTTTCTGGGACAATCTTAGCTAAGATATCCCTTAAAACAGATACAATAAGAGTTAGTGTACAGCATTCATATTTAGAAAGATGATAGTAATAGCCTTCATAAAGCAGTTAGTGCTTGTGTACCACTGGAAGAATGGTGTTGCAGCCACGCTGGATGAAGGCATTCAAGGTACAACTGGTCCAAAAGGAAGTAGGTAGAAAACTGGAAACAGTAGGTGGAAACACTGAAAGCCATATGGATGTATTCAAAGAGAGCTAGTCTGTAACATTGCTTATTAGATTTCTTCTGTCCAGTGAGTGTAAGCTACTTTAAAGAATCGACGTCAGAAGTAAATCTTAGGTTATAAATTTAGTAAAAGAAAAGGACAGGCTGGGCTCTGGTGGTTCATACCTGTAATCCTAGGTACTCAGAAGGCTGAGATCTGAGGATCATAGTTCATCCTAAGCTAGCCTGGGCAAGAAAGTCTGTGAGATTCATCTCCAATTAACCATCAGAAAACCAGAAGTGGCGCAGTGGATCCACGTGGTGGAGGCTAGCCTTGAGCAAAAGAACTCATGGATAGGGTCCAGGCCATGAGTTCAAGCTCCCAGTGACAAAACAAAAAAATGCAAAAAAGAAAAAAGAGAAGAAAAGGGCCCATTGCTATGGGAGGCAGCACATTTTTATAATCAGAATGAATAGAAGGTCTCTGTCAGGGCACTCCCAAGGGGAATAAATTCTCAAGATAAAGTGCATAGTAATTTTAATTAGAAAGTAAACTTTGTGGAAGGCAGCTTAGCCTGGGTTCTAACATCCATTCCCAGAGGATACATGAAGTGTGAACATAGAAGTTGAGACACCCAGTGACAAAAAGTTTGAGCATGAAATAATGTGAGTAAAAATGAAACTGCTTTCAAAATGAGCTAAATTCACACAACAAATAGCAGGAAGGCTAAGAAGTGTCAAACTCAACTCATTTAGGTGGACTTTGGACAGTCTTGAGCTGATAATTACTCAGCTGCTCTTGGTGGAGTTTTAAGAATGTTCTTGAATGTGGAGGGGATGCTTTGAGAGAGCCAAAAGGTACAGAAAGAAGTCTCAGAAATTCACTTTCTCTCTCGTAACTTTTCCCACACTTGCAGTTCATACTGAGTGGATTATGGATGGGGCCTTGCTCTAAATCGCTGCTTGTGTGTGACAAATGGTGACAGACTTTAACCAGGTTTTTCTGCCTTTATGTAAAAATGACTGTTAAGCTACTTTAAAATATTTCTAAACTAGAGCGTAACTCAATTAGGCATAATACCATCTTGAAGAATGCAGTAAGTAGGAAAATGATGTGGATCCATTTGTTTTATTTTATTTTCTGCCACTGTTGGAGCTTGAACTCAGGGCCTAGGCATTGTCCCTTGGCAAGGTTGGTGTTCTACCACTTGAGCCACAGCTCCATTTCTGGATTTTTGGTGGTTAATTGGTGATAAGAGTCTCACAAACGTTCCTGCCCAGACTGGTTTCAAACTTGAGTAGCTAAGATAATAAGTATGAAGAGCCACTAGCACTCGGACTAATTTATTTTTCTATCTTAGTGTTGACTCTGATGTGTTAAAATCCAAGCAATCTTTCTGTGGTATATGATGAGCCACCAGCACTCAGACTAATTTATTTTTCTATTAGAGTTGTTGATTCTGATGTGTTAAAATGCAAACAATCTTTCTGTGGCAATCTAATGAATTCCAAGATCAAACAAGATCTTGCTAATTGCTAAATTAATGAGGACAAGTTCACAAGCAGAGTTATGTTCCTAATTACAGGTTTCAAAGCACCTCGAAACAAGATAAGATCTCAATTTGGGTACAACATGATATACTTGGCCTTTCTTCCTTGGGAATATATCAAGGAAGCAGATTTTTTGGGTTGCCCACTCTCTAATAGTGTACAATTTAGGTAGCATGGCTCTATATAGCATATTAATAGATGTACTACAAATGGACTAAAGCAGAAAACACAGCTCATTGTTACCTACACAAAATATGTTCAAAGGAAGAAAATCATGACGTTCCCAGAAGGAAATAGAATTAAAAGCCAGTGGGCATTAACTTTCTCTTATCCATACTCCTTGCATGTGAACAGAAGAAAATGAGTTCAATGGCAAGTTAAACTTCTCTGCCCCGGTTTCTGCCCTCCTACATTTCTTTTAGGCTGTGCCATAAGAAGGTGGGGGACAATGATTCCCATCTAACAAGATGACCCTTTTTTCTCCCTCTCTAAGCAAAATCTGTGCATCCATCTGGAATAGTTTAACAATCCTTGTTGGTGTTATTGAGGTATTTCTCAGAAATGCTAATGAACAATTCATTTTGGCACTTGAGACAAACACAATCTGGTTGTGTTATTGAGAATTATTCACATTGGCTAATGATGGACACTCTTTTAGCTTTTCTATGCTGGAGCCCAAACTATGATGTCATGATGCGCTTACCCATAGGTGATATTCAACCTAGTCATGATGACATAGTAAGGAGCTCATTATAGGTGAAGCCTGAGAGCTTAACCCATCACCGCTTGGTTACCACACACTCACTACCAAAATTATTTCATGGAACCAAACAAACTTTGGCCACCTCCAGGGAGCTACCATCTTGATTGTGTGCAAGCACTTAGGAAGAGTACATGTGTATTTAGTGCAGGTTTAAATATACTACCAGGCAAGATAAACAAAGTCCTTGACCTTTCCAGGTTTATGACTTAAAATATAGGGACTGAAGCCAGGCACTGGGGGCTCTTGCTTGTAATCCTACCTATTCAAGCTGAGATCTGAGGATCATGGTTCAAAGCCAGTCCAGGCAAGAAAGTCCATGAGACTAATTAACTACCTGAAAACTGGAAGTGGCTCTGTGGCTTAAACTGGTAGAGCACTAGCCTTGAGCAAAAGAGCCCAGGAATAGCACTCACGCCCTGTGTTCAAGCACCATGACTGACAAAAATAAAAAATTATATACATATATACATATATATGTATATACATATATGTGTATATATATATATATATATATATATTGAGGAGAGAAGCATAGTAGTGGTTAAACCTAAGTCTTCTTAGCTTACTTTAATTCCTGGGCTTTGTGGGCAGAGGTATGGAGACACAGTTGGAGCTCCCTAAACACCTGAAAACACAGCAATAAAATATTTCTCCCCTCTGCCCTAAATAGTTTCTTTTTTATTATTATTAGATTGGAGGTTGAAAAATTTATTATTTTTCATTTGCACTTAGGTGATTCCAGGGTTTCTGGATTGGGGTAAGTAGCTTTAGCTAGATAAACACAGGTCCCCAGCAGTTATATAAGGGTAGATTAAGGGTTATAATTGGTCATTCATTAGTGTTACATTAAATGATGCACACTGCTGACCCTTTTACTTTCTCAGAGGAATACTTCCTCTCCTTTCCCCTCTTCTGTGCTTCATTTTTTTTCTTTCAGAGAAGGAACGTTACAGGGAATTGACAACTGCTGTTGTAAACTCACTGTTACTTTTGTGCTTTGTGCTTTGAGATTATTCTGAATGATTCTGAAATTTCAGCTCAAGAAGGGTCAGCTGATCTGGCCCCTCCAGCCCTTTGGCCCCTATCCCTGGTGGGGCTGATGGAGGGGGGTGGTTGCTGTGTGTCTGTGTTCTCAGAAATAGAGGAACCAGCAGGGAGTTAATCCCCTTGATAAACATATCCTCTGCTGACCAGGGAATGCACAGGAATCAAGAATAAGAAGTTTCTTTTGAAGCTTTCCTTCCCTCCTGTGTTTATGGACCTCAGAAATCAGGTTCTCTGCGGTGGGCTGGGAGTTCCAGTCTGGCTAAGGGGAAAGATGCTTTGTCATTCTGCTGGATTTCAGGACTTGTTATTTTAGGGTACTTTTGCCTCCATTTACAAGAGGTTGAATCTGTTATTTTGAACCTACTCTCTCCTTGTAAAAACTATTTAATTTAAAAAATCCCAACCAGTTTATATATTTATTTTGACTGTTCATGGTAACTAGATTTATTGAATTTTATTTACCACATTTGTTTCATTTTTTAAAAATTTAATCTTGTTGTCAAGGTGATGTACAGAGGCGGTACAATTACATGTGTAAATCCACATTTTTTTATTAGCACCAATTAGTTGCCCAAGGAAGTTTCATTTGACATGTCCATATAAGCACATGATATACCTTGATCAGACTCACCCCCCTCAATCACTCCTCCTCCTTCCTTCCCATTTTGCAAACCAGTCTCAACAAACTTCACTGTTCCACTTTACACATGCCCATAAAGTGTATTTATTTATTTATTTTTCCAGTCCTAGGGCTTGAACTCAGGGCCTGAGCACTGTCCCTGGCTTCTTTTTGCTCAAAGCTAGCACTCTGCCAATTTGAGCCACAGCGCCATTTATGGCCTTTTCTATTTATGTGGCACTGAGGAATCAAACCTAGGGCTTCATGTCTATGAGGCAAGCACTCTTGCCACTAGGCCATATTCCCAGCGCGCCCATAAAGTATTTTGACCACATTTGCCCCCCCTTCACCTTCTCTGTTTTCCCTCCTCCCTCTCACTAGTATTGCTAGCCTGAATAGGACCTGTTTTACATTCTCCTCATTTATTTTATTTTTTTAGTGTATGCCAATTGTTCAAAAGGTTTCACCACAGTATTTCACACATGACTATATTTACTTAAATCAGATTGAGCCTCTTATTCTATTTCCCCATCTCCACTGCCCCTGTTATTCAATAGCTTTCAGTTTAAACAATGTTGATACCTGGCTAAATAAGAATTAATTGTATTAGTAAAAATATTAAATAAATAATAGTCTGGGAAGTATCAAGTATAATTACAATATTAAATGATTAACTATTTTCTAATTATATTACAGATAGTACTTAACATTGGGACAATAGTGAGTGAAAACCTCATGATTTTTTTAAAATCTAATAAGCCTGGCTACCAATGGATGATTATCAGTTATTTCAAGGCAGACCACTGTTCTGCAGGTGTGTTCAAAACTTGATCCCACCACTTGATCTGGAAGAACAACACAAAGGCCAAAGATGCTTCATTCTTAAAGCCATTGTCCCTTTAACATGGGGAATTTTACTTATGATGTTGTTCAGGCATTCATGTACTATAACTTCAGCAGTGACTTGTTTGTTCTTTGCAAGCCACAAACAGGATGATACAAGCTTTGTGGCACTGGGTGTGTGTAGGATCTTAGTGGAAAGACAAGTCATTTACTATTATGTCCGCTGAAGTATAAATTTACGTAGACTGTCTCGGTTTCACGGGGTCACCACAGTGACAGTGTCATTCATTTATAGTAACTGGCTCTTCATGAGGAGACTGACCGGGGAAGCTTAGGCAAGTTATTTGGTTCAGAGATAGAAAAGTGCCCCTCCTGTCAAAGATAAACCAACTAAATTCTCTAAACCTACTCAGTGGAACAGCGACCTCAAATCCTGACATTTATGAGCCTTGGCTGAGCCTTGAGTACATAGAATTCAGAGTGGATTGGCAATGATATTCCATCCTTCCATAATATTCAATATTTTGCATTTATGTATTGGTTCTTGGTTCTTTTTTAATTTTTTTGCCTTGCTTTGGTTTTTCTTTTTCTTTTTTTTCAAGACAGAACTTTTGTATATAGCCCAGGCTGACCTTGAACTCATGATCTTTCCTGCTCTTGGCTTCCTAATGCTGGGAGTAATGGCATGGATCATCATGCTTAGCTATATCTTACATATCAAGACATCTGTGTTATTTTCTGATTATTGGTTCACTTTAAAATAAAAGTAGTTAGACTGAGAAATTCGGATACATATTCAAAGGACAATCACATAGGAATTATAACTATCTCCAGTATTGTTGGATATTCCAGCATTTAATGCAGCACCCAAAAGTCAAAAGACAGCTCTTCCTGATGATCATGGCTTGGGGTTAAATAACTGTACATTGCAGAAGTAACAGCTGAGATCTCTGTTTGCAGATTAAATTCCCAAATGACAAACATGTCCATAGGACTGGCCTATCTCAAAGCAGAGTTCCAAGATTTATCTTTAAGAAGTATTTTCCTTTCAAAAGCTGGTGTTTAAAACCTTCTAGAGAAAATTATCAATGCTCTGAAATAATGAACATTTAATTCTGTTGAAGAGCAATTTTGGGCCCAGGGTCTGAGAGAGTACATTTTCCGTGACACTTTGGGAAAACACTTATTCAAGCACACTTGCTGGAACTGTGCCAACACACATTTGTCCTATATGGTCTGAGCTACTGGGCCTTGTGCCAGGGGTCTATGTACATTTACCTTGGACTCTACCCTGCTCATCTCTAAATCAAATTAGTGCTGGAATGGCTTTCTTTTTCTTGGTACCTGTCCTACTCCTTTCTTTCATGGCTATTATCCCTGTTGTCCCTCCCTTCCTCCTTCCCTACCTCTCTGTTTCTTTCTTTCTCTCTTCCCTATGCCCTTCAAAACCCTTACAGCCGACCCACCTAGCTTTCACATTTAAAAAATTGTTTGTATCCTCATGAATGCCTACCTAAAAGCTCCAATGATGTGAAAAAATCAAAAGTAAGTAGTTGTTTCCTTGAAGGATTTTTCCCCTTCTTCCCTCCTTTTTTGGTTACTGTTTTTGCCCAAAAAAATTAGATAAGGAAGAGAGAGAGAGAGAGGAAGGATCAGAAAGAGACACAGAAAGAGGGACAAAGAGAGAAAGAGAGAAAGAAAGAAAGAAAGAAAGAAAGAAAGAAAGAAAGAAAGAAAGAAAGAAAGAAAGAAAGAAAGAAAGAAAGAGAAGATAAATCTGTAAGCTGGCTGGATAAGAGGGGACAGCCTCTATTGGAGCCCTAATGAAGGTGGTAGGACGCTGTCCCATTAATTATACATTAACTATGAGCACTGGGTACAATATGAAGAAATTATTCAAGGGTTGGAAATAGATTCCTCACTAATAAGCAGATAGCCCAACAACATAAAAAATTTTCTTTCCCCATATGAAACTAAAAGTTTGGAGAACTATATTGTGAAAGAACAAAAACAAATCACACAAATAACAACAAAAATCATCAGATCATGCTCCTTTGCAAATGCATGGCTGTCTTACGTCCTATTCTTTTTAAAGAAGTTAAAATCACCAATGGAAAGTTAAGAAATAATCTTTTTTTTTTTTTTTCTATTTGGGGGATAGTTGTAACAATCAAGATTTTACCAGGCCTTTGAGCACTGGGCCTTTCTTTACAGCAAGGCTATGAGTTAGGCACAATATCCCTTCTGGACCTGTAGGAATTTGAACAAAAAGATGAAATCCCTTCACTTGTATTTTATTCTCTTGTCACAGCTAAAGCAATATTTATTTTCCTCCTCCTTGCTTCTCTCAGGCCTGTAGTAGTAAATCAAAAAAGTAAACTCTTCAGGTTCATTGTTTGAGAGGCTTATTTCTAGGCCTCTCCAGTTGCCACAGTAACTAATTAGAAATTTGCATCTCTAAGAGAATTATTTAATGCCGATGTGTAAGCCCTTTATTCTTTGGTGCTTGGCCCTTTGCTAGGAAGCTTCTGGTAGACACTGGGCCTCGAGGTCATACTGTACAAGCTCTGAACGTAGGTGGCCCTGGTTCTCCCTTTTTAGCTGGATGATTCATACCCAGTAGAGAAAGTGTCTTGCCAGGTCTTTGTTAAATGGTGGGCATCTGAAAGGCTGTACTTGATTCATTTAGGTGCCATTTGTTTTAACCTGTAACTGTGTCCCCATCCCTCATTAGCTAACTCTTGTGTAATTGAGTCATGCATGTTAAACTAGTAGAGCTGAGTTATGCTAACCAAGCTACTGAATTGGAATGCTTCAATCGAGTGACTGGAAAGCCTAAGAGGGCAGCTTTGTGAAAATCTGAAATGTTTTGCAGACTTGATAATATGTAATAGCAACGAGAAGATGAACAGAGAGAATTTTCCCTGGGTGCTGATGGCTCAGTCCTGTAATTTTAGCTTCTTAGGAGGCTGAGATCTGAGGATCAAGGTTTGAAGTCAAGGCAGACAGACAAATCTGACTCTTTCTGCCAATTAACCACTACAAATAAAAATCTAGAAGAATGGCTCAAGGAATAGAGAGCCAAAAAGCTAAGTCAAAGTAAGAGGCTCTGAGTCCAAAACCCAGGAAAGAATTTTCCCAAAGAGCTGTTTATTTACTGGGGTTTAAACATGCCATTTCTCCAGTGTAGGAAGAAAGGGAAAACCTACTATAAAAAGATAAATGACAGGGGAGGGGAAGGACTAGATAATCACAAAAAGTTTGTTCTGGAACTAAAATCCTAGCTGCTTTCAGATCCATCAACTGTCTCTTTCTGTTCTTTCTTTTTTTCCTTTCTCTCTCTCTCTCTCTCTCTCTTTCTTTCTTCCTTCCTTTCTTGCTTTCTTGCTTGCTTTTCCTTCCTTCCTTCTTTCCTTCCTTCTTTCTTTCTTTCTTTCTTTCTTTCTTCTTCCTTTCCTTTTTTTTGGGGAGTGCTTTTTTACTCAAGGCTACACTCTACCACTTGAACAACATCTGCACTTCTGTCTTATTTATTTGTTTGTTTGGCACTTAATTGGAAATAAGAATCTCACGACTTTTCCTGCCTGGGCTGTCTTCAAATCATGATCCTCAGATCTCATTCTCCTCAGTAGCTAGGCATGATCTACTGGGTGCCCAACCCACTTTTTCTTTTTGAAGAACAAACTACCAGGTATACCTACTAGCACAGTAAAGCAAAACAAAGAAACTAAGCTTGATTCTGTGAAAAAAAAGTGCAATATGTTCTATAGTCCCTCAGAAAATTTCTAATATAAAAGAGAATGATTGTTTTCCAGTGGTTTTGGGACAATTGACCTTCTTGTACATTATTGTAGTGAGACTAAGTAGTACAAATGTTAAGCCAGAAAATTTGATTTTATCTGCCAAAATTATAAAAGCACATACCCCTTCCTTTTATCTAGTATGCTAAAAGACTTACAGCCTAAGACATTCTTGTGCAAAATTACCTATGTGCACAACACTATTTGGCTTTGTTGTATAACTAATGACAAAAGTTGTAAATAATCTGAAAGTCCATCAGTAGGGGATTAAACTTGTTACATCTGGGATGAATAGTGTGTGCTGTTAGAGAACATAATGTCACAATGACATGAGTGATCTCCAAGGTTTATTGTTAAGAAACAGAGTCACCCAGTGTAAAATAGTTTGCATCAATACTGCCTTTTGTGTAGGAAGAGAGAAAAATACATTATTTCGTTGAATATGTGTAAAGTATTTCTTAATGATAATGCAAGAAACTAGATGAACTGGTTATTTCTGGAGAACTGGCTGGTTGGAAAGCAGGAGATGGAGAAAGACATTTATTCAGTTCCTGTAAAAAGTAACTTATTGAATGGATATAGTACTTCATACCCTGTAATCCTAGCTATTAGGAGATAGGATTATAGTTTGTAGCCAATCTGGACAAAAAGTTAGTAAGATTCCACATCTCAATCAATAAAGCTCGTCATGATTTAAGAAGTTTAAATAGGAGAATCAGGAACCAGGCAGATATCAGAAAATGATGAGCCCATCTTCAAAACATAAAGCAAAAAGATTGTGGTATGGCTCAAATGGCAGAGCACCTGCCAAGCAAGCATAAGGTCCGGAGTTCAAATCCCAGTATTGAGAAGAAGAAAAGGTAGGAGGAAGAGGAGGGCAGGAGGGTAAGAGTCCTTCATTAAGCATTTCCCTCCAAAACCCTCACTCCAGTCTCTGGCAATCACCAGTCATTGTTCTGTTTCCACAAATTGTGTATGTTTGGTCTTCATGAATCTATAAAATGTGACCTTTTCAGTCTGGTTTCTATCACGTAGGGTAAAGATCTGCATCTTAATGGTTTATTTGCTTTTTGTTTGTTTGCAGAGCTGGAGATCCACTTGTATTTTTTTTTTTTTTTTTTTTTGGCCAGTCCTGGGCAGTGAACTCAGGGCCTGAGCACTGTCCCTGGCTTCTTCCTGCTCAAGGCTAGCATTCTGCCACTTGAGCCACAGCACCGCTTCTGGCCGTTTTCTGTGTATGTGGTGCTGGGGAATCGAATCTAGGGCCTCGTGTATCCGAGGCAGGCACTCTTGCCACTAGGCTATATCCCCAGCCCCCCACTTGTATTTTTGAAAATGAACTATATTAAAGTAGTACATGTTCAAAAACTTTCTAAAAAATGAAGCACAAAACTATTTTCTTTCTGAACACCATGGAAACTAAAGTACCAGAGACTTTTAACCTGTTTCAGAAAAGGATATTCTGAACCCAACCTAAGAAGAAGGAAAAGAGCAGCTTCTCTCTGAATCCCTTTCTAATCTGAGTGCTCTCTTACAGTGCCTGCTGGGTGAAGAGGCTTATCAGCAGGTTCAGTTTCCCTGGGTGACTTTGGTTAACATGCAGACATATGTCTCAAACAATCCTCTCCTTTTATTTTACTGTAAATCTCAGC
Source organism: Perognathus longimembris pacificus (assembly GCF_023159225.1). Classification (NCBI taxonomy): domain Eukaryota; kingdom Metazoa; phylum Chordata; class Mammalia; order Rodentia; family Heteromyidae; genus Perognathus; species Perognathus longimembris. Next base: position 54,381,761 of record NC_063169.1, read on the forward strand.
ATTTTGTAAAGCAGGGCCCAGATTCCAAGGCCCTCATCTCTCTTGCTACTTTTTATTCCTAATAACTTATGTGTAATATAGTCAGTCAGGACAGTGTCATTATTACACAGATTCACCTAGTAAAACCATGGGGGCCCCCAAAATAAATTTCTATCCTAGATAAGTAAAGGTAGATGTCTAGGAGAGCAATACTAAGATAACTATAACTGAACTAAATGACACTCGTTCCAAGCCTTACCATTTTAGCGGAAATCAGAATAATTCCTCCATTCCAATGATGGCCGCTCTTAACACCTAGATCAATAGAGTGGGAAAACTTGCTCCAATATAACCAGGCTGTTGTGACCATTGAGCTGATGCTTCTGTGCTCTCTGTGGTAGAGCACCAATAACTCAAAAGTTATTTACATTATTAGCCTGAACAAACCCACTCACACCACGTTGCCTGAATTACATTGCCTGAAATGTTCCTGGTTATAGCCATAGAAGTTCTATGTCCTGGACACCCCTCAGTGTAGAGCAAAGTAAAATGGCTGGTTGCCTATGACAGCCAAGAGCAACCATAGTTAGGAAACGCAGGGCAGAAGAGGTAGGTGGTAAAGGATTGCATTCTGTATTGAAGATACCTTGAAACATCAGGGAAGCTCAAAGTTAGCTATCAACTATACACAAACAAGCTGACTAGAGCTTACAAGGTAGATACCTTAGTGTAAGTTCTTTGAGTAACTACCTTATAGTTTAATCAAATGAATATCAGAAAGCTAAAACTTCTTTTGTCTGAGGAGCCTAAGGGGAGAACAGATGAATGGAGAGAGGAGGGCTGGGTAAGTACAGTCATAGCATGAAAACAGAATCGAGTAACTTGAGGGGATAAGTAGGGTTGGGAGAGATGGGGAGAATGATGGAAGGGGTACCATTGATCAAGATGCATTGTACTTATCAAATGACTACTTAGAGATTAAGAAACTGTAAAAGGTTAGCTATCAAGATAAGCATATGAACATAATTAGTAAAATGTAGATTCCTTTCCAAGTCATTGTCCTGACTCTAGAATAAAAAAAAACCCTCAAATTTTAGACTGTCCCTTGAAAAGTATGGAGAAAAAAATGAAGATAATTTGGTTACTCAGATGACAGCATGCCATTTTCCTTTCATATTTCCTGTTGAGCCACAGAATTCTTTAAAATTCCTATTTCTAAGACTGCTAATTACACTTGCTGCTGGTGGTGAGACCTCAAAACAAAACCCAGCCTCTTTAGTTTATTTACAGCAAAGTCAGATCATTTGTGCATTTCCTTTCTAAAACAGAATTCCAGTTTGCTTTTTCTAATTTTACTCTTTCTTCTCCTATGACTTGCTTTTTTTTTTTTCCCTGAAAACTTCAGGGGTCTTAATGAACCCCTAGAGGCACTGAAATATTAATGTGAGACAAATATAACAAAATTAAACAACCATAGCAATAAGACAAAAGCAAACTGAAGCACCATCCACCAGAAGAAATTATACTCCTCCTCCTTAGAAATAAGGGGTCTGCAATGTGTCCTTCTCTTCTGTAGGGGAGGGAGACGCTTATTGATATTGCATCTGTTTAGTCAGAGCATCAGCTAATGGAGAAAGTTAATTGTGTTGGTTGTAAGGCCACCTGTCACACACATGCCTCATTTCCATACTAATGGTCCAGCAGTGGCAGGCAGTGTGCTCTCTGCAGTAACAGCTACTGCCTCTTTGGAAACCTGGGCCAAATGTGCCGATGCAGCAACTGTAGGCCTCCCTGCGAATGCCTACAGTATTGTGTACAGAGACTCTGATTAACCCCCTACTGGCGGCTCCAAACTAGATGCGCAGTGAAAGAGTGGATGTTATCAATGAGGCTCCAGGTGAGGCCCAAATGCATGATGGGAGAAGTGGCTGTTGGGACTTCAGAGTCTTAGGGAATAATTCTGACTCAGCCCACATCATCAGGGTGGGGCTGAAATCCTCCCCACTCAACCTCTCCTTTAAGAGTGACCTAAATTATTAATTCATTGTAGTACTGAGCCTCATTTCCTTGGATATCTTTATATCATTTCTTGTGTTTAAAAAAATTATTTTGAATCAAGATGTATCTGTGGGAAAACCTTACAGGTACCACCCTCACTCACAAAGCAGAGGTCAGTTTATAGCCCTTGAACAATAAGGTGTCTAGTTCTAGCCCCTAAATTACCCTAACCCGTTTGGAGTCTTGACTAAAGGAACGAACTGTGAGCCACACTTTGCCCAGAAGTTTATTTATTTATTTATTTCTCTTTCTTTTTCTTTCCTTCCTTCCTTCTTTCCTTCCTTCCTTCCTTCCTTTTTTTCTTCCTTCCTTCCTTCCTTTCTTCCTTCCTTCCTCCCTTCCTTCCTTTCTTACAAATTGTTTACATCTCAGGCACAGATGAGGCACATGCCCCCAAAGAAGGTAGGTGAATATTTTAGTGAAAAACTGTTAGATACAATTTGAGAGAGGAAATGAGCCACTCAACAGGACAAATCAATAACACTGAGAGCTATTTCTTCCCAACTCCTAACCTCAAGGTTGTAGAAAATTCTAGGTTAGGTTTCTTCAGGATCCCTCTTGGACATGGCTCTCCATGACCTTATATAGCCATTGTAAGGAATTCAGCTGTAAGCTGCCTCGCTGCCTGCTTTGGAAAGAGATGGCAACACAAGGCCAGGCTGCTTACATTTTTAAATGGGCAGTTTGGGTGGATTAATGATTATTTTAGATTGAGCTCTCTCTCCCTCTCCCTCCCTCTCTCTCTCTCTCTCTCTCTCTCTCTCCCTCTCTCTCTCTCTCTTTCTCTCTCTCTCTCCCTCTTCTTTTACCATGAACATGACAGTCATTTGGAGAATCAGTTCAAAGTCAGGTGGGAAGTAGCTTTGATCAGTGTCTTAGGTTGTGACATTCTGTCTAGCATACAACCAGTCAGCACAACTGAGCCAGAAAGAAATGGAATATTGTATTCTGAAAGAGTCCTAGAAAAGTCAGGAAGCCAGAATGTAGAGACTGTAGGTATTCTGTTGTTGGTACAAGGGTTTGAATTCCATGCCTCATATTTGCCAGGCAGGGACTCTACTTTAAGCAATGCCCCACTACTTTTTTCTTTCTTTCTTTCTTTCTTTCTTTCTTTCTTTCTTTCTTTCTTTCTTTCTTTCTTTCTTTCTTTCTCTCTTTCTCTCTCTTTTTCTTTCTTCCTCTCTCTTTCTTTCTTTCATTCTTTGTTTCTTTCTTTCTTATTTTTTAAAGAAGATCTCAAATTTTTGCTCCAGCTTGGACTGTGATCCTAACTTATACTCCCTCATAGCATAGGGTTACAAATACTCATTGCTGTGTTCTGGCTTGCTTGTTTGCTGAGGTGAAGGCTCACTAACATTTTTTTTTTTTTGCTGGAACTGGCTGTGAGCTACATTCCTACTTATCTCTGCTTCCTGAATAGCTAGGATCATAGACATAAACCACATTGCCAGACTTAGCAGAATTCAAGTATATCCTTGTTCTGAGGGGGCAAAGTATTCTGGAAACTCTACAAGGAATTTTCCAAGAAACCTGTGTCAGGTGTGGATTCACCAGCATGCTAAAAAGGGGTATTAGTTTCAATGAGGCTCTGATGCTGATTCCTTAAAATGGCTTAGTGCATGGAATCCTCAGCCAGATCGTACACCCTGTCTAGTAGTGCTTCTCCACTTTCTGCACAGGCAATTCTTTCAGTCCCACTGGAATTATCTCCAGAGATTATTACTTTCCTCCCCCCTACCTGCTCATAAAGAAAGCTCATACGTATTTCACAGCATGGGGTAGGTGCTAATAAACTTTCTTCCAACTTTGATCCCCAGGTACACCTACCTAGTACACATTCACAGCCTCTTTGTGTCCATCACATTCTTGCACAGCTGCACACATGGGAGTGCATGCATGATGGACCTGAGGGCACATGTGAGCATTCCCAGAAAAGCAAAACTCTGGGAAACCATGGTCTCCTGAAAATGGGCAGGAGGGTCATATGTATCAATCAGCCATTATCATCATCTCACAAATGCCACATCTGGGGTCATAGGAGCAGAAAGGAGGGAAGTGCAGTAGGGAAAGCAGGAAGACCTCTTGGAGAATGTTAAGGTTGAGTTAAGTGCTGAATGTCTGAGATGGTCACAAAAAGAATAAGTTTTTGAGCCAACGATATACTCTAACCCATCTCAGAAGCTGAACACACTTGGATTTGATAAGCAAAGCCTGTGTGGGAAAGTAGAGACTACAGTGGTCACCAGGGGCCTGTCCCAGGGGCACCTGTAATAAACTAATGATCTTGAATCTACCTTCTGAGTATTACCAAGACAGGCTGGATTTTTTTAAGTAGAGAAATGGATTGGTAGTAATGTGGAACGCTAGGAAGGAACAAGGCTGTAATCCAAGGATGAATCATTGCAAAACTATTGAAGGGTGTTTTGAAGCGTTGTCATAAGAGTAGAGTACGTCAGTATGAAGTAGTAGAAATGACTAGATGCTGGAGGAGGAGGGCGGGAAGAGGATGGAAGTGACTGTCAAGTTGCTAACTTGGGCAATTAGGTAAATGATGCTAACATTTTTAAGACTCCAAGGGGCCAAATAGATTTGAAAGGAAAGATGTTTAATTCCCTTTGGACTTCAAGGACATGTATATGAATCAGCTAAATGAGTTAGTTGGGCTGCTTGGAAATCCTCTGCAGTGGTGACAATGGAGGCCATGGGAATTGGGATCACTGATGGTGAAGGAGGAGGAGATAAAGGTAAAGATAAAGAATAAAGGTAAAGATAAAGATAAAGATAAAGATAAAGAAATCATGAAGTAGAATGGAAAGGAATATCATGACAGCTCTAGGAGAATCAAGGAGCAGAGCTTCCTGGAATCAAAGGCAGAAGGAGGTTTTTAAGAGGCAGATGATAAGCAAAGGTGTCAAACATTCTAGGGCATGTCACTATATCACACTGGAAGGTGACTAGCATGTCAACACCTATACTACTGCACTGGGTTGAACCTCAGAGACTGAATGCTGGGAGATGTTGGATAGGAACAGGAAACAAGCAGCCAGACTGCACTTCTAGCCCTGTGCTTGGGGCCTAGTGATTTCTCAACAAACCATTGTTCTATAAGGTCCAGAATCAATCACTCCCTCTCTCTTCCCAAATCTTGCTGGTTCTTCACAGTCCTTCTGCTGCTTATGACCCCTGCTCTTGTCTTCTGTCATTCCCCCAAGTTTACATAGTACATTATCAGCAATATATACAATACACAATCATTTATGTGAAATACATACATATACAGGTATATAGAACATATGTATGGACATGTGTTTCTATAAATTCATAAACTATCTTTTGAATAGTAAGAAAACTTAGCAGTGTTGTATCTCTGAGGAAGCTAGATGTCTGGGGACAGATTGGTAAAACATTTACTTTTATTTTATAGGTTTTTGGGTTTTTTTTACTATGTGTGTACACAATCTCTTCCAGAAACTAAGTAGCTCAGAAGCTGTACTGGGACAAGTGGTCAAGGGAGGGAGAAGCTCAGAGCTTTCGGGAGGCACAAACCCCGGAGGCAGGTACTTCATACACAGAGAAAAGGATGGAAGCATAATGTTTACTGTCATTCTTTTGATAGTACTATTCTACTGTGGGAATGGCTCCTTATGAATCAATATACCTGTAGGAACCATTAATATTATAATTGTGAAACTACATTTGACATCATATGAACTATTTTATATAATCCTATCTGTCACCCTAATGGTGTTTTGTCACTGAAGATTGTGGTTTAAAAAATAAATGAACATTTTATACGTGATTACTCATGTTATTGAATGTCAAGAATGCAGATAAGGTAATCTGGTAGCTTGAAGACACAGGCCTTAGTGCCATAATTGGCTCTGGTGCCTACAGTCTGCTTGCCAAGGCAATGTAAGCCTCAAAATGTCTACTTTGGTTCTCCACTGGAGTCTTGTAAGATAAAATGAAATACTGTATTCACACTTGAGGCAGAGAAATGGTTGAGACTCTAACCAGCAACAACAACAACAGCATCAACAAACACAAGTGGAGGTGTGACTCAAGTTGATAGTGCACTAACCTTGAGCCAAAAAAGCCAAGTAAGAGTGTGATGGTCTGAGTTCAAGCTCCAATACACACACACACACACACACACACACACACACACACACACACACACACACTGGCATCAGGTTTTTTTTATTATTATAATTACCAAGACATTTTTTGGTATTGTATCTTGTCTGCTTCTGATGATTGTATTCTAGTTTCAAGAATCAGTAACAACTGGGCCCTCATTCCTGTCGTCACAAAAAGAATCTCCAAATCCAGAGTGTGAGGTCTGAGGACAAGTAAAGAGGGGTTCCCAACAGCAGATTTGTACTGAGGATTCCCATCCAGGGAAGAGCCACACAGCTTATAATCAGTACCTTGACCTGCTCAACTCCCTTGCATTTCTCTCTGATCATCTGCAGTATCTTACACTGCCCAACTCATCCAGACATTCAAGGGTCAAATTTCTCACTGAACCAGTCTGTGAAGTCCAGTTCCTAGGACCCAAAACAGGCAGAGAGGCCCAGTAGGAACATCAGAGGGTGCAGGTTAGGAAGCTTTATTGCCCTCAGGAGGACAGAAGTCTGAGTTTACCAGTAGGCAACTCGATCAAAGAAATCATTCTCTTATGCCCTACTCTCTCAGGAAGCTCAGTAGGTCTTAGAATACAACATACAAAATTTCCACTTTTTGTTGTTGTTGGTGGTGGTTGTAGGGCTTAAACTCGAGGGCCTGGGCGCTGTCCCTGAGCATTTTTTGCTCAAGGCTAGTACTCTACCACTTTGAGTCACAGCTCCACTTCTGGTTTTCGGGTGTTTAACTGAAGATAAGTTTCATGAACTTTCCTGAGCAGGCTAATTTTGAACTGCAATCTTCAGATCTCAGCCTCGTGAGTAGCTAGGATTACAGGTGTGAGCCATGGTGCCCAGTTTCCATTATTTTAAATGAGTGATTTTCATAAGGAGAGTAGCAATAATTAAGAACAGATAAGGAAACATATTTTGCGTTCTTTTTCTTTCATGTTACACTGGACCTTCAGTATCTGTGAAGGATTGAATCTAGAACTCACCAACTACCACAAAATCTATGTACACCCAAGTCCTTTATAGAAAATGGTGTAATCTTTGCATAAGACTTATGCATAATTTCCATATATGCATTAAATTATCCCTAGAATACTTACAATGTCAAACTTACTAATGGAAATTCTACGTAAATACTTACTATACACTGTTGTTCATGAAGTCATGAAAATATTTTTTTAATGTCTGTACATGTTCAGTATTGACACAAGAATTCTTTTCAAATATTTTTTATCTATAGTGAATTGAATATACAGAATTGGAATTCAGAGATGTAGGAACCATAGATGCAGAGAGTCAACTGTAATGTTGGAAGTCTAGAGTACAGAAGAATCAGGAAATGAGAACATGAACCTATGGTGCTGTGCACCTTCAACTGGATAGCGCAATAGATATTACTCATTAAACAATTGGCAGAATCCAAAGGAAAGTGTCCAATGAGAAATGAGATGAATGATATTATTTGCAAAGACTGTGTAAGTGGTTTGTTTCATGTATTTTGTCCATATCAAGCTTTAATTACTTTCTCAGTGTAGCCCATCTGCATACCACACAGTCTATGCTAATTAATTCCAGTCTTTGGTAAACAGACTATACACAGAGCACAGGACTACCCAGGCTAACAGCCATAAAGCAGTTGCTTGCTCTTGTCTATGTCTAGCCCTACTCTTTCCTATAGAGTCCAAATTTAATGTCTGCACAACTTGGAAACAACATAGGAGATTTTCTGAAATGTATTTTTTGTTTTGAGATGCATTTGCATTTTCAAATACTTCCCATTGGCCTTGATTTCCATGCAATTTTGTTTATAGCTCCAGAAAGAGAACAATGTTACTTTTTATTACTCCAATCTGATGCCCAAAGGGATGACATCAAAATCATTAAGCAAATGGCAGAAAGCAATCAATGTACCCAAATAAAAGGTCATGCAATAAGGAAAGATGAAAGTAAAATAGAGACCATCGCTCATTGGTTTGGCTCAAAAGTCATAAAATTTTCATCAATCTATGAGTCAGGAATGAACACCATTGTTTAATTTGGCATGACTTGGTAACTGTCATGTTTTGTAGAGCACTATATAGAGCCTGTTGATGTATAGACATTTTTGAAAACCCCTTTGGGTTGCAAAAAAGAGGGAAGATTAGAAAAGCATTGAAGTTAAACATAAAAGAGAGAAATCCCCTAAGATATAATAAATGCATAAAAAATACGAATAAAATATTAAAACTTGCTCACATTTTTTTACCAAGATTTTTAAATCTTCTTCTTTCCTTTCTTTCGTTTTCCTTCCTTCTTTTCTTCCTCCCTCACTCCTCTTTTTCCCTCCCTCCCTCCCTCCTTCCCTCTCTTCCTCTCTTCCTTCATTTCCTTCTTTCTTCCTGTGTGTGTATTGGTGCTGAGACTGGGACTTGAACTCTGGGCCTGGACACTGTCCCTTAACTTTTTTACTCTAGTATGGCACTCTACCACTCGAGCTACAACTCCACTTACACCTTACTACTGGTTAATTTGCAATAAGACTCTCTTGAACTTTTCTGCCAGGGCTGGCTTTGAACCATGATCCTCTGATCTCAGCCTCCTGAGTAGCTAGGATTACAGGCATGAGCCACCAGCATTAAGCTTACTATTTCTTAAATGATCAGAGAAAATTTTTATTTTGAAGGTAGGATGAGAAGTATACTTTCAAAACTTGTAAACTAAGGAACCTAGATTTCTAGTTTCCCATTAAAGTTTGGTTCAGGCAAGACAGGTTGGTCAACAAAGATTCCGTAAGCTAAGAAGCATCAGGTTTTTATCTTGGCACATCTGCAGTAAGTGGAAAATTAGTTGAAGGAGCAGTAGATTTCTGAATAAACAGTGAAGATGGGTTTCAAGGACAAAAATAAACAGTCTCAAAGTATGGCCTTGTAGTAAAAAACCTTCTCACTATGTCAGGCCTATGAACTTCGCTTTCCAGTTTATTTCAAGGCAATGAACAAAGGCACATTTGAAAGAGGTTTACCCCCATGTCTGGCCAACAGCCTAACTAAATGAAGCTTCTCCGTGTGCTGATGTGTCAGAGCAGAATGAAATAAATCTATAGAACAATGACTTTTTCAGAAGCAGCTGTCACTTAGACATGTTGACACAACATGTTTGCTCTCTGCTACACACACGACACTCTCTAAAATGCCCTTACATTTCTCCTAAGTAGCGAAGTGCAACCAATACACCTCAGACACTAACTTAATCTAAGAAATCACATGGTAAACACTCCAAACTGCTGGCTGGCAATGTGAGGTGTCACCTGACACAGAAGATTGGATATAATTGCTAGACCACTGGCAAGTGTTTAGTAGACTAATCTCTAGGACTTCATACATTTTTGTTGTTGTCATTATTACTAGGGATAGTTTGCTGAAAAAAAATCTAGAATTCTAGGCTCCTAAGCGACAAGGTTTGAAAATGTCTTCTCTCTACCTTTAAAAATAGTTTGTTCCCTGATTGCTTAAGTAATGCAGATTGCTTAAAACTTACTAGGGCTCATCTGGTGGCATATCACTGTAATCCTAGCACTTGTGAAACGGAAGCAGGAAAATTGTGAATTTGAGGACAGTCTAAATTACATAGGGAGACAGTATGTTTGAAAAACAATAACAATAACAAAGATAGGGAGAATGATGAAAAGGGTAACATTGATCACGATGTTTGTACTCATAAACCAACATGTTGAATGGCTGTATAACTGCTTAAAGATAAAAACAAGTAATTAAAAAAATAAATCAGTACTGATGTCTCATGCCTATAATCCTAGCTGGTCAGCAGGCTGAGATCTGAGGATCACAGTTTGAAGCCAACCCTGGCAGGAAAGGAAAATTTGTGAGACTTATCTCTACCTACCAGAAAAAAAAAAAAAGCTGGAGGTAAAGCTGTGGCTCATGTGGAAGAGAGCTAGTCTTGCGTACAAAGGTTCAGGGACAATATTCAGGCCCTGAGTTCAAGTCCCAGGACCAGCACAATAATAGTAATAGTAATAATAGTCTATTAAAAATCAAACCAACACAATGACCCTCCCTATTGTTTTTCATTCATATATTTGTTGCATTCTTTTAAAGCCACATTAAGGTCCTTTATATTTGTTAATTAAAAATTCATTATTGTGTTTATTTCTCACCCTGCTTCACACACACACACAACACACACACACACACACACACACACACACACACACACACACACAAAGCAGGGACTACTCGGAAGGATTGTTTTGGCAGGTTCATGGAGCTGTTGTAGGTGTTGTAGGTATTGACTATGACTAGTTCCCCATACAATCAATAGTCAGCCTGTGAAGAACAGATGATCATGAACAATGAGCCAGCAGTCTCTATCAACTTAAAGGGATTAGATAAAGAAGATCTATATGCTGCTTAGCGTTCTGGAGGCCCCTTAAAACTTCCTTGCTAAATCTCCTGAGCAATTTTCTGAATCTTCCTTTCTCTTCCATTCCATCCCAATCCTACAGAAACTATATGCTTCATGATGGAGTTTGTCATCAGATTTGGACAAGATTTAAACAGAAAAGGGAGAAAAATCTGCAAATGTATTTTTAAATTTAATTAAATTGATTCATTTATTTCTTGTGCCCCATTGTGGGGCTTGAACTCAGGGGCCCGGGCACATTCCCTGGGGATTTTTGCTCATGTCTAGTGTTCTACCACTGGGCCACAGCTACTCTGGCTTCATTTCTGGTGATAAATTGGAAGTAAGAGTCTCAGCAACTTTCCTGACTGGGGTTGGCTTCAAACTGCGATCCTCAAATCTCAGTCTCCCGAGTAGCTAGGATTCTAGGTATGAGTCACTGGTGTCTGGCCAGAGATTTTTTTCAAAAATATTTTCTGTTCTGACATTTAGAAGAAAGACCTAACATCTAACGAATAGATCAGAATAAAGGCTGGTACAGGGGATTCACAACCTAGCAAGGGATTTTAGCATCATGATTTCTTCTGTAGTTGAAGAAATGACTACAGAGAATGGAAGTATTGATAAATACCAATGAATCTTCCTTATCCCAGCATTTATTCTATATGAAGGACACTCTTCATTGTGTAGCTCCTAGGAAAGTAGAAGACAGGGGCTGGAAATATGGCATAGTGGCAAGAATGCTTGCCTCAAAAGTAGAAGACACTGAAGGAATTCAGCAAATGTTCATTTAAGGGATAGCGTGATGTTGTACTAAAGAATTGTAATTTTAGAGGATAGAATTTAAACTGTCATGCTTCTACTTGTTTCTCTATGTATTTTAATAAGGTGTTCTAACTACAGGTAATGTGTAAATAATTATTTATACTGTCATGTAATCTACAATGTTTTCATTGATAATAAAGGAGTGCAGATATTCACGCCCAAATCTGAAGTTGTTGTGATGACTGACCCCTCCTGGTAGTGTCTGGAATTGCAGAAAGAAGAGCTAAGAGGCTTTTTTTTTTTTTTTTTTTTTTTTTTTTTGCCCCTCAGTAGATGAATGGATCAAGAAAATGTGGTATATATTCACAGTGGAATTTTGCTTCCATTAGAAAGAATGACATTGCCCCATTCATAAGGAAATGGAAAGACTTGGAATAATTGTATTAAGTGAAGTGAGCTAGACCCAAAGAAACACAGATTCCATAGTTTCCCTCATTGCTAAGAGGCTTTAATCTCCACTGTCAGAGGTGACTGGCAAAGTTTTTAAATATCCACTTCACTGAGCATAGTTACTGTAAACCCTTTTCACTTTTTTTCTATCTTCAGTATACATGAGTAACTGAGTAGTGGCTTTATTGATGTTGTAAAGACAGGTAACTATTTTCAAATTTGGCATGTGCTTCAATACTAACATATGTGAGCACATGGTCAAGGAGCTCAGGTTCAGTAATACAGAAAACACACCACTACTACATTTCAGTGCATTCTACATGATGACAAAAGCATGGACTGACCATTTACATAACTCAGTGGACAAATCCTTGTTGGACTCCTGCTGGCAACTTGTCCTCTCTAGAGCCTGCAAAACAAATTATGCCTCTTCGGGTGTAATCAATACTGGAGAAGGAAAGATGGAGTTTCCTGGAGCACTTAGAATCCATGTTTAAACATCATCGATAGAAATAGGAAGTTTGGCAGGCAAAGGCGGCAAGTCTGCTTGTATTGGAAGGATGAACAGAAGTTATGTCTGGGGACAGAACACATGTGGAGATGCTGAAATATGGGTGTGGAGGAGCTGAGGGAAGTTCCCCGAGTGGACACAGAACAGAGACTGGAAAACTTGTTCTCTTAGTGACCAGATGGTAAAATTTTGGGCTTGTGTGTTAAGTAGTAATATCCTGAACTCTTCAAGAAATTCTTCTTGCTGAAAAACTAGTTGTCCATTTCTAATTGTATATACTTTTTTCATAGCTTTCATTTAAAACTGTGAAGAAAACATTCTTAGTTTGCAAGACCAGTGAAATCAGAGGCTGGGTTTGGTTGATAGGCCATAGTTTGCTCACCCCTCCTCTCTCCAACACAGATTGGAATGAATCATAAGGGTCTGGACTTAGGGTAGCTGGCTGAGAAGTGGTACAAAACAAATGGCCGTATGATGCCAAATACTTTACACTCTCCTGGCAATGTGGGATACCATTAAAAGGATTTGAGAAGGGATATTTTGTATTTGGAGTCTGAAAAATCACTCAGAGAAATATTGTGTGGGGAAACAATTAACTGGACCAAGAAACAGGTTGAGAGGCTACTATAGAGACTTAGGCACAATCATATATGAATACTAGATATATATGAATATTAGAGACCTAGGTACAATGATACATGAATATTGTAGAGACCTAGGCACAATGATACAATGAATAGGTGAGTTAGAGAATAGGAAATAAAATAAAACACAATTTGTAAGACTTGAAGATGGGTCAAATGTGTGAGCTGAAGGAGAAGAAATGAATTATTTCTGGTTTGAATACATGATAATGAGGCCCTTGCTGAGCTAACAAGAAAATGAAGGTTAAAGAGAAAATGTAATAAATTCCATTTCAGGGAAGAGTTCAGCTGTCAAAGACAACAGAGGTTATGTAAAGTGTGGAAGAATTTTTAAATAACAATTACAACAGATATAACTGAGATCCAAAGAATTACTAGGCAATATTTTGAAAATGTATATTTCAGAGATTAGATATCTAGAAGAAGTGAACAAATACATATAACATGCCAAAACTGAATCAAGAGGATACAAATAAACAGAACAATAATGAGCAATGAAATTAAAACACTATCTTAAAAAAATTCCCAACAAAGATAGGCCCAGGACAAGATGGATTTATTACTGAGTCCACCAGACCTTTATAAAAGAACTAATACCCATGATCCTCAAACTATCCCACAAAATATAAAGGGAAGCAGCACTTCCAAACACATTCTCTGAAGCTAGTATTCAAACTAACATAAAAATTGTACACACACACACACACACACACACACACACACACACACACGAAACCTATAGGTCAATTGCCTAGATGAACATAAGCTCAAATATCCTCAACAACATTCTTGCAAACAGAATTCGATAATACGTAGCAAAGATCACACATAATCAACTTGGCTTTGTTCCAGGAATACAGGATGGTTATAGATTCACAAACTGATCAATGTGAATGTTATGATAAACAAGCAAGGATAAGAATCACATAATCATGTCCATAGATGCAGAAGAATCTCTTGACAAAAATTCAATGTTCTTTTATGATAAAACCCTTGAAGAAACCAGAAACAGAAGATTCAAAACTCAACGTAATGAAGGCCATATAGGACAGAACATTACATGGAGTGAGAAACAACTAAAATTATTTCCTCTAAAATCACAAATAAGAGGGCATCTATTATTACCAGTCTTACTTGTTATAGTGCTTAACCTCTTAGCCAGAGCAATAAGACAAGAGAAAAGAAATCAAATGGATACAAATAGGGAAGGAGGAAGTCAATTATCTCTGTGTGCCAATGATATGATCCTCTACTTATAAGAGCCTCGATCCCCAGTAGAAAACTTTTAGACATGATACGTATGTTCAGAAATCAACATACAAAATCCAGTAGCTTTGTGCACATGAGCAATGAACTCACTGAAAAGCAAGTCAGGAAAGCAAGTTCTATAATCACCTCAAACAAAAGAAAACCTAGGCATAAACTTCTACAAGTCAAAGACTTCTACAAGGAAAACTATAAAGCACTGAAAAAAGAAATTTTATATTGGATTTGAAGCTATTAGAAGAGAAAAAGATCTTTTATATGAATACATTAAAAGATACTTGTGGATTGGCATATTTTTAAAACAATAAATATTGTTAAAGTGGCCATGGTATCAATATGATACACAAATTCAATCTAAACCAATGCAAAATCGCAATGCCATTTTGCAGAAATAGGAAAAAATTCTAAAATTGATAAGTAAACCAAAAGACCCAAAATAATCAAAGCAATCCTAAGCAAAAAAATAAAAAAGCAATGCTGAATATATCATAATTCCTAAGACTTCAAACTATACTAACAGCCATTATAACACAAACAGTATGATACTAGTATAGAAACATATGCATAGGCCAACTGAATAGAGGAGGAGATCTAGAAATAAGCCCAGGTAGGTATTACCATCTTATTCTTGACAAATGTGCCAAAAGCATATACCAGAAGAAAAAAAAAAGCCTCTTAAACAAGCTGTGCTGGGAAACATGTTTAGCATTCTTAGCCATCAAGGAAAGGTAAGTTGAAAGTATATGGAGATTTTACCTCATGCCCAGTCAGAATGATGATCTCAAGAAAACAAGGAACAAGGAGGATTTATGGGGAAAGGAACTCTTACCTCACACTGGTAGGAATGTAAATTAGTGTAGCTAGTATGGAAATAAGTATGGTGGTTCCCCTTAAAAACTTAAAAATAGAACTTCAATATGGTGCAGCCATACTACTTTTTAATAGATATCCAAAGAATCGAAGTCAGCTCACTATGGAGATTCTTGTATACACAATTACCCTGGCACTATTCATAACAGTGAAATGACAGAACCCTCTCAGGTGCCTAACAATAGATGAACAAATAAAGAAAATATGATATGTGTTTCTGCCAGTGGCTTATGCCTACAATCCTAACTACTCAGGAGGCCAAGATCTGAGGATTGTGGTACAAAGTCAAGCCAGGGCAGATAAATCTGTGAGACTCTTATCTCCAGAACTACAGGCATGGTTCACGTAGCAGAGCACCAGGAATGTGAAGAAAAGGGAAGTGAGTGTGTTAGGTCCCCAGTTCAAGCCCCACCTTCCATCCCTTCAATCAGCAGAATAAGTTGCATTCTAAAACTGTCAGCTTTTCTGCATCAGCAAGCTACAAAGAAGTGGCAGGGGCTCCAAGTTCAGTTACTGATGGCTGGGTAGGGATTGATTGCCTAACCTGGCCAAATGTTCAGCCAGACATTCCTTAGGAGTTGTTGAAAACGCCCACCATCTCTCACTTCCTTGATCTACAGGTACTTGGCCTGGGCCAAGTCCTCAAAGCTGGGAGGATAATAGTGGATGTTTTTCTAGTGCATCTCTCAAGCTCTTATTTGTATCCTTTTGGGGTCCCCCTTAAAGGCACATAACATCTGCATTCCTTACACTGTGGAGGCAACACAATGCTTTAAAGCCTCTCAGAAAACCTACAGGACAGTTAATATGATTTAAGCCTATATTTAAATTTTATGAGACTCATTTTCAAGGCTAATAACCCAGTTTACTGTGCACAATATCAAATGCAAATTTTATTACTGACTTGGTAAAAACCAAGAGGATCATCATTAGCATATACTCTCTACATCACCCTTTTTAGCCAAAAGGTGCAGCAGGAGTAAAACAGTGGGGGTTTTTATATGTGTTATAAATTACAGTTACTATCTCATTAGATAAACACATTTAAAATCAGGTTATCATTCACTTATATATCAGAAAGTTGTTTGTTCAATTGCAGCTAGTCTCATATTCTAACATATGGTGCATGAAATTCTTAGACTAATAAAATTTCAAGGTACAGGGAACTGGTGTCTTGGAAAAAACTGTTTCTGCTCCACGAATGGCTCGATATAATCTGTAATTGCTTCAGAACAATTATGCAGCAGGCTGTTTTGTACTTAATAGTATTTACATCCTTAGTTTTATTAGCAACAAAATGTGAGTGGAACTTGTGGAAGAGAAATTAATTTTTCCACTAAAAAGATGTAAACTTTTAAATGAAGGCTCCAGCAGATTGAGGAAACTAAAAGCAATAGAAATTGTTTAGATTCCAATTTCGTTACTTTCTCTTTTTTCTAAGGACATTTCTCATGAACACATTGGGCCATTCATATAGTGGCAATTAAAAAATATCCTAACTTCATGCTTGTAGCTTGGATTTTAAACATTACAAATAACGAAAAGCATGAACCACTACTCACATTCAAGAGTTGCCTCCGTGAGGAGCATTTTCTCTGTGTGTGTCTCTCTCTTTCTCTCTGCCTCTTTTTTGTCTCTCTGTCTTTGTCTCTCTGGCTCTGTCTATTTGTGTGTGTCTCTCTCACTGAAATCAGAAAATATTTTCCAAAGCACCTACTCTAGCACCATGACAACTATGTCACATGCTCATTAAAGAAAATGATGCAGTCAGCTTTGGAAGCAAGACTTCCCTCCATTTCCCTTCCCTGAGGCCTGAAAAGTTCTTTTGTAGAGAATGCAGCTCTTCAGTTACCCGTGACACTCATCCCCTCTCATCATCTCATCACCTTTACTTAAATGGATGTCTTTGGACAGGCCATCCAGCTTTCTGAGGGTATAAATTGAGGGATGTTAGAATAGCACATTAAGTGACCCAGTGACCTGAGCTAAATGTCCCCTTTCCCATGGGTGGACAACAGAGGTGCTTCTGAAGCTACGGGAATATCATCATCATACCGTGTGTGTGTGTGTGTGTGTGTGTGTGTGTGTGTGTGTGTGTGTGTGTGTGTGTGTGTGTATCACAGTTACATCATTCTTCTTCCACTTGGACTAAGGTTTTCTATTTGAAATAGCATTTGGACCAAGAAACTTGAGAGAAGGGATGGCTTCTAAACACGCAGTTAAAAACCCAAATGGACTTGTGGTCATCTCAGGTTCTGCTACAGATTGTTTCACTACACTCCAGGTGTTTTTTTCTGAAGGTAAGCTGCTCCTCAAGACTGGTTCTCTCCATAGTAGTAATATGAGGTAGACAGAGTATTCACAATATGATGCTGAGCTATATCTCAACCCATTTCTCAGGACCCATACAGGTGGGATTCCAGAACACTCCATTGCTTGGAGTTACAGTTAAAGATGTCTTGGGTCACCCCTTGATAATGATGATGTGGTCAATGAATTTGATATTGAAGATCAGGTTGTAAACAGAGAAACAGGACCAGGCACTCTAGGGCATGCCGGCAATCACATTTACCCAGGAGGTAAAAGGAGGAGAATCAGGATTCAAGGCTATTCCATGTTCTCCACCCCCCCAAAAAAAGTGAGATCCTATGTGAAAAAATAGCTAAAAGCAGAAGGATGGGGGTACAAAGCTTAAGTGAGCAAAGGAGGTCCTACATTCAATTCCCACTATTAATAGATGTATATATACATACATATATATAACAACAGAAAGAAAAAGAAAAAAAAATCAAAAAGAAAACTTTCTGCAAGTTTCTCACAGAGTAAAAGAATACAGAATCCCCTAGTGAAGGAAACTAAAATTTGGTAATAGATGTTGATTACCCATTATTTGATCAGAGGCCTTGTGCAGAGATTAGGGTAGATTGATGAGGCCATGTCTTCATTATTTTCTCACATACTGCAGTTGAGGATTATAACATCGTTATTTGGTCTGCCACCTATAGGAAGTGGATCACGGCTAAATGAACAGGCCAGGAGTGAGCTCAAGGATTACTACTAAGGATTACAGAAAGCTAGGAAGGTATT
Organism: Perognathus longimembris pacificus; assembly: GCF_023159225.1. NCBI lineage: Eukaryota > Metazoa > Chordata > Mammalia > Rodentia > Heteromyidae > Perognathus > Perognathus longimembris. The sequence goes on from NC_063169.1 coordinate 54,399,925, forward strand.
GGTGGCTCATACCTATACTCTGAACAAGTTGGGATGGAGGCTTAGATCAGAGGATCATGGTTTGAAGCCAGTAGGGGTAGTAAAATCCATGAGTGAGACTCTTGGATCTCCAATTAACCACCAGAAAAGCTAGAAGTGGAACTGTGGCTTGAGTGCAAAGAGCTGAAGAACAGCACCTAAGCCCTGAATTGAATTCCAACCCTAGTATTCTCTTTCTGTCTTCATCTCTCTTTCCCTCTTATTCTCTCTCTTCATCTCTCTCTCTCATACACACACACACACACACACACACACACACACACACACACACACAGGAGGAAGAGGATAAAGGAGAAGAAAAATGAATGGGATTATAGAATTGCATTTGTGTTGGGCAGTGCCCACTTCAGGGAGAGAGTTAATAGGAACAAGCTTCCCGCTGTTATATGGAGTTTTCAGGCAAAAACTACCATATGTTTGATGACATAGGAAGGCATTTTCCTATTGAACTTACCCAATGGACTAATGGACATCTAAGTCAAGATTAAGACAAAGAATTCAGTACTGTAAGGAAATAGCAAAATTAGATGACTTTAGGGAGCTAAACACAAATATTGGGAAAATGTATCTTAAAAAAAGCAAAGGGAGTAGTTTTCGCTCCTGAGTACTCAGTTATTGAAGACACTTAAGATCCATGGACTTTTGCTTTTATGCTGTAAATGATGAGGATAGTGATAGACAATGAAGCAAATTATTATTCTCAAACCTCTAGTTTTAAAAAATAAATTTAATTATATATTTTTGAAGGTCATAACAGTATGTTAAAAATGCTAATCTCTCCCTGAAGGCTAGTTTTGAAAAAGAATCCTCAACTATTGACTTATTCCTTTCCCCTATAAAGGAAAGAAAAAAGAAAGAAAAGGAAAGTTAAAAAAAATCATGTGTACTCATCAATGCTAAAATCAAATATCAAATTAACCTTGAAACTACCTTTTCCCTGTAACAGTTTTTTTCACTAAAGAACTTAGCTTGTTATGCTTGAAATTGCCAAAAACTTTCTGTACACAAAATTTCTCCTCTACTCTCCTTGTTACATCTCAATGCTGAGTGATGTCATCTTGGTCTCCCATGTGTGTCTATGTTCTCTAAGTAAAACTGAAGAACATCTGTTCATATACAATCCTATCATAGAGTGAGAAATAGAAAACATAAAACTGAAGAAGAAAACTAAGCAAGAGGGACTTTTGGTGGCTAAGGAGAAACACTTGTATCTAACACCAGTGTCAGAAATGCACTTAACATGGGATATACACAGATTCAACCCTAAAAGGCATGAAGGAAATGGTTCTAACACTGCTTTGGTGAAAAATCTAGTCACAAAGGTACTATTTGCAATGCATAAAGCCTGAAGGTATGTAATGTGACTCTATTTTGTGTTAATACCACTGCTTTCCTTCCTTTCCTCTTCCTCTTCCTCCTCTACTTCCTCTTCCTCCTCTTTTTCCTCTACCACCTCTTCCTCCTTTCTTCCTCCTCCTTCTCCTCTTGCACTGAGGGCCTAGATATTGCTAGGCAAGTACTTTACCACTTGATTCTTGCCTTTTGTTCCTTTTCTTTCTTTTACAGATAAGGTCTCACATTCACTTTGGTCACCAGATCCCTGCCTCCGTACCCTGTGTAGCTGGAATTACAGGTGTTTAACCACAGTCATCCCTCTAGTTCTTCTTAATTCAGGTTTTCTCAATACTTGTGTTGCTTCTTGGATGTAACTTAGGTGTCCCTAGTAGTTATCTTGAAACTTTAATGCCACTGAGCTATAGTGCCTTGTACTTGTCCTCTTCTCAAATCTCTGAGTGTATGTTGTTGTATTCTTGAGACAGTCATTCTGACTGAGATGAGGTACAATCTCCAGGTAGTTTTGATGTATATTTCCCAGATAGCTAAAGATGTTAAATATTTTTATTTTTGGCTATTTCATAGACACTTGAAAAGTGTCTCTTTGTTAGATTTGTCCATTTGTGGATTGGATTATATGTTTTTAGTGTTTAATTTTTTTAAATTACTTTAGAGAGTCTAGGGCAATCATCTGTTGGATAAATATCGGGGAAGTCCTTTCTCCCCTTCTGCAGGCTGACCCTTCACTCAGTTTCATTTGGTGTGCAGATACTTTTTAACTTGTGGTTCCATTGTCTGTTTCCTGAGTGATTAGAGTTCCATTTTAAAAGTCCATGCCTAAGTCTAGATCTTGAAGCATTTCCTCTGTTTTCCTGCTGTAGTTTCATGCCTTACATTAATACTTTCCATCCACTGAGTTTGTTTATTTATTTATTTGTTTGTTTGTTTGCCAGTCCTGGGGCTTGGACTAGGGACCTGAACACTGTCCCTGACTTCTTTTTGCTCAAGGCTAGCAATCTACCACTTGAGCCACAGCACCACTTCTGGTTTTTTCTGTATGTGGTGCTAAGGAATCGAACCCAGGGCTTCATGCATGCAAGGCAAGCACTCTACCACTAAGCCATATACCCAGCCCAGAGTTGATTTTTATACAAGTTGAGAAACAGAGATTTGGTTTTCCTTTTCTACCTGTGATAACCCAGTTTTCCCAGTACAACTTGTTAAAGAGACTTTTATCCAGTGTATGCTTCTGGCATACAAAGCTTATTTTTACACCTTCTAGTCTGTTTATTTGATCTGTTTGTTCCTGTGCCAGCACCATGCTGGTTTTGTCACTGTGGATGTATGATATAGTGTGAAGATCTAGGTATTGTCATACTGCCAGCATTGTTCTTTTTGCTCAGCATTGTTTTGGCTATATGAGGTCTTTTGTGACTTATAAATTTTATAATTTTTTCCTATTTCTGTGAAGAATGTCATTGTAATTTTGACAAGATTACAGTGAATTTGTATATCATATCAGTAGTATGGCCATTTTAACACTATTGTGCCAATTCACGAACATGGGAGACTTTTCCACTCTGGTGTCTTCAGTTTCTTTCTTCAGTGCCTTATAGTTCTGACTGTAGAGCTCTTTACTATCTTTGATGAAGTTTATGCCTAGGTTTTCTTTTTTTTTTTTCAGGTGATTGTGAATGAGATTCCTTTACTGAGTTTGTTTTTTAGTAAGTTCATTGTTAATGTATACAAAAACTACTGGGGTTTGCATGTTAATTTGAAAGTATATATCAGATCTCAGGGTTTTCTAATGGATTCTTTAGAGTCTTTTAAGTATGGGATCATAGTATCTGCAAAGAGTAGGCTCTTTCTGAAGACAGCACTTGGCTGTAGTTCTCTGAGATATGAGAAGTAACAAGATGAATCTGTTTTCCAACACTAGTGTTAGGAAAATGGAGGAGAATGGAAAAGGAATAGGTCAGACTCAATAGTCAACAGGTGAGGACAGTTTATTGAGGAATAGCAAGGGGCACAGACCTTCCCATGGGTTTGAAGGTTGTGAGAAGGGGTGAATTTGGGACCAGGCTTATAAGGGGTCTGAGCAAGGAGGCTGAGGTTATTGAAAGCACTACTAGGTCTAGAAAGTTGGTGGCTTGTCCTTGGGTTCACAAAGGACTGTTTACAGCTGGGCCTAGGTGAACTGCCCTACCTGCATATTTGAGTATACCTGAGGTTTTGTATGGTGTCTGTGTGCCCCTGGGACAATAGAGTGTGTGTAGAGGGTGTCAGTCCTTCAACTAGTCTCTCTTGCAGTCATAGTCACTGCAATATCAAATCTTCTCCTGCTAGATTTGAGACTTACAAGAACTGTGGGCTTATATTATAGTAGGGCTGGATCTACGAGACCTCTGTCACATGCTGGCCAGGCTTGTGGTTGTGGTTTAGGCTCCTCCTTCCTCTCAGGGGGCTGGGTTGAAGGTGGTGACTGTTTCTGACTTTTCTCCATCTTTCTTTTTCTCCATGCTTTACTGTTCTCTCATCTCTTCCATGATTTCTGTTGCTCTTCCTCTCAATGTCTTTTTGGAATAGTCTCTTTTTTATTACTGCCACTCTTCTTATTGATGGAGACATAAAGAGATAAATTCTAATTCTCAATCTTGCCACACACCGAGGTCTTCTCTCTTGTTTTCCTGCTATTTGGAGCTTCCTTAAAGCGCTTGAGGAACTCTGAAGATAGGTATGCCACTGCTTCAGCCTGGTGATACTTCCTCTTCACACCTGAAACCACAGTTCCTCTCAGAGCAACTAGTGCACAGACACCACCTTAGGCTAAAGGGCAACTACAATGGCAATTGAGACAAAGTGGTGTTGTCTACCTAAGATGTGACCATGAAGAAAACACTTAACTACTTCATGGCAGAATCAGATCTTCAATGTGGTCTGGTTCATTGATAAGCCCATGCTTTTAAGGATTTTTGCACTGATCATGAGGCATGGAAAGTGCTCTTACTATCACACCATGTCTCTCTTTTCTGCATAATGAATTATTCCTCAGAACAGTAAAATGATAAAGAGTAGGAAACAGAACGATAATAGAGAAGAGTAGGACCAACTTCAACCCCAGCTCCATGGGAGGAAGGAGAAACCTGAAGTACAACTACAGACCAGGCAAACCTATGTGATGTAGCTGAGTGGTAGAATGCATACTTGGCATGCAGCAGGACCTGAGTTTGATCCACAGCACCACAAAAAAAAAGAAAGAAAAATAAAAAGATGGAAAGAAAGTAGAAAAGGTGAAAGGAGGGAAGGAAAGAAGAAAATGAGAGAAAAAGAGAAGGGAAAGAAAGAAGAAAATAAGGAAAGGAAGAAAAGGAATAGAAGAAGGAAAGGGAAGGAAGAAGAAAGAGAGAGAGAAGAAAAGAAGAAAAAGGAAGGAAGTGAGAAAGGGAAAAGAGACAAGAAGGAAGAAATGAAAGAAGGGAGAAAAGGAAGAAAGGAAAGAGGAAAGGAAGGAAGGAAAGAAGGAAGGAAGGAAGGAAGGAAGGAAGGAAGGAAGGAAGGAAGGAAGGAAGGAAGGAAGGAAGGAAACTAAGGATAGAGGGAAGAATAGGACCATAGGGAGGTGAAGCTATGCTCTCTGGTATTGTCATGACCACCATGTCTCCACCGACTTGTTCAAACCCATAGAGATAACCACATGAAAAGTGAATCCTGGTGGAAAGTATGGATGGTAGGTGGAGATCATGCTATTAGCACTGGGTACAAATGTACCATGCATGGTGAGAACAGAAATTAACAAGAAAGGCAACTGAATAGGGCTATGAGGGGATGACTAGTAACCTTGTATTGTACATTCAATTTGTATTTTACATTCAATTTTCCTAAATTTCAATTTTTCAAAACTATCCTAAAATTAAGATCTGTTCCTTAAAAGTTTAAAAATGAATTGATTGAAAATTTCATCTTTAGACTATCTAACAAACACATATCTCTAAAATACTGCAATTCATGTGGAGGAGGGGAAAATGTCCAATTAAATTTCAGTCCTGATTTAATAAAACACCAACTGAATTACCAACAAAGAAATATAATGTTTATTCTAAGAAGTATCTTCTGAGACCAACTCTTTGCTACTTCTAGCCACTGTATGAATCAACATAACACTTGGGATTGGATGTTGAATACAGTCAGGCTGACTGCCGCCCCGCCCCCACCCCCCCAACCCTATGTTTTAATGGAAACAACTAGAGGCTTGAAAGAAATGCTGTTCTTTTACAAGAAGGCAGAATCTGGTTCAATGATGTAAAAGCAGAGGTAGTCCTTCAGGAATTAGCCTGTGTCATTCAATTTTTATGGGCGCTATTGTCTAATGAGAGTTAATGATTAAGCACATTTGGTCCAATTGTCTTTGAGTTGTTAAGCCATTCTGCAAATTTTATTACAAAGGGGGAAAATAAAAGGAGGAAGAAAAGCATTTCACTCTTAACATTTTGGAATAATGCTGTTTTGAAACTGGTTGGAATTTGGATTGGAGAAATCTATGGATTCATATTAAAAATGCTTCATACTAAAGAAAACCAAAAACAACCACGACTCAGAAAATAATGGCAGCAAGCTACTTTGATTTCACTGTGCTTGAGTCAAACTTGAAAAGAAAACCAGCAACACAACGGATGAAATTCCAAGTACAATTTCGTGATAGAATGAATTACCAAATCAGCTCAGAAGCTGCTCCTTTAACGTGGAAATGACTGCAACCAATCATAGAAAATTATGGAGGGGAAAAAAAATCTTTACCAAGTGGGATTTCATTTTAAAATGCAGATCCTATTAAAGAGCTTCACAAAGGAACACCACTGCCTCAGACAAGTGGAGAAAAATCTCCCCTTCAAAGCTAATCATGGTATTAAAGAATGTATGAAAGAAAGAAAAATGGCGGGGAGCTATTAAAACTAGTTTTGTAATGCAGAAAACACTTTGGCATGGAAACTGTAGCAACAGCCTTCCACTGTTGGGTGGGGGAGGAGGGATGTGCTGAGAATGAGTAAGAGGGAGAATCTTCCAGATGAATGAACAAATGAATGAATGCTTTAAAAAAAAAAAAAAGATCCAAACCCAAAATGGTTTAAGGTGACTAATTAAGACCCCCTCATAGAAAAGCTGCTGCTAGGTAAACAAAACTGTTTAAAACATGTTCATCATTAAAGTGTCCCCTGACAGAAGGATGAAGCCGCAGACTTGGCGACAGAAGGGAGAAGAAGAGTAGCATATGGCCCCCAGTTCTGTCCCCTGCTGACAGGCTCCCTCCCTACAAGGCACTTTTGCTTTGCATTCCATGCGCACAGCATATTGCTCGGCCCCCAACTTTCCCATCTGTACCCCAGACTCATGTCCACAAGGTGGCTGCCACTCAAGTCTTCAGCCCTGGCCTGTGGGGAGGGTTAGGAGTAAAGACTTAGCCAGGAAGGGGGGGGGGGGGACTCGGAAGAGAGATTAACAACCAATCATCACAATGCTAGTCCTGATGTATTGTCTGCACAGTGTTACATGGTATACTTCCAGTGGGGATTAGCTCCATCCATCACAGCCCTTTATTGGTCTCCCCTTTTTTGTTGTTGTTTTGTTGTTGTAGGAAAGTCCAAACACTGTCATAAAATTCTAAACTGCTTAATTGCTGTGTTGTAAAAATTTACATATCAGAGATCTGTCATTCCATCATTAAAGGACACCAGGTATTTGTGACAAGGCCCCAACACCCTTGTAGAAAAGTCATTTCTTGGTATTATTCAAAATTTGTTGCTGAATTCAAATCAGCAGGCTTTAGGGCTTTGGCTACTGCTGGGCTGGGTATATTTTGAATTCCTCTGGTTTCAGGCTCAAGGTGTGCTGACCCTTTCCTACATGATAAGAATGTCCGAATAATATCTCTGGCCATCATGACCTCTGGGCCATAAATCCTTTTACAACTTTGTACTTTTTACTTCCTTGATTTTTGTCTTTCATCAGAATATCAAGCTAACTTTACATAACTAGCAGGGGGAACCTAATTGTGTGCATGTACCCAATTTCCTCCATGCAAGATGGGTGGAGATGTTTGGAAACAGGCTGGGGCTGGGCAGATCTTTTCTGAGTGCTGGATAGAGACAAGCCCTAGTGTTGGGGTCCTGCCCTGGCTGTGGGGTTTTACCCCAGTAAAGCAGGTCTCCACTCATAAAGGGGTACCTGTGGATTTGGAGCACTGGGAGGTGTAATTACTCCTTACCCTGTGCCAAGCCTTTAATCCTGGGGAAGTTGCTCTCCAGGCTGGGAATGAATGGCAGAGACACTCAGTGGGGGTTCCCTCACTTAAAAGCAGCCCCTCCTAATTTACCAAGTCTGTTCTTCTCTACCCAGGGTGTGAACAAGAACTAATGGATTACTAATGCAATGGATACTACCACAAGTCATGGAGGCCATCAGCTGCAGCTGGAGCTCAGTCAGGATGCCAGAGAGCATGCTGGGTCCGCCCCAAACTTGCTGAAAACCACCCTGGGAGCTCATGTCTGAATTCACCTGCATGGATCCGCAGAAGCAGGGTGCAAAGCAGGCCATGTAGAGTGTGCAGAGGCCTCTCTGCTCCCTATCTCCACAGAGGAAAAAAATAAGAAACAGGTGCATTGTACTTGTGTCATGGTTAGATGGAATTATTTTTTTTTAAACTTTTTTTTGCTCTTCGGGGTTTTCCCCCCTGAATTTATATAAGATGCATGTCTTAATTCTACAACCAGACTGGGGAGCTGTTTTGTAAAAGCAACAGTGAGGACGTTAATAGTCTATGTATTTCTTAGTGAGCTCTGGGCTGGGCTTTGAGAGGAACAAGAGAAATGGGGAGGGTGGCGGGGAGGGGGAGAGAGGATCCCCGCCTTTCCTAGACAAGCTGCCACTGAGCCAGCGAGCCCAGCTGATCTCAGGCAGTGCATAAAGATATGCACCAAACTTCCCATGAACTACGAGACAGAGAACTATTTTCACCAAGAGGTCACAGGGAAAGAGTAGTTATGTCCAGGATGATCTTTCAATGGACACCACTCAAATAGTGAGCCATGTGCCAGGTCCTGGGTTCAATCCCCAATACTGCAGGGGAAAAAAAAGACTACAATGGGGACCTCTTCTCAAAAGCCATAATAGTAATGATAACAGACAATAGCGAGAAGCTTTCCATAGAGCCAGGCATGGTTCTGAGAAGCTGACGGAGAGAGGAAGTAATTTCAGGCTTGTACCCACTCTACGAAGTTTTCTTTTTATCCCTTTTCTGTGCATGAAAACTCAGATGCACACAAGAGTTATTTAACTTGCTCATGCTCACCCATCTCATATCTAGTGAATGTAACATGTCAAATCTGTGTCTCTACTCAGATCTTTTCTCTAGTCCGTATGTAAAAGTTTGCTGGACTGCTCCACCTAGATATTCCAAGGGCACTTCATATTAAAAGTATCCAAACTGAAGGCCTGGTATGGGTAACTCTTGCTTGTAATCCTACCTACTCCAAAGGCTGAGATTAGGAGGCTAGCAGTTGGATAGCAGTTAGTCCAGACCAATAAAAAAAAGTTTAGATGACAGGTGAATTGTTCACCCAGGCAAGAAACAAGCCTAGAAAGCAAAGCCCAGTACTGCCAAAATGATGATGATGATGATGATGATGATGATGATGGTGGTGGTGGTGGTGGTGGTGATGATGATGATAAAAAGAGATTCAAGCCAAACCCATTGTCTTCCTCTATGCCTGAACTACCATTTGACCACTTATTTAAGGGAATGTCATTGTTGACAGTCAATCACCTAGGCCACACACCTCTAGGTCTTTAGCTTGGTTCTTCTTGCCCTGAATTCTTATGCCTAGTAACAGTACCTTCTTACCACCTCTTGAGATAGTTTTTGTCTATCTGTCACACTGCTACAATCTAGAGGACTCTCACTACTTTCTTTTCCCTCAGATGATTGTAAATGTCCCTTGTACTGATTAGCCCCTCTCCACTCCTAATCCCCCCCCCAGATCCTCCTGTCTCAGCCTCCCAAGGGCCTTAGATTTCAGGTGTGCATCACCCCATATAACTTTCCTGTCTTGATGACTAATCAGTCTTCCATCCCATCCTGCTCCCACTACTAGTTATCTAGAGCCTTAGTCTTATCATGTCACATCCCTCCTGCCTTTGGAATGGCACTTCTTGCACACTTCTTACAATGAAATGGAATTTCTTGTCATTCATAGATTTATCCCCCTGAGGTCTCCCATTTTAAAACTTATGCACTACAATGTTTCATATACTTGGCTTCCTTCCTTCCTTCCTTCCTTCCTTCCTTCCTTCCTTCCTTCCTTCCTTCTTTCCTTCCTTCCTTCCTTCCTTCCTTCCTTCCTTCCTTCCTTCCTTCCTTCCTTCCTTCCTTCCTTCCTTCTTTCCTCCCTCCCTCCCTCCCTCCCTCCCTCCCTCCCTCCCTCCCTCCCTCCCTCCCTCCCTCCCTCCCTTCCTAGGACACCCAAGAATGTTGGAAGAGCTCTGCCATCTACAAGATGCACCTCCACCATGAAGCTCTCCCTGACCAGGCAAAATTCCCACCCTTCCATCACCTTTCTGCTGTCCCACTGACATCTAAGTGGCACTGGCTCCTTTCTGTCCTTGCCAGGGACATCTTAGCTATGATTCAGAGCCACTCTCTACCCATAAACACCTCAAATACACTCAGGTAGTGTCCAAGCAGACAGAGTTGTGTCGAATATACCAGAGAATTAAGGGGTGACTAAGGGGCATCTGTTACAGGAGACAAGAATCTCATCATGACTAGCCTCCTGAAACCTCTGGAAGCAGGAGGCAGTGCTGGGCTTCTCACACCACCGGGGACATGGCCAGGGTGTGGGATGAGGGACCGAAGCCCCTGAGGAGGCGAGTCCAATCTCGTCCTGCTTAGTAACTCTAAAGAGACTGAGAAACTTTGCTAGCTGTCATCTGTTGTTGAAAACTATGTTCATTTGAGTTTTCCTTGTCCTTTCATTTTTTTCTTTTTGCCAGTCCTGGGACTTGGACTCGGGGCCTGAACACTGTCCCTGGCTTCTTTTTGCTGAAGGCTAGCACTCTGCTACTTGAGCCTCAGTGCCACTTCTGGCTTTTTGTTTATGTGGTGCCAAGGAATCAAACCCAGGGCTTCATGCATGCAAGACGAGCACTCCACCACGAGGCCATATTCCCAACTCCTCATTTTTTCTTTAACCGAAGAATCTGTTGTCAGACAATTTTTACCTCTTCTTCTCCTTCATTGTCATCTTCTTCCTCTCCTTCTGCTCCTTCTCCCACTTCTCCTCCTTTTCCTTCTTTTTCCTCCTTCTCCTTCTCCTTCTTACTCCTCTTTCTCCTCCTCCTTTTCCTTATCCGTCTCCCCTTTTTCTTCTTGTTCTTCCTCCTCCTTCTCCTCTTCTTCCTCCTCCCATCTCCTCATTTGCTTCTTATCCTTTTGGTGGTACAGGGATTTGAACTCAGGTTCTAGTGCTTCCTAGGCAAGAACTTTACTTCTTGAGTCATGCTCCCATCCCCCACTCCCCTTCTTTTGCTTTTGATTTTCTGATAGAATATCTTTTCCCTGAGCCAACTTTGGAACACGATCCTCCTACCTTTGTCTCCTGAATAGTATAGATTACAGGCATGTACCACTACACCTGGCTCTAACTGTATTCTGTAGTTGTGATATCAGCCCAGGATTTCAGCAAGAATTGAACTGAGGCAGTTGTCACCCCTTGTGACAAGTCATCCCTGCCTCCAACTGCTACAAGCTTGTAACTTGAGGAACTAGAATGTCTGTACTTCCCAGTATACCACTGATCAGCATGACAGCATACTGGAAATTCCACAAACATACACTGTTAGCATTTCTCCAGCCTCAGCTCCTCAGCTCCTCCCATTAGCCCCCAGATCCACCTATACCTAATGAGCTACTCCTACTCACTACCTACCTACTTCCCCTTTAGCCCCAGAGAGAGAAGCTGCCACCTGGATAAGGTGCAGACGCCATGTAGCTCCTTCTCCCATGGGAGCTATGGCCCCACTAGTAAACCTCCTTATAAGCCTTCTTCTCCTGCGTGTGATTATCTCCCCACGGTCCCCTGGGATGGCCGGGACATATCCTTTCATACACTCCATCCTGGAGTTAGATATGGTCTCCTGAAATCCTTTCTGTGAGACTGACATTCCAGAATGCACGCAACAAGTTAGTTCTTCAGCTCAAATGCTCACTCATCTGTCATCCGCCACATGCCAGGTGTCACGTGGCCTCCATTCTCTGAGGTGAAGATGTTAGGACCTAAGGAAGGCTGGGCCATTCCATGGGGGTCTTCAAAGAAGGTGTTTCCAACCATATTTTTCAGAGAAGTTTGCCAGAAATTTCTCCAGAGCTGAATATGTATAGGTTAGTCAGACTAAGAAGCCAGGAGGGGGTCGCCACAGAAGTGGTCTAGAGAACAAAATGATCAGCATAGTGTCCAGTCTGTAACCCTGGAAATGGACCAAGAGCCCTCCTGCTCACTCCTAGGAGGGATGTCAAGTTGTGAAATCTTCAGAGTTGAGAGGAAGTCACCAAGGAGGAGGTAGAAAGGGTCACGGATGCCAATTTCCCTGAACACTGCTGGTTTCTGGCTTGACATCAGCTCCTACTCCAGTGGCTTTTCTTCCGGAAGAAGGAATGATCAGTGATCATCACAGCCCATACTGAATGCCAGCAGTGTGAAACAGCAAAGATGTCCACCTAGAGCTTGGGCATCCAAACGAGTCCCATTATGCACTTTGCTATTTATTTCCAGTCTCTAAGTTTTATTTATTTGTTTTTTTCCATTGGCAGAATGGTCTCAGAGGTGAAGATCCTAGATTCTTAGCATCTTCAGTAAGGAACTGAAATGAAGACTTGCACACAAAAACTAAAGTGGCAAAGTAAGGAGAGAGGAGAGAGGTGAGGTGTGTGTGGTGTTGTAGCTATAGCGGTACCTCCTTTAACTCAGGACTTACAGAGGCTGACACAGAGGGAGCAGTGCCTTCTCAACAAGGTCTATGTGTGGCATTCTGGAAGGTTTTCCTAGAAATCTGGCCGAATGCTCGCTTCTCTGGCTCATATTGTTGGACAAATCAAAGGAAAGCTTTCCAGCACTGAGGCACACTGTCAGAGCCTTAGAATCCTTCAGCCTGACTCCATGTCACAATGAGGCTGAGGTTGTTGCTCGGGAAGGTGATCAACCCTGAGTCCTCCACACTCTCCACACTCAGGCTGAGCTTGCTCATGCATGCCTGTCCTTCCTTTATCCAGATCATTTCCTAGGTTGTGTTTCTGGTATACCAGCTATTAGAGGAAGTGATGTCTCCTTCTGAGAGTTTCCCTCATAGACTGTTGTCTACTTATTACAAAAACAGTGAGCCTTGAGTTCAGTAATCTTCATCTGCATGCAGGTATATCGCCAATGCTGCATTTACCTAGGCTTTCCATGTCCTGTAGACCCTGGGGGTCAGTGGGCCTGACCGGTCCCACTGTCCATTGCGCTGCAGGTAATAATGCTATAGCCCCTGGAAGTGACTGTCTTCTTCCAGGATCCAAGAGAGAGGAACAGACTAACCTAGTAGCTTCCAAGTAGGTAAAATCCCAGACAGCTTGAAAACTGGAATTTCCTAATATCCAATGCTAGATTTTCAGGAATCTGATTTTGAAACTCAACCACATTTAACAATCATTATTTCACCCATTCCTTCCCAACAACACATATGCAAATATACACACACACGGCACTAAATATTATTTGCTATGTCCTAAAGGTTTTCCTCCCTCTAGAATTCATATATTGAAATCCAAATCCCCGAGATGATAGTACCGAGAACTATGTGCTTTGGGAGTTGATTTTAGAGGCACAAGTAGGATTAGTATCCTTCGAAGAGGCCCCAGGAATTTATTTGCTTCTCCCACCACATGCAGATGTAGCAAGAAGCCACTATCTGCAAGCAATGAGCCTTCAGCCAACACCAAGTCTGATGATGCCGACATCTTGCACTTATCAGTCTCTCAAGCCATAAGAAATGTTGTTGTTTACAAGCCACCCAGTCTAAGGCATTGCATTATAGTAGCAAAAAACATAGTAAAATATGATTAAATTAGGTTGTCTCCAGACAATTCACTATTTTTCAGAAACTCTGAGTTGTTTTTCTTCTCTCAAGGCAAGTGCTCTACCACTTGAGCCATAGCTCCACTTGTGGCTTTTTGCTGTAATTGAAGATAAGGTTCTAATGGATTTTTCTGACTGGGCTGGCTTTAAACCACAATCCTATCTTAGCCTCCTAAGTAGCTAGGATTACAGTCAGGAGCCACCAGCACCTGGCAGAAGTCATGATTTTTATGGAATGGCAACCATCTGCTATCGTTTAGGTCTTCAGAGTCCTGCAAGCCCTCCATTCCTGTGGTGACACTGTTGGGTGTTGACGAGACCTTCAGAAGATGGGCCCTCACAGGAGCTCCTTAAAGGCATTGAGAATTTTACCCCACCCCCCCAACCCGGCCAAAGAGATGATGGGATCCCTGAGCCTGGCTTCTCTTTGTTTGCTTCCTGATTCATGATGCACTTGCTTGTAATGCATTTGTCCTGCTTAATTTAACACAGTATGGTAGAAGCATGGTAAAGTAGAAGGTTCGAGGTTCGTGGACTTGGGAAAACTGAAGAGCTTCCTGGGTCTCTAGGTATTATATCTATTTTCTCCAAATCGGAATAATCTTCATTTTTAATGAAGGGAAAATCAACTCTATCTCATCAATTTGTTGTAACCATTAAAGAAAGACAATACATTTAAAGTGTTTTGCATGGGTTAGGCACAAGGGTAATGCATCTGTACAGGTGTGAGTTTAAAAAAATGATTTCAGTATCAGAGTTGGGCAGGTACACTACATATTCTTCCTACTTGTGCACATTATGAAAAACATCTGCCTTTCAGTCTGAAATTAGCCTAGAGGTCCCAACACAGTTTAAAATGTATATCTGAGTCATGGTTACTACTAAAGTATAATTCATAATCAAGATAGTGGAGTTGCTATCACAGGTTCATACTGCTGGTTAAATACAGTCAAATAGTCCAGCTAAGTTATATAACAAAAGTTATTAAGGCTTAAATAGGTATTTTTGACATCCTAGTGATCTTCAAGGTAGAAGTGAACAAGTTATATTAATTCTGTGATAAATCACGGACTCTCCAAAAATGGAAGGTAGATATTTGGTCACAAGCTACAAGATTGTTTGGAAAATATCATTCACTAATTCACTCCTTTGTGTGGAAAAAGTCTCTGTAGTATACCACAAGTTAGCAAACCTATTCTATAAAGGGCCAAATAATAAACACTTCAGGTTGTATTTACCTGTCTTTTCTGGCACACTGCTCTGTGGCGTCATTGTACAGCAAAAGTAGCATGGACCTCAGCAAATCAATAAACAGACATGGTTGTATCTCAAATGAATATATTTTGCAGCAAGCAAAATGTTACCCATTTGTTGACCTCTCTCTGTTACACACAGGTCCCTCAACTTTGGAGAACTTACAGACTCTCAAAGACGCAGACCTTGTTGTGAACCAGAAGAACATTGGGTTTCATTGAAAATGTGAGCAAGAATATAAATGTGGCCTGATCGGCCACTTTGTAAGATGATTTTGGTTAGAAGAGACCTCTGAAACTCATAACTAAACTTCTTGGGATGAGACAGTCAGTCACTAGCCATAGATCAAAATATCCCAAATTGTCTTCATTTGTGCAGTAGCACAGATTCTGAAGTATGGCAGACTGAAACCATTTGCTTTGTTGTAAATACAACGATGCTTGACTATGTTATTGGAATGTTGATATCTCTTCAGGAGATTTGTACCACAATCTATATTCATTATGCTGTCATTATCTCAATAATTTCTTTTCATGTGTAAGCTTTTTTTAACCAAAAGGATCTCTTATTAAATTAAGATAAAATGGCAATTAATCTATAGCATTATCAAAGACAGGGACATGTATTTTCCTGGATCTCTGTTTATGAACATCGATGGCCTGTTAACATATTAATATTTAGGAAGGCAACATGATAAAAGGCTCCTCTCTTCTGTTGGCTCATTTTGTATTAACATATTCCTGTCATCAGTTAAGCAATTAACAGAAACTAAAGGAATGCTAATTGTAGCCTTCCCTGCCAAAGTGCTGAGTCAACTTTATTTCAGAGAGCTTGCTTAGTGGACTTGTAATCATCTTAAGTGATAAAAGGAAGGGATTCTGTTTGTAAAAACATATCTCTTGATATTTTTGTGAAGATTAGAGAAAAGTTCTTTTCTTTGTGAATTGATGGCAAAATATATCCTTTGGGGAGACAGATGAACAGGTAAACACAATTTTCAGAAAGAGGAATGCTGTTGGGCACTGGTGGTTCAAACCTGGAATCCTAGCTACTCAATAGGCTGAGATGCAGAGGTTCAAAACCAGTCTGGGCAGAAAACTCTGCAAGAATTCATCTCCAAAATAACTAGCAAAAAGCCAGGCTGAGGATATGGCTCAAGTGGTAGAGCATCAACCAAATACAAAGTTCTGATTTCAAACCCCAGAAAAGAACAGGAAGAACCTAAAAATGCAAAAGGGTTCCAAGGTAGTATTGGATTCTTCATAAATGATGGCACACGGGAGAAAATAACTATAACACGGTTCACTATTTCATGTAGTTCACTCTTCTGTTAGTTAAATTCAGTGCCAATCTAAGCATATTAAATAAATATTGGGTGGGGGGATCTTCTGTACTTCCTTTGCTTATTTCATACTGTCAGACCTATTATTATTATTATTTAATACTGTGTACCTGTTCTGTAGCTTGAACTCAGACCCTGGGCAGTGTCTTGTTTTCTTATCAGGTATGGGGTACTCTATCACTCAAGGCACAGTTCCACTTCTGGCTTTTTGCTGGTTAATTGGAAATAGTAGTCTCACAAGCTTTCCTGCCCAGACTGGCTTTGAACCACAAACTTCAGATCTCAGGCTCCTGAGTAACTAGAATTACAGATATGAACCACCAGCAACTGATCACAGTGAATACTTCTTTTTATTTTTCTTTTTTAAAGAAAATCACTTTTACCCAAAGCAAATTAGCAATAAGCCCCTTAGGTAAGGAGCCAAGGAACAAAGATGAAGGAGTTCCTGGCATTTCTAGGGGCAAAGAGACTAGAAAGAACCCACAGCAAATTGAATGTCAGGAAGAGCAAGGAGCAGGGATATGATATCAGCATCAAAGTGTAAAAAAAAAAAAGTTCTGTAAGTGTCCTATTAACATACCCGATTTGATTTGACTCCATTATATTTTATCAAATAGTTTAGAAAGGCCCCAGCATAAAACATCATCATAATTGCAATCATATATTTAAAGATTTAATGTGCTCACCATAATGTACCATTAGTTACACAAATAACTAATAATTTGCTAATGACAATATTATGTTAAGTCAGTTTAGGGGCAATTAAAGTGAGTGATATTTACATATGCCTAATGAATCACAGTCGATGGCAGATTAAGAGATTCTAATGAATATTCATCCAGACATTCGCAACCAGCTTCACAGTTTATAAACTGAATTATGGTTGATTTGCCCTTTTAAAAATGAATATGTGAGTGTCTTCTGCATGGTGAGAATGAACAATTGGGCCTGACTGTAAAAATTTTTTTTAGAGCAATGTACTGGTCAGAACACAAAACATTTTTATGCACTCTCATACCCCCGGCTTCGCAGTTCTTTTTTATATCACAGATCGGTGTTGATGAACTATCTCCAGTTTCAGGCTCATCCATGACATGAAATATAGAAATTGTTTGGTGTAAGATTAAATGGAACCCAAGTTTTATGCAGCCCCACTGAGGAAATAATTACAGGTAGTCTTTGCCACTGAAACAGCGAATGCCAAGTCCTGTTTTATGCTCCCCATCCTTATGCAGACAAGGAAGCAGGCTTTTGTAGCCATACTTTGTCTGATAAAAATGGGTGGATTTACTATCCATTCCACTTGCTCACTCTAAACTGAACCAAAACACCTTACTGTGGCCCTCTTAAAACAAGCCAAGACCCAGCAAGGTGATGGCTAAAACATCTTACTTTTTTTCTGGAAACAATCTCCCGTCCCCCCTTCATGAGCTATTCCTCATGAATATTATGAGTTTTATTTCTGTTGCAAAAGCCAAGGGTAATCTTTCCTGGTCTTCCCGCAGGAAGGTCCGGGAAGGATTTGATATTCACAGCTTCTATTTCTGTCTTATCTTAAATTAGGGAATGCTACCTCTCTTCAGTACCAGATTAGAAAAGTATTAACAGTAACAGAGTATGGTAGCATACACCTAAAAAATGGGAAATGGGGGTAGGAAGATCCCAAATAAAAGCAAGTTGGCTGAAGAAAGTCAGTTAAAGACCCTATTTGAAAAGTAAACCAAAAGATAAAAGATGGAGGGATTTACTCAAGTTCTAGAGTGCTTGTTTAGTAAATGCCAAGGCCCTAAATTCAATCTCCAGGACTTCTAAAGAAGGCAGGAAGGCAGGAAGGCAGGCAGGCGGGAAGGAAGGGAGGGAGGGAGGGAGGGAAGGAGGGAAGGAGGTGGAAGGAATGAATAAGTAATATAGAAAGGATGGAAGGAAGGAAGGATATTAACAATTACTGCTGTTTTTCTGCACAGGGAGTTGGAGGCTAGAACCAGAGTACCTTGGCCCATAGGACTACCATGAGATAACTGAATAAGTGTGCATTTGACAGATTCCCCAAGTAGGATGTCAGTATCTTAGAGACAGAGTATTAAAGCATACTGGTGGAGCTCAGGATCTGGACTTACAGTTCTGGGCTTCCGAGTACTGCATTTTGAATTAGTAGTTTGGTGACTTAGGCACTCCGGAAAAACACTCAAAGCCAGTAATGATTCTCCGGGACCCCATAAGGATGGTGGGGAGACCAAGTAGATCAAGAGCCAATCTCCCCCCCATCTCATGGTAGAATGGATCAGCTTCCATCTCTCCTCTACATCAGTTTTTCCACGAAGTTTTATTTTGCAAACAGTTCTGACACTCTCCATGGGAGGAGATTCAGAAAAAAAGCAAGAAAGGAGAAACAGTAACAATCATAGAAATGCACAGAGCTATGAAAATTCCCAAGGTAAAACAACTGTAAGAAAAGAAAAGTGTGGGTTCAAAGAAAAGTTTAAGACTTGCCTTGCTTGGCATTCCTGCACACACTGTGCACTTTCTTCTCTGCACTGACACATCCTCTGTCATCTGCACAGCGAACTAACAATCACAGCACTGACTTTTTATTTTTTGCATCTCTCCAATTAGATGTTGAGTTCCTTAAAGGGGGGCACTTGGTTTTTGTTTTTATCAGCCAGATGATCAAATGGTCAAAATAGTGTTTATTACAGTTCAAACCTAGTAGATACCTCACATATGAACTGCCATTATAATTTATGAGATGTTAATTCTAGGAAAATAGAAATCTAGACCTGAATCAGAGGTAATCAGAAGTTTCCCTCATCTCCAATTCCTCCTTCATTGCTTCTCTTAATAACATAATCGACTCAATCTTTCCTGATGCTTGTCACCAAGAATTACATGGCGTTATTTTCTCTTCATATCTTTAACCAGCCTCTGACCTCTTGTCATTCAGGAACCTGAATTCTTCCTTTGCACTGTTTGCTGACCTGCAGAATATTTATATTTGCTTAACACTTTCCCACCACGAGATGGTTCCTATGTTGCACATACTTCTTTCCTTGTGACTTCTTTTTGCATTTTTAACTTTGAATTTGTCATTTTATTTTTTCACACACAAATGTATATATTTACACATATATATACACACATGTGGCTACACAGACACATGCACACACACAGAGCCATATCATGAGACTCATCTTGGGGATAGGAGCCTTATTATTATCTGCTTGCCTTGTCTCCTTTGGGTCTAGTTTTGCTGGATTCCCCCATGCATGGCTGTCTTTGTGTTCGTGCCTCTGGTCTCCTCTCTACCTCCCTTCCTTTCCTCCTGAGAGCTGAGGTAGTGGCAGGGCCACTGTAACCAGGCCACACTGTGGAGGGGAATTGCTCCTTCACAGAACAGTCTGAAAAGCATAGGAAACTGAGGTTCAGGGTGCATATTTTATTTTTAATCTCAATCCTGAAATGTCACCCTTTTCAGGGTGGGTAGCACCTCACCATTTTTATAAATAAAATGGTCATTTCTGTTACGTGGAAAGGACTTGACCAAAGATAAGAGGTGGATAAAGGCAGTCCTAGTGGAGAGGAGAAGCAAGAGAAAAGTGAAGATTAAAAAAAAAAAAAAAGATAGATCACATGCCTCCCACTAGCAAGGCAAGAAGCCAATGTTTGTTCTCTGAAAAGTAACTTAGTTAACTGTGTTTATTAACACTGTCTCGGCAGTGATGTCAGCAAAGTATCACAAACATTCCCACACTTCAAGATGAGGTAAAATCTGCTCACTTCCTCACCGCCACCCCAGAGCAAGAATAAAAATGCAACACCTCTAGAATGCATCTGTAGTGCAGTTTATGTGGCTGAAATCCGCAATGGGGGGCCACATTGGCCCTGGAGGACACGATCCACAGTTTAACCACAAGAACAGGATAGTGACAAGCAAATCAACTGGTGACAACCTAAGCAACAACCTTCCCTACAGATCACAGACTTGTATGGGTAGGAGCTGTCACCCCAACTTTCCAGAGGGGTTTCTGTGCACAGTTTGTGTGCATTTGAGTGAGTGTGCAAGGGAGAGGAGGAGAAAACTCTAGAAAGACCATGTC
The DNA here is from genome assembly GCF_023159225.1 of Perognathus longimembris pacificus. Lineage (NCBI taxonomy): Eukaryota > Metazoa > Chordata > Mammalia > Rodentia > Heteromyidae > Perognathus > Perognathus longimembris. Next base: position 54,420,150 of record NC_063169.1, read on the forward strand.
ATGCCCATTCACTGATCTTTCAGGCCTACAGTTGGGTCTGGTTACATGAACAATTCCTGGTATTAACCTTGATGTGTTCTTGTACACTTTTCATCTGAAGACTTGTTTATCAATTATGGAAAATTTCTTCAAAGTACATTGAAAGTCTACCGTGTCCTGCTTTCTCCACTTTGGAACTACAAATTCTGGCTATGCTGCAGCTTGAGGCTGTACTTTAATGTTCCTCTCATGTTTTGTTGTTGTTGTTGTTGTTGTTGTTGTTGTTGTTTGTCAGTTGTGGGGCCTGAACTCAGGGCCTGAGCCCTGTCCCTGAGGTTTTTTTGTGCTCAAGGCTAGTGCTCTACTACTTGAGCCACTTCTGAGCTCCACTTCTGGATTTTGAGTGGTAATTGGATAGATCTAAGAATCTCACAGGGACTTTTCTGCCTGGGCTCCTCAGATCTCAGCCTCTTGAGTAGCTAGGATGATAGGTATCAGCCACCAGTGGCCGGCCCTCTTGTGTTTTTAAATCTGTCTTGTGTTCTGAATGATAACTTCAGCAAGCCCTCCATTTTATCCATTCCTTGTGTCCCTTGAAAGGAATAGAATTCTGCAGAAAGACATGAACCAGGCATCTGCAAAGCTTGGCCGGGCCTGGGATGGCCTCGATCTCATTGGCACTGAAAACACAATGCTTTTCTTTACAGGTTGCTAAGGACAGTCTTCCCACCTCAGTGCCTTTCATAGTTCAATTCTAGGCTACCAAAGAAAAGTGTCAAAAAGGGGCCGGCCACTTTGACTGGCTACTGATGGACTGTACAGCAATGAGAAGACCTCTTTTCCTGTGGCCCACTGCCACGTGTGTGCCTGGGGGTGATGTTTGTACCGGTTCTTCTTCCACCCCATTTTTTTTTACTTTTTTTTTTTTTTTTGGCCAGTCCTGGGCCTTGAACTCAGGGCCTGCGCACTGTCCCTGGCTTCTTTTTGCTCAAGGCTAGCACTCTGCCACTTGAGCCACAGAGCCACCTCTGGCCGTTTTCTATATATGTGTTGCTGGGGAATCGAACCTAGGGCTTTATGTATATGAGGCAAGCACTCTTGCCACTAGGCCATATTCCCAGCCCCCTTCCACCCCATTTAAATCTCTTGTTCATACTTCACTGGCTGAAGGTTATACATGTTTTATGAGCCGCTGAGCTTGCAGCATTACTATTTTATTAGAGAGTTGAATCTCTTTTCTTCATAGTTGCATTACTCGTGTTCTTTGTCTTTAAAATGTTAACTTCACATTGGCAACTGAAAGGCCTTAAGTAACTATTAAAAATGGTTCAGCTCATTTGAAAGTGAGAGTGGACAGCTCTGGGGTTCCTTTTGCTGTTGGTAGTGGTGGTTGTTTGTTCTGCATTGACATCCGAGTCATTTAGGGACAAGCAAAAGGATTTTTTTTTTTTGGTAAACAACATATTTCAATGCAGTCCCTCTGGACACAGCCTATGATTGCTGATCTGTTTATATTCAAACTCTTGGGTATCCATAGGAATTGACTCAATACAGAGTGAAGTTAGCTGGGCAATCATGGAGCAAGCACTGAACAGCTCTGAGTACCTACTTCCTTATTGGTCCTCTCTCTGACCTCTGTACCAGATAAGTTGGAGACAGAACAAAACAAGGAGGAAAGTGAGAAATTGCCTCTTCTAGAAAGCTTGGAGGGAGCTAGGGTTCTTGTCCTCCATGGTAAAAGGATAGCGTAGAATGAGAGTCATGCCCATCAAATAAGGACAGGAAATATTCCCCAAAGAGAACCATACCAAGCTGCCCGTTCCACTCTCTCATGTCTCTGTTCTCATTTCTTCCTCTTGGCTGTGTTATCCATCTACTATGTTTACCTTGAGAGCTTCTTCTTATCTTCGAACTCAAGTTCAACTCTTAATCACTCTTAATCTTCAGCATTTTTAGCCTAAATCTTATTCCCCCTTTCATAAATCAGAATTGCTCTCACGCTGCTGTTTTTTGTTTGTTTGTTTTTTTGTGAAGGTGATATACAGAGGGGTTACATTTACATGCGTCAGAACATTTCTTTTTAAACAGTGTCACCTCCATCCCTCATTTTCTGTCAGTTTTCCCTCTGCTGACCCCTATCTGCCCCCAAAGTTGGATAGTTCATTTCTGGCATACTGTCTAGTGAGTATCACTGCTGAATTGGTTCACTCATTGTCCCACCATTTCTGTGCTTCCTTCCCCCTCCCCTAATGAGATAAGTTTATGTGCAAGATAAAGGGTACAGAAATAAAAAAAAACAAGTGAGTGACAAGAGGGGGAAAGTAGAAAAAAAGAAATAAGAAAAGCTAACTGCAAATAATACAATAAAAATATTTGGTTTCCATTTCTTGGAGTTCATTTCCATAAATATCATTTTATATGATCGTATGCACATATGCTGCTGTTCTTATATTGTCTTTATCCATTTGTTTATTTACTCATTCAACAAGCTGCTACTAAATATCTGCTATGTGTCATAGCACTGGAAATTTAAAAAACCAGATGAATTAAGTACAACTTGGATCCTTAGGTTCACATACATTTATTTTCGTATTGTATATGATTACCCAAGATGAATGAGATCTTACTGAAACCATCTTTTGATATCCGTTCTATCCGTGTAGCTGTTCAAAAGTTACTTCTTTGTCTGAATAGCCATCCAGATAATCAGAACACCTGTCATTCTGTCAAGGTGCTTATGTTCAAGTAACCCTTTCCCCCCTAACAATAGCCACCAAATACAAGGGTAGTGATGCAAAGGAAGCATACAGCATAAAACAAGGAAGGACAGACCAACTCTGACATGATGCAGCAACGTTCAGGGTTGGAGAAAGCACCGTACAACGCCATCTCTGTACCACCCACAGTTTTAGCAGTCATTGGGTTTCTTGGAGTGCAATCCCTACAGATAAAGGGAGAACACACACACACACACACACACACACACACACACACACACATCTATATATACATATACATATATATACATGCAATGAATATATATTGAGTGCATATATATTGAGTACTTCCACCATTATTCCTACATGGAAAACTTGTAGCTGCTCTCTTGTCCCTTGGCACTAGCATTATGGCAGGACTCTGTATGCTGTGGAAAGCAATGAGTTCCATCGTCAGCCAAGTGAGGCCTGTGGTAACTTGACTCCATTGCTTTTGAGCCTATTAGTGATGAAGCAGAGCATCATGGTGGGAAGCTTGGGTGGAGCTAAGTGGCTCACCTGATGTTGTAGAAGAAGAGAAGAGACTTATAGAGGAAAGAAAGAACAGGGCCAAGATGTATCCTCCAAAGACATGCCTCTAGCGAGCTCAGCATCCAACCAGGCACGACCTTCTATAGCCCATGCAATCGAAGTTAGCATCTTCTCCATCTAATCACCTCTGTCAATAGCACTAGAGTTGGAGACCAAGCTTTTACCAAATGAGTCTACAGGACCATTTTATATCCAAACCATATTATGTAAGTAGGAAAACTAACAATACTGAGTCCACTAAAGCAAAGAAAGACAACTGTTTACCTAGGCAAATAACTTGGAAAAATCTCTTTTCTGACTTCATTAAAGTGGGCCCAACATTCCACAAGCAGAAAGTCTCTTTGATCATCACAATAAGGCTAGATGAGTGCTAAAATGTGTGCTCTCAAGGATTCTTCCAAAAGACAAGATTTTCTTCTTTTGGTTTTTTATTTTTTATTTTTTATTGTTATTATAAAGGTAATGACAGAGGGGTTAGAGTTACATCAGCCTGATATAAAATTTTAGGTGTGTTGTTGATGCATTATACATGACTAAAGTGAAATTTAAAAGTTTATCAAATGATGCTGACTTTCATGTACATTTTTAAGATAGCAAAAACAGGCTATCATGTTTAACCTAACACTTCACTAATAAAATTATGAAGGCATATATACAAAGAACAATATTTTTATCAAAAGGAAATAACTTTTCTGATAGAGTAGAAAGTATTTACAGTATTTCAATTCTGGAATCATTTATTTATAATACTTCTAGGTCACTTTTTTTTGTGAGACATATCCAAAACTTTCAGAGCGATTTAGCATATGTTTATCATAGTCCTCTGCAAATGCTAACGTACTTTAACACTATTTCTCTCAACTTCCTGTAAGAGCAGCACCAGGCCTTTAGAGCCTCATAAAATATGATTATTAAAACAGAATCATTAAAAAAGTAAAAGGCACTTTCTGAAGGACAGAAACCACTTGTACAGCACTCTCAGTGTTCGAAGTAAGGGTCATCTCTAAGTCTCCTGTTAATGAGGCCATCCACGGGCCCTCCGGTGGACATTCAGTTGTGGTAATGTCACTAAAGCTACAGCATTTTTTAAAAAAGGAGAAAGTAACTGCACAACAGATGGGCAAGTGCCCATTGTGGACCTGCACTCTCAGTGCACTCTCTGGCAACCATGGCCACACATGCTCCTGTAGCAATCACTGAGCTCAAGTGGGTCAGTGAGATACTTGGGTGGAACGTGAAGGTTCTAAGGGGCAGTATCAGCGCTCCAGGCTCCACTCATGTCTGGAAGGAGAGACAATGGCATAGAAAGTCTAGGAAGAAGGCCAGCATGCAGAAAAGTCAATCTCCAGCTACCTTTATTGGGGCACCTTTCTGAACAGTTGTCATGGGCAGGGACTAACCATCGTAAGCCATTGCTTTTCAGAGATAATTGTTACTAAGATAGACCATAGAAAGTAAGTGTTCAAGAAATGTCTGCTGATTTACTGTTGGCCTTGAAAAGATCTCTACTAAGATAAAAATAAAGAAACCATAGGGCCTTGAAATGCAAAAAGAAAACAAAAAGGTAAGTAGAAATCAGTGCTTCCTATTTCTTGTTTCAAAAATGTAAATAGAGTTCTCTTTTTTCTCTCTATAGTAGTCAGATATGGATGGAGGTCAAACACAGAAACCATTGCAGATTTTTCACAATAAGAAAGTTTGATTCTGGACTTGTTCACAGCATGATGGGAGAGCTAAGACAAACAGGCAACGTGACGCTACCCAGAGCTTAGCAAGAGCAATAGCAGCAAGTTGCTTCCATTGTTAAGGCTCGAGGACACTGGAAAGAAGTGGGGTTGTAGGATGCAATGTGCCTGGGATGTCCAGCAAAAGTTAGAACAAAGGTGAGTACTTCCTGAGCAAAGGAAGCAGGGAACTCACACAGACAGCCCACACTGTGGATGCCTTGGGAAACAGATGATTCTTTCCTAGGTCCCTCTTCTTCCACTAATTACTCTCATTGGCTAAGTGAATGAGAAGCAAGGGAGCCTGGGAAATGTAGTTCCCTGTGATGTGGAGCAGAGGGAGGAAGGGTAGCTGGAGTGAGGGCAGATCTGCACTAGCCCCTACAATCCTGTAAGAATGGCTGACATTTTTCTCCAACGGTATAACTAGTTTTATCCCAGTAGAATTTAAATTAATTTCATTTATAGACTAGATGCCTCTCTGCCTTTTATTTTTCCCTCTTGTTTAATTAATGATTTGAGAATAAGTTTGTGGCTTAAGAGTAAATAATTAACCAGAAGTGGTTCTAGAAGACAGCTCTAAAATCATGGGATCAGCAAACTAGAGGAGGAAAAAAATAACAGGGTTGAACCTCTGTTAGAAGCATCAAGTAGCCTGGAAACTTTCTGAAGCACATTTTTAAAATAAAAAATATTGTTTAAAAGAACCCCATATATAATTATACAGGACCGTAGTCATTAACATACAGAGGCCAAAGGAGGCTATGCATAGGAGTGGTGGACAAAGGCTCAATAGCTATAGATAGATGACCACACAAAATAATATTCTATGACATGAACTCCAAGAAAAGGAAACAAGAAACATTCTTTAGTTACCATTGTTGATGTTTTTATTTTCTTTTCCTTTTATGTTGTTTGCTAGTTTTTATGGATTTGGGAGGGCAAGGAGGGAAACATAAACGGTAAAACAAGGATGAACAAAACAACAGTGATACTCTTTAGACATTACGTGGGAAATGAACTGGATATCTTATGGGTGGGAACTGGAGGGAAAGATTGGGAGAGAGCAACGGAAGGGAAGACACAGTTGAAAAAGAATTGTACTGATTATACCTGATTCATGTAACTTTAACCCCTCTATATCAACTATACAAATACAAGAAAATAAATAAATTAAAAAAGAATCCATCATACCACTTGGGGAAATTAAACTTGGATTTGATGCCTACTACACCCTAGAACTCATCACTCCCTTTCTCTAGCTAGTATGTCTGCTCTCTGTTTTTTCTTTTTTTTTGTTTACCTTTAAGTAGACAAGCTGAGAAGTGGATGAAAAATGCTGACCAAAGACCTAATCATTCTTTTAAAAGTAAATCATGACCTTATCATGCAGTTCTTCAGCACTTTGAGGGCTCAGGCACAAATACCATGAGTTCCGGACCAGCCTCAGCTATAAAAAAGAAAACCCACTAAAAATAATTTTAATTTAAAAAATTAAATTGTATTAGTTTCCCATTTTTGTTATGGGTGGATTCCTATGCTAGCTCACGACACTTTCTGACAGCATGGCTGATTATGGAGCCATGTTGAAGGTCAGATCAGAGGTCACGAGATACAGAGGGAGGAAAGAAACTCAAAAGTTCCTTTTCCTGATTCAAATCCAGAGCAGTGCTTAGGCATATTTTTTGATATGTTCTATCTGTTCTTCAAGTACTTCTCTCGATCATTCTTAACAATCGTAATAGCTTCTCACCAGATGCTCAGAGACCTCCTAGGTACATTTTGCCCCAGTCTCCCATTTCAGCAGCCCAAATCACAACTTAAAATTGTTTACCTTCACTCCCCTCCAGAAACCAGCACTGGCAACCAAACCAACACAAACAAGAGGCCTTTCTTTCACAAGTGTTGGGGACTCAGTTTTGGCCTTAATAGGGGAAGGACAAGAGCTCCCGAGACGCTGCCCTTCCCCCAGCCCTGGGACAGTGTTAAAGCCACTCCCACCTTCCAGCCTCAATCGGAAGAGAAGACCCCGTCCCTGGGGGGAGGCAAACACATGCATGCCACCATGATAGGGGTTGTCCAGCCCACAAAGGAAGTTTCATGACATCACCTGATGGACACGGTCTTTAGCCTATGAGTGGCCCTTTGGCCAGTCCCCCTCCTTTCCCGCCATTACCGCTATATAAATCCCCTCCCAATTAAATCCTTTGAGACCCATTCAAACATCCAGGCGTCTCCCTGATGTCTTCTTCCGCCGCCGCTCCTGAAATGTGAGGGGACCGGGGGGGACGGGAGACATCAGCAACCTTTCCTCAACTTAGCGTAACCCATGAGGGTACGCCTTTGCCTTCTGCCGGTGGAAGGCAAGGCCGAGTGCTCTCTCATAGTTTCTGGGGTTCAGGCATTTCCCCGAGAGATAGGGGAAAAGGGATCCTTGAGGTCCCAGCATATGGCATTCCCCCGGGAGATGGGGGGGAAGGGGTCCTAGAGACCCCAACATTTGGGCATCTCCTCTGGAGCGGTGAGGAGAAGGGATCCACCAGGTCCCGACATAGAAAAGGGATCCATCAGGTCCCAACACACAAGGGCTCACAACCCTTGGCACCAGTGGCTCATGCCTGCAACCCTAGCTACTCAGGAGACTGAGATCTGAGAATCAAGATTTGAAGCCTGCCCAGGAAGATAATTTTGAGATACTCCAATCTCAAATTAACCAGCAAAATACCGGAAGCTGAAGTAACAGAACACCATCCTTTAGTAAAAAAGCTAAATGAGAGTATATGAACCTTTGAGTTCAAGCACCAGTATGCACATAAACCATCCAACAAATCAACCAACAACAACAACAAAAATACAGTCATTTCTAGTTACCAAATGCTTTCTACATATGCCTGTTCTAAATATCTAATACGTATCACTGCATCCAACTCAGAGAGCAACACTCTGTGATAAGTTCAATTGAAATGTCCATTTTGCAGTTTAGGGAATTGAGATAGAAATGTTAAATATCTTTTTTTTTAATGGTTACAATAGCCACTAAATGTGGGAGATTTTAAAACTCAACATTTGGACTCTGATTCATTCGTCTTAGGAATCATACTAGATTCCTCTCTGCTCCAGTCAACAGCTAAAAGTTAAAGCAATCGGATTGAATGACTTCATGTGGATAATTGAAGATCATTCCCTCCTTTGAGAACCTTGCACTTTTAAAAGTTATCCATGAGTGAAAAGAATCCCCACCAACCATTGTTCACAAAGTGACTAACTGATCTCGGTGGCAGGCATCCAAAGATGAATTAATCACAATTTGGATTGCTGTGCTGGTTATAGGCACAAACCTGTGGTCAAGACTCAATTTGAAACTATCGTTGCCATCTTTCATGTCTCTAAACAAGCTATTTAACTTTGATCAACTTTAGTTCTTCCCCAAGAAAATGAAATGAAAACAGATGCCAGGTGGCTCACACCTATAATCCTAGGTACTTAGGAGGCTAAGATCTGAGAATTGCTGTTCAAAGCCAGCCCAGGCAGGAAAATCTGTGAGACTCTTCCCTCCAATTAAATGCCAGAAAACCAGAAGTAGAACTGTGGCTCAAAGGGGTAGAACGCTAGTCTTGAGCAAAAAGAACTCAGGGGCAGTGTCCAGGCCCTGAGTTCAAGGTTCACAACCAACAAAAACAAACAAACAAACAAGCAAGGCAGTACATGATAAGTATGCATTAGATGGTAGCCATTAGGAAATTCCTTTCTGCAGTCTGTAAACAAAACTGACCAAGGAGTACATATAATTATAGATTAAAAAAAATGATCTATAATAGAAGTAGAAAATGAAAAGGATGGCGCTGTGGTCTTCAAAACCATAGAGTCCTGGGAGCCCACAGTTGTGGCTCAGGGGTTCCCGGGTGGGTGTGGGATGTGGAGAGAAGTGATAATGCCCCTGCCCCATCTATTACCCTGCTTTCACTTCAGAGTAGCACCAGTTTGGTCTGGTGCGGGCATGTTTTAATATCGGTTCTCCTTGTATTATGCCAAGGATATATTCTAGAATCACTATTGAGCTGGATATGATGGTGCATGCCTCTAATTCGTTCTGAAGGCTGGGGCAAGAGGATCAAAAGTGCAAGGGTAGCCTGGGCTATTTAGTAAGACTTTGTCTCCACAAATACATTTTTAAAAATAATAATGAAATCACCATTGAGACTGGGACTCCTAAACCCAGTTTTCCAATAACTTCTCTGGTGAATATTTTCTGTGACTTCTTTCTCATCAGAAAGAAGATAATTGCACCTTATCTCTTTATTATCCCTCCAGATATAAACTCTGAGTGGGAGAAAGAGACGTAGCTAGATTACTCCAAGGAAGCATCTAGCAGAATAACCCCCACCAGTATATGCACTTCAGCTGTTTTACTGATTAACTTATTTCTTTGTACCACCCTACCTCACATCTGAATTCAGAAACTTTCTAGAAGCTTCCATACTGTAACATTTGAGGCAGAGAAACAGTTCAGATGGGTTTTGGGAGGTAGATTCTGGGAGGTATATTTTGGTGTTTTTTTTTACAGAGTGGTCAACTCCAATACAAGGATTTTTAGCTAGAGAACTTACTGTAATCGTGATCACTTCATTGTCATCCTTCTGGGTCAGTAGGTGAGTTCATGGAAGGAGAATCACCATTTAAAAAATGATAAGAAGGGGTAACATACAATCTACCATTCCAAGTGAGCAAGCAGCCTTTAGAATACAATATGTTTGCTGGGTACTAGTGGCTCACTCCTATAATCCTAGCTACTCAGGAGGCTGAGAACTGAGAGTCATGGTCTGAAGCCAGCCCAGGCAGAAAGTCCATGAGACTCTTATCTCCAATTAACCACTAGAAGTAGAGCCATGGCTCAAAGTGGTAGAGCAATAGCTTGATCAGAAAAGCTCAGACACAGCTCCCAGGCCCATGACAGAAAAAAATATATATACAGTATGCTCACTTTGTAATACAGTGACTACAGCTAGAACTTGCCCTGTAAAAGTGAAAGCTCCCACTGAACCCCAAACCCCATTTGGCCAGTCCTAGGAAATCACAATTATATTTTGTTTTTCTGCAAGCTCAGTTTCCTTAGGAACTCCCTAAGCATAGAATCAGGCAACATTTGCTTCCTTTTAAAAAATATATTTTATTTATTTTTGTTTATGTGGTGCCAAGGAATTGAACCCAAGGCCTCATGCATACTTAAAAAGCACTCTACCATTAAGCCACATTCCTGGTCCCTGCTTCTTTTTCTTTAAGGGCTCATTTCATTTAATTCAATGTCCTCAAGATCCCTCCACATGCAGCATTTGACAGAAATTCCTTCTTTTGAAAGACAGAGTACTGTTCTCTTATATGCATATACTACTGTTGTTCTGACTCATCCATTGAACATCATGTGGGTCTCTTTAATCTCTTTGCTATTATTAAATATTACTGGAATAAATATAGGGATATCTCTTTGAGCCCTTGTCTTTATACCAAGATGTGGAATTGTTGGGTCTTATGATAATAAACTACATCTGTTTTCATTAGTTACCTGCTACAAGCTGCTTGGAGAATGCAGAATAAACTCAAAGGTCTGAGAGCTTTTTTTCCTCCTGGAGTTTCCTGGTTTTGTTCCACCCAGCTTCTGTCAGGAAATGGCTACTCCAAAAAGGAGTAGTTAACACAACTGTAGGGGGCACAGCTGCTCCTTGGAAGTCCCTAGCTTGCTAAAGATGGTTGGTACAAGTTTCCAAGAACCACGTGCTTTTTGTTGGCTCAGACCTCTAAGGCTTTTCTCAACTTGGCCCTTAGCACTAGCAACCACAGAATATCCATAATGCGGTTTAAAAGATGACATTGCTTATCCCATGCAAAGTAATTATTTGCACCAAAATCCCCACAGTGTCACCTCTCCTGTAGTAGGGCCACTTGAATAACTGAAATCACGAAGAATGTCTCAGTAATTAGGAACAGATTCAGACACCATTTCTTAAACACCAACCAGCAGCATTACACAAAGTTGATTCGGTTTAATCGTGAATTCACAACCCTCAGAAACTGAAACACTAGGTACCATGGTGACAGAAATGGAGGTAGATGGATGGGAGTAAAGGGAGCACAAAGGGTCCCCTGTCTTCAATGTTAATTAGTTGGCCCCTGTCATATATTCCATCTGTTCGCATACCGTGACCTCAACATACATACTGCATGAAGAAAGAAAACAAATATACATGAAACCATTGTTAACGTATTTGAAGTATCTTTAAAAAATGTGATCTCAAAAGCTGAGATTCTTACAATTCTTTCCTGCCTTTTGAAGTTAAACACAGAGATAAAAATCATCAGTTAAAAAAAAGTATGCATTTTTAACTCTCTGTCCTTCCCTTTTCTAACTGTCACTCATAGTTTACTGGAGAAGTTATAGACAATAGTCAGTTTCTCATTGTCTCAGGAATATGGACTTCTGCTTTGGTCTACACTACATTGTGGGTTTAGATTTTTTACTTCTCTTAAAAGCTAGTGGTGATTATTGTCATCATAAAAGCAAAGAAACAACCAAAGCTCTGAATCAAACTAGAACTGTTGACTAGGGTGCAAGTTTTAAGGATGTTAACTCCAGACAAAGTCTAGAAACTTGACACCGGAAGTTCTAGTGTGGATGAATATCGTGGTCTCAAAGGAACAGGGAGGAGGGAAGTTTGTAGGAAGAACTTCACAAACATGTTATACAGAAAATTAGGCTAAGTAGGGAAAGCAGACACACAAAATGGACATGTGCAGAAAACAAACAAAACAAAATCTTTGGGTGGGTCATAGTGCATAGGGAAGTTTTTCTAATTTTATTTGCAAATCCTAAATATTCATCTTAGGTTGGCTTTGTAGTAAAACAGCAGTGAAAACTCTGGTTTCTTTTCTTGCTGAGGACAGAGTCCATACTGCCAAAGAGAAGGCTGGATGTGGCTGGGAAGGGCTTTTGCTTTCCACGCACCTAGCAGTTAGACATAGTGAACAAATAGATTTCAGATTTGCATTTATTGATGACACACACACACACACACATGCACACACACATGCCAGCAGAGACACAGAGAGAAACCACCACCATCATCATCATTATTATTACTATTATTACTATTGATAGTGAGATCTGAATGCAGAGGCTCATGCTTGCTAAACAGGTACTCTACCACTTGAGCCATGCCCCCAGCCTTCCCAAAAGCCTTCAGCGAACTGGGAAGTGGGCAAATTCCTTCTCTAGTTCTGTGGGACCTCACCCCCATCTAAGGAGAGTTTATTTTCACTCCCTGAGTCTATTACTTTAAAAAAGGGTTGCCATATAAAGAGGCAAGTGGGCATAAGGGTGGAGAGTACACAGGCTCTGGCATGAAGAGACCCAGGCTCCACCACTCTGGGCTCCGGGACAAGCAACCCCCCCATTCTGTGCCTCAGTTTCCTTGTCTCTAAAACGGTCAAAGCTATTTCTGTGCTCCTGGAGCTGGCTGGGAGGATTCAATCAGTTTCTATGCTGCTTGTACAGCGGCAGCTGGCACACTGCAATGAGCCCGAGCTGGCCAGGTTCCTGCAGCCAGGGAGGAACTCTGCAGTGCACCTGCGTGCACGGAGCCAGGAAAACTTGCTATTGTGTCCTAAGAGTACACAGTAATGAGCTTCTTGTTTAAAACTTAAGGCAGGCTATAGCTCAGTACACCACTTGAACCTGAAGTGGTCTAGGTCCTTTCTCACTACATGAATAACAGGAGAAAAAAGAAAAAGAAAATTGACTACAAAGTTTCATTACAAAAAAATGCTGTTTATTCTACTAAGGAACAAGGCTTTCAAAGATCTCCTCCTGCATTATCTTGGAAGATGAACTCCCTCCCTCTCCCCCCCTCCACTCTCACCCCCATCTCTCTCTCACACACACAAACACATGCACACATGCAGACATATACACATAATAATCTCAAGCTACACATTTTCCTGAGAATGCTAAATAAACCACATTTGGAGATTCAAATTCATTGCCTGACTAGGAAATATCCACTATCCTCCAAGTAGGAATGAAAGAGCAAGCATTGCATGGGAAAGGGAACATTTTAGGGGGACACAATATAAATAGATAACATAAACTAAAGCATTGTTTTCTAAATACCTAAGCCAAGGGACATGAGTTCAACCTTTGAGTGTGTGTGTGTGTGTGTGTGTGTGTGTGTGTGTGTGTGTGCGCGCGTGTGTGTGTTTGCTTTCTTTGTGGACAGAGGCTTCAGCTTTAGTTAGATTTTTTAAAAGTACCTACTGTTAAGATCCATTTGACCAGCAATATATTTTTTAAAACCTGATGGACAAAAAACAAATGTAATCTTATCAGAGTACACTGGAAACTGTATATATTGGTATTAGAACTAGGGAAGTGAAAGGGCATACCAAAATCGAGAGACAAAGGATAAAAAGACAAACAACTCCAAAAGGAATACTTGCAAAACCATTTGGTGTAAACCAACTAAACAACTCATGGGGGGGGGGGCAGGGGAGGGAGAAGGGGAGGGGAGAGGGGGGAATGAGGGAGGAGGTAACAAACAGTACAAGAAATGTCTCCAATGCCTACTGTATGAAACTGAAACCTCTCTGTACATCACTTTGGCAATAAATAAGAAAAAACAAAAGAAATGTACCCAAGGCCTAACTATGAAACTGTAAACACTCTGTACATCACTTTGACAGTAGATAAAAAGAAAGAACGAATGAAAGAAAGAAAGAAAGAAAAGGAAAGGAAAACAAAAAAATGTAGTTTCATTTTCTGTAATTTTTGTGTTGTATATGCCCACAGAAACCTCCAAGTGTTCTGTTTAAACCCCTGGATTATCCTCCACCTAAAATGCACGAGCACTTCCCAGGTGCAGACAATTTTTAAAAAAATCTTCTCATGCTTTTTAGACAGCATCGGTCTGAATGCCAAACCAAAGAATTGTATCTATATATCATGTAGAAAACACAAAGAAGCTTATTTTCAGGGGGGAGCTATCTGATCATCCACAATCAGCCAGCATTTCTGAGGTGAATGTTGATGCAGAATACAATGCAGGAAGAGTAGGACAGAGCATGCGCGTGTTGCTGAAAGAGGCTGATGGCCACAGTATCTTCCCTGCAAAACAGACAGTGTAGCACCGTTGCAGCTCACCCTTGTCCCACTGCCATGCCTGGCTCTTAATGGAGACCATTCCACTGCAAATCTCCCTCTTGTCTGCCTGCTCCACCAATTCCAGTGATAGGTAACTAGGTGAACTATCTAGGTTACATCCATTCTGACAGTGGTATCACCATTCTCATTGGTGTCGATGCACCCAGCCATACATGAGACCTGCGTAAACATTTGTAACAGATACATAGATACATATAAATAAAGCTCAATATACATACTACATAATGTTCCCTGATTTCCCTTAATTCACAGAATTCAGATGCAGCTTTTGGTGGGACATAATTCTCAGACCATGAATGTGTAGTCCAAACTTCTTGGCATGCCATCCAAGGTTTTATATTCCACTCCCCTCGCCTGCTCCTTTCAGCCTTTCATGTCTGCACCCCACCCCTTCTCCACCTTGCCCCATGCTCCACACTCTAGGAGTTAGAAACAGACTATCTTTCTACCCCAAATAGATCCTACCCCTCCTTTTCTGTTTCATCTAGCTGAACCCCCCCTTACCAAATCTCCATCCTTCTTTGTCACCATCAAAATTCTGAAAGAATTGCATTGTGTATATGTACCATATATGCCTATAATCTTTTGGGTAGATGCCCACAAGTGGGGCTCCTGGATCGTAGGGGAGTTCTACGTTTAGCCTTCTGAGGAACCTCTATACTGCTTTCCAGAGTGGTTGAACAAGTTTATACTCCCACCAACAATGTAGTAGGGTTCCCTTTTGGCCACATCCCCTCCAGCATTTGTTATTATTGCTTTCCTGATAATGGACATTCTTATTGGGGTGAGGTGGAATCTCAGCGTTGTTTTGATTTGCATTTCTTTTATGGCCAATGATGTAAAGCACTGGACAGTGGAATTCTATGCCTCTATCAGAAAGAATGACATTGCCTCATTCGTAAGGAAATGGAAGGACTTGGAAAAAAAGTCATGCTAAGTGAAGTGAGCCAGACCCAAAGAAACATGGACTATATGGTTTCCCTCATTGGGAATAATTAGCACACGTCTAGGATAGTGCTAGTAGATCACAATAGCTCAATAGCTATGCCCATATGAACACATAAGATGATATTAAGTGAAATGAACTTCAAGTTATGGAAACAAATGGTATATCATTGTTGTTGTTATTTTTAACATGCCGTGTGAAACCGTGCCCTTTTTCTTTTCTTTTTTTTTTTTCATATTTCTTTCCCGTGGTTTTACCCCTGGTATCACTGTAACTGATTTTAGTACCCTAGATATTGTATATGCATGTACTGGAACTGGTAAGGGAAAGGGAATACCAAAATAGAGAGACAAAGGATCAAAAGACAAACCAATGCAACAGCAATACTTACAAAACTATATGGTGTAAACCAATTGTACAATTCATGGCTGGGAGAGGAAGAAGGGGAGGAGCAGGCAGGGAAAAATGAGGGAAGAGGTAACCAGTTGGATAAGAAATGTACTCACTGCCTTATGTATGAAACTGTAACCCCTCTGTACTTCACTTTGACAATGAAGAAAAAAGAAAACTCTGAAAGATACCGAGGTGGTGACACATACCTGTTATCCTAGCTACTCAGGAGATTGAGATCCAAGGATCGCAGTTCAAAGATAGCCTTGGCAAAACATTCCTGAGACTCTTACCTTGAATTAACCAGCACAAAGTGAAAACTAAAAGTTTGGCTCAAGTAGATGAGTATCAGACTGGAGTGAAGAAAAAACCAAGCAAGATCGAGACACCCCGAGTTCAAGCCCCAGCATTGTCAAACACCTACCTACCTACCCAGCTACTTACCTATCTACTCACACACTACCACCACCACCACCACAACCACCAACACCACCAACAAATCTACAAGGCTTATCTCAAACATGTTCCAATTCTTCAACTCCACAAGTCAGAAGTAACATCTCCTTCTCCTGGAGACTTACATATTCATTTTATTATACAGAATTTAAAACTGTCTCCACATTTGGACATTTTATACTATGAATTCTCTCACCACCTGAGAGCATGGGGAGTCCTCAACAAATACTGGCAACATGGGACAAATTGAATGCTGGGGCTTTAGGAATAGAAAACATTCCAAATTGGCATGAAGGTAAGTTTTAGTACAACCTTTTCTAGACCACCAGCATATTTCCCTTCTATTTTTCCATTGTAAGAATCCTAGAAATGCACTGTCCATATACTTGTACCTATGTCAGGTATGTTAGTATAACACGTTGCATTTTTCACCATTCTCTTGTGTCCTGTGCTTAAATTTCTCTTTGTGACAGGCAGCCACCATCTAAGATCTGGAGACTCTGAGCACCAGATGAGCTCTTGCTCAGCCATTTGTTCCCAAGCATCTATTTTATTAATAGACAAACAGGGGCTGCAAAGAATGTAGCAAGCTAAAGGAGGAACTTGGTTTATTAACTCCTCCCTTTCTCATCAGAGGTTCTGTCTGCTTTATTTCAGAATTTAGTATAAGATTCTATTCAACGAGCGTCTTAACATATTAGCTTGTCACCTCTTTGATGTCACCATCATTCAACAACAAGATCTTCAAATCTTTTCTTCCATTCCTCGTTTCCTCCACCCTCCCTCCCTCTCATTTTTTCCTTCCTCCCTGAAATCATACCCAGACAGCACCAGAGAGAAGCAATGTGGTTCTTAGCAGGGAGCTTGGCTCTGTTTTGTTAGCTCATACTGCCCTCTGCTGGTTTTTAGAGTAAGAACTTCTGGTTACTGCAAAAATACAGTCTTAAATGCCATATTCATATGCACTAGAAAAATTATTTCTGCATAAAAAGGTACTTTCAGCTGGGTGCTGGTGGCTCACCTTCCTGTAAACCTAGCTACTTAGGAGACTGACACAGTTCAAAGTCATTCCAGGCAGGAAAGTCTATGAGACTCTTGTCTCCAATAAATTAACCCCCCCCCCACCGCCCCCCTCCCCCAAAAGAAACCCAGAAGTGGAGCACTAGCTCATGTAGTAGAACACTAACCTTGAGCAGAAGCTTAAGGATAGCACCCAGGCCCTGAATTTAAGCCCCAGGACTAGCGCATTTACACACCTGGGTACACACACAACACACACACACACACACACACTTTTAATGAGAGATCTATTAATCTAGACAATATTATTTGTTCCTTTCCCTAGAATTTCTTAGAATAATCTAGAAAAGGACAAATTCCTGAGAAATGCTCAATATAATCTTAGCAAATGCCAAGATACTTAAGATCTAGAGAGCCCTGAGAGTCCCAACATTCTATTAAAATCATAAAAATAGTATTGTTTTCCTTCTTTATTGTTAAGAGAAGTACAGAGGGGTTACAGTTTCATATAAAATAGTATTTTATCTATTGATTTTTTTGGGGGGTTGGTTATGGGCTTGAACTCTAGGCTGGGGCACAGTCCCTGAGCTCTTCAGCTCAAGGCTACCACTTGAGTCACAGCCCCATCTCCGGTTTTCTGGTGGTTAATTGGAGATAAGAGTTTCATGAACTTTCCTGCATGGGCTGGCTTTGAACCATGATCCTCAGATCTCAGCCTCCTGAGAAGCTAGAATTACAGGTGTGAGCAACCGGCACCCAGCTCTAATGATTTTTTTTTATAGCCCGCAAATAGGCTTATGTCCATAAAATGAAGATAATATAACCACCAGTAAATGGACACCTAATGTAACCACACATAAGGAGTTCATATACCTGTCATTTTGCATCCATAGAAAACTCCTGCTCTGTTATTTCATTACTAGAGAGAAAAACTTGACCAGGGAAGTTAAGGAACTTGCTCATGTGACTATCAAATTCCAGGATGTAAACTGCACAAGGCCTGGCTGAACAACTTGTGTTTAAACAGCCTTAGTTGTCTCATTTATGCTCTATGGAATGAATGTCAAAGAAAAAGTAAAATATGGGAGCTAAACAATCTTTTGACTTCACTGTTTCATTGTACCACTTAGTACAGTTGTGGCTCTCCCCTCAACCTTTTGCATAGAAAAGGCAAACCTTGCTTTATATAAACTGGTAAAATACAATAAAATTGCATCAAATATTAACTAACATGTGTGATATATGAGAAATTCCATATGCCAGATATTATTTTATCTTCCCTAAGATTCTCCAGTGTAGGGATTTATAGTCCAGTTTTATAAGAAGTGACTTGAACTCTTTTGCCTGGGGTCGTGGCTGGACCCAGCAGGTCCCAGCTACACTCAGCTTACAATGCCAACCAGACTAAGAAGCTGGGACTCTTGACAGCCCCAAGCCCACTCAGCAATTCCACCTCCTCAACAGCCCAGTTCTAAGGTCAGCTTTTAGCTCATCTACCCACTGCCTTCTAAGAATGGCATTTGTTCTGAACTCCAGGCTCCAGATGGGGTTGTGTGATCCATCAAGCTGGTCATTATCTCTTACTCAGTCCCTGAGGTTCTGTATCCTGACTGAGCAAAACTTGATAGGTAAACCCTCCTAAAGTTTCCATCTCACCCATTTGGTACTCTTTCTCTCTCTCTCTCTGCCCCCAATACATATACATGTGTAGGGCATTCTGTAGTATAAATATGAGTTTCAGTGGAGTCTTGAAAGGGTAGACTATGCTAACAAGTAGTGGTTTGTTTTTTGTTTGTTTGTTGTTTGTTTTTGCCAGTCTTGAGGTGAAATCAGGGCCTGGGCACTGTCCCTGAGCTTTTTCGCTAAAGGCTAGTGCTCTACCACTTGAGCCACAGCTCTATTTATGGAATTTCTGGGGGTGGATTAGAGACAAGAACCTCATGGGCCTTCCTGCCCAGGCTGGCTCAGATCTCAGCCTCCTGAGTGGTTAGGATTACAAGCGTGAGTTACAGTGCCTGGCTTCCAGCAAGTGCTTTTGCTTGCTTATACGTCCACAGAGCAGCCTCCAGTCTAAGCCAACTGTGGCCCCGCATCACCTGACAGCTTGTCAGAAATGCAAACTCAGGCTCTCTGGCCAACACAGTCATAGAGGTTCATAGGATGTGCTGTGTGCATGGAAGTGTGAGAGGCACTGGCCTTACTGGTCCATAAATGTAGGGCTCAGAGTAACCCCAGCTCTATGGCCCCTGGGATAGAAACATGCAGAGGACACCTACCCTAGGAGGGAGCTATGCCCGAGAAGTCCCAGCAGATGTGACAGCTTTCACCCATGTTCTTCTGTTTTCCAGGGGTGGCAAGGGAGGGCAGTGCCTACAAAGACACCAGCACAGGATGGGGAGTGGGTGGATGGGGGGCTGGGCCAGTGGGGCTTGGCGGTAAGAACCCTCATAGTGTACGGCTAAGAAGAGAGGTGAGAATATCATGGGTCAGAACCGCTTTCCTCATGAGGATGGCAGGGCCCTGGCTTTTGGAAGGAGGAGGAAGTGACTCTCTGAGATACCAGTCTTCTGACATAGATAAAATTAATTCCAGGTTTTCCATAGATCTGACAGCTTACTGATTTTTCTTTTTTCCTCTCTGTCTCTCATGCTCTCTTCCTCCTTCTCTCCCTCTATTCCTCCCTTTCCCTTCCTTCCCTGACCACTCTCTCTCTCTCTCCTTTCATGTGCTTGCCCAAATGTGCACCCACTGGAAAAATAGTCTAATTGTTTTTCAAATGCTAAACAATTTTGCTTTTTCAAAGCTACATACCATTTCAAGCCAAGGTGAGTTTATTTCTGAGGTAGATTCTCTCTTAGCACCCTGTTTCCTGAGATGTCACCACAGCACAGGTAAGAAAATGCACACCTGTGGGAAGTGGAGGTAGGAGCAAGTAGCAATGAACCTTGAACCTGGATACACACACAGTCCAGATGCCAAGCTCAAAGTTGTGCTGCTGTTCAGTAGTTAACCTGAAAGGACTAACACAAGGTACCCCACAAAGCTTGCAGGTAGGTCTTATAAGGGAAATGTTAGTAACTGAAGAAGAAAGAACAGAAGACTGACCTGTTCACAGTAACCCTATAGGGTAGAGAGCTGTTTTACACTCAGGGTCTCTTGATATTTATCTATATGTATGTGCATGTGATATATTTATATGCGTGTGTGTGTGTGTGTGTGTGTGTGTGTGTGTGTGTGTAGGTGGAAGTGTTCTGTCTAGGAGTGACCAAGAAAGTTGCTGTACCAGGTGCTGGATCAGTTGATGATGAAAATCGGTTGAGTGATATATTTTAAAATATGTGCTTTTCTGCCTATACATTATTCCCCAGTTTAAAAAAAATGAACTAAAACATCATTGTCTGATATCCCAAATAAAGATCATAGTATCTCACAACAACAAGGTGTCCCAGCTCACTCAGTGCCTGGGTCCCCAGACCCTAGACCAAACCTTAGTGCCCAGAATGAAAAGAAGAGGGAAGATTACTTCTCCTCATGGTGACCACCTACACGCTTAGAGAGCAAACTGAAGGAGAGACTGCTTCCATACCTCGTGCAAAGTCCCTTAGGAACAATAAGCTAGGGATAGAATGGCATGAGATGCAACAGAGAGAAGGCAGAAGACACTCTGTGGGTGACTACGGCACCAAGACTGTAGTGTGACATCTTCCACCTAGAAGGGACCCTGTGGTCATCCAGCCAAGGCTTTATATTTTCATTCTCAAATTCTGCAGTGGTCTCCTCATTGATGAAGAGCTTTCCAATTATTTGGCTTGGGAAGTGAACAGGGAATGGCCTATGATCCCCAAAATCATTGGTTCTTTTTTGTCTGAGACTAGGATTTGATCTGATACTTTCACTCTACCACCTGAGCCATCCCCCAAATCTTTGGGTTTGGCTCATGGTAAGAGACAGTCAGAAACATTAAGATTGTCATGTGATTTTTCTAGAAGAAAACTCTTCCCTGTAAAATGAGAATGCTTTCCCTGAGGCTTTGATACACTGCCCTAGCCTATAGTATTTCTTCTTGTTGCTTTACATTTCTAGAAGGCAAAAGGCTCCCTTGTTAGCTCTGCCTGTGACTCTTTCCATTACGCCAGAAAGACATAGTGGTTTTTCCATCTAGACACTGGAATGGTATAGGGACCATTGTCTGCTCTACATAGACCTCAACTTGAAAATCAGAAGCATTGGGGTAACAGATGACAATGCTCACTGCCCAGCTTCAGAAAAAGCTCGAAGATGTGTTTCTTTCTTCTTTAAAATGATCTTTAAGTAGCTGTCCAAAGGGGTTTCAATTCGATGTGTCAAGTTGTGAGTTCAACACAACTTGATCAATGTCATCGCTCCCATCACTTCCCCAGCAGGCTCGTTTCTTTGCCTATAAAACAAAGGATGGTGGTATTTGAGTATTAAGGAAGTTCTCAGAAGAGTGACTTCATGTGTTATGAATTTGGAATTTAGTATAGAGGTGGTCGACTTGTTCAGAAAAGGAGAGAGATCATGCAGATAACATATTTCCTCTTGATGCTGGGATTTTTTATCTGACTTATTAATGAGCACTTTATGCAGAATTGTGGGGCAAACCTTCACTTAGCACACAATTATGAGCTTAAAGTGTCAGAAAGGCTACCGCCCAGAATAAGCCAAGACTTGAAAACGATGCAAAACTCAATGTTACGAAAATATGATGGGAAATTACAAGGAGGGGGAGAATTAAGTTTTATTTGAGCAAGAAGAACAAGGAAGTTGATTTGCCACTGCCTGGGGCAAGTGATGTAATGTTAACAGATTTCAGAGAGAAAGTTCTGCACATTACCCCTGCCCCCCACTGTAGTCTCTCCACACATGACTGCTCAGAGAGAGAACGGCAAATCAATGGAAGTCCAAGATTTGTTGGGAATTTCTTAAATGTTGAAATTGATCAAGCAGAGCTGATCAACGGTGGTCTGCTCTCTGTGGCTGAGGCAAATGAGGGAGAAAATAGAGAAAGAGATTTCTTTCACTATCTAAAAAGATCCTTGAATAAGCATGGTAATCAGCCAGAAGCATGAGAGGTACCCAAAAACATGGACACAGAAGAGCATGACATATTGACTTAGACTCTACAAACTATAGATTGGCATGCCTGAGGTTACTACTAAATGAATCCTAGGGCACTTTATTGACAAGATAGTCATTAGGTAATGACATGTTAGTCCTGGGGAGCCATGTAACTTCGGTTCATTAGAGCACATCGTCCGGATGGAATTCTTTGCCTGGATCGATGGGTGGGTCTACTGGAGAAGTAGAAAGAGTGGATACAGATTTGGGCATGGTTCTGACCATATCATGTCCCATAAAATCCTTGAGATCAAAGGGGAGGACAGAGAGGTACTTTGTGGATGGACACATTGGCATTTGCACAGGCTGGCAGAGCCTCCTGGGTAGGAGCCTCTAGTGAAGCCTCCTTCTTTTCATATTCCTTCCCCTTTCACATTTTTAAAGCTATCTGAAGAGATTTACATGATACTCAGATCATATCTTTAACTGGTGATGGAAAGCTGACATTGGTGTTCAGAAGACAAATATACCTACTTAGCAAGGATGTGGATTAGTCCAATAGAATTAGAATACTCATTCTGGGTGCTGGTGGTTCACATCTGTAATTCTAGACACCCAGGAGGCTGAGGTCTGAGGATCATGGCTCAAAGCCAGCCCAGGCAGGATAGTCAGTGAGACTCTTATCTCCAATTAACTACTGGAAAACTAGAAGTGGTTTTGTGGCTCAAAGTGTAGAGTGCTAGCCTTGAGTGAAAAAGCACAAGGACAGCACCCAGACCCTGAGTTCAAGCCCTACAACCAATAACAAAAAACCAAAATAAAATAAAATTATAGTACTCAAGTTGTTTTGACAGGGATGATGGAGCTAATCTATTCTACCTAAACTTCAGTGTTATTTTACTTTCCATATGATAGCTGTGGAGATCAAATCCAAAAGTACTGCATTTAATTCCATATCTATCACATAGTTAGCAATTATTGCTTTCTGACAGTGCTAATAATATGGGTACAAACAATAAGTAATATAAAACAAAATACTAAAAATCCATCAGAACTTAGGTCCAACTCCACAGAACTCCACAGATAGGAAGGTATATCTTACTGGAAAATAAGACAAATATATGGGTATGGACTCAGTATGAATGTTATTTGTCATTAAAGCCTTGTGACCAGCTTCAACATTATCCAGTTATAAAGTATGCTATGATAGACATTGGTATTTCTTAATGACTTTCCACTTGCCTTGCTATCTCTAAGCAGTGTTCTAACCTCTTCTGAGAACTCTAGTGATGAGGGTATTGCACTAGTAGTCAGGAGTATGTGAAAAACAAACCACTTCTACATTAGTCTGTTTTCTGTTATTATATCAAAATACACAAGGCTAGAATAAGTAAGTGAGGTTTGCGTGGCTCTCATTTTCAAAGGATAAAAGTTCAAGACCAGGCAGTCCCATCGGTTTGGCTTCTGTTGAAGATCCTATTCATCTGCTGTGTCACAACAATGATGGAGAAACACTTTCAGAAGAGATGACACAGTGACACAGGAAGCCAAAAGGATTCAGGGGAATGGCTGGCTCTTTTTATATACAACTTGTTATAATAGGAAATATCATTAATTTCATTCTTCCTAGGATGATTCTCCCAAGGGTCTACTTACTTTCCACTAGGAGCTCCCCCTCCCCCCATATATATATATACTTTGAAGGTTTTACCACCTTTCAACATTGCCACACTGAGGTCCAAGGAACCAGGCTTCCAGCACACAAATTTTTGAGCAACACAGTGAGAGGCTATAATGATGACGCTCCAAATACAGTATACCTGAGAAAGACATTAGATTTAGTTAAGGTAGCCAAGCCTCAGAGAGTCAGAAAACAGTAATGAGTGAAACACAGAATCCTATATGTTACTTTGTTATTTTGACTATTCTAATTTTAGAATGGCAGACTGAATCCTATTAAAGGCACTTCAGAGAAGGACATGGTAGCATATACCTGCAATCTCAGAACTCAGAAAGCAGGGGCAGGAGGATCTCAAATTCAATGTCAAACTGAGCTATATAGTAGCTATATAGTAACACCCTGTCTCAAGAAAACCAAACCAAACTAAATTAAGTCAAAAGTACTAAAATATTTTTTTGATCCTCAGCCAATCATCCACTGATTTTTAAGCAGTCAATACAACTGAATTCCAGTGAAATAAAAAGGTTTGGATGGCCAGGACTTGCTGTACTGGAATGCCATTGTATAGTCCAGTCCTCTGCTCTTGTTGTTAATGTATTGTTCTTTCTAAATGTGAATATATTTCTGTGCTAATAAGCCTGCACTGCTGTAAGCAAGTGACTACTTCTTCATCAAAAAAGAGGGAAAGAGTCTTGGCAAAGAAAGGAAGTTTATTACACCCAATTTATTCATCAGTGATCAGAGAACGAGAGTTATCACATTAATTCTGTGAAATTCCAACTCCGTTTTGCATCCAAAGACTGAGAGTATGGCCTTTCCTTTTAATCCTTGATTTCAGTCTCAAGACAATTTATACTTAAATTTATGAAAAGGATTTTCTGTCATTAATTAGCTCAATGAATAGAGGGTCTCCTTTAATTAGTCTACTGAACATCCTTCAGAATGATCCAGAGTATTTAGTCTAGGACACGTTGAATAGTTAACAAATGATTATTGAACTAGTGAAACCTCCCTCCCCCCTCTCTCCCTCTTACTATTTCTATCTCTCTGTTTCTCCCTTTGTTTCTTTCTTGAATTTAGCACAGGACTTGAATTTAGCGTGGGAAACGTGTGCCCAGGAAAACACTTTTGCCACTAGGTGGAGCCAGTAGACTCCATTCTAGCCAATGAAAAGAGAGCCAATTCACCAGAAGCTTTCCCAGAAAGCATTGGGATTTCTTTCTTACTGAGAAAGAATGGATGTGTGTGTGTGTGTGTCTGTGTGTGTTTGTGTGTGTGTGTGTGTGTGTGTGTGTGTGTATGTTCAATGATTCGTCTTGTAAAGCCAGGGAAAAGCCAAAGATGCTACAGACACTAGTCTGGTTTCAGAAAGCTTGCTATTCAGAAAACAAACAAACAAACCTCCCCTCCCCCCCCAAAAAAACCCCAAACCACAACACATATACTACATACAACATACAGATACATAGTTTTTATGGATCCATAGCCCATTGTTTTGTCTAGTGGCAGAGAACTTAAAAGATCACAAAATTGTGAATTCAGACAAAGGAAAGAAGAAAATGCTAGCTTTCTATATGGCCTGGGAAGTAAGAAGGATTGGAGTTTTCTAAGACTTTCACCAAAGAAGGAAACATGGAGGAGAGAACCTAGACAACCATAGTGGCAGCTGGCATAATCAAGTGAAACTGAATTCAGGCTTCCATTCCATGCAAGTACCAATTCTCTCCCTTAAAAGTGTCAGTTCAGGCCTTAAAAGTTATAATTAAATTCAAAAAAAGAAACAGTAAAATTGAAGATCCTTCACAACATTTATGAAGAAATAACGCATCTGGCAGTAACAATGATAGTCAGAAAGGTTGCCTTTCTATTCATTTCCTTCCTGATCATTCTCTGATGTTTTAATAAGAGTTTAAAAATTAGTTGATTCTTTTAAAGAATCATATTCAATTTCTGTAAGGCAGAAATGAGGTTCCCCCACCCTCCTGTGAGGGATTAGGCAAAAAGTGTTCTGAAACACTTCGTTGAATACAGGATCTTGGTTCTAACTAGTTCACTCTATCACTGGAATGGGGAAATTGCTCTAGACATATAAATGGCTAAGTGTAGTTGCGTTTTGATAAAATTATATTTACCAACACAAATACAAAACACAAACACAGACAGAAGGCTGGACGTGGCCTCTGTGTCTACTTTGTCAGCCCTTCCAGAAAGTAGTATCCATGAGGTTCAGATCTCTAGCCTCATTAATGTACTTAGGCTCTGCCTTTCAGATTGTGTCCTCTAGGGACTTAATAACTTTCATCAGGCTACAGACAATAGTGATATTAGAGGAGAAAAAAGAAAGAAAACATACTTATAATAGAGAGAAAGGATCAAGGGAAGGGAAAATATGAAATGTTGCTATAATGAATTTATAAAGCCAAATAGATGTAAAACACGGAAACTCCTCCTACATACTTATAATGGT
Organism: Perognathus longimembris pacificus; assembly: GCF_023159225.1. Lineage (NCBI taxonomy): Eukaryota > Metazoa > Chordata > Mammalia > Rodentia > Heteromyidae > Perognathus > Perognathus longimembris. The sequence continues at coordinate 54,446,408 of NC_063169.1, forward strand.
TTTTCTTTGCCAGTATCAGAATTTGAACTCAGGACCTCCCATATTCTAGAATAGTGCTCTACCACTTGAATCACACCTCTAATCTTGATTTTTGCCAGTTATTTTGGAGATGACTTTTCTGCCTGGGCTAGCCTTGAAATACAATTCTCTGGATTTAAGCCTTCTAAGCAACTAAGAGTTATACGTGTGAGCCACCGATGCCAGGTTACAGTTTATAATCTCATACAATAGTTAAGATTAAAGTAGATTAATCAGTTGATTACAGATTCCTAAAATGTCTAAGTTGGAAGGAAGTTGACTCAGGAAGGATAATAATTCACTGACTATATAGCTACCCACGGAGTCTGGGTATTTGGAATTCAAATGAAGTTACCTACCTTCTTAGAGGCATCAAAAACTCTGATCTCAGAAGAAATAACGTATTTCTAATGCACAGGAAAAAAGGAGATTATCCCTAAAAGAAATTCTTGAAGACCTTTAAAAAAAATACTATGTATGTGAAATTAAACCCCGTGTTAGAAAGGTTTTCTCTGAATCTTGGTTTTGCATTCTTGAGGGTTTTATAGACTGAATATGCACATGGATTAGCCAGCTGATCTCTTTTCTTCTTGTTTCGTTAACTTAAGGCTTCTTTCAGGACTGAGTTGAAGCCCAGAGATGCAAATTGTTGTAAGCTCCTGATCCCAGAGGCAAAGGCCAGCACAGTTTGCCTCTACCTGGAACCCCAGAGTATGATAAGCATCCTATAGGTGGATGGATGATGGATAAAAAGCAAGGAAAAAAAAAATAGATGCCCACTCTCTGGAGAGTGATCAAAACCATGTGGTTGCTGACTTTGTTCTAGACCAAAATCAAATAAATCCAGGTAGTTCTCTTGCTCATTTCTAATTTGGAGACCTAGCAAGCCTGTCCAGAGTTCTCAGCTTTTAGTTCATCCTATACAAGTTCACGTTTATGCTACTGCCCTCTTTTGGACAAAAACAGAATTTCACTTTAGTTTCTTGCTGGTCAATTTGCATAAACCAGAAAGATGTGGAGTCCCTGACAGGCCTGGAGGCCCACCACACACTCCTAAGCCCAGCTTCTAGGACTCCCCCCACCCTCAATCACTAATTAAGGATCCTTGATAGCCATTGTGATTCAAAAAAACCACCATACTCTATTTTTACATAGTAAGTAGATAAGAAAAGAGTGAAAAGGCAGTGATTGCTGAGGTTTCTGGTTTGGTTATTTAAGCATTAGATTCAGGCAAAATCTTGACTAAGTTGTGTAGTTTGAAACCAGGGTTTGTGTAGGCCTCTTGAGCACTCCCTGGGGCCTCCATCTGCAAAAGGCCAGCTCTGTGGGTGGAGAAATCCCAAGATTCCCATTGCAAAACTGCTTAAAATTTCTTCCTCATTAGCTGACTTCTAAAATGTGAAGTATTTTTTATCTCCAAAACCTATGGTGAGGACTTCCACAAACATTCTGCCACCTTTCTGCCTCTTACCTGTCCTCTAAAGACACAGAACATTCTAGAATGAGTGAAAGTTAAAGAACTAGGGACCTGTCCACATATGGCAGTCTCTGGGGCTGTCTTCTTACCAGGTTTTCATTTGTTACTTATTTGGTGATACAATCCCTTGGCACTAGTGTAGATTTTAAAAAGAAGTCAATTTGTTTACCAGTAGAGGATCTATCTCATGAATTCATTGTTTTTTAAAGTTAAAAATATATTTATTATGAGAAATATAACATTTTCCTGGAGCCAGATCCACCTGGCTATGACAGGCATCCTAGCCCATGAGTCTAAGATTTCCAGCAAAGGGAAGAGAGGAGTGATATTGAAGTGAAAATTAAATGAAAAGCCGAGCTTTAACAGGCTTGAGGCAGAGCAGAGCTGTGGGTAAACGCCTTCACACCGAGTCAGGACCATGATGTGGACCTGGGGTCCTGCCTGTTTCCATGGAAACTTCAAAGTTACATCAGCTGTGGAATACCCTGTCTAGATGCGCTCCTCTCCATGACTGTCTATCTAGGTCAGAGGCTGGGACTGCTCATGAGTGTCAGAGTGATGGAGGGCCTCCAGCCAGTGATGGAAGGTTTCATCCATCCTCACGGTTTCAAGCAGCAAAGTCTCTGATGGTCTGTGATAGGAAGGAAACTGCTTGTCCATGATAGGAAAGCACAAACTCCCAGAAGAAGCCCAGCAAGTGGGTGGTAGCACACTTTATGAAGTGTATGTCCTTGGGTAAGATCCTCTTTGTTGCTAGTTTTATCATGTCTGTTAGTCCAACTTGAGGGATCTCTGTATATCTGTTTTCTGTCCCAGGAAATGGCTTCCCCAGCCTGCTGGCAGAGTACAAAAGCTGGCCACAGAGCAAGACCATTGAGAAGCCCAGTGTTTAAGACCTTCAGCCTAAGATCTGGTTGGAGGGGGTGGGGGGGGCACAATCACCTCACTCTGCCCTTGACTCCATCTCTCTTCTCCATCTCTCTGTAGGTCCTTCCTCATTTTCCCTTGTGGAGACCAGTGAGGAGAACATGAGATGCTTTACTTCTTGGTCCATGTTATGTTTGGTTTACAGTTGAACTACAGCAGGGAAATGGGACAGACGGCTCACATGCCACTTCCAAATGATTACAATTCCAGTTTCCCCAAAGATATAGTTAACCAAAGAATTATGACCTTCGTTGGAGTCACTGTTCTGTGAATTACAATTTTAGAAAGCTCTATCATTTCATTCAGTATTTTCATTGTAGAAGTGAAAAATCAAGGCAGTGTCAAATTTCAAGTGAGCTGCAGAGCCAGTGCCTGCCAATGTAAGAGAGCAATGTGTTGGTTCCTGGGAGCCATGGAGCTTGGGTAGGATAGTGTGACTGACAAGGCACTGCCTCTGAGCAAGCACAAGCATTGGGCCTGGCATGGATTCTAAGTTGCCTGTTGTTAGCTTGAAGGGAGCTAGCCACATAGCTATCTTCTTCCTCAACCAAACCCAGTTAACATCTTGAGAACTACTTCTAAGAAAAGCAGACTATTTCATATTTACTTAGTAGTGTGGTAATTTATTGTATGTTAACACTTTACCAAACTAAGTGAAAATGAAAATAATGTTCAGCAGCTTTTTTCTAAAGTAGGTGATCACACACACACACACACACACACACACACACACACACACTTGCCTTTTAGCAAAATGCATGGGAAAGTTAATAAGGGACTCTTGACTAACTTTTGAATCAAAGTTTTTCTTGATGTAATTTCTATATAATTTCCTGAATTTTCTGAATGAGGTGGAGCAGAAATCCCCAGGGCAATTTCTGCCCTTGGATAAGAAGGAGAATCCAGGCTCCCTGAGCAACATCACAGAGAACGCTGATAACCCAGAATGTCAAGACTGACCAGCACCTCAGGGACATCGTGAACAAAAGCCAGCAAGAGAGACCCTGGCCAGGCATGCCATGGAAACAAGATAACACCGTAACTACCTATTGAGAATGAACTCTGAAAATACCTTGCTAAATGGCATTCAGATGACCTGGGATACTGTAAAAAAATATCTAGCAAAAAGTTCAACTAATGTTTTTACATAAGTGGCAAAAACAGCACAGCAATCTGAATACTATAATTCTAATTTAGTGGGGGTTTTGTTATTGTTGTTGTTTTGGTGCAGGTTCTGAGGCTAGAACTCAGGGCTGTGGCACTATCCCTGAGTGGTTTCTTTTTCTCAGGGCTAGTGTTCTACCACTTGAGCCACAGCCCTACTTTTGGCTTTTTGGTGGTTAATTGGAGATAAGAGTCTCATGGGCTTTCTTGCCTACACTGGCTTTGGACTGTGAGCCTTAGGTCTCAGCTCCCTAACTATCTAGGAGTATAGATGTGAGTCCTTAGCACCTGGAAAAGAAACAAAAAAAAAGCCCCACACCTCTAGATGGTTATGTGTGTGTAAAATATTTTTTAAGCATCAAAAATGTCTGGACAAAAATCCACCAAAAGTGTTAGTGTACTATGTTTTTCTTTTTCTTTGGTGTACCAGGCTTTGAACTTAGGGCCTTGGACTCACTAAACAGGTAGACTACCACTTAAGTCATGCCCCCAGCTCTTTTTATGTTTAGCTCCTTTTCCCCTGTTTCTGGCCGCTGACCCCTCTTCCTAATTACGTCCTCCTGCAGAGTGGACATACGCCTGTCTTATTTGTTGTGACTTGGCTTTGCCAAGGATGGCCTCAAACTATGATCATTCTGATCTCTACCTCCCAAGTAGCTGGGATTACAAGCATGAGACACTGCATCTGGCCTTTTAATTATGTGATTGAGAAGACAGGGGATTTCCATTTCTGGCCTTGATGTCAATATTAATAACTTGGCAAATTACTTTTGGATACATTAAGGTGTGGCACACCTATATTTCTAGTACACAGGAAGCTGTGGCAGGACATTTATTACAGGCTATTCTGGGTTATATAGGAAGACCTTGTCTCAAAAATGACAGAATTATCATGAACACTATAATATACAATATTAGTATATATGTATTAGATATGAATGTGGGTGATAGGAATATCAGAGGCTCTAAATGTGCTCAAAGTTTATTTATGAACTCAGATGTTAGAAGCAACCAGGATGTTTTCATGGCCCTCACCCTGAAGAGCTTTGCATTCTGTTGGAATGGACCAGCACACTGGACAACATTCACCCACCGTGGGAAGTCTATAATAGACATATCTCCCAGGGCAGTGGGGAATCCCACCCTGTGGGACTGATGACAGAAGACTTCCTAGGAGCTGACTCCCACTTGAACTTGAAGGAGAGAAAGTTTCCCAGGCAGAGTTGGTGGGTAAGACCTTATCAGGCAAAATAAACATCACAAACGACTAATCAGACATGCCAATATAATTAGCACAGACTGGGAATAGATAAGAAGTAGAACAATCTGTTAAAGGGATCAGAATAGCTTCCAACTACCTCAACTCCTTGGGAAAATATTCCCTGGCCAGTGAGATGGTTCTCTGGTATTGTTCCTAAATTGTGTGATACTCTCTTTCCTAAGCATATTAAATTAGAACAGATATATCCCTATTTAATAACGTATTTGTCATACACACACGTAGGATAGGATTTGGGGGGGGAGGCACTGGAGTTTGAACTCAGGACTTCACACCACGCGTGTGAGCTACATCTCCAGCCCAAGGCTATGTTTTTTGTACAATTGCATGTCAGCACAATATGAAAGGAAATTGATTTGATTTGTTGTTATGTGTGGTAATGTTGGTGCAGCAGTAATAAATGAATAATAAAAATTCATTGATTTGGATTAACAATAAAATAATGACATACGTTTTTATGTATTTATTTTATAAAATAAAAATTTCCTTTCTATTTTAGTCAAATCAATAATTGTGTTGTTATGATTCAGACTTTTATACAGTTTTAATTACATCAACAACAATGTCTAGTGTTTGTTAACTAGTACTATTTTTAGTTCTAGCTAGTTTCTGTTTGGGTCAATTTTGCTCTATAAAGCAGCCATTGGAGTTACCAATGGGATTATTAAAACAATTCCTAGATTCAGAATGAACAATGGAATTTACATGTAATGTTTAATCATTGTAATGGAGCAATATATGATCATTAGAGCCACAGAAGTTAGAGTGACATATGATGAATAATGATAGTCCCAGAATCTATTTAAATTTCATATTGTTATGATGTAGCACGATCGTCATGGCTTACAGGTATACAGTTCTGGTGTCCAGTCTTCAATCCAGGTCATTAAAAGTTTTCCAGGGCTGGGGATATAGCCTAGTGGCAAGAGTGCCTGCCTCGGATACACGAGACCCTAGGTTCGATTCCCCAGCACCACATATACAGAAAACGGCCAGAAGCGGCGCTGTGGCTCAAGTGGCAGAGTGTTAGCCTTGAGCGGGAAGAAGCCAGGGACAGTGCTCAGGCCCTGAGTCCAAGGCCCAGGACTGGCCAAAAAAAAAAAAAAAAGTTTTCCATATCTAATTTAGGCTCTTCTCCAGCCTATGTTAGTGTTACTCCCATCAGTGAATCAGCTCCTTTAACAGGGCCTGTCCCTTTGAAAATTGCACTGAAAGTGAACTGAGGCATGCCTGTATGATAAGCAATCACCCACCACTGATGTTATACTGTGGTAGTCCTTAATCATTTTCAGCTTCTGCTTCCAAGCCAGTCACTAAACATGGCCTCCTACTGGCAACCTTACTGATAGATTTTATATAGTTAGGGACCAAGAAGACTAAAACCATGTGAGTTCAAGCATAGGAGAAAACAAAGCAACCAAGGGAAGTGGTAACAGCAACACATGGAGGAGGCAGCCACGAGCCACCACGCACAGAAAAGCATGACGTGCTTCCTAGATGTACTGCCATGGGTGCACACACAGCACTCACTGCGGTGTGAGAAATGAGTGCAGTGCTGTGGTCACCTCTACAGCTGAATTTGCCTCAGAGCTTTGTGGATCTTGCAGCACCTGAAAATAAGATAGACTCAGTCTACTAACAAATACTTATAGTTCAGTTGACATAAGGACTCAGCATGATGACAAAAAATGGAAGCTACAGAAGTGAAATTGAAAGGTAGTTGGGGAATGCTCTGTTGAGCCATAACTAACACCAGTGTTGGATAGCACTGGGATAATATGTATGGCACAGTTACTGCACTTGCTCTTAATTTTAACCTTTGAGAGAATTTAAACTGGATGTGGACTGAAACTTATAACTGATTATACCTCCTTTTAATAGTATTTTAAACTAAAAATAATTATCACTGAGATAATTGATGTGTGTGTGTGTGTGTGTGTGTGTGTGTGTGTGTCTGTGTGTCTGTGTTAATATTAGGTCTTGAACTCAGGGCCTGGGTATTGTCCCTTAGTATGTTACTCATGGCTGGCAATCTACAACTTAAGCCACTGTTCCACTTCTGACATTTCGGTGGTTATTATGTGCATTAACTAAAATACATACTTCAAAATAATTTGTAATCTGCAGAGTATTAAAAAACATTGCTAGTATATATTGTAAGCAATAAATAGTACAGATTATATGTAGTAAAATTAATTACAGATGGAGGGTAGAAAGATGGAGTGAAGGGCCTGTGGACAGGGTGTGACATGAAGATATAGTAGAATCTTACACTGATATGTCCATATAAACGTGCATGCATTTGTGCATGTCTTTTTTTTTTAATGTATTCCTTTTTTTTTTGCCAGTCCTGAGCCTTGGACTCAGGGCCTGAGCACTGTCCCTGGCTTTGTTTTTGCTCAAGGCTAGCACTCTGCCACTTGAGCCACAGCGCTACTTCTGGCCGTTTTCTATATATGCGGTGCTGGGGAATTGAACCCAGGTCTTCATGTATATGAGGCAAGCACTCTTGCCACTAGGTCATATTCCCAGCCCTGTGCATGTCTTTTTCTAGTTTTGTCCTCTGTAGGAATCTAGAGGCAAAGGCAACTCAGCAGCATCAGACATATCTAGTGCTCAGACTTTGCCTTCTGAACACCATTCCCATGAAACAGAGGGTCTTGACAAGGGATAGAGGCAGGTAACGTATACAAGAAGTCTAGAATATCCTACTGAACCAGAAAATAAAATCTTTTTTTTTGTTGCTGTACATTACAGGAGCATGCCAAAGCATACAAGAACAGTTTAAAGGGACTCCAACTTGCCAAATCTGGGCCTATTTAAACATTAAAAATTATAGTAACAGGAGTAGATTACAGCACATGAAATAAGATTAGAATATATGAATACATACTGATAATAGCTGAGAGGAAAACAAGGAAGGAAAGATGGAACAGAGGAGAGAGAGAAGAGACAAGAGGGAAGAGAGAGAAAAATAGGACAGAGAGAAGGAAAGGAATAAGAGAGAGGAGAGAGAGAGAGAAAGGGAGACTTGTTATGGAATACAAGTATGCCCATTGACAGCTGTGGAGTGCGGGCTGGGAAAGGAAAAGCAGCACTCCAGAGCACACGTGTCACAGCGAAGATAGACGCCAGTGGGGGAGGGAGAGGGAGATGGGGAGCAGCATGTTTGCATGACCTCAGAATGTGCCACAGATTGCTTACTAATTTCAAGAGAGAAAACAGAAACTGTAAAGTGATGAAAATGGTTAAGTTCAATCAGATGAACCAAATCACCTTCAGGAAGGAGGGGTGGATGGCCTTTTTGTGCCAAGGGCCATAGGAAAGGCCATGTAACCATATGTCCTTTCTGGCCAGAAGCACACTGAGGAAACATCAGCAAACACAAATGAGAAAGATTTGGGAGAACCATGAAAGACTTATGTCACAAAAGACTACAGAACAATTCCTGACTACAAGAGAACCAAATATAATGCCTGACCCTGGTCTGGAACCTGGGCTGTAGGAGAAAAATAGTAGTAAGGACTTGTGGGGTTGGAGGTACAAGCTTGTAATACCAACACTTTGGAGTCTGAGGCAGAAGAATCTGAAGTTCAAGATCAGCTTGGTGTTCAGGGACATTATTCAGATCACGAGAGGAATATAAATGGCAGGGTTGAGCCAGTGTATCAATGTTAAATGTCTGAAATCACAACAACTGTTTGTCACCTAAATGATTTAGGATTACTCAGGGATTACTAAGAGGTGAAAGGAAATATTAAAGGGATAATTCAGCAAGTGGTTCCAAGAAAAAGAGCAGAGTTGTGTACAGAGAAAAACAGGATGCTAGACAAACAGTGTGGTAAAAATGCTCAAAGTTGCAAACTGAGATAAAGGATATATGCAAATTTTGTTTTATACTTACAATTTTCCCATCATTAATACAACGTACTTTTCAAATTATTACATATTTTTAATGTAGGATTAGAGGATTTTGTTAATTCAGACCGTTCTTCATCAGTTAGCTTGAATTAGGAAGAAATGGTTCTAATTTGTGAAACATTCCTGTAATGATAGCCACACGGTCCCTAGGGGTGAGTCATATGGTAGAAAGAGCTGCTGTGTGCTTCTACTGGGACTTTGACTTCATAAATTGAAGAGAGTATGTTTGGGAAGAAAAGGAGAAGTTTCCAGCTCCTTAAGTCTAGAACGAAACAGATCTCATTCCCCTTTGTATTTCAGAGCTAATCAAGTGGAAATTTCAGTGGGGAAACCAGGTTATCCTCAATTATTATCATGACTAAGCAGCACAGAGGCTCATAATACAGTGACCTCCAACTGACCTATGGGAGAAATTACAGAGAAGTCACTGTCTTTCATTTCTAGTATTCTTGGTAAGGTTGATTCGATAGTTCATAATTCCCAACAATATTTGAAAGTTCGCTTACCAAAAGTTCTACTCTTCGCCAGATAAGAAATAGAATACCAGGACTTTATGATACTGAAACATTCTTTAAGAAAATAACTTAAAGGCAGTAATACAATTTACCAAGTATATCAGGAATGTGCATGATCATCTAAAATATGCCAGAAATGAAAAGTCTAGTATGTTCATTATTTACCTCGAATTTCTTACCTCCGGTAAATAGCATGGTCTTTAAATTTGATAATTTTCAATAAGAAATAAAATACTGAATTTCTTCAAACTTGCTCAATTTTTTTTGGTCAAAAAGGTGGCCACAATTTCATTTGAAAGATGTAGAGATGGTAGAAGTTGTTCGGCCCAAATGTTTCCCATTGTGGTACCCCCATGCATACCTTCTACTGTTTCATATAGTACAGATTATTCACGTTAAAAGACATGCTGTTGGACTGTGAGTCCGCTTGTTGCCAATTCAGCTGATTTTCCTTTTTGGTTTTGTTTGGCTTTTGAGGCAAGGTCCCCCTGTGTAGCCTGAACTAGGCCTTGTCCTTGATCCTCTTGCCTCAGACTCCTGACTGCTGGTATGCGATACCACATCTATCTTCCAGTTCTGATATTTTTGATGGCATGATTTTGAATAAATCATTTCTTCATAAAACTGAGTTTCCAAAGAAGGGCAATCAAAACATCAGAGGATCTAGAAACTATACACTTTGGGAAGGGTTAAGAGAGGTGGAGAGACATTTCAGGCTTGACATTTGGGCTAATTTGTAACTGCTTTTCGATTGTGGTGAAGGAGGCGAGGGAGCCTTGTTCTATATATCTCAGTGAGTAAATTAAGCTGAATAGAAGTATTAGGGATGTAGACACAGCTGTAGGTGTAAGATAGGGAAATTTTACTGATAGCTGGTACACAGCAGTGGAATGTTTCACAGGTCATGGGTAGGGAGCTGCAAAAGAAAGATTCTGAATGATTTTCCATGGTTTAAGTCCAGTACCAAGCAGCAGCTGGCCTTCTAGACTACTAAAACATCCCATTCAAAGTCAATGTGGTTTTCTGTTTAATTTAACCTAAGACTAAATTTGCCTGGTTATGAAATGAAAACAAACTCTCCATTCAGCTTGAGCTTGAGATCAGTTAGAAGCCCCAGATCTTTTTATTTTATTTTGCAATAATGCCTACCAAGTCAGACTTCCCCAAACCTGTACTTGTACAATAAGTTCCTTCTTTTTCAGGGTGATGTAAATATGGAAAGGCTTAGCATAGATGATTGTTAACACATGAAATTTAGGCAAATCACAAAGCATGTATAGCGAGTCAGCAACTAATTACATTTGTTAGATTATTCAACCATTCTAAGTTCTCAAAGTGACTATCCCAGCCTGTACACCATCTTGAGAGCCTTTAAAAGTCATATCTACCCTGATGTGAGGAGTCGAAAATCCCAACTAGCATTATAATAAGCATATATATTATATATACATATTCCAAAGTAATGCAAATGCTTCCACTACAAGTTAAAATTGAACTACTGTGCTAACCCGGCCTCATCAAATCAGTAACAATTTGTTAAGGGTTTCAGTACATGCATGCTTTACTTGAGTGATGGGAAATAGGATACAGTGAAAATACTGAAGTTTCAAGTAATGTAGAATCTCTTGAGGAGTATATGCTTGTAATTCCCAATGCAGACACGACAGACAGAGTGAAGTTCATTGGAGGGGAAAAAAGCTCTTATAGGAATCCAGAAGGCAACAGTGTATACTGCTATTAGAACTAGGAAAGTGAAAGGGAATACCAAAATCGAGAGACACAGGGTAAAAAGACAAAAGATTACAAAAGCAATACTTGCAAAACTGTTTGGTGTAAACCAACTGAACAATTCATGGGGGGAAAGGGAAAAGGGGAGGGGGGAGGGGGAATGAGGGAGGAGATAACAAACAGTACAAGAAATGTATCCAATGCCTAATGTATGAAACTGTAACCTCTCTGTACATCAGTTTGACAATAAAAATTTAAAAAAAAAAAAGAATCCAAGAAGGCTGATGTGACCAGGGAAGTTCTCAAAAGATAGCTCACGTAATGACCAGGTCTTGTTTTGTTTTTTCTTTTACTTTCCTATCTATTTTCAGCAAGGGGATATTTACTTGAGAAACTAGAAGTGTATTTCAAGATTTCGAAAAAAAAAAAAGAAAAGAAAAGAAAGGCAGTCAAGCCTCACAAACTAACTGTAACAGGTCTGGAAAGTTCTAAGGCTTCCCTGTCCGTATCTCACACTGCTTTACTGGGGCCATCTGCTTTATTATCTTTCACCCTGGCACACATTTCTTCTGCTTCTTTCTCTGCAAGGAAGCAACCCACAGCGATGTCAAAACTTCAGCCAACCTCAGAATGAGAATCACAGCTTACAATTTATATTAGAGAAGTAAACATGGTTGTTCAAAGTGGCTGTTCAATGTGGTTGTTGAATGCCTGTTGTTAAGATAAATAAATTAAAGAATGAAAAGCAGTTGCCAGTGGCTCATGCCTGTAATCCTAGCTATGCAGGAGGCTCAGATTTGAGTATTGCTGTTGGAAGCCAGCTCAGGAAGGAAAGTCCATGAAATGCTTATCCTCAATTAACTACCAGAAAACCAGAAGGGGTACTAAGGTAGAGTACTAGAGTTCAAGACCCATGACCAATAACAAAAATAAATAAATAAACAATTTTTTTTTTTTGGCCAGTCATGGGGCTTGGACTCAGGGTCTGAGCACTGTCCCTGGCTTCTTTTTTTTTTTTTTTTGGCCAGTCCTGGGCAGTGAACTCAGGGCCTGAGCACTGTCCCTGGCTTCTTTTTGCTCAAGGCTAGCGCACTGCCACTTGAACCACAGTGCCACTTCTGGCCATTTTCTGTATATGTGGTGCTGAAGAATCGAACCCAGGGCCTCGTGTATCTGAGGCAAGCACTCTTGCCACTAGGCCATATTCCCAGCCCCTCCTGGCTTCTTTTTGCTCAAGGGTAACACTCAACTATTTGACCACAGCGCCACTTTCAGCTTTTTCTGTATATATGGTGCTGAGGAATCCAACCCAGGGCTTTATGTATGGTAGGCAAGCACTCTACCACTAGGCCACATTCCCAGCCCATAAATAAATAATTTAAAGATTGCAACTTAGAAACAAATGTCAAAAGGATTTAAGGGTCTTGGTTTAGCATTAGATCTTCCCCTAAACTATAAAAGATTGCTTCTTATGGTCCTTTCTTGGACCTTTTCCTTCCTCTCGTAACAAGGTTTTAGGACATTTCTATGGCTATGGTACCCATTAGGTGGAGAATCCATTGGTTAATCACATTTGCATCTACCCTCACCCATTAGCAGAGAATGGAGAATTGACTATATTCTTCTCTACCAAGAAGGTTAGAATGTTGGAGAACAATGGCCTATGCAGATGGGAACAGAGCATCCCACTGTTCTCTCAAGGGATCAGAATATTTGAATTATTGCTTCTCATCTACCTCTGGTTACAAACATGGAAAACAGTTTGCTTTTCATTATTCTTGGGCAAAGGCAAAGCAGAATGGTTCCTTGTGGCTAAGGTAGCATAAAAAAAAGAATCAGAGGATTTGTATTCTGATATATAAGAAATTTTATAATTAATCTGTATAGATCAATACCAATCAAGGTTCAAGTAATCCATTCGGTGGCTAAGAGTTTTAAGACTCTTTGATGATACATAGATGACCACTGACCCTGTTATCTCCTATGCCATCCTTATCATACCACTGATTCATCAAGAAACTAAGTCACAGAAGGCCATAAGGATGGTGATGGCTTGATAAATAGATCAGAAGGAATACTGTGGGTGGAGTGATGACTGCATCAGAAGAAACATAAGAGTAAAGGCTTGGAGCTTCCATCCAAGTGAAGATTTGCTATGTTTTGGATTCTGGAGATTATGGTAGAATGAACTACATACTTAGAGCAGGGAAAAGAAGGAGGAATTAATCTTGAATTCTATTCAACGGACAGTATTTAACTCTGAAGAATATCACAATCACTACCCACGATTTATAGTAATCTAATAAATGAGAATAATAGTCAAAATCATTTTTCTCAAGTGTTTAGGCAATATCATCAGGCAGTAATTTCTTCATCCTAAGCAGCGTTCAGAAGAAAAGTGATTCCAGTCACTGGCAATGATATGATTTTCAAGCAACAAGTTTGTCTTTTTTAACAAGCAGTTGTCCACCCTGTAGCTAAAGAGAGGGAGAGAAGCTGGACACTGGTGGCTGATGCCTGTAATCCTTGCTACGTAGAAAACTGAGATCTAAGGACCACAGTTCAAAGCCAGCCCAGTAGGAAATTCCATGACACTCTTAGCTCCAATGAATCACCAAAACTGTCTGAAGTGGAGCCATGGCTTAAATGGTAGAATGGTAGCTTTGAGCAAAAAAGCTCAGAGACCACACATAGACCCAGAAAGCACCAGAATGGACATACACATGAGAAAGAGAGAGAGAGAGAGAGAGAGAGAGAGAGAATGAAAACACACAGTGAGACAGTGTGGTGTTGAGCATCTATAATTAGAATGTTGCTTCGATTAGCTCAAAATCTCCCTCACTGGCTTTGGTCTATCTTCTAAGACCAGAGAAGTCTCGTTCCTTATCATGTTCCCTTCTCCAAGACAAATCTTTTCTGTTCTTTATGATGTCTAATTTCCCACCATTACTCCTCTTGGCTGGCTATGTTGCCAATTGTTGGCAATATTCCTGTTGGAGTAAGTTGTCTTGTAGCCTGAGTAGAACAGACAGGCTGTTTAGCTCTCTTGGTGCTATGGCCCAAACTGGTATAGTGCTAGTCTTGAGAAAAGGAGCTAGGGGATAGGGCCCAGGCCCTGAGTTTGAGCCCCAGAACCAGAAAAAAAAATCTGTTTTACTGAATATATGCTCTAATGGCTTTTTAGTCAAAGTTCCAGTGACTTACACTGAGTGGAAGGAGTGCAATACTGGGTGTCAGAGAATTTAAAAGGTGCTTGTTGGGTTGAACAGGGACCTGACTCCATTAAAGAAGATGGTCAACTGGTGGTTAAATGGAGATAAGAATCTCACAGACTTTCCTATCTAGGCTGGCTTTGAATCTCAATCCTCAGATCTCAGCCTTCTGAGCAGGGAGGATTACAGGCATGAGCCACCCATGCCCAGCTAAAATAGAAATTGTAAATAGGTCACAATACTGAGGGAAACTTCCTGAAGATCTCACTCCAGGATGACCTAGTTTTATGAGCAACATTTCCTTGGATGAGGTCCCTGACACATAAGTGCACTTAGCTCATTTGTTATATTCTAGCACCAAATTCCTTTTCACTCCCACAGATAATAAAGGTCCTTAACACCATTTCTCCACAGCCTTTCATTGCCTCCCTGGAGGAGCGCTTTCCTGAGAAGTGGGCCGAGTCCCTTCTGCATTGTTTGGAATGACTCTTTGCGGCTTTGTCATCTGTGCTAGTATGTGTCTGGTTTGCCAGACACTGACCCTTAGTATTCAAAATACAATCTGCAAGTTTGGTGCTAATAGCTCATACCTTTAATCCTAGCTAGTCAGGAGGCTGAGATCTGAGGATCACTGTTCAAAGTTAGGCTGGGCAGAAAAATCTGTGAGACTCTCACCTTCAATTAATCATCAAAATGTCAGAAGTGGAGCTGTGGCTCAAGTGGTAGACTATCATCCTTGAATGAAAAGCCAAGTGAGAATGGCAGGCCTTGAGTTCAAGCCCTAATACCAGTGCATGTGAGCACATGCACAGACACACACACACACACACACACACACACACACACGCACGTGCACACACACACACTGTCATCTGCAACACTCCCATCATTCTGGAGTCTGTGGCATTCTTCCTGTCACAGAGTTATGTAGCTTTGTGACCTTTGAACCTTTTCTTCAGGCAGTTCAGTAGTTTAGGCCAAGAGACTTAAATTCACTTACGACAGGTATGCTATAGGAGGCTTTTTACAGAAGTTAGAAGGTAATACTGCAGATATCAGTACAATTTCCAATAGCCAAGCATGGTACCATATGCTGTAATCCCTGAAGGAAGCTAAGGAGGGAGATAATTAAGAGTTCAAAGCCATCCTGGTTGTCTAAAAACAAGTGAAACAGAAAGATAATTCTCATTGATGGAGACAGAGAAACCCCCAAAAAAGGAATCAAATGTTTTGTGTTCTGTTTCCTATTCTTACTACAGCATCCAGAATTGGGCACAAGTTTGACCATGTCAAAGCCAGAGGTGGGTCTCCCAAGTTTAGTATGCCTTCTAAGCCTCCATTTCTACTATACAAGCATTCTGCCTCCTGGACCGCGTTTCCCTTCCACATAGCTTTTTAATGATGAATTTTTCTCCCTTTCCTGTGAAGCTTTCTACATCTAAGCTCAGCACTGTGGTCCATATGTCCACTATCACTCTGGCTATTTGCACAGCTCATTAGTCAAACCCTTATTAAATCAACTCAATTTTTTTACTTGAAAGGGAGTTAGGCTGAGCTATAAGGGAATTTTCTGGAATGTCTTCTCAGATTTAGTTTAAATGTGTGGCACTAGTCAGAGAACATTCTATTTTTCTGCAGAGTTGTCAAGGAAGCCAAATGGTAGTGTAAGGGTCAGGAATTTACTGAAAACCAGAAGCTGCCCACAAAAGCCAACCAACCTAAAGTCAGTTACTTCTTCTCTCTAGGCCTGAGTGCTATAGTTGTATATTCCCTCTCAGGGTCACAAACAAATGAGATAGGGCAAGTGACATGGGACATAGGGCGACCCTCAGGAAATGATTGTTCTTTCCCTCTCCACCTTTCTTTTCCTTTCTTTCAGTGCACCAACCTGCTTTCAGTTGTTTCTCATTATTCATTCAGGATCCAAGTTTCTCTTAGAAGTTTTTTGTTCCTTCTAGGAGAGTCAGTGTTCAGCCAGGTAAGTCAGAAATTTCCCAGGCTTGCACTCTTAGCTTGGATGAATTGACCCTTGTCAACATATTAGAAATCCCCATTACCACCGCCTTGAGCCTCTCCACTAATTTTGCAATCTGGGTCAAAACCCCCATCATTTCCTCCTCTGCTCAGGTGTTGAAAACTACCAAGTCTAAAAACTAGTTAGAAAGTACCAAAAACAATATTTTCAGCAGTGTGCACTTCATTTTTCTCTTGTTTGGCATTCTACTTCAAAACACAATTGTCTTTTACATCTGCAGGCTCATTTTTCTCATTCAAGAGACCGCAGCTGTGAGGAATCTGGTTGGAAAACTGTGTATTTCCCAAGAGACAGTTGAAAGTTTCTTCAGCAACACTTCAAATGTAAAGGGATAGAGCTGAATTTGGAATTTTTTTTCATTGTTTAGTTTTTGTTTTTGTGTTGGTCCTGGGACTTGAACTCAGGGTCTGGGCACTGTCCTTGAGCTTCTTTTGCTCAAGGCTAGTGCTCTATCACTTGAGCCACAGCTCCAACACTGTAGTAGTTTATTGGAGTTAAGCATCTTATGGATTTTCCTGCCCAAGCTGGCTTCAAACTATGATCCTCAGATCTCAGCCTCCTCAGTAGCTAGGATTACAAGCATGAGCTACCACAGCACCTGGCTGAACTTGGCATTTTTGAATTTAGTTCTTCTTAATTACTATTTTTCCTTCTACTCCAGATACAGGGCCAAGCTGAAATGTTCTGTTTCAAGAAGTGATTCTAAGGCCTTGCTTTGCTTCTTTACTTCCTTCACTTAAAAATGCCCATGCTTGAGTCTAGTACTGGTGGCTCACACCTATAATCCTAGGAACTCAGGAAGCTGAGATCTGAGGACAAAGGTGAAAGTTCAAAGACAGCCTGGGGAGAAAAGTCTGTGAAACTCTTATCTCCAATTAAGCAACAAAAAGCCAGGAGTGGAGCTGTGGCTCAAGTGATAGAGCATCAGCCTCGAGAGAAAAGCAAAGAAAGAGCGCAAGGACCTGAATTCTACATTCTCTTCACTCATCTTTTCATGGTTCATTTCTTTTCTACCTGCTTCTGTTTCTTCTTCAAGCTAAACTCGATTCAGACAGTATAGACCCCCCATTCTAAGAAGTCTGAAGTTGAACCTCACTGTTGGGCAAAGTATACATGTGGGTTTTTGGCTCAAGTGTACATCTTTTAAGTGATAGGTCAAGAAGCAAGAAATACAGGAAAGAGCACCAGTTGCCTTCCCTAAGCTATGTCTCTAAGCCACATCTACTGACCCTAATTTGCTTTGATGGTCTTTCCTTTTAGGGCTCAGGCTTTACCCAATACCTGGAAATAAAATACACATCTAAACTAAACATCCTTCCAAAAAGAATTACATCTGGAATAGATATTTAAATGTCAACTGAAAATACATTTTGACAATGGGTGTCATTATTTTTCTCTTTTTTAAATTATTGTTAAAGTGATGTACAGAGGCTTTACAATTTCATAGGTAAGGCAGTGAGTTCATTTCTTATCCAACTTGTTACCTCCTCCCTCACTTTCTCCCACCTTCCCCTTACTCACTTCCCTCCCCCCGCATGAGTTGTACAGTTGGTTTACAACATATAGTTTTGTATGTGTTGCTGTTACATTGGTTTGTCTTTTTATCCTTTGTCTCTCAATTTTGATATTCTCCTCCCCTTCTCTAGTTCCAATACATGTATATACAATATCCAGGGTACAAAAATTAGCTACAGTGACATCAAGGGTTAAACCATGGGAAAGAAAGACAAGAGAAAAGAGGCATAATTTCACATGGTATGTTGAAAATAATAATAACAAGGATAAACCACTTATTCCCATAACTTGGAGTTCATTTTGCTTAGCATCATCTTACGTGTTCATATATACATAGCTGTTGAGCTATTGTGATCTGCTAGGATTATCCTAGACGCGTACTAATTATTCCCAATGAAGGAAACCATACAATCTATATTTCTTTGGGTCTAGCTCACTTCACTTGGTATTATTTTTTCCATATTTCCATGTTCTTATGAATGGGGCAATGTCATTCTTTCTGATAAGGCATAGAATTCCATTGTGTATATGTACCACATTTTCTTGATCCATTCATCTGTTGAGGGGCATCTAGATTGGTTCCATAATTTAGTGATGGCAAATTGTGCTGTGTTAAACATAGTTGTGCTGGTGGCTTTAGTGTGGTCTTGCTTGTAACCTTTTGGGTAGATGCCCAAAAGCGGGGCTGCTGGGTCACAGGAGAGTTCTATGTTTAGCTTTTTGATGTTTTTAAGATATATTTTTTTGCTGTCGTTTGCAAGTTCTCTATTGGAAATCTTTAAGGATAGGTGCTCTCTTCTCCCACTTAATTTTCTTAAAGCAAACTTTCCAGAAAGTTCTGTTGGCTATTACACTATATTTTGGCAACTATAATATTATTCTAACAGAGCACCATACGCACTCCAATAGGATGAAAGGTTCAGAAGTAAGTCTTTAAACTTGCCCATCTAAATCTAATAGACTATACCCACAATACCCGGGTCTGGTTTAACAATTTGGATTCCATTCCTCTTAGATTACCTATCTCATGGACCACAATGCCTTCACTACTCTTTATTCCCTTTTCCCCCTTCTCTTTGAGCCAATTTACAGCTTTATTCTATCACAATAAGCTGCCAAACCTCATGTGTTGCTTGGGTGTATCAGCAACAGAATACTATAACACAGCACATTCCTGGTTTTATTTGGCAATGAAAGCCCTCAGATTGGCTTTTATGTGTGGTGGTCAGAATTCTGACAAACAAGGAAATCTTGCTATGTGCACAATTTGGAAGGTAGCAGTAGGCAGGTTGCATCAATGGATGGTCAGAGGTCAGATTTGGGTGGGACGTTTTGTTCCTGGGGTTTCATGGGTTGAATTGACATGGAAACACATCAGAGGCTCATAGGAAATGGTGTGGAACTCCCCACCATCCCATGCCAAGGAACGGCCAGAGCAGATGTGATCCGGATGATAAGCATAGCATCCCACAGCTCTGGAAACCAATTTGGAAATTACTGAAGGAGAAAGGTCAGGGGGAAAAAACAGCATTTCCGTAGGGGTGAAAATAAGTCTGAGAAACTCCACTCAGAGAAATAAGAAGGCCAAGGGGAATGCCTAGGAATCCACGTGAGATAGTTTCCAGTGCCCTGGGGGTAATGAACGCCCTCTTATACTCCCTAAGTCCAAGTAAAGTCGTGCCTTATCCTTAGTCAGTGCTCTTAGGTTCATGCTTGTTGTTATTTGGTCTCAAGAAGTTGGAGATGCCACTTGCTAATAAGCTACTTAAGGGAGAAAGTCATTTGGCAGTGAAAAAAAAAACAGGAAACAATAGTCCTTTCTCAATTTCTTTTTAAGAATACTTAGAAAAACTTCAGGAAAGTCATTTATTTTTTCAGTTGATTGTTGGATGCTTATTTTCTCCTCCTTATTAAATCAGATGTTGCTCATGAATTCACATATATTGGCTAGGTATTTACACTGGGTCTGTTCCATGGGAAGCTTAGATTAATCTTTCAAGCCCATAGGGGGTTTAGGAATTTATGGGACCAGGGATGGCTGGTATGAGTACAGATATTACTACGGATAGAAATGTATCATAAAAAGCAGATGCGATGGGAGGGTAGGTGAATAGAAGATCATATAACTCAGAATATACAGACTTGGTTCTCTCTCCATAAGACTCCTTATACTTTCAGCCAGAAAGAAAGTCCACCCTCTCTAATCATGATATAATGCACCAAGATTTAAAAAAAATAACACAAGAGTCAACACCTCATGTCTAGAGGGATGGCCAAGCTATGACTTGATCTGTTTTCTTAGGAAATTTTTGGTGTTTTAACACTTGCACCACTATGTTGCCCCTGGCAGTACTGCTCCCTGTTTGACATCCTTGTCTGCTTGACATCCTTCCCTTGTGGGAAACAGGACCAAATTCCTTCACCCTTTTTGGGCTAAGAAGCTTTAAGAAGTTAGTAAATAAGAAATGAGGCCAGGAGCCAGTGGCTCACGGCTATAATCCTAGCTACTCAGGAGGCTGAGATCTGAAGATCATGGTTCAAATCCAGCCCTGGCAGGAAAGTCCAAGAGACTCTTATATCCAATTAACCACCAGAAAACCGGAAGTGGTGCATTGTGACTCAAGTGGTAGAGTGCTAGCCTTGAGCTGAAAATCCCAGGAACAGTGCCCAGGCCCAGAGTTCAAGCTCCACGACCAATTAAAAAAAAAAGAGAGAGATGTCATGGATTTAAACGATGTGATTTATAAGATGTACCCTCTATCTAGGACTCCAAGGCTTTCCCTATTCCATCCCATTTCATGGCTTACCCTCATGGGCCAAACATCTCAATACCCAGGTCCCAACTTTCCTGAACCTCTACCCCAGTGAGTATAGCCTAGAGAGAGATAAACACTCAATTTTAGTGCACAAGCTTATCAAGGGTATGATGGTCAATTTGTATGTGTCAATTTGACTGGACTAAGGGATGACCAGATAGATAGTAAAAATAAATAAATATATATACTTGTGTCTGTGAGGGTGTTTCCAGAGGAGATTAGCATTTGAATTAGTAAATGAAGGTCATCCTCACCAGTCTGAGCACGCACCATCTGGTCTATTGAAGTAACTAAAAGGTTTAAAACAATATATTGTTCTGAACCATATTCCTTTCATTCTGTTGGCTGAACTGTTCATCTTCTCCTGTCCTCAGACATTGGAGCATGTAAGCCCTCAGATCTTCAGACTTGGACCATGACATACCACTAGTTCTCCTGCTTCTCCAGCTTTTAGACCAAATTATGCCACTGGCTTTCCTAGCTTCCCAGAAGAATATGGGTCTTCATAAAGAATCGCAACACACATATTTTGGTACCAAGGCTAGTTATAAGAGAGCAAAATTTTAAGAGTTTAAATTTTTTTCTGAATTTTTTAAGAGTTGGATATCTAATCTTATTGGATTTAAAGATCTAATGTGTCAGGGCCCCAAAGGCTGAGATTTGAAGATCATGGTTCAAAGCCAGCCCAGGCAAGAAAGTCCATGAGAATCTGTAATTATTAAACACCCCCAGAACAGAAGTAAAGCTGTGGATCAAAGTGGTAGAGTACTACCCTTGAGCACAAAAGCTTAAGGACAAGTGACCAGGCCCTGAGTTGAGCCCCATGAATGACAAAAAAGAAAAAGAAAACAGATGCTAGTAAAAAGAAGAAAGCTCTGATAGTCTCTGGCAGTATTGTTCATAGAAATAGAAGTGATCTTCATTGGATGCCCCTAGTCAACCATTTTTTTGAACCAAGGAGCTAGGTAATATGTGTGTGATACTTGTGAATATTTTGACAAAAGTAAGGAATATAAAAACTCTGGTTGTAGGGGCTGGGACTATGGCCTCGTGGTAAAGTGCTCGCCTTGTATACATGAAGCCCTGGGTTCGATTCCTCAGCACCACATATATAGAAAAAAAGCCAGAAGTGGTGCTGTGGCTCAAGAGGTAGAGCGCTAGCCTTGAGCAAAAAGAAGCCAGGGCCTGAGTCCATGCCCCAGGACTGGCAACAACAACAACAACAACAAAACTCTGGTTGCTGGACAAAATTGGGAAAGAAAAGGATGACATCAAGGATTCAAATTCTTAGCTTAGACACTGCATGTGGGACCTCTGGACTTCTTGGTATGCCCTGAAGAAACAGCCTTACCCACTGTAGCCAGAAGACTAGAAATGTTCTAAGTCACCTGTGCCATCTCATTCTGCTATTGGCTAAGCTACAAGCCAAATTAAACTTCCAGCCTCTCTCAGTCTGTAATGTTGCATCACCATATTCCTATTGTTCTAATCCAGAGAAGTTCAAAAGTAGTTCATGGGAATTTATCATATTTTTCTTATGTTTTTTCATATTCTTGCCAGCTCTCAAACCTTTGAAACCACACAAATTCTTTTTGAGGTTGTTGTTGTTTTTTTTTTGTTGTTGTTTTTTAAGTTTTTATTATAAAACTGATGTACAGAGAGGTTACAGTTTGTTGTTTTGTTTTTTTAAGCTCTTTTTTTTCAAATTTTTATTATCAAACTGATGTACAGAGAGGTTACAGTTTCATACGTTAGGCATTGGATACATTTCTTGTACTGTTTGTTGTTTTGTTTTTTAATGCTGGTAAGAGGGCTTGAACTCTTGGCCGGAGTACTCTCCTTTAGTTTGTTTGCTCAAGGCTAGTACTCTATACCACTTGAGCCAAACCTCTACTTCTAACTTTTTGCCACTTAATTGGAGATATCAGTATCACAGATTTTCCTGACTTAGCTAGCTTCAAACTTCAATCCTCAGATCTTAGCCTCTTGAGTAGATGGGCTGACAGGTATGAGCCACCAGAATCCAGCAACCTCTTACAACCAGAATCCCTTAGTGCTACAAAGCCATGTACTCTCTCGGAAATTGTTTGAATTTATCTGGGTCAATCCGGAATAGCATTTTTCTATCTTCACAGGGAATATAGAATATTTTTCTATATTTATAAGGGAATGCCTACATGAATGTTGTATAAATGGTAGATACTTATTAATACTGAATTGAGCTGACATCTAGAAGATAATGATATGCTGGAGCAGAGACAAGAAAGCACCTGCCTGGAAAACCCCTATAACTAGTGGAATGCAATGACCTACCTTTTGAGTTCCTCTCCTTGGCCTGCTGAGCACAGCTGGAGAGAAGCCATCTGGTGGATAGATAGCCCCTACTATAATCTCATAGTTTCAGATATCAGCAGCACTCCTGAATTCTCCTACAAACCTGATTTCTAGTATCTACTTCCCTCAGATTTCCCACCCTACTACCTTTGCTGGAAGTATACAGAATCCACTCTCATGATGGCCTGCCACTGAAACTTTAAGGATCTTTGAAAGGATGTTTTCAGTTGCAAGCATTACAAAACCTAACTGAGCTGACTTCATCAGTAAGATCATTTTTATCAGATCACATATAAACAAAGGCCTCCCAGTGTGGTTTCTCAGAGGCTGGGTGATGTCAAGGACCCAGGTGATTTCCCAGCGCTGTTCAGCAGCAACCTCAGTCTGCCAACAGGCTCAGTCCCTTAGCTCCAAGTAACACATTATATGTGACCACATTCTGTGCCTAAAAACAGTCCCCACAAACATGTGTAAGCCCTCTAGCCAATAATGCCCTTCACATTTGACTAACCAATACTGGTTCATACACACATAAACTCAGTCCTGACAAAAGGAGTGAGGCTTTCATAATTGCTGTCTTCTTTTTTTTTTTTTCTTGCCAGTCCTGGGCCGTGGACTCAGGGCCTGAGCACTGTCCCTGGCTTCTTTTTGCTCAAGGCTAGCACTCTGCCACTTGAGCCACAGCACCACTTCTGGCCATTTTCTATATATGTAGTGCTAAGGAATCAAACCCAGGGCTTCATGTATACAAGGCAAGCACTCTTGCCACTAGGCCATATTTCCAGCCCCGTAATTGCTGTCTTCTTGATTGGATTAAAAAATAACTTTTCTTTCCTAAAAGGCTGATAACTAGAGAGACTTGGAAGATGAAATCACACCCCAATCCATCTCTCCTTCACTCACTAGTCTTCCCTTCTGGGAGTTGAATATGAGAATTGCCGATGCCTAGATGAAGTCATTCTTGTCAGATCCAGGAAAAAGTAGAACCAGGGGTCATGAACAATCACTAGAATTTTCTAAAACCCACAAGACATTCCTTCCACATGTATCTGATGTTTTACTTGTCCCATACACCTTGCTCATTCTACATGTCTACACAGACTTCCCTATCAAAGCTTATCGTAAGAAATTCTCCAAGCTATGGAAGTTCAGGTAAGATACCGGCCTAGTGAACCCCATCTCCTCGGACTCCCTGCTACATGCTTCTGTAACCAGTAGGCCCTGTTACAGAGCAGTTTATGTGGACTTCTCCTTTTTGCCCTTAACAAAGCTCTTCCTCGCCTCAACCTCAACCCCTTTGGATGTATCTGTAACTTGTCCTCATGTGTATAACCTACATTAAAGCCCCTGTCACTCATTTCTGTATAGGTTCAACTTTTCTGTTGTTGTTTTAGGTTGACTCCCAGAACATAGTATACAAATTGATTTAACAGATAAATGACACTCGGTTCTTTGCCTTTGCCTACCTACTAACCAACTGTGTGACTTTAAAATATTGATTGATCTGGATGCTAGTAGCACACGCTTATAGTCCTAGCTGCTCAGGAGGTTGAAGATCTGAGGATGGTGCTCTGAAGCCAGTCTGGATAGAAAAGTCTGTGAGACTCTCATCTCCAAATAATCAGCAAAGAGGCCCGAAGTAGTGCTATAGCTTAAGTGGTAGAGCTCTAATCTTGAGTGAGAAAATCAAATGAGAATGTGAGGCCCTAAGTTCAAACCCCAGTATTGGCATACACACACAAAATAAATAAAACATTGATTGAAACTTGGAGCTTCTCTATTTCTTCATCTACAAACAGAAGAATTTGGTAAATATGGATGCTTTGACTTCATAAATTCCCTAGTGAAGGAAGAAGACACCAGCACCTATGAGTATCAACCTGAACATCTGTAGATATAATCTGTGGCCACCGATCCTGACACAAGAAATACTGCAGGAGTCTCCTTTCTAGATGGGCTAGACAGGCCTGAGCCCACCCACAAGTCCTCTCTCTTTGCAGTCTGTGTCAGCTGGAGGGATCAAGCAGGCAAAGGCATTGAAGAATGTTGGCAAAGCCCTGCTTTGCCCAAGGGGACCCCAGGCCTTCTTTTTCTCAGGTTGCAAAGTTGGGAGTTGCAAAGTTGGGAGTCTCATAAGCCATTGTTTGCAAAGCACAGAGAGCTCCGGACTTTCCCCGGAATTCCACTGGAATGTAAACAGTCTTCAGATCCCCAGACAGAAGCCAGAGGATTTCCTGGGCTGTGCAAAGTCACATTGGATTCCTATGATTTTATGTTTTCTTCCCATAATATATAATATTTACAAATATTATATATAATATTGTATGTGCACACACTAAACACACACATACACACACTTCATTATATATCTAAATATCTTTTCCTATATCTAAATACCTGATATTCTATATTAGTCATCTGAAATAGAACACTCAATCCAAGACGATCATTTCTGTCATGAAAATGCCATGTGTTTCAACTCTAGAACTTGTTAATGACACACACTCACGCACATCCACCTTCTCATGGCCTTGGATGGAAAATTAAAATCTGAAATCCAGGGTTTGGAGGTTTTGTTTTGAACAGAATAAACATCTCTCTTCATCTTGTGCCAAGTGGTTCTGTTGTCCAGCAGGGCTCTTGGGTGGAAGACTTCAAAGACAGGGTGTCAGGGGGGCGGGGGAGGGGCTGGCACTCACGAGTGACTTCTATCTTGGGTATTGATGGGTGGTGAGTCTGAGTAAGGCTTGTCTGCCTGTGTCCTGTAGACTTCTCTGTCATATCATGGCACAAAGCTACACTCATCCTTATGTTCACAGTGCATCTGGTGGCCAAGGGTATAGACTAGAATTGAGTCTTGAGAAAAAAATCACTTCCAGATCATGGGGAAAGGAGGGAGTGTGAGGTCAAATCCTGGGTTGATCTTGGCCTAACTAGGGCACATTCTGTCTTCTTTAAGACAAGTGACCTGGGTTAAGATACCAAACTCCAGTAAGCAGCTGTTTCCTCCTCTATAAAATAGAGATAATACGGTCACTGAGTGGGTCTGCTGTGACAATGAAATGAGGGTGCCCATGTGAGGCTTTGCAATGGGAGACCCCTTAGGTCTTGCGAAGATGTTTGGTGCCTGTGAGATCCCCGCTCTCCTCTTTGCATGGTATTTTGCAGTGTTTTGAGGTAAGCCCATGGGAGACCACATGAAACTATCCAAGAAGTAGTCCAGATGTAAATGCAGCTCTGTCCTTGGCGACACACAACCTCGGTAGTCTATATGGTGCAGAGACATCTGGTCCCTCGCACATCTGTGAGCCTGGAAAATGGACGAAAAGAAATCCCACTAGAAGATGAGGATATACAAATAAACAATGACCTCGAAAGTCTTTCCTTTTTCCCTTGAAAATACACTCAGATCTCAGAGACCACCACTGTCACCTCTTCCAAACCCTTCTATTGCTTCCATGCAGGCTGACTGCAGCTGCGGCGGCCCCAGCTGCTGAAGGCAATCCCCAGGCCCATGTAGGCCGCGAGAAGCCTCCAGATCCATCTGTAGACATCTCACAAGCCTTAGTAAAATGGCAATGTGGAATCCAAATGGTCTTGGCTAGCTGGTTTTCTGGGACATTTTGGTAGATGCTCAAACCTGATGAAACATTTCTAGTAACTTGAGTCTTTCATTTCATAGAGCAACTGCAAATGAAGGGACCAATGGAAGAGGCTAGAGCCAGTCCAGCCCTAAAAGGTCTTTCCTTGGATCTCGATATTCTTTTCTCAGGCAGAAGGATTCATAGTAGTGGAGAACTGATATCTTTAGGCTTTTGCATTCTAGAATAAGTCATAGCCAGAAAAGATAATTGAAGGGCCTAGGGTCCTATCCTCACCCATTCTAACCAGACCTGATCTGGCTCAGACCAGATCCAGCAGCCTGGATGAACCAGAGACTTCAGGTCAAGAGTCATGCTGAAGGACTCAAGAAGTTTCTGGATCACTGAGAGAGGAGGGATGAGGGCATGAAGAGGAGAAAGGAGGGAGAGTCCAGCAAAGCACAGGAAGTCTGAGGGTTCAGCTGCCACTGTTGGTGAAAATCACTCATTGATGGTTCTCCATCTTCTTTCACCCAATAGGCCTGTGCATCCTGTCTTGCTCTTTAGGAACAAACAGACCTCTCTTGTTCTTTGGTCACAGGTACTGTATTTCCGTAGGTCTCAGAATTTTGTTTATTTTCTAAAAAGGGCAGAGCTAATGAACTGCTTTTGGATTGGCAAAACAAGGGCATTAAGAAAACCCCCAAAACTCCAAATGAATCTAGAATCATTATTGCCTAACAGATAATAATTCATCACCAAGAAGTGGTAGATAAGCTAGCAGGGCATAAATCTCAGAATAAAGGATAGTTCTACAAAGTTGGTTCATAGTTAGAGAGAGATATATAATTGTCTTTTTTTCCTTTAATTTTGGAATGGACTGATAAAACTTCATCACAAATCAAAACAAAGAATGGAGAGATGTAAAACCCTGACTCTGATGCTATTTATATCTGTTGGGCAAAGCAATGATCTGTCTTGTTGTTTCCTAAATGAAAGAATGACAGGGCTGGGGATGTGGCTTAGTGGCTGAGAACACAGCATTCAGAAAGCCTGGCTTTGCTCCCTACCACCAAGCACATAAAATTGCATTGGTTATCTCTTGAGGAGCCCTAACTTTTTTGTATAATGTGGAACACGGAGCTCTGATTCTATCTCTACATAGCCACACATTTTCAGAAAATGTTTCATAACAACTTTTGTTTTGCTGGTCGCTCCCTATACAACCTGGCTAACAGCTGTCCTCATAGGATTAGTGAATGCTTGTAATATCATACAAAACCCAGTAATTTTCCCACTAGGCCAGGAGTTTCCCAGAAGTTTTTGCCAAAGATTATTTTGGCATCTAACATCTTTTTTTTCTTCTTCTAGTTTTCCGTCACCAGCATTACCTTCAATAACAACAACAACAAAAACTATTTCTTAACAAGGAAAATACTAAGAAAAGATAATCGTGATGCCATCTTATAAATGGCAAACAGATGATCTACAAAAGTTGTTTTCTCATATCATAAACATGGATGTTGCATCTCTGAGGATATGTATGGAAGGGGTTTGGAGTGCATTTTTTAATAATCCCTTAAAATACAATAGAGAAACAGGGTTACTTAAGGAGCTGGACTAAATAGAGAATAGACACAAGACCTTATAAAGCAGGAGGTTAAAGGAGATGTCACGAAATGTAGCCATTAGACTCATGCTTTAAAGTGTGGAGAGTGGTCTTCTCAAGTGACATTCAGCAATGTTTAGAAACTTTGGTTGGCATGCCCTAAAGGGGAGAGCTATAAACAGAAAAATGCCAAGAAGGCTGGTAAACTTACTTTGAGCTCTGATCTCTCTGATTATAACATGGAAAACCGAACGGTTTCTATCTCTATATCACCACCCATCTCATAGAATGTTTCATAGAACATTTTGTTTACTGACTTGAGTGTTTCCTTAAAACATCAACCATTCTAAAAAGCACAGCATCCCCTCCTCCCAGAAATTAAGAATTATCTAGTCCAACCCATCGATTGTATTGAAGTTGAACAATTCTATGTTAGAGTAAACTGGGGGGGGGGGGGGGGGAGAGAATGAAAGCCAGAGCAGGAGCACATTCAAGGGTGTGTTTGGGGTGTGGCTCAGTGGCTTGCCCTTGCCTATCCTGCATTAGGCTGAGTTTTATGTCTAGCACCCAGCATAAGAAGTGGGCTACTGTGCAGAGTCCAAATTCTCTTTGGAACTTACAAGGCATTACAGTGTGCATTGCCTCTCACCTTATTTCTAGAAGACTGACCTCCTCTATCTTTTTAGGCATATGCTTTCTCAGATGCTCTGCACAGCCTGCTTGCAATTCCCCCCACTAGAGTGCTCCTTTTCCTCATACACAAACGGGTAATTCCTCCCCACACTTTGAGTCTCTGCTCAGATTCAGCTTTCCTATGTCATACCCTAACCACTGGACTCAAAGTGACAACCTTCTCCTTCCCATAGGTTCCCCAGCCCCCATACGCATGGCTCCGTCATAATGATATAATGACCAATATAAGTTATATTTGTCCATAAATATGACCAGACTTTTGCTGGGAAATTTTGTAGATAGAATTTTGTTACTCTATTGAAACAGGGACTCTTTATTGTGTGTGTGTGTGTGTGTGTGTGTGTGTGTGTGTGTGTGTGTGTGTGTGTGTATTACTGGAGTTTGAACTCAGGGCCTTGTACCAGGTACTCTACTGCTAGAGCCATACTCATATCTCCCCCTTTTGCTGTTATTGTTATTTTTCAAATAGATTTCATAATTTTTCCCCCCGCCTTCCCGGACTGCAATCTTGTGTAGCTAGGATGTTATGCACTATGTCCAAATGATAGGCATGTGCCAATCCTGTGTAGCTAAGATGACAGGCACTGTGCTTTTTTCAGTAGATCTCCAAAAAAATTTTTTTTCAGCCCACACTGGCCACGCAGAGTCAATCTCTTGATTGCAGTTTCCCAAGTCACTAGGGTTACAAATGTAAGTGGTTGGAACTTGATGTCCAGTTTTTCTTATTAACAGATAACCCAGAGGGTAGAGCATTTAGAATCAACAAACTTCAAAACAGAGGGGAAAACTATGTTGTTTTGTTTGAAAGCTGCCATCTGCCCATAACATATGGTAATCTCAGAAAGCCCATGAAGCAATTTCAGATCCAAAGGACTAGAACAGTGTGTCCTTTGAAGTCCTCTGACAGGCAGACAGTCCCTCCTTCCCTTAAACCATCCTAAAGGGGAAGCATGTCAGCTAGGGCAGTAATGAGCCGGGGTGGGAATTCCCCTTGCTCTTTGGTCTCCACGGCAGAACAGCTTCATTAGGGTTAAAGATGGGTCACTTCCATCACAATTCCTTGATTCAAACTGCTTTGGAAATAGAATTGAAGGATAGGTGAAAGGAACTTTGGTTCTTCCAAACCAACATATTTAAAAACAAACAAGTGGCCTTTAAACATTGTCCAAATCTAAACCTTGCTGTTGTACAGTCAGACCAATAGATGGCAGCACACAACTCATCTTCACTAGTTAGCAGCTTCAAGTCTACTTTTCCGGGTGAGCTGAGAAAACAGGGCTTGTTTCTTCTGTTCCTTTGCAGTCCTTTAGCCATCAGACAGCAATTTGGGGTGTGCAATCAAATCCTGGTGTTGCCTGTTTTTGTTTTCCCCTGCTTCTTCTCTAGAGTAAGACCATATTACCATACACCATATTACCAAGTCAACTATGGTACTGAGACCTGGAAAAAGCAGCCAGGAAACTCAAGACAAGAAAAACAATAACTACATTGTAAGCTTTGCAAAGGAGAACAAGATCACAGCAAGCAGGCACCTGGCAAACGACGCTGGAGACAAGACATGTTCAAAAGACTGAAACCCAAAAGGAGCAATTGCTGTGCATTGCTTTTTCAGGATCACTGTATTCAAACACTGAGGAGCTTTGGCCTGCACACTCCACGAGTGGTGGATTCTGAGTTGACCTCTCTAGCCACGCCTCCCTCAGCTCCCAGTAGCACTGCTCATGCCTCGAACACTTTCAGCAGTTACGTTTCCCAAGAGGATGAAACTTAGGGCCTAGGCACTGTCCCTGTGCTTTTTTTTTTTTTTTTTTTAATTCACTTCAAGGCTAACACTCTTCAACTTGATTTTCACCTCTACATTCAGCTTTTCAGTGGTTAACTGGGAATAAGAGTCCCACATACTTTCATACCCAGCTAGCTTTAGCTCTCCATCCTCAGATCTCAACCTCCGTAAATAGCTAGGATTCTAGGTATGCGCCATTGATGCCTGGCTTCAAAAATATGCAACAGTAAGGAAACCAAAACTACAAGTCATGATTAGTTTGAATTTGCAACATCAACTATGTCATAATAAGCATTGCATTACAGAGTGGGAAGGGGTAGAATGGGATAGGGTAGACTAGATCAGAGTATATTACTGCATACAAGGTCCCTGATAAAATTATTTGCTGTGGCTCATGACCAAGGAAAACTGTGTCTGCTTTCAACTCCTATATTTTCTGCAGCCCAGCACCAACACTATCTAAAAGTCTAGTTACCTGGCAGAATCTGTGAACATTAGTGCCCTTAGGTTCTCCTCACCACTGGCAGACAAGCATGGAGAATTAGATTATGAGCACCACTCTCAGACACCTGGGATTTTCCAACATAGTTCCAATTTCTGACTTTTTATCTACTCCTCTATAAACATATTGATACTTATAGGCTCTGCGACCTAAATTTCAGTTTAGAAAAATCTAGTCTCAGGACTGTGAATATGGCCTAGTGGTAGAGGGCTTGCCTCACATACATGAAACCCTAGGTTCGATTCCTCAATACCACATAAGCAGAAAAAGCCACAAGTGGCACTATGGCTCAAGTGGTAGAGTGCTAGCCTTGAGGAAAAAGAAGCCAGGGACAGTGCTCAGGCTCTGAGTTCAAGCCCCAGGACTGGCCAAAACAAAAAAGAAAAAAAATCTAATCTCTGATTAGACCAAAACTTTGGGGCCCAAAATTAAATGTCTGAGGGAGCTGAGCAGATGAATGAGCGAAAAAAGCCAAGAGTTGTAAAGGATTAAAATGTGGATTTTATAGAAAATGTAAAATTACTTATTTTCAGTTGATAAGTAACATGGAAAGAGAAATGTAAAAGATAGTGTACTGGTTAGAAATCAGGCCTGCTATGGACCAAATCTCTTTACTCTCCCCTTTTCCACTTCACATGTTGAAGCCCAACAGCAAGCATGACTGGATTTGTGAGTAGTCCTCTGGAGGTACTTAAATCAAAATTAGGGCATAGTGTGGGGCCCTAATCCCATAGAACCCTAGCCTTATAAAAGGGAATTCTCTCTCCCCCCCTCCTTTCCTTCTTCCCTCCATCTTTTTCTCCCTCTCACTATTCTTCCCTTTCCTTCTTCTGGTCTCTTTCCCTTCTCCCTCTCCTGTTTTCTCACAAGAACCAGAAAGGCCATGTAAGCACCATTTATGGAAATAGATGTCTTCAAGCCAGGAAGAAAGCCATCATCAGGAGTTAAATAGATTAGGAATTTGAACTTTGAGATGTTAGCTTCTGGACCTGGAGCAGTAAATTCTGTGATTGAGGCTATTTGCCTGGTAGTAGTTGTCATAACAGCCTGAACTAACACAAGACCTAAAGCCTGAACAAGTCCATCCATAACATCTCAACTTCTATCCAGTTCTCCTTTGGGTTGAATAAATACAATGTCACGGGGTGAATACTGAAAGTCATGTTAGCTTTACTCCTCAAAACAGTGCTGAAATCTTTGTATAACTATGATAGCCTATTTGTTCATTGAACAAATATTTGATGGTATATAATTCAAACCAGTTTGTGAATGGCATGGGCAAAAGAACAATTACTTGGGGAGCATGGAAAACGTTGTAAACGTTTCCTGAGAAAAGAGGTGAGCTCCATGGTTTCAGAATGAAGATTCTAATCACTGCCACGCCCTTGAGCCTGGTGAGGGTTACTGACCATCTGGGCATCAGTCAGCACCACACTGACTTTCACTTTCTTCTTCCTTTCCTGGTCCAAATCACTGCCCCAAGTCATTGTCCCTCCTGTTCCCATACACTTCATATTTTTGGCTTAATCTTTATGGTTTCCTGAGTTCCATTCATTTTTATCTCAAACTTTACATTGAAAGTAGCGACACTGTACCAAGCGCATATATAGGTGCTAAGTTTCATCAGTAAAAAATAAAAAAAAAACTCCAATTGGTGTTCATTGCATTCTTGTTCTCATTAGGTGAAGGTATAAGTGTATAATTCAGCTTCATGTTGCTGTGACACAATGTCTGAAAAAAAAATAAAAGCAGTAAATATCAACTTGGGCTTCTGGTTGCAGAAGTTTCTGGATGCAGTCATTTGGCTCCATCATTTCTGGACCTGTGGTGAGGCAGAGCATCATGGTGTGAGCATATGGTTAAAGCAAAGCTCATCCTCTATGGCAGGGGAAAGAGACGGGTCCAAGGATAAAATGGGCCCTTCAACAAGGCACTCTTACCCTCTGTGACCTGCTCCATCCAACTAAGCCCTACCTCTCAATAGCCCATCAACAGGAATCCACAGATGAAGTCAGAGCCTCATGACGCAATCACCTTTCAAGGCCAGAAGTCAGAACACTGCCACACTGGGGACCAAACCTTCTGTACATGAGTTTCTGGAAGAGTGTTTTGAATCCAAATCACAACAGACAGTAAAGACGTAAGGGAAGGATGTGGTATATGTCAAGGTTGACTTGTGTGTGCCGTATTGTTTGAGAATATTTAATTCTGCTATAGAAGTAATCAGCCAGGCTGGAAGAGGAAATAAATTAGTAAAAAGATGGAATAGAGCATCAGCACACCAACCTGGACAGAAAGGAATGGAAGGCCCAGGATACCTGATAAGCACCACATCATAATGCATGCAAGGCCCTCAGTATTCATGGGTTTCAATTTCATCATTCACTTGTGAAAATCATTCTGATCTCCAGTAGCTGTTGTTCAAAACCCACAAATATTGGCTGTTCAGCAGGCTAATTGGCAAGCAAGAGCATGATTGTGTGCTGGCTCCACATGCTTTTTTGACTGCTGAGAATATCTGATTAAGTTTAACTCTTCTCTAACTATCAGAGCAGGCTGGTGTGACAGAGAAATAGCCATATAAAACTTGTGGTCGCTAAGGCTGGGGGAAACCACAGCTCTTTTATTCATTTCTGTTCCATGTTAAGCAGTGGATGTATCCCCACTGCTCTCTCAGTGTGATTTTTAAATCGACTTAATCATCTGTGTGATTGGATCATTTTAATTCCACTTGGGAGCCCTTCTGGGACAGCTTGCCTGGTGTAGACTTAGAAGCTGCATTGTAATGAAATCATCTTTGTACTTTCCACATGGCAAGGACCAAAACCATGGCAGCACCAAAAAGTAAAACACAGAAGGTATTTGGAGAGTATTGTGGATAGGTTTCCTTTTAAGCAGAACAGTCAAGGAAGGCATATTAGTCAAAGACCTAACGCAGGTAGGGGAGAAGCCGTCCTGGGGAAGATCATTCCACACACAGGAACTACATGTAAATAAAGCCCCAGCAATGTCTTAGCCAGCATCCCAAATGGAAAGGTGATCAGGATGTCTGAGGAGAGCAGTGGAGTAAGAACTCAAGTTAGAAGTAATGGGCTGGAGGCATGGCAGAAGTGGTAGAATACCAGTCACATTTAAGCCAATTGAGCAAGTGCTTGACCCCTGAGAAGGTTCAAGCCCTGATACTGGGGGAAAAAGTAACAGTATGACCCATCCTTTCTGGCTCTGTAAATCTTTGTAACAATTTTGCCTTTGACTCAAAGATGATTTCCCATTAGATATTTTGGAACAGGAGAGTGGTCAAATTTTAACATGATCAACCTGGCCACCATCTACTAGGAGAGAATGGGCTGAGAATGGCAGTCAATTAGGCCATTCCTTCAAAGATCCAGCAAATATGGTGGTGGCTCAGAGCACGGTGGTAGCAGTAGAGGTGGTAAGAAGTAAGGACACTCTGGATTTATTTTGAAAGTAGGGCCAGCAGGATTTACATTGCACCAAATATGGCAGCAATGAGGAAAAGAGCAGTCAATGAAGAACCCAGAAATTTAGGTTTTAACATTGGACAGATGAAGATGCCATAAACATGGGAGAATAAATTTGGGTAGAGAAGAAATTAAAACTAAATAACAACTACACTCAAAGAGGAAATTAACTATTCAAACCAAGTATCAATTTGAAGTCGGCTATTTCCAGGTTTGGGCATGCTTTTTTCTGCCCCACAGGCCTGTCAGGAGTATCGTGGAAGCATAGTTGCAGAATGAAGGGACTGTCCAAGTCAGGCAGCCTGGGGAGGAAAGATTTCACAGAAAAACTTGTAACATGACCTTTAAGAGTGGGCAGACCTGGGCTAGGAATATGGCTTAGTGGTCGAGTGCTTGCCTTGCATGCATGAAGCCCTGGGTTCGATTCCTCAGCACCACATAAACAGAAAAAGCTGGAAGTGATGCTGTGGCTCAAGTGGTAGAGTGATAGCCTTCAGCAAAAAGAAGCCAGGGACAGTGCTCAGGCCTTGAGTCCAAGCCCCAGGACTGGCAAAAAACAAAACAAAACAAAAGACTGGGCAGGTCTGGGAGAAGATAGAGTGTTCTAGGCAGCAAGGCACATGAACCAATGGAAAGTATACAACATGGAGAAAATTCAAAGAATCTTCGTGAAGCCAGTGCAGACAAAAGCTGGACTATATTTCAATCATTTTATTTTAACTCAAATGTTAGGATAAAAAGAAAGTGAATGACAAATTTCTTCTCACATGGACTATCACCATTATACAGGGACCAAGGAAAAGCCAGGTTTCTAGTTTGCAGGTGAGAATCTTTTTTTTTTTTAATTGCTGGGGATTAAACCCAGGGTCTTATGTATGCCAGGCAAGCACTCAACCACTGACCTACATCAATTTACCAGGTAAGAATCTTTTTCAAACAGATTTTCCTTTCTGTGCCTGCTTGATTCACAGAAAACATCAGATCCATGAGAGAAGGGATAAATAGTAATATACAGAGTTTATTAAGCCAATTGTCAACTGATATCCCAAGTCAGTAATTGAAATTATGTGTGAACATGAAAGTAATTTGAGATTCTTTAACTCAGTGCTTCTCAATTTTTAGGGTGCATTTAAAATATGCAAGACCAATTCAGACTCACTAAGTCTAGAATGGGGCCTGAGATTCTGCATTTCTAACAAATTCTTGGATGATGTGATGCTTTTGGACCACATTTTAAGCAACACGATTCTAATCTCTTGTAAAACACATCTGAATTTATGTTACCAAATGGAAAGGCATAGAGATCACATTTGAATTCTAGCCTGCATGCTAGGTAAATAGCATTGATCAGAAGTTAACTTAAATATTTGGGAGAGAAAGGAATCCAGTTTAGTTAGTGGAACTAAAATTTAAGTTTCAGAAAGCAGAATGTCATATTCAAGTCACCAAGATGTAGAAGTGACAAAGACAAGGGAAGGAAGAGGAAGAAATTGCGAAAATATTTGCCTTCCTGCCACCTCCAAACCAGGAAGGACAAGAATCCAGTTGGAGTTTGACCTTACAGAACAGTGGCCAGTCTGACTTAAGAACAGTGGCCTCGGGGATGGGGGCCCCTCCTACATGAGAAACCCCACAAAAACAATGTGAACATGCGTTCTGTAGTAGAGAAGTGTATTCTCTAGCTGAGTAGGCTTTGACAAAGGTTCCCATAGGTATTTGAGGAGTGTTTGATAACAGACAAAAGGTGAGATCCAGAGGAATTTAATTATATAAAACCATGTTAGTGAGGTCTTGAGTCCCAGAGCAAATTTGGTTAGTCAGTCAGCCTTTAGAATTTAATGATGGAGAAGCTCTGCTTCCTTGCCTGTCTTCTCTTCTGTTCTCTGTATGGAAGGAAATTCAGTTATTTAGTTCATGCCACAGGTTCCCTAAGCACTTATAATCCCTCAATTGCATTTCAAAATCATCACACAAAAATTACGAACAATTCACAACATAGTCCAGTCTTTATAAGCATAGCCTTGGGGTTTGAGTCTCTCCCCTGTGGTAGCACTGTGACCTGGGATGGGTTACTTACCCTCTTGTGCCTCAGTTTCTCCATCTCTGAAAGGGTGCCTACTAGTGGTACCTACTAGAAATTATTGTTACGAAGACTACTGGCAAGGTACTTAGAAAAATGCTACCTAAGTCCTAGGACACATTGAATAAATAAAATTGGAGCTCTTGGACACCTGAGGCCTATGGGTGTGTTTTTAAATGTCTACAATTCACTTGTAAATCTTCAAGTTGACTTGATCCCAATGCATCCTGGGTTGTGGAGATCCTCCTGTAGTTACTGGGTAGGGCCACATGATTTCAGCATTCTCATGTGTACTCCTGTGCTGTGCCACAGGGTTGCTGTGGTCTGACTAGAGGAACATGCCAGAGATTGGGAGCACACTTGTGCCCCTCAGTCCACTGTAGAAGAGGCTGAGTTCTGTCACCTGGACTTG
Source organism: Perognathus longimembris pacificus (assembly GCF_023159225.1). NCBI lineage: Eukaryota > Metazoa > Chordata > Mammalia > Rodentia > Heteromyidae > Perognathus > Perognathus longimembris. The sequence continues at coordinate 54,483,491 of NC_063169.1, forward strand.
CTAGCATGCAAGTTCACTGTCACACAGTGAGCTGCGTGGGAAGGCAGAGCCCATCTGTGCATAGGAAGTCCTTATTTGCACATTGATAAACACATTGTGAAAACTTTTGATTTCCATTTCTAGCAATAAGTAGCTTACATACCCACTTAACAAACACTGAACAATTATCTTCAAGTGAATAAGACAGTGTTATAAAATGATAAAGTGACATTTTAGACACTGGCAAAGGAGGTATGGCCTAGTTATTGCTAACAGGCCTGAGCCACACAATGAAGCTGGTTGAAGAAAGTGGGAAGAGGACTGAGCCAAGGTGGATGCCACCACCATGGACAGATGACAGGATTCAAGTCCATCCTCTCTTCTCCTGCCTTCTAGTCTCTGCAGGGTCCTCTTGGGCAGAACCCAACAGAAGCCAACACAGAGAAAATAGGCTTTTCAGAGTGTCAACCCGGCATCACCAAAGAGAACATGAAGAGAGGAATTTGGAGCTAAAAAGCCAAGTGTGTTACCATTACATTCAGTACAATAGAGAAAATTTTAAAAAATCTGCCTTGAATGTTAGATTAGATTAACCTTATAAAATGTGCTCTGCATTGAAAATTAGCAGTACTGCAGGACCACAGAGAATTATATCTGGGCTTGTAGGAAAGGATGTTTTATGTGCGTGTATGTGCTGGCCCTAGGGTTTGAACTCAGGTCCTAGGCACTGTCTCTGAGCTTTTATACTCAAAACTTGCACTCTACCACTTGAGCCACAGCTCTATGTTTGACTTTTTGGTAGTTAATTGGAGATATGAGTCTCACCGACTTTTATGCCCAGGTCACCTTCAAACTACGATCATCAGATCTCAGCCCCTTGAGCAGCTAGGATTACAGGTGTGAGCCTCCAGCGTCCGGTAGGAAAAGATTAATTTTATGCACAGGGCTTTAATAGTCTGCAAAATGGAAAAGAAGTTGGCACACTGGAGGAACATCAGCAAGTCAGTGTGGCTGAAATACAAGGGGAGGCTTGATGAACTACAGAAAAGCCCGATCCTGCTTGTGTTTGATTTTATTCTGAGGTCAACAGGAATCCTTTGGAGAAGTTGGACAATGGGTGGCACATTTCACTTTGCATGTGAAGAATGAATGGTGGGTTAGAAGTGGATGGAGGAATTTAATCAACAGACCAATGCAGTGGTCCAAGCAGTATCACCATATGCCAATCTGTAAGGGTGGACATCTACATAAACAAAGAAAATATGATGGCTTGGATGGAGGCAAGAATGGTGAACATTAAGTAAATTTGAGATTTATTTGGAAGGCCTAATCCTTAAGACTTGGTTGTTGATGGAATTTAGAGGAGAATGATCTTGGGTTCCTAACTTGAACGGTTGGGTGGATAAAAGAAGGGAGTCCTAGAAAAAGGTTTTTGGGGGGAAGAACACTTGGAACAAAGAGAAAATGAAGGAGAGGAAGCCAAGAAGGATGTCAGGAATGAAAGGAAAAGAAACAGCTTTCATTACACAATCTGTGATTTTTTTCCCCCCAAGGCTACACTGGTTTAGAAAGTGATAGAATATGGATTAAAATGCAGAGAGAAATGAGAACTGAAATGAAAAAGATAAGCATATAAGAATTATCTGATGGCAAATTAGACTACCAAGAAAATTATAACTACCAAAGAAAAATAAAGTAAACCCCAAGTTGATTTCAAAGGTATTTGCCTAGTATTATTAAATAGTAGGTCAAATCATTAACTTCTAATGAGAAAGCACTTGAAGAGTAGAAATTGTCACTCACTAAACTAGAGCAGAGAGTGACTTTTAGCACTACATTTCCAATATGTAGACTTAAACTAAATTACTTGCCTCATGAAAATCGTAGCTGATGATGTCTGTAATGAAATAGGCACAGAGGGTTTGGCAGTGAGGATGTCAGCGCTCTGTTAATGGCAACACTGCTGAGTCGTGTTGAAAGCCAGCTGTGTAGGTTTGAATTCCAACAGCCTTCCTACTGTTGTGGAACTTCTAATTGTGTGTGAATCTGAAACAAGCGAACACCAGTCAGCCATTGTTTCTTCCTCTAGAATACAAGGATAATAATCAACCCATTCCTCAGGTCTTATATGGTTGTCTGATTTAATGTTCATAATGGGTTTCACTTGTACTCTCTAAATGTGAGCACAAATATTCTGGATGACCAGGAGAGAGGTAGGGCTTGTTTGGGTTTTAGCTCCTCACATATTAACCACAGGAGGATGTGGTGACTTGATAAATGGGCATCCTATGAGCAAATGTTTATATCTTATTCTTCACAAACCCATTCCTGGTTAGGATTCAACACAAAGAGGATGAAAAAGACATATTTTGCCAAGGAGTTAATATTATTTGGCTCTTGTTTCTTTTTAAAATTTTTCGACTATAATTTTTAACTCTTGTGAATATACTCCTGTTTAAGTTGCTTGTCACAGGTAAATAGTATTTGAGGATCTTGCAAAATAAACAGATCATAGTTTACATATTAAGTTTTATTTAATATTTTCCAGGAACCTACCATATGCAAAGCACCTTATAAGACTTGTGAAAAGGATGGAAAAAAATCCCTCAACATAGTTTCTTATAGCCTTAGGAGTGAGAGACAGAAAATATGGTAGTTTTAAGGGTTGTTAAAATACAATCTTTCTCATTTCAGATTCCAAATTGTAGTGGTGGCATTCCACCATATCTACCACTTTTAAGGCCCAAGAATATTCCAATTGAGAAACCCCTGGGGGCCTAGATGGAAAAGTAGGTCTCACAGAGGAAGCCTTTTTGGAACTCTGTTTGGAATGTGGCAGTTGTAGAGATATCTACCTGGCTGACCTTGAAAAGTAGCATGAGTATTTCTTTGACTTTTAAGAGCTTATTTTACAAGAGAAATAAGACAAAATGCCCCCCCCCAAAAAATCTGAAAATCTAATCAGTTCTCCCCATTTAGAGCACTTGTATATTTTTCAGGACCAAACAAAATCCTTAACTAAGCAAAGAGGATGTTCATGACTCTGTTCTTCCTGTCAGCAGAAGTTAGAGATGTTTGCAGCTGCAGGTCATAGAACGTTCCCTCACCAGGGGCTTTCAAGCTTGGGGGTACCTTCCAACTCCTCTGGGGCTTCTGATGATGGTACATTCTGATACTTACAGCTGGGGTGAAGATGGTTCTATGGGTCTAAGGTCTATATTTTGAAGAACCAAAGCTTTAAAAGGTATAGTATTCTTGACTTTCTGTAACAAGAAATCTCAAAGTTGTTCCAGACTTTATTCAAGTGATCAACAATCCCAGTATTCTGGGATCAGAAGTTCAGAAACTTGTCAGTTTACGTGCCACAGGCTATATCTAGTCAATGACATTTTTTTGTAAATAAAGTTTTATCAATAAATGGTCATGTTCATTTCTTTATGAATGGCCTATAACTGCTTTTATGCTATGAGGATAGAGGTGTGACAAGGACTATATGGCTTATAAAAGCCTAACTAAATGTTTACTTTAATCCTTTATGAAGAAGGTTTGCTGACATCTGACTTAGAAATCACAAGCATTCTGAATCTGGGCATGTCTGCTCTCCCAAACCCAGAGAAGACTCTGTTGACAAGGAAGAGAGAGAGGAAGTACCCACATCTGTAATATGTTCTTCTACTTCACACCCTTCCATCCCTTGGGATATGATTCATCGTTTAGCCATGGCAATTTTGGACAGTTTCCCAAAGGCTTCATGCTTCACCGTGGCCTTAGAAAATGTCAAATGTGTTTTGAAGACAAGAGCAGTGGAGCAGAATGTCTGCTTACACAGAGTAAAGGGCCTATGAGCTGAGCCCGCAGCTCTGAGGGTGGCATTGGGGATGGCCTCAGACTCCAAGCCGGGTTGAAACTTAAAAGTCACTGAAGGACTTAGGGTATTTTAGAAGATGGGACAGTCTAGTGTTTCATGCATCTAACTCTGATCAAATTGCACAGAACAGCCAATTAATCTCTTAAGACTGACATACAATACCGGAGACTGGATAGCTTAAGCAGTAAAAATTTAACTTACTACCATGCTGAAGTTAGAAGTCCAGAACTGAAGATGCTGAAAATTTCAGTTCCTGGTGAGGCCTCTCCTCTGGCTTGTAGATAGACACTTCTCTGTATCCTCACAGGACCTCTTCTCTGGGTATGAGCAGAGAGAAAGAATAGTCTCTTCTATCTTTCTCTTCTAAGGACACCGGTCCTTTCATAATACAGTTCTATCTGATGATCTCATGGACTCTTAATTGCCTTCACAAAGGACCTATCCCCAAATATAGCCACATTGGTGGTTAGAGATTCAAGATGGCATGCAGGGAAACATGATGATCCTATAACTGCTGGTGGAAGAAGTGATTTAGGCAAGGAGACAAGATGGACTACCACAAAGACATCGGACATCGGAGGCTGAGAATGAAGGAGCCTTGGCTAGAGCTTAGGGATATATGAATGGAAAAGGCAATAGGCAATAGGCAAGAGAAAGTTATAAAGAAAATAAATCCAGTAGGTCTTGGTAATTAAATTAAATTAAGCCAAGGTTCATTTTCTCTGACTGCTGTGTTTAAAGCCTTGTGATTAGGGAGTGGAGCCAATTAATAGAAATGTGAAGATGTAGAGGGAAGATCATTGGATATACGATGACTTGGGATCTATTTTGCCTGAGACACTGAGGTTCTCCAGGTGTAAGTGGAGGGTTATTCATTCATTTTTCCTTCAGTATTAAATGCTTTCCTTTAAGTATTAATGCTTAATTGTTTTGAAAAGAATTACAACATCCCCTTGAGACCCATTTAATCATTGGTCAGAGTGAATTATCAAGTTCTTCATTATGTACACTCATCAATATTTATTAGGACTTAGAACAGCTTCATTTATGCTGAGCAGTAATGATGATTTTTTTTTTGGTCATCTCAAGCTCTAGACAGTAGCCTCCAAAGAAATACATGGTATACAGTCAATCAGGCACACGTGTAAGCAGTAAATACATACAAATTTTCTCTTCCGAAAGTACTTATTCATTTTTTTCTTTGTAGCTTTCATTTCTTTCTGTTTCTTTCGATGTCAGGGGGTAAAAGGCAAGACAGCATTCAGAGAAGGGTCTAAATCTACCACACGAAAGCTCTGGGAGTTGTGGATAGGCAGAGAATAATGGAGTAACAACTCTGGTGGTTGAACTAATGGCATTGCCCAGGAGTTAGCTCCCCAAAATAGCAAGATGGAAGGCAGGAGTGCCAACACTTCCAAAGTTTCAATTAATTAGGCATTATATTTGCTTTACTTGTGCAGGTCTACTCTCTTACACTCCTTGTCCAAATTCACCCCAAGTGGCTTTCTGTAGCTTAGAACAAAAAGCCATTAGGATCCTTCCAGCTGTTACTTGTGATTTATTATTATTTTTTCCAGTTATGGGCTTGAACTCTGGGCCTAAGAGTGGTTCCTGAGCTTTTCAGCTCCTGGCTAGCACTCTACCACTTGAGCTACAGAACCACTTCCAGTTTTCTGGTGGTTAATTGGAGATAAGAGTCTCACAGACTTTCCTGCCTGGGCTGGCTTTGAACCTCCATCCTCAGATCTCAGTCTCCTGAGTAGCTAGGATTACAGGCATGAGCCACCAGCACCAGGTGTGATTTATCATTTTTATAACTACTTAAAAACCCTCTTTTAACTTGATGCTATGAATCTCAAACACATTAAATGAGAAATTCTCCCGTTTGTAGGATGTGTGACTCCTTGTGCCACTTGACTCATTTATCTCAGTTGGCTCTGGAATTTCCCTTCAGGCAGCCTTGTTTGCTAGAAAATGACTCTATCCTCTCTCCACCTGAATTAACAGATAGTTACTAACTCTACATGGCACCGTGGCACACACGACCTTGGACCATGTGCTATGAGGTAAATACAGATGAATGAGACGTGAACTTTGTCCTACATGTGCAACCAACTGCAGGCTAGTGATTGAGATCTAGACTCCACAGACCTGCAGCTCTTTCGCCGTACCAGCTTGGGCAGGTTATTTAAGCTCGACTAAGTTCTAATACTTTTCTCCATAAATAAACACGATCAGAATATGGTCCTCATATGTTTATTGAGAGGACTCATGGGACAATAAGTAAAATACTAGCCTGGCTAGGCATGGTGGTACATACCTATAATTCCAGCACTCAAGAGGCTGAGGCAGGAAGATCATAAGTTCCAGGCTACATGGAAAGTTCTAGGACTTTCAGAGTGAGATTTTTGTCTGAAAAAAAAAATAAAGTACAAGCCTGATAAGATGTTTGATACAATGAACCTTAGTATATTTGCTCTTATTATTTCCACAGGCAAGAGTTTGTTTAGACTTTTCTTTATGAACTATTCTCTTCACTTTTTAATTAGTGCTATCTTGCACACGGCTCTTGCTTTTTCAAATTGTTTTAAGGCCGAAGGAAGGTAGATGAGCTAAGACTTGAGCCTTAGTGATTGCAGAGACACAGGGACAGTGGGCAGTGATGTCCACTTTTATTAAATCTCATACCTGACCTCTGATTATCATTTATTGCCATAAAGGACAAAGAACAAAAATCACACAGCCCATGCTCACTCAGTCTTAAAGCATTCACTCCATAAATATTTATTCTGCAGTGTCAGGGTGCCAGGCTCTGAGTCAGGGCAGGGACAGAGTGGTGGGCAGGGCAGCCAAGCCACTGACCTCACGGAATGCACAGGCCGGCACATGGCAGACATATGTCCAAGGGGAAGCAGAGAACTCTGGAAATGGGTTGGGTTTTGCCTAGGCTGCCACTCAGCGCCACAACCTTCTACCAAAATAGGTATCTTATCTGTGTGGTGGCAATTCTTAGTTGCTTGTATTGGAAACTAAGATGAAATACATAATTGAAATATTTCAAAGGTGAAGAGAGGGGTTAAGGTACAGAATATTGAAGTCCAAACATCCAGTTGGCTTTATGTGAAGAATAGGACTTAAGAGATAGTTTCGAGGGACAGGCAAAAGGGGGAAAATTGGTTATATCAGGAAGAGAAGGTGACCTCATCTTTTTCCTGAAGGCCTTGGAAAACTGAGATAAGCGCTGCTGGAAGCAATACCCCTGACAGCCCTGGAAAACCACACAGGGGGCAGGGACAAGGGGGACTGTGACCCGACCACATGCCAAAGCAGCTGAGACTAGCCCCAAGGACTAAAAAAGATGGACCCCAGGAGCTTTCAGTAGGCTTCCAGGCCCCATTTCTTACTCTCTTATGGTAAGGAAGTTTCTTCTCTTTTTCCTCCTCCTCTTCCTCTTCTTTTTCTTCCTCCTCTTCCTCCACTTCCTCCTCCTCGTCTTTCTCCTCCTCCTCCTCACTCAAGAAACAAGTAGACAAGACCTCAGATGGCATAAGCAGGCCTTCTAAGCTGGGAGTCTTGCTTGGAAATGCACACCAACCCACTAGTAGGTAAGAGTCTTTCCTCAGTTTCCCCTGGCACCTTACTTTGGCTTTCAAGTAAACTACGTCAGCTCCCACTTTTCCTGCCTTAAGTTCTTTATTTAGTGGAGAACAAAAATGACCGAAGAGCTCTAGGCGGTATCAGTTTTAATATCTCCAAACTATTTCTGGCCAGGAATGTCAGCACATAAAAATAATCAAACAATGAGGAGGATGACTGTTCTTTCCTATGTCCTGTCCTAACTCTTGATATGACAATAAAGGGTAAACTATGAATGTGGACTCCAAATAATGTGGCACAGGCAGAGAGCCATCAGCTCTACCGGCTGGAGAGATTCAGAATGTCCACAGTTAGCAGGGCTTATCTAGTCTCCATAAAAATGGGCATTCTATCCATTCATAGGCTCTTCAGTGATTTGAAATAAAAATAGCATCCAGTTGTCTAGCCATCTGGCCAGGACCTGATTGCTGTCCCTTGGGATTCAGGAAGTCATGATTGTCATCTCACAGCTGATCATAAGGTGGTGGTGGGAGAGGGGAGTTGAGACCTGGTATTAGATCCATTCTCCAACTGGAATGAATGAGGTGCTGGGTCAAGCCCTAGTTGAACCCACCTCTCCCTGGATTGCAGAGGCTGCCTCTAATCACACTTGGAAATGTCCCAAGCCTCCAGGCATTCCAGAGTGAGCAAGGCTTAGAAACTGAAGCACTAATGAAAAGTACATATGTTGAGCATTTATTCTGTCCCCAAGAATTCTAAATGCCCCCAAGAATTACCTGGCAGTCCTATAGGGCAGAGAGTGGAAAGTGTTCTGGAAAAATAAGGCTGGATCTCTGTACTCTGAAAGCCTCAGGGTCATGAAGAATTCAGACCAGAAACCAAGATAATGACCCAGCTATGTAAGTTACTGTCTTTGGGCAGAGGTTAGCAATCTATAATCCATCCTAATCTTGAGGCCCTACTGATAGAATTTAGGACAAATCAAGATAAGAGGGAAAGGAGAAATTTGCAAGGGTGTGGAAAGTCAGAGAGGAGCTTTAGCTTTCTAGCCAGTCTGAGAGAGAGAGAGAGAGAGAGAGAGAGAGAGAGAGAGAGAGAGAGAGAGAGAGAGAGAGAGAGAGAGAAGAGAAACCTCTCTCTGAATAGCCACTAGGCCAGGAATAGGAAGAGGTCAGGCTGCTTCTGGGCTACCTGATTCATGATTTGGTTTTCCAACAAAGTGAGTAGAACAGGAAGAAGATGGAGTGGTCAGGCAGGTTACAGATGTCAACAAGTCAAGGGCTATCATTAACCAGAAAGGGAACACATTCCCGCGCAAGACTATTAAGGCACTTCTGAGGAAAAAAAAGCAATGGGATTTCTTCAGGCTTCTGGAGAAAGTGTACTTTCATTTTCACCCATTAACATTCTTCCTTCCCCTCACCAAATAGGCAGCCCTCCCTTTCCTATCCCAGACAGGAACCTTGACAACACACCAGTCAGCCAGCTCTTTGAAATCAATAGAACAGGAAGTGGGTTCCTCTGAGGTCACTCCTAAAGTACAACTGAATGTTCAGAGAGGCTGGAAGGACTGGCCAGCCAGATGGCAACCCCCAGAGAATGAAACCACATCATCTTGTATCCTTGTCTTCTCCTGATTTCAGATATACAAGCAAAGATCTTCTTACCCCGCCCCCTCTACTCAGTGAAGGTATTCCTGGCATGAGAAGTTTTGTGTTATGATGCTAAGGAATGTTGGGATCAGATAAGAGCATGAGAACATTCTACTCCTTCCCTGTGTTACATTCCCAAACACCTCAGCCACAAGCCAGAGAATCATGGGAGACACCTCGCTCCCTGTTTCTCATCAACTACTCTTTCCACCCCGTAGGTCTCTTTTGAATCCATTCTTTCACACCAGGCTCTCATGCTGTCATCTTGCCTGGATGTGTCCATTGGTTCCTACTGTCCATTTTTTCCTTCGCTTTCTGCATCTGTTCCCACCCACATCCACTTGTCTATCATCCCATCATTAATTTTTGAGAAGACCATCTATCTTTTCTCTCTACATTGCCAAGCCAAGCACAGAAGCATAAAAGGTCCCACAAATAGCTAGGTAGGGGGAGGAATTAATCCAATATTTCATGCAAGTATCTTTTGTGTTTTACAAGCTAGTGCATGAATATGAGCTACTACTATTCAGATCACTAAAGTTTTATGAAGGGCCTGGCACTATGCTAAGTATTGAGGATGTGGAAATAACTAAATATAGCCTTTGGTGTTTAGTTACCACCTAATGGGCAATCTCTCTCAATAGTGCTCTCTCGCTCTCTCTCTCTCTCTCTCTCTCTCTCTCTCTCTCTCTCATTTCATCTTATCTCATCGCATCTTTCTCAAACATGGACATAGAGTCAAAGAAAGAGATTCACCTTAAGGAACAGAAATATACAATTATGAAGCCTAGCAAGCATCTGCTTTATTTGAAGCTCATTGCTTCCGATGACTATCACACGGGCATATTAGGCAGACGACAACACTATGGACACTGCTATATAAGGACAAAGTGAGCTAGGTCTTTCATAAGAAATTCCTCTATACTCTGATCGTCTGACTTATATGGGTTAATTGCTCTTTATATGTATGCCATGCATTCTACTGAATGTCATGTCATGTCATTCAATGTCCAGACAATCTGTGATGAAGGTATTTTTACCTTTTGAAGGCAGAAAGACCCAAATAACTTGCATAAAGTACTACCACTAAAATGTAGTGCAGCTAAGACTTGAGTCCAGGCCTCTACATGACTTCAAGTTTCTTTCTACTACATCATGATAACTTTAAGAAACACATCTATCTTGAAGCTTTGCTTTTCCTTAAAAAAAAAGGAAGTACATATTTAACCAGCATTTTGCAGTATCATTATTACTATGGGTTAGATATGATTTCATGTGCTGAAAATGTGGTCACTCATGCAAATGCAGTGGTATCTAAAGATGGTAGCACCTGTAAGAGGTGGAGCTTAATAGGAAGTGATTGTGCCATAACTATCTTTGTTGGGGGATTAATGCTGGTATCCCAGAATGGGTTAGGTCTTCTGGCAGTGGGTTAGTTCCTGGTAGAATGAGTTGTTATGAAAGAGTTAGCCTGGACCTTCCCCAGTCTTGGCTTTCTTACCCACTGGGTGGCCTCTCTTTCTTATACAAACTTCTGACATTTTCTGTGACCCAGACAAGAATGAGAAAGCTTACCAGATACTGACATAATGCTGCTTGGTCTGTCCCCCTCCTGAATTGTTAGCCAAGAAAATCCCTTTTCTTTGCAAAGTACTTGCCTTAGGTATTCTGTTACAGAAAGAAGAAATGGACTAAGACAATTATTTTTTGTAGTAAGGACCCTTCTCCCACACTTACATATACACAGGATGTGAGTCAATACTTTTAGCCCACTTCATGTTGGCTCTGTAGTTAGAGAGAGCCATAATTGGTCACAAATAGTATTGTGTCATCATGAGCCAATGACCTGAAAGGAAAGCTTCTCAGATGCAATTATTATGACTGAGTTTTTGTAAAAAAATCTCCTTTAAGCCAGACAGAGAGCAAATAGCCATATTGTTTTTCTCAATAGGTAAAACAGAAATAGTTGGTTTTGCTCAGTATATAATGAATAATCTACCTTAAATTTATATAAAGTAGGAATAGGCTGTAAATGAAAAAATATGCATTGTCACCAGCGCTGACGATTCAAACTTGTACTTAAGAGACTTGAGATCTGGAGTATCACAGTTCAAGATTAGTCTAGGTAGAAAAGATCTCTAGGCTCTATCTCTAAAACAACCATCAAAAACCAAGGCTAGGTACAGCTAGGTTGGTAGGACTGTAGCCTAGCAAGTGTGAGGCTAGAAATTCAAACATTAGTATCACCATTATCCTCAACAAAAAAGAAAAAGAAAATTACATTTTGGGGCTTCAACTTCCAACAACAAAATTGATGCATAGTATGTGAACCAAGTTCAGTATTTACTGACAGCTTTCAATAAGTCAAACACTACCAGTATTTCAAGGGTTGCAAACTGAGTAAGACTAAATCTTCTACCTCAAGGACACAGGGGTGAGAAGGAAGAAGAAGAAGTACTATGTATTGAGAGGTTATTGTATGGCATCATTAGATTTCAATTTCCTACAATTCCATGAGGTAGATAGCATCATATCCTTCATACACAGGAGGAGACTCAGTCCTCACAAAAGATAATGACTTGTCCAGGACCACATACCTGGTAAATACAAGAGAGATAGCCCAGATCTCTTTCTAAATCCAACACTCATGTGCCTCACACTAGTTCCAATTACAGGGAAGATAAAACAAATGTGTAAACCACAGCAGCTAGCATGGGAATACCATGCTGAGAAGCCATCAGGTCATGCAGGAAGAATCTGGACATGTTGTTTGAGATGGAATTTTAAAAGAATAGATGACATGTATCAGATAAAGATGAAAAAGAGCATTTCAGTGAAAAGGAAAGGGCATAATCAAAACGTGGAAGGAAATGTAGGAAGGATTTAAGGGATAAAAATGGGACAATTTCTCACAGAATTCCAAAATTAGGATGATATTCAGAAAACTGTAACTAATGTGGATTATATTAAGCAGATCTGAAGACAGAGAGGTCAAGTAGAAGACTCTTGTAAGTGCCCTGGAATGAGCAGAAAGGGAAAGAAAGAGGAGACTGAATAAGAAGCATCACAGAAGGAAAGTAGAAAAAGCACTGAAAACAGTGAGTTCAGATCAGTGGAGAAGCAAAATACCAAACCCAAGAGATAAAGTAGATTGTTTTGTAAAAGCAAAGGGGGTAGAGGTCATAATCAAAATGCCAGGCAAAATAGAAAGAAGGATCTGGGGAAAGAGAGTGCTAGAATTCTGCATGTGGCTTTCTCCAACTCCTGAAATTCATATTGGAGGCTAATATCCTTTGCAAGCTATTAAAAGGATGAGAATTTAATCCAACTGTGGTGTTTAAAGATGGAGCTGTTTGGAGGTGATTAGGACCAGTGAAGGTCACCATCATAGAGCTCTGAGGCCAACTTTCCAAAAATACGAGAAGCAATCAACTTAATAAGAGGAAGGCAGGCTGGGAATCATGGCCTAGTGGTAAAGTGCTCGTCTCTTATACATGAAGCCCTGGGTTCGATTCCTCAGCACCACATATATAGAAAAAGCCAGAAGTGGCGCTATGGTTCAAGTCAACGAGTGCTAGCCATGAGCAAAGAGAAGCCAGAGACAGTGCTCAGGCCCTGAGTTCAAGTCTCAGGACCGGCAACAAAAACAAAAGCAAAAAACAAGAGGAAGGCTCTATATTAGCTCACGGTTCCAGAGGTTTCAGTCTAAGATCACTTGGTCCACTGCACTGGGGAGTGGGGGGTGGAGTGGGTATTGTGGAAGTGTACATCATGAAGGGAGTCTGGTGGAGGGCTGTTCAGTTCATGGTGGATAGGAAACAAAAATAGAAAGAAAAAAAATCCCAACACTGGTGGTTCACACCTGTAATTCTAGCTACTCAGGAAGCTGAAATCCAAGGATTGTGGTTCCAAGCCAGCCTGGTCTGGAAAGTCTGTGTGACTCTTATCTCCAATTAACCACCAGAAAACTGCAAGTGGAGCTGTGGATCAAAGTGGTAGAGCACTAGCCTTGAGCAAAAAGAGCTCAAGGACAGCACCTAAGCCCTGAGTTCAAGCCCCAGAAAGAAAAACAAGAGTGTAAGATACCACAGGATATGTACTCACTGTCCTATTATGTAACTGTACCCCTTTTGCACAACACCTTGTCAACAAAATTTAATTAATATAAAAAGTGGAAAAAAACAGTTGATGAAAACATTATAATAAAATAAAATTCCATGAAGAAAAAAAAAAGCCCCAGAACTGGTACACACACACACTCACACACAAAAAGGTCTAGGGTCCCAATATCTCCTTAAAGGACACACCCTTAGTGACTTAATTTCCTTCCACTAGCCTCCCCTGCTTAGCAGTTCCACCACCGCCTTTGAAAGGTTTGGTTGAAGACTAAACCTTCCATAATTGTACCATTGGGGACATTTAAGATCTCCAGATTAAGGGGACAGTGGCTTTTTAAAAGGAAGGAGTAACCAGAGGATAGACATACACATATCTTTGGCATGAAATGTCCTATGCCACCCCCAGACTCTACCCACAAGATTATTACCAGATGTAGCCTCTCAATATTGAACTAGCGCCATAATCCCAGATAAACCTCTTTTCTTCCGATGTTAACCAACCTGTGACATCACATTACTAGCAACAGAAAATGGACTGATAATAGAGAAGGATTTCAGAATTTGCCATCCTGGAAGAAGAGCCTGGAAGATGTGAGAGGATGTGAGTTGTGCCAAGCACATGGCATGGCTTCCTGGTGGGTGGCTGAGACAGAGAATATAAACAGAGCTCAGCCAAAACAAGAGATCAGAAGACTGTACATCTGGAAGTCACCAGGGAAGCTAGCTTGAACTTACACGAAAAGGGAGTCAGGGCTCCAAAGGCTGAAACGATTAGAAAGCATGAAGTCCTGCAAATCAGAAGCCACTGAGATGCTTCTGAACAGAGGGGAAAAAAGCCAGGTTATGTTGAGTCAGGGAATCTAAAAACTGAGTAGTGCACCAGCCTGCCATAATGGTAGGTATTTGCAATAGAAAAAAAAATTAAAAGCTCTTTCAATCCTATTTTGAAAATTGGGGATAAATGTATTAGATACTTACGGAGAGAGAGTTATTTTCCATATTTGCTGGCAAACAATGGTTAGAGAAGAAACTGATGGCATCTCATAACATTAAAATACCTCATTCTCATGTATCCTGTGACCCAGTCAATCTCTTTAACCAAGTGAAGAGGAGAAAGGTAGAAGGCGGACAAATTATCTCCCTATTTTTCTTTTCTTTTCTTTTCTTTTTTACTGAGTCAATCCCTGCCTAGCACAGAATTAGGCTTTCATGGCCCAGCGCACAACTTGCATGTGTGTACCATGTGTGATGTCAGGTTGCATGGGTGAAGTGCTGGTCCATGTAATATGTGAAGGCACGCAGCTGAGTGAATAACATCTAATCAGCAGGAGGTGGAAGAGGAAAGTCAGCCCAGCCTGACATCATGAGCTGCATTCCAGCCGTATGACATGGTGTCAAGTTGGGCGACTAGGTCAGCAATTGTGCTCTAGTCGTTGCTTCCATTAACTCCAGGGTTTTGCAAGTCTGGAACTTCCACACACCCAGAGCAGATTGTTGAGGCTTATCTGGTGTTTATTAGTACAGAGCTCACTGTACTGTCATGCTGTGTCTGGCTTAGGCTTGATTCGAATGTCACATAATCCAGAGGAAAATGAAGAGCTCCATGCACTAATCTCCACGCAACTTCAATTTTTCTCTTGTCAGTGTTTTGCCTGCTAGGGAATACCACAAAGTGTTGCTTAATGACTATGTGGTAGGTCACAGCAAAGAAATGAGTGGTGTAGGTCAATCATAGAGAATGACTGGGGAAGAGAGAGCTCCAGCTGCTGCTAAGAGATTAGATGACCTTGCTTTGCGCTGACCTTACCAGCTCCTTTGAAAATAAACTTGAGAGCAGCAAGTCCAATTTGCTCACGTAATGCAGCCTCACCGAAACATAGTGTTTAGGGATCAGGAGGCTAGCTACTTCACAAAACATGGCTGTATTACCCAAACAGCTTGGATTTCCTCCCCATTGGCTTTAATCCTTATAACTATATTAGGAATTGATACCTGTTGTATGCTAGGCCCTGTACCAGTTCTTCTCATGCTGAACCCAAAGAACTCTCCAACAAAATTAAGAAGGTAGGCACTACTGTTTTGGAGACTTGGATAACATTTGTAGGATATGTAGGTTTGATGGACAAAAGATCATTTGGTCTTTCCACGTATGCTCCCCATGTTCTCTGATTGTTCTCAGAGGTTTGCCTGTGCAACTCAAAGCTTCTCCTGGCTCCTGTCTAGGTAGACCATAGCCTACAATTACATTCACAGAAATGCAAGTAGTATTACTAGTAATAGGTTTTTAAATAATTTTCACATTTTATTTTATTTCCTTCTCACAACGGTCCTATAACATCTAGAGCAAGCAGTTGTCCGTTCAGTTTATTAAATAAAGATCTAAAGCCAGACATTGGTGGCTCACATCTGTAATCCTAGCTACTCAGGAGGCTAAGATCTAAGGATTGCAGTTCAAAGCCAGCTGGGCAGGAAAATCCCATGAGACTCTTATCTCCAATTATCCACCAGAAAACCAGAAGTGGTGTTGTGGCTCAAGTGTTAGAGCACTAGCCCTGAGCTGAAGAGCTCTGGGAAAGAGCCCAGGCCCAGCCTCTCCCCGACCCCCCCCAAAAAACAACACACAAAACTCAGACATAGATAAATCTCAGCTAGTAAAGTGTGTGTGTGTGTGTGTGTGTGTGTGTGTGTAATCTCCATACTCAAACTCAGGTTTACTAATATGGAGGCTTGAAGGTTTCAGAAAGTGGCCCCTGGACCAACAGCATTTAGGAATTTGTTTTATGAACAAGTTCTCAGGGCCTATTCCAGACTGCATGAATGAGAAGCCCTTCGGGAGGCTCCAGCTGTATTGGCATGGGTCCTTAGGGGAACAAGGAGCATGCTCCTGTTTGGTCTATGCCAGTATGTCCCCTCTGTCTACTATGGCATCCACTCTCCTGTCTCCAGTTCTACTTCTTAGTAATGAATACAAGGAGAAAAGGAGAGCTAGTCCAACAGAATCTTTTGTACCTGAAGCAAAACTCTCCAGCAACCCCTTAAGATTAGATTATGTTTGAAGATCTGAGTGTTGGTTTTTTTTGTTTTTGTTTTTGTTTTTAAAAAAGGTCTTGGCGGGGCTGGGGATATAGCCTAGTGGCAAGAGTGCCTGCCTCGGATACACGAGGCCTTAGGTTCGATTCCCCAGCACCACATATACAGAAAACGGCCAGAAGCGGCGCTGTGGCTCAAGTGGCAGAGTGCTAGCCTTGAGCGGGAAGAAGCCAGGGACGGTGCTCGGGCCCTGAGTCCAAGGCCCAGGACTGGCCAAAAAAAAAAGGTCTTGGCAACAATCTGACAAAATAGAGAACCTATACGATATTTTTTCTGTTTCTGAAAAATTTCACTTTATCTCCATAGTATCATATTTATGAAATACAATATCATCACAATCACAAGTAGCTATTTGGAGACTTTTGTTTCTTATAGTATTTTGCCTATAATTATTAAATAAAGTATTTTTTTCTTTTTTATTATTTTTTTTTTAAAGTTTAGTTTTCTTTTTTTTTTCTCAAATTTTTATTATCAAACTGATGTACAGAGAGGTTACAGTTTCATACGTTGGGCATTGGATACATTTCTTGTACTGTTTGTTACCTTGTCCCTCATGCCCCCCTTAAATAAAGTATTTTTCCAATGGACTATGTGTTATAAATATTCATGAATAATAAATATCAGTCACTGTGTAATCAGTGGAGACAATAGAGGCCCCCAAAATGACTAGGAAAATTAAAAGTTTGGAAAGTTGAGACCCAAACTACTATGACAAAGCTAATGGCCATCAATAATCAGTAGAGTCACACACAGCAGCTCATGCTGTAATCTCAGATACTTGAGGAAGCAGAGATCTGGAAGATCACTGTTCAAGACGATCCTTGGTTAAAAAGTTAAGGTCTTACATCAATAAACAAGCTGGACAGAGGCAACACATGCCTGTAATCCTGGCTGTAAGGGAGGCATGGATAGAAAGCTCATAGTCCATATTAGCTAATTGAACCTTGGCTGCAAAATTCTACGGAAGAGAAGGGCTTCTAAGTTCAGAAAACACAAACAGATTTGACCACTATTTAAACATTAAGGAATAAAAGTATTACCAGGAAGCACTCAACTCCCTAGAACAAGTGAAAGGCTGATATCAAGTTATCAAGATACTATAGACAGTTCCCTTGGTTCCTCTTGAGAAGATCTACTCATGTATTCATTTATATAAGTACCTTCGTGGTCATTTAAACATCGAGAACACCTCGATTTCCTACTTTGAAAAGTAACTATTCTTAGCGTTTTGAAGAGTTAGATCAGAGGGTTTGGAGGCATGGTTCAGGTGGTAGAGCACCAGCCAGTGGGTGAAAGCATCAGACACCAACTTGAGATAAAAAATGAGATTAGAGCTGGTAGACTAGCTCAGTGGTAGAGTGCTTGCCTAGAATACACAGTGCCTGGGTTCTATCCCCAAACCAACAAAACAAACAAACAAAGCAAAACAAAAATGCAGAGCATGGAAACTAAAACCACCCCGTAGCCCGGAGCTCCTACATGGGCTTAGTTGTTCTCTTGGAATATATCCTTCCAAAGGCTTTATTTTGTTCCACATATATTATTTTCAGAATCATGTCAGCTCTTTACATAGAACCTATATACTCAAAGTAAAGTCAAATTCATAATTTAGACTAAAATAGTGTTACATGATTAGTCTAAAGTGAGCTTAAATGGATTTAAAAAGCAGAACCTTTTTTTTTTTAGAACAGTTTGGAATGTACAGAAAAAATAAGACAACAGTATTGATCTGGGTACTTGGTGGCTTATACCTGTAAGGCTAGCTTCTTAGGAGGCTCATTACCTCCTCCTCAAAGACTATGAGGAAAAAAATAGCAAAGTACAGGGTCCAGGGAAAAAGCATTAAGACTTCATCTGAAAAATAACTAAAGCATAAAGGGCTGGAAGTGAGAAATCTACTTAGGAATCACAAGGCCCTGAGTTCAAACTTCAGTAACACACATAGAAGTAGAAATAACACATGCCCACAATTCTGACCCACTGGGGTGAAAGCTTTGCAGAGAGCACAGGAACATGGTATCTAAAGCCAAACGGATCCAGCATCTAGCACAGGTCGACCATCTACAATCTGCAGCACTTCAGAGAAAGTCACATGTCTACTCTCAGCTTGCCTCACTCGCCTGAAAACAGAGATCGTGACTGAACCCATTCAAAAAGTCTTCATAGTAGAGGGTGTGTGGATGAAGGGAGCAAGGGATAAACACAGCAAGAGTACTCAATGTACCGATGTGTGAACGTGGGAAATGAGAAATGAGTCTGTTGGGAAAGAACAGATGGGGAGGACGGGTGGAATCATGGAGGGGTGGCTGCTCAGGAAGCACTGGACATTTAATTGGACATATTAAATTGTAACCTCCTTTCACAATTTCTTAAAGTTCAGGGGAAAAAATGCCACAAGAACTCAGTGAGATAGCATATTTAAAAGATACTCATCCAACTCCATCTCCTTTCTAACTTCTAGTAAGGACTCCAAAATAGTAATTATTTTTGTGTGCTATGTGACTAAAATGTTCCAGGGATTTAATAGATCAGATGATAGAGACAATGAATTTTATATGAACTTACCCTCTAACCTCGGGTCTAGCCCTATCACTCTACTCTGCAAAGGCTTTTCTTGTCATTTTTTTTTGTTTTTGTTTGGGAGACAAGGTCTTGCTAGATACTCCATGTTATCCTTGAACTTGAGAAACGCCTAGTTCAACTTCCCAGGTGCTGGGACTACAAGTGTGTAGTGTATTTGGCTCTTTTGCTCTTAATATAACCCTTGGAGCATACTGCAGATTTAATGATATACTCAGTAGCCCTGAGCTAGCCACCAATAGGACTTCTTTTTTTAAGTGGCAAATTTAAGGGATCATCAATGATAAGACACATTTTGGGGTAGTATTCACAAAGAAAAAATAATCATAATTGTAAGATGCAGCTGATTATGAAATATTCAGTAATTTCAATTCAAACGGTGAGAAAAAAAATCTGTTTTAGAACTAATGCAATATGGTATTTTCATTTCCCATCATGGCCTAGGACCCACAAAGAAACATTCCGCTTGGACTATGTATGTGTATGCATTGACAATGGGAAGGAAAATGGCTTATAAGGGGGAATCTATTTTACAATAGACCAGAAGTGCTTTTAACAGGGCCCTATGAAGTCAGAAAATAAGCAGCACATTGCTGAGGTAGATCCTTCATGAAGAAGTCCAAACATTTCCAGAAGACCTATGTGTGCCACATCAAAATGACCACAGCTAGGTCACTTAAACATGCACTTATTTGGTTCCTACTCATTTGCCATTCACTTCAAGGTGTGGAGCTACTGGGGAATTAGCATCTATTTTCTGTAGGGGTTCCCACAAGAGTAGGAGGGCCAGACACAGATAAACATACAGACTGATGGTTCCCATGTATTGAGTTATGCACAAAGTCTAGAAGTTGTATAGGAAAAGGTTCCATTGGGAGAGAGAAGAGAATAAGAAGTGTATGGCTGGGGTTTCTTAAAAAAGCAATGCCTGAGAAAGGTTTTGAAAGCCAGTAAGAGCTGAAGGAACCACTGGTCAGAGTGATGGGGTGACAAGCATGCAAGTGTCTTAATTCACTTTTGTTCACGGAGCTATGGGCTGGATGTCCTATGTCAGCTAGTCAGGAGAGAGCCTGTGAAAGAACAGTTCAAAGGCCTTCTGCCTACTGTGAGTCTGCAAGCTCATTTGAAAAACCTACTTCATCATTATTATTCACATTCATAAACAAAATAAAATGGAAACAAAAACTTAACACAGCCTTGATACTTTTGGTTTTTATGGAGTTGATAAATGTTGACCACTTTCAAAATAAAAGCCCCCAGACAACACAATACTTAAGGTTGAGGTTAACTTTACAATTTCCCATATAGTACTTTCCAAGGGAAATGAAGGGAATAATTTGTTGTAACAAAGAATAAAGAAACCATATTTGTTATTAGAGTGACCGAAATTCAAAGCAGTCTGCGATGTGAGGGGAAAAAACATATTTTTCTCCACAGAAGAGGTTCAAATGGTCTAGGTTAGATGGTCAAGTATGTACAAAATCAAGTTAATTTATTTTTCCTGTGGACACTCATCTAATTCTATCTTTTTTCCACCTCTGGTCAGTGTTGATGGCATAGGAAAGCCTTTACTATTCAGAGAACCCTGGTCAACCTTGATACTTAGTTGTCACATGGCAGAAGTTGCTCCAAACAAATTAGTGCTGTCTCTTCCTTGTTTTCTTTTACAACTATCATTCAACAAATTGCCTTCTTCCTACATCTGCCACCTACTACACCCCCTCATTTATACTCTGAATAACACACCAGATAACACCAGCTTAATCACTGATGATATAGCAAACCATCTATATGCTAGATGATTTTATCTTTGGACTTTCTGAAATTTCAGAAAGGATTTTCCTACAGTGAATACATATATATTTCTGGTTCCTTCTGAAATACAATCCTGGATTAATATCACAATTTCCTAGACAATAATTACAATTAGTTTGGAGATCCCACTGTGCTCTGAAGTTACTCTATATTGTATAGAATAGCAGTTTTCAGGCTGTGACTCCATTTTATAAAATAGCAATTTGCTTGATTTTGAGTAGAAATGCCTCTGAGGCATTTTGAGTAGATTTTGAGTAGAAATGCTGAGGCATCTTGTCTGTGAATGTAAACAATCACTATCTGTCCAGCATAAACAATGAGACAAGGACAGATGATGTATTTATGCAAATGAAAGATTACCTCCTATGACTTTATCAAATTAAGTCAGGGACACTCAGGAGTATCAAAACAGTATCAGAAAAACCAGGCCTGTGGGCTCACCAAGCACACCAAGTA
Organism: Perognathus longimembris pacificus; assembly: GCF_023159225.1. Lineage (NCBI taxonomy): Eukaryota > Metazoa > Chordata > Mammalia > Rodentia > Heteromyidae > Perognathus > Perognathus longimembris. The sequence goes on from NC_063169.1 coordinate 54,504,646, forward strand.
GAAGCTTGTCACCTGCTACTATAAAGGAGCACCTCCATGACTGAGCTGTGGCAGGCACATAACTGTTCACTTGTTGGCTTTGTCTAGTAAAAGAGAGGGAGGAGGTAACAAGTTGGATAAGAAATGTACACACTGCCTTATGTATGAAACTGTAACACCTCTGTACATCACTTTAACAATAAAGAAATGAAAACAAACGATGTCCTCTGTCTCTGTCTATGCCTCTGTTCATTCTATCCCTTCTGCCCATCTCAGTTTCTCCTGCACCTGGCATACTTAAGAATACCTCCCATCCAGACTAGCCCATGGCAACTCTGCACCAGTTCTCTATCTGCAGAACTTCTTATGTAGTCCCCTACAGAAGTTTTCTTTGTGTCTGTGTCAGCTCTCTGCCTGTACTGTCAGTACAGCTTCTGTGAACCCTGCCAACTCCTCAAATCTTTTCATAGCCATCCTATAACACTATATATATATACATATGTATATATATAATTAGGTAAAGTGTAATGTGTAATTTAAGAGTTAACATTTGTAATTAATATTGGACTATTGCAGTAGCGCTTAGTGAATTAAAGCCAGTGAAATTGGTGGCACTTGTGAATTTATTGTTATTCAATACATTTTGACATAGTGGGTAGACACAAATGTGCCCATCTGTGTTTTGTACATACCTTGCTCATGAAGGTGAGACACAGACAAAAATATGGCAGTGTTTCTGATCAAGGAAACCTCATCCTATGTAAATATCTTTGCATGGGCATCATGAATACAAAACACACAGCACAGTTCCTGAGATACAAAAATAATCAAAAGATGAATTTGGTGTGTAGGGGTATAACTCAAAAGCATCCCAGTGGAAAATGAAATGGGAGATAATCTAAAAAGGTCCAAAGCTCTGAAAGACAAGAAAAAGAGGTAAGAGGGAATTTGTGTTTTTCTCAAATCAAAGCCTATTTTAGCATTAAACAAAGAATAAGAGTCCCCATCTTCCTCATTATTAAACAAGCTTTGAAAAAAATGCAACAGAAATTGGTAGCATATGGTGCGTGTCAGTGGAATTCAACACTCCTATTAGACCATAAAATATTTTTGCATGTCATTGACATATTTTCTGTAAAGCAAAAAAAAAAAAGATTTTTTTCATCAAGAACTTTCCAGAAGTCACTGTCAAACTCCATCATTCTGTGACTGAAATAAGGTCACATGTTTCATGGTTGGGAGCAGGGAGACAAAGGATTGGAAACTGGTGGACTTCCATCCGTCCATGACTCATCAGGAACTCCTCTGTCTTCACCACACTTCCTCCTAGCTCTCTGGAGGTGGTGAAGGCAGACGAAAACGCACAAGGGGAGGAATCAAATACACTACTTCATCCCCCTCCTCCTTCCTTCTGTGTTGTCTACATCATGCTGACTACTTTTCCCACCAGAGCTTTCAATTGATTTCAAATGAAGGTGTAACAGATATCACAAGAACTGTACTCACTACCTTATTATGTAACACCTTTGTACAACACCTTGTCAATAAAATTTAATAATAAAAAAATGTCAAAATCGATTGATTTCTGTCTAGGCAGAGAGACAGAAATCTAGTTTCAATCTTCTGTCTGTGTACATTCACCTTTCCCATGTGGATATGGATACACGCAAATAATCACTTGGGGCTTAGTTCTAGGTCTTTTAAAAAGAACACTGTAAATAATTGTGTGTATTCCCTAGCTGCTTGAAAATATAAAATAATTATATTTTAGAGATCAGAAAGCCCTTACGAATCACTTAGCTTATTCTATTTGTTTTCTATATCAAAGATTAAGCACATTAATGCTTTGTTCAACAGCAACTAAATCAGATAATAGTTTATACCCCCTGTGGAAATCTTTCTCCATAATGATACTCTCCCACTCAACCCTATGAGTTATTCCATGCTGAATCATAAATACTTAAAAATATATTTGTGATAATAGAGCCTAAGGCTCTTATCCAAAAGAAATCTAATGTACCCACACTTTCCTTATATCCTAAAGCATCATGCTACCAACCAGTAATGGTTTCTTCATTTCGTACTTTTTGACTGTCTGATCTACCTCATTACTAACTCTGGTGTTACCCTTATTATCCAAACACGGCTCACATTTGACTCATGGAGCTGTTTCTTCCCTGAACCTGTGTTCATACCGCTTTTGGAAAGGCCTCAGGCATTGGAAATTCCAACACAGGTCTTTAGTTAGGCAAAAAAAAGTATGAGCACCAAGAACGCTTTCCTGTTTGTTTTCCTTCTTGTTGAGGAAGGAATTTAATCTCTATGCCCTCCTCTTGAGTGCTATGAACTCAGTGATCCACTCCTTCACCCACTGAAGAATTCTGCATCTGAGATCTGAGCTGAGAAAGATGCTATCCTTGGACTGGGAAGAGCTTATAATTCAGTGAGGACTAGGCTAGGCTTGTAACCACATGTTATTAGTACAGGAATCAGCAGAATAAGAAATGGAGGTGCTTGAGGAATAAAGAGGTAGGAACTGTATCTGGGGATGATTAGGAATTCTGGGACTACAGACATGTGTTACCAGGCTTGCCAGTATCTCTGGCTTTACTGATTGCAGAAATATCAAAAGCTATTACTAGTGTGTCTCAAGATTGTGTCTCAGAACCACTGGATTGGTTAGGCAGAGAACAGGTCCGAGAAAATCTTCTTGAACACCCAAACAGCCATCTGTTAGTCTCTTGAGGCGGTCTCAAGACAGCACTGGCAACATTCTCAGCTACTAAAACAGGCAGTTGGATCAGCTGGGGCTGACTTGGAGATCTAATCTGCTCCAGTTGCCCCTGGCTTGCTCAGCCTACGTCCCTGGGCCTCATGCTTTCTCATCATGGCATATGCTTCCAGAAGCCTGAGCTGCTGTCTTACCTGAATCTCAGACCTCTCAGACAATGCAGAGTGCTCAGTCAGCACCGCAGAGAGACAGGAGAGGCAACTGGGATGTAAACTATTACAAGACACTACACATAGGTGCCCATTATCGGCTAAACTGCCTCTCGTGAGGCCTGCCGCATCTTTCCACCTGCCAGGGGACTGAAAGGTGTGGGCAATTCTATCACAGACAAGACTTGCTATTGTCTCGCGTTGGGGAGAGGCGTTGTAGGGCCCAAGGGCCATAGGAGGCCTGTGAAATCATTGATATAAGACAGGACAGAGAAACATGCTTCTCCTTGACTGGCACATCCATCTGCTTGCTTCAGTAATGCTGTATGGCTCTCAAACAATCACAAATATCCAAATGACCCTTGGCAGAAAAAAGTTACTAATCCTATATTTAGTACCATTACTCTCTTCTCAAAGGACAAGAAAAGAACTGAACATGTTCCTCTTCGCAAAACTTAAAAATCTTTGAATACACGGATTGTCTCCCAGACGGAGTACTCTCCCATGAACACACTGTGAATCAGAGTCTCATAAAACACTGAATGGAGCTGAGGACAATCCCTAAGAGAAGTCCCTTTTTTTCAATGAACTGGATCAGGATTTTAGTAAAAGCCACCCACAGCACAGACACGTGGGCCTTTCCCTTTGTTTCATCACAATGGGCACTCCAACAATGGTGCATAAAGTCTGAGCATGTTACTTCTTTCCCGACCCTCCCTTTTCCCCCTTGGGCTTGAACTCTGGGCCTAGGTGCTGTCCCTGAGCTCTCTTGCTCAAGGCTACTACTTTATCACTTAGCCACAGTTCTTTTGTTTTTGTTTTTGTTTTGTCTGGTTAATTGGAGTTAAGAGTCTCACATTTCAGAAATCCCTGGCACTTTGGCTCATACCTCCTAACCCAGGAGGTTAAGGCAGGGAAATGGAGTGTTCAAGACCAGCCTACAAGCTTACAAGTTCAAGACTAGGCCACATAGTGAGCCCAAGGCTTACCTTGAACTACACATGGACACTGTCTCAAGGAAGAAAAAGAACGGAAAGGACAGGAAAGGGAAAGGAAGGGAAGGGAAAGGGAAAGGAAGAAGGAAGAAGGAAGGAAGGAGAAAGGAAAAAGGAAGAAGGAAGGAATAGAAGTAGAATTCAGAGTTAAAAACTATTTCAATTCTAGATCCAGTCTATCAGATATTTAAGAACTCCATAAGCTGACACTAAGCTGTAAGATACCATGTAAAATGCAGTATGTAGCCACGTTGGTCCCTGCTAATCTATCCAAATCTCCACATTACTAAGAGGAGCTGTCACTTCTCAGGGAGTCCTCTACATTCTCACCTCTCTATAGCACAGCATGGTTGGTTAGACCTTGGAAATATTTCTCCTTTGTTTTCGAGAACACCATGGTGTGGGAAGCTCCTCCTATCTCATCTGACAGCTCTGTTGTTAGCTCATCCTGTTGTGGTTAAAATAACCCTGAACGGAACCCTTAGTCTCTTCCACATCTACACTCACCCTTAGATGAGCTCATTCGGGGTCATAGTTTCAAGCACCACATAGTCTATTCTGCCGTGACATGGTGTAACACTCCTAAAATCTCCGTGCTCTATGAAATATACACAAAACCAATCATACTCTGCGGTAACAATGAGAAAAAATGGAATCTGGTAGCCAGATGCGGCAGTGAGCAGCTACCTGGTAGACCCAGATTCTGAGGGAGCGGGGTGGCTTGAGATCAGGGCGGCTTGAGACCAGGGCTTTAAGGCCAGCTTGGGCAACAGAGCCAGGCTTTCACCTCTAAAACCAAAAGACAAACTATAAACAAAGTGGAATGGAAAACTCAAGCATGTCTGCATTGCATTAAAAAAAGGATAGGAGCCCAATTAAGAGAGGGGTACAGTTCCACACACAGTAGGTGGTTAAGAACTGCATAAAATCACTCTATACTACAAACACCAGAAGTTTGCCTGTGGCCAGGTTGCAGCGAGTCACTTAGCCTGAAAGTGTGGCAGAAAGGTTTCTGAAGCCAGTCAAAAGTTTAAAGATCAATGAACAGCTGTGGCTCTCATCACGGCATAAACTGAGGTCGCTGGCAGATATTTACGATGTCCATAGGAGTATTTTGTTTTCTTACATTTTGGTTCAGCTAGGTATAGTTCTGTGAATTAATTTAGTGCTTCTTCCAAAATAACTAGCATGTCAGCAAATTCGAGATTTGTGTTATGTCTGAATTGCTGGTTGTCCAATATATCAATCCAAATTGAGTCTCCAAATACCTTATTCCCAGATAAGATCACATTCACATGCATAGGCGCCGAGGGGGTAGGACCACAGAATGTTTTTCAAGAAAAAAAATTGAACACATAAGTCAAAGTAAAACCCCAAATGTCTACAAGGGCCACCTAATGCCTCCCCAGTATCATCTTTAACCCTTTATTGGTAACTACTCACAGTAAGGTTTTCCGTATCATATTCCAGTACACGCACATGCATACACACACACCACCACCACCACACCAATTTCAGAGTAATGTGACATACTACAATATTTCTATCTGACTATTTCATTAAGAAAAGGTGAATCATTGGGCTGGGAAAATGGCCTAATGGTAGAGTGCTCACCTTGTATACATGAAGCCCTGGGTTCGATTCCTTAGCACCACATATATAGAAAAGGCCAGAAGGGGCGCTGTGGCTCAAGTGGCAGAGTGCTAACCTTGAACAAAAGAAGCCAGGGACAGTGCTCAGCCCCTGAGTTCAGGCCCCAGGACTGGAAAAAAAAAAAAAAGGCCAACAACAACAAGAAGAGGCAAGTCATGACCCACTAACTGTTTTTCTGACCCACTGCGAAGGTCTGACCTACATTTTGAAAATCACCGCTCTCAAGTAAGGACATTTCCTGCTAATCTTGCTGGATTGCCACATTCTCTTTTGTGAAACTGGTATGGGTAAGGCTGTTGTGCTCCACAAAATATTTGAGTAGTTGTGTGCCCAGAGCTATATTTCTTTGGGATACCCAGTGAACGTGTTTAGGAGTAGGTTCTAGGTTCTAAAAGATTGCTCCTGAATCATTTATTCCTAGTAAAAACTATGTGGTCATTTTTCCACTAACTCTACCATAGAGCTCTGTACAGGGCATGTGTTTATCTACTGTATGATAGGCTTGTTCCTCTGAATTCCTGTTACTAATTTAAGATTTGTTTTCTTGGTGTTTACAGCAAGTGTTATGATTTTAAATCCAATGTGTTGTATTATCTCACTTTTTGGTCACTTTGGCATCTTAAAAAAACTGCTGGATACCAGTGGTTCATGCCCATAATCCTAGCAACTCAGGTGACTAGGATCTGAGAAGCCCAGTTCAAAGCCAGCAGAAGACACCAAGAGTTTCTTATCTCCAATTTACCAACAAAAAGTCAGAGGTGGTGACGTGGTTCAAGCTAAGGAGCAAGTGTGAAGCCCTGAGTTCAAGCTCCAATACACACACACACACACACACACACACACACACACACACACACTGCCCATCACTTGGCAATCTTAATCTGGCTAATAGTGCCTATTCATACTTCAGGCTACACCAGGAAAGTGGGAATGGCCATGAAGTTCTGCCTCCCAGCAGAGGCTTAAAGGGATGATTACTGTCACCCTCTGTGGCCCTGCAGCTGTCAATATAGTAGTGCTTTTGTATTTTCAGCCTCTCGGTGGTCTTTGCAGCCTCACTCCTCGTTTTGGTTTGGTTAACAAGTGTCTCTCAAAAATGCTCATGTGCCAAAAGCAACATTGTCAGCTGATGGGTTTGAGGAACAAATTAGAACACAAGGACTATGTCTTCAATGATGGATTAATCCATTGAGGAGGCCATAGGTGAAGGGCTAGATGATTAGGAAATAGGCCTCCTAATACACATACTACTATGCCACCACCAGGAAGGAAGTAGGAGGAAGAATGTCATTGAAACTACACCTTTGAAGGGTGTATCCTTATCCCGGGCCCTTCCTGTCTGTCTCAGCTTCCTGGCGGCCACAAGGTAAGCAGTTTGCCTTTACCATTCACTTCTGCCTTGGCATAGGCCAAAATCAATGGACTAAAATCATAAGCCAAAATAAATCTTTTCTCCTTTCTACTGTTCCTGTCAGCTATCCTACTACAGTAATGTAGAGAGACTAACAGACTTCTCTAGCAGCCCTTGGCCTGCAGGGTTGCTACTAGGGAGCTTGGTTCTTGGTGGGTAGTAGGTGCCAGCTCCCTTCTCCAATAGTACTGTGCCCTCTGACCACAGAGGCTGGATTATGCCAGCGACCCAAGGTCACTGCTGAAATATGATCAGTTCCTCCCATCCGACTCCTGTTCCTAATGAACCAAATAACCTAAAGAAACACAGGGTTGGTTGTGTACCCAGCTGTTCTTCTATTTGGTTTTGATACATGCCAATTTCACACACACACACACACACACACACACACACACACACACACACACACACACACACACAAAGAAAGATTGCAGCCCAGCAAGCTTATATAATGTGTTCCTTCCATACCAAAAATTAGTGGCTAAGTTGGAACCCAAACTCAGGTTCCTGATTTTTCCGGGAAATCCTTAAGCTATCATGGCACTTCATCAATTTCACAACATTGCCAAGAGCAAGACCCATTATCTCCAAACAAACCGTCTAGTCTATTCTGGAAACACATAAGTGTCTATGAGAATACCCAAGTCCCAAATTTGTTGCAAACATTGACAAAATTGTCATCTTTCTTATTTTTGCTGGCAAATACTGTTTAGTTGTATATTAATATTAATATCAGTGGTTTCCTTATGAGCAGGATTAAAAAGTTTGAACTGTTAATTGAAAATATACTCCTATTTGGCTTTTTTTTCCTGGTTTTGGTTGATGAACATCTCTCACCAAAGCACTGATTTCCTTTCAACTACATCAAACGAAACTTCTAGTCAGTTTTCAAGTTTACAGTGATGTGAATAAATTTTTTTAAATCAGAGAAATTTGGAGTGGGAATGTAGCTTAGTGGTAGAGTGCCCTGGGCTCGGTTCCTCAGCACCACATAAACAGAAAAAGCCAGAAGTGGCGCTGTGGCTCAAGTAGTAGAGTGCTAGCCTTGAGGAAAAAGAAGCAAGGGACAGTGCTCAGGCCCTGAGTTCAAGACCCAGGACTGGCAAAAAAAAAAATCAGAGAAATTCAGTCCAATGCGACATGGCAGGTATTGTATAGCAAACATTACACTTCTCAAATTTTATATCTAATCTTTCTTTTCACCTAACTCGGGGTGCTTTTCTTTAGCCTATCCCATTCCCATAAGCTCTTTCCTCACATTCAAAATGAGAGTTTGTCAGGTGCCAGTGGTTCACACTTGTAATCTTAGCTATTCAGGAGTCTGAGATCTGAAAATTGTGATTCAAATTAACCCCTGGAAGACAAATCTGATACTTTCATCTCCAATAAACCACTAAAAAGCCAGAAGTAAAGGTATGGCTCAAGTGGCAGAATGCCACATAAGAGCAAAAAAGCTAAGTAAGAGCATGAAGTCCTGAGTTCCAGCATAAAATAATAATAATAAAAAAAATGAAGTTCTGGCCTTAGATCTTTCAAGTAAAGCAACAAGGCCTACCATTTTCTCGCAGGACTAGAAGTCTCATTTTCTATACTTTGAATCATTCGGTATAAAAAAAAAAGTAGTCCGTATATAATGTGGCTTGCTCCCTTCTCCCCCCTCCCCCCACCCAAAAAACCCTGTTTTTGAATTGATGGATGGTGCTTGGGAAGTCTGAGCATCTTGAAAATAAAAGAATAAGACTGAGCATCTCTGATGTGTTCACACTGCAAATCAGGATGAAGTCTTGAAATTACAAACATCTTCTGGTGCTATAATAAAGATATTGTGGACTGGAGGTGTGGCTCAAGTGGTAGAGTACCTGTCAGCAAACTGAAGTCTCTGAGTTCAATCCCTAGCCAAGAAGAAAAGGAGAAGGAAAGAAATGAATGAGGGAGGGAGAAAGGCAGGGGGGAAGGAGGGAGGGAAGGAGAAAGGAAGGAGGAGAGAACAGGGGAAAGAAAGGAGAGAGGTAGGAAGGGCAAAAGGAGGGAGGGAGGGAGGAGGAAGAAAGGGGGAGGGAAGGAGAAAGGAAGGGAGGGGGAGGGAGAGAGGGAGGGAAAAACAAGGAAGGGAGGGAGGGAGAAAGTGGAAGGAAGGAAGGAAGGAAGGAAGGAAGGAAGGAAGGAAGGAAGGAAAGAAGGAAGGAAGGAAGATAGGAAACAGATAGGTAGGAAGCAGGTAGGCGGGCATTAGGAACAATTCTTTAAATTTAAAGAGCATGTTTTATTTTTATTTATTGTTTTTTGCCAGTCCTGGCCTGGGGCTTGAACTCAAGGCTTGGGAGCTGCCCCTAAGCCTCTTAGTGCTCAAGGATAGCACTCTACTACTTGAGCCACCGCATCACTTCTGTCTTTTTCTGAGAAGTTTATTGGAGATAAAAGTCTCACAACTTTCCTGCCCAGGCTGGCTTCCATCTGCAGCCCTTAGATCTCAGCCTCCTGAGTAGCTAGGATTACAGGGATGAGCCACTGGTGCCCAGCAAAGATCATGTTTTAAAGAGGCCTGTGCACTTTTCTGTGATCGTCAGTTTGTATCAAGATGAATGGATGAAGAGGTCTCTCTCCTCCCTCTCTCCTGTGTCCCTGGGTCACACATGAGCATGTCACATTGCACATGGTCCTGGTCAGTGCTGCTGTCTGGGCCCTTGGGCCTGTGTGCTGGAATGTCCTCAGAGGTGGGAAGGTCTGCAGAGCCCAGCATGGAGCCTGCAGTCAGAGCTCCCTGGACATTGGCTGCTGTTTGGGTAGTAGGAGGAGTTGAGGGGTTCCCTTTCACTTGCACCCCTGTGTGAGCCATTCAATCTTTCTGGAAAGCCCCTCTCAGAGAAGCAGCTTAGACTGTAAAAACAAACATTTTGGTTTCTGCAGTGATAAGAGAACCTTGAAATTTTAGAACTGAAAAGAACCAAATTCAATGACCCAAGAAAAACAGATGGAGAGAAAGGGTAAACCAAGGGTAGCATAAACAGAGAAAGAAAAAATGCCTCCTATTATAGAAATAAGATTTTAAAGGGCAAGCAGTGAGTTAGGTTTAAAACATTAAAGTGGGAGAATTTTTTTTCCCGTGCCTCAACTGAATTTAAAATACTTCCAGAATTTTGTCATTGAGCCACATCCAAAAAGAGTCTGAAACAACCATTGCTGAATCCCTTGAAAGAGTCAAATCTCATTATCTGACCTGAGCTCCTGGCTGAAGAAGAAGAACAAAAGGAACAGACAGGCAAGGAAGGGCGGCAGTGACTGGAGAGTCAAGTAGTCCTTAGAGGGGATGACTCTCAGGCTAGCTACCATACTTGGGGTAAGTTTTTAGATCTTTATATTTCTGACTCTTCTTGCATCACTGTTTTTTGTTGTTGTTGTTCTTGTTCAGATGACAGTCAGTCCTGACTGTTACACTTCCTGTAGACATAAGGGAGGCCGAAAAGGATGAGACATAACCGGCCTCCTCCTCCCAGCTTCCTCCCATTTCCATGCCGTGCTTCCACCGACCGACCTCCACTTCCTGGACCTGGTAGCTATTTCTGGTGATACCAGCCATGGAACAATGGGAATGTTGGAGTTCAACTGTAACTTTCCCATCTGACAAGATTGCTTTGTCACTGCCAATGGGCAGTCACTGGCATTGTGTGGCTTCTGACTGTGCTTAGGGTATTCCCTGCCATTTGCAGAGTATCACAAGACAATGGGTTTGCTGTTGGCAAGCTCAGCACAAGAATTTAGTACACTTGGGCAATGACAGACGGACTCTAAATAAAATGAAACACATCAGGAATGAGCAGCTCCTACCCACACTGCAAAACACCTGCCTACCTCCTTCCTGTCAGCCTTCAGCACAGCCCTGGTTAGGAGCATAACTCTAGTCCTCTTCCAAAGCCACCAAGCACAGTTTTTACATATTTTACTTAACCAGCTCCAGAGTATTCTATGGTACCAAATTCATACTCAATTGTGGCTCTTACCATTCATAGCCATTTAAGTTACTCTACTGACTAACCATGTTCTAATGAGCTGGGTTCCATGTTCTAATAAATGGAAATTACAAGAATAAATTGTTCTGGCAACCAATTAGTTTGGAACATGGATGATAGCTAAGAAGCCCACTGGGAAGGATTTTCAGCCCACCTTCAGCTGTGGCTCACCTCCTGAGAGTTAAACAATCTAATGAATTTCCATTCACTCCCCAGTCTCCTTGTGGTCATGTCAACTCTGAACTGAGAGAGAAAGAGCTGTAAACAAGGACTTTGGACAGGTGGGGTGTCAACTTAGAGTCTTTTCTAGTGCCTTTATTTACACGGGCAAGAAGGAAATGATCAGTTCTGGCTTTGAAAACTGACAGGAGGGCAAGGTGCCTTTATCTTATTTTAAATAGAATTTGTTGTGTATATTTGAGGCTTACCACATGATGCAACTGACATACACGAAGGTAGCAAAATGATGCTACTCTGAAGCAGATTGACCCAAATGCCTTCCTGCCTGCCTGGCTTTGTCATTGTTGTTGCCGGAGTCAAGGTCGAAGCCACCAGTGACACCAATGCCTGAAGAGAAATAGCCTGTGATAATAAAGCTAAGCTACACTGAACGCTCACACGCTAGACAATGATCTAAGCTCTTTCCATAGGCTTACTTGTTGTAGACTCACAGGTCAATGAGGCAAGCACTATTATTATCCCATATTACAGACACAGAAGCTGAGGCACAGAGATGCAGGATCATATGGCAAACAATTATAAAGAAATGCTGGAAGCGTCAAGGACTCTCATTAGCAGCTGTTGTGACAGTGATGAGCCAGGGACAGGTACCTAGAGAACAGGAATAGATGTAGGCCCTATTTGAAGGGACAGCCTGGACAGATGGAGCTCAGTAAAAATGAGCTGACTACTGTGAAGGGGAGTCTGCATGGAAGTGACTTCTGGAGTTGTGCAGGAAGGTTGATGCTCTGTGAGTTCCTGCTCAACCACAAGGTCGTGTCAAGTTTATATGGAGGGAGGCAAAAGCCCTTGTGTTTCAGCCCTGAGTCTAAAACAAATATGTATTTCCCAAGCAGCTCCCAGGAGAATTTGAAAACTGGAACCAAAAGAAACAGAGCCATCCAATCTATATTATCAGATGAGGACGGATCTGGGGGGTTGGTGGGGGGAAACAGAGACCATCTCACTAGAAGAACAGGAGGCCAAATACAGAAGAATGGTCAAGGACACAAGTCAGATCTCATCTCCACTCTGGCTCTACAACTGGAATCCAAATGTACTGTTTCTACCCTGCTGGCCCAGCTATGGTCAGATGACCCAAGTATAGGCCAGGAAGGGAAGGCACAGCTGGCCATAGCTTACAGGAAACCTAAAAACTCCCCAGGCCATCCACAGGACAAATGTTAGCAGGACTCAAATAACGAATACCAGCATAGATTTTTGGTCTTAACTGGGCACTGATCTCTGTTCTTTCAGGACAGGGGAAAATAAGTTAAGCTCAAGAAATATTAGTGCTTACATTTTTAAAATGAGAAAATAACCAAAATTTCATAGGATGTCATCATGAATTCACATTTTCAGTGATTATTTCTTTGTTAGTTGTTCTTGTTTTTGTGTTTGTTTGTTTGGTTTTGGTTTTGTAACCCAGGGCCTTATACATACGTATTTTGCACCCAGTCTACTACTGGACTATGTCCTTCCCCCATGTTATATTTATACTCATAAGGAAATGCACATAATCTAAGGATATGACAAGGAGCAGACTAACATACCAGGATGTCTTCTGGATTTTCTGAAGGAAATCATATCTTGATACAATACAGAAATTGTACTGAAAAAAATGTAGTCTTGTTTTACTTAATGAATTAAATGCCTCTGTTTGAACAACATTTAGGATACTGTTAAACTAAGAACAGGCAGGATTTATGAACTACAAGTTTATTTACTTTCATAATATTTTCCAGCATTTATTTTTTAAATGCTTAATTTTTATATAAATAGAAATCTTGAGAATGACTTAATCATGGTAACTTTTGTGTGTATGTATGTCAGTTGTGGAGCTTAAACTTAGGGCCTGGGCACTGTCTCTGAGATCTTTTTCTAGTGGCTAGCCCTCTAACACTTGGAGCCACAGTGCCAGTTTGGGCTTTCTGGTGGTTAATTCGATGAGTCTCATGGACTTTCCTGCCCAGGCTGCCCAGAACCCAGGAATAATGGTAACGTTTACTTTATTATTATTTAATAGTAGTAGTAATAGGCCTTTTAGCAGTTTGGTATTTTTCTTCTTTTGAAACTGAATGAAAATCAAAATTTGAAATTCCCACAAAGAAGCCAAAATTATTTGTGTAAAATTTTTCACAAAGCAAGTTAATATCTATGGATCTTTATTTTTAATAGCTATGAGCAAAAGCAGTTAATTATTTTTGTTGGGCTTTTATCTAAGTAATGTCAAGAGAAACATCCTGAGCATCCTGTGTTTTACATAATTCTGAGCAGTAAAGCTTACCTTAGTACAGGTAATTTTTAAGTTATTAAGTTCTCTTTCAGTTGCTGGTATTACACACCTGTAACCCTAGCTATTTAGGATGCTGGGACCCTGGTTTGAAGCCAGACCAGGCAGAAAAGTCTCCAAGATTCTATTTCCAATTAACCAGCAAAACAGTGAACTGGAGGTGTGGTTCAAGTGGTAGAGCACCAGCTGTGAGCAAGAGAGTCAGGTGAGAATGCAAAGCCTTAAATTCAAACCCTGCTATTTGCTGTGTGTGTGTATGGGGGTGTGTTTCTTTGGAACCATGAAGCAGGCTAATTCACAAGCTAATGCTTTGTATTAGAAAGGCCTTCTGCAAGTACCTTGTGCATAAAATTAAATGCCACTGGTTGCAGCCATTACAAAGCTACATTGAATCATCAAGCATTTGGTGGCTCAGGTCTAACACATCTCAGGAAGTCAAGGATTTATTGAGTACCAATTGCAGAAATCCATGTTCATTCAATATCTTCTCTGTGCAGGCTTATGCATGGCCTCACTTTAATTGTCACAACAAATGTACATGCTTTTTATTTTAACAATAAGAAAACTGACCCTCAAAGAGATAGTTACCTGCCAGAAGTAGAATGTGGTTTTTTTCATAGTTATAGTAAGGGCTACAGAGGTCCATAGTTATACAAAGTTAAAAAGAGGTAGCTCTTTTTCCAGGCCCCCAGGTCTGGTTTTTCTGACATTGTTTTGATATACCTATGTGTCCATGTGCCCCTGACTTAATTTGATCAATTCAGAGGTGGTAAGCTTTCATTTGCTAGTACAGTAGCTTTGGCAGCCAAGCTTCCTCTCCACTTCTCTGAGAGGAGAAGAGGTCACCCCACAGTGTCTCTAGCACTGGAATTGATTGACTACTGAGCCACAACTCTCCAATCCAGTAACAGGGAAATACACCACAACACACTTACCACCCAGCCTTAAGTAATCTGAAAAAAATCATCAAAAGGACACAGAAGATTGGAATCTCTACCCCAAAAGTAGGCCCCAGATACATAAATCTTAGTGGAGAGGGGAATCACAAAATTGATGAATAATAAGGCAACATGTAAAAGACATGAGGGGGGCATCCACCAAAAATATGAATGGAATTTACAAGAATTATGAACACCATCAAAAGACCAAATGTATAAATTATGGGAATCAAAAAGGGAAAGAGATATAAACTAAAGATATAGAAAACCTATTCAATAAACCCTGAGAAGAGGTTCATCCAAGCAAAAGAAGTTTACAGAACATGAAACAGACTAGAAAAGAAATATCTCTAGACATAATTCAGTCAAAACACTGAATATACAGAACAATGAAAAAATATAGAAAGCTGCAAAAGAAAAACAATACACAACACAAGTGCTTAAGAAAAGGACAGTTGGTGGAAGTGTGTTCCTTTCTGTGATGAAAACAGGCAGAAAATGGGAAATATACTCAAATATATTCTGTAAACTTATTTAGGGTGTGTATGTGTGTGTGTGTGTGTGTGTGTGTGTGTGTGTGTGTGTGTTGCAGTGCTGGGGTTTGAATTCTGAGCAAGGTGCTTACTAAGCAGGCACTATATTGCAAGCTATGCATCCAGCCTTGTTATGTACTGGTTAGATGAGCCATTCATTAGAAGAACATCAAATTTCTCAAGACAGACTCTAAAAGAAAAGAGATGACATGATTGCCTTGAAATATAAATACTGTCAATTTAGATTA
Source organism: Perognathus longimembris pacificus (assembly GCF_023159225.1). Taxonomy (NCBI): domain Eukaryota; kingdom Metazoa; phylum Chordata; class Mammalia; order Rodentia; family Heteromyidae; genus Perognathus; species Perognathus longimembris. Next base: position 54,519,862 of record NC_063169.1, read on the forward strand.
GTGTTCCCAGCAAAGCTATCGTTCACCACTGAGGGAAAAATAAAAACTTTCCATGATAAACAAAAGCTAAAGGAACTAATAACCATGCGCCAGCACTGTAGAAAGTGCTTAAAGGATTTCTTACACACGAAAAAGAAAATGACAGGAAAGAACAGGCTCTACTAGATAAGTAAAATAAGTAGCAAGGAGGAAAAGGTAAGAACATATCACAGGGCTGGGAATATGGCTTAGTGGTAGAGTGCTTACCTTGCATGCATGTAGCCCTCAGCTCGATTTCTCAGTACCACATAACCAGAAAAAGCTGGAAGTGGCACTGTGGCTCGAGTGGTACAGAGCTAGCCTTGAGCAAAAGAAAGTCAGGGACAGTGCCTAGGCCCTGGGGAGGAAGAAGAAGGAGGAGGAGAAGGAGGAGGAGGAGGAGGAGGAGGAGGAGGAGGAGGAGGAGGAGGAGGAGGAGGAGGAGGAGAGGAAGAAGAAATCGCAAAACACAAAATTACAGGCAATGTGACATATCTTTCAATAGCACCAAATATTCTCGACTCTATAATCATAAGACATAAAATGGAAAAATGGACTTAAGAAAGGACCCAACCATTGTTGTCAACACATCTCACTAATAAAGACAAATTATAGGCTTAGAAATAAAGGCTTGGAAAAATCTAAGCAAAAGGACTCTGAAAGCATGCAGGAGTAGTTATACTTATATCTAATAATAGATTGTAAACTAAAACTAGTCAGTATAGGCAAAGAGTGTTACTTTTGCTTATCAGTACTGGAGTTTGAACTCACACTTGTTTGTCTTGCTTGCTGAGATGGCAACGTGATTCTTCAGATCTAGCCCCTAGGATAGCTAAGAGTATATGCAAAAGAACATTTACTAGAACTCGAAATGAAAAGGGTGAAAAGCATGGAGCAGTGGAGCTCATGGGACACTGATGAAAGTGAACTACACAACTTGTGGTTGGAGACAGAAGGAAAGGAATAGGAGAGAGGGAGAAACAATATGCTGTACAAAAGGAAATGTACTCATTACCTGACTCATGTGATTGTAATCCCTCTGTACATCACCTTTATAATAACAATAAGGTAAATTAGTTTTTAAAAAGAAGTTAGTTATTAATGAGCAACATTGAAAAGTAGAATGTGCATGTCCTGTAAATCATGAGTATATTTGAAAAAAAAATGTGGTAAAGGGAAACTATTAAAGGTATTTTGAAACAAGAATCTTTGCCCACAAGGATCAATAACAATGATGTTAAAGGGGTAGTAGTAAGGATGGCCCCAGTGTTAGGTTGAACATATGGTAATTGGTCAGGTGACCTTGTAGAAGTATTGTTGTGTAAGATGAGGAGATCTTTGTGTAAGACTGTGATGCTGGCTAACTACTTTATGATAGTTCTTGTTATCAAGCTTTTGTGCATGAGATCCTTTCCTTTATAATCTCTCAGCTTTGTGTTATTTTGTATTTTCCTTAGGACTTTATAAACATGGCACTCTTTTGGTCCTGATAATTTTCATAGAAGATAATTTAGATGAGTGCTTAAGAAAAGGACAGTTGGTGGAAGTGTGTTCCTTTCTGTGATGAAAACTTAGGTGTAGGGGCTGGGAATATGGCCTAGTGGCAAGAGTGCTTGACCCGTATACATGAGGCCCTGGGTTCGATTCCTCAGCACCACATATACAGAAAATGGCCAGAAGTGGCGCTGTGGCTCAAGTGGCAGAGTGCTAGCCTTGAGCAAAAAGAAGCCAGGGACAGTGCTCAGGCCCTGAGTCCAAGCCCCAGGACTGGCCAAAAAAAAAAAAAAAACAACAAAAACTTAGGTGTAAATTGAGAAATATACTCAAATATATTCTGTAAATATTTAGGGTGTGTGTGTGTGCATGTGTGTGTGTGTGTGTGTGTGTGTGTATGTGTGTTGCAGTGCTGGGTTTTGAACTCTGAGCCTTGTGCTTACTAGGCAGGCACTGTATTGCAGAGCTTTGCCTCCAGCCTTGTTATCTACTGGTTATTTTTAAATGGAGTTTTGATTTTTGCCTGGGACTATGTCTGACTTCTGTTCTCTTTTTTTTTGGCTTCCTATCATAGCTGGATTGACTGGCACATGTCACCAGGTCCAGCTTCTTCCATTGAGATGAGGTCTTGTGAACTTTTCTTCACAATGTGTTTAGGGAAGCAGGTTTTGAGATCAAACAATCAATATTTTAACTAATTCAAACAAAAGGGACCATATTGCAAACCAGCGTCTACACTGTAAAGCTCCCAAGATAATATAGATTATCATTTCTTATATAAGTGGGGAAGCAAGAGTTCTAGAGACAGAGGTATAAAGCAGACTCTCAGAGAAAAGTTGTCTGGCAGAAGGAGATAGACTAATCAATCACCCTTTTTCAGCCATTCTCCTTTGCTTGCCTCCCTGGAGCAGAGATGGAAAGCTCTAAGTACCTTCACCAGTATTGCTGGAAGCCAGGAGTTCATAGGACACATCTCGGGTTACTGAGAGGTAGGAGACATCAGCTGTGTTTGGAGAGGGCAAATTGAGAAAGCTTTCTCTGCCAATGAACATGGATATAGAGGGACAGCTACTCACTCTCCCTTCTTCCTGGCAGATGTGTGGAGCTGCTGTAGTCATCTTTAATGCACAAAGCAAAAAGCAGAGTCACCACACTGAGGGTGCAGTGTGGGAACACAGGTCAGTCAAGGATGAAATGCCCCACCTTTGCTTGTGGCATGTTCACAGTAGAATATGCTTAGACTTTCAGTGACTTTAAGCAATGTGTCCTAAAATTCTGTGTCATCAGAACCATGAGCACAAAACTGGTTAAGCATAGAGCATCATGGAGTTGGGTAAGTGGTAGGTAGATCCCTCCCTTCTGGTGGTCTTAGATGATAAATAAGGGAACTATTTCACACACAATCTTATCAGAGGCATTTGGGAAAAAGAGAAAGCAAATTGCCCACTCAAGAAAATGAATCTTCTAACTTACACTACCTATCATCATAAAGTTCCTGTACAATGTCTAAAATTACCCTATTGACTATGTCACTATAGTGCAGTTGTAAGCCAAATGAACTTAATGACACCAAGTCTGAAAAAAATAACTGGTCAGTAGAAAAGGCAATGAAAAATCCACATAAAATATCTCAGACACACACAAACCTTTAGTAGTTCTCACTTAATTTTTTTATTTGTGTATGTGTATGTATGTGTGTGTGTCTGTGTGTCTGTATCTGTGTGTGTTTTAGTGAGCCACAGTAGGGTGGTTCTCATTCTTACCTTAAAAAGTAAGGAGGTCTAGGCATTCACACACAGTGAGACCAAAGGAGGATATTCTTAAGAGAGGAACACAAGGTTCAATGCCTATGTGCTTCTGATCATAAAAAAATAATATTTATTGAAATGAACTCAAGGAAATGGTTTTTTTCTTAGTTTTTTTTTTTTGGCTTGTTTATCTGTCTTTGGGAGGGTAAAGGGGGAGGCACAGAAATGGAGGGACAGAGAGTAAACAAATGCAGCATAGTACTCACTAGATACTATGTTGAACATGAAGTATACAACTTGTGGGTGGGGTCTGAAGGGAAAACCTGGGAGAGAGTGAGGAAAGAGGTGACATTGTCCGAAAAGAAATGTACCCATTACCTGGCTTCTGTAACTATATAGTTCCTCTGGTACATCACATCTAATAAAATATAAATATAAATATATATAAATAAAAAATATATAAATACATATATAAATATAAATAAAATATAAATATAACAATATATTTTTTAAGTGAGGAGGGATTTGGACCCTTGTAGCTGAGTGTTTTACCTACATGGCCCACTACAGGTAAAAGCAAGGGCGAGAACCATCAAACAGACACTGAGCATACTGGGCACCCACAATCTCCTGGTAGTGGTGAGCGAAGAGCCCCCATGGGACTTTCAGAGCCTAGCAACTGACTGGTCTGCTCACAGTGACTCTTGTGCCTTGTGCTTATAGATTCTGGGTCCTTCAGTAGTAGGTCATAGGACTGTGGCAGAATGCTTTGTTACTTTTCCCTGACCCTGTGTCTGAGGTTTCAAAACTACTCTTTGAAGATTTGACTTTGGCTGAGATGCATTTTTTTTTTTTTTTACAATAAGTGAGGCGCACACGACTGAATGCAGCAGGGATTTCTCATCAGTATTCAGTAGAACAAGAAAGTTCACAAAACCAGTTTTTCCCCAAGCCATCTGCCCTTCCCTCAGCATTTTCCTTTCCTAAGATAATTCCTTTTCTGACCACCACCATCAAAGATGGCTGACCTCATAGGATTTTCATAGATTGCTCTATGCAGGGCTCTCCAGAAAACAGTGGGGATGGAACAAGGAGTCTCAGAGGCACTGAAATGCTTTTCATCTCCCAAGTATGTGGCCTTTTGGGTTATTTTTTGTCTACTCAAACCACATCCACCACCAAACAAGAGTTTTCCTCTGGTCTTTTCTTCAGTTTGCTATGTGGTCACAGTGTTGGTCCAACCCTGTATCTTATGCTGCTTTCCTTTTTGAGAATGACTACTAAATACAATCAATGCTCAGGATGTGTCATCGTAATTCTTGGCCATTAACTTATAGTCTATAGCAAGCTCTAAATTATGCTATAGATCTGTGGCTTTTTATCTTCAGGATATGCTCTAAATAAGAACTCAGTTACCTTCTTCACAGGGAATCAGTTGAACATGCCAGGCCCCGTTTTGTATAACTGGGGAAACTGGGAGAAGCGAGTTTAAGTAACTTACACTGGATCACATAGAGGCTCACGTGTCTGAGAAATATTGTCTTTATGATAACTAGATGAGGCATATATGGCTTCAAACCAGAAACACTTGAATAACATGAGGCTAATCTGAGTCACTAAAAAAGTGTCTCTCATTTGCTCTGGGGATTTCCTTGGATACTTTCTACTGTAATTGAAAAGAGCCGCATTTCAATTCAGCCTCTGAGAAGTAATTAAGATGGAGAATTTCATGGCCTGTAGAATAATTGTTCCTGTAACACTATATCAACTGACATAAGGAAAAAAGTAAAAGAGCATTCCATAACATTGAGGGGAATGAGGAAAGAGATGGGTTGGTGGCCCACACGATTCTAAGAGGTAACACGTTTGCTTTCCCATCCCTAATATATTGTTTTCTAGCATTGAATCTTCTAGCTTCATAATGAAAATGGTGATAGAAAACGAGAGCCATGGAAGTCTACAGGAAATTTCAAGATTCTGTCCAGTGCTTACACTTTGAACATACCTATAGGGGCTTAGTCCCGCCAAGGCTGGGCATTACCAGGGTTTGCTCTAGGACCATGGGTTTTCACTTGGGAATTTCTTTGGGTGCCATTGAGGACAACTCCAAAGCCAGAGCAAAGGGTGCTGACTAACTTGAAATTCCTCAGTGGGGAAATTTCACAAAGGCCCCAGGAAGGGTAGAAAATAAAGAGCCTTAAATTTTAGGGAACTGATTGTAAAAGCATATAAAGTAAACAGAATGGGAAAATTTATTTCCCACAGAGTTTTTTGGTGGCAGCAATGCTGGCTTTCCAAAACTTGTGTCACCCACAAATCCCCAGAGACGACCTATTTTACTCTACAAAGCATGACCAAAAAAAGATAGAAGCCCACAGTGCCTTGCAAGGTTTCCAAATAATATTTTTGAGCAAAAATAAAATGAAAACTATTTGAAACACATGCACACATCTTGAGCAATATCCACATAGAACATAGAAGAAAAAAAAACCCATAGAATTAAGAGCCAGACATTTGGGTTGAACAAGCTCAACTTTTATCCCTTAGGGAATTCTTTGAGCTTCAGTTTCTTGTTTGTAAAATAAGGTCATATTGCTCCCCTTAGCTAGCTGTTATCAACTTCAAATGAAGAAATAAGTGTGAATACATTTAATAAATTTATATACAAATCATCAATCAACCAAATGCAAGATGATTATGTCCATCATTAATAAATAAGCATAGTTGACAGTGCTTCATGTTCCTCAAGAGATACATGAAAAAAAAAAAAAAGAAGAAGCCAGGGACAGTGCTCAGGCCCTGAGTCCAAGGCCCAGGACTGGCCAGAAAAAAAAAAAAAAAAAAAAAAGCCTCAACGAAGAGATACATGTAGGGCTGAGATGTAGCTCAGTGCTTCCCTAGAAAGTGAAACATCCTGGGTTTGATCTTAATCTCCAGTACCAAAAAAGAAAAGATGAGAGAGAGAGAGAGAGAGAGACAGACAGACAGACAGACAGAGACAGAGAGAGAAAGAGAGAGAGAGAGAGAGAGAGAGAGAGATGTGAATCAAGTCGAGGTATGAGGCTAATGATCAGGGGTGGGGGTAAAGTCCCAGGCAGGGGCTAAAGTTTTGATTATATATATGTTGCTCCCATGCGCACTATGCGAAGGTGCCATTGCCAAGACATTGGTCAACCTTAGTGGGGAAAAAATGACAACAATGCGGGTGTTTCTCAACCTCTCAGGCTTACATCGAGGTCCTGTCCCAGAAACTCAGTGTCCTTGCATGGGAGGTTAGAAGGTGGAAGAGGTCGGGAGGAGGGGTTGTTATTCCCTAAGTCCCTCATCATTGTGGTTTGTTTCTTTTTTTAATTATTCTTTTAGGTGTTTAGATTGCCTTCAAGACACAACACCTCACCTCCACTCCAGGGCTCTGTGTTGGGATGGAGAGGGATAACTCTCAGAGTACAATATAATCTCAGTTTTCTAGGGGCTAGGGCAGATTTCAAACATTTATCTGGTGAGGCTGGGTCAGATTTTTTGGGCCAACTTAGTAATCTCACTGTCTTTCCCCTTCCACACATAGACCTCAAAGGTAACAGGAGCAGCATGGATCTTTCCTGTGACTTTCCCCTGTACTCCAGGGAATCACAGAAATGGGAATTAAAACAAGGTTCCTTTGCTTGTGGAGAGGACCAAGAAAAAGTAGGGCAGGGCTGGGAAGGTGGCTTAGTGGTAGAATGCTTGTCTAGCATGCATGCAGCCCTGGGTTCCATTCCTCAGCACCACACAGAGAGAAAAAGCCGGAAGTAGAGCTGTGGCTCAAGTGATAGAGTGCTAGCCTTGAGCAAAAGGAAGCCAGGAACAGTGCTCATACCCTGAGTTCAAGCCCCAGGATTAGCCAAAAAAAAAAAAAAAAAAAAAAAAAAAAAAAGAAAGAAAGAAAAAAGAAGCAGGGCACAGACACATTTCTCTAAAAGCAAACACAAATCTATTTGGAAAGTTTTTCTTTCCAGTACTAGAGAAAGGAGAAATGACTCAATAATGGAGAACAACTCCTCTTACTGGAGAGCAACACAAGTCCACATTAATATACTTTCTAGAATTATTCTTATCTGCCATTAGTTTCCCCCAGATATTCATCTTCCCACAGTTTCCTACCCATGGAAGCCCAGATACATTTTCCTTACCTGGTTACTTCTCCACAAACTATCATTCTTTGCAAAATGGCATATAATTCCCCAGACCTTGCCATTTATTTCCCCTAGACCTTGCCATTTCTTTCCTGTGAAATGGCTGCATATGTAAGAAATAAAAATGTTCTCCTATTTTTCTTCTGTCAGTTTACTTTGCAGACCTCAAACACTGAATGTGAGAGAAAGGTAGAAGAAAAGGCATTATTTTCCTATACTTGCCTCTTTCTGTCAGTAACTGTTGCAATGTATCTTATAACTAAGGGGAATTAGGAGAGGTAAGGGCAAGCCTCAAACTGCTGACCTTGTTTTTCTACCATTTAATGCTCTTAAGGTCACGGCCACCACCAAAATCCATTCTCATTCCATCTAATTCTCCTTGCCCTCTTCTTTGGACTCTGGGATATCCTAGTCCTTTCTTCCCTCCATCCTGCTCTTCTTAATATTGTAAAGGAACTCTGTTTCTACTCATATGGCACTGAACTGCAATGGACATACTCATCTTTGCACTTGAACTACTGAAGTGTCCCCTAGCTTAGCCCCACTGTGTGAATCTCTGGGAATGACTTAGTTGGTCTCAGACTAGCCTCAGCAGGACAAGGAACCAAGATGTTCCTTTCTCAATGAACCTATAATTTGACCTCCTTCTCAGAACAAAGAGATAAAGGGATGTGGTTTTTTACTTACTGGCCGTAAGGCACATTATTCATCTACTTTACAGATACTGAAAAAAAATGGAAGCCACAGAGAGACAGAAAATCGTATAAGGAGAATCTCTCAGCCCCAGAATAAACTAAGAAAACATCTAGGAATCCCCTGAGATATATCAAAGTAGTCTATAACTCAGCGAAGACTGGGTGTGAAGATGATACTGTGGACAAGTAATGCACTTTGGTTCACAACTTTTATTATTATTATTTTTTGCCAGTCCTGGAGCTTGAACTTAGGGCCTGAGCACTGTCCCTGGCTTCTTTTTGCTCAAGGCTAGCACTCTTCCACTTGAGCCACAGCACCACTTCTGGCCTTTTCTATATGTGTGGTGCTGAGGAATTGAACCCAAGACTTCATATATACAAGACAAGCACTCTACCACTAGGCTATATTCCCAGCCCTGATTTTTTTTTAGTCTTTTTTGATCTATAGAACTCTACGAGGCAGTCAAGCTGCACATCATTATAACTTTTGTTTTACAGGTGACAAAATGAATGCGTAGAGAAGCAAAATCACCCAGCTAGTGAGTTGGAGGAAGGGGCAGACTTTGTTCTCTTGACCTCTAATCCTATGATCTGACTTCACAAAAGCTAGCATTGGGGTGTTCTGGGGAACACAGAGAGCAGGAGAAGGCAGCTGATAGCTCTTCCTAGTGAGTCACCTTGGGGACTTTACACATTGATTAGGTCACCTCTGTCTGCACAGGCACATTATTTCTAGATGTCCCTGTAAGGGTTGCTGACCTTCAGAGCCATTCTCTGGGGTTCGGAAGGGGCCTGATAGCTCAGGGTCTGAAATCGTGCCTAGAAGTCTCACCTTCAACTTCTCTTCAAGATCTCCGACTTTATGTACTGTTGATCCAAAGTATCTAAGCTTGCAATACGTCCTTATTACATCCAAGTGGCTCTTTATCATTCCTTATTACAACACAAGTGTGTATCAAACACATACTTTGAGCCAAGCTCTGCTTGATGCCTGGAATGGGAGGTTAAAGTCTGCATACAGGATGGAAGCTGGAAACAAGTGAGCATCTATAGAGAACAGTAGGTGTATCCCCATGGTAAAGGCTCCCCCATGGTCTCTGTCTTTACACACATTTCTTGTAATGTAAAAAAAAAGGGACAGTAGTCACCCCATTATATGACACTACTAGGAAGATTAAGCAAGTGGGTTTCAATTAGTGAAAGAGTAGGGGTTACAAGCATGATTGTCTGGGTGCTATTCCCAGCGCTGTGTACAAACTTTGCACTTCATACCTGTGAATTTGTTTGTTCCCAAGAGTCTCGTCTGTAAGAAGGGTTCTGTACAGTGTCTCCATTACAGGGTCCTAAAAGCCTAAGTGGCCTAATGCATGCAAAGTCCACAGTAAGGCCCTGTGGTGGTAAAGGTGGTCTTAAGCAAGCTTAGGGTTTATGAAAGCAAGGACAGTGGATTTTAGAGTCTTCATATGAGTTCACCTTCAGACTTCTTTAAATCTTTAAGTCTGAAACAAGTCATTGCAGAAGGAGCTAATCACCAAGGCTGCCATCTTAACTATACAAAGCAGTAAACTAGCTCAACAAAACTTAGTACATGTTGAGAGAAAGGCAATTTTGTGATGTCTGTAAGACAGACAATCCCATAGGGACTTCCCAAAGGCAGACCCCATCCATTCTGAGATTGGATTGTTTGGCAGAGTGAAATGAAGCATAGTAGCTTCTTCAAACGAGGAGCCAAGACACTGCACTGCACTAATGGGAAGAATACACCATTTCTACCCATTCTCTGGAATGCAGACTCTCTTTTCTATCTTTATAGTCTTAGTGTTTAGTTTAGAATACACTCTTACAACTACTCAGTGATGATGATGGATATTCCATGGTTTGAAATTTTAAAAGATTTTAGAATCAGTGTTGTTATATGGAGACTTGTGTCTATGGACAACCAGAAGAGGGTAGAAATTTGCATTTACTTCATTGAACAGGAACTGAACTTCTTGGCTCAGCAGAAACTCTGAAGGATCTGGTTATTACTCTTGGATCTTTTGTTTTACCATTAATGGTCGAAACCATTAGCTACTGACTTCCTTTAAGACTGAATCTAGTACCTATATTAAATGTGAAGAAGCCAAGCATTTATTTCCAAGATGACTCAAGGAGTGTGTGTGTGTGTGTGTGTGTGTGTGTGTGTGTGTGTGTGTGTGTGTAAAAGTTGATTTTATAATGTCAGGTACTTGGAAGGAAATCATGTCTGGGTCAGTAGTGATTAAGTGGCACTGAGGATTATTTATTGTTCTGATTATACAATGCCATTTTCATCATAATTTCTTACTGCAATGTTCTATAAGAATCTGCTTAACCTCTACCTGATGACAAAGTTGTCTAAAGAAACACTGTTCTAGCTATCATCAGATCCCAAAGCTCCTAATAGGGAGGCACATTGCCAACCTTCTTTGACATGACTTTCCAGATACGAGAGAGCTTTCCCAACACAATGCCTTTAAAACCATACTTTATCTGAACAGCCTAAATTTGATGGAAACCCATGCTTTCTGAGGATATTATCTGTCTTCTAGGAGTCTATATGATGTCATATCTTTCTTCTCCTCGCCCCTCCTCCCCATTCTGGTACCAGAAACTAGAGGAAAAATAGTAAAATGTCTTTTTCCCCCTTTCTTTTTTAATTAAGGAAAAATCTAGAAACGAAGTTTTACAGAATAGTGAACTAATGTTTATTCTTGGCAAACTTTCTAAACTTATTATTAGTCATATGATTTGGGGAACAAATCTTTTAAACTATAGTTATCCCTAGGGAGCCAGCATGGGATTTTAGAAATACAAAAATCACAAAATAACATAATAGGGTTTTATTGGTGATTATTCAAAAATGGCTGCTTTTTTTTTTGCAAGAGATGTATTCATAAAGATAGTGTACCATTCCAACTCACAAAAGGGTATCTCCAGGGTTTTCTCTGTTGTTCTTTACCAAGCAACTTTCGCAACCTTTTTTTCCCTTGCAGTGTCCAGCTTCTTTCTCTTCCACTGACTCTTAGTCTCTGAGTGATCGTTCTTTTTTTGTTTTCCTTTGCTTTGTTTTTGTCAGTCATAGGGCTTGAACTCAGAGCCTGGGCCCTGTCCCTGAGTTCTTTCACTCAAGGCTAGCACTCTACCACTTTGAGCCACAGCACCACTTTCAGTTTTTTTATGTTTAATTGGAAATAAGATTCTCACAGACTTTCCTGCCTGGGCTGGCTCAAACTGCAATCCTCAGCTCTCAGCTTCCTGAGTAGCTAGGACAACAGGCGTGAACTAGCAGCATGTGGCTTTATCATTCTATTTTCAAGTCCACTGGAAGTTCAGATAATAGTGATAATGGATCACAACTTTTACTTTAAAGGAGTTTTCATTTTCTATCTCTGTATATCATGTTCCCCAAAAGCCATCCACTGACTATAACTCAAGGAAACCATGAAGGCACCTCAGGAGGAAACAGTAGGGGAAGGGGCCATGGAAAAAGAAGGAAAAATAGACTACCAGCCCATATCTAGTCCCCATGGATGATGGGGAAAAGAAGAAAGAGATTGGGCAGAGGATTTCGACTTATAAACAACCTGTTTAAATACAGAGCCCTCTGTGTGAGTACAGGAAGGACTGAGCTCATTTAGAGTCTAACAGCCTAACTGAGAGGCAGCCATGTTGATATAGAGAAGCTCCAGCCTGGTGTTGGGGGAAGGCAGTTCATAGCTGTACTCAGGGCACCACTCCAGGTTTCCTGTGGCCACATGCTACAGCTGCAAGTGTCCATGTGATGTGGAAAGGGATGCTGAGCCTGGTGGTGAAAAACAAGACAGTGTATGTCAGGGTCCAGTGTCCCATCAAATGATGGCCATATGACCACAGAGGCATGATGCAATTCTCAGTCTTATCTCTTCTACCACAAGTCACATGAATCTCAACTTTCCCATATCAAGATGTCACCTCAGGAAGGTACACAGGGAAGTGAAGAAGACTGAGTAGTGATATGATAGACCTGCTGAGGTGGCACTATCACTGGTGGTCACACTTACAGTTTATATTCCTTTGTGTTAAATATTTTATAAACTCAAGTGATAAGAGCCAGGAAGATGTCAAAACTATTTCCATGGAGAGATCACACACAAACATATGCAGGCCACACGAAGAATTAAATGAAGTAATACAAATAAATTGATCAGTATCTTCTGGCAATGATGAGTTTCATCTCCACCAGACACAATTTGCAAAATCCTACATCTTACAGCTGTAAAACAGTTCAAAAACAATAAAAGTATGAGACAATCACAGAGTGTACTAAATAGCTATTCTTTTCTCTGATACTTGCTAACCAAGGCTGGGTACTATTGTAGAGGTTTAAATGAGTTATGGAAATTGAAGTTAAGTATTATTTGTATGTCAGAAGTAATGTGACCTTTGGCAATTCTTTACAAAGTCACCGTCTAGATAGGTACAAGCATGTCACAGATGTCCACCTGAATTGCCTGTCATCAGTGCTCTGCAAAAATGAATGTGACACAATGACCCTGAAGTTCTGAGGACTGGAAGCCTTTGTGTGCAAGGCCCTCAAAGGCCTTGATGCCAGGATGTGGCCCTTGATGAAGTGAAGAGGATGCCTTTCCCATCCTGAGTGTCAACCTTAACAATGGGGGGAAACCCAGACTCCTGCTCACATCATCTTAGGGAGTATCCCGAGGACTCTGATTTGCTAAGTGACTCTGATAGCTAAGTGTTTTGAGAAAGCATTAAGATGCTAGAGTCAGAGAAATTCACACTTACTGGTTTGCTCACTCCTTTCAGGGGCATTATTACCCTCTGTGAAATATGAGGATGTTAATTTCCACACCCTTATAAGGTTGTAATAATTAGAAGTGTTCTTGGCAAATAATGATCAATCACTGGGTATAATTTTCCCTGGTCCACTACACACACCATGGGGCTGGGTCTCATATTCAGGCCAATTTTGTGTAACATGCTCTCACAATAAACTCTCCTTCACATTTAACATTCTTATTTTCTCAGTCACTCATAAAAAGTTTCCTTTCCAATTCTTTTTGATCAGTTTAGCAACATAACAGCACCTTCTCTCTTCTTAAAACTAATATTATAACCCTAATTCTGTTAACCTACTTAGAATCTCATTTACATAACTGCTTTGGGCTATAATTAGCTTATGCTTTTTTCTTCCCTCACTACATATTCATCATGAATGATTTCATTTATTCCTCAAGTTTTATCACTTCCTTCTTGACTCTCTTACCAACTGGATTTTTCTACCTTGTGATTTACAATGATGATCACTTACGTGTTCAAACTTGAACCTTGCCACCCCCCCCCCACTTCCTCCCTTTTTCTGAGCATTGTCTCTATGACTGACAGTATCCCAGTTTTCCAGTTTGGTCATGACCTGGATGTTTCCCAACTTTCTATTGTTCTACAAACATTGTTCCTTATCTGGCCAATGGTAAAGTCTAGCTATATGGAGGGCAATGCAGGCCATTCAGAAGTTCAAAGCCAATATTTAGGAAATTAAGAGAGACAGACTTTTAATTAAATGTAAGAAATAACTTTCTTAAACTTTTTGCTTCCAACATTGAATAGACTATTTCAGGAAGTGCTGGGCTGCTCTTACTGTATTGCTCAAGCTGACACTAACAATCTTATGGGCTAGGAGAGGCTGGATACAACTAGCTTCCTGGTTACCTATTAGACAGTGAAAAAGCAGTTCTCACCAGAGAAGGGTCAACCCCTACAGCCGCCTCGCTTCCTTCTTCCCATCCAAAGGAGAAGCATCCTATGATGAAGTCTAAGTTTGAGGAGGCCATTGGAAAAGGAAGGTAAAAGGAAGCTTTCTTTATCCTTTTTTTGCTTCACGATTTCCATAGAACTGACATTTAACACCCAAGAGTTTCCATAGTGCTAAAAGAACTCGGATGAAATGTCTATTTAAAAGCAGGAATTTAAATTCATAACTCTTATCATAACAAATCTTTACCCAAAGCTGGCAATGTGAAATGCCTACTGAAGGCTGAAGGAGATTATTTGTAAAGGCCAGGACACAGAAGGCCCAGGAACAGTGAATGGGAGTTCCCTTGGCCACTGGTGTTGCCTTGGTATGTGAAAGTCTTGTTTAATTTGAGGATTAGCAAAATCCCTGTCTCTATTCAGCTCCTTTTAAATTAAAATTAAAAGCCCCTCTGATCTTTAATGTATTATGTTTGTAGCATAATAAATACCTATTATGCCACTCCTGGGTATTTTCTATCTGTAATCATCAGTAAGGAGGTGTCTGTGTGTGTTCTCTTGGTATTCTTGATATTATATTACTTGCCTGAGGACAAGGATTATCTTTGGACTTGCTTGAAGTCTAGTACAGAGCCAAAAATATGAAATGCTTATAGAGATGTTCGTAAAAATGACAAAGAGGGGACTTTCCTTCATACAGCACTTGTCATGTCCAGCCTTATGCTAGAGATGAAGAACAAAGTGTTCAATCAGTACTCATTCCAGTTTGTACTAAAGGAAAAAAAAAGGCACCTAAAAACTCATATGTTTGAATATGTTGTATGAGAAGACCTCTTATCTAGAAAGGAAGATGACAGTATAAATGATGATGAGTGCAGGCAGGAAATGCATTACATAAAGCAGATTGTCATCTTTTATATGGGGGCATGCCCAACCAGGGTGTTCAGGCAGAACAGATTAGGCATCAAGGTATTTTATCAGCTCTGAGGTAGGCTATTGATGATTGAGACTGTTTCTCATCAGCAGGCCAGAACCACAGATTACTACCAAAAGTCTTCGACTTTATGATAGATGCACTGACTTAACCTCAGCATCTCTGAAACATCTTTGGCTTGTGTGGGTGTATCTGTGCATGCACACAGCACAGTCATGACTACCCTTGTTGTGTGGCTACCTCCTAGAGCTTAATAAGGCCAGTCAATGATGATACCACTGAAGGACATGAAATTGGTAGTCACCAGCTTCAAAGAAGGACACTAGAGCCATCCATGGTATGTCCAAGATGGTATTGCTAAAAATGCCACAGCATGAAAGAAAGCTTTTTTAGGCATTCCTTTTTTTTCTGTTAATTACCTGGTGATGTTGGAATCCTTTCCTGTCTCTGACACTTGCCTCTTATCCCCTGTGAGTCAGTTCTCATAGTCCTCTTTCAGTTGTGGCACTGGCCTTGAGCTTCTCTCCCTTAGTCTTTTGTAGAATCCAGTAAGAAGAAACGTGCTTGGTCTCTTCAGAAAAAAAAAAATCCCCAAACTTTGGTATCATTCTTCATCCTCTAATCTTGTTATTTTATCCTCCTGGCCTGCCTTCAGCAAGAATTCTGTTGAGACAGTCCCACAAGAATTCCCCTTCTCCTGGAGGTTTCCTCCTAGTAATTTTCCATGAACAAGCCCTGACCCTGCTGGTTGGTTATCCAGCCCTGCTTGTCCTTGCTGGAGGTGGAGCTGAGCTCCATCTCTCCTCACCACTGCAAGGATCCATTGCTGTGTTCCCATGGTTAACTCTATAGCTTCACCTTGAATGAAGTCTTCATTGCCATCTTTAACAAAAGTGATGAATTTGTTGTCCTTTAACACTTGTTCTTCTCTAGATTTATGGGCTTCACAGCTAAGTGTGTGTGTGTGTGTGTGTGTGTGTGTGTGTGTGTGTGTGTGTGTGACCACCCCATCCTCATTCATTGCTAGCTCACCTGTGTCCTCTCCAGGTCTGACTCACTCTCCAGACAATATGATACAGCACAATGAGCCTGCTCAATGCCAGGATCTATTGAAAAAAATTCTTGAGCACTGTCAGATTTCTGCTACCAACCCTGAGAGGGACTTGTGCTCCCCTTCCTTGGGACCCAAGTATCATGCGGAGTCCTGGAAGGACAGAGCTTGGTGAGATAGCTATGGGACTCACTTTCTTCGTGCCCTCCCTAGCATAAGGCATGAGGTAGAACACCAGACACAACATTGCTCATCTGTAAAACCTTCTATTCCTAGGAAATCATGGCTCCAGAACATTCTAGAAAATGTTGATAAGCTATCTATACTCATGCTTCCTATGTGTACCTTCCCAGCCCTACTCCCTCCATGTTCCAATCCTTATGCAGGAACCAGAGGTTTCTTCTTCTCTTGCTGCCTTCTCTACCAACGCCCTTGGGTACTATGGGCAGGGAGCTTCCTCATATCCCACATTTTCTCCAGATCCATGATCTATCCTGTGGTTAGGCCTCCAAGCTTTAGTTTCATACTTTAGGAAAATCTGTCTCTTAGAAACCTGTCTTCCATGACCCTTGCCTTCTTATAAACCATAATATCTAAGCCCAAAGTTTAGCAAATAGGTTCTGTAGTGATGTCTCTTTTAAAAATTACCTTTAAGTAGTTGTACAAAGGGGGTAAGTTCCAGCTGTATCTAGTTCTCCTCTTCCTCAGGACTAAGTCTTCACAGGGTAAGGACAGCTGAGGACAAAGTCTGAATTACTGGAAAGGAAAAACAAAGCTACTTCAGATACCCTACCGTGTAATGGACCAGGAAGTTATCCCACAAATGCAGGAAGCCACTGAAGCCCTCTTAGAGGAGGAGTAACATGAGTGGAAGCCTGGGCTCAAACCCAGCTTTCATCTGAAAGTCATGGGAAAACGTTAACAACCAGGAGGTTTAATGTTCAAGCCTAGCTTCTTAAATAATGAAAAGATTTAGCCAAAGTTGATTCTCAAAGTTGATAGATTTAATCTATCTGCTTTATTTCAGTCCCCAGACAGGCCATGTCATCATTTCTAGTACCTGATTAGATCTCTCAGACAAGGTGAAAAATAGGTTTCCTGGACATCAAAATCAGCTCAAGGGCACCAATCAGGATGCTGTTGTAAAAGTCAGGGAAGAGCCCATACTTTCAAATTAGAGGAGATGACATAGGCATGGAGGAGGGCAGGGAGCGAAGAAAGGGAGAGGAGGGGAGAAGGGGGAGAGACAGAGGAGGAGGGAAGGGGAAAAGAGAAGAGAGCAGGGAGGGGATAGAGAGGGAGGGATGGAGGAGGAGGAAGGGAGGAAGAGAAGGAGGGAGAGGTAGGAGAGAGAGGGGGAGAGGCAGAGGAGAAGATGGGGAAAGAATGAGAGAGAGAGCCAGAGGCAGGGGGAGCATGGGAACAGGAATGATATGGCCAGATTTCTGGCTACAGTAACTAGGAAAACTATTAAACTATTAGTTGAAGAGAGAAGAAATGGAACCATGTAACTTGAGGTGGTGGGAGAGATGGGGAGAGTGATTGAAGGGGTGACATTGATCAAGATGCGTGGTATTCATAAATTGTTATGTTGAAATGAAACCCTTTGTACAACTACTTAAAGAATATAAAAGATAAAATAATTAAATAAAAAGCTAAAATGGCTCTGGAAATGCCAGACAGATAGATGTCAGGAAAAATAGTATTATCAAGATCAATAAAGTAATTTTCATAACAATAAAATAGTCAATCCAACAAGAAGTTGTACACACTCTAGAAATACTTCTGATAAAATGACCATCTTCTAATATAGAAAACAGAACATAATGGACACAGAGAAAAAATACTGGAATCTACAATTATATATGAAGATTTCAAGAGTCCTTCTTCCGCAGTTCTTGATAGGAAAACAAACCAAGAAAAGAGTAAAAATTCAATGAAGAGCAAGAGAGCTTTACAACACTCTCAGCCAATTTGGCTTAATAGAACACAGCATCCAATAAACTGTGTATGCACCATCTTTGCAAGCACAAAATGACCCCTTTCTAATACAGACCACATGTTAGATCCTGAAACATGTCTCAGCATATGTAAAAGCCCTTATTCATACAGATCATTCCTCTGCCCAGAATGCAATGATAATAAGAGGCCTAAAAAAATGTAATCTGATAGAATCGCCTAACTAATATCTGAAAATTAGCCAACATACTTCTGGATAGCTCATTAATCAAAAAGAAGTAATGAGAATAAAAAACATGATTTCTTTACATAGATTCTAAGATGAGCAGATTTCATTTACAAAAAAAAAAAATGATGCCAGTTCTCCAATGCCAGATTTGAAACCTGTTACCATAGTGTATTATCCATAATTAACTCTAAAAAGGATGACCTTTAGAAGCAGCTGATGAATCATTATGCAAATACGAGGTGTGTAACGTGATCCGTGACCCATCACTGAGTTTTGCTGCTTAATCGGAAATGGAATCTCCAGGACTTTTCTTGCTAGACTGGATCTCAACCTCCTGGGTACCGGCATGTGTAATCTACATCCAGCTTTGCTGACAATTTTTTTAAACAAAGAAATAGAATACTTTAATTCCTAATGTGCCTAATATTTACAATTACAATATACTTTAAATATTACTTTCAATTTAAAAAAGTGTTCCTACACATTTATAAGAGGGAGTAAGAGTTTTGAATGTCAGCACAACAGTTTTAGAGATAACAGAACAGTCACAATTGGGGTGAGGATTGTTGTTCCATGCAAAAAGTTTCTGAGACCCTATCTCGAAACCAAGCTGAGTATGGTACACATGGCTACGATCCCAGCTACTCAGCAGGCAGAAGTAGGAAGATGAAGGTCTGAGGCTAGCCTGAGCAAAAAAGCAAGACTATCTGGAAACAAACTAAACACAAAAGGATTCAAGTGCTAGGTGCCTGTTTTGCAAGCTTAGACTGAATCCAACCCCTAATACAGTAGAAAGGGAGGAGGAGAGGGTAGAGGAAGGAAAAGAGCAGAATGGGAATGGGGGGGGAGGTGAGGGAAAGGAGAGGAGGAAAGAGGAGTAAGGGGAGAAGGAGAAGATGGAGGAGGAGTGGAAGAAAAAGGATGAGAGTGAGGAGAAAGAGAAGGAGGAGAAGGAGGTGGGGAAGGAGAAGAAGAAGGAGAAGGAGGAGGAGAAGAAGACAACAAGGACAAAGACAAAGAAGAGGAAGAAGACAAATTTTAATTATCTAAAATTTCACTTTCCGATCTAAAGAGAAATAAAGCATCTTGAAGTAAAACGTATAATTAACATAATGGAAAATCTGTAAACAAAAGAGGAAATAAAAATCAAATGACCCAGCATTAGTATTCCTAAGCATTTAGATATTAAAGAGAAATGAAAACAAATATCTGTACAATGGCTGATGCTCTAATAGTCACAGAATTTTCACTAAATTTACCCTAAACTGGAGCTAGAATGGATATTATCTAGAAAAGAATGGAAAATTAATAAGCTGTATCTACTGAATTGGATTCTGTTCTGCAACAGAAAGAAATAATGACTAATTTACACAACAACATAGATTTTAATGTTTGCCTTTCATTTTCTTTCCTCTATCCTTCTTTTCTTTTGAGATTTATTTGTTTATTTACTTAGTCTTGGTTCTGGTCTGGGGCTTGAACTCAGGGCCTAGGAGTTGTCCCTGAGCTTTTTTGCTCAAGGCTAGCGCTCTACCACTTATGCCACACAGCTCCACTTCTAGTTTTTTGGTGTTTAACTGGATATAAAAATCTCATGGGGGGGCTGGGGATATGGCCTAGTGGCAAGAGTGCTCGCCTCGTATACATGAAGCCCTGGGTTCGATTCCCCAGCACCACATATACAGAAAATGGCCAGAGTGGCGCTGTGGCTCAAGTGGCAGAGTGCTAGCCTTGAGCAAAAGGAAGCCAGGGACAGTGCTCAGGCCCTGAGTCCAAGGCCCAGGACTGGCAAAAAAAAAAAAAAAAAAATCTCATGGGGGTGGGAAAAACTGGGAGAGAGAAAGCAAGGGAAGGAGTGACAGTGTCCAAAAAGAACATTATCTGATCACCTTTATAATACCAGTAAATAACGAAATCGTAATCATTTTAACAAAGAGAATCTCACAGGTTACAGGCATGAACCACCAATATCTAAGTTATCATTAGTTATTTTAACCTTTGAAATGAAAGCATTATGTTGTATTAAAGAAGTAAGACACTGAAAGGTGGAGACAACACAATTTTCCATATATGAAAAACTATAACAGGAAGATCTAATCCATGAAGATTTAAAAGTAGTGTGTGGTGGCCCGGTACCTGGGGTTAGGGGAAGGGATTGCTCTCAGAGCATTTTGACTCATGGAAATGTGCTGTACCTTGATTCTTGTGGTGGTTTACCTGAGTGTTTAGTTTTCAAAACTTGCCAAATTCTACATTTAACACATGTGGATTTTATTGCAAATACATAGATAAGGATCCCAAAGAATGCCTAAATGTCGTGAGGGAATCTGGGCGTGCATGGGACTGGATTCTTGGGCATGCACCATGCTGTGTGTGTGTGTGTGTGTGTGTGTGTGTGTGTGTACATACGATTGTGTGTGACAGTTGTGATGGTGGTGGTGCAACTTTCTTCACCATTCTTCCCTAAAGCAATCACCCTCTTTTCCTTTACTTTCCTATTCCCTGCTTCCATTGCAACAGGCAGAAACTTCCTTGTGAACATATTTACAAGGCAGAAATCCAGCCATGGAGGAGGAAAACTTGATCCCTATGTGTCTTCTGCAGTAAACACTTGGGCAGCTAGGAGAGCTAAGGGAAAGCACGGGTCTCCACCCCAACGTCCTTTACAACCTAGGTACTTCTACAAACAATACCTCGCTCCCAGAGTTCCCTAACAACCGGCCTCCTACTTCCTGGGGGGTTTCCAGGAACTAGGTCTTTCAGGCAATTGATGGTTGATAGCAGCTCCTTCCCTTCCCCTAACACACACACACACACACACACACACACACACACACACACACACACACACACACGCTTTACTTCCTGGGGGAATTCAGACCCAGTCTGAACTAGTTACCCATGTCTGGCAGTTTTTCCACAGCCCAAGGCCTTAGAGGATGTGGGGCTGTCACCCGCACACTCAGAAGCAGATGGCAAGGTGGTGAGGCCTCACAAACGACTCCAGAAGGGATCCAAACAGCTTCCTACTTTCTTTGTATGCTGTCTCCAGAGCAAAAGAAACGTTTTACTGCTCATCTCCCCTAGGCTTAACCCATTGTCAGCTAACCAAGGCTGAGTGGCCAGTGTCATCATCGCCCCTTCCAATACCGGGGCCCATGCTGGTGGCAGCTGGGACTAAGCACCTGTGCTTCCTGCTATGGCTGTGTATGCTGGCAGGGGGATGGTGCATCTGTCCCGGGCTCTGCTCCCCTTTGTCCTTTCAGTTTTGCCGTGTTCATATCTCCATGCAGGGCCGTTCGTAAGGCCCAGAAGACACCTAGCTCGTTGGGAACACAAGTCATGTGTGCACTGCATGGACTGAATCTCATTGCATGTTAAAATCCTGGAGCACAGTAGAAATCATAGAATGGCTTGTCCTCTTACATGGTTATGGCTGCCCTGTGCCAATCTACAGCTCTAGACCTGAACTTCCCTTCTGAGAACTATGAATCATCAGTCAAGCCCAATCTGTTGGTGTCATTTCCAGCTCCCTTCCCACATCTCCTTCTTGGGACATGATTGAAAGAGACAAGCAAATATAGAGATTAAGTCCCCCCCCCCCTCAAAAAAAGATGAATCGAAAACAAATACAGATGCTGAGGACATGGCTCCAATGGTAGAGGACCTGCCTTGCAAGTCAGGGCCCTGAGTGCAAATCCAGTGCCACCAGACAAATTAAATAAGTATAAATCCATGCTCTTTTATCCCAGAAGAATTTATTGGGCTTCCAGAAATACTGATGAAACATAAGTTGGTCTAGTCCTAAACTTAAATGGAAATTAGCAGTACATTTTTAAACCTATCATCTGTCATAAGAAATACAATGAATTACTGTGTTTACTCATATTGTTGTCCATTGAGAAACATGGATGTTGTCCTGGAGGTTAGATATATTGGAGGAAAGATGTATGTGCTTTGAAAGTAGGTATTTAAAATAAAAATGCATTTTGTTTAAATAAATAAAACATAAGGCTTTTAAAATTAATTTTAGACTGTAGAAACATAGAGCTGGAGTAGTAAAATTAGCTTGCTTCTACCTGAATAAATTCTCATGCACATTAAATTTCCTCTTTAAGAACTATTTTGTAATCAAATACAGTCATCATATTCAATGTACATTATTATAAACATCGCACTATGCAACTTGAGGGGAAGGATGAGATGGGGAAGGAGGGATGAGAATGATGGAAGGGGTAACATTGATCAGAATGCATTACACTCATAATCTGTCCTGTGGAATTTGGACAACTACTTAAGAACAATAAATATAAACATATAAAAAAGAACTAACACCTAGATATTATCATAACCAACTGGTAGATAGAACATAAACTCAGCATTTGGGTGTGGCTCAGTGGTAGAGAACTTCTCTAGCATACACCAAAGCCCTGCCTGGATAAGATCTTCACAACTTCATGGAACAGAACAGTCATTCCATCACATGAGGAAAGTCAAGTAAAATGGTGCTGACTTCTAGTATAAAACAAAAATTAACCAGCCCAGATTTCTGTGGGAAAACAGTTAAAAGTACAGCCAGAACCCTAAGGTCAAGAATGAGGCTGATCCAGGCACTGGCTAAGATAGAGAGAATTGTGGTTCAAGGCTAGCCTGGGAAAAATGTTCATGAGACTCCATTAACCAACAGCAGGGCCACACCTACATCCAAGCTATGGAGGAAAGACTTGGAAAAAATAATTCTAAGTGAAGTAAGCCAGACCCAAAGAAACATGGACTATACAGTTTCCCTCATTGGGAATGATTAGTACATGTCTAGGAAAGTCCTAGCAGAAGATCAGAATAGCTCAATAGCTATGTACATATGAACACATAAGATGATGCTAAGTGAAATGAACTCCAAGTATGGAAATCAGCAGTTTATTGTTGTTGTTGTTATTTTCAACATACCAAGTGAAATTATGCCTTTTTCTTTTGTCATTCTTCTCCATAGTTTTACCCCTGATGTCAATGTAACTGATTTTGGTACCCTGGGTATTGTATATACGTTTATCAGAACTAGGGAAGGGAAAAGGAAAATCAAAATGGAGAGACAAAAGATAAAAGATGAACCAATACAACAGCAATACTTACAAAACTATATGCTGTAAACCAACTGTACAACTCATAGGAGGGGGGAGGGAAATGAGGAGGGGGAAGAGGGGAGAAAAACGGGGGAGGAGGTAACAAGTTGGATAAGAAATATACTCACTGCCTCATGTATGAAACTGTAACCCTTCTGTACATGACTTTGACAATAAGTAAATTAATTAATAAAAAAAGAAACTTTTAAAAAATCGAGAGAACCCCTCTTAACAGAAAAAGCTGGGCATGGCAATACATACCTGTTATCCCAACTATGACAGAAAGTCTAAATAGGATGGTATGTCAGGCCAGTTAAGGAAATAAGGAAAGACTATATCTCAAAAATGACTGAAGCAGAAAGATTGGAGGTAAGTGATGGAGAGTCTGCTTAACAAGTACAGAGCTTTGAGATCAAACCTCAGTACTGCTCACCTCCATCCCAAAAGCAAAACAACAACAAAAACTGGGGCTTCCTGAGTCCTATAAACAAATGAGGAGTCCCACAGAGTTGTCACAGCACTCTGGACACTGGGTCCGAATCCCCCGAGAATCCAAATCCTGCCTGAGATGAGCATGGTTGACATTTGCAGCTGCTGAGCTACCGTTCCTGCTTTCCAGGAATCAGGCCGCTGCCTATCCTTGTGGCACCAGGAGGAAAACACACAGAAGGATGACACAGGTATCCACCGAGAATCTAGAAAACTTCTAGGGCAATCAGCCAAGATCTGGGGTCTGTTTTAAATTCATTATCAGGCTTGACTCGAAGGTAGCTTCTGCAAATTTTGAGAATGAAATAACTTATATATTACCCTTTGACTTACTCTACCAGCCTGAAACATGGAAGCAGGACACCCCTCACTGAAGAAACTCCCATGTCTAGCATGTGAGGAGCTCCCCCGCCCCCAATTAGATGAGGAAAGTGTGTGGGAGAAGTGAGAGAGGGGTGAGAAGTTCCTCTTAAACCAAACTCCCCAGAAATTTTCCCCCCATGCAGTTGTAAAAGCATTGGCGAGTTGGGGGTGAATGTACTCCATCAAATGAACATGGGCTCTAGAAAGCTGGCTCTTACTGGAAGCAGAAGTATTGCAGATTGTGGGATTACAGGGCCACAGGATTGTTCCAAGCAGCCTGCCAGCAAGATGCGAGCCAGTCACCAAGCAGAGGAGACAGCACTGTGTGGCAGTCACAAAGACTACGTAGTCCATGACGATGCTTCGGAGAGTGGCATGGAGACTGATGAATCTCCAGATAGGCCCCCACTCAAATCAGCCTTGGCCTTGGTGAAATCACCTCCCTTTATGATCATAGCCATAATCTTTCAGGTACAGAAATGATCTCATGAAATGGTTTAGGATTCACTAGACTTGAGGTGTTAACTCACCCCAACAAAGCCCACAAGATAGCAATGGATACATCCAGAATGCTAGTTTAGAGCTTATTATTCGTGGCGATGTATATGATAGCCTATTCTCTCCTTCTACTTTTTTGTTGTTGTTGTTGATTGAAACAGTCTCTGTATGTAGCTCAAATTGGCCTCAAGTTTTTGACCCTCCTCCCTCAGCCTCCTGAGATACGAGCCAGCATAACCCGCTTCTGTCTTCTGTCTTCATTAGTTTTTGTTAAGTGTACCTACAGCCATCCTTACTCACAGCTCTGCTGGTCTTGCACACTGGTTTCCTCATGTCACATGTGGAATGTAGGCTCATTTCCAGCACTCAAGTGTGCTTTGTCCACGTGCCACGCACCTTCTGAAGATTGTGAGGACATTTGATGAAAACTTGAAAATTGAATGATTTCTTGAGAGCTGACCACTCCTTGGGTTGGGGGAGGGGGATAGTTCTAAAACAGGAGATGTCTGTCACTAAGAATGGAAGCAATACATTCAAGGAGCAGGAAATAAGAACTGAGCTCTTCTTAGAAGCAGTGCTGGTGCTAGAGTCTTCCAGTGTGGCTTTCAAGTGCTGAAGGAATACAGGGCAAGGGGTTGACCTCTGAAGAATGGGCACATCCCAGTAGAAATAAGCCCAGAGCCATCAAGAGACCAGAGCACTGTCCATATCCCATCAGCGCATAGGATACCAGGAAGCCATGCCTCGGTCTCTTTGAGACCTTTCCAATGATATTCAAATGCAGTGGGGCAGACCAGGCTAACTGAGCAACGTGATTCAACAGTGAATTAGGACAGAATAAAGGAAATTTAAAATTATTACAGCACTAATCTTTACATCACACCAAACATTTAGCTTTCCCTATGTTTACCAATGGGTAGGGACTTGAGAGGAGGCCCAATCTAGTAAAAGAGAATAAGGAAGTCCCTGTACCTCAGTAATTCTGTGAACTGCAATCCATGATCAAGTTACATAATCAAGTTCTCTTCTTTGTAATGGTCGTAATCTAGCAAGGGAAATAGATGCCTTCATGGTGACAGGGTGGTGGTTTATGAGTGTTTTGTGTTCATTTGTGTTTGTCCAGAGGGCAGAAGTGAGATTTGGCAATGAGTTAGCCAAGAAAGATGTCAATTAAAAGGAAAGGGAAAGTGTAAAAGAAGGGAAAGGAAGGGAATGGAAGGGAAAAAAAAGAGATGAGAGGAGGGGAAGGCTCAAAATGATAGAGCACTGAAAAGCTCAAGGGACAGTGCCTAGGCCCTGAGTTCAAGCCCTGTGACCAAAAAAAAAGAGACTATATTATGAAATTAGTTAAGTTAGTTAAACTTAAAATACTTAATGCCATTCTTATATCTGTGTTTATGCCCACTTGAGTAAAAAAGCTCAGAGACAGTACCCAAGCCCTGAGTTGAAGCCCCACAACTGACCAAAGAAAAATGTGTCAGATGCACAGTGCCACGGCCCTAGTCTACCATTATTGTTTTTCTTTCTCACATAATTCTTATCTGTATAGCCAATCCTGAAGCCAAGACACCCATCCTGGGACTTCCTATACAAGCTTCTCTGTGGTAGTGATGGCTTGCCTTGGGGTCTACTTACTCTAATCCTGACTCAGAAATTCATGTTTGTGTTTTTCTGTCTAAGACTTCAAATGTGCTGATTATTTTCCATGAGGACCTCTGTTCCTACATCCATTTGTGGCCCTTTGCTGTTCTGCTTGGTACCATGCAAAGCAGGCAGATCTCTGGCTGGACAGCTTCCAGCTAGGTTCTACCATGGCAGATGGCCTCCCTGCCCTGTTCCTTTTGACATGCTACATATCCCTCCTTGCCTGTCACCTCTGCTAGGATCCATCCTCCTCAGTCCCACAGCCAAGGTGGATTTAGTGCCTCTACACCCTTCCCTCCCCTTGAGTAATGTCAACTGCATGATATGGCAATTCACTAGTGTGCCTGAGCAATAATTGTTATTGCTTCTCTTATACTTGCCAACACTCATCGCTATTCAATCATAGGAGATGGTACTTGCTCCTATCAGGACCCTTCCTGATACTGCAAGACACCTCCAGTTTACTCTTTGTGATGGTTCCCTCAAGCCCTGAGCTTACCATAGCTCAGCCCACAGACAACTTGCTTCCAAAATCATTACAGATACTGGTTAAAAAGTGCAAATTGTTGGGTCAGTCTATCTCTATTCTAAGCTGCTCCCCAAGAGGCTCATGCCCTGCTGAGTAAGCCATTTGTCTGAGGCTCACTTCTGGTAGGAATCGGTTAGTCCCTGAAAATGTGTTCCTAGACATTTGCATGCCTTCCTAAATCCTCAGAGACAGCCTTCTTTATTCCCATGGACAAAGATCAGTCACATATATTTCAACAGATGGAACTTTCTAAGAAAAAAATATAGTATCTAGAAATAGTTTTATGCTACTAAAATTTAGTTGTACTAAATGTTTGGAGGCCTGCCTAACATGGTAGGTGGTCCCAAGACCACCCAGTGCATGTAAAACAAGGGCTGAATTGTGCAGTCCAATTTACTCAGGATTGCAATGATCTCGTTTCCCATCTGTCCCACTTCCTTCTGAGCACCCTGTCTGGTATCCTGCGAGAATTCAGAATTGCAGTAAACACAGCCACCCCTCTCTCTACCCTCTAGTTCAACTTATTATCTTTACAGGAGCAAAACAAAGCTAAAAGGGACTTGCCTGAGACTCACATCCAGTTATTCAATAAGTTTATTGATGTGTTTTCCTGCTTCATGAAACACAGGCTGTTTCTTACAGCTAGCCTGTGAAAGAGCTGAATTCCTGAGTCAGGTCTTTTCCAGTGAGAGGTTTAGTTGGTGACATAATCTTAAAGTTTCTCTCATGCTTGCTCCTGCCTTCTCCTCTCTTTCCTCACCTCTCCTCTCTTTCCTCTCCTCCCTTCATTTTCTCCTCTCCTCTCATTTCTTACCTCTCTCCTCTCTCTTCTTTTTCTCATCTCTTCTCTTTTCCTCAACTCTCTCCTCTCTTCTCTGCTCTCTCTCCTCTTTTCTCCACTCCTCTCATCTCTCCTCTTTCTCCTCTCTCTTCCCTATTTCCTTCCCTCTCTCTTCTCCCCTCTTTTTTCCCATCTTCTCTCTTCTCCTTCCTCTATCTCTCCCTTTCTCCTTCTCTCGCTTTCCTCCCTCTTCCTTTCTCTTCCCCCTCTTTCCTCTCTCCCTCCTTTTCTCTCTCTCTCTTATTCCTCTCTCCCTCTCTCTTTCACTTTCTCCTTCTCTCTCACTGCCTTCATTAGTTTCCTACCAGTCATACAAATCACTCCTATTACTCATCCTATCACTCACCACAAATCCCACAAAGTTAATGGCTTAAGCAACAATCATTTATTATCTCCCAGTTTATATAGATTGACTAGGCTGTATCTTCTGCTCAGTATCCCATATGACTGAAATCAAAGCCTGGAATGCATTCTTTCGGGAGTACAAGGTCAGGTTCCAAGCTCATGTGGTTGTTGGCAGAACTGAGTTGTAGCCGTAGGACTGAGGCCCTGGCTCTGTTGCTGGTGTGTCCTTCTTCACCCACCCTCCGCTCCTTGAGGCTGCCTGCTGTTCCTGGCCATGTGGCTATCTCTCTAGGTCCTCTCTCAGGCCCATGGGAGAATCTCCTTTTAGAGAACAACAGGTCAACTGAATAGGAAGCCCTCACATTAGTCATATCCATGTCATAGCCCCTCGTGTTCACAGGTTCTGTCCACAAGAAGGAGAGGAGATAAAAGAAGGCATGAAGAGCAGAGTCAGGCATCATGGTCATAAATTCTGCCCACCACAAGGTCCCAAAGGAGGGTATGCCCTCTATATATTTTAAAGCTTATAATCCCTACAACAGCTCTAAGAAGAAGATATTATTATTAACTCTTTTTATAGATGTGTAACGTACGGGCTACTATCACAAATTCAAATTAAAATAATATACTTCATTTTTGCTGTTCAAATGAAGGAAGGTGACCCTATCCCTCTGGAGCTCTCTCTTTGAAATACAGTCATCAGGGAAGACAATTCCCAATCTCCCCATGTCCTGGGAAGAGACAGGCCTACACACTGCCTGACTTAACTTACTCAGTTATATGTAGTCCATTTAATACATATAACATGATGATAGTTACTTTGTCTACAATTGCTCTTGTGGGTACCCTGTGATATGTATCTATCTTTTTTTCCCCCTTTTTATTTCTTTCCTACTTCCCTACCTCCCCCCCACCCCCCACTTCTCATTCTTTCTTTTGAAGCAGGAACTTTCTATGTGGCCCATTCTGGATTTAACTTGATATCCTCCTGCCCAAGCTCCCAAGTGCTGGAATTATAAGTATATACCACCATTATTACAATCTTGCTATTTAGAAACAAGAAACCAAGATTAGATGCACAAATGAAGTCATTCTCTTTTGAAAATATTAATTATCTTTAAGAAGTTGAAGAAAGAGGATTCAACATGTCAGTTTGTGAGTACAATGAGTTCTTTCTTTCATCCTATATTCTTCTTCTTCTTTTTTTTTTTTTTAGGTTGGATTAAAGAAGCTAAGTGAGATGAGAAGAGCAAATATTTCTTTTCACCAGAGATTTGGGTCACTTGAGTTTGAACTGTATATCTAGATCATTAAATTTCAGGGAAAAAATATTAATGAGTTATAAACCACAGAAAGAAAATGAATTCACCCTGAAAAAAAAGTTCAACTTAACAATCAATTAAATAAAAGATTTTTATTGGGTATAATCAAACAAAAGAATTTCTCAAGATTATTTCTTGTTATACTCAAACCTTTATATCTTGATGTACTAACCAAAAATACATATAGATAATAGATCTTCTAAAGCTAGATAATTTATGCCTTCAAAACAAACCTAATGTACTCTCACCCTTCTTCTGAACGCGCTGTACTTTTAAATTCTCCAGTATAAAAGCAGCGCTGTCTCCGTTCTGTGGTCATTTCCTCTCCCAAGCTGCATGAAAGACCATTTCTTTCACACAGTCAGCAAGTGAGCAAGTTCCAGAGATCTGCTATCTCACAGACACATTAGGAAACACAGAATCACAAGACTCAGTCTTTCCTCTCCCTACTTAGGTCACTGCTGTGGGAAATGACTTCCCTACATGAACTGGGGAAGCATTTGCAACACTTCCCAACCTAGGAGCCCTCTACTCAAAAATGAGAGTTCAGAGCTGGGAATGTGGCTTAGTGGTAGAGTGCTTGCCTAGCATGCATGAAGCTCTGGGTTTGATTCCTTAGTACCACTTAAACAGAAAAGGCTGGAAGTGGTGCTGTGACTCAAGTGGTAGAGTGCTTGCCTTGAGCAAAAGAAGCTCAGGGACAGTAAGCCCAAGGACAGGCAAAAGAACAAAAACATGAGTTCAGTTCAGAAGTTTACTCATGGATATTTTTGTTTGTAAGTAAAAAAGAAAACAAAGGTGTTTAATCTTTTTGCTCCTTCATACTTTTTGCCAAATAAAAGTGGAAAGGATTTCTTCTAAAATTTGGTCAGTCTGTTTCTCTTTATTGGGATATGTCCCAGTAAAAATGTGGAATATATCCTTCCTTTTGGTTATTAATTGGAGGATAAGAATCTCATAAAGTTTCCAGTCCTGGCTGGCTTCAAATCTCAGCCTCCTGAGTAGCTAGGATTATAGGTGTGAGCCACTGGTGCCCAGCAATATGTGGTAATATTGTCTAACAGTCATTTTTATGATCACAAAAAGTAAGGCATGACAAAAATGAACCAGCACTCACAAAAAACAAATCAAAGGGCTAGGATATGGCCTAGTGGCAGAGTGCTCGCCTAGCATACATGAAGCCCTGGGTTCGATTCCTCAGCACATATATAGAAAAAGCCGGAAATGGTGCTGTGGCTCAAGTGGTAGAGTGCTAGCCTTGAGCAAAAAGAAGCCAGGGGCAGTGCTCAGGCCCTGAGTTCAAACCCAGGACTGGCAAAAGAAAGACAAATCAACATAGAAAAAAAAAGGGGGTTCACTCTCATTTGTAGACAACTTTCCTGACACACCCATACCACCCACTGAAGGGTTATGATTAGAATTGTAAGTGGCTCACCCTGGAATCCTAGATCCTCTGATGCCCAGAGCCAATGTCCTATCTACTCTGATACTGGGCAAAGAAGGCAGATGCAAAGCGGAGACAAAAATGCCATATTTTAATCCAGTTTTAGTTACCCTTGGGACATTTGCAAGGGAAGAGTCAGTATCTGGGGGGTAAAAGTAATTTATAAGTGCCAGCTATAAGTTTCTTTATAGGTCTGTGTGGATATGCATGTGTAATATTAAATTTATACACTTGAATCCTCTCTTTGAAAGTATGATAACACCAGCCTTTCCCAACTCACAGGTGGGGGGGGCGAGAGAAAGAGGAAAAGATCTTCAATTATTTTGTGCATTTAGATTTTTAACACAGAATTTTTTGTCATCTATTAATGATTTTACAGTATTATGTTCTTTGTTCATCGCATTTTTTAACCATTTTATCTTAAAAACCACATTTTAGAGCCTATCATACTTATTTTCTACTTGGAGAGCAGGAACGAAATCTCTCCTCAGTTTCTCCCTACTTTAGCTCTGTTACATTAAAATAAGCCCTTGGTAAAAAGTTTCACCTTGTGAGACTCTCCTTTTTGTGAGACACCCCCAAATGCTTTTAAGGACTACATCTCAAGAACCTGTGATTTTTGTGTAGAAATTGAGAAACTGAAGGCAGCCTTCCTCCATCCCCAGGGACAGAAGCTGGCAAGATTGAGCCAGGAGTTAAATCCCACAAGGCACAAAGAAAACATAGCCACAGAGAGGATGTCATGTGAAGCTGTGAAGGTGAAGCCTAAACTGTAATGGGAACCCCATTGTAAGATTCTAGAAATATACCATGTCTGTAGCCAATCTAAGAGAGAGGAAATGTGCGCTGTAAAGGCAATGCCTGGGAGACCAGACATAGAGCTGCAGGGTTCAAGTTTGCTCTGCTGGTTTTCAGTCTTGCTGTGGTTTAATCCTTCTTTACCATCCTCCTGCTCCTCCCTTTGGCAATAGGAATGTTTATTTTGTGCCATTGTATATTGTAGATTAACTAACTTGTTTGAGTCTTTTTTCAATTTACAAGGGCTCACACCCCAGGATTTGCCCTGTGTTTCAGAAGAGATTTTGGCCTTAAAACTTGTTGGTTGGTTGTCCTTTGTGTGGGTTTTGCTAGTACTAGGGCTTGAATTCAGGGCCTCTGACTCTTGCTTGGCTCTTTTCTCATACTCACAGCTGAGAGTCTAACCACTGAGTCACACCAGTCCTGCTTTGGGCTGGTTATTTCAGAGATGGAGCCTTGTGAACTTTTCTGCAGAGGCTGACTTCAAAGTTCAATCCTCCATATCTCAGCCTCATGAGTAGCTAAGATTACAACTGAGCCACAGGCACCTGGCTAGAACTTAGTGTTTATTGTTGTTGTTGTTGTTGGTGGTGGTGGTGGTGTGTGTGTGTATGTGTGTGTATGTGTGTGTGTGTGTGTTGGTCATGGGGCTTGAACTCACAGTCTAGATTGAACATTTTTGCTCAAGGCTAGGATTCATAATACATATTTGTATATTTAAATTATATACACACACATCTTTTCTTTTTTGGTACTGGAGATGGATGTACACTTGCTAGCAAACACTTTTCCACTGTGCCATGCCACTGAGCTACATCCCAGATCCACTTCTGGCCTTTTGGTGTTTAGTGTCAAGAGTCTCCAAGATTCTCTTGCCTGAGCTGGCTTTGCACTGTGATCATGGATTACACCTGTACTCCTAGCTACTGAGAACTTGGGTTATTTAAGGGAGTGCTAGAATTGCAGGTATGACGATCGCACAGAACTTGAGTTCGGGACATTTGACCCAGGTTGGGAATGCTGAGGGCTTTGGGGCCTCTTGAAGATGCCTTAATTTAGCATTTAGCATTATGAGCATTAGTGGCCAGGGGTGAAATATTACAGTGTATCTTCCACTGGCTCTTGTGTTTAGAATGCTTGACTCTCAGCTGTTAGAATGATTTTGGAAGATTCTGGAAACTTTAGGAAATTGAACCTATTGGAGGATGTGAGTCACTGAGGAATGTGGGGGTCAGGGGGGCAGGTACCTGCAGCAGAAGGCATCTTTTTCCCTGATTTTTGTAACATCCACTTTGGGCTTCAAACTATGACACCCTATATTAACAAGGCTCTCTGGCCTTACTCCCTTTCTAGCACATTACACTGCCAGGGGCCATTAATCACTATGCCATTAATATTTATCCTGAGTGGTTTACCTGAAGCATGTTTACCAGCATATGAGAACATATGAAGATGGAGAGACATGGCAGTACTTGTCTGTGCTGGTGAGGCAGCAGCTGCTGAGGACATGTCATCTGTGAACACTGAGGTTGTAGAAGGAGCACCCAGCTCCTCCCAAGCAGGGAGCTGTGTCACCCACCCAACCACAGGACTGTCACAACTACCAACTGCCAACATACCTTAAACATTTGAATCAGCCTTTCAATGTTTGGGAGATTGAGCCAACATCATTTCATGTCTGATGATTCTTTTTCCCTATTCTCTTAAGTCTGTATCCACTGGATCCATGACCAGACTTTTGGGGTTCCCAGGTGGGTGAACCAATCAGGAGATGTCCCATAGACATGTGACCAACTTTCAACCAATCAACTCAGGAACACATCCTTAAGTAGGAAGGAAAGAGGACTCATACATCTAAGGGGACCTGAGAAAGAGATCTCCCAGCTAGCTGTACAGAGCATCTGGTTTGCTGTTATTCTCCTTCGAATAAACTTTCTCTGTCTGCTTTAAACACTTGCTTGCCTTTTAATTGTGTGTGTGTGTGTGTGTGTGTGAGATGAGGCTTGAACTTGGGGCCTTGGTGCTGGCGATGAGCTTTTTATTCACTGAAGGCTAGCACTCTACTACTTGGAACCATAGTGCCACTTCCAATTTGCTGATGGATAATTGGAGATAAGAGTCCCCCAAACTTTTCCTGCCCAGATTGGCTTTGAACTGCAATCCTCAGATCTCAGCCTCCTGAGTGACTAGGATTAGGAAGCCTCCACCATCTGGTTTGCCTTTAATTCTTCAATCAGAGGAGAAACAAACTTGAACCCTAGCAGATACCAGTTTGGCTGGACTCGCCTAAAGATTGTGTAAGCTAGGAAAACGGGACACCTCTGGTACTCTTCCAATTGTTTTATCAGCCCCTGAGTCTCACTATTGTAGCACAGTGCCGAGCTGGCAAGGGGAGGAGACAGGTAAGGTGAGGCATGGGCTGGGGTTTACACAGGTCCTTGACATTAGCCCAGTGTTTGACAGGTACAATTCTAATCACTGTTCTGGTCATCTTACATGGAGGTTTTTGATAAGGTGTGTTTAGTTAAGGATAGTAAAGGTGTTGGTCTTTATTTTTTATTTATGGATATCTGATACCTAAGCTGTGAGTCTTGACCTCACTGCAAAGTATTCTTTCTTCAGCAGGATAGTAAGAGGGAAGATGTACTTCCCACTCTCTACTCCGAGTGCAGCCTGAATCTGGAAACCTCTTTCATTCAATATACACACTATGTTCTATGCACTGAGTAAGTCTGTTGATTCCAGGTTTAAAATACAATATTTATTTAGAACACCAAAAGAAAATTATCCTATTCTCACTAGTAAGGCGGGGGGGACTAGAACATCAGAAAAGCTATACTTATATTAGCTATAATCTTTATAAATCAATGTCCTCCCACTATGTCTTGGCAAGACCCCATGCCATGATAATGCATGGGCACATTGGTCACCTGTGGTTTACAAACTGATGTTTGCTGTTGACATTCCATCACCAACTCTTCTTTTTTTTTTTGGCCAGTCCTGGGGTTTGAACTCAGGACCTGGGCACTGTCCCTGAACTTCTTTTGCTGAAGGCTGACATTCTACCACTTGAGCCAAAACTCCACTTCTGGCTTTTTCTGCTTATATGGTACTGAGGAATCGAACCCAGGTGCTTCATGAATGCTAAGCAAGCACTCTACCACTAAGCCACATTGCCAGTCTGTCCATCACCAACTCTTTCATATAATCTATCTATGGATGCTTAAATTGCCAGTTGATTTCTGATAAACTCTATATGCAAAAAAAATTCTCCTGAAATGAGAATGTAGTAGCATTAGCAATAAATTTACTGTGTAAATTGTATTTTACATTGATATTCACACTACTATTTAATCTGAGTGGCGAGAGTTATTGGTGCATCCTTTCTACATAAGAAAACAGAGGCTTTTTTGTTCAATAGTTTTTTCTTCACCAGGACTAACACAGATCTGTCATCTTGGAAATGCCTCTATCATCCAATGAAAACATTTGCTTGGCTGCTGTCTTTTCTGAGGTCAGCAAGCTGATCTTTGTTACTTAGCTGTAGAGTCCTTCTGTTTAAGATACAGAGTTGCTCTAGATCTACTGTCTGTACCTCACAGACACACAGTGCCCACACTAACCTCACCTTCCTCTGAATGCCCACAGCACATCCTCATGACGTCCTCCCTTGTCTTGCTATCATCCTGTTGTCCTTGGAAACCACTTATGATGCTGCTCTCCTGTAAGTCTCTCCTTATCCCTGCATTTCACAGATCTACATGTTTTCTCAGGTTTGGCAACCAACAGACACAGTTCTACTCTTTTCTGGTAACAGGGAATGGGTCCTTGGGAAAGAATAGTTCTCCAAGAAAACCAAGTAATAGCCCCAAAAGGAGCGTTCTCGGCTTTACTGCTTTGCTTATGATTATCCCTGCCAAGACCTCAGAGATTAATGGATTACTTAATCTTGCCCAGTGAAGAGTGTAATGACTCAAGTTGTAATTTCACATCTCTGACCAAAACTACTTTCCATTATTTAATGACTGTATCAATTTAGGTAGCTTGCAAATCATATAGGAACAACTTGATGGGGGTACCTCTGTGCCTTCCCAGGTAGGTACTCTGCACAAGACTACCAGATGTAATTGGGGTTTCTAACCTTGTGACACAGCCCAGGGCTACAAAGAGTCCTCTTCATTTCCTTTTCTTAAAAAGTACGTTCAATCTACTGTGGACTTTCCCATCTGTTGGTGCAGCTGGAGGTGACTTCCTGCTTGGTCAGCTGACCCTGAGTCACACGGCTACTGCATAATCGTATACTGCTTCTGCATCTAAGAGGCCTGAGGATGGAGGACAGACCTGAGCTTTCTGTCAGTCCTCCTTCTTCATAGGATGCTGTTGATTTGTGTTTTCCTTGCCCATTTGAAACCTTATAGTTTAATCTTTGCCCTCCAGTTTTCACCTCTCAGATGACATTTCAGAAGACTGGAAAATTAATTTCCTACATTCCAGAATGAAAATGACAGTTGTAAAAAGTCCATCTCTTTAGGAATGAGTCACTGTTCTGGGCAATCCCTTTGGTCAAGGGGTCCTTTCTCTGATCTGCATTTCGGGGATACATACAATAAGGTACATGGTACTGACCAAGTAATCATTCTGGGATTTAAAATGATGCAAGTAGAGTTTAGGAGGAAATTTAAATAAGTACAAGAAAAATGATAAAAGGGTAGATATGGTGGGTTTAAAGCACAGAAAAGGAAAGTTCCTGGATTGAGGAAGTCATTGGAGCAGAGCCACGGGAAAGTTCTGGACTCAAGAATTAAGTAGCCTTAAGCTGGGTGCTGGTGGCTCATGCCCATAATCCTCGTTGCTCAGGACACTGACATCTGAGGATTACAATTCAAAACCAGCCCTGCCAAGAAAGTCTGTAAAACTCTTATCTCCAATTAACTAGCAAAAGGCTGGAAGTAGAACTTGTATGGTCCGTCCCTGGAAGGCTCCATGTAGATGCCCCCACCTCATTAAGTCTCCACCCAGTTACCTGGATAAGGAGCAGACCTGGAGGCAGTTACCTCCCCTTTCCCTGAGGTCACATCCTAATCCACCTGGCCACACCCCTTGCCCCTGCCCTAGATAAAGCAGGGCTGGGTGGGGGTCGCCCTCTTCCCTCTCTCCCCCTCTCTCCCTTCTCTCCCTTCTCTCCCTCCTTCTCTCCGCCATGTATCACCTCGGCCACAGGCTAGCAGTTGGGTAATAAACTTTCTCTCCTGCCTGAATACCGCATGGCGTTCTCCTTTACCGTCTACCTACTTAAAATACCTAACAGAACTGAGGTTCAAGTAGTAGACTTCCAGCCTTGAATGGAAAAGCAAAGGGACAGTGGTATGGCTCTGAGTTCGAGCTTCAATACCAGCACCAACACACACACGCACACACACACGAATAAGCAGCCCATAAGAAGGTGGAGTTTGGAGACCACTTCTGCCTGCTGCGAATGTCATGCACATTGCTTAGTTACTGGGGGGGGTTAAGTTTCTTTCATTAAAAGAGGACAAAAAAGTAACACGAACCTTTCTCATGTGGTGCTTCTTCAGGAAACCCTCAGCGCTATAGTGGTGTTCTCTACAAATAGGAATCAATGCGAAATGCACTTTTTCCCTCTTAGATTGGCGGCATCACAATCCACATAGCCTGTCATCACCTCTGACTTATACAGAAATAGTGTTCACTAGCAGTATCCACTAGTCCCTCGGTTTTCCCTTCTTCCAAGGTGGTTATCATAAACAAAGAATCAGAAAAGAAAAAATAGGTAAGTTAGAAGGGAGTCAGAAAGCTAGGAAAAGATGCTTTCATTTTCAGACCCTAATAGGAAATGGGTAGCCAAAGTTTCTCAGACTTAAGGTATGGAAGACCACTAACCATGATAAAGTGTTGCTTAGGAAAGTTGATAAGCCTGTTTTGGTATCATTCATGAGTAAATTGCTTATAACCAATCCAAACCAAGCATAGCAGAGTAATGGTGGTTGGAACTAGAGGCATGGCTCGAGTGGTAGAATGACAGCCTTAAGTGAAAAAGCCAAGCAAGAGCATGAGACCCTGAGTTCAAGCCCCAGTACCAGCACAAAAAATAAAATAAATACCACCACTGGTGACATATATGCATTACAATCAGGTGGCAAGCTTCTACTCTGTGGTACATTAGATTTCTCAAAGTAATGTTTATTTGAGCTTACATAGTCCTGTCAAATGTTATCAAATGTTATAGCCTAATATTTACTTCAGAAAAATGTGTATCAGATTTTTCCTGAAAGAAATCAGGCTAATGGTCATCAAAGGAATAGGAAATGACTTATAAGAATCAGCTACAAATTAACAGTGGCTTAAAATGGAAGGAATCTGGTTTTCTCGCATCAGGAAGGTAGGAACCTGGACTAAAGATGGCAGCTCTGCTCCTCATACTTGTCAAGGACAGAGGCTCCTTCTAGCTACCTCTTCTGCTCTCTCATAGATAGGGTACTGTTCTGGTCAAGAAGAAGTACCCACCATGAAGCCAACATTATGAGCAACTGGTTACAAGGGAAGCTAAGAAATTCAGTCCTGTTCAGTATAGCTCTGGATGAAATGAAGAGTTTGTCAATGGCTAGGCGTACTGTTACACTCCTGTAACCTCACTTGTTCAGGACTCATGACCCCAGGTAAAAACACAAGACTCTATGCAAAACATAACTAACGTCAAAAGGAATTAGGGGTATGGTTCAAGTAAGTAAAAGCACCTGCCTAGCAAGCAAGGTACTGTAAGTTCAAGTACCAGTATTGGAAAAAAAATTAATAACAAAACAAAGGTGAGATTTACTGTGTTGAACCCAAGATCATGATATCACATAAGCACCCTTAACACTTAATGTGATGACAAAGCAAGCACCATATGTATAAAAACTGGCTGAAAACAGAAAAAAATGATTCCAACACACTATCGTTTATAGATAGGACATAGATACTTATCGGCTCTAAAATACCATATATTGTATGTATTATCTACTTTTATCCCAATCTTTTTGAATGGTTAATGTTACAGATTTGTATTGGGGAAATCATCATAGGCATTAGCATTTCAGCTGAGCATCTTTAAATACCCAAGAAAAATATATGAAGGCCAGGGTTATCATTTTTACAGCATTCACCCATTATTCTCCCCCCTCCCTTTTTGTTGGTCATGGGGCTTGAACTCTGGGCCTGGGCACTGTCCCTGAGCTCTTCAGCTCAAGGCTAGTGCTCTACCGCAGTGAGCCACAGCTCTACTTCCAGTTTTCTGGTAGTTAATTGGAGATAAGAGTCTCATGGAGTTTCCTGTCATGGCTGGCTTTGATCCAAGATCTTCAGATTTCAGCCTCCTGAGTAGCTATGATTACAGGCATGACCACTGGTGCCCAGCCCAAGTTATTCTTGACATCCTGATTTGCAGAAACTGTGGTCTGTACATGTGGTCTAGGTAGGTATCTTATTTAAAAACAAACTTTCAATTTTAAGCCAAGCACCAGTGACTCACACCTGTAATCTTAATGAGTCAATAGACAGATCTGAAGGACCTCACTTCAAAGCCAGACTGGGCAAAAAATTTCACAAAACTTTATCTCCAAAGTAATCAACAAAAAGTTGGGCTGGAGGTATGGCTCAATGTATTCTACAAAGTCAGCTGAGGAAGCAAGCAAGCTGAGTAAGTGTGAAACTGGTACTGGAAAAAAATTAAATATATTCCATAAAAAAGTGATACATGGGCTGGGAGTGTTTAGCAGTAGAGTGCTTGCCTAGCATGCATGAAACCCTGGGCTCGATTCCTCAATACCACATAAACAGAAAAAGCCAAAAGTGTCACTGTGGCTTAAGAAGTAGAGAGCAAAAGCTCAAGGACAGTGCCCAGGTCCTGAGTTCAAGCCCCAGGACGGGCAAAAAAAAAAAGTGATATATGGACACTGTTCACATGCAGATAGAATAAAAGTCAAGAAATTTTAGTAGTGTGAAATGGGATCTAATACTACTGAATAAAATTCAAACTTTTAATTAAAGTTTGCTAATTATTTAGAATGAATTGCTCATTGATTTCCTATTGGCTTGCACTTAGAAAGACTCTGCACTTGGATTTGACCCTTTGAGTTATTTCTGAATTGCAGGTGGAACATGGTCTGTTCTCTGGGGCCAAATGAACTTTCCCTAGGAAGGAGATGAGTAACACCTGAACATAAAGCGAACTCGTAAGGGAAAAGCTAGTGAATCCTTCAGTTACCATGAAGTCACTTTTCCAAGGTAACATGTTTTGTAGAAAAAAAAATTGTGCCTAGGTATTTTCAGCAGAAGTTTAGAGAAGTAATTCCTGTGACTAAAAGCTACCATTTTGTCTTGATTCAAAGGCAGAACTCTACTACTCTAGTCACCTACAAAGCTTCACCAGTCCCCTGGATTTTCCTGGAGGATCCCCAGCAAGCACGAGGCAGGTGTAGCCATGATCTTTTATGAAACCAACTGATGACACAGTGACAAGGACTCAAAGAGGATATCTTAGCCAGATGTGGTGGTACATGCCTGTAATCTAGTTGTTGGGAGGTTGAGGTAGGAGGATCATTAACTCCAGGCCAATCTGGTCAAGGGCAGCCTAAGGTACATAATCACAAAATGTGAGAGAGAAAAAGGATATTACCTATTCATTATAAATATGTTCCTATAAATATTGAGATGTATATATTCATATATTTACTTTTGTTTTTTTTTCAATTTTTTATTATCAAACTGATGTACAGAGAGGTTACAGTTTCATGCGTTAGGCATTGGATACATTTCTTGTACTGTTTGTTACCTTGTCCCTCATACCCCCCTCCCTCCTCCCCCTTTCCCTCCCCCCCCAGGTGTTCAGTTCACTTACACCAAACAGTTTTGCAAGTATTGCTTTTGTAGTTGTTTACATTTGTTTTTAATCAGTGGTTCCTGGAGCAAAACTCCATCCCCAAGGCAAACCCTTAGGAACAAGAATTTCTCTTCCCCAGGGTGGGGCATAGAAATTCTAATCTTCCCCTGCCCTTCTGTTTTAGACTGGGCTATAGAGGAAATCCCAGATTTGGCTTTATCCTATAACAAATCACAAGATTCTCCCATTCCTAAGGTGTCTTTCTCACACCCCAAAGGGTGGGATGCTGCAATGAGAAGCCAAGAATTCCTCACTGAGGCCTATAGGCTTCCCTACACAGTCTATTAACATTAGCTATGCAATGAAGTCTCCTTAAAAACACTAAAGGCCAAGATCCAAAGAGCTTCCAGGTAGCTGAACACTACAGCTTCCTAGTACTCTTGCTAGTACCCTTGTAACAGCCTTTACAATAAATGGAATTACTCAGACTTCTGTGAGATGCCCAATTAATCAAACCAAAGCAGGGGCTTATGGGAATCCCAATGTATAGCCAGGTGGTCAGAAGCATAAGGGCAGGTAAATAGCACATTGCTATAATCTCAGCATTCAGAAGACTTAGGCAGGAACATAGGGAGGTCACTGCCAGCCTGGGCTACACAGCAAGATGGAGCTTGGGAGTGGGAATAAGGCTGACCTTAGAGGCTGAGCCTGCAATCTGTGCTCTCTAAAACTTACTCCAGATATACAGTGCAGAACTAGAATGGATTATAGGTGTCTGCTACTACAGCATTGCATGCTTGCTGATGAGAAGAAATCCTCACATCTTCTGAGATCACAGAGTGATTGATGGCATTATGAGTGAGCAGTAGGAGAAACAGTCTCTGTCAGAATTCATTTCTCCTTCTATACCTTCAGAATTTTCCAGTTTCCATGTATTGGTAGCTCACACCTATACTTCTAGCAATTCAGGAGGCTGAGATCTGAGGATCATGCTTTGAGGCCAGCATGGGCCTCTTAGCTTCAATTAACCAGAAAAAAACTGGAAGTGGTTCAGTAGCCTTGGGTGGAAAAGCTAAGTAAGAGTGTGCAGCCCTGGGGCTGGGATGTATCTCAGTGACAAAGTTCTTGCCTAGCAAGTGCAACATCCTAGGTTCGATCCCCGGTACCAAAAACAGAAAAGACGAAAAAAAAAAAAGAGTGTACAGCCTGAGTTCAAGTCCCAGTACTTGCACATACACCCACCATATCCAAACATATGCACACACACTCACATATATATGTACACACATATGTACATATACACTCATCACATACGTACACACTATATATATTTCCCCCTATCTTGGCCTGTTATGTTTATAACATAAACATATGAAATTTCCTTTGTTCTTGGCTAGAACTATTTTTCTGTCAGCTGTGACGCTTGAACTCAGGGACTGGTCACTGTTTCTGAGATCTTTTGTTCAAAGCTAGCACTCTAACACTTTGTGCCACGGCTCCATTACCTGTTTTCTGGTGTTTAACTGGAGATAAGATTCTCATGGACTTTCCTGCCTGGCTTTGAACTGTGATCCTCAGATCTCAGCCTTCTGGGTAGCTAGTATTATAGGAGTGAGCCACCAATTCCAGGTTGGTTAGAATTTGTTTTCAAAGTTCAACATAATAGAAGATGGCCATTTTCCCCATCAACACTCATCAAGATGGTAGCCCTCTGTGGAGACCACATGGGTAGTGGCATGGGAACACTGATCACTGAGCTCTGTTTTCCCTTCCTGTCACCCCTAGTTATGGTCCATTGCTGGAGTATATCTGTCTGGCCTCTGTACATAGGGACAATCCCTAACTGTAATAACACTAATTCTGCAATTCAGCTTTCCCCAGGTCTTACCAACTGTACAATGAACAGGAACAACTTCAACTTAATTTTCCCTGGTTCTTTCCATATCCTGACAACAGTGCCCTTCTGTTGGTAAGGTGTTTTTTTAAATATTTCTGGAGTTGTCTGGAAGGTACCTCCTAAGCACTGCTGAAAATGTCCCTCTACCAAATGGGCCCAAAGTTTCTCTAAGCCATTTGCTAGTAAGCACTGCTTCTTGAATGGTGGCTCCATCTACTCCTACATCTGCTGGAAGCCCTGGAAATCAGAGCTGTGCTCATTATATGACTTCCTCCAACATGCTCAGGCTGATTCTCCTAAGTTTCAGAGGTTTTAGTGATTCTGAATTTCAGGTTCCTTTGCATGGTCCCCTGACTGCTGAGCAGACTCAGGATTCCATCTCTACATATTTACTGACTTCTCTGTCCAGATGCATGAGGTATGTGCAGTGGCGCACAAAACCACCAAGGCTGTCACTACTGTGGAATGTTTAGCCAAGTCCTGGAGAATTATAATGACTGAGGGAAGAACTCTAAGTTGATAAGTACTACAAAAGAAACAGAAAAGTCTAAGAGATAGAGGGCTCATGACAGGTCCCTGGTATAGAGGTGTGGTAGACAAGGACTATGACTGGGGTGGATG
The DNA here is from genome assembly GCF_023159225.1 of Perognathus longimembris pacificus. NCBI lineage: Eukaryota > Metazoa > Chordata > Mammalia > Rodentia > Heteromyidae > Perognathus > Perognathus longimembris. Next base: position 54,562,723 of record NC_063169.1, read on the forward strand.
AAAAGGGGGTGTGGCTACTTACCCAGCATGCCTAACCCTAGTGGAAACAAAAACAAACACAAAGAAACAGAAGGAGGAAGAGAGGGAGGGAGGAAGAGAGGGAGGGAGGAAGAGAGGGAGGGAGGAAGGGAAGGAAGAAATGAAGGAAGGAAGAGTGTGGGAAAGAGAGAGAGAAGGGAGGAAAGAAAGAAAAATTAAAACTAAGGCACTGAAAACTCAACATGGACAAGGGAGGTACAGGAAAAGAAGGGAGAGGGGAAGGGATACCACCAAGGAAGAAGAGCTACTGTGTTGAGAAAGGATTAGGAAGAAGGAACATTCTAAAGATATGCCTGCTAATCCCAGTCCAATCCTATGCAGTAGGAACTGATTGACCCCACCTAACAAAGTGGAGCTTAGAAAGGCTACCTTAATCTTTTTCACACAACTGTTAGTGGGGAGTTTGAGAGCTTGTTTGGAGGTTCTAGCAGGGGAGCACAGCTACTCGTATACCCTTGACCAAAGACCCGGTCCTCCTCTATCGGGGATGGTCGTCCTCTTCGACAGAGCGCGCAGCTTCGGGAGGGACGCACATGGAGCAGTGAGGGAGGAAGGGGACACCCGCCTAGCCAGCCAGATCAGCCGAATCAACCCTGGCGATCAATGGGGTGACAGATGTCGCAGCCAGATCGCCCTCACATCCTTAGTGGGGAGTTTGAATTTGAACTAGCCCAGTTTCAGACACAAAGGGAGGCAAGAGTTCAGATGAGTTCAGTAACTTTTAGGCCAGTGTGGCTGAAACAGAGGAGAAGAAGAGATCAGGTGAGATGGAATTGGTAGAGAACATGACTTAGAGGATGGCAGGGCTATTTCACACTGCTCCGGAGGACCAAAGAGGCAGCTGCAGTAGGACAACCTTTTTTTTCCTGATAAGATTTTGATCAGGAATGGCAATATGGTTTCATGGTAGAGTGCTTGCCCAGCATGCATGAAGCCCTAGGTTTGATTCCTTGGCACCACATAAACAGGAAAAGCACTGCCACTGTGGCTCAAGTGGTAGAGTGCTAGCCTTGAGCAAAAGAAGCTCATGGAAAGTGCCCAGGCCCTAAGTTCAAGCCCAAGGACTGGCAAAAACAAAAAAAGGTTTGGTCATCCAAGGTTGTAGGTAAGAGTGCTTTCTCTGAGTTGTGACAAAGGAGATGAATTATACTTTCTCACCCCTCTGTGGCTTAACCCATAGCACAGGCAGCTGTACTACCTTCCAGCTCTTGCTGGAGTATTGCAGAACCAAACAGGATTTAATTTGGGGCTGGGGCTGCTGTGTGAGTAACAGTATTATGGAGATGAGGAAAGCGAAGGCGGGAGCCAGTTTTCACAGTGAGTTTTCACAGTAAGGATAGTGGTTTGTACCCTTGACAGGAGCCACTCTGGCTCAAAGCCACAACTACACTTCTAAGCTTCTCCTCGTGGCCATCTAACTTAGACAAGAAGCCCTTGGAGAGGTGTCAGTGTCTACAGTGTGCCCTGTAACAACAAGAACAGAAAGGAGTAAATGCTTTTCTTCAACTTCTAGTAAATTCTGCAGACAGAAAAGGGGGAGAGGAATCATTTCTTTAAACCTAATGTCAGCCTGCTATTTGCATGTTCTCCAGAATCATTTTAGAGGATTCCTCCAATTTAGGAAATCTCAAATTTGCCCACAAATGAGAATATTAGCTCAACTTCACTGCGTCAGCTGGGGTAGGCCTCAGCTCTAGTCACATAAACTAAACAGAAAGGAGGGGATTTCCCACATTTTGTTTCCTCGTAGCAACAAATGCTATTGGTTAACATGTTCTTCTTTCTTTTTGTTGTTATTGTTGTTGTTGTTGTTATTATTATTATCTTTCAGTAGTTGTACAAAGGAGTTCCCATTTAACAAAGCAGTTTATGAATACGGTATGTCTCAATCCTTGTCACCCCTTTCAACATTCTCACCTAACCCTCCCTCCCCTCCCACCCCTTCCTTCACCGTGTTCTTGTTCCTTGTTGAGTGGAGTGAATATCCATCCTCCAGTGCCCTGTATGGTGTTTAGGGAGCCTCATAACACTTGTCTGGTTGGCTCCATTTCAGTAAGGAGGATGGAGCAGTTGGCTGGGCGAAGCCATCAGCACATTCTGTTTCTATGGCCACAGTGACTGATCCTTGCCCCTTACCACAGCAGGTGGGCCAAACCATCAGCACATTCTGTTCCTCTCTTGGCCACAATGATGAAGCTATGCCTTTACAATGGAGTAAGTCCCAGGAATTTTCCTTGGAATATTGTCTTTGTCCCTCCTGCTGCATTTTACCAGCAATTAGAGGAGCAAGAAGCATCTGGAAACCACAAGAGGGGCCTGACTTAGGATGAGGTCAACGTAGGAAATCAAAGTAGAACAATGAAAAATTAGGTGATCCATGGCACCCTTAAGCAAGGTACCCCCCACTTCCCCAGAACCCTGCACTTTTCAGGGTTATGAGTGGATCAAATGGAGTTTGCCAAGTATTGATTGAGTGCCTACTTTTGTGCCAGACAGAGTATTTGGCCCTTGGACTGCATTCGTGCATCAAACAGACAGGAATTCCTGTCTCCTAGAGGAGAAGGGGACAGACACTACATGAAGCAGGCAGAACCACGGTACTTTATATAAACACTGTGGGAAAAGAAAACTGAGAACCAGGCAAGGGTGATGGAGGAGAAGGAAGAACTGGAGTAGAGTTGCCTATTGCTTAAGCTGGCATGAGTCAGAGCACTGTCTGTTATTTGCTACCTATTACTTGTTAATTAACTTGCGACACCTAGGAATGGTTAAAATACCTTCAGCCCATCCTAATCCCAGATACACACCCAGAGGCAGAAATTATAATAGTTTTTGGTTGTTTTTTGTTTGTTTTGTTTTGTTTTTGCCAGTCTTGGGGCTTGGTTCTGAGGAATCGAACCCAGGGCTTTATGCATGCTAGGCTAGCACTCCAGTGCTACTTAGTACCACATAAACAGAAAAAGCACAACTGGAACTGTGGCTCGAGTGGTAGAGTGCTAGCCTTGAGCAACAGAATCTCATGGAGAGTGCCCAGGCCCTGGGTTCAAGCCCCAAGACTGGCAAAAACAAAAAAGATTTTGGTCCTCCAAGGTTCTAGGTGAGAGTGCTTTCTCTGAATTGTGACAAGGGAGATGAATTATACTTTCTCACCCCTCTGTGGCTTAATCCATAGCACAGGCAGCTGTACCCACCTCCCAGCTCTTATTTGCATGCCTGAAGCCCTGGGTTTGATTCCTCAGAACCACATAAACAGAAAAAGTGGGAAGTGGTGCTGTGGCTCAAGAGGTAGAGCACTAGCCTTGAGCAAAAAGAAGCCAGGGACAGTGCCCAGGCCCTGAGTCCAAGCCCCAGGACTGGCAAAATAATAATAATAATAATAATAACAAAAACTATTCATTCTATTTGTCTAAAACTCTGGGGAAGGAAAAGAATTTGAGTTCTGGGTGACAATTGAACTGACTCTTGTTCAAATACCCGTTTTATGCAGCCTATGAGGAGATTCTTACATTGCCTCAAGAAAATTCAATAGCACTTTGATAGAGTTTATGACACTTTCCTAGAGCTGCCAGAATCTCTTATTACCACAGGGCTTTTGCATTTTGAAATTTAAATCAACATGTTTCTGTTTCCCGTTACTGATATATAGAAATAGAGCAATAGCTTTATAATAGTGCGAGTTTTATCTCTCTAATTTCTCCAGCTTGAAAGGACTATGCTATCACATCACTGAGACGAAAGCTAGCAAGCAAAAATGATCTCCTCCTACCCATCTTTGTGAGTGTGTGGCTAGTGGCTTCCTGTAGAGGAAACATTTTGTCAACTCTTGCCTTAGTTAAGACTGGCATTCCCCACTTTGTACAACTAACTGTACCATGTTGTATAAAAGAAAAACCCATCACCATAGAAACTCAGGTCTCTTGCCCCCCAGGCAGAGTTACAGACAGTCTTTAGCCAGAGCACCAATAGTCCTTGGTCCACAGGCTATGTGTTCAGAGTCTAGCATCAGACAAATTAAAACTATGTTCTGTTACTGCCAGAAGGTCACATTCATAGATGAGGTAAAGCTAGCCTGGTGTGTCTTCATGAAAGCCTATTGTGCTTCTTGCCAGGTTCAGCTCTCAGGTCCCTGTGAAGCTTGATTTCTGCTAAATAGCAGCACCCAAGAGAGAAGGGTGAGCAGGGAGAGTGAATAAGGAGAATAAAAAACATAAAGAGACATCAGGACTTCTGGAGCTCTCTCCCTAAAACCCAAATAATGCCAGGCCTACTGGGAAGACATGCCAAAGTAAGAATAACAAGGACTTTCACATCAGTGAAAAGAGACCCTCAAGTCACTGGGAAAGGAAGGATGATTCTACAAATCATCTTCAAACAATGGGGCTCCTCTTAGCAAAAGACAATACTATAGCCTGGGGCCGCTCATACCTGTAACCCTAGCTACTCTGGAGGCTGAGATCTGAGGATCACTATTCAAAGCGCCCAGGTAGGAAAGTCCATGAGACTCTTATCTCCAACTACCTACCAAAAATCTGAAAATGGAGCTGTGACTCAAATGGTAGAGTGCTAGCCTTGAGGACACAGCTCCAAGACAGCACCCAGGTCCTAAGTTCAAGCCCCAGGGCTAGCACACACACACACACACACACACACACACACACACACACACACACACACACACACACACACACACACACACCCCAGAACTGCAGAAAATGCTTAAAGGAATTCTACCCACAGAAGAGAAAGACAAACATCAGGAAAGAATAGTTACCAAATTAAATTAAATTCCCAATGGCTGACATGCAAGTCCATCTGCACAGAAACACACACACACACATACACACACACACACACGTACACACACACACACACACACACACACGTACACACGAACACAGGCCAGGAAAACAGAGTTGCCTGTTTCTCTCATCACCAGTGGTGAAGAGTTGGACGTTTCAGAGTCAGGTCAGAAATCTAAAGGGAAACGATGAGCTCTGTAACCACAGAAAAAAATGTCAAGCTTCTGAACATTAAAAATAGAGAATTATATTGCAAATATCAAAATGGGGAAAGTTCTATAACATAATGGATAATAATCTAATATTTTTAAAGCATAGTTTATTGAAAAAGCTGATTCGGAGCCTGACACGAGGGCACACACCTGTAATCCTGGAGTGGGAGGGTGAGTCAGGAGCAGGAGGAATACAAGGTGGAGGTCAAGCTGGGCTATTTAGTAAGGCCTCATTTTAAAAGAGCAATAGAGGGCTGGGAATGCGGCTTAGCGGTAGAGTACTTGCCTAGCATGAGTGAAGCCCTGGGTTCGATTCCTCAGCACCACATAAACACAAAAAAGCTGGAAATGGCTCTGTGGCTCATGTGGTAGAGTGCTAGCCTTAAGCAAAAGGAATCCAGGACAGTGTTCAGGCCCTGAGTTCAAGCCTCAATACTGACAAAAAAAAATGAAAATTCCAACATGAAAAATGGATAAAGGACATCAGACAATTCATGATAGAGACAATATAAGGAAATTTTAAAAATAGATGAAAAATATCCCTGTTACTACTTAAGGCAAAATTGAGCAATAAGAATTTTCCTTCTTGTCAAGCTAGCAAGATTAATTTGTTTTCCTAATAGTGCTGATAGGAGTACAATAAAACAGGAAATTTCATATCATGCTGGAAGAAGTGTAAAACTTGCTGGAAAGCAATCTGTGGTTTCTCAAGAAGACTCTAGGAAGTTTTATTCTTTGACCCAGCAACTTTACTTCTAAGAATTCAACATCAGAAAGCAATTTTTCCAAAATAGGAACAAATAATGGTGTATAAATATACTCATTTCTTGTTTCTATTTCTTAAAGGACATGCCCACAACTCACCTCAGTAGTGTTTGAACATCAATGCAGGCCATCACAAGGCTTAGAACTGAACCCAAACCTAAGACAGATGGAGGCCTGATCCTTGCAGAATTTACATCTAATCTAGAGATGTAATTACATTTAATCTAAAGATATAATTATGGTAATGATGACTTTTGCTACAGGAATGTATAGCGGTGGGATATAGCCAGGGAACATAATAAGTAAACTAAAACATAAAAAAATGTATAAAATTAAGCAGAAGGGAAAGGTAGAGGAAAAGGATGGTATAGGAAGAAGAACAGTATATACAAAGTTAGGGAGAAAAAAACTATGGCCTGGGCTGGGAATATGGCCTAGTGGCAAGAGTGCTTGCCTTGTATACATGAAGCCCTGGGTTTGATTCCTCAGTACCACATATATAGAAAATGGCCAGCAGTGGCACTGTGACTCAAGTGGTAAAGTGCTATCCCTGGGCAAAAAGAAGTCAGGGACAGTGCTCAGGCCCTGAGTCCAAGGCCTACGACTGGCCAAAAAAAACTATGGCCTAAGGTAAGAATGTCAAGTTTCCAAGAGGCAGTAAGGACAATCAATAGGATAGAAGAACCTCAGCAGAGCTGCTTGCTTTCCTGGGAGAGAAGGGTGGCATTTGGGAGTGACCCACTCTCAGGGTGAAGGGACTTCCTAACTAAGAAAATGGCTTTGTGACCGTGGTGGGAGGAAGCTGAATGCTGGGTACCAGGTCTTGATTCACCAGTCAACACACAAAGCACTGGTCCCTCAGGAGGCTGGCAAGGTCATGGCCATTCCCAAGGGCAATTGCAGCCATGTTGGACTGAAGATCCAAAGCCCACATCTGTGGTATTAGTGTGCTAGACTCCAGTGTGTGTGTGTGTGTGTGTGTGTGTGTGTGTGTGTGTGTGTGTGTCTGTCTGTCTGTCTGTCTGTTTTCAAGAGGATGGTCTACCATTCCAAAGCTTCCCTAAACAACCTCAGTATGACTAGGACAGATTTATTACTTTTAAATTCCAATTTTGTTTTATGTTATTTAATCAACAACTAATAATTATGCACATTTATGGTTTATAATAGAGATATCTAATTTGAAAATTAATCTGTGATGAATATGGCAGATTAACAGATAAATGTATGTGTTATACATAAGAAAATATATCACCATTAATAAGATTATGTATAGTTTGCACTGACATATAATGATACAAAATTAAAAGAAGTTAAATGCCAAGTTATGTAAATAGTATATTCTTACCTTTGTTTAAATATGTATATCAACATGCACTGTCAACAAAAACAAAAATTCACCCCACACTGTTAATGGTAATTATCTCTCAGTGACATGATATAGGATTTGCCTACTTGCCTTCCTTCTTTTATTCCTTCCTTCCTTTTTCCTTCCTTCCTTCTTCCTTTACTCCCTTCTTCCTTCCCTCTCTCTTCCCTCTCTCTTTCCCTTCTTTAGCCTTTCTCTTCCCTTTTTTAACCTTTCTTTCCTTCTTTCTTTCCATCTTAGTTTCCTTCCCTCCCTCTCTCCTTTCCTCCTTCCTTCTCTTCTTTCCTTCCTCTCTTTCTTTCTGAATTACGTTCTTGCTATAAACCCCATATTGATCTAAACCTGGCTCTGTACCCCAGGATGGCCTCAAATTCACCATCCTTCTATTTCAGTTTCCCTAATGCTCATACTACAGATGCGTACTACCATTCCTAACTTCTTTCTTTATATTTAATGTACTCCCAAATTCTAAGATTAGCATATTTCACTTTAACAAATACTTATTACACACTTTGAGAGGTTTAGAATGCCAAGTTCTTAAGAAAATAAGCTTAGTTCAGTATCAAGCACATAGTAGCACTACATAAATAATATTCGGTCAATTAATGAAGCAACCAACGTCATTGCAAGCATGCTGTTGAAATATTCTTGACCTACAAAGCATGTACAAGCCCCACTGATTCTGACTAGTGGGCTGTCTGCCATATTTACACGCTCTTAGTTTGGAAGCCTTCTACCAGGCTACCTTGGTAATTCATTCCCCCTTTCTTTGTAAACAAAGCATTTGCAGCTTTACCATCTTCAATTCTATTGTAGTCCCACCACAGATTGTTCAGTTCTTTGGGATGGGGGTGTGCCTTTCTACTTACTTCCTTTTTAAAGTTTTCAGTCATGTGGAAAAGGAGCCAGATATACTAAGACTACTCAAACACATATCAACAACATTACCGCCACACTCCTCTTAACCTAAGAGAAAACATTTAAAAAATTAAAAGGCAGCCAGAAACAGTGGCTGTTATCTAGTTAAAACTGACAACTGTGAGATGTATGAATAGTTGTCTACAAGTTCAGAAACAGGAAGCTCCTTGCTGTACTTGCTAAAGGGCATATAAACCCAGAAAGTTGTTACCACAAAAACCAAGATCAGAGCAGCAATGAGAAGAACCTCCCAGAACAGAACACTTTGCACTGACAAGAGTTTGCTATGTGAATACAAGCCTTCTTACCAAGCTTGGGACAAGTGTGTTTTCTTCTCCCCCAAACAATGATTGTCAAAGGGCACTGTTTATTAATTGGGGAAGTATGTCTGTCACAATTAACGTATCTTACAGAGGTCGAGATGTTATCTGCTGCCAATCAGTTGATTAGGGTTCACTCACAGGAAAAGCCTGGCCGCAGCCTACCACAGGACAGCCACGTATGACGTGGAGAAGAGTCCTTGTCGCACTCCCAGTAGAAGTGATGCAGGCAAGAAAACACACCTGAGCCTATCCATGGCAACAAGGCCACTTGTTGACTAGATGATGGGCTATCCTTTGGAAGAGGCGGTACCTCTTGACAAAGGGAGTTTTGGAAGGCAGCACTTAACATGTCAACAAACAATGCCTCAGCAACAGCTGTTTGTAATTGCAGCATACAGAGAGACAGAGGGCAAGATGACAGAGATACCGATCAGATTGCTGCCTTGCAAGAAGAACAGAGAAGACATGAGTAGTGTTGAATTCTTAGCTGGGCACCAGTGGCTCGCGCCTGTAATCCTCTCAGGAGGCTGAGATCTGAGAATCCTGCTTTGAAGCAAATGGAGGCAGACAACTGCAAGAAACTCAGATCCCAGTTAACTAGCAAAAAGCTAGTTAAGTGAAGGTGTAGCTCAAGAGGCAGAGCATGCCAGCCTTGAATGAAAAAGCCAAGCAGGAGTACAAGGCCCTGAGTTCAAGCCCTAGTACTGGCTCGCGCAGGTACACACACACACACACACACACACACACACACACACACACACACACACGAGTTCTTGAGAAAAGGAAATGGATGAAATATAGGCTGATGTAAAAACTTATTGGATGAAAGGAATACCTGCCTCTAGACATCTCAGCATTTTGCTGATGTTGACATGTCAGGTCTCTGCCATTTAGACCCCTTGTAAGCAGGAGAAATTGGGGAAGTAAATAGAAGAAAACAAAATACAAATGGTAAGCAGTTGTTACTGCTGTAAATCATCCCCAGAAGGCAAGTGGCTCTCTGGCAAGCTGTGGCACAACAGGTTTCTTTTGGCCTGTGTGATGTGTTGGTGGTGTTACTTGAATGTCTTTCTCCCCTGTAGTTCCTGAGAGAATATTATACTTTCTTTTGCATCTTTGTATACCCATTGTGCCTGCCCAGGACAGTTCACCACTTCCTGGTGACAATGGTGGGTAGATAGAAAGAAGAGTGGGAAGAAGCACAGGTAGATGATGGGACATTCTGTTTCCAAGACTGAGATAGTTGTGGCAGTCCCTGGGACTGGCCAGCGTAGCCAGAGTTGGGACTTTCTCTATCAGATTCAAGAAATGCAAGAGAGCCAAGGGAGCATGAAGTCCTGAATCCATACTCTCCGGTTCCAGAAAAACAAAAACAAAGGAAAACTACACCTCTCACTGCCAACCCACTAGTCCAGTGACTCAATTGTGTGTGTGTGTGTGCATGTGTGTGTGTGTGTGTGTGTGTGTGTGTGTATACTAGGGCTTAAGCTTGGGGCCTAGGCACTGTCCCTTTACTTTTTCACTCAAGTCACAACTCCACTTCTGGTCTTTTGGTGTTAAATTGGAGATATGAGTCTCATGGACTTTCCTGCCTGGGCTGGCTTCATATTGTGATTTTCATCCTCAGCTCACTGAGAAGCTAAGATTATAGGCGTGAGCCACCAGTGTCCCGCCAAGAAGCTCCCTAAACAGCCTTCCCATTCCATTGCATTAGAATCAATGGATCACTTGAATAAAACCCACTGTCCAGAAAATCAACTTGAGTTCTCTCCATACTTGTGTGAGAGTCTTTCTTCTCCAAGGCAAATATAGTCGGTCACTCCTCTCACCTGCCCCTCCAGTAACACAGGGTTTTTAGTTTGTTTGTTTTTGGGTTGGTTTTTTTTTTTTTGTTGGTCATGGGGTTTGAACTCAGGGACTGGGCACTGTCCCTGAGCTTTTCTCAAAGCTAGTGCTCTGCCATCTTGAGCCACAGCTCCACTTCCAGTTTTCAGGTGGTTATTTGGAGATGAGAGTCTCATGGCTTTTCCTGTCTGAATGGGCTTTGAAGCTCCATCCTCAGATCTCAGCCTCCTGAATAGCTAGGATAACAGGTGTGAGCCAACAGCACCCAGCTGTAGACAACACAGTTTTGAACCTGCTCCCCAGCCCATCTGCCCCCTTTGAGAATGCTCATTGCACCAGATCCCCAAATAGCATATTTTCATATGTCACTCATATGGAATGAAAGCAAAAACTGTAAGTGCTTGCATCGTTACCATATTGAATGCTTCCTTTCCCAGAGTAGTTAAAGTAGAAAGGAACCTATTTCTGTATAACTCAACAATTTAACTCATATCTACCTGTCCTCCTTCCTCAGCACTGGAGAAAGGACACAAGGCCTCGCACCGCTCCCTGGCCAGTCTTGTCTTGGCTTTCAGACCTAAGAGGGGTAAACCATGTGATCTGCTGTATGGTGCCCTGCCCAGGGGGCCTGTTGCTTATTGTTTGATAAGGATGCTCCCTCCCCCTCTCTAAATTTGCATGCATTCGTCAGCAAATAAAACGCCCTGCACACATGCAGGCTGAATGGACTGTCAACTTCACCTGCCTCCTAGGGCCCCTCCCAAATCCTGCCTCATAACCTGTATTTCCTGAATGGCCAGGAGCCAAGCAGCTTCCCCAGAGAGGGTGGAGGAAAAGAAGCACCAAGGGCTTGAAGCATCTCAGATACACCAAAGCCAATGACGATTATCTGTCTCCATCTCAGCTCCACTGTCCCCTGGATATGACATGGCTCATAGCAAGCAGGCCCAAGATAGAGCACAAAAGGGGTTGGTGTCCAGGTAACCCTGGTAAGCTGGACCGACCACTACAGATTGCAGAACACTGCTGAGAGCCTGTCCCACACTCGCATCATCTACCTACACCTGGACGCTCAATTCTCACCTGTAACTGCTTGACAATTTACCTTACTTAACACTCTGTGCTTCATGAAGGCATTCCAGAACTTTCTTCCAAATGTCTCATCTCAAAAATGGGCATAATTATAGCATTAATACTTAGTCAAGTGATTCTCAATATTAAATGATACAGTAGACATAGGTTCTGAAAACATGGCACAAAATGCTAATGCACACTGTGATTATTATAGCACATGTGTGCATTATTATATACTGTAGTTCTATTATTATATAACATAAATAATAAAATAACAAAATATTATTTTCTACTCATCTCAGAGTCAACAAATATTTTTTTAGTGCCACATGTATGCCAATGGTTGTGATAGGTATTGGGATTTTAAAAAGTCATGCAGGTATTGGTGGTTCACGCTTATGATCTAGCTACTCAGGAGGCTGAAATCTGAGAATCATGGTTAAAGCCAGCACAGTCAGAAAACTGTGAAACTCTTATATCCAATTAACCAGCAAAAGACCAGAAGTAGAGGCATGGCTCAAGTGGTAGAAAACCATCCTTGAGCAAAGAAGCAAAGTGAAAGTGCAAGGCTCTGAGTTCAAGCCTCAGTATGGACACACACACATACACACACACACACACACACACACACACACACAAATTAATGAGACATAGCCTTTATTTATTACTAAGAAATAAAGAATCAAGGAACGCCTTGGTGATGACCCTACCCTTTGATAGGTACTTTCTCAAGACTCTACCTTTCACCTACAGTTTCCCTCACCTCCGTGGCCTTCCTCCTTACTAAGATAAGTATAAGAGTGAGGAAGCCCCTCAGCGTCTATTTTCATCTCAGAATTTCTCCTGCCACCCAGGTTGCTGCTCTATTTCCTCTTGTCTGAGGAGACGATCTGTACTCCACTCTTGACCATGCCCTTCCTGCGCGTGCCACTGGTGCCTTGGGAGGAAATCCCCTCCAGCCCCTCCTGTGAGCGTGGAGTGTGCAGCTCCCAGGTGTAAAATGGACAAGGCTCTCCTTTGTGACTAGCTGGAATTACTCAGTGATTCTCATGAACACTCTCTATGAAATTATTCATGAAAGGAAAACCATCTCATTTGAATATCTCTCGGCTGGTATTGTTCTCTGCCTTCAAGGGCTTCCATTCTAGAATCCCTTCAATGGTTGATGTGCATGGCATGTGGCTCATTCAGCCTTGTCACTCACATAGATGGCCCCAACAAAAAATTGGATGGCTTCTTTTCGTTTCTTTTTTTGTTCAACTAAGCACAAGTCTTCACATTATACTGGACATTTTAAAAGTACCTTAATTGGGCTGAGAATACGGCTCTAGTGAGAGAACATTTGCCTAACAAGCATAAGGCCCTGAGTTCAAACTGCTGTACCACTAAAAACATGTGTGTGTGTGCACATGTGCTGATACCGGTGCTTGAACTCAAGGCCTCATGCTCTTGCTTTCTTACTTAAGGCTGGCACTCTACTTGAGCCACAGCTCTACTTTGAGCCTTTTATTGCTTAATTGGAGATAAGTCTCTCTGATTTGTCTGAATAGGCTGGCTCCCAATCTGATCTCAGCCTCTTAAATACCTAGGTTTATAGACATGAGCCACCAAAACCCAAATAAAAAAGGTTTAGAAGATAAAAAAAAAAATTAATGTGGAAAATGAACTATGCAACTTGTGGGCAGAGATGGGAGGGACTAGCTAGGGGAAAGTGAAAGAAGGGGTGAAAATCCAAAAAGAAATGTACGCATAACTTGACCTACAAAACCTTAACCCCGCCTTAGGAATAATAATAAAATTATATTTAAAAAATCTTTTTAATTAAAGTACCTTCATTTCAGGTGAAGCTTGAAGTAGTAAGAAAACTTCATGGTAAAAATTAGAAGAAACACATCAAGGAAGATATTAAGAAGCAGTGTAAAGAGTAGGCATTCAACAAAATACATAAAACCAAAAGTATTTAATGTGAGGAAATTGTATGATCTCTCTATAATTTTTAAGTATTAAGCTTTCAGTGGGTAAGATCTGAAAATTCAGAGGTGTGACTACTTTTCTGTTGAGCCCACTGTACTCTCAGGAGCATTTCTTCCTTCTCCTTCCCCTTTTCATGCCCAGGCTGACCTGGCTCTATGACTCAGATGATTGACTGGTTGTGGTTTGAAGGGTGTCACTTCAGAATTCTAATCTCTTTTGTCACGGACCATCCCTGGGGATTCCAAAGTATTAGTAGCCTCAAAGGAACTCCCCTCCTCAAGGAACCACAGCTTCCAACAAGAAATGAGCAACTTCTGGTAGCAAAAAAAAAAAAAAAAGGAGGGGGACATTCTAGAAGAATTAACTAATAGTAAAACCAAGTCAAAGAAAATTCTCTGTGAAATGCCTTCCTAACCATATTAGGAAAAGACATGGCACGTGAAAGAGAGACAGAAAAGCGTCACAAGAACAGATCTAGATAATTTTTATGAAAAACTTACCCAATTTTTTGTTGTTGTTGTTGTTTTTGCCAATGAAGTATATTAGGAGGGAAGTGACAGAATAAATGATAACTCATATAAGAAACAATGACCCTATTTTTGTTTTAGATCATACACAGAGTTGTTAACAATTTGGTCTTCAACATCCCTTAACTAAATTCAAGTTTGATAAACATTGACACATACCTACTATCTGCTACTACCCCTTCTAACAAGTATTGGGAAACTGGTAAAGCAAGTTCTTTCTCTTCAAGAAGCACACTACATCCTGAACACTGGTTGCTTGTGCCTTTAATCCTAGCTCCTTGGGAGGCTGAGAATAGGAGGCTTGAGTTTTGAGGCCAGCCAGGGCAGAAAGTTGTGCAAGAGTCTATCTACACAGAAGGAAAACCCAGATGCATTGATTAGCTTGTGCCTGTAATCTCAGCAAGTCTAAAAATGGGTAGATAGCATCTCAGTCATATGCATGAGCAAAAAGCAAGACCCATAACTAGAAAAATAACCAGTGAAAAACAGGAATGGAGGTGGGGCTCAATGGTATCTTTTCAACCTAGCAAGTTCAAGACCCTGACTTCAAACCCCAGTATAGGCCCCCCAAAAAAGAAAAAAAAATCTTACTCTATTCACAAATCTTTTACTATTTATTGCTAGAGCATCTTATATCTACTAGTGCTTTGTTCTGTCCACAGTGTGAGTAGTTGAGAGGACCCACAGATGCGTGACGTTCAATAGTCTTCCTCAGTTAGACCTCCACTCACGTTTTTATCTTTATTTTTCCTAATGCATTTTAGTAGAAGCATATCTTCATTCATTAACAATGTTGGGCATACAATGTGTACAAGCTGAAAAGTACAAGATTCTCATTTTCAACCCAGAAACTTCAGCCTCATAAACAGTCTACCTACAAATGAGAATTATATTTTTCAGCCAGCAGAAGGCCAAAGTTAGAATTAATTCAAACCATTTGTGTGTGTGTGTGTGTGTGTGTGTGTGTGTGTGTGTGTGTGTATGCACGCGCGCACCAGTTATGGGACTTGAACTCAGGCCCTGGGTACTATTCCTGAGTTTATTTGGCTCAAGGCTAGTGCTCTACCACTTGACCCATAGCTCCATTTCTGGTTTTCTGGTGGTTATTGGAGATAAGAATCTCAGGAAACAAAAATAGGGTATAGTTGAAATTTCAAGTGACAATGAGAACACAGAGTGGTATGTGAGGTTTGAGGAAATTTCATATGAACAGAAAGCAACTACTTAATTACTCCAACACAGTTAGCCTTTTGTCTTGTTTTGTGATTAGAGGCATGTGATCTGCAGCACATCTTATAGATTAAAACCAGTAATTATCTTGATGGAGCCCCATCTGGACAAACACACAAGACAGGGCAGCCAGTGGGCAGAACTAACCTGGCTCCTGCCCACACCAGCACCTGACTGTGCGGCCCACCAGGTGACTCAGCACAAGGAAGCAGGCGCTAACTTCCCAGTTAAGGAACATGAACTTTCCTGCCTGAGCTTGCTTGGAAGTGTGATCCTTAGATCTCAGCCTGCTGAGTATCTAGAATTGCAGGCATGAGCCCTGGTGGCTCCGAATACTTCTTGGAAGCTGCTTTAGTGCCCTAAATACGGAGAGTAAAAATAGTACTGAGGGTTGTGCAAATGACATATAAAGTGCTTGAACATTTCGGGTTCAAAATTCCCAAGTAGAAGAAAGATTAGGGAGTTTTATAAGGGATTAAATGACTCAGGTTGACTATCTAACTTCAATCCATGAATAAAAAGCAAAGACACACATACACATAAAACCTGCCTGATTATGTACTTAGGCAATGTGCTCACATCATCTATGAAAGTTTGTACATTTAGAAATTGCATCAAGTAGTGACATGCAGAGTCTGGGACTTCATTTTCTATTTCCCTTAACTCCTTCCTCACAATGAGGATTCATTCCCATCACAAACCTCACATTGAGTGAATATGTTCAAAGAAGAGGAAGAGAGCAAGAGAAAAAGAGAGGGAGGGAAGAAAGAAGGAAGGAAGGGAGGGAGGGAGGAAAGAAGAAAATGACAGAGGGAAGGGGGAAAGAGAGAAAGGGGGAAGAAACAGAGAAGGAAAAAAGGCAGGATGGGAGAGGGAGAAAAAGAATGAAAGAAAACCTCTACTGTATAGGGTCTATGTGGCTGTGGACATGACTGTTTATAGATTTTGCCTTCTAAGTGTGGTATGAGGAAATTACAAAAAAAAAAAAAGCTTTATTTTCTAAACTTTTCTGCTTATAAGAATCATGAGGGGGCTGGGAACGTGACTTAGCGGTAGAATGCTTGCCTGGCATGCATGAAGCCCTGAGTTTGATTCCTCAGTGCCACATACACAGAAAAAGCTGGAAGTGGTGCTGTGGCTCAAGTGGTAGAGTGCTAGCCTTGAACAAAAAGAAACTCAGGGACCGAGCCCAGGCTCTGAGTTCAGGCCCCCGGACTGGCACAAAAAAGAAGGAGGAGGAAGAGAAGGGGAAGAAGGAGAGGAGGAAGAGAGGAGGAGGAGGGAAGGAGGAAGAGGGAGAGGGGGGAGGAGGAAGAGGGGAAGAAGAAGGAGGGGGAGGAGGAAGAAGAGGGATCACAAGGGACCTTTTGTTAAAGGTATTGATTGAAGTTCTAATTTGAAAAATATCCTGGCAACCTATACTGTTAACCAGTAGCCCTTGTTAATTCTTTTCATCTACCTGTCCTTTCTTCAATCTTCATTCCATGTTCTTATTTTCCCCTTCTTGGAGTCTCATGCACTCTCTCCTATGATGGAGATGTAAGTACTTGCATGAATTCTAGTCCATTCTCTCCTGTGCAGTTCTCATGTACACAGATAGCATTAGAATTCCAACAAAGGAATATATGTTCTTGAGGGGCTGGAGCTCAAATCAGGGCTTTGTATACGCTAGACAAACACTCCATCCTTGAGCAACACCCCCCAGCCCCGCAAGAACTTTTAAAATCTTGAAGAGAGGAAATGATTTCATCAAGAAAAGCTGAATCACCAAAAACACAAACAAAAACAAAAACAAGAGCTTGAGGAACTGAAAATGTCTGAGGTCTGAAGTCAGGGAATATACCAAAGGAACAAACCCCAAAGCTTTTTTCTTACTTCCTCCAGATTTACTTACAAATTATTTACACATTCCTTCTTCAAAAGAGGTTATTTCTGCTTTGACCAAGCTTATCAGATGTTGTGTGCGATGATACACGGTGGGTGACTACAGCTGTGTTAGTCAGCTGTCACTTTAATGAACTACCTGAGAAACTAAGTTATCATGAGAAAAGGCTTACTTGGGCTCTGGTTGGGGGGATTCCAGTTCATGATTGGCTAGCCCCATTGCTCTAAGCTTGTGGTTGGTTATAAACTGACCTTGCTACCCAAGAGCCAAAATTAAAAGAGACATAAAATAGCAAGAGACCCTTTACAGCATCTAAAGACCTACTAGACACCCCTCTCAAAAGTTGCCATTATGTCCCAGTGATGCTAGGTGGGGACCAAGTCATTACCAAGAGCTTTAGGGACACATTGAAGATCCAAAGTACATCCTGGCTGTGTGTGTAAAAGTGGTGCCACATGAGGAAACTCATCTATTCCTTTATTTTCATTCCTTTAAGAGTTTACTAAATGCCCACCTCATGCCATTATGCTGGCCCTTGAATTTGCTGTACAGAGACTTATATGCTGTAATCCTCATCTTTAAGCAAAGCACAATTAATTGACTTAGACATATAAGCAAATGGTTATGCAATGAGTCTATTATATTAAAATGTGAGCCGTGAGAACATAGAGAAGCATATTGTGGGAGTGGTGAAGTGTGTATGTGTGTGTGTGTGTGTGTGTGTGTGTGTGTGTGCACTGAGGATTGCCACTGGGGCCTTATGCATGTTAGGCAAGGACTCCACCCCTGAGCTACACCCACAGCACTGCTTATTTCAGTTATATAAATAAATAGAACAACACTATTTAGGAGAACATTTTTGCCACTTTTTTCCATATCCCCATCTAGACTATGACCATAAAAACAAATATATATGTATATACATATATACGTATATACATATACGTATACATATACGTATACGTATATATATGTATATACATATATATTTGTTAGAAAGTTTATGCTATAATATCTATATGGTATTTCCCAAAGGCTTGCAAATATTTGGCTGTTGAACATGGAAATATAGTGTCTTAAAAAATACAAAAATACAAAACTATTAGCTGGGCATTGATGGCTCATGCCTGTAATCCTTACTGAAATCTGAGGATCAAGGTTCAAAACCACCCCAGACAGACATCTAAGACACTCTTCTAGCCAATTACCCAGCAAAAAGCTGGAATTGAAGCTGTGGCTTAAGTGGTAGAGTGACAGGCTTGAGTGAAAAACTAAGCAAGAGCATGAAACCCTGAGGTCTCTCTCTGTCTCTCTCTGTCTCTCTCTGTCTCTCTGTCTCTCTCTCTCTCTCTCTCTCTCTCACACACACACACACACACACACACACACACACACACACTTCTCCCAATTTATTAAAAGGTTGTTAAATTTCCCCAGAATAGCCTGGTTAATACACAACTATTCAGTCATAGCTGTATGATCATAGAGCAATTGTATCCTAATTAAATAGAACAGAAAACAATAAAATGACTTGAAAATATTTTTGCCTTAGGGGATTGGTTTGCTCATTTGTGCCAGTAACTAAGGCTTTGTGTAACTCAGAGCCTAGGAGCTTTGGCTTAGCCTTTTCTGCTCTAGACTGGTGCTCAACCATTTGAGCCACACCTCCATCTCTGACTTACTTTGCTAGCTAATTAGAGAAAATAGTCTCTCAGACTTTCTTGCCCAGGTTAGCTTCAAACTGTGATCCTCAGATCGCAGCCTCCTGAGTAGGTAGGATGACAGGCCTGAGCCATTCATTGGCAGTCGGCTCTTGAAAATATTTTGGGAAAGTACTGCATATTTTCATCCTTGAAGTATGAATTTACTGGAGAGCTGGGTAATGGGGAGGTGTCAGCTCTGGTGGGAGGGCATCTCTGTTTCCCTTTGATCACATTATAGGACAAGAGCAGTTGAAGCTGAGAGCTAGTGGGAGAGAGAGGCAAGTCCAGCTCTGTTTTCTAATTTGGAGATGGATCTCCACGATGGTGGCAAAGATGAGACTGTATGGATCAAGGCTGGCATCTGGCTAAGGGAAAAGAAAGTAGCATCCTGAAAAGCAAGGCTTATACCAAGCAGCATAGAAAGAGAAAAGAGGAAGCAAATGCCTGGGACTGGTGGCGCATGCCTGTAATCCTAGCTACTTAGTAGGCTGAGATCTGAGGGTCGTGGTTCAAAGCTAGCCAGGCAGAAAAGTCTGTGAGACTCATATCTCCAGCTAACAACCAGAAAGCTGGAAGTGGTGCTGTTGTTGCATTGAGCAAAAAAGCTCAAGGAGAGTACTGAGGCCCTGAGTTCAAGGCCCATCACTGACAAAAAAGAGGGGGTGGGGAGCAAGTGATCAAGACTGACTCCCCCATCTGGTTGCTCTGCCCACCAGGGACAACATTTAGGCCACAGAAAAGGAAAGTGACTGAACCAGTGTGTGTGAATTCTGGGCCTGGAACCTGGAAACTACTGGTTGTGGAGAACAAGGGCCCAACAGCTGATCAGACAGACGGAGCCCTTCTAGCTGTTACTGTGCCAGAGCAGCATGCATGCGGGTCCCATTTCAGTGATGAATACATGGTAAGAACCTTGAGCAGAGATGGGTGATAGTGGTAAATCTGGTGTTTCAAATCCAGGTGTGTCTATAGAGAGATACTTTGGACTTGATTTTCTGAGCTGGATGTATGCAAATAAACTTCATGGAAGACCAAAGTTTTATGGGAATGAACTTAAATGCATTGCTCTGTTCCACATACTTTCTTCTTTATTGGTTTATACTTGTAATTTCCAACATTTCAGAGATTTAAGTTCCAGGACTGCCT
Source organism: Perognathus longimembris pacificus (assembly GCF_023159225.1). Lineage (NCBI taxonomy): Eukaryota > Metazoa > Chordata > Mammalia > Rodentia > Heteromyidae > Perognathus > Perognathus longimembris. The sequence continues at coordinate 54,582,532 of NC_063169.1, forward strand.
AGGCTACATATTAAAGCCCTGCCTAAAACTTGATTGATAGGTAGATAGATAGATAGATAGATAGATATAAACATATACATCTATATCTATCTATCTATATATATATGCATATGGGTGGCATGTGTAAGCACACACCTGTAATCCCAGCTACTTGGGAGTTAGGAATAAGAACATTGCATCTTTAAGGCCAGCCCAAGCAAAAAAACCTTGCTCAAAAATAAGTTAATTAATGTCCAGGGACATAGTTCAAGTGGTAGAGTGTGGGGCTGGGGATATAGCCTAGTGGCAAGAGTGCCTGCCTCGGATACACGAGGCCCTAGGTTCGATTCCCCAGCACCACATATACAGAAAACGGCCAGAAGTGGCGCTGTGGCTCAAGTGGCAGAGTGCTAGTCTTGAGCGGGAAGAAGCCAGGGACAGTGCTCAGGCCCTGAGTCCAAGGCCCAGGACTGGCCAAAAAAAAAAAAAAAAAAAAAAAAAAGTGGTAGAGTGTGTGATCATGATGTGCAAGGCTCTGGGCTATATCACAAGTGTCACACACACACACATGCATGCACACATGAGTGCACATACCCACTGCATGTATTTTGCATATATTATGAGAATATATAATGTGCAGTCCATTAACTCTAACATAAAACAGGTGAAGTATAGAGGTAGAAAGTTAAACTGGGACTGTGTCATGGGTAGACACAAGGGTTTAGTGGGAAAATATGTCCACTGATTTGGAATTTTCAAAGTAGACTTTAATTTAAAAATATAATACTCGGGCTGGGGATATGGCCTAGTGGCAAGAGTGCTTGCTTTGTATACATAAGGCCCTGGGTTTGATTCCCCAGCACCACATATACAGAAAATGGCCAGAAATGGTGCTGTGGCTCAAGTGGCAGAGTGCTAGCCTTGAGCAAAAGGAAGCCAGGGACAGTGCTCAGGCCCTGAGTTCAAGGCCCAGGACTGGCCAAAAAAAAAAATAAAAATAAAAATAAAATACTAAATGATATGCACAAAGTTTAAATAGTAGCTTTCCTTATTAATCCTTCTAAACATTTTGTATACAGTCACCAGTTTCTGAACAGAGTCATGGCTGTTTATAACTAGTATTACAGGAACACGGTCTTAGGGGAATTATGAGACTGCCCATCTTCTCTCACACTCTGCAACTACTCACTCGCTCCTGATGCTCCTGACAAGCATTCCCGCCATGACGTGATGCAGGCGAAGGGGTCTCTCGCTAAAGCCCGCACTATGGTAATGTGACTCCCAGTCTCCCAACCTGTGAGCTAAATAAACCTCTTTTACAAAGTAGCCTGTCTTTGGTATTTTGCTCTAGTAATAAAAATGGACTAACAGGGAGTAAAAGACTGTTCTTGAACAGTGAGAAGGAGATTGACGGTCTTTCCTGAGGAGCAGGTGATCTCAGTAAGTGGAGCTGTAAGGTTGTCAGCCAGGGCCTCTCCTTTGGTTTGTCAACCTCTGAATGGGAGCTGCAAGCCAGGCGTCATGGAGGCACCCAGCATGCAAAGGTTTGAGATAATGCTTCCAGAGAGCCCCTAATCCAATCAAAGGCAAGAGGCTTGAAAACCAATTATTACAACCAAGTAGAACAGGTGCTAGGATGGGAGCACCTATGGAAGAAGGGGAGAGTGGGAGCACCTGTGGGGAGGGAGAGCAGGGTTTCTACTGGCTAAGTAGCCTCCACTCTCATAGCTCAGCAAGCTCCTTTCCTAGGCAACACCAGGGCCATTTAGTGACGGCAGTGAGTGATCAGCCTCCAGCGCTCTTTACCTTGGGATAGCACTCCTTTGGGGCAGCTACAACCATACAAGGCAACAAGATCCCCTTAGAGTGACCTTCAGATCTGGGCAGCTGCAAGACTATTTGGGCAGCAGCCATAAATCCTAGCCCACCATGATGAAGCCCCTGATCTGCATGTCCACACTGGGGTCTCTGCCTCCTAGCCTCTCCTAGCTCCAGTAGGTTATAAAGGTCACCAGACACATTAGCCTGCATTACTTCTCTCTCGTGAGAAGGGGTCTTGCCCATCCCTTTGCTGGCAATAAACCTTTCCTTTGTTGTTTGTACCTGGATGTCTGTGTGGTTTTCTGGCAAAGTCTAATTTACTCTATTAGTTTCAGAAAAGACTTCCTATGTCTCCTCCTCTGAATCCTGAAAAACATCAAGTATATAAAGATTAAGTTGGGTGGGAAGCAGGGCACTGGTGGCTCATGCCTGTAATCCTAGCTACTCAGGAGTCTGAGACCTGAGAATCACAGTTTGAAGCCTGCCCAGGCAGGAAAGTCAATGAGACTTTTATCTCCAATAAACTACTCAGAAAAAGCTGGAAGCGGCTCACATGGTAGAACATCAGCCTTGAGCACAGAGAGGCTCACGGACAGAGTCCAGACCCTGCGTCAAGCCCCAGGACCAGAAGGGAGGGAAAGATACTCAGAGAGAGCATACTATACCCAGAAGCAAGCAACAGCATGATGATAAGAAAAAAGGGGGCCAATTTGAGCAGCTACAGTATTAAGATTCAAGGCTGAAATGGGACAGTAGGAGGTGCAGGTGAGCAGGGCCCTGCTTTCTATAAAAGGAGCTCAAACTTGCATCCTACAGGTAATAGAGGTGTTAGGCAAATTTAAAACAAAGCAGTGAAAGATGAGAAGAATTTGAAATGACAAATAAGGAAGGTGAGGAGAATCTCACGTCAGAAAATGGCTATTTGGATAGGGAGAAGGAAACTGAAAGGAAGGCTCTCTGTTGGTCCCCCAAATCGAATGTGGTCACCGTCTAAACAGTAAATGAACAGGAAAGGTCCTGTCGATTCCTGATGCCCAGACAAGGGGAACTCAAAGGCGCAAGGCCCATTTCCGAGCTTAGAATCAAATGTACTGAAGGAATGGGCTTGGGGGCCACAAAAATGTTTGGAAGTTTGAAAGCAATTTGGAGGATTGAAGTAATAACCCATATATTGTGATCAAGCAGAATGAGGGTCACACTGACGCAGTTAAAAGAAGGCTTGACTCTGAGTTGGGCAGATGAGTTTCTGGAGGTTTGGGAGCCATGGAAAAAAGAAAAGGCACTGAGAGGTCAAGGGGAAATAAAGGGATAGGTTTTTATGATGCTGACACAGGGAGAGCATTTTCAACTGACCTTGAATTGTAAGACAACAGCATGATCTTCAGATGCAGGCTATAGGCCCTGGTAGACAATGCCGCCCCTGCCTCCATCTTTTTAGTTCTCTATCTAGAGATTCAGCCAACCAACTGTAGATCAAAAATATGTGGGGAAAAATTACATCTTTACTGACCAGGTAGAGATCCTTCATCTTATTTCTTGTTTTGCTTTGGTGCCTGTGGTCCTGGAGCTTGAACTCAGGGTCATGTTCTCACTTGTTTGTTCCACTCAAGTCTGGTACTCTACTACTGGAGCCACAAATCTACTTCTGGCTTTTCACTGGTTAACTGGAGAGAAGAGTTTCACATACTTTTCTGCCTGAGCTGTCTTTAAACTGCAGTCCTCAGATCACAGACTCCTGAGTAGCTAAGATTATAAGCCACCAGCACCTAGCTCCTTGTCATTATTCTTTAAACAATATAGAATAACAGCTATCTACATGGCATCTCTCTTTTACTGGGTGTTGTGACATAGAGATGACTAAAACACACAAGAAGCTGTGCACAGGTCATCTGCAATTGTTATATAATGTTTTATGTTTGTCTGTTTTGTTTGCCAGTCCTGGGGCTTGAATTCAGGGCCTAGGCACTGTCCCTGAGCTGCTTTTGCTCAAGGCTAGCATTCTACCTCTTGAGCCACAGCACCACTTCTGCCTTTTCCTGTTTATGTTGTACTGTGGAATCAAATCCAGGGCTTCATACATGCTAGGCAAGCACTCTACCACTAAGCCACATTCCAACATGAAACATCCTTAGAGTTTGTTGGTTTCAAAGGGAACCAGCTCCTGTGGATACAAAGAAACTTTTGACTGCAGTATAAGAACAGGATGTGAAGGGCCCATAGGCCTGGGTGTTGACATTGCCATGATGCCTGGCAAGAAAGGCCAAGGGACAGCTTTGAAAAAGATGGAGAGGAATCACAAAAGCCCTTGTTGTGGTCTCCAAGGCCAGGCGCCATCTGCCTCCTTTCAGCTGTCTGGGGCCCTGCCTTGCCCTGTCAGCCCAGCTGGCCTTTCTTTCAGTTCCTTGAATGCCTTGGACTCTGTTTCACCTCGAGGCCCTCACAAGCACCATTTCCTCTTCTGAGAATTTCTAAGACTCTTCAGCTTCAACTCTCGCCTCCCTACCACCAGGCACATCTCATTCTGAAAATCTCTTCCCAGGGAGACTTTCCCCTAGTCCTCAGACCCAGAAGCTCTGTTGACTTCCCATTATTACCCAGTACTTTTTTCTTTTAATTGTTTGGTGGTGCCGGATTTTGAACTCAGGACCTGGTACTTACTAGGCAGACACTCTGTTACTTGAACCACACTCCCAACCCTACCTAGTACCTCTGTGCCCTTGCCACAACTGTAACTCAATCTTTTGTAATGATTTGTTTACAACCAATCTCAATGGTAACTTTCTGAAACAAATTATATCCCTCTGCAGAATACAACTAAGACCATGGCAGAGTAGTACATTCAGCACTTTTTTTTTTGCTGGTCCTGGGGCTTGAACTCTGGGGCTGGGCACTGTCCTTGAGCTTCTTTCTGCTCAAGGCGAGCACTCTTCCATGTGAACCACAGTGCCACTTCCACTTTTTTTAATAGTTTATTAGAAAAGAGTCTCACAGAGTTTCCTGCCTGGGCTGGCTTTGAACCACAATCCTCAGATCTTAGCCTCCTGAATCGCTAGGATTACAGGCTTGATCCACCAGCACCCAGCTCATTTAGTACTTTATGGATTCTAAGTCCATAAGGCTGGAAATAGCCCCGATACAATTGTATACAATATTTTGATATAAAATACTGAAACAGTATTACATTAGACACCCTTAGCACAAAGGGTTTCCTGTTTAGCAAAACAGCTAAATTCCCAAGTTAAGGCCCTATAAGACATACATATATAGGAAGTAGTTCCTCAAAAAAGCTACCTCTACGGGGCTGGAAATGGGGCTTAGAGTACTTGCCTAGCATGCATGAAGCCCTGGGTTCCATTCCTCAGTACCACATAACTAGAAAAGGCTGCAAATGGTGCTGTGGTTCAAGTGGTAAAGCACTAGCCTTGAACACAGAGAGGCTCATGGCCAGAACCCAGGCCCTGAGTTCAAGACCCGGGACAGGCAAAATAAAGAAAAGAAAATCTGCCTCTAAGGAAAACCCTTTTGCATCATGGATCTTCCATGCTTATACTTTGCGGAAACTCCATTTTTCCCTTCCATTATGCTGGTGAAGTCCCCTGACCCACATACGGTGGTATCTGTGTTATCAAGTCCAGCCAGTCTTTCTTCTGGTCAAACAAGTTTGGTCTTTTTCACTCTTCAGTCACTGGCTACTCTCAACATCTCACCTCAGTGACATGGCCCACATAGCTTCCCTCTCGTGAAAGGCCCTTGACTTTCTCTGGAACTCAGATGGCATTGTCCTGTCCCTCAGTCAAGATGGGTTCCACTCTCACTTCCTCCACAAAGCTTGAAGACCTAGCTTCATTGTTAAATCACTGAACCCTTTCGTTGTGCTTTTGCTTTGTTTGTTCAGATGGGGTCTCACAATGTCGTCTTAAACTCACAATACTTCTCAAGTGCTGAGATGTACCCACACACCCACCTCTCATCCTTCAACTTGCTTCCCCCACCCCCACTTTTATTAGGATTTATTAGTTGTTCACAGGGATTTCACTGTGAAGTTTCCATATATGTACATAATTTCTTCCCTCTACTGGGTTCCACTGATCTTCATGTCTGGTTCTCTGCCAGTATCATGTTGACCTTGCTTACTATGGACCTATAGCATAATTTGAAGTCTGATATTGTGATGCCCCCAGCATTATTCTTTTTTTTTTTTTTTTTTTTTGGCCAGTCCTGGGCCTTGGACTCCGGGCCTGAGCACTGTCCCTGGCTTCTTGCCGCTCAAGGCTAGCACTCCGCCACTTGAGCCACAGCGCCGCTTCTGGCCGTTTTCTGTATATGTGGTGCTGGGGAATCGAACCTAGGGCCTCGTGTATCCGAGGCAGGCACTCTTGCCACTAGGCTATATCCCCAGCCCCCCAGTATTATTCTTTTTGCTCAGGATTGTCTTTTGCTACTTGAGGTCTTTATGCTTCTGTGTAGATTTTAAGATTAATTGCTCTATTTCTGCAAAGAATAGCATGGGGAGTTTTGGTGAGCATTGCATTGAATCTGCAGGTTGTTTGGGGTAGTATGACCATTTCCATATTAATTTGAACAATTCATGAACATGGATGTCTTCCTATCTTCTAGTGTCTTCTTTCTTCATTGTCTTACAGTTTTTGTTGTAGAAAGTGTGACTTTCTTCATTAGGCTCATTCCTAGGTATTTAACTTTTTTTGGCAACCACAAAATAGCATTTAATATATAACATTTGGATTGCTCAGTATAGATTCTTGAAACTTAGACCTATCCCATAACAGATGATAAATTCCCCCATGGAACCAAAAAATCAAATCCTCAAATTAGAAACAAAAATTAAATATATATTTCCTTTATATTCACCCATAATGTGATGCTAGTCAGGTGATTTACTGCATATCCTAATTCCCAGCCCCTTTAGAAATCATTTTGCCTCAAGAATTTCCTTTCGAATTTAAAATTTTTAGAAAATGTATTTTAGAACTCCCTTTCCCGTTTATTTTGCCTATTCTCATGTGAACATTATTTACTGGGTTATATTTGGATTGAACTACAAACAGAATACAAATCCTAGAATACAAAATCAGCATGTTACTTCCATAAAGATGTGTCTCAAGGCAGTTACTGAAGGCCACATGATACTTGTAAGTGGGGCTGGAGAGTGGATTGGAATTCCTGGCATTCGGTGTTTTTCTAATTGACTGTACAGGCTCTCGTAACACAGAAAGAGATGACTACAAAGCATATTTGAAGCAATCTGGGACTTTTTCTATGACTCTCATTTAACTAAATAACTATTACCAGTGACTTTCTTAGTTGTATATTCTGTCAAAATAGGTAAGCTTTGTTCTTGAGCTGTTGAATACATATTTCTCTTTTTGTATGTATACAGGTACTGTGGTTGAACTCAGGACCTGGACATAACTTTTTTTCTCAAGGCTTGTACTTTATTGCTTTTGTCACCATTCCACTTCTGGCTTTTTGCTGGTTAATTGCAGCTGAGTGTCTCACACACTTTGCTGACCAGATTAGCTTCAAACTACAGTTCTCAGATCTCAGCCTCCTGAGTAGCTAAAATTACAGGCACAAGACACCAGTGCCCATCTTCAAAGACATATTTCACATAAAGTATCAAATCAATCTCATTAATATCATTTAATAATAAATAAAAATTGTAAACCAAGATATGAGCATTAAATCCAGTTTTTAAAGAAGGAAGGAAAGAGAGAGAGAAAGAAAGAGAGAAAGAAAGAGAGAAAGAAAGAAAGAAAGAAAGAGAAAGAAGGGAAGGGAAGGAGAGAGGGAGGGAGGGAGTGAAGGGAGTGCAGAGGAGGGAAGGAGGAAAGAAAAGGAAGGAAGGGAGGGAGGGAGGAAATATTCATTATAAATGCCACTTATTTATGAATCTGTATGGTTCAGGATTTACTGACACTATGTTAATAAAAATATAAATTATGTACAAAGCTAGAACCTGAGGTATATCTATTGTCCTTTAGGAAAAAGTAATATTTAGAGGCACAATCTCTAATCAACTGGAAGGAATCTTTAAAGAATGCAGAGACTGACATTGCTTTGTTTAGCTAGTAAGGGTGGATCCTGGATCATGATCAACACGTATGGATACAGCTTTTTCATGTACCACAGAGACAATTTTATGTATCACTTCCTATCCTCTGAGGAAAGGTATCAGCACTTCTAAATCCAATGTTCCTCCTGCCAGTGGAAAAGAAAAAAAAAAAAAAACCATGAGGAAAGCAATTCTGGAATATCCAGGAAATCTGATCTCAGAAGAGAGACAGCTACCAAATATGGGCATATCCAGTGAGCTCAATTTCCCAGTGCCCGTCTGAGGTGAACAGAGTTGGGAATACCCTTGTTCAAAATTTCTTTTCCAAGTTTAACCTTAAAAGCTCTACTTAATTGTTAAAAGACAACTGATGGGAAAATATGATCGTCACGCGGTGGGGAACCACATAAAGTTTTTTGCCCACTCATAACATCCAAGTAATCAGAGGCATTAATTGCAGGCGACTTGGTTCAAGCAGCATTTCCTTCTGGTTCACAACAGGCATCTTTCAGTTTCATAGTGCCTGTGTACAGTCCCCAGATGAGGCCAGAGTGAGCACTCACAGAGAAAAAAAATCACAGAAATGTACATTCCAGCCCCACCTGCTTCTCAAAGCCATATGAGGTTGAAGAGCTGCATTTGTACAGTGAACTGTGTGACAAGGTCAAGACTCTGGCTTTAGAGGTTATGTAAAATATAAACACAAAAAGTTCTATTTCCATTGCTATCTTGTCATAACCTAGCAGTATAAAAGGATCACAGATCTCCAAGATGCTATTTATTCCCCAGGAGAACATCCTACTCTTCCCAGCATCCCACTCTCACTTGCCAAACTAATTTCATCCAGTGAACCTAATCCTGAAGTTAAATCTCCTGGTATAGCAATTTAGAACAAGGATGTTAGCTGGGGGCTGGGGGCTCTCACTTTTAATCCTAGCTACTCTGGAGGCTGAGATCTGAGGATCACAGTTCAAAGCCAGCCTGGGCAGGAAAGTCCATGAGACTGTCTCCTATTGACCACCAAAAAGCTGGAAGTAAAGCTGTGGCTTGAATGGTAGAGTGCTAGATTTGAACAACAACCCCCCCCCCCAAAAAAAAAAAGCTTAGGGACAGCATCCAGGCCCTCAGTTCAAGCCCCAGGACCAGCACACACACAAAGAAGGAGCAATGGGAATGAACTCTAGGAAATGGAAACAAGAGGGTTTTTCCTTTATTGTTGCTTGTGATTTCTTTTCTTTTTGTCTTATTTGTTAGTTTATCTGTCTTTGGGAGAGCAATGAGGGCACAGAAATAGAGGAACAAAGGGTGAACAAATCCAACAGTGGTACTCACTAGACACTCTGTGGAAAGTCAACTACACACTTTGTGAGCGGGGCTGGAAGGGCACAAACTAGAGAGAGCAAGGGAACAGTGACATTGCTCAGAAAGAAATGTACTCATTACCTGACTAATGGGACTGTAACCCCTCTGTACATCACTTCCACAATAACAATTTAAAATATATTTTTAAAAAACCCTGATGTTGCTACCTCTTTTAAGAAAGGGTGACTTTGGGCATATAATTTACCCTCTCTTACCTCATGTTACATGGTGGGGGGGTAACAGCACCTACTTTATAAAGTCATTGTGAGCATTAAATTAGTTAGTGCTTCCAAAACACTGGACCATTGCCAAGCACGCGGTAACTCCAACGTGTCAGCCCCTACCGGTGACTACATTAGTACCAACCCTGACATTGTGCTTTGCCAGCTTTCCTCCCGAGGCTTTCTGTTCCCTGCTCTGAAGACATCATCACTAAGATTCTGCTCCCCACTTTCTAGAACTGTGCTGAGTTCACAGTTCCCAAAAGCATTTTCCTCACAATTGTATGACTGGTTTACAAGCACAGTGTGATGATATGCAAGGTGTCCTGCCAGTTATTTTTCCAATGATTGGTTCTAAGTTCTAGTTATATTCTGAGGGGCTCTCGTCCTCACATTCGTCATCAATCATTGATCTAACATTGTAATTCTAACATCATCATTCCTCTCTACCCAGTGCCACATAAGATTTATATGTGTGAGATCTCATGCTAATATATATGTACATATATATGCATTATATTATACTTTGTACATAAGGAAACAGGCATTGGGAGATTAAAAGCACTGGGTACTGATGGGCTCACACCTAGAATCCTAGCTACTCAGGAGGCTGAGATCTGAGGATCCTGGTTTGAAACCAGCCTGAGGGGGGGGGGGGGGGAGTCTTATCTTCAATTAAAAGCAGCAAAAAGCCAAAAGTGGGGGGTGTGGGTCAAGTGGTAGAGTGTCAAGTTTTGGGTAAAAATGCTTAGGGAGCATACCCTGGTCCTGAGTTCAAGCTTTAGTATTGGCAGACAAACAAACAAAGCAAAGCAAAGAGACTGCAAAGCTTCGCATGTGGCCCTGCCACATATGCGAATCACATTCCAGAACACATATTCACTGAAGTCAGCAGTTCTCTGCCACCTGTCCAGGTTGGTGGTCATTTCACAAGATCTCAGGCCCTTGACTATCTACCCTCTTTGGGAAATTTTTCACCGCCTGGATATCATGAAGAACACTAAGTGTTTCTAGACTGTGGTTGGAGCTATGGCCTTTGAGCTAATTTGTTTTACACCTTATTAATTTTTTTTATTAATCTTGTTGTTCTGCAGTGTTGGGAATTAAAATCCAGGGACTCACATAAGCTAGGCAGTAACTCTACATTCCCACAGTCCCAATTTGTTTACATTTTTTAATGGCTGGGAATAAATTAATAGGAAAATAATACTTTGTGACACATGAAAATTACATAAAATTCCAGTTTTCATGTCCATAAATTAAGTTTTGTTGACCTATAGCCAGACTTGCCAGGCACTGGTGGCTCACGTCTATAATCCTAGCTACTCAGGAGCTGAGATCTGCGGGGAACATTTCAAAGCCAGCCAAGACAGGAAACTCCGTGAGACTCTAATATCCAATTGACCACAGAAAAAGCTGGAAGTGGCACTGTGACTCAAGTGGTAGAGTGGTAGTCTTGAGCAAAAGTTGCTCAGGGACAGCACTCAAGCCCAGAGTTTAAGCCCCAGGACTGGCAAAAACAACAACAAAAAGACATATAACCAGACTCAATTGGGGTTTTTGTTTTGTCTTGCTTTTGCCTGTTCTGGGGTTTAAACATGGCTTGGATGCTGTTCCTGGACTTCTTTTGCTCAGAGCTAGCACTCTACCACTTTGAGCCATAGCGCTCTTCCAGATTTTTTTTTTTGGTAGCCCAGGCTCCTTTAAACCATGATTCTCAGATCTAGCCTCCTGAGTAGCTAGGATTATAGGTGTGAGCCATCAGCACCTGACGGTTGTGGTTTTGAAACAGTCTCTAAGTTAGCTTTATATTCTCAAGTGTTGGGATTACAAGTATGCACCCCTAGGTTCAGCAACCTGATTCATTTGTGCTTCTGTATTACTGTATCATCTGTATCTGTATCATACTGTATCATCTGTTGCTTCTGTATTACTATAATGGCATAGTTGAGAAGAGGTGACAGAGACCTATGGCCCATAAAGCTCTAAATAGTTCCTATCTGGCTAACCCTTCTACAAATGCTTGCTACTCAATGTATGCTTAAGAAACCAGTGGCATCAGAACTACCTGGGAGCTATAAGCAGCATCTCAGATCCTATCTGAAAATCTGAACTATAGCATGCATTTTATCTAGGTGACACATCTGTTCGTGAAAATAGGAGAAATGCTAGTCTGGGCAGAGGACCATCTCAGGAAGGTTTGGAGAAAGAAAATAGATTCTGGGCACTCTTGTTCCAACATTTCCTACTTAGGTAACCTTAGGCAAGACATTGAACTTGATCCTTGGGATTCTTACTTGTAATATGGATCCAATAACATCTACCTTGAAGGATCAGTTGGGCTCTGCTGGGGTCACTACAGTGACAGCCACAGAACAAGTATTCAATACATTTAAACTTAGTGGTAGATTCTAAGAGAGTGAGTGAATTCCTCAGGAAGAGCCCACCATTTTGTCTCCATGGAAACTGGGGGAAACAGGAAAACATTTTCAGTATGTTTGATACAAAGTGAAGACCCAGTTATAATATAAAGCTGACAGTGATTGAGTAAAAAACCATCTTTCCTGCTTGTTCCTCATTCTCCTAATTTCCCCCTTCCTGAAGGGTGTTTGTTTGTTTTGTTTTGTTTTGTGCTAGTCCTGGGCTTGAACTCAGGGCCTGAGTGCTATCCCTGAGCTGCCTTGCTCAAGGCTATAGCACTCTACCACTTGAGCCATAGAGCCACTTTGGCTTTTTGAGTAGTTTGTTGGAGTCTCCTGGATTCTTCTGCCTGTACTGGCTTCAAACTTCAATCCTTAGGCTTCAGCCTCTTGAGTTGCTAGGATTACAGACATGAGCCAAATGCCCAGGGTGAACTTTTAACTACTATTTCAGGTTCAGACCTGCCCCAGGCTCTGAGAAACCAGGTCCTTAGTCATTGATCAGGTGACTCAACATCGTTAGCCTCTTTCAGAGGATTGCTCTCATCCCCTATCCTATATTCAGAAACTGGGTGTCAGCCTTATGCCCCACATACTCATTCAACAAACACTTCATTAAGTATCTCTATATGTCTCAAGGTAAGGGCCTCCTCTTGAAGACAGGATAGCAATGAGACAAGCAGATGTATGTTTCCTAGCAACACACTTCGCCTTTACATCCCAGGAATCCAAGTCTTTTCCTCAAGTATGTGTCTTGCTGAAACACCAATGCTCTGGTTTTTCTAAGATTAAGTTCCAGCCTGCTCTCTCTACTTCTTTTAAGGAGTGAGGTCCCCTGACACCTAGTCCAGCTGGAAGGACCCCAGGCCACCCATATCCTCCCAGCTCTGGAACTATAGGGTCTTGCTTCCCATTCAGGTAGGTACCTAAGCTTCCATCCACCTATCCCAGGCTTCTCATTGCTGGAATGATCTGTCTTCCACCAAGATGGTGTCCTTGAGGACTTTGCTGCCCGGGCTGGGGTCCTCTCCATCTTGGCCTTTGTGCAAGGCCACTTGGGGTTCCCTCACAGCACAGATTCTGGGATTGAGAAATGGGTCTCACAACTTCTTTGGCCCAGGGTTGGCCTCCATTTGCAAACCTCGTGATTTCAGTCTCCCCAATAGCTAGAATTACAGGTGTGAACACTGGAATCCAGCCAAACCCTCATTTTTTCCCATGGCAGGAAGTAAATCCAATGCTGGTGGCATCAGTAGACACTAGAAAAAGAGTTCTGGCCTTGTTCATTCACCTTTTTTTTACTCATAGGATTACCCTTACATTTTTGTGACGCATGTTGAAGTGCTCTTGCCTGGGCAAATTAATTTCTCCTGACTCATGAGTCACATGCTTCTTCCCTTGGGGAACAAGTAATTTACTGGTCCATCTCTCCTATTTGATGATGTATTTCTAAGTGAATGGATAGGTTACTGGGGAAAGGCTAAATAGAGGTGTTACACAAGTACATTTTTCATCCGACGAGGACATTAAAATATTAAGACAAGTAATTGGTCAGAGTACTCCTTGGATATTGTTGCTATAGAATTTTCAGATCCTATGAAAAATATAAAACTTGACTCCTGAAAGTAAATATATCTGAGAGATAGTTAAAGTTCCCAGGTCTTTCATTGGGCTCATTTTGAGCCCCAGAACTGAGGCCCTTAGCCAAGTTGTGGTTTGCTCAACAAAAAGCATGCATATACAAATACCTGGCATCACAAGGCTTCGGTGTCAGAGGACAGAGCCTGCTCTGACATGCAATCAAATGAGGCTTTCAGTTATTTTGCTGCTGATTTTGTCTGACTTCTTCCACACCTGCTGCAAGAAGCACATACTCCAGGGACAAGCAAATCTCCATCCATAGTTTAGATCTGTGGCTTTTCCCTTGGTCTATTTTATCAGGAAGGTGGGAAAAATATACTTACTTCACAAGATTAAATCTGATACAGCAAGTAAAAATCCCCGTCCCACGCCCCCAGCCACTACTGGTACTGGGACTTGAACTCTGAGCCTGGGCACTGTTCTTTATGGTTTTGCTCAAGCCTGGTACTCTACCACCTGAGCTACACCTCCACTTCTGGCTCTTTGCTAGTTAACTGGAAATAAGAGTTGTATAGACTTTCTTGCCCAGGTTGGCTTTGATCCACGATCCTTAGGTCTCAGCCTCTGGAATAGCTGGGATTGCAGGTGTGAGCCACTGGCTGGGCTATTGCAAGTAAAACCTTCAGCTCTATAGTGAGCCTATAGTGAGTCTGCTATAAAAGATATCAAGCATGAGATGACAATCCAGACACATTGTGAGATTAACAATCCAACAATTTAATCAAATCCCCTACTATCTGATAAGAGACAGCCTCTATCTTTTAAAAGAAAAAAGTATAGCTTTAGCTAGGCATGATGGTTGACTTCCGTAATCCTAGCTCTTGGGAGGCTGAGACAGGAGGATTGTGAGTTCAAGGCCAACCTGGGCTACACAATAAGACCCTGTTTCATAAAAGCCAAAATAAATAAAATACCTTTGAAATGAATAATGTATATATTTCTTTTATCCTAGTTGTAGTTGTCAAGAGAGATGTGAAATGTGTCAGCCATGCAGCTACCTCTTCCCGGGTGTGGACACCTCCCTTGAACTGGCAAGGCAGCCATAACTTGTTCATTTCAAATCAATAGGAATGCATCCCCATAGCCTGGTGGGACTCACAGCCACTTCACTGAGTCTATCATAGAGGTGAGTAGCACATAGGTGATTGTGGCATAAGGAAGCAAATGATTTAGACTTCAAGGGTAAATCCAAATATGAGTCATAAGCATGGAAATGTAATATTATTAAAAGACCGATTTATCTTATTGGATTAGTCACACATCTTCCAGGATATGGCAATAAGGGTGCATTTGTCATCCATTATATTTATCAAGTGTGCGTGTTATAGCCAAGGACTTCATATTGTTCTAATTTCATTCTTCCAGTAACTCTTCACAGCATCTCCTCCCGAGAACTGTATGAACAAACTTCAAAACACAGCTGAGGGCTAGGGATATGGCCTAGTGGCAAGAGTGCTTGCCTCTTATACATGAAGCCCTGGGAAGCCCTGGGTTTGATTCCCCAGTACCACTACACAGAAAATGGCCAGAAGTGGCACTGTGGCTCAAGTGGCAGAGTGCTAGCCTTGAGTAAAAAGAAGCCAGGGACAGTGCTCAGGCCCTGAGTCCAAGGCTCAGGACTGGAAAAAACAAACAAACACAAAAAACACAAAACACAGCTGAGGAGGCAGGTGCCAGTGGCTCACATCTGTGATCCTGGCTACTCAGGAGACTGAGATCTGAGGGTAGAGGTTCAAAGCCAGCCCAGGGAGGAAAGTCTGCCAGACTAGACAGGAAAGTCCATGAGACTCTTATTCCAATTAGCCACCAAAAACTTGGAAGTGGAGCTGTGGCTCAAGTGCTAGAGTGCCAGCCCTAAACAGAACCCACGTTCTGACTTCAAGCCCCAGTACCAGCAACTAACTAACTAACTAAATTGAGTGTGTGTGTGTGTACATGCGTGCATGTATATAATGTTCAGCCTCTAACTGAGGTGCCAGACTTTGAAGTCAGGCCCCATCACGTGAACCCCATTTTAGAATCGAACCCTGAGCCAATCAGATTTGTACCTGTGTTCTAATCTTGCTTGCACAGCTGATTGTTGTAACCTTGTTCTTTGCCTTTATAAGCCCTGTGTAATCACAGCTCGGGGCTTCCTCCTAACCTCCGCTGTGTCGGTGGGTAGGACGAGGCCCGAGTTGGCAGCTCGTTAAATAAAGCCTTGCCTTGCTTTTGCATTTCGGAGTGTCTGAATCTCGGTGGTCTTCTTGGGGTTGGTCTTGCAACTTGGCACAACATTTGGGGTTTCGTCCGGGATAGCCCCAGAGACCCCGAGATCCCAGACTCCGAAGGTAAGAAAACAGCGCTGTTCATTTGTCTTGTCCTGTAATTTGTCTGTTTGTCTGTTTTGCTTTTGCTTATACTTGTAGGGCGCGAGTCAGTTTGGTTTTTGGCCGGAACTGACCAGGAGGGCCTCCTAAACGAGACTCAACCCGCCCACCTTGTACTTGGGTCTGCTCCTTCTGCTTATCTGGCAGGAGGTTGTGGGCCAACTTGGGTCCACTCCTCCCGTACCCTGGCAGGAGGTTGTGGGCCAACTTGGGAGATCTCCAACTCGTAACTCGGGTCCACTCCTTCTGCACCCTTGCAGGCGGTTGTGGGCCAACTCGGGTCCACTCCTTCTTACAGGAGGTTGTGGGCCAACTCGGGTCCATTCCTTCTGCACCCTTGTAGGAGGTTGTGGGCCAGCTTGGGAGATCTCCAACTCGTAGCTTTTCTTGTTCTCAGGCCTGTGTGTTTTCCTCCTTTTTTATTGTTTTGTTTTTTGTAGCCTTTTGGACTGAACTTCTGATCAGAGCTATGGATAACGTTCTATCTTGAGGACCTCCATCTAGCCCCCTAGACTTGATCCTAGCTCACTGGAGGGAGGTTAAGGAGATAGCTCAGAACCAAGGTGTGGCCCTTAAAAAGGAAAAGTGGATCACCCTGTGCAAGTCAGAATGGTCCACCTTTGAGGAAATTGAGGGAGCTTTGACATAGGGAGGAAGCATGGAGGAGGAAATGTTTCCCGCTCCATACTCCCCATCCCAGTTAACTCTACAAGAGGAGGACTCTGAGGAAAATGTTTCAGCTGTGCCCTCCGCTCCGGAGGGTCCTGCCCAGTCAACTCGCCGTTGCCGACAGCCCAGGACACAGACGCATCAGCCCCAAGTCCAAGTCCTGACCCGCAGCCGCCGACGGGGTGGATGTAGGGCCAGCCCAAGCCACCCACAGGTGGCAGGGAGTGACCTCACCATGCTGCGTTGTCATCTCTGTGTTGTTTGTAAGTCTAACAGTCTCTTTTGTGTCAAACCTGCATAGCTCATTGGAAAGATGTACAGGCGATGGTTCACAATCAGAGTGTGAGTGTCCACAGAAAGAACTCTAGGGGGACCCCCACCCAGCCTTCTTAAGCAGAAAATTGTTTGGTGCGCTAAAATGTTTTACTAAGACTAAAAATGTTTTACTAAAACTATCAAGCCCTGGAAAATGAGGCTGGAGAATGCTAAAATCATTTGTTAAAGGTTTTTGTCTTAAAATGTACGGCCGATGCTTATTCAGCGTGCTTTAAGATCTTTTGAAAATGTGTGTGTGCATGTGTGAGTGTGAACATGTTCAAGACTGCAGTATGATGCAAAACTAAGTTTAAATTCAAAGGTCTTCATGCCATGCAGTAACTGGGACTGAAGAAAAAAAAAAAGGCTCTTTTGAAACAAGCAGCCCGTAAGCAAAGGGCGGCACCTGGTTTCAGATTGCCTGTGAGCTTCAGTTTTTCCGATGCAGATAAAAGCTAAAGTGTTGTGTTAGTGTTAAAAAGGCTTTGGAAATCAAGAATACATTTCTAGATAAGAAATTTGGAAGTAAAATTGTCCTAAATAATTATTGCAAAGTGAGAAAAGGAGAATTATGGCTACCAAAATGTTTAATTGCCATTCCAGCTTCTTTGTAGGTTTTTTGTAACAGTTTCCAGCAGGCCCACAGAGAAGCACAGGTAATTCCTACAAGTTTGTCAAGATCTAATACTCACCCTTAATAAGTTCCAGGTAAGAGAGCATGCTTAAAAACTACTGTGTGGACCACCTTGTTGCTTCTAATTGGAGTAAAGTGGCCTTTTGTAAGACTCACTGATCTGAAATCTGCGGTTCGAAGCCAGCCCAGGCAAAGAAAGGTCCCTGTGAGAGACTTGTCTCTAATCAGCCAGCAGAGTGCTGGGAACGGAGTGGTGTGGAGCTCAAAAGTGGTACGGTGCTAGTCTTGAGCTGGAGAGCTGAGGACAGCACTCAGGCCCTGAGTCCAAGTTGAAAGTCACTCCTCCTGGGACAAAAGTGATGGAGCATCCAGAGGCAGTAAGCCACTGCTTGGATGGCAGAGATGGTGTCAGATCCTAGAGCCACTACTGTTGGCCTTTCAAAAGCTAAAGCCGGGAAGTCCTAGAAGAATAGTTCATGAGCATGCCTTTCCAGTGCCCATGTCTGTCTACTGGGCAGGAATTTGCCAGTCATATGTGATAGTGGTTGGTAAGGGTAAGTTTGTTAAATGAGAGGATAGATTAAAATCTCACCCCCTGCATTTACTCAAAGCTCTGACTGGCAGTGAGAATTTTAAGCTGATACATCTGTTTAGGAAAGAAAGCTTGTAGACCTGAGATTGTGTTGTGTCCTTATTGAGATCTATTAAAGGCCTGTCAGCTTGCCAATGCCCTCAATCAACAGATTAACCACGGTGGAAGGGACCCTAGACGGCATCGCCACTTGGGTTCATTGCTTCCACGCCAGGCCAGCTGACCCCTTTGCCCTGGATGACAACTACCGTGATGGAACATGGGAGGTCTCCAAGCACCCAACTCAGCCGCTTTGCCTTTGCCTCAAGAAAAGAAAGTTAGACTGAGACTAAGGTTATAGGTTCCTGGCTAGGTAAGGTCTACGCCCCTGAGTCAGCCTGAAGAAGTTACAGAAGATGGATGATCTTCACCCATCAGCCCCCCTTTAAAATCAAGGGACCAGAGTTGTTTTTGTGAAGATGAGGCAGGATAAACTAGAGGCATGCAAAACAGAGGTACAGAGACTATTCTTGTAAGAAATGGTGACAGGCCCTTTGGTTAGTACATTGGGCCCTACTGGCCCATGCCTTACCTCTATATCATCCCCTAGACATGCAAGCCATTGAAATGGACAGAATGGAGCCATGATTGGCTCCCAAGGTACCAAAAAGAAAAAGGGAGAAATGAGGTGCCAGACTTTGAAGTCAGGCCCCATCACGTGAACCCCATTTTAGAATCGAACCCTGAGCCAATCAGATTTGTACCTGTGTTCTAATCTTGCTTGCACAGCTGATTGTTGTAACCTTGTTCTTTGCCTTTATAAGCCCTGTGTAATCACAGCTCGGGGCTTCCTCCTAACCTCCGCTGTGTCGGTGGGTAGGACGAGGCCCGAGTTGGCAGCTCGTTAAATAAAACTTTGCCTTGCTTTTGCATTTCGGAGTGTCTGAATCTCGGTGGTCTTCTTGGGGTTGGTCTTGCAACTTGGCACAACATAACAACAGTAAACTACAATAGATGTCCCATTCATTCATGGAAACAGGGTTCTCCCATCCTCTTGGTCAGAGTGGAAAGAGGCAACCATAATGGAAAGTTGGCAGCACCCACCCCACTTTCACATACAGAAGATCATTTTATCTTGCAACCCTGCCTACCTGACTTCTAAGCATATTTGTGTGCGTAAAAGGACCCATCCATGTTGCAGTACCAGCTCTCACAGAGCAAAAGACTAGAAGACAGGAATAGGAGGATTGTGTTGCCAGCCTGAGCTACATAATGAGACCTTATCTCAAATCAAATAGATAAATAAGACAAAATAACAAGACAAAATGCGACTGTGCAGGTTGACATGGCCTTTTACGAGCTATTTGAAGTAAGAAACAAAAACAACCACCAACTACATACATTGGAGGGAAGAAGCTTTCAATGCAGCAAGTAAAGCCTTTGCTTGTAAGGGCCACTGGCCACTGCTTCTGAGCGCTGTGAATGACGTTGTGTGCAGCATGGTGAAGGTCAGAAGATTTCATGTGCTCTTTGACTATAGATCCAGTGGTTCTTTGTATTTTGAGGGGTTTTTTTGGGGGGGGGGGTGCGCGCACGCGCGCGTGCACTGGTACTAAAGCTTGAACTCAGGACTTGGGCATTGTCCCTTAGTTTTTTTGTTTTTTCCCTAAGTAACTAGGATTCTAGGTGTGAGTGCAGCCTATATGGATTTTTTTTTTTTTTAAGGAGTAACACGAGCAACTCCAAGCTGCTGCTGATTCAATTACAGTGGAGTCATGGGAAAATTATTAACATTTTCCCTTCCGATCTATCAGAGGCATTTAGAAAGGACCAGCAGGGTAAGCATAGCTTCTTGCTTCTTTTTCGGGTCACTGGAACCAGCTTGAAGTCAGAGAATCAAGAATTGGAAAATATGCAAATTGGCTCCCTTCATCCTCCATTCCTTGGAAATCATTTTATACCCTGGAAAAATAAATAAATAAATAAAACCTTTTTCCATTCTGAATGGGGCTGGGGTGGGGGGGACCGTCTAAAGCCCTGGAAGGGCATGTGGCAACATTGCAACTCAGTTCACCAAAGGAAATGAAGGCAGAGTTCTTATCTAATTAAAACAACTTGGGGAAAGAAAGGTGGGCAAAGGGTAATTACAGTACCTCACTTGGCATTCTGCCCAGAAAAGAAAGGTTAGTATTTCTTTGGGGACAAAAATCTGTCAGGAAACCTCAAATTATAATCGTTGCTTTAGAGCTGCAGGGAATTTTTCATTCCTGAATCCTGTGTAGTTGACATGCATAAATTATGTGGCCTTTGGAAGGCTTCCTAGAAAAAGCAATTATTCACTTTTCCTTGGATGGAAAGGTGAAACGAGATTAAGGTTCTAAAGAACTGAAAAACAGTATAAATATACCCAATTGCTGGTTTCTTAACTAATCTCTCCGTGTTTGTTTTCTGCCTGGGTTAAGATGAAGAAATTCCACACTGCAAAAGCTCATTGGTATTTCCTAGAGATACTGGGGGTGAGGGGGTGAGAGTTGTTGTTTTGTTTTTATTTAAATCTGTTTGAAAGTTCCCTTGATAGCTGGGTAGAATGTGGTCTTCAAGGTTAGGAAATTTAGCCTGCTGTTTATCTGTTACTTGTTCTTTTGCATATCAGAGTTACTGAATCAAGAAGAAAAAAGAGCTAGTGGCTCAAGCCTACAATCCTAGCTATGTGGGAGTGTGAGGACACAGTTCAAAGCCAGCCTAGGCAGAAAAGCCCTTGAGACTCTTCCCTCCACTCAGAGACAGTCTCAAATAAAAAGATGGATTTATTGGGGAAGTAAAAAGCATACTGACCGGTCAGGGTCACAGCCCAGACTCGGGAGCTAGGACCGCATGCCCTGGGCCATGGCTCGGGGTCGGGCTATAAAGGCAAACACCACATGATCAAGCTTGCCACACTCAGGTGGCCAATGAGGTTACAACACTTACAGAGCATGCCAGGTCACATGCAGGTGGCCAATGGAGTTACAATCTGCCTCATAGCAACTGTTTGAACCAACCTATCATTTTAGTTAGACTTGGCACATGGATTTGATGGGGCTCACATGATGCAGGCAGATACACCTACTCACGGGAGGCACAGGTTTAACCTTGAGCGTTCCACTACTCAGGTGGTCAAGCAGTTTACACAATCTTATCACAGAAAGGGGAACTTCCCTGGATAGGGCGGGGGAGATCTTAGTGAAGATGGAGTAGGCTTCTGCTCTCTTTAACTAATTTGAGATGGAGTCAATCTGACACCCCTAAACAGCCAATGATGGCACTGGCCAGATCTGACCTCCATATTACAGTAGACTGTAACTGAAAAATCATCTGAATCATCTGTCTCGGTAGCTTCTCACCAAATTGGAACATTCTATCACTCTGTGGCTCTGCACTTATAACAATAAATGCCCAAAGTCATTTTTGAGCTCCCTTGCAAAATAAAACACCCTTCCTCCAAATATGGAGACAATCATGGAATGGTTTGTAGTCTTTTGTTTGAAAAGGGGTAGAAGCAGTGCTCATGTAGTAGAATTCTAGATGGCTTAACAAGTATGAAGCCCTGAGTTCAAACTCCAATAATAATAATACTACATATTTCTCACCTTCTGCCCAAATTCTTCCTCTGTGCAAAGCTAAAACTCATGTCTTTACCCCAGAGATGAGCTGAAAAGTACCTGTTTTCCTGGGCTGGGAATGTGGCTTAGTGGTAGAGTGATTGCTTGGCATGCATGAAGCCCTGGGTTTGATTCCTCAGCACAACATGGACAGAAAAAGCCGGAAGTGGTTCTGTAGTGGCAGAGTGCTAACCTTAAGCAAAAGGAAGCTCAAAAACAGTGTCCAGACCCTGAGTTCAGGCCCCAGGGCTGGGAAAAACAAAACAACAACAACAAAGAAAACACACACACAAAACCCTGCTCTCCCTCCTTTCCTTCTTCCCATGAGAATCTCCTTTCTCTGATGTTCATCTCTACCACTCTCTCTCTGATTGGACTACCAAGGCAATTAGCAGGGGTTCTGATATCTCAAACCCCTGGATTTGAGCTTCTGGCCTAAGGCCTTTGATTACATAGTGAGTTAAGGAAGGATTGTGCATTTAATCCGATGAGGATGTTCCCACCCTTCCCCATGTCACTATATCCGTAGTGTGTCTCATAGCTGTGGACTCTCCATCATGGAAATAGAGTAGCTTCTTCTCCAGACTGCTAAGGAGCTAAGGTACTTGGAATTTCCATCACTAAGCTTAGAAATACTTTTTTTTCCCTTCGCTCCTCTCCTCCCTCCCTCCCTCCTTCCTTCCCTCCCGCCCTTCCTTCTTTCCTTCCTTTTGGTGCTAGTACTGGGGCTTAAACTCAAGGTTTAACTTGAGCTCCCATAGCTCTTTCTGCTCAAGGCTAGTGCTCAACCACTTGGGCTACTTCCTGCCTTTGTGTTGGCCAATTGGAGGTAAACATCTCACTGACTTTTCTGTATAGAGGCTGACTTGAACCTGTAATCCTAAAATCTCAGCCTGCTGAATAGCTAGGATTACAAGTGTGAGCCACTGGTGCCTAGCAAAGTTCTGCTTTCTATAGGAATGTTTGCTTAAGAAATATAACATAGTCGTAATGTATTCTGCTAGAGAAAAATAATTATGAATTATTAGCAATCCCCCCAAAAATGCTTCAGGGAATGAAGAATGAAAATTCCTTTTTGTTATAGAGGGGACGAGAAGCAGGATTAAGCATAGGATTAGGTGAACTCAAATCAGACTAATGAAATCATGAGAACATATAAAGAAAAGGGATAGCATTAAAGACCAATTTGCACCACGGCTCACACTATTACAAATAACAGGATCTGATTTGTCTCAGATAACATCCAGCCCATTGGGAAGGCCAACATAGCAAAGCAGTGGTTTCCTAAGAGCACTCATCTCTCAGCCTTCGGTCATCATTCCTATTTATTCATTAATAGCAGGCTCCACAGAAACAGAAATGAAACCAAGAACTGAATATCTGTCTTCATGATGTAAAATAAAATGACTTTGCATCTGGTCAAGTGTTGACAGGAACTTAGACTGGAATTCACAGGAGTAAATTTTCTGACAAATTTTGGGTTTTGGCATCCCGTTTCCAGTCTGAGTGGCACAAGAGGAGCTATTGTTGCCCCACACCACTGGAGGGTCCTGTTCCTGGTGCTGGTGACTCACCGGGTGCCTTTGGCTTCCCTCCTGTAGTGGGTCTTGGGTTGCTCCATTCTGCTCTGATAATACTTGTAAAGGAGCCAGGCGCCCCAGATAAAAGGTGACACTTCAATAGCAGGTGGGACTGGAGGGATGATGTAATATATGACATCACTAGCCTAGTTCTCATTGCGGCTGCAGTCCACAGAGAGAATGTGTGTCTCTAGGGCCCCTCAAGAGCAAACATTAGTATATGTGCTGCCGAAGCGAGCACAAGAGCAAACATTAGCCAAGAGGTACTCACATTTGAAGCAGGATTCAAAGCTTCCTACAATAACCCAATTGCCATACTCCTACCAGGCTGTTTCACACTTGGTTTAAGCTGGATCTGCATTTTTCTAGAGAATGTCATGCTGGGGAAAAGGAGGGGATAATTCTCAGTAAACACACACACACACACACACACACACACACACACACACTCAATTTTACTGTGATCTGTCATGTTCATGTCCTGGAATTCCTTCCTCTCTCAGATACCACATTGATTCCTGATTAAGCAGGGGGCCAGTGGTTCATACCTGTATCCCTAGATAATCAGGAGGCTAAATTATGGAAGACCATGGTTCAAAGCCAGTAGGGACCAAAAAGTCTACTCCATCTTCAATTAATCAGCCAAAAGCTGGCCTCAATGTGGGGCTGAAGTAGTAGAACACCAGCTGATCAAGCAAGCAAGCCAAGCAAGCTAAACAAGCCTTGTCAAATAATCCAGTTTCTTCTGCTGTCCACTATCTTGGGACCACGTATTTCTTGATGGTGTGGTACAAGCCTTCAAGCTGCACGCAAGGCCTCATAATCATGTTAATTCCTAGAAATCAGGATGCACTTAATAACACACAAACACTGGTACTCCAGTGAAATGGCACATAACCCAGAAATCCCTGAAATGTTTTACATATCCAGATTCTTCTCTCTCCCACGTGTGCACCAGATGATAATAAGTAGCCCTTCCTCTTTGCAGAGCTCTGTCCAGCTTGGTAATACCTGCAGCAGAAGTCTCTTTTCAATTTTTGGAGAGTCTCTTTGGTTTCAATTCATTCATCACTTCTTCTGGTTCCTTCCTTCCATCCATCCTTCCTTCCTTCCTTTCTTCCTTCCATCCTTTCATCTTTCCATCTGTCCTTCTTGCCTGCCTGCCTGCCATTTTTTGTGCCAATACTGGGGGATTGAATTCAGTGCCCTCACTCTCATTTGGCTTGCTTGCTCACGACTGGCACTGTACTTTGAGACATACCTATAGCTGGCATTTGCTAGCTAACTGGAGATTGGGTCTGGCAGACTTTCCAGCCTAGGCTGTCTTCAAACTTAGATCCTCTGGATCTCAGCCTCCTGGTTATAGGGTGTGAGCCACCAGTGCATGGCTAAATCATCTCAATAGTAGAGTAGGAGGCCTGTATATAGACCTCTCCTGCATCTGATTGCTGCTACCTTCTCACAAATCCTGGTAAATCAGCTCCATCAGGGAAATCATCAGAAGTGGCAGTTAACAACATGGCCTTCCAGGCTTGTTGCTTGACCATATTGCATTCTTAGCTCAACAAATGAGGAAGCAAGCAGGAGCCAGGAAGGGGCCTCTGGAGCTTCAGGAAGAGCTGAGGAGCTGAGGAGAAATGGCAGAGAGCAGGCATGTTCCGTTCACAAAGGAGAGTGCTTTGAGGGTTAAGAGTCTATGTAAAGGATTTCCTTCTCATTTCAATGTGGCCCAGAGTTGTTGTTTTGTTCTGTTTTTGTTTTGGCCAAGTGATGTGAGCTGATTTTATTGTAAGGTTCACCCCTGGGATGGTTCCATGCAGATGCCCCCCACCTGTTTAAGTCTGTGCCCAGTACCTGTGTTAACTAGGTAACTGGTACACCTGGAGGCAGTTACCTCCCCCTTCTCTGAGGTCACATCCAACCCACCTGGCCATGCCTCCTGCCTTTCCCTATATAACCCAGCCCAGCATGAGTCTCTGCTCTCTTTCCTTGCTTGCTCTTTTTTCTCTTCTTCTTCCCCCCCTCCCCCCGCCTTCCCCCATGCCTCCATCTTGTGTGGGCTGGAAGTTTGCTCTCCCTCAAACTCTTCTCTGCCTAAACCATGTGGTGGGGTTCCTTTCCCACAAACCTTACATTTATGAGGCTGGGGGCCACAGTCCCAATCTCTGAGACTTTGTGTGTGTCAGTACTAGAGCTTAACTCAGGGCTTGGGTACTATCCTTTAGTTTCTTTGTTCAATGCTGATACTCCACCATTTGAACCACACCTCTACCTCCAGCTTTTTGGTGGGTATTGTAAGGAGCAGAGCTGACTCCATCTTGATTAGGGAAACATGGTAGGAAATGTTGGGGGGAATAGAGCTGACCCCAAAATTCTGCTTCTGTAAATAGCTTAATTTGCTCTACCCCATGTCAACTTCCTACATCTGTGCCACGCTTGCTTTGTTGCGTGCTCTGCCCCCTGCATCAACCTCCTATATCTATGAACTTATTGCCTACTCTACCCCGTGCATCAAGCCCCTACATCTGTGCTGCGATTAAACCTTTATAAACCCCAATTTGAGGACTGCTCGGGGTCACGGTGGCAGCCCCCGAGTCTACACTGTGTTCCTGGCTGGTCGGCCCACTTTTCACTATCACAGTTCAGCTCCCAAGTCTGTGCTGTGTCCCTGGCCGATCAGTTTGCTTTTTGTTTCCCCAATAAACCCATCTTTTTGCTGTGGACTCTTGGAGGGATGAGGAATCCCCTCCCTCAAACCCCTAATATTTCTTACCCTGTAACAGTGGGTAATTGGAGATAAGAGTGTCCCCCACTTTCCTGCCCTGACTGGCTTCAGGAAATGTGATCCTTAGATCTCAGCCTCTTGAGTAGTTGTGATTATAAAAGGAAGTGAGCCACCACAGCTGGCTACCTCAGATTATAGGCTCAAGACTATAATTCTACCTACTCAGGAGGCTGAGATCTGAGGATGACAGTTCAAAGCCAGCCTGAACAGGAAAGTCTATGAGACACTTACAGCCAATAACTTGCCAAAGAGCCAGAAGTAGAGTTGTGACTCTGGTGATAGAGTACTAGCCTTGAGCAAAAGCAGCTCAGGTACAGCACCCAGACCCTGAATTCAAGCTCCAGGACAACACACACCCCTACCTCAGCTACCTAAGTAGGACCTTGTACCCAGGACAGCCCAGGCTAAAAAAGAAAACATGAGACTATGAAAAATAATAAAACTAAAAGGGCTGGAGGTGTGGCTCAAGTGGTAGAGTACCTAACTAGCAAGGTTAGTGCAACCCTCATACCTTAAAATGCAAGTGTAAGGCCCACCCCTGGGAGGGCTCCATGCAGGTGCCCCTTACCTGTTTAAGTCTGTGCCCAGTATCTGAGTTAACTAGGTAACTGGCACACCTGGAAGCAGTTACCTCCCCCTTCTCTGGGGGTCACATCCAACCCACCTGGCCATACCTCCTGCCTTTCCCTATATAATCCAGCTCAATACAAATCCCCATTCTTGTTTTGTTTTGTTGGCCAGTCCTGGGCTTGGGACTCAGGCCTGAGCACTGTCCCTGGCTTCTTTTTGCTCAAGGCTACCACTTGAGCCACTGCACCACTTCTGGCTTTTTCAATTTATGTGGTACTGAGGAATTGAACCCAGGGCTTCATGCATGCTAGGCAAGCACTCTTCCACTAAGCCACATTCTCAGCCAGAGTCCCCACTTTCTTTCCTTTTCTCTCTTGCTCTCTTCATCCTACCCCCGTCTCCCCACATCTCCACCTTGTGTGTGCTAGCAGTTTGCTCTCCCCCCAATAAACTCCTCTCTGCCTGAACCATGTGGTGGGTTTCCTTTCCCTTGAACCTTACAGCAAGCACATCCTTTTATGTTACTGATTTGATAGTCCATTGCTTTGAACGTTTGACAACTGAAACCATTTTCTTGTTATTTGGGCTTGAACTCATGGTCTGCACCCTGTTAGCTTTTTCACTCAGGGCTGGCATTCTACCACAGCTCTACCTCTAGCTTTGGGGTAACTAATTGGAAATAAGTCTCATGACTTGTCCTGCCTGGGCTGGCTTTGAACTGCAGCCCAACTGAACACATTTGTGACCTACAAGAAGACACACACTACTGGGCTTGGAGTTGCAAAAATATTTTCAGCCATGGTCTGAAAAAGACCTGGTAACAGTGCCAAATATTCCAATCTGGATTTAGCCATTCTAGGAATATGGGGGGGGGAGGGGACACACTATTTGGAGGCTGCATCAGGGCAGTAAATCCTCCTAGCCCTCTCCTCCCCACCCCCCTCCTGCCTACGTCTGGAAGTCTGGTACCTCACCTTCCCCCACCCCAGCAGCAAGTGGGGGGGGGGGCGGGGGAGATACCAAGTGTTATCAATCATAGGCAGCTGGGGGGTAACCAGCTCTCCGGACATGTGAGCCACAACCTACCAAGACCTTAGGCGGACCAGGCAAAGCCAGGAATGGACGGGAGGTGATTCGGACACTGCAATGCTCCCTCAAATGTGACTCCATCCCCACTCCACCCTCCACAAACGGGGAGAACTGAGCGAGGGTGGATTGGCTCGTTCTGATCTCTGGCTTGAGATGCTGCAGGCCCCCAGGTCAGGTGACCCCGAGAGCCCTGCACCCCACCCCGCCTTGGGGCCCGTGAGGATGGGGCCTCTTTTTTTGAGTCTCCACGGGGACCCCCGTGGGGCTCTGTCCCGGGCGCTCACCCACCACCCACGTGCACCTCTCGGCCTTGGCAAGTCCTGCCCCGGCCAGGCCGTGGCGGTCGGGGGCGCTGGGGTGCTTTTGCGGGTTTTCTTATTTCCCTTCTCCGCCGTTGATTTTTCTCCAGAAAAAGGAGCCTTAAAATTTTTTTTCTTGTTGTTGTTACGAACCTATTTCATTTCCAGTTCCCATCACCGCGATTTCCACATGGACGTGACGCGGAGGGGCCGGCTTCCGACATGCCGGATGACTCACGCGGGGACACCCCGGGGCGGGGCGCGGGCGTGTGCTCGGGGCGGGGCGGCCGTCAGCGCCCCCTGGCGGCCGTCGGCGGCGCTCGGGCTGGGCTCCGGCCCGACGGCCCGGCGGCGTCACGTGACTGGAAATTCCCTGCCTGGGTGGAAATCCCCGGTTGGAGGCCACGGATACAACTGAAAGGCAAAAAGGGAACTGGCCAGACTGCAGCCTGGCGGCAGGAGGAGCGGAAGGCAGGAGACTGGGGAGAGAGAGAAACAGAGGGAGAGGGAGCGCAGGGTGCTCCGAGCTCGTGGGGGCGGAGCGGAACCGCAGGCCGCCTGCAATCATCCACACCGCCGGCCCAGCCAGTCCGCCCCGGCGCGGGCGTCCATGGGGCACCGCCGCGGCCCGACCCGGATCGCGACCCCCGCCGGCCGCGCGCTTCGCTCCTGACCGGGACGTGGGACTTGGCGAGAGCGAGGGCACCGCCCGAGAGGTGAGCGCCGTGCGCGGGGTGCGCGGTGCGCAGTGCGCGGGGGGTGGGCGGGGGGCGCGGCCCACCGGGCGCCCCCCGCCCGCACGAGGCACCGGCGGGCCGGGAGGGGAGCCCCGTGGCCGGCCGGCCCATGCTGGATTGTGCAGTGCCCGGAGTTGCAGTCGCCGCCCCAAATGTTAGCCTCGATCCAGCTGTTCCTTTCCCATGGTGCAGAAGATGAACCTAAGCAGCAAGTGCCCGGGAGGGGAAAGGGTCGCCCCCCCCCCCGCCCCGCCGACCCCAGGGTCGGGTGATGGTGGTTATGCTCTTGCTCTGCTTGCTCCTTTTTCTTCGGAGTTTGGAATAAGAACTGCTCGCTGCACGCTCCGGACCACCTTGGCAGACCTTGCAAAAAACGCTGAAGTGTTTTTTAAATTTTATTTTCCAAGATTGTGCAGAAGCAGCCCGCTGGGCACGGGTGTGCCAGCCTGCACGGGATCCGTGAAGGGCACAGGGTTGGGGGTCGGAACAGGGCGATCCCAATTTCTGCAAGGTCTGTGAAGTTTGCATGTGGAAGTGAGTCTCCGGACGCCTTTTGCTGGACTCCACTCCTTGCATCTCCCCAAGACCCCACACTGTCAGCTGGGGTCGTCCCGTATCCTGCTGTATCCTGCCACCTGGCCTCTCAGGAAAGCAGTGGCATTAAGTAAGGAAGGAGGCTCCGCGCATTTTAGCCTGCTTTGCTTTCCTTGGCCTCTGATGTTTCCTTGGAAAGCCAGTCTGGTCAAGTGTCTCAAAGTAGCATTTTTGGGAAACTGAGGCTGGGCAAAGCCCCCAAATGAATTATTGAGCAGTCTGTTCCTGGCCCATTCTCAGGATCTGGGGTACTTGATGGATTTGCTTGCTTGCTTTCCTTCTCTCTCTCTCTCTCTCTCTCTCTCTCTCTCTCTCTCTCTCTCTCTCTCTCTCTCTCTCTCTCTCTCTCTCTCACTCACTCTCTCTCTCTCTCTCTTTCTCTCTCGGCAATTCTTTGCACAACTTTTGGAGGGATACTTCCAAGCAATTGGCTGAGATATTTGTGGATAAAGAATATATATGTGTGTATATATAGAGATATATATATCCACATCCCAGACAAACGTGTCTGCAAGGATGAGGGAAAACTTTGAGTAACTTCTGCAGAATCTTATTGAATCTACTACAGAAATGGGCGAAATTAAAAAGGCAGAGAGGGAACAAGTGTGAAAAGAACGGTTAAGGGAAATACATCGTGGTTTTTTTGTTTTGTTTTTGTTTTTCACTTAGAATAATATGTCCTCAAAATTATTCTTTAATTTTAAATGCTGCAAAGTCTCAGAACTGGAACTTGGGCAATGGGTTTTTGGAGTTTTAAGGAGGCAACTTTGCAGGTTATACAAGGCCAAGTCCTTGAATGAGATCTCACAGGCTACGGAGGCTACTGAATACCAGTATTTGCTTGTCTAGCTGATAGTTAATAGCTCTCCCCATTTGCTGTTAGGTCTTTGGATTCTAAAGAAAAATGTGAAAGAAGCAGAAAGAAGCACACTATTTTGTTCTAATGGTCTACCACCTGTATGTGTCCATTGGAGATTTGCAAACCCTGTACCCACAAGTGTGGTGTTTTGGACTAGCAAGGGACAGGTGTAAGGAAGACCTGGCTTCTAGACAGAAGTCTGCCCCTGCAAGGCTGGGGATTTGTGGAATCTCTCTACCTCCACTCCCTTAGCATCAGACCAAGTGGTTGTGTGGTTTTAATAATGAACATTAAGTCATCTTTGATTTTAGCCCTTTGATTTTAGCACCAGGCTTGTCCCTCAGGAGGTGGTCTGGCAACACATGTTGGGTGGATTTATGGATGGATGGATGGATGAATAAATGTGTGGATGAATAGATTATGAAAGAGACTTTTTGCTGCATCACAAAAGTGTGTATGTGCGCACACATGCGTGCATGTGTGCACATGCCTTATTGTGATGTCTATTCTATTGCTGTGGTTTTGCACAAGAACATTTGACATCAGAGAGACCCAAGCATGATATTTCCTTGGCTCATTCATCACTCACCTTAAGAATCCCATTTCAAATGCTTACCAGCACCTTCAAGGCCCCAGTAGTTCAGTAGTTCCCAGCACTCTTTTTCACAAGTGCCACAGGAATTTAGACCACATTGTCAGTGACTTGAGAGCCTGTACCCGCTTGGGAGTGATGTCCTTACCGTCTTAAGTCCAACCTTTCCTGCTTGCATAGGTCTAACATCTCTTTTACTCAGAGGGTTGCTATGACCAATCATGAAATGCAGGATCAGGATTTACCATTGCTGTGAAGGTCCTAGGAAATAGCTTTGTCTCTGAAAGCTTTGTCCTTTGGAAGCCAGGGCATGTGATGAGGCCCCCTGCAGAGGACTGTACACCAGTTCCCATCATCCCACACTTGCATGGGTCACAGGTGCTGGCCTTTGTCCCCACTCTTCTTTCATTTGTCCTGAGTGGCCTTGTAGCTGAAGCTTTTATGTTGTCTGCTTCCAGAATCTCATTTTCTCCACCTGTTGATTATATGTGAGGATTGTTCCAGGATGAAAGACCAGGGGAAACAACACTGGCGTAATGGTACTTGCAGACCAGTGAGAGAATCTGGTTGACAGTTGGATTGAAATCATTGCATCCTATTGGACAATTTATTTTTCTTGGAGGCGTACAATTTATTATTTTGTTATTTCTTGGCTTGTTGTAAAGCCCAGGGGCAAGGATCTGAGAGAAATCTAACCGTTGGTGTCTTGTGATTGCAAAGCATCTTGCTGGAAGTAGGTTTTTTTCCGTGGGCTCCAAAGCCATTTGGTTTTAATCCTTTATAAATAGTGTAAAAACACTTCATACTTTCCTCTAGGACTGAAGGGGAAGCACCTGGCAGCAGGGGACAGCAACCTAAGTGACACATCAGCTTGTAGGATTCTCTGTAAAATGCATCCGCTGAAGTGGAATGTTGGAAAGAGGGCAATCAAGGCCTTGCCTTGAAAGCAGGAAGAGTCTGACAGTGGTCTTGGGGGAGGAGCTAGATGCACCAGGTCTCCCGTAGGTATAATCCTCAGGATGTGCACACAATGCCCCTAAAACTCAGTGCCACGCAAACTCAGAATAGAGGGGGGAACTTAGATCACTTTGTGCACAGGTTTGGGGGAGCAGTACCTATCGCTGACAGGCTTGGCGCTCTGACAAATGTTACTGTGAACACGGGTTATTCCCCTCCTCCTCAATACCCACTCTCCGCCTTCCTTCTCTTGTTTAGACTAATCTTTAAAAGGTGATGTAACTCAGAACAGTCCAGTGTGAGTTAATCTGCAGGGCGGGCTAGTACCCTGGGAGTTGAGGTGACTAAGATCTTTTTGCCTACAGATTAGGGTAATGACAAGATCCAGCCCCTGGGGTTTCCTGCAGGCAGGTAGATGGGAGGAGAGTCACAGTCAGGCTAACGGAACAGAATGGAACCGGCTTTTCCTTCTCCTCTCCAGGGCTTGTGGAGCACCATGGCTGAGCACCTCCTTCCTCAGGCCTTGTATCTCAGCAATATGCGGAAAGCTGTGAAGATTAGAGAGCGAACTCCAGAAGACATTTTCAAGCCCACCAATGGGATCATCCATCATTTTAAAACCATGCACCGCTACACGCTGGAAATGTTCAGAACCTGCCAGTTCTGTCCACAGTTTCGGGAGATCATTCACAAAGCTCTGATTGACAGAAGCATCCAGGCTTCCCTAGAAAGCCAGAAGAAGCTCAACTGGTGTCGTGAAGTGAGGAAGCTCGTGGCGCTGAAGACCAATGGTAAGCTCTCTGCTGCTGTGCTTCTGTGGTCCAGCGACCTGGCTCCCCGTGGGCTGGGGCTATATTGGTGATGTGCTCATACACCGGCCTTAGAGACCTTAGTATAGAAACTGAAGAATGACGTGGCCATCGCAAGCTTGCTCTGTGAATTTTTGTCTTGTGTTTGAGACAGGGTTTTGCTGGGTAGCCCAGGCTGGTCTAGAATTCATAATCCTCTGGCTTCAGTCTACTCAGTTCTGGGATTATAGGCATGTGCCATCATGCCTGGCATAGTGAATATTTTTTATTAGGGATATTTTCTAAGTTAGAATTCCTAAATAAAAATGCTAAGGGTTCAGGGCAACAGACTCTAAATGCTATGTCTCAGTGAGGTGGTGAATGTTTCTAATTCTTGAAACTGCTTATTTTTTTTTAAGTTTAAATTCAGAAGGAAAGTTTGGCGTGAAAATGGTATTTCTGTTGATCACACTATTGGTAGAAAATGCTTGTGATATCCTTACACTTCTTGAGTTTGTGGGATTTTATGGGTTAACTATTGCAAAGTTGCTTTTGTCTCCTCTGTCCTTAGCCTGTTTCTATTCAGAAAGACACCTGCAGCTAGCCCTTGTCTACACTGCTGTGATGTTCAGTCATAGATAGTTATGTGAAGTTGTCATCCAGGGACTTTTATACCTATAGTATCAGATGGATTTTTGAGATTTTTTTTTTTGAGCCCAGGTCTTAGACCTCTGCTTCCTGAGCTTCTTCCAGTCTTTGCCTTCTATATAATGTGCTGTCGACACAGACAGCTAGTTCCTATTCCAAGTTTGCTGGGATTTTTTGTTTGTTTTTGTGTTTTTGTTTTCAGTCATTTCCTTTGAGCATGAGTATGTACATTGACCAATATCCAAGCATACTAATAGTTTCATGCAGGTGTAAACTTCTCCTTTGTGTGTGTACACTTAAGTAAATGGACTTACAGGATCAATGAAATGCCAATAGCATAACTAACAGCAGCAATCTCTGGTTCTTACCTCAGTGGAGAAATTATCCTATCATAATAAGACATCCAAGAATAGAAAATCCTTGACGATGATAAGAACATTAACTTAATATCTTAATTGGGCTGTTTGAGTAACTCAAAAGGATCAATGAAGTATGCTTTTGATCTTGGGGACTCTTGTATATCACTTCAACCTTTTTTTTACCTGTATTTATGAAGCTTAGGCTCTTAGAAATATGATAGAGAGAAAATTGGTGGTGGCGATTGTCAACATTGTTTTTGGCATTAAATCAAATGATACAAGAGGAAGGTATCATGTCAAGTTGTCATCAAAAGGCTTATTTATATACCAGACAATTTGTGGTTTCACCTGTATCCCATTTTGTTAGGGGGGGGAAAAAAAGAGATGGAGCCAACTTTGAGAGAAATAGAAATGGCATAGAGAGGAGAATATCTTAGCATTATCAGAATTAACAGACATTGTGTACTATTTTTTAAGAAAGGAATATACTTATGTTTGCAAAAAGAATGTAAGTGTGAAACATTTGTTTTACCCTCATATACCATCTTCCTCAACAAAGATCTTCACTACAAATCAAGCTACAAAAGCAAATTATCTTGGTAACATAATCTAGCAAGCAGAGAATTTTTTTCCCCTGGCTTCTCTACCTTGATACAATTTCTTAAAAATATGCAAAAAGGAAGAAAAGAGATTTCAGGGAGGGGAAAACAAATGGCTTTTCTTGTCTGATTTTTACTAGTACCTTTAAAAAAAAAAAACACCTTTCCTCTATAGGAAGATTTCTTCAAAGTCCTTGTTCTGTTTGGGGAGGGGGTGATTCACAGTTTACATTTGAGGATATGAGATTGCGGTGGATGAGGAAGGGAGTAGGTGGCATAAGACTGAAACTTCATGTGAAAATTCCAGCGTCTATTGGCTGTGGAGATTTCACTTGTATAATGAGTAGCCCTATTCCAGCTCACTCTGACCACACCCACTTGGAAAGTCCGGGGTGCAGTTCGCAGTTTAAATGTCTACACACCAGAACAAAACGTACAATGGCTGTTGCTCAATTGCTAGTCAAATATCTTAGTACTGGGGAATTCCAGATGTTACTTAGGGAATTTTATACTGGTGCATCTCAATAAAGAACTGAAAGTCAGCTCAAGAAGAAAAAAAAAGCCTTATCTTTGCTCTAGATTTTGCAAAGGGGAAATTTCAACAGAATGCAATCATTGCCACACTTCAGCCTAGACACAGGCTTGAAGGGATCTTTTTGTTCATTTGTTCAGTTAGGCTGTTTTTGTTTTGGGTTTTTTTTTAAGTATATAAATTGAAGGAATATTGATTGGATTTGTATTTGACATTTTTGTAAGGTTTGACTGTACTTAAAAGTAGATAAAATTTCAAATAGCTTTACTGTCTTACATATAGAATAATGTAAGAATGCAGCATAACTTCTGAAATAATAGAAGCGCTTTGCACTTGTCAAAGGATCATAGGGAGTTAACTTGGTTTGTAGTAAACATTCTCCCACAGGTTTATTGTTTAGGGGTTGAAATGAATGCAGTGGAGGTGTAGCTCAGTAGTAGAGCTCCTGCCTAGCATGCTTGATCCTCAGCACTGCCAAAAGTAAACAAACAAACAAGAATGAGGTCTGTTACATTGTGATTGTTTTAATCTGGAAAAGTCTTGAATTAATGCAAGAAAATTAGACGACTTTTTTTCTGAAAATGCCACTCCTCAAACCCATTTATTTGTGTGTGTGTGTGTGTGTGTGTGTGTGTGTGTGTGTGTGTGTGTGTCTTGGTATGACATTGGAACTTGAATTCTGGGCCTCGAGCTTTTGCTAAGCTTTCTTTGCGCGAGGCTAGTATATGACCATTTGAGCCATACCTCCATCCCCAGCTTTTTGCTGGTTAACTGGAGTCTCTGAGATTTGTCTGCCTAGCTGACGTCAAACCTTGATCCTCAAATCTCAACCCCCTGAGTGGCTAAGATTATAGATGTGAGCCATTACCATCTGGCCAACACTGACTTATTTTTGGAACTTGGCATCTTGTTGCTTTTTGACTTTGAATAAGAACTTTACTATAGCTCACAAGCAGGTCCACATATGGATCAGGGAATTGGGGCCAGCAAGGTGCAGGAAATCTGGTGCTGTCAACCCCCCTTTACAGACTGGAAGAGGAAACTTTCAGGTCCCCAACACTCAAGTGGAATGGCCAAGACACTTACCACTGAGTCATAGCAGCCTGTCCCTGTCTAGTAAAATACCTGCTTCCTGGTGTGTGCATGCTGCCCTGGCTGTTAATACCTTCCTTAGAGCTAGAGAGCAGTGGAGCTGCGCCGTGTCCAGCCAACTAAGGAACGATAGATAAGACTGGGCTGGAAGGGTGGCTCAAGTGATAGAGCCCTTGCTTAGCAAGTCCTAACATCAAAACCCAGAAAACAAAGGACTGCAAAAGTCCTGGCTCACAGTTGTCACTCCACAAAGCGAAAGGTATGCAGAGACCCTAAGGACTTGCCCCCAAGGTCATCTAAACTAGTTAGGAGTCCCTCTGGTTCCTCTGCCCTGAGAGTACCAATCTCACAAAGAATCACGAATAGGATGATGTTTGACTAAGAACTCAAATTATTCAGCCTCCGACGACAACAATGGAATAGGTTGATTCTGGAAAAAACAGAAGCCAAAATCAAGAAGCTTTGCAGGGCAGGGTCTTCCATGCAGATGACTTGACTTTGGTCCTTTTGGCTCTGCTGCCCTAAGGTGATGGAAACTGCCTCATGCACGCTGCCTGTCAGTACATGTGGGGCATTCAGGACACAGACTTGGTCCTGAGGAAGGCCCTGCACAGCACGCTCAAGGAGACGGACACGCGCAACTTCAAGTTCCGCTGGCAGCTGGAGTCTCTGAAGTCTCAGGAATTTGTGGAAACGGGACTGTGCTATGACACTCGGGTATGTTTTGTTCCTCTATGACAGATGGCTGCAGGGTACCTGGGCCCGTGTGCTTCCCCTCAGAAGCATATGACTGGCTAGTCACAAGTGGGGCTAAGCAAAGCACACTCAATGGAAAACACCACAGGCCTGTAGGATAGTGAGCCTGAGGCTTTTGCCACTGCTTAAAATGGATGATCAGTGACTACCCACCCAAGTATAGGCCCTTCGTGTTGGCCAGTATTCCTATTACGGTATTCTTCTGGCATTTCTGGCAATTTCCTTCTGGCAGGCAGTGGAGGCTAGGCCTCATCATTCTAGGCCCCAGGCCTGGAATTTTTTTTTTTTTTTTTTTTTGGCCATTCCTGGGGCTTGGACTCCAGGCCTGAGCACTGTCCCTGGCTAGCACTCTGCCACTTGAGCCACAGCGCCACTTCTGGCTGTTTGCTATTTATGTGGTGCTGGGGAATTGAACCCAGGGCTTCATGTATACAAGGCAAGTGCTCTTGCCACTAGGCCATATCCCCAGCCCGGAATTTTTATATACATTTGGGTTAAGGAGTTCAATGTTATGCCTCATGACAATTTGTTCTTAAGAGAAAAGCAGATGCTCTATAATCCTCCATTTTTGTTTTGTTTTGTTTTGTTTTGTTTTCTGGGTCTGTCACAGGGTTTGGATTCCAGGGCTTGAGTGCTGTCCCTGAACTCCTTTGCTCAAGACTAGCACTCTATCACTCTGAGCCACCACACCACTTTCGGTTTTCTGGTGGTTAATTGGAGATGAGAGTCTTACAGACTGTCCTGCCTGAGATAGCTTTGAACCATCATCCTCAGATCTCAGTCTCCTGAGTAGCTAGGAATTATAAGCATGAGCCACCAGTGCCTGGATATCTTTCCCCATTTTTGAGTTTGCTTTGTAGTGGAAAAAAGAATAGGAAGACAACGAAAAGGGGTAGGGGGCGCTTTTCAGTAGAATGATGATTTCAAAAAAAAGAGGGAAGAAAAATCAACTGAATTGTATTTGTGAATAATTGCAGCGTAATGTCAGAATGACTTGGATGCAGCGTGCATCAGTCTTGGCTTCTCTCCTTGACTCTTCCTGTCCCTTTAGAATTGGAATGACGAGTGGGACACTCTTATCAAGATGGCATCCACAGACACCCCAGTAGCGCAGAGTGGACTTAAGTATAATTCACTAGAAGAGATTCACATATTTGTCCTTAGCAATATCCTCAGGAGACCCATCATTGTCATTTCAGGTGAGATGTCTGCATGTTTGGTTTTTTTTTGGGGGGGGGGGTGGCTTTTCAGGTGTGATGCTTGGAGGGTTGGAATCCCACACTCTCAAAGTTCTGGATAGTAGTCTCTGAGTGAAATTTCATACAAGTCACCTGAGGGCCTTGTTTCTCTCTTTCCTTAAACAGACAAAATGCTAAGAAGTTTGGAATCGGGTTCCAATTTTGCCCCTTTGAAAGTAGGTGGAATTTACCTGCCTCTGCACTGGCCTGCCCAGGAGTGCTACAGATACCCCATCATTCTCGGCTATGACAGCCACCATTTTGTACCCCTGGTGACGCTGAAGGACAGTGGGCCTGGTAAGAAGGCAACATTGGCTCTCGTAGCTCTGTGAGACACTGAAATATCTGGGTCAGCTCTCTCTCTCTCTGTCTCTCTCTCTTTCTCTTTCTCTCTCTCAATTGAAAGTCTGATTTGAGTATATTACTTTTACTTGAATATATTGTTTTGCCATTTGTTTAGTTAGTGCAGTTGAGTATGCTTTGTCTGAAATTTGTAGCTTTGTCTGAAATTTGTAGGTTTGAGATTTTCATGTTAAAGTCCTCAGACCTCTAGCAACAATTCAGTACTAATAAGCATAGCCATCCTTCCCCATATCATTTTGTGACCATGGTGGGTGGGGGGAAGTATTTTCAGCCTGCTAATATCAAATAGAAGGTTTATGTATATATACAGAGTCTTACTGCTGTTGGCGGTTAACACATGACCAAAGCCAGGGGCTCAGGGCCCTCAGTGCCATGCCTGCTGGGATAGGCAGATGCCCATCAGGTCACTGTTATTATAGTGGCTTCATGGGGGGGGGGGGAGTTGGTGCTGTGCTAAGTATTTTCCATACCTTAGAGGTGGCTGAAGCTGAGAGAGGTTAAAAAAAACCTGACAAATGTTATACAGTGTGATGTTGGTGAAGTCAGGATCTGAACTCGGTCAGTCCAACTTTGAAGCGTGGGAAATTAACAGTTAAGCTCCCCTGCCCCAAAGCTGATTAATATTCTGTGAACTCCCTGGAAACAATGAATTTTATATTAGAGTAGAAGGCATTTTGTTTTCCCATTTGTATCCAACTGAGTTACTTTACATAAGACTGTTCAATTCTTTAAATTATATGTGGTCCATATTTTTACAACCAAACCTATATATATGGAGATTTCCTTACATGTAAGGCCATATTTAGTAGAGTGGTATTTTACTTACATGCTTAATTTTCTTCCCCTCAGAAATCCGAGCTGTTCCGCTTGTTAACAGAGATCGAGGGAGATTTGAAGACTTAAAAATTCACTTTTTGACAGATCCTGAAAATGAGATGAAGGAAAAGCTATTAAAGGAGTACTTGGTGGTGATAGAAATCCCAGTCCAAGGCTGGGACCACGGCACAACGCACATGATTAACGCTGCCAAGTAAGTATTTCCTTCTTCCTCTCTCCTTTTTTCCTTCTCCCTCCTTCCTTCTCTCTCTCTCTGCCCCTGCCCCCACCCTCTCTTTCTCTATCACCTGGAACCGCCTTGCAAGCTGTTGCCTCCCCTGGAACTCAGCAATACCATTAATTACAGCCAGTTTCTGGCAAATAGGAAACAAGCTCAGCAACTTGGGCATGTGTCAGAAAGGAACGATCATTTCAGGCAATAGCAACTTCAATGGAAACAAGGGATGTATCCACAGTGACTTCCTGGATAGCTGGATGATGAGACTCAAGAACTGTAGATTTTAGAAATGCTTCGTACCATACCTATATTGTTGTAAATTTCCCTGGTACATATTTAAAAGACTAGCAAGCGAAAACAACTAGAAACAAAGTCTTTTCTGGTTGCCTTCTTGGTAAAGGCAGACACCCACAAGGTTGGCGAATGTGCTTATGAGACCGACATGTGGAGAAGTGGGAGGGAGACTCAGGAGACTTGCAGTCGCTAAACACTGGCTTTGTGCTAGAAAGAGAGAGAGAGAGAGAGGCTTGTCTTGGAAAATGTGGAGTGCCCAGGATGATGGTAAGGACCAAAGAGAATCAGGTTATCAAAGTGGAGATAGGCCAATTAGAGGGTGAGACACAAATAGTGCCCACGGGTCTGTCTCCCTCTTACATCACTCCTGGCAGTGACCTTGTAGTAGTTGACTCCATACAGATCTGAAATTAG
This sequence comes from Perognathus longimembris pacificus, assembly GCF_023159225.1. Classification (NCBI taxonomy): domain Eukaryota; kingdom Metazoa; phylum Chordata; class Mammalia; order Rodentia; family Heteromyidae; genus Perognathus; species Perognathus longimembris. The sequence continues at coordinate 54,622,447 of NC_063169.1, forward strand.
TAACAGTAAAATGCAGAACACATAGTTTCAAATAGTTAGTGCTAAAGACAGCCCCAAATGAATATCCCGAGTAATGTTGTGCTAGAAATTTGATTTCTGAGAATTTAGAAAGTAAAAGTCACTTTTAGAAGGAACAATAGATTGAGCTGTCATTATAGGGGATCTCTCTCATTTTCTTTTTGTCATGTTTTTGTGTATGTGCACGCTAGTACTGGGGTTGAACTCAGGGTCTTAGGCTCTTGCTTGACTTTTTCATTCAAGGCAAGTACTCTTCCACCTGAGCTATACTGCCACTTCTTGCTTTTGCTGGTTAATTGGAAATCAGAGTCCCCTGAACTTTTCTGTCCCAGCTGGCTTTAAGCCACGATCCTCAGATCTCACCTCCTGAGTAGCTAAAATTACAGTGTGAGCCACCAGCTCTGGCTTTTATTTCCTCCAGTACTAGGAATCAAATTCAAAGCTTCTCTGCCCCTCTAACCCCTCCCCTCCAGGATTTCTTTCTTTAGAATTATCTGTAACCTGCTGGAAGTGAGGATCAGAAAGCAGTGTGCTTGTCTAGGAAGTATCTGGCCTTGAATAACCTCCCCCCAAATTACTTATAATTATCAATGTGTGCACCCAAACTGATTATATAAAACTGATTGTACAAGAAATGAAGCCTTCCTAGCAGACTAACTGGCCTTGTGTTTGACTAGAGAACCTGTTACGAGCATTTAGAACCTTGACTGCATTAGTGGTTTCAATTAGGAACTTATGCCCTGACCCATACTCTGAAAGTCTGTTCTGGGAACTAATTAAGATCAAGTTATGTGTGCTGCATGGCACTGCTCATACGTTATCTGGTTTGCTTTTCAGGTTGGATGAAGCTAACTTGCCCAGAGAAATAAACCTGGTGGATGATTACTTTGAACTTGTCCAGCATGAGTATAAGAAATGGCAGGAAAACAATGAGCAGGGCTGGAGAGGGTCCCATGCACAGAACCCTCTGGCACCTTCCACGCCCCAGCTCTCCCTGATGGATATAAAATGTGAAACTCCCAACTGTCCTTTCTTCATGTCTGTGAACACCCAGCCTTTGTGCCACGAATGCTCAGAGAGGCACCAGAAGAACCAAAACAGACTCCCAAAGCTAACCCCCAAGCCTGGCCCTGAGGACCTCCCTGGCCTGGTACTTGGGGCATCTCGAGGAGAGGCATTTGACCCCTCAGCCTGGAGCCCCAAGGAGCCGTCTGGGGGGCCTCACTCAGCCCCACCAACAGCACCCAGCCTTTTCCTGTTCAGTGAGACCACCGCCATGAAGTGCAAGAGTCCCGGCTGCCCCTTCACACTGAACGTGCTACACAACGGATTTTGCGAGCGTTGCCACAATGCCCGACAGCTCAACGCCAGCCACACCGCAGACCCCACACAGCATTTAGATCCTGGGAAGTGCCGGACCTGCCTCCAGGATGTCACCAGGACGTTTAATGGGATCTGCAGTACTTGCTTCAAAAGGACTACGACGGAGTCCTCTCCCAGCCTCACCTCCAGCATCCCTTCTTCCTGTCACCAGCGTTCCAAGTCTGACCCCTCACAGCTCATCCAGAGTCTCAACCCACACTCCTGCCACCGGGCTGGAAAAGAAGCCCCCTCTGCGTGCCTTTCCCAGGCAGCCCGGACTCCCGGGGACAGGTCTGGAACCAGCAAGTGCAGGAAAGCTGGCTGCATGTATTTTGGGACTCCAGAAAACCAGGGCTTTTGCACGCTGTGTTTCATCGAGTACAGAGAAAACAAACGTGAGTGAAGGAAGGGCTCCTGCAGTAGCTGATGGATTTCTCCATGTAGTTGCTATAGTCTAGAAGGGGGCAGGTTCCTGAGCTTCAAGGAAAGATGCCTGTCTGAGCAGTTGGATAGAATGGTCAGGTTGCAATGTGCTTTCCATCTGTTTGCCCTTGGGGACGGTCTTGGAGGCTCTGCCAGCCAAGTGCACATGGAATCAGTGCACACTGTAACCACAGCAGCTTAGGTGACCATATGCTGCCCAGCACCAGTGGCTCATGATTATAATAATCCTAGCCACTCAGGAGGCTGAGACCTAAGGATCACAGTTCGAAGCCAGTCTGGGCAAGAAAACCTGTGAGACTCTTTATCTCCAATTAATCAACAAAAAATTCGAAAGTGGAAAAATGCTAGCCTTATATGAAATAGCACATAGGCATTGAATTGACACCCCGGGACCCAATGCACAAAATAAATGAATAAATAAATTATTACCTCAAGCCAAAACCAAAATGTGCCCGGTAGATAGAATTCCTAGGATTGGTTTTCATGATGCATCCAATTGCCTACCAATTTATATGGTAGAGTTAAGCTAGACTTTGGCAGTTGCAATGGAATAGAGAAACTCCAAGTGTGAGCAGTAGTAGCAGGAGAGAATAAGTGTCTAGGCACATAGGAAAATGCTTGTGCTTTGGGAGAAGTGTGAGTACTTAGTGTGTGCCAGTTGTTCTGTCTCTTGACTACTATTCCATGTTCAAAACAACAGCTCTGCAAAGACAAGGATGTTTCCATAACAATATTATTCCTCGGCTGACTTGTTAGTCTGGGCTGCAGTACATAGTTCAAGATTGTCAGTGTCTCTGCACCTGTGTGGTGACTCTGACATGGTACTGAGTAACATCAACTCTCTTGTAGATTTTGTTGCTGCCTCTGGGAAATCTGGCTCTACTACCTCCAGATTCCAGAACACTGTTCCATGTCTGGGGAGGGAATGTGGCACGCTCGGAAGCACCATGTTTGAAGGCTACTGTCAGAAGTGTTTCATTGAAGCTCAGAACCAGAGATTTCATGACGCTAAAAGGACTGAAGAGCAACTGGTAAGGGGTTTTGAGGGGCCTTTCCCTCTATGTGTCAGGCTTCCCCCCTGCCAGGTCTTAGGACAAACAACTGTTTAGGAAAGTCCATTGAAGAACCTGAGTAAAACATCCCAGGTGCAGTACACCTGTGGCTCCCCACTGCAAGGGCCAGTGGCAGCTTACATACATGACCTGAATATGCTTTAGAATTCATTTTGAAAAGCCAAGGAAACCAGTTCTTCAGGCATCCAGGAAGGCCACTGGTGGTCAGGGTCATCTATGATTTTCAGTAGAAGCACAGACATCTACAAAGTAGACTTGTGTGTCCGTAACTGTACGCCTGTCCTGGGGCTTGAACTCAGGGCCTGAACACTGTCCCTGAGCTTTTGTACTCAAGGCTAGTGCTCTACCACTTGAGCCACAGCTCTGCTTCAGGCCTTTTTGGTGTTCAATTGGAGATTAGAGTCTCATGACCTTTCCTGCCTCAGCTGACTTCCAATCCAGATCCTCAGATCTCAGCTTCCTGAGTAGCTAAGGATTACTGTTGTGAGTCATTGGCACCTGGCCCAGAGTAGACTTTTTAAATAATCCTTTGTCACGAACACAGAGGAAACCGAACATTCTAGATACTTATCAGTAAAAGACTGTTACTATCCAGTGTGTTGAGTACAGAGGGACAGGGAAAGATTAATCTCAATGGAAGAGTGCTGGACCCAGTGTTCAGGAGGAGGAGTGGCTCCCCTTGGCCTCGCTAGGCCCAGTCTAACATGGGTGGGGAGACACCGCTTATCAACAGTAAATGCATGGTGCAGTCTTCCTCCCACAGACAGAGAAAACCCTTTGTCAAGAAAGATCTCCCTGGGCTGGGAATATGGCCTAGTGGCAAGAGTGCTTGCTTTGCATACATGAAGCCCTGGGTTCAATTCCCCAGCACCACATACATAGAAAATTCTATGTACGGCCAGAAATGATGCTGTGGCTCAAGTGGCAGATTGCTAGCCTTGAGCAAAAAGAAGCCAGGGACAGTGATCAGGCCCTGAGTCCAAGGCCCAGGACTGGCAAAAAAAAAAAAAGAAAAAGAAAAAGCAAGATCTCCCTGTTGCCCCTGGCTGGTATGCTAGCACTTCTGTGCTTTCCTGCAGTGAAAATACTCCTCTCCCTTCTTTCCCTCAGAGATCAAGCCAGCGCAGCCCTCGAGCCACACACGGTGCCTCAAGGCCCAAGTGCGCCCGGGCCTCCTGCAAAAATATCCTGGCCTGCCGCAGCGAGGAACTCTGCATGGAGTGCCAGCACCTCAGCCAGCGGGTGGGCCTTGCACCCCACCGGATTGAGCCTGCTCCTGAAGAGCCCCCCAAGCAGCTCTGCCGGGCCCCTGCCTGCGATCATTTTGGCAATGCCAAATGTCATGGCTACTGTAACGAGTGCTTTCAGTTCAAGCAGATGTACGGCTAAGCAGAAATGGGTAGGCCAGCCCTGGCAAGAGGGGCCTCGAGCTGCCAGCCAGCATGGTGCTACACTCCACACCCCTGGATGCCACAGCAGGTGGGAGCCCCCAGGGCACAGTGGTCTGGAGGGTGTCTTTGGGCAGGGAAGGGCAGATGAGCTCTTCATTCATCCTGCCTGTGATGCTCAGGTTTGCTAACTGGGAATCTCAAGTGGTGTTAGAACAAAGCTTGTGACTGGTAGTGCGTGATGTTAGTTCCAGCCCAGAACTGCTCTCTTAAAAAGCAAAGAGCTGGGAAAGTCTTTGGACTTGGAATGTGTGCTGAGACAGGGAGCAGACTCTGAACCTCTCCTCCTGCCAGGACTGCTTCATCCTGTTTGCAAGAAACAGAAGGACATAGGCAGGCCGGTGGGGAGCAGGGCGCTACCCCTCTGCCTGCCGTTAGCATCTCTCACAGTCCCCCACTGCTGAAGCTCATGGGAGCCCAGGAAAAAGGACATATCTCAAGGGCGTCCGTGGTCAGTGGTTTTCCCCCACCGTGCCTGGGCTGTGATTGAGGTTGCTGAGTCTGAACTTGAACTTGTACACGTGGGGAGAGAAACAAGCTGCTCATGACAGTACACACTCTTTACAATCAGAGGATGTTTGTGAGAAGACAAGTAACTTTGGGTTCTTACTGTCTTCATATCTAAAGAGCTTAGCCTGAATCAAGGTGTGTGTAAAAGTGTGTACTTAAATAATATACCCCTTATATTATGTATGAGGGATTTTTTTTTAATGACAAAATGCTGCCCTCGAGAGACAAGTAAGAAGCATAGGTAATGATGACCTGTTTTCTGGTTGTTGTTGGGCATCCTCTCTGTGCACAGCTTATTACATGAACTCATCGGGCTCCCTTCTGAGAGGGAACCCTTGAGTCGTCCTGTTGTTAATTCACTTTATTTATTACAAACGTCCCAGTCCCAGTTATTTAAATAAAGATATTTCTTCTGCTCTGGGGAGAATGCTGCAGTGTATTCTTAGAGTAACATATTCTGCTTTTGGTCGTGTTCTGGAACCTGGCAAGCTCCTGACCACATTGGGAGAGGCATGTCTCTTAGATGGGCTTGCTTTTTGTCTCCTTAGGAAAGATGGACTTGCTTCCGGGGTAAATCCAGAAGAATCTCATGCTTCGTTCTTTGCTACTCCCACCGGACCACAAAAGTGCTCAGCCCATGCTGTTGCCTGTCCTACCTCCTTGGAGAGAGGATAGAGAATGGTTGTGGGCCAGATTGGGGAGGAGCACAGGGTAACCCCGCCTTCCATGATGCCTTCACTTGCTGTGTTAATGCCCTGGCCTGGGGTGCTGAACAGGGGCGAGGAGGGCCTGTGTCTAGTGATACCCCAACCTTGGGACATCAAAACCCAGTAATGGTGAAAATGAGGACATTTCTTTCCGTGGGTCTGCAGTTTCTCTGCTTTGTGTTCATGTCATTGGAGCCCTTGAGGAAAAGGAGGGAAATGCATGTCCCCCATGGTTAAAGGCTACCATTTGGAGGATCTAAATGCAGGACCTGAAAGATATTTGTTTGTGATCCATAACTCTACGTAGCCCTTCTTTTTCTTTCTTTCTGATGTGTCTTTCTCATGGTATTCCAAAGATGTCGAATAAATGCCAGTGTTTCCATCTAGTTCTTTCAAACTTGGTAACTTAATATTTTGTTATCTATCAATAGTTTTCATTCATAATGTGAAGAAATAGAATTATTTATGCTTATAGAAAAAGAATATTTGAAATTTGCACTCAGAATGCTTTCTACTTTTTGGATTCCTTCAAGTTGTCCTAAAGAAATGTAACTTTACACAAAAGGCAATATTAAAAAAAATAAATTATTTAAGAGCATATGTCAATGTTTTCCATTGATGACTGCTGGAAGAAGACAGGCTTGAATCCACAGGCTGCTTCCCACTCCACTTTGTCTATCTGAGCCAACAGACCTCTCCCCCATGGAGAGTGAGAAAACATTGAAAATAATCATCAATGCACGAAAGTGAGGCTGGGCACTCTAGCACAGGCTTTCTGTATTCACAGTGGGGACACTGAGGTACCCACACTGCAGGGGTCTCTCTTCTCTAGATCTCTCTGAAGTCGATAAAGAACAAGAAAGGAAGAGAAGGAGGGAAGAAATTATCTAGGAGGAAGACTGGTGTAAGACTTCCCGGATCAGGACGAAAGAATTGGCCTGGTTACGATGGCCACCAGAACTAGGAAAGTTGTAGACTCACTGAGTGTCTAGAGGTGAGGGGGGGAGAGAGGGATAGTTTTTGTTTCTGCTCTGCTCTGCTCTGTTCTCACACCGCAACAGCACAAATCTCTGTGATCCCTAGATGTATGAAAACTTTATCCTCATCACCAAGCAAACAACTCATATTGCCAATAATAGCAGCTAGATGTGTGCTTCCATTCCATTCCATCCTGACACTCTCGGATAGGAGATGCCATCACGTTCCACAGGGTGAGGACTCCGTTCCCAAGACTGGCTTCCTTTAGAAGTCAGTTTCAATCCCCTGGTTATTTTTTTTCCCCTGTATTCCCCCAAATACCAGATGTAATGGGAGTTTCCATAACCTCTTCCTCAGGTTCAATGACTTTTGCTTGAGAGGCTCACAGAACTGAGGAAACACTTGTGCTGATTTATTCTAAAGGATATTACAAAAATGAAGGCATCCAAAGTGTCAGGGAATGTGGAGCTTCTGTGCATTCTCTGGATATGGCACCCACTAGGAACTGCCTGTGCATCTAGCTACCTACAAGCAACTGGAACCTTGTTCTGTAGGATTTTGTGAGACTTCAAGGCACAGACATGATTGTAGCAAATGGACAGTCATGGAGGCCTATGATTGGACATAAAGGATCTGACCTAATTGCAACAGACTAGGGGACAGAGAGGGAGACCCGCAAGGCCTGTGTATGTCCAGATTGATCTTAGCCTTTCTGTACAGTATTCCTCTCTCACATCTTTCTGAAATCGAGTCTTTTGTTCTATTAGCAGAAAGGGTAGTTCAGAGAACTTCTTTATGGATGGAGACATTCTTAGTTTCTATGTCTTGCATTGGGAAAGAAAAATGCTTGTTTCCTTGGCCTGTTTGGGGAAGAAGGTGTAATCCAGAAACTTTGGACAAGTTCTCTTTTCACTTTTCATGCTATCAGTTTGTTAGAGCAATTTTACATTTGTTCTGCAGACTATCATATATTCAAGGTCTGACTTGTTGCTTTCCTGTGGTGCCACTGAACTTGTTCTTTGATGTTAGCATCCGGCTTAATGACGGTTCTGTGTATCCAGGTGTACCCCAGCCATCCTATCTTAGGTATATGAATACCTTCCCAGAAGAATCACTGAATCTCATAACGGACCATCTCCCTTCCTCATTCTACCATCTCTCACCAGGCACACAAAGTACAATTATTCAAGCAGCATGACGAACATAAACATTTGACCATAAGTCATCAGGAGTTCTAAAATGAGAAGTGACTTATAATTAGTAAATTACCTCTGATTCAGAATAATGGCACACAAACAGGGGCACCGAATGGGTTTAGAAGGCACTGGAAGAGCCCAGTAGAGCAGGGCTCTCATCTGGAGCCCCACGGGGGCCTGTTGGCTCATGATTTCATGTTGGGTGTGTTCAATATTTTCCTTTTCCAAATTGGCCCAGGGCTTTCTCCAGAGTCTTAAAGAAATGACTTTTCAAGGAGACACCCAGTCTCAGTGTCAGCAGGCTGACAACGTTTAGGAAGGTCTGGTTTTGCTTCCATTTTCCAGGAGTTCAATCCCACCTGCACACCACACAGGGGTGATATTCATGATGATATCCAAGGTGGAACTTGTGCTACTGTATGTCTACTTTCCATGCTCAGGCCAGTTGATAATCTTCCTAGTCACCCCTAGAATTTCTCCCCTAGCTTCTGTAAAGTGGGTCTCCAAAAACATCTCTCAAATCCTTCTTCGCTCTGTACTTTTTCTAGCCCCAGCTGGGGCCTGAGCCTCTTGCTTCTTGCTTTCTGCCGGTCTTTGCTGCCACTCTATCACCTTACCATTATGTAGACCTGGCCATGCCTTTCCCGAACTCAGACTACCCAGTGGCTTGTTGTTGTACCCAAAGTCCAAATCAAGGTGAGTGGTACCCACAAGAAAACAGATTTCTGAGTTTTTAATCTTAAAAAGTATGATAAAAAAAAACCTTCTAATGTCTGACTAGTATCTTCCCTTCGTTAGCATCAATGAGTCACTGTCTTCTCAGGCTGGTTTCAAACCAGGATCCTCAGATCTCAGGCTCCTGAGTAGCAAGGATTACAGGTATGAGCCACCAGCACCCAGATTTGCTTCTGTGTTAATGAGAACTCTTAATTACCAAAAAGGTACAAATATTTCACCCTTAGGGACACACTCTTGGGGCACCCTTATTATCAGGAGCCTGGAATCAGATGAAGGACAGTTGTGACAGATTCCATGTAACTGACACATCTTCCTGCAGAACGGGATATGCCCTTCTCCGGATTCCCCATAGGTTGAGTCTTACTACTTATTTAGCAAAATTCCTTTCAGGTACTGTGGCTCATACCATGCTGGGAGAGGTCTGAATACTTGCCTTTGAGACTCTACCTGCTCTTAGTGTCATCACCTGTTGGGGACTCAGTTTTGGCCTTGGTGGGAGAAGGGTGCCAAGAGCAAGACGCTGCCCTTCCCCCAGCCCTGGGACAGTGTGGGAGGGAGCCCCTCCCACCTTCCAGCCTCAACCGGAAAAGAAGCCCCCCCTCTCCCCCCGCCCATGATAGGGTTGTCCAGCCCACAAAGGAAGTTTCATGACATCACCTGATGGGCAGCTCGGCTTAGCCAATGGCCCAAGTCCTTTCCTTTCCTGCCATTACCGCTATATAAGCCCCCCTCCCAAATTAAATCCTTTGAGACTCATTCAACCATCACAGCGTCTCCCTGATGCCTTCTTCCGCCCCTGCTCCTGGTAACATGTGAGGGGATGGGGGGGGTTGAGGGGAGGCTTCAGCAACCTTTCCTCAACTTAGCATATTTCCATAAGAGTACGCCTTGGCCTTCTGCCGGCGGAAGGCAAGGCCAAGTGCTCTTTCATAGATTTTGGGGTTCAAGCATTTTCCCCGGAGGGTCAGGGAGAAAGGGATTCATCAGAACCCGACAATCACCCAATACTCTGAGTGGCCTACTTTCCTCCAATCCTGTCAATGCCTGCAAGAAAGCCACATTCTGTCTCTTCTAGTGACTTTAGACATTTCTGAGCCAGTTTGTTATTTAACTCCTAGAAGGAAATCTGGTTTCTAGGCTACTTTCTTTTCTAGTTGTCATCGAAATGCTTGATTTAAAATCAGTAATTTGGAAAATTTGGAGAGTTTATTAAAATCGGTTTCAACATATATTGCTTTGAGTATTATTGAAATACATTAATATATTAAGGACACTCAGCTACTGTCAGACAACATAGGAATCAAATCAAGATGGGTGCACACAGTGCTGCATACTTGTAATCCTAGCTACTTGGGAAGAGGAGCTGAGAGAAAAGACGCTTGAGGCTAGCCTGGGCAAAAGCAAGATCCTCTATCTGAAAACAAACTATGAATTAATAATAAATTTAATGGACTGGAACAATTGTCTAGCAAAACTCAAGACTCTGAGTTCAACTTCCAGTACTGCCAAAAAGAAGAAAGAGGAGGGAGAGGAGGAGGAAGAGGAAGGGAGGAGAGAGAGGGAGAGACAGAGACAGAGGCAGAGACAGAGAGAAATAGGATAAATATCTATTAGATTGTCAGCTCACAACATTAAAAGAGAATGTGTCTATATATCTGAGTATTTTGAATATTTTCCATTAGTTTGAGTCACTGAAATTCTGCTCAGGTTCAAGCGAGCCAGACCTCACTCAAGGGCTTGCCCCTGAAGTTCTCCATGACCAGGGTATTCCACATCCCCTCCCACCAATAGTTATATCAAGGTGAAACCAATTAGCATGCTAGTTGAATATTAAACCAGTTTCACAAATATTTATTTTCTGTAAACTCCAGCTTCATAGATTTTCCAGTCACAAAACAGGAAGTAGCTAGCCCTTCAACTTCTCGTGATTATTTTTGCAGAACAAACTTTAAGAAGAAAAAAAAACCTGGCACCTTAAATTCTTACACTTAAGCAGAAAAGATTTACACATAAACCACTAGATAGCCACCAGAGATGATATTACATATGAGGATGTAAAGATAGAAACAAGTATAAGGTTTTCAAAGAAGATATTTTAGATTAAAAACAGTTGTCCCTTGACTAGCTGTCCATTCCGTAGTTTCCAATTCTAATATTTTCTACCATATCTTTGCAGTTACTTTTTAGTTAATATACTCTCCACTTGCAAAGTGGACAATGATTTCAAAATAAGAGACTGACACTATTATTTGAGACTGAGACCTCCAGCTTCCCAATAGCCACAAACCGACTAGAAGGTATTAAAATACTAATATAGCAATTATCATAAATTTAGTAACTAAGTATTAAAGATAGACTATTTTCACAGTGAAAACAAAACTAAAATCCCACAATAAATAAAAGTAGTTTCTAAGAGGGAAGAGGAAATTGTTGACCCAAGACTTATAGCTTTATCAAAGGGTCAGTCCCAATGGCATAGCCTTCAGAGGAACTTGTAACCTGGAGCTGAAAGTGTCCTATAATTAACCACTAAGATTAGAAACGTCGTGTTTAAAACAACTCGGTGATTCATTTTACTCTCCAGGTAGGACTTTTTTCCCCCCATCATGGGGCTTGAACTCAGGGCCTAACACTGTCCTTAAGCTCTTTTTCTTCAAGGCTAACACTCTACCACTTGAGCCACAGGGCCACTTCTGGCTTTCTCTGTTTATGTGGTACTGAAGAATTGAACCCAGGGCTTCGTGCATGTTAGGCAAACACTCTACCACTAAGCCACATTCCCAGCCCTCCAAAGGACTTTTCACAGATTCTCAAGTAGGCCCAAAGTATTTTGTGTGGCCCAGGGTGCTCTGCCATTCTGTGCATCACCCAGAAACATTCACTGCCATAATACCCCAACTCAAACGCTACACCTGCCATCCTTAGTCACCCGCACCACCCTAATTCTCTAGCCCACTCCTTAGCCCAGGCTCCCTTAATCTCATAATCTCAAGTCAGATTTAGCTGTTTTCCCTAGGTACTCCCATTTAGTACTGGGTACAGATTTGTGTGGTGTTTTTTTGTTTAAAGTTTTTTTTTATCATAAATGTGAATTTCTTAAAGTACAAAAATAACATTTTTTTCTTCTGGGTCCAAAATGCATAACCCAATATCAGATACAATTTGGACTTTCTCTAGAAGTAAATATTTACGACCAGGTTTGAGATGGCAAATGCTGATTCATGAGTAAAAGTTCAAGTAGAGAGGGTTGGCTCCAACTATGGACTTTGTATATAAATATATATACAAACACATATACAAATATATATATGTATGTGTGTATATATATATGTATATACAGAGAAAGAGACAGAGAGACAGAGAAAAAGTTTCTCCTGTGATCACTACTAATGAACTCAACTATAAGGTATGACACAATTGAAGCATTCCCATGCTAATTTTGTGATTTTTTTTTACAAGATTCACTTTTATTGTAATCAAGTTTTCTTGGTATAGAATTTCTTAAGGCAGTGTTATAACAACTCACCAACTGACTCATATAAAACAAGTCTAAGGTTAAAGAATAACATTGACCAATTTCCTTTTCCTATGGCTCAGCAAATAAATTTCTTTTGCTCCAAAACACCTCCCCTTCATCCACCCAGATTTATTCTTTTTAAACCCTTTAAACAATATTTCTTAAGTGCCTGATTCAATTCAGGCACTAGGGACACAAGTTGAATGAGACATAGTCACATGTTGCAGAGCTTCCAGCCAGAGAATGAAACTGACGAACCACACGCTGCCATGGGAAAAGAGTGGCAATCTCAAAAATTTACCAGGAAGAAATATGCCACATTAGAAACCATGAGTGGAAAAAGATTGAATATGGGACCTGTGATGCTAAAAATAGCTGGTAGAATTGCTGAGGAAAGCATCTCAGGAAAATTTTCTATTAACTTTCAAAAAGTATGAAAATAGAAGAATTGTGTTTCTTTTCTGTCTATAGCTACAGCTTATAGTTGCCACCAGAGGATAATGGCTTCTTTTCCTAAGCTTTTCAACTGCTTACTGAGTTCCCCTATGACAAGAACCCTGCTAGAAAGATAGCCATTGAAATACATTGCTGGTGGCTCATGCTTGCAATCCTAGCTTCTTAGGAAGCTGAGATCTGAAGATCACAGCTCAAAGTTAGCCTGAACAGAAAGCCCATGAGACACCTGTCTATAGTCTTCTCTCACTTCAAAAATGGGAGGCAGAGCTGTGGCTCAAGTGGAATAGAAAAAAGCAAGCAAGAAAGTAAGGCCCTGAATTCAAGACCCAGAACTGGGACAAAAATGAAGGAAGGAAGGAAAGAAAGATGGAAGGGAGAGAGAGAGGAAGGAAAAGAAGAAAGAAGAATTGAAGAATGATTTGATGGCCTAGCCTTCAGATCCAACATAGTAGAGAGCTGGATCTCATGGATGGTACCAACTAATGCTCTTTATATTTTATATATGATATTATTATATACTATATTATATAATATATAATATATATTATATTATATAGTATATATATTATATTATATAGTATATATAGTATATTATATATATCATATAGTATATTATTATATATTATATAGTATTATATAGTATTATATGTGGAAGGATATATCACATGTAAATATAATATTACATAGATGTATATGAAAAACTCTAGAATAGCCATCCACATAGGTCAGCAGCAATGCTGTGCAGAGCTTGCCTTTGACAGATAGGCACCTAGCTGAGAACCATGTTCTCATGGGCATCTGGCTTTGTTACAAGAAACCCAACTCAAAAAGCTATGTATGTATGTCCTTATAAGACTACTGTCGACATATTGTCTAATGTCGACACTACATTTAAAGTCCTAGGCGAATTTTCTTTGGCGTAGACCACGTGGCTACTGTATATGTTCTTGGTACATTGGGTATTGTATATATGTCTGCCTGACCTAGGGAAGGGAAAGAAAAACAGGGTGTAAGATATCACAAGAAATGTACACACTGCCCTACTATGTAACTGTACCCTTTTTGCGCAACACCTTATCAAAAAATTTTTGTTTAATTAATAAATAAATTTTTTAAAAAAGAAGCCCAACTCAAAAAGAAAATAAACCAAACTCAAAGGTCCTTCACGTTTGCTGGTTTTGACTCTACTAACTACACAGCTTTCACACACACACACACACACACACACACACACACACACACACACATTGTTTCAATGGTTATTTGGGGATTATAGTATTATTCTCAATTATTCTCAATTATTATCAATTCGTCACACGAGAATATTGCTTGCTTTCTGAAATAAATTGTAAGATCTATTCCAAATGGAAGTTATCTACCTTTTAGCTCCCATCATATAGAAAGAGCACTAAAATAAGAGATGTGCTCTCAGTTCAAGTCCTAATGAGGCCATTCATTAACTATGCAAACTTTAGTTATTTATCTCCTATGCAAACTTCAGTTAGTCATTAGACTTAATAAAACCAATTTCCTCTGTAGTGAAACAGAAATTAGTAAGCTAGTACTCCACAGAGTTAAAAATCAATACTAGTATGAGAGAAAAAATACACATTTTTGTGAGCTATAAAAGATGTAAAAGTAAGATCCCAATAAAGTTGATCTGAACAGTTTGCTAGGATGACAGACTCTTGGCAAAAGGGACTGAGGATAGGACAGAGGGAGCAGCATGAATGAGAGAATAACCTGGTTTAGAACTGAGGCCTAAGATAGAAAGTTCAATATTCAAGTTACAGTAGCAAAATGATCCATTAAGGTTGATCTGGTATCAACATCTCATAGATACAATTTGGGCCGAATAGACTGTACAGATGGAGGTAGCTGTGAGAATTAGGAGCCCTGACTAGGATCCATTTGGGATTAAAGGAAATGGTCAAAGGCCCAGCAGAAGCATCCTTCCCACCATAGCTGGGCACAAGGGTAGGTAACCAAAATGATTTTTTAAATTCATTTGACCTACAAACAGAATTGAATAGATTAATTTGATGGGCATAAATAAATAATAAATATCTAGCGATAACAATTCACACCCAGGCCCCAGAGAAGTTTAATTCCTGGCCTGGCTCCAAGCTTCTTTGGGGATTTTCAGTGTTGATTAAGAGCAGCTTTCCAGTTACTCAAGGTAGGCCAAGAGAAGAGAAAGGATGCAGCTCAGTAGGCCTGAAGATGCTGGAAGCCATCCCAGACACCATAGCTTTGGATTCAACATAGGTTCATGATTGTATATGATTGACTGGGGCATCTGGTGGTTCCCAAGGCTCGGTCATCTCCTGCTGGGTCAGGACCAGGACTAAGAAAGAAAGTAACAGGTGCACAAAGCTTATAGGAAATGAAAAACAGACATTAATCTATCACCGTACTGAGATTTTAAATCCTAACCATCCACCAGATAAAATGAAACAATTTACCCAAAAGGAATTTAGTATGGATTTATTTCAACAAATATGCTGCTGCTAGGAATATATAATGACATGAGAATGGTGATGAAGTAATGAAAGAGTAGTAAAATAATATACATTGCTATGATCATAGTTCTGTATGTATGCATATGTGGGTATATATATATATATATACACACACACACACATATATATATACAAATAAGGAGTAAATCGGACACAACTTGCTGAACCTGAAAAAAAGTTCTAGAAGTTCTAGAAATATACTAAATTACATTCAATAATACTTTCCCTATGATAGTGCCATAAATAATTCTTACTTTTTTCTTTATGATATTGGCTATCTTGATAACTTTTGGCAATGTGTATGTATTGCTTTTATAGTCTTTATGAAGAAACCTTTTCTTTGTTATATCCTTAATGTGATTCTGACAATTTATAGAGAAAGAAGAAAGCACCTCATAGCTCATTTTATAAATTCAGTATGAACTTACTATTAAAATAAGAAAGCTGTGAGTGTAACTTAGTGGTAAAGCATGCACAAGTCCCTGGGTTTGATCCCAAGTACTAGAAAATGATAGATAGATAGAGATACATACATACATACATACATACATACATACATACATACATACATACATAGACAGATAGAAAGACAGGCAGGCAGATAGAAAAAAACTTAGCCCTAGACAAAAATTAAATGAGGAATGCAAATTATAGGCCTAATTCACCAACAATGTAGGTATACAAATAAGAAATAAACTATTACAAATCTAACCATGTCTACACAGTCTACAGAGACTGAGCTGGCCTAATCATAGAATAAATTGATAGAAAATAATACAACTTGGCATTGTCCTAGAAATGGAGAATTTTCATTGAAACACAACAGAGAGCTCAATTAAATGATTGTAAAATGATACCTCAGTACCCTAACTTGGAGTTTTTGTAGGAAATTTATCACATGGTGGGAATGACATAGCTAAGCAGAAGGAAAAGAAGGAATCATTAAATGCAATTGGAAAACTAATTATAATTAGATAAAAATATTGGCTTGGAGACCTAGCTCACACCACACTCAAAACAATTTTAGGCTGCATAAGGAATTTCTATATCAAAAATAGAAACTCAAACCCTCAAGAACAAAGTATCAGCCAGGCACCAATGGCTCACTCCTGTAATCTTAGCTATTCAAGTGGCTGACATCCTGTGTTGAAAATGAACTATACAACTTGTCAGGGAGGGTGTTTGGTAGGGAAAAATTGGGAGAAAATGAAGGAAGAGGTGACACTATTAAAAAAAAATGTACTCATTACCTGAACTATGTAACCGTAAGTCCTTTGTAAATCACCTTTACAATAACAATAAACTTTTTTAAAAGAGGCTGAGATCTAATCTGATCATGGTTCAAAGGAAGCCTGAGCAGAAAAGTCAAAGAGATTTTTATCTCCAGTAAACTACCCCCCCCCCCACAGCTCAAGCTGTAGAACACTAGCCATAAGTAGGCTCTGTGTTCAAGCCCCAAAACTGGCAGGCACACAGACACATACACACACACTACACACACACACACACACACACACACACACTTAGTGAAAATTTTTCTGACTTAAGGATAGAAAAAAATTTCTTAAGATCAAATACAATAGCCCAAAACACTGATAAGTTTAATCAACTGCACTTTAGCCTTGCATTGCAAAATCCCCAACCAGTCCTCATATCTTTTCAACAAGATCAAACCACCTTCTGTTATCAAAATACACTCTATAAAAGGCTTTGAAACAAATAACAAAGTTCAGTATTATCTATTTTTAAATAAGTATGAAATTACAAGAACTATTTGTCCAAGTTCCCAAGAAGGCTATGTGTGAATCAAATGTACCAAAGTTAAATCTCACTGTTTTCTTCTCAGAGAAAATGTTAGCATTGTTAAGCAAAGGTCAGAGGGAAAAAATAATTAACAGTGGGAATGTCTTGTAACTGAAAAAGAATTTGGAGTCTACTACATCACATTAAACTTCTGTGCAGTACCCAAGGTCTAACGTATGAGACTGTAACCTCTCTGTACATCACTTTGACAATAAATAAGAAAAAAAAGGGCTGGGGATATAGCCTAGTGGCAAGAGTGCCTGCCTCGGATACACGAGGCCCTAGGTTCGATTCCCCAGCACCACATATACAGAAAACGGCCAGAAGCGGCGCTGTGGCTCAAGTGGCAGAGTGCTAGCCTTGAGCGGGAAGAAGCCAGGGACAGTGCTCAGGCCCTGAGTCCAAGGCCCAGGACTGGCCAAAAAAAAAGAAAAAAAACTTCTGTGCAATGCTGTGGTCATATTGGTTTCTCATGGCACGGTATAATGCAAAAGAGGCAAGGAGGCAAAATGAGCCTTCTGGGTGGTTGAGCTGTCCTCCTTAGAAGACTTCTGTCCAAATGCCCTTCAGCCTCCCACTCTCAACTGAAGTTCTTTATTCTTTTGATTTTTTTTTTTGGCCAGTCCTGGGCCTTGGACTCAGGGCCTGAGCACTGTCCCTGGCTTCTTCCTGCTCAAGGCTAGCACTCTGCCACTTGAGCCACAGCGCCTTCTGGCCGTTTTCTGTATATGTGGTGCTGGGGAATCGAACCTAGGGCCTCGTGTATCCGAGGCAGGCACTCTTGCCACTAGGCTATATCCCGAGCCCTTCTTTTGATTCTTTGTTTTTGTTCTTTGCCAGTCCTGGGGCTTGAACTCAGGGCCTGAGCACTGTCCCTGAGCTTCTTTTTGCTCAAGACTAGCACTCTACCTCTTGAGCCATGGTGCCACTTCCAGCCTTTTGTGTTTATGTGGTACTGAGGAATGGAACCCAGGGCTTCATGCATGCTAGGCAAGCACTCTACCATTAAGCCACATTCCCCAACCCTTTTTATTATTTTGTGAATGAGCATCTTGGGGCACTTTCTAGAATGCCTTAGCACGTTCTAGAGAATGATAATCATGAGATTAAAAGAGACTAGCACTTTGAAGATCCTCCGACTCTCTACGGGGGTAGATCATTAGCCCAGGCAGATGCTTTTACAGTTGTGTGGTTGGTTTAATGGTTCACTCATCCACTTTTAGTAAGGGAGACCTGTGAGGTTTTAGCAAGAATGTTGCTTTGACTCTGGTGGTCTAGAGGAGTCATAACTGCCTGCCTACATCACATTAAACTTCTGTGCAGTACCCAAGGTCTAACGTATGAGACTGTAACCTCTCTAAGGTCTAACCAAGGTCTAATGTGATGTAATGAAACCAGAGTCTAGGTGTCAGAGATCAGCAGGCACTTCTCTGAATGTCTATGTTCCAGATAAGTCTTTCCAGTTTTGCAAACCTGGAAAGCAGATGAGAGGACTGGGAATTGGAATCATTATTAGATTCTTAAGTCAGAAATGTGGAGAACAAGACAGCCACTGTCCATAGAGCTCCTGTCTGATCGGTGGAGTGGCAGGGAGAAGGCCAGTTGACCATCTCTCCCTGCTTTTTTTTTTTAATGTGTGTCCCATGGCCATTCCACACTAGGTTATTACTCTACTGCTCCACTTCTGGCTTTTTGCTGAAGACAAGAGTCTCATGGCCTCTCCTGTCCCAGATGGCTTTGAATCATCACCCTCAAATCTCAGTCTCCTGAGTAGCGAGGATTACAGGTATGAACCACTGATTCCAAGCTCTCTCTGCTATTCTTGGTACCAAGATGTCGGAGTCTACTGTATCCTCTAGATGCAGTCATGTATGATAAAGTAGATATACTGGATAGAGAGAGGAAGAAGCCCAACGTTGAGTCATTTCTAGTAAGCACATTTTTTTTTCCTTTACTTTGTAGTAAGATCAGTCACAGGTGATGGTAATTGCTACAACATGCTTTAGAATTGGTTTAAATTTTACATTTCTCAAAAGCATTGCCCATTCAACTTTTTTTTAAGTAGCCGCAAAGAGTCTTACAAACAAAGTTTTGACGGAGGGTGAATGAAGGGGGCACATGGAGTATGATCGTCACTTTTGTTCCAGTGTTAATTTTCAAAAACTCCAGATGTCTAATATTGAAAGCCAGTCCAGAGCGCATAGAGTTAAAGACCTCGCTACCTACCCCTCCTTCAACTGTGAGGCTGAATCACACCACAGGGAGGAAAGTCTGGCTCACTGGATTATTAATTCTCTACTGTGATTTCTTTCTCAGCTGCTGAGGGAGACCCGGGGGAGGGTGGTAAGTGCAGTGGGCAGCTAGGAACTATGATATATCATTTGTGTGTGTGTGTGTGTGTGTGTGTGTGTGTGTGTGTGTTGTAATTAGAGGAAATTCTAAATTCTTCTCCTTTGATTCAAAGGTTGTAGGCCCATAACCTTTTTCTTTCTTTTTTTTTTTTAAAGTAACAGTTGACTTTTGTAGGGGGAAGCTCCCCAAACCCACCTCTCTTCCGTTGAAAAACCAATGCTCTATGATAGGACTTTATCAAACAAAGTCATGGTCATGGCTCTGTCTCATACAATTCTGACTTCCAGAGGAGCAGCTCTCTGCCTGTCTCCTTGGGCAACTAAAAGCATCACTTCTATGCCAGGCTGGCTCAGAGCTGTCACCTTGACACTCTTCAAGTTTGCCTTACTTTCTTCCTTTGTCTTGAATGAGCTTTAGCATGGGAAATCCTCACTTGTTGGTTCTGAAGACATTTCTTCATATCTAAGACTGGTGTAATAAAACACAAATTAGGAGAAAATGTCTGTACCAAATGGGCTGCTAGAAAGGTTAGATCAACATCACTATTATTTTTAATCTTTTGGGTAAAACATATTCCTCAAGCCAGGCACTGTGGCTCACACCTGTAATCCTAGCTACTGGGGAGGCTGTGATTTGAGTTCAAAGCCAGCCCTCACAGGAAAGTAGGCGAGACTTTTAGCTCTAATTAATCACCAAAAAGCCAAAAGTGGCTCAGGTGATAGAATGTTAGCCGTGAGTAAAAAAGCTCAAGGAGAGAGCCCAGGCCCTGAGTTTATGCCCAGGACCAGCACAAGAAAACAAAAATAAAAAACATACTCCTTAAATTGAGGAGTCATATGATATTGCAGCAGTAATTTTATATAACTTCAGGTATTTTATTTAAACAGTTTCTGGTTTTGTTTATTTTTTTAAATTCTTCACTATTACAGTATGTTTTAAGAATACTGGAACACATATATTATAGACATATAAATTAGGATCATTTTTGGAAATGTACGACCTGATTTCACCCGATTAATACCGGGTGAAGTTTCATTTCCTGTGTGTCTAACACCCAATCTGACCTGCCCCTAAAAGAAGCCAATAGGTTGATCAAACTAATCCTAATTGGCTTTTCCCTCATTTTTAATGTTACTGTAACACAAAACTGCTATTAAATACCTAATTAAAAAGGGGAGGCATATTAGGGCTGGGAATATGGCTTAGTGGTAGAATGCTTGCCTGGCATACGTGAAGCCCTGGGTTCAATTCCTCAGTACCATATAAACAGAAAAATCTGGAAGTGATAATGCAACTCAAGTGGTAGAGAGCTGGCCTTGAGCAAAAGGAAGCCAGGGACAGCACACAGGTCCTGAGTTCAAGCCCCAGGACTGGTAAAATAAATAAACAAATAAATGGAGGGGGGCATTTTATAGTATATATATATATATATATATATAGTCTAAAGAAGAAAATGGATATTTGATCTAAAGAAATCACACAGTGCCATCCTGAAGCTTGGTGCAGCCGCCCTCCGCAGATTTCTTCTTTTTCACCATTCCAGAGACTTTTCACCTATTACATGTAAGGGGCCATCCTCTGGATTAAAATGTAGCCTTTGTTACTTCTGTCATTCCTTCGTTTTAGTTTTTAATTTTATCTTGTTGGTATTTCTCTCTAAACAATGTATTGGTTGAGTCTTCTTTTAATAATGAATTGTGATAACTTGGTCTTTACATTCAACACAATCTATGTTGATGCTAATATTCAACTTCAGTTTATCCATCCTCTCACTAACCTACATTTGTGTTGTTTCTGACTTTACTGTCCAAGCCACAAAGCCTGCTAAAATTCCCATATGTTCAAGATCTTGAAACGGGCACATAAGGAAAGAGAAGGAAGAAAGGAAGGAAGGAAGGAAGGAAGGAAGGAAGGAAGGAAGGAAGGAAGGAAGGAAGGAAGGAAGGAAGGAAGGAAGGAGGAAGGAAAGAAGGGAAGGAGGGAGGGAGGGAGGGAGGAGAAAAGGGAGTTGGCAGATTGAAGGTTATATCATTGTTCAATGTTAAAAACTGATGCCAATTTTTCAATAACTATTTTGAAAAATAATTCTGGTTGTCAGGGATGGAAGCATAGCTCAGTTGGTAGAGCACTAGTCAGTGAGCAAAAATGTCAGGTACCAAGTTCAAGTCCTGGTCTTGGACCAAAACCAAAAACTTTTCATCATTTTTCTTGTTATTCTGTTTGTCATCATCTTACTAATTTATTGGTTTTCTTTATGTTCTCTATTACTATTTTTGTTAGACATAAATGTATTGGAAATGTATTTTCCAATCTTAACCCAGATTTATACAGTGAAAACTCTGTTTTAATGCTGTCAATATTTTTTTAATGTTTTCCTTGATGACCAAAAATCTTATTTCAAAATTCTTT
The DNA here is from genome assembly GCF_023159225.1 of Perognathus longimembris pacificus. Classification (NCBI taxonomy): domain Eukaryota; kingdom Metazoa; phylum Chordata; class Mammalia; order Rodentia; family Heteromyidae; genus Perognathus; species Perognathus longimembris. The sequence continues at coordinate 54,643,980 of NC_063169.1, forward strand.
CTCTTCCCAGCAATCGTAAAGGTATCATACTACATTTTCATCTAGACTCTTTTAAGGTTTTTTTCCTATTTAAATCCTTAATATCTCTGAAATTGATTTGAAGATAAGGTAGATAAAAAGAGCACCTTTTATTTTCTTTTCCATGGATTTAGGGTAATCACATGAATGCAAAGCAGAACCACTTAGGGCTGATAAGTGAAATATGACAACAGTCTCTATAAAATTCTTGTTCTTCTTTAAAAATATTATTTCTATATGCCTTTGTGATTGTTTTGTTCTTTATTGTTGATGATTTACTGTTTTAAGCTGGGCATGGTGGCTCATGCCTGTAATCCTAGCAGTTGAGAGGTGCTAAAGCAAGAGGCAAGGTGCTTGAGGACAATCTGGTCTGCATAAAAAAATTTATGAAATGGTAACCACTCTGTACAACGCCTTAAGAGTAATAATAAAATTTACATTTTAAAAATGTTTCTCCTTTCTAACTCACTTGCTATTACATAAAAATGCAGCTCACATTTTTTTTTCAGTATTGAGGTTTGAACTCAGAGCTTGGCACTTGCTACTTCAGCTATATATGAGTTGAGCCATGCCTCTAGTGTGGAATTGACTGTTATGTATACATTTTGTTTTAGTAAATTATTTATATACTCTTTGGAGCTGTCAGGGAGCCCAACTGTGTTGGTTTGATAGATTATGTTCAATTTTGCATGAGGAAAAAACATATTAAAGGCTAAGAAAAATATTTTATCACTTTATCGTTTCAACCACAACTGATTTTATTTTTAAATATGCATTTCATTTTGTAACTATAAGCAAATTTTCTACAGTATAAATTTTAACCTATTTTCTCATGTTTATTTCCTTATTCTCTTTATGTGTTTATGTATTCATTCATCCATTTATTTATTTATTGGATTTAAGAGACAGAGTCTCACTAGATAGCCCAGGCTGACCACAAACTCTGTCTTCGTGCCTACACTTCTACGATGATGAGATTATAGGCATGTCCCAGTCTATGCTTAGCTGTCTTCTCACTTGTAAGTAACATTTTTTTTCTGTAGCAAATAGGCGTAGCATAAAATGTCAAAATACCCACAATTCCATCTCACAAATTAATAAAGATCCAGCAAGATATTTTTGAGTCATTTACCATGTGATCCAAATGTGTTCTTTCCTTTTTCAAAGATTATTGTTTATGGATGAATAACTCCTATAAACTTTTTTGATGTGTGTGCCAGTCCCGGGGTTTTAACTCAGGGCCCGAGTACTGGTCCTGAGCTAATATTCTACCACTTGAGTCACAGCTCCATTTCTGGCTTTTTGTGTGGTTAATTGGAGATAAGACTCTTATAGGCTTTCCTTCCTGGGTGGCTTCAAATTCAAACCTCGATCCTCAGATCTCAGCCTCTTGAGTAGCTAGGATTACGGGCATGAGCCACCAGCACCCAGTATCCTATGAGCTTCTGATTCATTCAGATTTTTGTCTAATCCTAAGTACATATTTTTAACACAGATGAGATCATATTTTTCATGAAGTTAAGTAACTAATGTTTTCCACAAAAACATCTGATCATTTTTAAATCACTGAAGTGTTCTGCATCTTTTCCTGATAATGTAGCATATATTCTATTGTATATATTATAATTATTATATTGCTTTATAAGTAGTTAGGACTTTCTATAAATTTTTGGTAATTTCCTCAGGATAAATTTCTGAAAATGGAATACAAAACTGTAAAGTTTTGGTTTCCTTTTTTTAAAAATAATCTTCACAAGTTGTCTTTTAGAAATTTGGTTCAACTGTGTACTTTCACTAACTATGCTTGATCCATTCTATAATTGTACTCTCTCTCTCTCTCTCTCTCTCTCACACACACACACACACACACACACACACACAGTGGCAATCTAAGCATGAATCACTAAATGGAACCAAAACTTCCTAAAATTTTACTAAAACTACCTAGGAAAACTTTGCAAAATTACCCACCCTAGAAATTGTTGTGCAGATTTCCACTGAGTTACAAAAGAAAAGATAAAAGGAGAAATAAGTGTATTTTATTTACTTATCAGTAAGATGAGTAGCCCATAAACCTTTACTTTTCTTTATAGAGTGAAGAGATGCTATTTATTTTAATCTCCTTATAGCTCATGGAATTCCTTCATGTATCTATTGCTTTGTTTCTAAATATAAGTATGATGAGCTTTGTCCTGTCTGTGGCCACAGAGGGGTTTTTGGAAACAGTTTTAACCTGGGGCATACCCTGAACGTGGGCAGCACCCACACATTGTCATCTCAGCCCCCTCTTACCCTTTTGGGAAGTCCTGATACCCTCATGAGGAGATTTCTTTTTACTCTGCTTTATTTTTTTAAACCAATTCTCAGCTCAGTGGGGGTTTCCTTATACCCTCAGCCCAACTTCAACTCACAATCGTTCAACAGGCATTACTATCTTCAGAGAGCCTGTTCTAGAATATTAGGTGCTCACCTGAGCTACATACTTACTCATTTAGGAAGCTGTTGGATTTTCTTTTAAGTCTACGCCTGACCCAGACTAAGATTCTGATCAAAGTACTATGAAGCATTCATGGATGCAAACAAAATCATAAAACTGATTCTGGAGTGGAAGGATACAGAAGAATAGAAGGGATAATTTGATCACAGTACATCATCTACATGTGTGGAAATGTCACAATGAAACACCTTTGTAAAATTAATATATGCTAAAAGAGAGGGAGGCAGGGGAGGAGAAAGGAGGGAGAGAGAGAGGGAGGGAGGGAGAAATGGCCCCTCCAAAGAAACAGCAAGCCAAAGGCAAGGAACTAAGCAAAGATATCCAGGAAGCAGGAATGAATGAATGCCTCTTTCCTCTTCTGATTTTAAAGTAGGAGACTAATTTACACTGCTGTAAGAAAGTGAGAGGATGTGAGAATTTCCTCCTCTCCTCATCAATGCCCATTACATCTGCTTCGGTTCAGGAAACAGGTTTAGGAAAGCATGGAGGTCGTTTAAAGACTTTTTCCTGCAGAGAAAGAATAGAAGGAGGGATAGAATGGGGAGAAAAGGGAGGGGAGACAAATGAGAAGGGCAAAAATAAAGGAGAGAAAGCTCGAGGACAAGCAGATGAGGATGCACACATACACGTGGTGGAGCAGCAGCTCGGGGCAGAGAGGAGACACCCTGTAAGGGGCAGACACAAGTGAAAACTGGATAGGAAATAAAGTGGTCCAAACAAAGGAAGACTGACTGAAAAGGAAGAGGGCGGGCCCTAGAGCTCCAGAGCACGGTGCTCTCAGAAAGATGAAGCAAGATACAGCAAACCCAGAAGTTCAACCTTCCCACTTGGCTTCTCAGAGACCAAGTAATTCAACCCCCCAGTCATGAGCAGGATAGCACAGAGAGCCAGTCAATCCTCAGGGATGAATTTGCCTCAATTCCTCCATAATGTCTATGCATTCATAAATTGAAATGAGCATGAACTCTATCTCCTTTCTATATATCAGCCTATATTTTATGTGTCTTTCCTAAAACTTCCTTCTACCATACTTCTCAAGGAAGATGTGTGTTTAGAAGGTGAGTTAAAATCAGAAAATCTTACTTCTACCACCCAGTACTTTCATGAATTCTTCTGTATAAAGTAAAAAATACTTCCATTGGAAGAAAGAAAAACTTTCCCAGAAGAAGTTTGTTGGTAGGCACTTCTAGGGTTCCTTAGGTAGTTCAGTAATTATCGTGTTTCCAAACCATATCCTCAAGGGGTTCAGGTTAGTTTGTCCTGGGATTCAAACTCGAGACCTTATACTTAGAAGCATGATCTGAGTTCAAACCCTAGTACCCGCCTCCCCCCTGTCCAGTGTACCTTTGTTCTTACAGTTTTGCTTCACAGTTGCAAGACTTTGTTTTTATTTCAGTATCTAAGGCTAGTAAAAAGGTCAAGGGAAAATTTCCATCCTTTCAATTAGAAAGCAAAATATATTGCACAAAAGTCCTGTTTAATCTATTTAATCTATTTCATGCCTCTATCACCAGGCCTTCCTCAGCTACAAGGGATTGTGGGAAAGAAACTCTGGCTGATCAACTTGCCTGATGAGAAGAAGAACTTTCCATACTCTCATCCATACTTCCATATCCTCATCCCTACATGCCTGAAACCCTCTTTTCTTTCATTCCTTCAAATTCCACTTCTTCCATTTTTATAGAAACGTCCATTTTATTCTGGTTTTCATTTTATAGAAACAAAAGCCTAAGGAATCTCCACTAACTAAAATAAGACCAGAACATCTTTATTAACTTTTTTTTCTTGTAATACCCATACATTGCTTTCCTAGATTAAGTCCCTTGTCCTGCCTTTAAAACTTCTAGAGCTGTTAGCATGGAGCTATAGCTACTCCTGCTTAGCTATGGGAAGGCCACTTGGAGATTATGTCATACATTCACCAGTTAAGCTACATGCTCAAAAATTTTGTAATTTTTTTTTTTGCCAGTCCTGGGTCTTGTACTTAGGGCCTGAGCACTGTTCCTGGCTTCTTTTTGCTCAAGACTAGCATGCTACCTCTTGAGCTACAGCACCACTTCTGGCTTTTTCTCTTTATGTGGTGCTGAGGAATTGAACCCATGGCTTCATGCATGCTAGGCAAGCACTCTACCACTAAGCCACATTCCCAGCTTTCTGTAACTTCTTAAGGTCATCTGCCATACATGTGTTTTCAATTTCCATTTGATGTTCCTATAGGCAAACAAAGCCTTATTGTTCTTCTGCTTTGTTTTTTGGGGTGTGTGTGTGTGTGTGTGTGTGTGTGTGTGTGTGTGTGTGTGTGTGTGTGTGTTCTGGACCTGGGACTTGAACACAGAGTCTGGGTGCTGTCCCTAAGAATCTTTTTCTCAGGGCTAGCACTCCACCTCTTGAGCTCCAGTACCAATTCTGGCTTTTACTGAGTAGTTTCCTGCCCCAGATGGCTTCAACCCCTGATCCTCAGATCTCAGCCTCCTGAGCATTGAGGATTACAAGCTCATTTGTTTTTATTCTTACAGCTATCCTATATTGACACTCAAAGCTACCACCCACTAGAATGAGTTCTATGATCCCCTCTGCTGGGCTGTGTCTCTGGGCATCGAGGTTTCTCCTGTGTTTTCTGCATACTAATTCGTATTATGAACTGCATCATGATTTATATCATAACCCCCGAGACCAGCACAGTCTTCTGATTAAAGTGGGGCCTTCCCTTCCTATAGACCCTGGATGAATGCTGATGGAAATGAAGGGAACAAGTACCACTGGGAGGGGTTGTGCCAATGGAGAGGATGAATAAGGGCATATATGGTCCAAGGACTTTATAAACAAGTGTGACAATAGAACAATGAAAACGGTTGAACTTACTGTATGAAGATGGATGAAGGAGAGTGAAAGGGGGGGAGTTTGACTGGGGTACATTGCATGTATAGAAATGTCACTATGAAATCTCTCCTGTATAGTTAATATATGTGAATTAAGACACTCCTCAAAGAAAACAGAAGAGAATGTGATGGAAGGCTCTACCATGTCCTGCCTGGCTGCAGGACTTTAGCCCATTGCAACCGCAACACCCAATCCAGGTGTGCTTGTACAGCACACCCGCCTCGAGCCTCACCAGGCCACAGCCTCTCCCCAGCCAGTTCCTCAGAAGGAAACTGCTCCCCACCAGCTAAGCAGAAAATAAACAGACTTCGGAGATGAGTGAAAGTGAGGACTGATGGCTGAAGCTGCTCTCTTTTTCTGGCACATTCTCCATTCATTTATGCAGGGGAAACACCTTCCGTGCCACAAAACAGGCCCATTGGCAGGCGCACAGGCAGGGAAGATGTGAGAGAAACAGAGTCTGGAGCCAAACTGTCTCCATCCTGCCCCTTAAGCTTTTCTCCTCTGGTGGCCGGTCTCCTCATTTGAATTCATTTCCTGTTTAAAGCATGTTCCTAGGCAGCCCCGAGGGTGGGTGCACTCACAAATTTTATCCAGTGCAACTGCTTTTCTTTTTGTCAGACTACCACAGCCTCGATCACATTTAACCCTCTCTTCACCAAACTCTTTAAAAACTCTAATTGAACCATGTGCACAAATCTGTTTGGGCTTTATCGATATCATCAGAATTTTTACCTCGGACAAGAAGACTTCACTTAACCACACCTAACTTCAAGATTGACAATCTCAGAGTCTTTCTTCCTTATTATTATTATTTTTTTTGCCAGTCGTGAGGCTTGAACTCAGGGCCTGAGCACTGTCCCTGGCTTCCTTTTGCTCAAGGCTAGCACTCTACCGCTTGAGCCACAGTGCCACTTCTGACTTTTTCTATATATGTGGTGCTGAGGATTCGAACCTAGGGCTTCATGTCAACGAGGCAAGCCTTCTACTACTAGGCCATATTCCCAGCCCTCTTCCTTATTTTTTAAAGAAAAAAAGTCTTTATTGTTGTTGTAAAGGTGATATACAGAGGGGTTACAGTTGCATAAGTCAGGTAAAGAGTACATTTCTTTTGGAACATTGTCACCCCTTCCCTCACTCTCTCCCAGTTTGTCCTTCCTGTCCCCACCCACAAGTTGTATAGTTCATGTTTAGCATAGCGTCTAGTGAGTACCACTGCTGCATTTGTCCTTTGTCCCACCATTTCGGTGCCCTCCCAAAGACAGATAAACAAACAAGACAAAAGAAAAAGAAAATAAAAACAGCAACAAGGGGAAAAACCTTCTTGTTTCCATTCTCTGGAGTTCATGTCTATAAACATTCTTTTATATGATCAGATGCATGTAACTATTGAGCCTTTGTGATTCTTTCCTAAGAATATCCTTCTTTGGTCTCATTCTGTGTGAGTGTCTAGAGACCTGAATCATTTATCATGTTCTGGTGTAATTTTTTGGTTTTTTACCATCCAGTATGTTTACGTGTAGACTTATAGGCACATTCTAGTTACCACAAATGAAGGAAGCCATGCAACCTAGGTTTCTTTGGGTCTGGTTTTGCTTTGCTTGACCCAAAGAAACATAGCTTGCATGGTTTTTAGCAGAAATGAGTGATCTCCCCACTTATAAAGACAGGAAAACCAACTGTCCTTATCCTGTAATTTTAAAAATCATTCTTCTTGACAAGATTGTTCCTCTTTTCACATGCACACCCCTCCATTGGTAGACTGTCTTGTGCTGGATTTGAAATGGCCTGGTGCAGCTCCTCTTGGCTCGGCCCAGGAGCGCTTGTGGTCATCCTCATCTCAGCTTCCACCCTTAGTTGCTGGTATTCTTGACTCAGAACAGCATCATTTGTAGTGCTTATAAAATCACTGGAATAAGTGACTACACACTGAGATTTAAGAATACTGAAAGGAAGGCCTTTTGCTGCAAAGTAGCACCAGCCCTCCTAATAATTTAACTTCTTCTTTTGGGTCCTGTGGACAATTCCAGTGATCTCTAAGCTAAATAGACATGGTCCTGAGAAATATGGATTTAACCATTTGGGAGCCACAACTAAGGGTTTAGCAGTCATGGAGCTAGAAGTTAAACAAACAAGAAGAGGTAAGAGAATAGACAGGATGAGAAGGAAAAGCTCTTTTTATGATTAGAGGTTCCAAAGGCAGGCATTTCTGAATAAAGACACTGGAATGGCAGTTGCCATCCTCTTTCTCCTCCTTTTTCCTTGTCAGGCAAATGTGATGAATGGCCTGGCCATTTTTCTGTCAGGGATGAGTGTCCTGGACACTCTAAAGTATTTAGGAGCATCTCTGATCTCCCTATTAGAGTGAGGGCACAATTCACTCCACCCCACCCCTACCCTGATCACCCCCATCTCTATTCTGAGACAATCAAAAACATCTCCAGACATTGTCAAAATGTTCCTGGGCAAAACAAAACCACCCTCAGTTATAACCCATTGCTTTCCATGCTTTTGAAGAAAAGGAGAAAGTCCCCCAGATTTTTATCTGTCACACTAGACCAGTGTTTGCATATGAAAAATGTGACACGTATGCTACTACAAATAAATTTTATTTGCTGGAGATTCTTTAATGTCTCATTTGGCCTTGGGGTCAAAATAGAGGAGGGAAATATATTGGTTTGGCAAGTTTTTTTGTTTTGTTCTACTGTGTTGGAGCTTGAACTCAGGGTCTGGATTCTGTCTCTGAGTTTCTTTTTTCTTTCTTTTGCTTAAGGTTAGTGCTGTACCACTTGAGCCACAGCTCCATTTCCAGATTTTTGGTATTTAATTGGACACAGACTTTCCTGTTTGAGCTGACTTCAAACTCTTATACTCAGATCTCATCCTCCTGAGTTGGTAAGGAATCACTGGCATCCAGTTGCTTAGACATTTGTTTTTATTATAAAAGTTATATGTAGAGGGGTTATAGTTACATAAATCAAGTAATGAATACCGTGTGTGTGTGTGTATGTGTGTTTGTGTGTGTGTGTGTGTGTGTGTGTGTGTGTGTGTGTGTGTGTGTGTGTTGATTATGAGGCCTGAACTCAGGGCCTGGGCATTGTTCCTGAGCTCTTCCACCCAAGGCTAGCACTTTACCACTGTGAACCACGTCCTGTTTTCTGCTGGTTAACTGGAAATAAGAGTCTCACAAACTCTTCTTCCTGGGCTGGCTTTGAAGTGCAATCCTCAGATCTCAGCTTCCTGAGTAGCTAGGATCACTGTACAGGTGTGAGCCACCAGGGCCCAGCTTACATTTCTTGAACAATGTTACCCCTTCCCTAGCTATCTCCCTGTCTATTGATATTTTGGGAAGCTGGGATGCTGGTCAATCTCTGCTTTAAAAGTGTTAGTTAGTCCAAACTGATCCAAATAAAACGAAAACCATATGAGTAGGAAAAGCGCACCCACTTTTACCTCTTGAAAAAAAATGTATTTTTTGTGTATATATATGTGTGTGTGTGTTTATATATATGTAGATATATGTATATATCTACATATATATATATCAGCCAAAAGTGTCAAATCCTTGTGCCAAAATTCCTTTTTCTCCTAGTTTTTGTTTTGCTTTGCTTGAATAATTGCTTAGGATATTTTGATACTTCATGGCACTTTCTTGCCATGAAGAAGGTTTTCAGATTAGTAATATTTTTTTCTCAGTAATCTCAGTCTTAGCCACTAAATCACAATCTTAAAAAAACAAAAAGCGAAGTCCCTGTTGTTTGTTATTTGTTCTACTCCGAGGGGATTTTGAGCGTGTGCCTTCATTCCTCTGGATTCGCTATGACAGCCTCATTGAAGTTTGAAAGCTGGGAGTTTCCAACATACAGGCTAAACTTGATTTGCCTGTATGTGCTCTGACTAGGTACCAGCCAAAAGACTTATTTATGTGTTTATTTATGTAAAGAATGAGGGATTCCAGTGTAGGCCTTGGTCCAGGGGAATTTGTGCTTCATTGAAGACAAACAGCCCTGTTGGGGTCCCTCTTCATGTCAGTTTGGCCCTGGTTTATTATCAAAGGAAAACAAATCTTCTAAGAAAGGACTTCAGATAAATACTTCCCTTTCCATCAAAACTTCTTAGCATAGCTACAAAATACTCTGGAAGCATTGCAAAGGGAGAAGGGAGAAGGTGGCCGAGGGTAGTTAGGAACAGGTGAGACAGAACAAGTCTCCCTTGCATCTAGACTCAGGGAAGATCTTGATATCTGTGCTGCCCAAGGCCTCTCACCCTGAACACCACGGGACTTCCAGCAGAACTTGGGGAGTACTATTTGTTAGGATGTGTATTTGGGCTTATGAATAAAAGTGTTAGGCCAACACTGGGCAGAAGAATCAAAGCAACAGAATGTTCTTCAATAGAGGGGTGTGTGTGTGTGTGTGTGTGTGTGTGTGTGTGTGTGTGTGTGTGTGTGTGTGTATCAGATCTCTGGAGTAAGGTTCTAGTATCACCTCTAGTTTAGGAGTAGAAGCCAATGGATCAGCAGTACCCATTAGACACTATGATGAAAATGAATTACACAAGTTCTGGTGAGGACCGGAGGGAAAAACTTGGAGAGAGTGAAGGAGAGAGCAAAGAAAGGGATGATATTGTCCAAAAAGAAATGTACTCACTACCTGACTTACGAAACTGTGACCTCCGCTGTACATCACCTTAATAAAAATTAAAAAAGAAAAAAAAGAGTAGAAGCCTAGGTTAAGTAGGCAATATGAAAACAATAATTACAGAAAAGCTTACCCAACCATGTGTTCTACCTGGGTGTGTGACAAGTGACCAAAGTCCATGTCTCTGGTTGGACAGAAAGCAGAGAACAAAGACCTTTCGTCCCTCGTTTGTCTGGGATGGTCATCATCCCCATTTTTTCAAGTGGTTTCTCTTTCTTCCATATTTGCGAACAAACTCAACAAGAACAGGAATCTTCTTCCATTCTCCAAGTCTCTAGCTCAGTCTTCTCAGTCTTTCAAAAATATTAGAAGAAATAATATAAGTGTGAGGTTTCTGAGGGATCTACAACAATCTCACAAAGGAGGAAATAGGTGTGGGGATATTTTCAGTGTGGTAGTGAAGTGACTGGGATCCCTAGGCTTGAAGTGGCAGAGGTGAGGGCTCCAGACAGCAGCCCTCCACACTATGTGCACAAAATCCTTTTCTTAAGATGTTGTTATCAGGGCTGGGAATGTGGCCTAGTGGTAGAGGGCTTCCCTAGCATGCATGAAGCCCGGGGTTCCATTCCTCAGTACCACATACACAGAAAAAGCCAGACATGGCGCTGTGGCTCAAGTGGTAGAGTGCTAGCCTTGAGCAAAAAGAAGCCAGAAACAGTGATCAGGCACTGAGTTCAAGTCTCAGGACTGGCAAAAAAAAAAAAGATGTTGTTATCAGAGCCAGTGCTGGTGGCTCATGCCTGTCATCCTAGCTACTCAGAAGGCTGAGATCTGAGGATCACATTCAAAGCCAACCCTGGGCAGGAAAGTCCATGAGACTCTTACCTCCAATTAAACACCAGAAAACCAGAAGTGGTGCTGTGGCTCAAGTGGTAGAGCACTAGCCTTGAGCTGGAGAGCTCAGGGATAGCTCCCAGACCCAGAGTTCAATCCCCACAACCAACAACAACAAAAGATGATGTTATCCACATACAAATTGGCTGTACAAAGAGTGTTTCATTGTGACTGTTCCATCTGTGCCTACCATGTTCCCTTTCATTCTCATTCCCTCTATTATTCCCCCTTATCCCCTGCCCCCAAAAACAACTTCAAAAGGTGTCATCATTCTGTTTTCATTCAAAGAATAATTTTCAGAGCAACTCATATGCACAAAAACTAGAAGGCAACATTTTTTCAGGGAGCACTTGCACAGATTCAGATTTAAAAGGTCTTCCTCTGTAAACAAATATTGTACGTGAAGAGACATTCAAGAAGACCCAGCCCTGATGGGACACACCTGTAATTCTAGCTACAGGGGGAGGACAAGAGGGAGGGAGGGAGGGAGGGAGGACAGAGAAAGATCCACTTATTATTGGATTAAAGTAGAGAAATGTCATTTAAGCAAGGCACCTTTGTCTGATCCAAGGAAGAACTAGAGTTGCTATCTCTAGGCTTACAGCAGAGCAAGGCAACATAGTTGCTTGTCTTGGACCTGACTGTGATGCATTATGGCTTCTGGGTTCATAATCATCCTCTGAAAGGCACACTATGCCTCTGATACAGTTTTATACAACAGGGCCAATGTGAGAGGATACATTGAGTGGTTTAACTGCAAATTTGTTTTGAAGTCAGGGCCTGGGCACTGTCCCTGAGGCTTAAATGTGAGGGGCTTTTCTGATTGATAACAGGCAGTGTCAAAAATTAAACACGGCTATGCCTGAGTCAGAATGAACTTACTGAGCCGGGTGCTGGTGGCTCACACCTATAATACTAGCTACTCAGGAAGCTGAGATCTGAGGAGCGTGGCTGAAAGCAGCCCAGGCAGAAAAAGTCAGTGAGACTCTTAATTGCAATTAATCAGCAAACAAGCCAAATGTAGATGTGTAGCTCAAGTGGTAGAACATCAACCTTGAATGAAAAGGTTCAGGGATTGTGTCCAGGAATTGACTTCAAGCCCTAGTGTTGTGCCAAGTCGCAATATCACCACCAAGAAGACCACCAAGACTCAGACATTCCAAAATGCAAAAGCAAGGCAAGACTTTATTCAAGCGGGGCCGCGGCCCGGGCCTTGTCCTACCCACCGAAACAGTGGAGGTTAGGAGGCAGCCTCAAGCTGCGATTATACAGAGCTTATAAAGGCAAAAGACAAAGTTACAGCAATCAGGTGTTTAAGCAAGCAAGATTACGGGTACAAATCTGATTGGCTGGAGGTATTCTAGGGGCGGTTAGAGTTAAGCATTTCCAATCATTAGAGTTCTCGACCAGCTGAGCCCTAATAAGCTTGTCCTGGGTTTGCTCACAGGGCCTGCTTATTTTCAGGTTCACTTGGTAAAGTGGGGTTCACATGGTAAAGTGGGGCCTGACTTCAAAGTCTGGCACTTCACTAGTACCAGCACCAAGACAAAAAACAAAAGGTGGCCAAAAGCTGGGTGTCAGTGGTTCATGCCTATAATCCCAGCTACTCAGGAGGCTCAGATCTGAGGACTGCGGTGCAAAGCCAGCCCAGGCAGAAAATAAATACTCAGAAAAAGCCAGAAGTGGAGCTGTGACACAAGTGACAGCACCCAGGTCCAGAGTTCAAGCCCCAGGACTGGCAAAAAAATTAATGAATACATAAACAAACAAATAAATATGGTGGCCAGAGTCCAGCTTCAAAGAGGGAAAGTAAAACAGCCTTCTGCCTTCTATGGGACATGGTGGGTGCCTGTCACTGTCTATAGGTGCTATGCGTGGAAGACGGGGTATGAGGTCCCAAATCCCATCCTGACCTGCCCAGGCCAGTCCTCCTCCCTGGGGCAGCTGCAGTTACAGCCATTAGAGGAAACAAAGGAGGTGCTTTATGATTATTTATGAGATTTCATTAAAATGCACCTCCATTCCTTCCTCTCTTTCCCACAGTGCCTTAATAGAGGAGTTGGTCAGCATCTTGGAATGCGGCTTGGAAGGGGAATAGACAAAGGAGAGCTACTGAGAGGGGAAGGGTAGATGCGAGCAAAGAGCAGGCTGTGCTGGTTGCCCAAGCTCTGGTGGGTGCTAACTTTACCCACAGGGTGGAAGGTAGCCTGAGGTTTACCCTGAGAGGCTGTCCACGGGTAACCCTCCTACTTATTCTGGCAGAGCTTGTAACACTGGGGAGAAAACAAACTCGAGGACTCATTATAGAGCAATCTATAAAAAACTGGGGAGGTGAATGTACCCAAATGGAACCAACTGTTAAAGTTGGTAATACTCATGGAAAGAAGACATTTAAAAGTTTGATACAGGGTTGGGGATATGGCCTAGTGGCAAGAGTGCTTGCCTCATATACATGAGGCACTGGGTTCGATTCCCCAGCACCATATATACATAAAATGGCCAGAGGTGGCGCTGTGGCTCAAGTGGCAGAGTGCTAGCCTTGAGCAGGAAGAAGCCAGGGACAGTGCTCAGGCCCTGAGTCCAAGGCCCAGGACTGGCCAAAAAAAAAAAAAGTTTGATACAAAACTAAAACCACCAGTCAGAGTATCTGTCATTACAGGGGAACAGGGGAGGAAAGAGACTTCATTTCTACCTGCTACTTTGTGTGTGTGTGTGTGTGTGTGTGTGTGTGTGTGTGTGTGTATGCATGTGTGCACGCACGAGTATGTGTACATATAGTGTCCATACACCACCACTGGGGCTTGAACTCAGGACCTTGGGCTTTTGCTTAGCTTTTCGACTCAAGTCCAGCTAGCACTCTACCACTTGAGCCACACCTCCACTTCCAGCTTTTTGTTGGTTAATTGAAGTTGAGTCTCACAGACTTTTCTGCAGGTTGGCTTTGAACTGGGATCCTCAGGTCTCAACTTCTTGAGTAAGCTAGCAGCACTACAGGCCTGAGCTCCCAGTGCCCAGACTCTTCTTGTTACTTGTTACATGGAGGTAAGTATCCTTTCAAGGTTTAGAGTGAGAGAACGCATCCTTCATCCTGGTCTATTAGTCTTTTAGTCTTGTCCTATCCAGCCATACACTGGGGCTTACTGAAGTGACAATAGCAAAGGTGCACCCCAAGTCATCTTTGGGAAGGACAGGAACAAAACAGTCGATGGATTGCACAGACCCTGTGCCGCCTTAAATCCCAAAGTAAATCCAGGGCAACACAGGATCTTTCTGCTCCTCCACAGACCAAGTGGCTCCTGCTTGACTTTCTTTGAAATATCTGACCTCTGTGTGGGACTACTATAAGCTCGAAGGGACTTTTCTCCCTTTTGAAAAGTCTCCTGGTTTTCCCTGGTGAAGCAAAAAAAAAAAAAAAATGTGCCTTCTAGCATTCTTTTCCTTCCGAGTCTATTTTCACAAGTTGTGTGGTTGGTTATGCAGATTCCTGTGGCTGGCTAGCTGGAGATCAAGTCCACATAGCTTCTGTATCCCGGCCAGCAGGGTGCCAGCCCACATCCGGGATCTGCCCTGTGTGTACACCCTTATACCGAAGCACTGAAGAGCACAGCCTGCCTGATGGAGAAGGAAAGGTCCCGGGTCCCTTCACCCTGCAGAGAATCTCGATGAAAATGTGTTTTCACAAATGTGGTGTGTGCTTCACACATTTTAGGAAAATATGATTTTGAATTGGATCCCAGGGTAAATCAGGTCATTGACAATGTCTAAGAATTGTGTCAGGATGCAAAGGGACTTAACAAAGCCATGAAAGAGGAGAAAAGAAAGAAGAAGGAGGGGGAAAAATCCTTCTAAATATAACAAACTTCCCAAAAAGGCAATCTCAAACCTAACTGAAGTTGTACTATTTTTGAAAGTGGAAATCCCCATTTTTGCCACATAAGCCTGTGGTTGAGCCATCTAAGAATTCAACCTCTGTGCTGGTGACAGGACACAGCCCACCTTCTGCCAAATGCCACAGCCCCGGTCACTCCTCTTCCTTCCTGCCACCCACAGGGTCTGTAAAAGTGCTGTCAGTTAAACGTGACACCTGAATGTCGGTATCATTATACAGTGGAATCCTGCATTATACAGTAGAATCCTGGGCAAAAAAACAAAAAAAAATCTATGGCTACTTACACCAACACACATGTATCTTACAAAAATAGTAAGTGAAAAAATAGACATAAAAGAGTACCTACAAAATGATTTCATTTATATAAAGTCCTAGAACAGTGCAAAATTAATATATGATGATAAAAGTAAGAATTTTGCTTCTTGGAGAGGTTTATTGATTGAAAGGAGATGAAGTACTAGGCAGATCCTAGATCTTGATGAAGGTCACAGCTAAATGGGTGTATCCATTTTTTTTTTTTTTTTTTAAAAAAGGACCCTCCAACCTGACTCTTTTTTGGTGTATGTGCTGGCACTGGAGCTAGGCCTCAGCTCCAATAACATCATGAAGTTGAATGCCTACTGCTGTATTTTTATAAAGATCTTATCGTAACTAACAAACTAGACCCTGTCCAAAACATAGTAATAACTACGGTTTAAAAAAAGTCTGGAGGCATGACTCAAATGGTAGCATACCTGCCTAGCATGCACAAAGACCTGAGGGCAAATTCCACTAACATCAGAAAACCTGTCCCCTCCACCACCACCCCCAAAAAAATACAAACAAGTAAAAATAATAAAAGATTGACTAAGAAAACAAATGAAGTCAATAAAAGAAGAGAATGGAGATTGCTTCTGTCTCTCTCCAGGCTTACACCTATTCATTTCCATTCCTGATTCTATTAATGTGCACTATGTCCATAATGTGTACAAGAGTGTGTTAGACAGCTTTCTGTCATGTAACAAGTACCTGAAGTAATAAACCTGTAAAAAGAAAAGATTTATTCTGGCTCATAGTTTTGGAAGCTCCAGTCCATTTTGTTTGTCCTAAGTATTTGGGGGCCTGTGTGAAGCCCACCTCCTGGTAGAGGGTCATGGCAGAGCAAAACACATCTCAGGCTGGAAAGCTAGAAAAAGAGGAAGAGGCTAGAGTCCCATCATTGCTTATTGGTTGAAATGAGATTTTTTTTCACCCAAACTGTACTCCAACTGTAATCCTTCTAGGTCTCTGCTTCCTAAATTGCTATGATTGGAGATATGAGCCACAGCATCTAACCCATAGAAAGGATGCTTCCAAGAACCCTCAAGAACACCAAAATTCATAGTTGTTCAAGTCTTTCATATAACATGGCCTAGTATTTGCTTATGACCTCTGTGTGTCCTCTCTTTAAATCATCTCTAGATTCTCTATAACAATAAATAATCAGACTATGTCAACAGTTGTTAATACTGTGTTCTTTAGAGAATAACAACACAGAAAGAAGTCTACATGTCATCCATACAGACACAATTTGAAATATATATTTTCTTGATCTAAAGTTGGCTGAAACCCACACATGCAAAGCCCAAGAACATGCATCACTGGTTCATTTTTCTATTTATACCCGCTACTTCCTCTGCCTGGAATCTTAGACCTCTGTATGTCCATGTAACCTCACCCATTTCCCTCAACTCTTTGCTCAAATTACACATCTTGGTCCAGAGCTACATGGACTCCAATTTTAAGTTGTTGCTCATACTATTGTCTGTAGCACTGTAGCTTTTCCTTAGAATGCTGTATTTTCGCCATTGTACATAGGGCTTCCTTATATACTATGCACCATAGTTATTTGTTATGCTTATTATCTACCTCTGCCCCCCCCCCCCCAAAAAAACTGTGAAATCTACAAGAGCAGAGACTACTTTCTACCTCATTCACGTCTGTATCCCTGGCATAAGGTAATGGTGCGATAGACATTTGTTTCATGATTAAGTGAATGAAGATGGCAGTCTACCCTCCTTTCTGGCAAGAATACTTAGAATTACTGTGGTCAACAGATTTCCTTCCAAAGAGACTGCAGCAGTTTGTACTTCCAACTAGTAATAGATGAGCATGCTTATATTCCCATATTTTTATTATTAACATTACATAGTTTTTTTCAATGTAGACTATCTGTTGGATGCAAATATATGTCATTGGTTTTTAACTTCATATGTTCATTAATCATTTGCATATCCACTTCTAGGACTTTCCCACTTCTGTCATCTGATCATTTTATTTTAGATTGACTTTTTTTTCTTTTTAACTTGGATGGCTCTTGCATAAATTGGCTTAATCCTTTGTCTATTGGTTCTAATCCAAATATTTTATTTTTTTATTTTTATTTATTTTTTTCAAATTTTTATTATCAAACTTATGTACAGAGAGGTTACAGTTTCATACGTTAGGCATTGGATACATTTCTTATACTGTTTGTTACCTTGTTCCTCATACCACCCTCCCTCCTCCCCCTTTCCCTTCCCCCCACCATGAGGTGTTCATTTCACTGACACCAAACATTTTTGCAAGTATTGCTTTTGTAGTTGTTTGTGATTTTTTACCCTGTGTCTCTCGATTTTGGTATTCCCTTTCAATTTCCTATTTCTAATACCAGTATACACGGTTTCCAATAGCAGAGGATTACAAGAGCCCAATAGCTATACCCTTATGAACACATAAGATGATGCTAAGTGAAATGAACTCCATGTTATGGAAACGATTGTTATATCACTGTTGTGACTACTTTCAACGTCCCGTGTGTATCTGTACCTTCTATTATTGATGATGTTCTTGTATCACCTTCCTGTGGTTGTACCTACACTATCTCTGTAATCTTATCTGAGTAATCCAAATATTTTATTCCATTCTATCTTTTTCATTTAAACATTTGACTTGAGGCATTTAGATTCATTTATGGTCAAGAAGCCGAACATGAATACAGGTCTCTAGGCATTCACACACAGTGAGAATACTCTTAGGCAAGAAGCACAAAGGCTTAATGCCTCTGTACCTCTGCTTATATAAGATAATACAATAAATAAACAAAATGAGAAAAAATAAATAGAATGGAATATGAATAATTCTTTTAATTAGAGCAAATTGAGTTTATTTGCTAACTAAAGCTTATGGTACCTATTTGCTATAAAGGGTTGTTTTAAAAGATCAAGGACCTTGTAGTTAGTAGCGAGGACAGAAAATTGTCAATAAATGACTGCACACAGGAATAGGGAAAAAGATAATTGCTATCCTTGGTTTAAATTATTTGAGTTATAGAAGAATTTCTCATACCTCTGTAGTAAGTGACTATGTTTGTTTTTCTTTTCCTTTGTTTTTAGTAAAACTAAAATCCTGATTACCTAATTGGGTGCTAGGATATGCACACCAAAATTCTTTTGTTTTGTTTTTGTTGATCATGGGGCTTGAATTCGGGGCCTTGGCATTGCCCCTGAGCATTTTGCTGAAGGCTACCTAGCACTCTACCACTTTAAGCCACCATTCCATTTCTAGTTTTCAAGTGGTTAATTGGCCTACTCTGACTTTGAACTACAAATCCTCAGATCACAGCCTCTTGAGTAGTTAGGATTACAGGCATGAGCCACCAGCACCAGGCCACACCACAATTCTGTAATCAAAGAGTAATGGTCTCCTAAAACAATACATTCCAATCTATTCCAGTGATTTGCAGTTTTCAAAATACTCAAAAAAGGAAAACATTTTTGAGGAACATAAACCAGACACTCATAAAAACTTAACTGTGATGCCAAGGATCAACTAGACAGCCAGGACCCTTGGGCTAGTGTGAGAGGTCCTGTTCAAATAAATTATTCAGAGATTCAGTAAGTAAAAATGTTAGGCAGAAAATGTTATTTGAATATTAAGTTGGACAGAGTTAGCCCCAAAATAGATTCGTCCCTCTTGTTCTAATAAAACTTTTAAAGTTGTATTTCTTTTCTTATCTGACAGAAAAGCACTGGCATTGCCTAGGGCCTTTTGTTTTTTCTTGCCCTAGGCCAGAATTTACATTCATAGAATACAAGCCAACCAAAGCAAGAGAAAAAGGATTATGTCATGCAAATCTTACTCTTTTAATAGCAAGTATGCCCAGCACATGGGCTACAAGACAGGTTTTTAAGGTAGGGCTCATTTGTTCAATCTAGAACACGTTGGGCTTTTTTGCTTCATAAACTAAGCTTTCTTCTGCATCTACCCATATGTGCCTCACTCAGCTGATCTCTGTCATTTTTTTATTTAATTTTACTGTCAAGGTAATGGATAGAGGAGTTACAGTTACATACACAAGGTAGTGAGTACGTTTCTTGTCAAACTTGTGACCTCTTCTCTCATTTCTCCCCCACCTCTGTCATTCTTAATTAATCCATTTGTTCCTGGTATTTTTAATCTTTTAAGGCTACTTGTTTCTAAGAACTCATCTTTTTCTTTTTTCAATCAAGGTCCAGCTAGGTTGCTATTGCATCTCACCTTTCCTATTTTTGCTTCATGATTTTCGAATGTGGGGTTTCAGAGTTAGCTTTCATTGAATCATGAACTAGACAGCAGCAGCTCATTTTCACCTATTCCAAATAATTCCAGTCTCTGGCACTTCCTTGGTATTTAGCTTGAGACATGAGAAGACTTTGGTCTGCCAAGAAAGAGAGTTGGCTAGTAAAGCTGTCTTTCAGGCTCCTGAAGACCAACATTCATCAGCATAGCCTAGTGCCAGAACACAAAAGGCTTTGGGCAGTCTAGGGGAAAGGGTTAGCTAATGATGGTGGTTTTCTTGCCTTAGACGATGATGGGTCTTTTGGCTTGAAACCACATATGGAACTTACTCACACAGACTTGTTCCAGAATATCTATTTTTCTACCAACGCCCTGCCAACAAAATAAAAATAAAATTATGTGGAGGTTTTCTTAGTGCGTTTATGGTTACTTTTCTATTAAACAGCCCTCTTCTTGCATAACCTGTTTTTCTTTTAAGGAAAATTTGTTAACTCACTTATTTCTGAATTGTAGCTTAAACTTAGCGCCATTCTAGGGCAACAGAAATTTCCTTGAGCTAACAGGAAGAACATGGAATACAATATTGGAATTTATTGTCAAATAAAGGAATTGTATCTATATGATTTTCTTTATCACTATCTTAGCAGGGTTTAGAGATGAATGACATTGTTTGGAAATTCAGGCACAGGACCTTGTACATTTATTAATTTGATGAGCAGATTTCATATACTAGGTAAAAATTATAGTAGCATTTATTATCTGTCTTTACAGTATACGTTCCTCTTAGTATTATTTTCCCCAGCTTTACTGAGATAAATTGGCAAATAAAAATGTTATTTATCTCTCTTTTTTTTTTTAGGCCCAAGACTGGGGCTCAAACTCAGTACCTGAAACCTTCACTCATTCGCTGGTGCTTTACCAACTGAGCCACGTCTCCAATGCGAAAAACGATAGTTACATTATACATTGTGATACCTTGATCTATGAATTCATTGTGGAAAAAATATCACAATTAGACTATCTTATCCTGTTACATAGTAATCCGTGTGTATGTGTGTGTGTGCAGTAAGAACTACTACTACTTTCTTAGCAAATATTGAATGTACAATATAGTATTAGCGATAGATACCTTGCTATGCATTAGTTCTCCAAATTTAACTCATCCTCTCTAGCTTTGTACCCTTCAACCAGGCTCTCCCGTTTCCCATATTCTCTCGCAAGGACCATCCTGCCCTCAGCATTTGATTTTGATTGTGTGGTGTTTTTTTTTAATTCTACATATAAATGAAAGCAGGTAGTATTTATATTTCTGTGCCTGGCTTATCTCACACAGCATAGTCTTCTAGGTTCAACATGTCATTAGTGACAGGATTTCCTTCTTTGAGGTGGAATAATGTCCTCCTGTGTGTAGGTGTCTGTGTGTGGTGTGGGTGTGGGGGGAGGGGTTGTATCGCATTGTCTTTGTCCATTTACCCATTAGTGGACACTTAACGCTGCTGGTTCCATACTTTGGCTATTGTGAATAATGCTGCAGAGAGCATGAGAGTGCAAATATCGCTTTGACACACTGGCTCATTTCCTTCCCATACACACCCACAAGTGGGATTACTGGATCATATGAATTCTATTTTTAAATTTTTGAGGAACCACCATCATGGCTGTACCCATTTATATATAGTCCTCTCAATGGTGTAACAGCGTTTCCTTTCCTCCACATCCCCCCAGCATACATCACGTTTTGTCTGTTTGGTGCTAGCCATTCTAACAGGGGTGAGGTTATATCTCCTTGGGGTTTTCATTTGCACTTGCCTGATTATTAGAGATGTTGACCATCTTTTCATATACCTGTTGGACATTTGTGTGTCATCTTTTGAAAAATGTCTCTTGAGGACTTTGCCCATGTTTTAACTGAGTTGTTTTATTAACACCCTTTATTTAGACAGATGGTTGGGAAATGTCTTCTCCTATTCCATATATATATATATATATATATATATATATATATATATATATGTCTTCTCTCCTTTGATTATTTCCTTTGCAGTACAAAGGGTGTTTAGTTTGATGCAATCCCATTTGTCTGTTTCTGCCTTTATTGCCTATGTTCTTGGGTTAAATCAAGGAAAGCATTGCCCAGCCAAATGTTGCCTATGTTCATTCTTCCAACAGTTTTACAATTCTCAGTACTTAATTTAAATTTTTAGGTCATTTCGACTTTCACTTTTATGTCAGGTCAAATAAGAATATGCTTATCCTGCACATGGATATCCAGTTTTCCCAGCAACAGTTATTTTCTAGAAACTGTCCCTTTCTCATTGTATGTTCTTGCACTTTCATCAAAGATCAGTATAAATGTACAGATTTGTTTTGAAACTCTCTATTCCATTTATGTGTCCATATGTTTGTCTTTATGCTGGTAGTAATGGGGTCATTCTTACTTTGTTCATTTTGTTCAAAATTGCTCTGGCTACTGGGTGCGGGTGTTTCTGTATTGGATTAAGGATTTTTTTCAATTTTTAATGCACTAAAATTTTCACATTGAATCTGCATATCAGTTGATTGACATGAACATTTAAGCAATATTCACTCCTCCGATTCATGAATACAGGATATCTTTCTATTTATTTTTATCTTCTTCAAAATGATCTCTTATACCTCAGTTTGACAATAAAATTTTTTAAAAAAATGATCTCTTATAGTCCTTGTTTATCTGAAACTATTTTTATTCTTCATTTTTGAAAGCCATCTTTGCAGGATGTGTATTGGTTGGCAGTTTTTCTTTTAGTGTTTTGAAAGTGCCATTTCACTCCCTGGTGGTCCTCCATCCAGGTCTCTGCTGAGAAATTTGCTGTTCGTTTCATACAAGTTACCTTGTGTGTGATGAGTTACTTTTGTTGCTTTCAAATTTCCCTCTTTGTCTTTAACTTTTGAGAATTTGAGTGTAATGTATCTTTGTAAAAGATCTCTGATTAAAAAAAAGTTTTCTGAATTTCATGAATCAGTATGTTCATTTCCCAATGCAGATTTGAAACATTTTCATTATTCTTTCTTTCTTTCTTTCTTTTGCCAGTCCTGGGGCTTTGACTCAAGGCCTGAGCACTGTCCCTGGCTCATTTTTGCTCAACACTTTGTCACTTGAGCCACAGCGCCACTACTGGCCATTTTCTGTATATGTGATGCTGAGGAATTGAACCCAGGGCCTCATGTATATAAGGCAAGCACTTTTGCCACTAGGCCATATCCCCAGCCCTATTGCCCTATTATTTCTTTAAATAAGTTTTCGGGCACTTATTTTTTTTTTTGGCATCTTATCTTCCCATAATTCAGAGAGTGGTTCACTTGATGGTGCTCCATAGCTCCATAGGCTTTCTTTACTTTCCCCATACCAAACTGAGCAGATCACCTTTCTTTCTGCTTGATCAAGTTTCCTATTAAACTTCTTTACTGAGGCTTTCAGTGAAATCATTGTGTTCCTCAGTACCAAATTTTCCCATTGATTCCTTTTTATGATTTTAGTCTCTTGGTTGAATTTGTCATGCTTTGCTTCTCTGATTTTTGTTCACTTGTCTATGTTCTTGTTCCATTCCTCTAGCTTCTTTAAGATGATCTTTGAGTCCGTTACTTGTTTATTTTGATTTATTTCTTTTTGGGGGAGGGGGAGGCATGTTATGTCTCTTCCAATATTCTTTCCTGATATTTTCTTTGATGATTCAATACACATAATTTTCTCCTTGAAATAAAAAGTTTCTCATTAAAGAAAAACAAACAAAAATACACGATAAAAACAACTCTGACAATGCTATCTTCTTTCCCAGGAATAATTTTGCCACTGACAAAGTTGATGTTTTTAGGCACTAGTTAATATGCCTAAGTGGTCTCCTAACTTCTTCCATGCTACCTAGCCTAACCATGGCTCTGACAGTCTACAATTTATTTTTCTCTAATACAAAAGGGCTAGGACATGAGGGCATTTGAATGTGACATCTCTCCCTCCAGTAATTGTGCTGTCCTAGCTAGTTAGGCAGATGTCCTTGCTCCCTCAAAGCTGTGTGCGTCTCTCTCAAAGCTATCTGGTTGAGAGGACAGCCTGCCCCATTAAAGGACTGATCTTCAGTCAAGGGTACGTGAGTGACGTCACTCCCTGCTAGAACCTCTGGATAAACTTAAAATTGCTGGCTGGTGAATTATAATTAGCCCCACAATCTTGAGATTCTTTTCTCATTGTTATTCTTTTGTCCTCAATAATTGGTTTCTGTCCCAAAGTCCACAATGGCTGGTTCAGCTCCTGACATCACGTCAGCTCTCTAGCCAAAGGTGGAGTAGAGGAGGACACACCTTTTTCCTTTCAGAGCACACGACCAGTGCCACATCACCTCCCCACTCACAGTCAACCGGTCAGAACGGGGTCTATGGTTGCTTTCATCTGCAAAAAAAAAAAAAAAAAAAAAGGCTACACAGTCTATTTTTAAGTTGGTAATTCATGTGATCTTGTAAGGAAAGAGGAATGGGTATTAGAGGGCAATTATTAGTTCAGTAATAACCTACTTTCCAAGCATTAGATTATACTATCTACAATAACAGAGTGATGCTAAGATCTACTTCAGATGTCTTCTCACTAACGTTTAAACATTTTTCAATATCTTGCTTTAAACTTTACTGTCAATCATTGACCTTAAACACATGGATAATCAAGCTCTATATTGGTAGTGAAGGCTTTTTAGCTCTCTTCTTGTACATACCTTTAGTCTTCCATAACTAACATAATAACATATTTTCCCAGAATGTTCCATAGTCCTCCCTAGACTCATCATTACTTTTGTATTCTCGTATTTCATATTAGTTCTTCGGGGGCATAATAATTTGTTAACGTTTTTATAGAACCTAAGGAAATACTCTTTCATATCATGGAAATAAACCTTAGTAATGCATCTATCTAAAAGAATCTTACCTTTAGAATTGTTTTAATAAGAGGAACTGCCTTGGACTAAGAGAGGATTTGTAAAATGTAGGGTTTTATCTTAAACTGGTTTCTTTTCAGGATGCAATTACAACAGGCCCCAGAGACTGTAGGTATATTTTGAGATTACATGTAAACTGTTAATCTTATTTCAAAATCACCTTATATAAATACATTTTACCCTGCTCAAACTAGCCACTCACGAGCAGACTGTGAACCTAAGCTCAACCAATCTGAGCAGAGGGGCAGGGCCTGCTACATTAGAAATAATTACCTGAGCCAACTGGCTGCTCTGTGTGCTTGCTTGCTAGATTTTTGGCAGGTGAAGCACCCTTCTGCAGAAGTAAATTTTGCCTTGTTGAGAGAAAAAAATTGTTTTAATAAAAATAGGAAGGTGATGGTGTTCAAAACAAATTGTATTCTTTACCTGACTTATATAATTGTAACCCTTCTGTACTTCACCTATATAACAATAATTTAATTTTTTTCCAAAAAATTGCAAAGCATCCTAATTGATTCTTATAGAAAACCCTTAAATAAACGTCTAGCAGAAAGCAGAAGGTATGAAAACCAAAAGGGGTGTTTCTGTGCGTCTGCATGTGTCTCACTCACACTTTCACTTAGCTTTTCTACTCAAGGCTGGCACTCTCCCATTTGAGCCACAGCTTCACTTCCAGCTTTTTGCTGATTAATTGGAGATAAGAATCTTGGGGATTTTCCTGCCTGGGCTGATTTTGAACCTTGATCTTCAGATCTCAGCCTTCTGAGTGCTTAAGATTACAGGTATGAATCATGAGCTTCCAGTTAAAAAAAAAACAACAACTTTTAGACACACAGCCATTAGTGCTACCCTTCTTTATTTTCAAGGGTGAAACTGAGACCCAGAAAGTTCCTTGCTCCAGACGTTGTTGTTGTTGTCGTCATTAAATCATCAAAATCAAACATACCCACTTGAAACACCACCTACAGACAGGATGTGACAGCATAGTTTAGGTGAACCCGGTTCTAGAGACCATGTGGGTTTCAAAGAGAGAAAACATTTTGACTTTTAGAGAGATAATTTGGTGCACACTCTACCTCCCATAATGTTCTCTGGAGAGCCAGGGCAATATTTTTTAACCAAACAAATATTTCTACAACCAAGTGTGTGTGTGTGTGTGTGTGTGTGTGTGTGTGTGTGTGTGTGTGTGTAGCATTATATATTACATTATGTTGCATAGTTTCATATCACTTCATGGGTCAGATTTTGCTCCCAAAATGTGTGATGAAAACTTCCACTTTTCAGAGTGTTGAGTTGTGTTTAGATTTCAGGATGGGAGTTAAGCAACGTCTAGCCCTCCTTCCTCTCTACAGGCCAGATTTTCAAGCTTGGCTTTCTTTGCAAAAGCACCTGAGGTGGTGCCCAAGGCTGGAAGAAAGGAACCAGATTCTTTGGAGTGAGGCCTGGGAATTGGAATTTTTGACAAACAACCCAGACGATTTTGTTGCAGTTGGCTGGGGAAACACTTGGAGGAACACAGCAGAGGGTGTAGTTTGAGAGCCTGGGAAACAGGTGGGGACCCCCCCCCCCGTGGGGCTAATTTTATCACTGGCCTCTCCCAGCACCCCTCCCCCTTTGACTTCAGTTTGACCCTGCAGGCAAATTTCACAGAATTTTTCCATGACATTTTGATGGGAGGTGTTATCCAAAAGTCATAAATATGCAAATATTCAAAGAGACAAGAGAGGAAAGTAAAGCAGAAAAATGAAAGGGAGAAATGCTAGCCCACTCTCAAACCACAGTCTGGCCATCACATTTTTTTTTTAACCTCTATTCATTTACTGTGGATTATGTCCTATGAGTCAGACACTGGGACAAAGTACTTGAACAACTGCAGAACAGTTCTACTTCAAATGATAGGGTTTTTTTTTTTTTTGTAATTATTCCTCTCTCTCTTTCCTCTCCACTGCCCATTGCCCCCCCCCCACGCACGTGTGGTGTGTGTATGTGTGTGTGTGTGTGTGTGTATGTGTGTGTGTGTGTAGGGGTGGACACAAAGCATAAAAGCATACGGAGCCTTCCCAAACTATAATAGCACCATCTGCTGGAATATAAAGAAATTTACCCATGTCCCCTTGTTTGCAGTGTAGAATATCTGTTAAGTGCATGAAATCACAATTTGCTACTTGACCATGCCAGTTATGCTCGTGAGAACTATTTGTGAGCAGGAAGTAAGCATAGGAGAGATTTATCTACACGGCCTCATGGAAGAGCATTAGACTAATCTAACATAGTTGAATAGGCTTTAGTGTAAATTAGGTTAACACCCAGCGTAATTTCCCTAATATAGCCTGTACTTGCTGAAGATGAACTGACCTTCCTTGCAAGAGCTTTGCCTTGAGCCTGAGCTCCTAAAAGAATACCCAGAATAATACCTGTGGTCTTGGCCACAGATAATAAGCTTGGCAGGAGAGCTTGGAACTAACGGGGCCTGTTGAGTGTAGCATTCTAATTGGGTGCCCTGAAGTTGTCTTGCTCCTCTTCCATAGGACCCTCCTTCATTCCATTCCATTTCTCTGTGGCACTCATTTGCCCCCTAAATCCACACATTAATGTTCAACCTCTACCCCTCTAGGCACCTGCAAACCAGGTTACCTCCATAGAGGTTTCCATCTGGCATCTGCTTGGAGCCCTCTCCATGTCTCCACAGTGGAAGTGTATCTCTGGGAGGGAGTAGCGGTGAGGTGGTGTTTCTGCTTAGGGCTTTTATGTAGGAACCTAACAAATACTATATTTGGACTGGCTGGCTTCTCTGAGAAGGGAAGATTTGAATAAGTAGAGGAGAGGAGAAAGATCCAAGAGAGTAGAATAAATATTTTTGTGGGGTGGGAATTAATATGACCAAGAGATATACTAAGAGAAAACTGGGACAGATCAAATCCCCTTCCTAGTACTAGCACCCCAAGAGCAGAGACAGCATGTTTTATTCCCTGGAATCTCCTCTAGAACTTGAACAGCAGGCCTGATGCCAGGCAAGCATTCAGTATTTGTTGAATGAATGAATGAATGAATGTTGTGCTGGTTACCGTTAGATAAAACAGCATCTAGAACTAGGTACATTGTAGAATCCTCAGGAACTTCTGTGATGCCAGGAGAAGGTAGAACAAGTGAGCAACCATCAGAATTGGCCTTGAATGTCCAAGGTGGACAAGGCTGTGGTGCTGACTGGTTGCAGATGCTATGCGTCTCTCTGCCAACATTACGTCAGTAATCAGGGCTCTGCTCCTGAGTCATCAGGCAGACAGGGACATGCTCCTCTTCTTGTGTTTTTGAGCGTGTCTCCTTTGCTTACACTACAAATGTGAGCATTTCCCAGGGCTCAGACTGGAGGCGACCTCTTTCGTCTATACACACTTTCTCTTCCAGGACCAAGGTTTTAAACACTACGCATGCACAGACATGCCCCTGTTTTTACTTCCTGCCAGATTCCTCATCCAAATGCAAGCGGAATCTTCTCCTTGACCTCTTCCCTTGAAGGCCTTTGCAGATCCCATGATCCAGAACTCGGGAAGTTGTAGAATGCTTTGGATAATGTTCTCTTAAAACCCACCTCTACTCTAGTCTTCCTAACTCAATTGTTCACCCAATTGCCTAAGCTAGAACCCTTTGCCTGGCTTCTTCTCTCTTTTCTACCTTCTACAGTGAGGCACGCTGCCTCTATCTCTAAAGTAGGTCCCTTGTACCCGGCGCTGCTCATCAAAGAAGTCGGGTCGCCTCTTCTGCCTTAACCATTCACCTTCTCTCTACCATGCTCAATAGCCTGTGGCCACACAGCAGCCTGGAGGGTGGGGGTGGGGTCACAACTCTGACTTGGGGGTGGGGTCACTGGGTAGCTCTCTTTCTATTCAGCCTTCCCATCCCATGATAATGGCTTCTTCTCTGACACTTGCCTGCTCCCTCTGCTTGGAGACACTGTCTCCTTCTCAGGCCTCTTTAATTACTCTTTCTAAAGTAAACCAACCCACTATTTCTCTCACAAGATTATCGTTTATCTCATAGGATTCCATAGTCTAATGTTTCGGCTTGTTGACTTGATTACCCTCACTAGGACGAAGTTGCACAGGAGTAAGGACCCTGTCTCACAGACTGATAAGTCTCCAGCTCTAGGAAAATGTCTAGCACTGGATCAATCACTCTGTAAACATTTGCTGAATGAGGAGGAGTCTCTAAACCTCATTTTCTGTCTACATCTATCCCCCCTGAATGTACCTCATCTCATCTAAACCTCAAGCTCTTATTGTGTGACCTAAAGATATACTCAATGTCAAAAAGTGTTATAAAAATTAGATGAAAGACCATGAAGAGCCCAATCAATGCTAGCCACTGATATTACTATATTATATTATTTCCAACAACATATATTTACTATCACTCTCACTAATACTACAGTAGAAGTTTTTCTAGCAACCATTCTGAGGTACAAAATTAACTGCTACTAGCAGATATGGAAACAAAAATCAGAAATACATAGACAATTTAAGATCACACATCCAGCACACATTTGAGCTTGAACTTTAATACTGAGTGTTGCAAACAAGGACAGTCCTTAAGCCTGAATGTTTGGAGGTAATAGCAATGGTATAAATACTGGTTTTGGAAAGAGATAGCTGTAGAAAAGGAAAGATGTTGTACTGAGTGCACAGCTGGATATCCAAGGTAAATAGACACTTATTAATTTATCAGGAATGCAGATCTTTTACTCTAATGAGGAGTTGGAAATTTGAGAATCAAAAAATTTAACTTTGCTGGAGGTATAGCTCAAGTGCTAGAGCACCTGCCTAACAAGCACAGGTCCTAAGTTCAAACCCCACTACTGGGAAGGAAGGAAGGGTGGAAAGAAAGAAGGAAGGAGATAAGAGAGAGAGAAAGGAAGGAAGGAAGAGAGGAGAAAGAGAGAGAAAGAAAGGAAAGAAAAAGAGAGGAAGAAAAGAAGAAAGAAAGGAGAATGGAGAAAAGAAAAATAGAATACCTTTATATCTCTATCTCTTTCTTCTTTTCTCCTGATGATTGAAAGATTTTTCCATTGTGTCTCCTGCTAATCTTTTCACTTCTTTTACTCTGCTCTACTTCCACGGGCCCTCTCTTTGTACTCTTCTTTTCTTAGACCCCTGCTCATAATATCCTACCCATGTCCATCTTGAAGGCCTACTATCCTGCAGAATGTTAGTTAAGTTGTTAATTAAGTTCAGGATCTTGAAACAGGCCATTATCAGTGACATTTTTAACAAAATGCTTTAGCAAAAACCAAATGTTTAAAAATATTTAAAGTTACAATAAAATCTTTTTCTTTGCTTATATTGATGTCTCTAAACACTACTATAATTTATATGACACATACATGGCAGGTGTAATTCTAAGTTATTCCTTGTAACAACCCAATTTCCCTATTTTACAGTTGAAATTGAGATGTGAAATAGCTAAGTGAATTGTCTAATGTCACAAAACTATGTTGTGTTATGGCTGGCTACAAAAAAAAGTTGAGTGAAATTGAAGGAGTAGGACGAAGACCCACGAAGACATTTTTGTTAGAGAACAGAACATTCAGGACTGAGATCCAAGTGGAACAAATCTGTAACTCTTGAGTCCCATAAAACATAAAATATTGAAGATGCATGAGCCATGTTAGCTCTAAGGTTCAATGAAGTTTGACATAATGAGCATTAGACATAACTTAGGTGAGTCATCAGACAGCTCTGCCAACAACCAGAACAAGATACTAGAGTGTGAGATTGGTGAAGGCTTGATTTCCTCATCTCCTCTAGAAAGAAATTTGGTTAGACAACTTCTAAGAACTTTCACCCTAGAATTACCACCCTTGCATCTTGAACTGTATAATCACGAGCACTATCTACTTATTAAATGCATTTAATTAAAATACTTTTCTTCAAGCATGAATTTTCTTGTACTGCCCATAAAACATTTTTTTCTGACTTTTCTCACCACCATACTCCACACCCCCCAAACCCTGGTGGTAATTTTGATATTAGAAATAGCCACACAGCGGGGGAAAAACCTCAAGGTTCCCATTGGTCTTCTAGTATTTAACTAACAAAAGAATTTACTGGCAATCCACCTAGAAAGATGGGGCCTTATTAAAACCAAAAACAAATGGCTCATGGGAATGCTTGGGTGCACTTGAGCATAACTCCTTATCTGTGTCAGCCAAATGTTGGGCTGACTTATATTGTCATACATTTTAACCAAATTCAAGTATCATATCATCATTATAAGTTTCACAATGTGTATCCCAGTAGGGTCTTCCTTTTGCTTCTACTCAAAAGTTCAGCTGAAGGTAAAATTTCAACCTGCAGGCTCACGGATCACATGGTCAGTTGACCTACCTTGTTTCATTTTAAATAGAACTATGGTTCTTTGTTCTCCCTTTTGGTCTCCTCTTGCCTCCTCTTGCCTTCTTCCTGGAAAAAAGTGTCATTTGGGCTAGAGTTCTCAGATACAACAGGAGATGGGTTTTCTTTTCCAGACCAGGCAATGAAGCTGTGGGACTCTGTGCTACTTTGCCTGTCATGTTTCGAAATGGCTGTGCAAGTTGAGTAGAGTCTGAGGATGATGTCTTATAGGATTGCAAATGCCACTGAGATTTTTTAATTACTTAGCTATCATTGAGCTTGTTTATAAAGACAGAAGTTGCCCGATTTAGAAATTTGCCAACTTGTAAATGAAATCTGAAATGCAAAGAAAACCGGAATTTAAGTTATGCTGTTCTCAGCAATCATGGTTATGGCGACTTATGTTTTAAATGCTTTCAGTAAAGTTTTATATGTGTTTTTTCATAGACTCCTCAGAACTGCAAAGATAACTGGGCTTCAGTCATTCACCCACATCGTTAATGTGTATGAGGAAAGGCAGAAAAATGTTTTATGGGCAGCACAAAAAATTTTATGCTGAAAGAAAAGTATTTTAGTGTCCATTGTCCTAGCTTGTAGAAGAGATAACTGACCTGTCTGGGTTTTGGGGTTTTCTTTTTGCTTTTGTTGTTGTTGTTTACAGGCAAATGCTTCAGATATGAGGGACAATTGGGTTTATAGAAGATGACAGTAGCCTGAGACTCAGAAGGTGAGGAAGCAAGGCCCTAAGGACTCAAAGAACCCTAGAAATCAACATCATAATTTGTGTAAAGCTGCTGGACATGACTCACACCTGCAATTCTAGCTACTCAGAAGGCTGAGATCTGAGGATTGCAGTTCAAAGCCAGCTCCAGTAGAAAAGTCTATGAGATTTTTTTTTTTTTGCCAGTCCTGGGGCTTGGACTCAGGGCCTGATCACTGTCCCTGGCTTCTTGCTTCTCAAGGCTAACGCTCTACCACTTGAGCCACAGCGCCACTTTTGGGTTTTTCGGTTTATGTAGTGTTGAAGAATCAAACCCAGGGCTTCATGCATGCAAGGCAAGCATTCTACTGCTAAGCCATATTCCCAACCCCTCTATGAGATCTTTATTTCCAATTAACCTGCAAAAATATACAAGTAGAGCTATGGCTCAAGTGGTAGGGTACCAGCTTTGAATGAAAAAGCCAAGTAAAAGCCTGAGGCCCTGAATTCCAGCTCTAGTCCCAACACACATACACACACACACACACACACACACACACGTACTCACACACACGCACATGAACCCCCCTCAAAAATATGCAGACTGATCCCACTGTACTGAACACTTTAGATGTTATAGCAACATGACAGCTAGACAGGAAGGGCACTCTTTCAGAATAAACATGTGGACATCACCTTATTTCAGGATTAGAATGTACTAGAACAGCAGAGAGAACTCTGATTTTATACCACATTATCTTGTGAACTCCCACATGCTAATTGTTGTCTTCTTTATATTTGTTCACTGAGAAATTTATAATAGTAAAAATATCAACTAGTGATCAGTAGAGCTTTGATTCTCTTCCTTTCTTTCTTTCTTTTTTTTTTTTTAAGACAAGGTCTACTGTGTGGCTCAGGCTGGCTTTGAACTTGCTGTGTAGCCCCAGCATAGCTCCAAACTTGTAATCCTCCTGCCTCTGCCTCTTGGATGCTATTACAAGGGTGTGTCCCCATGCCTGACTCTTGGAATATGTGTTTAATTTTGCTGATTGCAAAAGTACTGCACCAGTTTTCAACTTATTGCCTCTCAATTTCAAACTCTTTCAGTAGCTTCTCAGCAAATGCGCCCTGGATCCGTCAGACAGCTCTCCTTGACAACAAGAGTAGTGAAGACAATGCTAGTAGCCATCACTGGAATGGCACTGCAAGAGCCATTCTGGTGTTGTACATTTTTATTTTTATTTTTCTATCATGGATGTGCAGGAGAAAAGTCCATAGTATTTATTTTTCCTTATTATCTTTAAGTAGTTGTAGCAAGGGGCTTCAATTCATCATATCCATGTATTGGGCAGCATGATCAATGCCACCCCTTCTCATTTTGCTTTCCCCTGTGCCTGTTTCATAACTAGTACTATGTCAGTAGAGCTCTGTCCCTGTCATATGACCAGAGGTACTGTCCCTGGAATACAGCATTAACATCTGTGGAGATGTGATTATAAAATCTGTCCACTTGCCTATAAGCCAATAATTGATAGAAGCCAATTTTTAAAAAGAATTTCAAATCAAATCCAGTGTTATAGTTTTACTGGCTGTGGCCTTAGTGGAATTTTTTAAACCACTTTGAAGCCTCTGCTTATTTTGAAATCATAAAACAATGTCTACAATAACAGCAGCTTGTAAGTATTTATGAATGACAATATGGAAATCACAAACAATAAGTACTTGAAAAGAAGTAGATTCTCAGTAGGCATTAGCTATTGTTATCAATATTATTATTGACCTTGGCAGTGTTTATTGTGAAGGTTTGCAGGCACATTAGCATACATAGGTAAGATTCTCAGAAGAATTTTAGAAGCTGGAGGCCCATTCCTATAATCCTGGCTGCTCAGAAGTCTGAGGTCTGAGGATCACGGTTTGAAGCCAGATTAGTGAGAAAAATCCCCAAGATTCTTGTCTCCAATTAACCAGCAGAAAGCAAAATGTGGAACTATGGTTAACATAGCATAGTGCTAGCCTTGAGTAAAACAACGTAAGTATTAGGAGCCCAACCTGAGTGAGTTTTTCTCTTCTTTCTTTTTTTTTTTTTTTGGCCAGTCCTGGGCCTTGGACTCAGGGCCTGAGCACTGTCCCTGGCTTCTTCCCGCTCAAGGCTAGCACTCTGCCACCTGAGCCACAGCGCCCCTTCTGGCCGTTTTCCATATATGTGGTGCTGGGGAATCAAGCACTCTTGCCACTAGGCCATATTCCCAGCCCAGTTTTTCTCTTCTTGATGCTTGTGTTCCCGCAGTTTCAATTCAGAGCTTCAGGATATGATTCAGGATAACATCTGACACAGATGCTATACATGAATGACCATTTAAAGCGGTCATGATTCACTGAGATTGATAAGACCTGCCCTGGGAGAGTCCCAGGATCTGGGATACCATACACTATTGCCTCCCTCTGCAAACTGCCCTTGACTCTCTAGCAGCAAAGGCACCTGATTCAAGCTGGGTTTTCTTAGGAGACGTTGAACCTTTGGTAGCAAGCCAAGTATAGGCACATTTGGAGTTGTGGGGCTCCTGGTAGTGCCTAGGACAAGGCACCCGAGACTGTAGGGGCTGAGACTGCCCTGTTCCTTGCTTCCCAGGATGAGTGGGTGAACTGTCCTGTAAAATTGTTCAAGGATTCTGCTCATAGATGCTTTTCAGCATAAGTTCAATAGTCCATTTCTATTACATTTCCCAAAGAAGGTCCTGTAGCAAGGCTTTCAAACCCAAGATCAAGACATGGGCTAGAAGAGGAGACTCCCTTGCTTTCTGTGACAAATGTTCCAAGATGGCTTCATCCACTTCATTCAGTTTAAACTTCCTGCTAGATGCCAGTGGCTTATGCTTGCAGTCCCACCTACTAAGGAGATTGAGATGCCAGGATCAAAATGCAAGCCCGCGCGGGAAAGTCTGTGAAATTCTTATCTCCAGTTAACCACTAAAAAGCCATAAAGGGAGCTGTGACTAAAGTGGCAGAGCACTAACTATGAGCAAAAAAAATCTTAGAGACAGTGTCCAAGCCCTGAGTTCAAATCTCAACACACACACACACACACACACACACACACACACACACACACACACTTAAGCTTCCTAACCACCCTCCATCAGGGAGACATGTGACACATTTGAGGATTACAAAGGTAAGTTAACCAGGATCTCATAAGACTAGCAAAAGAAAGAAACACAAACCCAGGCAGACAGAAAATAGTTATTCACACCACAATGAAAGTAGATTCAAAGAATATTTAAAAAGGAGGTATATAAAGGACTTAACATTCATCTGGGGGAAGCTGATGGATAGCATTTCTGTGACCCAAACAATGACAAGAAGCCTTAAGTAAGTAGATTGGGGCTCAGGGGTGAGCTACTACAGGGAAATAACCTATATTGCTATAATTTAAGATTATGGTAACCATATATTGGACTGTACCTGAAAATACACAAAGTAGTACACTGTTTTAAAGATGGTGTTAGGGGATGGAAAGTTGGGCTGTTTGAAGATGGGTGTTGGAAGAGAATAGATGCCAAGTTCAGGCTCGGGGGGAGGGGCAGAGGCAGATGATGGACTGGATTCGACTTGAGAGATGAGGGACAGTAAGCTTCTCAGAGGAGACAAAATTTCCCACGAGGTACCACCATGTGTCAAGGTTCACAGGCAGGAAGAGAGCTTTGTGTGTTTGGATATTATTTGTCAGTGACTGTTGCAAATAAAGCAAAACGCAAAACCTAGCCAGATTCGGGTCTCTGAGCTATCTGAAAATGGCCTTCGGTCCCCACAACATGGGGTGGAATCATCTCCACTCCATTACTGTTGCACAGATTATCTCCCTAAGCTTTTGCCTTATCATCTAGAAAGAGAAAAGTGGAAAGTGTGCCCTTCATAGAACTGCATTACAATTTGAATAAGATTTACCCGGGTACAGTTTTTCCCACAGAGTTTAGCATATAATAAATATCATAAATTCTGGCTATTCTTGTTATTTCTAACACGACCAATCCAAACATTCTTCTGTTCTAAACATCCATGAACTGGCCAAGTATAGTGATACATGCCTGTAAATCTAGTACTTGGGGAAGTGGAGGAAGGTTTTAAGTTCAGGGACAAACTGGGTTCTATAGCAAGTTCAAAACCAGCCTAGGCCAAATAGTGAGATGTCATCTCATGAAAAAACAAGGACTGGATAGGGGTGTAGCTTAGGGGTAGAGTGCTTACCTAACAGAAGGAAGCCCCTAGGTTACAATCCTAACACCACACACACACACACACACACACACACACACACACACACACACACACATCCTTGTATTATACCCTTTTATTTCTAGCATAAACATCCAAGCTTTGGTAACCAGTATCTACCCATCTCAATTACCAGAATTAAAGTGAGAGATGAAATAAAGTGTAATTACCAGCAGCAAGTTACATTCTCACCTATAATGCTGCCCTAAGAGGCCTAGTGGCACCGTTGAAGTTCAGAATAAACCAGGGAATCCATCATCGTACCCAGCTGGATCCCCACAGCTACCATCTACACCCCAACCCCATTGTCCCAGCCTCACAAACATGGACTCGCCACCATTGTGGGGCTTTTCTCCCATGTTTCATTTTATAATGCTACTTAAGTGAGATGTTTTTAGGTTCAAGCTGGGAGTATTTGCAGCGACCAGCATTATCATTAGACTTAGCTTGTTTTGTTGTTGATGTTTTGTTTTAGTTTTGGGTTTGGGGAAGTACTTGGAATTGAACTCAGGGCCTCGTGTTTGCAAGCATTTCCCTAGAGAAAGGCTCCCAGTCTTTTGCTTTTAACTGAGTTGCATTTCATTTTGTTTTCCTGGTAAGACCTCATGTTTTTTGCTGGGCTAACCATAAAACATAATCCTCCTCTCTCAACTTCCTGAGTAGCCAGAATTACAGGCACAGGGTACCATACTGAGCCTATACATAGCCTGTGTTCTAGGCAAGCACTCTATCAGTTGAGCCACAGCCTCCATCCTTTACCCTGTTTTTGTATTGCTTTGTTTTGTTTAGAGGTTGTTTGTTTTTGTTTTGGACACGTGCACGCATGCGCACAGGGAGGGGGCCAAAGGAGAAAGGTGAGCAGCGCTCATCATCCCTGACCTAAATTCTCTCCCTCGAGTCCCTGACATGACAACAGCACTGGAGAAGTAGGAAACACACTTCAGATACATCTATGGAGTCTGGGCTCAGGGAAGTAATCATGGATGCAATGAGACCAGTGAAGAGAAAGGTGTTATCTAGGAAAATTCCTATATTTCTGTAGTTGGCAACCAAATTTCTAGCTCTACTTTCTGAGACAGGAAAGTTTTGTTAGTGTTTGATAGTGCTAGGGGTTGAACCAGGGGCCTTCATAAGCACTCTAACATTGAACTATATCCCCAGGCCTTGTTTGTTTATTTGTTTTGTGACAGGTCTTGCTATGTAGACCAGGCTGGCCTTGAACTTACAATCATCTATGTCCACCTCTGAAATTGTGATATTATTATAAGTGTGCACTATAGTGTCTAGCATAAAATAGAGAATGTGAGTCTACTTGCTAACTTTTGTTCTTGAAGGCCTCCTGAGATAGCTGGATGGAGACGTGGGGAAGGCAGTTAAAGATGAGTCTGAAGAGCAGGAGAGGATCAGGGCTAGAGGGAAGATGAGGGTGTAATGAAGGCTGCAGCTGCAGAAGAGGCTCAGCCAGGTAAAGGGCATAGAGAAAAGAAGACAGGCTCCTAGGAAATTGCATCATTTAAAGGTAAGAAACCACAAGAGAACTGACAGAGGGTTAGCATGAAAACCGGAGTCTGTCATCTGAGTAACTAATAAAAGAATCATTTTCAAAAAGGAGGACCTGGTTAATGGAATCCTGTGAAAGAGGTCACAAATAGGATCCATTCATTCATTCATCTGTTCAGTCAGTGAGTTCATTCATTCAACAGACACTGAACCTCTGGCCACACTGTTCTCCATGAGGAGGAGGGGGGAGGAGGTAAATAGAAAACTAGCTTGTTCTCAGTGAATTGAGTTTGTTGAGTAAGACAAACAAGTAGGCAGTTATACTATAAAGGACAGTAAGAAAGTAGAGGTGCTATGAGCTTCCATGGACTGTGGCTAGGGCTCAGGAACAGCACTTTCAACCAGGTAGAAAGGGTGGCTTCAAGCTCATGCAGATGGTACATTCTAGACACTTGGCTCTGAGTCCTAGGGTAACAACTGCTGTTGGACATGGAAGTGAGGAGAGGGTAAAGGGAGGGAGGGAGCTATTTGTGTCTGTGTGTGGTGAGGGGAAGGGTACTGGGGTTTGAACTCAGGGACTAGACACTGTCCTTTAGCTTTGTCAACTCAAGGCTGGTGCTCTACCACTTGATCCACAGCTCCATATCTTCTTTTTTGGTGGTTAATTGGAGATAAGAGCCCCATGGACTTTGTTGCCTGGGCTGACAACCAAGGATTCAGGATCCTCAGATCTCAGCCTCCTAAGTGGCTAGGATTACAGGTGTGAGCCACTGACTTCCAGCCAGAGGCGGTATTCTCAAAGATGGAAACAACTTGAGTTCATTTGGGAAAAGGGGAGGTTGAGGATCAGAGATAAAAGGAAATTTTTTACACATTCCTGGGATGGGGAAGAATAAGGAAGAGGAAAGGGAGTAGTGAAGTGAGAGACAGCATCCTAGGTTCTGTGGACAAACCAGCCTTGGAGAGAGAAAGTAGTGTCTGTCAGAGAAACTATCCAACATCAAAAGATGGATGGGTAGATGGATGTAGGTCATCTTTGACCTTGCTCCTCCTCTCCTCCTCCTCCTCCTCCTTCTTCTCCTTCTTTTTGCAGTGCTAAGGATTGAATACAGTGCCTAGTTGATGCAAGTACTCTTAAATGCTGAACCACATCCTCAGCCCAGAATGATATGAAGTCCGAGAAATAATCAACTAGCATAAGAGAATGGTTGCGTTCATATTTCTCTCCATTTGTACAAAAAATTATTGTGAGTAACAAGATCCCCTTGAATAAGCAACTTCAAAAACCTTTCAAAGAATCTGCCAGGCTGTGCTGGAAAGCCCTTCGTCAGCAGTGGGTTTGTGGGGCTCTGCTGGGAAGTGTTCAATCGCCTGAGCCCCAAACTTCCAGGGAGAAGAGCTTTCTCATCTCAACCACCACTAGCCACCTCGATCGGCCAAAGGTCACCCAGGCCTGAGGAATCAAGACATCTTCTTCCTCCCCCAACACACACACACACACACACACACACACACACACACACACACACACACACACACACTTGCTTCCTCCCTAACATCAATACCCTGCTCTCTGCCCCAACTGCCTCATGGAAATGTGGCCCTTGAAGGTCACCAATGACATCTTTATTGATAACTCAAATGGTTTTTCACCTCCACCCTGCAGTCTTGTCCCTTAGAACTTGCGCTTTTTCAAAGTACTTCCAGGGCAGTTGACAGCATTGACCTCTCTTTGAACGAACTCTCTCTCTCTCTCTCTCTCTCTCTCTCTCTCTCTCTCTCTCTCTCTCTCTCTCTCTCTCTCCCCCTTTCCCCTTGAGAGTTCTTATGTGAAGGTCAAGTCTGCTCCTTATATCCTCACTACCAGCACGGAAGGGCAGGGTGTGGGATGGGTGACAGGTGAATCAAGGAAGAAGCCGGGATGAGTCTAATCTGCCTTCTGTCCGCTTCTACTTGACCCGAAGCGTGTCAATCCATGTCATTCCCTGCCTCTGGCTTCGCAGCATGCATGGATGGATTTGATGATGGTATTTTGAGCATCCTAGCTTGGTCTGTAAGTCTCTCTCTCTCTCCCTGACCTGCAGCTTGCCTCGTACTTGGAGGTCCCCATTGCATCAAGGTAATTTCCCCCAAACATCTCCTCCAAGTTTCGGCTTAAATGTCACCTTCTCATTGATATCTAGGCTGAAAATCCACTGTAACCACCCCCTCCCCCCGGTCCCACCCAGACCCTCGAGTTCACCTCTTGTTTATTCCTTGGCAGATATCATTTTCAACCCAGTCTGCCTGATAGTTCCCTTGTTGCTTCTTCTCTGTCTCTTCATAAGAAAATGGGCTTCCTGAGTGAGCACAATCCTAGAACATGGTCCTGTGGCTCACAGGAGACACCCAGGCCTTTGAAAGAAACTGCTGCAAGTGCCAAGGGGCTCGCCATTTACAGTACTGTGAAAGTGAGTGACAGCCCCAGCAGTGAGCTTTAAAGGACAGAGACACAGGAAAAAAATCAAACCAGGAATTCCATAGAAAGGTCTGGAGTGAAAAGAAACTCTGATAATAAATGAGCAAATGCTGAATGGAAGATTCACTTTCACCATTTCTAGTGGATTAGAAGAAAGAGCGGATTTGTACATTGCTATTATGAGCTACATGGCTAAACATGACTTTTAAATTTAGGATTGGGACTTGGGCTTCTGATCAAGGCTAAACAGAGGACTCGGGGGCTGGGAATATGGCCTAGTGGCAAGGGTTCTTGCCTTGTATACATGAAGCCCTAGGTTCAATTCCTCAGCACCACATATATAGGAAAATCCAGAAATGGTGCTGTGGCTCAAGTGACAGAGTGCTAGCCTTGAGAAAAAAGAAGCCAAGGACAGTGCTCAGGCCTTGAGTCCAAGCCCCAGGACTGGCAAAGAAAATAAGTTTAATAAAAAAACAAAACAGAGGACTCAATGAAGCAAGAAGCAGGTAAACTCAAGGGAAGTGGAGAACCCAGACATCACCAACAACAGGATATCTTTCTTGACTTCAACCAAGAGCTGAAATACAAAGCTATGGGTGCAATGGTCCAACAGCTTATCGATGAGGAATTCAGAAATTGAAGTCTTTTTCCCTCTCCGATTTCTCCATCTCTCCACAAACCAGACAACAGCCCTTCAACAGACGCTAGGGCTGCTGGCAAAGACACACTGATCTTTGACTTCCTACCTTCACAACTGTGAGGAAGAGTGGTGCTGGCTTCTCACTGTGTCCTCACACAGACCCGGGTGGGGTTGACGAGCCCTCTTTTTCTTCTCATAAGGACATTGATGCCACCACGGAGGGTCTGCCTGTATGACGTAACCACTTCCCATAGGAACAGAGTCATTAGGGCCATAGTTCCAAAATACAAAAGCCAACACAAACACACACACACACACACACACACACACGCATGGACACACTTGGGAGTCCAAGTAAGTAGTAGATGGTCAGTGAAAAATCACAAGAGTTTGATCTGGAGTTGATCTGGGCTCCCGGACTTTTCATTTCCATTACACAATGGCATTGCTGTTATCATGTGTCAGAATGTAATTTCTTCTCTTGATCATTTCTCTTATTTCCCCTGAACCATCACACATGGAAACCAGTATGGATGACCTCTTTGAAGAATGAATATTGAATAAAATGTGTCTTAAGTACGAGCCAAGCACCATACTCATGTGAAACTGACTTAGAAGAGAAAACCCCGCCAGTGCAAACTCCTTCTCATAGTTTCCCAAAGAGACAACTGCGTTTGTAAGGTCAAATGTCTCTCTGTAATCACACGTACAGGCTGTGAATCAATGTGGTTAGGCAGTGTTTCCTCTCTTGGAAATTTCCTACACCGTGGCTTTTTTTTTTTTTTTTTTTTGCTATAGGTATACAATCTAGTTGCATGGGAGGTTATTATTTTTTGTTTTTTGCTTTTGCTTTCTTTTTTGATTTGTTTACTTTTCCAATTTGCTCCATCTTATTTTCCTGTCTTCCTTCTTTTTTTTTTTTTTTTTTTTTTTTTTTTCTCAAACCTGTCTTCCTTCTTTTGTTGCTGCTTCCCATACTTTTCCTGTTTTTTTGTTGGTTTGTTTGCCAGTCTTGGGACTTG
This sequence comes from Perognathus longimembris pacificus, assembly GCF_023159225.1. NCBI lineage: Eukaryota > Metazoa > Chordata > Mammalia > Rodentia > Heteromyidae > Perognathus > Perognathus longimembris. Next base: position 54,685,291 of record NC_063169.1, read on the forward strand.
GACTCTGGGCCTGAGCACTGTTCCTGGCTTCTTTTTGCTCAAGGCTAGCACTCTACCTCTTGAGCCACAGCACCACTTCTGGCTTTTCCTATATCTATGGTACTGAAGAATCGAACCTGGGGCTTCATACATGCAAGGCAGGCACTCTACCACTAGGCCACAGTCCCACCCACCTGGGTTTCTTTATAATCACAGGAACAAGAAGAAAAGTTTTCAGTGTGGGTTCCTTTCTGGTCCTTTGTGTCTCCTTTGCCACTGCCCGCCCCCCCCCCTCCCCAAGAACTCACCCGCTTGGGGTGAGTTACAATACTATGCTGTCACCTAGTGGTCAATTCGGATCACTGGCTAGTCAAAACAAAATGGCTGAGTTCAGAATTATTCAAATACCCGGCTTTATGCTTGCAATCTCTCACTTCATGATTGAAGTTCCAAAACACCATGGTCCATTTTCCCTTCTCCTCAACCTTAAGTCCCACTCAAGAAGGAAGCACACTTTGTTGTCCAACCAATTACAGAAAAATCTTAAGCACAGAATTCATCTCTCATACAGGCCCATGGCTGCTTGGTCCTGACAGGAAGCTTCTCAAGTTTTGCATATTTAGAAATATTCTCTATTAACTCACCCTGTCAATTCAAGATTGACTATATTAATAGTAGTAAATCACCTGGTTAAGCTATGATGTGTTAACCTCGATGAATAACCACAAAGCAAGTATCTTGGGAAAAATACCAAATACTACACTGGAGTTCAATTTATTTAGTAATTGCAGAGCTGGAAGTAGAAGCAAGGGTTGATGTATATCAGTCAAGCACTCTGCCATGGAGATACAGCTCTAGTTTCTAGACTAGACAGGGTGCTTTATTAATTGTTTGTTTTTTGTTTGCTTAGCAGTACTGGGTTTGGACTTGTGGCCATGTTGTTGGTAAGCAGGCCCTCTGCCACTTGAACCATGCCTGCAGCCCTTTTGCTTTCAGTTATTTTTTCAGATAAGGCCTCACATTTTGCCCAGAGTATTCTATGGACCATAATCCTTCTACCTATGCTTCCGAATACACAGACATTTCGTTGGTTTGTTGACATAGGGTCTGGTTAACTTTTTGCCCTGACTGACCTTGAACTGCAATCCTTGCCCCCATCTCTGCCTTCTGAGCAGCTGAGATCAGAGACATGAGCCACCATGCCCAGATTAGAGCAATAAAATAGGTTATAATGGTATTTGCTAAGTTAACAATTCAAGTATTCGTTCCTTTCTTGTAGCAGGGGAATTTTCCCACAAAATACAAAGTTGAGATTTAGTGAAAGCTCTCAGGTAGTCTATCCCTACTCTGGGAAGTTCAACTCACAATACACACACACACACACACACACACACACACACACACACACACACACACCTGAGATTTATATACAAGAACAGGAATGCTAAAAATGGCAGGTAGAGTTAGGTATATTTATTTTTTCATGTTTCTTAGCAAAAATAATAATACCTTGTGGTGATAGCTTATGTAGAAATAAAATGTATAACAAAATAGCACAGAATATATGGGATAGGAAAGAGATAAATGGATTTGTGCAGCTCAAATTTTTTTCTCTCTTCTTTCTTTTTTTTTTAAATTTTTTTTAAAACTTTTTGCCAGGGGCTGGAGATATGGCCTAGTGGCAAGAGTGCTTGCCTCGTATACATGAGGCCCTGGGTTCAATTCCCCAGCACCACATATACAGAAAATGGCCAGAAGTGGCGCTGTGGCTCAAGTGGCAGAGTGCTAGCCTTGAGCAAAACAGAAGCCAGGGACAGTGCTCAGGCCCTGAGTCCAAGGCCCAGGACTGGCAAAAAAAAAAACACACAAAAAAAAACTTTTTGCCAATGCTGGGGCATGGACTCAGAGCCTGAGCACAGTCCCTGGCTTCTTTTTACTCAAGGCTAACACTACCACTTGAGCCACAGTGCCACTTTTGGCCGTTTTCTTTATATGTGGTGTTGAGGAATCGAACCCAGGGCTTTATGTATACGAGGCAAGCACTTTTGCCACTAGGCCATATTCCCAGCCCCCAGCTCAAATATTTTTACATTATGTATAAAACGGCTTAACACTAATTAAAGGCTGAGTGATAAGTTGAAGATGTACACTATAATTCTAAGGCAACCTACTAAAGTAAAATAAAAGTGGTATGTCGAAAAAGTAAATCATTAAACCTGGAACCAATGGCTGACTCTTGTAATCCTAACTACTCAGAAGGCTGAGATTTGAGAATCACAGTTTACAGCCAGCCTAGGCAGGAAAGTCTATGAGACTCTTAACTCCAATGAAACACAGAAAAATATGGCAGTGGAGCTGTGGCTCAAGTGGTAGAACACTAGCCTTGAGCAAACAGGAAGGAGCTCAGGGACAGCCCCTAGGCTCTGAGTGCAAGTGCCAAGACTGGCAAAAAAAAAAAAGTCAATAGTGGAAGTAAAGTAGAAGACTAAAAATTACACAATTGATCAAAAAGAGGGTAGGGAAAAATAAGACTTAAAACTGATAGAAGAAACTGAAAACAGTGTTTAATGGTTAGAATCATTTGATGTGAATAAAATTTACACTCTAATTAAAATACAGACATTCTCAGTGTGAAAAAGATGAGCTCCAACAGTTGGCTGTATAGATTGTGCCTGATAGAGATACAAGCTGAAGGTCAAAGAATTGGGGACAAATACTCATGAGAAAGCTACAGTAGCAATATTTGTATTAGATGAGATAAAGAGTAATGTAAGAGGCAAAGAAGGATATTTCATAATAAAAATGTCAATTCCTTAAGACTTAAAAATTATAAATATAGGGGCTGGGGATATGGCCTAGTGACAAGAGTGCCTGCCTCATATACATGAGGCCCTGGGTTCGATTCCCCAGCACCACATATACAGAAAATGGCCAGAAGTGGCGCTGTGGCTCAAGTGGCAGAGTGCTAGCCTTGAGCAAAAAGAAGCCAGGGACAGTGCTCAGGCCCTGAGTCCAAGCCCCAGGACTGGCCAAAAAAAAAAAAAATATATATATATATATATATATAAATATATATACATACATATATATCCTGATGACAGATATTCAGAATGTATGAAATAAAAGTGGACATACAAACTGGAGTACCAATGCAAATCCAGGGCTGATATTTCAAATGTCAAATAAACTTTGCATTCATTTGTCTAATATATATGCAGACACAGACTGACAGGTATTTGTGTGTGTGTGTGTGTGTGTGTGTGTGTGTGTGTGTGTGTCTGTCTGTCTGTCTGTCTGTCTGTCCATCTATCTGTGTGCTAGAGCTGGACTTGAACTCGGGACTTAGGCACGGTCCTTTAGCATTTCTGTTCAAGGGTGGCACTTTACCAGTTGAGCCACAGCTCTATTCCCAGCATTTTGGTGATTAATTGGAGATCAGAGCCTCAGACTTTTCTGCCTGGGAAGGCTTTGAACTATCATCTACAAAGCTTAGCCTCCTGCGAAGCTAAGATTATAGGCATGAGCCATCGGCACTTAGCTTATGATATTATTGCTGTGTATTTACAAATTTAGTGTGCTAATATTTTGAATATCAATATATAAGAAATATATCAATATATGACAGATGCTCATCTGAAGTTTCCTTTATATTTATCTGTCACTGGATAAGGAATTGGGTAAGAATCATCTATATGCTGAATGTATAACAAGTTAGGAAATGTTTGCTACATCCAGAAAAGATGTATAGAGCTGGTGAGATTATTGCCCTTTAAATGTTTGATAAAAGCCACCAGAAAACTGGATGGCCTTCAGTTGATTGAAATTTTCTTAGTGTGTGTGTGGTGGTGGTGGTGGTGGTGGTGGTAAGTTTAATTATAAACTCGTTTTCTGTAACAGATACAGAATTTTTCCCTAAACGTTACAAATTTCTTTGTTAATTAGCATTGGTCAAGGAATTTGTCTTTCATCTAAATTAGTGTGGTTACTGCCATTTACTTCTGCCTGTGACTTTATTTTCTTTCTAATTGTTGTCCTCTTTCATTTCTGGTACTCATGACTGGTGCAATTATTTTTCTTAAAGGATCCTAATGTGATTATCCATTTTATTGATCTTTCCAAAGAGCCAACTTTTGCCTTTGTGGATTTTTCTCTTTCGATTGTTTATTTTCCATGTTACCGATTTCTGCTTTTTATTGCTCTCTTCTTCCTCCTTTCTTTGGATTTAATTTGCTCTTTTCTAGCTTTTGAAGAAACAGCTTAGCTCGTGGATGTTATGCCACTATTCTTTTCTAACTAAACATTCTCTTCAAGCTTTTTCTGAATCTCACATATTTTTGTGCATTGTGATTTCATCATCATTTAGTACTAAATATTTTCTGCTTTTCCTTATGACCTTTTTTCTCTTGGAGTCAGGGCATATTTATGACTGGATTGCTCACTTCTCAAGAGAGCAGATGAGCTGGAACCAGTGGCTCACACCTGTCATCCTAGCTACTCAGGAGGATGGGCTCTGAGGAACACAGTTCAAAGCCAGCCTGGTCAGGAAAGTCTGTGAGACTCTTATCTCCAAGTATCCACCAGAAAACTGGAAGTGGCACTGTGGCTCAAGTGGTAGAGCACTAGCCTTGAGATGAAGAGCTCAGACACGAGGCCCAGGCCCAGAGTTCAAACCCCACGACTGTCAAAAAATGACAGCAGATGATGGAAGCAGCACATGGCAGAACTATTGGCCTTAGGGTTGGGATGTGGAGGGGCTGGGCTCCCATTGTCCCTCAAGGGCCCACATCCAGGGACAGAAAGACTTCCCACTGAGCTCTGTCTCTTAAAGGTTCTACCACCTCCCAATAACACCAAGACTTTCATAGTAGCATTCTGTATCATCCAGGTCCTCCATAGAAAACACACAATTATACAGAAGAACTTACTAGAATACGTGACCACAGGCTGAATAGACTCACAAAGTTTGTCTTCAGGCAGGACAGTCAGAAACTACTCAGTTCAAAAAGTTCATAGCTTCACTATGAGAGAGGAGTCACTTGAGGTGGCTTCAGTCCAAGTGTGAAGGCCCCTTGGAAAACCAGTGGAATGAATTCATCTTCAAAGGTTGAAGAGGGCTGGGCGTTTCTAAGTCTTAGGTCCACTGTGACCCCTAGTTTGAATGGTTAGTACATCTTCCTGCACTTGTAAATTCATGTTCATGGAGATGACAAGGCAGTAATGGATAACAAAGCGAACTCTACAGTCAGCAGGAAAAGATTCCAACTCCCTTAATACACTGCCAAGAATATTTGCTTTGTCCTGTGTTTTTTTTAAATTGGTAAACCATGTGTATGTTTCACATAAATTTCTATTAATCAGGTTATTAGTCAGTCTGAACACAAATTTTCCCATCATTCTGCAAAAATAATGTGTTGGACACATAACAAACCTGAAGCTGGTGACATTATTGTGTGACAGGTGTGTGTGTGTGTGTGTGTGTGTGTGTGTGTGTGTCCACTCTTAATTCAAGAAGGTGGCAGAAAGACTTCTTTAACTTAGAATACATCCACAGGAGCCTGAAATCTCGGACTTTTCACTAAAAGTTCATAGCTATTTGCACAATACTGCACACATTTTCCTAGAAGATTAGGCCATATTCCTGGCTTCCTCCCTACCCACCTATGAATGTCAGTCAAGTTCAAGTGTTGCACTAAAAGAAAAGGGCTGCCAGCCTTTGTAAATGGGAGAGCCCCTAAGAGTGCAATTTAAAATAACAGAATGCATGCCTTGGGGCAGGGGTGTGGGGAGATGGTCCTGGAGCTTGAACTCAGGGCCTGGGTGCTATCCCTGAGCTTCTTTTTTGTTCAAGACCAGCACTCTACCACTTAAGCCACAGCTCAACTTCTGGCTTTTTAGTAGTTAATTGGGGATAATCGTCTCTTGAACTTCTCTTCCAAGGCTGACTTCAAACCATGATCCTCAGATCTCAGCCTCCTGGGTAGTTAGGATTACAGGTGTGAGCCCCCAGCACCTGGCTGAGGATGTATACTTAATAAAATACATTTACTTCATGGGACACAACGCACGGCAACTCACTTCTTGATGTATTTATGCATTCACTTAAAAAACAAATTTTGCTCTATCAGAATATATCATAGACACTTTAGAGTTTCACAAAGTATGAAAACAAAATATTATTCTGCATGTGCAACTGTGTTTATCTGTATAATATCTACCCTGATATATTAAGAAGAACCCATTGCATGTTTTTAAATCACTCAATAAAATTTAATTTCTTGGGGTTTTGTTTTTCTTTGTAATTTCATGTAGGATTTTGTTTTCATAGATTTTTTCCACCTCTCTCATTTTTAAAATGTATTGTTATCTTCTAAAGGTTGTACAAGGGGTGTTCAATTTAACATGTCCATTTATGTGTAGAAATTCCATTTATGTGTACAATGTACATCTTGATCAGTGTCACCTCTTCCATCATTCTCTCCCCTCCCGTGTTGCCCTTCCCTTCTCACCTTCTCAAGTTTCCCACTTTTACTTTGGCTTGGATTATGACTCTATTTGCTCAGCATTCCACTCTCCATTTGTCCATCCCTTTGCATTGGCCTCCAATCCCACCCCCAATCAAGACACAGTGGAGTCTCACTCCTTTTTATGCGGAGCTTCAGTTCGATGGACAAAAGCAAAAATGGTAGATAACCTCCAGGTGGCGCCAGAGTACAGCAAGTTTCAACTACCTTGAAAGAGGAGGGGAATCTAAACAGCATTTCCTAACAATAGGTTGTGAGTAGAGCTAGCTGCCCACAGAGAAAGGTAAATTGTTCATTTATTTGCCTTTGCATTATTACCCTATAATATTTTTAAACCATTTTGTATGTATTTTAGAATCTGTCTCTTTGGATATTTAATTCGAAGGAATAGTGATCACGTCTCAACAGTAATTTCCTGTATCGGTTAACTACTCATAGGCATGTCTTCCAGTCCATGTTAAATGTAAACTCCTACATGGCAGATTCCTTTCCTCTTTGTACATGCCCTCAGTTCTAAGCTAAGTGTAGTCCAGGCCCAAGAAATCCTTGATTCATCTGCAATCCTTGATTAAGTTGAAATGCCAGGGGACCTGTGACTATATAGAACATAGCAGAATGACATACACAGAAGTTACTTAATGATTTGAAATGGGACAAGAGAATCTTCTGATTTAAAATGCCTTTGATATGTGTTAGTTTTGTTTTTATTTGTTGAAACAGAGTCTCACTATGTAGCCCAGATTTGCTTCAAACTCTTTCTCCCTTAGCATCCTATATGCTAGGATTATAAGCATATGCCACCAAACCCAGTGATTTTTGTGTGTGTGTGTGTGTGTGTGTGTGTGTGTGTGTGTGTGTGTGTGTGTGTGTCTGTACTCAGGGTCTGGATGCTATCCTTTAGCTTTTTCCACTCAAGGCTGGCACTGTACCACTTGAGCCACACTTCTACTTTGGGCTGTTGGCTGGCAATTGGACATAAAAGTCTCGTGGACTCTTGCTCGGATTGGCTCTGAGTCATGATCCTCAGATCTCAGCTTCTTGAGTAGCTAGGATTACAGGCATGATCCAGCAGCACCCAGGTTATTTATATCTCATCTTTTTCAAATACCTTCAAGTTTCTAATGATATGATATGGCTGTACAGAACACATTTAGCCACATATTACATACCTGACTCCCAGATTTCCTCTCAAAGAGTCATATAGTTAAGGGGACACTGGAAAAATCCAGATGCATTCAGATGCATTCTTTTACAAAACTAATTTTTGAGATATTAGAATTTCAGTTTCATATATTATGCAACCCATAAAACACACTGTATTTTATGTAGTTAAACACATTGTATGTGACCACGCACACTAAGAAGAATCATAGTGTCTCATTCAATATCAAGCATGTTCTCCAAACTCATTAGCTCCATAACTGATGATATACTCTTGGACAGCCAGAGAAGGGAAGGGTGTGGGGTTAATTATTTTAAAAACCGTGATTCAGACCTTGTGCTTGCATTGACTGAACTGCTGTCTCTATAGCTACTGCTGATTTATGCTGTATTCAACAATTATGGGTGCAGGGCCCTCTAAATATGAAGAATTTGCCCTCTGGGATGGGACCTGAAGAAGCACTGGCTAGCTGGCCCTTGTGCTCATACCAGCTCAAAATGCATGAGTGGATTACCTGGGAGGTTTGAGTGGGTTCCTGAGAATGGAATCCTTCCTACCCTGAAAGCCAGGGGGCAGGGCCTCTGGGAAGGCCTCCGCTGCTTGAGGAAACACCTAACTGGAGACACAGAGAGAGATGAAGACACTACAGGAGCCACTTTGCCTTTAAATAGAGTGACAGTACTCACATTTTGAAGATTCCATTACTAATAAAAACAGTAGAATCAAGCCAGGCACTAGTGGCTCACTCCTGTAGTTCTATCTATTCACGAGGCTAAGATCTAAGGATTGTTTAGAAGCCAGCCTCAGCAGGAAAGTCCATAGGACTCTTATTACCAAAGACAATCACCAAAAAACCAGAAGTGAAGCTATGGCTCAAATGGCAGAGCACCAACCTTGAGTGAAAAGGCTAAAGGACAGTGTCGAGGCCCTGAGTTCAAGCCCCAGTATCACACACACACACACACACACACACACACACACACACACACACCACCACCACCACCACCACCACCACAAACAGAATCAAACTGAGGCAGAATCATACCAGAGATCTATAAAACACACAATTTCCTTCTTCTGTTTAATGTGGATATTAGCTATAATAATAGATTTTATTATTGTTATATAAAAATACTTACCATATGATGTATATATGTATCCAACACCTGGCTTTAAAGGAAACTATTCCTGATTTTACTGAGTCCTGCTCAAAGTGAAGATGGGATCACAGGACTCTTCAGAAGGTGGATCCCCTTAGATCCTCTTCCTCTTCCCCAAGAAAATGGGTGACAAACAGCAACATGAGGATAAAGACTGGAGAATGCTGGGAAAGACCACCAGCCCCTGGGGGCAGAGGGGTCATCAACGGTAGCACAGATGCTTGAGGACGAATTGAGGGCTGAGGTGATAGTAGACATCAATGTTTTCTTCTAGCATTTTCTTTTCCTCATATTTTTACCTTTGGTTAATCATTTGAATTCAAGTACATATGTTCTCAAGGTACAGTACTTTGTCCTGTATCTCAAATCTGGAATTTTTATCTTCTCCCAAACAAATAGAGCGCAGAAAGAGGAGGTCTCTGGTTCCATCCATTTCCTTATAAATGACATCTATCATCCCTCTTTGTGTCTGAATAATACTCCATTGTATACGTATGCCACATTTTTCTTGAATAGTTGCCATACACTAACAAAAATCTGGGGTGGAGGTATTAGTGGAAGGGGAGGAGTGCACAGAGAGGGTTCGGGAGGGTAACAACAATCAAAATGTTGGTGGGTGGGTGAAAATGGAGCCATGAAGCTTGTCGAGATGGGCTTGGGAAAGGGTGGGGGGAGGAGAGTGGCAGAAGGTATGTCTGATGAAGGTTCATTGATATCACAATGAAACTTGATGTTCACGAAAATGTGAGGCGGGGGAGTAGGTAGGCGTGGACAGAGGGTCTGAGACAGGCTTCTGAAACAGGAGAGGGTACCTGCTAGAGACACAGGTGACCGGCCCACCTGGGGCCAGCAGATAGGAAGCACTGAAGGCGAGGCTGAGAATCCACACTTGAAACAAGCCACAGAAGAACTTCTGATGTGCAAACTTGAGCTCTAGCCGTGACCAATATCTTCTCAGATTCTCCATTTCCCAGGCGTTCCTTTTGTAAAAGGAGTTACTGGAGCTTTGTGCCCTGAATTTTACTGGGCATTGAATCACTGGGCATCTTGTTAAAATGCACATTTGGATGCAGTTAGTCACAGTGGGGTAGGGCCTGAGCTTTGTGGTCTCTTGCAACCTCCTTTGTGGTGTGGTGGCTGCTGGGTCTAAGGATCCAGCTCTGAGTAGCAAGGATGTAGGGCAGGAGCATCTATGGCCTTTGACAGAACAGAACCCAGAAGCTTCCTACTTAGGCTTTAAAAATGGTGAGCTTGCTGAGCACCAGTAGCTCATGCCTATAATCCTAGCTATTCAGAAGACTGAGGTCTGAGAATCAAAATTCAAAGTCAGCCCAGGCAGGAAAGTTCCATGAGACTCTTATCTCCAATTAACTAACAAAAAGCCACAGTAAGACGGTGGCTCGAGTGGTAGAGCACCAACCTTGGGCACAAAAGCTCAGGGACAGCACCCAGGCTCTGAGTTCAATCCCCAGGACCCACACATGCACACAGACACAAATAAAAATAATGATGAGTGTGCTAGGTGACTAATCAACTTGGCAAAGCGAGTGTGCATATTCAGCACGCTGGTCTAAGTAAAAGGCACAACAAAATTGGCTGATGTTGAGCAATTATCATCAATAGTGTAGTGCATGGTAACTGGGCGTGGCTACAGAGGCCACACAATTGCCATTATTCTTATTGCTTGTACACAAATACTATCTTTAGCTCTTCCCTATGGATCATGTTCCTTCTGATACAAAAGAACTTTTATCATCATCATCGCATCCACTTGATGATTTGAATAAGGTTAAAACAGTGCAAATAATTTTGCTGGGCCATTTTGGTATAGGTCTTAGGAAACTCAAGGTATTTTCATGATAGCATAGAGAATGGAAGGGATAGGAGCAAAAGCTCAAAAACAATAAAGAAATAGAATGATAAACTACCTGTCATCTTTCAATGACTGAGGCTCAGAATAAAAAGAATCCCCACCAGCACCAGCACCAAGGGCCAGTCTTGCCACAGAGTTTGAGATGAGAGGCTGTGGTGCTGTTTATGAGACAGTGGCTGGTGTCAGAACCATCTCTAACTCCCATGATCTTGTCAATGCTTAGATCTAGTTCACTTATTGACACTCAAACAGTCTCTAGAAGTTTTTACTCAATTGGGATGTTTTTGTCCTGCACAGCCTAGGTTTACTCTTCAGTTTATAACTTTTCATTTGTCCTAGTCACAATGAACATTTCAGACAAGGAAAACTTTTTTTTTTTTTTTTTTTGGCCAGTCCTGGGCCTTGGACTCAGGGCCTGAGCACTGTCCCTGGCTTCTTCCCGCTCAAGGCTAGCACTCTGCCACTTGAGCCACAGCGCCACGTCTGGCCGTTTTCTGTATATGTGGTGCTGGGGAATCGAACCCAGGGCCTCATGTATACGAGGCAAGCACTCTTGCCACTAGGCCATATCCCCAGCTCCCAGGAAAACATTTTTTTAAGAGGCATTCCCCATGACGCTTTTCAGGATGACATTTGAACAACATAGATTTGTCAGAAATCAAATTAGAACACTTGAGCTGGGGATATGGCCTAGTGGCAAGAGCGCTTGCCTCGTATACTGAAGCCCTGGGTTCGATTCCCCAGCACCACATATACAGAAAATGGCCAGAAGTGGCACTGTGACTCAAGTGGCAGAGTGCTAGCCTTGAGCAAAAAGAAGCCAGGGACAGTGCTCAGGCCCTGAGTCCAAGGCCCAGGACTGGCAAAAAAAAAAAAAATAGAACACTTGAAACAAGTTACTCCCAGCATGCTAGCTCTGTCAAAGAGCCCCAATCTGTGTACACTGAATGGAGACTGTTGCTCTGACCTCTTCCAAGAACAAATCTCATTGGATGCTTGCTATGTAGCCAACCTCAGCCCTTCCAGCCACCCTCTGCCCCCTGGTGGCAAAAATCCAAGTTGCTTTCTAATTTGAAGGAAGGGGGGCGGGTGGGAGCTTGAACTCTGAGCTTCAAGCTCTTACTTGGCTCTTAGGCCAGAGGCTTAGATTCTACCATTTGAGTTACACTCCACTTTTGACGTTTTTCTGGTTGATTGGAGATTAAAGCCTCACAGATGTATCTTCCCCGGGGCTGGCTTTGAACCAAGAACTTCAACTCTCAGCAGCCTGAGTAGCTAGGATTACATACATGAGCCACCAGCATTGGGTGACATGACCACTTCCACCTTCAAAGAGAGTAGCGTCTGCCTTTATGCATTCTCTAGGTCCAGGGGATTTCTGGGTGCCCCTAGGGGCCTGCAAGTTTGCCAGGGGGGTCAGTTTGTCCATCCAGTCTGAGTGTCACATGGTGGTAAGTGCATTTGAATCAGCTGCTGTCCATCATACCAAGCCCCCCCCCCTCAAAAAAAAAAGTCTCTTTCCTGTGCCAGAGGAATAGGGCTGGGCACTTGGCAGTGTCTTTCGGTGGTGAGGTGGTGGCTGTCTGGACTGTACTATGGGGTGGGCTCGGTGACTCCAATCAGACCAGCCAGGGGAATGAGACCCAGCAGATCACACTCCCACCAGGACTCCAAGAGCGAAATTACAACCACAAGAGGGGATCATTAAGCTTCCTAATCCTTGTCCCAAGTTTTCCACACTTCTTTCAAGAAAGGAGCATGTCTCATGGGCCAGGCTTGACACTCATGAGTCATGGCTAGCTGGAAAAGAACTTAACTTGTATACAAAGAAGCTCCACAAGGAAGAGTAATCCCCAGATCCTCCTGCCTCTCCTACACATCACATGACTCCCAGGGAAGCCAGCAGAGTTGCAAGGGCCAGGAAGAACCCCCAGGCATCAGGAAGGAAACAGAGGGAGCCCAAGAGATTCATAGGGGCGGGGAGGGAGAAGGGGAGGCTTTCAGGGGAGGCCGCACCTCACCACAGCTAGCAGGCTTCCCACGGGAAAGCCCTGGGCAGTGTTTAAAACACTAACAGTGGTCATACTGGGAATGAAGATTGCCATGGGAGAGAATCGCCACTGAGGAGTGTGGGCTCCTGCAGATTCTAAGCCGGGAGAGGGGGACAGCTTGAAGGACATGCGCAAACTTCTGCAGGGACCGGGCATGCGCAGTCAGTGCCAGGTCCATGGCCAGGTTACTTCCTCCCAGGCTACTGCTGCTAGCACACGCTTCTCCATCACAGGGCCTTTCCCCTCCTGGGCTGTTTGTCGCCTGTGGGCGAATGTGCCTGGGGGAAGTGATCTTCCTGATGCTTTGGGCTATGCGAAGACATGCTAATCCCCTCTCCCTAAAAAATAAAAACAACCTACTAACTGCAAGAGTTTGATAGACAGGAGTGGAGGAAGAGGGGGAGAAGGAGGCAGAGCCATTACTGCCCATGTGTTCTGTGGGTTCATCACATCAAACCCCTTGTCACCATCAGGGAGAAGAAAAAGTACATTCTCTCTTCCCCAAGGAACCTCACAGATAACAAAGCAAGGAGACAGCCCTGACCAAGGGAAGGGGCGAGCCAGAAGCAGCTGAGAGCCTCAAAGGGTTTTACTTCAAGTGCTTAAAGAGGAAGGGGAGGAGGGAGGAGGAGGAGAGGAAGGGAAGAGGGGGAAAAGAAGGAAAAAGAAAAGAAGCTTATCTGGTACAGCCTGTGGGTGAAGCTCAAGACCAGGTCTTAGAGCTGTTGCAAGATCTTATAACCAGGAAGCAAAAGCTAAAAACAAAAAGGAAAGCAGCCATAGAAACACAAACTCTAGCCCCTTTTCGTCATTAAACCTATACCAAGAGCTATCTCCATTTATGTACAGGTTTGTCTATCAGATTTTCTCTGCTAGCATTTAAAAGAAATCTAAACTGGCAAGGGGACATAATTCACACCTCAGGGGTGGGGGGAGGGCTAGACTCCCTCCTCAGAAGAAAAGAAAGAAATCCCATCCCTTTGCCTCGCCTGGTCTTAGGGGATAGGCTCAGTGATGGGGGTGGGGGTGGGGGGGAGGGTTCTAAGCAGTAGAGTTATGTGAGCTGACCCTTCTGGGTTCAGAAAGGCATAGTACACTTGAGCAAGCAGAAGGTGGGAGACGCTGAGGAAAGCTGTTCCCCCCATCCCCCCCACCCCCACTCCTTGACACAAGTAAATGTTAGCTCATAAAGCACCATTTGTGCCAGCTTGATTCTGAAGACAAAGGTTACTTTTTCAAGAATTTTACACTGGGCATGTAGATGATCCAATTTGTGTCCCCTAACAAAGTAGGGTGGCTCCCTTTTGTAATTCTAGTTGTTTGAGATGCTGAGAGAGGGAGGATTGTTCTTCTAAGCCAACTGGGGCCAAAAGTTTCTTGAGGCTTCACGTCCACCAATTAAAAAGAAAATTAAAAGGCCAGATGATAGTAGCTCACTTCTGTAATCCTAGCTTCTCAGGACGCTGAGACCTGAGGATCACGGTTCAAAGCCAGCCCAGGCAGGAAAGTCTGTGAGACTCTTATCTTCAATTAACCCCCTAAAAACTGTAAGTGGAGTTGTGGCTCAAAGTGGTAGAGCACTAACCTTGAGCACAAAAGCACAAGGACAGCACCCTGAGTTCAAGCCCTACAACTGACAAAAAAAAATAAAAGATGGGCATACTTCCACATGTCCATCATACTGGCCATGGCATAAATAGGAGGATCATAGTCCAGCCTGTCCTGGGGAAAAAGCATACAGCTCTATCTCAGAAGGGGCTAGAAGGTCTGGCTCAAGTGGTAGAGCACCTACCTAGCAAGTTTGAAGCTCTAAGTTCAAACCCCAGTACTGCCAATATCTACGTATCCCAAACGCTAGATATTACTTCCAAGGCATTTTTATTCAGTTCCTAAATTTGTAATAGTGGAAAAACCATGAACAATCTAAACATTTCCAGTAGAACTGACTTAGCAAGATAATAAATTAGAGTACCTTCACCCAATGGAATATTTTTACAACCATAGGTGCTATATTATGCTAGTACACAATATCTGAGGTGCCAGACTTTGAAGTCAGGCCCCACCACGTGAACCCCATTTTAGAATCGAACCCTGAGCCAATCAGATTTGTACCTGTGTGCTAATCTTGCTTGCACAGCTGATTGTTGTAACCTTGTTCTTTGCCTTTATAAGCCCTGTGTAATCACAGCTCGGGGCTTCCTCCTAACCTCCGCTGTGTCGGTGGGTAGGACGAGGCCCGAGTTGGCAGCTCGTTAAATAAAGCCTTGCCTTGCTTTTGCATTTCGGAGTGTCTGAATCTCGGTAGTCTTCTTGGGGGTGGTCTTGCAACTTGGCACAACATTTGGGGGCTCGTCCGGGATCGCCACAGAGACCCCGAGATCCCAGACTCCGAAGGTAAGAAAACAGCACTGTTCATTTGTCTTGTCCTGTAATTTGTCTGTTTTGCTTTTGCTTGTAGGGCGCGAGTCAGTTTGGTTTTTGGCCGAACTGACCAGGAGGACCTCCTAAACGAGACTCAACCCGCCCACCTTGTACTTGGGTCTGCTCCTTCTGCTTATCTGGCAGGAGGTTGTGGGCCAACTTGGGTCCACTCCTCCCGTACCCTGGCAGGAGGTTGTGGGCCAACTTGGGAGATCTCCAACTCGTAACTCGGGTCCACTCCTTCTGCACCCTTGCAGGAGGTTGTGGGCCAACTCGGGTCCACTCCTTCTTACAGGAGGTTGTGGGCCAACTCGGGTCCATTCCTTCTGCACCCTTGTAGGAGGTTGTGGGCCAGCTTGGGAGATCTCCAACTCGTAACTTTTCTTAGGCCTGTGTGTTTTCCTCCTTTTGTATTAATTGTTTTGTTTTTGTAGACTTTTGGAAGAAATTTGGAAGTAAAATTGTCCTAAATAATTATTGCAAAGTGAGAAAAGGAGAATTATGGCTACCAAAATGTTTAATTGCCATTCCAGCTTCTTTGTAGGTTTTTTTGTAAGTTTCCAGCAGGCCCACAGAGAAGCACAGGTGATTCCTACAAGTTTGTCAAGATCTAATACTGACCCTTAATAAGTTCCAGGTAAGAGAGCATGCTTAAAAACTACTTCTGTGTGGACCACCTTGTTGCTTATAATTGGAGTAAAGTGGCCCCTTATAAGACTCATTGATCTGAATCTGCGGTTCGAAGCCAGCCCGGGCAAAGAAAGGTCCCTGTGAGAGACTTGTCTCTAATCAGCCAGCAGAGTGCTGGGAACGGAGTGGTGTGGAGCTCAAAAGTGGTACGGTGCTAGTCTTGAGCTGGAGAGCTGAGGGACAGCACTCAGGCCCTGAGTCCAAGTCCAGTGGAAAGTCACTCCTCCTGGGACAAAAGTGATGGAGCATCCAGAGGCAGTAAGCCACTGCTTGGATGGCAGAGATGGTGTCAGATCCTAGAGTCACTACTGTTGGCCTTTCAAAAGTTAAAGCCGGGAAGTCCTAGAGGAATAGTTCATAAGCATGCCTTTCCAATGCCCATGTCTGTCTACTGGGCAGGAATTTGCCAGTCATCTGTGATAGTGGTTAGTAAGGGTAAGTTTGTCAAATGAGAGGATAGATTAAAATCTCACCCCCCGCATTTACTCAAAGCCCTGACTGGCAGTGAGAATTTTAAGCTCATACATCTGTTTAGTAAAGAGAGCTTGTAGACCTGAGATTGTGTCCTTATTGAGATCTGTTAAAGGCCTGCAAAGGTATATTGTTAAAAATTGCAAGATCTGTCAGCTTACCAATGCCCCCAATCAACAGATTACTAAAGGAGCTCACCTCTGTGGGAATAGGCCAGGCGTGTATTGGGAAGTAGATTTCACAGAAATTACAAATATTTGCTAGTTTTTGTAGACACCTTTTCAGGATGGGTTGAAGTCTATCCAACAAAGCATGAGACTGCGAATGTAGTGGCTAAGAAGATCCTGAAAGAAATCCTACCCAGGAGACTAAACTCCTTAGAACCACGGTGGAAGGGACCCTAGACGGCATCGCCACTTGGGTTCATTGCTTCCACGCCAGGCCAGCTGACCCCTTTGCCCTGGATGACAACTACCGTGATGGAACATGGGAGGTCTCCAAGCACCCAACTCAGCCGCTTTGCCTTCGCCTCAAGACTGAGACTAAGGTTATAGGTTCCTGGCTAGGTAAGGTCTACGCCCCTGAGTCAGCCTGAAGAAGTTACAGAAGATGGATGATCTTCACCCATCAGCCCCCCTTTAAAACCGAGGGACCAGAGTTATTTTCGGATACTACTTTTGGCCCTACTGGCCCATGCCTTACCTCTATATCATCCCCTAGACATGCAGGCCATTGAAATGGACAGAATGGAGCCATGATTGGCTCCCAAGGTACCAAAAAGAAAAAGGGGGAAATGAGGTGCCAGACTTTGAAGTCAGGCCCCACCACGTGAACCCCATTTTAGAATCGAACCCTGAGCCAATCAGATTTGTACCTGTGTGCTAATCTTGCTTGCACAGCTGATTGTTGTAACCTTGTTCTTTGCCTTTATAAGCCCTGTGTAATCACAGCTCGGGGCTTCCTCCTAACCTCCGCTGTGTCGGTGGGTAGGACGAGGCCCGAGTTGGCAGCTCGTTAAATAAAGCCTTGCCTTGCTTTTGCATTTCGGAGTGTCTGAATCTCGGTAGTCTTCTTGGGGGTGGTCTTGCAACTTGGCACAACATATCTACATAAACACATAGTATCTGTGTACCAACAAAATTCAGTATTCCAGGGAAAATAATGCATGTAGGAAATGATGAGAAAAATTAACGATGAAATTGTAACTGAGGTTCTTGCTACGTAGTGAAAATAGCCCAGAATTTTAATTTTTTTCTTGTATAAATTTGTTTTCCACACTTACGGGGGGAAGGAAATGTTACTTAAAAAATCTAAGAATAGCAGCCATGGGGCAAGGAGTACACTAGAGGCAGAGAAATCAATTCATGGGTGCTGTCTTTGTGCTAGACAAACCAGAGATGGGAAAAAATATTCTTAGAAGAACACCTGGTTTTTGTCCCGCCCTAACCCCAGTACCTCCGTAGGGTTCCTGGAGATTCTTTGCCTCTCTATAATCTCACTTTGACCCACTTTTGACCCTCAGCACCCTTATGTAAACCCTGACCTTGATGCTTTCTTTGGCTCCAGTATTTCTCCCTACCCTAAGCCCCCATCCCAACTCCTTGGGGGTAAGAATTCACAGAGCAGTGTCATAAATTTCTATCCTGGTCATTATAATACCTGTTCTGGCTACTGTTTCTGCCATATCCAACCCTGACAGTCATAGTTCGAATCATGGGACTCTTCATTACCAATCAAATCATGGTGGATGAGGCTGGACACCTACCTACTCAAGTTCATCAGTGGGCTGCTGCTTCACAGCTGAGCCTCGCCCGTCAGTTTCTTGCCCTCAGGGACTGGACTTGGGAAGTACAGGGAGAGTCAGTTAGCAGTCTGAGCTGAGGTGGATGCGATTGCTAAAGGCAGTCAGGAGATGATGTTGTGGCTATTAGTAAGTCATGGCTAACCAGGAATGAGAAAGCAGAAACTAGGAGGAGGCAGATTCCATGATGAATGTGGGATAAAGGTACACAGAGGAGAGGGGAAGGGACATAGTCTGAGAGGTAAACTGAACAACTCAACTCCTGCACACACACCACTCATAAGCATCTTTGAAGGCTGTTGTTTTGCCAAATGTAAAGCCATTTCACATTTTTTTAAATCTATTTTTGTAAGTAGTGGGGCTTGAACTTGGGGTCGTGGCTCTGTCTCTGAGCTCTCTTGCTCAAGGCTAGCACTCTACCACTTTGAGCCACAGTACCACTTCCAGTTTCCTGGTAGCTTATTGGAGGTAAAAGTCACACAGACTTTCCTGGGCTGGCTTTGAACCGCGATCCTAAACTCTCAGATTCCTGAGTAGCTAGGATTACAGGTGTGAGCCACTGGGACCCAATCATTTCATAGTTTTAGACTCATGATATAAACTTAATTTCTGTCTCCCGAGTGTATTCCACTGTTTTCCATATTTTTTCATTTAATTTTTTTAGCATTTTATTAGCCTATATTAGTTAGGCAGAGTGAGATTTGGTTGATACATTTCCACACATGTTTATGATATAGTCTAATCAATCTTACGCCCTCTATCACTGTCTACTCTAGATTTGGGGTGGACTTTTTTTGTGAGCAGGAAATTCTGGTTTTTACAGAAGTTTTACTCTATGATACTAGAACTAGTAGTAACAAGCCAGATAGAGTTGAATACCCATAACTTACAGTTCAACACAAGGGGATGTTATTAATTTAAGAGTCTGTGCATAAGCAAATTGAAAAGGATTGTTTTGTTATTATAACTAAGACCCTTCTGAATTCTTTCCAGTTTTCCTTCTACTTGATCTTACCTAAGATGTTTATATCTGGGAGGGTGTAGTAACAAGATAGAATAGACTGGGTCCTTTAAATATCAGAAATTAATATTTTCTACCCATTGACCACACCACACCCTTTCAAGTACCAGCTTCCTGATGTTTATTTTGCTGAACACTGACTTTGTCTTTCTAAGAAAATTTCACTATTTGAGTTCTACTGTGAATCTACCATATTTGAGTTAGTGCATTTGTATACACTTGCATACCATCCAACACATTTACTTATACATTTGTAAGTCTTTCTCATAGTTCTGGAAGGTGGAGGTTTGAGATTAGGGGCTGGCAAGGCTGGCTCCTCCCAAGGGCCATGAAGGAAACCTCTCTCCTCGTCCTCTGTCTTTTGCTGGCCCATGTCTGCCTTCTCTCTATGTCCTCTTTCCATGTCTGGGTCCAGAGTTCTTCTGATAATGACTTCTAGTCATGGTAGATTAGGAGCCACCCTGATGACTTCATTTTAACTCAATTACTCTTTAATGGTTCTATATCTAGCTATAGTTGCATTCTCAACTATTGGCGTTGGGGCTTCAACACATACATTTTTCATGGACACAATTTAGCCTCAAAGATAATAGAATAGTGTTGTCCCATGAAAGGATGAACCTATGGCAAAACACATGTCCTGTGCTGACTCCAGTGGTTTGAGCTACCTTCTAGAAACTTTTGGGAAGAGCTGTAATGCACATTGGGCTGGGTGAGAAAGAGCACTGAGATCAACTAGCCGTGACAACTGCAGTCTGGTGAGGTGACAAGCAGCACACTATGACTTTGAAAATCTTCTGATTGGCTCAATAATACAGAGGCAATGAGAGCTTCTTGTGCAACTACAGAACAGATTGCAGCCTAAGGCAAATAATGTTGGGTAGGGATGCCCTGAGCCATCACATACATTATAAGCAAAAAAAAAAATGTATTGTTCTGCCTCCACTAGAAATTCTGAATAGCATTCTTTGTACCTTAAGGTTCCCATGACCATTGTCTAAGTACTTATGAGATGGAGAAACCACCCAAAGAATTTCAACTATTCATCATGAACGTAAGCTGCCCATCAGAAAAAGAATGCTAAATAAAACTGAATCATTAAAGAAGATACCTGTTTCATCATTTTGACTCTACCATACAAAGCATGAATTTATCAAGAAATGATAGATTTAGGCACTATATATTTTAAAAAATGTTTAGAAATGTGTGAACAATGAGGCCAAAAGAGGATATTCTTAGGAGAGGATCACAAGGATTCAATAACTATGTGCATATGACCATATAAAATGATGCCTATCAAAATGAACTCTAAGAAATGGAAACGAGATTTTTCATTGTACTGTTCACAATTTCCCCACCACCACCACCTTTGGTTTATTCCCTTTTGTCACTGTGCTTGATTTCTGTACCCGAGTCTATTTGGTTTGGGGAGGGGAGGGGGAAGCACAGAAATGGCAGGACAAAGGGTGATCCAATTAAGCAGTGATACTCACTAGACACTATACTGGACATGGGCCATACAACTTGGGAGGAGAGGACATGGGAGGGAGAAAACTGGGAGAGAATGACACTGCTCATAAGGAAACATACCCATTACCTGAGTTATGTGATTATAACCCCTCTGCCCGTAACCTCTACAATAAAATTTTAAAAAGAAAAAAAGTTGTGTGAAGGTCTGGTATTACACTTACTGAAAGTGACTAGGTATTATTATTGAAGAAAGATACAGAGTAACCCTAAAAATTGATCAGGCTGACTTTTCTGGATATTCCCATATTATCAAAACTGCCATAGCCACCATAGCTTTGAACCAACCATTTACAACTGGGTTGCTTGGTTTTATCATTTCAGAGACCAAATCTGCCGTGGTTAAGAAGATCTGGGTTTAAGCCTTATCCTAAAGTCATACATTTCCAAGTGCCAGAGGCTCCTACCTATAATCCTAATTATTCAGGAGGCTGAGATCTGAAGAGCTCAAGTCAAAGCCAGCAAGAAGAGACAAATCCAAGAGACTCTGACCTCCAATTTACTGGCATAAAACTGGAAATGGAGGCATGGCTCAAGTTGTAGAGCACCACCTGTGAATGATAAAGCAGAAGGAGAGCAAAAGGCCTGGAGTTCAAGACCCAGTATTGTACAAAAATACAATACGATATGATACGATACGATACAATACAATACAATACAATAGCTATACATTTCTGCTCTCCTGTGACTGGTCAGGCTGAGAAGGTGGTACAGACAGAAGCAGTTCTGAGAGATGGTAAGAAAGGTAGATGGCTAGGACTTGGCATTGTTCAGAACCAGGAGTCAATTCCCCAGGATTCCTGATGGCTGGGGACTTGCAGAGATATTACAAGATAAACTGGTGTCTGCTGGCTGCCCTCTACACCTTGTTTATTTTTACCACAAAAAGCTAGTCTTTGCTGAGACATATGGCAGCTGACCAAGCTGGCCTCCTGCCACTCCACTTAAGATCCTGGGGACTGTGTCGTGTGATGCTGAAGCACAAGAGAGCCTGTGTGGCTTTGCCAACAGACTGATGAGAGTGTCTGTCAGGGTGGCCTGGCAGCAGAAACCCCAGGGCTTAAGAGCAAAGTAGCTACTCCGGATTCCCTCCAACAAATGAGGAGGGGCTGCCTGAAGCTCCCACTCCCATTTTAAAAACACAAGAACTACAGAAAGGGCAAAGGATAAGAGGATGCAAATCCTTTCAAAATATTAATGTGCAAACTATAAGAAATGTAAGCCCTCTTTCTGACCTTTCCTAATCCCTTTCAACCCTCAAAAATTTAATCATTACTTCCTTTACTGCAGATTTCTCCAACTGTATCTATACATTGGCAATCTATGTATGTAGAGAAATATATGCATGTATGTATAAATATAAAATGTATATGTATAAACACTAGGTAAATGTAAAAAATTAATATATAAATAACAATATGTTATTATATTACGCTTTATATATTACATGATATAGTATGTGAATTATATTCACATGTGCATTGTTATATTTATATCACACATTATATATTTTACCTAATATATGTAATTCATGTTATATCTTATACGTTCATAAGATATTTTACTAGTATAAATACATAAAGCATGTCAAAATAACATATGCATATCAGTATCTATATAAAACATTTTTGAAGTCTATACTACAGAATGAACTCGGCACCTTGCACTTGCTAGGCAGGTACTAAGTGAGCTACACCTCAGCCTAGTTTTTGCATGACTTATTTTCAGATGGAGCTCTAGGTTTTCCTTGAGGCCAGCAGAAAACTGTGGTCCTCCTTTTCCACCACGATGCCTGGCTTTTTATTTGTTAACTCTTTACCCTGGCTGACCTGTGGTCTTCCTTTTCTGTGCCTCCCAAGTAGCTAGGATTAAGTAATTTAGTTGATGTGTATTAAACGTTTACTACATATGTATGTTGGTTCATGCACCACCACATACACATCAGCAATGTATGTAGAGATTTTCCTACCTACTTTCTCATTATTTGCCAGTTAAATACAGTATATTACTATTTCTTTCATTTATATTTTTCTCATCTAGTGTTTGCATACCTTCTAAACTAAAGAAGGACACAGCTGGGTGTTGGTGGCTCACAGTTGTAATCCTAGAGACTCGGGAGCTGAGATCTGAGGATTGTGGTTCAAAGCCAGCCCAGGCAGGAAAGTCCATGAGACTCTTATATCCAATTAACCACTAGAGGGGCTGGGGATATGGCCTAGTGGCAAGAGTGCCTGCCTCGTATACATGAGGCCCTGGGTTCGATTCCCCAGCACCACATATACAGAAAATGGCCAGAAGTGGCACTGCGGCTCAAGTGGCAGAGTGCTAGCCTTGAGCAAAAAGAAGCCAGGGACAGTGCTCAGGCCCTGAGTCCAAGCCCCAGGACTGGCCAAAAAAAAAAAAAAAAACAAAAAACAACAACCAATTAACCACTAGAAAACTGGAAGTGGCATTAGGGTTCAAAGTGGTAGAGCATTAGCCTTGAGTGAAAAAGCTCAGGGACAGTCAGCCCAGGCCCTGAGTTCAAGCCCCATAGCCAACAAAAACACATACATACATGCATGCATACGTACATACATACAAGAATATCATCAGATGTTTAAACATGGGTTTTTTTTAAGTGTAAATATGGAAGGAGAAGTATCAACATTCTAAAGGATGCTGAATTACTGTGATGAAGAGAATAACGAATATTGTCTTTCTCATGGATGAATATGAAAGAAAGGAGAAAGTATTCAAGTGTCTTTTGTTTTGTTTTTTTTTTTTTTGGCCAGTCCTGGGCCTTGGACTCAGGGCCCGAGCACCGTCCCTGGCTTCTTCCCGCTCAAGACTAGCACTCTGCCACTTGAGCCACAGCGCCGCTTCTGGCTGTTTTCTATGTATGTGGTGCTGGGGAATCGAACCTAGGGCCTCGTGTATCCGAGGCAGGCACTCTTGCCACTAGGCTATATCCCCAGCCCCTCAAGTGTCTTTTTGAAAGAATTATATGACTATCACTTGTATGATTATTTTTTATTATTTATTTATTTTCACTTTTTGTTGGTTGTGGGACTTGAACTCAGGGCCTATGCACTGTCTCTGAGCTTTTTTGCTCAAGGCTAGCATTCTACCACTTTGAGCCACAGCACCACTGCCAGTTTTCTGGTAGTTAATTAGCAATGAGTCTCATGGACTTTGCTGCCCCAGTTGGCTTTGAATCTATATCCTCAGATCTCAGCCTCCTGAATAGCTAGGATTATAGGCTTAAGCCACCAGCACCCAGCTTTAGTATTACTTTAACAGTAAAAGCCTTGCATGACCTGGAGAGACATCAAGAGCTCCACTGAGCTGAGAGAGAGAGAGAGAGAGAGAGAGAGAGAGAGAGAGAGAGAGAGAGAGAGAGAGAGAGAGAGAGAGAGAGAGCTGAGCTATCAGGGGTAAGAGTAGCCATTAAAGCAAACCCAAAAGAGCCAAGAGGGGCAGAAAAGAATTATACCATTCATCCCTTACCTGCTCAATACAAGGAAAGCCTAAAACACTATAGAAAATGCTAACCCTACCTGAGCTATGTTCCCTCACAGAACACACTGATCAAGAGTCAGACAGATCAGCACAAATGTGGGTGTCATCTCACTGTTGGGGAGTCCACAGCAAAAGATTCTAGCGGTCCATGGCCCCTGGAGCTGGAGGGGACAAAAAGCTAGGCGTGGGTACTGAATCAGAGTAGGAGAAAGTGGTTATTTTTAAGGTGTATCCTTCTATTCTCCCATAAGAAGTCATCCTGACAAAGGTATCTAAAGGAAACTCGTGCCAACACCTCACCT
Organism: Perognathus longimembris pacificus; assembly: GCF_023159225.1. Taxonomy (NCBI): domain Eukaryota; kingdom Metazoa; phylum Chordata; class Mammalia; order Rodentia; family Heteromyidae; genus Perognathus; species Perognathus longimembris. The sequence continues at coordinate 54,709,771 of NC_063169.1, forward strand.
GGAAAGACAGAGGAAGGAAGGCACCTGGGATGGAAATGTAACTATGCAAAGAAGAATGTGATGAGAGGCAGCGGGCCCTCAGCCCTGGCCTGTGGCTCCCTTCAGAGGCTATGATGGTAGATCATGGCAACACAGCACACATGGGTTTCTAACTAAAATTCAAACTCTTAGGGGAGCAGAAGGAACTCAGCGAATGGGATTTTTGCACAAACCACAGGATATTTGCATAAAATATAGCTGTTCACGAAGAGTATCCCATTAGCTGCTAGGAGAAAAAAATAACAGCCAGCCTCTCCTTGGCCACTGTGTATTTGCAAAATGGTTTTATGGGTGGAGACTGAATTGTCCAAACACTTGGCCTTTGTCTCACCACGCTTGAACTAGCTACTGCTATGGGTGATTGCTTACCCCTCCGTCAGCAGACATAGAGGCTGAGTCCTCAACACTGGGATCATTCCCGGTGAGACCACTGGAAGCAAGTGGATAACATTGATTGTACTTGATAGTACTTACCAGAATTGGTACCAATTCCCGATACACATCTGCCTCTCTCTCTGAACTATCTCTAACCTGCACCATGAACCAAGGCCTTATAGAATACTCGACTACTGACAAGGAACCCTGTACAACATTTCCACAGCAGGCCATGACTGCAGCCTTGGTTGCTGTTAACATGTGTCCTGCCATTCAAAAGCATTTGACTTAACAAACTAATACACCATCAACGATTCAGGTAAGAAACCAGGTCAAGGTCAAAACCCCATGGTTCTATAACACTTGCCTCTTGGATAGGGAAGACCCATTGATCCACAGGTTTATAGAATGCTACACGCCAAACTGCTAAAAAGAAAAAGAAATCTGCATCCTGAGCCCCAGTTGCTCACTCCAGCATAGCATTAGGAAACACTACACTTGCCTTCCTTTCAGCCTTCGGTGCTGCTGGGTTAGAAGCCTCTCTCCTTAGGAAGAAACTTTCAGCCAAAGGATACAACTGAAGGCTGGGAGCTGTAAGTACTACCCAGTCATTTAGCAGTAAATTTATCAGAGAAGCAGCAGACATAGGAAGGAGTCATACTACCATAGCAGTAATTGAATGTCATAAAACCCAATACAAAGAGGCTCAGAAGAATAAGTTTTAGAGTCCAAGAGATAGGCTGGGACATCTCTATTGGCACTTCAATGCCCAATGAGAATAATAAATGGGCAGTTACAATTCTCATAGTCCAATAAAGCAAGGCAATACAGGAACTCAGATGCCTTGTGGGTAAAAATCTGAGTCAGCCATCAGCAAGTCACTCAGGCAGTGTTTCAATGGTTGGGTCAAAGAGAAGTCTAGCAGGGATGGTGAAGCAGGAAGAGGATAGAAACAAATTATGGCCACAGAAGCAGCTGTAGCTGTAGGAGCTGTGATTGGCGTCATGAATCCTCCAGTCTTTTTAGAAATGGCTACACCTCAAAATGGGTTCAATGAGACCAAGGGAATTCATAATTCCTCTCTTGAGGAACAAGTGAGAGTCTTTCTTTGCCTCAAAATGGAAGCTGTACAGAACCTGAAGTGTTTGGGTTACAGGTGATGACTCTCAGTGGAGCTGGGAAGAGATTCCACAGGGCTACATCAGTCCTGTCCTCACCTGTCTCTTAGGTCTTTGGTCACTTTTCCCCTAACTCTACATGTGTTCTGAACTACTACATGCAGCCACATCCAACAGCACAGATGTAATGCCAGAGTCTCAAACTCTGCTCTGCCTTCCTTATTTATACTGAGGCATAAAGAGCCAAGAGAATGTACTAGAGGTCTCATGCAATCATGGCCTAGAAACTCGGGAGAATCAGTTTCCATTGGGACAAATATGCAACCAATGGGAAGAGAGAACTCAGTGAACATGCGACCAATGGGAAAAGAGAACTCAGTGAATGTTCAACCAATGGGAAAAGGGAACTGAGCGAATAGATTATTCTCTTTGCCTCCCATTCCAAGCCCTCCAAATAACATATACTGAGAATGTTCCTCATGAAATCCTTTATTATCCAGCTCCCATCCACCACTCCCCAGCCTCAGCGGTTTGCCTCTGCCCATAGGCCCAAATCATTATGGCAATTACATCAGAACACAATGATATTTAACATGTCCCTATATTTTATGACTCAAAAGCCAAACCCCTGTAGGCAATACCAAATCCAGCAAAGACACTGTTCAAGTCCTTTGTAGCTGCAGAGCCTAAAGCTTCTTCCTAGTCTTCTACCCCACTGCTCACCACCCAATGTTCTAATTCATCCAGCCCCAGCTTTGGTCTTACCGTAGGTCTTTTCCCAGTAAAATCGGGTTAGTGGTTAGACAAGCCTCCTCAGCAGTTGCCTAAGGCCTCCAGAGCCATCAAACAGGTAAAGCCTGTCCTACACCAAGGTGATTGCCAGCAATATGGGGAATGAGCCAATGTCATCCACCAAGCCCTGCCTCTCAAATGCCACCACAGGTTCCACTCCCAAGGGCCACTCCTTGTTACACTGGGAACAAATGCCAAGCACTTCTGTTGCTTATGGTTCATTTCACATGGACTGTGTGGGTGCAGGTGTGGATTGCCTCTGTTTCTACTGGGTCTCCTCATTTCTCTGGAAGCTTTCTTCCTAGGCCTTGGAGGAGGCCCTGCCCCTTTGCTACCCAGGATGAAAAAGAGTGAAAAAAGTCTCACAAGGAAATAGTGCTATCCCACTTCAACTCAAAATGAGAAACAAGAGACCCCAGCCCCTGCCCCTCCACAAAAGCCCTTCCTTCCTTCTTGAGTTACAGAATCAAATCTCACATGTTTATCTGAATAAAAAAAGAGATACGAGAATAAGAAGACAGAGTAGAAAGGGAAGAGAGGCCCTGACTCACTTATGTAAATTCCTTTTGCCATAGGAAGATTCTATGTATCATTTTACTGTAAAGATCTGTAGCTACCTCCATGGGAAAGTTAAATAAAAACAAAAGTTAAAAAGCAATGAAGAACAAAGTTAGGGTGTGGTTGGCATTGCAAGGCCTGAGCTATCCTGGCTGAGATGACAGGTGGCAATGTTGCATGCACAACAGGTAGAATCTATGTCAGGGAGGAGACTGGGGGAGCAGCAGGGATAAAAGGTTAGGCAACAATAATATGACATTTAGCTTCTAAACTATGGACTAATCTGGCCCAGTGCAGAGTTCTTTGGAAAACCTGACTTCTTTGCATCTCTTCCATTGTTACCCATCAGTACCTGTATCCTAAAGGACATCACTGAGACCACTTCTCATGACATCATGATGCCATGACATCATCAGATCGCACCCTCCTGGGTAGCTAGGATTATAGGCATGAGTGCCTGTGTGTTTCAGGCTGTATTTAGTAGCTTTTTTCTCTACTCAGCTATCGTGTGATTTCTCATTCCTCAAAGCCCCGCATAGGCATCTGAGAAAGTGGATTTGAAAATAGCCCTTTGTGTGCATTTCTTACAGAAGGAAACATTAAACGAGACTCAACTCTCCAGGAGGTCTGACAGTTTGTGAAACAATGACAAAGCCAGTCTTACTCAGGGAACACTAGGTTTCAGTCCTACAAGGAAGGAAATACTGTGGAGCAAGATTGGACAGATTCACACACACTGTCCAGCCTGAGAGCAGCAGGTTCCCAGGAGAAGGAAGATGCTCCCAAAAAAGCAAAGACAATGGCAGCAGTACTTTGGGAAAGGGCAGGACGTGTCAGAACAACTGCCCCAAGTGTCCATTGCTGAGCCACAGGTTTGGGACGGGAGAAATAGAGAACATACAAACTTAATCAACATGCGCTGCAGGGGAAAAAATAAGAGGAAAAAAAATCATCTGATTCTGCAACGCTTTCTAAGGGCTGGCAAATAAGATGCAGAGGTCACAGAACTTCTGACCACATTCAAGTGATTGAAGGCTTTTAACTTACTCTGAGACATTAACCTGAGCTATCTGGAGCCAATCCTACCCCAGAGCTTTGCCCTGTTCCCACTGTATAATTCAGATGTACCCATCAAGAGGAAGCAAGTTCAAATGAAGCTACCCATCCCAGGCATGCAGACATGACCATATCAGCAAAGGAGGCTACTTCTGTGCACCGCGCTGGCTCCCTGCACATGTGATTTCTAAACTTTCCGCTGCTTCTCTTTTGACTGTGATTCATCCCTTGTTTCATTTATTCTTTTCTTGCCATGTTTTTAAAATGTTCCAGTAAGGCCAGGTGCAGATCCAATGCATAACCTGTAATTCCTACTAAGAGGGCAGAGTTGTAATCACAGTTGAAGGCCAGTCTGGGCAAAAAAGTTCGTGAGACCTCCATCTCAATCAATAAATCTAAGTGTGGTACTGTGTGCTTAGGAGAGAGGCAGAAGTAGGAAGATCAAGGTCTGAGGCTGGTTCAGGCAAAGGCACAAGACCCTATCTGAAAAGCAAATGGGAAGTAAAAGGACTGTGAGTGTGGTTCAAGAGATAGGGCCTTTACCTAGTAAGTGGGAGGTCCTGTGTTCAATCACTGATACCACTAAAAAACACTTAAGCAGTTCAAATGTGTACTCAAAAATCAATGTCCCACCTTAAACCAGATGGAGCTGTACCTCTAAAATAATTCCGACATATTCGTTCACCTTAGAAGACTAGCTGCCATTCTAGGAATTCATACTGAACTAGGCAAGTATGTAATATTCAGTGAATACCTTTGGTCTGATGAGTGGATACAGGGCACCCCAAACCCTCTGATTTAACACAGAGCCAGCAGCTACCACTGATAAGGCCTGCCTCCAGACAGAACTGGTGATAACTCCTCCTTGAAGCTGTAGATAACTTCCAGACTGGCTGTCCTGACTCCATCAAACAGCCTCAGAATATATCCAGTGAGTCAAATCTCACCTTGGGCAGTTTGGGGTCATAGAGACAGGACAAACAACATAAAAGCATGTCCCACTGCTCATATCTGGCTCCCTGAGGTGTGGTGACCTCATTGTCTATCTGAGAATGCCCTGGTTAGAACTCATAGGGTAGATTGACAAGTATGATCTGAAACAGGAATGAATGAATGGCTGCCTTTCCCTCTCCTTCCATCTCCCCACCCATAAGCCCGTCCTCACATCACCAGTGGGTCAGGGCTTGCCCATTTGCATGGTAAGACAGCAGAATACTTTATGTTGGGAAAGGCTGTCAGGTTTGGAGTGCCAAAAGAGCTCTCTAGATGACAGAAAGAGGGTACAGGGACTATGCTGAGCAGGCTTGTCCACTGGGGAGCTTGCCTGCCACCTGGGCAATGGTTCTTTGCTGGGACCACGTTGCTCACCTCTGCAATGTCTGGAGACATTTCTGATTATCACCATTGGTGGACTGTCACTGACATCTAGTGGGTAGAGTGCAGGGGCACTGCTAAACATCCCATGACCTACAGAAAAGCCCCCTTCCATGAGGAAGAGGCCACCCAAAATGCCTGGCCAGTGGTGAGAACCCTACCTCTATAGTCTGGCATCTACCCCATGCTGAGAGGAAGTTGGCTCTCAGAAGCTTGCTTATTCAGTGCTTCAGGATTCCCAAAGGAAGGAAGTCACATGACATGGTCAGAGTATGTCCTGGGATGAGGTCTTCACCTTTGGCTTGGTCCTTGTCACTTTAATCCTTATGACAGATTATACAGGAAAAAAAAATAAAATGCTGTCAGCACTGTGGCTCATACATGTAATCACAGCTCAGGAGTTCCTGAGGAGCTGGGATTACAGGATCTGTGACAAACCCACAAAAAACACATGACCCTGTCTGAAAAATAACTAAAATAGCCTAGTGCTGGTGGCTCATGCTTGTAATCCTAGCTACTCAGGAGGCTGAGATCTGAGGATTGTGGTTTGAAGCCAGCCCTGGCAGGAAAGTCCATGAGACTCTTATCTCCAATTATCTACCTAAAAACTGGAAGCGACACTGTGTTTCAAAGTTGTAGAGTGAAAAATAAAAATAAAAAGCTCAGGGACAGCACCCAGGCCCACAATTCAAGCCTCATGACTATCAACAACAACAACAACAAAAGCAGAAAGGCTAAAGGTATAACTCCATGACTTAATGCCTGCCTAGGAAGTGCAAAGGCCTGAGTTCAAACTGTAGTATACCCAAAACAATTTTTTAAACAAAAAGGAATTTTCTAAGTGATAGGGTCCATGATCAAAGGAACAAGACTGACCCAATGTGAAAGTATAACAAAGTTTATTTCATGTCAAGCATTGAGATCACTAGCTGACTGGCCAGGGCTGCTCCTTGGAGAGGGATGCTTCCCTGCTCTCACAGGCTACTTTTAAAGCAAAGTATCTGCAAGCTGTAATGCCAACAGCTGCCTTTAACACCATTGGCTCACACTAGGGAAATTCCACCGTGGGTTTTTCGAATTGGCTATCTACCCTTTCAGTTACCTATTTTGGCTTTGATATCAGGAACTGGCCTTGGTATCAAGAACTGACAGCAGATGGTCATGTAACACTGATGCAGGGGGTTAATGCAGGGGATAGAGCAAGTCACAAATGGGTTAAGCAAGTCATTTACAGAAGCAGAATTCTGCGGTCAGGCTGACCTAGTACCAACTTTATTTTAACAATCGCTACCATGTTTTCCCATTACCACTAAGCAAGCTTGAGCGGATTAAAACAATCCAGTAATCAATCATAAGTAAACCAACCCAACAGTTACCATGGCATTTCTGCTACTATTATGGTTATTTCTATAGTCTATGACTATGATCATTTTTACTGTCCATTACCATGGTTGCTACCTAGATACAGAGGGGAACAAGGGCTCCCTATATTTTTAAATGTCAAACTACAAGAAACTAGTCTCACGGGTGGGGGTGCAGCCCTCTAGCATGGAGTCATCACCAGGGTTTATAAGCTGTTATAATTTTAACACTAAAACTTACTATATTTAGTCACTCAGGTTCTCAGGTTAGTCCTTACACTAAGAGAAAAATTTTGAAACCCTACTTTTTGATTCAGAGTGAATAGGAAAGGTTGACACCAAAGACAGATGTTTTATCTGTTTTGTTAACTGTCATAGCCGAAGTTCCTTGAGGAACACTGGCGTAGATTAGACATTCAAAGGAGTATGTTTATTAAGTGAATTCTCTGTGGTTCACAGAGAATTCTCCTCTGGCCTCTTCCTTTAATGAGGGAGGAGGTAACAAACAGTACAAGAAATGTATCCAATGCCTAACGTATGAAACTGTAACCTCTCTGTAGCACATCACTTTGACAATAAATTTTAAAAAAAGAATAACTACTAAGAACTGACATTTACTGGTTGTTATTAAGTGCCAAGAGCTGTCATAATTGTTTTATTATGGAAATTAACTGTATCTTTAAGGCCATGAGGAGGTAGGCACTTTTGTGTCCATTTTGCAGATATGGAAAGTGAGGCAGAGGAGTTCACCGACCCAAGTCCCTCAACAGCAAGAGCAACGACCAGGCTTCAACCCCAGGTAGACTGGCAAGACGCTTGGGGCACTAGGTGAGCAGCCCCATTTCCCTGGATTTAATGTAGGATCCTACACTACAGGGCTTACTCAGCCCCAGTGAAAAATATCCCCCAAAGCAGAAAATAAAAGAGTAAGTCCTTGCTTAGAATCAAATCTTAAAATTACGATAAAGTTGTGAGTCTAGAAAAGAGTGATTTTTTGGAATAACTAGAGGAGCCGTTGAGGCTGGGTGAGTGGAAAGGGATGAATTTGGTGATGCCAATTGGCTTGACTGTCTACCTAGTTCCCAATGGCTCAGCTTCACGTTGGTGCTAATCCTAAGCTTCTATGACGGTGATGTATTCTCGAGCCTGTATTCCAGGCTCCTAAATCAATGCCTTCTTAGCTTCTGCCACTCCCTTCCCTTTTTCCCACGAGAGCTTTTAGCCCTTGAAATCCATGTATCCTATCCCTCTTTCAGACCACATGCCTGATCACATCTCACTGTCTTCCCGCTGCCATGATACCCACTTTGCTGCTTCCTGGTCTGCCTGGCTAGGCCTTCTTGGTACCTTGGCCTGCCTGGCGGCCTGGCTGCTAGCCAGTGCTTGTCCTTGTGCTTTCAACCTGCCTGGATTTCCCATGGCTTGCAGCTGCGTTCACCCCAGAGCACCAGCCCGTCCCACAGAGATGGGTGTGCCCAAGCCTTCTCTCTTCTCTCCATCTGGAGCAGTCTCCTCCCCAGAGCTGACACCTCAGCAATGACGCAGCTTCACACAAAGACCCATGTGGAGGTCAGCAAAACTACATGACTGTCCTCTACCCTGCTTCCCAGACCATGGGCGCTGTGTCACCTATTCCAGTGTTTTCCTAAAGTCCCCAAGCAGGACACACCCTTCTGCCTTGCTGGGTCCACAACACTCAGGATATACCTCCGTGAAGATACCAGTCCCTGTAATGGCATTTATTCTCATATATATCAGGACATCAAGTATTCTTCTTGTTCCTTAGCAGACATGAGATTTCTCATGAAACAAAGTCCATTTTGTTGAGAAATATTTTCATAAGATCACTTGGGGTAGGGAGGGGGGGCTGGGGATTTAGTTCAGTGAAAGAGGGCCTGCCTGGAGAGCTCAAGGCCCCCGAGTTCGGTCCTCAGCTCTGGGAAAAAAAAAAAAAAAAACTATAAAAGACCAAGATCACTTGGGTTTCATGCTGGCTTTATTGGCTTGCTTGGCTGGCACTCTATCACTCGAGACACACCTCCAACCTTGCATTTTGCTGGTGTGTGTGTGCATATGTGTGTATGTGTGTGTCTGTGCTTAAACTCGGAACCTGGGTGCTGTGTCCCTGAGCTTTTGTACTCAAGACTGGTGCTCTCCCACTTGAGTCACATCTCTCCTTCCAGATTTCAGGCAGTTAATTGGAAATCAGATTCTCATGGACTTTCCTGCCTGGGCTGGCTTTAAAATGTGATCCTCAGATCTCAGCCTACTGAGTAGCTAGGATTATAGGGGTAGGCCACTGGCACCCAGCTTTGCTAGTTGTTTTTGGAGATATAGTCTTAAGGACTTTTCTATCTAGGCTGGCTTCAAACTTTCATCCTCTAAATCTCAGCTACCTGAGTGGCTAGGACTATAAAGGCCACCAATACCCAGACACAATTCAAAATGGGGAGTGTGACTTCTACTGGATATGTGTGTTAATTTCATTCTATATAGCTATAAAGCTGAAAAATGCTAAGATCGAGACTATGTACATTACTTGTATAAATGCATAAGGCATATTGCTTTCCAGCCTGGAGATAGTAGCTCGAATCACCTAGCTACCACAAGCATTGGCAACTAGGTGGTGAGTTGCCAGCATCTGAGAAGCATGTAAATCATTTGCTAAGCGCGAAACTCCCTGGCCGCAAAAACCACATGGCCCAATCTTTGTTCAGCCTTTACTTAGCACAGTGCCCACCTGGTATTCAGAAGGCCCACAGCAAATGTGTTTGAACTTGGTGAATTCTGCAGTGAATTCTGAGAGTAGCTCTGCCTTGCTGGCTGTGAACAAGCTGTCCTGTAGATACAGGACATCCCTGGGGGATAGACACTCTCAAGAGAACAAGCTGCTCTGGGCCTGAGGCGTCTGGTTGAGAGTATGCTAGACCCAATGGAGGATGCCTTGCTGCTTCACCTGCTGGGCAAAGGGCACAGAGTCCTGAGCAGAGCTGTCACTTCCCAGGTTTACAGAGAGTGCTGAAGCCAGCTTCTCCAGTCAGTTTCAGAGCACAGCCCTAGGGGACAGGTGGGGATGACTGTCTATATCCAGGTGGGGCAGAGTAGGGAGGAGTCCAGTTGGCGTGTGTGTGTGTATGTGTGTGTGTGTGTGTGTGTGTGTGTGTGTGTGTGTTGTGCAGGATTATTTGGTTCTCACAGCCATTCTCCCTGGAGAAAGGCTGGGCAGTAGCCATATGGACTAACCTGGAGGTAGAGCCAGAGCTCTGAGAGCATCAGGACCACCAGCCCCATGGAAAACTGGTATGTCTTCTGCTTTGCTATAGCTTGGCTCCTTACTGAGCCTTCCCAACCCTGCCCAGTCTGGCTCCATTTATTCAGTCAACTGATTGCCCAACATCAAATGGGAATCTTCAGAAGTCACTAATTTGAAAGCTATGTAGGTTGGTCCCAAGTAATAAAATTTCCACTGAAATCCTAAGAGCAGTGACTCTAAGAGTAAAAAAACCTGGCCTTATAATTGAATGAGGCATCTATTTACTGCTGGGGTTGTTAGTCATCTACTATTCACTGTGGTAGCCAAAACACAAGGTGGCTCTGTTTCAAGAGCTGGTTGATCTGATGTTCTCACCTACTGACTGTTCTGTGCAGTTCACACAAATGGGTACTTGTATCCTTTCTAGACCATGTCACTATCCTGTCAGAGGCTCAAGCAATACATACACGTGTCAGGTACCAGAACCCACCATTGTCCAGTAACCATGACAGTAAACACCACTTATGACCTCCAGTGAAACCATGTCAGCCCATCTGACATGGAGGGCTTTTAGTGTCCTAAAGTAGGCTCGGACGCTGGTCCCATTACTCCTCCACAAGCAACTAAGTTCAAAGAAACAACCAATATTGACTTCAGGTTCTTCTGTAGCTAGAGGCTGATGGTGGCCATTTAGACAGCAGTGGGGTAATTTTCAAGTAATAATAATTGGAGTTAGGTAAGGAAAGTCTGTGCTCTGTCGCCTATGGCAAGGACCTGTGTGAATGAAGCACTTTAGATTTTCAAAGTTCAATGCTGGACTTGGAAACTGAACACTTGAAGACTGAACATTGTCTTCTCACATTTCCTTTTCTTCCAGCCCCCATCATTTCACCCCAAAGAATCACTTGGATTTTTCAGCACATATTCTTTCCGCCTTGAGAAGTCCCTTGTAATACTTACTCATTTAATTCTCACAATCCTAGTATATAGACACACTCCCACTTTTGAAAACCAGGGAAACCAAGCCTTTGATTAATTTGCTCAAGGTAGTATGGTTAATGCACAGCTATATGTAGACCTGGATTTGAACTCAAGAAGTAAAAAGGAAGTATGATATGCAAATGGAAAAGATAACCAAGATCAATAGAACTGGCTGCACTGGGAAAAACAGAACCAGAGAGGCTTCAGAGGGAAAGTTTCCTTCAGCATCTCTGCAGTACTCTCCCTCCTGGCCTGTGCTAATGTAGGGAAATGCAGGTCATAGGTAAAACACCAGCAATGTTTGCTTCAGGATTCAATGTTGGAAGAACGTAAGAAATTTCTATGGGTAATTTGATTATCCAGTAGTTTTTCCTTACATGATGAGTTTAGAAACAAACCTCTAATACAATGTGGCTCTATTCTGTTGATATGATTGATTGGGGGCAAATCATATAACATTTCTTTTCTCACATACTTATACAATGTGAAGGCTTCTAACTGCTCTGGGTTGACATGCAGAGCTATACCTTCTTTCTATTGCTATACCAGCACCTTTCCATTTGAATACATCTCTGGGCTTGGTCACTGAGCTCTCAAAATATAATTTGGGGAGTGAGACAATCAATTTTGATTGGAAGACAAGGCAAAAATGTGAAGATACAACAATGAACCTCCCTGTGAATAACTGATATGAGACAATTAAAAATACATTTGCATCTCCAGTGTACAGGAGATACATGTTATAAGACCCCCAATGGACACATGAAACTGTATGTGATACCCAATCTTTTATATACTGTGTTTTTTCTATATATACATACCTATGATACAGTTTGATTATAAACTAAGCATAGTCAGATATAAAAAAAATAAAAACAGAGCAATTGTATTTAAACAATAAAAGCTGTGTGAATGTGTTCTCCCCAACCTCCTTTCTCTTTTCCTTTCTTTCTCTCTGTTATTTCTCTCAAAATATCTTCTGATACTCTACTGTATTTTCAGAACATAATTGACCACAGGTAACTGAAGCTATGGAAAATACAACTGTGGATAAAGGGAGGGACTAACGCCATAGCAACTAAATAAAAACAACATGATTTGTAATCTTACACTGATCAGAAATCCACTGCAGTATATATACATCAATCACATGCTGATTAGAACTGTTCCATACAGAGCCTATTCATGGTTTTGCTCAACTGTGAAGAGAAGCACCAGCCCACATATGCTCAAGACTCATTGTTCTCTCAACTTGAAAGCCATTTCCATTGTGCAATGGGGCTCAGTGTCACCCCAGGAAGGCATTTTGCCAAAGGAGCATCATATTGGCCACTGCCTTTGCAGCTGCTTTGAGAAGCTTCTCATAAAGAGCGTCAGTCATATCTGTCTCCAACAAGTCCATTTGGTCTGATCCTTCAGGTACAAAAGAGAGGCTACAGACACAAGGCTCAAACTCAGGTACTGAGGAAGAACGGGTAGGTCTCCTTTTTAGTTCAGATGAGTTATTACTCACCATGCTTCAGAATTACCAGAAGAAAGATTTTTTTTTTAAGAATTCCCAATCCCCAGCTCTAGAGTTCTGATTCTTTAGGACAAGGAAGCTGTGTAGCAAGGATTTAAAGAAAGGATTGGCAGGTAATTCTGATCACCAGTGCTCTAAGGATAGGCCAGAGCTCTAACATAAAATACTAGGGTCCAGAAAGCCTTCCAAACTTTAACAAAATTTAGTTTTAGATAATCAAATTACATGTTTATAAAGCATTATATTTTTTACAAAAGTGACAAAGTTTTATTCCACTTCTACTATGGGAGATTGAGGTTCTAAAATTAACATTTTAACCTAGCTATACTTTCTTTTGAAATCAAACACCCCCACATATCATCCATCCCCTGGGGACAGCTACCTTCCAGGATGTTCCTCACATAAAAAGGACTGGTAAATTTGATGTGTGTCATAAGTAATAAGGGGAATCATTTCTTTGGCATAATAAAATACTGCCACCCCAATTGACTCTCTTCAGAAGCTGGAATATTATCTGGGAAAATAGCAAGATGATGTCATAAGCTGGCACACATCAAATGTACAATTTCGTATTTACTGTTTCCTCGATGATGGAGACTATAAGCTGCCTGGCCCCTCAGGTGCAGAAACAGGAGCTTCAAAATAAGAAATATAATCAAAGGAAGGAGACATAAAAATATTATAGAAGATGAAATTAAGTAAGGTACTTTATTAGTTGACTTCATTATGAGATCATTGAAATAATTACTTATATCTGTTAAAAGTGAGGTTCTAATGCATTATTTATTTTTGTTATCTCTAAGCGGTTGTACGAAAGGGTTTCAAGTTGACATGTCAATTTACAGTACAATGCATCTTGACCACTGTCACCCTTTTTATCCTTCCCTAACCCCCTTCTCAAAAAATATAGGGTGATGGGGCTGGGGATATGGCCTAGTGGCAAGAGTGCCTGCCTCATATACATGAGGCCCTGGGTTCGATTCCCCAGCACCACATATACAGAAAACGGCCAGAAGTGGCGCTGTGGCTCAAGTGGCGGAGTGCTAGCTTTGAGCAAAAAGAAGCCAGGGACAGTGCTCAGGCCCTGAGTCCAAGCCCCAGGACTGGCAAAAAAAAAAAAAAAAAAAATAGGGTGACTACTGTGCACAATAGTGTATAAGGCAGTCCTAGCTGGTCAGGAGGCTAAGGTGGAAAAATGCTTGAGTCTAGAAGTTTTGAGATCAGCTTAGGAAACTCAGGAAGACCTCCTTTGCATACAAATAAAAAATTGCAATAAGGTTCTAGCTGATTTAATTCTAAAGATAGATTTTAGGGCAATATTCCTGCAGCCCTAGACATTCATGAAGCTAACTCAATGGTAGACATTCTTCCATTGGATCTAAATAGGTAGGAGGATAGTATTTGTTACATGCCTCAGACTAGGAGCAAGAAAGCAATGGCTCTGACCAGCTTGTGTCTTTCTCCAGCATTCTGCAAGAAGAGCAGGTTTTCACACCAAAGCTAGTGTTATTTTATACACTCAGTTATCTAGGTCCACAGCTCCTCTGTATTTTCTGTCACATGTTGTTCCCTTCTTCTTCCTGTGTCACAATGGCCACCTTTCCCAGTAATGCTTCAGAGACTCCAGGGAAGGTTCAAATGTCCACAGTTAGCCCAAAGCCTTGAGAAGAAAGCATCCTTCAGAGGGAAGAATGTTATAAACTGGAGCCAGGTAAGGAGGGGGCAGTAAACTCTGGGGAAAAGACCTTAGCTTCTAATGGTTACATTTCTACCTTCCAATGGCTCCTCTTCATCAAAAAATTCTTCTTTCAAGGAAAAAAAAGTATTGATGTAACCTTTCTTTGTTACTAAGTTGCACAATAGATAGCACCTCCCCCCACCTCCTCAACACCCCCCCCCCCACCCTTACAGAAGAAAGAACTGAATCCAAAGTAACACTGTTCTTAAAAACAACACTGTTGGGGCTGGGAAGGTGGCTTAGTGATAGAGTGCTTGCCTAGCATGCATGAAGCCCTGGGTTTGATTCCTCAGCACCACATATGCAGACAAAGCTGGAAGTGGGTGCTGTGGCTCAAGTGGTAGAGTGCTAGCCTTGAGCAAAAAGAAGCCAGGGACAGTGAGTTCAAGCCCCAGGGTTGTTGCAAAAAACAAAAACAGAAAGCAAAAACAGTGCTGCAAGTGGTGGTATAATAATGTAAGAACTGTGGTTTTATGACTGGTTTTTTAATCTCTTAAACATAAAAATTACCATAAAACACAAAATGTAGCATCTTTCTAATTTAATTTTTTAAATATTTTTACTTCAGTTGGACAAAGGAGTTGCTATTTAACAAAGCAGCTTACAAATACAATGTGTCTTGATCAAGGTCACCACTTTCAGTATCCTCACCCATTGTTGCCCTATCTACTCCTTCCCTCACTCTTCTTCACTTTATAGGATATATATTGAATTCTTGACTGCATTCTCTCCTCCTCTTCATTCATCTATCCCTTTCCCTTTAACCTTACATCTACTTCCTGATGTTTACTTTATTGAATTTTGACTTTGCCTTTCTAAGTAATTGTACTATTTTTTTTCCAATTTTTTATTAATTAATTTTTGTTGACAAGGTGTTGTGCAAAAGGGGTACAGTTACATAATAGGGCAGTGAGTACATTTCTTGTGATATCTTACACCCTCATTTTTCTTTCCCTTCCCTAGATCAGGTAGGCATATATACAATATCCAGTGTACCAAAATCATATACAGTAGCCACGTGGCATACACCAAAGGAAATTCACCTAGAACTTTAAATATAATGTCAACAATAGAGTTTGCTTATCTTTTTTTTTTTTTTTTTTGGCCAGTCCTGGGCCTTGGACTCCGGGCCTGAGCACTGTCCCTGGCTTCTTCCCGCTCAAGGCTAGCACTCCACCACTTGAGCCACAGCGCCGCTTCTGGCCGTTTTCTGTATATGTGGTGCTGGGGAATCAAACCTAGGGCCTCGTGTATCCGAGGCAGGCACTCTTGCCACTAGGCTATATCCCCAGCCGCGAGTTTGCTTATCTTTGTCTTATATGATCATACATACATGCATAGCTGTTGAGCTATTGTGATCTACTGAGAGGTCTATTTTAGACCTTTTTATGTTTAGTAGTTTTTGGTTTTAGATACATAATGTAAGGTCGCTGACCCAAACCTGTGGAAATACCATTTGACAAGAAGTTTTTTGTTTCGCAGACCTGGTCTCTACTTTTCCTCCCCCCTCCCCCCCGCCCCCCCCCCCCCCCCCGCCGACCTTAACAGTCATATATCAAGGAGATCATACCCCTTTGTTCTCTGTGTTCTAGGCTTGTCTCGCTCAACATTATTTGTTCAAGTTCTGACCATTTGCCTGCAAATACCAATATTTTATCATTTCTAATCGCTATGTAGTATTCCATTGTGTATAGGTACCACAGTTTTTGGATCCATTTATCTATAGAGGGGCATCTGGGTTGTTTCCATATTTTGGCTATTGTGAATTGTGCAGCGATAAACATGGATGTGCAGATGTCTTTTTGATATCCTGAGACTGTTGTTCAGGACAGATGCCTAGGAGTGGTATGGCTGGGTCATAGGATATGTCTATGCTGAGCTAAGTAATTATACTATTTGGGTTCTCCTTTGAATCTACCATATTTCAGTTAATGCATTTGTATATACTTACATGATACCAACTGTACTTAGTTATTAGTTTGTGAGCTAAGTCTAGCTTCCACATTTGAGAGAAAATATGCAACCTTTGTCTTTCTGGGCCTCCCTACTAGAATGGCCATTATCAAGAAAACAAACAATAACAGATGCTGATTAGGATATGTTCAAAAGAGAACCCTAATACACTGCTGCTGGGAATATAATCTTGTTCAACCACTCTAGAAAGCACTATGGGAGTTCCTCATGAAACTAAACACAGAACTACCCTATGATCCAGCAATTCCACTCCTAGGAATGTATCTGAAAGACTATAAGCTGGGAAACAGTGCAACCATGTCCATTGCAGCACTACTCACCATAGTCAAGGACTAGAATCAGCCCACATGCCCCTCCATGGATGAATGAATAAAAAAAATGGGGTATATATACACAATGGAATTTTACACATCCATTAGAAAGAACAATATTGAGTCATTTACAAAGATATGGAAAGGCCTGGAAAAAATACATGAAATTACGTAAATCAGGCCCAGAGAGATAAATGTATCATCATGATCATTTAAAAGAATATGCCACAGGGGCTGGGAATATGGCCTAGTGGCAAGAGTGCTTGTCTTGAATATATGAAGCCCTGGGTTCGATTCCCCAGCACCACATACATAGAAAACGGCCAGAAGTGGCGCTATGGCTCAAGTGGTAGAGTGCTAGCCTTGGGCAAAAAGAAGCCAGGGACAGCGCTTAGGCCCTGAGTCCAAGGCCCAGGACTGGCCAAAAAAAAAAAAAAAATCTCTAAAAGTATATGCCACAATGGTGCAAAGTATATTCAAATTATTGGGCAACGTACCTATTTTTTATCTTGAGAAACTAGAACTACAGAGTTTTAGCTATAAAGTTTTAGTTTTTAACTGTTCAACCACTCTTAAACAGTGTTCTTTTCAACTGTTTAATCAGCCTGTAGCCATACCTCTAGGTTGGCTTTTTGCTGGTTATTTGGGACATGGAGCCTTCTCAATGACTTCTCTGCTGCGATGGCTTCTAACCTCAGTCTTCCAGGTCTTAGACTCTTTCATAACAAGGATTACAAGCCTAAGCCACCAGCACCAGGCATAGTTGAACTACTTTTAATTCTCATCACAGGAGTGTTTCCATTTGTCCACATTCTCACCAGAACTTGTGGTGTTGTCTTCCATGGTATGTGGCAGCATCATCATCCTCATCATCACCAAATCAGCTTGCTTATATTTTGTTAAGAATTTCTGTATTGATATGTACCAGGGATATTGTTGTGCAGTTCTCTTGTAGCATCTTTTCCTGGCCTTAGTGTCAAATAATGCTACAGTCATGAAGTAAGTTGAATGTACATGTTCCTCTTTGCTTTCTTTGTCCTTTTAGGAAGAGTTTGAAGAGAATTGGTTTTCATTTTTAAGATATGATATGGTGGTTCACCAGAGATACCATCTATCTGTTCCTAGGATATTCTTTTTTTGTGGGGGGGGGGGCAGTCCTGGGCCTTGAACTCAGGGCCTGAGCACTGTCCTTGGCTTCTTTTTGCTCAAGGCTAGCACTCTGCCACTTGAGCCACAGTGCCACTTCTGGCCATTTTCCATATATGTGGTGCTGGGGAATCAAACCCAGGGCTTCCTGTATATGAGGCAAGCACTCTTTGACACTAGGCTATATTCCCAACCCTCCTAAGATATTCTTTATTAGAAGGTTTGGGCTTATGGATTCAATCTCTGTACTAGTGATATATCTGCTCATATTTTCTATTTCTTCATGTGTGTTTTTAAGAATTTATTTGTTTCTTCCAAGTTATCAAGTTTATGAGTATATAAAGAATATTAATTTGAATGTGAAATTTTTTGACAACTTGCTAATTTGCCAAACTTAACAAAGAATTTAAGGATATAACAATGCTAGTCTTCTATAGAGTCCAACACAATTGCTAACTCCGGAAAACAGCATTATAGTGCATTCATCCAACACAATCAACACAACAAATCTCTGTGTTGATTTCTGGACACAGTGTCTCTGTAAAAGTATCCATTTCTTTAGTTGTCTTCTTCAAAAGAACATACTTTTTGAGTGTAGAAGTTTTTAATTTTTATGTTATAAGACTTCAAATGGTTGTACAAAGGGGTTATAAGTTACAGAAATGTCCATTTCTGTGTCCAGTGCTTCTTGCTTTAAAATGTATCATTAAATTCCATGCATGTTTTGGTAAACATGAGATCTTTCCCCAATGCTTAATTACTTTGTTGTTCTTTCACCTTGTAGGTACACACCTCAGTGTCATTCACCATAGTAGGACGAAACGTATGCATCAATCAAAATGTGTTTGCAAGCCAATGATGGGGTTGTGTCAAGACAACCTGCCTTAGCCCACCGGGTGAGCACCATATGGTACAGTGTTGTCTCCCATAGAATGTACCCATTGGAATGATATGAATAGCTCACCCATCCTTACTAAGCTGAATGCTTGCATGTGTTTAACCAAAAGAATTATTTTTCTAACATCTATGGGATGCATTACCATTTTAGAACCAAGTACATAAACAGGATAAACCAATGGCAGCTCTTTGACTCATGGATGGGTGGGAAGTGTAGTTCCATGAGTATATCTTAATAGAAACAGCTGGAGCCCAAGCCATTGCCATCTTGGGTCCTTCCATGATCCTTAGGAGAATGAATGAAGGATGAGTCATTGGGAACAAGGAAGCATGGTGTCATGACACTCAGCATCAAGGTGTGTCAAGCAGAAAGACAGTCGTCAGCAGCATCTCCAGGATGGACAAGGCCTTATGCAGTAGAAGTGATGGGTGTTTCCCACACTTGGCTCTGTAATTGTGTCTATCTGAAGGCAGGGCAAAGCCTAATAACAACTCTCTCTATACTGATCCTTAGTTCTTCCACATAGCCTCAGAGGGAATTTAGTATCTCCAGTTTTACAAAAAGAATAAACGCAGGTCCACAGAGATGAAATACTTGACCAGAGAACACTGAATTAGTAGTAAACCCAAAGTCTAGATTCCTAGACTAGCAACTGAGTTTCCATCTTTTACTGTTTCCTTAATTTAAAAAAATCTAAAAATTCCTTATTAGAACATGCAACTTAGTTTCTGAGAAAACAATATATAATCATGGTTTAGGTGCTATTTTCACCTACTTCAATATTTTTTATTTTAATTTTTGCTGGTCTTGGGGCTTGAACTCAGAGCTTGAGCACTGTCCTTGAGCTTCTTTTGCTCAAGGCTAGTGCTGTAACACTTAAGCAACAGTGCCATTTCCTGAATTATATTTTTTAATGGTCAGCATGGTATCGTGCTCAGCTAATTTTGTCCTTCCTCATTGACTGCTGCTTCACTTCCTCGTGGCCAGTCAACCCACATGGAGCTGCTTCCATTCTGGAAGGATTTTGTATCTTACTCTTAAGAATAAATGGATAACCAAGGAACATCTAATAAAGGACTCAAATGTAAAGATCAAGATCAAAATAAGTTCATAAAGAAACAAAAGATGGAGCAGAGCAAGGGAATGAGAGATACAATATGAAGAGACCAAAAGAAAACTTCAAAAGCTTCAGCTTACACAAAGTGAAATAGAGGTAATAATGTATTGAAGTAATAAACAATCTAAAAAAATTGTAAAAATCAAGTATGTGGTAAAGGAAAAAATTTAGACTCAACAGAAAGATTGAAAACTTAATGTTGTTGAAAGCAACTGGAACAGAAGAACAGAAAGCTGGAGGCATGGGGAAAGGGGGAGAAAGTAAAACCTAAAGGACAGAAATAGCAAAGGGTATGAGGCCTACTTTTACCATGCACAGAGAAGGCTGAGTTGAGTCAGGGCAATGGTTTCCTAGGATCTGAAGAAGTCTGGTGTTTTATCTAAATAAGGACAGCTCAGGTGATTTGGGTTTCTTTCCTATAGGAGGGGGTAGAGGTGCTGAGCATTTAAAAATACATTTGTATTATAGAAAAACACGCATAACATCTTTAGTATGTCAACCACTTTAAGTGTACACTCCTGTGGCAATATGTACACTTGTGGAATTGTACCACACCAGTATAAGCCTAGGATGTTTTTGATAGGCAACAAACAATTCCTCACAGAGGCAAAGACTAAGCGTGGGGTAATATAATGCCATATACTTGCAAGAAGTTGGCCGTGGCCAGGAAGTCGATTCAGTAATAGTTTTGTGTGTACTTGTGTGTGGAGAAAGGACACAGCCGTGGTTGGGAGATGAATGAGTTTTGAGAAGTTGATCTAGAAATCAAAGAGGGCTAGGTCCTGTAGAGTTTGTAAGCCATGTCATTGGACTGCATTGCTATCCTATGGTTCATGGCATCCATGGAAATGAATGGACTAAATGGTCCAAAGAAGCATTACATAGCCAGTTTAATGAGGAGAGGTCTGTGTAACTGTGGATGCTCCCCAAGAAAGCCCTTGGGCCACTCTCCCTTCCCCAGAGTTGCAGTGGGCAATTCCTATGCATCCACCAAGTACCTGTGCCTCTCTTCCTGTCTGCCTGAGGGCTCTGGGCAACTTACGGGTCGCACAGGACCTTCTGAAGTGCTGAGGATTTCCTCTCTCAAGGGAATCCTCCTCCACCAAGGGGCAAAGGTTCCATTGGATAGGACACCAGCCCCCACATGGCAGCAGGACAGGTTTCCACAGTTGTTGAGATATTGCATGGCAGGACTGAGCCCCAGGGCCCCCCAGTAGCAATCAGCCCATTGACAAACCCTTCTTTCTCTTCCCTGTACTCTTTTCTTCACTCTCCCATCAGGGGTCACCTGCCAAATACAACTTTAACCCACCTACTAACCATGACCGTGGCTCTGCTTTTGAGGAAAACTAGACTAAGCCAAGTGGCTACAGAAACCGTCTCAGGGTGGCTCTCAAAGTGGGCTCACGGCAGTCAGGGGGCAGCTGCAACTGCTGTTGGTAACGAAGCACAGCTGTGTGGACTTCTGACAGGCCGCAGCATCATAATTCCTACAGCATTCACCAGGGATGGATTGGGAGGGAAGAGGAAGTCCTCACACAGCACTTGACAGAAGGGGCAGGGAGCCATGACCACGGTAAAGAAAAAATGGTCATTATCAAGCAAATAAATGACTCCTTTGCACCAACCATTAGCGCCTGGATGCTCACTGTGGGCACCAGAGGATCCCCTTGGAACCTCCTGCAGCTGCTGAAAATCAGCCATATGATTTGCTATAAGGAAGGCAGACCTGCAAAACAAGGCTGAGTGCACAGTCTCATGACATCCTTGTTGAAAGAAGAGAAGAAAAATCCAACATAAAAACAAAAATAAAAACCCAAAGACCAATCCCAGAATAAGGAAAGAATTAGACTGTAAGACCAGGGAAAAAGACATCTGGGCAGAAAGTTCCAGGTTGACTGCTTGACCACCACCCTCAGGAAATGCAGCGTCAGAAGACTGCTAAGACCTGACTGGAGGCAGACTTTTCCCACGTCAAGTCTCCCCTTTGTAAGGTCAAGAGCAATGACAAGGAGGTTTCAGAATGGTGTGAATGAGAGGCAGAGTCCACCATACAAGAACAGACAGCATAGCCACCAAAGGATCTGGCTACTGTGTCTGCTAGAGCAGTGGGAACATGTGCGGGGTGGATGTGGAGAAATTGGATGATGTTGGAGGAAAGAGCACTAATGTATGCCAGGAATCCTAGTTATATGGGGAGCAGGGGGAGCAGGGGGGGTCATGGTTTAAGGCTAACCCAGGTGGAAAGTTAGTGAGACTATATCTCAGTCAAGAAGCCAGGCTTCGTGATGCATGCCTGCCATCCCAGCTATAGGAGGAAGACCTAACGAGGATCACAGCCTAAAGCCAGTCTTAGGCAGAAACACGAGAACCCATCTGAAAAATAACAAAAGCAAAAAGTGTTGATAGCCATGGCTCAAGTGATCCAGTGCCAGCCTAGAAAGAACCAAGCTATGCCTTCAAACTCCAGAACTCCTGCCACCCAAAAAGAAAAGAAAGAACAGTTGAGTCTTGCGATGGAACTGATTCCCAGTGAAGATCATATGGACACCGTTGACATGACAAGAAAAGACTCCGAATATTACACACAGACCTGGTTGATAATCAGCAGGATTTGTTCTCCCAGTAGGAGATTCGCACTGTGGGCCAAAGGCTACCACACAGAATCTTCAAGCAGCAGTGAGTGCTACCAAGAAATCTTTCATGAAAAGATTTCAATCCATTCAACAATCTCCGGTGTTGCCTTATTTTAAGAAATTCCCATAGCCACTCCACCCTTTAGCAACCACAATGTGATCAGTTAGCAGCCACTGATAATGTGGAGACAAGGCCTTCTACCACCAGAAAGAGGATCCTCCCTGAAGGCCGGCTGACTGCTGGCCTTTGTAAAACAGTGTTTTTTAAATTTGATTTTATTTCATTTTTGTAAACCTTGAGCTTTGCTTTGGCCAGTGTCCCCCCACTGAACTACAATTCTAGCCCCATAAAGTATTCAAAGCATACAATTTGGTGTTGTTTTTTTTTTTAAAGGAATAATACCATTGAACACTTAATAGACTACCGAATAGGGTAGACATTTGTTTTTATTTGCACTAGGAAACCCCATCCCTGTGTGTCTTGCTTCATTGTGATACTTAATTGTGGCAGTCTAGAATGGAACCCACAATATAGCCGAGGTAAACGATGCTTGTAAACCACCCACCTGGAGCCAGGTTGATGATACGATGGCTTCCATCCTGGGGAACACAGTAATTCATCCCATCAGGCTAGAGTGCAGATGTTGTAGAGCATGCCACCCCCAAATATGCCACTGTGGCATCGGGATTATTCTGACTGAAAGCCACTTGAATAACAGTAGATGCAAGAAAGCTTTCTCATCTCCTTTTTTATTCCTGAAAACAGAAGATAAAATGCCCCTGAAAGACATTCGCCCTAAAGAAAAGAAATATCTTTCGTATGGAGTTAAGAGCCAAGAACACAAGATCAGACAGACCTTATTATAATATTCTTTCATTCTTTAGCCTCCCAACATAGTTTTAGTAACTTCCCCACAATTTTCCTTTATTCAATCTGGTATAAAAGCATTAAGGTTTTGTTAGCCTTGGGAGATTTTACTTTCTAGAAAGGGTTCATGGATCACACAAAACTTACAATGAGTTTGAATACCTTTCTCCCATTAATTTATTTAAGTCAGTTTCCTTTTCTAGCTCAGATCCTTCTTACTCTAAGTGGCTTGTAGTAAATTTTGTCTCCATTGCTTCTGTAAGTCCCATTATCTAATGATTCAGAGTTCTCTTTCTCCTCCCTCCTCCTCCTCCTCCTCCTCCTCCTCCTCCTCCTCCTCCTCCTCCTCCCTCCTCCTCCTCCTCCCCTCCTCCTCCCTCCTCCTCCTCCTCCTCCTCCTCTCCTCTCCTCCTCCTCCCTCCCTCCTCTCCTCCTCCTCTCTCCTCCTCCTCCTCCTCCCTCCTCCTCCTCCTCCTCCTCCCTCCTCCTCCTCCTCCTCCACCCTCCTCCTCCTCTCCTCCTCCTCCTCCTCCTCCTCCCCTCCTCCTCCCTCCTCCCTCCTCCTCCCTCCTCCTTCCTCCTCCTCCTCTCCTCCTCCCTCCTCCTCCTCCCTCCTCCTCCTCCTCCTCCTCCTCCTCCTCCTCCTCCTCCTCCCTCCTCCTCCTCCCCTCCTCCTCCTCCTCCTCCTCTCCTCCACCTCCTCCTCCTCCTCCTCCTCCTCCTCCTCCTCCTCCTCCTCCCTCCTCCCTCCTCCTCCTCCCTCCTCCTCCTCCTCCTCCCTCTCCTCCTCCTCCTCCTCCCCTCCTCCTCCCTCCTCCTCCCTCCTCTCCTCCTCCTCCCCTCCTCCTCCTCCTCCCTCCTCCTCCTCCCTCCCCTCCTCCTCCTCCTCCCTCCTCCTCCTCCTCCTCCCTCCTCCTCCTCCTCCTCCTCCTCCTCCTCCCTCCACCTTCTCCCTCCTCCTTCTCCTCCTCCTCCCCTCCTCCTCCTCCTCCTCCCTCCCTCCTCCCTCCTCTCCTCCTCTCCTCCTCCTCCTCCTCCCTCCACCTCCTCCTCTCCCTCATCCTCCTCCTCCTCCTCCCTCCTCCTCCTCCTCCTCCTCCCTCCTCCTCCTCCTCCTCCCTCCTCCTCCTCCTCCCTCCCCCCCCTCCTCCTCCCTCCTCCCCCCCTCCTCCTCCTCCCCCCCCTCCTCCTCCCCCCTCCTCCTCCTCCTCCTCCTCCCCCCTACTCCTCCTCCTCCCTCCTCCTCCTCCTCCCTCCTCCTCCTCCTCCTCCCTCCTCCCTCCTCCTCCTCCTCCCTCCTCCTCCTCCTCCTTGCATCGGTCATGGGGCTTGAACTCTCTGCCTGGACTCTATCCCTGAGCTCTTCAGCTCAAGACTAGAACTCTATCAGTTGAGCCACAGCGCCACTTCTGGTTTTCTGGTGTTTAATTGGAGATAAGAATCTCATGGTCTTTCCTGCCCAGGCTGGCTTTGAACTGCAGTCCTCAGATCCCAGCCTCCTTAGTAGCTAGGATTAGAGTGAGCCACTGACACCTGGCACTCACAGAGTTCTTGAGTCATTGATGTGAGATCTTGTTTATTTTTTTAAATGAAAGGAACTAAGGTATAGCAATGGATACACAATCATAAATCCACTAATGTTTTATATACTGCATTTCCCTGAAACTTTTGGACTGAGAAAACATTAAAACAACCTCAATTCAGTTGAGGAGCTAGCTCACAGACAACTGAGGATCAAGCCCACATACTCATACCCCTAGAGTCATATTTGGATAGTGTATGCTTCCTTTACTAGTTTAAGCAGAATTAGAAGTCTAGGTCCCCAAATGTGATCGAAATGCTCCAATGGAGGGACATAATAAAGTTCCCCTGAACCTAAATGCTACTGCTCCTAGTCATTTGGGGTTTCTCCTACAGGGAGACTGCAGGCCAATAATCAGAGTAAATATACCCATTGCACTGATTGACCTTATCTTCCCCAGGGGATAGAGTTGCTGTTACAAAAGATCAGTTAATGGCTCAGCCACCGAGGTGGCCTTGGGGACTTGAAATGGTTTCACTGGCCCTCCTGCTTTAATTGTACATTAGAGACTATGGCCCACACCTGCATTGACACATTAATGTCAGAGCTTACTGAGCATGGGCAGGGATAATGGAAGCAAAACCAGAGTGGCTACCTAGGATTTCACCTGCGGGTATAGCAGCCAGCTCCTATGCACCTGCCAGGCTGGCACCATGGATGCTGGCTCAACCCACACACAGTGTAACCCAAATGGGCTGGCTTCCCAGCTCTCCTGATGGGAAGGACAGCAGTCACTAGGTATGTAATCCAGCCTCTCTGACCTCCAGCAGAACTTTTTGGGGAACCAGTCTACACAGCCCTCAGAAGGTCCTCAGACAAAGACTCCAGTTATCACCCGCAGTGTTCTGACTATAAACACAGACTTGTCTTTATTTTTTATACGCTACCCTACTCATATTCTTCCATTGGTGTTCCTTGAGATCACTTCCCATAAAAACCACCGGCCCACTCACCTTTATTTAAGACTACTTCCTGAACTATTAGAAAGCATAAATATCCTGATATCTAAACATCCCCCTTAATACCTTACAATGCTATAAAAAATCGTGTGTAATTTTTTTCTTAATAAAGCAAAATAAAACCCGTGAATAATGGTTTGTATTTGTGTTGGTGCTAAAACAATAGACCAGCCTGGCTTAGAATGATGGCTTCCTTATTTACTTTGAAGGTCACTGACATCTCTAGGAGGTAACAAATTGTACAAGAAATGTACCCACTGCCTTATGTATGAAACTGTACATCACTTTGACAATAAATGAGTAATTATTCAGAAAAACTCTAAAATTAGAATAATACTACGTATCACCAGTAGGATTGTGTTCAGGTGGAAGGAAATAAGCCTGGTCTATCATATGGGAAAATAGATGGTAGGTATTATGGGATTCCTTTTATGACTTGACTATGGAATCTTTTTGAGTAGTATCTCTGAGCGTCTAAAGCACGTATACTTTTTGAAAATTGTGACAAACACTTCTCTAAGAGAAAAATCTTTTGTCCTGGATTAAAAATATTAGATCGTAATCCTACACGATGGATTCTCTTGTTATAGAAGTCTTACAGGCATTCAGAGAAATCAAAAGCGAAGCTTGAGGATTCGCATTTTGGGCATTTTCAGAACGTCTCTGCTTGGTGGAAGTGGTGTTTCCGGAGTTTGTTGTGTGTCTTGGAAGATAGAGTTTTGTCTCTGCAAGTCCTAACTCTGGCTGTGATGATGACTCACTCACCCCCAGTAGAGAAGGAAAATTCTTCTCTGTTAACAAAATAAACACAGGGCCCCACAGGGCCTCTCTCATTACCACCTGCCAACAGACAGACCCAAGGTTGCCTTGCTGAGAACACAGAGTTGGCTTCACATTCATCCATTCCTTCCTCATTTCCCAAAGCAGTCCTAGGAGGGCACTAGACATTCTGAAAATTGTCCCAAACTCTTCCTACAACAAAAGACTGTTGACCCAAACAATGCACATCGGGAGACACATTTTATACATAGCCCCTTATTGCCACTAGCTGAACAAAGGTGACAGAGAAAAGGTGTTAATAGGTTGACATTCCGGAGTGGCTTTCCTTAGCCACTATGGGGTGAGAATAGCAGCACTGTGCACAGTGAATGAGGTGCCACACAGAGATTCCCAGAGACCCCTTGGGCAACTGGCCAATCATCTGCCAGTTGCCATGGAAGTTTAAGGTGCATTGACTCAGTTGAAGAAGTTCAGTGTGACATTTCTTCCTTCTCTTCCTCCTCCTCTTCACCCTCCTTCTCTCTTCTCTTCCCTCTTCCTTCTTCTCCTCTACTTTCTCCTCCTTCTCCTCTTCTTTCTCCTCCTTCTCTTCCTGATTCTTCTTTTATACCCGTACTGGGGCTTGAACTAGGGCCTCACTCTCTCAAGAGCTTGGCTTTTCACTCAAGCCTGACACTGACACTGGAACCACATCTTTACTTCCAATCTTTTGCTTGTTAATTGGAGATCAGAGTCTCACAGACTTCTGCCTGGGCTGGATTCAAACCTCCATCTTCCTGTCTCCGCCTCCTGAGTAGGTCAAATTTATAGATGTGAGCTTCCAGTGCCCCACATTTTTTTTTCTAGTATGGTATTGTCTCATAAGAATTCTATTGTATTTACAGCATGTGTGGATAGAAAAAAAAAAGACAAGTATCACTTGTCTCCATTTAGACTTTAGTTTTGTGTTATTTCCCAATGCTGAATTTATCCACCAAAGGCAACCTGGAGAATGGGAGAAGAATGGTCACCTTTGCACCAAATCCCTGAAGCCAATGAAGAGAAATGCCTCTGATTTTCAGAACCTCATCGGATCAGACTTGGGCGATGGGATATG
The DNA here is from genome assembly GCF_023159225.1 of Perognathus longimembris pacificus. Taxonomy (NCBI): domain Eukaryota; kingdom Metazoa; phylum Chordata; class Mammalia; order Rodentia; family Heteromyidae; genus Perognathus; species Perognathus longimembris. The sequence goes on from NC_063169.1 coordinate 54,737,305, forward strand.
AACAAGAAGCACACAAGGATGTAAGGAGGAAGCTTTGAGCTACTTCTCAAAGCAATCCCAGGAATTTCATGTTTCTGCTGGAGTAAGGCACTGAGGGGCCTGGGTGGCCATCCCCGGGCCAGCGCTGTCAGGTAGGGCTGTGTGGCTGTCTTTGACCAGGGCTCTCAGCCCTGGGCCTGCGGCCTCCAGATGGAAGGCCTCAGCAGATCAGAAGAAAGACCACCCACTTCTACCAAGTCACAGGACCTCTACCCAGACATCTGTCCTGCAGAGCGAGTATACTTCTGTTTGGGATCTGCCAGGAATTTGTTTTTATCGAATCCCTCTAGTCTCCTATATCTAACTTCCAACAACCTAAACATCTGCCAAAGAGGATATAATTGCAAAACACAGCAGTTTTCAGTCTCTATCTGCAGTGAAATCAGATTTATTTTTCCTTCTTGAGAAAGGGTTAAGCGTTAAAGTGTTTCACTTTGGAAACCGGGCAGGGTGGCATGTAGAAATACTCATTTTCCCTGCAACATTTCAACTTAAGACCATCCACCAGGATGGAAAGGATTAAAACGGGAAAGCAGGATTTGTGCCTGGAATGTGCTCGCAGTGGCTCACTGAGCAATAAGCTGGTGGTGATTCCCTTCAGGAGTGCTATTTCAAATCTAAGTTTCTTCTTCAAAGTAACTTAATCCAACACAATTGCGAGTAGCTGGTTAATTATCCAGACTCTGCACTGGAAAAACTGGCCAGGCAAACCATTACACAACTATCTATTATGATTATGTGATGACTCATTATTGCTAAGAAAATCTTAGGTGATTAAATCAACAAGATTCCATTTCTTCACCAGAAAACTGTCCACACACACACACACACACACACACACACACACACACACACACACACACACCCTCTGAGAGTTTTCCTGTTTACTTCCACAGCTAAGGAGAGTAAGTTCTTAGGACTAACAATGAAACACCCTATCACACGTGGAAGATCCTCCATGTGACTAGATAGGAATCGACTTTCATTTCCCTTTTGTGGCTCTTTTCCCACACTTGAGGTGTGTCGTGCTCATCTCTGACACACCCAGAACAACACCCAGATACTTACCAGAATTTCGAAACTGAAGAACAATGTGCTGCTGTGCCCAGGAGCAAGGCCTCATCTAAGAATCTTTCAAAGAGCGAAAAGGCCCTGACCATGGACTGTCCACAGGAATTTAAAAGTCAGAAACCACACTACAGAGAGACAAGATCAAGCAATCCCAATAGATCTGCTTTCAAAACTCTACTGCAAAAAGCACTGTTGCGAAAAAGAGGAAGGGAAAGATTTTTTTTTTTAAGAAATTGGAACGGATACCCAGCCTAACTTCCTTGTTCCATGTCATCTTGCCCAGCTGGGATCTGGCTACAGTTCTAATGATAGGCACACTGCACATTTGTCTCAGATAATCTTGTTTCCAGTCATGTCTTCTTCCAAGGAATTGAATTTGCTATGAAAGTACCTCAAAGAGATTTCAAATGATTCTTAGTATGACTTTACTGACAATAGCTCAGATTCTTCCTTCAAGAGCAAATTGTTTATTAAGAAAATTAAATACTAGAAGACTACTAAAAATGTTTACTTGTATATTCCACCTAGATTAAAGTCCAGGTATTGCTTCCAAGGACACAATGTTCTCCTCATATGTAACAAGTTTTGTTCCTCTCTGCTTTATTTTATTTGAAGATTGATAGGGTGAATTTATCATTTAGAATATTCATGTGAAAACAAGCATGACTATATTTTTTATTAAACATTTGTTGTATGAGAGCAATGCATTCTCTTTCCTCTCGTGGGTAAAAGTGATTCAGATACAATGATGGAGAAAAGTGAATGGATCCCTTCATTCATGCGTCTGTGTCTGATCCTGAATATTCTATAGCATAACCAAAGCCAAGGCTGTGGAGTGTCCACATCTATGGGCTCTGTTATACCTATGTGGATATCCGGTGGAATTTCATTTCTGCAACCCAGATTTCAGAATATTCTCAAACAATAATTAAGCCCACAACATTCTATACAGTGTGCAGATGACTCAAATGCCTAAGACTAAATTGCACTTCAAGTAGGGTCAGATACTATGTAATATCAAAAGCAGCCACTTACAAATGCTAATCATGAATGCCTCAGCAAGCTATACTTTTTTAGGAAGCCCTCTCCATCAGGCCTCGAAATCAAAATAATGCCCTTTAATTTCAGCTACACCCATGAGGTAATTTGGAAGATGGCTTCTACGTGAAATGTTTGCAAAGTATTGACTCACATGCTCCAGTCAGAGAGAAGTGCTCCAAAACATCATCTAACTAGTGAACTCATTCTAAAACACTGCCAATACTCTACAGAGAGAGATGTAGGTCCTGCAAGTCAAATCTCATTTGTTTCTTTTCATTCATTGCCTTCTGCTACTTCACCCATTCCACCTAGGCTTGGTGTCTCCTACTTTTAGTCCTTTACTGTCTCCATACTTTTCCATTGCACTGTGCTCAAAAGGCACTGTCAAATGAGACCTCTCCTTTGAGCATGAAGAAGCAGAAGATGGGGTGGGATCTAAACCAGCACAAAGGGAGGAGCGGAAGGCCTGGGAACACTCACTGGTGATAAAGCACTATCCTATCAAGCTCTGCTCCAACACTACTTGCTGTCTTCATTGGATTTAGTAGCTGCTTGGCCTTAGAAAATCATTTTTTCATGTTTCCACTTCCTTCCTGAATAATAATAGTTGAATCCAGAGAGTCAAGGGGAGGCTTAATACCTGAGAAAGTGTGTGTCTGTGTGTTTTAGTAACCTATATCTTTATCAAAATAATAATTCTATTAGTACACTTAAAGAGACCATGTTTAGACCTTTTGTCCATCTTGAAATACAGATAAAATATCTATTTTCCTTTCCTTTTTTATTGTAAAGGTGATGTACAGAGGGGTTACAGTTACATAAGTAAGCTAATAGTTGTCCTCTTGGTGCATTGGGCAGCACATCAGTCTCAGAATTCGAGAAGACCTTAAAAGAGAGCCTGATAAATAGTCAACCTGATCGTCATCTCTGGCTTTGTCTCCAGTCTGCTGCCCCTCTATGTGAGTTGGGAGTGGAGCAGGGCCGAGGCTGACCAAGTAGTTAGGGAACAAGTTCTCCATTCCCACCCTCCTTCTTCCCATCCCTTCTTGCTCTTTGCTGCCAACCCAAAGCCGGACACTTCTTTGGCGCTTACCAAAGAGCCTATCTGTTACTTTCCAATAAAAGAAGCTCTTTCCCTGGGCTGCTAATGTCACTCAATTCCTATCCTGCTAGTGTCACTCAATTCCTATCCTGCTAGTGGATCTTCTCTCTTGTATAGCTCTATTCCCTCTGATCATTGTTTACTATTCTACATAATTTTTCTATACTGGTCCAAAGACATGTATAATTAATGATGTCCACTCTGTCCTCTAGAATATGATTTTTTTCCTCTCAGTTTGAGAGTTATGTGTTCTCTCAATACAGTTTCTAGTAGCTTAGTAATTCTTTCCCTTTAAGGAATATTCTTCCATTTTTTAATGAAAGATAAAATTCCATCCTGGCATACCATGAGTTTAGCCACTGTCTCTAGTTAAGAAAAGCATTATAACTGGATGCCAGTGACTCATGCCTGTAATCCTAGCTACTTAGGAGGCTAAGATCTGAGGATCATAGTTCAAAGCCATCCCAGGAAGGAAAGTCTGTGAGACTCTTATCTCCAATTAAATCACAGAGAAAGCTGGAAGTGGTACTGTGGCTCAAGTGGTAGAGTGCTAGCCTTGAGCAAAAGGAGCTCAGGGACGGCACCAGGCTCTGAGTTTAAGCCTCAGGACTTGAAAAAACAAACAAACAAACACACACTGAAAACCCAAAGCCTTCACTTTGTCTTTTTTTTCTAACCCAAGAATATTTACATCAACTAACAAATGGGCAAACATGCAAGCAACACAAATCAGAGAATTTTGAAGGAAAAAGGATTCTTTGCAATCATTTTCCATATGTGGATACTGGGGCTAGCAGAGAAAGGAGCAGCCCAGCTGCCCCAGCTCACAAGAACCAGCTGAACTCAGGAAGAGAATCACATATGCCCCAAACAAGACATTGGGTTTACTATATCAGTAATAATGTCTAACTGCAGGAGGAGACAGAGAGGTCATGTTATCTCTATTCTCCCATTTCATTCATCTCCTTACAAAAAAGAAACACTATAGAATTGTATGGCTCATTTGCCTTCCCTACAAGGTCCTACAGTACTATATTGAAGCAAAAGGCACTCTCTACAGCTACCTGTGTGACAACAAAAACACCTGGACATAGTACTTCTTTGTTACATCCAACAATAAGTGATACTTGGCATATCTGAGGGCTAATAGTGTGAGTATGAGATAATTGTTTGGGAACCAACATCTGCTCATTTAAAGGGTGGGAACTCAGGATAATTAAAGAACCAAACAGAACCTCTGCTTAACTGTGGGAAATCTCGTGAGATGTACTGTTAATCTTGCAGTGGTTTCTTCTTCATCAAGTTCTTTATTGCCTTCTAGAATTTTCCCTTGGTTTGTTGCATTAAAATATCTGCTCTGGTAAGCAGCATCTACAAGGAATGGAAAACCTCTACTCTAGAATGGGGTTGAAAATAAGGAATACTTCAGCAAAATTCACTGTTGTACATATGGACCAAGTTTCTTAATCTCTAGAAACCCATTATCTTCTTAAAGTAGTTGTGCTATTATTTTGGCAAATGGTAGGTTTCTTTCTTTTTGGTCTATCATGGAACTTGGACTCAAGGTCTGGGCACTGTCCTTGAGCTTTTTTGCTCAGGGCTAGCACTCTACTACTTTAAGCCACAGCTCCACTTCTGGTTTTCTGGTGGTTAAATGGAGATAAGAGTCTCATGGACTTTCCTGCCCAAGCTGGCTTTGAACCTCAGTCCTCAGAGCTCAACCTCCTGAGCATCTAGAATTGTAGGCATGAGCCACCAGCACCAGTGCAAGTGGTAGTTTTAATATTGTTAATTACTGCTTCCAATCCTCTACTAGTCACTAAATAGTTGAATTAAAAATAAGAAGTGGAAATAGCCATTCAGAAGCTGGACACCAATGGCTTAGGCCTGTAATTCTAGCTACTCAGAAGACTGAGATCTGAGGATTATTGTTTGAAGAAAGGGCAGAGAAGTCCATGACACTCTTACCTCCTGTTAACCAGCAAAGAGCCAAAAGTAAAGGTATGACTCGAGTGGTTGAGCACCAGAATTGAACAAAAAAGCAACATGAGAGCAAGAGGCCCTGAGTTCAAGCCCTAGTACCAGAACGCACACATGTACACACACACACCATCATTCAGATTGCACTCCATTAAATTTACAATAAATATAGATTTACCTGCATTTTGAAAGGCATGCAAGGCAAACTAACTGTCAAGGACCAACCAGCCAAAAGCTCGGAGGAGAACTCTGTCCACACATCCCCCTGCCACTCTGCGCCCCTCCTCACTTCTCCCTCATAGTAAGATGCACAGACAGAGGACCAAATTGGAATGTGGGCAGGGAAAAGAAGTAAAGGCCACTAGCTCCACCACAAGGGTTATCAGAAAAGAGAAGGGTAAACCTTCATCTCAGTCTCATTAAATGTCTGAACCTACTAGAAATCTCTTAGTCTGTGCCTTTTTTGGCCATTCTGGATAGATATTGTTTGTTTGACATTTGTTCATATGGTGTGTCATGGAGGAAAAAAATGCAAAGTAGAATCATAGAATTCAAAAATTCTAACTAACCACCTTAAAAAAAGCAAGACTCCTAAATCTGAGAAAAGCAACTTCATTTTGTCATCTCACCCACTGAAAGTATTTTTTTCATTCCTTTCCCCAGATAAGAAAATTAACAACAAAAGAACTACAAAATAGACAAGATGTGAATATCTGGTTTATTGGGCAGAACAAAAAAAAAAAACAACACAAAAAGCCACATAATGAAAACGGCAATTGCTTATATGCCTACAACTTACAAAATAATCATTTGATATATAAAATCAATTGGTTTTCATTATGTCCATATAAATGGTAAAAAAAAAAAATAATGACCCATCCAATACATACTCAGAGAAACTAGGATCCCCTAAACTGTCCTATTATATGTCTCAGAGCAGACATTTTCAGTCTGTGTACCAAGGTAGACAGGGTTTTTAATTCTATTTAGGTTTCTGTGTCAGAGCTGTGTCTATATGACTGGAGCCTGAGGTAAAGGCTTCAAGCATGTGTTTTCTCCAGCTGTTTGAATGGCACTTTTGCGGTAGTAATGATTTTCCTAATGTTTGGCTAGATGACATCCTCACCCCCATCCACCCATCTTCCCAGTCTACACTGGTCCTGAACACACAGACACAAACAGTACAGATTTGTTACTACAGCATTTCCCCACACCAGAATCTAGAAACCATTTAAAAAGAGGCCAGTTTATCTTAGCATTCCACTAATGTTAGAGACCTTACCACTGCAATCCCCTACGGTCATGGAAGGAAATTCTCCTCCATGCCATAGCCACAAGAGCTTAGCAAAAAAAGAAAAGAAAAAAAAAGAACTGTTCCCAATATGACTTTGAAATTCTCATAAATGACACATACTTAGGGAGCAATTTTGCTTCCTCAAATAGCTGAAGACTTGAAAACATATTTTTTTGTTTGGCATTATGTAATTTTGGAATGTTTGGTCATTTACCATTTCTACCAATATCTCTCTTTCCATAACCCTTAATAAAAACCATCCAATCTATCTAGATTATTAAACATGGAAGCCCTCTTATTTTTTCTTTATTATGTTACATGTTCATATTCCTTGACAAATGCAGAATACATGTTATAGTTTAAACATAAGGAGAGATCAGCATATTATAAAGAACTTGGAAAAAGAAACACGTCTTTTTGTTTAACTCCACAAAAATATATATAAAAGGTGAATATGAAACTATAACACTATTTAAGAAATTTTTTCTCCCAAATTAGTTTAGCATTTTGACTAGGGCACTGCCAAAGCATAGGTTCCACGGGGCCCGAGACTTTCCACTCCGGATCCTGCTCCTCAGCGGGGCTTGCTCAGCTCTCTTTCCCACGTCAGGCAGAGGTGTAGAAGTACCTGGGCTTAGCATTGCCCAGCAGGTCATCCTCATAGTTGGGGAGGCAGCAGAAGAAAAAGGAACAACCAATCAGGATGATCGTGGCTGCCCATCCGAAGCCATAGGCCCAGTTATAGATGTAAAGGACGGCAGGGTTGGCGTGAAGGCTGAAGGTCTGGGTGTACTTCACGGGGTAGATGACCAGGGAAATGATCTGGAACACAGCTGAAGGAAGAAACAAAAGTCTCAGCAAATGAAAGCATGAAGGAATGCACAGTAATGACAGGTGTGAGTGACAAATATGAGTTCAGGGGCCTGCTTTTGCTTCAAGAGATATCTAGCAGTAGGCATGTGGGGTCATGTCGACTATACCAGGATTCTTCTTCAACAAAGGGTCACAGCCTAGAATGTTCTTTCTACTGATCCTTGCAATCCTAACGACTCGGAAGGCTGAGACCCACAGGACTGTTGTTCAAAGCCAACCCAGGCAAAAAAGTCCACATGACTCCATCTCCAAAATAACCAGCACAAAAGCAGAGCTGGAGTTGCGGCTTAAGTGGCAGAGGATCATGGAGCGAGGAGAATGCCCTAAATTGAAACTCTAGTATTGCCAGACAAAGTTTTCCCTGGGCTCTACCCATGTGACTAGATTTCTTCACACCACTGAGGTCTGAGTCACTGTTGACTGACAAAGTTCTATGCTGCACGTGGTTCCAGGTCTGGACCCTCTCTAACCCACTACAGAGATGCCTTTCACGACACAACACTTCAAAAGAGGACAAAACTCAACAAGTGAACTCGTTCGGGGGTCCTCAGTTCCCCTTAGCAATGGTGGCCCCAAGAAGTCACACCCAGGGATAATTCTGGAGACTACTGTACTTTCAGGACTGACTCTGGTTCTCTGAATATCTTTCAGTAGACAGAGCCACCTACATAAGTATGGACAGGCAGGAGACCCTTTGTCATGGAATAGGGGCTTCAGGACATGGAGGCACAGGAGGAAGGGAATCGAGAGCCTAAATCACAACTGTCTCCTGACACGTCTGCTCTTAGTGACCCATTTCCAGAACGAATTGGGATGTGTACTAGCCACGAATCTTCCAAGTAGGGGGAGCATTGCTCCACTGATGCTTGTTAAAGTACGAAGGAAGAAGAAGGTCTGTCACCCAGCCGTACCAGCGAGAGCCAGGAGGCCTCCAATCACCCTCAGGAAGACCAGCATTTGGGGTCCGCAGAGGGCAAAGAAGGAGAGGACGAAGCAGATGCACAGGATGATGAAGCCACAGAAGAGCGTAGCGGCCGCTGCTCTCCCCCAAGCTGCAAGACAAAAGGACACACCTGGATTAGACAGGCCAGTTAAAGAACCACAACTCAAGTAACAATCGAAGTTTAGTATTTTTTTCTTTCTACTTTTTTTTTTTTTGGTACAAAGATGTCATCACGTTTCAAAGAAAGTCATTTTTTAATAGACTGAGATTTCGGGATGTTTTGCTGCTTTGATTTGGGGGCAAATGTTTCCACTTCTGAAATGAAAATTAAGCTATTTGTCTTAACAATAAATTTGCCACACGAACAGGTATATTCAAAAGATTCATCCCAGTTCTACTCTAGCATGTTCATAACAAGCCCTCTTGGTATTGACCACATCAAATGACAATCTCTTTGGGAAATGTTTTCAGTGTCTTCAAAGGATCTTTGTATCATATTAACATTTGGCTTGAAGCAAAAAATCACCACTGAAGGCTGGGAATATGGCCTAGTGGCAAGAGTGCTTGCCTCATATACATGAAGCCCTGGGTTCAATTCCTCAGTACCTAATATATAGAAAATGGCCAGAAGTGGTGCTGTGGCTCAAGTGGCAGAGTACTAAGCCTTGAGCAAAAAAGAAGCCAGGGACAGTGCTCAGGCCCTGAGTTCAAGGCCCAGGACTGGCAAAAAAAAATATCATCACTCAGCGTACAGATTTACTATTAAGCAGAGATGCTCAATAGAACACTTTAATTTTAGAAAAGCAGCTATGACTCTATAAACTTGGTAGCAAATGACTTTTCTAAATTTCTTCAACTTTCATTCCTGAAGTATTCCATTTATTGGACAGGAATTGTTAATTATTGATCTTGGCCCTAATAAAGATCTGGGTTGTGACAGAAAAGTGAGTTCCGGGTTGGAAGATCTTCACCTCCCTGCCGCACACACCAGCCCCCTTCACTCTGCCAGTCTCTGCTCATTTTCCTTTTCATCTGAGCAGACAGGAGGACACCTAATGCACACACAAACCACCCAGGAATTCCTGTCCTCTGGACTACACAGCTTCTCCAATCTTGTCTTCCCCAGCCTGTTTCCATAGGTCATAATGACCAGCAAGGCATACACTGAATCCTCACAATGACTGGTTCTTCTTTGCCAGTGTTAGGGATTAAACTCAGGGCACTGTCCTTGAGCTTCTTTTGCTCTATGTTAGCACTCTACCACTTGAGCCACAGCTCCAATTCCAGTTTTTTCCTGTTTATGTGGTACTGAGGAATTGAACCCAGGGCTTCATGCATGCAAGGCAAGCACTCTACCCCTAAGCCACATTCCCAGCTCCTCACAATGACTTCTTTGGGTGCATGCTATTATCATTTTTAATTTAGACATGAGAAGGCATGCTTAGGCTTTGAGAGTTCAAACAGCCTGCCCAGGGCCACAGTAGTTGGTAAACGGTTTTGACCATTTGAGTTCTAAAATGTCTGAATCCAAACCATATCTTTTTTTTTTTTTTTTTTTTTTTTTTGGCCAGTCCTGGGGCTTGGACTCAGGGCCTGAGCACTGTCCCTGGCTTCTTTTTGCTCAAGGCTAGCACTCTGCCACTTGAGCCACAGCGTCACTTCTGGCCATTTTCTGTATATGTGGTGCTGGGGAATTGAACCCAGGGCCTCATGTATACAAGGCAAGCACTCTTGCCACTAGGCCATACCCCCAGCCCCATATCTTTTTTTTTAATCAATCAATCAATAAATATTGTTTATATTCTTAAAAGTGTACACTCTTAAAAATGTACAACTCCATAGTTTTTGCTATATCCAAAGAACTATGCAACCATCACCACTAACAATTCTAGAGCACTTTTATCACCCCCTAAAAGAAAGTCATCAGATTCTAATTCCTGTACCCTTAAGCCGTCACTTCTCTGTCTCTGCTGCCTCCAGTCTCTGGCAAGCACTAACCACCATTTTGTCTCTGTAAATTTGCCTATTTCATATGAGTGAAATCATACACACTACGTGACATTCTATGATTGGCTTCTTTCACTGAGCAGAGTGGTTTAAAGGCTCATCCATTTTATTGCATGAATCAATATTTCATTCCTTCCCATGGCTTGATAATATTTTTGAATAGATACCTTATATTTTATTGATCCCTTCATTTGTCCTTGGACATGCACATGTTCTTTAACTGATACTCTTTATTGTCTTTGAACAAGAGAGTCCTGTGCCCCTTGCCCTGGTTTTACATAGGTTGGCTCTGCAACACACAGCATGCTGACAATATCCTCGGGGGATCCACAGTTTCATGAGTGGCCAGTGGAAAACAAAGACACCAGAAAAGCAAGAACTGGTTTATCCCCTGCCTCTGCCACATATCAGAGTCAGTCTCCTCATCTTCACTCAGGCTAAGATTGCCGTGTTGCAAGATGACTGTGAGGATGAATACGGTGTGTGAAAATCATCAGGTTTTAATCCCTAGCCCTTTCCACTCGTGGACCTTTATATTCCACAGCCACAAGGTCCCTCGCTGTCCTGAAGGACTGTTCCTCCTCAGCCAGTGGACTTTGTCATCTTTGTAGACTGACCTGGCTTCAGCTCCCATTCCTTTGTGCAGAGCTTTCTCCATGGCAGGAATGGCAGGGGCGTCACAGATGATGGGAGATGAAATGTGTGTATGCATCTCAGGAATACTATGTTTTCCCACAGATGACTTCCAGTCAGGAGGGGTGAGGAGCTCCATGACTGCACCCACCTGTATATCTACAGTACTGATGACTACCTTCCAAATCCTCTTCAGTGAAAGCGGTGAGGAACATGTTGAAATAGGAAGGCTGTACTTTATAACAATGAGCTGGGTGCCGGGTGGATCATGCCTGTTATCCTAGCTACTCAGGAGGCTGCGATCCAAGGATCACTGTGCAAAGCTGGTCCAGGTAGTAAAGTCTATGAGACTTTTATCTTCTATTAACCACCATCAAGCTGGAAGTAAGACTGTGGCTCAAGTGGCAGAGAACAGCCGTAAGTGAAAAAGCTAAGGGACAGTGCTGAGGTCCTGAATTCAAGTCCCAATATTGGCACATGTGCGTGCACACACACACAACTAGAAATGAATATGTAAAACTGTTAAATGTAATGTAATGTGTCTCTTGTCCCACTTTTGTTCTTCAGGGAATGTTTAAGAGAGAACCCATCATACTTTGGAAAAAGCATTAATTCATTAACAAGGCCTTCTCAAAGCATCGCCCAACAGCCAGAGTCATGGGAGCAGTGTTGCTTACTAAACACAAGCTCTGTGCCCCTCTCTGTCACTGAACCAACTTTCAGATGTGCTGCTGAGAATCCACATGCTGGTGGCCCCATGCTCTTGTATCCACGCTCAAGTCTGAGGATCATGAAGCAAGATGACTGATCTCCTTACAAGGTGCACACTTCTACCAAAAAGTCCTCCAGTAAGTGACCCACTTCAATTACAGTCTCACATCTCCAGATTTGCTTTCGTGACAAGTGTCCATCACAAAGTTTGGTTAAGTCCAATCATTAAATTCAAAGATGCAAAAACTTACTTCATCTTTTATGTGTTTACAAGTGTGAAGCTAGAAAGGCAACCTAAGAAGAAGAAGAAGTATGATTCCAGTGGTAGAGCATGAGCCTTCAGTGAAAGACCTAAGTAGGAGGGTGAGGTCCTGAGTTCAATCCCCAGTACCAACACACACACACACACACACACACACACACACACAAGAGTGACCTATGTACAAATGCACGCAGAAGAACTCAAACAGAACGAAAGTGGCTTGCATAGTGGAATGCCATTTCTCAATAAAAAATAACAAAAACAACTAGGAACGTAGTTTAATAGCCAGGCTTTTACAATCACATATTAATGTTTTAGAAGTCTCGCTAGTAAATTATACATAATGCCCTATAAAGGGATATATTAATTCTGCTCCCTTATTTGAGGAAAATGAACATTGCTATTAACACTTCCTCTCACATTCTAGCTGAAATATAATGTATGCTTCGTTGCCAGGACATGGAAGAAATTCAGTAAAACCAACAGTAAGCCAGTTCACCTAATCATATACCAACAGGTGAGCATACACATCAAACAGACCATCTCAAGAGCTATTCCCACTGAGTTAGTTCAGTCAGTGTCTTGATTATTTGAAATGCTGAGTCTAAAGAAAATCTAAATGAAAAATGAAGCAACTTTTTGTCTTTAGAAAGGTTGTCTTGCTTGTGGGACATGTAAAACCTGCTTGATACAGCCTAGAAACACCCATAGTGAGTCACTTAACTATCATTTAGACATTAATCTTGGCACAGCTTTACAGATATTAACTGATGAGTGTAGGCCAGTCCCCGCCGCCTCCCCGCAGGGACTGGCTGGCTTTAATAGATGAGAGGGACCACTCGTTCTTGTGGCCTCATATTCTGTCATGCTTTATCTTTTGCTCAGAAATGACACAGAAAACACGTGACCAAGTGAATAGGAAATGACCAGTAAAGATGACTGATGGGAAAAGAGAAAAAAAGGTAAAAATAAATTCTAGCTTGAAGGAAATGATAAATGGGGGCTGGGTGGGGCGGGGAGATTAACTTTTACCTTAAAAGTAGGAAAAGCGTCACTAATATTCTTAATGTGTTGGTAAACATCTTAAGAGAATGTCACTAAATTTTTGTCCAAAGCTGGTGCCTCTTTCTATGGACTGCCTGCCTGTATTTTTCTGGAGTTTTACGTATAAGCACCAAAGAGACTAAACCAGTCAACAAACCTACTTGCTTCTTTACTGAATGCAGGGAACAGAGAGCAGGTTAGGGTTTCAGGCCTTTCCAGAACAAACGATTCATATACTAACAACACAGGAGGCTTCATCTAACTATCTGGGTTTCTCTAAGGCTATCCATGCCCTATACAGACAAGGAAAACTCTCACATTAATAAACACTGTTTTGCATATTCCATCAGGATGCAGTCTGCAGAGAACCTGGCCAGCAGTTTGGAAACTCCAAAGCTCTCGCAAATCTCCTGAAGAACTTGTTACAGGGCAGATTCCCACCTCTGTGGTGGCGTCCACACCTCCCAGGTTATGCTGATGGCGCTGGAGGAGCAAAGCTTCAGAGATGACACCTGCAAGGACCTACATCGAAAGAAGCCCACACGGCATGAGAGTTCTGGAAGGCCAAGAGTGAGGACTGGTTGTCAGCATGGCCGTGGCAACAGACACACAGGGCGAATGTACGATCTGGTGTGAGATTCCTTACATGCTGCACATTTTCTCCAGCGGAGCCATGCAGTGACGGGTGTGCACTGTGATTTTACACAATTCCTGTACTTGATCCTTCCAAGGTGTTCGGGTACTTAATTCACAAGTGGGGAAACTGCACAGGAGGGGAGGAGGTGAAGAGAAGTCACTAGAGACCATCTTGGGGTTAGATTCTTGGCATCTGCCAGGTGACAGGAGGCTGGATAGTAGGAATTACAGAGAAGCACGCTGCAGCCCAGCTCAGCATGCCAGAGGTGCTGGGGAAGGAAAACTAGGGAGACCACAGGGAAATGAGTTGACAAAAGGGCACCACTGTCACAGAGCTATTCATGAAGTAGGACTTGGTGATAGCTTGGATTCCATAGTCTTTCATTCCTTTCGAGTTCTAACAGTTCAGCATTTTCCACTTCACAGAACAATACCATCTCAGGTGCCTAATCAAATCCCTGCTAATCCCAGCAAATGTGCAATGGACATCACTGATCACGAGGATTCCAGATCTCATAAATCAATACATATCCTTAAGTCATTAGATCAACACAGCAGCAGCTTTTCAGTTTACTGTGCAGGGACTGAGCACACATAGAGGTGCAGGAAAGAAGAGTAATGTACTGACTACTGCCTAATACATAAAATAAAGAAATTTACTGTCCTGCCCCACCCCTACAACCTACAAAAGTCACAAGAGCAGTGATCTCCAAGTGAGTCTTTGTCTCTCTTCTTGTTTTTGTTTTTCTGTGTTTGGTTTTGTTTTGGGTTTTGGTGATGGTAGTAGTACTGGAACTCAGGGCCTGGGCACTGAGTTTTATTTTGTTTTGTTTTTTCTTTCTTTCTTTTTAAGCTCTTTTTGCTCAAGGATAGTACTCTACAACTTGAGCCACTACTCCACTTTTTGGTGGTGGTTAACTGAAGATAAGAGTCTCACTGAGTCTCTCTTTCTTGCCCAGGTTGCCTTTGAACTTGGATCCTTAGATCTCAGCCTCCTGAGTTGCTAAGATTACAGGTGTGAGCCACCAGGGCTCAGTGACTTCCTCTACTTTTAAGAAGCACAGGGCTTTATCATCTAAGTATGTCGCCCAATCCTCTGGTGCTTTGATTCATTGAGAGTGTTATCATCTGTGGGGAAAACACAGTGAGCATCATGGGTTCAAGGGTGTCTCTAGAAAAGAGGGGGTTCCAGGCTTCTTAGTTAAAATTTCAGGCCCCAACTTCCCACTTTCTTTCCTTTCCTCCTAGTGCTACAAAAACTCAAGCCCATTATTTTCCAATAATTTGAAATTCACTCTGCTAGTGCTTAAGAGATCTGCCTGATGGATTCACTTTTCAAGCCAGAAAAGAAGGTGCTGGCAGTTTAAAAAAAAAAAAAAGTATATGTGAATGTTCATTCCCGTTTAATCTGCACTTTGCTTACAGGTGAAACTTGGATGATCATTTGGGTCATAAATAGATAGTCATTTCCATCTTGACAAGCATAAACACAAAAAATGAAAAATAAAACCCTCAAACAAGTGTTTGGACACTTCCCTGTGAATTTTGCTGCTACCACCACCTAAAAGAAAATACTCAGAGTTGAATTTGGCTCATTGAAGACGTTTTAAGAAAAGATGTGTTTGGGAAGAAGCCAGGGATGGTGCTCAGGCCCTGAGTCCAAGGCCCAGGACTGGCCAAAAAAAAAAAAAAAGATGTGTTGGTTATCCAAAATTCTCAATAACTATCAGTAATGGTAAACATACTATTTGCTTTTTTACTTTTGTAATTCTAAGAAACTATTTACCTGTATAAATCTATCTATCTATACCTTACTAATTTTATCCATACTTACCAGAAATAATATGACTTTACTATGAAAATGAACATATTCATGTTATGAATAACACCTAATGCAAATGTGGTCAAATGCTTTGTAATGAAAGGCCTACTTTCTTAATAGTTAACAATGAAAGATTCAGGGGCTGGGAATATGGCCTAGTGGCAAAAGCGCTTGCCTCCTACACATGAAGCTCTCGGTTCGATTCCCCAGCACCACATATATGGAAAATGGCCAGAAGTGGTGCTGTGGCTCAGGTGGCAGAGTGCTAACCTTGAGCGGGAAGAAGTCAGGGACAGTATTCAGGCCCTGAGTCCAAGGCCCAGGACTGGCAAAAAAAAAAAAAAAAAAAAGAAAGATCCAAATATTTATTTCCTAGTACACATGAAGAAGTCTCTTAAAAACAAATGCCACAGTTAATTCTCTAATTTTGTCAGCACACCTGCCTCACTCCCCCCACCCAAGGCTGTGTGATTGTGCAAATGTGTAGGTATGTGTATGTGCAAGTTTGGAAAACCAGTTTTTGTCTTTTTGATACAAGATGACCTGGCATAAACATGCTGTTCTTGGTGAGGCTTTCCTGATGTTATCTGAAAATCAATCCATAGAGATGCTCAAATAATCACTTAAAAGTGTAGGAGTGCGGGTTTTCCACACGCCTATAGTAAACTCATCACCGACCCACACAGAGGTGTGCAGAAGAGGCAGCACCTCCACTTGCCTTGGCTACCACGGTGGGAGTAGGCCTCTTTGGTGGTGTCCTATCTACTGTCTCTTTCTCATATCATCCCTGACCTGGTGATTCAAATCTGGGTCTCGAGTAGGAGCCAAATCTACAGGCACGCAACCATCTTTGAAGATAACACTAAGTGCACTGAAGTCAAAGCCACAGGTGTTGGCATGTATCAGAAGCTGCATCATAAACGTGCTAATATCACTGGTGGCCGGTGCCTCACACCTGTAATCCTAGCTACTCAGGAGACTGAGAGCTAGGCAGGAAAGTCCATGAGACAGACTATCTCCAAGTAACCACCAACAAGCTAGAAGTGGAGCTGTGTCTCAAGTGGTAGAGCACCAGCTTTGAAGCGGGGGTGGGAGGGGGTGGGAAACCAATTGAATTGAGGGGTTAAACCCTCAATTCAAGCCCCAATGACAGTACCCAAAACGAGAAGTGCTAATACACTTTTCATTTTTCAAAATCCTCTTGGAAAACTGAGGAGGGGTCCTCCCAAAAAAGCTGATTTCTATAGGAAATCCAAAACAAACCATACACTGGAAAGGTTTTTTTTTTAATTAATAAAGGCTCAGTCTTTGAATTAAACACCCTAGAAACAAAACCTGCTCACAAAGTAGTTGATGAGTCTGAGGTTGCAAGGCCACACCCTAGAAGGTGAGCTCACCCTGCCAGGGGACAAAACACAACAGCCTTGTGCGTGGTACATGCAGGGCTGTCTGTGCCAGAGTTTGGCAGGTCAGATCATGTCCCAGCAAGATGGGTGCTGGCTCTGCCTCTGCTGGCTGGCTTCCTGTGTGCAGGCTGACCAGAGTCTTCTTTGGGACTTGAAGGGACTTTGAAGTGAAAGCAACATCTGTTTACAAACCCCACAAGCAGGCCTGTGAAATCCCTTCCCCACTCAACCCCCTGATTCCAGGAAACTGAGTTCAAATGCCTTCAAACTAGACAGTAGTTATAGTATTTCAAAGTCAGGAATCCCTTCCAAATACCTGAAAGACTAGGAACAACATGGACTCTGAGAGACATTGCATTGGTGCCAGATCTCAGGGATGGAAATACACAAACTATAAAGAAATCAGGAATTCCCTGTAGTCTTTGAGTTTTATTGCCTGCTAATGAGGGCTATTCTCCTTCTCAGTGAAAGTTCCTCCAGGGCACTTTGAAAGATACCAGGCCAAGGGAACTAACACCAAGCTGGGCTTCTGGTACACAGGCCCCAGAAATCACAAATAAACAGGGTTTTCTTGGCAGCTTGTGAGATATTGGGGGCAGGGATTCGGATTCAGTTCATGGTTAAAATCAGGAAAGGCAAATAAAGCACAGTCTCTGGCTTGCTGTCTCTGGCTTGTTTGTAAACGGTAAGACTCAGTAAAGCCTTCTTGGGCCTGAGGCTTTGTAGTGTCTCCCTACACCTGGTCATGGCTGTTATTCATATCTACAGTAAGGTGGGGCGGGAATGACCTGGCGAAGGAAAAAATGCCTATGGTTATTAACAAGCTGGGCGCAGGCTTCCTCCTTCAGGCTGGGAAAGTGGAAGCCTCACCTAAAGCACTAAATATATACAGCAATAGCCAACTCGGCTTCACTTCTCCAGTGTGATCAACCGTGTTTACTTTCTTTTGTTTTTGAAAACCCCAATTTCAAATCGGATAAAAACAAATCAATATTCTAAACAGCAATGGCCGGCCAAGCCCACAGCCAAGACTGACAAGAACTAGTGCCCCAGGTGAGCTGGGGAAGACTCTGTGGACTGTGCCCGGCCGGGGAGGAGGGGTTCTTCCAGGTCACTTAAGCTAAAGGAAGCCACCCAAACGAAGGAAGATGCGTTCTGTTCGTGGTCGTTATCATCTGAATCATAGGAACACGCGGGGGCGGGGGAGGGGTGTCTCCAAAGACACGGTGAGCTCACCTCAACCTGAAATCGCTTTGTGCGGTAATCGAGAACCATCTCTCCAAACAACACGGTTTGAAAGTCATGGCCACTTTCTACCCGTTTTGAGCCACCCCAAGGCTGCTGCCGCCTCCGCTCGGCTCGGACCCGATGCAAGAGCCTGAGCCCCGACCAGAGCCCCGCTCGCGGTTGTGTGGCGGACCCCGCTAGGGCTCGGCTAGGGCCGCGGTCCTCCCGGAGGACGCCCCCGAGGCGGCGGCGGCCACTCACCGTATTCCATGAGGCTCTGGCAGCCCTGGTCGTAGGAGCCGCTGCCGCCGCCCTCGTCGAAGCATCTCCACCACAGCGAGGACGTCTGGAGGTGGGTGCTCGACTGCAGCCAGCCGCGGCCGGACAGCGCGATGATGTCGAAGGCGATGGCGCTGAGCAGCAGCAGGGGCAGAATCCACCTGCAGCGCTCGCAGGCCAGGCCGCAGCGCAGCATCGTCGGCGGCGGGGCGCGGGGCGGCGGGGCGCGGGGCGGCGGGGCGCGGGGCGGCGGGGCGCGGGGCGGCGGAGCGCGGGGCGCGGGGCACCGAGCGGAGGAGCGCGGAGCACGGACGGCGCGGACGGCGGCGGAGAGTGGCGGGGAGGCGTGCGAGGGCGCGGCGACTAAAGGGAAGAGGCGGCTCCCGGGAGGGAGGACGTGCGGAGGCCGGCCGGTGAGGGCCACACCTCCGTCCCGGTGACTCAGAGCGCGTCCGCCCGGACCCGACCCGGGGTGCGCCCCGACCTGCCCGCCCCGCCTCTCCTAGACGCGGAGTGCGCCCGACCTGCCCGTCCCTCCCAGACTCGGGGTACGCCCCGACCTGCCCGCCCCGCCCCTCTCAGACCCGGGGTGCTCCCCAACCTGCCCGCCCCGCCCCTCTCAGGTTCTCCCAGACTCGGAGTGCTCCCAGACCTGCCCGCCCCGCCCCTCCCAGACTCGAGATGCTCCCAGACCTGCCCGTCCCCACTCTCCCAGACTCGGGGTGATCCCCGACCTGCCCGCCCCGCCCCTCCCAGATCAAGGGTGCTCCCCAAACTGCCCGCCTCGCCCCTCCCAGATCTGGGGTGCGCCTACACCTACCCGCCCCTCCCTGACCCAGGATGCGCCTTTCCCTGCCCCGGGTTGCTCCCCGACTTGTCCACCCCAGCCCGCGTACCGCCCCTCCCAAATTCGGGGTGCGCCCCGCCCCTCTCCGCCTTCGCGTTCAGCCCCAGGGTGCACCCCGCCCCAACCTTCCATTCCTGCCCCGCCCCGCCCCCACCTGCTCTCCTCTACCTTCCCGCCCCTACCTGCCCTCCCCGCCCTGCGTCCCGCCCCGACCTACTCGCCCCGCCCCTCGTCCCGCCCCGGCCTGCTCTCCCAGCCCCAGGGTGCGATGGAACCCGCCCCTGCGGGACTGTGGCCCCGCTCGCGTTCCCTGGGCAATGGGCCTTCACCTCGCCCTGAGCTCCGACGCGCGTTGCCCGCACCCCTCTTTTCTCCCGGGTCGCCCCCACCCAGGCACAGGTCACTCTCAGCGCTCCAGAGCGCTCACGTGTTGGGGTGCAACTTTGCACAGAAACACCTGAGCCCGGGACTCCTTCCTCCCCGCCCCCCCACCCCCCGTGAAGGTGAAATTGCGCCTCCAGCAGTTTGCAAAGTGGGTTCCAGCGGCCCCAGTTTGGAGGGAGGGGGCTGTCCCCTCCCCGAGGGCGACCGTGGACGTGTGCCCGGACCCTGGTGCCTGTGCCCGGAAGCCGGTCACTTCCTGCTGGGCTCTGCCTCTGCACCTTGGACCTTGCTCCCTGCAGACGGTTAGCAGACTGCCTTCTGGGTGTCTGCAAGGCCCTGGTGGCCTGCACCCAGTGGGGGCCTGCAGAGAAGCTGGGGGCTGTGGCGATGGATGAACACCTCCAGTGACAATCTCCACTCAGAATCCGAAGCCCTGCACCTGACCGGCTCCTCGTGGCCTCTGCGCCAGCCCCTTCACTTAACACCAGCCAAGCGCCAGCTATTTAAAGCCCACCTTATCTACTCTTCATTGACTATTTTTGTCTCTCCAAATAAAAACCATAGGTCAGTGCACAACCAGCTTCCTGAGCCGGCTTCTGCCCACGGATGACTCCAGATGTGTGGAAAGGAGATGGAGGGAAGGCCTGGAAGGCCTGGGCCTTGGGGGGGCCTTAGGCAAATCTCCAAAATACAATAGAAAAGAAATGTTTGTGTCTGTAACGGGCTTGAACTCAGGGTTTCACTCTCTCAGTTGGCTTTTTTGCTCAACACTGGTGCTCTGCTGCTTGAGCCACAGCTCCACTTCTAGCTTTTTGTTTTATTTGGGTTTTTTGTTTGTTTGTTTGTTTTGTGGGGTTTTTTGTGTTGTTGTTTTTTTTTGCCAGTCCTGGGACCTGGAACTGTTCCTGGTTTTCTTTTGCTCAAAGCTAACACTCTACCACTTCAGCCACAGCTCCACTTCTGGCTTTTTCTGTTTATGTGGTGCTGAGGAGTGGAACCCAGGGCTTCTTGCATGCTAGGCAAGCACTCTACCGCTAAGCCACATTCCCAGCCCCATTTCTAGCTTTTTGATGGCTAATTGAAGGTAAAAGTCCGACAGACTCCCCCCCCCCCCCAGTTGCTTTTGAACTGTGATAATCAGATCCCAGCCTCCTGGAGTAGTTAGCACTACAGGTGTGAGACACTAGCATGCCAAACAAAATGAAACAAAACACCTCTTAGCAATGTTTCAAATTCAGTCCTCTAAACTTCAATCAGAGTGAATAGAAATAGAATGCTATTTGTTTTTAATCACTTCATTGGCAATTTGTGTATGGGGGGGGAATGAATCAAAGAAATGTTCTCGCCCTCAACGTCATTTTACATAAACAAAGTATGTGTATTTTCATTAGAGGCAAATATTTTCTCTTGACTCAAAGAATAGCATGAGAGTATGTTCTACCAAAAGAAAACTATATATGTTATAGATTGTGTGAAGAAACTTGTGACATTCATGCCCTGAGGGTTTTCAAATTAACTAAAAAAAGTATTTCTTTCACAAATTGTGAATATTTGTGAGGAGAAAAGAAATCCTACTCTTAGAAATCAACTCAAATTCTGATCATCGCAAAGTGGTTCAGATAAAACGAGAGTGTCACAGGGGTCTGAATATCTCTGGATGATTTTAGACCTGGTATAATATCTTGTACTTGCTCCAATGAAATGAGTCCAGTGGACCTGAGTAAAAGTGATTGTTGATGCTGAGTCCATTCAAGGTCAATAGCTTTGAGAATGTCTGAAACAGACTACGTGGACCTCGATTGGGCTCCAACAATTACCATTTTCACATGATTTGGACTGTGGAAGCAGATAACCTAAGTCCAAAGACTCACTGGTTGTGTGACTACCTTACCCAATTGAGTAAGTCACTTAACCTGCTCGTACTTCACTTTCCTCATTTACAAAGAAGATTGTGTTTGCCCCATAGTTTTGTAATGGGTATTAAAATACCTAATATAAGATCAGGAGTGGCGGGGCATGCTTATAACCCCAGCACTCTAGAGACAGAAACAAGAGGATTAAAAGTTTCAGACTACACAGAAAAGACCCTGTCTCATAAAAAACAAACAAACAAACAAACAAAACCTACATAAAACTAACACATACAAAGTACCTACAGGTAGCAAGACATGATTGAAGTGTTAAGACTGCTGAAGTTGGTGATTTTCATGTTTTCCATTAAATGATTTTGAAAGGGGTAAGATTTCATGTTTGTATGTAAGGAGTAAATTCTACATAAGGTTAGGAACCATTGTTCACTTAATTACTTTTAAACAATGCTTTCATTCAGCCTACCCAAACTCATGAACGAATAGCTGACATGGGTTATGCAGTCAGCTAGTGCCCTCTGCTGGAAACCACAGGCACTTCAGAGGTTTTCCAAAAAAAAAAAAAAAAAAAAAGAAAGAAAGAAAGAAAGCAAAAAGAAACTGAAGGGTTAAGGGTTGTGGCTTAAGTGGTAGAGCTACAGCTCAACAAAGGTGAGGCCTTGAGTTCAAACCCCAGTACCTGGTGAAGAAAAATAAATAGTACTAGGAAAGGTTGTTGTTGTTGTTTTTATTAACAATATAATAGATATAGGAAGTTATATAGATGTAATAGATTCATCCCGCTGAGTTTAAAGGTAATTACATGTCTGTGAAACCATCACTCTAAAGAAGACACTTTTACTTTTATAACTTTGGGTTGTATTATAGAAGCAATAACTGTTGAAAAGAAAAACACACAAATACACACATAAGAGGAAAAGTGTGTAGATGTTTTGCTCTCCCATACAGAAAAATTCATCATCATCATCATTATCATCATCATCATCATCATCATCAATAGTTTATTTTCTGGGATGTAACTATGTTCCAATGTTCCCAATTCTTCTTATGAAGTGTATTATCATCTCCATATAGACAAAAAGACCCAGGCACAGAGAAGTAAAGTAACATTCGAAAGACTACACAGTCACTCGAGGACAAAGTCAGACTTTAACTGAGGCAATTTAACATCAGAGACCCTGCCAGTGACCACTGTACCCACTCAAAAGAGTTCAGAAGGTATTTCCTCAAAATCCTCTCTTTCTTCCCTTATCTTTGTCTTAGTAAACAATGAAGGTTCTCCCAGCACTCTCTCTCTCTCTCTGTCTCTGTCTCTCTCTGTCTCTCTGTCTCTGTCTCTGTCTCTGTCTCTCTCTCTCTCTCTCTCTTTTTCGGGCTAGAAAATCATCTTCTTGCAAATATGGACAGGTACCGGAGGAGCCAGGACCTTTGGTAGAGTTCCTTTGAGACCACATATCAGTCCCTTGCACTCAGTGCAGAAGAGTTGAGACTCCTTTGAATGTGCAAGTATTAGTGTCAACCATCTGGCAAAGACATAGGAAATTATTTTTCATCTATGAAATTAGTGATGTGGATTAAATCTTGTCGTCTACAATAATAATATAGACCAGATTTAGAAACAATAGCTCAAGTCGAAGAAATCAAGTGTGTCATGTATAAGTTCACAGCAACAGTGGGAAATGCTGTAGTCACCTGATCTCACACATACACACACCTTAGGGGCTCATAACCCCCCATATCAGCCTCTCCCCATATTGCCACTTACTTTCAATTTGTTCCTAAAGCCCTGTATATCTTTTTCCCTCCTCAGAACTTTTCTCATGTAAGTTGGAAGCCAGTGGCTCACCAGTAATCCTAACTACTGAAGAGGCTAAGATCCAGAGGACCTCAGTTCAAAGCCAGCTGGAGCAGAAAAACCTATAACACTCCTTTTCCAATTAACCAACAAAAAGCTGAGCTGGAGGCATGGCTCAAGTTTATTTAGCTATGTGCAAAAAAAGCTGTGAGCATGAGGTCCTGAGTTCAAGCCCCATGATCTACACTCACACATACACATACACACACAATCTTTTACAAAATCTTAATTACATATTCATTTTTATTAATTCTTTTTCCTACTCCTAGTGGACTGGGAATGCAATATGGGCCAAGGTGCTACATGTCACCAGTCCGCAGAGCACCCAGTGCCTCGAATGTCATGTGATTTTAATAAATACTGCAAGGCACATGTGAGTCTGTGTGAGTAACTCAGAGTCCTCTGAGCATTTCCTTTGTGAATGTCTTAGTGTTAAAATTGTCATTCTCATTCCATCTTTACATCACACGCCACAGTGTCCTCAGATTCAGAGTCTGTTCCCATGCTCATCTGCCACTGATAATCATGGGAAAAGAAAGAAGCTGGAGTCAGCCTCTGTGCCCTGTGCAAGTTCTAGAAGGTTCCTCTGAGGAGGTGGGATTTTAGTCCTGAAGTGTGGTACCAGCAGAGGGGAAAGGAGGGCTTTGTAGATGAAGTAGATGTTGACACAGATATAGAATGGCATTAAGTAGCTTAAGTATTAAATAATTTAACTCCTTTCATAATATAGTCTTTTATTTAGTTAGCTGTTGGTCTTGGGGCTTAAACTCAGGGCCTGCCTGGGCACTGTCCCTTGAGCTCTTTAGCACTCTGTCACTTTGAGCCACAGCTCTACTTCTGGTTTGGGGGTGGTTAATTGGAGATAAGAGTCTCACAGACTTTCCTGCCCATACTGTCTTTGGGCCACGATGCTCAGATCTCAGCCTCCTGAGTAGCTAGGATAAAAGGTGTGAGCTGTCTAGTCTTTTCTTTTTTCTTGGTCTGACTGGGGTTTAAATTCAAGGCCTCACTCTTGCTAAGCTGGAACTTTACTACTGGAGCCTAGCCTTTTGTGTTACTTTTCAAGCGAGGGTTCTTGATTTTTTACCACAGCCAGTCTTGAACTGATATTCTCCTATCTCTGTCTCCTGAGTAGCTAGAATTACAAGCACATACTACTCTGCTTAGCCTGTTTGTTGAAATGAGTTCTCACTAACTTTTTGTGCAGGTTGGCATCCAACCCCAATCTTCCAGATCTCCACTTCTTTTCTTTTTTCTTTTTCTTTTCTTTTATTTTGGCCAGTCCTGGGCCTTGGACTCAGGGCCTAAGCATTGTCCCTGGCTTCTTTTTTGCTCAAGGCTAGCACTCTGCCACTTGAGCCATAGCGCCACTTCTGGCCGTTTTCTATATACATGGTGCTGGGGAATCAAACCCAGAGCTTCATGTACACGAGGCAAGCACTCTTGCCACTAGGCCATATTCCCAGCCCAGAGATCTCCACTTCTTATGTGGCTGGGATTACAGGTATAGCCGCCAGGCCTGGCTCATAATACCTCCTTGTGTACAGTCATAAGACATCTAACTCTTGGAGACTGAGATATACTAATCTAAGTTATTGCTTTTACATAATTGTTAAAATCAGCAAACCAATTCCACACTCAGTTATCAAAAAATTTTTTTCATGTACAATGTCACTTCATTGATAATTTCCCTGCAAAAATATCACAAGTACCCAATAAAACCACCATAGTTTTATGGCACATCTGGATGTTTTATGCAAATGAATGTCTTTGTGAATTACACAATTTCATTTTTTAGAGTGTTGCTGCAGCTGGCGCGAGTACCAACTTCAGGGCAGATGTTTATAAAAGCTGACCCTGAGTCTTTCAAGGAGCCAAATGTGTGAAATGATTTAAAAGTCAACCTTAGAAGCTTCAAATGTGGATATCAATTTCAGGCTGAAGTAATTTTACAAATACTGTTAAATCTTCTTTTATATAATGGAACTAACAATGTAAACACCACTAATTCCAGTGGGCCATTTATATTTGAAAGTCCCTGCATTCCTTTCTGCTCCAATCTAATATACAGACATGTATTTTATTTGTTTGTTTACTTGTTTAGTGCCCATCCTGGGGTTTGAATTCAATGTCTGGGTGCTGTCCCCCAGCTTTTGTGCTCAAGGCTAGCACTCTACCACTTGAGCCTACTTCCAGCTTTTTTTTGGTAGTTAGTTGGTGATAAGAGTGTCACAGGATTTTCTGCCAGGGCTGTCTTCAAACCATGACCCTTAGATCTGAGTAGCTAGGTTGACAGGCATGAGCCACCAGCAGCCAGACAAGTGCTTTAGCTAGCAAGTACAAGTGCATGTTTATGATGTTGGACCAAGGGACTGATATTTTTTGCAGTCTTCACTGTCATTTCTGACTGAGGTTCTCAGGCAGAAGCCAATGGTCTCACCCCTAGCATGTTAACTTGCACAGTGCCCACTGTCACCTGTGTTGGCCCAGGCATCTTCCTGCTGGGCACAAAAGCCAATTCCAACTCCTTTCCTTTCCCATGATCATCAGTGCTTAGTTTTCTCACATTTCTTGTATTTATACACAAGATGCATGAGAAAATACCAACATAGAAATACCAGAAATGTGAGAAAACTGGGCAGTAGAATGCTCCCAGACATCATCTGTCACACAAGGCAGGACCAGAACTATAGCATGGGGAGGAAACGCCACACACAGAGCTCAAAGGAATGAGGACAAGAATTCTCCATGAACTGAGAGGGGATGGTAATGAGTGACTGCAGGAACCTAGAGAGAATACAAACAGGAAAAATCCAACAATAAAAACGGAACAAATACCCAGCAAATACTAGCAGCTGAATGAGCTCCAAGAGAACACAGCTAAAAGTGTTCAGAGAAGACAGACATAAACCAGTCAAAGAAGGAAAGCCGGCAGTGCAAGCCATGAAAAAAGATCTGAATGAAGAAGTAGAGATCTTGCGGGGTGGGGGGGGGGGGCAGGGAATCAAATTGAATTCCTGCAGATGAAAAATAAAATAGAAAGCTTCTTAGGGCGGAGTAAACAATTTGGAAGACAGAACTTCACGTTTTGAAGATAAAATAGATACACTAGAAGAGGCTGAAGAAAATACCGAAATTAAAGAAACATGAAGGGAATTTACAAGAACAACAGGACTCTCTTAAAAGACAAAATTTATGACTAATGGGATCCTTGCATAGATGCACTCGCAAAAGGCATAGGAAACACATTCAACAAAGTAGTAGCAGACAATGCTCCAAATATTCTGGGGAAAAAAATAAAAGGCCCAGCCAGGTATAAGAGGCTTTCAAAAACACCCAACAGACTGGACCAGAAAAGAATTCTCCATGACATAGTATAGTTAAAACAATCATCACAGAGAATGAAGAAAGAATTTTGAAAGCTGCAAGAGAAAAAAACAGGCCACCCACAAGGGGAAACCCAACAGAATAACAGTAGCCTTCCCAGCAGAAATCTTTACAGAGCATGGAAAGTTTAGAATGATGTATTTTAAACACTGAAAGTTAACAACTGCCAATCCAGAACATTCTACGTATACTCTATCATCCATAAGAGAAGGGCAAATAAAAATATTCCACGGTAAAATCTAAAATAAGTCATCATCACTAAACCAGACACGCAAAGACATCTGCACACAGAAGAGGAAGGTCAAAGTAAACATGACAAAAGTGGAGAAAAGTTCCATTCCATCAGATGAGTAAACCAACATAGGAGGGGCAGGAAAAAATCTTAACACTAAAAACAGAAAGCCAGGAACTACTGTATTCATTTCGATTTTTACTCGGTATCAGTGGAATCAGTTTCCCAATTAAAAGCCATATGACAACAAGACAGATCAAAAGGCAAGATTCAGCTGGGTGCTGGTAGTTCATGCTTGTAATCCTAGCAACTCAAGAGACTGAGTTCTGAAGATCATGGTTCAAAGCCATCCTGGGCAGGAAAGTCCATAAGACTCTTGTCTCCAACTAACCACCAGAAACCCGGAAGTGGAGCTATGGTGCAAAACGGTGGAGCACTAGCTTTAGAAGAATAACTCAGGGACAACACCCAGGCTCTGGTTCAAGCCCCACAAAAAAAATCCAACTATGTGTTTTCTACAAGAAGCACATCTATTGACAAAACCAATGCCACAAGAGGATAAAAGTCTAGAAAAGTCTCTTATAAGCAAATGGCCCCTGAAAGCAGGCAGAGGTATCTATACTCATATTCAGTAAAGTAGACTTCAAACCAAAATTAGTTATGAGCTACAAAGATTATTTTATATTAATGAAGGGAACTCTCTATCAAGAACATGTAATAATCCTTGGGAAGGAAGAATATAGGCAAATACAGTCCTAATACTCAAAGTACATATATGCAAAATAGAACTAGACAATTTGATGAAGCTAGTAGGGGAAGGAAGGGGCGGATGGGAGAGGGGAGAATGATAAAAACGATGACTCTGATCAAGACACATTGAACACATAAGTGGACATGCCAGCCTTGGGTCATTAGTCATAGCTACTCAGCAAGCTGAGATCTAGAAAAGTATGGTTCGAAGCCATCCTGGTCAGAAATATTCAATGACCTCTATCTCCAAAACAACCAGCAAAACACCATATTGGAGGCATGACTCAAGTGATAGAGTACTAGCCTAGCAGGTGTAAGACCCTGAGTTTAAACTCTAGTAGCTCCAAAAATTAAAGAAAAACCAACTCACTAGTCGTTCTCCAGATTTGCCAAACTCAGTGCTGTCATGGTTGTTTAGGTGTTTGGGAAATGAATTGAAAAGAACTCTTATAGCTGGTAGGGAGAGGAAATGGAGGAAGAAACATTAGAGGAAGGGAATCTAATCAGAGTGCAGTGTATGCATATATGGATATGAGAAAATGAGAGATCCAAGTTTTAAGCCAATGCCAGTACCTCATACCTATAATCCTAGCTACCCAGAAGGCTGAGATCTGAGGATTGCACTTTGAAGCCAGCCCAGGCAGGAAAGTCTGTGAGACTCTCACATTCAATAAACTACTCAAAAGGCCTGAAGTGGCCCTGTGGCTCAAGTGGTGGAGTGCTAGAGTTGAGCAGAAGAAGCTTAGGGACAGAGCCCCGGCACTGAATTCAAGCCCCAGGATGAGGGGGCAAAGAACAGTTTTAAAACAACAGAAGAAGCAGCTAGCTGTATGCTACTAACTTATGCCTATAATTCTAATTACTCAGGAAGCTGAGATATTGAAGATTGAGGTTTGAAGCCAGACTGGGCAGAAAAGTCTGTGAGACTCCATTTGCAAAGTAACCAGCAAAAAGCTAGGCTAAAAGCATGGTCCTACTGGTAGAGAACCAGTTGAGCAGGCAGGAGGCCTAAGTTCAAGCTACAATTTGTTTTAAAATAGGATCCAAAATCTTGAACTAAATTTTTTTAAACTGAAATTTAAATTAAAAAACATTTAGAACAGTAGATGGCAGTAAAACATTGTGGTGGGGTAGGTACTCATTAATATCTACCTTGCAGATGGGAAAAATTGAGCCACGGGGTATTTTGTTCAAGATCTCTCAACAGATTGTTAGAGTTAGGATTAGGGTCCAGATACACTTTTAATTTTAGGACCTCAGCACTAACCTCTATGCAATTAATAATAACCATGATAGTAGCAATAAATCCTTACGCTGTAGTTCCTCTTTATTCTAATACCCCAAGGGAATATCCAAAAAACCCTGGATGGTCCTGAACCTTCTATATACTGTGCTTTTCCCTAAATACACAAAGCTATGAAAAACTTCCATTTATGGAGTCATTCTGAGAAGAAAGTGATAATTACTACTCACATAATATGCTGCAAGCTAGGTGCCTGTGGTTTATGTCTGCACTCCTAGCTACTTGGGAGGCTAAGATCTGAGGTGTAAGGTTCAAAGCTAACCTTGGCAGGAATGTCCATGAGATTATTATCACCAATTAATTAACAAAAGAGTCTGAAGTGGAGCCGAAGCTCAAGTGGTAGAGTGCTAGCTTGGAACAAAAAAACTCAGGGATACTGCCCAGGCCCTGAGTTCAAGCCCCAGGACCTTCACACACACACACACACACACACACACACACACACACACACACACACACACACACACACACTACAGCCTCAAGCCTATAATCCTAGCTACTTAGGGAGGCAGAGATGGAAGCATAGTGATTGGAGGCCAATCTGGGCACAAAATTGTGCAAGGCTCCATTCCAACCAATGGCTGGGTGCCATGGCCTGCACCTGCGCCCTCCAGCAACACAGGGAAAGCACACATAAGAGGATTATATCCCAGGCTAGCCTGGGAAAGACCTTACCTCAGAAATAACCAATGCAAAAAGAGCTGGAGGCATAACTCAAACATAGAGTGCTTGCCTAGGAAGTGCAAGGCTAAGAGTTCAATCCCCAGTACTGAACAAATACAAAAAGTGTATGTGTGTGTATACATTCATACATATATATATACATAATTGCCAATATTCCTACTCTATTCCTACAACTTTGAGGCCATTATATAAAGGTTATTTGAACACAAACATTAAGATAACCATGGCAATAGACTTAATAACCAAAATGGCTGCTAAATGGCTGGTAAGCAAGTAGCATGTACAGCAGTGACACACTTGATAAAGGATGATGTACATCCAGGGCAGGATGGTGCCACATGCAGTGAGATTTCATCACACTGCTCAAAAGGATGTGCGGTTTGAAACTTACGAATTGTTAATTCCTGGAATTCTCCCTTTTATACTTCCAGACACTGACTATGGGCAACTGAAATCGAAGAAAGTAATATTGCCCATACCAGTCTCTTTAAATCATATATTACTTCCTCTTATTTAGTGCAGCCATTGCTTCTATGTTACAGATGAAGAAACTGAGGTACGGGGAAGCTAAATAGTTTTTCCTAGATAACACAGATTGTGTGTGGCAGAACTGGGCCTCCAGCCCAGACTCGTACAGAATCCGCACAATTAACTCCCAATTTTAGTATGCATATATTTTAAATTTATTGGAACACATTTGAAGTGTGGAGAGCCTACAGTATATATTTTAAGATTGGGCTTATCTTTTCAAACCAGTTATCTCTCATACACACATTATTTATACAATACAAATACTACTATTATGCTCATGAGGCCATCACAAAAATACTGATTATATACTCTAGGGTTACTTCAGCCTGAAAATTTTTCAATCAGATAAGATCAGATCCATACCCTTAAAGAACTTTTGGAGTTGTATTAAGATGCACAAACCTGCTGTGTGAACAAATGGAAGGAGGACATTCTCTATTTAAAATCCATACCTTACAGACTGTTTCTGATGCTAGCATTCTGTTGCACTGGAAGTTAGGGACAAGTTAGCCCCTCTGGGTGAGTCCTCCTCTGCCTACAAGCAACCCCTCCTGTATCAACCCACAGTGACCCCTCCGTTCCTCCTCGGTCTCATCTCTGGCCTTTCCAAGGGTCTCCATTTTGTTTCTCAACAGCCTAACTCCTGTGAATGAAAAGGCAACAGCTAGCCTCTCTGTTAGGGAAAACTAGCAGTTGTCAAGCTCCTGGGGGAGCCAGGCCCATTCTTTTCTCACGGGGTAGAGTGAGCTGACACTGTCAGGCAACAAGTCAGTGGGTCTGTTAATTTATTAACATTTAGTTTGAGAATGTAGACAGGTGGGTTGTCTTAGAAGTCACATGGGTGTGCAGTGTAATACGAGCACATCCCTAAGTCATTTTGACAAATGCCCAATGTCCTTTAGCTGGAGATGGGCTTGGCAGAGGTATTGTCCATCCTTGCATCGCTGGCGCCATTTCCATTCATTAGACTCAAATGAAGGGTTCTCTGACCTTAGTGAAGCCGAAGCTCTGAGTGTCTCATTGGGCCATCATTCACACATTCACACATAATATGGAAATTGGCGAACATTCCTTTGCTGTAGTAAACCAGTGATAAACTTCTGCAGCTATTTACCTTTTTATAATACATGCATATATGCAACCAATATATGGTAAAAACGTCTGTTGATGAAGAAAAGTTAACAACACCTAGCAGGCCCAGGCGGACTAGTAGAACCTAGATACAGAATGGAGTGTCCTCTGTCTAAATACCTAAAAGTAATAAATCAAGACCACAAACGCATCAAGGATGATCTATGTTAGCTTGACAAATATATCTTCCTACTAGCTGGGGCCAAGATTTGAAATGAGTGCATTTCCAGCTATCCTCATTTTTCTCCCCATTGATTTTGGTTTATACCACCAGTACCTCGTATTCTTCAGTGTATACACCCCAAGCCACACTGCCAAGCTCTACCCTAATCTCTAGTCACCTCTTGTCACCATGTGTCCCTTTGGGTCTGTAACCAGTAGAGCATTAGGACCTTTAGGGCTTGGACACAGCCTGGGGCTGTTAGGCTGGGAATTTATGGGACTTGGGTCCCTCCACTGTACTTCTAAGAGGACCAAGGAAGATGGATCATGTCTCTGGCTGTAACAGTTTGTCGTTTCTGGAGGAAACAGTCAGGGGTCAGCCAGGAGAGGGCACTCTCGAGCCAGGCTAGGGTCTGGTCTAGCTAGGGCTAGTCATGGGTCTGTAAAAGTGCAACAGACACCTGAAAGTGGGCACACAAGTACCTGTACAGAAGTAAACAGAGAGGTTTGTTGAAGATTTTTCAATCTTTAGGGGTAAGACTGTCACATGAGCCTTTGTGGCGGGAGGACACGTAAAGTCTAACTTACAGTACCCTAATAGCACCTACCTCACCCTATTTACAGTCTGTCAAGATCTCTATGATTGAGGTCAGAATATGGGTCGTGGTCACAGTTGATTCATTACAGTAAAAGGACACACATCAAAATTGGCTAAGGAAAAGGTATATAGACTAGGCCCAGGAGAAACAAGTGCATTCACTGTGCAATCACAGGGAAACAGGCTTCCTTCTCCTAGCCGCAAGGTAGGACAACACATGGAAACTAACTAGTGCTTGCCCTGCTGAAGACGGACTTTAGCTCCTTGGTCTTTTGTGCCCTCTTGTGGTCAAACGGATTTAGCAGCTCCCAAAACCTCGGACTTTGAGAACAGAAAGCGGCCCACCTGAAGACAGACCTTTCTTTGGAATGCACAGGGATCCAATAACCAGAGTGAGCCTGCTTGGTTAACCCTTTACTGTACAGATAATACGTTGTTGAATTCATTGTTTGTGGACTGGTCTCTACCTTCGGAAGGTTTCCTGAAAGCAGGAACACTCAGATGGACACTCAATAGACATTTATTGATGCATGAATGAATGAGAAAATGAAATTCAAATAAATATTTGCAATAAGCTTCTCTTATCCCAGCTTCTCATAGGAATTTTAGCATGGCACATCCCATAGAATAAAGTTTTGAAACATAATGATTTGGTAGAGAAAGATAGTCCTCTACAGTCAAATCCTGATTAGAATAAAATTCCAAGCTTTCCTTCAAGCAATTTTTAAATTTCATAATTATTTGACTTGGCATGAAAATCCTATCTAAACATGTCAGAAGTTTGAAGAATAATTTTGGCATTGTAATGAATCTCACTTTATTGCAGAGCCTGCCTTTCTCAAATTATAGTAATAATTCTACTATAATGTTTCCTGAAACATTCATGAGTTCTTTTAAAACTTGCATTTTGGTAGCATCTTAATCTTTTGAACTTCTTGATGTGGAAATATATTTTTATCTAACCTCATAATTTCTTACAATGCAGTCCAATGAGTGAAAAAGATCCTTTGATAAACGGTATGTCTCCAATTCAGATCAATTTTGCTCAGGGGGGATGGTAGGGGTGTATTATGATTATATTACCCAATGCTTAGCTTTGCCATCTGCCGTAGCCACTAATTATAGGTGACAGGACAACGGCTCACAAATATACAACAGATAAAAGTGATTTAAAATCCTTGTATAAGCTTCTTTCATTTAAAAATGTTCCTAAGAAGACATTAATATTCATGATTAAGGCACAAATTATAAAGGGAACTGGTCATACATAGCAGAACAATTTGTTTCCTGATGTTAAGACTCCATTGAAAAGCCAGTAGCAGCCCCAGCTTTCTACTGAGCAAAAGGGAATTATTTAAGGAATAATGTTACAGCAGACTTCACAGTGTGGCAGTAAACAATTTTGACTGCCTTCCCTTTGTGCCAATCCTTGCTTGCAATGGAAGGAATTGTTGAAAGAAAGAATAAGAGTAGAAGGATACATAGAAATTCTGCAGACACCACACTTTCATAATGACAATGATGATGATAATTAATATAGTTATCATAGAGTAAATCCCACGGTAGAAGTCAACATAAACCCAACTGAACTGAAGCCACTGTCTCCCCATTCCCTGCTGCTTCTGCTTAGGTAAATGACCCTTCCCTGCTTTGGGGAGAATTCTTGCTCTGTCCCAGAAGTCTAATAAAGGTGGAATCTGTGCTAACTCTATATTGCTAAATGTAAGAGCCATTTGGGTTCTTCTTAAGATGCTAACTCTCTAAGTTCCATGCCTGTAGGATGTTTCTATCATGGAAGAAGAAGTTAAATTCATCTTCCAACGGCATGCAGGGATGGCGGGGAGGGGACACTTCCGGTGTGTTTATCATCAGGAGTCCTGGCTGGAGATATTCCAAGAATTTCACGTGGTTCCCATGTTGAGAGGATGGAAACTCTCCGAAGGAATTAGTCTTTTTGTACTCTACAGGACCCACAGTACTTCTAGGAAGAGTTTCTATTGGAGGTAACCATCTACATTTAATAAGAAAGGGCTTTCCAGGGTCGGTGGCCAAATCTCCCCATTGCCTGGAACTGAAAGCATTCCCCAAGACGTGGAAATTTCAGTTGGAAAATACAGGTGATTTTTCAAACTTGTTATCAGGGAGTCAAGCCAAGTGGCTTTCTAGAGACTTAGAAAGGGCAGAGGTGCTAAGAAAAGAAATAGACTATGACTCCCACACAAAGGCACACATCCAACATCGGTACCTCTGAGTGTATGCTAGTTTCCCAGGTCTGTGAGAACAAAGTACCCCAAACAAGGCATAAAAGTGCTCAAAGTTCTTCACTCATTTCTGGCAGCTGGAAGTCCAAAATCAAGGTGTGGACAGGACCCTCTGGAACGTGTAATGAAGAGTCCTGTCTGGCTTCTTGCCTCTGACCATCCCTGATGTTTCTGGGCTCATGTCTGCATCCCTCTTGTTTCTGCCTCCACCTTCACTTGTTTGCATCTGAATGTCTCCAAATCTCCTTTACTTTTAGATATTGAATTTAGATCCAATCCTTAACAGTGTAACTTCATCTTAACTAATTTTTACATAGAGACCCTGTTTCTAAATAAATTGTGATCATTCTGAGGATCTGGGACATGTGATTATGTATAGTTATATTAAGATCGCTTGAAATATATTTAGGAAATTGGCATGTTGTTTCCTAAGGGTTAACAAATCTACTTGAATGTGACAATAACCTTTCTCCCTCCAATCTGGAAAAATCTCTGTACAATCTGGGGGAAAAATGTGACATGCCACAAAGCTTTGCCATCCATATACTTTATTCAGTAAATCAAATGAAGACGTATGTCTCACTTGAACAAATCTAGGGTTCACATAATGCTTAGAAAGAATGAATGTGTTAATGACAAAATTCATTCAAAATTATGTCCAGTAAAGAAGCACCCAGTTTAAAATATGCCTGATATGATAGCAGAAAGACATGAAAAGCCTTTAATTATGACCCAAATCAGTTTTACTGATTTACTCAGGAAAGTGAAATGAGATCTACAGAATGGGAGAAAATATTTTCAATTCACATATGATAAGTAACTTGTGTCTAGACATATAAAGAACGCATAAAACTTGACAATAAATAGACAAGGAGCTAATCTTTTCAAATTGACAGAAATTCTAAGTAGACATTTCTCTAAAGTAGATACACAAGTAGGCAAAACGCATGAAAAAATTAGTGTTTAATGTCCTTAGTTATTTGGGAAGTGCAAATCAAAAACACAATAAAGTCCTGTTTCATGATACTAAGATGACCATAATCAGGAAGACAGGCATTCCCAAGATCTGACTAGAAATTGGATCATCTGTGCATTGCTTATGAGGTTGTAAGATGATGCACTCACTTTGGAAAACAGCTTAGCACTTCCTCAACAAGTTAAACATGGAGTTCTGACTCAGAAACTCCATGCCTAGGTAAATAGCCAAGAAAAGAGAAAGGATGTGTCCACATAAAATTCTATGCACTGATATTTGTGGCAGCACTTAAAAAAGTAGCTCCAAAGTGGTAATAAACCAAATATCCATCAACGAGTGACGAATAAAGTATAGTATGTCCTTACAGTAGAATATTATTTTCCATAACAAGTAATGAAATGCTAAGACTCTCTATAGCATAAATAAGCTTTGAAAATATTGTGCCAAGTAAAAAAAGATAGCTACAAAAGACCACATATATTGTCCAATTCCTGTACATAAGACTTGTGCAAAGGAAAATCTGTGGGTCTGGGGGCTTGTGGGAAGGCATGGTGACTGTGAAATGCATGTGAGAAACACCTGAAAATGGAGTGCATTTTTGACGTGGAGAAAATGTTCCGAAATTGATTGTAGGGTTGGTCACATAAATCTGTTATGCAACATTTAACTGGAAATGGAATATTTATAGTAGCACTAAAAACTATGCAACAGGTATGGCTATTTCTAACAAGTTATCCACAAGCCCTACACACTGAAAAATCACAAAACATTGCTTCAAGTTATTAAAGGAGAACAAATGAAAGGAGAAATATACTGTTTGTAGATCAGAAGACTTAATGCTAACATTATAATTAGCCATAAAATGTGGCTGCAAATTCCACAGAAAACCCCAAGAAAACCTCCAAAGGACTTTTCCCTAAAGATGAAAATGTTATTCTAAAGTTTATATAGGAATGTGAATAGCTAAAACAAATCTGATAAGACAAAGTTAAAGGGCTCAGACTACCAAGACTACCCAGACTAGCAAGTGGAGAACAAGAAGCATGATGAAGCTGCAGTAATCAGAACACTTAAGGTGGAGACGGGTGGGTATTCGCAGCCTATGGACAAGAAGAGCCTTTTTGAAGAGTGGATTCATCTGTTTCTTGATTGTGGTCATGGCTACATTAATTTATAGAATGTCTTGGATTTATAATGGTTCCACTTCCTTAGCATATATAAGAGCAATAAAAGTAGAACTTAGAGTTATGAATTATAACCTTTTTCTTCGGCAAATGACATGGGGCATAATATTCTTTTTTTTTTTTTTGTCAGTCATGGGGGTTGAACTCAGGGCCAGGGTGCTGTCCCTGAGCTCTTTGGTTCAAGGCTAGCACTCTACCACTTTGAGCCACAATGCCACTTGAGGTGTTCTGGTAGTTAATTGGAGATAAGTCTCACAGACTGTTCTGACTTTGAACCATGATCCTCAGATCTCAACCTCCCAAGTAGCTAGGATTACAGGTGTGAGCCGCCAGCGCCCAGCATATTATTCTATTTTGGATAGGAAGCAGCACCTAGCTGTAGTCATGTGGGGAAACAACTGATATGCTACAATATACCCTGTTCCTAAGGCAAGATATTTGATATGTGAGGTACACTAAATGCATCGGATTTTCAAGCTACAACTGGTTTACCCAGGACTGGAGGCATCACTCAACGGGGAGACCATTAACTGTGAGCAAACAAGTACAGTGAGAATGTCTGACCTGGAGTTCAAACCCTGGTAATAGTACAATAGGTTTATTCAGACATAATCCACCATAAAGAGAGGCACAGTTGTGTATATTTGCCAAAATTCATTGTGCAATTAAATTGGCAAATTTTATTGCATACAAATTTCACACAATGTAGCTGATCAGAATTTGTAAATAGGTCACAATAGGAGATTTCACTTGAGAATAAGTTCTACAGAGGACAATTCCTCTGTATTGTGCTTAGTATGAGCATGTTTGTTTCTTAAAAACGCAATGCAAACGTAAGCAATCTGAAATTTAAAATCATAAAGTATCTGATCTTCACTAATCACTACACTATGCCCAGAGATTATGAGTAGAAGAACTGAGTGTGGTTTGTTATGGAAGCCCTGTGAACAAAGACAATTTAGGGACTGGAATGGGGTTTCATTAAACCATCAAGTCAATCTGTAGGCTGACATAACACAGCTACTTAACACGTAATTCATTGAATAGTTAAAGTTAAGTCCCTGATATGCTTCAGGCATTATTGAAGGCATTAATAATGTGATGGAAAATATAAATCACTGTTGTTTTTTCCTTTTGTAAAAAGCATTCTAGCAATTAGAGATACCAAAAATCAAAACAAACAAACAAGCAAAAAAAAAAAACAACTGAGTCTTTAGGGGGAAAAAAAAGTAGGCCAGGGGTGATGAATTCTCTGATGAGGAAGAGATTCTCTTTAAGCTTTCTTTCCAATATGGTCCTACAAAGTTACATGGGGCAGAAAAAATAATGTGGTCTTGGTGAAGAAAACACATACTAAAATATTATTTTTCATATTAAAATGTGTATTTTCCAATTACAAAAGTGATACATGCTTATTATTATATTTCAGAAACTTATGGTGATAAAATAAGTTTATTACTCTCCTTCCAATTTTTTTTTTCTTTTTCTTCTTTAAAGGGGCTGGGAATGTGGCTTAGTGGCAGAGTGCTTGCCTGCATACAGGAGGAAGCTCTGGGTTAGACTCCTCAGCACCACATAAACGGAAAGAGCCCGAAGTGGTTCTGTGGCTCAAGAGGTAGAGTGCTAGCTTTGAGCAAAAAGAAGCCAAGGACAGTGCTCAGGCCCTGAGTTCAAGCTCCAGGACAGACAAAAAGTAAAAAAAAAAAATTTTTTTTAATGTAAGGTTCTAGTGTTAAACCCCAGGCCTTGCTTTAGCTAGGCAAGCACTTTACAACTTAAACCATGCCCCCAGCCCTCCTTTCAAATTTGTTCTATACATCTTTGCACCATGGAGAGAACATTACAAAAATGTTTAATGGGAAAAAAGAACCTTAACCTACAGCCATGGTGGAGGTCTTCACTGTCAATACTTTATGCACATTTCCCAACACTGTATGTACATCTATGTATTTTAAATGTACGTTCATCTACATCTGACGCATATGATGAAGATTATTCAGCGTACAGAAGAATGCACCGCCTCACAGGCTGTGTGTTTATCTTACAGTCCCCTAGAAGCTGCTTTTCGTATGCTTTATTCCTCGCCCACATTATTCTGATCAGTTATTATTATACAGTATGCTGTGTTATGCATACAGCATGAGTTATGGTTCTGTTTCTCGGTTGTCAGGCACGTGTACTTTTGTTTGTTTATTTAATAATTGAAAGACAAAGGGAGAACTCCTTGTAGGAAAATCTTTACTCCCCCCGCCCCAGTCATTTCCATGGGATGTGTTCATTTCCAGAAGGCGGCCCTTTGGGCCCGAGCCCCATCTAAGCTCGCATGCAGACACCCCCCACCCCCACCCCCATCCCCAGGAGCGCAAGGCCAAGTTACTCTCCGCCCACACCCACGGGCCAGAGCCGACCTGGCCACCAGGCTCTTCGAAGACTGGCGTTTCCAATAGCGTGCATCTTCAAAACAGCAACTCAGTTAAACGTCTGTGCCCATTCGACTAACAACAGGTGCTTGGACGCGACTAGCATTTATTTTGGAAGGTTTATGGGCCATTTGATTTCTTCTGTGAACTGTCTTCCTGTTCTCTGGCTGGGCCTGCTTTCCCTGTCTGTGGGCGCTTGAGGCTCTGACATCACCCAGCTCCCCATTGCAGAAGGCTGGGCTGGGGAAGCCCCCTGTGGGCAGGGGCAGGGCCCCGCTCATCCCCGGGTCGCCCCCAGGCTGGCCTGGAGCTGGACCCCTCAGGGCGGGCTCCAGGGGACTGCTCACCAAACAGCCAAAGCGTGACCTGGCCGCTTGGATCCTAACGGGAGGCGGCGGGCGCGGCGCCAGCACGGAGCTGGGGACCCGGGGGTTCCAGGCCCGGCCACCCCACCTCCGCCCGCGGCAGCCGTGCGCGCAGGTGGAGAGAGGACATCGGTCAGACCCCGCCCTTCCACTCCCCGCCTGCCCGTCGCCGCCGACCTTGGGCTGATCGCCGCCCCCGGCCCGGCCAGCCGCCAGCGGGGCACATCGGCCTCCACCTTTCCGCTTCGGCCGGAGGCCCGGGCCTCCAGGCTGCGCGAGCCGCGGCGCGGCGCGCACCTGACCCGGGCGGGCTGGGCGCCGGGGCGGGGCGGGGCGGCGCGGCTGACGTGGCCTGGGCACCGGGCGGCCGTGATTCATCAGCCGCCTCGCACGGCGGGATGGGGACCATCGTAGCGGACGCCTAGGCGCCCCCGGGCTCCCCCGTAACGCGGCGACGCGTCCCCCACCCCCCCGCCCCGATCCTCCCCACGCCCGGCTCCGGCTCGCTTCCCACCCGCGTCTCCGGGAAGATCAAGATGGAAGAGATCCTGAGGAGGCTGCAGAAGGAGGCGTCCGGGAGCAAGTACAAAGCCATCAAGGAGAGCTGCACCTGGGCCCTCGGTAAGCGCGCCAGCGGCGGGGACCCGGAGGGGACCGGCACCCTGCACCCCCGGGGGCCCCGCGGTCCTGGTCATCACAGCCCCTCGCCGTCCGGGGGTGATCACCCAGCCCTGCTGATGGATGCTTAAGGCGCGATTGCCAGTTGCCGTGGTGAATTGGTGTGGGATGGGGGGATCTAGGCTCGGGCGGTGGCATCCAGCTGCCTCCCCTCCGGGCTCTTTATCGTTCCCCAAAACCTTTATGGGAACAACTGCCCTTCTGGTTGGGGGGGGGGGGGGAACGGGCGGCCCGCGTTTCCCCCGGGCCCTCAGCACCATAGAGTGGTCTCCTGTCGCCCAGGAAGGACCTCAAGCCGATGACAATCCAGGCCCCGGATTCTAAGGTGTCTGTTGGAAAGGGGGGAAGTTGAGCCAGCATCTCTGATCATAAACACTGGCCAAGGGAACCAGGAAGGAAGGGCTTACTTAATTTGATTTTCCTGATTTGAGATTAGTGTGGCTTTCCCCGTCGTTGTAAAAAAAAAAAAAGAATAAGAAACAGGCAGGACCGTGGGGGCTGTGAAATTCTGTGGTGGGCTGCCCTTCAGACAGGTGGCATTTTAGATGGATGAGCTATTTGTGAGATAAGTTCCCCGGGAGCAAATTTTGTAATTTCCAACCTACTCAAGTTGTAGAAATTCAACAGCAGGAAAAGAAGAGGAAGAAAGCGGAATGACCTATCAATTGAGCCCGAATCTGAGAGAGCAAAATAGTCAAGATGGGAATGCAACAAGAGCAGGAGCGGGGCTTCAGTCCTCCGGTGATGTGTTTTTAAAAGGAAAGGCCAGGAAAGAGCCCTAGCAGCCATCAGAGCCCCTGGCCTTCCCTTACCAGAGCCTGTGAGTCCTCAGTGATCGCTCCCTTTCCTTTGAAATGGTAAAACAAACAAACAAACAAAAATAAAAACCCAGTCCTCCCTTGTCCGGAGCCTGTGCTGTGTGAGACAGCCTGAAAAGAGAATTGCCTTTAGCAGCCTCTCCACCCAATACAGGACCAGGAGAGTGTTTGCCTGTGGTGTGATCACCCCAATGGGTGTAGGAATGCCCACACTGACCATTGCACTATTTCAAACCTTTACCTCTTCTGCCTGCCATGGGTTCTGGACTTCTCCTATAGCCTTGCTTCCATAAGGCCATCAATGCTATCATTTAAACTTCACCTGTTTAGAAGGTTCGTAATTCACGTATGTCTGCAAGCTGTTATACAGACCATCAGAAGAATATCTTGGGGGGGGGGGGTTATTATCTAAACTGTGCATATGATCACAAAATCTTCTAGAATATTGCCTAGGGAGTTTATCTTGTAGGTAGAAGCTAGCATTGACCATTTTAACTTACTGTCAAATAAAAATGGACTACTGTCTGGGAATTGCAAGGCTCTTAAAGGCGCAGTACTATTTTTGCATTGCCATTGTGATTCAGCAGTGAGTTAGCTAGGATTCCCAAATGCCCCTAAAGGAAGGGTCACAGATGGCTGATAACATAATAAAGCAGGGCCCAACTGTGCTCTAAGCATACTGTCCTAGTATTCATTTGTGGTTTTCTGTAAATGGAGCAGATTGAGATAAGTGGGGGGGCGGGGGGAAGCCATCTAATATTTTTAAGAAGTTTGAAAATTTGATATTCCACAGCATGTTAAATCTAAATTACATTGTTATTGAATTTGTGTCCTTGAGGCAACCAGAGAAGCTGAGAGTCCAGTGTAGGCAGCTTTCCTGGGTCAAGCCCAGAATCCAGCATGACTGTAAGAATAGATGTGGTTCTTTTCACAGTAGTAGTTCCTTAATCAGCTAGGGGAAAATGAGTGCATGAAGTTGTGCACTAGCAGTGTCAGGTGCTCGTAAAGGCAGTGGGATGAACACACCAGGAAAACAGGTCAAAGACTGAGGCATGGAATGTGAGGTTAGGGTTAAGAGGGTGAATTGATGTAAAATGAGGGGCTTTTTTTTTTAGTAGATTTTGACTGAAGCATGCAAAGATGTTGATCCCTTTTTCCTTGCTTATTTAGCAAACACTATTAAGACCTCCCTTGTGCCAGAGCAGTGACTACTAAGCATGAATAAAATGCTCCAGGAAGGAGTAAATCCAAAGATATGTGGAGGGAGAATGCCAAGTAAACAGAAACTTGGGGGATGGTTTCCTGTTGTCTTCCCGGTGCACTGTATTTTACTGTAAAATACTCACCACTCAGCCTCATCTTTGCTTTCTAGATTAACATGGACATTCTTTAGAATGCACTTCAAATCTAGCCCCAATCCACTTTCTCATCATTCCCCCAGGCGCAGCCAGCTGCCACACTTTCTTGATCACCCTGCAGGCAGGATACATCTCTACTTTGCTGATGCCAGCCCTTCTGCTGGGAATTCCCTCTCCAGCCTCGCCAGGGTCTGCTCACTCAGGGAGCATTCCCAGTGCTCCTCAGGAAAGCCAGGTGCTCCCTGACTTCTACAGTCTCTTTGTAATGCACTTAATTTTTTTTTTGGATCATACAGTTGTAGTATCCACAGCCACTCATTGGAAAGATAACTGACAAATACATATGTTGGACATAATTATTTAAAGCAGACTTAGTCACAGAACAGTTTATTCACTCCATCCATTAAATATCTTGTTGAGCAGCTATGAGTTCTATTTGGCTTGGATATATTACAGGATTACGAGCACCTTGTCTTGCCCTCTGGGCATTGTCCATCACACTAAATGGATCTTCCATCATTTTGGGCAAGGGACATCAGCATACTTAGACTATCTTGGGAGAGAGAGGCCATCAGCCTCTTTGGCTGTTATCTGAGTCATCTCTGATGATGGGAGACAGGGTCCTCTCCCACTTAGACCAGTTATAGAAGAAATAGTCATTCATCGTCATGAGAGAGAGTGATCGTGACCACACCAAGGCCATCTCAAGAGAAAGGGGCCCCTCTCATCACTCTCACCTGGTCTTTGGGTTTGCTTCTTCTCTCCTTGTCCTGATGAGTTAAGTGAGTTTCCCGGAACTTGTCCTTCAGCCTAGGAACCCGGTGGGTCCTCAGCGTAGGCCTAGGCCACAAGTCCCACTGACACTAGAGTTGGAAAGATGACTTCCTCAGGGCAAAATTAGAGTTCTGTTTCAGAAGGCAGGAGAGCCAGTGCTGCTCAGTCAAAGAAATGTCAAGGTGCTGTGAATTCTGTGAGCACAGGCACTGTTGTTTATGCTTCTCTGGTGTATTCTGTACCCATTGTTTCAGAGATCTTCAATAAATAAATCAACTAATGATTCATTTGAGCTTCAAATGTTATTCAACTGTTTTCATTTATATTATATATGTTCATTTCAGAATATTGAAAAAATAGAATAGCGTTGCATTCCCCGCACTCTTAATCACTGTAGGCAGATAACACTGTAGGCAGTTTAAAAGCTTGCTCTTTGACAAAGGGGCATATTATCATCCGCTTTGCTTTTGAACTTGGACTTTTCTTCTTCTTTAATCTTTAATGCATTTGTAACTTTAGCATTTTCTTCCACTTTATCCTAACACTTCTCTGAAAACAAGTATTCTTAATGGTTCCAGAATAGCAAATAGTACGCATCTTCTCCTCATTTAACGCTCTCTGGATTCTTTTTGTCAGGGAGGAAATAGTCTGACTGCAGCATAGAAAAGAGTGAGAGTGAGTAGGCTGAAGATGCGCTCAGGGAGCCTAGAACAGAGTTAGCTGGGTGTGGTTAGCACACATCTGTGGTCTTAGCCATGTGGGGAAGCAGAGGGAAGAAGATT
Organism: Perognathus longimembris pacificus; assembly: GCF_023159225.1. Lineage (NCBI taxonomy): Eukaryota > Metazoa > Chordata > Mammalia > Rodentia > Heteromyidae > Perognathus > Perognathus longimembris. The sequence continues at coordinate 54,781,023 of NC_063169.1, forward strand.
GTGGTCCCAGTTGGCCCTTGAAAAAACAAGAGACTCTGTAGGGGGCAGGGGGTGGGGGCTGAAAAGGACTTGGGGACATGGTTCTAGTGGAAACTCCAAATCCCAAGTTAATTCCTAGTTTCCTAAAAAAAAAATAAACACACAAAATCCAATGATTTCCTTCAGAAACTGGCAAGTATGGTGGCTACGATGTTTAGATAAAATGGAACCGCTGGTATACATAGATACATAGATATATAGATATATCTGGAAGAGACTATGTCTTCATTTTAGAAATGCCTAATGTACATGTTATCCAAGGGCTTACACAGAATAAATTTGGGAAATAAAGGTGAGCGGGACGCAGGGACTCCAGCTCAGAGAAGGAGCAAGGCCTGTCCACCCGTCCATCTGCCTTGCCTTGCCGCCTCAGGTCCTTCCCAAGTGCTGGTAGGGACTTGTGCCTGTGTGGTCTCTCCACTCACCACGCCCTGCTCTGCTCTCTTTCACCTCTGTCAACACCACATGCTGCTTGGCACCTGCTCTGCCTCGACTGCCTCCATCAGCATCCAATGGACGCCTTGGCTCTTGAGCGACGCTGCCTCCACTGTTAAATGCAGCTTCGGTTACATGACTGAAACTATGAGGCTCACTGCCATCCTAGCCCCGCCCCCTGCTTTGATAGCCACGCCCCAGGGGCCGTCCCCTTCTCCTCATCTTCCCTGGAGGGCTTGGAGCACAGGAGCTGAGTATCACAGCGACTTGTATGCATTAAGGGGGTCAGCTGGTAACACTGCTGACCCAACTGCGTAAACCTGAAGCCAGGCAGGGTGCTCTTGATCTGCTTTTATAATTCACCAACCTACCTGCTGCATCACCCAGGTGTCAGCTCTTTGTTGTTTTTGGGTTTGGTGTTATGAGGCAGTCTCACTATGAACTTGCCACCCTCTTGACTAAGCCTCCTGAGCGCTGGGATTCCAAGTGTGTGCCACCACACCTGGCTGCATTCTGTGGATTTCTAACTCCTAATGACACCACTAGCCTGCCCGCTTCTCTCTACCTCTGTTGCCAACTCTCTAGTCAATGCTACTTTTCTTCCTTCTTTCGACTCCTGTCACAGCCTGTCCTAACCTGTTCTCCTCTACTCTAGTGCTGTTCAAGCTGTTCCCTATGCTATACCGCCTTTGAAACCCTGAACCTGTGCGGCGGTGGCATGTGAAAACACAGAACAGCTTCCGGTTAGGATAGACGGAAGTCTTTGTTGCATGCTGTCTGCCCTGCGGCCTCCTCCTGTGCCACCCTCCCCCTGGCACTCCGGATTTCAGCCATCCTGATCTTATTTTCAGATCTCACATATGCTGTAGCCGCTCTTATTTCATTCATTTATCAAGTATTTAATGAGTATCCACCATGTGTCAGGTGCTACTCTAGGTGCTGGTTGTAACTTAAATAGTTGTCATTTGAATAGGCTATGTAGGGAAAGCCTTCCTGGAAGGGAGTCTGTGAACTGGGAAGTTTCTGGTGGCTTTAGCAGGAAGCGAGGCCAGATGGCTGGAGCCAGCCAAGATAGGGGAGGAGAACACAAGGCAAGAGGCCAATTCCAAAAGTCCCGTTGCTCTGTCTGTATAGCTTGTATTTAAAATGAGATGGGACATCATCTGGAGTGGAGGAGAGGTCCCTGACTCACTGTTCATAAGCTCTCTCAGGCTGAAGAGGCTGCAGCTTCGGGGGGGGGGGGGAGGCCTATGGCAGGGAGGAAAGGAGGGGGCTGTGGTGGTCACCACATGAGAGAAGATGGGGTTTGGCCACAGTGGCCACAGGGAGCTTGTTAATGTGGTTGGGATTCTCATGGTGCTGTATTTTGTTTTATGCATTGATTTTCTTTTTAGGTGATGCTGAGGTTTGAACTTAGGGTCTCTTGATTGCTAGGCAGGCTCTCTACCACTTGAACCACACTCCCAGCTGTATTTTGCTTTATGTTGAAAGTCTTAATGGTTTGAATCGTGCATTTGCTTTTAAGACAGGGTCTTGCTAAGTTTCCCAGGCTGTTCTTAAACTTCTGGGCCCGGAGGATTCTCCTACCTCAGCCTCTCTAGTACTTAGGACTCTGTAGTGAATCACTATGCCCAGTTAAGTCTTGATGTCTTGGGAACTTGCTCTTCCTTCTTCTTGGAATATCTCCTCCTTACCTATTCACACAGTCTGCTTCAGTCCTGTTTCTCTTCCAGGGCCACAGTCCATAGAAGGGTCCCCCATCCAGCCTTTGCCCAATTCTCAGTATGCCCTTTTGTGGCTTTTACCACGGTATAAAGCTGGAAGTATAGAGTATAGTGAGTTCCTCAATCATGTCTGTCTTCACCGTTGGGGCCTGGAGCCCAGTATCTAGCCAAATCTTTGTCAGTAAATGAAAGAAAGAAGACAGGATTCGACCCCAAGGACAGTGTCAGGATCACGTCCGGCTCTTTATAATCATGAGTTCATCAACTCTTTACAGGAATCTTGAGGGGTCGATGTGACTGACCTCCCTTTGAGGGTAAAGGAACTGAGCTGAGGGCACAGCTCAGTGGTGGCGTGCTTCCACAGTACACATGAGGTCCTGGATTGATTCCAGCACTGGGAAAGTCCCCAAGCAGTTGTGAAGATGAGGGAACCAAAGCATGGAGAGGATGAGAGCCTTCCCTTCATCCCACAGTGCTGCAAACAGAGCTGGAAAGAGAGCCTGGTGCTCTTTCTTACTCTGATGGCGCTTCCATGGTCTCCTTCCCCAAGCACCACCTGCTCTTGGGGATGGGAGCCACACTGTACACCTTCCCCGCCATGCTCATGGGTCACTTTTTACCTCCATTTCCAACCCCCGCCCACCACTTATTTTTTGTATTCGTGGGGCTTGAACTCAGTACCTGGGCGCTGTCCCTGAGCTTTTGTGCTTAAGGCTAGCGCTCTAACAACTTTGAGCCCCAGCCCCACTTCTGGTTTTCTGGTGATTAATTGGAGATAACAGTCGTATGAACTTTCCTGCCCGGGCTGGCTTCAAAGTGCAATCCTCAGATCTCAGCCTCCTGAGTAGCTAGGATTACAGATGTGAGCCACTAGCACCTGCTTTCAGTTCTACTCTGATCCTCACATGCCTGGGGTAAGGGGATCCTATGAGACCACATGCACCATGGCTGCTGGGTAGCTGCCTTTTCTCACATCTTCCCCCCTTTTTGTGGTACTGGAGTTGGGAAATGGGACCTTGTCCATGCTAGCTAGGCATGGACTCTACCACTGAGCTACCCTCAGCCTCCTTCCCTTTTCTTTTAGCCACTCCGAGCATGTGTAGACATCCTGAGTTTGGACATATAAACCCTCTCTCTCTCTGGAGGAAGACCCACTGTGGTTTGCTGGTTCCGTGTCATTGCATCTACTTGGCAAGCAGCATGGACTTGCCCTGGGCGCTGACCCCTACCTTGCTCAATGCTGGGGTGTGCTGACCTCTGTGACCTTGCGCTGCTCCCTGCACCTGCACCCCAGGGATTTATCCTGTCTCATCTTCAGCACTGACCTCAGTCCTTCTGCCTCCTCCCTTGGCCTCATCCCTGAGGCACCACTGACCCTGCTGGGCTCATCTTTCTGTTTTGCTAATAATTGTCTTTCTTAAATCCACTGTTTTTCCCAATTGACTCTTAACAGGCCAGATCCTGTCACATTTTGGCCTGTTAGTCCTAAGTCTCAGGGATGCCTTTATTCATTCTCTCTCTCTCCCTCCCTCCCTCTCTCTCTCTCCCTCTCTCCCTCCCTCCTCTCTCTCTCTCAATGTTTTTGTTCTCTGTAAGTAGTTGTACAAAAAAGTTGCCATTCCCCAAAACAGTTTATGAATACAGAGCATCTTGATCAGTGTCACCCCTTTAAACATTCTCATCCAATCCTTTCCTTGCTTATCTTAATTTTAAGTTATCTATAGAATTTTGCCATTTAACAAAGCATCTTATTGTATAATATATCTTGGTCTGTGTCATCATTCAACATCTTCACACACACATACCCCCCCCTTAGATCTACTCCTTCCCTTGTATTTCTTATATTTCTCAATTCTGTGGTGTATGTATTGAATTCTTGCCTGTGTTCTCCCTCCTTCACTCCTGGTGGTGTACTGGTTAGGATTCCGTGTCCTTTATTATCTCTTGTTCCTTCTGATCTCTTAGCAAGGTGAGAAGAGATGTTTTTTCCTTCCTTCAGGGAAATAGTTCAAGTTCACAGAGCTTGTTGACTCGAAGCATTAGGCAGAGGGATCAACACAATTGAGCTGATCACTGGGGACAAGTTGGAGCCATAGAAATAGAGAAGAGAATAATGAGCTTTTTATTGTATCTGGGGTTTGGAAGCCGGGGTAGTATGAATAATTCACAAGCCATGGTAAAGTACTGAACATCCAGGTTGGATTAATGAAATTTGGGGATGAGCCTCCCAACCAGTCTTCCCCACTGCAGTGTGATCAAAAAAAGGATTTAATTAACCACATCCCAGATGTGTGTAAGAATGATGAGTCTTTGTCTGAGGTGCTTCATGAGCTTGAATATCTTTCACAAGGATGCATTATTGTTTAAGTATATTCAAACAGTGCCTTTAGAAAATAGCACTCATTTCTCTAGTTTAACGGCAAGGAAATAATTTCTTGGTCAGCTGTAACTAGATAGAATTGCTGTTTGCTTCAGGCTAGGAATTCATTAAGGTATCTTAATTTTTAACCTGCCTTTTCCCAACAATTAGGCAAGTTTCAGGGATTACCTCTGGGATTACCAAGGGATTTAAAAGTAAGAATAACTTTCATGAAGATAGTTGAGAATTGACTAATTTATACTTGGCAGGAACAAAAGAAACCAGGGGCTGGGATATGGCCTAGTGGCAAGAGTGCTTGCCTCATATATATGAAGCCCTGGGTTCGATTTCCCCAGCACCACATATATAGAAAACGGCCAGAAGTGGTGCTGTGGCTCAAGTGGCAGAGTGCTAGCCTTGAGCAAAAAGAAGCCAGGGACAGTGCTCAGGCCCTGAGTCCAAGGCAAAAACAAAAAAACCAACAGTGAAATTCCAGTGCAATGTAGGCTTTTAGTCCTTAAATATATACTAGTAACCTTGTATTTTTCCTCTTGCAGAGACTCTCGGTGGCCTAGACACCATTGTCAAGATCCCTCCCCATGTGCTGAGGTAAGAGAAAGACAAGGAGGAGAGAGAGACTGTTTCTGCCTTCTCCTGACTGTTTTCATTAATTTTAGTTTTCATTTGGTTTTCTGCTCCATAAGTCAATTGGAATGGATTGTTTGCAGATTTTTACAAATTGTTGGTTTTGGAAAGAGTTACAAGGAAACATTTTCACTCAATACTTTTGTCCTGCTAAATTTTTGTGTTTTTTTTCCTTTTTGCCATTGATTACTTTCGTGTTAAATATATGACCATTTTGATAAATAATTACTACCATCATTTTGATCAATTGCATACATTAGTAATGCTACCATCCACCATATATACTGGACCTTTAAGGGACCTAGGAGTATTATCTTTCCTTTTTTTCTGCTATTTATTGCTCTGAAGACTCTTTGTACAAATCTAAGTGCAAATTCACTTGCATGGTTTAGATGACTGGCAAATGTATAAGGAGATTTAAGGGAGAATCGGATGGCAGAATATTTCAGGTAGAATTTTTAAGGGGTGATCAGGAGATACTGGCTATTTGTGCCTAATGTCCACTGGATTTTTTTTTTGGGGGGGAGGTGTATTTTTGAGGTAGAATATCAATATGTCATCCAGGCTGGCCTGGCTATATATATGCCTCTGCCTTCCAAGTTCTGGTCCCACAAGTGTGTACCACCACGCCTGGCTCCTGTGCTTGTTCTTATTGTGGGATGATGAGCCGGGTTAGCAACATGGATAGGAATCCATGCAGAGGAATTAGTAACATGTTTCTCTCCATGATGCATAGGAATTCATGCTGAGCAGCCTGTCTGATTCAGTGTCAAGATGGAGAAGGACCAGGGAACCTGTCCTGCAGACAATTTATTGAATTTTTCTAATTGATAATCATGGAAAAATCTTTCCACCTGCATGTCCTTAGTCTTGCTTTTGTCTTTGGGATTGAATCTTAGGAGTGTTTATCTTCTTCATGAGGAGCTTGCATCTTCTCCATTCGCTCATTTCCCCTTCTTAAACACAGAGTCCAGCCTATATCTTTGAAAGGTTGCACAAAACCTATCAATTAGAGAGCTACTACAGTATTCCTACATCAGTAACTAGGATTACACCAGGAGCCACTAGCACTTGGCTCCCTGTTTGCTTTTAGTGCCTTAAACAAAGGAGAAAATGGCTGTTCACTGTTAGCTGTAAAGACACACATGCAAGGAGCAAGCCCTGTGAAGGGTGACTCTTAGCAAGGAGATGCTGAAATCACTTCCAGAAATAAGATGTCCTGAAGACCTGGTCCTTTCCCTTTCCTAACTGCTTTGGAAAGCAGAACCTATACTGTCACCTTGTACATACTGTCTTGATACTATACCTTTCCTAACCTGCAGACATCTTTTTTGTATATCTTCTGGGCTGTCAACCCCTCCTAGTGGTTTTCCCATTCTATTGCCTTCGATAAGGAAGACTTGCAATTAGCTTCCAATTATAAGCTTCTCTTTGTTAATAGACTGACCTTACAGTGTTTTTTTAAGTGACCGGTCATCACATGAGAAGATATATATGAGCCACCTAAGCTAGGATGGAAAGGCTGTTGACCTAGAGGGATATTTTAGGATGGGTGTAAGATATGAATTCAAAGCTATGGTGACTTAGCTTTCCTTATGACAAAAAGCTAATGTCTTTATAATACATAGCTTCAAAGAAAATTCTTTAAAGGAAACATAACTCCATTTTGAAAAGGCATAACAACCCAATCACAAATTTATTCCTTTTGAAAAGAATAAGGGTAGGATTTTTGCAATGTGTGTTATTAGATGTACAGTTTACATAATTAAACTATGGCCTATAGGTAAGACAGGCCCAATTCTCGCCTTAATTTCAAAGTATACCTCTGAGAAATTGTTTGTGTCAACAAAGTATAGAAATAAGTCCCAAGCAATAAGAGGAGCTATGCCCATCAATTCAGTGGTGTCATGGCAGTTTGTGTCTCTTCCTCACCCTCTAGAATTTTCTTCTGCAAAAGTCCTGGTGCAAAGATGAGAATCATGTTTGTTTTCTGGGAAACCTTTATTAACTGTTTTTTTTCTTTTGTTTTCACTTTATTATATACAAACCAGCAGGGTTATGTAATCACATAATATCTTGGGTGTACTCTGAAGTTAAGGCCACACATTTGACAGATTTCTTTTCCCCACTTAAGATATAAGGACTCAGTTAATACAATACTTCTTCACGTCTTTAATATAGCCAGCTCCACAGCTCACATTTTCCCAGCTAAGAATCCAAGTTACCATTGTTCAAACTTTGACTCTGGTGTCAGCAACTATCCATCCTTAGGTGATAGGAATGCCAGTCTCTGTGTCCTGATGATACAGAATTTTCTGTAGTGGTTCATGTTAGGCAGAGCCCAGACAGGCCTTCTGACTCAACAGCCGGCGGAGACTACTATAACAGGAACACCTACGTCATGAGGCATCCAGTGTTACAGTTGTACTGCCAGAATCGCTGAGCCCCCACTGCTGGGCCTCCTCGGGTTCTTGTCTCTCTGGACTAGTGTAGTCCACGACAAGGGAAGATGAGCAGCATAAAGAATTTTATCCAGAAGAGAATGGTTTAACTTGAAGGTCACTGTCATTGTCTGTCTGTCTTGTATTCTCCCTGGGAGTCATCCATTTTCTCTTCTACAGGTGGCAATCTCTGTCTTTCTGTCGGTGTCTTGAGTTTAGGGGTTCTAGCACCCTGGACTATGATCTGATTGGTTGTCTCTGTCATAACTAGGTGTTGCCACAAGTCAACACTTTATTGGTTGAGTCTCACAATATTTTGAGAGGGTTGTTAATTCCTAATTAGGTCCCTTCTGAAAACCTTCTCCCCCAAAGCACAGGAAGGTGATTGAAACTAGAGGGCACTAGGGATGGGCAGGGGCAAGATGTTCTGAAACAAGGTCTCTTTTGCATCCGGTTTTGGCTTGCTAGGCCAAAATACTGTACTAGGGCCTGGGTCCTAACTGAATCACTCTTTCACTGACAACTCTCCTGTGAGACTAGGGATACACTGGGACTCCTAAGCCAGCCCAGGGCAGAGTCAGAGCGACCAGACTCCAAAAATGACCTTTATAAGCCAGCAAGGTATAGTTTCTCTCTTATGATTTACACACAGGCTTTATTTTTCCCTCACTCAGAATTTACAGGAAAAGCCGAGATCTATGTGGCTACATTTCCTATGGTAAATTATTTGATACAGCTCTGTCATTGAGAAGAAAAACAACTCTTTGAAAACCTGTTGTTTTGGCAGCACTCATAAGCAGAACAGAATCACGTAGGAATATGTGCATTAGAATACCTGATATGGGAAGATATTCCAATTCAATTTCTAAGGAACCAGAGCTTTTAAAAGAGGAAGTGTTTTGTGCTTAGATGGACAGGCTAGCCAGCCGTGAATTAGAAGAGCTATAGAGATTAGTGTGCATATACAGCTCTGCCCAGGAAATGACCTAAATTGACTTTTCCTCTTTGTAAGCAGAGGAAACCTTAAGATAAAAAAGACTCTGGTCTGGAATTGATGTGAATACCCCCGGGGGAATCCTGAGTAATTATGTAATTAACTACCTAACCCTTTCTTCTCCTTCTGCTGGCCTGACCTAGGGGGGCGGGGAAGGCTGAGTAGTGATGATTCTGTTTCTTCAGCAGGGTTGAGGTGAGTGAACCCCCAAATGACTCATGTTTAGGCCAAAGCTGAGTGAATACACATAGCATAGATCATATTTTGAGCTGGAGCAGAGAGTTTTTCAATTCATGAAGTCCTATGGAAAAGCTGTATTAAAAAGAATCTTTCCCACTGAAATGATAACTTGCCTGTTGCTGGTTTTCTGTTGTGAATCCCATTTTGTTTTCCTGTATTTACCCAGTTCAAATACAAAAGGGGTTTTGTATGCAGATCTCAGAGACTGTCGGTGGGGAGGGAAAATGCCAGACAACCATGTCCAGTGTCCATTTGTAGCAGTTGTAGGGGGATGGGAGAGATAGGAGGGGAAGAAGAAGGAGCTGGGCACCGGGGGATCCCAAGTCTGAGTGTGGGGAGGAAGGCTAGTAGATTTGTCCCCTGATATTCTCATTTTGGCCTCCTGACAAAGCTGAGTGGAGAAGACAAAGCCAGCAACATGGCACTTGCTGAAAATGGGAAGGCAAGTCTTTGTGGGTTTCAGAGACAGTGAAAATATAGATGTAATTTAAAGTCAACAGGATGTTTGATTAAGAAAGGAAAGCTTGTTAGTTCAAGGTGTGCGTGCCCAGGCATCTAGCACAGAGGATGCCTTTGTCAATGTTTGTTCATGATGATTGCTTGGCAGATCTCCTGTTGACGTCTTTATTCAGGGGTCTGGGGATAGAAGATGATAGGGAGGGTGCATCAGAGCTCTGATGGGACAGATTGTAGGTAGAAGGTGGGACAGATATCCTAATGCTGATGACAGAGCTAAGCAAGTAGTCATCTGTATTCTAGGAGCCCAGGGATGAACAGGGCACAATCAGCCCCACAAGGAGTATGCTCCTAGCTGAAGAGGCCATAAACAGATCAAGTCCTGAGTGCAAGACCTGGTTCTCCCACACAACACCACTGAGATCTTGAACAAGTGTTTTGTCTATCAGTGTCTAGTAGTAGCCATTCAGGCAGGCCACAGAGTAGATGCTGGACTGTCCAAGAAGAGGGACCCCTAGTGGCCATTCCATCCTTTATGTCTCTTCCACATAGTGGGCAAGTGAGCAGCTTTTACCTTACAGCTCACTCTATAGGCCTCCTTGACCCCATTGTGGATGGATGAAGGCTTCTCCAACCATTCGTGCTCAAAACTCATTATACCTCAGATTTACTGAGGAGCCTCAGGAGTTTTGTTTATTTGTTTGTTTGTTTGGGAGCCAGTAGTGGAGGTTGAACTCAGGATTTCACACCGGTGTTCTCTCTCAAGGCTGGTGTTTCTACCCCTTGAGCTACATCTTCACATCTGGCTTTTTTGCTGGTTAATTGGAGATGAGTCCTTTGGATTTGCTTGCCCAGGCTAGATTTGAACTGTGATCTTCAGATCAGATCTCATCCTCCTGAGTAGCTAGAATTATAGGCATAAGTCACTAGCCTCTGGCTCCAAGGAGCTTTACCATATTATGAATTTTTTTAAAATCATAACAATTATTCACTAGAACAGCAGTAAACCTGTTACATGTCAATAGAAATGATTTTTATGAAACAATGATTACTTTTTATTATCTATGTGTCACCTCTGAGCTATGAAAACTGCCCTGTATCAACCCTGACAAAAACATATTCCTTATGAAGATGTTATGACAGCTCTCTGCAGAACATCCAATATATCTAAGCAAAATATCACCCAAAACATGGTCTTGTAGAAATCTAGCAGTTTCTCCATGGAACCAAACTTCTTTTTTTCACCACTAGAGAAGGAAATATAAGGATAGCCAGAGACAAAGGAGCTGATAAGCATCTGACTATAAATGTGTTATTTCCTATTCCTAAGAGTACACGGTGGCCTAATTAACTGGCCCTTAGCAGTTTTGAATAAATACTCTTGAGCAGGTAAGGCATGGCAGGTTTGAATATAGCAGCCATCCTCTCTCTCCCTCCCTCCCTCCCTCTCTCTCTCTCTCTCTCTCTCTCTGTTTTTCCAATACTGGGACTTGAACTCAGGGCCTGAGTATTCCTCCTTAGCTTTGTTGCTCAAGGCTGGTGTTCTACCACTTGACCCACAGCTCCATTTCCACCTCTTTACTGGTTAATTGGAGTTAAGAGTCTTGAGAACTTTCCCATCTGGGCTAGCTTTGAACCTCAACCTAAGATCCCAGCCTCCTGAGTAGCTAGGATAGCAGGTGTGAGTCACAGGTGCCAAGTCAACCATGGCCATCTTGAATGTTATCTAGAATAAATATTGGAGGCTAGCTAGGTATAGTCAAGGACCTGGGATTCAGTGCTCTTCTATCAGCTTGTTCCTCTTCTATTCTGACTTCAGGACTCAAGAGATTTTAGCTGCGGTCTATGCTGAGGGTTGTTGATAGAATTGGAATGAGGTAGTACATTTTCTATAGTTCCACAGCACATTCCCATCCAAAGACAATGATTCGATTATAATCAGAAGATACACAAGTGTTTGTAAGTCCTCTAAGCTAGGGCTCCCACCATTTTCCTCTGGAGCAGAAGCCATTTTTTCCCACCCAGTATCCAGACACCTTCTACTTTCTACTCTGCTGGGTATAGAGTCTGCTCTATTCACTTAGCCCTGTGTTTCAAAGAAGGCTGACCCACTGTTGAGACTCTCCCACATGCTTGCCCTGCTTTCCATTGCAGAAGGCTGAGACTATTTCAGTCCCCTGAGGTGAATTCCATTCGCTCTCTGAAATTTGTCACATTACAAAGAGTGGCTATGGATGTTGTGCAAGCTATCAGAGGACCCAAACGGGACAAGGCTGTGTTCTTGACAATTTCATACAAACTTCCAGTTACCTAAGCTTGAAGCCACTTTCTTCTTGTTTCAGACCAGTAAGCAATTGGCTTTTCTTTTACCTGCAGCCAAAGTTAATTACTTACCACATCCTCCATAAAGAGAGCAGGTGGTCCAGGTGAATGTGAATGTGGCAGACACAATCCACCTGACATCATTGTTAGGATTCTCTGCTGTCTTCTGACAGGATAATTACTGGAATTCTAAGTTAAACACTTGGTATCTTTGGTCAAACAGGGAAGTAGGCCTTAGTAATGGAACCTTGGTTTTCTTTCCCATACAAGTGGTCTATAGGCCAGCCTGGTGCTGTCTCTTTGAATAACTGATCTCTGTGGGTTCTCTCACAGCTAGACTCTAAACTCCATGTCTGCATAGCCCTGGTCTCGGCTATCACATGCCTGAGCCCCAGTGTTGAGGGCTACCAACCTCAAAGCACTGTTCTGTGATAGGATTTGTGTTAACAGCTTTCTATGTGCTGCAGTATAAAATTTTTACAGCAAGTACAAGCAGTGCTAATGTCTGTATTTTAATGAGAACATGAATTCTTCGATAGTAGAATGACTTGCTTGAGGTGCCTCGGCTACTCTATCATTAACAGAGGTTCAAATGCAGGTGTGACTAGAAAATGCTTCTTTTAACGAATGCGTTCTGTGTCTTCAAAGCATATTTGCTGAATATCTGTTATGGAATTGACTAGAACAGGAATTATTGTCTTTCACTCTTGGGAATGCATTGGGGCAGAAAGTAGGTGTGTCTTGCTGGAAAGCATCAGTTCTGAATGCAGTCAGTTGTAACAAATGGAAAGTCCAACTTAACTGTGATATCAATGAGATGGGTCTCATTTTCTTCATGTAACAGGCTGGAGACAGGCTATTAGCATCTCAAGATTCTCTTGCTTGGGTTTCTTCGAGACATCTGACTTAAGCCAGAACATGAAGGTCTCTGCATAAAAGCCTGGCTTACAGTTGGGTAGTCTAGCAAGCGCTCTGGCTCTCCAGGGATGACTGGCTAGAGCCCAACCTGAATAAGGTCATTAGGTCCCTCTGTGTCCCTGGGGAGAGAAATGCCACCTGGTGTGGCTCTGAAGAGGCCATGGGCGAATGTCCCATCCATTCATTGAATGTGACTGTTTATCTACAGGGCCATTTTGGTCCTGTTTTTCAGTGGCAGGGCTGTTGGTCGTGCAAATCCTGGTGGTGGTGTCTTTACCTCCTGAGGCTGGACTGGCTTAGCTTCCCTTGATGAGAATCTTGCCTCCAGTTGCCTTGGTAACCAGGCATCTGTGCAGCCAGCAGAGGGATTAGGTAGAGGTTTTCTTCAGTTTAGGGATCTCACCCATTGATAGTACAGTAGGAAATGATTGGGGTGGGTCCTTTTTTTTTTTTTTTTAAATCTTGTGGAAAGGGAGACATTTTTCTTTACCCAGCAATGGCTAGCCAACAGGATTTTGTCAAGAAGGTGAGAATTGTGGAACAATAAATTACATGCTTTAAAATTCTCAGATGGTTGGTACATTTTTACAAGTGTATAGTCACTACAAAATAATGGACTTCATTTTGACATTTCCATACATGCATATAATGTACTTTGATCACACACACAGAAACACACCATTACCCACTCAGAAATTTGACAAACTCCCCTTTCCTCAAGGTGAACATCTCTGCCCACCTTCGAGCCTTTGCAGTTTCATTTTTGTGCCTCCATCTTCATTTTACCACCCCTTGGCCTTTTGCTTTTCATCATTTCGCTGTTAGCTGCTGTTAGTGGCTACTGCTGCTTGTTTCTCCAGTGTGTTAAAAAAGAAACACAAGGTATATTCGTTTTTGTTTTGTTTTGTGAGTTTCTTTGTGCTGGTCCTGGGGCTTGAATGTAGGGCTTCATGCTCTCACTCAGCTTTTTCACCCATAGCTGGCGCTCTACCACTTGAGCTACAGCTCCATTCCCAAGGCATATTTGTTTTCCTTCCAACACATGCCTCATCTGCGCAGACAGGTCCTGCACTTATAGGGTGAGTGGGGGTAAAACAGCCATCATGTTTTGGGGGTGATGGTCAAAGGCGGCCTCAAATAAGATGAAGAGTCGCATCCAAGTACGAACCCTCCAACCTTTCATGTACCCTGACAGCCAGCCCTATCCTCACATCAGCCGGCCCTGAGGATATGAAGGCCGCAGTCCTGTGGCTCTTACTCAGCGGAGTGCATGGCTGGAAGTACTGAGAGCTTGAAAAGTGGAAAGCAGCAGTTAATGAGGCACCTTTTTGGCTCCTGGCCAAGGGCTATTTTTAGCAAGTGTTTGCTGTGCAAAACTGAGGGGATATTCAGTTGTTGAAACCCTACAGGCAGATCCCTGCTGGGAGAAATCGCTATTTATGAGAAAATAAAATTTTACATCATTGTCCTCCGGTGTTTCTTGCCAATGTGAATTACTTAAGGGGAGTTATCTCTATGCGTGGAGGGCTGTAATTCTCCTTGCCTATATAGAGAGAAGGCTTGTAACAGATGAAAGATGATCATTTCAAAACAGCTTTCAGTTTGGTGTCTAATAGGAAAAGCACTGTTTTCTTAATTTAAGAAAATCCATTGTTATTATAAAGATGATGTAAAGAGAGTTACAGAAGGTTTTATAAGTCAGGTAGTGAGTACATTTGTTACCACCCTTTCCTTCGCTCTCTCCCGGTTTTTCCTTCCCATCCCTACCCACAAGTGCTATAGTTCATTTTCAACATAGTAGCTAGTGAGTACCACTGTTGCATTTGTTCATCCTTTGCCCCACTATTTCTGTGCCCCCCCATACCCTTCCAAAGACAGATAAATGGACAAACAAGACAAAAAGAGAAGGGACAACCCCTCTTGTTTCCATTTCCTGGAATTCATTTTGATATTTTTTTTGTACAAGAAAGTATTTATTGTGACAGTTCTTTTTTCTGACTATTTATTTATTGTCAAAGTGATGGACAGAGGGGTTACAGTTTAATACATAAGGCAGTGGGTATGATCAGAGAAACCAAGGAATTGTGCTTTTGTGTTGCTCCCCTAAGAGCCTCTTCCTTTGGTTCCACTGTATGTAAGTGCCTAGAGAAAAAGCACCGTTTTAAAATTCTTTAGACATAAAGAGACTGCGTGCATTTATCGATTCATTTAGATAAGTTTTGAATTTTGACTTTTAAGTTTAACTTATCAAATCGTTAAAGTACTGTTACATTTTATTAAAGTAAAACTGAATTGCAAAACATTAATTAAATCAAAATTGAATTAAAATTTTTGACTGAATTATTTAGAAATTAAGAGAACATATGCATAAGTGATATACTTGTGAAAATAGCAATGCTGTCAGGTTGTGAACAGAGCATGTCCTCACTATAGAAAATCTGAAAGCCTAAGTCCATAATGATTGACACTTGAGCTCTGTGGTAGGTCTTAGCCCCTCCCTACGTGACAAATGATGGCACTGAACTGCCTCATAAAAACTCCTCAAACCCAAGGTCTCATTCTTGACTGCTGAGTAAGTAAGTAACTGCGGCAATGAGAAAAGGCCCCAGGATAACTATTTACTAGGTACTGTCATGGCTGCCCTAAGACCTGAGGGACACAGGGCCTTATCTGGACTCACATTACAGAGGCCTCATTCTCGCTTCCCTGGAGACCATTATGTCCTCACCCAAAGCCTGCTCTGTTCTCTGGAGTCATGCTCTGGGCGCTGAGTCTTCAGAATTCCCTGTGAACCCCTGGTGCAGCCTCCTCCAAGGACCTGCAAGTGGGCCTCGGACCCAGGGCTGTCCTTTGGAGCGCTTGCTAGGCCTATTGGCTGGGCAGGTACAAGTTGGACTCTGTATCTGGGTCCATGAGACCCAGGATAGAACCAGAGATAAAAGAAGAGAGTCATCCAGGTGTCTTCAGAAGAGTGACAAATGTTAGGTTGCCCTGTTAGGAATCTGACAAACAGCTGTTTATCTCATGGTTGCAACACTTCTTAGGCAATACGAGTCCATAATTTTAGATGAAGAAAGTAAGGATTGAAGAGGCCATATATTTAGTACACAGGTTATACCCAACAGAGCCCGAGATTGAGCAAAATTTGCTTGATTCAAAAAGAAGTATTCCCATAATATTCTACTTTCTTTCTTCCACTCTCTACATCATAGACAGGGTACCATTTTTGTAGAAAATGTCTGGGATAACATTATTGTCTTGATTAAAAGTCTTCCATTAGCTCCTCATTTTCAGCTGGCTCATAGCCAAGGCTCAGGCTTGGCCATATGAGACCCTTCAAACCCTGGCTCCTATCCACCTTGTCAAACTCAGTTCTCACCAGTCTTCCCACTAGGATCCCCATCTGGTCACAGCACGGCTTTAAGTAGGGAACAAATCCACTCTGTCCCTGGCATACATGACCTCAGTTGGGAATGTCCTGTTCCTCTGCCTGGCCGACCAAAGCTCATCGCCCCAAGGTCACATGAACATCACCTTGCCTATGAAAACAGCTCCATTTTTCCAGGATCTGCCCTGCCCTCAGTATACTTTACGACACGAGCACTTTACCACTAGGCCATATTCCCAGCCCCATCTCAGTATACTTTAATAGTTGACTATGTATGCCAATTGTAAGATGCAGATGTTCATTACCTAGTCCTTCTGTTTGCATAGTATCACTTGTCTATTTCCTCTCGAGTCAGTAGGTTCCATAGGGACAGGAATTGGGCGACACACTCATCATTTTATGCCTAGGATTTCATGCACTAGACATTTACTAGACTAAAATTCAATAGTTACTAAAGTGCTGATCTATTTATTACTAGACAACTCACAAATGGACTATTAGTCATTTAAGAATACTGATGTTTCATTTGGATGGTTGTGTTGACCTCGGTATGGATGGGTTTTGTAACAACTATGATAAGATACCTGAAATTTTCTGCTTTGTATGTATGTGTATGGGTATGGATGAACATATTGGAAGTGAACCCAGGTCCCAGGGCATACTAACTATATGCTCTACCACTGAGTTGTCCCTTCCATCCTAGAAATTCTAATGATTAATATTTTGTAGAAGCATTTATTTTATTTTATTTTATTTGCCAGTCCTGGGGCTTAGACTCAGGGCCTGAGCACTGTCCCTGGCTTCTTTTTGCTCAAGGCTAGCACTCTACCACTGAGCCACAGCGCCACTTCCTCTGCTTTTTCTGTTTATGTGGTGCTGAGGAAGTGAACCTCTTCATGCATGCTAGGCAAGCACTCTCCTGCTAAACCACATTCCCACCTGAAGCATTACTTTAACCAACCATTTGCTACTACTTATTTCATAAGAAGTTCCAATAGATGTGCACACGTAATATTGTGAGCTGTAATGGGTCAGTGGTGCTTGAATAGGACATGAAGTGATCAAGTTTCTCAATGTAATATGGTTTGTCATGTTTTTAAGTTCTCTGTCCTTTGAGTGTGGAAATGTTTCTGAAAAAATATTTGTGCCATCAAGTTGCCATTTTTCAGGAAGTAGTTAACACAAGATGATCAGCATATGGTGAGGGCCTCATGCTGCTTCCAACATGATGGAAACCCAAATGGACTCAGAAGGAGAAACATGAGGTAGACTTGCTTTCTCACAGTGATTAACCCTGCCCCAAGACAGGGAGAAAACTGAGAGATACACGGAGGTATTCGGGGGCAGTTTTGCCCCTGTGATTCAAATACTCCTCACTGGGCCACACCTCCCAACGCTGCTACTTTGAGGACCAGACCTCAACAAAAGCTATGGTGAGAACAAACCGTGTTCAAACCACAGCAAATCTGCAAAGTCTGTAAATATTACCATGATCTAGTCATCGTGGCTCACAACTGTGATCCTAGCTACCCCAGAGGCAGAGATCAGAAAGATCACATCTGAGGGCAGCTAGGGGAAAAAAAAATACATGAGCCCACCCTAGTATCAATAAATAGGATGATGGTGACCCAGGCAGGTAGATGAAAAATGAGACCCTATCTCAAAGTAACGAAAGCACAAAGGACTAGGAGCATGGCTCAAGTAGTAGGGCACTTGCCTAGCAATCCCAAGACCCAGAATTCAAACTCTAGTACTGAAAATAAAACATCTTTAAGTAAAATTGTAAATACAAATGTGCATCACGCAGTACATTATACCAGCAAGTCATTGGTTTTCACAAGAGCCACTGAATAGTCCGAGGGTGATTTAATAAATGGCTTGGATCACAGAATCCTAGAATTGGAGCGTGCAAGCAGACTTTACAAATGTGTGATGCCCCCATGGTTCCTCCCTGCCCAGTCTATCAAAGAAGATCCAACCCAACACTTAGAAATGTGTTCGGTTTCACATGAAGTTTATGTTGGCGTTTGTGGTAGACAATTACTAGAAGGTCCTACTTCCCCCTTGCCCCTATTTTAACATCCCTTTGTCCTTTGTTACCTTCCAGACCAATAAAGGCAGTCCGTAAACCATGACAGAGCAGTGAAGGAAGTAGCCTTGGACTTCTTGATGTGAACAGTCAGTGTCGCAGGATAATGTCCCCCACATGCATATTCAGTGTCACTAATTATTCTTCTTCAAGCAATAATATCATGTCAGACCACGAAATTTGAAGCCACTGCCTTTATTTAATTAGGCAACAATGGGTCTGCACGTGCCTGCGCATAAGAAAAAAGAACGTCACTAGATGTAATTGAATGCTGGCCCTCCCAAAGAGGCGACATCTAGAAAGATCTAAGGATGATTTATGCCTGAACAATAAGCACAAGGGACTGAATGTCTTCCATGTCACAGCTTCACTGTAAATCTCATCCCAAGCCCCTATTAGCAGGCTTGTTATTCCCTCTCATTCAAATCACTTTTTTAAATGGAAGGAAGTTAGGTGAAAATGGTCACTGGCTGGGCAGGTGTCCTCTCCCTCCCTTACCACGAGGATGCCCGTCCCTGACAAGGATGATCATTCTTCAGGAAGGGTCTGTAAATAGCTGAAATCTTAGAACCTTCAAGGCAAAGCTTTCAAAACAGGGTTTTAGTGATGTCACAGGATGGAAGAGGAAGTCAGTCATACCCATTCTTGTTGAGTTGTACTGGTGTTCTTATTCGAGTCAAGTCAGATCAGAGGCTGAGCCACTGGGTTTCCGTGGGGATGGGGAAGGGTGGGAAAGGGCCTGAGGCCTTGGACATGGTGTGGGGGGGGGAGGGGGGTGTCAGCCATCATCCTAACCCAGGAAGTTGTCTCTCTGCCCAAGGCTCAGGGTAGTAGCAGGCCACCAAACAGAACCCGAAACAGCAAAGTCATCAAATTCTGCTCACTACTTGGCACAGACCTGGAGATGTCTGCCATGTTGGCAGCGTTATTTCTCCAAAGAGCAGAGGCTCCACATATGGAACTGGTGTCGGGGGGCTAGGAATCCCCTAGACAATGATATGTGCTCTCCTCTAGGAAGACAATCTTTCATCACATTTATGCACCTGTGATCTTTAAAAGGCTACTGGACATCTGTTCTTGCTCAGCTGCGAAATTTTGAGGCCAGAGAAGGTTTAGAGGGAGTTGATCGGGGGGTCTCAGATGAATTGAGATTGGAATTGTCTCTAAAACCTGTCTAATACCTCTAATACCTTGGGCAGGCTGCACAACTCTGAATTACACTTCTCCTTGAATGTGACACAGGATAGGAACACCTGTCCTAAGGGTCTAGTGACAGTTAAGACCAGATACAGAAAGAATAAGTGCTAATAATAATTCCTATTCTCTCTTTTATATCAAGAATACAAGTGAAAGCAAGTACCTTCCCTGTTGGCTTTTTCCAAGCCCCAAACATGGTGCCTGGAACATGCTCACTAAACATTGGCTCCGTTGGTGGTTGGATGGACAGATGAAATCTCTGTCTGCAGTGCTACTTCCTCAAAGAACTGATGTTTTTTGAGAATTGCTTTTGCTAAAATACAGCTATTAACTCCGTGTCTTGTGCAAAATCTCTCTGGACACCTAAAGCGATTAGACGGGCTTATCTTATGCTGACTATCAGGCTCCATGGTGGGGGCTTCGTCTCTCTCTATATATAAGGACTGAGCAGACAAAAAGTCTGAAGGCCAACCTCTGGCTTTTTGCCTGCTTTAAATAAAGTTTTATTGGAACAGATCCATGTTCATTGATTTACAAATTGCCTGTGACTGCCTCAGCAGAATTGAGTAGTTAGGATAGACACCATATGAACTGCACAGTCTAAAATATTTATAATCTGACTATTTTTTTTTGCAAACAAACCTTGCCAATTCCTAATACATATTCCATGAATTCCTACTACAACCTTTCAGAATTGGTCTTCAGATGCCTTTGTAGCCAGGCAAGATGGCACATGCCTGTAGTCCCAGCTACTTGAGAGGTAGAAGCAGGAGGAACATGAGTTCAAAGTTAGCCTGGGGAGACTCTTGAGAGACTCTTCTCTCCAAAACAAAATATATAAGCAATATAAACAAAATGGGTAAGGTCATAGCTCAAGTGGTAGAGCATTTGCTTAGCAGGCACAGAGCCTTAAATTCAGTCTCCAGGATCACATCCACAGAAAAGAGCCTTTCTTTATGGATGAGAGGAGGACAAGGTGGAGGGGAGGCCTTGGGGGCCATGACTGTAGATGGCAGGGAAATATTCATGTTCAGTTGCTGGCTCACAAGAGCCGAAGGCTTCGACTTTCCAGAATGCTTCATCCTTGTTGCCATTGAGTGTGGCAGCCATTTATTCCTCCCAGTGCTGGGGATTGAACTCAGAGCCCCACCCATGGCAGGCAAGTGTTCTACCACTGAGCCACACCCAGCACCCACAGCCTAGGAGTGTGGCATTCACTTCCCTCTGAATCCTGGGAGAAGAGTGTGCAATCTGTGTGTCTTTTCACTCCATGGTTACCTAAGAGCTCTGCCTGCTCCTCACTGTTAGGCTGGGAGAGTTCTGACATCCAGGCTGGCTCCTTGGGACTGTGCTCCGACTGACGGATCTAACTACAGACTGGATAGGAGTTCTTTTTATTGTTGTGTGTGCCAGTACAGAGGCTTGAACTCAGAGCCTTATCCTCTTGCTTAACATTTTTTTCTCAAAGCTGGTGCTCTGCCACCTGAGTCACAGCTCCACTTCCAGCTTTTTGGTGATTCATTGGAGGTAAGAGTCTCATGGACTTTCCTGCCCAATCTGACTTCAAACCACTATCCTCAGATCTCAGCCTCCCCCGCGGAGCTGGGATGACAGGTGTGAGCCAGCAGGATACAAGTTCTGGATGAGCTGGATACAAGTTCTTTCACAGCGAATCCATCCGGATGGAAATGTGAATGATTCTGAGTTTACAGGTGGAATCCTGCACTGCCCGTTATTCCTCCATCTCCCTCTACTCCCTCCTTTCTAATTAATTTCTCCAAGCTATGAACCAGTGTGATGAATGACAGAAACAAAAGTGGAAATACCAGGATCTAATTGACTGCACAGCCATGTTTATTTCATCACTGTGACAAACTGACAATCCTAACAGTGACCAAGTTGAGAGCCACCCACCTGGAAGTCACACAGTTGGGTCATTTACCCATCTGTCAGTGATGTAGCTCATGAAAAATAGCTGTGGTGTTAATGTATCATCTTATTTTTTTAAATGGACATTGTAAGGTTGGGAGGGGAGGGGAGGGGAGTCAGTAGAATGCTGACTACTGACACTGAACGCTGACAGCGTTCTTCCTGGCGGGCTGTTGTCAGGGTCCCTGTGGCCAGCATCAGAGCATGGGGGTGACTCTCGCTTCATCTTCTGGGAGCTGGGATGGAAGATTCCATGACAAGCAGCAGGGCCTCCATGTGGACTGGAAGGAGCTCAAGCTATTATTAGCTCTCTGCTCCATTGTGTGCTAAGACAGTGACCCTTATTTCCAAAGATGAAATCTTTGACTCTAATTCTGTGGCATTCACACTTAAAGGCAATGCAGCTTTCAAGGTCTGCTGAAAATATAAACAGATAAAACTAAGGGGCTGTTCTGGCTTGGGGGGGGCTGCGGCTGGGAGTTGGTAAAACGCAGCAATTTGCACATTTTTATGTCAGTGTTGCTCCATGGGGAGCTAGTGGGTGATTAAAATTCTAAGTCTATTGTTTAATTATTTAGAGTCAGTGCTTCTAACAGCAAGGTATTTTTGTATTTGCAGCTCCTTTGGTTATTCTTAGTGCATTTTAAAGCTCTAGGTTTTGAGGGGTTTTTGTTTGGTATTGTTCTTTGTTATGGTGGGTTTTTTTTTTTTTAATTTAAAGTATCCAGGTAGCTCTCTGTACTTGATGGTTCTGTATTTGTGTCACAACAGCCAATGCAATTGGTACCAAATGGCATTTTCTATCCTGGAAATGTGTCATAAAATTCAAATCTACTCTCATTGAGGACTACAGAGAAAATTTTGAAATTATGAATGATTATTGAATGCTTTGAGTTATGGAAGAGTTGACAAATTAATGGGATGCTCATTTATATGGACGAGGCAGAGTGTGGGCAGGGGAGGGGAAAGAGTTAGTTTCCTAACTGGACTGGACTATGGGCAAGCCATAAAAATGGATGCAAATGTTGTCCTGGGTGTGAGCCATGCATAATCTGGGGAAGGGCAGAGTGCCTTTATGGTCCCACTGTGTATTAATTAGTGCACCATATACTGTGACTCCATTTGCTCTTCCTGTCACCATACTAAGAATGCTGTCATTCCTGCCCAGGCTGGTTGCTAGGATTTTTAAGTCACATGTGCTCTCATGATTGGTTCTAGTTGTGATTATGCTTGGCATTGTGGGATGGGTATACACAGGCTGACATGGTTTGCCTGGCAGCTCAGCTGAGCTCACACGTTGTCCTTATTTCTGTGTTTGCCAGGGAGAAATGCCTGCTGCCTCTCCAGCTGGCATTGGAATCCAAGAATGTGAAACTGGCCCAACATGCGTTGGCAGGCATGCAGGTATGGCTTTGACTAAATACAGTGGGTGACAGAAATCGAGATGGCCACTGTGGACTGGAGAGAGCACATAGTTAACACTTGAAGTGCTGGCTGCTTAAAGATCCAGACAGATGCAGGGCACTGATGACTCAAGTCTGTAATCCTAGCTACTGGGGATGCTAAGGATCTGAGGATCTCGGTTTAAAGCCAACTCAAGCAGGAAAGTCCATGAGACTCTTATCTCCAATTAAACACTTTAAAAAGCCAGAAGTGGAGCTGTGACTCAAGTGGTAGAGTGCTAGCAAAACAAACCTCAAGGTCAGCTCCCAGGCCATGAGTTCAAGCCCCAGGATCCACAACACATTTTTCCCCAGACAGACAGGTGGCTGAAGTATGGAATAGCCCCAGAGAAAAACCACATCTTCTTCTAGTCACTAGGATTTCTTGGTCTTAGGAATTATGTACTCAAGCCTTTGCTGTCAATACTAGTTGACACACAGACATGACATATTTTTGGTAGAGTCCAACTTTGAGGGGAAAAAGGAATCCTAGGACAAAGAGACCCCAAATTTATCCCAATTCATGTCTTCTATACATCCCACATCTTAGGTTGCATGTAATGAAAATTGATAGCAAACTGGAAAGACTGGTTTGCTTTTTATTCTTCGCTTAGAATGGTGGATGGGTGAATCTGGTTTTCAGAGTAAGAAGAGAAGGAAAAGAGATGTTTGGTTTTAGAAAGATTTAGCTAATATTACAAGAAAGTGTTTCCCCAAACCCATTTATCTAGGCTGGATGCATTTTTCTTTTTAATGGCATGTAGCATGAATTCTTTCCTAGTGGTCTTCAGCTACATGCCTCCCGAGTTTGAAAAATGATCATCGATCTATAATAAGATACAGGAGAATGAAGCAACAGGGGAGAGCCTGTCAATAATCCCTGCCTTGTACCTCTTTACAGAAGCTTCTGTCAGAGGAGAGGTTTGTTTCCATGGAAACAGACTCTGATGAGAAGCAGCTGCTCAATCAGATCCTGAATGCCGTGAAAGTGACGCCTTCGCTCAATGAAGACCTGCAGGTGGAAGTGATGAAGGTTGGTTTGACGTGGCCACTGGCATGCGTCATGGGGACAGGAAGGGGCTCCGACCTAGGGCTTATCTGGAGATTCATGCCACAGCTCTGGTTAGCTTTTATTTAGAATACAAACTTGCTTATGGTGCTCCAAAATGACCTTAACAGCACAAAAGTACAATTTCAGTAAATTGGTGAGAGATTTGGCATGACCCTGTGTGGTTAGGAATCATATTCATCAACTTATAGTCAAGAGATTATAACATTAACTAGACTGCATCTCAATGAACAGTCTGGGCATAGAGGTTCACATGTGTTACCTGAGCTACATGGAAGGCAGCAATAGAAGGGTCCTAGTCCTAGATCAGCTCTGGGCAAAGTGAGAATCTTTATGTGAATGATTGTGAAAGCAGAAAGAACTAGGGATGTGGATCAAGTGGTAGAGCACCAGCTTAGCAAATGTGAGGTCCTGAATAGAAGCCCCAAGCTTCTGGCAGCTATGTATTCACAGGAACCTGGTTGTTATCTCCCTAGCTTTGTTTTGCTCTCCACTGCCCCTTTGACACCCTTAAAGAAGAGCTCAGGTCAGCTACCTCACCCATCACTGCTATAACTTCCAAGTCTGGTCTTTGAATCTTTCTCCCTCTCTAGGGTCTCCACATACCGAAGGGTGAGCTTTCTTGTCTTACCAAGAGGCATGCCTCACAGAATAGTTTCTCCCAACATCTTCTATAGTTTCTATAGAAGATAAAAATCTGTATTTAAAAACAAAAAAGGGACAGACCCTTCTTGTAGGTTGGAGAAACAGAATACTTGTTGGCTTTGTCACGGAACACCTGTTCTGAGAATTAGTATGTGCTCACTAATTCCGCCCCAGCAGTGCCTCCTTGCTTGCTTTTCCTGGTCAGGAGTTGACATGTGTTAATTCTAGGGGAAGTCCTGCAAAGTCTGTGGTCACTATCTTCCCAATGCCGCTACATAGGCCATCGCACTTCCAGTTAATGTCTGGGAGGAAAAGCAGACATTGTCAGGAAGTTTTTTAAAAAGAAAGGTAAAGTGTGGATGGATACTTCACAATTAGATTCCTTAGCTCTGAGTACAAAACTCTTACAGACAGAAGGGACTTTGCTATATGGTATTATTTTTAAGTACCCAGATACTGGAGTTGAGGAAAAAGATTTCAATTCACAACAACCTTAGGGTTAATTTTTTTTTAATATAAAACTATTTATTGACCACTGTTCACCATTATTTACAATAAAGTAAACAATATACAGTTGGGTAACATTCTGATTACTACAAAGTTGTTTCTCTGGCTTTTGTGGAACCAGTAACCCAATACTGAAAACAATTGAGCCTACATGTAAGGAATGAGTTGGGGTAAAGGAAAAGCATGCAGGTCAATAATTATAAAATTCTGTCCATTAATTTAGGCCAGTAGGTCCTAAATAGTCACATCTCTAACCAGCTGATTTTACATTTCCATGAGCTGAGTGTTAGATAGCCCGTGACCCAATATTCTGTAAAGGAATGCTCACTACAGAAAATTTTAGTGAAAGGAAATCAAGATTTGTCTTTTCTCATCTGGGTGAGGGAAGCTGTTATTAGCTTAAATTTTTTCCTTTCAAGAAGTTTTGCAAAGCTATTGCATTTGCTTATCTATGGCAGAGGCAGGAAGACCTAAAGTTCGAGGCTAGCTAGCCTGGCTACCTAGGAAGTTCAAGGTGAACCCGAGCTGCCTAGAGACCCTGTCTCAGAAATCAACAAAAACCTAAAACAAGGGCCAGGGATGTAACTAAGTGATACATCACTTACCTACATATGCAAGGCTGTGGGTCTGATGCCCAACACCTCTAAACAAGCAAAATCTCCAAAACAAAAAACTACCTATGTAAGTATTTTGTTTACACACACACAAACACAAAAAAGAAAATTCAGGATGGTCCTTCAACATAGCAGTTAAAGACAAGTTGTTCTGATTAAGTAATGACCCCAAAAAATTGCCTAATATTAAAAAAAGCCACAATCTGTTTCTGAATGTAGAGGAAATATACCATGGTATTAAACATTCTTTTCTGATAAAGCAACTACAGAAAGCCTTTATTATATTTGTTCAAAGTAACCAGTGCTATGGAGGAAAAAAGAAAAACCTCAACTCCCCCAATACTACTTTCCAAACCAACATGTCATACTTGGTTTTCATTAGAATGTAGTTACTGTTTCACACCATTAATTCAAAAACCAAGACTCGGATTTTATATATATATGTATAAATATATATAAAAAGCAATGCAAACAATTATTGAGCTTCATCTTCTGGACAAGAATGCCAAGTCAGTCTCTCTTCATAGAAAGCAATCACAATCTGAGGACACTTCATATTCGCCTCTTTTGCCAGCACCAAGTCAGCTTCATCTGAATCTTTCCATTTCATAAGAAACATCAATTCTCCACTGCTGTCTGTGGCACCAATTATTCATTCAGGATCCAGACCCCCTAGCAAACCCCCTTGGTTTGTCAGCAGCATCTCTTTTCTTCTTTGATTTGCTATCATCAGATTCACTGTCCGATAAAGATTTTCTTTTTGTACCATCCTTTTCTTTACCAGCTTTTTGAGAATTAAGAAATGCTTCAATTAATTCAGGACAATCTAAATTTTCTTCAGGTTCCCAAGTATTATCAGCATCTGTAAATCCCTTCCACTTCAGGAAATATTCTACCTTCCCATTCACTACACGTCGGTCCAGTACTTTTTCTACAACAAATTCTTCAGGCTCTGCCTCTTCAACTTTTTTACTCTTTCCATTCTGTTTCTTTCCCATTTTTTGCAATGTAGTCTTGTTAGAGGCCATTTTTAATTGTAGACTTGAAGAGCTATTATTCACCACCTCAGATGCTCCGGTCACGATCCTGCAGCAGCAGCTTCTCCGGCCCGTGGGCTTCCAGCTCTAGGGTTAATTTTTTTGTAGTATACTTTTATTTTGAGCAAACATTTTTAACCAAGTTGCTAGAAATTTAACGACAGGATAATTATACTTTCGGCAACACTGTTGAAAATGAATTAAAACTTTAAAGAAGTTTATCTGACTGAATTGGATTTTAGGTGAAGCTTATGTCATTGTCTGAGACTTAAATTCCTCATTTGGGTGTAAATATTGGTCTCAATTAGAATAAAAAATTGTTATGTGCCCCTCCCCCCCATATCTTATAATTCAGTGGTATAGTAGGGTCCCAAATATAAACTCTTAAATAAACTTCCTGATTGAGTGAACATCAGTGCTATACTAAAATATTTTATTGCCTATTTTTCCAAAATTTCTATTTAAAAGTCAAAAAAGGAGAGAGAATTGGATAAATCTCAGAGGAAAGATTGGATTCCCACTGTTTAAGAAGGATATGTTCATTTATTATTGGGTTTTCTACATAACTCATTCTGCTGATAAATAATTCTGCTGATAAATAAGTAATATTTCCTGTGAAAATCCTCCAGTCATTTTGTGTAAATACTTTGTAGGTACAGAAAAAAAATTAATGGAAGATGATAGGCATTTTCAAAGGTGGACCTGGGTCTACTGTTCAAGATGGATAAAGCAATGTGCTGCAGCATTTTATATTTCTCCAAGAATAATATTAGATATTTTAATAACAAATCCCAGGTGCTATAATAATTATTATTATTGTGTTGATCCTGGGGCTTCAACTCAGGGCCTGGACAATGTCGCTGAGCTTCTTTTTCCAAGGCTAGTGCTCTACCACTTGAGCCACAGCTCCATTTCCTGCTGTTTGGTGTTTAATTAGAGATAAGAGTCTCATGGACTTTTCTACCTAGTCTGGCTTCAAACTGCAATCCTCAGATCTCAGCCTCCTGAATAACATCCACGTGGGGCCCAGGTGATAGTTTTTAAAAGCCTGTATTATGCCTTTAATTTGCATATTGCTATCAGCTCATGTTTGTAAACCTGAGAAATTGAACTAGATTACATTCTAAAGCATATGTAGTCACTGTATTACATTCCTACAGAGAAAACAGTATGGTTTCCTCTATTAGAGACATTCCTCAAGATTAAGGAAAAACTATCAAATAATGAACCCTAAGATTGTAGCAGTGGTGTTTTCATTTAGAGGAACATCTTAGACTTTCAGCCAGTGGGTTAAAAAAACCAATATTGCTTGCTTCTGATAGATTAAGTAGGAATGACATTAAATCACTATTATGGGAGGGAAAGAAAAGACATCTTTGATTTACTGAAATGACTGTGGAATCCAAATAAAAATTTTATAGCTTGAGCAAATAAAGTGTCAGAACTGTAAAGAATCAGGAAAAAGGGGTTTCTATAAAGATAGATTGGTCATGAAATGGATTCATAGGTGGTAGAGAGCTCTTTAATAT
This sequence comes from Perognathus longimembris pacificus, assembly GCF_023159225.1. NCBI lineage: Eukaryota > Metazoa > Chordata > Mammalia > Rodentia > Heteromyidae > Perognathus > Perognathus longimembris. The sequence continues at coordinate 54,809,042 of NC_063169.1, forward strand.
TTAGATTGAATATTTGTCTGCTTCCTAACATTTCCCCTGGTGCATGCCATTTCCCTAAATGCCATGCTCGCTTAGCAGGAGCCATTCACATAACAAACGACATCTCTGACTAGAGTAATTAGGACTTTCTTCCCTTCTTCCTAATGGATAACCTTTAGTGAGGTTATTAACTGATATAGTTGGCTTAGTCATCCAAGACTGGAGGGAATTATAGCTGTCCTTCTGCCTCTGTAATCACCTGAGAGATATGAGCACCCTATCTGGAAAGGCAGTCTGGTGTAGGTGATAAGAAAGGATATAATACTGGGCCCTGGGAAAGCATTTGATGAGTGTGCTATTATTGGCAGTCTTATTTTATGTACATCTTTAGATCGTGGAAGTTAATACTGGTGGAGTGCTTTATAATTTTCAAAGGAGAAATGACAGGAGGTGATTACTTAACATTTATTATGCAGAGACACTTCAGCAAGTACTTCCCATTCACACCAAGGTCACACAGCTAGTGAAACAACAGTCAATATTCAGTCTTTAGCAGTGGTTTGTCTTGTCTGCTAAGTCTATCCTGAAAGACCTGTAGGTGGTAGACATTACTATATCTAACATATAGATGCTCAAACAAACATTTAAGCATCAACTGGCTGAAGAGCAAATCTAAGAGTGGCTCAGAGTACTGTGTGTCTTCTGAATCCTCCCAGGACATGATATTCTCTGAGCTACATTGAACTATGGCAAAAGAATAAAGTCTCCTTCCTACTAAATCAACTAATGGTCTTGGTTGTGTGTGAGAGAGTTGAGAGAACGTGAAGAAAATGACATCTACTATTGAGGTGTTTTATAAAATAGAAGCCTAGCAGGTATCCCCAGAAAGCAGAGGTGAGAGAGCCCTAGACAGGGGTTTACTCTCCATATGGCTGGTGGTTCTGGGCCTCAGGCATGGACTCAAGTTTGAGGAAGAGGAGAGGGGTGCTTGTAAATTGTCCACCAGCACTGCAGTCAGCTGTTGGGCTGGGAACAAGAAGAAAATGACCATTTTTATTTTATATTTTATTTATTTGAGGTACTAATGGTCAAACCCAATAAACAAGTGCTCTACCACTAAGCTACACCCCCCAGCCCAGAAGAATCCCTTTAAGTCTTCTCTCTGTAAAGCTTTAATAGTGAATCTTCCTTGGGGAAACATGCCCGAATAGTTCTCCATCTAGCCAATGGTTTGGGAAGGTGGTCTTCCAAAGTCTTATGGAAAGAATGACCAGTAGCCATGTTTGATAGTGAAATGACTAATTTGTCTTGCCTTCTGATAGCAAGGAGAAAGGAAATTACTTCTGAGCCTAAAGCCACTGAACTACTTTACAAAACTTGAAGCACTCACTAGCATTAAGGAAAAAAAATCAATGCTTGACTAAAAATACATAACTCTGCAATTTCCCTTATTGGAGGGCAATGTTACTGCATACTACAGTAAAGGCAGTAACATGTCGTTCTCCTGAGTTTTTCCTCTTTGTCCTTTACCCTTTGAGCTACTTGCCTAGGTAGATCTCTCACACACACACACACACACACACACACACACACACACACACACACACACACACACCACCTCTCAGAATGGCCATTAGCTAGTTGGGGCAAGCAGAGCCAGAAAGTGATTTGTCTAATTGCTTGCCACCTCCGTTTAGGGTGCCAAATCAGATAAAGTCATGATTAAGCGGTAGATGATTCCTGAGATGAATGAACCTCACCCATCTTCTGTAAGTCAAAATGAAGATTGGGGATGCAGCTCCGCCAGCCATTGCCAGCTGACATGAGATCTAATGCAGCCGCAGGTCGGTGTCTGGATTCTGCCCTGTGGAGTTCTCAGCCCTGTTTCTTAGTCATAGGAGAAACTATCTGATCCTGTGGTTCAGGAATTGTGGGATTGTATCCCGCTTGTCACAGCTGCTGGAGGAGGGCACCATTATTAACTAGAACTCAGGAGTGCCCCCAGGGAGGGGTCCTACAATGCGAGAAAGTGAAACCATCCCTTCCCTAACACACATACTCAGTCCAAATGATCTATGGTACCAACATCGAGAAACCGTGAGCCCACAAAGAAAAAGAATACTTATTTTTTATTGAGACTTAATAAGGCAGCCTCTTCTGAAATTCTACATGCTTACTTTGTGAATGCTTCTCTCCTTGACTGTTGAATAAACATTCTGCTACTTTTGTCTTCAGAAGGCTGAGGCTGCTTTCTTGAGCCTGCGCACAGACCATGTGGGCAAGAGTCTGTTTCTGTTCACTTTTAATAATTCACACTCCAGAAGGCTGAAAGTGGAGAAGCCAGGCTTTCTCTACGTCCAATGGGTAGGCATTGGGAGTCTCAGTATTCATGGTTCCTTGCTGAATGTTCTGTCTATGCTGTTGTCACTTAGAGCAAAAAGAGAGCAAGAGTGTTTCTTTTTTTTTTTTTATTGTCAAAGTGATATACAGAGAGGTTACAGTTTCATACGTTAGGCCTTGGGTATATTTCTTGTACTGTTTGTTACCTCCTCCCTCATTCCCCCCTCTCCCCTCCCCCTTTCCCTTGCTCCCCGCAAGAGTGTTTCTAAAGGGAAGGAATTATTCAGTGATTTTTAAAAGTTATTAAGTCCCAAGCCAGTATACACAAGAGGCCAGAAAGCAATGTGTGTTAAGTAACAGGGCTCAACTCTTAACCAGAGCCAGAGCTGGGATCTGAAATGTTCCTGGCTTTAGGATTTCCTACACACATGAGGGAAAGTAGACCTTACATTGTTAGCTACTTTATTGAGCCCTAGTGGTTTAGTTGATTTGGTAGGACTGGTAAATTACATCTGGTATTTTGAAAAATGGATTCAGTCACATCAAGAAGCACTTAAAAATAAATATTTCAATGATTTGAAAGAAAAGGAAAAGAATTCCCACTACACATGTCCCTGATATCTCAATAACCCTCCGTGTCTCCCATGTACCCTAGTAGATTGACTTCTCCAGCTTCCTTTCTGATGGTACCCTTGTCTTCTTCCCTGTTTAATTGATTATAGAAATTACAGCATGTAGTATTTAGAGCCCTATGAATGGATGAACACAGAATTACACCCTGTGCATCTCGACAGACACATGCTACACCCTGTTAGAGCACAGTGCATTTCCTCAGACAGAACAGTCACTCAACTTACTGCAATCACTTGCAGTCTGCCATCCTCATGCCAGATGTTAGCTCTTCATGATCAGGGATTTTGTCTCTTTTGTTCATCACTGTATACCTAGCTCCTAGCCTATGCTTTGACCCCTGGCAAGAAGTCAGTGTTTGTTAAATGAATGAAGGGAAGTCTGAATCATGAAAAACACAGGTTGATGTCAAGTGGGTAGGGAGTTGCTGCCTGGCACCTTCAGAAACCATGTCTTCTTTCTGAACCCCCTGAGATGGCCTTGTGGGGTATTCATTTGAAACCAAGATGAGCTCTTCAGCTCAGAAATCATAGTCAAATTCTTACTTAGGATGATGAGTGCAAAAGGTAGGTTTTGGACAGAGTAGAAAAATTAGATAGGGAAATGTTCCAGAAGTCTCATGGAGAAGCTTTCTGATGAATAGTGATAACTAACTCCTTGTCTAGAGTAAGGTCCTGCCAGTTTTCTGGACCTGTCAAAATGAAATGCCCAAAATTCTAGAATTACAATATTATCCAAAATTCTTGGACCAGAAATCTTTTTGGACTTCCAAATTCTTCAGATTGTGTAGTATTTATATAGACTTTCCCAGCTGAGCATCTCTAATTTGAAAATCTTAAATCTAAAATGTTCCCAAACGCCAAATTTTTCCTTTTAGATTTTGGAAGCATGTCAAAATTTCAGATTGTAGATACTCAACTTTACTATCTTCCATTGTTGCAAGATCCACCTTTAGCTAATCACACCATCACCCACATCAGACATTCAGATTTGCAGAACACTTTTCTTGTGTATCACCCCCAGGGTTATCTTACACACACACTTTATAAAAATGAGGATGCACAGTCCTATCGAAGCCATGCAAGGTTGGTCACTTGTGTGGACACTGCTAAAGAAGCAGGAGGGACTGGGAATGTGGCTTAGTGGTAGAGTGTTTGCCTAGCATGCATGAAGCCCTGGGTTCCATTCCTCAGTACCACATAAGCACAAAAGGCTGGAAGTAGGGCTGTGGCTCAAGCAGTAGAGTGCTGGCCTTGAGCAAAAGAAGCCCAGGGACAGCACTCGGTCCTGCGTTAAAGCCCCAGGACTGGCCAAAGAAAGAGGTAGGAGTAGAGGCCAGGACCTGCCATTCTTCCCAGAAAGAACTGGAAACATGGTGAACATCCAAAATACTAGATTCTACTACTAAGAGGCCCATACATCTAAGGGCGGGGGGTGGGGGGGTTGCAAGGACTTAAGTGATCTATTTAAACCTCTCTGATTAAATGCTATATAAACAAGCCTTCTAGTTTTCTGTCCATTCTGTAATTGTTACACCCGTGGAAGTATGAATATATGGTAGGCATTTTGTGTATGTGTGCTAGTACTGGGGTTTGAACTTAGGGCCTACGCACTGTTCCTCAGCTTTTTTGCTTCAGGTTTGTGCTCTACCATTGGAACCATAGCTCTATTTCTGGCTTTTAGGTGATTAATTGGAAATAAGAGTCCCATGGACTTCCAGGCTGGCTTTGAACAGCAATCCTCATCTTAGCATCCTGAGTAGCTAGAATATAGGCATGAGCCACTAGTACTGGGCTCATTTTAGGCATTTTGAGCAACTTATCACTGTTTTCCTAGGCATGCTGCTTTATTAACACCTAATATAACACTTTGTAAAATATATAGGAATAGGGCCAGATGATAGATATCAACTAGAGAGAGTAGAAGAATAGGGATAGGTGGGAACATAGTGGTACAGTGACACTCTGGTTTCACACGTGGGAGACTATTGCATTCCCTTTGGAGAATTCCCCTCATCCCTCCCCCAGATGCATCTCTGTGAATTATCTCACTGCTTCTGGAATGACTGTGATCTCTCTTTGACTTCATCTGTATACACAATATGTCCTTTACTTTCATTTTGTCCTGGTACATGTAGTTTTAGTCATCTTTTATTTCCCTGTTAATGTAACAGCCCAGAGATAATGTAATATAAGCACTTACTCTAGGGTATTTAACTTGATATGCAAGAAAAATTATATCCACCTTTCCAGTATCTTCTATGACCTCTGCTTCTCCACTTCCATAGCTCAGTTTCTGATCTTCTTTGCTCAGTTCATTGGGGTCATAGTTCCTTCCCTTTCTCTCCAAGACTCGTGCTTTGTCCACGGGCATCTCATCTGCAAAGTCAACCTGCTCCCTAGTCACTGTGGCTTTTAGTCTTGACATATATTCTATGCCTTCCCATTGCAATGGCCCCTATCAGTCAGTTATCTAGACCATAATTTCTCCACTGCATTGTGATGTTGTGGAAATTAGATGTTGTTAGGAAATTAGTAAGCATTGCTTTGAATAGGTACGTAAACAGAAAGAAGGAAGAAAGTGGAGCTAAATCAGAATGATGAAGACTTTATTTAGATGATGAAAAGTAGCTGTCTCCAAAGGGTTAATACATTCCAATTGTAGATTGTCTCATTTTTTATTTTTTTTTCCCCAGTACTGGGACTTAGACTCAGGGCCTGAGTACTACTGTCCCTGGCTTCTTTTTGCTCAAGACTAGCACTCTGCCACTTGAGCCACAGCGCCACCTCTGGCCGTTTTCTATATATGTGGTGCTGAGGAATTGAACCCAGGGCTTCATGTATACAAGGCAAGCACTCTTGCCACTAGATCATATTCCCAGCCCTGTCTCATTTTTTTAAATCCTAAATGAACTTAACCATTTAAGCTATGTTGGAATAGCTGCTATGACCCATATCAAATGAAACTTAGTTACTCTCTATGCAAAGACAGTCTAGAGAGATTGTCCCAGGCCTCTCATGTGTTGGCATGCATTGTACCACTGAGCTTTATTACTAGTCCTTTCACGTGTGTGTGTGTGTGTGTGTGTGTGTGTGTGTCCTTTGATACTGGGGCTTAAACCCAGGGCTTCACACTCTTGCTTAGCTGTTTGGTTCAAGGCTGGTGTTCTATTAGTTAAGCCACACATCTATTGCTGGCTTTTTGCTGGTTAATTGGAGATTCAAAGAGTCTCTTGGATTTGTCTGCTTGGGGCTAGCCTCACATCTCAGCTTCCTAAGTAGCTTATGCTTATGATTATAAGCATAAACTACGGTTTGTCCTTGTACTGTTTTTAAAGCATCCACTTAAAGTGTTTGTGGTACACTGGGAATTTTCAAGATTAGATGAAATGATCATAACAACATGTCATGTAAATGATATACATCAGCTGATATTAGATGACATAGATCACAACCATCAAATTACCTGCTACAATTCTATCACTGAGCAATTGTGGCCTTGTGTCACAGCCTCTGCTCTGTTAGGATCACAGTCACAAAGCAGGAAGTGGCTGATGGAGAAACTCCAATCCTGATGGGAACATGCCCTTAGGAGAGGATCAGTCCAATGTGCCTGCTCAGAAGACCACACCTGTGCTCTTGTAACCCACCATCTAACCACATCTGTCCCTCTCTACCCCTAAAGTGACCTACATAGAACCTACATAGAAGTCACCTACATAGAACCTACATAATGTGTAATGTGTTCTACATTCTTTAATTCTCTTTAAGTAGTTGTATGAAGGGATTTCAATTCAGCATGTCAAGCAGTTTGTGCCCAATTCTTACAATAAATCAACTTCACCTACTTTTTTTCTCTTTCTCTTCTTTTCTTTCTTTCTTTTTTTTTTTTTTTTTTTTTTTTGGTCAGTTGTGGGGCTTGAACTCAGGGTCTGGCTGTGGTCCCTGAGCTTTTTCACTCAAGGCTGGCACTCTACGTCTTTGAGCCACCATGCCACTTCCAGTTTTTTAAGTCTCACAGAGTTTGCTGTCCAGGGCTGTCTTTGAACCCCAGTCTTCAGAGCTCAGCCTCCTGAGTAGCTAGGACTACAGGCATGAGCTACTGGTGCTGGATCAACTTCACTCTCTAATGTAATTCTAACCTTTAAGAAAAAAAAAACACTAGGATTTTTAGATTCATTTTTAGTTGAGGGACTGCTTCGTATGACATAGTGGCAATTCAATTATTGCATTTACTTTAATAACTGTAATGTTCATTCCCCTTTCCTTGGAAGACTGTATCCATTTCCCCTCTTTTCCTCTTTGCTCATTTATGGAAGCGGTGCCAGCTAGTTAGTTTGGAAGCTGTCTCTGTCATTCAAGTTCCTGCTGTTCCATGGTAATTTAGTCAATACGCTTTAATGGCCCTAGAAAGGATGTATTTTCACTGAAATTGCCCTTGATGTGTAGGTGCTACTGTTTTTCTTAGAGCCAGCATGCTCAGAATGCTAATGTAAACTCTTTGCCCACTCATTATGTGGCAGAAGTCGGACACATTAAATTAATTTGTTGTTGCTCTGTCTTTCCTATACCCCATCTGTGTTTTAACCCAGTGAATTAATACTGGCTTACACACTGGTTGCATCAAGTTTCTCCATTTATCACTTAGGTAAGTCATTGCTCCCGGCTGTGTCAGCTGGGCTGGACATGCTGTCCTTTCGTGTATCTCGTGAGTCCCAGGGCAGGGAGCTATGGAGACCACAGCCTGTGAGGAAAATTTCATGTGCTTTCTCCACAACAAACTGCATGAGGAGCTTAAGGAGCTGGCTTTTATCATGTCCTTCCTTTCATGCATGTCTGTTTTTGCCATGTAATTGGGAGAGGTTTTTGAATAACATAGCTAGACACCAAGTATAGAAAAGCCTTTCTTCAAGGCTCTTGTGCGTGAAGCACAAGCAGAGGGTTCTGGGAAAGGCACAGCCTCCTGTGCCCTGTGTCTAGAGGCCTCCCTCTGGGTTTGCTAGGCTTCCCTGCTGCACGGGAGTGGAGAGGGGAAAAGGCAAGCTTTCTGTGCTCCCTTGAAACCCTTGATCATGGAATACTACCAAGCCAGTGCTCATGGGGATCTGTCTGCTTTCTAGCCACTGTTGTCAGAATGCAACTCTTCTCACAGAAAACTCTGGCAACTTCTTTCTGAACCTACTTTTGTATACCTCATACAAAGACACAGAAAGATAGGAGGCCAAAAGCTAATGGCAGTCCTCGAAGTAAAGCATTAACCAGTTCAGACAAATATTTGCCATCCTTATCTTGTAACTGTAAAATGCTGCGAGTTGTCAATCTTAATTTCCAGCACTCTAAACACCAAGAACCCAATGGACCAAGTGGCCTGCTCCCCCAACAGGCCACCACGATCACCCTCCCCTGCCAGCCATTCCCCCAAACCTTCCCACCCGCTTGCTATGGAGCATGTCATGAAAAAAAGAAGGAAAGAAAGAAGAAAAGATGGCTGCACTGTGTAGTACAAAAGTAAGCATGAAACACAAGAGCCCAAGGGCCTAGCAGGGGCTCGAAAGTTAGAGAACATAAAAATGTTAAAAAGAAAATAGTAATTTATGAGAATGGCACATGCCCTGAAGTAAATAAATCAAGGAAACATGACCGAGACCACTTTGTAGAGGGCATCAGGGAAGGCTTCTTGGAGGAGTTGAAGGCTGAAAGGCAAGACCTGGAAGAAGCCCATCAAATTGGACTCAAAGGAACAGCACAGGTGCAGCAGGGGCAGGGGTATCGGGCAGGGTACAGCCCTGTGTTCCAGACATCTAGAAAGAAGACGAAGCCTCCTTGTAAGTCCACATTGGGTCTTGGTGCCCTCTCTGTCCTCCATTTTCAACCTTGTTTAGCAAACCTCAGCTCCCAAAGACTGTCATGAAACTAAAGAATTCCATTTCCTGTGGGACCCAAGAGAAGTTGCTCCCACATTCCCTTCATCTTGGCTACCAGGGTCCTCAGCTGATTTTTATCTGGAGGTAATTGCTAGATGTGATGAACCTGTCAATCAAAACACTGAGACCTTGAACCAAAATCCATGTTAACTAACCTGGTCCATCCAGTTGTCAAAAGTGTCTTCTTTCCTTCTGCTATATACAGATTTGTTTTCTCTGAAGCAGCTAAAACAACAGATTAAGCCTGGCCTAGAAAGATTTCTTTCTGTCTCAGACAGTTGCATGCATTTTTTTGTTTGTTTTGTTTTGTTTTATGCTACTCCTGGGGTTCAGGGCCTCATACTCTCCCTCAGATTTTGGTGGTTGGGTTTTTTTGTTTGTTTGTTTGTTTTGCTTAAGGCTGCTACTCTAACATTTGAGCCACACCTCTACAACCAGCTTTTTGGTGGTTAGCTAGAGACAAGAGTCTCATGGAATTTTCTATTCAGGCTGACTTTGAGCCCTCAGATCTCAGCCCCTTGAGTAGTAGGATTACAGGGATGAGCTACCAGTACCCAGGCAATTTGATGAGTTGATGTGCTGGTTAAGTGCATATCTCATACTACATAAACTCGCTTCAGTGTTGTTTTGTAAGTGGAAGTAATTGAGACAGCCCCGCGGCTAGCTGTCACAGGTAAGCCAAGCTATAGAGAGGGCATGAATACAGGGCTAAGGGTCAAGTTGCAGGGTCCAGCACTGTCTGTCTGCTTTTCCAGTAAGAGAAGTCAGAAGCCAAATGGAGAAGAAGGAGTCTGATCTCTTGACTAGGAAATGAGAAACAATCCTTAAATAACCCGGGCTTTTATTGATGTACTTCCCCCAATGACTCTGTAAAGAGAAAGCAGAATTTTTAATGGCCCTTAAAGATTTTTTGTCATTGGCTTAGTGTCTATAGATCATGGAGAAGAAGGAAAGCCTGAGGCTACAAAATAAGAAAACCCCATACAGCATCCTGGAGAAAATTATTGAAGAGGAATGTCACAATAATGAATTTGTAATCCCAGGTGGATTTGGGAAAGGGATGGAACCGAAATGACAATGACATTGGGATCTAGGAAGAAGTGGAGACTTTGCACAGGGCCATAACCCATGGAGTCAGATGACTTGAGTTCAAATTTTAATTCAAGTGTTCATGACCCATGTCACTTGGAGCAATCTATTTAACCATCCTGAGTTTCCATCGCTTCATCAGTAAAACAGGAATCAGAACACTCACTCAACATCTCGGGGTACGTAATTCCTGGAACTCATCTCGCGTTGGGCCTGGTCATTTTTTCCTACTTGCTCCTGTCACTGTTTGGTTTCTGTTGTTATTAGACAGATCTGAACTGGCTGCAGAACACAATCTTACAGTGGTCCTTCCCACCCAGAGAGATGTGCAATATTTCTATTGAACATCTGGTCTCTCTTTCATTAAGTAATCAGTGGTCACTAAAGTGAGTGGTAGATGAGATAGAAAGAAACACTGATAAAACAAAAGAATCATATGTCAAGAGCTACCCAACTGAACTGTAAAACAAACACGTCTTTCTGTATTAACCTCTCATTCTTCTCCCCTTACCTCTTCCGGGGTACAGGTTTTACTGTGCATCACCTACACCCCAACATTTGACCTGAATGGGAGTGCTGTGCTGAAGATCGCTGAGGTGAGTGCCACCTGTTTACAGCTGCTCTTCCACTCACTGGAATAGACTTGGGGCGGGGGGGGGGGGGCACCTGAGCCCCAGCTCTGCTCTGCGTGGGAGTTTCTGTTACGGCAAGCTTTGTGAGAAGCTTGTGGTCTGCTATCGCTGTCCTTCCTGCCATGTGTCTTCAGTCCTGCATGCCTTGGTTTGCATCTTGTGAGGCTTTCCCTGGGGAAATAACAGCACCAGGCCCCCCACTCCCCTCTACCCAGGCCTATTGTTTCCTCAGTTCATTTGCTCTAAGATGCATTGCAAAGCCTCTGATTGATATAAATGCTTTTTAAAAAATCAAGTGTGTGATTTACAGGGCTGTTTATAGATTGCAGTCCCCTCGCTGTCTCCTAAGCCCTAATGAATGCATCCTGTAGATAACTATCACTGTCAGTCTGAGCTGTAGCCTGGAGTAACTTGCGCCTTCCAGCATGTCGCAAATGTATCCAACAGGAAAGGCGCCTCCTCAGGTATCTAGAATGTGCCTTTAGCTTTTGGACATTGTCATTTCAAAGCAGAACTATATTACACTTAGAAAACTCTCCTTCTAGTTCTTGAATATGTTCAGGACTTGAATGTTGTGGCAAGAGTAGACATCGATGACAAATAGGCAATGGTTTTCTGAATCACCAGATCATGGAAAAAAAGAAATCCTAATGATCATACATAGGCTTTTTATTGCCTTTTATGCTCTTCTGTAAAACTTCAGAGCAATTTTTTTCTTTGTAGTTCTGAGGATTGAACCCAGGGCCCTGTGCATACTAGGGAAGCATTCTTCTACTGAGCTGTACCCCCAGCCCGAGGAAATCACATTTAAGCATGTGGAAAATGTATAAGTGACCATCAAAACCGAAGCAGTAGCCAATCAGCTAAGCCTTACTACACCATGTCATTTTCCAAATATGTATCTACAGACATAAAGAGACGCTCTATACATATATACATTTTATGCTATTTAATAATGAGATAAAATGGTTATCAAAAATTATTTCCAACTGAATTTTAAGACATACTGTGAGTACTCCTTCTGATTTGTCTGCTGTCACCAAGATAGTGTCATTTCTACCAGTAGCAAGAAACAAAATTAGCTTTTGAGAGGTTTGTTAGTCCTTTGCCGTCTACAGGAAGATAATGCTATATTGTCATTGCCCGGCCACTGCCCTACATGTGAAGCCCTAAAAGCGGGGTTGGGGGGCAGTAGGAAATTATAGAACCATTGGTAGGGGAGTACTACCAGAGAGCCCCATGATAATAGCCCTGGAGAGAAAGAGGATGGACAGGAAAAAGAAGGAGAGAAGGAAAGGAAAGAAAGCGCAGTCTTTCTCGTCCTCACAAGTGAAGGTGTTCACAGAGAGAGGCTGTAGTCACACCGAGACCCAACAGGCCTGCCTACATGCCATGCACATCAAAACACAGTGGTCTCTACCAAGACTGGGGAAGGAAAAGCACAATCAAAAAAATAAAAAATTAAGGCCAAGACTGATATCTAGATAAAGAGAGTTAGGCTTGGTGATAAATAGAGCGGGCTCTGGAGCCACCCCTGTGCTGTGAATCCGGGCTCTTCCACCATCCCAGAGGGTTTTCTGGGCTCCTATCTGGGCCTTATGCTGGATGCTATAAAGAAAATGACACATAGGCCTCTCTCACCCTGCGATGCTGCCATTAGGCAAGAAAACTATACTCCTCACTAAAAAGCGGCTACTGGAGGTCCATCCACGTAGTAAACATTGATTATTTGCCATTGTCTTTTCTGACATAGAGAATTTTATGAAAATGCCCTACAATAAACCCTCTAAGAAACCCTTCTTGAAATGTTGAGGAGAAATCTAGCTATTCTCTTCTTCCTCATTCTGGAACACAATGGCGAATCCGCAAGGATGTGTTTACCTTGAAACCAGTTGATCAAGAAATGCAATGTGTACTTAAAGAATGAAAAATGAGAGGAGTTCCCCAAGGTCCTGCTGAAATGATAAAAGGATCATTAAGCTCTCAAAATGTAAACATGAAAGCAACCTCCATTTTGTGTCTAACTTGATCTCGCTTAATTAAACTCCAGTTATGAAAGTTTTCCAGAATGGCACCTTCTGTGTAACAGGAGGAATTAGAAATATCTCCAATAGCCAAGTACAGTAGTGTTAGTTCATCATGCATAATCATTAACTCCACATGCTAACACAGCTAGGCCCAGGTTTTTGTTTAGCAAAAATGAACAGCTAGGTCATGTTTCCGAAAGATAGTTGCCTTAATATAGGAATAAATGGAAGATGTAGAAATCGCCAAGGCCTTGGAACAAAAGAAAAGGTCAAGTCCTAGCCCAAAGCTCTCTGGAGCTAATTGGAGGGTGTTTAATGACATTGTTGTATTGGGACAGATTCACAACATGTCTTGTGCTTTCTAAGCCTCCTCGATGAGATTTCTCAGAAAGCTGAGGCTACAAATGTGTATTTTGGTGATTTGATCTTACTGACTCCTCTAGTCTTTGCTTCTTTAGCATGCTTTCGGGTTCAGGCAAAATCACTTTCCAACTCCACAATTAACATTCCTGGAGACTTCCCTTTTTACTCCTTCTATCCACCCATTTGTCCCTTGCAAAGCAGTAATGAACAAGCATGAGTATAGCTTTTTGCTATTGACTCTCTAAGGAATGACAGTGAGAGGTAGTATTTTATATCTTCTCCATCCATCACCACAATCTAGCTACGTAAACCCTGGAAGCAAAATGAGGTGATTTGCTTGCCCAAGTTTCCTTAGCCATTCGAACCTGGACTCTTCATATTGCATACATGTCTGTTACCCACTATGCTGCGCTGCTTCTTGGCAGTGTATTAGAAGATGTTAACGCAGGCATGGTGGCTCATGCCTACAATCTCATACTACTCAGAAGGCTGAGATCAGGAGGATCATGGTTCAAGTACAACACAGGCAAAAAGTAAGACCTTTGTCTCAACAAGCCAGAGATGGTGCTTCACACCTGTCACTCAGCTACACAGGAGGCACAGGAAGCGGGTCACACAGTCCAGGATGGTTCCAAGCAAAAACACCCATGAGATTCTAACATGAAAAAGAACTAAAGCAACCAAGCACTGAGGGCATAGCTCAAGTGGTGGTGTGCCTGTGTAGACAGTATGAGACCCTGGGTTCAAACCCTAGTGTCAACTTCTCTCCTTCCCCCAGATCAAATTAGTATGATTCATCGTAGAGTTTAGATTTACAATTTTTTTTCTAGCTCTCAGGTGATCAACAAACAGTCTGCCCACGTGGAAGACATTTGTTTGACTTTCGTGTAACCTAATCTCTGATCTTTCCTATATTTTTTACCACCATGAATTTCTTTTCATCTCCATAAACTTTTTTTCAATTTGAAAATATACTAGCTCATCTCTTTATGGGATTTGTAAGTCCATATAGTGCACATTTTTAACACAGCAATGCCACTAACCCTATTCAGATAGGAAAGAGAAGGTGCATATATAGATCCTATGTATTTTTCAAACCTAAGCAAATTTCTCGAGGCAACTCCTTTCAAATCGGTGCTCACTTTGGCCAATATATATTGACTGTCAACTCTGTTCCACAATGCTACATCATAGTCAACAGTGCGGTGGTCCCACCATGGTTTTAACCTTGTGCTGTTATTTATCAGTCTACTTACCCTACGGTCTAAACCTTTTATTGTTTATGTATGCTCGTAAGCTTGTGTTTTCTTCTTTTTCCCTCTTGCTTTTTGGGTTTTTGCTTGTTTTGTTTTACTTCATTAACCAGTTCTGTGTTTGCTCTCAGTTATGTTTAGCATGTCATAGATCTGGATGTCCACAAATGCATGAAATGGTCAAAATATCCATTATGATCCTGCTCACTGCCCTGTGTCTCCGTGCGCCCCCCGGCCAGCAGGGGCCTGTGGCTTTGCACAAGGTATTTCACCTGGCCCTCGTGTCTCTGCCGAGTCGCAGGCCTGAGGCTTTGCAAGTATTAGGTCTAGTAAGGAAAGCAGAAGCCATGGGGAAGTAGGGGGAGACTGGTTTTCAGAAACTCAGCCTGTCTTTGAACTTAGCCTTCTCTTAGCTTTTCTTATGTAGTGCACCCATCTTAGTATTGTCCTGTGGTGGAAGAAGATTAACATTCATGGGGCTAAAACCTCTCCAGGCTTGAGCACAGTGTTCAAAACCCGATCAAAACCCGAACCAAGTACCAATGGCTCACATCTGTAATCCTAGCTATGCAAGAGGCTGAAACTAAAAGGACTGAGATTCAAACCCAGCCTCTGGGCTCTTACAGAAAAGTTGGTGAGATTCTGTCTTCAGTTCATCAGAACAATGTCACACTGAAGGGTGGTTCAATTGGTAGAATGCCAGCCATGTACAAGAACCCTAAGTGAGGGTACAAGGCCCTGAGTTCAATCCCACTACTGACACATACATACATACATACATACATACATACATACATACATACACAAATATAGAAACTAGTTGTATAGCCCTTACTATTTTACCCATTTATCATTACTGCAACAGAATTAAGAAACTATGTATTAGGGACTCCCAGGATATCCGGTAAAGCATTTCTTGCAGAGTACTTGAAGACAGCCATAGATGGTGATGTTTCTATTTAATACAAATCCCATTGTCATAGTCAGTATATGTATTTCAACTTTGGCAGGCTGGGCTTGTTAGATGAATACTGTTCCTAAGCTGAGTCAATATGCTCACCCTTTCCCTTCATGAGATGTCCCCTGGGGTCAGTCATGCCCAATGTAAGCTTATAGTCCTAACAACTAAAAGTAATGGGGGTCAGAAAATACATTTGGAATTGGCAAGGTTCTCATCTGTGTTTAACTGTGATATATATGTATATATATACACACATACACATATATATGTGTGTATATACGTATATATACACATATATTTATAAATTATAAATTTATAATTTATTATAAATTTATTATAAATTTATTATAAATAAATTTATTATAAATTATAAATTTATAAATTATAAATATATGTGTATATATACGTATATACACACATATTTAAATATATATATATTATCATGGGTCTAAAGGGACTGAGGGAATATCTGGTGTATGTGGCTCAGTGTTTGGGGGATTTTATGTGAAGTGTGTGGTTAAACTCTTAAAATAACTATTCTTTTGTGTTCAAGAGCCTTCAAGTCTTCAAAGTCCTCCTTAAATATACATTTAGGAGTGTGGAGATCATAAAGATCAACAATCAGAATGATTTCTTGGGGGGTGGGGGTGGGAAATGTAAGCTATAAAGAAAATTGCTAGATTGAGATGTATAAATAGCACTAGATGCCTAATTAGACTATGGAGAGTTTGGCTTCATCAAAGTGATATGCTAATTCATTTAGAACTGTCTTCAATTATTTCATTACATGCCAAAGCAGCAGCTTTGGGGATTAAAACACCTTTTCAAAGCATGTATAAATTACGATCTCTACGAAGCCAGAAATATCCATAAATCATTTGAGAAAGTGAACCTAAAATTCACATGTCTTAAATAGTTTTATGAAAAAAAATAAGTTTGTAACTCACTCTATTTTTAACTATAAAATGAATTAATCTGAGCTAACTTCCAAATGCAGAGTTAACTTTCAAATATGCCATTGAAATATTAATCACTCTATAGGAAGTGAATTAAACTTAAAAAAATATTGACTCTTTGAGGTTTGGGTTATGGGTCAGTGGTAGAACATTTGACTGACTTGCACAAAGTCCTGTGTCTCACCCCCAGCAACACACACACACACACACACACACACACACACACACACACACACACACACAGAGAGAAAAAGAAATAAAAAGTACTTAAGGGAAAACAGTTTCTTTTGCCTGGTTAATTTTATAAACCTATTACAGTGAGGCTGGCCAAGAAATTCACACATTTCAAATAGGATTTCAACAAGGATTAACATTTAGTCTTTCTCATCTCAGTTATCAATCATCAAACTAAACTTCCCCCTTGGGTGAAAACCTCTATTTTCCTCATGAATAATATTGAAGCTATTCCCAGAAAAACAATTGTGGTACATTAACCACGCCCTGTGTGTGTGTGAGGTGTGGGATTGTGTGTGTGTGCAACTGCTTTCTGAAATCAAAAGGATAGAATATACTAGGGAAAGAAAAAAAGGGGTAAACGTAAAGTCTGCCTTAATTGTTGTGCTCATCTCTGTACCTTAAGAGAATTAGGCAATTAAATCTGAACATCATAACATTTGTAATCATCGCTATCGAATAAGATTTGGTTTCATCATTAGCAAATAAGGGGTTGTTAAAAATCAGGATTGCTCTGTTCAAAGCCACCAGGCAGTCTCCTTAGGTTTCATAGACATCTGGACATCGCAAGACCCAAAGAGGATGCAATGGGCCTTGTGTTCCCGCAGAGGATGCAGGGCAGAAGGCAGAGGCGGGCAGTGGTAGGCTCACACTGCAGTCCTCGCAGCAGGCTGTCAGGTGCCATCTTTGGCTCTGGAGCTCCAAGTCCAGTAAAGGCCAATATTTCTGAGCGAACTCTAGGACCAGAGTTTGCAGGGTTCCCTTGTGGACCGGATTAGCTACAAAAGCTACCTGTTGTATGCCATCAGGGATTTCAATTTGACTCATATTTACTCCATTCAGGTGCAGTTTCATGATCATAAACTGTTCTAATAGAGTGTTGTTGTTTTAACTGGGGACTGAACCATGGCCTCCTACTTGCCTAGCAGGCACTTAAGTCATCCCCTCTCTTTTACCTTTTAGTTTATTTTTCAGAAAGGTCTCATGCTTTTGCCCAAGCTGGCCCCAGATCTTGCTCTTCATATTTCTGACACTCAAGTCACTAGGATTACAGTTGTAAACTACCATTCCTGATCCTTATTCCCATAAACTGTTCGTTGTTGGTCAAATGTCTAAGAAGAACACAGCTACCAACTTATCCCAAGGTCAAATTCACTTCAAGGCAAAGCGAAAGGATTTTTATAAGCCTTTACTTATGTTTTATGGCCCATGAGTTGATAAGCCCTCTTGTGTTTTGCCATGAAGGAAACTTTTCCCAGCCATGTGAGTCTGTTCTTAGATATAAACATTTGGTTCGCATCACACTCGCTATTTAGCATCTCCTTATGAAGCTCAGAAGAATAAGATTACTAAGAGTTGCCATCCTTGGGGAAATGACTTTACCTCTATGCTCAAAAGAGATTTCTAGAGATTTTAAATATATTTCGTTGTTTTCGTGAATAACTAGTCTGAAGTCAGGCTGACTTTCGGATGAAGAAGGCTTTGGTAGCCCGTGGTTAACACTGAAGAACACTGGGGATGCACTGATGTCTCTAGAACATTGTGTTTGATCTTACTTCCTCACCAGGTGTGCATCGAGACCTACACGTGCAGCTGCCACCAGCGAAGCATCAACACCGCTGTGCGCGCCACCCTCAGTCAGATGTTGGGTGACCTGACTTTACAGCTGCGACAGAGGCAGGAGAACACGGTGAGCCCCACTGGTGGTACCCCCAATGTTCCATGGTTTTCTAGTGTCCCTGTGCATCTCTGTCTGCTGTGTGCCACACCCAAAGCACCCTGACTACTTCTGTCTGATATACAAAAGGGCTTGCTTGTGCTGGAAAAGTATTAACCTGCACGGATGAAGCTGCTTAGAATCATTTTTTAAAAATACTTCTTTCATTCAACATGTTCACTGAAAATAACCTGATGGTGAATTTGAAAATAGGAAATCTCAGTTGGAGTTGGAAAGATCTCAAGATTCCTTGTTTAACTTCATTTATTTTCTGATCTTCAGAAAATCATGGAGTTGAGAGGAACCTTATAGATTGTCACCTTGGATCATTTTATTCCTCATTTTACAAATGAGAAGATGAAATTGAAATCTGAGGTAAATGAGCTTGTCAGGGAAAAAGGCAGAACTCCCCAGACTGGGTCCTGTTCACATTCTGAGTTCATACATACTCTTCAGCCAGGGTTGAAAAACAACACTAATCTGGAAAAAGAAATATTGATCCCTCACCCCTTGGTGTTTGGCTAATCTTTCTATTAAAATTGTTGATGAATTGTTTTTATTACTTTAGCTTACTTTTTGTTAAAATTGATTTAATCTCTTACTAGGCTTTTTAGTATGAGTGTAAGAATAGGTGTTCTTTTTCAATCTATAAATAGAAATCACATTAGGAGGGAAAAGTGTGTTTATATAGAAAGAATTTTTAGATGCTGAGAATTCTCATATGCTGTCATGTTCTATTCCTGGATAAAGAATAGTGATCAAATACTGTAATAGTAACCATTTCTTAATGCTTTCCAATGAAACATTTAAGGGAAATGTTACAGGTTTAAAATGCTTTCAACTGTATTAGTTCATTTAATCTGAATTCTCAGACTTGGAGGAGAGGGCGATTACATACTATGTAATGATATTTTGGTCAATGGCAGGCTGCATGGACAGCAGGTTCTACCATACATAGTGTCTTGGCAGTGTTACAGACTGTACCACTTCTGTCATAGTACAACCTATGGTGTTTGCACAGCAACAAAAATTGCTTAACAGTGATATTTTTCAGAGCCTATCCCCATCATTAAGTGACAGGTGACTGAATTAGATTTCAATGAAATGCTTCAGCCATTTAGTTCTGACTATCCTTTCATACGGATGATCTGAACTGTATTATAGTGTGTATTGTCTTAGTTTTTTGTTGTTGTTGTTGTTGTTGTTTTGTGGTGCTTGTACTTAGGGCCTGGGTGCTGTCCCTGAGCTCTTTTGCTCAAGACTAGCACTCTACCACTTTGAACCACAGCTCTACTTCTGGGGTTTTGAGTGGTTAATTGGAGATAAGAGTGTCATGGGGACTTTTCTTCCCAGGCTGGCTTCACACTATGACCCTTAGATCTCAGCCTTCTGAGTCACTAGGATTGCAGGTGTGGCACACTTAGCATCACCTGGGACAGTGTGTTGACAGGTCATGCATAATCTGTTCAAGGAAAGACATCACCGGCCATCTGAGAATTAAGACCCAAATACAGTGGAAAGAAAAAAAAAAAAAAGTAATGGAGAATTTATTTTTAGAAAAAAAAAACCAAACCTTAACACAACATGCTTCTTCAATCTGATGAACTGGTGTCTATCTCCTCCAGTCTCAGGAAGGATTATACTTTTGATTCTATATCCTCAGGTACCAGTTATTGTCAGCTTTATTAGTGAATTATTTAGGTGACCCAAAAATTGCTAAGTTGTTCACTTCAGAAGGCAAAGTTGCCACATATCAATATTTGGGGCTTAGGGGTAGATTCTTCTACCCTTAAATATGTAATTCCAATATGCTTCCTTGGAAAATATTATTGTAACCTTGTATTTAGCCGTATGCTGAGCTGTAGACAGAGATTTAACATTTCCCAAAAATCACTGAGGAAGCAGCTGGGCTTGCAGATTATGGAAAAAAAGCAGACATATGCACCTCTAACAAGTTTATAGAACCAGCATGACATGATGATTTACATGTGTGGTAATGAATTGGCATAAAAAGGCCTCTGGGTCCAAAGAAGTAGGGAGACCGAGGTGCCTCCCACCTTCCTTCCCGGCACAGTAGTTACTTGCCTACAGTATGTACTACATCTTGCTGTGTGCAAGCATCTTTCCTTCTCTGTTATTCCAAGGTGTTATTTCTGCTCCAATAGTTCTGGGTCTATCTAGCAACAGCCAACAGTGGCTGATCTGATGGTCATCATGAACTGGAAGAGCTGTGGCCCTCTTTGGATGTGTATTCTGAAGTCCCCAACTTAATCTTTCCACTGATTAAAGCCTGTATCCGTGAGGGCCAAACACCGCGGAGTCTGTCTTAGGATAAAATATTGTCTGTGCAAGGTCGAACTCACCTCTGTAGGTAGGCTTGCCCCAAGTCTAAGCCCCGCTACCTGGGACCACAAAGTGTACCACGGAGCTTCAGCTTCCAAGAATTGAGTGGGCTCCTCACCAGGTTTTTGGGGGAGCTGATGAGCTCAGTTCTATGCATCACAGTCTCTCATTGAAAGGCAAAAAGCTATTAGGCGAAAAGCTATTAAGATTGGAGCCTATGCTCAGCTAAGGAGCTGAGCCAGGAATATGAAGAATGCCACTTTTTTCTGCCAGGTTTCCATTGTCTAAGGCTCAGGATTTTCTGGCCTAAGTCTCCTAATTGTCTGTGTCTCCCTCACTAGATAATTGAAAACCCAGACATCCCACAGGACTTCAGGAGTCAAGGTAGGGGGGTTGATTTTTTTTTTTTTTTTACTCATTTTAAAAGCAGGTATAAAATGCCTAGTCTATGCACACTGTTGGGAAAGTAGAGATGCCAGGAGTTCCGGGGTCAACTTGCCATTCACCTTGGAGACTCCGTGGCTTTGCCTTGCCCATATTATTTACTCAGCTGCTGTCTTCCTTCTGTCCCTCTCCTCTCCTATGCCAGCTCCACTTATTCTCCCTGTTCCAATGAGTGAGATGTTAACTCTTTAGTTTCTCTCATTCAGATGCTCTTTTGTTCTTTTGTTTTGTTCTGTTTGTTTTATGCTATGCTGGGGTTTGAACTCAGGACTTCAAGCTCTTGCTTAGCTTTGTCACTCAAGGTTGGTGCTCTACCACTCGGAAACACACCTCCATTTCAGAGTCTCTCAGACTTATCTGCCCTTGCTGGCTTTGAACCGAGATCCTCAGACATCCGCCCTCTGAGTAGCTAGGATAACAGGTGTGAGATACCAGCTTCTGGCTTGATTTTGTTGTTGTTTGTATTGCTTTGTTTCTAGTTACTTTGTTCTCTATGAAGCCCAACTGAATTGCTAATACAAGAGTTGAGTAGAAGTTCTAAAACTTGATTGATGTGTGGTACTATGCACTAGAACTTCGTGGAATGCCAGTTTCTTGGCATGACAGATGAGTTGCCCTGCAGGGTGTCTAGACGGCAGTCCAGTTTTACTCACAGATGAAATCAAGTTAAGAAAGTCTGGGCTGGGAATATGGCCTAGTGGCAAGAGCGCTTGCCTCGTATACTTGAAGCCCTGGGTTCGATTCCTCAGCACCACATATATGGGAAACGGCCAGAAGGGGCGCTGTGGCTCAAGTGGCAGAGTGCTAGCCTTGAGCAGAAAGAAGCCAGGGACAGTGCTCAGGCCCTGAGTCCAAGGCCCAGGACTGGCAAAAAAAAAAAAAAAAAAAAGAAAGTCTCTTTCTATTCCACAGGAAAAGGGGGGGAAAGTGATGTATAACTGAAAACAACTTCATTTTGGCAAATAGCATTGATGGCATTATTTTATAAAAGAAATATGAAAAATTCAAATCAGCTAATTAAAATATTGAAATGTAGGCTTTATTTCAGACTTTATCCCATCATTTTAAAATTATATATATATATATATACTTTTAAAGGTTGGGTTTTTTTTTTTGCCAGTTGATAATAGAAGGGGCTCGTGAAGCAGCAACAGGGAGAGATGACTAGTGAGAGAAGAACTCCGCCAAAATCAGGAGGAAAGGAGGAAGGGGAAAATGAGAAAGAGAAAAGCTACAAGTCATTTAGTGTAGACATTGGTGTAGCACCTTTCTTGGGGCCCTGCCACATGCTTGGGCTGTGTCAAGAAGTGTTAGCTGGGATTGGGAATATGGCCTAGTGGCAAGAGTGCTTGCCTAGTATACATGAAGCCCTGGGTTCAATTCCCCAGTACCACATATATAGAAAACAGCCAGAAGTGGCACTGTGGCTCAAGTGGCAGAGTGCTAGCCTTGAGCAAAAAGAAGCCAGGGACAGTGCTCAGGCCCTGAGTCCAAGGCCCAGGACTGGCAAAAAAAAAAAAAGTGGTAGCTGTATTTGGTGCCGTCAGTGATTTTCTCCTTTTCTGCCTATTTGAGTCTTATAAAAGGTACAATTTAATGTAGTTTGATTTTAAACAGATAACAGACTCAAAGTCCTTTTGATCAGGATACATCTCTCAAAAATATATGAGTAAGACAGACACATTACAGGCATGTACCTAAAATTGCAGCTTGAGATAGTTGGGAAACTAAGACAGACTTACAAGTTCAGGGCCAACCTAAGTAACAGAGTGAGAGCTATCTCAAATCTGTCTCTTTCTTTCTTCCTTCCTTTCTTTTTTTATATCTGTCCATCTATCTATCTATCTAGGTTTTACGTTATCTCATGCACATACATACATATATATAGATAGATGTATATATATTTAACAAAAATAAAGGATAGAGCGGCTCATTTGAGGTTTACGTAAAATTAAAATTGAGGACTGCTCATGGATTTTCTTTCTTTGCAAGCTCTGCTTTATCATTGTAACTGACAATTTCTCAAAGCTCTTCTTTCATTTAAGATCATAAATTCTGTCAGCTCTTGCTCTCTTCCAATTCTACTTTTATTTTTGTCCCAGATATTCTTGCCAGTTTTCATCATCTCTTTTGATTCCTGGTCATGCATTTATTTATACATCCATCAGATACTTTGCCACCTTTGAATAGAACTTTACAGATTTTTTTTCTTATAAAGCAAATACTTCCATTTCTGAATTTACTTGGCTCAGCAATTCCATAAAGTTGTCATTGCTTTCTTATTTGCCATAAGGAAAAATGAGTCTTACCAAAGCTCATGCAATTAAGGAATTGTGGACTTGTGTGTGAACAGATTCCCCATGCCAGACTTTCTCCCATGGTGTGATTATGAGACCTTTTTATTCTAGCTTTTGGAAATTAGAACACTTTTGGAGGGAAAATTTTTTTCTGACATTGGCTGTTGCTCCATTATCAACAGAGAGCATG
Source organism: Perognathus longimembris pacificus (assembly GCF_023159225.1). NCBI lineage: Eukaryota > Metazoa > Chordata > Mammalia > Rodentia > Heteromyidae > Perognathus > Perognathus longimembris. Next base: position 54,832,420 of record NC_063169.1, read on the forward strand.
TGCCCAGTATAGGATGGACAGACAGTTAAGTAGGTTTAAGTAGGTGCCACCATTGTCTGGTTTCTTAGTTCCAAAGGTTCATCTTCTTTTCAAGCTGTCATTTCATTTCATTTTGTTTGTTTGTTTGTGATAGTCCTAGAGCTTGAACTCTTGGCCTAGATACCTGTCTGTGAGCTTCTTTTTATTTGATCAAGACTAGCACTCTACCAACTCCAGCTTTTTGGTGGTTAATTGGAGATAAGAGACTCAAGGATCTTCCTTCATTGGCTGACTTCAGACTTGAAAGGTCTCAGTCTTGCTAGAATTACAGGTGTGAACTATCAGAACCCCACCATGCTTCCATATTTGTTTGTTTTTGTGCTCCTGAGACATAACTCCAGGCAGCCTAGAAGATGCAGAAATTCAGGAGGTCAGAAATTAGAAGGTCAGAATCAAAAATCCATGGCTAACCTTCCAACCTTTGCTGAGAATGTCACCATCCATTGTACTACATTTCAAACCCACGAGATCTCTTTCCATTGTGAATGAATTATATTTATAATGAGAACAGTCGGCTATTTTCCCCATGAACTCTCTTCACTTTGACTTTAGGAAGGAATGATTCTATCTAATTTATTTCTGTGATTGTTCTGGCGGCCCAAGAGAGGCTCCACATCTGAAAAGTCATCTACTCGTCCTAGAAAACACAAACTGCAGAGGGTGGGAGGGACGCTGGGGAAGCGCCAGGCCCTCCCCAGCAGCTAATGCCTGTCACCTCCTGTTTTGAAGGGTTAACAGTGGAGGCCCTCTGTGACGACGTGGTCTCTGTCCTCGCCGTCATGTGTGAGAAGCTGCAAGCCTCCATCAAGTAAGTGCCTGTCCCCTGTCGCTGTTAGGCCACGGCAATGAAATAGCTTCTGTCTCTAGCGTCACTTAAATTACAGACTGTAGGGACAGTAGTTCCCTCCCACTGGTATTCACCTGTTCTTCCTGAGGAATATATTCACAGACCTCAGGCAATCCAAAATGACCAAATCTATTACTGAAGTGTATCATTTTCTAGGGCGAAAATAGGAAAACGGTGACTTTCTCAGAAAAGCCAATCCTTGGAGTATGGAGCAGTGAGCAGGGAAGCGTGTGAGGCTGAGGGACATGATACTGCTGGTGACGACTGGGACCTGGCCCTGCTGCATGGCTGTAAATGGCCTCTCTCACGCAACTGTGCTGCACCTTCCCCTGACAGTGATAGGGCTGGCTTATGTGGATCTCCTGATTTTTCTAACATTCCCTGTGCCTGAGAGCTCACACTGCCAGCTTGATAAAAAGGCATGGTACTATGACTTACGTCCTCTCTTTTATGCATTACAGGATAATTACAACAATAATTAAAACCTAGCCATCAGGACAAGTCAAAACAAACTATAAGTCATAGGCATAAATTGTATCCTTGTTCACTGGTCAGAAAAGAATCTCCAAGTAGGTCTGGAAAGAGGCTGGCGTTAGGTTCATGGTTCTTTAAAGCTGGATGGCTCCAACATCAGCTACAGAGACCTAGCTCACACAAGATGGCCAAAGGCCTTGCCTGCTGTGTGGGTACTGTAGGCATTCAGTTTTGATATCTCCAAGGAGGTAGTTGTAAGTGGAGCATTTTCATTGCATAGTGCCTCACATAGAAGATACTTGATATATCATGGTCCTAAACTGGTTTATTTGCTTCCAAAATTGTGAATGCTAATTATAGCTTATAATGCAGTGAAGGACTTTGAGTTTCTAATGACAACACTTTGGCTACAGTTTGTTGGGCAAAGGCATGCGTTGCAAATGTGTACACATGTATTAAAAACCAAGTAAAGATGCTATCGGCCACTGAAAGTAGTTCTTTACCCTGTGGCTTGAAGACAGGCTTGAAGACAGGGGAATAATTATTGTGACATATTCATGTTTTTTTAGAGGTTCTCATTGAATTTCAGTGTTACAGTGCTTAATGGTTTGGGTAGACGATTTTTACAATTTTGCTTGTATTTCTTTTATGCAAAGCCCCAGTGATAATTCTGCCTCTAGACTTCATTTGCTTATTTCATTTTAGTCCTTCCTATCATGATTACATTACCCTAAGGTGGAGGGTACATTGCTAAAGAAGTTGGGGTACAGCATGATCAATGCAGCTGTGACCCAAAACCTTTAAAGTCTACGTGGTCAGTTTGGGTCTGCCCTGCTTTGCCCTCTGGCATTCAGCTCAATCTCCCGAGCTCACATCCATGTGCTTTCTTCTGATCTCATCACCTTTGCCATTATTTCTCTTAGCTGACCTTGATATCTCCTCTGCCTGGTAAATAGGTTCTGCTTCTGCAACGCCATGGTGTGCAGTCCTTTTCAACAACCATTTTCCAAACCAAAGCCCGCCTTCCTCCTGGAGCCTCAGCTCCATAAGAAAGTGTGTTCATAATCTGTGCAGTTTCTTGAGAGAATTCAGAAAATAGATTCAGGTACACAACCCAGCTCACCCAAAGGCCTTGGAAATATGATATTAATAAAGTTCTATATTAGGCGAGTTGAGTAACATGATCCTGCTTAAGCAATTCTAGAAGAATAATTGGATTTGGAGGGCTATGTATTTGTTCGCTGCTTGTCTGTCATCTGCCATTCTCTCTCCCAACTTCATCTCCTCCTAGCATAGAGCATCAGGCTGGTTGGGAGTCAACCATGCCAGTCTTAGTGGGTTTATCACTTATTTTAACTCCATGCCTTACACAGAAGATATCTGTCTCTCTCTTTCTTCTTCCTCTTCCTCCTCCTCCTCCTCCTCCTCCTCCTCCCCCCCTTCCTTCTGCTCTGCCTCCTCCTCTTCTGCCTCCTCCTCCTCCACTTCCCCCTCCTCCTCTTCTTCCTCCCCCTCCCCCTCCCCCTTCTTCTCACTCTCCTTCTCCTCTACTTGGACTTGAACTTAGGGCCTTCCACACTCCCTTGGCTTTTTGCTCAAGCCTGACTTCATACCGCTTGAGCCACAGTTCCACTTCCAGCCTTTTGTTTGTTAACTGGAAATAAGAGTCTCCTGGACTTTGACACCTCGGCTGGCTTCAAACCATGATCCTTAGATCTCAGCCTTCTGAGTCACTAGGACTACAGGCATCAGTCACCAGCGCTCATCTCATTCTCTCTTTTTGCTAATTGGGTCCAGATCTGTCCCTAAAACAAAGGACAAAAACACCCACAAGGTTTAAAACAGGAAGTCTAGGAACGGCAGAGTCTCGAATGTGCTGCTGATTGCCCTCCTGGTACCCTTGCTTCGTCCTGGTGGCTGCTCGGTCCTGGTGGCTCACCCATTCTCTCTCTCTCCCAAGAGCTGTGCTCCAGATGTGTCCCATGAGCAAGAGTGATGGGCAGAGAATACCCAGCAGATACTCATCCTACCAAGCATGGCATGCTCTAGTGGAAGGCTGACTCCCAGGCCTCCTAACTGAATGGGTTTTTCTTTTGTGTATTTTGGAAGCGCTAGCTGGATTCTAGGCTCCATCTTACCCTGTGAATCTCCCCTCCCCAAACTTGTCTTTCTATAGACATACGTGAGCAAAAGACACATATACTGTGCATGGGTGTTCATATCTGTAGTGAGGGGCATGAGTAGAGGGTGCTTGCATTTTTAATAGCTCCATTTAGTGTCCACGCACATTTAGATGACTGCAGCCCACAGAAAAGCTGCCACATTCAGTCTCCAAGGAGACACCCCCCCACCACGGCCAGTTTCCTTGGCAGTGTGTTCCCTGGCAGGGAGGCTGATGTCCGAGGGCTGTGGTAATTCACCGTGACTATCGATACGCACAGGAACCTTGATTGTTCATGGCTTTTCTTCTAGGCTTATTCTGGTGCTTTCAGAAATTAAGAACATTTATTTTCTATAATCCTTTTGGTTTTGTGATGCCAGACTGACAGTTTGAGAGAGAAAGCAAAAATTATATTAGGGCATCTAATAACTATTCTTCGTAATGGTGAGTCCAGATATTGGTCAGAAAGATTAATCTGAGACATAGCTCCTTTCAGAGCTGACTTTTATTTTGTTTTGTGTTGGTCCTGGGGCTTGAACTCAGGGCCTGGGCTTCTTTTGCTCAAGGCTAGCACTCTACCACTTGAGCCAGAGTTCCACTTCCACGGATATTGTTTTGTTTTGGTTTGATTTTGGTTAGTTTATTGGAGACAAGAGTCTTATGGACTTTCCTGCCTGGGCTGGCTTCAAATTGTGATCCTCACATCTCAGCTTCCTGAGTCACTAGGATTATAGGCGTGAGCCACTGGCACTTGGCTTAGAGCTGATTCTTTTTTTAAATTCAGCATGCAGTTGGCATTGTGGCCCTCCAATTTTACTCTCCAATCTGTTCATGCAAAAGTACTGAGACTGAGCATTCTGAAACACAAATCTGGGCATCCTGTGCACAAGTGTGTTCGGTACAGAATCAGGTTGAGATAGCAGAGTCTATGGGACACCTCCCCTCTGGGCTCTGCCACCTTCCCAGTGCCCCTCCTGCTGACGCCCTCTTCCTCGCCTGTGCTTGGGATGCAAGCCTCGCCTACCCAGCTTCTTTGTCCTTTTCTGTGCCTCACACCCTCTCCCCAGATCCTCCACGTGACAGACTCCTACTTGAACTTCCCAGCTTTACTGTGATCTATTTTCAGGGGAAGTTCTGGGCCTTTCTAAGTTAGTACACCTCATACACGGTCCCATGCAAACTTGTACTAAACTGTTTTTATAGTTCACAGCACTTCATGCCAGCACTTGATTTGCTTGCTCATTTGTCTGTTTTGTTCCACAAGAATGGAACAACTTCTTGTTCAAAGGTGTAGACAAACCTATGGGAGGGAGGGCCTAGAAATACAGAATCCTCATCTGGCCCCCAAGAGGCTAATTGCCTTCCTCCTGGCAAACAGTAGCAATTTTTGTGACAACCTAGCCCTATGCATCTTTCTTCCATTCTCAGAGGATGAGGCAGGGAATATCCAAATAGAAACTACAATTCTTCAGAAAACAATGCCTTTAGCCGGTGCCTTTAGTGGGGCGCCAGTAGTTCACACCTGTCTTCCTAACTATTCAGAAAACTAAGATCTGAGGATCAAGATTAAAAGCCAACCCTGGCAGAAAAGTCCATGAAACTCATATCTCCAATTAAGCACCAAAAAAGCTGGAGGTGGAGCTGTGGCTCAAAAGGTAGAGCTTTAAGCAAAAAAGCTCAGGGACAGCATCCAGACTCTGAGTTCAAGTCCTAGAACTGGCACCAAAACCAACCAACCAACCAAAAACAAAAAAACCCAAACCCCACTATTTTAATCATTATGCAGTTTCTCCCACACACAAAGGAGGTTTTGTTGTTGTTGTTTTAGAATACAAGTTACTAGAGGTTAGAGGCATGGCTGCGTTTGTAGACTGCTTGCCAAGCTTCAAGTACCAAGTTCAAGCTCCAGTCTCCTACCTACTGACTAGAGGAGGAGGGGGAGGGGGAAGGGGAGGAGGAGGGGAAGGGGAGGAGGAGGGGGAGGGGAGGAGGAGGAGAAGGAGGAAAGAATACAAGTTACTAAACTTTTTCTATGAAGGGCCATATGCTCTCTCTGCCTTCTGTTTTTATTTAGTTTTAAAACAGGAAAACTTTTTTTAGTTCATAGGCTAAGAGCAGGATTTTGCTGCTAGTGTGTAGCTTGCCAACCATTTTAGAGACTCAAGTCAATTTGGGATATTGAACCCATAATTCAAATGAGGTGACTCTCCCCATCCGTAGCTGTTTCTCACCCTGCTTTTCTGGCCGTTGTCCAGTCATTCTCAAGGTGGCAGGTGCTTAGATGGCAGGTGTTGGCTTTGAGATGGTCAACTTGCTTTCTTTCTTACCTCCCTGAGTTTCTAGTTTCCTGTAGGGAGCCAAGCCTTTCCTCCCATCCCCTCTCCTGAGAGTTATTTAAATGGATGCAAACACTGGCTTTCTTTTGGGCATTTATTCTAAATCAAGAGAAGAAATGCAATATATATATATATATATATATATATATATATTTTTACTTCCAGATCTCTCATCTTTCTGAATAGTCTATTCCATAAAAAAAGTTGCTGGGTGAAAAATGAAATTTGAAAGACAGAATCCTAGATTAATTTAATTCATTATATAATGTAAATGAATATACAAATACATATCTAATATACATTATTACATAAATGAGTATAAATTAATATGTGCGTGTGTGTGTGTCCTTGAACATTAAATGTGTGTTGGATTTATTCTTCCACAGTGACAGCCAGCAGCTACAACTTCTGTACCTGGAGTGCATTCTGTCCGTGCTCAGCAGCTCCTCCTCCTCCATGCACCTGCACAGGGGCTTCACAGACCTCATCTGGTGAGCCCCTATTCCTGAACTCCACGCCCACCTGGGGGACGGTCTCCTGTAGCTGTGTCTCCAGCCCCCTTTCATAGCACCTGTGACCTGCCAATGGTTTCATCCGTGCATGAATGTCTTAGAGGAAAATAGGCTAATTGCTTTGTTTACATGCATAAAATCAAAATCTATATGGAAATGGATGATGATCATAACAAATATGCTTTACTGGATCTACAGAGACCAGAACCAGGAGACTTTCTGGGTCCTCAGTTCTAATAGCATAGAAACACTTAAGAAATACACTCAATCACCAGAGCAAAGGACCTGTGTGTTCTCTTAGCTCCACCCTGAATCATACTCCATCTTGGCCAGACAGTCATTTCTTCACAATCCGAGATTCCAGAACATGATGGATTGTACAGGTAGCCAACTAGTTACTCAGATCTCTGGGCTCACTGACAGGGAAAAAGCTCAATGATAGATGTCAGCATGGGAATTTAGATTAACATGATAAATGGGAAATAATTCTGCCATATGTGGTAAAATGAGACTTGTGTTCCTTGAAATTCTGTTATTTGTAGTACATGACTAGCATTTTGAGCCTGTTCCTTTGCAAAAGATGCTTCTCTTGCTATATAATCAAGTTTAGCTTGAGAAATGGGACAAACTATCCAGTTGCTATGCCCCACATTGATGGAAAGACTTGGTAAAACTGAGGCAGAACAGAACCAAAAGGATCAGTTAGGAGCCCGGCTCTTCCTGACACCCTTGTGGCATTCCGGTATATGCCCATGGGTGGTAGTTATATTTTACTCCCTGGCTTCTGGGGAAACCTGCTTTTCCTCCTGTCTCTTCACAGGAAAAGCCTGTGCCCTGCTCTCATTGTGATCCTGGGGAACCCCATTCATGACAAAACCATCACCTCTGCGCATAGCAGCAATACCAGCGCAAGCATGGAGTCAGACTCTGCCTCTCCAGGCGTGTCTGACCATGGCCGGGGCTCTGGCTGCTCGTGCACCGCTCCAGCCCTCAGCGGGCCCGTGGCTCGCACCATCTATTACCTGGCAGCTGAGCTGGTGCGGCTGGTGGGGTCGATGGACTCCATGAAGCCCGTGCTCCAGTCCCTCTATCACCGTGTGCTGCTGTATCCCCCACCCCAGCACCGCGTGGAAGCCATCAAAATCATGAAAGAGGTAGGGCGGCCTGCAGAAGGCAGTGTCTTGCATGCAATGAGCACTCAAAATGGTTGTCCTCATCCTCGCTAGAGCTTCATGACTACCACCCAGAGCCCAGTAACAAAGAGCTCGAGCTGGGGCGTGTGCCTCAGTGTTGAGAACGACTGATAACAATGCTGTTGGATAATTATCTTTACATTTGTGAAAACACCATGCCATGTTCACCCGACTGGACCCAGGCTGAGATTTTATTCTGCTAGCTTAAGTGCCGTTTGTGTAAACGTGTGTTTATTTTCCTTTGCCAAAATCAGATCTCAAATGACTTTATGCTCAGATTGTACATTATCTTTAAAAAGAGCTTCACCAATCTCTCCTTGCTAACGATCCCTTTTCCCCATTCCCTCTTACAACTCATTTCTCCCAAATCTCATGAGTGTGGAGTGAACATGGAGGTCTAGTAGCAGCAGCTTTCCCAGTACTTCCCATGATTCTGAGGAAGAACAAGGGTTAATCCTGTAAGCATTTCATAAAGGCTTCTTTGCTTTATCCTAAAGAACTAACGAGAAAAATGATCATTTGTATATGTGTGTATGATGGTCCTAGGACTTCAAGGCCTTGGCACTGTCCCTTAGCTTTTCACTCAAGGCTGGCGCTTTCCTACTTGAGCCAGAACTTCACTTCAGGCTTTCTGCTGGTTAATTGGAGCATCTCATGGGTATACCTGCCTAGACATAGAACTGGAATCCTCAGATCTCAGCCTCCTGTGTAGATGGGATTGTAGGCAGGAGGCACTAGTGCTCAGCCAGCATTTTTGGATTTAGGGAACCTGTTCATAAAGGGTCAGGTAGTATTCCTTGGAGTACCTAACATCCCTCCCAGATCCCCTTGTAATAAAATCCACTATGACCATAAATCTCTGTACGAGTTACTTTTTTAAAACGGAAATTAGAATGTGCATGGCATAACAAGTCACTGAGATTATTAAGGACCAGGACTTCCCTCTCGAGTTTAGGTGGTGGTCCCCAGGGAACCCATGAGGAAATGTGTATTATGCTGACCTGCCATGCATGGTGTTTAAATGACCCTTCAACCAGTTCTGGTTGCATTAACTCTCTCAGCCTTGACCCTCCCCTGTCTCCTGTGCTTGGCAGGGTCACCACAGGCCACAGGGCAACTTCTGAATGTAGTAGGTCTCTGAACCTCAGCAATGGCACAATGTATGTGCATCTTATTGTATCTCTTTTGAGATAATCGTGTGCCCTTTGTCATCAGGCTGCAGCAGCCAAGCCCAAACAGCAGAATGCTCCATGGGAATGGTTCTTCTTGGCAGAATTAATGAGATTTGACTGCAATAAATAATGGAGAGCTCTGACCCAACATTTCTAGAAATGCATGAATGACCCAAGGCTAGCTTCTAGTTAAGGACAATCTATTTCCACGCAATAACAACCTCTTTATTTTTTTTTCCTTTTCTACCGTATGGTGGGCACTTCAGATATATACTTTTAATGTTCCGGATTACTTTCTGAGTTTCTGCGTGAACTTTACTGTTACCAATAGAGTATGACTTCTTCTCCCCTTCATTGCCTCAGTCAATGGTGATCAAAAGTCTATCCTAGGTAGGTTGGTGAGGACAGCGTTGCTTGGAGAGAGACTACTTGGCCATTGCCCAGGTAGTGGGGCCTTCACCAAGGCCCTCTCTCTGCCTGTGTCCCCAGCTGCTGCCCAGCTTGGCACTTGGAGGAGTTGGGTAGAGGGAAGGCTTTCTTTTGAGTGTGCAGAGCCCTAAGAAGGGAAGAGATGGAGGAATGACCACATATGCTCAGCAAATTCTCCTAAATTTAGGTGAAGGGTTCCCACACCACTGAGAGAAGTGAGAGAAGGAGGAAGAGAACCTAGAATTTTACTCCCCTGGATGTTCCATGGAGAAATGTGAAGACTGAGAAAAGAGATTTTTTTTTTCTCTATCTCATCAAAAAAAAATCCAAGACTTTAAAGGTCAAATGATTTGTCCAAGATGCCAAAAGGGGGGTGGTGGGGAAGAGGTGCAAAGCCAGGGAAAATGGATTTTCTGTGTTACTAAATAAATAAAGCTTTAAAGGTCAAATGATTGGCTCAAGATGTCAATGAAAAGGAAAGGTGCAAAGCCAGGTTTCTCTTGTTTCTCGGTTTGACACCGACATGACAGTGCAGGTGCTGGAAGCACGTTTCCTCCCAAGAACTGGTTCAGCTATCCATTCTCACACCTGAGTGTAAGCGTTGGGGTTCAAACCCCCTCTCTGCCACCCACCAGCTAGATGACAGGACTTAAGTCAATTAACACTGAGTGTGCAATTCCCACATTTGTCTGTCCTCAAAGTACTTCAACATTCACAAGTTTGGCAATGTGATAAAGAAACTATTTATTGCAAAGCAAAGTCAAGTACCTCAAAATGTTCTTGATTTTACTGGTTAATTATAGATCTCAAATTGATATGGATGTTTTTTATTTCATTAAGAGCATTTAAAATTTAAAAAATAGAATAAAAGTTTGCCTAACTACTTGGTTAACATAAAGTGCCAAATGAAAGTGTGAGGTTTTAGTGCTATTAAAAAAGAAAATACAGAGAGACTGAAAACAGCCAGCTCAGTACTGGCTCATTTCCTTCTTCTGTCTGCTTTTCCCTTTTTGTCTTACAGGACTTAGGTTCACAAGTCACCATGGCTAGCAATTTTGCCACTGCCTGGGTTTCTTTCATGGTTCCTTAGAGCCTTTCCCATCATCGGAGTTACTCTACCATTTCCAGAGCCTTCTACCATCATTCTCATTTTCCCTCCTCTCCCAGGGCGCAACTTTACCTCATCTGACTGGCCTGACTTGCCCAGCCTACCTTGTGCCTCTACGGGTCGTCTCCCCCACACCTCATCTTCTCATGGCCACTTCACTCCACGGAGTTGAGTAGTTGATCACAACAGGCTGGAGCTTCCTGGCTTTCCATTCCCTTGGGATGATGGGTTGAGCCCAGATGGGGAAGCTGTGGATATGGGGGAGATATTGCTTACCCAAAGTCCTACACTTTGTGAACAGTAAGGTTCAGAAGTAAATTAGGTGTTCTAAGCACAGCTAACTCTTTGCTATCAAAATTCTCCTCTGTGGCTCTGACTTCTCAGATCACTGATCTTGCTCTTCTTTTTATTATTATTATTTATTTATGTATTTACTTTTTTAATGCCAGTACTGGGGCTTAAACTCAAGGCCTTGAATGTTTACTTGGCTGTTTCACTCAAGCTAGTACTCTAACACTTGAACCATACCTCCACTTCCAGCTGTTTGCTGGCTAATTGGAGATCAGACTTTTCTAGCACAGGCTGGCTTTGAACTACAATCCTCAGATCTCAGTGTCCTGAGTATCTAGAATTTACAGGTGTGAGCCACCCATGCCTGGTAGACCTTGCTCTTCTTTGAACTCCATCACACCCTTCAGTAATTAATGGTGTGTCCCATCACACTGGTTGCCTCCCACGATGATACAGAACAAGCTTCTTCTCTCTAAACACACTTTTGTTTTGGTTTGATTTTTTGCCAGTCCTGGGGCTTGAACTCAGGGCCTGAGCACTGTCCCTGGCTTCTTTTTTGCTCAAAGCTAGCAATCTACCATTTGAGCCACAGCACCACTTCTGGCTTTTTCTATATATGTGGTGCTGAGGAGTCGAACCCAAGGCTTATATATACGAGACGAGCACTTTACCACTAGGCCATATTCCCAGCCCCTCTAAATACATGGCATTTTGTGGATTTAACGGTACAGTGCTTCCCAGGTTCACTGAGGGAGGTAAGGCTAGGATTAGGTCATTATGCTCAAGTAGTACATGTGGCCAGTCGGCCTTGGGGAATCCAACAGATGAATTCAGCCAGGTTGTTCCGAAAAGCAGTGCCTCTTCTCTGTACGATAAAAGTGATCATTTAGAGAAGTTGGTTACCTTGACACAAGACTATCCAAGGTTTGTGCACACAAAGAAAAACACTCAGGACCAGGATGCTTATGTAGCCTTTTAAAGTTTGAAAGCTTGGCTTGTTGTTTCCGTGTTCTTACTCTCCTGTGTCACTCAGCCATGGGCACCAAGTGCCTGATCAGTAAAAACATGTAAGACATTGTATTTTCCAAACTACATTCTCTTTTCTGTTTCCACTTCCCCACCTCCAAAAAAACAAAAGATCAGCTATGAAAAAGCACAACTTGGGGCTGGGGATATGGCCTAGTGGCAAGAGTGTTTACCTCGTATACATGAAGCCCTGGGTTCAATTCCCCAGCACCACATACACAGAATGGCCAGAAGTGGCGCTGTGGCGCAAGTGGCAGAGTGCTAGCCTTGAGCAAAAAGAAGCCAGGGACAGTGCTCAGGCCCTGAGTCCAAGCCCCAGGACTGGCAAAAAAAAAAAAAAGAAAAAAGCACAACTTGATTGCTTTCATCTCTCCCGTGGTTGGGCTTTAGAAGGAGCCAGAAGGAGGCAAGATTGCAAGGTCTTAGCTTTCTTGTGGCATTTGTTGGGTCTTCAAAAGCCTAGTCATTCTATCCCCTGCTGGTCCAGATTCAGAAACAATTGACAGGCACAGGATTTCATATGGAAATTGACACGTTATTTAATTTATTACAGGCAAAGTTGAGTTCTAGAAGTGGTGGGATTGCCCAAAGAAAAGGGATTGGAAATCTTATCTCAGGCCCGGCCTGCAACCTGGTGGCACAGCACAATCAGCATGCACCAGCCCTAGCACCAAACACCGTCATAGCTCCTGTCATCCAAAACGCATTTCCCTTACAGCTGGAGTCCAGCCATGTGGATTGAGAGGGGCAGAAAGAGAGGAAGGGAGAGGAGAGAGAAAGAGAGAGAGTCTTAGACCTCACTGATGTTAGCCTCAGCATCTTTTATTCTTGATATTAATGAAATGAAATAGGGAGAAAAAAGTAGAAGCTTCTTCTATTTCCTTCCCAGATAGAAGAAGTTTCTATTCTCTGTAGTAAGAACAAATATAAAGGAAGAAAAGAGCCCCTTAAAATATCGATATTTTTGCTTAATAATTCTGTGTGCGCGCGCACACGCATGCACTTGTGTGTGTGCTAGGTACTGGGTCTTGAACTTAGGGCCTCGGTACTGTCCCCTACCTTTGCACTCAAGGCTGGTGTTCTACTACTTGGGCCATACATTCACTTCTGGCATTTTATTGTTGATTAGAGCTAAGGGTCACATGGGGTGGTTTTTTTTGTTTCATTTTGTTTTGTTTTTGCCAGGGCTGGCTTTGAACTGCAATCCTCAGATCTCAACCTCCTGAGTAGTTAGGATTGTGGGCATGAGCCACTGGCTCTTGGCTTGCTTAATATTCTTAGTACACCTTTCCCTGCTTTGCTGTGAATGAACATCAGTTAAAAAATGAGTGGTTATAGCAGTGGGGTGTCCTCTCCATGTAACTTCCCTAGCTATTCGTTCCCTCCATCATTTCAACCTCAAAATGTCACTTTTCAATAAAGACTTACACACTATGGAAATAAGAACTGGTTGGAACTATGTAATTATGAAAATGCTACTCATGAACTTGTGGGAGTCCGGTGAATGCAGAACATAGAAAGTTAATTGCAGCCATAACTACTTATATTAAAAAGGAGAAAACCCAAAATTAACATGTGAATTCTCTAACTTGGGTCATTGTACAAGGAAGCATGATAAATGCAGAGAAGTAGAAAGGAGATGAGTAAGGAGAAAGCAGGAAAGTGTGTGATACCAAGCAGATATGGACAGTTACGGCACCCTGAGGTTGCAAGTTATTCAGAAGCTATGCTTGCCTTGCTGAAAATCCAGAGAGGAAGTGATAGATGGCTTTCCACTCTTAGGTGCAGTAGGGGTGACAACTGGTTTGTAGACCACCAAAAAATAAAATAAAATAAAATCTAAACCTGAAGACAGGTATCCTCAGAAATAAAAGCTGCATATCATTACAAAAGTTGCTAATGTATAGTGTTCCCATACAATTTTATAGGGAGCCACTGTCAAGGCAGGCTGTTACTAGTTTCAGAAAGGATATAATTTAAATCTAATAAAAATAACATTCATGGAATACTATGCAGTCCTAAAGAAGAGATCCTATCACTTGCAATGACATGAATGCAACTGCAATGCAGTATATTAAAGAGAAACCAGGCAAGAGAGATGAATGCCACATGATCTCACTTAATGTGGAAGCTAGAATTTGAACTCACAAAAGCAGAGTAGAATGCTACTTGCTAGGAGCTAGAGAAATGGAAATTCAAGAGATGGTGGTCAAAGGATACGAAGTTTTAATTAATATGAGATCAGTTCCTCAGCAAAGGAACTATAGGTATAACAAGGAATCCTGTTTTGAAAGTTGGTAAGAAAGTAAGTTTCTCCCCACCAAAAAAGTATGCAGAATAAATCATATTTTATTTAGCTCAATCCAGCAATCCCATAATGTGTGCATTTTTTTAAATTTTTTATTGTCAAAATGATGTACAGAGAGGTTACAGTTTCATACGTTAGGCATTGGATACATTTCTTATACTGTTTGTTACCTCCTCCCTCGTTCCCCCCTCCACCTCCCCGTTTCCCTTTCCACCCTCATGAGTTGTTCAGTTCATTTACACCAGTTTTCCAAGTATTGCTTTTGTAGTTGTTTGTCTTTTTTACCCTGTGTCTCTCGATTGGTATTTCCTTTCAGTTTCCTAGTTCTAATACCAGTATACAGGGTTTCCAGTGTACTCAGATAAGATACAGCGATAGTGCAGGTACACAACAGGAAGGGGATACAAGAAGATCATCAATAATAGAAGCTACAGTTACACATAGCACATTGAAAGTAGTTACAACAGTGATATAACAATCATTTCCATAATACGGAGTTCATTTCACTTAGCATCATCTTATGTGTTCATAAGGGTATAGCTATTGGGCTCTTGTGATCCTCTGCTGTGACTTGCCTAAACCTGTGCTAATTATTCCCTATGAGGGAGACCTTACCCCAGTAAGAATGTCCTATATCAAGAAAACTAACAATAACAAATGTTGGAGGGGATGTGGCCAAAAGGGAACCCTACTTCATTGTTGGTGGGAATGTAAACTGGTTCAGCCACTCTGGCAAGTGGTATGGAGATTCCTCAGAAGGCTAAACATAGAACTCCCCTATGACCCAGCAGCCCCACTTTTAGGCATCTACCCAAAAGACCACAAACAAGAACACACTAAAGCCACCAGCACAACAATGTTCATAGCAGCACAATTTGTCATAGCTAAAATCTGGAAACAACTCAGATGCCCCTCAGTAGATGAATGGATCAGGGAAATGTGGTACATATACACAATGGAATTTTATGCCTCTATCAGAAAGAATGGCATTGCCCCATTCATAAGGAAATGGAAGGACTTGGAAAAAATTATACTAAGTGAAGTGAGCCAGACCCAAAGAAACATGGACTTTATAATGTGTGCATATTTCAAAATATTATGTTACATATGACATAGACACTTTCATGTATCAATTGAAATTATACTATTAAAAGTAAAATATATCATGGGGAATCAATAAAGCAGGAAGTGTTAGACAACATAAAAAGTTTCCAAACTGAAACAATAACAAAAGTAAAGGTGAAAACAGCCATCAGTGTTATGGACCTTGAAGAAATAAAAGGGGGTGTTAAGGCAACTTGAAGTCTTAAATAAAATGTATATAAAAATAGATAGATTTCCTTGGGAAATAATACAACTTCCAGTGGCTCCCACCTGTAATCCTAGCTACTCAGGAGGCTGAGATCTGAATATCATGGTTCAAAGCCAGCCTGGGTAGCATTTAGCCACCGGAAAACTGGGAGTGGTGCTGTGGCTCAAAGTGATAGAGTGTTAGCCTTGAGCAAAAAAACTCAGGGAGGGGAAGGGGCTGGGGATATGGCCTAGTGGCAAGAGTGCTTGCCCTGTATACATGAGGCCCTGGGTTCAATTCCCCAGCACCACATATATAGAAAATGGCCAGAAGGGGCAGAGTGCTCGCCTTGAGCAAAAAGAAGCCAGGGACAGTGCTCAGGCCCTGAGTTCAAGGTCCACAACACACACACACACACACACACACACACACACACACACATAAATGGAAGGCGTAAGTAGCTTTATTTTTTTTTAAAGAAGTAAGTATAGCAATGAACTTTTACACATAATAGAAAAAGGAGATACTTAACTCAGTATGAAGCAAACCAAACTTGAAAGCAAAATAAGACAGAGAATCTGGGACAGTGACATTTCAGTCAAACCCCACTAAAGAATAGAAATGCAAGTATTTTCTAGGGTACTGGGGCTTGAACATAGCATCTCACACTTTCTAAATTGATAACCTATCACTTGAGCCAGACGCTCAGCCTGGCTCTTTGCTGGCTATTTAAAAGTGGAATATTGCAAACTTTCTTGTCCTTGCTGGCCACCCCTGATCAGAGAAACAGGAAGCCCATTGTTACTATTACTCAAGAACTAAAAAAAAGTTAAGTCAATCTCACTAACATTTTACAGTTTTTTTCAGTTTGTATGGCTAACATTTGTTGTTACCATCCCTGAAGTCTTAAAATACTCCAAAATGCAAAACTTTCTGAATACTTTCATAACACAAAGAATTTTTTTATTTTAAACAAAGATTTATTTTAAACAAATTTTTCAATAATAATATTATTTAAAACAAAAATTTGTAACAGAACTATTTAAAACATTATATAAAATAATCTTTGGTTTTATATGCAAAAAAATGCACATGAACCAAATGAATCCAGCATTTGGCCTTGGATCCCAACTCCAAAATATCTCATTTTATTTATGTTATAATACAAATACATCAACATCTGAAAAATAATTAGAAACACTTCTAGTTTCAGGCATTTCAAATAAAGGGAGCTCAACTCAGAGCTGTTTCTCCTCTTTTGCCTTCATTCAGTAGAGACTATGTGTTTATTTGCTCTCACAATTTTAAGAACCTTATATTTGTTATTTCACTGACTCTTCTGTATTTTCTTCCTTTTTTTCCCCCCTGAAGATACTTGGGAGCCCACAGCGCCTGTGTGATCTGGCAGGACCTAGCTCTCTGGAGCCAGAACTCAGAAAAAGATCCATTTCCAAAAGAAAATCTCACCTGGACCTTCTCAAACTGTATGATACATTCCCCTTTAGACTGTTCTCTGAGTACCTTTTAAATGTTGTTTCCACATTCCTGAATTTTTATGATCCTATACTGAAATGGGATGCGTGTATTTAATCACTTACCCACAAGACATAGGACTCATCTCAATTGACTATAATCACAACCCTTTCCACAGTACGTATTGACTTAAAACTAACTATACAAAGTGGAGTGCCTAGAAGTTATTCATTAGAATTGTTTTACGAAAGAATTGCTTTGATTTACAAGGTGGTAACTATAGGGTTCTTTCACATGTAGCCTCTCTGGGAAGTGAAATATTAATAATGAACTGCCATAATGCTGTAGTAATTGCAATAATTATGGGTTTATTTGTCTTGGTCATAACTACATTGATTTCTATTCAAGCATGTATTCACCTTACAGAGAAAGGTCTACATTATTATATAGCTTTGGTAACACATTTCTATTTGAAAACCTGGGCCCAATAGAAAAAAATCAGGTTGTTCAGAGCCTGTTCCCTTCAGGAACTTGGGGTTGTACTCAGGCTTGAATTGAGGGTCCTACCTGCAGGATTTGCCTGGCTGAGCTTGTTTGTCTCATTTCTTTACTGCCCAAGCCATTACATTTTACGCAAATATACAGTGTGCTTTGAATACCATGCAGCTCACCAGATAACCGTCCTTGTTCACTGGGGGGCATTTTTTTTCTCTCCTCTTGTGGATGGCGTCTCTGGCTCACTGCTTAGGATCATGGATGGCATGACGGAAGCGTGCATCAAGGGAGGCATCGAAGCCTGCTACGCCGCAGTGTCGGGCATCTGCGCCTTGCTGGGGGCCCTGGATGAGCTCAGCCAGGGCAAGGGCTTGAGCGACAGTCAGGTGCAGCTGCTGCTTCTGCGCCTGGAGGAACTGAGAGATGGGGCCGAGTCCAGCAGGGACTCCATGGAGATCAACGAGGCCGACTTCCGCTGGCAGCGACGAGTGCTGTCCTCGGAGCACACCCCGTGGGAGTCGGGCAATGAGAGGAGCCCCGACATCAGCATCAGTGTCACCACAGACACTGGCCAGACCACCCTGAGGGAGAGTTAGGGCAGACGACACCTGAGGACCACAAGAATGGCCTCAAGTCGCCTGCCATCCAGGAGGGCAAGGAGACACT
This sequence comes from Perognathus longimembris pacificus, assembly GCF_023159225.1. Lineage (NCBI taxonomy): Eukaryota > Metazoa > Chordata > Mammalia > Rodentia > Heteromyidae > Perognathus > Perognathus longimembris. The sequence continues at coordinate 54,850,241 of NC_063169.1, forward strand.
GAGCAAAGCGTCCGAGCCTGAGGCCATAGACCAGCCTGATGTGGTTCAGAGAAGCCACACAGTGGCTTACCCCGATATCACCAACTTCCTGTCTGTTGACTGCAGGACCAGGTCTATGGCTCTCGGTACAGCGAGAGCAACTTCAGTGTCGATGACCAAGATCTGTCCCGGACAGAATTTGATTCCTGCGATCAGTACTCGATGGCAGCAGAGAAGGACTCTGGAAGGTCAGATGTGTCCGACATTGGCTCCGACAACTGTTCACTGGCCGATGAAGAGCAGACCCCTAGGGACTGCCTGGGGCACCGGTCCCTGAGAACAGCTGCTCTGTCTCTCAAGCTGCTGAAGAACCAGGAAGCTGACCAGCACAGCGCCCGGCTGTTCGTGCAGTCCCTGGAGAGCCTCCTGCCCCGGCTTCTGGCTCTGCCCAGTGTGCAGGAGGTGGACTCAGCCCTTCAGAACTTTGCCTCTACTTTTGCTCAGGTGCGTAAAGCAATCTTGGTGCTCTCTAGAGCGTGTTGTCTTCAGGGACAATTACCATCTTCCTTGTAGCTTGAAGTACTCAGGGTGTTTCAATGAATCTCTGGGGCATACACCTTAATTAGAGAGCAAAGGCCCAATTGTGAAGGCTCATTCGCTGCTGGGAGCCTGGACTGCTCTCCCTAAGCTAGTTAGTTGCCTTTGTGTCAAAGCACAAGGAAGCTTACATATAGACATCTCATGCTTGTGTGTACATGCATACATACACATTTCTGGAAATAATATAAATACAGGGTAAAAATGATCTATCTATGTTTAGCATACAAATGTGCTCAATCACATGTATCTTCAGTAATATGCATATATATGGCACTTGCTGTGTGCCCTGCACAGTTTGGAGGGAGAAGTTGATTAAAGAACTGTGTTACTAAGCGAAGTTGGATAATTGTGAGCGCACACGTGTGTGTGTGTGTGTGTGTGTGTGTGATACTGGGGTTTGAGCTCAGGGCCTTGCATTTACTAAGCAGACACTTTGCCACTTGAATCATACCTTCAGCTTTTTAACGTCATATAATCTTGTCATGAATGTTTAGAAAGCTGATTCTGCCCACTCGGTGTTGCTAAGATGTATGAATACTCGTGCACACAGTTGGCACACAGTTGCACACATGTGTATAAAACTCTTTGGAAGTCAGGCACCAGTAATTCACTACAGAATCCTAGCTACTCAGGAGACGGTGGTCTAAGGATCAAGGTTCAAAGCCAGCCTCGGCAGAAAAGATCACAATCTCCAATTAACCATTGAAAAGTGCTGAAGTGGTTCAAGTGGCAGAGTATAGCCTTGAGCAAAAAAGCTCAGGGACAATGCCCGGGTCCTGAACTCAAGCAAGATCTAGGACTGAGAGCTGGTAAAGTACCACCCCCACCACACAGGTCTTTGGAAAATATTTTGGCTATATCTATAAAACTTACCATACATATTCTGCTTTTAGGAGTCTATCCCACAGATACTTTGTGCTTGAACTGCTGTAATTTCATCATTTCAGCTTTCTTCACAATTGGAACATAACTGACTCCCCAATAGAGAATTCACTCTGTAGATTGCAACATACCCATGCAATAATTCTGTAGATTTGCAGTGTAACATGCTGTGTTCTGTGCACAGTCAGAAGGATGAGGCCATTGTGTTAGTGCTCATAATCAAGAAATGTGTAGGATGTGTTAGCAAGCATCATGTTGCAGTGATATGTGTCTTCTCTTCTTTACAACTCTATTTCCATACACAGATCCGACATCTTCCTGGCAAGGGCAGCAGTGAGCCTTAGCAGAAGCATGAGTATTTTTTTTTATCTCTTTATACTCCACAGTATTATGAAATAATTTAAATCAAGTGTTTGATGTTGATTTAAAAAGAAATGGAGGCCTTTCACACTTATTGCATCCAGTCTTTCACTGGGCACTGGTCAAGCAGGTGATTCATCGTCTTGCTCCTGACAGGAAGGGATATCTTAATTATAGAGAGACAGGACAAAGTCTCTTACAGAAACCTGGCAAACACACAGGCATGAAAGGCCATGGCTCCTTTATTACAGTGAAGCCAATCAGATGGATGCACAAAAAAGTAATGTCTGTCAGAGGGGTCATGGGACAGTGGAAATCTTTTAAATTAGAAGCTAGTGCAGTGTGACATTGTGCAGAAAGCATGGAATTTGGGCCCAAGACCTTTGCGATATCTAAGTATATAATCTTGGGCAGATCACTGAACATTTTCATGGCCCTTCCCTTGCTGATATAAGAAGTTTGGGCAGGATCAAATGAAATGATGTAGAATAGGTTGGTTGCAGGGCTCTTATGATCCTATCTACTCAGGAGGCTGAGATCTGAGAATCCCAGTGCTCAGAAAGATAAATACAACTAACCAGCAAAAGGCTGAAACTGGAGTCATGACTCAATGGTAAAGCATCAGCTTTGAGTGAAAAAGCCAAGTAAGAGTATGAGATCCTAAGTTCAAGCCCAGTACCAGCACAATGAATGAATGGTGAATGGACAGATGGATGGATGACAGAAGGAAGTAAGGAAAAAAGGGAGGGAGGGAGGGTGGGAGGGAGGGGGGAGGAAGGAAGGAAGGAAGGAAGGAAGGAAGGAAGGAAGGAAGGAAGGAAGGAAGGAAGGACAGACAATTTGAGGCATGGGTCAAATTGGAGAACTCTTATCTAATATGCTTGAGGTTCCATCCCTAGTACTATAATATGACAATGAAGAAGGAGAAGGAGAAGGGTGGAGGGGAAAGGAAAGGAGGAGGAGGAGGAGGAGGAGGAGGAGGAGGAGGAGGAGGAGGAGGAGGAGGAGGAGGAGGAGGAGGAGGAGGAGGAGGAGAAGGAAGAAAAGAAGGACACAAGCCATGAGTAGATCTATGAGGATGTGGTGAGAACAGGAAGCAGGTACGAGGTCTGTGAGGGGAGAATGAGAGAAAGAACATGAGGTCAGATTTTGTTGTATTACCTTGGGAGATTATAGGAACGTTTGAGCAAAGAACAGAACAAAGTCCATAATTCTCCCTATTTGTAGCAAGAGAAGGTGCTGGAGGACTTGACTGGTTTTTACCAGGGTCTGGGGTGGAGATTCCGGCAGGCGCGCAGGTCTGCTGCAGAGGTCACGTGCTTCTCCAGCGCTGTATCGGCAGATGCAGTTGCTGTGCCCACACAGTGCAGTTTCCATTGCTAAGATCAACTGATCTCCAGTTGGTGGTTCTCCCAATGCCAAGCCAGTTGGCAGCCCCATGGGCGTCTTGGTTGCCTCTCCTAGGCATGATGCACTCGCCTGGCTTTGATGGGAGCAGCAGCGTGAGCTTCCAGATGCTGATGAATGCAGACAGCCTCTACACGGCTGCGCACTGCGCCCTGCTCCTCAACCTGAAGCTCTTACACGGTGACTACTACAGGAAGAGACCCACTCTGGCACCGGGCATGATGGTGAGTGTGGGCTACTGCTGGCCGTGGGAGCAAGCATCGGTTCCCTGAGGGGACGATTGCCATGTGCTCTGTGCCACCTGCTCTGCGGGATCACGCCTGGGCGGCTCTGGAGGGCAGACAGAGGTGGTGCCCCCCTGTGAGTCATGGGGTGAGGTTGATGCTGGTTGTTCCATGGTGGATCCCTTGGCTGAGCAAGCCTTCCCTCATGTCTGCTGGGGTCTGTGTGTAGGCCTGGAGAAGGGAATCAACAGTCCTTTGTTTGCTTAATAAACTATGAATTCCCAAGGGTAAGGGATGACCTCACAAGTCTTTCTTGGGGTATGGTCCTTTAGGGAGCACATTCCATCTCTGCTGCTGTTGGGGGGAGTGAGAAGAGGAAGCATCATACAAAGGTAGCTGTGATGTTTCTAAGCTTCTCACCCACCAAGAACAAGGTATAAAAGGCTCCATTCCTAATCCTTCTGCTTCATTCAGCATCTCCCCTCTTACTACCGCCAACCCCAGTTCAGTGAGGAGGGGTTTGGTGGGAAGAACTGGTCATTTGCATGTCATCCTCCACTGCTATGCTTTCAATCTCTCTCTCTCTCTCTCTCTCTCTCTCTCTCTCTCTCTCTCTCTCTCTCTCTCTCTCTCTCTCTGCAGAAAGAGTTCATGAAGCAGATGCAGAGCTATGGAGTGCTTGTGGTCTTCTCTCAGGCCTGGATTGAGGAGCTGTACCACCAGGTGCTGGACAGAAACATGCTGGGCGAGGCCGGCTACTGGAGCAGCCCGGAGGACAACAGCCTGCCCCTCATCACCATGCTGACCGGTCAGTGGCTTCCTCCAAGGCTGTGTCTTCACGGCTCCTTTCAGAGAAGCCACAGGGTTCTGAGCAAGCATTGACTTAACACTCACAAAGCTCCCTGGGCATTTGCTGTTAGTTCCAGGGAAGCCGTGAGCCTGCGGGCTGTTATGGAGGAACTGATTTTACACCTTTGTCAGCACCTTTATCTGTGGAGACTCACTGTGGCCTCTCTGAGGCTGTGTAGGCCTGGGCAGGAGGCCTGGGAATATTCCTGAAAGCTCTCACTTGCTAATAGAGGCTGTCTATTGTTCAAGGGCTCCTGGGGGTTGCCAGTACTGTGAAACCAATTGATTTCAAACTTGGCCTCATTCCCACCTCCGGTTCATATGAGAGGTCCTCCCTTCCCTTCCCAGCAGTTCTAGAATGTACGATAATGCCAGTTACTTGCCCACTCAGCATCCTTGTCTCCAGAGTCCAGAGGGTTTTTTTTGTTTGTTTGTTTTTTGGCCAGTCCTGGGGCTTGGACTCAGGGCCTGAGCTTCTTTTTGCTCAAGGCTAGCACTCTGCCACTTGAGCCACAGCGCCACTTCTGGCCATTTTCTGTATATGTGGTGCTGGGGAATTGAACCGAGGGCTTCATGTATACAAGGCAAGCACTCTTGCCACTAGGCCATATCCCCAGCCCCAGAGGTGTATTTTTTTTAATATCCTGTTTAATTACTAGAAGTTGCACAGGTGCCAGGCACTGGCGGCTCACAACTATAATCCCAGCTACTTGAAAAGGTGAGATGAAAAGTGTGGTACAAAGCCAGCTCAAGCAAAAATAAAAATTCATGGGACTCCTTCTCCACTAATAGCTGGGCATGGTTGCATATGCCTGTCCTCCTTGCCACAGGGGAGGCTGAGATTGGGAGGATCACAGTTCCAGGCTAGCCCAGGCAGAGAACTCCATGAGACTTCATCTTGATGGGAAGAAGCTGGACATGACGGTACATGCCCGTCATCTGGCTACGGCATGAAGTGAAAAATAGGAAGATCACAGTCCAGGTGCACAAAAGTCTGTGTCAAAAATTGCCAGAACAAAAAAGTACTGGAGGATGACTCCGAGGTAGAGCGCTTGCCTGGCAAGACTGAGTTTGAAACCCCAGTCCCACCAAAAGAAAAAAGAAAGAATTTTCGCATGAGAGTACAGGAAAACAATATGCAGAACTACTGTGGAACAGTTTTGATGTCTCTTATTTTATGTTGGCAAAAGCAGATTCTCTTGTGTTTGCATGGCTTAGCCAAAATGGCAGTTCAAGTTTAGAAAGTGCTCAAAGCCTAATCTACTCATGAGAGCCTTTGCAAAACAGATCTCTAGGCTGGTCCTGAACTTGCTGTGAGATCCCAGCTTGGTCTCTGATCTGAATTGTCCTCGTGGCTCCAGCAGGTAGGACTTGCCTCAGAAGCCCCTCACCCTCCTTGTAGTGTCTAACATCTTCACACAGCTCAGCAGCTCTGGGCCAGGCAGAGACAGCAATGGGCAGAGGCAGGGCAGTCCAGAAGAGAGGCAGCCAAAGGGTGTGTTAAATGGCCTAGAACAAAAGTGACAGAGTGCCCTAATAACAGGTAGAACTCAATGTTGAGGACTTTGAGGTGAGGCAGATATAGAGTAAGGTCTGTTCCCAGGGGCTGGAGTCCTGGGTGTTAGCTGGCATTTGGAGTTTTGCTTCCAGAACAATGGAAGCAATGTGTCCCAAGTCTTCCATTAATCATGATAGCATTTGCATGCATTTGAAAAAAATCAGTTGTTCCTCTGCGCGAGGAGCATTGACTTCCCCCATCCACATGGTTCCCCTCTGTTTTCACAAACTCCCCTCAGGAGAGACGGCAGCGCTCACAAGAGCCTTGGAATCTGTATGAGGCTCTTAAACTTGCTCTCAGCTTTAAGTCTTCAATTTTTAAAATATGATCCCAGCTTTAATTTTTTTATTTTCCAAATACAATTATTTCTGCCGGATGTTATCTCTGTGAATCTCTTACCTGAAACTTAGTGACAGGAGTCATTCTGTAGATGCAAATTGAGCAATGGGCAAATCACAGAAACCATCATCACTGGCCATCACCATTAATCCACCAGGTCTTTTGTAATGGACCTATAAGGCTCAGTGGCTGCATGCATAGGAACACTACTTAACTTTAAATTAATGACAGAAAAATGGACCAGTGCTTCCCCAGAGTGTGACCGAGGGTGGTATTGCAAATCTTTAAAGCAAATTCCAGACATGAAGTGACAAGGGAATCTAAGCAGCACTTACTGGGAGGTTGGCAATTTGGGCTGGTCTTTCCACGACACACAAGGAGAAGCAGTAACAGGAGCCTGACCATGAACTCACCAGGACCACTCCCCAGCCCAGCCCACAGTGTTCTGTGAAATGGTTATGGGACGTTCATGTTAAACAAACTTTGCACTGCTTGCATTCATCAGCTCTTTGTTGAGCACACAAGACACACTGTCACAAACGGCAATTCCTCCTGAAGACTGTTACACCATTTGACCTTACTGCTCAGTTCCCGCTGCAGCAGCCATTGAGATTTCTACCCTTTTATTTTTCTTCTGTGTTGCCCAGAAGTCTCCAGGCCTCTTGAAGTATTTATAAGAATAAAAGATGCGTCTGAGCAATTTTAAACACCATGGGTACAAGTCTCACCCTAATGGAGCAAGGGTGCCATTCTAAACTCAGAACAGACTCCACCCACCTACCCTTCCCATCACCTCCTCGCACTGGGTACCCCTAAATTGGTTACATCATACACATTTCAAGCCACTATCATTTCCTTTATACCAAGAAAACTGGTTCTCAGTGAATGGGGTGAGTGGGCCAGTCCCACAGAGTTGCAGCCCAGCCTCTTCCATCCATCCATCCCTTCCTGCCAGCAACAAGGAATCTTTTGTTTAGCTCATTTTGTCCACAAGGGATGGTTTGTTCCGACAGAAATGTAAACAAGGTAATTCTTTCCTGACTGGCCTCATGGCCTTGAGCAATTTACTTACTTGAAGTGATTGTTTTTCTCCTCTGTGAAGTGGGAAAAACAGTACTAGCCCTGTCAGCCAGCTTTGAGTTGTTGAGACAGTCCTTATCATCAACAACAACAACAAAGGTTAGGTGAAAACCCTTTGAAATTTACAAGGTATTAGTATCAATGTGTTATTGTACTTGGCAATTAGAGTAAATGGTTATTTGATTGAAGACAATGGTCTGAACTCTGATATGCTCTGAAAGCACGAATCTATTGTAAACCAAGCTTGGTAGCTCACACCCAGCACTTGAGAGGCTGAAGTAGGAGAATTCAAAGTTTGATGCCAGATTGGGCTACATGGGCAGTTCAGGTCCAGCCTTAGCTACAAAATGATAACCCTGTCTCACAAAAAATGGGGGGGGGGGCCCCAAGGGAGGAGGAGGAGAGAGGAAGAAGGAAAGAAAGAGAAAAAAAGAAAGAAAGGAGGGAGGGAGGGGGAGAGGAAGTAGGGAGGGAGGGAAAAGGACATGTTAGATTAACATGGTTTTCAATAAAGACTTTCTAAAGATCAAGATATTTTGAAAGGGGTAACATTGATTAAGATATGTTGTGCTTATAAACTGCTTTGTTAAATGGCAACTCCTTTGTACAACTACTTAAATATAATATAAAAATACACTTTTAAACTAGAAAAAAATGGTTTTTTTTATTTTTTTAAATTTTTTGCTGGTCCTGAGGCTTGAACACTGGGTGTGGGCACTGTCCCTGAGCAACTTTTGCTCAAGGTTAGCACTGTACCACTTGAGCCACAGTGCCATTTCTGGCTTTATCTGTGATTTAATTGGAGATAAGACTTTCCTACCCAGGCTGGCTTCAAACCACAATCTCAGCCTCCTGACTAACTAGGTGTGAGTCACTGATGCCTGGCTAAAAAAAAAAAGATTTTAAATGAACAGATTTTCTAACAACATTGATGGCAGAGTTTTGTTTTCTTGTTTCTTTTCTTTTATTCATGCTTTTGCCCTGGTGCCCAGGCTGGCCTTTTTTTTTTTTCTTATTTATTGTCAAAGTGATGTACAGAGAAGTTACAGTTTCATACGTTAAGCATTGGATACATTTCTTGTACTGTTTGTTACATCCTCCCTCACCAGGCTGGCCTTAAACTTATGATGTTCCTGCCTTAGCTTCCTGAGTGCTGGGATTCTAAGTGTATACCCCCGGGCCTGGACTTGAGCCTCAGTCTGACTTTATGCTGGTTAGTGGGAGTTGAAGCCTCTTTGTTGAAACAGACTTTTCTGCTCAGCTGGTTTCAGTCCTCTAGACCTCAGACACCTGGGTAGCTAGGATTACAGGTGCGATCCACTGACGGTGCTTTTTCACTTGACAGATATCGATGGCTTAGAGAGCAGTGCGATCGGTGGCCAGCTGATGGCCTCAGCATCCACGGAGTCTCCTTTCACCCAGAGCAGGAGATTGGAGGACTCCACGGTGGCAGGTATGGTCGCGCTTGAGTCTTGAGTTATGGATGTGCATACATCACCTGTGTTATGAGCAATCCAGTTCTAGTATGGTAGCAGAAATGAGTGACAATTTTGTCTTGGTAGACAAGGAAGATGCTGAGCACTTTCTGCAGAGCTGATATGTCAGCCTTCTTCTGTTGATAGGTGCCTGATCCAATCCTAGACATCAAATTCTATTTCCTGTCCTAGCATTGCATGCAACTCTGTAGTGTGTGTCTCTGGGAAACTAGCCACACCCCTTCCTGTTCTAGGGGTGGCATTTGCTCGCTACATCCTGGTTGGCTGCTGGAAGAACCTGATTGATACCCTGTCCACTCCCTTGACTGGCCGCATGGCGGGGAGCTCCAAGGGGCTGGCCTTCATCCTGGGAGCCGAAGGTGTCAAAGAGCAAAACCAGAAGGAGCGAGACACCATCTGCATGAGCCTAGATGGGCTGCGGAAAGCAGCGAGGCTGAGCTGTGCACTAGGTAAGGGGCCAGTGCCACCTGTCCCTGCCAAAGTCGCTGGGAATGAAGCCGGTTGCTTCTGCTGGCAAATGGCTAGAGAACCAACATGGTTAATGAGAGCCATTTGTGTCCTCTAAAGGAGTTGCTGCTAACTGCGCATCAGCCCTTGCCCAGATGGCGGCTGCCTCCTGTGTCCAGGAAGAAAAAGAAGAACGGGAGGGGCAAGAAACCAGTGATGCCATCACCCAAGGTAACAGTGGAAGGGGCAGAATCCACCTGATGCTTTGCATGGCATGTGTGCACGCCTGCCATGCCAGCTGGCACAGGTCCCCATCCTGTGTGTGACATAGTTGACATCTGCCACTAGGCATGAGTCCCATGGGCTGCAGACTCAGGTCTGTTTTAGGTGAAGAGTTTACAGAGAAGAGATGCCCTCCTCCAGAAGAGAGATTCCCTGGTGAAGAGGAAAGTCTGAGTGGCTACTAACAGGAGAGCTGGGGCTCACCTTACTGGGCTGTTCACACCTGGGGCTTCGCCTGGCTCTGTGGCTTCCTGAAGGTGTGTATATAAAGGCCTCTCAGGTTAGAGTGGAGAAGACAGAAGGCAGACTGCGCAGTGTTCTGAAGGGAAAGTCAAACAGAGAATCTAGGGAAGGGACTCAGGAAGAGGTTGCTCTCATCAGGCAACAGTCTGCGCTCCGTGAACTCAGAGTTGATCTTTTAACCAGTTAGGCAGTGGCCTGATTGTCATCAGGGAAGAGGGCAGCCTTCCAAACAGCAATGGAGGACAGAAGGCAGGCAACACACAAGGTAAATGCAAGTTTGGCCTGAATTTAGTCACACTATCATCAGGTATATAAAATGTCCAGTCCCCAAAGTAGTTGTACAATTTTAGCTGAGAAAAACTATTTGGGTCAATGGTTCTCAAACTTGAATTACATTTAGAAACCCACTGGAAAGCAGAATCATTCTTACAGATCCTTGGGGCTAAGTGAAAGAAAGAGAATCACAATTTGCTTAAGTATTGTACAACTATTGACTACACAAAAATCCTTACATTTAGCCAGGTGTGGTGGTTATACACTGTCATCCCAGCACTCTGGAGACTGAGGCAGCAGAATCTTGAGTTCAAGGTCAGCCTGGGCTACATAAGATTCTATTCTTCTCCCTCCCTTCTCCCCCACAAAAATCTTACATTTGCACTTGTTAAAAAATAAACTACAAGCCTGGCACTGGTGGCTCATGCCTGTAATCCTAGCTACTTAGGAAGCTGAGATCTGAGAATCATGGTTCAAAGCCAGCCCTGGCAGAAAAGTCTTTGAGACTCTTATCTCCAATAAACCACTCAGAAAAACAGGAAGTGGCGCTGTGGCTCAGGTGGTAGAGTGTTAGCCTTGGGCTGAAGAGCTCAGGGACAGCGCCCAGGCCCAGAGTTCAAGCTCCATGACTGACCACCACCCCCCAAAAAAATTACATAAAGCCAAAATATTCTAATGCAAACAAATATATTCACAAAGCAAAGGTTGCTCTTACAGTACGAAAATAATTTGGAGTCCTTTGAAGTTAGCTTGTATTATTTTCTGTTTTAGGATATTGTTCAGTTTTCCAGACAGGTCCAGTGATTGAAAACCTTTATTCAAAAGGGACTCTGTCATTTGGCTCTGTCTTGGCATTTTTGCATGATTGATATTCTTTCTCAGTCATGCATAATAATAATGATGGTGATGAAAATATATTATTTGTAGCTCACAAATATAAGTATAAACTAACAGAGTGAGTTAAAAGTGTGGTATTTTTCAGTTATAAAGAAGTTCCCTGGTACTCAGAATGTACACACAATTTTAGAATGATTGTCCTTATAAAACATAAGGTTAAGCTGAGCGCTGGTGGCTTACACCTATAATCTTAGCGACTTAGAAGGCTGAGCTGTGAGGATCACAGTTGAAAGCCAGCCTAGGCAGTAAAGTCCATGAGGCTCTTTTCTTCTGTTAACCACCCAAAATCTGGAAGTGGAGGTGGGGCTAACGTGGTAAAGTACCAACCTGAAATGAAAAAGTGAAGGGATAGCACCCAAGTCCTGAATCCAAGCCCCAGTACCAGCACCCAAAACAAAATAAAACCAAACACTAACATTAAGCAATCTCAAGGGAAACTTGCAGACTGTCAGGAATCCCTCCGTGTTCTTGATTTGAGCGCTCAGGGGAGAGCACTGATCGCTTAGCTGGAGTCAGCACATGACGCTGTGTCTGCCCCAGAGCCTGTGGGAGGCCAGGAGGAGCCAACCATGCCTATCAGCACAGGACGCCCTCAACTTCACAGCCCTAGAGCTGGGGTCCCCATGGCGTGTGGGGGCCTGTCTTCTGCACGATTTGCATGATGAACCATGGGGCCCTGCCAAAGAGGCGCTTGCTACCATGAAATCTGGTGTCTCACTTTTGCCCTTGCATGCCAACGCATCCCTTCCTTTGCATCCTGTCTCTCTCCCTTTCTGTCTCCCTCGGCCGATGTTATTTTAATAAATGTCTCTCTGACACAGTGAAACTAAAAGTGGAGCAGAAACTGGAGCAGATGGGGAAGGTGCCGGGGGTGTGGTTGCACACGGCCCACGTCCTGTGCATGGACGCCATCCTCAGCGTAGGCCTGGAGATGGGAAGCCATAACCCGGACTGCTGGCCACACGTGTTCAGGTGCATGATGTGAACCGCCCCCCTCCCCGCGGCACCCACCCACCTGCCTGGGGAAGCCGGGGGAACCTGGGGTGATGGAGAGGGCAGGCTCCAGTGTGGAACAGATTGTAAGCGTTGGCTGTGTGAGTACATTCAAGTGAGGGCTCTAAAGAGAAAGGAAATTGGGGCCTACAGAATGCATGCATTCGGAATGCATTGTCCTGAGAGATGCAGGTGTCACACCAAGGTAGAAAAACTGATTTCTTTAGTGGTGGATGAAGACCGTGTAAGTTAAGTCTAAGAACTGGTCATGTGTCAGCCGCTTACCATGGCTACAATGCACATCCTTGTCTCTCTTTATTTAAAGAAGGATTGGGGATAGCATGCATGGTTAAATGAAGTTACCTGGTTGAAAATGACTACTTTAACTAAGCAGAGAAAAGTTAAAAACAGAATAGTATGTGCATACAACAGAGCAGCCAGAGCATTTGGCTCTAAGGAAAGGGACAGGAAGCTCCCCGTCACCTGCATAGCACGGCACCTGGAGGGGGAAGACAGCCATAGCTGCAGGGCCTCACAAATCGTGACTAGACAGGAAGCTTGTCTGGCTGTGCAGGAGTGGAGCCCTGCTCAGGACAGGCTGGATGCAGGTGCCTGGCTGTACCCTATCCTGTGCAGCACGAACCCAGGTCTCACACCAAGTCATTTTAGACAGATCAGCCATGGACAGGAAAAGAGAGAGAGAGCCCAGAGCCCCCACCAGATCTGCGTTCAGTTTGATATCACCAAAGCAAAGACAGCTATGAATGTGCAAGGGTTGAAAACCAACCAACTTGAAAGGAGCCCTGGAAAGGACCAGGATGAATCAGCCTAGAATAAAATGGGTTGTGATAAGAGGCTGGAAAATGGCAGTTCTTCATTAGTCTTATAAGGGAAAAAAAGAGAAAAAGCTTAGGTGGTATCTGAGTAATACATACAGGATCAAAAATTTCTCATATTGTAAGAAGTTGGGCATATTATAAATGGTTGATTCCTATAATCCTAGCTACTCAGGAGGCAGAGATTGGGAGAATCATGCTTCAAGGCCAATCTGGTGGTGGGGGAGAGAAGTTACTGCGATTCCATCTCAATAAACAAACCAAATGTGGTGATTCACTCCAGCCTCAGGGAAGGTATAGATAGAAGAATTATAGTCCACAGCCAGCTCGGGTAAAAAGCACAAGATACTATCTGAAAAATAAAAGCAAAAAGGATTGAGGACATGACTCCAATGATAAAGCACCTGCCTAACAAGCACAAGATCCTGAGTTGAAACCCTCAGTACTATCATAGAAAAAAAAAATTCCCTGACTATAGAATACCAAAGTGGATGACCCAGCATGCACTGAGTCTGTAACTGGATTGCTCTGGGGTGAGGGGCCTCTTATGAATCATCCTAGCCCCGAGTTCAACTGGGAACAGACACTTCGGAGGTTGGGAGTTGCACCACATCTGTGCCTTCTATCTGCCATGTTAGGGGACTGCTCCTAGGCCCCAAGCACAACCCAACATGAACTCTGTGGAACTATGAGCAGGCAGTGAGGCTGAATGTGGCCAGGCTGGACCCTATCATGGCTGGAAGGCCTGTCCCTCATGATCTTGTTCCTTCTGGGATCCCACAGTAAGGAAAACCTTCTCACTCCACACCAGTGCTCAATACAGAGGGTAAGAGACTCCATGGGAGGTTCTAGCTCCAATCGCCCATGTCCAATCACCGTAGTAAGCTGGGGAAGATGGAAGAGGGTGAGCAGGGCTCCAATGCCATCTTTTCCCCTTCATATGGTGAGAGCTAAGAGGCCCTGAGGAGTCCTCACCCATCTCAAGACTGAAGAAGAAATGACTTGTATATAAATGGATCTAGTGAGAAAATGGCAGGGGGAGGGGGTAGCCCATGTGAAGAGGAAAGGAAAATGTGGGGTGGATGGAGCCAGTCAGGCTAAGCCTCCACGCATGACAGCTGCTTCTCTGCGACTCTTTCTAGGGTGTGTGAGTATGTGGGCACGTTGGAGCACACCCACTTTAGTGACAGCACCTCGCAGCCGCCTCTGACCATCAGCCAGCCCCAGAAAGCAGCTGGGGGCTCTGGACTTCTTGTGGATTTCAAGTGTGAGGACTCATCTCAGGAGCAGAGCCTGGAGCAGGGACCCTCCCTGAGCCCAGTCCCAGTAGTCCAGCCCCTCTCCATTCAAGAACTCATCCGGGAAGGCAGCCGGGGCCGGGCCTCAGACTTCCGCAGTGGCAGCCTTATGACTGGGAGCAGCGCTGCCAAGGTGGTGCTCAGTCTCTCCACCCAGGCTGACAGGTGTGTGTCCCAGCCCAGAGCCCCCAAAATGCATTCACCAACTATTGCCTACTATGTCTGTCTGTCCGGTCACAGAATAAGCCCTGGGGCCACCTGATGTGTTAGTCATTTAACACTTCTAGCTGGGCACCAATGGTTCATATCTCCAATTACCCAGCAAATGGCCGGAAGTGGAGCTGTGGCTCAAGTGGTAGAATGCTAGCTGTGAATGAAAAAGCTAACGGACAGTGTTTAGGCCCTGAGTTCAAACCCCAGAATACAACACACACACGTACCACTTCTTATTTTTTATTGTTATTATAAAGGTGATATACAGAGGGGTGACAGTTACATAAGTCAGGCAATGAGTACAATTCTTTTTTTTTTTTTTTTTTGGACAGTGTCACCCCTGCCCTTGCTTTTTCCCAGTTTCTCCCTCCCACTCCCACCCACATGTTGTATAGTTCATGTTCTACATAGTATCTGGGGAGTACCACTGCTGCCTTTCTTCTGATCTTTTTGGGGGCATAGCTTTCCCTACCCGCACATCTCTGCCTTTCAGTGGACTATTTTCTAATGGTGAAGTCTTCCAGGACTGAGGCAGGCCATCTTCCTCAAGGCAGCGTGCTTCCTTACAACACCCTGGGGCACCTTCAGCCCCCAGGGTCCTGGTTTCCTTGGTGAAATAGTATCATTTTAAAAAGTAATGCTGACTTGGCAGATACTGTACTTAGCAACACCTAAGAAAGAGGGACTGTTTACAAAATCCCACACTTGAGAGTCTGTATTACCGATTGAGACCTGATAACAAGGAAAATCAGCAGCCTCCCCCCTCCCCAAAGTGGTCTGGTGATTGATACTTAAGTGCTCTGTATCACACATGGCGCCAACTCCCTTCCCTTCTCAACATGAGCTCATTACACCCAGTCTTAATTTATGGGGTTTTTCTTTATGTGTGTGTGTGTGTGTGTGTGTGTGTATCTTATGAAATTGCAGTTCATTCTGAGAATTGAACCTCGATGACTCAAAAACTGAGTGCCTTACCATCTACCACCATCTTGCCAAACACCTAAGGAGTGCCTACCATCACTGAGCTGCAATGGTGCAAACCTGAAAGATGCAAAGATTTTCTTAAAAATCTTGTTTTGTGCTCTTTGGACTGAACTCATAATTGATGCAGACTTGTGCGTGGCAGTAATCCATACAATGCCCTACATTTGTCTGCAGTATTTACTCAGTATTCACAACAATCCCATCAATGGTCATTCTGCCCTAAAGACCTTGTTAAATAGTTGACAGATAACAAATCTTGTCTGTCTGCCCCCAGGCTCTTCGAAGACGCTACAGACAAGTTGAACCTCATGGCTTTGGGAAATTTCCTGTATCAGCTGAAGAAAGCATCACAGTCCCAGCTTTTCCATTCTGTCACAGATACGGTTGACTACTCCCTGGCCATGCCAGGTAGTTCCTCCCTTTGGAGAAACTGGGCTGGGAAGGGAGCAAGGAAACGCTTGGGTCTCTGAGAGTCCGCAACATGCTTGAACACCGGTGACCCTGCTCCGTTCACACAGTCACACTGGCGAAGCTCAAGGTCTTCCCATTTCAGGCACTGTGTCTATGGCTGCCAGGGCTGCGGTGTTACCATCGGAGCAGGGCAGAGCCATTCTGCTGAGGATTGTGCTCAGGAAGCAGACACTGTGGCTCCTTTTTAGAGCACAAGGAGTGTTTCATGAAGGGCAGGGATTCTTGTGCATATCACAAACCCCTGATAACCTCAGTCCAGCCAGTCTACATGAGCAACCATGGATTCTAGAGCGGGGACAGTGGGAGAGGACAATGGAAGGATTAAGATGCCTTTTCCTACTCTTAGCCATCTGCTCTCGGGGCTCATCGCATAGATGATGACTTGGTATCACTGTCCTCACCCATGAGACCCGGGGAAGAGAAGGTGCTCTCTTGAGAAGGTAGAGATGTAACAAATGACCCCTGGCCTCCAGTGGGTGGCAGGTGGCACACATGTGCCTCACCTGGGGATGCACCGTGGTGGGTGGCAGGTGCCTTCCATCTCAGCAAATGAGGCTCCATAGTTGGCCTTTTGATGCTTGCCACAGATCAGAGTTTGTAAACCCCAGTTACCAGCCCACTAGTTTGTAATGAACTTTCACACCATAGCTGTAGGAAGCCAACCTCCCAAACACCAAACTTCTAGAGCATCGCCAAGCCCAGGGGTGACAGTCAAGACTTTTGCCTTGGAGAAAATGGAGGTCTTAAGAGACTCGCTAAGAGTCTGTGAGCAGGGAGGGGCAAGGAGCAAACCCAGAAGGAAGGGAGTTGAAAGGAGTTAAGAGCCAGGCACCAGTGTCTCACTCCTGTAATCCTAGCTACTCACAAGGCTGAGATCTGAGGATCTAGGTTTGAAGCCAGCCCAGGTAGGAAAGTCTGTGAGACTCTTATCTCCAATTAACCATCAAAAATCCAAAACTGTGGCTAAAGTAGTAGAGTGTCAGCCTTGAGAGAGAAAACTAAGGGACAACATTCAGGCCTTGAGTTCAGGTCCTAGTACAAACACACACACACACACTGAAAATGAGGCCTTCCAAGCTTAGTAGCTATATTGTCTAAGTTAAGTAATCCCTTCTTTCAGGCATTTCATGTTCTATTTTATAAAATGGCAATAATAATATGACTTCTTAAGCTTGCTTTAAATACTAATTGAAAATGGGCAGTTGGATGACTAGTAGCTCACACCTGTAGTTCATTAGTAGCTCACACCTGTAATCCTAACTACTCAGGAGGCTGAGATTCAGAGGATCAAGATTTCAAGCCACCCCAGACAGAAATATCTGCAAGTCTGTGTCTCCAATTAATCAGCAAAATGCAGGGCTGAATGTAGGCACTGGTTCACACCTGTAATCCTAACTACTCAGGAGGCTGAGATCTGAGGATCATGGTTCAAAGTCAGCCCAGGCAGAAAAGTCCCCATGAGACTCTTACCTCCAATTTTCCACTCAAATACCAGAAGTGGTGCTGGGGCCCAAGTGGTAGAGCTCTAGTCTTGAGCACAAGGAGGCTCAGGGTCAGCTCCCAGGCCCTGAACTCAAGCCCCACAACTGACAAAAAGAAAACACAGGGCTGGTGGCATGGCTTCATGGTAGAGTTTCTGCTATGAATGAGCAAGCTTTGCAAGCATGAGACCCTGAGTTCAAGCCCTAGGACTAGGGAGGAAATAAAACTGGAAGTGATTGAAGACATAAAGAACCAATACAATATCTGACACAGAGTAAATATTCACTAATGTCTGTGATGAATATTATCATTTGGGGGAAGTGTATTTGGCATGGCGTGACTAAGAAAGGCACCTTGACATCCTGTAGAACATATAGAAGGAACAACAGAGCATGAGCAAGACAGAAGTGGGGGGACTAAGGTGGCCACTGTAAAAAAAAAAAAATAGTAGCAGAAAGCCAAGGGAGGCAAGGAGAATATGGAACAGGGCTGAGCAGGTTAGCGAGCAAGCTCCTGAGTAGAGCACTGTTGCTTGTCAAGGATGGTGGCCCCAGTAACTGTAATAGTGGAAAGGCCTTAGGCTAAAGGCTTGATGTGTCCTATTTATTACACCTACTTAATCCTCAAAGCAACTTTTAGCAATAGGACTAACTCAGCTTTATAGATGAGATCACTGGGATTGGGAGGGAAATCTCTGATCCATCCTTAACTGCTGTTCAATTCCTTCTTTCTCACTGAGAATTGTTCACACTGTCACATCCAGGAACTCAGGACATGAGGGCGAAGGGCAGAGTCTCTGTCTGCCCTTGCTGAGTGGAGGCGTTCTTTACCCTCTCCTTTGGTTAACCCACACCAAACTGGTCTAAGAAGAACACATGAATCTTTAACCTCTTTGTGCTTGAATAAATCAGACTGTTCTTGGGAGTTTGGCTTTCTGGCACTTAGGGCCTTGTCTTCTTGTAGGAGAAGTTAAGTCCACCCAGGACCGAAAAAGTGCTCTCCACCTGTTCCGCCTGGGAGATGCCATGCTTAGGATCGTGCGGAGCAAAACACGGCCCCTGCTGCACGTGATGCGCTGCTGGAGCCTGGTGGCCCCCCATCTGGTGGAGGTGAGCTGGGGGCAGGGGGAGACCAGGCAAGTGTAGCACAGGACCACAGTCCGTGTAGTACGTGGATAGAGCGCCATGGCCACGGGACAGTAACTCCGCCTTGGCCTGGTCTCTGAGAACATCCTGGTTCTCTGATTATGCATCTGAAGAACCACCCAAAGGGCCGCACTAACCTGGTTTCCCTAGGACGTGCTTTCTTCCCAGTTCCGTGGCTTAGCTACCTTGCACAGGCAGTTCTTTGATCTGCTATCAACCTGACTAAAAGACACACAGAGGGTTCCCATCATCATCCCTTTTCCATGTAAACATAGCAGCATCTCTCATTCCTGCCACTCTCGCATTGCTAGTAAATTACTTGGGCTGGTGTCCTTTCATTAAGAAAACCATAGGTCCTGTTTTTTCCCAACAAAATTCACACTTATACTTCCCATTCTCCCAAAGGAAAACACATTGGGATAAATCCTATCGCAATTATACATCTGAGCACTTCCATGCATTGTGATGGTGCCTTTAACGCTACAAGGGAAATTATCACTCTGTTTTGAGGCGATAACTATTTTGAATAGCCTTTGAGCATTTATCTGGTAACCATATATAATTAAGTATCTTTGGAAGTTAATCCAGTAACTGAAGACTATTCAAATGGGGGTCAAGTAATAGAAAATATTAATCTAGTAGGAAAGAGCATATTAGTTATATATCACACCATAATAAACCAAAAACCTAGTGGCGTCCAACAACAACCATGTGCCTAGCTTAAAATTCTGTGGGTCAGAAATCTGAAGAAGGCTCAGCTGGGTAGGTCTAATCCGGGGAATTCTGTCTGGTTCATGATGACTTTCACTGGGAAGGCTGGACAAAGATTTCTCTGTCTCTAGTCTTTCCTGTAGACTGTCTCTAGCCGACTCATTTCTGCTCATTCACATGCTTCCTTAGGATTCCCAAGAAAGCAAGAAGGCATACTCCATAGCACAGCGACTACTAAACTCTCCACTTAAGACTTGCTTTGGCCAGTGGCACAAGAGCAAGAGCAAGAGCAAGAGTTCTTGTGCCACTGACCAAAGCAAGTTTCTAAGGTCATAGTCAGTGTGGGAGGGGACTAGTGAGGGTATAAACCAATGAGACTCTTGATGCACCTGGTCCTGCTCTCTAAGGGACAAATGACATGCCTGCTCTTTCTATGTTTGAGGAATGGCCAAAGATAAGACTAGGAGGAATTCTAGACTTCAATTCTGGTGTTTTTATTATAGTCTGTGTTCTGTACCATCCAAGAAAATGATCATGTTGCAGAAAAAGGATTTACTAGAATTTTTTTTCTGGAAACATTAAAGTTGAAGTTGTATCTGATCAATTGGTCAGTTTTACTTAATACAATTTTTTAAATACAGCTCATTGGTGCACTGTGACTCCCTAAAATGTCTGCCCGAAATGGCAGTGCTGCCTCCACCTCCAAGTGAGAAGTGGCTGGGAAATCCTTCAGAACAACGCTCTTCTTGTCTCATATCCTGTGCTGTTCCCTTCTCTCTTGCATGGGGCAGGCCGCCTGCCACAAGGAAAGACACGTGTCTCAGAAGGCTGTGTCCTTCATCCATGACATCTTGACAGAGGTCCTTACCGACTGGAATGAGCCACCCCACTTCCACTTTAACGAAGCCCTCTTCCGACCATTTGAGCGTATTATGCAGCTGGAGCTGTGTGATGAAGATGTCCAAGACCAGGTCAGTCAGTGTGGCACAGGGGCCAGCAGGCCTCCTGTGCAGGTGGTGGCAGCAATGTCCTCTGAGCTTTGTATCTGTCACTTCCCCAGTCATCTGACATCATGACATAGTGACCAAACAGTTTGGCTTAGGATCATCTCGTTCATGATTGGTGGATCTGGGATGTTGTCAGAGAGAATAACAGAAAACTAACCTCTCAATAATCAAAAGACAATAAAGAGAAGGAAGCCCAGCAAACAAGCTACAAATGAATAAGTATGTGAAGTGTGGCTCAGCCACAGTAGTTATTAATGGAATGCAAATGAGTGATGTCTGGCTAGAAGGACTGGATTCTAGTTTTGCTCTTTCACTAAAATTAACTCGGAAATAGGGCAGCGACTGGGAAGTTCTCTCGCTTGTGTTCAGTGCCCCCCCTCTGCCCGGCCAGGTCGTCACATCCATCGGGGAGCTGGTTGAGGTGTGTTCCACGCAGATCCAGTCTGGGTGGCGGACATTGTTCAGTGCCCTGGAAACAGTGCACAGCGGGAACAAGGCTGAGATGAAGGAATACCTGGTTGGTGACTACTCCATGGGTAAGAATGGTAGGATGAGTCCTGCTATAGAAACTCCATTCTTTTTTGTTAGCAGATGATTTGTAAAAGGAAAGATCATTGTAATGTTTCCATTCGTGCTTATAAAGTACCTTGAATCAGCTCTGTCCCCCCATCTCTCTTCCTCATCTTTCCTCCTCCTGCTTCTTAGAACAATTGCAAATGGTTCCACATGTCCATTTCAAACGTGTATATGCAATGCTTTGACCCTACTTATTCTCCTTCCCACTCTCCCTCTCCCTCCCCCTCCCACTGTTGCTACCCCATCAGAACCTGTTTGGCATTACTGTTACTCATTTTAAGTGTATATTCATTGTACAAAGGAGGGTTTTTTTCCCCATGGTATTTCACATTTGGAGATCTGATACCCTAGTCATCGTATCTCCTCTGTTGCTCTCTCTTTTCCTGGCCCTGCTCCCTCCCCTGTCTAACAGCTTTGTGACTTACCTTATACCATAGTCATACATAAATGCAATAGATCTCTCATTCTATAGGCTGTCTCTTCAGCGCAGTGACTGTTTTCTGTGTGGAAACTCTTCCATTTGCTGTGATTCCATTTGTCAATCTTCACTCGTATTTACTGAGCTGTTAGAGTTCTAGTCAGGAAGTTACTGCTATGCTTATATCATCTGTAGCAGATTCAGGTCTTACATTAAGGTCTTTGATCCTCTTTGAATTGATCTCAGTGTAGGGTAAGGGATAAGGATCTAGTTTCATTCTTCTACATGTGGATATCTGTTATTTGTGAAGAGGCTATGCTTTCTCCCATGTATGCTTCCAAGACCTTTGTCAAAAAAAACTAGCTGGCTATAATGGTGTAGACTTATTTCTGTGTTTTCTATTTCATGGGCCTGTGTGTCTTTTTCTGTGCCAGTACTGTACTGTTTTTGTGACTGTGGCTCCATAGAAGCGTTTGAAGTCAGGTACTCTCAAGCCTCCACTGTTGTTCTATTTTGCTCAGGATTGTTTGGCTACCCAAGGTCTTGCGTGCATCCATTTGAACTTTTGTGATGAATGTCACTGGAATTTTGGTGGTGGTGGCACCGAGTATGTAGATTGCTTTCGGTGCTCTAAGCACTTTACACCTTGCACAGCCCCACTTGGCTCCAGCATTCCTCTCTGTTCTGCACTCAACTTTCAGCACAGCTTTCCTGCAGCCGCTCCCTGCCGCCTCCAGGTGGCGCTCAGCAGGACAGTACCACAGCCAAGCCAGCTGTCTGGTCCAAAGGCCCGCTGATCTTTTTCTGGGGCCCCCTGGAAGGTACTGGGAGCATGGGTGGCTTCAGAATTCTGTGATCTTTCTCCCTCAGGAAAAGGCCAAGCTCCGGTGTTCGATGTGTTTGAAGCTTTTCTCAATACCGACAACATCCAGGTGTTTGCGAATGCAGCCACCAGCTACATCATGTGCCTTATGAAATTTGTCAAGGGACTGGGTAAGTGGAGTGCTTTTCTGGATGGCCTGAGATTGTCTGGGGTAAATGTTTTTTTTATTATATCCATGGACTGGATTGTGAAACAATAATTATACATATAATATATCTCTGTATTATAGCGATCTATTTGCAATCAGTCATTGTTTTATGTGGGCTTTTCAACATTAAAATATTCGTTATCATCAGTAATTGTCCTTAAAACTCTTCTCATCAGTGTCCTGTTGCTAGCCTTCTGCCTGTGATAACTCAGCTCCTAAGAAAGAATGCCTCCCCCAGGCCTTATTAACTGTAAGGTGTATTTTGGATATGAAGGCAATCTCCTTCTTTGAAGTCTAATGTATTTCAAGAACTATTGAGTTGCTTTTATGCTTCATTTAGGAGGAATGGAGCAGGACCCTGTGAAATGTCATCACACTACTCAAAATGAAACGTTACTTAGAAATGCATGCATTGTTTATCGCTGATATTTCCCACCTAACATTTTTTATGCCGTGGGGACACAGCTATTCAGATTATAGCAGAGAGAGAAAAGTAATGGGTTATCCTTTGGATAGTGACGCATGTTGAGTTTCTGTGAAGTATTCAGGTAGAAGCAGGTTAAAACTTTTAGATGTTTTTTATCTTAGAGAAGGGTTGAAGACTGAGAGATGCCACATTATCAGTGTATATGTGGAACCTATTTGTAAAAAGATAGGCTCTATTTTCTTCAGTGAATTGGGGTTTTTTATATATAATATTGCAGTTTATTGAATCCAAATATATAAGTGCAAAAAATAAAACTTTCTGAAGACATCACCTTTATAATAACAACAAAAATATACAAAACTACAAAAATATACAAAAAATATATACAAATATACAAAAACTATAGTTATTGTTCAAATGGAAGTACATGTAGTCTGGTACTGTTGATTAGGAAATTAAACAAGCCATTCAAGGCATCTTAACACTCCATTAGTACATCTCTGGTTTGTGTTTTTGGGTTTTTATTTTTTGGCAAGTCCTGGGCCATGAACTCAGGGTCTGAGCACTGTCCCTGGCTTCTTTTTGCTCAAGGCTAGCACTGTGCCTCTTGAGCCACAGCGCCACTTCTGGCTTTTACTGTTTATGTGGTACTGAGGAATCAATCCCTGGACTTCGTGCATGCTAGGCAAGCACTCTACCGCTAAACCACATTCCCAGCCCATGAGGACATTTTTGACACCTATTTCTTTTTTAAAATTTATTTATTAATTAAGGCTGGGGATATGGCCTAGTGGCAAGAGCGCTTGCCTCGTATACTTGAAGCCCTGGGTTCGATTCCCCAGCACCACATATACAGAAAATGGCCAGAAGTGGCGCTGTGACTCAAGTGGCAGAGTGCTGCCTTGAGCAAAAAGAAGCCAGGGACAGTGCTCAGGCCCTGAGTCCAAGGGCCAGGACTGGCTTAAAAATTTTTTTTTTTATTTATTAATTAAACAAAAATTTTTGACAAGGTGTTGTGCACAGGGGTACAGTTACATACTACATGTACATAGTACATTTCTTGTGATATCTTACACCCTGTTTTTCCCTTCCCTAAGTCAGGTAGACATTTATACAATACACAGTGTACCAAGAACATATACAGTAGCCACGTGGCCTACGCCAAAGAAAATTCGCCTAGGGCTTTAAATGTAATGTTGACAGTAGACAATATGTCAACAATAGTCTTATATGAACGTACATACATAGCTTTTGAGCTACTGTGATCCACTGAGAGGTCTATTTTTGACCTTTATATGTTGAGTAGATTTTGGTTTTAATTACATAATGTAGGGTCACTGCCCCAATCCTGTGGGATATACCATTTGACAAGAAGTTTTTGGTTTCGCAGACCTGGTCTCTACTGTCTCCCCCTCCCCCCTCCTTAACAGTCATATATCAAGGAGATCATGCCCCTTTGTTTTCTGTCTAGGCTTGTCTCACTCAACATTATTTGTTCAAGTTCTGACCATTTCCCTGCGAATACCAATATTTCACCATTTCTAATCGCTATGTAGTATTCCATTGTGTATAGGTACCATATTTTTTGGATCCATTGATCTGTGGAGGGGCATCTGGGTTGGTCCCATATTTTGGCTATTGTGAATTGTGCAGCGATAAACATGGAAGTACAAATGTCTTTTTGATATCTTGGGACCTGTTGCTCAGGATAGATGCCTAGGAGGGGTATGGCTGGGTCATAGGGTAGGTCTATGTTGAGCTTTTTTTTTTTTTTTTTTTGGCCAGTCCTGGGCCTTGGACTCAGGGCCTGAGCACTGTCCCTGGCTTCTTCCCACTCAAGGCTAGCACTCTGCCACTTGAGCCACAGCGCCGCTTCTGGCCGTTTTCTGTATATGTGGTGCTGGGGAATCGAACCTAGGGCCTCGTGTATCCGAGGCAGGCACTCTTGCCACTAGGCTATATCCCCAGCCCGTATGTTGAGCTTTTTGAGAAACCTCCATACTGTTCTCCAAAGTGGTTGTACTAATTTGCATTCCCACCAACAATGGAGAAGGGTTCCTCTTTCCCCACACCCCTTCCAGCATTTGTTGTTGCCTGAGTTCAGAGTATAGGCCATTCTAACTGGAGTGAGGTGGTATCTCAGGCTTGTTTTTATTTGCATTTCCTTTATTGCTAGGGATGTTGAACATTTCCTCATATGTTTCTTTGCCATTTTTATCTCTTCTCTTGTGAAGTCTCTCTTTAGCTCCTTTGCCCATTTCCTAATTGGTTTACTGGGCTTGGAGGGGCTTAGTTTTTTTAGTTCTCTGTAGATGACAGATATTAGGCCTTTGTCTGTTGCTGTGTTGGTAAAGATCCTTTCCCATATGGTTGGCTGTCTTTCTAGTTTGGTGGCTATGTCCTTAGCTGTGCAGAAACTTTTTATTTTGTAGTGGTCCCATTTGTTGTGTCTCTCCCCTATCTGTTGTGCCCCTGTGACTGTATTCAGGAAGTTCCTTCCTGTGCCTATAAGTTCTAGCGCCTTTCCTACTGTGTCCTTCAGTAGTTTCAAGGATTCAGGTCTGGTGTTGAGGTCCTTGATCCATTTTGAGTTGATCTTGGTGCATGGTGATAGGCTTGGGTCTACTTTGAGTTTTCTGCATATGGCTGCCCAGTTCTCCCAGCACCAGTAGTTGAAGAGGCTCTGTTTATTCCATTGTATGTCTTTAGCTCCTTTGTTGAATATCAGCTGACTTTAAGAGTGCGGTTTTATTTCTGGATCTTCAATTCTAATCCATTGGTCTTCAGGTCTGTTTTTATATCAATACCAGGCTGTTTTTGTTATGATGGCTCTATAGTAGAGATTGAAGTCTGGTATTGTGATACCTCCTGCACTGCTTTTTCCCCTAGAATTGCTTTGGCTATTCTAGGTCTTTTGCTGTTCCATATGAATTTATGGGTTGCTTTCTCTATTTCAGTAAAGAATGTAGCTGGGATTTTGACGGGGATTGCATTGAAATTGTATAACAATTTGGGCAATATGGCCATTTTCACTATATTGATTCTGCCTACCCATGAGCATGGGAGGTCTTTCCATCTCCTTGTGTCTTCTTTGATTTCCCTTATTAGATTTTTATAGTTCTCATTAAATAGGTCCATCATGTCCTTGGTTAGGTTGATCCCTAGATACTTTATTTATTTATTTATTTATTTTTTGGCTACTGTAAATGGAATTGTTTCCATAATTTCCTTTTCTGCTTGTACATTGCTGGTGAACAGAAAAGCTGCTGACTTTTGTGGATTGATTTTGTATCCTGCTACTTTTCCAAAATGGTTTATTATGTGTAGGAGTTTGGGGACTGAGTTTTTTGGGTCTTTCAGATATAATATCATGTCATCTGCGAATAGGGATAACTTGATTTCTTCCTTGCCGATGTGGATCCCTTTGATGTCCTCCTCTTGCCTTATTGCTATGGCTAGGGATTCCAGCACTATGTTGAAAAGAAGTGGGGAGAGTGGGCATCCTTGTCTTGTTCCTGAGTTTAGGGGGAATGATTTTAGTTTCTCCCCATTTAATACGATGTTAGCAGTTGGTCTGTTGTATATGGCTTTTATTGTTTTGAGGAATGTTCCATCTATTCCTGTTCTCTCCAGAGCTTTTAATAAGTATGGATGTTGTATTTTGTCAAAGGCTTTTTGAGATAACAATGTGATTCTTGATTTTAGTTCTGTTGATGTGGTGGATTACATTGATTGATTTACGGATGTTGAACCATCCTTGTGACTGTGGGATGAAGCCTACTTGGTCATGATGTATAATTTTCTTGATCAGTTTCTGGATCCTGTTAGCTAATATTTTATTGAGGAGCTTTGCGTCTGTGTTCATTAGTGATATTGGTCTGTAGTTCTTTTTTTTGGGGGGGGGGGTCTTTGCCTGGTTTGGGGATGAGTATAATATTAGCTTCATAGAATGAGTTTGGGATTTCTCCCTCTGTTTCTATTTCGCAGAAGAGTTTGAGGAGTACTGGTATTAGCTCCTCACTAAAGGTTTTATAGAATTCATTGGTGAAGCCATCTGGGCCTGGGCTTTTCTTTGTTAGGAGGCTCTTGATTACCCCCTGTATCTCGCTGTAAGTTATTGGTTTATTTAGTTGATTTATTTCTTCTTGGTTCAGTTTTGGGAGTTTATGCTTCTCTAAAAATTGATCCATTTCTGTAAAATTATTGTTTTTTAGTGCATAGAGGTTTTGGAAATAGTTCCTTAGGATTGTTTGAATATCGCGTGTATTTGTTGTAATTTTTCCGGTGGAGTCCCTGATTTTACGTATATGAGTCTCTTCTCTTCTTTTTTTTGTAAGTCTTGCAAGAGGTCTGTCTATTTTATTTATTTTCTCAAAGAACCAGCTTTTAGTCTTATTTACTTGTTGAATGGTCTTTCTATTTTCAATCAGATTTATCTCTTCTTTAATCTTTGTGATCTCTCTCCTCCTAGTCATTTTAGGTTCGATCATTTCTTGTTTCTCCAGTTGTTTTAGTTTCATCGTGAGGTTATTTACCTGCTCTGCTTCCTTTCTTTTAATGTGAGTGCTGAGGGCAATGATCTTGCCCCTCGGTACTGCCTTAGCTGTATCCCATAGGTTTCTTTGTGATGTATTTTCATTGTCATTGTGGCTTATGAATTCATTAATTTCATCTTTAATTTGGTCTGTGGCCCAAGTGTTAGATAACAGTGTGGGGTTTAGCCTCCAAGAATGTGTATAGCCTCTGTGGTAACCGTTGTTGTTGAGGGTTACCTTTATTCCACTGTGGTCAGATATAATACATGGGATGACGTCAATACTTTTGTATTTGCTGAGGTTCTTTGTGTGAGCTATGACATGGTCTATTTTGGAGTATGATCCATGGGCTGCTGAGAAGAAGGTGTATTGGGTCTCTTTAGGGTGGAAGATTCTGTATAGATCTGTCAGATCCATTTGGGATATGGTGTTACTTAGGTCCTCAGCTCCCTTGCTAATCCTCTGGGTGTTGGATCTGTCTCTTGGAGAGAGTGGGGTATTAAAGTCACCCACTATGATTGTGTTTGGGTCTATCTTGTTCTGTAGTTCTGTGAGAATTTGCTTGACATATGTAGGGCCTCTTTTGTTCGGTGAATATACATTTATCACCGTGATGTCTTGATTCTGGATTTTTCCTTGTATTAAGATGTAGTGTCCTTCTTTGTCTTTTTGAGTTGATTTTAATGAGAAGTCCAGCTTGTCTGAGATCAGGATGGCTACTCCTACCATTTTGGTAGGTGCATTTGCTTGGAAGATCTTGCTCCATCCTTTCATTTGGAGCCTGTTTTTATCACCTGCTGTAAGATGGGTCTCTTGTAGACAATAGATGGCAACTTTTTGTTTGCAGATCCACTCTGCCAGTCTGCTCCTCTTTATCGGAGAATTTATACCGTTTTTATTCAAAGAGATCAAGGATAAGAGTGTTTTTCCCCTTCCATTTTCCTGTTAGGCTGTTTTTCCTCTCTTTTTTTTTTTTCTTGTCTTTAGTGAGCTGCTCTTTCTGTTGGGCTCTGGCTATTGTAGTTTCTTTCTGTTTCTGTCTGTGTGTCCTGTACGATTTGTGTTGGGTGGGGTTCCCCTCTTAGAATTCGCTGTAGGGCTGGTTTTTTATTCACATACTCCTTTAGATCTTCTTTGCTATGGAGAGATCTGGTTTTTCCCTTGAATATGAATTCCAGCTTCACTGGATATCTTATTCTGGGTTGGCAGTTGTTGGCCTGTAGGACTTGGATGGTGTTCTTCCATTTTCTTCGCGCGTGGTAGGTTTGTGTAGAGAGGTCTGCTGTTATTCGGATCCTTTTCCCATTGTAATAAATTTCTTTCTTCGCTTTGGCTGCATTCAAAATTTGCTCTTTATTCTTGAGATCTGAAGTCTTGATTATTATGTGCCTGGGTGAGGATTTTCTAGGGTCTGGTCTGCCAGGCGTCCTACAGGCTTCGGTTACCTGGGTGAGGTCCCTTGTGAGATTGGGGAAGTTTTCATCAATCACTTTATTGAAAATATGTTGAAGCCCTCTGCTCTGGTATTCAGCTCCTTCTTCTATTCCAATTATGCGCAGATTATATCTCTTGTCTTTGTCCACTAGCTCCTGGATTAGTCTGCCCTGGAGCTTTACCGTTTCTTGGAGTGTGGTAATTTTCTGGTCCTTGTCGCCTGCATCATAGTCCAAGAGAGAGATTCTGGATTCAATATGGTCAATTCTTTGTGCTGTGGATTCAAGTGTGGAGTTTATGGATGTCAAGGAGCTATTTATGGTTGCCAGATCAGCTCTGATCATGGAAATTTCTTCCTTTAAAGAGTTGTATTTTAAGTCTATTTTTTCATGCATTTTGCTCTCAGGATATTAAGGTCTTCTTTAACGGAGGTTTGCACTGTATCCATTTTTGCTTCCATTTCTTTCTTGACTTCCTGAAGGTCCTTTGAGACTTCCATTCTAAACTCCTGGAATTGTTTCCTGAATTCGTTCCTGAGGCTTTCCATCATTTCTGCTATCATAGCCTCAGTTGCTTTTTTATTCTCCATCTCCTCTTCGGTCGTTCTGCTTTTTGGAGCTGGCAAGTTGGCTTGCCCTTTCATGTAGTTTGCAATATTTCTTTGTGATTTGCGCATCTGGAGATCTGTAGGTGGCTTCCTTGGGTTGGCTTTGTGCTGGTTCCCGCTGGTCCATCAGTGGGAGACTTGTTTGTGTCCTGGCTCTGGGTTTGAGTTTGGCTGTTTAACCTTACTGCCCAATGGGTGAGCGTGACCATCTCGGTTGTTGCCAGGGTGGTCACCCTCACTGCACTTGGGGGTGGGTAGGTTCTGTGTCTTTCTCTGCGGGATAGTGTCCTGCTGCTGTGTTGTGCTGACCCTAGCGTGCCTCTGGTGGGGGTTTGCGGGTCGCTGATTCAGCGTGGCATGCAGGCTTATCTCTTCTTTGGTTCTTTTTTCCACTCAGTACCTTGGTCAGAGGAGCTCACCTCTCAGATTGAGATTTTCCCTGAGAGGCGGCTTGCCCACTTGTGTGGATTGCTCCTGTGGGAGTGGTTGTTGCTGTTGAGGAGCGGCCCACCCACCTGTGTGGGGAGCGCCTGTCAGAGCGGGTGTTGTAGTTTTACTGCTTGTGCGCTCCCGTGGAGGGTTGGGCAGGAGATCCTCCTGCTGGGGGGCTAGCACGCTGGCCTTCCGGGGGGGGGGGTGCATGCGTGTGCACTCAAATGCATCCTTTGGGGACGTGCTGCCCGAGTTGTTGGAGGGTGCTTGTGCCCTCTCACGAGTTTGCTGTGGGGGCGGTATGTGTGGACCCCAGCAGGACCAAGTGTCCGGGCGCAGGGTGGTGCCCACAGACTCTCTGAGCCTCCACTGTGAGAGAGGCGTGTGTTCAGGCCCAGGTGTCCCTGCTGGGCTGGTATTGCACACCAGTGAGACTGTGACTGTTGTTCAAAAAGTCCATGAGGACCAGGCGCCTCAGGTGGGGCTTCCAATGCCTACAAGTCCTGGGGCCCCTGTTGGGGAGGGGGCGGGGCTGGTGCGGCCAGGTTCAGGTTCCCCAGCTGGGGCTTTGGGGGGGATGCCTTGGCGCTGCTCCGCCTCTGTTAGTTCCCGCGTCCTCCCAGCGGTCTTAGCACCACCAGTTATGGAGCTGCTTTATTCACTCGGGGTAGGGAGGGGGAGGGAGGGAGATCTAGCTTCTTTGTAGGGTTTGGGTCTCTGATAGCTGGTCTCCCATTGGGGGAGGGGGTAATGGGGGACTCACTGGTCCTGGATTGTGTGTGTGTCCCTCACTGCTGTGGGCTTTTCGGGGCTGTGGTGCTGGGGTTCAGCGATCGGTCGTTTGGTGGTGGTGGCCCCGGCTCTCCCTGTCTGCACCACCAGTTCCCCTGCTGCTTATGTCTGATCCCGGCCGTTCGGTCCCACAGCTCCGGTGTCTCTGTCGGGCTGCGCTCCCCCTGGGGTCCGTGGAGCTCCTGCCGTCTGGACTCTGCGCTCCTGGCGTGACTTTTCGGCTGTTGGTTTGCCGACACTGGGTCCCCTTTCCCAGCCTGGCCCTGTTCGGGCTGGGGTCGGCGGGTGGGGGAGGGGTACCCCAGAGATTTTCTGGCTCTGTGCAGGTTATAGGCTCTTCTTTTTTTTGTTCTTTTTCGTTTCCTGTGTTTCTCTGTTGCTTCTGGTTGTTGGGTTTGCTGGATTCTTGATGGGGTGTTGGGTGCTGGAGTTCCCAGCTCACTATTCTGTTGGAGCAAGTTGGGGTGCCTCCCTATGGTGACGGCGCCATCTTCCCTCTCTCTTCAGTGAATTGTAAGATGGAATTGTTCTATGGGCTCAGCCATGCTGTCTATGGACCCAGCACCAGCCAGTAAAATCCACATAGACTTGCATGCATAACAAAAATAAATTTGGAAGCCCCTCCTATAATCAAGAGGCTAGGCAATGAATTCTCACCTGTTTATCTGCACATGAGTTTGACATCAACTCTGTTTTTACACTGTCAGATGGCAAACTAGGCCAGACACCAACCAAACAAATCTGACCTATTGACAGTTTTTATAAATAAAGTTTTATTGGCAGCCATGCTCATTTGTCTAGGGCTGACTTTGTGTCACAACAATCGAGTTCAGAAGTGATGATATAGATAGTATGAACTACAGAGTCTCAGATAAAGTAAGTAAAGTCTGTCCCTTTATGAAGAGTTTGACAACCGTTATCTAAAACATGATACATTTTTTGTTGCTGTTTTTGTAGTGTTTAAGGAGAAACATGCCTCACTGATTCTGAATTTTAACTGATACCTAGTAATTATGTCTGTTTCCTCGCCAGGGAGGGTAATTATTGCTACAATTGTAGATAATTAGAAACAATTACAGTGTATGGAAATGATTTTATTAGAAGTATAGAAATAATTACATGAGACAAAAAATTCTAATTTTCTATTATTTACCTATAAGAAAACCCAGCTGCCTTTCTACAGCCACGTTAAAGCTCTACAGATGTATAAAAATAAATGCAGTAGTCTCTGTCTGCAAACCCCAGATGTTTAGACTCTTCCTAGAATCCTCATTTATCATCCTCACCCAGGGCCCATGCTGGCAGCAAACACAGTGGTTTCCCTGAGAGGCTGAGGCTCCAACCCCACCCAGCACAGGGCTTGTCAAGTCACCAAAGCTATCCCACAACAGGGCCCAGAGAAGGGAATCCCAGAGTGTCCACGTGCCAAACAACTACCAGCCACCCAGAGTCCTGAGGTAGAGTATGGAAGAAATAGTCTTCGTAAGGGAAATAAATGATTGGAAAGTGTTTGCTTCAAGATTGTGTAACTCAGTGTCACTTTTACTTTATTTTGGTAAAGTGCAGTAAGGGAGCAGATCTTCTGTCTTAAGGGGAAAGCATGGGTCATTTTGTTTGCCTCTGTCTCCCCCATGCTACCTTAGGGGAGGTAGACTGTAAAGAAATTGGAGATTGTGTCCCTGGGCCAGGAGTGACGTCCACAGACCTGTGCCTCCCCGCCCTGGACTACCTCAGGCGCTGCTCGCAGGTAAGGGGAGGCTCGCTCTCAGCCCTGCATCTGCCTCAAAGGGTTTTCTAAAAGATGAGCAAATACTTAAGTAAAACGTGAGAACCCACCTCAAAAATAACCAGAGCAGAAGGG
This sequence comes from Perognathus longimembris pacificus, assembly GCF_023159225.1. Taxonomy (NCBI): domain Eukaryota; kingdom Metazoa; phylum Chordata; class Mammalia; order Rodentia; family Heteromyidae; genus Perognathus; species Perognathus longimembris. Next base: position 54,882,410 of record NC_063169.1, read on the forward strand.
GCTGGAAGCATAGCTCGAGCAACAGAGTGCTTGTATGGGAAACATTGAAGTCCGTCCTCAGTTCAAACCCTAGTGTGGCCAAAATAAAGCAAAACAAAACCTGTGTGTTTAATGTACTGAACAATTATCTACTACTTTTCCATGGCCATTGACTATTATCTCATCTGATTCATGGGATAGATGGCTCTTATAAACTACCTAAGAAATCCAGATCACAAATAACAAAGTTTTTATACATTGGAAGTTCCCCCATTTCCTGTGTCCCCTTTAACACTGATGTGAATGTTATTATGAACATTCAAAATGCAGCTATTTCTAGTATGTTATTATAGTATTTGGGGTGTTTTTCTTACTCAGTTATTGGCAAAAATCTACAAAATGCCCTTAAAGCCAATTTTCCTGAGTGGACGACTTGCTAGCTTGCCTCGAAGACTTCAGGAGCAATCGGCGAGCAGTGAGGATGGAATTGAATCAATCCTCTCTGAGTTTGATGATGAGACAGGTAAGTTGATGGACTGGACTGGTTGAGGTTATTTGCTATATTCATAGATTCAGCATCTTAAGCCACAATGGAAGTGAAGCTGTGGCTAAAGTGGTAGAGCACCAGCCTTGAGCAGAAAAGCCAATGAAAGCATGAAGCCTTAAATTCAAGCCCCAGGACAGGCAATAAAGGAGGAGGAAGAAGAAGAGGAGGAGGCAGAGAAGGAGAACAAAAAGGAGGAGGAGAAGTTAACTTATAGACCATAAGGGAATAATATTATAGATCACAAATATGATCATCTATTTCTATTGTTTTAGAAATAATTTTACCCAAACAAATTTATCTAAAGTAAAACTAACACTTTACAATCATTATCAGTCCTTTTTAAATGAAGACCACCACAAACAACAGCACAAGTCTGCAGGTTCCTCTAAATGCTATTTCAGGCTTTGATTTCTCTTGAGTTTAGCCAATCGGGACAAAGCTGCACTGGTACTTAAATGGACTGGTAATTGTCTTAATGGCTTTCAGGAAACACAGTCTTTATATAATTACTTCCTGCAGGACTATTTGGTTAAAGACTAGGGAAATTAAGCCATTACTGAAGAAAGAATCTATTTGTGACTGGTGAAGCCAAAGGTTCAGGAAAGAATAATTTTTTTATCTTTGTTTCAAATTAGGTCCTGTGTAATCTCCTGTGAGTCAGAGTTCATTGTAGTAACTCTGGGTAATTTTCAGCACATGCTCATGCCTGCTGTCTACTGTCTCAGAAGGCCCTGTTGTGTTCCTCATCTAGAAATGGGAATGCCACTTAAATAGGCCAACCCTCTGGGCCTAGATTGTTTCAAAGCATGGTAAAACACCAACCCATGAGCTAAAGCATCAGATACCAAGTTTGAGTCCTGGTCTCAGACCAAAAAAAAAAAAAAAAAAAAAAAGATCATGAAGGGAAAAAAGATCCCTTGCACTTCCTGCTTGTTCTCATGTGGGCTTTTTGAGTGGATCTAGGAACATGATTTGTAGAATAGCTGATAAATTAGAGGAAAGCATAAACATTTTATTAATTTTATGCATATATGGGGATCTTCACAAGAAAGTGAAGTCTGAAGAAATAAACAAAGCTTAGTGGCTTTATACTTTTTAGACAGTAAATTGGTGATGGAATGATGAAATAATAAAGGAACTAGCTCTTCGAACTAACAATTTTAGGGGTGTTTCTAGGATCTGTGAAGTAACAGAAAGACATTAGAGGAAGATAAAGATTCCTTCTGTGAGTTTCTTTATTCAGGTTTATTACAGCTCTGAGTCCCAGTTTTTGGTGCTCAAAACTGTTTTTCAGTCTTGGTAGATGAACAACATCCCTCTCAAAAGACCCCCCCATGGCTTATTCCATGTAGGAAAAGCCAGGCCACATGGCCAGTTCTGAACTTGCAGATCTTCAAATTATTTGAACCTGAAACAGCCAATGTGCTGATCTGGCATATTTTAAACCATCACAGCCTTAAATGTAATCAAAATACCATTATCATCCCTGAAAATTAACAGTGGCATATAGTAGATTCAGAGTCCTCAGAGGCTAGAAAGAAAGGAGAATAAGGAGCTACTGTTTAATGGTTACAGAGTTTTTATCCATAGTGATGGCTAAGTGGCTATTTGTGTTGTATATATCTATATAATTTACCACAGTAAAATCATTTTCAAAAAAGAATTGAGCAGCTGGGCACCAGTGGCTCATGCCTGTAATCCTAGCTACTCAGCAGGTTGACATCCGAGGATCACAAATCAAAGCCAGTCCAGGCAGAAAAGTCCCTGTGAGATTCTTATCTCCAATAAACTGCTCAAAAACCTGAAAGCGGTACTGTGGCTCAAAAGCAGAGGGCTCAGGTATAGTGCCCAAGCCCTGAGTTCAAGCCCCATGTCCAACAAAAAAAAAATGATCAACTTAGAGGAGGAATCTAAAGTGTAGCTCCTGAACAACTGGTATACTATTTGTCAAAATGAATACCAGAAAGTCGAATCTTATTTCTTTAGGGGGAAAGGAGCACAGGAATGGAAGGAGGAAGGGTGAGCACATGCAGTCATTATTTTCAATGTCTATCATGTAAAAACTAAACTATGTGACTCGGGGGTAGGGATGGGAAGAGGAAAATGGAGAACAATGGAAGAGGTGACCCTGGCATTGCACTTGTAAGCTCGATTATAGAACTGTAATCTCTGTACAGCTACATAATCATAATCATAAATAAAATAAACACACACACTCAAAAAGGATTGGCCAAGGTGATAGAACTAACAGACTAATTTATATGACTACCCATCACCAACTTTCAGAGTGTCTGACAACCATTTCCATATAGAATTCACATAATGTATCACCTTTCTATAAGGAAAGTAAGAAAGAATTTGAGTGGTTTTCCTTCTGATTGTGTGAGAATATATAGATTAGAACACCGCCACCTACATAGGCCCCGAGGGCGGACACCCTGAGTGATGGCTAGCCCCCCACAGCCCTCGGCCATTACATGAAGTGTTTGCATGGATCGTGCGGTGATTCTTTGTGTTTGTCTGGAGTTCATGGCGGTCTGTTTTGGGTCTCCAGGCCTCATAGAAGTTTGGATCATCCTGTTGGAGCAGCTCACGGCAGCTGTGTCTAACTGTCCACGCCAGCACCAACCACCGACTCTGGATTTACTTTTCGAACTGTTAAGAGATGTCACCAAAACACCCGGTAAATGGCTCTACTTCTGTTTTGGAAGGGAGTTGTCATGCACATAACTTTTGTCAGGAAGGTATTTCTGTGGATGTCTACCTATTTTTACTCTTTCCTGAACTTACTGCAAATCTACACATCGATGCACATGCTCACTAGATTCCCAGGGCTGAAGAGCCATAATGTAGTGATTTTTTTATTTGTAGAAAAATAGCAAATAAATAAATGGAGTTGGAATGGAAGAATAGGTACGAGTTGACTGAATAATACTTTCACTTTTTTGGTATTTGAATATTTAGACGAATATCTTACATGTACAACTGAATTGTTGCTGTAGTAAAGAAGGAAAATGTCACAGATATACCCTACTCAGTAATAAATCCTTTTTCCTGTACCTGCTCAGAAAAAGACCTATGATGCTAAACCCTTTTGATCACAGCTCTGACCGTGACTTTTCTTTTTCAGGACCAGGGTTTGGAATCTATGCAGTTGTTCACCTTCTCCTTCCTGTGATGTCCCTTTGGCTCTGTCGTAGCCATAAAGATCACTCCTACTGGGATGTGGCCTCTGCTAATTTCAAGCATGCCATTGGTCTGTCCTGTGAGCTGGTGGTGGAACACATTCAAAGCTTCCTACATTCAGGTAGCTACTACAACAGAGCAGGGCATTCTGGGCATTCCTAATGTAAACACCTCTGTCCTAGGGAATTATTAAAATAGAATCACATGGTCAGTATCAGATATCAAATTGGGAAACTGATGTCCGTGCATTTCCTATAAAATTATCAAACATAATATTTTAAATACATGAGTAATTTTTTTTTTAAAGGATACTAATGCCAGGTGCCAGTGGCTCATGCCTCTAATCCTAGCTACTCAGGAGGCTGAGATGTGAGGATCACAGTTTGAAGCCAGCCCAGGCAGGAATGTCTATGAGACTCATCTCCAATAAACTACTCAAAAAAGCAAGAAGTGGTGCTGTGTTTAAGTGGCTCACCTTGAGAAAAAGAAGCTCAGGGACAGTGCCCAGGCCGAGTTCAAGCCCCAGGACCAGCAAAAAAGAAAAAAAGAAAGGATATTAATAAAGAGTAAATATCTCTGTGGCTTGGTTGGGGGGGGCAACAAAAGTGGGGAGGATGTGTATCCTGCTGTTGTTCATCCAAGGAGGCTCAATGGAGGCTTTCAGAAAGGCCTCATTGTAGACAAGAAGATATTTAGCACTCAAGATGAAGAGAAGTTTCTTTTCTTTGAGAAGTTTCTTAATATCTGTGGCACTCTGAAGATGTGGGGGTGTGGGATGGGGAGTACATTGCAGACAGAGGATGGGAAGGGGCCAAGAAACAGGGGTACTATGTCCGCTCTGTACTAGAGTCAACTTTGTGAAATGCAGATTCTTAGGATCTGCCGTGGGAAGATCTGGGGGTGGGGGGGGGTGGCGCGTGGGGGGGGGTGAGAGTAGAGGAAATGTGGCTGCTCGCCCCAGCGGTTAGAAAAGGCAGATGGAAGTCCAAGGCAAGGGGTTGCCATGCTGAAGAAGAGAGAAAACTAAGGAGAATGCTGAACCGGAGGAATAATCACGAAGCAGATAGGGAGCTCTATCCCTACTAAGTTTAGTAAGTACAGTCCGCCTTGCAGAATAAGATGACTGATGGAGAGAGCAAACAGGGAGTCTTTTCACATGTGGCTTGGTGACTGTGCCCCTGGGAGCGGATGGGCATGACCAGGGCATTGCTGCGCAGTATAGAACCCTCGTGGACTCCACTGCAAATTGCCTCTGTGGCACCACCTGGACCTCGGGAGGGAAGCATGCAGGCACAGTCCGTGACCGGGGGAAGCCAAACGTGCTCATGGGAAGTCTACTTCCCTACAGCGGGGACTAGAGTGCAAACAGAAGCCAAACTGACCAGCTCCAAGAAGTTTACCCACAACCATTTAATTCAGTTATCAGGAATAAGGAGACTTAAAAATTTGTCCCAGCCAATATTCAGGCTAAATGACCTATTCTGTTCTGTCTAAGCAAATTAACTGCATGTTGCCTTCTGAAAAATACATAACACATAGAAGCGATTCACGTATTTCATCTTGTCCTGTGAATGAAACAAATGAAAATTTGATAAAAATCCAAGAAAAGTATTACTTTCAGGAGTTCACAGTATTGCTGTTTCTCTCATTGCTCTGGGGTGTTTTTTGGGGGGTGGGCAGGTATTTCATGTTTTCCTGGCTCAGGTGTTTATTCTGCTGTAGATGGTCATCTCATCGCAACCCATCCCTTTTCCTTAGAATGCCAATATTCCAGTCTCTCTTCTTCCTGCAGACATCAGGTATGAGGGCATGATCAACACCATGTTAAAGGACCTGTTTGAGTTGCTGGTGGCCTGTGTGGCCAAACCCACGGAAACCATCTCCCGAGTGGGCTGCTCCTGCATTCGGTGAGAAAGAGGTTCCCTGGCACCCTACCAACTAGGAATTGCATTATGACATCCAAGGAAATTAAATTATCTTTAGTTGTTGCAACAGGGAATTTCCAAGTTGGAAATGCATAAAGGCACAGAGACAAGAGTGAGAATTAACAATAGGCAGGCTTGTTTTGTTTATTATTTGTAGAGAAATAGCACATAAATAAATGGAGTTGGAATGGAAGAATAGGTATAGAATATGTACTCTCGCATAAGCCTTAATTTGAAGATCAGCATATTTGCAATGAGGATCCACTGATACTTCTGTTAAAATGGTTTAGAGAATAGTATCTTCAGCCAGCTGTGGTAATCCCACCTGGAAATAGGATCACTAGCGTCAGAGCAGAAAAGAAACCATATCTGAAAACAAATTTTAAATGGCTGGAGGTATATAGCTCAGTTGGTAGACTGCCTGCCTATCAAGTATAAGGCCCTGAGTTCAGATCCCAGGACGAGAGGGCGGGGGAAGAAGGAGAAGGAGGAGGAGGAAGGGAAGGAGGAAGGAAGGAAGGAAGGAAGGAAGGAAGGAAGGAAGGAAGGAAGGAAGGAAGGAAGGAAGGAAGGAAGGAGAAAGAAAGAGGGAGGGAGGGGTGAGGGAGGGAAGGAAGGAAGGAAAGAAAGAGAAAGAGGGAGGAGGGAGGAAGGGAGGGAAGAAAAGAGAAAAGTGTCTTGACCACGTACCACCAGGAGAAGGAAGGCAAGCATCGTAAGACAGAAAGTCCCAGCAGGCAACTACAGAGTAGATGTGTGCAAGTGTCCATAAGGGCCTAAATTCTGTGGGAACAGAAATGCCTGGCTGTCTTTGGCAGGTATGTGCTGGTGACCGCGGGCCCTGTGTTCACTGAGGAGATGTGGCGGCTGGCCTGCTGTGCCCTGCAGGACGCCTTCTCTGCCACCCTCAAGCCGGTGAAGGTAAACTGGGGGGAGAGGGTGCCCGTGGTTCTCTTCTTCCTTAGCCCCGGGATGCCTCGTCCAGATGAGCGCCTGGGTGTGCCCGCCTCCTCATACCAATCTTGAAGAGGATGAGGGAGAAGTTGGTGGGTCAGGACGTTTGTCCCAGGCACAGTGGCAATGTCTGATCCCAGACTGGGCCTGGCACCAGGAGCCAGGGTGCCCCAGTGACCACCCGCTGTTTCCCCTAGGACCTGCTGGGCTGCTTCCACAGTGGCACCGAGAGCTTCAGCGGGGAGGGCTGCCAGGTGCGAGTGGCAGCCCCGTCCTCTTCCCCCAGTGCTGAGGCTGAGTACTGGCGCATCCGAGCCATGGCCCAGCAGGTAAGGGCTGCTCATTGGGTGGTGGGGGCTCCAGGTGCATGCTGGGAGTCCTGCTGGAGATCCCTGCATTACCAAAGAGCCTTCCCTTCCCTTCAGCAGTAACCGACTCCGACCAGACTCCGACCTTTTGCCTGCACTGAGCTTTCCCAGCAGTGACTGTACTCTAATCCGCAGCGAGGCCTTCTCTCCACCACTCCTTGCTGGGGATGGCCTGTGCTCCAGGCTACAAAGTATTCACTGCTAAACTGTGCTTTGCTTAAGGATGACAAAATGTATTTGATTTTTTTTGTGTGTGTGTGTTTATTTTCTATCCAGAACCCAGACTAACACTTCAAAATGGCTTCCTAATTTTAAGTTGAATATACTTAATATGCAAATATACTGAACCATGCAGGAGTCATCATAAACCAGTGGCCCCTCCTTTTTGAGATACATGTAAAAGGTCACAAATAGCTAGGTGCTGGTGGCTCGCACCTGTAATCCTAGCTACTCAGAAACCTGAGATCTGAGGACTGGTTCAAAGCCAACCCAGACAGGAAAGGCCATGAGACTCTCATTTCCAACTAACCACCTAAAAACTGCAAGTGGAGCTGCAGCTCAAAGCAATGGAACACTAGCCTTGAGCAGAAAAGCTCAGACAGCACCCAGGCCCTGAGTTCAAGCCCTATAACCAACAACAGTCCAAAAAAAAAAAAAAAAAAAGGTCACAACTGTTGGGTTGTGAGCTCCTAAGTTTCAGAAATTAAATTCTGTCTGTTTCTCTGGTAGTAGAAGTATGTGTTCACTTAGTATGTGTCTGTTGATTTACTGAATCACAGGTCCTAGAGTATTACCACAAGCTACAAATGTGTCCCTAAGCTTGCAGGTACAGTACAAGTAAGTCACATCCCTAAGTTCTCATGTACTCATCACATTGCTATTTACAAGAGCAAAAAAACTTTTCATGAAATGAAATTTCCAGCAACCATTGGCTGGCTAAGCCCATGATCACACGTTTGACTCGTATCTTCATAAGCAGCGGCTCTCCAGGATGAGTATAAGGGAGGATCCTGAGTTTAGCATAGGAAACTAGGTTCACAAATGCAGCCGGGTGCTATGGCTCAAGCCTGTAATCCTAGCTACTCAGAAGGCTAAGGGGTCTCAGTTCAAAGCCAGCCTGGGCAGAAAAGTCCCCGTGAGACTCTTATCTCCAATTAACCACTCAAAAACTGGTAGTGGCTCTGTGGCTCAAAGTGGTAGGGTGCTAGCCCTGATCTCAGGGACAGCACCTAGGTCCTGAGTTCAAGAGTTCAAGCCTCACAAGTGACAAAAAAAAGGACAAAGGTATATGCACTGTCTGCATCTAATTCAATTTGAAAATGCAAAATGACTTGGAAGTTCTATTTGAAATGCTCCTTTTCTCTAGATTTGCTTGAAGCCTTAATAAAATGTCCCGCTTCGCGCACTTGTAACCTCAGATCTTCCACATGCCAATGTCAGGAACTCAGCCCCTCTCGCATTGGGAGTTGGGAAGTTTCCTGGCCAGGTCTGACTTCTCAAGGGCTTTCCCCAGCCAGGCTCAGGGAGACAAACAAGAACTTCCCACCAAGGGCTTCTCGTCTTTTCTGGAGCCTGTTCCTAACATCCTGGGGTGTGGTGATTCCACTGGGTCTGAAACCAGGGAGTGTGTCCTCTGAAGCAGCCTTGGCTAGTCCCCAGAAGCTGAGGCGGAGGGAATGCTGTAAGCATACAGGGGCAGCCACTTCCCGCAGCAAGGCTGGCTCAGAAGCTGGTCACTGGTGGCTCTCTCCGGTAATCCTAGCTATTCAGAAGGCTGAGCTCTGGGAATCACACTACAAAGGCAGCCTGGGTAGGGAAGTTGTGCTATTATTAGCATTAGTGTCAACATTTTTTTACCCTGTTCTAATGATGTGTGTGTATAGTACCCATATATCTGTGTGTTAATTCAATAAACATGCCAGGTTAGAAACCAATATAATCTTCAATTTATAGATAAGGAAATGAGTAGAGAAGAAGCCACTTGCCTGGGATTATCTGCTAGCCCCGGGGAGAGCCAGAAGGTGTGTGTTTCTGACCTGTTCTTTGCTACACTCTTGCAGGTGTTTATGCTCGACACTCAGTGCTCACCCAAGACTCCAAACAACTTTGATCATGCTCAGTCCTGTCAGCTCATCATTGAGCTGCCTCCTGACGAGAAGCCAAACGGACACACCAAGAAAAGGTACGCAGTTGAACCGACGATGCATAAAGGGCAGGGATAAGTTAAAAAGTCAGTCATTCTCAGTTCTTGCTTATTTTCACCCAAGCTTTGGCCAAGTACACAGCAAACGTGTTGGAATCACCAAATTTCATGCAAGTAGTTAGCCTTCTAACAAAATTCCCCACATTTCATATGCGTTTATGCAAGCTGATATAACAAAGTCCTACAGGCTAGGGAATAAAAAGCAGAGAGGTCAGAGGTCAGAAGTGAGAGATAAAGCTACCGGCAGGGTTTCTTCTGATATCTTTCCTTTAGGATTGCTATGTTTCATTGTGTTCCAATTTCCTCTTCTTTGCAAGTCATAGTTGGATAAGACAGACCCTTTGACTAATTTCTACTGAACTGCTTCCTCAGAGACCCCTTCGCCAAATGCAGCCATGGTCTGAGGTACTCCTGGTTATGACTTGAGTTTGGAGAGGATGGAACCCAGCTCTTAAAAGCATTTATGATAGAATCCTTTAAAAATACTATTGGCCACCAGGAACTGGCAGCTCACAACTGTAATCCTGTTTACTCAGGAGTCTGAGATCTGAGAATGGAAGTTTGATGCTAGCCCAAGCAGGAGTTTGTGAGGCTCTTATCACCAATTCACCACAAAAATCCATAAGTAGAACTATGGATCAAGTTCTATCCTTGAGCAAAAAAATCAGAGGAACAGCAACCAGGCCCTGAGTTCAAGTCTAAGTACATGCACTGAAAAAAAAATCCACCAAATTCAAGGAGTCAAATCACTTGCCTCCCAAACACTTACATCTCAAACTCCCTTGCCTGGTCTGTGCCCTGATTAGAAAGCAGTAGGCCTGGGGTCTACCTCCCCTCCCAAGAGCCATGTTGAAGAACCCAAATGATTTCACCGCGGCTGAAGGGGCCCAGGCCCCGTTACCAGGGAATTCTCATGTGCCACTGCTGTTTTCTCGTCTAGATTTGTTTTGGAAAGGTATTAATTACCTTGTCAACTTATCCCCTGACTTGCCCATGCTGTGCTAAAATAACCCTAGCATTAACTCTTCAGTGTGTGATGTTCTTCCCTTGCACATTATGGGAACAGTGAAGATTGATAAATGTGCACCTAACGCATGAACACTTAACCTTGGCAAAATTGGTTTGGTAGCAGAGCCACATTTCAATTGGTTGCAAAATGCTTTAAGAGAAAAGGGTAGAGGGTAGGGGAAAAGCCACTTCAAATGGATAGAATTTCTTACCGTCATGATTTGATAGCTTATTAACTCCTAACTATGAAAGAAAATAAAATGTATCTTGTCCCATAAGTATACTCATTTTTAACATTTTTATAAAACTTATATGTGTTTCTTAAGGCTTGATGATGTCAATTTAGCAGCCTGACTTACATTCTCAGTCTCCTGGATTTTTTTAAAGTACCAAGAATCCACTAGCTGTGATTGAAGTGGAAGTTGGCTCCATTTATTTATTTATTTATTTGTTTGTTTATTTATTTATTTATATTAGGGAAGATATTAGGACACAGGTAGCTTCGTTTGGAATTTCCCAGGTATCCCTGGGAGATGGGTCATGGCCTGCCTCATTTTTAAAGAACCGGAGAAGGTGGATGGGAGCTAAGAGCCCCCTTTCTTTGCATTCTTAGCGTTTCTTTCAGGGAGATCGTGGTGAGCTTGCTGTCGCATCAAGTGTTACTACAGAACCTGTACGACATCCTATTAGAAGAATTTGTCAAAGGTCCTTCTCCTGGTGAGGAAAAGACCATCCAAGTGCCGGATACCAAGCTGGCAGGCTTCCTCAGATACATCTCCATGCAGAACTTGGCCGTCATCTTTGACCTGCTGCTGGACTCCTACAGGACAGCCCGGGAATTTGACACGAGCCCGGGACTCAAGTGCCTGTTGAAGAAGGTGTCTGGCATCGGGGGCGCTGCCAACCTCTACCGCCAGTCTGCCATGAGCTTCAACATTTACTTCCACGCGCTGGTGTGCGCCGTGCTCACCAACCAAGAGACCATCACAGCCGAGCAGGTGAAGAAGGTCCTGTTCGAGGACGAGGAGCGAAGCTCCGATTCCTCCCAGCAGTGCTCCTCAGAGGATGAAGACATCTTTGAGGAGACAGCCCAGGTGAGCCCCCCACGGGGCAAGGAGAAAAGGCGCTGGCGGGCACGCCTGCCCTCGCTCAGTGTGCAACCGGTGAGCAATGCGGACTGGGTGTGGTTGGTCAAGCGGCTGCACAAGCTGTGCATGGAGCTGTGTAATCACTACATCCAGATGCACCTGGACCTGGAGAGCAGCCTGGAGGAGCCGCCCGTCTTCAAGAGCGACCCCTTCTTCATCCTGCCCTCCTTCCAGTCCGAGTCGTCCACCCCATCCACCGGCACGGGCGGCTTCTCGGGCAAGGACACGCCTTCAGAGGATGACCGCAGCCAGCCCCGCGAGCCCCTGGGCGAGCCCCTGAGCCTCAGGCTGGGCAGTGGGGACCTGCTGATGCCTCCCCTCAGCCCCAAGGTGGAGAAGAAGGAGCCTGGCCGCAAGAAGGAGTGGTGGGAGAATGCCGGGAATAAGATTTACACCATGGCCGCCGACAAGACCATTTCCAAGTTGATGACGGAATACAAGAAGAGAAAGCAGCAGCACAATCTGCCCACCTTCCCCAAGGACGTCAAGGTGGATAAGAAGGGAGAGCCACTGGGACCCAGGGGCCCAGACTCCCCACTGCTCCAGAGACCCCAGCATTTGATGGACCAAGGGCAGATGCGCCATTCCTTCAGTGCTGGCCCCGAGCTGCTGCGACAGGAGAAGAGGCCCCGCTCGGGCTCCACCGGGAGCTCACTGAGCGTCTCCGTGAGGGATGCGGAAACCCAGATCCAGGTAGGTCCCTGCAGGCCCCCCCATGATGCAGGCAGGACCCCCCCCATGCAGGCAGGACACCCCCCACCCCCAGGATGCCGGCAGGACACCCCCCCCCCCATGCAGGCAGGACACCCTCCTGATGGCAAATTCCTGATGTCTCCCTTTCAGGGTCTGTGTATGCATTTGAAGATCTGATAGAAACCAGATGGAAGGGGTGGGGGGAGGTTACAGATCGTCACCTCCAAAATCAGAGGACAGCCTGAGCCCAAGCTGCAGCAACTGTCTGGACCAACATAACAGTGGGAAACGAATTTCATTCTCTGATCATTTTCTATGGGGGAGCTGAACTTATTGAGAATGAGGAGCCCAACTGTACAATTAGAAATGAAAGCTCCTAAAACGGATGATCGTTAGCCAGTCATTGGTGGCTCACACCTGTAATCCTAGTTGCTCAGAAGGCAGAAATCTGAGGATCAAGGTTCAAAGCCAGCCAGAGCAGGAAAGACCTTGGTAGTCTTATCTCTAAGTAACTAGCAAAAATTCTATGCAAGTGGAGTTGTGACTCAAGTGCTCAAGTGGTAGGCATGAGCAAACAAGCTCAGGGACAATGCCTAGGCCCTGACTTCAAACCCCAGCACCAGCAATAAGTAAGTAAATAAATAAATAATTGCACTAGCACTGAAGGCAGTCCGTTGTTTGGAAGCATTAGTTAAGGAATAACACAGACTAAATATTACTGAGTGATTATTGCAGCGAGTGCTCTCTCCTCCAGTCTTTCTAACCCAGCCTGAGTATGTGAAAATTCTCCCTCTTCAGGGGGTTCCGAATGTGCCCACTCCTTCATGTATTTGACATGTGTAATCCCATGGCTCATCCAAGGGAAATATGAGATGAAAATAATGTGGGTGTGGTGTGTTCCATTTGAGAATAGATGAAATAGGAAAACAGAAACAGAAGCATCTAGAGAAAGTCTTTTGAAAATAATCCAAATGCTCATTTCAAATTCGAGATTCCTGTCCAAGACATAATACATATATCCAAAGATCTGGATACCAGACACCATGGCTCACGACTGCAATCCCAGCTACTCAGGAGGCAGAGATCAGGAAGATCATGGTTTGATGCCAGTCTGGGTAAAAGATAGGAGACTACCCCACCTCAACCAATAAACTGGGGATAATGGTATTTATCTGTAATACCAACTATAAGGGAGGACTTAGATATGAGGGTTATAGTCTGAGGCCAAAATTTTGAGCCCCTTTCTGAAAAATAACCAAAGCAAAAAGATCTGAGGCCATGGTTCAATCGGTAACCTACCTTTGCAAGCATGAGGCCTTGAGTTCAAACTCTAGTACTGCCAGTACTACTACTAATAATAATCTGGGACTCTATAAACCTCTACAAGAATCTAGTCTGAGTATGAACATAACTTTGAAAGTAGCATAAATCTTATAAGACACCTTATTTTCCTCTGAAATATCTTGAACACAGAAACTTCAGAATGCATAATCCTCAGAACCTCAAACAAGATTAGATTGTCTTTTGCATTTTTAAGGTAATTATTAACTAGTTGTACAGAGAGGCTACAATTCCATAAGTCAGGTTATGAGTACAGCATATCCAGACATGCTAAGATGTGTGGTCATTCTTTGGCAGATGAGACCTGACAAAGCATATATGTAATTGCTTTTGTCATATACTCGGATTTTGTTTAATGTTTTTGAAGTTTTCCTAAATTAAGGCGACATTATTCCTAGTCATCTAGATATAGAATGACTGATTAAAAGTATAATCTGTCCTATAAAATATAGGGAAAGCAACAGAGTTTTTCTTAAATCCAAGAGTTGAATGTGTTATGAGTCTCTGACCGCCCTGCTATATGTGAAGTGAAAACCATCATGAACTAAAAGTACCTGAAATTATTAAAGACTGATTTATTATAGCTAAAGCCTGAGGAAATCCATCCACGGGCTGGCAAGAGTTAAGCACAATGCTAAGTGAAACCGTGGCTCAGTCAGCAATTCTCTCCAATCCTTTCTCTTAGGCATGGACCAACATGGTGCTCACAGTTCTCAATCAGATTCAGATCCTTCCGGACCAGACCTTCACTGCCCTCCAGCCAGCAGTGTTCCCGTGCATCAGCCAGCTCACCTGCCACGTGACCGACATTAGAGTTCGCCAGGCTGTGAGGGAATGGCTGGGTCGGGTAGGCCGTGTCTATGACATCATCGTGTAGACGACCTGGAGTCCATGCTCAAGAAAACAGGAGAGCAAGGGTGAGAATCTGCCTGCCAGCCCAACTGATTGCATTTCTCCACCACCAGCCCCACTGAAACTAGATCTCAGAGAACTTCATTTTCTGAAACCTAGTTATACAAAGCCTTTCCAGCCCCTCTGTAGCTGATCAGCCTTAGTCTGTTGAGGATACCGAGGTGATAACCGTCAACACAAATGATCTTCTGATTTTGCACATTACAAGAGTCACCGTTCCCTAATACATTTTTAAATCCTGAAGTTAATTTCCAAGTGCTTTTGCTTGCAATGTTGTCCTCAGATGGGACATTTTTCAGGACCACTCCTCCAAGAGCACTACATTGATCCATTTGATCCATCGCTTAAAATTAATGCAATCCCTAAGAAAATATCTGCTGGTATGTCAAGCTAATACATAAACCCTCAGACATCTAGTATCAGATGTTACTAACTGGAAGAAAATTTATAGTGTGGTTATGGGTTTGGCTGGGAAGAAAACAGCTGTAACATGTATTGTTAGCATCATAATCAAGAAACGACTTCCATCAGAAAACAATCCAGAGCATTTCAATATTATTCTAAGTTGTTAAGCTTTTCAGGTTACTATTTATCAACTTCCCCACGTGTAAGGTACAAGTGTGCCTTTATTTCTCTATTTCTAAAGGAAAAAAATTCTTTCCTATGGGGTTTTAAGTCTGTGGCTTGTCAAGCCTTGAGCACAGGCACTCAGTGGTATTGGCTAACATATTTATTGTGAAAAGACGCAAGACTGCCCATCTAGTCTGTGTGTCTCATTAGTCTGGTTCCACTCCCAGGACAGACAAGGAAAGGAAAGAAAAAATGGTGCCTTAGTCTTTCATTGCACAACATTTCTGGGTCCCACAGTTATCCTGATGTTAAAGTACAATACTTGGCTTTTAAGAGGATAAATATGCAGATGCAATTTATTTTATATCACTATCCTTGAAGGAAAGGAACACATCCAGTAAGAAAACTTCTCAGGGAAAGGGGCATGAAGTTCCAGGAGACGGCTGGAAGGGGTGGGATAAGGGATTGAGATAGAATCTTGCAATTCTTAAAATCTGACACAACAATTGTGAAATTCTGGTGTCAGCTATACAAGCTCTATACTCAGAAGAAGCTAGGAGTCAAAGGGAGGGGACACAATGGACTTCAAAAAACTAATTTTTTCTACTTAACAATACTTCTCTCTAGCAAGTAAATTCACTCTATATTTTAAGTCTTTTTATTCAAACCAAAATCTTAAGTAGCTTATTTATTTCTCTTAGGAAAAGAAATGATTAGAAATGAGTTTGAAACACATATTGCAGTATATGTGTGGATGAATATGTCTACATATGCATAAATGTGTGTACATATATATGTACATATATATACATACATATATATGGGAATGGCTGGGCTGGATATATACATATATATGTGTGTATGTATATGTGATATACATGCATATCTATATAAGTAGTTTTGGGGGGTTGAACCAGGGCCTCACACGTGTTTAAATATGTGCTCTACCACTGATTTATTCTCTCAGCACATACAATGACATATTTTCTATTTCTTACGTAGTAATAACGGCTGAACCTTTTCAGTCAAGCCCACTTACATACCTTATAGAGGGTAGAATTCATTCCTCTTCAGCATATGCGGTAATTTTCCAGTGCCTGAAAATGTATTCCCATGGCCTCATTTAAAAATTCTTTAGCTTGAAGCAAGGATTTAAAATAGATTGACCTTTATCCAGTGATGGTAAACTTTGCCCTCCTTTACAACAATCTACCAACTCTCTACAAAGTTAAGAGCAAGGCAAGGCCCTCTGACTTCTCTAGGTGATCCAGAAGAAAACCATCTAAGAGATCTCTACAGAATCTAAAGGATGCATTTCTAGTTTTATAAAATATTCTCTTTGCCTTCAGCTTTCTCTCATTAGGCAGTAATTCCAGCTTAGAAACAGATCAATCATTTTTTTTGTATTTTTGCTGGCCTGAGAAATGAACCCGGGTCCTCACACATGCTAGGCAAGTGCTCTACCACTGAACTCAACTCTATCTCCAGCCCCGAAGTACTTATTCTTAAGAGATAATTCATCATTAGGCTGACACCGAGCTGATTCTATCTACAACTTTTGAACTTTGTGAATGGGATTGGAATGTCCTTCCTCAACAAAAGCAGTGTGCTGTGGTTGTCTTGTTTCTTTTGGTTTCTCTGAGGTGAGAGTCTTGGTGAGCCTAGGAGTACTTTACAATTTTCTGGGAGTAAAAGTTACAGCAAAGCAATATATAGAATTCAAGAATTCATATAATGGTTTGCACATAACAATATTTCATAAAGTGCTCCAGAAATGTACTAATGTCTATGGGAAAATGGATTCTGATTTCTAGATTCTCAATTATGATATCCAAGGCTAGCTCATGAAAATATGTTTCCCTCATAGTGTGTCCAAACACTCTTCTTCTGATGGGTCCCAACAATAAATGTGGTAGTGGCATGGGTCAAATGGTAGAGCACCTGTCTATAAAGCATGAGACCCTGAGTTGAAACCCTGCTGTCACACACACTCACACACACACACACACACACACACACACACACACAGAATGAAAACACAATCCAAACAATGGTGGTCCATGTCTATAGTCCCAGCTACTCAGGAAGTAGAGGCAGGAGGAACCTGAATTTGAGGTCAACCAGAGTAAGGGTACATGAACCGATCTCAGACAGACAAAAAGAGAAAGAAAAAAGAGGGAAGAGGTGTGAGAGTGTT
Organism: Perognathus longimembris pacificus; assembly: GCF_023159225.1. Classification (NCBI taxonomy): domain Eukaryota; kingdom Metazoa; phylum Chordata; class Mammalia; order Rodentia; family Heteromyidae; genus Perognathus; species Perognathus longimembris. Next base: position 54,899,441 of record NC_063169.1, read on the forward strand.
GAAAAAGAAATGTACTCATTTCCTGACTATATAACTGCAACCCCTCTGTACATCTCCTTTATAATAAGAAAAGAAATGAAAGAAAGGAGGGAAGGAAGGAAGGAAGGAAGGAAGGAAGGAAGGAAGGAAGGAAGGAAGGAAGGAAGGAAGGAAGGAAGGAAAAGGAAAGAAAGAAAGGCCTGAGGGCATAGGTCAACTGGTAGAGTACTTGGCTAATATATGTGTGAGGCCCTAGTTCAATTCCTAATAAAGATAATGAAAAAAGTGAATATAAAAAATAAGATCAGAGCTGGGAATATGGCCTGGTGGCAAGAGTGCTTGCCTCGTATACATGAAGCCCTAGGTTCGATTCCTCAGCACCACATATATAGAAAAAGCCAGAAGTGGCGCTGTGGCTCAAGTGGTAGAGTGCTAGCCTTTAGCAAAAAGAAGCCATGAACAGGGCTCAGGCCCTGAGTTCAAGCCCCATGACTGGCAAGAAAAAAAAAAAAAAGATTAGACAGTGTCCCAGGCCCTTAGCCTGCAGTTTTGAGAGGAGCTCCTGGTCACCTCTCATGATCTTGTCTCCAGTCCACTCTGAGTCCCACACTGTCCTTAAGCCGACAGCCATAGTTGATGTTCCGTGTACTCCTGAGCTAAGGAATGTCATGTCCACATCAGATTGCAACCAGAAAAAATAGCTTTCTAGGGATATTTTCAATTTCCAGAAAGAAATCCTCTTGATACAAAGTAACCTCTAATGAATGGGACTTCCATGCACTCCTCCTGCCAGTGGAGAAGAAAGGGGGTGATTAGCAACACATGCTAGAATGCCCCCCCCACTTCCTGTCAGTTCCACTCACTGTCCATGTTCACAGTGAATGTTTTCCCCCTCTTTTCCTTCACTTTGTCCCTTAGTCTTTAAAAAATACTAGGTGTTGCCAGGAGCTGGTGGCTCACGCCTCTAATCCTAGTTACTCAGGAGGCTGAGTTCTGTTTTTGTTGCCAGTCCTGGGCCTTGAACTCAGGGCCTGAGCACTGTCCCTGGCTTATTTTCGCTCAAGGCTAACACTCTACCACTTGAACCACAGCACCACTTCTGGCTTTTTCTGTATATGTGGTGCTGAGGAATCGAACCCAGGGCTTCATGTATACAAGGCGAGTACGTTACCACTAGGCCATATTCCCAGCCCAGGAGGCTGGGTTCTAAGGATCGTGGTTCAAAGCCGGCCCAGGCAAGAAAGTCTGTGAGACTTCATCTCCAATTAACAACCAGAAAATCAGAAGTTGGAGCTGTGGCTCAAAGTGGTAGCGTGCTAGCCTTGAATTAAAAAAAAAGCTCAGGGACAGCGCCCAGGCCCTGAGTTCAAGCCCCGTGACCAACAGAAAAAAAAAAAGGTGTTTTTTTCCTGATTGTCACTTTTCAGGTAGCAGTAAGATTTAAATCAAGGCTACCTTTTAAAGTTAAAAAATAGTTATTTGTACTATATATACACAAACCTAAGCAGAACAAGATTTTACCCATTATTTGTATTTCTTTGTACTTACTGCCAGCAACATAGTACTGGAAGTTGAGATATTTCCCTCGTTTCATTTTAGTAAAGTTGCTGCATGAAATAAGTTCTGAGAGGTTCCAAGTGTTCAGTGAAGGAAGGGCCTGACCTTTACCCTTTCCCAGAGTCCTCCTTGCACTTAAGAAGAGCATCGCGTTTAAGGATGCCTAGCTCTTGCACCACCACTCAAGCTGTTAAACTTGGTTAGACCAAGTTTATTATTACCTCTCTCTCTTATTACCTCTCTCTTCTTGCATTCCAGCCTTCTCCATAGATAGACTGTAACATATTTTACCAATCTCAGACCAGGCCCCAGGAAAATGCCAGATTACAATAAATTAACTGGAAGCTGGTGGCTCACATGTGCAATCCTGGAAACTTTGGAGACTGAGATTGTGAGGATTTGGGTTGGTTCGAGGCCAGCCCAGAAACACACATAAGACCAACAATGTACTCCTTCTCATTCAGAAGCCAGCCATACGGTACATGTCAGTCATCTTAACTATATGGGAGGCTGAGGTCAAGAGAATCTTGTTCCAAGCCAGCCTAGGCAGAAAAGTTTTAAAGACTGAAACAAACCAGCTTTGATGCAAAACAGGGCTGGAGTGTGGCTCAGCAGTGGAGTGCCTGCCTAGGAATTGCAAGGTCCTAAGCTCAAGTATCTTTCTGTCTCTGTCTCTCTCTCTCTCACACACACATACATATACACACATACATATACATACACATACTCAAACATCTTAAATTATTTTGATTGAGACTCTCTGGTCTGACATCACTAGGCTTCTTGTTTGGTTCCAGGACAAGGCTTATACAGAGGCAGTGTAGACCGTCCAATAGGCTCCCTAGGAAGACAATGCAGTCACAAATAAACATTCCTGATCTCTCCCAAATACATCATGATACTGCTTCTATAGGGAGTCCCATCCACCTAAGCAGAATGAAGACCTTTGTTTAGAAATCGTAACAACAGTAAGAAATGACAGCAGAAAGGTGACATGTTGAGTGTCTGGGACACGGACCTTCTTACTAAATAATCTTGTAAAATGTGTAGTACTTTTCTCATTTTTTTTCAGATGCGATTTCAGAACCACAGGGGCTGAGGTCACAAATAAAAGGCAAAGTTGGTTGCAAGGGTCACTGGACTCAAAAGCCACACTCTTGCTTATACACGAGGGCCTGAAGTTCACATAGCAAGCTCTCCAGTATGAAAGAAAAAGTCTCAGGGTGCAAAGCTGATAAAAGAACTATTTGTTTGGTATTCCAGATCTGTCTGGGGTGCTATGGAGATTTTAAAATAAGACTTGAAAACATTGTGTTGATAAATAGATTGCACACAGCACATTTTCAGAATTTGAAAGCTAAAGGAAATCAAAACCTAAACTTGAATCCCAAAGTAATCATTGAATATTACTATGAAAAATGCAGAGTCAGAAAAAAATGATAGAACATCACTGCTCATGGCCAGCAATTAATGCAGAAAAACATAGCAGCCTAAAATGACATGCATAATTCATAAACCTTTACAAATACCATTTAATCAACAAAGTGCCCTGTAGCCAGCAGTGCCTGTTCACTTGTTTCTCTGAGAAGGGCTAAAGTTACAGGTCATCATCAGTTGGAAGACATGCCAAATCAATCACCATTTTCCAAAATGGAAATACTCTGACAAGGAAGCCACTGGCTAGATAAGACTGATGAAAAGTCCGGGTACTGAGGGCATCAGGGCAGTATCCATAGTAACCGTGTGCCATCGCACCTCAACAGTTCTAGCTGTTAGGCAAGGAGACAGGCAGAAATCCTAGAGTCCTCCACGGGCTGAGGGCTAAACTTAAATGTGCTAGAGTACCACATCCATGAGCCTAGCCAGTTCCAGTGTGGCCTTAGAGAAGCAAAAGAACATTTGTAAGCACTTTAAAAAAAAATGAGCTTGATATTGGGAAAGATGTATAAAGTTGGTAAAGAACTCAGCTTAAAATTATGCCTTCTCAAAAAGAAAAGTTCCCTTTATTCATTAGTGAGCAATCTAGAAAACATATTTATTTGTTTGAGAAACTCCTTCTCTGGCTGTATTGTAGTGTTTGTGTTGGATGTCGGAGTAATTAAGAATTTCATTAAGCTTTTGCAATAGAATATCACTTAGGTTTCTAAAACACAACATTACTTTTTGAAGACAATAATAATAATAATAATCATTCCCTGAGATTGTCTAGAAGAAACTCAGTGGAGATCAATTTTCAACTTCCTTATAAACAGTAACACTGCTTACCAATTGAAGGGAAGTCACTAGCATCCTACAAAACCTTTTCCTCGTGTCTTTGCATAGCGCACAGAGGTTCCAGGGAGGAGTGCTAGCTCCCTTGGTAACTGAAGTTCACTGGAGTGCTAGTGGATCCTTCCAGTAGCACTCTTTCCATCTTTTCTAACCGCAAGTGTTGTTTGTAGTTAGTTCCTGTCTGGATGGCTTAACTAGTAGTTGTCTAGTTTCTTTTGTCTTAGGAACAATAGTTCTCATTCTTTAGCATACATCAGAATCACCTGTGGAGATTGTTCAAAAACACAGATTGCTGGGCCCATGCCCAGACTTTCTAATTTATTTGGAATTCTGCATTTCTCACAAGATCCTAGGTAAGGCCAATGCTGCTGCTCTGAGGACCAAACCAAGAGAACCATTGCCTTGAAAACATGTCCTCAGCTTGACTTACCAGCCCCTAGAGAAAAACTGAACTTATTCTTGGGCAGACAACTTGGTATTGGATTACCTGAAACATTCCTGTTCTATCTTCCCCGTTTCCAGTTTTATTATACCAACATTTGATTTTTACACGCTAGAAGACAATGAATGTATTCGTTTTATGGAACCGTGACGTAAGTCTAAGCTTCTTGTCTTTGTATTTAGAAACATTGATTCTATGAATGATTGTTTGTATCACGTTGACCCTTTGACTTGTACTGAAGGTGATTTTAAATTTAAGCGTATAGTGTTTGCACTTCTCTCCGTATAGTTTTGATGAGATGTCCCCATGTCAGCTGGATTACAACCTGGCTCCTGGCTGACAGAGGCTTTTGAGTAGTTGCTTGCTTGCAATTGTTTTATATTCTGCATTAATCATTGAAATATCAGTGTTTCAAGATAATGGGATGCTACATGTCCTACTATCATTATTCATTTAATTCCCTGGTGTCAATTAGTGTTTCAATTATATTTCTACAGACATATATACACACATACTTATCTGTAAAGAATCTACCAAATAGCTTCATGGAAATTTGGAAAACGAACCAACTTCCTTTTGAATAATAGGTATACCTGTTTTAACTTTTTAGTAAATATATTATGTATGTGCACATGTCTGCACAAAGGAGAACACATTCATTAGCTTATCTTCCAAATTATGGGAAAAAATAGAAACGTGAATCTCTGGGCTTTGGGAATAAAGTGAAATTAAGACTATTCAAATGTAGAGGGGGCTTTTGTTTCTATTTTAACTCTAGAAATTCATTTAAAAAATAAAGTGAATATATAAAATACAAAGAATGGGGGTTGGTAATGTAAAATTTCATTATTTAAGTCCAAACGAAATGAAAATCCATTCATGTAATTTCTACTACTCCAGAGACTGAGGTTATGGTACTCTGAGATCAATGCTAGCCTGATTAACACAGAGAGATTCTCATCTCAAAAACAAATAAATAAATGAATAAAAATCCATTAAGAAGGAGAAAAAAGGAAAAAGTACTATAAAAAGAATAATTTAAGAGAAAAATATCACCCATTTACACAGTATGCTAATTGTATGTAATTCTTATTGAGCCAATAAAATTTCTCTGAAGACTTCTGTTTGATAAACACTTTGACATGGTTTAAGTTAGGTTAGACTCCTATATGACTAGGAACTGATGATTTTAGATACCTGAATTAGTGAGGTCAGGAAACAGCATCAAGGATTCAAGTCCTTGCCTAAGCAGATGGAAGTCATTGAAGTCTTTTCATTGCCTTTCTGTTTCCCACATTTTAAAAACTATTTCATTTAGTTCTTGTAATCATGATAGACTTCAATTTTTTTAAATAAATCTTTAGGAATAATTTTGTTTTAAACTCTTTTATCAACTGGTGCCAAGAAGAGAAAGGGGCGGGGAATCTGAAGGCCAATGTTTTGAACCAAGCTGTAACAGCAAGTTCCCTCTCAGTTTGGGAGGCAGAAGCCCCGGATGCCCCCAGCTCCAGTGGTCCCCATGGTTACCTCAGGATGATGTGCAAGTCCTCTGGCCCTATTCTCTCTGCAGCTCCTTCCTCTGATTCTTGTTGGAAGGGCTTCTCTCTGATAAAATTGGTCAGCAGGACTAGATAAAGAGGAATGCTTTTGAAACTGGGGCCTTCACTACAGTTGAAACCCAGGAGGCAGGGAGAGCATGATGGGGCAGAGGAGGTGCTTAAAGGGAAAAGTTAGTTCTTTCTTTTATGTTGGGGTGGGGTGGGGGAGAAAGCTACAAAAAAAATATTCATGCCCTAATCCTGCCCCCCAAATGCTAGTGTTCAAGATGTTTTTCCTGCTTTTGTAAGAAGAGTAGTCTTAAATTACGTTATAATCAGTTAACCCATCTCCGGTTCAAGACAAAGCCAGTGGGTGATAGGAGCCCTTCCTGATTATACCAAAGAATCAACTTATTTTCATTAAAAATTATAAATAAATGAAGCTTGGTATAGCCATAATTTGAGTCTGTACATTGTTTTACCTGTGAAATGTAAAATTCTCCCTTGAATTGACTCCCACCAGGAGCCTGGAGGCATTTTTGTTTACTCCAAATGCCTTGTCATATTAACTTTTGTTTTTCCTTTTTTCCTTAGTCTGGTTAACATTTACATCAAAAAACAAATGGAAAACTACCCTCCTTTATTTGTTAATATACCTGTTTGCTTTGCTATAATCTGTCAGATCATTGCTTCCCAGGTCTCTGTAAGCCAGCTTGCAAGTGTATTTTGTGTATATTTTATCTGAGGTGGAAAATGAAAATTCTAAAGAGAAAATATTTTAAAAGATACTGTATTTATGTTGCTTGTGTTGTAGAATAAAGATTCTAATGCATTAAAATCTAATCTGTGAAGCAATCTTCTTTACATAATGAATATATCTCATTCACGCAAGTAGCCTATATTTACAGAATGCAACCAAACACTATGTTTCTGTCCATGGCATTTCCTATCTTTGAATGTGAAAGGCACCTTCCTAGTCCTATAAAACAGATGTAATTACTCTCATTGTTTGGATATGCCTAGAAAACGTTTTTCAGAAATATATGCCATTGTTTCTCTCTCCTTTCTTTTCTCCTCTTCTCTCTCCTCTCCCTCCCCCACCCCCTCTCTCTTTAAAATAGGACTTTTTCCAATAACTTTTTCTTTCCCACCCATGGGAACAGGTACCAAATGCATGTCAGTAGACACTACAGTTCATTTATTTTAAAAACAAAAGCCTTACCTTCTGTTTGCCTAAAAATGACAAAATCTCTCAATATTAGGAAGTGGCATTGAAAAGAAGAATGCAGAAATGGAGTTACTTTCTGTGATCTTACTAGGTTGTGGTTTATGACTATCTATAATAGTGTATGCCTAGGAATTACCACACCTATATCATGGAAAACTAGCCACAGAAAATGCTATTAGGGTTGGGGGATGGCTCAAGTGGTATAACATTGTTCAAAACCCCAGTACATAAAAAGAAAACAAAAACAGAAAGAAGGGGGCTGGGGATATAGCCTAGTGGCAAGAGTGCCTGCCTCGGATACACGAGGCACTAGGTTCGATTCCCCAGCACCACATATACAGAAAACGGCCAGAAGCGGCGCTGTGGCTCAAGTGGCAGAGTGCTAGCCTTGAGCGGGAAGAAGCCAGGGACAGTGCTCAGGCCCTGAGTCCAAGGCCCAGGACTGGCCAAAAAAAAAAAAAAAAAACCAGAAAGAAGGAATGAAGGAGGAAGGGAGGGAAGGAGAGAAGCACGGAAGAAAGGAAGGAAGGAAGGAAGGAAGGAAGGAAGGAAGGAAGAAGGGAGGGAAATAAGGAGGGAGGGAGAGAGAGGGAGGGAAGGCAGGCAGGCAGGCAGGCAGACAACAGAAATGGAATCTGTATATATCACCCAAATTGGTGATTCCATCATTCTGTGACACACTCTGGTTATATCATGGATGCCCATGGTGACACAGTCATGTGTTTCAATCTTTACCACCACACAAAAACAAAAACAGGCTCACCTACTCGTAGTATAAGAATAAAATGAAAGTAAAATGGCAACTAATATACTTGGTATAAGACCTAACAAACAGAAGGGATCAACCATGTTCATGGATAAACAGACTCTGCTATGGCAGAGTAGAGAAGGCCTCAGGCCTTGGCCAGAAAACCACAGCTCACACCTCAAGGTTGGCTCCTTTCCAAGAAAGGAATGCCTGGATAGCCACCATTGACTACTCCCTATAAGGAAAGAGCAACCCTTGCTTCCAAGGGTGGCTTTTAGGTAAAATCAGAATTCAACATGGCAGAGATTTGCAAACATTAATCCCTTGGTTCACTACTTCTTTTTTTACTATTTCGGAATTAGCTCCACGGTTTTGCAAGTTGTATCCTTGACATTCATACCCCTGACTTTGCTCTAACACAAAGTTCAACATGCTCTGCCCGTCAGAGAGGAAGAGGTGAGTAGCTGAGAGACCTCTTCGATCAAACATCTTAGAAATTAATGGCCAAGTCTTCAATTATTAATATCCTGCAATGAGTGCCCCATGCATACAAACCTAGCTGTATTTCTTTAAAGAAGAGACTTGATACGCTTCAACTAGTTGGCTTGTGACCAAAACTTGTTTTACAGTTTGGCTTTGATAAACATTTCACATCACTCCAAGGAAAATTCGCTTTACCATCTGGCTTTACGATAGGTTCAATAAACAATTGAAAATCTAATCAAAGCTTAATGCGATCCTGTGGTTTTTGCTTATTGACCAACATTCCGGGTAACTGCAGCCTTTGAAAGTGCACTTTTCTCATCTTTCATCTTCCTTTTGCTTTTATTTATTGTGTGGTTCCAACATCAACTCATTTGTGCCCCAAGTTGGCCTTGCATACTTGATCTGGTTGTACAAAATATTTTGTTGTCAGAGAAACAAACCCTCCAACTTAATGATCTCATTCCAACTCTGAGATTTATGAAGGCCTAGTTACGTCCCAGATGGCTTATAAGGGGATTCTAGATCAGCTTTTATTACAGAACTAGAAATTAAAATTTTCTACAGTGACATAAATAGATTAAAGGTCGAACAGTTGAGAACTCAAATAATGAACCTCACTCGTTCCCATTCTGTGTGTGTGTGTGTGTGTGTGTGTACAGGTGTGTATACACAGTACACATACGTGCCAGTACTGGGACTTGAACTCAGGGCCTAGGCACTGTCTCTTAGCTTTTTCCACTCAGGGTTGACCCTCTACCACTTGAGTCATGGATCCACTTCCAGACCTTTGGTCTCTCTCTTAGAGAGAAGAGTCTCACAGACTTTCCTACTCAGACAAGTGTAGAACCAAGATCCTCAGATTTTAATCTCCTGAGTAGCTAGGATTACAGACATGAGACTCTGGTGCCAGCTAAAGGGTCTTATTTTCATTTGTTTTGTTTGTTTGTTTTCTGAGACAGGGACTTGGACTGAGTCTACTGCTTTCGCTCCAAGGCTGGCGATCTACCACGTGTTTCTTTATATCAGTACATGACATATACTGTACAGACTCACTGAACTGCCGCAAGACCAAAGGCACATTCCGCCACCGTGTCTCCCACAGAATGCGATAGGAAAGCTTCCATATGAAACTTCACCTAAAAAAATAAGAATGGAATTTAATTTCCGGTTATAAAGGAAAGATACTATTGGCTGAGTTACAGTTAAAAGTCTAGTAGTCTAAGGTTGGTTTCAGCCTTCTTCTGTCACAGTTAGCAATTCAGTAAATACTTGATGAACTTTTCTAATCAAGCAACAGGTTGTAACATTCTTCTGAAATAGAGAATAGCGTTTTCAAACAGAAGGAATGTAAGCAGATATCTCACACCAAACACATCTAGGCAAGACCTTGGGAAAATTCACTGCGCATCCTTGATGTTTGGTTCCAAGTAAAACCAACCAAAGACACTGGTGGCTACAGACCAGGGCAGATTCAGAAGGGTAAAATTTAGACAAAATCTAGATATAGCCAGGCTCCAGTGGCTCATGCCTTTAATCCTATCTACTCAGGAAGCGGGAAGATCATGGCTTGAAGCCAACCTAAGCAGAAAAGTCCACGAGATTCCATCTCCATTATTCAGCAAAATGCCAGACTGGAGGTGTGGAGTAAAGTGCCACCCATGCAGTGTCATGCAGTGTCATGCAGTAAAGTGCCACCCATGGGCACAAGAGCCTAGCAAGAATGGGAGGCCCTGAGTTCAGAACCCACTATTAGCTCAAAAATATTAGATGATCAAGTTGGCCACTTTCATTTAATCAGCACTTATGCCTAAGAGGAAAAATGTCAATAAATCTTTGAAGATTAGAGCATGACCCAGAGATGAAAGCATTATCTCCTTCCCCCTTGTTCAAATAAATAGGTTGATGCAAAGTTCCATTATCAGCCAGTGCAATGGTTCAAGCTTATAATTCTTACTCCTTGGGAGTTGGAGATATTAAAACATGAAATTCAGAATTTTTTTTACAAATTAAAATTGCCATTTTAAAGGGTAAGGCCTAAAAATAGATGTGCAGATTAACACTGGGATTTAAAATCCAATATCCCCAAATTAAATCACCTGTATCTCAATTGCATGTCAAAGAATAGTACTGTTAAATAATGCACATTTCAATTCAAAGGCTTTCATCTGGATAAATTGAGCTATGAACTTACTATTAATTCCATGCCCCTCTGGGTTATTTCAACAGCAATACCCGAGAGGATGCTACTATACTTCTAAATCACCTCTCTAACTATTAGAAAACTACACAGCAAATATCACTAGCCACGAACAATATTTGTGCTTTTATTTTTCCTTCCCATCTCACTGTGTTGTCATTGTGGGTACAGTCAGATATAAAATTTTTATTTATGTATTTATTTGTTTATCCATTCACTCCTTCATTTATGTATTTTTATAACAAAAATCATATATCTACTCCCAAATAGTTCTTAGGGACGTGTGTAATAGTGACACGCGTGTCATATATGTTAGGAGCAGAGCAAGCACCACAGTGCTTGAGGGAGCCTCCATCTTCACAGAGGGCCCCTCTCCCCTTGTAGGAGAAGCCTCACAGGAAGCACCGCTCATGCGCGGCTGTCCATACCACACCTGCCTGAACTTCTTGAACAAACCCACTCCTGTGCAACCTGCGGACAGTAAGTCTGACTGGCATGGTGTGCACTGTGCCCAAAGCCGTTCATCACAGCCAAGGAAGCTACACAGAGAAACTGCGGTACCAGCTGGAAACAAAGCCGAGATTGTAACACAAATCAACCCCAAGACCCATTTTCAGGACAAAGCTGCCTATAATGAAGGCTAGCCTAGGGGTACCTGCTCCCCAACATAGAAAGAGACACATGGGAAAAAAAATCAAGGTAATGTGAAGCCTCTGAAAGGACATAACCGTTCTTAGCAAGTGAGCCCCAAGAAGTTGATACTGATGGAATGCTTGATGTGGAATTTGAAAGAATGAGACTCAAGAAAATACCAATCATTAAATGAAATTAGGAAGAAAATACTGAGTAGATATGAGAAACTCCGCAAAAAAAAACAACAAAAACAAAAATGGAGATTTTTTAAAAAGGACCAACAAATCCTGCAAATGAAGATTCCCACGTCTGAGTAGTGAGGCAGTGCTACATTCTGACCTGGAATTGTGTAATCTTAGACAAGACTGTTCAATGTAAGACTCTCAGTCTCTATTTAGAAACTTCCTTCGGTGGGGCATTGGTACTAGGGATCTGAACTCAGGGCATCATGCTTGCTATGCAAATGCTCTACCACTTCAGCAATACCTTCAGCTCTTTTAGCTTTAAGGTTTCTGTGTGTTTGTTTGGTTGGTTAGTTGGGTTTTTGTTTTATTTTGTTTTTCAGATATGCTCTCATAGTTTTTCCTAGGCTAACCTCAGACTATGACTGTCCTAGTCTTGTTTCCTCCGTCACTAGATGAGAGACATTCACAAGCACACATGCCCAGGAATCTAGAGTTGTTTATCATAAAACAAATACAAAAGAGAATGTATTAAAAATTAGATATTCAAATAATTGCATTATTTACTCAACATAGCGGTGAATAAAGAAAATATGGGGCTCAGGTGGTAGAGTCTTTACCTGGGAAGTGTGAAGCCCTGAGATCAATCCTCAATTCCGTGTGTGTGTGTGTGTGTGTGTGTGTGAGAGAGAGAGAGAGAGAGAGAGAGAGAGAGAGAAGAGGGAGGGAGGGGGTGAGGAAGGAAGGAAGGAGGAAGGAGGAAGGGAGGGAAGGAAGGGGAAAAGAAAGAAAGGAAGAAAGAAAGAAAAGGAGGGAGGGAGGGAGGGAGGGAGAGAGGGAAGAAGGAAAGAGAGGTTAATTGATAGGAACAATGATATTGTTTGGTGGGAAGATTGGATTTTAGTACTCTGCAGCATAGCATAGTGAAATCGTTACCAATAATACAGGATATATCTCAAAATAATTAGAAGAAGTTGAATATATGTAACATAAATAAATAATTGCATTTAAGGTAATAGTTATGCTAATTACCCTTAAGTGGTCACCACACAATATATATGTGAACAAACTCATCACATGGTATCTCATAAATATGTGTAAATACTATGTTAATCCAAATTTTTCCAGAAAAAACTATGCACAGACAAATCGCATAAGAAATTGCTTATCTAAATGTATAGGAGCTTTTGCTTTCAATTCAAGATCAATCTAATTTTCAAACATTTGTGATAATTATTTAGTTTTCTTTAATTTTTCTTTCAAATTCATCAACAAAGAATACCATAAGCTTATAAATCTCATATCATATGCCTAGATTATTTTTCCCCAAAGAATTGAGATCTTTAAAAATAACTCCTTTAGGGTTGGGAATGTGACATAGTGGTAGAGTACTTGCCTAGCATGCATGAAGCTCTGGGTTCAATTCCTCAGCACCACATAAATAGAAAAAGCCAGAAGTGGCGCTGTGGCTCAAGTGGTAGAGTGCTAGCCTTGAGCAAAAACAAGCAGGGACAGTGCTCAGGCCCAGAGTTCAAGCCCCAGGACTGGCAAACAAACAAACAAACAAAAAACTCTCCTTTATTATAGCTAGAAATCAGACACACATGTCTGAGATAATGAAGTGATTGGCGAAGGGCAATATGAATTGTTTCATATTGAAACAATATGAATTGTTTCATATACACTTGAGGTAATGATCATAGGAGTGACTGGAAACAGCAAATTTTGTTGAGCTGAATACATAGGACCTTGGCCTTCTGATTTTATACTTTTTATTGTATTTATTTTTAATAAGAACAGCTAAACTCTACTCTCTAAGCAATGTTCTTTTTTTTTTCCCTGCTGGTTGTGGGGCTTGGACTCAGGGCCTAGGTTCTATCCCTGAGTGTTTTTGCTAGTAAAGCTAGTGCTCTACTGCATTGAGCCACAGGTCCAATTCCAGTTTTCCAGTGGTTAATTAGAAAGAGGAGTACTACGGACTTTCCTGCCCCAGCTGGCTTCAAACTGTGACCCTCAGATCTCAGCCTCCTGATTAGCTAGGATAATAGAAGTGAACCACCAGCATCTGGCTCTCGAAGCAATTTTCAAGTATGCAAGTTGCAGTTATTATCTATGGTCACCATGGTATTCTTACAGAGCTCTTGAACATGAATTTATTCCTCCTAATTGAAACATCTTCTTAATCTCCCTTCTACTTTTTTATGAAATAATTTTTAGATGCCATGCGTAAATGAGATCATGTGATATTTGTCACTGTGTGGCTGTTTATTTCACTTAACTTACTCTTCTCTGTTCACACAGGTAGTCGTAAATGGAAGGATTTGCTTCTCTTAAGTCTGAATAGTATTCCACTGGCCATAAATGCTTCATGCTTTCATTCACTCAGTTTGGGTCTACAACTTAACTACTACAGATAGTGCTAAAATAAACACGGGAATATAGATGTCTCTTTGACACACTTACTTATTTCCTTTGACTCTACATCTAGTAGTAGGACTTTACTTTCATGTTTATCTCAATTTTTCTTCCCTATAATTTTTAATTTGTTGTTCAGACTCCAATATCATTTCTCCAAAGTAAATTTCATACCAGTTGTTTTTGTTTTTATATTGTCATTATTCATTGGCTAAAGCCACTCTGGGGTGCCCACTAGTGGGTTTTGTCACACTACCACCTTCCTTGCAGATTCAGGGCCAACATTCAGCAAAAAAACACCAGATCTGTGACCTTCGGCTGAACTCCTGGGTCTCCAGGAGTGTCTGACTCAGGATTGGGCAGGGCTATCTGTCACTGTATACTGATTAGCTTCCCTGCCACCCTAATCAAATATAAGCCTATTTAACTTGTATAATAATATCTTGAGACAATGTACTGAGCAATTTACTAAAATTCAGATGTATTTACTAGAAATTGAATGTGGGAAGTAATTCTATTATCTTCTAGCAGCCTTTGTTTATTTGAAACTTATCTGACCAATGGTTCTCTAGAATTTTTCTCCTCCATTATTGGTACAGAAAATGTTTTTAAAATGTAACATAACAAATTACCCTTTGGCCAACTATATACTCCTGATAAAACCAGAAAATCTGGTTTGGTAGTTTTTGCAGTAGTTCTTGAAACTCTAATAGCAAAGCAACTATGTTGCCTTCAAAGGAATGATGGGGGGAGGGGGCGGGCAGGCAGAAAGAAGGAAGTCAAAGGAAGCATGCAACCAGTTTCAAAAATGCAAAAAGTAAAATAAGAAGAAATACATAGGATATTCTATTCTTGATTTGGACATACATGGAGAAGTTCCACTAAGACAATTTTATGATGAACCATGGTCAGTATTTAGAAGTCCTGATGAGAATTTAAAAGAGTTAAAAATGTCATAAAAACAAAAAGCAATATTATATCTCTTGTTGCAAAGAAACGATAAATGGCAACGCCTTTGTACAACTACTTAAAGACAATAGAAGTCATCCATTACAGCAGTGGTACTCACTAGATACAGTGCTGAAAATTAATTATACAACTTGTGGGTGAGGATGGAAGGGAACAACCGGAAGAGAGCAAGGGAAGAAGTGACAATGTCCAAGGAGAAAGGCAGTCTTAGGCAAGCTCCCGTGGCTCACACCTATAATCTTAGCTACTCAGGAGGCTGAGCTCTGAGTATCAAGGTTCAGAACCAGCCCCGGCAGAAAAGTCCATCAGACTGTTATCTCCAACTACGCAGCAAAGAGCTAGCGGTGGAGCTGTGGCTCAAGTGGTAGAGCACCGGCCTTGAGTGAAAAAAGCTAAGAGAGTATGAGGCCCTGAGTGTAAGCCCCAGTACTAGCACCAAAACAAACAAACAAATACATCAATATAGTTTTAGACCTACGATGGTTAAAAATCAAAGCAGGCAGCTGTTAAAGAGTTGAAACCTGGCATTTCTGCAAAGATTACTGTGCAGTTTGGGTATAAGCGAGTCACATCTCACAACAGTGACCTCAGCCCCAGGCCCCTCCTCACAGAGGTCTTCTGGAAGTCAGCTAACAATCCCATCATTCACTGGTGAAATTATCCAAAGCTGGCTCCAGTAAATGCCATAGATTAGATTAGGCAGCGGCTATGGGAATTCTGAGGGAACATTATGCCATTCTAATTTGGGCGGAAGGCAAAAAGTTATAGATTTTCCTCAAGGTGGCTTTCTGTAGACCCTGGAAGGAGGGATAAATCTTGGAATTAGTATGTCTTGTATATATTTTGCATATTCTCAGAAAAAAAACTACAAAATGCAGATCAGCCATACAAAGAGTCATCTTATTGACACAATAGCCTTGCCACTTAAGAAAAATATCCCATTGTTCACACTGGCTCTTTTCTTTTTCCTTTCTCGTATTTGTTTTAGGTGCTGAGGATTGAAGCCCGGGCTTTAAGAATGCAAAGCACATTCTGTACCGCGGCGCTGTGCCCTTAATTAACATTGATATTTTTTCCTGTGTAAAGAGACATGAAAATTTATACTAAGTTCTGACAAGTTCTTCATAAATGCTGTGAACATGTTACATCTTTCTGCTATTTATTTTCAGTTCATAATGTCTTGTCATGTGCTTATTAATCCATTATCTTATCAACCAGCTGTCCCATTTTTATGGACATTCTGAACACATACAGTTGTCTGATGTTTTACAGATATTTAAGATGTGTTAAAACATCTTACAAGGCTTCTTTAAAATAGGAACACATCAGTGAAGAAGGCAAACTTGTCGCTGAAAATACAATAATCAGTAAGAGAGTTCCTCACTAGGATTCTGACTGAGGAACTGGAAAATTCTGGTAATAAAAGCCATGAATAAGAAAAGTGCACCCTCCACAACATTTGGAGTCTAGCAACTCCTGAGACTTACCATAGACCACCATGCACCAGGAGATGAGAATTCTAGTTAAGGCTAAAAGAAAACAAAGAATTCCAGTTGAGAAATATTACTTCCATCCAGGCCAATCACTGGAACAGAAACACTGTCTGGCTGAAGATGACAAAGGCAGTTACACACTGAGTTCCTACGTTTTGAGTAAAATGTTGAAGCTTCAGTTTACTGGAAAAAGAGAATTCCACCATCATATCTGCTATGGTGTGAAGGTGTCTCCTTCAAAATTTAGGGTCACCAAGATGACAGCATTAAGAGGAGGGCCCTTTGAGAATCCCAAGGCTGTGAGCACTTCTCCCTTATGATGGGACTGAGGGTCTTTTAAAGGTACCTTCACTCTGCTTTCAGCCATCTTGCCCCTCTGTGTTCCACCATGGATTAAGGCATGCACCACGTACAAAAGTGAATGCCTTTGTCATAGACCAGCAGCCTCCTGAAACTTTAAGAGATAGATTCCTGTTTTTCAAAAATTATCCAGTCTCAGATATTCTGTTATATACAGCAGAATATGTGTATGTGTGTATAAAATACACATTGTGTATATGTGCGTGTGTATCCCTAATTTAGTGCAGTAAACATTCAAGTTGAAAGTTGATTGTTCTAAGCTTGATATCAGTGATTATATAAAGTCCAGAAGATAATCAGAAGATTATTTAAGCACTGGTAATTTGACTTTTTTTGTGTGTGTTGTTTTTTTAAATTGAAGTCAGCAAACATTGTATCCAAAACAATCTAAGCCATTGTCTGTCTGGCTTCCGTACAACTTTATCATTAGGCATCCTACATCTAAATAATTCAGTAAACTATTATTAATGACGCCTTGCTTCTCTACCACATACCCTTTCGGTCTGTACCACAGAATCCTGGCGAGCTGCAAGAGGACTCCGCGTGGGTGGTGCTCTGGATCAAGCAAGTCCCGGGAGAGACGAAGACGAAGGGAAGGAAGAGGGTCTTAGTTACCTCCCAATGGAATCGGCTCTTTTTTTGCACGATTAACCCGAATGCCAGCGACTCCCCATCTGAAATCGACTCCATTCCTAATAGCCAAGGCACGAGGGCCACAGAAGCAAACTGAGACAGATTGCAGAGAGGCCTCTCCACTTGCTTGCTTTTCCACTCATCCGAAGGCAAGTCACCAACAGCCATTGGTCCAACACATCGCCCCCACCCCCGGCTCCAGGCCCAGCAGAGGCAGCCCTGTGGAAACCCAGGCAGCAGGTGGAAGGTGCTGAGGGCATAGCTGGATGCAAGCATGCAGGAACTGCTGGGCAGCAGCTGGAGGAAGTTTGGCCATGCGGGGAGGGGGGCCTACGAGTGGCTCCCCAGCGAAGCGAGCTTGCCTCTTCTGGACACCCAGCTGCAGGTCTGTACTTAGGTAACTACGCCTTGCTACTCCAAAGCGTCCTGGTCAGATTTTAAGACAACAATGCCAATCTTTCCTAGATCTTAAAACTTGGTGACAATATTTTACTTTGTGGCTATGACCCCCCCTCCCCCCAAAAAAAGATCAAACATGATTGGTGTGGTCTAAAGGAAATAATTCGAAAATGATTCTTTGACAATAATTTCTTCAAATAAAATTTGACACAAATATATATTCTGGGAAGACTTGAGGTAGGAAAAAATACCCGAGAACACCTAAAGCTGGTTGTCTATAGGGTTTTTTTTTGTTTACTTTTAGTTTATATTGTTATTATAAAGGTGATGTGCATAGGAGTTATAGTTGCATAAATCAGATGAGTATACTTCTTTTGGGATAATGCCACCCTTCCTTTGATCTTTCCATTTTTCCCTTCTGTGTCTATAAGTTTTTATGCCTTCTGTGTCTATAAGTTTTTATGCCTTTTATTATTTTTTCTTTGCCCAGTTAGCAACATCTCTATGTGAAAGTAAGAGAGCCCCTGTTGTTGCTGGCTGTGTGTAAGCACTGTGACAAAGAGGCAGAGATCAAGTCATAGGCAGGATTGCAGGGAGCTCCAGAGGCCTTGTGTCTCACTAAGAATCACAGTGGCTGCATTGTTTTGTCTGGAAGGCCACCAAAGCAGCCTCAGTCCAAGGCAGCATGAAAGAAACCACTTGTAGCCACTTTGAAACAAAGAATTTTATAATCGGGAGAAACAAGTGACTGCTAAGCACTCAAGAAAGAGAAAAATAAATCTATCTCCTTCTTTTCTAGAAAATCAGCTGGTGAGATTAGTATGTGAATTCTCTTGAATATCCTGTGGCAAATATCTATCCATCCATCCATCCATCTCTATCTATCATGTAGGTAGATAGCTCCTTCTGCAGTTACAACTTCAATAAGACATTTCAGGGTTATATTGTCCAAAAAGAAATGTATTCTTTACCTGACTTATGTAACTGTAGCCCCTCTGTATATCACCAGTACAATAATACTTTCAATTTTTAAAAATACTCTCAGAAAATATAAATATCAACAAATTATTAAAAGTTAAGAAATAACTTTGAGGCTAGTGGACTAATTAGAACATTTTCCTGGAAAAGAAATCTTGGATGCACTTTTTTTAAAAAACAGTTTTCTTTTTGTCTCAGATTGTCTTCCTGTGGTGTATTAGATAGAAGTCTTGTAACGCCACCCAGCCAATGAAAGTACTGGTTGCAGAGGAACTATGGTTTTTCTCCTTTTGCATAGCCTTGGTGATATCATAATGGCATAATTGTAACAATATTGTCTGTTACATAACCTATTCAATAGAACATTAGGTGGTCTTATATTCAGTGCATACTGAACTTACAGGTCATAACAGAGAACGTAAAATTTAATGTCCACAACTCCACAGAAACTATTATCATCCATTATTGATGTAGGCTAAAAGGAAATAATTGGTGAAAGGGGTCCATTTAGAAAGAAAACAATTGTAGTTAAATCTCTCTTTGACTTGACCTATTACCATACTGTTTTATCTGTTCTTAGTATGTCATTATTATTATTATGTCCTAACAGATTTTGAGCAAACTATTATGATTATGGACTTGATTATATGTGAGCAAACAGAAGACATCCTAGTCTGGAAATACAACACACAGAAAACATATCACTAAAATAGTTAAAATATATATTGACTAAAATATAAATTTTGTAATAAAAGGTTTAATTTTCACTCTGTTTTCCAGCCTTGTATCAACAAATAGCTAGTTTTCTTTGGATTATCTTTACCATTTTATTTTCAGTAAACTTGATCCCTTGCGTCCTTGAAATATGATCCCATCAATGTCTGTTATTCACCTAGCATTTTACACACATTAATTCTTTAATTCTCATGCTAGCCCTCACAGAGAGATGATTTCTGTCTACTTTGTGTAGAAGAAAGCCCCGGCTCCTAGGGGGCCAGGGACTTTCCGGTCACAGGGGTAATGGAAGATCATACTGGAATTCAGAGGCAAAACTCATAGACCCCAAAGATTACAAGTGCCCTGTTCCTAAGGAGACCTTCATTTATTTTTTTTTAACTTGCAATGTTTGTCTTTATTTTGTTCTTTATATTTTGAAAGTGAAAAGAAATAGTATTGAGTCAATTTCTTTCTTCCTTTTTTTTGTCTTAAATATTTGTTCTATGTATTTACAAGCCTTAAAGTTGTTCTAAAGAGTTCAAAAGTATTAAGAGTACTTTTTCTGGGGTAGTACTTTTTTTTAAAAACAATTCTTGGAGTTCTCTGGTCCACAGCATTTCCTTCTGTTCCAGGAGAACTTCATTTAACTCATCCTTTCCCAAGAAAAGAAATCTGGCAGCATAAATATTAAACCATTTCATTTCAAGTCTAAAAAAATCCACACATCCTTGTGAAGCCTGTAAGAAGTAGAGAAGATTCTGAAAACACAGAGAAGCGATGCTTCTTCCACCAAAAGGGATGCTCTAGAACTCCAGCTCTCAGAGCTGATCTCAGGTTTTATTTCAAATAAGAAAATAAAGAACTTAAACACAATGCTAAGAGTTTGAAATATTAGCATTTACACTTGACTACATGTTGAACATAGTTAAGAGAGTTCTTAATACTTCCTTCCTATGGCAGTAAAGTGATGTGCTTGCAATCAGAACAGGGTGCTCTCATGTTGCTTTCCTGAAGTATCAATTCATAGCTCTACTATCCTTTATCAGAAATGCATTGTTTTGTGAGCTAAAACTACAAAGTTAATACTTTTTTTTTTGCCAGTCCTGGGGCTTGAACTCAGGCCTGAGCACTGTCCCTGGCTTCTTTTTGCTCAAGGCTAGCACTCTGCCACAGCACCACTTCTGGCCTTTGCTGTTTATGTGGTGCTGAGGAATCGAACCCAGGGCTTCATGCATATTAGGTAGGCAAGCACTCTACTGATAAGCCACATTCCCAGCCCCAAATTAATACCTTTAAGGTTGCCTATGAATTAATCTGTAGTTCTGTTTCCTTACAACTTCAAATTTTATAATTAATCACACAAATATTATAAAACTCAAAGAATATAAAAATCTCATTCCGGCCAATTGTCAAATCAGAATTCAAATATTAAATGTGGTATGAACATATAAGCAGGTGTAATTTTTGCCCCAAAATTCAAAATTTTAATTTTGTGGCAATAAAACATTTTTGGTTTAATTCTAAAATATTTTTAAGTGTATAAATGGCTAGACCACAGAGGCTTATGCCTGTAATCCTAGATACTCAGGAGGCCAGACTGAGATCTGAGAATCATAGTTCAAAACCAGCTTGGGCAGATGAATCCATGAGACTCTTTATCTCCAATTAACAGGGAAAAAAATAAAACAACCAAAAAACAAAAACCAGAACTGTCAGGAAAATGTGGTATATATACACAATGGAATTTTATGCCTCTATCAAAAAGAATGACATTTGCCCCATTTGTCAGGAAATGGAAGGACTTGGAAAAAATTACACTAAGTGAAGTGAGCCAGACGCAAAGAAACATGGACTCTATGGTCTCCCTCATAGGGAATAATTAGTACAGGTTTAGGCAAGTCACAGCAGAGGATCACAAGAGCCTAATAGCTATGCCCTTATGAACCCATAAGATGATGCTAAATGAAATGAACTCCATGTTATGGAAACGAGTGTTATATCACTGTCGTAATTATTTTCAACATGCCATGTGAAACTGTAGTTGTTGTTTTTTAGTTGTTGATCCTCTTGTATCCCTTCCTGTGGTTGTCCCTGTGCTATCATTGTA
Organism: Perognathus longimembris pacificus; assembly: GCF_023159225.1. Taxonomy (NCBI): domain Eukaryota; kingdom Metazoa; phylum Chordata; class Mammalia; order Rodentia; family Heteromyidae; genus Perognathus; species Perognathus longimembris. Next base: position 54,920,773 of record NC_063169.1, read on the forward strand.
TCTCATCTGAGTACCCTGGATACCATATACACTTATATTAGAACTAGGTAAGGGAAAGGGAATATCAAAATTGAGAGACATTGTCTTTTTATCCCATAAAAAGACAAACGACTCCAAAAGCAATACTTACAAAACCATTTGGTGTAAACCAACTGAACAACTCATGGGGGGAGGAGGGGGAAGGGGAAGGGGGGGAAATGAGGGAGGAGGTAACAAATTGTACAAGAAATGTACCCACTGCCTTACATATGAAACTGTAACCCCTCTGTACATCACTTTGACAATAAAGAAATAATTATTCAGAAAAAAATACAGAACTGTCGATATGGCTCAAGTGGTACAGCTCTAGCCTCGAGTGAAAAAGCCAAGCAAGAGCAGAGACCCTGAGTTCAAGCTTTTTTATTGGTGCGTGCGTGCACACGTGTGTGCACACACGCACACATACACACTAAACCAAGTGCATAAATCTAGAATGTTCTTGGTAGTTCCTGAGTAATCCTACCAACTAGAATTTATTGTACTATTTTATTCCAATGAAAAAAAAAACTGTCGGATATCATCAGTGGGTTCTTTTAAACCTTCTGAATGCACACTGGACAGTGTAAGTTCATTTTATTTCCCGTGGGCCCTAGATCTTTGTCATAGTGAATGGTGACAGTTGAAGACAGTGAGTAGCAACAATAAGAAGAAGAATAGGTGGAGAAATGGGACTGGTGGGCATTCAACACCACCTTCCCTGACCCCCGTAACTCAATTTCCTCTCCTATTTCCAGGGAACCCAGAAAGTGAGCTCCTCGCAAGCCGACGCGGAGCCCTTCCTGTGCATCCTTCTCCCCGCCACCGTCCTGCTCTTCCTGGCCTTCCTGCTGCTGTTCCTGTACCGCCGCTGCCAGGCCCCCCGTGCGCAGGCCCAGGGGCTCAGCATGGACCTCCCAGAGCACCTGGCCCCCGGGGAGGTGACCGACTTCCTGCCCGGCCTCCCCTGGGGCAGCGAGCAGAGCATCCCCTACTCCCCCCTACCGGCCCAGCGGGTCCTGCCCTGTGCCTCTGTGGGCCTGCCACCCTCCTATGAAGAGGCCACCAGGGCCCCCCCTGCAGAAGAGGCCTCCAGTGTGGCCCCTCAGTACCAAGAAGGGTCACCTTGACTGGGTGAGCCAAGGTCAATTGATCTGGAAACTATTGGAAACCTAGCTCTTACCAGAGCATGGCAAGACAGAGCCATCCATCAAAATGGCGGCCTCCCTTGGGCTGGAGGTAAAGCTTCCTTGTCCATTTAGTTGATCTTATTTTCCAGCTTCTAAGGAACAAGTGCCCCAGGTTCTCCTAAAGATGACTGAGGACTTCTAAAATATATAATATTCCTGAGACCAAGAGAAAGTTCTGTATGTGTTGAGAAAAAATATTTACCAGTAAATATAGAACCAGCTCTGAAAGTCAAGCAAAAGGCGACATGCAGGACTAACAAAAGACTTCTCCTTTTGCTACCAAGTAAGCCTTTTCTTCCTGTACTAGTTTTTCAGGGTCTCAAAGCACCTCTTCTGTGGGAATGCTTCAAAATGCACAGAGAGGTCTAGAAGGAATAAAAGGTATCTCTGGAGCAGCAGTGGGTCAATTGTGTTGTAAATAATGATGAAATGCATTTTGATATTAACAATGAACATACAGGCATTCATAAATATTTTAGTTAAAATATAATAAACTTCTCAAAATTATCTCTTTTGTGATATCGCTTTTGCATATTTGTCTTCTGATCTGCTTTCTGGAACAGGAAAGAGAATTGACTTAGTTACATGTCCTACACTAGAATATTGTGAGTCATTTAACAATGTGGCAGAAGACATTGTTGCTACTGTAACAGGTTATCTTATTATTCCTTACCATAAATCATTAGCTATCATTACCATAGTGCACAGACCTGCTGTCATTAAATTTGTTGTGTTCATCGAGCAGCAGGAGCAGGTAGAAATTAATTGAATATTGGAAAGTAAAGATTAACACTGGGGGGCTGGGAATGTGGCTTAGTGGTAGAGTGCTTGCCTAGCATGCACAAAGCCCTGAGTTCGATTCCTCAGGACCACATAAACAGAAAAGACTGGAAGTGGTGCTCTGACTCAAGAGGTACAGTGTTAGCCTTGAGCAAAAAGAAGCCAGGGACAGTGCTTAGGTCCTGAGTTCAAGTCCCAGGACTGGCAAACAAAAAACCCAGATTAACACTGGAGCACACCATAAGACAGAAACAAATTAGCTCTAGTTTTATAAACTATACAACTCTGGATTCCAACTCTGGATTCCCAAAACTAGAGTTGAGAGAGATGAACTCATGCCCCTTGTCCAACATGACATACTGTGGAATGGACTTAGGACCAGCAGGCTGACTCTGTTCAGAGCAGAAGTATCTGCTATGGTGCTAGGTGTTTTCTTAGGAACTTCATGCAAGTTCAGTTTCAGCCTTTGCTAAAATGGGGTGAGGGCTGAAGTTGGGGGGGTGGGGCGGTTGCACAGCAGAGTAAGAGCAGGTAAGTTTGGCATTGTTAGAAATCTCCCCGTGGTAGGCGTTACCATATGGGAGATGTATCAGGACACCCACAGTGGTGACAGGGAGGGAAGATGAAGACGGTAAGGGTGACATCCATAATTCTTATCCTCTCAGTGTTATAATTGTTTTGGTTTGTTTTCCTGATCCCGGGGCTTGAACTCAGGGTCTTAGCACTGTCCCTGAGCCTCTTTGTGCTCAAGGGTACTGCTCTACCACTTGAGCCACTGCACCAATTCCAGCTTTTTCTGAGTAGCTTATTGGAGATAAGAGTCTTACAGACTTTCTTGTCTCAATCCTCAGATCTCAGCCTCCTGGGTAACTAGGATTACAAGTGTGAGCCACTGGCACCGGGCTCAATGCTATAATTTAAAAAAAAATTTAAATTTGTAGGCAGGGACAGGAGTGGGAAACTGGGGGAAAGAGAAGGAAGAAGGGACAGACAACATTGTCCCAGAAAAGAAATGTCCTCATTACCTGGCGTACATAATGGTACTCCCTCTGTACAACACCTAATAAAAACAATAAAACTATACTTTAAAAATACAGTACCAAAAAGAAAACTAGACAACCCTTGGATAACTCCAAGGATTTAAAAATAATAATGGTTTTTAACTTTTGGACATGAACATTTTATGCTGGATAGACAAGGTTAGAAAAGTTTTAGGAACACAACCTAAGCAAAAAATGAATACATTTCCTTTTCAATGTAATTTGATAGAAATAATGGTTTTATCTTTGAGGACTAAGACAAAATATAATCTATTTGGATGAAAAAAATCAATAAAGTTTGTTTTAGTGAAACTGTAGTGAAAATTTCTCTAATGGCCTTTAAAGGAAATAAATAAATGAAAATGAAAAGCTCAGTCTCCAGCCGTTCTCACATTCTATTTTGGGCGGGGCGGGGGGTGGGTGGGAACTGCTGGGTCTTGAACTCTAGGTGCTGGCCCTGAGTTTTGTTGTTGTTGTTGTTGTTGTTGTTGTTGTTTTGCTCAATGCTAGCTCTCTATTACTTGAGTCATAGCTCCACTTCTAGCATTTTGGGTAGTTAACTGAAAGTGAGAATCTCATGGACTTTCCTGCCTGGGCTGGCTTTGAATCGTGATCTTCCTCCTGAATAGCTAGGATTACTGGCGTGAACCACAGGTGCCCAGTACCTCACATCGCTGTCAACCCTAGGAATCCAGCTCTGTGTAAGGGAGGACTGATTCTTTCCCAACTGCCCTTCTTCCTCCTTCTTTGCTTCCAGAAACTATCAGATAAAGGCAGGTGAGGCCCTTCCGCTAGATTATCATTGTGATTTTGGTCCCTGCACCAAGGACTAATTTGGTCTTAGGAGATCTACCAAGGAGAAGGGATATTTTCTAGAATACATAGTCTTACTATTAAAAATAAATACATGGAGCCAGGCACTGGAGGCTCATACCTGTAATCCTAGATACTCAGGAAGCTAAGATCTGAGGATTGCAATTCAAAGCCAGACTGGGCAGGGAAGTCTGTAAGACTCGTATCTCCAATTAATCATCACAAAACTGGAAGTGTGCTGGGGTTCAAAGTGGTAGAGTGCTAGCTTTGAGTGAAAAAGCTCAGGGGGCTGGGAATATGGCCTAGTGGCAAGAGAGCCTGCCTCGAATACATGAAGCCCTGGGTTCAATTCCCCAGTACCACATATATGGAAAACGGCCAGAAGTGGCGCTGTGGCTCAAGTGGCAGAGTGCTAGCCTTGAGCAAAAGGAAGCCAGGGACAGTGCTCAGGCCCTGAGACCAAGGCCCAGGACTGGCAAAAAAAAAAAAAAAAAAAGAAAGAAAGAAAAAGCTCAGGGACAGTGCCCCGGCTCTAGGTTCAAGTCCCATGACTGCCAAAAAAAGTAAAATAAAATAAACAAGTAAATACATACGTATACATACATACATACATACATACATGGAAAGAAACACTCTTCCTCCTTTCTAGTTGTTAAATGTCTATATATGATATCTGAGGTTACTATAGCCATCTGGCAATCATGATACAAGGTATTACTATGACTGATACAAGAATCAAATAAAAAGATAGAAAACATGTGCATTGATGACAGAGTATCTGAATTAAGCAAGCAGCGAGGTCTATATTTTAATGACAGAATGTCTTTCATCTGGTTTTAAGACATTGTCATACTGTATACATGTATGGAAATGTCACTATAAAACTTCCTTGTACAAGTAATATATGATAATAAAAATGTTTTTAAAAATTCTAGAGAAACCAATAAAAAAGGAAGTGTAATTGATGAAGCTGGGGGTGGGGTATAGCTTAATGGTAGATTCCTGAACTGTCATTCACCCTGACTTAACTATCATTATAATGTACACATATGTATATATATGCTAATAAAGTAGAAATATAATCTAAAATACTCATTTAAAGCTACAAAAAATTGAATCAGTAATTAAAACGCTTTCAAAACAGAAAGCTTAATGTCAAGATGGGCAGCCTATTAGACATTTAAGAAAGAAATAATATCAGTTCTCTACAATTTCTTCCAAAATATAGAAGCAGAGATGACAGTCTCTAGCTTATTCTTTGAGCCTAACATTATTACTCAGCAAAACCAAAGACATTATCAAAAAAGAAAGCAAAAGACCAATTTCTCTTAGGAATTTGGATCCAAACTCCTCAACAAAATATAAGCAAGTCAAATTTAAAAAATGAATTTAAAGTATTGTACATCAAATACCATAACCAAGCATGATTGAATCCCAAGTATGCAAAACTACTTTAATATTAATACATCTGTTAATGAAACACATCGCACCAGCAAGTTAAAGAAAAAAAATCATAAGATTACACTAGAAGCTGAAAAAGCATTTGACAGACTCTAACACCATTAATGATCATAACGTTCAGCAAACGAGTAACAGAGGAGAGAGCTTGCACAATTTGATATGGAACTCCTACAAAACCCTACAACCAACATCTTAATAGTAAGAAACCAGAAGTTTCCTTGTAAAGTCTGTCTCCTCTCATCATTCCTTTCTGCAATGTGAAAGTCCTCCATCATGTAGGTAGATGAAGCAACCACCTCTCCCCCCAAAAAAGAAAGAAAGGAAAGAAAAAAGAGAAATGTAGGAAAGGAGGAAATAAAGCTATTTCTTTTTGCAGATGATTTGACTGTCTATAGAGACACTCTGAAAGCAAGAACAAAAATGTCCTTGAACTAATAAGTATGTTTAGCTGATTATTATACTGTCTTCAGTATTGAAAGTTGATGTACTCTAGTCTATTGCTTTTCTGACCAAATAAGTCAGATTTGAGGAGCCACGCCCACTCTCTGCCAATTCTTATTCTGCATGATTTATTGAAGTCTGTTTATTCTCAAGAGTTTTTTTTGTATCCAAGTAAATAGAGGAGGTACAAATGTTCATAGTGAGACTAAACATATTGTCTTATGAAAATTATTGTCTAGAAATATGGGCATATAAGCTAATTTTCAAATTTGTTTTAATGAAGAAGGAAAGCCCCACGTAGAAGAATTTAAGGGAATGTTTTAGCTGCTGTAAGTTTGTAGGAAATGGCCGTTAGTCAACAAATTCATATGTTTTCTTTCTCTTAGGTCCATCAGGAATTATGTCTTGGGCTGGGAATATGGCCTAATGGCAAGAGTGCTTGCCTCATATACATGAAGCCCTGGGTTCAATTCCTGAGTACCACATATATAGAAAAGGCCAGAAGTGGTGCTGTGGCTCAAGTGGTAGAGTGCTAGCCTTGAGCAAAAAGAAGCCAGGGACAGTGCTCAGGCCCTGAATTCAAGCTCCAGGACTGGCAAAAAAAAAGATTTTTGTCTTATAAATGCTTCTGAGAATACACATTACTTGGCAGTGATATATTTGGTAGTGTGCTTTAACTCCAAAGCATGATCCTTGTTCTCCTAAAAACACCACCACAGTTACATCATCTCATTTTCAGTGAAGCTGATGTTTTACTTTTTAAAGACATTTCCAACTTTGAACATCCTCCACCCCCACAGTTTAAGGAATGCCACTTTATTTTCTGTGGTACATAAGAATGGAAGTTTGTTCACAGGTGCTCCTAAAACTATTCAATCACTATCTGTACATCTAATAAATTTTATGACTGGCATTCATTCAACATTTATTAAGCAATTTCCACCCATCAGGCACTAAGCAAAGTGCTCAGTGGAAACAGGGCTTTGTGTGGTTGTTGGAGGACTAAATAATGGATGGGTATTAGAATTCTCATAAAAACTAATGATGCAGCCAACCCTTCCCTACTTCCCCTCCAAAAAAACCTAAACTTTCTTCCTAGAATACTATGTTGCTACTCATTTCATGGTTATCATAGCTGAGAAAGTGGAAATCATTAAAAGGCTAAATCAATACTCAATTCTAGTATTGTGGGGGGAAAAATGACCCCAGAGTTAAAGATGGCCAGGATCAAACTTTACTTAGGGCTAACCTCCACCAATACCTACCACAGCCCTATCCAGAGCAAATACTTTCCAAGTTATTATTTCTAGAAAACAAACCACCCCCAACTCAGTGTCATAAAAATAGCAGCAATTTAATGTTAGTTTTTTGTTTGTTTTTCTGTATTGGAAATTAGACCCAAGGCTTTGGCTCTTGCTAAGCAAGTGTTCTACCACTTGAACCATATCCCCAGCCCTATCTTGTTTTGGAGATAAGGTCTTGTTAACTTTGTCTGTACTGGCTTCAAACTCATAATCCATCCTTCTCCATCTTCTGAGTAGCTGGGATAATTACATGTACCACCATACCCAGTTAGCCTCTTCTTATCCTTGCAGATTCTGCAGGTCCTATGGAAACAGTTTGCACATGTTTCTTCACCTCTAGGACCTCATCTTTTTTTTTTTTTTCTTTTTTTTGCCAGTCCTGGGGCTTGGACTCAGGGCCTGAGCACTGTCCCTGGCTTCTTCCCGCTCAAGGCTAGCACTCTGCCACTTGAGCCACAGCGCCACTTCTGGCCGTTTTCTGTATATGTGGGGGAATCAAACCTAGGGCCTCGTGTATCCGAGGCAGGCTCTCTTGCCACTAGGCTATATCCCCAGCCCCAACCTCTAGGACCTCATCTTAAACTTGAGAATGTCTGGATCGGATTAGGCAGCAGGGAGCTAACGTCATATGAGCACTAAATCACCCGCAGGTGTGCTGCTTAACACCAGGGGTCAGCCGACACCCTAAGCTGGGAACCCACATATAGCTTACCACAGAGCTAATCAGGCTTCCTTTCAACATGGAGGCTGGATCCTAAGAGCAAGTGTCCCAAGGAGAACTTGGTGAAGTCTTTAATGATCTAGCTTCAGAGTCATTCAGTGTTGTTTCTATTATCACAAAGTTTCAAGGAAAGGAAACACAGACCTCCACCCACCAGTAGGGGCGATGTCAAAATCCTGTTAGAAGAGCCGCATGTTGGATGGAAACAGCATTACAGTCACCTGTGGGAAATAACTGCTACACAATGAAACACATAACAGAGTGACCAAGCAACAGTCTTTTGACTTTGAGCACACAGGTGCTCGTCCTTTGGTATCTCCTTCAGGTTAGTCAAGGAACCAGTCATTCTTCGTGAGTGACACATGGAAGGGAACACCTTATGTAATTTACTACAGGGAACCATGACAGCTGATCCTCATTAGTTACAGATTCTGAATGTACATGTTCACCTACTTGCTAATCGCATTTGTGACCCCTTCACCCAGTACTCATAGTACTTTTCAGTGATTTGCAGACAGGCCCAGGGAAGCAAATTACGTGCATGGCTCAGGGCACACCTTCAGAGCCGTGTCATACTCTCCACCATGCCCTTCCCACAGTTCACAGGGTGCAATGTTATTCTCCTTCTGGTGCTTTTGCTGGTGACCTCACTGGCCCCCCAGGTCTCCAGGCACAGTGTGGAAGTGCTGCCTAGTTCTAGAAGGTTATTGTCAGCCTGGACGAGCAAGTACTTGTGTTAGCCAAGCTCTATTCATGAGTTAAAATGGTGTTGGTCATGAATTCAGTATTACTGAATCAATATTGTTTAGTATCTTTATAGAGCATCACACATAAAACAAGTTATGCACTGATTGAGTGACAAGAACATTGTGACCGAGGCTCATTCTGTATGTCCTCTAGGAGCGATACTTCCGGATTCATTAATTCAGCGTTTGAATTTTTTTTTTTTTTTTTGGCCAGTCCTGGGCCTTGGACTCAGGGCCTGAGCACTGTCCCTGGCTTCTTCCCGCTCAAGGCTAGCACTCTGCCACTTGAGCCACAGCGCCGCTTCTGGCCGTTTTCTGTATATGTGGTGCTGGGGAATCGAACCTAGGGCCTCGTGTATCCGAGGCAGGCACTCTTGCTACTAGGCTATATCCCCAGCCCCTAATTCAGCATTTTTGTTGTGTGTTGGTAGAATGTAGCCTCACTATGGAAAGAACCTGCAGTCCTTCTCCCACCCCTACTGGACTAGTCTGGGGCTCTTCATATAAATGTCTGAGCTGCACCTTCCTTTTTTGCAAAGCTTAGCTAAAATAACTGCTTCACAGTGTCACATAAACAGTAGTTAAGTATGAGTTAATAGAACAATTTCGCCCCAATTCATCACAATGAAGCTTAACATGATTATTTTGAAATATGAGCATAAAAGTTGAGCCTTCAGAATTTTATTAAGTTTGTTCTAGCAAAAACCCATTAATTTAAAATAAACCTTTTCTTTCCTTCTATCTTTGCCTACGACTAATTACCACCTTTAAGTATAGATATTTCAGCCTAGCCACCAGCTGCCACCTTCATTAGTTATAGACTCCACACCTACGGGAATGTCTCCAAATTGAGCTTGCTTTCCTGTGAATAAAATGCTCTCCCTAAATAAAAAAAAAAAGACTTCGGTATTTATAAAAGACAGCCTGCAGTTTGAAAGAAAAACAAAGCCAGGCATGGTGGTTCACGTGTGTAATCCCAGCTATTCTGCAGGCAGAGATTGGGAGGAGGAAGATTTCTGGCTCCTCCAAGCAAAAGCTTAAGGAGATGTATTTCAATCAATGACCCAGGCATGGTGGTATATGCATGCGTCCCAGCTTTGCAGAAGACTGTAGGTGGGAGGATCCTGAACTGAGGCCAGCTCCCAATAAAAAGCAGGAGACTCATCAAAAAAAACTAAAGCAAAACAACAACAACAACAATGACTGGAAATGTGGCTTGAGTGTGTCTGCCTAGCAAATACAAGGCCCTGAGTTCAAATGCCAGTATCTCCAAAAGAAGGAGAAAAAGAAAATAAAGAGAGGGGATAGGGAAAGACTTAGCTGACAATGAAAATTACATCCTTCCCTTTTCTTTTTCTGCTTAAAAGAACCTGAGTAAAAGTATAATTATATCCCCAACTTCTCAACTTTGCAAAATCACTGAAGCAATGGATCACATCTGTTACACAGCTGAAATAAACAGGCTATTTTAAAAACATAAGTCAAAATTCATTACTTAGGCTTCACTAAATAATTCAAGCTTGGCTCTGCATAATAAAAGATTTCATAGAACCACTAGAAATAGCCTGTGCCCCCAGGCCCTTGAACAATTGTTTGGGCAAGGAAGCCCAGGGGAAAGAGGGTATCAATTGCTCTGAAAACACTAGGTCAGGACAAAGGGATCTTTTCCAGTAGACTACGGTTACAAACACTACTTTCACAGAGAAGAGCTGGTCACCACAGATCACATCTTCCGTGAGTCCTTGGGTGCACGGTGTCTCTGTAGCGAGCTAATGAGATGTAAGGGGACAGGTAGATTTGCGATGGCGAGGGTGGGCGATGCAAATGCAGTGACTGCTCAAGCTGGATGCTGCTGGCTCCTGTCAGTAATCCTAATTACCCAGGAGGCTGAGATCTGAGGATCACAGTTCAAAGCCAGGCTGGACAGAAGAGTCAGTGAGACATTTCTTTTTTAAAATTAACCAGCAAAAAGTCCCTAAGTGGAGCACCAGCCTTGAGCTGAAAACGCTAAAACACAGGGGTGCGGGCCAGAGTTCAAGCCCCAGTACTGGCGCGCGCGCGCGCGCGCACACACACACACACACACACACACACACACACACACACACACACACACACACACACAGCGCGACAGCAGCTGTAAGGAAGTCCGTTTGTTTTCTGCAGTAACGGGGTGTTGGAACCGGTGGTGGTGGTTGTTCCGGGCCCAGGCCGGGGCTCCCGAGGGTGAACGGGTGTCTGCTCCGGGGCAGCCCGGGGTGGGACCGGTCTGCCGAGGCGCTGGCCGCGGGGCGGAGCCTGCCTGGCACAGGCGCCCGGACCGGTTACACCGAAACCCGGGCAGCAGCTGCTGGGCCCTCCACCCCCGCTCCCAGCGCACCCTTCGGCGAGCCTGCTCCAAGCAGATCTAGGGCGGGGGCAGGGGGGCCGGAGGGGGCGCGCGGCCCCGGTGTCCCGGGGAACCAGGCAGGGTTTGCGCCGGGCTCCCTCGCGATCGGGGCGCCCCCTCGCGGCGCAGGTCCGGTTGTGCAGCCCCGTCGGGGTGTCCCGCACTGCGGAGGGCCGGGCCTCGGCGGGGCGGGGACGGGGCGGGGCGCGGCGCCCTCGCAGGCCTGGCACAGCGGCGCGGCCGATCGGGTTCTGCGCCCCCAGCATCCGCGCTGCCCATGGCCGAGGCGTCCGAGCCAGACTTCGGGGCAGCCGAGGGCGCGGCGGGGCCGGCGGTGGAGACGCCGGGCTGGGAGGCGGGGGAGGACGCGGGCTCGCAGGTAGGCGCCCCCGCCCAGGTAGGGGCGGGCGGGGACGCGGCGCGCTGCCTTCGGGCTAACTTGGGATCCTGACTTTCAGGGTGGTCGTGGCTCCGATCCTTAAACTTGTGCACACGCAGACGGGGCTGGTTTAGCGGCTCCGTCCCGCAGTCGGACGAGGACCGTACCTCCAGCGCCTGTCTGAGGGGCTGGCGTGGTTGCGGAGGGAGGGCGGCGTTGCCTCCAGACCCGGCCCTAACCCCACGGAGGGCACGGAGGGCACGGGCGGGCTTCTGCAGGCTCCCCGGCCGGACGCGGGCCCCGCTGGGGGTGGGGGGGGGGGGAGGAGAACGGAGACCGGATCCGTTCTGCGGTCTCCACTCCTTCCTGGAACTTTTCTCTGCTCCCATGTAGGCCGGAAGTTATGAGACCCGACGCTGCGGGCCAGCCAAGTGGGTCAGCACCCGCGTGGAGTCCCTGGACTGGGATTCGGCCATCCAGACCGGCTTCACCAAGCTCCGCGGCTACGTGCAGGGCAACAACGAGCGCGGTAAAGGCGGGCTCCCCGGTGCTAGGCGGGCCTCGCGAGTCCGGGGCCCTGAGCCCAGGACCTCGTTTCAGCTTATGAAGGAAGTAGCCTTTCAAGAAGAAATAGAAGGGGGCTGGGAATATGGCCTAGTGGCAAGAGAGCTTGCCTCGTATACATGAAGCCCTGGGTTCGATTCCCCAGCACCACATATATAGAGAATGGCCAGAAGTGGCGCTGTGGCTCAAGTGGCAGAGTGCTAGCCTTGAGCAAAAAGATGCCAGGGACAGTGCTCAGGCCCTGAGTCCAAGGCCCAGGACTGGCAAAAAAAAAAAAAAAAAGAAAGAAGAAATAGAAGAGTAAGGAGGTCATGCAAGACCTAAGGTTTGCAGACCCGGTCTCTCCTGAGCACCGTCAGCCCCTGTGTCTGCTTCCTGGAGAAGTACTGTACCCACCAGGCCAAAGCTTCCTGATAACTGAGTGCTTGGCAAAGTCTTCCTGGGCAGACGAGACTAGGAGACTCTAGTTCCAAACCATGTAACTTTTGTTTCAAGTGTGTGTGTGTGTGTGTGTGCACGCAGGACTCAACCTATAGGGTCCATTTTCTCAATTATAGAGAAAAAAAGAATTCACTAGACCATGTTAGAGCTTTGCCGTTTATCTGTAAAAACATAGGATTTGTTCATGCCAAGAGCACAGGAAAAAGTATGTTTTAATAGGGATCGTGAATGAGTCACTTTACCCTTCTGCAAGATGAAAATTATCTTAATGGTAAATATTTGTGTTTCTATTGTAAAGAAAATCAAAAAATACATTTTTTTAAAAAAGGCTAGGTTAGGGCTGGGGATATGGCCTAGTGGCAAGAGTACCTGCCTCATATACATGAGGCCCTGGGTTCGATTCCCCAGCACCACATATACAGAAAATGGCCAGAAGTGGCGCTGTGGCTCAAGTGGCAGAGTGCTAGCCTTGAGCAAAAAGAAGCCAGGGACAGTGCTCAGGCCCCTGAGTCCAAGGCCCAGGACTGGCAAAAAAAAAAAAAAAAAAAAAAAAAAAGGCTAGGTTAAAATTTTAAATGTGTTCATAAATACACTGACGTTGTTTTCATTTGGCCCAGAGATGAAAATAAAGATGACAGCTCCAGTGATGAGCTACGTGGAGCCCGGCCCGGGGCCTTTCAGTGAGTCTACCATTACCATCTCCCTCTACCTCCCCTCGGAACAGCAATCCGATCCGCCCCGGCCTTCCGAGTCAGATGTCTTCATTGAAGACAGAGCTGGAATGACAGTGTTTGTACGGTAAGTGGTAGATCAGGTACAGCTTGCTGCCTGTGAGGCCTGCTCAGTGCTCGTTTGACCTGTGTGCTTCTAGATAATGTCAGCACGCTTTTCACCCTTCCATAAAAACTAGTGCCTTTCATGCTTTCCTACTGGTATTTTATTTTGTGTGTGTACGTGTGTGTATGTATGGGTATGTGCCAGTATGAGGGCTTGAACGCAGGTCCTCATACTTTTGCTGAGCCTTTTCACTCAAGGCTGGCACTCTACCACTTGAGCCACACTTCCACTTTCAGCTTTTTGCTGTTTAATTGGAGGTAAAAGTCTCATGGACTTTTCTGTGTGGACTGGCTTTGAACCCTGATCCTCAGATTGCAGTCTCCTGGGTTGCTAGGGTTATAGGCATAAGACATCAGAGCCCAGATCCTGACTTGATTTTAAATATTACTAAGGACTGTTGCAATATTAAGATCACTTCATTGAATGAGAATTCTATTGTATATCACCCATGTATAAAACGCAGTACAAATTATATCTCCCTAAACTGCAATTATATCTGCCCTTAACTAAAATCTAGATAAGCCTGAACAAAACAGCATGAGAAAACAACACATCATACCTATTTTTGCTTGTTAGGATTGTTCTAACAAAACACCATAGGCTGAGTAGCTTATATTTAAAAAAAAAAAAAAAACCACCAAAAAATTAGTTTTCACAGTTTTGGAAGTTGAAGAGTGAACACTAGAAGTGTTGATGACTGGCTAGTGACCTTCTTGCTGTATGCTCACAAGCTTCCTTAGCCCATTTTCACCAGGGCACTAATTCTCATCACAAGAGAATCACCCTTAGAACTCTTCCCAAAGGCCCCACCTTCTAAAACTGTCCCCTTTGTGATGAGGATGTCAACACTGCCCCCTGTGGGAGAAATGGCACATCACATCCTGCCTCAGACAGTGAAACTCAAAGGAGAGAATTCATAAATGAGACATTTAGAACATACCCATCTAGTGCTGCTCGCTGTGATCCTTCCTCGGAGTCTCCAGCCAGCCCCCCTGCCTTCTGTGTCCTTCTCCTATTATTGGCACTGTCGGGTAGAGACTATCTTCCTCATGAATATGTCAGCTTGTCACGTGTCCAGCAAGCATGTGGAGTGGAGCACAATGCGTTTATGTACTGGATAAAGCATCGAATGGATCACTGGAGAGCAACATGGACCCAGAGATTTCTAACTAGGGGATTCAAGATTGGTTTTTAAGGAAAACGTGGGATCTGAAAACCAATTCTTAGGCAGAACATGCTGTTGTCAGTTCATTAGGGAGAGCCGAGGTGTGGGAAGATATTGAGTAAAAATAGTCTGTGCTCTTGAGAGTTTACATCTTATCTGAAGCATGGTAGCACTTATTTCTTGCATTGATATTTTGATAGCGAAATTCATGCCATGTTCAGAATATGATATAATAATAGGCTATACTAAGCATATTAGAAATATGTTTCTCAGTATTTCTTCTTTGTGCTGGGTGTAGGTCTTGAATTCAGATCTTCATCTCTTGCTTGGCTTTTGTGCTCACAGCTATTTGAGCTATACCTCTAGTTCCAAGGGTTTCTTTGTGTGCGTGTGTGAAGGTCTTGGTGCTTGAACTCAGGAACTCAGGACCTGGACACTGTCCCTGAGTGTATTTTTGCTCATGCTAGCATTCTACCACTTGAGCCACAGCTCCACTTCCAGCTTCTTTGATAGTTTATTGGAGATAAGAGTCTTACAGATTTTCCTGCCTGGGCTGGTTTCAAACAGTGATCCTCAGACCTAGCCGCCTGACTAGCTAGGATTACAGGTTTGACCCTCCAGCCGAGTGCCTCCAGAACCTAGCCATTTCTTATTCTTAACCATAAAAATCAAATGTCTTATGTCTGCCTGTCAGTAGCTCAGTGTGCTGTTGAGATTTACTCTCAGGATTCTTTTGTTTACATATGTTATTGTTAGCTTGCACTTTTCTCTTTTCCACATTCTACTCTTTTCTGTCCTTACTGGTTCCTTCCTTCATTCTGTCTTTTCTCCCTGCCTGCGTTTGTTCCTGGATCAGAAGATTCTGTTCAGCATCCTTTGGAAACATCTCAACAGGCTTAGGTGAAGATACACAGTTCTTCAGGGTTCTACCCACCCTTTCTGACCTCACTTTCTTCCTGTCTCTGAGAATGACTCGTACTTTTAGACTTTTGTTCAGACATTCCTTCTCTCTCTCTTTTCTGCACTCTGCATTTCTATCCACCATTCCAAGCCCAGCTCTGAAGATGTCCTCACTCTGTTTCATCATCCTCTTGCTTCAGTGGTCCCTGAGCAATGGGATTCTGCCTCCTAAAACCCTTGTATAGAAGAGCTGCTAGAATGTGGTCTCATCCATTGGTCTGTGAATGTGTACAGGTTGAACTATGTTGAATTCATCTCAAAACTCATTGTCTGCTTGCCAATGTAGAGGAAGAAAGAGAACATGTTCAAAAGTGGGAGTCTGAGCTAAGTGTGGTGACTCGTACCTGCAGTCCCAGGTGCTCACGAGGCTGAGACAGGAAGGTGGGGGTGTGACTCAAGCAGGAGAGCATCTGCCTAGCAAATCTGAGGTCCTGGGTTCAATCCTGAATCTCAAAGGAAGGAAGAGAAGAGGAAGGGAAGGAAGGAGGGAGGGAGGAAACCAGGCACCTAAGGAGGTTCTGTAGTTCTCCTACCAGCAGCAGCAATGTGTGCTGAGCTCTTGATAGACCTTCTCCTAGAACCAGCACCCAGTCCTCCTCAATGTGCATTTTAATGACATGCCAGGATCATCAATATACATTACAATTTGAGCAACACAGGATTACAGATTCCAGCGCAGGAGATAGTGTGGGTTACAGACTGACAACAGATGAGACTGAGTGGCTCCTGGGTGTCCTCAGTGGGCTTGAAGTCACCTGAGGTAGGGAACCATGGGGAGGGAAGGCCCTTGAAGGCTTGGAAACTAAACTTCAGTCCAGCCATGGGGACCCCAGCGCTTGCTCTTCCCAGTCTCGCACTGTCATCAGTGTTGAGATCACTCACTTGCTGGTGTTGGTGGCTCACGACTATTGTTTTAGCTACTCAGGAGGCTGAGATCTGAGGATAGTGGTTTGAAGCCAGCCCAGGCAGAAAGGTCTGTGAGATTTATTACCAATTAGCCATCCAAAAGCTAGAAGTGGTACTGTGCTCAGGTGACAGAGTTCCAGCCTTCAGCACAAAAGCTCAGGTGGTAGTGTGCCAGTCAGCCTTGAACAGAAAGTCACATAAGAGTGCGAGGCAGAGTTCAAGCCCCAGTATGCACAATAAATTAATCAATTAAATAAATAAAATGAAATCACTCACTCATTTACTTTCTCCTTTATAGGTCATTTGATGGATTTTCCAGTGGCCAAAAGAACCAAGAACAACTTTTGACATTAGCAAGCATTCTGAGGGAAGATGGAAAAGTTTTTGATGAAAAGGTGTTTTACACTGCAGGCTATAACAGTCCTTTCAAACTGCTCGACAGAAATAATGAAGTGTGGTTGATTCAGAAAAATGAGCCTTCCAAAGAAAACGAATGAGAAAATGAAAGGTCATTGCCAGAGGTGAACTTTCCATTGAATATAGGTGTCAACACCACCTCTTAAGTAAAGTAAGTGTAGAATCTTCTATTTGAGAGGACTAGTATGAAATCACACTCATTTCCAGTGTGCCTTTTTAATGCCTAAAGCTTTATGTAGATACACAGGTAACTGGGGGCAAGACTCTGAACATGGAAATCAGTTATAATTCTGGTGGCTTTTCTTTCTGGAAAGATCTAGAGAATTGCCATGCTACCTCCTCTTCCTTGAGTCACAATCATGTTGTCATGTTCCTGCATATGTCCAGTGCATGTTATACTTTCTAGATAATATCAGTAAAAATAGTTAACACTTACCTGATAGGGACCTATGAGGCTGGAGTGGTTAAATTCAGTTGGAAACAGAAATAAATCATTTTTTTGTGGCTGCACTGTCACATTGTTTGTTGAACTCTTTTCCACATCTGCCCACTACCCTCTGCACAAGGTGCTTACTTAAGTATTCATCAAGTTTTGTGATACAATAAATTTATCATGATTTAGGGACTTCCTGTCCTACTTGTCCCTCCTACTCATTACTGGCATGTGTTTTAAAAAAACAAATATGCACAAACACATCTTAAAGTTGCACTAAAACTTGCAAAGGCAATTCATACAGTATTTCTAAGGGGTGTATGAAAATGCATATTCACAGTGTAGGTTGTTGCAAAATCAAGCAGGTTAGGACTCCTTGTCTCACTGTTTGATTAAATGTTACTCTGGGGAAGATAAAGTCCCATTCAGCCTGTATGGGAAGGGGGTAGCTCTACTGTGGGCTCCCAAGGTGATTATCTTAGGAGTGGGAGAAGAAAAAGTCAAGTTTGGTCACTTCCCAACAATGAAAGCTGCCTGTGAGTAGCCCTCGCCATCACTTCTCAAGAGACGGTTGCCTCTACTGGAGGTGTGAGTGTCCAGTGGACTGGTTAGGACTAGATATGTATGTGGTCCCTTTAAACCTAACATCTGATATGTCTTAAGACGAATCTGCATAAGCTGTGTGCAAACCAGTGGTTATTAGTTTTCGTAGCTGACGTAGATGGAGTACCTTCTCATGTGTGATGTTCCAAGTGCACCTGAATCACCATGCTCAACTCTTGAACCATCCTCATTGACAGAGAAGGAAAATGAGGCATTGAGGTGTTGTCACTATAAGGGCAGAGGCTCATGAAGCCCAGGCAGACTTCTAAGCCCACACTGTTGACTTACCGCACCCCACAGGCACAATCTGGTGATGTTCTTCCTGCATAGAACTAATCATGATCATGACCTTTGAGACTCATTGTTCTATTTTTCCTTCTGGCAATAAGAGGATTTGAACTAGAACTTGGGATCACAAGGCAGATGCTTTCCCACTTGAGGCTGTCAATTATGATCCAAACATGTTTGAGTTTTGCTTTTTGAAATACCGTGGGTATGTTAGAATTCTTTTCAGTTATTTTCTAAAGATATTTCCTTGTGTTGCATAATGACAGGGGAACATTTTGGAGAGAAGTGACAGTGTCAAAGAGGCTGCTATCAAAGCGGTCCACACTGCTTGCTGGGAGGGAGAACTGTGGATGAAGAAAACTGCTGACCATACACGGCGTTTGTTTTGGTTTTGCTTTGTTTTAGGAAACCTAGCATCCTGAGATTAGCGGGCTTGCACAAGCATTTAGGGATTGATTGAGCTGTAGCTGTGATGGTGGAGTGAGCAGAGGGAGTAGCTGCTGAGTACCATGATTTTGAAGTCTGGTTCAGATGCAACGTCATCATTGATTGTTTCTGGCACTTATGTGTTAACTGTGGTAAGAATGGCTGTTTCTTTTCTGAGATTGAAGTTGGAGCAGATCACCACATGGAGGGGGGTGGGAGACGCAAGAGGCATGGTGTTCAGGACTTAAGGAAAGTACTAACTGCACAGTTGAGAAAGGTGAAAACACTTCTTGAATCTCTATAAAGTCCACTATAGAATTGAAGATGAGAACACAGCGTGGATCCTATCCTGGGAGGAGGCAGAGGTTGATGATGGATGAGTAGTTCTTAGTTAACAACATGCTTTCTGCTCTAACTTCCAGCCAAAGGCTGAATGTGGTGGTAGTGTAAGACTTAGCTATGTCTACCAACTTGGGACTCCTCTGAGTCTTTGTTCTAGAACTCCTGGTGGGCTTGTCAAGGCTTTGCCAGATCAGCACTGCCATTTAGTAGCTCTCTGCTCGGTCCTGCTTTCCTAGTGTACACAAAGGCATAACTTCTCTACACAGCTTTGTACTTTGTCATCCCAGCTCAGTGGACTCAGTACCAGTGGCTCAAGAGCACAGGTGGAAAGACAGCATTCTGAGACTGCCTGGCTGGTTGAGGCTCCCAGCCCCGGTGGAGAGGTGCATAAAGAGCCTCCGGCACAAGGAGGCTGTGCAGTTACTAAAACTCTAGATGAAGTGGCATCGTGGTGCAAGGGAATGGGCTGGTGGGCGGATGGTTCCGCTGTCTTCAGCATGGGAGATGGGGTGGGTAATAAATACAAGGGGAGTTTTGAGTTGGGTTGTTATCCTCTGCTAGGTAGTTAAGAGCAGACATCAATTAACAGCTGAAAATTAACTGGAAGAGCAAGAGTTTCTGGAACTTTCAAATAAGTCCTTATCTGTAGTAGCCAAGTAGAAGTCCTGTAATGATAACTCGTTTTACAGAACTTGTTCCCATGGTCAACTCTGGTCTTTGTTCCATAATAAAGGATAGCCTGTGTGGAAGGTAGGTTAGGAGGGTTCATTAAAACAATGCTCCCACAGAACTCAGTTAAGGAAAAACTCTAAGAATCAAGACAATGTTTTCTTGAAAGACCCTCATTTCTGCTGAATATCCTAATATTTGCCAAAACATCCTGTTGTACTATTTCATGATAGAACCTTCAGTATGTTATTATTCACATCTAGGCTGCAAACACATGAGAACCAATGGAATGTATTAAAGGCTTCACCTGTGCTCCCAGAACACCACACACGGAACAGGCGGCACCAGCTGGTAGGGAGTAAGGTACTGAGACAGCAAGGCTTCCCTTTCTTTCCTGGTCATTGCAGTTCTCAAATGGATACAGCCATAACGTGGCCTACTATTTGCATGTAATCTTAAATCATCTATAGACTAGAATATCTAACTTAATGGAATGCAATATGAATACCTTGTATGCATGTTGCTTAGGGAATAATGGCAAGAAAAAAGTCTACACATTCAGTGCATATGCATTTTTTCACATTATTTAAAATCCTTTGTAGTGTCAGGGATTAAGTGTAGGGCCTCATACACTGAGCAAGTGCTCTAACACTGAGCTACATCCTCAGTCCCCTTCTCCGATATTTTTGGTGTGTAGTGCGTTGAGCCCACGGCTCTAGGACTTTAGGAATATGGAAGGCCAACTGGCTATCTCATCCCCATGAAAAGTGATGAATTCCAATCAAGATTCAACAAACCAAATTCGGACTCCAACCGACAGACCAAATGCTCAATTGATTCTCTCCAACTCTTAGATAAATCGAGCTGGAAATAACTCAGCCTGAGGGCTTCTATGCCTATCTGCCCTCAGAAGGGCCATCCAGTCTACCCGCGCAGAGCTTTGAGGCAGCCCAGTAACAGAAGCAGCCCCCCCCCTTGGGGGCAGCACTATAGCTGGGGTACAGCATCCTTGAGGGATGCCTGCATTCTTCTTTCTTTCTTTCTTTCTTTTTTTGGCCAGTCCTGGGGCTTGGACTCAGGGCCTGAGCACTGTCCCTGGCTTTTTGCTCAAGGCTAGCACTCTGCCATTTGAGCCACAGCGCCACTTCTGGCCATTTTCTGTATATGTGGCGCTGGGGAATCGAATCCAGGGCCTCACGTATATGAGGCAGGCACTCTTGCCACTAGGCCATATCCCCAGACATGCATTCTTCTTTCAATGTGTATCATCCAGGCTGGGAATATGGCCTAGTGTCAAGAGCGCTCACCTTGTATACATGAAGCCCTGGGTTCGATTCCCCAGCACCACATATATAGAAAATGGCCAGAAGTGGCGCTGTGGCTCAAGTGGGAGTGCTAGCCTTGAGCAAAAAGAAGCCAGGGACAGTGCTCAGGCCCTGAGCCAAGGCCCAGGACTGGCAAAAAAAAAAAAAAAAATCAGTGTGTATCATCCACACCGGGGAGAAGCTCTCATAGCCCTCCACACATTCTGTCATCTGATACTAGCCATCCATTATTCCCATGTCATTCAAAAGCCCTTGCAACATTAGAGTTGTTTTTTCAAATGTCTTTTTAGAGGCAACCCCCAGTGTCTGTGATGTTCTGTCTCGTCTCTTGTGGTCTCCACCTCCCACCGGCACCTTCTGGTCTTCACTGCTGTTCTGTTTGTATCCAGAAAAGCACTCAGTAATTTGGTAGAAGAAAACTTATCTCACCCAAAAAAAAAACCCCAAAACCAACAAAACACATAGACAAACCAAAAGAAATGTTTCAAAGACTGACTTTACAATCATTTTATTCAAAGTAAATTAAAAATCTAATAAATATCTTTTAAAATGGGGATGTTTAATCATTTTATATTTAATTTTGATGTTGCTTATCATACCTTCAAACAAATGATTTATATATTAAGTTCGAGACTTCTGACAGCCACATACATTCTAATCATTTGTTGGAAGGAACGGGAAGACTGCATAGTCAAAAGTCAACATTACTTTCCCAATGTTTACCAAAATGATCCCTTGTGCCCCAATGTAGGAGACTAGTGTCCCAAAGAAGCAAAAGCCCTTGAACTCATATACTCTTCCTGGTTGTGTGGAAAGAGGAGCTTTGTTTGCTGCAGAGAAGGAAAGAAAGCTCAACTCTTTTCAAAGACGTGTAGAGGGGGTTTATTTTGTATGTCTGTGATGATTTGACCCATGTGGTCTGACTGTCAGATGACATTTTCATTCCGTTGCCAATGGCAACTGACATCCACTTACTCTCAATGTAGACCCAGGATCTCCAGATTGCTGTTTTGATGAAGACGACACTGGTTTATTCCAAGTATGCCAAAGTTAGCAGGGAAAGTGAGGCCCAAAAGAAGAGTGTGTTAACATAAATATGTCACATACTTTTTCCCATGTCTGCCAAGTTGGAATTCTGACTGGAGAAGACTAGAAGGTAGTTATTTATACTTAATTATTTATATACAAATATAAAAACACACAAACCAATTGATGCAAAAACATTTTTAATCTAAAAAATTCACTTCCCAGGGCTAGTTAATTGCCAGGCCCTACCAATTTTTATCAGTTTATTTGACTAACAAGAACTACCCAGCATTTTCTTCGGATATAATACATCATGGATTTTGGTAAACCTTTCTAAATTAGGATATAATGCTGTTGGCAGTTCAAGGCGGGGGGCGGGGGGGGGAGGTGGTGGAATGCCCTATTTTTTTCTTTGGTGTAACCAAAAGGATAGTCAAAAAAATTAGCAAATGTTGACATTTCAAGTGATAAGAAATTGCTATGTGGAAGTTTAAACTCTGGTTAAGGAGAAAGGAAAAAAAACAAACACCTCTCATAAAAAGGAAAGCCTTTGCCCACAGTTCTGTAGTGCAAGTTTTCAAATTTAATCGTGAAAAAGTTTTATTTAATAAGCAGGAAACAAATCCCAGCAGTGTAGCACTTCCTCCTCCCCTGCCCGCTGCTCCGGCCCTGTGCGCATGCCCACTTCAGCCCCAGCGTGCTGTACACGAGGAGGTCCCTCCCTCTGGCCCAGCCACACTTCCAATACCAGGCTAAGCCATTGCGGGCTGCGTGGCAGCAGGCACCCATTTCAGCCTCGTTAACAACTTCGGCTCTTGTCATTTTATTTTAACTGAAAAAGAAGCAAAGCCTTTTTCCCCCAGGAAAAATAAAAAATAAAAAGAAGTACCTGAACCAGTTGGCCACCCAGCCCTTCCCAGCTTGTCTGCGCCTCCCTCAGCAGCGCGTGCGCACTTCAGCGTTCTGCGCATCGCTGTACAGCCTCGACCTCACGTTACCTTCTCCTACCCGTCCATAAACTGTGCTCCCAAAGCAGCTACCGCCTAGTCCAGGAGACTCCAATCCTCTACCGAGCTTACCTGACGTCTTCTCCCCTATTTCTGTACATACTGTTAGTGTGCGTAGTTGTTAAAGTGTTCAAAACTCACACACACGCAGCATTTTTTAATTAAAAATAATAATAATCTTCCCCAGGAAGCACTTTCAGAAGTGTAAGCTTCTACTTGCTTTTACGCCACGTGGCAAGTGGGTGCTAAGTGACCCACAGCACTGGGGTCCCCAGCACCAGTGCTCTGTGGGGTCCCTCGCGCAGGCCAGGTGGGGCCTGGCTTCCCAGAGGGGGTGCACGGTCATCCCTGCCTCGCCCGGGACGGGCGCCTCCGGGTCCTAGCTCTCCTCTCTGCCTGCACCCTGGCATGGCCCCGAGGGACCCCTGCTCTGGGCGGGGGTCCCGTCCACCTGCTCCCGCGCCAGTCCGTCCAGGGCGCATCCCCTGGCCACGTCCAGCGCGTGGCGAGCCCTTTGGTCCGCGGGCTCCCCGGCTTCCCCTTCGCCCTCGGAGATGACGGTCATGGGGCTGCTCTGGATGCGGTTCCGCATGCTGTACCTGCTGCTGGCCGCCGAGGGCGGCGTGCGGCTGCGGCCGTACCTGGGGCCCGAGAAGGACAGGCTCCTTGGCATCAGTCCTTCGTTCTTGGCCCACTCCTCCTGCGCCCTCCGCGTCTTGCTGGACGGGCTCTCGGGGGTGTCGGGCGCCGGCTCCGATCGCGATCTCTGGAATCGAGGGTCGGTGCTCTTGAGCATCTCGGCGGCCGACATGCGGGCGCTGGTGTCCGATCGGCTGCCCTTCTTCAGCAGCAGGGCCTTGAAGTTGTCGCTGCTGGTGCTGCTCTTGCGCATGCTTCTCTGGATGGACCCCACTTGCTTCGGGGAGGCCAGGCTGGGCGCAGCGCCCGTGGGCGTCACGGGCGGTGATGGGGAATGGTTTCGGGAGTGATCGTCCTCGGAGTCTTTCCGGCCCAGCACCTTCCTTTTGGATCTGAGATTTAATAACACCAAGCTAAAGGTTACTTCTCATTTAGCTTGGCTCCACAGCGCATTTTCAGTCACCATACATGTGGGACCCTTGTCTAACAAGCGCCTCTCCAAGTTGTGAGGGTGGGAGAGGGCTCTGAACTGTGAGCCCAAGCACTTGGGGCCTTAGAGAAGGTAAGAAGGTTCAGGAGGCAGACACATAAAGGGCCTGGTGGGGCTTCCCACACCCCCACCTGCTCCATTCATCTTCATCTTTCAGATACTAAATGAAAATTTGTTACAAAGGTGATACTCAGAGGGGTTATAGATAACTAAGTCAGGTAACGAGTACATTTCTTTTTGGGCCTTATCACCTCTTTCCTTTGCTCTCTCTGACTTTTTCCCTCTCATTCCCACCCATAAATCTCCAAGCTCTTTAAAAGGCATTTTTTCATATAGGGTCTCACATTTTTATTTTTGTCTGAGGTAGGCCTCGCTCAGGATTTTCCTACTTCAGCTGGAATTCAAGACAATCTTCATACATACCTTGCTAGGTATGTTGAGATGGGACTTGCTGATTTTTTTTTTTTTCCCTCCTAGGCTGATCTCCACCTCAAATAGCTTGCCTTACAGGTATGAGCTACTGTGCCTGGTTGACAACTATACTTGGTTATTAGCCTTTGATTGTATATTGAAATTAAAATACATGGTAGGATTTTATTTAAAAAGCAACAAAAAAAACCGCACTGTTACTTTTCAAGAGCAGGTGCTCCTCAAAGTGAGGTTCACATTTATTTATTCAATTACTATTATGTGTATGTGTGTGTGTGTGTGTGTGTGTGTGTGTGTGTGTGTGCATGCACATGCATGTGCTGGTACTGGGGCTTAAATTCAGGGCCTGAGCGCTGTCCCTAAACTTTTTCACTTAAGACTATTGTTCCTACCACTTGATCCACAGCTTCACTTTCAGCTTTTTGGTGGTTAACTGGAGATAAGAATCTCACAGACTTTCCTGCCTGGGATGGATTCAAATGGAGACCCACAGATTTCAGCCTCCTGAATAGCCAGGATCACATGCATATGATATCAGCACTGACTTAAACACATGAATTTTCTGTGTATTCCCAAAGAAGATGGCTATTAAAGTACTTAAACAGTTAATGTTGGCTTAAAAACAAATTACTTCAATAAATACAAAATCTTCACACCTCAACTGGTGTTCTACACTTTCCATCTGGCTTTAATTCTGAAATGAATTAATTTGCATTAAAAAACTTGAAATCTGTGCCTCAGTTTTAAATAGTCTTTATTATAAATTATGAATTTAGAGGCTAAAAGACATGTAAACAAACTTCTAACTATCATGGACTTCGTGAAGATTTTGATCGTAACTGCAAATACAGTATTGCATTTGTGCTACAAGACAAGCTAGCATTCATCCTTGATCTATCTTTGCAAGCCATTTCCAGGCTACCTGACTTCACTTCTCTACTAAGTACAGAGAATATATATTACAGATTGGATAGTTTCCACATCTTCGGCCCTTGTAACTTCTGTGTAGGAGAAACCACAAATGTTTCAGTGCCTTCTGAAAGTTGCCAAAATGCAGTATAAAAGAGACCTCTGGCATATTCTTAGAAATAGTATGCAGTAATCTGTCCCCACAACAATTGGATTTTCTTAAGACCAAGTGTATTTAGTACACAGAGCAACTAGGGACCACAAGTCTCTATGGCTTGCTATGACAGATACATAATATATGTGTATATATCATATGTACAATATATCATATATTATATATAGATGTATGTCTACACACTTAGCAATTCAATGTATTTCATGTAAAATGAAAGATTCTGGATCTTGAAAGAATTTCCTGACAGCTAATCTCCAATTGGTTTTATTCAGAGAATATTTATTGAATTATTATTATGCATCTAGCATGCTTAAAGTTGAAATATCTGTATAAAGCTCTAGAAATGCCCCTAAATTTGTTTTCAAAAGATGCACTACATTTTCCCCATTTTGAGAATGGCTAAGTTTTTATTTCTAATGAGATCAAAGAAATTACTAAAACACCATTAACGGGGCCTTGATGGATATCTCAGCTTGCCAGCTTGTATTTCTCAAAATTCAGATGCTCAGATGTCGAACAAGGAGTTCCACATAGGGAATTTCCATTTCATGCAACAGTCCTTTCAGTTAAATTCCAGGAATTGGGGGAGAGGGTTGACACAGGCTATTTATAAAGAGAATCAAATGAATGTGTAAGATGCTTTTTTCAGAGGGGGAAAAAAGACTGTAACTTGGAGAAAAATAAGGTCTTGGCAACATGCAGGCACTCATGAGAGTTACCTGAAAACACTGCAGTAAGATAAGTTTAGCAGGAAGCAAAAAGTACGATGTTAATCGATTTGTACAGTGACTGCTGTAGGAGCACTTACATCCAGACAACAGATGCAACAAACAAAAGTTTATACTAAATCATATACATTCTCTTTTATTATTTTTTTTTTTTGCCAGTCCTGGGGCTTGCCCCCAGGGCCTGAGCACTGTCCATGGCTTTGTTGCTAGCCCTCTGCCACTTGAGCCACAGCGCCATTTCTGGCTTTTTCTATAATATGTGGTACTGAGGAATGGAACCTAGGGCTTCATCTATATGAGGCAAGCACTCTACCATTAGGCCATATTCCCAGCCCTAAATCATATACATTCTTAAAGGTGTCCACATAAATAAAACTAACTTTCTTTTGAGAAATTGACCCTATAATTCTTCTTAAACCAGCTATTTTTATTGCCAGTAGATGGCACTAGTGGTATACAGTAACAAACAAACTCCAGACCTTTGGCTCCTGCATAAAGTGATGCATTATTCTCTTCTCTTTGAAACACCAAGGAGCCAAAGAAATTGCACTACACAATTATAGATGTCTGTACAATACAAATAATCATTATTATAATGAAGAACTAAAAACAGGAAGGGAGTTCTGTAGAATCAGTCCACACATCCTGAGTCTACAGAACCTGGCATTTGGCATCCTGGCCCTGAGCCCTGGCTCCTCTAATCCAATTCTCATAAGCACTCTGTCATCTGACTGACACACTGTGTTCCTGGCCAGCAAGGGAGGGGTCTACCAGAAGGTATCACACTGAGCTTCTGTCCACAACATCATCACAAAAATCAGAGGGAGAACGTAACACAGAAACTGGCGTGAGAGGAAAGAAAGGGATAAAAAGATTCATAGTAATCATCAGTAATAGTTAATGAGTCATGACTGGGTAACGGAAGAGACCTCAAGAAAATAACATAGGGGAACTGGAATGATTATATAAAACAGATGGAAGCATGAGGAGGGAGTGCAAGGGTACCTGTGAATAGCTGCAAACAGGTCTTCGGTGGTCCTGGGTCTAGTGGGGGTCATCACCTCATCACTCCCATCTTCCTTACAGTCACAGGCTTCTGCGGAGGCCCTGGCTGAGTTGGTTTCCAGCACCCCAGCTACAGGAGGCAAGCAAGCAGGAACACACGATGCAGTGACCAGAATTTCCCTTCTTTGCCAAGCTTCCAAATGGGCTGGGGCTGCCTCCCTGCCATGGCCGGCAATGTGGGGGCCGCGGGGTGGGTGGGGTGGGTGGGCTCTGTAACGAGGCTCACAGCTGGAGCCCTGCCTTCTCTCTTACACAACTTGTGCTGAATTGCTCTTAAATTTTGGTAGCACATTTCTTTGCAGCTCTTCAAAAGAGAGATTACTCACTGCTATTTTATAGCCAGACTGCCGTAGACCACCCCCACTGCCCTATTTTTTTTTTATCATGCTGTATGTAAGCTCTTCCTTTAGATATGGATTTTTTAAACAAGGTCTTAAGGTGTAAAGTTGATAGGAACCTATAAGAAGCCCTCCTCTCCTCTACCTGCCTCCACGTGTGAGCTGTGTTCAGCAGCGCTATTTGGCTCAGCACCAGATGATCAGAGGTGCAGAGGAGCGAAGCTAGACTCACCTTCTTCGCCCTGTTGAGACAGAGAGCTCTCTGCATCACCCCTGCCATCCTCGCTGCTCTCGGGGGGCTCCTCCTGTGTAGGGCCTGGCGAGGCATGGGGCTGTACCATGGGAGCATTGGCTTCCACTCTGCCAGGGGACACAGCTCCGGCGGCTCCTCCCTCCCGAACCGAGCTGCCAGGGTCAGTAGCAGGAGAGCCGGCCAGGAAGGCAGGGCTCTCTTTCGCCTCTTTGCTGTGCACTGAGCTCTCCCCTGCCCTGGCGGGGCTGGGTGCCCCGTGGAAGGCTTCTCTCCCGTTCTCTGCAGGCTCCGCTGTGAGATTTCTCTGCGGAGGTGGCACCACCAGGAACAGTTTGGGCTTCTTGGAGATGGGAGGTGGCTTTCTGCTGGGTGAAGAGTCTGGGAGTGGGGTAGTTCTGGGGTCTGGTGGAGCCTCTGCCTCCCTGGTGCCGGGCCCGGGGCCTGGAGTCCCGTAGCTGCCGCCCAGAGGGCCGCCACGCTTGGCTGCACTGTCACGGTCATCCTGACTCGGGCTCTTGGCAGGCGTCGGAAGCAGGTTTGTCAGGGAGGCAGGCTGGCTTTCACTCTCCATTTCATTTATGCTATTTCGGGATTTCAGGAAGGCAGATGGCTTTAAGTGATACTGTGGAACAGTCGGGGTTCCTTGTTCCTGAGCAATTGGTTCAGACAGCAGCACTGCCTCGGCGCCTGAGTGCTTTCTCACGGGCCTCAACTGCACTGTCTGCAGCACCTCGGTGGTGATCAGGGGCATGGGGGGCCTGCCTGGCTCCTCCTTGCTCGCTGGCGGCCTGGAGGCCTCCCGGGAGGACTCAAGCTGGCTGCCGGCTTTGTAAGAAGCCCTGGTGTCTTTCATGAACTTGGGGTCCAGAGGTGGGGCAGGTGGGGGCTCTGAGGAGGGCAAGAACGGTGGTGCTGCTGGCAAGGGGGCTGAGGAGCCTGGAAGGGGGCTCTGAACTGAGGGGGAAGGGGAGGAAGTAGGGGAGCAGAAGGGAGCCAGGGCTTCTGGGGGCGGAGGGGGGAACATGGGAGAATGAGGCAGAGGAGAGCCCTCGAAGCAGTCTGCTGGAGGAGGAGGAGGGGGGAGGGCAGGAGACTTGTGGGCAGGGTAAGGGGATGGCAGAGGAGGAAGGGGGGGAGGTGCAGGGGGGGAGGCCATGACGGCATCCAGCTTCTTCACCGTGCCACTTCCTTCCGTAGACGTATTGGAAGAGAGAGAAGTGGACGAGGAGGACATGGACACCGAGGAGACCAGAGAGGACTTCCGTTCCGGTACCTTCGGCTTGGCTTTGCCCTTCCCATTGGCTGGTGACACTGACTTCAGGAACACAGGCACGGGGGTGAGTGCGGTGGGGGTATTGGACTGGCTGGAGTACCCACTGGATGGAGACGTGACTCTCTGTGACTTCTCGGGGGATGTGATCTTTGGTTTGACTGAGCCATCACCAGGCATTTGGGGCATCGTGGCCCTGGGTCCCTCTGGGGTGGGGCGTGCGGGGCCATTTCCAGTTGGGGCCCCACTGTTGGAGCATCCTCCTGCTGGGTGCCCCACGTCTTCCTGCATGCTGGTGTAGTCGATATAGTAACCCCAGGGGTCGGTGTACTCTGACTTGATGCTGCTGGTGTCGCTCTGGGACGGCGTGACTCCACACAGGGAGTACACGTTGGGGGTGGTGGCCGAGGTCATGCTGCTGCTGGCGCTGACGGTGCTCTGGCTCCGGGAGCGAGGCAGCCAGGGCTCCTCGAAGTCGCTGCAGGGGCTGTGCGAGTGCGAGGGCGAGCCGCCGCCAGGGCCTGGGAGGCTCAGCTGCAGCGAGTGCTGGAGCGAGGCGATCAGGCTCTCGTTGAGCACCTGCCCATTGGACTGCTCACTCTTCTTGGGAGTCCTGCGGAGGGAGTCCGTTCGGGAGGGTGGCAGGGGGGGCTTCTTTGCTTTCTTCAAAGAGATGTTTCTGGAAAGGGATTTATCCAGATCATGAGACCGGTCCGCTTGGCTTTTCTGAGCTCTTCCATCAAAAACATTGACCACGCTGTGCCTGGGGTTGGCGAAGCCCTCGTGGCTGTTGCACAGGCGCCCGGACCTGCGTCCAGGGTCACTGGGCAGAGCCCCGCAGTAGCCATTGTGATCCTCCGCATACGGGGAGCCAGCCTCCTCCTTGATGGACGCCTGGTCCAGGCTGCAGCTGCTCATGTTACTTGTGGGCGTGGAGTAGCCCGGAGTGGCCGGGTGCGTCTTCAGGGGGGAGGTCCGCCCGTTACTGGAGGCTGGGTACTCCCAGGGCTCAGAGCCGTCATGCCCGCGGTCCCCTGAGTAACTAGATTCGCTCTTGCCATCCACATCGTGGGGGTGTGCTGGGAAGCTCAGGTGGTTTCTACAGGTATAGGGCATGGCTTGGGACCCGTTCTCCTGGTTTGCTGGGGCATGTAGAGAGACCTCCGAATCGCAGAGGGACAGCAGCGCGGCACTGTGGGAAGGGGAGTCGGAGGCCTGTGAGGGGGTAGAGCGACTCTCATGCCAGCGATGACTGGATGGCTGGTAGTCATCTTTCACAACACGCCTGGACATGAGGTGATCTCTGGGTTTTATCTTGGAGTATGAGGAGGAGAGGGTGGTTCTACTATCCAGCTGCCCTGCGCTCTGAGCGGGGTGAATAATGATAACCTCTGAGGAGGACGAGAGGGTGGCATTGGGGATAATGCTGGTGGAGTAGGTAGCATGAGGGGAAACCACACAGGCTGGGCTTGTTACAGCGTCCATCTCCAAGTGCCTCAGGTCCTGGGATTTGGGCCTCGTAAGTGGGCCGGTCCTCAAGCCATCTCCTAAATGTCCAAAGTTTTCATCTCCTAGGGAGTTTCCCCTCTGGTAGAGAAAAAGACCGTGCATGTCTTCCTCAGGACCTGCAGCACCCAGCCTCGCCTCCAGGGAATGGGTGCTCGCCCTGACTCCAGAGCGAGGAAGACTATGGAAGCCAGCATCACTGTGGAGGCGAGAAGGGCACACGATACCTGCCGAGTCGCTCAGCACAGACATGTTGCCAGAGGAGCCCGAGAAGTGGCTCATGTGGGCGGAGATGCCCAGCCCCTTGTGTGCCCGGATTCTTCTCATGGAAGGTGGGACGACTCTCACTTCCTCGGTCTGACAGCTCGTGTCCTTGGTTTCCAAGCGCTGCCCGGAGGACCGATAGCTATCTAGCCTTCCTAATGTGGAGTAGTGGTCTGGGGTATAGAGTGAGTGACCCCCAACATCCTCTTGGCTAGTGCCGGATGCTGGAGATAAAGCAGAAAGAGGCCTGTTACCCGAAATTACAAAAGCACAGGTAATCGCCAACACCCTTCAGCCCCTCTGTCACAGTTCTGATTCTTAAAAAGAAAACAACAAACTTCCAATCTGATTTAGTTTCACGTCTCCTGTACCTAGCTGACACTTCCAAATATAAAAACCCTTATTGTCAATTGTATGTACTCCTCTTCTAAATGCGTACCTCGGGGCCTCCCACAGCATGAGGGTTGCTATGGAATTCTCAGGTACTCACTTTAAGATGGAGGCCACTGTGGAGGTGTACTTCACAAATAACCAGTAGTCAGCGAAGTCCAAAATAACTTTTCTCCCCACCAGGTGATGGCGCAGAGCATCTATCAAGATGGTCACTACCATCTTCCTTCAAAAATGAGTGAACAATAGGGCCACAGAAATACCATGTAAATGCTATCGACATAAAATGGTGTCGACTGCATTGATTCCTTAAATCAAAAGGAATTCCTAAGAGAAGGAAAATTGATTTACAGACCCATCTGTGTTCCAAACATTTCATTATCCATCGTAAGTGCTTATCATCTGTCTGTTGGTGACATTCAAAATTCAACAGCAATCTGTTGTGTTCTGGTGGGGTGGGGGTGGGGGTGGGCAGCAGGAACTGATCCAGGAAACACTCCTAAATTAGGGTTATTCGTTCCGTGGCGTTTTAAAACCAAACACAGAGGAGTACGTTAACAGAAAGAAAAGAAACACAAGGAAGGGTAAAAAGAGAGGCAAGTGGATGATAAAAACTCTAAGTATAGATAAATATATCTCAAGGCAGCTAGCCAGAAAAGAGTAGAGCTTAAAAAAAAAAAAAGGAAGCCAAGCACTCACTCATAGTGTACTGTGAAAGTAAAACTAGTCCTTAGGATAGATTTTTACAATAGTGTCAAAACCATGGTTCTCTGTTTCTTTTTTTCATTCAGTCAGAAATTGGTATGAGGATAGTAGCCTAACACAATTATTTACCAACAAAATAATCCTTCTGATTCTAAAGATGAAACACCAGGGTAGGCTGTTCAGATTCATTTCTCTGTAATCTGAATTTTTTTTTAATTCTGTCATCCTCATTTAAATGCCAATGCAACAAAATGTAAATCATCAGACATGCAATGGAGCTAAACATTGAAGAAAGGGGTGTCTAGCTCAGGCTTTGCTGAGCCATAGTGCCTGGGCATCTGTCTGCATTGTTGGACACCTGTACAAAAATACTGGTAATGGTGGGAAGCCTAAGAATTCCCTCTGCCCCAGAAGATAAACCACCTACGGCACATAGCCCCGACTGGATACATTCAACCCCTTTCTCAAAGTTAGTGAAGGGTATTACTAAAATGACAGCATTGGTCTTGCATCAGTTTCAAAAACAGCACCCTGGGAAGAAGGCTCCTGAGCATAAAGACCTTTCCTTCACTGTGATCATTTTTATATACTTAGGTCTTTAGTAGTGAAGATGATCTATTTCCTCTACCATGTTCTCACTGAACGTACACACAGACACAGACACAGACACAGACACAGACACAGACACACACACAGACACACACACACAGCTCTCAGAAAGAGAGGGAGCATGTGATGTGAAAGGATAAGACCAGAAATTTTATACACACACACACACACACACACACACACACACACACACACACACACACGGGCAAAAAATGAGAAAGTATGAATTTCTAGAAGGGAGGCTGGCTGATGTTGGTGTATCTGGTTTTATTTGCTCAGTATCAAACCTTCAAGAAATATCTCATTCTATGCAATGATGGACTTAATATCTTTTCTTTAAAGTTGTCATGGTGGACTAGGAGTGTAACTCAGTGGTAAGGGCTTTTGCCTGGCATGTGTGAGGCGCTAAGTGTGACCCCAAGCACCATACACATAGATAACACAAAATTGCGGTTCTTCTCCCACAGGATGGTTTTAAACTGCCATTGCTAAACTGTTAAGCATCATAAATAAAAGCCTGATACCTTGGGGTAATCGTTTTGAGGATAAAATCATTCCTGGTTTCTGAAAACAGAAAGGATTTCTCTATAATCTGCAACTGAATACAACTTCATTTCAAAAACAGATGAGGGGCAACTAGCTTACACATTGTACCAAAGGGACTACCAAAATCCTGTTTCTAAAATGAACTTTTCAATATGTTTGCAGTATTACAAAAAAGTGTCATAATCTTACTGGACACAGGTGAATGCTATATTGGCTACACAGAGCAAACAAAAAATGAGACTCTAAAAAATGTAAACAAACCACTCAGGTGCTACTGAAATATTGGTGAGACTTCTATTGGATTTGGGGGGGAATTTTTTATGTGGATATTGGGGCTTGCATTCAGGGACTGGGTGCTGTCCCTTAGCTTTTTTTCATTTGAAGTGCTCTACCACTTGAGTCATAGCTCTTCTTTGTGCTTTAGGTATATTGTGTGTATGTGTGTGTGTGGGGGGGGGTGGGATTAGAGATTAGAGTTTTACAGACTTTCCTACCCAGACTGCTTCTGAACCACAGTCCTCAGATCTCAGCTTCCTGAGTAACTGAGATTACAGGCATGAGCTACCGTCACCTGGCTTGTGTAGCTTTAAGATAAGAATAAAGACAAAAATTTGGAACTTTATCCAATACATTGAGAACAAAATTACGGTCATCAGATATGATTTGGGAGTAAATATTAGACATTTATTTATTTACTTATTTATTGCTAATCCTGGGGCTTGAATTCAGGGCTGGGTGCTGTCCCTGAGCCTATTTGTGCTCAAGGCTAGCACTCTACCACTTGAACCACAGTGCCACTTCTGGCTTTTTCTGCCCTGGCTAGCTTCAAATCATGATCTGTGAGCCACCAATGTTTGGCTAGACCTTTATTTTTAAAAAGCTATAATGCTGACTTGCCTCCACGGTCCATTATATGACAGATTTTGAATGAAAAAAAAACTGTACACAATTAAGCATACTGTATCTTCCTAATTCATAGGAGCAGAAGTCTGTATAGTTGAGCTTTTTAAACATGCAAACTCCTGGCAACTTGGGCCATAGGTAGGGTCCATGTTGAGTAGTATCTAGTGGGCAGGGTCCATCTTTCTCCATCTAGTTTGTATGGTTCAGCCATACTTCCTGATGTTTTATATCTAGAGAAATTTTGAGGGCAATGAAGGATATCAAATATCTATTTTTGATAATTTCTACGGAGTACAGACTTCCAAACCGAAGTCCTTTTGAGTTTAAATATTGGGAGAAATGGCAAAGGCATCCAGAAAGCTTGAAAGGCTAGAGTAAATATTCATTTCAGTGCTTTGGGGTGATAGAAACCTTTTCAAATGTTACTTTTCTCATTCTGTCTACCTATCCTCCAACTAGCTATCTGTAACACTACAGTTGTTGTCTGACTGCCTCTAACTTACACACAGTTTCCTCAGCGACCCTCTACTTGTCACCCAGGTGACATGCTGACTGCAGTGACACAGACTGTCTCATGTCTGGCAACACAGATCACATGAGGGAAGCTTTTGTTCCTTCCTTCAATATTAGTGGGGGTTCTGTGTCTCACACAGAAGAGGAATAACAGTGGTTCCAAGGACTCAATCGTTGATGTTACAACACTAAAATTATAGAAGATATGGCTTCCCTAGGTGGAATATCAAAGAAACAACTGAACTGTCGGCTCTGCTGGTTGGTTCAACAATAAAAGTGATATGAAGATCTCAACTCTCAGGTTCAAGGCTTCATATTAATTCATTAATTGTGTATATTATATTATACATCTTTATCTGAGCCAAAATATCCTTACACTCTGCACAAAGGCAACCAGAATCTACTTCTTTTGGTTGGAGTAAAACCACTAAGATAGCTTACATGAAGGCATCAACCTTGAGGCCTAATTGCCTCTCTTCAAAGTGAAACCTTTTAGGTTAAGGTACATTTCCTAAAAAGACCAGTTCAATTATGTTATTTGAGTACTTACAAAACTACCCCACCAATTACCGACCATATGAGTAGATTAATTTCTTAAATGTGTTGTTAGCTGTCACCTTAAGAGACAGGAAGGAAGGGAGGTAGGGAGGAAGGGAGGAAGGGAGGAAGGGAGGAGGGAGGAAGAGAGGAAGGGAGGAAGGAAGAGAGGAAGGGAGGAAGGAAGGAAGGAAGGAAGGAAGGAAGGAAGGAAAGAAGGAAAGAAGGAAAGAAGGAAAGAAGGAAAGAAGGAAAGAAGGAAGGAAGGAAGGGGCACAGCCAGGCTTTGAGGAGAAGAAAGTATGCCTGTACCATTAAGCTCCTGAGAAGGGGCCTACAGGGCTCAGGCAGCCACCAGGGAAGAAACCAAAGACCAGCTTCGCAAATTCCCTGCATGCACTTGCAGTCCTGCCTTTGTTCCTAATGAACACTTTGGCTTCCTAATAGAAGGCATTTAGCAGGGGTGTTGGGCTAAAAAATAAAAAATGACCTGACAGACTCAATGACAGTAAGCTCTGCAAGCTGAAATGCTCCCTTGAGAAGCTGTTCCAGATGCCTCATCACTACAGTAGGGTAAGCTGAGCAGGACTGAGACCAGTAGGCAAGTTCAGAAATAATGACTGGATTTCTAGAGTATATCCTCCAATAGTAAACAAGCAAATTAAAACTTCAGCTGAAAGTAGCAAGTAAGAAATAAATCTACAGGTTAGTGTAAGAGGTAAATTTTAAAATGGATAGCATTGCATCACCCACATTAACCACAACAGTGGCATCACATGTATAAATTCATTTCGTTCTCAAGACTACAAAGAAGGTTCTATTAAGTTCACCATCTTGTTTGTGGGATAAGAAAGTAGATGCAGAGAGAAAGTCACCTGCCCAAGGCCACCCAGAGAATGAGCGGTAGAGTCAGGGTTCAAAGTTGAACAGTCTAGCACTAGAATCCTCTCTAAGTTGTTGTCTCGCTAAGTTGTCTCTGTGGATGCTTCTGCAGGGCCCCATTAAAACACAAGGAGAGAACGTTATTACAGGAGAATGAGAATAAGCATGAAAACAATGGGAGAGTTAACAGTGAGCCACAAAACTCTCCATCTAGATTTCTATTAAAATTGTTGTTGTTTTTTTTTGTTTTGATCATGTTAGTTCATTAAAATAAAAGCTATGAGCTTGTTTCACTGTGTGAAGGTATTATCCCACAAACATGACCACTTTCTATTGTACAGGTATTTGCTATTATGTAATCCCAGATTGCTAGGATGAGGTTTCAGTTCATGAAAACTTAAGGTCTAAGTAAAAAATTAATTGTGGAGATGTCCAATGTTGAAGGTACCCGGAGATGTTGCTGGAACCCTTAATTCCTATCACCCCATTTATGGTTTCAACAGGACCTCGGAGACTCATGTGAATAGGTATAGGATCTGACCTAAAGCTTCTTCACCAGGAAAGAAGCTGGCCATCAGAAAGTGTGAACACACAAGCACAACATGGGGTTAGCTAGCAATGCCGAGCAGCAGAGAGGGCAACAGAATGCAATTCTGATGAGCCATACCTAGCTCCTTCTGTATGTTGTCAGGGACTCCTGTAATAGTCTTTCTCCTTTTGACTTTCTTCGGTCGTCTTACCAGAGTGTCTGTGTAAATTAGAGACCGCCGGAGGCTGGCCTGGCGATCGAAAGTCTCCCCTGATGTAGAGTAAGTAGAACAAGCAAAGCAATGTTATTTTCAAGCAAGCTGACACCATGCACTTTCTTCCAGAAGCTTGTTGTAAAATGAAAAGGAGATATTAATAATGATGTTAGCCAGTCATATGATGATGAACGCCGAAGGGCGAAAAAGGAAGGCAAGCACATTATCACCAGAAGGCTGATTTCCAATTTCTGAGCATGTGTCCTTCTGGAGGACGTAACTTGATCTCATTTTCCAGGGAGCTGCAAAGGTGCTCAAATCGCACTACAAGAGCAATTCCATCTCATTTAAAACATGAAATATGGAAATGTCACAGTGAAACCTCCTACTCTCTACGATTAATGTGTGCTAATAAAAATGTGTTGCTTAGGTCCTCTGGTCACTGAAAACCACTCTTTACAACATGTGGTGGTGGCATTAAACAGATCCTATTCATCTGGTCATCACACAGATGAATAAAATATAACGTCACATGTGATGAAACAGAATTGTAGGGTTTTTTTTTTCCTTCTTCAATCAAGGAGGCTGACAATTTGGATTGATTAGAAAGTGTGTATGGTATGAGATATACAGCTGTAATGAGATACATAGAGCCTTATAATGATAAAGTACTTTCACCACAGTGAGACTCAACAGTACTGCTGTCAAAGCTGAACTGCACCTGTCTGGTTCATCATCTTATTATTTTTGGAGTGTGGGCAGGGGGGGAGGAGGAACTAGAACCCAGGGCTTCCCAGTGACAATGTTGCAGCTGAACCCAGAATGCCACATGCTAAACTGGTCCTTCCTTCCTTCCTTCCTTCCTTCCTTCCTTCCTTCCTTCCTTCCTTCCTTCCTTCCTTCCTTCCTCCCTTCCTCCCTTCCTCCCTTCCTTCCTTCCTCCCTTCCTTCCTTCCTGCGGGGCCAGGTACTGGCAGCGGCTCATACCTGTAATCCTAGCTACTCAGGAGGTGGAGAGCTGAGGATTGTGACTCAAAGCCAGCCTGGGCAGGGAAGTGTGAGACTATTATCATCAATTAACTACTCAAAATATCACAAGTGGAACTGTGGCTCAAGCAGCTGAGTGCAACTTGAGGGGGAAAAAAAAAAATCAGTGACAGTGCCCAGGCCCTAAGTTCAAGCCCCAGGCCCAGCATCAAACATGGGAGCACCAAACAAACAAACATGGGAAATTAAAAAAGAATACAGTTTGAGCTGGGTGCCAGTGGCTCACATCTATAGCCCTAGCTGCTCGGGAGATGGAGATTTGAGGATCACAGTTTAAAGCTAGCCTGGGCGGGAAAAATCCAAGAGACTTTTATCTTCAATTAACCATCAAAAAGCTGGAAATGGAGCTGTGGCTCAAGTGCTAGAGTGCTAGCTTTGAGGGCAAAAGCTCAGGAACAGTGTCCATGTCCCGAGTTCAAGCTGCAGGACCAACACCAAGGAAAAAAAAGTTTGTAGCATTATTAGTTCTCATTTGGGCTACTTTAAACTACTTTGGCATTTGGACTAAACAAAGTCTGATATCATTAACTATTTCCTATGGTTATTCTACTCAAAAAGAGATTAAAATATATATATATATATACACGTATATATCACATTCTTCTGTCACTCCTGAGCATATGAAAAGTATACGAATATTCACTCTTACTTAGCAATACTGACATCAACTTAAAGTAGGCAGGTTGTGGACAATGTAATTTTTTGTTAGAATAAGATTGTGAATAATATCTAATCAAAACCAGATGATCAAATCTTATTTCATCTACTAAAAAAGAAGAAGAAATGCATGAAATCTTGAAAATTCTTGCAACATTGTTCTGAAGGAGTAAGAAAAGCAACCCAGAAACGATTGAGACAAGGGTCTGAAACCCTGGAATGTGCTGCTGCTGCTGCTGGGATGCACAGGTCATTCACGTGCAATGGCATAAACAGCATGGGGGCGGCCGCAGGCATGGTGGGTCCCTTAGCCTCCCGCAGCAGAGGGAAGGTCCTTCCTTGCACCAAGAAACTAAGAACAGGCCGAAGGTAAACACATCTTCATTTTTTTGCTACTGAGATAAAAACCAAGGCCACCAAAGCTCCAAGATTAAGAAACAAAGGATAAGAGGAGGAATGTCTGTGACACACCACAGAAGGGACGGGGATCCCCCTCTTGCATCAGCAGCAGCTGGGATCTACATTTCTTGGGGTAGAGACCATGATTTGTATACTGTGGCTTCCCCATCTTGTTCTCATCTAATGCCTGGCACAAAGTCAATAAATAGCTGTTGGATTCCATCACTCTTGTTCACGGACAAATGGCATGAGCTAGCCATGGTTACTATTCAGAAATAGATGTAGGCAGCTCAAACAGCAGGGCAAAGCCAGTTTGCAGAACTGTTCAGTTGAAGTATGTGCATATAGCTTCCAGGTGAAGGAGCTGGTACCCCCATGGGGTCACCCCAACATATTTATATGTTCCCTTTATTTTAAAGGATTTTTCCCCTCAATGTTTAGAACATACCAAGTCTCCACAGGACTGTAACTAATGAGATTGAATCATTTTTCAGGCCAGTAGTTCATTGTGTTGAAGTTCTCTATCTCTAGGCCTGGTGGGCTTCAGTGTGAATTTGAAGTGACAAAATATGGGCTGTTAAAGGAAAAGGGCACTGGTGGAGATAGGCAATGCTACATATTAAAAAATAAATGAAGCCCTGGGTTCATTTCCTCAGCACCACATATATAGAAAAAGCCGGAAGTGGCACTGTGGCTCAAGTAGTAGAGTGCTAGCCTTGAGCAAAAAGAAGCCAGGGACAGTACTTAGGCCCTGAGTTCAAGCCCCAGGACTGGCAAAAAACAAAACAAGCAAACAAAGAAAATGTTGCGGTCATAATACTCAATGTATACACTCCATAAAACTAAGAAAACGGAGGGGAGAGGTTGTGTTGGGAGGGAAGGGGGAATGATGAAAGGAGTGACACAGATCAAGATGTATTGGACTCATAAACTGACGGGTTGAATGGTAACACCTTTGGTACAAGTACATAAAGACAATTCGAATATAATTCTTTAAAATTCCATCTGTTTCTTTTACACTTAAGTAAAACAAATGTGGGGGGAAAGTTTATGGAATTGAGAATAACAGATGTACTTATTTATTAAATTCCTATGGGATTTAAAAATAGAGTTTTCTAAGAGCCAATGAAAATCTTCAAAACTGTCATATACATATATATGTGATATGCATTGTTTGTCTGTATACGTGTATGTATGGGGGGAGGGGCAGTACTATGATTTGAACTCGGGGCTTTAGTCTTCCCAGGCAAGTAGTCTGTACTTGAGCCACATCTCCAGCCCTTCTTGCTTTAGCTGTTTTTTTGTGATAGCACCTCTTATTTTTCCCCCAGGCTGTCCCAGACCACAATCCTCCTATTTATGCTTCCTGCATAAACTAGTACAACAGACATGTCTGCCACCAAGTCCTGCTACAGGTCCAGGAGGAACTGGCTAATTTTCTTCCTCTCCGAATCTCCACCTCTCAAGCAGCTGGAATTATAGGTGTTGCATTCTTACAAAGTCTTCTAGAACTTTAGAAGTATACCACTTAAAAAGCAGGAAGCTGCATAGCATGTTTCAACCCATTCATCAAAAATAAACATTTTAGATTTCTTTTTTTTTTTTTTTTTTTGGCCAGTCCTGGGCCTTGGACTCGGGGCCTGAGCACTGTCCCTGGCTTCTTCCCGCTCAAGGCTAGCACTCTGCCACTTGAGCCACAGCGCCACTTCTGGTCGTTTTCTGTATATGTGGTGCTGGGGAATCGAACCTAGGGCCTCGTGTATCCGAGGCAGGCACTCTTGCCACTAGGCTATATCCCCAGCCCCCATTTTAGATTTCTTGATCTTCAGCCAAATTAAGAAAAGCCATGAAGTGGGAATATGTATGTGTATGTGAATACACAGATCCAGAAAACCCATCAGTAAGTACATAATTATATTTAATTTTGCATTCCTGAAAAATGTTAATGACTCAATTAAAAATAAATGGCATTTTTGACTCAGCTCATGTTGCTCATTTCATTATTGTCATTTGCCTTTCCTGGTGGCATTTAAAGGCCTTTTTTAAATACCCTGTAATTCATATCCAGTTAGTCCTCAAATGAGAGCACATTAAAGCTTAGAGACATGACACTGTCCTCCTTGTAACAATGCATTTCACTGCAAATGACTATTTCTAAAACTCTACTCTGTTTTAAATCTTCTATCTCAAAACAATGTATACCACCCTTAATTCCATTCGGGATCGCCATACTTGTTATCATTATTTCCTCATCTCATAATATTATTTGAAGCTTTTAATCAGGTGTAAATACGTTTCTATTGCATCTAATAATGTAATTCAATTTCTTATAGAAAAATATATGCCCATGTATTTAATCAAGCAGTAAACATTATGCTTTGTTCTGAAACACAGCTACTTATATAAATAAACCTTTAAGAATATGCACTAAAGGAGAAACACACTGACGGAGACCAACAATGCTGTTTACAAAGAATATGGATGAAAAGAAAATGCCATCTGTTTCTTTTGGGGTTCAGTAAAAATAAATGTACACAGATCAGACAACAATTCATACACTTATTGCATTCCCATAGAATTAAGAGCTTTAAATCTAAGTTTTTAATATCCTGAAAGGTTAAAAGCACTATGGAAATGGTATCACCCCATGCTATCACCCCTTCCATGCCTACCAAAGGCACAGCACCAAGTTTTCCAGCACAGCAGCCTCAGAACACAGCCAGGTAGCTGGGAGTGGGGTGGGGGGGGGAAGGGTTCTTCCAATTGCAAGTGAAACAGTGAAACATCCTACTTCTCAATCAGTCAGCTCTTCCCTTGCAGGGCCTGATTATCAGGCCCTAGTTATTTAAGTGACTATTTCTATGTAATACAGTCAAATGACTGAAATGATGAACTCTTTGAGGAAGAAGGGGATGGAATTAAATTTGGGGTTGTATACAAGGTAGGCAAGCTTTAGCCCATAGGAACTCTTAACATTTCTATTTTGCATTTTGTGCCCTTCATGGACTACTGACCAATTCCTAGGCTCCAGGGAGATTAATATTTTTCCCCCTGGTCTTGAACTAAGGGTCTGGGCACCATCCCTAAGCTCCTTCTTGATCAAGGCTACTAGCACTCTACCACTTGAGCCACAGCTCCACTTCCAGCTTTTAGTGGTTAACTGGAGATAAAGAGTCTCAGGGACTTTCCTGCCCAGGCTGGCCTCAAACTGTGATCCTCAGATCTCAGCCTCTTGAGTAGCTAGCCACTGGCACCTAGCTTGATTCAACTTTTTAACAGCTCTTCTAATTTTATGAAAGATAATCCTGGAGATTTATGTACATTCTTATTTGTTTCCATAACTACCACAAATGATTAAAGACTAAGTATAATATTCCAGATTAACAACTTCATGTAATTCTAAAAATTGCTTATTCAGCAGCAATAGATTTTTATTTGAAGACTGGAATTCAAATTATGTAAATCAAAATATAATTTTATCAGCCTATTAAGATATATATATATTATATATATATATAGTAGAGGAGTAGTCTGGGGTTCAAACTCAGGGATTCACAATTGTTAGGCAGGGGCTGTACTACTTGATCCAGGCCTCTAGTCCTTAAAACATATTTCTATAGTTGTTAATTTACTTAGTAATTTCATTCCAACCATTTCCCCCTTTTATCTTCTTGAAAGGGTAAGAAAAACTACCAGAAACATTACAAAATAATTCTTTCTTCACTTCTAGAAAGTAAAATTAAAGTCACCCTATGAAAAGAAATATACAACTTTTTTTTTTTACACAGGACCACAATTATAAGATATTCCTATTGAAGAAAAATCTTATGAAGAAGCCATTCAACTTAAAATGACATCCTTTCCATGACACCCAGCTTCGGTGACGTAGTCTATTTAGCTAATAAGCAACAGATACTTCATGTACACCCATACACACATCTGTAATAACAGTATTCCCTGCAATAAACAAGGACCAGGAAGCCAAGCCACAGCAATTCACTCTGCGTATAAGTAAAATGCTAAGAGTATAAAATAGACAATCCACTATCCCAAGGCCATCCTGACTGCCCAGCAAAGCATACCAGTTATGTTAATAGGAACCACATCAGTCTGGACCGTTTGGGCTTGTTGTCGCATCTTCTCCTCTGGAGTTGGCAGTGGCAGTGACTTGGTCCAGTTCGTCTGAGTATGAAGGTCAGAAAAGTCACCTGAGGTTGGTGTTTTAGGTCTCCTGATGCCAATAAGTCTCTCCTCTTCTGATGAAGAGAGAGAACACTGCAGAGAAAGAACAAGTTACACTGTATAAAGAGCTGGCAGGGACAGGTATAAATGTATTTTAGCTTTAAAAAGAAGTTAGACCCATTGTAAAGAAAGCCAAAGAAGGGCTCGCATTTCAGAGCAGAAGGAATGACTGAGGGACACTGACAGAGGCACACTGTGTATCCTCTTGCACGCAACTCACAATGTATGATTTCCCCTGGCCAGGGGCTGTAAACTGAGAATGGCCGAAGGTTTTGCTGACCCACACAGTCATTTCAGTTCTTCTCATCTTTCCTATCTTTACCATGGTCAGAAAGGCTATGGATTTTGTTTACAACATCATAGCTGCAGCCACCAGTTTCCATTTTTATTAAAATGGAGTTTTGCTTAAAGTCATTTCGAGCTTCAATCTTATTTCCTGTAGCCTCTGACCTCAAGGAACATTTCAAAGTGGTAGAGCTATTGTTCAACTACTTGAGCTCTTCTGAAACCGTCTATATGGGAAAAAAATAAACCAGTGTGAAATTGTTAAATTATAAGCAGCTGACAAAGGCTGTGCTCTGAGCCTTATCAGAATTCCATGAAAACATTTCTCGCTGCGTCTGGTTTGATATAGATTAGCATCCTCACTGAAGAGCCTTTCTGCAATATCTGCCTTCCCACAACACCTTAAACAGTGTCAGCAAGAAAGTGTGTTAGCAAGCATTTTATGACGGGCTTGACCACAGCTCCGTGGCAGCTGGTTCTGTGCCCAGCAAGTTCCAAGACCTTAAAATAAATGCAATGTGCACAGAAACAACAACAACAAAATGACCATGGGCTTTTGGAAGGAATTCGATTATTATATATAATAAATGTGTACAAAGTGTGCTTCAAGTTCAAAACAAGGTATCTGAGAATTTTACTTTCATTGAGTGTCAGGTTGTGGAGCCTCCCACAGAACACACTGTAACAAACACAGAGGTCACGATTCAACCTCCTTCCAGAGCCCCCAAGCAGCAAGGGGAACTGCTGGGCAGACTCCTCACCATAGCTTGTTCTACCTGTATGTGAACTTCCTACAAATGGAATCACAGCTGTCTATCCTCTTTTGTGACTTATTTATGGTTGTAAAGATCACCTACTCAGCCATCTATCTGTCATGTATATTTTCTTTTGTTGCTGATACTAGGACTTAAACTCGGGGACTTGAGTTCTCAACTTTCTCACGCATGGCTGGTACACTATCAGTTGAGCCATGCTTCCAGTCTGGCATTTTTGCTATTTAAGAGCTAACTCTTTTGGATTTGTCTGTTTGGGCTGGCTTTAAGCCATGATCAACTGGCCTCAACCTCCTGAATAGCTATAATTACCAATGTAAAGCCAGAGGCACATGGCCTTATCTATCTTTAGAAGGTATATTTGGATACCCTCTGGACTTCATGCAAACCTCTAAAGGGATAGAGTGAAGAAATATACAAAAATCCTTCTGTGAGAAATCTCAAGCAGAAGAACACTGTTATCACTGTGTATTGCTACAGAACGTACCTTGCTACAAAAGTGTCTGTATTTGTTCTAATGTCAGAGGCTCTAAAAATATGAAAAGACAAGGAACAGGCCCCAAACTAAGAATCCATAGACATAAACTGATTGTGAAATCTTTGAACTTCCCCTTGGTGTAAAGTGGGGTCTCATCGCCCACCTTCTGTGCCTGCAGAGGTACTTGCAGGATGCAGTAAGATGGTAGGTATAGAACTATTAAATACCATGGCAATGAAAGTGGTGCTCACATAAACATGATTTCAGGAAAGCAAAATCCCATGAAATTGCCAATTACT
The DNA here is from genome assembly GCF_023159225.1 of Perognathus longimembris pacificus. NCBI lineage: Eukaryota > Metazoa > Chordata > Mammalia > Rodentia > Heteromyidae > Perognathus > Perognathus longimembris. The sequence continues at coordinate 54,965,535 of NC_063169.1, forward strand.
CCTTTTCCTTTTATTAAGGGATTAATAATAGTTGGGCACCAGTAGCTCATACCTGTAATTCTAGCTACTCAGGATGCTGAGATCTGAGGACCAAGGTTCAAAATTAGCCTGAACAGGAAAATCCTTGAAACTCTTATCTCCAAGCAGCCACCCAAAGGCCAGAAATGGAGCTGTGGCTCAAGCAGTACAGTGCGAACATTGATCAAAAGCAGCTCAGGGACAGCACCCAAGCCCTGAGTTCAAGCCCCAGGACAGGTGTGTATGTGTGCACACCACAGACACAGATACACACAAAAGATGAACAATAACAAAAACATTATGAAAATAAAAACAAATCATAAACATTTTTAAAATTTACTTTTGTAATTGTAATCCATTAAACACATAAAATGATCATCTAGTTTCTTTTCCATCTAGGAAAACGTGAAATGTTTGGAATTTAACTGACAAGCACACTCCACTTATAAACTAAGCATGTGTTATCGATGTCTTATGATGCCAATTTACATCCCATATATTCATACTGATCTGGTTCAGTATGAAAAGTGGTGCACATCCTTCTGTGATAACTAAGGGGCATTTGAGGCAGCAGGAACTCAGCCACACTGGTGTAAACTGATCATTTTGTTAAGTTTGACATAACATGTATTCTCTACCCATAAAGTGCACACAACCATATGTACACACAAATTAAAAATGAAGTTTATTTGAGAATGCCATGGAAGTACGTAGAAAAGTCACACACCTAGCATTGAATTTCAATCTAGTAAACTAGAATGTTACTTTACTCTTCTGATATAAACACAAAGTAATTTTTGGGCAATCTTGAAGTGTAGCAAAAAAAATTTTGAAGGCACTGATTAGTAAGTGCTTAGCCAATAGGCTTTGAAGAAGGGGGAGTGGAGCTCAGGGCTGACAAGATGGATAACAAAGGACCAGACAACCGCCTCCTGCCGCAAGGGCTCTTTGTCACACCAGCCAAGGGATGGTGTGCCAATGTTCCCTCCTCTTGAAAGAACATTTCCCATATACACTACCACAATCTACAAATGAGAATGCCAGAATGAATGACTCAGAACCAAACAACTCCCACTACCTCTGCTGTGTGTGAACATAACAGGGGTGCCAATGCAGCTGGTTTGGAGGGTGCAGTCCACGATCAGCTCCATAACGTATTATGGAAAGGCCCACTAGTATTCCTTCTAAATCACTCTTCATGATGCCTTAGAGTATTTGTACAAGCTATTCCCCCCCCCCCCCCACCTAAAAAACTTCTTCCTCTTGATATCCACCCAGATACCTAAAGGAAGACATCTAAAGAACTCATGTTCTTTGGGTGTTTGCTCTCTTCTTGTTGGTGCCTTATGTGTTTACCCTATTCAAGTTCTGCTTCTCCCCCATATCTTATGCCCTGTTCTCTTTCTTGTTTATTTCTTTAGTAAGTACCATTTGCATGTGTGCATTTGCGTTATCTGGTTTGTCTTTCTCAAGAGACTGTAAATCAGATTTGCAAAGAAAACTGTTTCAGAATTTCAACTCTAAAAGAGGTTCCATTTAGTCTATGAACACTCTATGCTGCTGTGTCCTAAATTATAGGCTCATAGGAATGAGCTGATATAACCCTCAGTGTTATCTTTGTTGGATTAAAAAAAAGAAACTGGAGGCTTAGTGGAGGAAAGACTCTGCTTCTGGAAGTTTGTGAGTAGGAAGCTACGTTTAGAACCCAAATCTAACCCAAATCTCTGCTGCAAGGCAGGGTAGGGCAACTACTTCACACTACTTATAATAAATTACCAGGTCTTCTGGTGTAGCAATACAATCTCCTTTTGTAACTCTAAGTAAGAACAAAACCTTTAAAAAAAATCCTTGACAAGCAGAAGAGTGGTAAGATAGATGGATAAAACATTAGCAGTGTCTCACTTGTCAGCTGTCACTTCCCAACTGTGTGTTTAGCAGCTCCATCTCCTTGAGTTCAAACCCCAATATTGCCAAAACAGGATAAAAGCTATGTGACACTAGGCACAAATGATCCAATCTCTCTCAAATAGTTTCCTCATCCATGTTATAGGCTTAGTCCAAGCTGAGAAAGGTGCTGAGGGTGAGTCTCTTGGTGCCTAAGACTTTTCCTGTGCCAGGTTCTTAGTTTCAGGCAAGAAATGCAGGGGTCAAGAAGACAAGGACACTTTCCTCCCATCCAGAAGAGAAGGCCGAGCAGAACAGCCTGTGTACTGTGTAATACATGTGTATAGGAGACACTGCTAGCAAGTCACTGCACAGACATTTCCCTTGCTTTGCATGAGTAATGGCCTGGGCATGAGACCTCAATTTTCTCATCCTTGCTTGCAGTGACACAGAGTAACAAGGTGCCACAAATTACAGCTTAGTGCTCACACAGAGCCGGCACTGACCTTTTCATACTTCCACTATGTCCTGGAATTTTGCACATGAACAGGCCACAGGCCCACTAACACATTACATTCACTATCATCGTTCTTAGACTGTAAGCTAGCCTGGGTAGGGACTGTACCTATACACTGAGAGATTAAGAAGCACCCACTCTGGCTTTTTGGTGAAGAATAAAGAATGAATACAGGTCAAACAAACCAAAGAAGGAATGAGAGACAACAAAGGCAGTCAACAATGCTGAAGGAATTTGGAGAATTTGGTAACCTTGTCCATTTATTTAACCAACCTGATATATGAAGAAAAACAAAGACAGAAAAAGGAAACCCAAAGAGCCCCGCATTCCTTCCTTGCTGATGTCGTCTAGCTCTGTGATTCTGAGAAAGTAAAATCAGAGTCCTGGGCCTTCATTTTGAGATCACACTATCAATAACATCAACTATTATAATATCTATTTCATGCAGGAGGATTCTTGTGGAAAGTAGAGGTTCATTTGTGGAAAAGTTCTGAGAATATTCTAAAGTGTTTTACTATTGTAAAATTAGCGAACAGTGCTATGACCACTGACAGAAACTCTATGTAGAGATGACCTACGAAGCCATGACAATCAGACAAATTTTAGTTGCTGCTGAAACTTCTGAAATCCTTTGCTTTGGGCAGGAAATTCTGTGTGGGTAGATTGGGAGAGTAGCCAAGTTTTCATAAAACAGACATTGTCTATTGTGCCATTTTCTTTGATGTCTGGCTGGAAAACCCAAGCATTTTTAATAAAACTCCTCCTCATCATCTGAGCATGTACCGTGCCCCAGGCACGGTGCTAAAGGCTTTACAAACATTAACTTACTCCATCCTCACAATGCCCTTCTCAGGTAGATAGGCTAGCTGGGTCATTTATTATCAAAACTGGAACACCTTTGAGAGTGGATGCTATTAATAATTCCACAGGAGAGCAGCTGCACACCAGGGCTCACAGAGTCAGCCATGTGTGGTAGTTCTATCTCTAGAGTTGAGGAAATCTAAGCTTGTAAAGGGGAGTAAAGCCCCCAACTTCAACAGGTGGGAAGCTGCTCCACACCTGGGCTGAAGTATTACACTCACTGAGCCCCTGGGTACAATTACATGGCAAGGCCCTGGTTCTTTTCCTCACAATATTTCCTGCTACAAAGTCTAAAACAGACCCCGGAAGTGACAGTTCAAAGAACAAAAGGAAACAAAACTTCAGGTTCTATCTCTACCGTGAAAGCCAACCATTTATTGCCAAAAATTCCAGCTTAATTCCTCTCTCCAGTGGTGAAGTTTACACAAGAGATTGGGTAACTCACAGCTGACATCCTTTCCTAAGACAATGGGCCTCTGTGAACATTTCTCAAGAGTATAAGTAAGCACATCGCTGAACATACCCCTACAAGGCAGTCAGAGAAATCCCTATTAACTCGCAGGAAGAGTTTGGCCCCTATAATTAAACTCCCTTCCAACACCTGAATAAACTATTTGGCAGAATCTGTGATACACTGAAAACTTTAAAAAAAGACTAGAACAAAAGCAATGACTTACTCTGATTTTACAGTTGGATATAAGGGTGTTTGCTGGGATTTCAATAAGCCCTTTGCCGGAAGCATTTTTTCTCACAGCCTATTTGCTATTTAGAGGATATTAAACAATTAGAAATAATTTAACAGCCACCTTTAATATCAAAAATATAGGCTATCATTAGCAAAATAACTTTCTTCATGCCACAGATAGTAGTCCCACTTTATTAAGTATTTTGCATTAGAATAATTAGGATAATTATTCCAGGACAATTAGCCAGCGTAAGTAGCCAAAATAGATATTCCTAGCTTCTCTTTGCTAATGTATGTGTCCTTAACCTTTGCCATATTAACAATCTTCATTTTATGAGAGAGATCCTACCCTAAGCATTATCAGGATTCTTAATATGAGTGAGATGCAAATTAGATGCTTTTCATTATTAAAAAAATACAACAACTCTTGTGATGTCAGATTATTTGTAGCCTAAGCATTTTTTTTAAGTCATGAGTCTCTTCTCTCTCATATAGGCTACTGTTCTCACCATGCCTTTACCCCTAAAACCTAGCTAGGAAATAGGAAGAATTTCTCAATAAAATTTTCCCTCCAGAGTGACTTCTGCACATTCCATTTAAAATGATCCTATTAAGAATGACTTTAAGAATAAAGTATTCTCGGGGCTGGGGATATGGCCTAGTGGCAAGAGAGCTTGCCTCATATACATGAAGCCCTGGGTTCAATTCCCCAGCACCACATATAAAAGAAAACGGCCAGAAGTGGCACTGTGGCTCAATGGCAGAGTGCTAGCCTTGAGTGGGAAGAAGACAGGGACAGTGCTCAGGCACTGAGTCCAAGCCCCAGGACTGGCCAAAAAAAAAAAAAAGAATAAAGTATTCTCCACACCTTAAGAATTCAACTGCCATTTGGGGTCTTGGTCTTAACAAGGTAGCTGGGAGATTTTTCTGCATTTCCTAATACCTGCCTGATTTCAAGTGTCAGTGTGATGTTTTTCTAAATATCTAGGTCTATTTCTAGACTTTGCATTCCATTTTTAATACTCTGTCCTGCTGGCCTGTATTTCAGGTGCCACACTGGAGGAATTCCTGGCTGTGTTCCCTCTCACACCTGGCTGAGCACTTGTCCCTCCTCACGACCCGTTTTCCAGCTTTCCCAGTTACAAGTTTAGACTCAGCCGCTCAGGTCCTCTCCCACCTCTTATCACCCCATCCCCAAAGAGTCCCAAACATCAATAAAACAGAACAAATCTGCTCACTTTTTTGTTGCTGTTATTGTGCTAATTTTATAAATTAACATGGGAAGAAGTGATGGCATTTGTACATTGAGTCCTCAAATCCAGGAAGATGGTATATCTACTTATCTAAGTCTTATCTGTGTCATTTTGTACTAACTTCAAAATTTAAAAATATGGACCTTGTACTTTCATCATTCCTATTTTGTCTGTGTCAAATTTTAAACTAGATTTTAAAAGTATGCCTCTATCTTGGTTTTAAAAATATAGAAGTTAATGATTCCTATACATCAATTTTATAATATTACATCATTGGGTTCTATTACTTCTAATAGATTGACATTCTGATTTCCCTGAAATCAAGTATATAATAATTAAATGTACAAAGAATAGAAATACAACACCAATATATTCTGGTTTTGTACTTCTTGTATATGATACAGCTTTTCCAACTGTGCTGACTAGTTTTCCCAGATGGAAGAACTATAATAATATAGTAATCATGAGAGTGTCTATACTTGTCTTAGATGTTATTCTAATAAACATGATCTACTAAAAAATTATGTTAGATTTGAGGACAAGGCAGATAAACGTTAAAGCTATGAGAATATCCATGTTTCTATGCCAATGAGTATGTTGTTGTTTTTAATCAAGAGCAGCTGTCAAACTGTACTAAATACAAGGGTAACATCTATAGTCTTAATTATCTGATTTTCTATCTCAGATTTAATATGATTAATATGAGTAATGATTAAATGATCAGGCAATATGTCTAATATTGAACATATCTGCCTTACTATTAAAAGAAACTCAAGTGGATTCAGGAGTACTTGTCATTTAATGAGCTGCTAGATTACATTCCTTAGTGATTTATTTATGATTTATTAAGCCAATATTCAGGAGTGAGACTGACTAGTTATTTTTCTGCTTTATACAATCTCTGCAGCCTCAGGGTGAAACTAATTTGTTTAAAATAACTACATCATTTCCTTTATTTCTTTACACAGAAACAGTTTCAAGTGTTGGTTTTATCTACTCTAGAAAATCTTCGATAGGACTCCCTACCCCAACCCCCACTGTGGGATCACTTTAGGAAGATTTTGTAACCTGTAAGATCAGAGTTGATACACTACACGAACTATAAAATCAGTGTCAAGATTAACCATATCATTCCGAGCTAACAAAGGACTAGATGATGTGATATATAACATGTATATATAATATATTGTATATGTGTGTGTGCACACGTGTGTATATGGAGGTAGGGAAAGGGGGGAGTGGGAGGGGGGAGGGGGAGGGGGGAGGCAAAGAGAAAAGAGTATATCCAATGTGTCTGAATTAAATAACTGGCAGAATGATGTGGTTTACTGAGGAGGAGAAAAACTATGATAACTAGCTATGTTTTTTAGAAGAAGTGTGTAGATTGTATGTTTGATTTGAGCATGTTATCTGTATGACAGTTAAGTGGAGATGGAAAAAAAAGGGTTAATAAATGCATGAGTCTGGGCCAGAGTTGTAAATTTAGAAACTTCAGGGAAACCATGCCAGGCATGAGGCTGTTCATTACAGAGAAGTAAAGGGTGAGTGAGACCGGAGTCCCAAAGATATACTACCAGTCAGTATTTGGAAGAGGAGAATCCCAACAAGTGACTGGGAGTTCATGGCTAGAGCGGAGGAAAAGCAGGGTTTGTTATGGTACCATAAAAATGAAGTAAAAAAGCCTTAGGAAAAAAATAATAAGTGATGTCACGTACTACTGAGAGGTTAAGAGGAATTCCAAGAACTATTAGATTTGGCCACACAGAGGTGACTGGTGGACTTAACAAAAGTAGTTTTAGTAGCAAGTGGGAAATAAAAGTTTGGAGGGGCTTCAAAAGAGATTGTGAGGAAAGGGCAGGAGACAGCAAGTCTAGACATTTCTTTGGAGATACTTTGTTGTAAAGAGGAACTTAAAATGTGGTAGAAGTTAGAGGAGGATGAAAGGTCAAAAGAGGAAGATAAACAGCATGTTTGTGCAATGACAGTTATGATGCAATCAGGAGAGGGAGGGAAGGAAAGAGGAAAGAAAAAAAGAGGCAAAAAGGAAGGAAGGGGAAAAGGAGGGAGAGAGACTGAAGCAAGTTTCATATGAAGGTATAATATCAGTTGATATTTAGTTAATTACAAAGGAAGCAGATACTAATTTCATTCTGAATCAAATTTCTTAACAAACTGCCCTGGGATGACACTCCTAAGTGATCTAAACATTTCTGAATATAGTTCATTCATCAAATATTTAAGAGACCAGAAAAAAGAAAAGTTCCATTTAAACATTACTAAAAATGATTCAAAACATTTCAAAGTGCATTCAACTAACAGCAAATATTAACCTGAATTTTTAAGTCATAAAAATAGCAAAATAAATAAATCAATTGACAACCAAAGAAACTAGGGGTCCTGTGGTGACCGTGAGCTTTCAGGAGAGCATGAGCACAGGAAGGAAAACCAGGAGTGCAGACACGGAGCTAGAGCCTGGGTCCCCAGGGCACCTACAGGGGAGCCTCTACCACTGCTCTGACTCCCTTTGGAAAAAAGAAACAACACAACACGTGGTCCTATGGAGAGCCTCCTATGATCCCATTTTCTGGGTCCTGGCCTAGCAAATCACACAAAGGCACGTAAGATGACAATTATTGGAATGTGCCAGGCCTTTTGTACATGTGCTTGCAGCTATGATCATCATCTGCTCACTCACTGCCTACATGACCCCTGTTTGAAGGAGGGCTGCTGGCAGGTGGGGGTCATTGGCAGTGACATTGAGGAGCCAACAGTGGCCTACAGAGACTTCGTTTTTTATGGCTGAACAGATGAGTAAGCAGAATTTCAAAACTATGCTTCCATCTTTTCCTGAGGGTCTTAGGAATTGTCACAAAAATGCCAATTTGCTACTAGGGAACTCTACAAGCTTGGATACTAACACACTTGTGCAATCATGCTGTACCTAGACAATGCCCCTGGTCTCTAGGCCCTCTGTTTTTCTTCCTACTCTGAGCTACAAGATAAGCCTGAAATCTATCTGGATAAACCAAAATCTTGCTATATAATTCACGTTCTGGTTTCCATTTTCCTAACCCATGCCAACAGAGAAAAAGGTGGCTTTTAAAAAGCTGCAAGATCAGACGTTGAAACTGGTTACTTGCCTTATCTCAAGTGTATAACCATCTTCATGCATTTTACCAAGAGACTAGACTACCATGTAAATGAAATATCTGTGTATGTGTATGTGCCAGTACTGGGGCTTGAACTCAGGACATCAAGCTCTCTTAGCTTTTTTGCTGAAAGCTGGAGTTCTATGACTTGAGCCACACCTCCACTTCCAGCTTTTTGGTAGTGGGAAATAGGAGTCTAATGGACTTTCTCGGGGCAGGGGTGGGGGTCTGTCAGGCTTGCTTTGACCCACAATCCTCAGAACTCTAAAAGAAATATTCTTAAATAGAGAGAAAAATATTCTGTGATGAAATTTTAGGTTACAAAGAAGAGAATGGAGAATTGCTGGTCAGAGTGTGAAGCTTCAGATAAACAGAAGGAGTAAGTTTTGATAAATTAAAAATGATTTCTAAATCAAAGCTTGTTTCTCAAATTTTAATTCCTGTGTCAGTCCACATTACTTAATAAAATGAAAACAATGCTACATAAATAAAAACCTCCATACAAGTTTATTCTTTCATATGGAAGTAGAACTGAGAAAATACATCTCTTTATATAGTTTGTGCATCATTAAAGATGAAAAGGTAACTGCAATGCATATTACATCAATAGGTGAATTGCCCAGTGCAATAATAGCAAATGAAAGCACTGCTGACATCAGATACATAGTAAACAACCTGACCACTTGCAGAAAAGTGGCTCTTGCTGTTAGGGCTTGTATAGGTTTGTCCTCCACGAGTCTATGCGTTGGGGATTGGTTCTCAGTGTGGTGGTATGAGAAGGTGGGAGTTCTGTGGGTCATTGGAGGTCATTCCCTAATCCCTTAGGGAATCTCTTGTGGGGGCCCTGGGCAGTTTCTCAGGGGAGCACTGCCATACAAGCTTAGCTGTATCCTGCCAGGCCCCTCTCTCATACCTCCGGGTTGGATGTCTGATTGCTCACTCCTAGTAACTAAAATGTAGGCTTTATTCTGTATGTATCCAACTTTCCTGCCGATGTCCTTTAATTCAGGGCACAGGCTGCGCTTCATAGCCTTACCTTCTGATCGTTTTCGGCATCCTCGTCCTGATACTCATCGCCCACAGAGCTGGCACTGGCTGCAAAGGTGGGTCCCTGAGAGTAGTACTGAGAACTGCGACAGCCATCCCGCCTCAGTTTATCACATTCTGCAGGGAGGGAGGGAGGGCATTAGAACTCAGAATCTGTTGACTCCTCAAACTTTCAAGTTATGGTTTACTAGGCAAAATAGAATTTCACAATAGATCTAATAAAAAATGATGATTTAAAAACAACTAAAGATGATCAAAGCACCTAGATACCATATTAATGCACTTTAAATGGATTGTTCCCAGAGCTTACAACCCTTTAAGAAGATACCATCATTAACTTTACTCACAAGAAATTGAAAGTTAGGGTAATTAAACTGTTTGTACTGTAATGTTATGCAAAAGAAGTAGCAGACTGAAGATTTTAACACAGTGCCTAAAGTACTGCCGCACTATAATTTTTGACTTGGAACAGCGGATTGTTATTTCACATTTAAAATAAAACAACAAACACACAAACAATTGCCATGTGATGCTGTCTCCCACACTCATGCAACTGGAAGATCTTGTGAGAGATCACAGATAACGTGTGTGTGTGTGTGTGTGTGTGTGTGTGGTGTTGGAGACACTGACCAGGTGCTGCCGTTTCTCTGGGCTGCATGCCAAGCCCTCAATTTAATTTAGTTACCAAACAGCCTATAAATGCGGTGTGGAATTTCATGTGAAGCCAGTGCCAGCCTCAGAGGAGATGCCTGTCCACAGGGGACGTGTGGCACCAAGTGGAAGGTAATGGGGACACAGCAGGGGGCTGCGCGAGAGGCCACATGGTCAAGGAACAAACCGCACTGAGGACAATCAAGGCGAGGTTAGAAAAATTCCAACAGCACCAGGAGCTTGCTTATTTATTTCTCAGCCACAATGAAGGCACTTGCTTGACAAAAGGATTTGATCTAGCTTTCTAAAGTCACACAAAATGCGCTTGTTTTTTTAGAAGTAGTCTCTTTCCTAGGTGTACAAAACCATGTTCCTGACAGCACTGAACTTCAGAGCTCCTGCCTAAGCCAGAACCTATGAGCCTGCCTTAAAGGAGACAAGCAGGCACTTCAGTGGAGAGATAAAAATACCAAACCCATTTTTAAAACGCAAGGAAAAAACTTCCCTTTCCCTTTTGCTATCTCACAGTGGAAGTGGAGAGAAAAATTTTGTAATTCAGAGTTAAAAATCACACTTTTTAAATTCCAATGAAAACAGTCATGATGGTTTATCAAAGTGTCACATTAACTAAGAAAATGTATGTGCCAAAAAAAAAAAAATTACTTCTGCTACTTAGAGGCTAAGAACTGGTGATCTGGGCTGGCAATAACTTGTAATATTAGTTAAAAATAAAAATTATAAAGAATTTCTGGCAGCTAGGTACTGGTACCTCACGCCTATAATCCTAGCTAACCAAGAAATCCAAAGATCACAGTTCAAAGCCAACCTGGACAGGAAAGTCCATGAGCATCTCGTCTCCAATCAATCCCCCAAAAAACCCAACAAATCCTGGAAGTAGAACTGTGGCTCAAGTGGTAGAGTGCTATACTTGAGCACAAAAGGCCAGGGACAGCACCCAGGCTGTGAGTTCAAGCCCCAGGACTAACACACACACATGCATGCACATGTACGTGTACACACACATACACACACACACACACTTCACAGCTTTACATATCACATCACTTCTTTTTTGGGGGGAGAGGGGGTCAGTGTGGGGCTTGAACTCTGGGCATGCACACTGTTCCTGAGCTCTTCAGCTCAAGGCTGGGGCTCAACCACTTGAGCCACAGCCCACGTCCAGTTTTCTGGTGGTTAATCAGAGATAAGAGTCTCACGAACTTTCCTGCCCAGGTTGCTTTGAACTGAGAACCTCAGATCTCAGCCTCCTGAGTAGCTGGGATTACAGGTGCCCAGCTCCTGGCGCCCAGATCACATCACATTTTAACACAATGGAGATCAAGTCATTAACTTTCCTGTAGTCCTAGAAGTGTGCTAGTTCCACTAAGTCTACAAAAATGAAATATCTGAAAGATGGGCAAACCTCAAACAAACCAACAAAAGCTACTTGCTCATGTACAACACAGGGTTTTCAAATATCTGACAAATAAAGCAAAATAGAGACAAAAGCCAAGCCTTTTTTTTCCACTAAGTCATTGTGTGTGTGTGTGTGTGTGTGTGTGTGTGTGTGTGTGTGTGTCTGTGTTGGAACACAGGGTCTCTCACTCACTCTCCTTGACTTTTTTACTAAAGGCTGGTATTCTACCAATTAAGCCATGGCTCCACTTGTAGCTTTTTGCTGGCTAACTGGTGATAAGAGTCTCATGGACTTTCCTGTCCAGGCTGGTTTAGCAGATCTCTTCTAGTAGCTCAGATTGGAGGCATGAGCCACCAGTGCCAGCTTAAACTAAGTCCTCTCATTATTCAAAATCATATTTTTTGCCTCATGAATTAGGTATATGAAAAATCTGAAATTATAAAACTTAATATTCTTCAAACACTATTTTTAAATTTTTGTTGTATGAATTAAGTAACATGTAAGATTGTGTTTGAAACAGAGATTTCTTCTCCCAGGAAATAGACTGCTGTCTTCAGCACCATTTCCAAGGATGACAGTAGTTCTCATATTCTTGACAGAAAGAACCAAGAATACCAAAAACAGTCCAAATGAATTACCACGGGTTAAATCTTACATGAAAATGTCTAAAGTTTGGTGTAACAGAGTAGTATAACAAATACAAAATACAGTGCTGGAATAAGATTAAATGATGTAGTATCAATTTATGGCAGATGGCCAACTTTTTCACTCCTTTCAAATTTCTAAAACCTAGTAAACTCATCATATTCCATTGTCACTTATTCAAAATCTAGGGGAAATCTAGGAAAATTCCCTTGTCGAGTTGCAACAGATCTCAGTTTCTAAAACCGTGCCTTTATTCATTGAAAACCAGCTTATTGTCTGTAGAACGAGACATTAGTGGGAACAGGCCAGCATGAATAAACAAAGACTCTTCAAATACTGCACAGGAACTAATAAAGAAAAGCCCAATTTAAAGTCAGGTTATGCCAATAACTTTAGGCTAGAAATAAGATCCTAAGTGTAATAGAAGATGTGTGTTTAACATATACTCTTCTCACAATAGAAATTTTGAGTAAAACTGTATCATTGTTCTTACAGTACTACCTGGAGAAAGATATCGCTGTCTGTTGTGGCGTCTGGTTTCCTAACCACAAATTTTCCTCTCCTTCCTTTAGGGCAGTGGGGTTCCAATAAATACAGGCAAACATTTCTTGGTAAACCAAAGTTTTAAATATAGAAAGAAAAAAAACCCAAGATTGTAGAACAAGATGGTCATCTAACCACCTCATGAATCTAATTTAGAAATACTAAAAGAATCTCCTACAAGAAGCTTCCCAGAGTAATTTCCAAAATAATTTTCTCCATAGGAAATCCTCACTAAATTTCCTTTTTATGGGATTGTCCCTAAATTTACTAAATGTCACAATGAGCTAGAACATACAGTGATCACAAGTCATTCTGAAATCTCAGTAGCAGAAAATAAATCCTTTCACATTTACTCATCTAGTCAGAGCTGGCAGGGACTCTGCTCCCCTAAAAACCAGGTGGATGTATATTCCACCTCACTCTCAGTAATACTGCATCAGCCTTGCAAATATGAGGGCATGAGGCCTTGAGTTCAAGCAGAAAGGAAAGAAAGGGAAGAAGGGAGGAGAGGAGGGCAGAGGGAGGGAAGGAGGGAGGGAGGGAGGGAGGGGGGAGCTGATTAATTGCCATAAGTAGTAGAACCAACATTAGAATCCAGAGGCTCTGGCCTCTAGTTCTTCTGAGAATTAACAGCATGAAGATAATTACATAGCTTATGATGGACATTCCTCTCTATAAAGTTGCTATTGTTTGATCGTATCTCCTCCAAAACTCTGCTAATTTCACTGCCATTGTGACAGTAATGGCAGATGGGATTTTTAAGAAATGTTGACAGGGGCTGGGAGTGTGGCTTAGTGGTAGAGTGCTTGCCTAGCATGCATGAAGCCCTGGGTTCAATTCCTCCGTACCACATATACCGAAAAAGCCGGAAGTTGGTGCTGTGGCTCAGGTGGTAGAGTGTTAGCCTTGAGCAAAAGGAAGCCATTGAGAGTGCTCATGCCCTGAGTTCAAGCTCCAGGACTGGCAAAAAAAAAAAAAAATGTTGACATCATGGGGTTTCACCCCTCACTATCAGACTGGCCCATTATCGCAGGAGCAGGCACATTATGGCAGTGCCCTCTCTCTGCCCTTCTATCACATTATGACGCAGCAAAAAGGCCTTTGTCAGATGCTGGTCCCTTGATCTTGGACTTCCTAGTCTCCAGTATCAAGAGCTAACAGATTTCTGTCCATTATAAATTACCCAAACTGCCGCATTCTATTATGTCAGCACAAACCAGACAAAGACAACCACATCTGACCATGTAGGAAACAACACTGGTCTTCACCTAGTCAACCAATAAGTCCACTTTGATGTTTTAGTGTTCTGATATTCTGTTCTAGAAAGATTTTATGCTAGGTTTATTATAATATTTTCCTACATCTACATTTTCTGTGATAGCAAAAGATGTATATAATACATAACTTTAAATTTTATTAAAGAAACTGGAGGGCTGGGGATATTGCTCATTGACAAGAGTGTATACTTAGGTCCTAGGTTCACTCCTCAGCATAAAAAATTCTCAGGGGTAATGAAATTATTATCATCAAACCTACCATTTTAAGGTAGGAAAAAAAGCCATTTGATTCTTTGTTCTGAAAGTCATTTCTTAAACTCACATTAATTATGCAAAATAGCATACAACATGTTACCATAAAGTCACGTCAAAGTGCAATGTTGCTTTTCCCAACAGCAGTGTTCCAGGAATGCCATATTTTAAAATCTGACTGTGGTTTATTTTTAACAGTAGTAAATCTTTCCCAATCCTACTATAATTGAAGGTCAGTAAACATTGGGAAAACTCCTGTTCCACAGTTAATTATAAAAATAATGGATGATCATGATGTGATTCCTTCAACAACGGTACCCTATAACCAGTGTCTAAAAATATAAACTATATAAAGCATACTTATTTTCTTTCTTTTTTGCCAGTCCTGGGGCTTGATCTCAGGGCCTGAGCATTGTCCTTAGCTTCTTTTTGCTCAAAACTAACACTCTACACTGAGCCACAGTGCCACTTTCAGCTTTCTCTGTATATGTGGTGCTAAGGAATCGAACTACCACTAGGCCATATTCCCAGCCTGATATAATTATTTTCTTAATAAAAATTTACTGTTTTCTTAAGGAAAATTAAACCAAACTACATTTAAAAATAGAAGGGACTTACCTTTTACTTCATTAATGTATTAAGTCTGGCAACACTGGATAAGAGATTTCTTACTGTAGTTAAGATTTGACCTTGTCACTTACATACAATGAATTTTTCAAAAACACATTTGAATATTCCATAAACTCTTCAAAGAAGTTTAAGTTCAGTTCATTTAAAGTGTCTCCAAAAATCAACAAACACTCATATAATTAGGAGATTATAGATACACAAACAGTTTACAAGTTATTCAGTTGTTTGAAATTGAAAAATTGTTTTCCTAGATAATGACAATTTTAAGATCTTCATAGAGAACTTATTGACTCTTCTTCCCTTCCCCACTTTTAGAGTACAAAATTACACAATGGTGCTTACAGTGACATAAAAGCATGCCATTATACACTAAGTACTAAGCTCACATCTACCTCACAGTTAATGTGCCCATAAGCCTGGTTCTTCACTTGTATCATAGTGGTCAACAAGGTACCATTTGGGTAGAGGTGGGAGAGAAGTCTTTTCCATCTGGAGGATGGAAAGAAGGTGAAAGAAATTTCTTACATATTCAACATAAAGAGTGATAACAGGTCCAAAGGGGAACATGAGCTGGCTTATTACTTTTATTATGTCTCTAATGGCCTCTGTTTGCCAAGCCCACACCTAAACAGAAAGATAGGACAAATAATAATTTATCTGAACTGATCTAGATCAATGGAAGAGGGCTGATTGCTATTATCTGGCATCTACTTTCCGTTCCTATTTTTTCCTTTTAGGAAAAAACTTTAATTTTACTATTTTCAGAAGTGCTCCACATATCTAAATTTCCTTAAATGTTTGGAGGGCTCTTACCTTTAACAACTCGCATCAGCTCCAATTGCACAAAAAGCTTCTTGTTCAGTCCACTATCATCTTTCACCCAATGACCTCTGCCTAGTCTCTGATTTCTCTTGGTGTTGTTGTTTTTTTTTTTGGTGGGGGGGGGGGTGGGGAGGGAAGGGGACATTCTAGGAACTGAACTCAAGGCCTAAACTATCTATATAAACACTCTACCACTTGAGCTACATTCTCAGCTACTTTCTTTCGTTTGTTTTTCAGATACAGGGTCAAGCTTTTACCCTGGCCAGGACTTGAACCTTAAGCCACCTATCTCCAACTCCTGAGTAGATGGGAACGCATCTTGGAACTGTTAACACTGGGCCAGATTGATCCACTTAATGATGATGAGTCAGTTTATACAACTTGAGTTCCAATCTTTCCAAATGGCTTTCTATGTCCTGAAAATAAAAGCCAAAGTCCTCCTACTGGTTTTAAAGCTCTAAATGACCTTGACTCAATGTGAATGGCTGGGTGGTTCTCGGTGAGTTCACTAAATGAATAAATGGTTACCTGTATTCTTTCAACAGTGTATTTAAAAGAGTACTGTGATTGATGACAGAAGTGTTGACCCCATCATTCACTCATCCCATTTATCCTTGGCCACATTTTCCACCTAAATTTACTAAGGCCGTATGACATGCCCATCTGTCTGGTAGTCTATAATATTAGTGTTTAAGTACACTCGGGGTGGGACTGAGCCAAGCATCAATATAGAATGTAATGCCCTCCCATGATCTAGATCTCCCCATACGCAATTCATGTAGTTAGGAAATAAAGAGGAAGAAGAGTAGGTAGACAAGAAGAAAAAGTGAAGATCATATTTAGCGCTCAATCAGGGCTGTCTACCACAGCAAATTTTGTCTAGGTAAAATTTCAGGAAGCTGACTTATAGTTTGGATACAAACACAATGTGTTTAATGTAACGTTCAATGGTAGCACTTTGGGGGAAGTGAGTGAACTATGAGGATTCTGACCTAACCAACAGAGCAATTCATTGATGGATTAATAACTGCAGGAGCCACTACGAAGTGGAAAAAACTGTGGAAGATGAGATCTGATTGGAGGAACTAGGTCACTAGGGGTGTGCCTTTGAGACTATTCTTCTGCTTCTTACCATGAGACTAACAGCTATGCTCTGCCATGTTCTTCTACCATAATGTACTACCTCACCACAGGCCAGAAACAATGGAGCCAGCCAGACATGGATTGAGATTCTGAAACAGTGAGCCAAGAGAAATCTTTCCTCCCTTTGTGTGTTTCAGATATTTTTTCATAGCAAAAGAAAACTAACAAGTTAACCAGGTTCAGAATTAGAAGGCTAATTAACTGCATCACAGTCAACTTTCTCTCAAAAGCTATCTGAACAGGCAGAATCAATGTCATAGAAAGGATGCATTTTCAGAAGCAAGTATTGGGATGAGTTCTGGGGAACAGGGTGGTGAGAGAGGAGGTGGTGGATGAGTTTCTTTGCCAACTACTTCACTTTCCCAATTGAGAAATGAAGAGAGGTTAGGGCTGGGAGGCGGAGGGTCATAGAGAGGAATAAGCTACTAATTGTGGTAATTAATACAACCATGAAAATGGAAACAAGTGTGCTAATGCAGTAACATATACTGAAAAGCTGTCATTGAACCAATCTTTTACTCACATTAAACAATCTCAGTTATATAAAAGGATTTTTTAAAAAAGCTACTGGGGGGCTGGGGACATAGCCTAGTGGCAAGAGTGCCTGCCTCGGATACACGAGGCCCTAGGTTCGATTCCCCAGCACCACATATACAGAAAACGGCCAGAAGCGGCGCTGTGGCTCAAGTGGCAGAGTGCTAGCCTTGAGCGGGAAGAAGCCAGGGACAGTGCTCAGGCCCTGAGTCCAAGGCCCAGGACTGGCCAAAAAAAAAAAAAAAAAAAACCTACTTGGGGGGGGGGAATGTTGGGAGGAGGAAAGGTGGAAGAAAAAATGAGGGAGGGGGTAACAAGTATGACAAGAAATGTACTCACTATCTTATGTATGTAACTGTAACTGCTCTGTACATCACCTTAACAATAAAATGAAATTTTTATAAAAGCTACTTCAATAGCTCTGTTCCTGGTTAATTCCTATCATACTGGCACACACACACACAAAAAAAATACCTTAGGAGTATAATACCAATACTTAATTTATTGCATAAAGGGTCAGCTTTGTTTTTCACTGCATACCACAGAATCACTATCAAAATGCCATTTGCCATTACTAAACACAAACTTTAAAATATTTCCCCTCTTCACATACCTAAATTAATTTAAGAAGACTTGCAGCACTAAATCTGATTTAAATTAAGGTGTAAGGCTTTTGGTGCCCCGTGATTAATGTGTGTTAGGAGTTCAAGTTCTAGCTGAGCACCACGAGAGCATAGCCGAGTTGGAGGGGATCTCATTTCATGTTACAATTACAAAGCTCTATGGCTGGCAGTGAGGAGCATCACCAAGGTTACTCAGTATCAAATAGCCTGAAGAGATTCTCTGCCAGCACCAGAGACTTTAGCTGTGCGGGGAATGATAACAATTCTTATCCACAGGACCTTCAATGTGGCATTTTTATGCTGCACCCAGTGAAATGAAGAGGCCACTCAAGTTACTTTATCAGGAGTGAAAATAGAATTGCTGAGACAGCAGGCTGGCTATGGACACAAAAACAACACAAAAAGCTTTTGTTTAAACAATCCATAGTGCTTTGTTAAGACCTGGATCATCTGAATGACTGTCTTTGCCAGTCTATCTTTTGTGTGTTGCTATCATTTAAAAAAAAAAAAAAGGCAGAAAGCCTCTTTACCCATCTGAAAAAGCAATGGTTCTTCTTCATTTCCCCTTTCCTTCTCTATTTGACTTCCCTTTCCCTTGTTAACAACCCATAGGAAGCAGTTCTTTCCAGATGACCATATTTGTAGTAGCTTGCATAAACCAGGAGATGTTAAATAGCCCCCTTTGTTTATAATTTCCATTCTGTGAGCCTCACATTTTTGTCTCTGCTCTCTTTTGTCAATAGGGGATTTAATACCTTGTTTCATCAGGTTGAGCAACTTTCCTAAGGACAAAAATTCCAACTCTAATGAATACCAAACACACTCAAAAAAATAAGCCTTCAATTACATTATCATTTGCCTTTGAAAAGTCAGCCTAATTAGATTTACGAGCACTGAGCAGAGCAGCAAATGAAGTCATCCTTTTCATCAGACAACTAACAAGACAGTGGAGTCCCATTTCCACCAACCTCTAATAGCACCTAGTGAACAACCACAACATGACTTGGCTCCATTTCAAAACATGCTCCTTCAGCTCCCTAAGTCAAGGGTCACAACCTCTGGTCCTCCTCCTAGGCCCTAGGTTTACTGCCCTGCAACTTCCTGATCACTGGTCATCAATAGCCACCTACTGATCAGTTCCATTCGACTCTCCCTTCCCATCCACAAATAATGTGCAGATGACTGTGTGATCTCCCACTGGCATTCTCTTTCCCCAACTTCTCTTTTTCATACTTTTTCTCAGAGGGCCTAAAACAAAGTTTGGTGGTACAACCCTCACAATCTCTTGCCCTCTGCCCTCTCCATCTCCACTCTGGCAACTCCCACAGTCTCACCAGTTGTGCCCTGTCCTGAGTTCCAGATGACCTCTCCAATGTTTTTAAGGCCTCCATAGAAACAATAGTATATATAGTCCCTGCATGGGACTGTGTGCTGGAGACACATAAGACCGGGTGCTGGCTTCCAAGGATATTGCTGTCAGGTGGGGAGGAAAATAATGGCAACAGAGCTATACAGCAGGTCATAAGCTGTTTTCATGGAGGAGGCATAGTCTGTGGGAATGTATAACAAAGAGAAGGGAGGTCCAACTGCCCTGTGGCATGCAGAAGAGCCTTATGGGGACCCACAGAACAATTCTCAATGGAAGAGTAGCAATTGTCCAGGCGTGAGGGAGAAGGCACAGGTGGGGAAAACTTGGCAGCAGAGAGAAGACACCAACAAGGTAAGGGAACTTGCTAGTTGGAGTATTTCTTCCCCTCCATGTGAAGGCACAAGGGGAGAACTTGAGATAGGGCTAGAGATTTGTAGGAGAGACCTGGAAATCTGGCTGATGAGGCTAGGCAAGCAGGGATACATTTGTGAGGGTTCTTGGCCACCAAAGAACTCTCCTGTTGCTTAAGAGAAGTTGAGAATTTTTAACTAAGAACAGACATGATTAGGTTTATGTCTTGAAGACAACACCCAGGGGTGGGATGAGGCTCAATAACATCAGCTTCATCAACTTAGCAGCAGAGTTATTCAGATGTATTATCTTATCTCTCTGGCTTGCTTAATGCTGCTGTAAGAAAGCCCCAAAGCTACTCATCTTTGACTTCAATATCCAGTCCAATGACTCACTTGCAATGCATGCTTAGAAACTGGTGATTTCAACACAAACATGGTTTCAGACAACCTAGTTTTTTGGGACTTATGTTCACCAGTCAATATTATCTTTGTGTCAAACTTCACACATATGACCCTTAAGCAGTTAAGTATTGAAAGGCCAATCTGAATTGTATAGCTTAGAAGAGCATGACGAGATTATAAATTGTTTTCCAGAGAAGAAAGCCAAGTACAGGGGCTGGGAATATGGCCTAGTGCAAGAGTGCTTGCCCTGGGTTCGATTCCTCAGCACCACATATATAGAAATGGCCAGAAGTGGCACTGTAGCTCAAGTGGCAGAGTGCTAGCCTGGATCACAAAGGAGCCAGGGACAGTGCACAGGCCCTGAGTCCAAGACCCAGGACTGGCAAAAAAAAAAGCAAAGCACAAAGATGAGATGTGACTCCTGATGTCCTATAGCTGTGTAGGACAACACTGGAAGCAGAACTGGGCCTCCGATATGTTTTTTCCAAGAAGTAATGACAATCAAAGGTGTTCATTCACACTGCTGTGGTTTAGGAAAATGAGAAGACAATTTTATTTCCTACCTCTCTTCAATGCTTTCTACCTCCCAATTACCCCAATTCTGAGTTTATTTTTGTTTAAACAAGAGAACGATTTAAAACATTTATACATGCTTATTTAAAAACTTATTATTTTTCTCTAGCTAACAATATGCTTTTTCTCCTTTATACCAGTATGTTTCACTAAAGTATCCTTCAGAAAGCACCAAATTAGGCTAGGTGTGAAATGTGTTGAAAATGCAAAATCATTAGTATATTATGTCCAGACCTTTATTTTCTTCCCTTATAACTTGTGCCTCTTTTATTTTCTTAAAGGCCATTGGGGTACTAATGGCCTATTAGAGCCCTAAAACTAAGCAGCAAATGTCATTAAGATGACACAATCACACATGCCACAAAATAATGGTTCCTTATTTCTCTTACACTAATTTGAATGCTAATGCAATGGGGATGAGTGAAGAGAATTTCTAGAGCAAGTGTGAAGCTATGGCCTTTAGGCAACAATGGCTTAATCTCAATTTCCTCAATTAACTAGCTAAAGAAACCAAATTTGGCTTGGACCATTACATTCACAGGGTGAGCCCTGGCCCTGTGGAAGTAGGGGGAGGCTGAAGAGGCATCAAAGGAACAAGTGTCTTCCATGGCCCTGGGGTGTGAGATCAGAATAGGCCAACATGGCCATGCTCATCAGCTCATCAAGAATCTTCAGCTGGTCAGAGGCACGGGGTGGGGGGGGGGGGGGGATGACCAGAGGACTGGCAGGATCCATCCAGTCTGCTAATTCTAGGTGCTTTCCAAGGCTGCTGGTGAGAGGGTAAAAAGGCTGTTACTATCATCTGGCATTGCTTCTTACTCCAATCCTTTCTCCCTGCTCCCCCAAGCACATGATGGGACTAGAGCATGCCTGGAAAACACCAACTAAGTTCTGACATCCAGTGGGGAAAGAGAGCTGAGAACCACATAGTTAAGGCATGTGTTTCATCACACTTTTAACTAAAATAGAACCTTTCTTCAATAAATACACAGTTTCCAGATTGAGGGGCAGGTCCTTTGAGATACTTGAAATGAAGTTCATTTTATTTCCATGAAAACAGGTACAATGATCTTTACAGATGAAAAACACAAGTTCAAACTGTTAAAGCAACAAACTCAGGCCTAAAATGTAGTAAGCCAAAGTTTTCATTAACTTCAGGACCTTTCCTCTTAGAAAACAAGAATAGGAAACTTCTGGGTTTCAGCTCAAATTGTATCTTTTGACCTAGGTAATGATTAAGTAGATGGAGTTGTTTGTTAAGCTGTAGATGTTTTATATACTGGTCTATGTTACACTTTACATTTTAAAAATAGAGGGGAACAACATGAAGAGTACAATGTGGTAACGCAGGTGGGCAGATGTTCATCTTGAGTCAGTGTGAGTTAATGGGCAGCTACATCATTCAGGAGAGCAAGGTGACTCAACACTGACAATGCACACCTGTAAAGCCACTGGCCACAGGACCTCCAGGAAGACAAGCTGTAGCCCAAGATGCAAAGGCTATCTTGATGTCTCAGGGACTCAGGCACTCAAGGGAGATGTGACAGCTGAAGCTCCTCAGGGATTCCAGAGAGAAGCCCACAGCCTCTACCCAGACAAATGTGCTTCTTTAAAGAGCTCAAGAATGTTTCATGGCGGTGAAAGGTAGAGAAAGTCCATTTCAGATCAAGTCTGGTATCGGGAACTGTCAGAGAAGCCTGGATGAAACTACCTAGAAACCTGGTCCATACAGAAAAATATCATATTCTTTAATGTTGAACAGGCTGGCATGTGTACACCCAACTGTGTTTTACCATTTGGTGTAAGTTGTCCTTTTCCCACAATATAAATCCTCAACTCCTATACTTTCAGATACAATAAACATAAAACCTCTGACTTTAAATGAACATAGGCCAAACTCAACACTCTTTCCTGTGCTCACACTTCTAATTCTAGAGCACCAGAGCAAGCTGACCTGCTAAAATGTATTTCTTCAGGAAAGATCTGTGACTACAGAACATTTCAGATGCCAACAACAGATGCTCAGTGAACTAATTTAAGCAGGAGTGTACACAGATACAGTGACTAAATTGTCTGTTAAACATACTGTGAGAACTCATGTTTATCTCTCTCTCTTAAGTTGGGCTTTTGGGGGATGGAACTTGAAAATGATGTCTTATATCAGCCTTTAATATATTCATTATTGGCAATTGCGGTCCATAAGCTCAAAAAAAAAAAAAAACTGAACCTCTCATTGAGCCTATCCCCAGCTCTCAATTCTCCTTTTCCACTTAACTATGCAGATAAAATCTTGGTTATGTAGCATCATGGCTATCTCCAATGGAGTTCATAAAGGGTTCAAACAATTATGGGGATTAAAGGGTAGAATTCTGGAAATCCAGTACGATGTTGAGTAAATTTTTAATGGATAATGTAACCATTTATTGGAAGAAAGAAGTCTTGTTGAGTCTAAAAGACTTTCAAATCAAAAAAGATTTTCAAATCTAGGTGCATGTCTATATCTTCACTGGCTTTAATCATGATTCAAATAACTAGTAACAAACTAAGTCAACAAAACCAAGATATTAATAGGTAATAAAAAGTTGGACTCTATACATATGATTTTAAGGATTTTCTTTTCGCTCCTGTGTCATTAAATAATATTGACTGTAATTAGTATAAAACATTTGTCATATTTAAAATAATCAAAGCAAGACATTGAGTCTAAGAGTATAGCTACCAAATTTTATCAAGGTCTCTAGAGACTATCCAACAATAAGCTGAAAAGATCTCTGGCTATAGGAGGAGTGGGTGAAACTGCAAGACCTTCTCCTGTCCCAGGTGTACAACCTGCTAGGGTGGACATCTGGAATCTGGGGGTGGATGAGTTGGGAAGGTGGAGGACAGTGGTGTCTCTCAATGAGTTCTTGTCAAGTTCTTCCTTCTGCCCACCATCTTAATTCAACCCCTTCATCAAGCACTGCCTGTCTATGCAAAACAGAGAGCTCAAAGTTCCCCACAAGCCTTTAGCAGTTCATTTTAAGCCTACTGGTATAAATCCAAGCATGGTGGTGAGTTTCTATCATCTTGATACTCAGGAAGCTGAGGCAGAAAGATCATGAGTTCAAGATCAGCTTGGGCTCTCTAGTGAAACCCTGTCTCTAAAACACCAAGAGCTGAGAATGCAGTTCAATGGTGGAGTACTACCTAGACTGCACAAGGCCTTGTTTGATGCCCAGCACTACAATCAATCAGTAAAACATCAATCAATAAGCAGAAAAATAAATCTGACAGTACAGAGTCAGTGCTAAAACCTTTATTAAATTATGGCTACTATCTGCTTTTAGGTACTAACTCAAACTTGGGTTTTTGTAAAACATTTCTTAGTGTACTTGTGCCTTTCTCAGTCATTTGACTGATGGCTAAATATTTCCACATTAAAGAAGTATATTTACTAATTACTTTATTAGCACTTGCTGTATCATTTCCCTTAGCATCTTGTAATTCTTCACATAAGGACTTTCCCATAAAAACAGACAGATTGGCTGGGGACATGGCTCAAGTAGTAGAATACCTGCCTCACAAGTGCAAAGCCCTAAATTCAAACTCTAGTACCACAGAGAGAGAAAGAGAAAGAGAGAGAGCCAGAGACAGAAACTTACAGAGTAATTCAGACAATAATTCATATCTAATGATCATATAAAAGCATCCATCTGTTTAGAATAAAAAAGTAATCCTTTTCTTGAAATTATGGACAAGGCCACAGCAAAAATTCCTGTGAAACAGTAACTAAGTATAAACAAAATCGAGTATTCACTGTATGATTCTATATGTTCAAGTAAAGAACACTGAAGCTGTGTTAACTTAAACTGACTCCCTATGTAACACTATTTCTCAATAGCGTGCATCTTTCAGACTGAATGCTTTGTTTATCTGCTTATGTGCCAGGGCCTGGCACTGTCCCTGAGCTTTCCTGCTCAAGGCTAGCACTCTACAACCTGAGCCAAAGCTCTACTTCTGGCTTTTTGCTAGTTAATTGGGATAAACGTCTCAAGAACCTTCCTTCCTGGACTGGCTTTGAAACTTAATCCTCAGATCTCAGCCTCCTGAGTAACTAAGATTAAAAATTTGAGCCACTAGCACCTGGCCTGTTGATTCATTTTTAATCTGCATGGGAAAGCAGGCAATAGATACTCAGCACTCCTGTTGTGTTTACCTTGGGTTGCTAAGAAAACGTGGAGGAAGTGGGACATGCAGTTCTGATTGAAAGTGATTAAAAGTAATAATGAGTAACAAAAGCACATTAGATCCTTTTTCTTATTTCATCTTTCCCATGCTTGTTCATAAAAGTTATTATTCATCTCCACCTTTGTAATTATTTCTAAAATCTAGACTTAAGATCTCAAACTTTATAACTATTTTTAAAATCTAGACTTAAGTTGAGCTCTGAGAATTTTCCAAAGTTATTCATTTCATTAGTACTGTTTAATAAACCCTCTTAGGGCATTAAACCAATTACAAAAGCATATATGTTTTCAAAAATGAAATTCGAGTTAAGACAAAGCCAGTGTTTGGCATTTCACATGAGGTACTCACTAATCAAGAAGAAAACAAAAGCAGAGAAGTCTATAGACCAGTGTTTAATCTTCTATAGGCATAAAAGCGCTGGTGTGGAATTTGAAAACACATGAAGCACAATTTCCTGGAGCGGGATCAACCTAGAGCTGGGCTTGAATATTCAGCCTCACACATACTTCCACAAATGTGCTTTCTACAAGCCAGACCATGCAGCACTTTGCTACTGCAGAACAGGGCAGCCATCTCCGGGATTTGTTCTGGGAACAGTGCCATTCTGCATTCGTATTCACTCTGTGGTAGAGGAAGGTGAGCTAGCTATCTGCAGACACATCCTCACTGAAGTTTACTACAGATACAGTGATGGGAACTGAAGGGTTCAGAAGAAAATGGATACAATGTAGTTATACATATAGGTTGTATACATATAGAAAATGGATACAATGTAGTTAAACATATAGGTTGCTCAGGCTAAATAAAAAGCATAATCCAATAATCCATAATGCCCTTGTTTTTGGAGAAACTGAAGCTAAATATGTGATAAGATACAAGGGAAAGTAATATATAAGACATAATCTGTGCATTACAAAAATTAAAAGAAGGGAAAACACTGAACGCTGATTTACAATGTTCATGTGGTTTTATGATGACACTATGGTGGATCTATTGGTAGCTATCCTGCCTTCCTTCAAACCAAAAATTATGCACTTTCTTTAATTCCCATATGATAATTTCTGATACATCTCCCAAGTACTTCTCATATCGTGATTTGCATTATAGTTTCAAGGTTTAAGATCCTTAGCTGGGCACCAGTGGCTCTGGATTATAATCTTAGCTACTTCAGAGGCTGAGATCTAAGATTGCAGTTTGAAGCCAGCTCAGGCAGGAAAATCTGTGAAACTTTTATCTCTAATTAAGCTGGAAGTGGAAGTGGTGCTGTGGCTCAAGTTGTAGAGTGCTACCCTTGAGCAAAAGGAGCTCAGGGACAGTGCCCAGGCTTGAGTTCAAGCCCCCAGGACTGGCAAAGAGAGAGAGGGTGGGGGAAAGGTCCTTTGACAGCTGGGCCCAGCCTCTATATTTTGAACTTCCACAAGAAAAATAAATTTCCAGTCAAAAGTTGTTAAAAATGATTTAGTGCAGGAGATAAGATTTGAGTTCTAAAGGTATAGACTATACAAATTTAAGTTTTGGATCTCCTGCTAACCCTGTGGTTGTCTACAACTTTAGAATCTGTATGTCTCTATTTCTCCAGCTAGGCATAATTAAAAAGTATGCAATCACATTATTGTGGGAATTAAATGAAATACTATATGTAACAGGCTTAGACTACTACCTAGTATCATAGGTAAGTGTTTGATAAATGTGAATTAGTAATAATTGCTATAAGACATTAAAGAATGATCACTTAATAAATGATCAATATGCATGTAAAAATTTCCATTTAAATCAGAAAGTCTTTGTGCTGTGTTTTCCTTGAATGGCAATTGTTCCTAGATTTAAGTCTTAACTGTATAAAATAATGAATGCTCAGTTTAATTAAATTTCAGATGACCAAATATATTGTACACTTATATTCCAAATATTGCATAGTAGGTGAAATCTGATAGGAGCAACATCTTCAGGATTTGCTGTCTTCTGGGAAAATCTGTATTTTTAAGTAGCTTCTTTCATTTTGGATCCTCCACCCCACCCCTACCCCCACCTTCAGGAAGGAAGTCTTCCTTTGGCACATTCCTTTCCAACACAACAGTAAGTTGAAGTGATGGGAGTTTTGCACTAGCTACAGGAATCTACTCCTGCACTTTCCTCTGACCACTGACCATCTACCAACAACCTACACTTAGAAGAGGCCAGCTGGATGCTACCCAAGTTCCTATAAGACAAACCAGTTTACATACACACAGGTCCTTTTTTAACTAAATTGAACTAAAGAGAACAAACTGCTAAAAAGTATTGCCTTTAACAGATATGCTTTCCATACTTACAATGGTGTTTTATGTTGTTGGTTTTTTTTAAGGCCCTGGCAAAATATCCCAGGTCGGGAGGGGTTTATTTGGCTTGGACTAGTACTGCTGGTTTAAACTTGCTGAAAGGCTCCTGATCAGTAGCGCATTCTTTGAAGAGAGATTTGCATATCTACAAACAGGCAGGTTCCTTTAGGGACCAGAACATTTTGGGTATGTATTAGGTCATATTTATGAAAACATCAAATGTCAACAGACTTTTTACAGATCAAAAAGATGCCGCCAATTCTAACAGTACTAATAGAACAAGATCAGAGGGAGTGAGCGGTCTCTTACCCCTCAACACTGATTTGAGGTTGAGCTTGGCTTGGCGGTGCAGGTCCTCCACACAGGGGGGTCTCGTGGTGGGAAGGAACACATTCTCCTGCTGGTGCCATGGAGCAGTGTAGTGCACTGCCCACCGACTCTCCTCATCTAGGTTGGAAACAGCTGCAGAAAGAAAGAGCAAAGTCAGGTACGAGACCAAGCTTCATTGGCTCCAAATGCACTACATCTAGATAAGGCAGGTCTTGCTGTCTAAGTCAGCCACGGTTCAATTAGAGTAAGGAGACGGGGCAAAAATGTAATGAGATTTAATCTTAGACTCCAGGGGTCTTAACTAGCGTGTTCTGTCTGCAAAGGAAAAGGTCCACATTCACCACATTGTTTCATAGAATTGTCTGATCGGTAGATGACTCCCCAGCACTTTCCATCTTCCTCCCATTACCACAACAGAACAATGATCAACAAAATTGCTAGACATCTTCCATTCCAATATGACTCCATAGAGGCAAATGATATCTTTCATTCAAATTTATAATACCTTTGCATCATCAAATATTTTTTGTCCTGACAGAAACAAATCTCCTTCCAAGGGGTGTGAAGGTCAAATCTTTCCCTTCTATAGCATTATTTAAAAACACCATGTAATAAACCCAATTTAGAAACTTAAAATAGCATAAAAATTCAGTTAAAACATTAAGATGGCATATTTAGTAGACGGGAAGACCATAAACTTTTCTCTCATTTCTTGGTTTCATGAAATACTTTCATATTAAAAGTGTTCTTTAAAAATCACAAGCCAGGTACTGGTGGCTCACACCTATATTCTTAGCTACTCAGGAGGCTGAGATCTGAGGATCACAGTTTGAAGCCAGTTTGAAGCCAGTTGTAAAGTCTTATCTCCAATTAATTTGCAAAAAGCTAGAAGTGGAGCTGTGGCTCAAGCAGTAGAGTACCAACCTTGTATAGGGGAGAAAAAAAAAAAAAAAGGAAAAGCTTGAGGGCCTGATTTCAAGCCCAAGTATCACAGCACAAAAACCAACAGCTGGGGTTCTGGTGGCTCACAGCTATAATCCTAGCTACTCAGGAGGCTGAGAGCTGAAGAACTTGGTTCAAAGCCAGGCAGGAAAGACTCTTATCTCCAATAAACCAGCCAGAAAACTGGATGTGGTGCTGTGGCTCAAGTGGTAGAGCACTAGCCTTGAGCTGAAGAGCTCAAGCACAGCACCCAGGCCAGGAGTTCAAGCCCCAAGACCCACCACCACCAACAACAACAAATGACTATATGACAGACAAATGACTATAATGCAACTAACTTTTTCCAACACAATCCAGTTCAATGTAATTTTCCTAGCATGAAAGAGTCCAAAACATTATAGAAGAAAATAACCCATAATCCTAAAATGATGAAACAAGTCTAAAACAATCCCTTAATCTTCCCCTGGCTTGGGATTTCTGTTTCATTTTTCTTGAAGACACACCTAAGCTGGAGTTAAAGTGGGGCCTAAAATAAAGCAAAGAGCACCAAAATTCATCAGCAACTTGTTAATACTTTCTATCTATCTGCCACATAACTCAGGCAAAGGAAAGACAAGAGAAATATACAATCTGGTCTCTAGGCATTTATTTAAGGTGAGAGACTAAACTCCTGTAATTGCAGCAGGCTTTAAAAGTGTCAGAGGCAGTCTTCACTGCAAATGCCCTTTTCCTAAAACAGAACATATACCTGGGCACTCGATTTTATAATGTGTTTTCAAAGTCAAATGAAAAAGCATGCATGAACTATTGAATCCACTTGAATGTGTTTAAAATGAACTACACATACCCCATAGCATAGTTACTAGGACTATTATAAAGACCAAATGGACTTACTCATGAACTGACTCACATAGAGCACGGTTAGGGCAGGGACAGTGATCATATTCTGAAGGAGCTCCTAACTTGGGAGCCATCTCTAATAAGGACGTGCCTTTCTCAGCCCTCTCTTGCCCCCGTCCCCATAAACCATCTCATAAACCTTGCTTCCTTTCACTTCCACATATTAAACTCCTAGGATTCTGAAGAGGTTTCTAACAGGATTCTACCGTCTCCACAAATTGCTAAACAGGAAATAAATATAGAGAACTAGACATCAAGTTATAAACAGAAATGCCCTATCAGCTTTCTCACTATAATATTTATAAGAAGCAACAAAGAAACCCAGCAGCTATTATGCCACATACTTTCCTGTTAAACAAGTGTTTTCATGATGCTTACTGACTTTCACCTGAATATATAAAAATTCAAATGATCTAACTAAGTTTTCATGCATGGGTCAAAGAATCTAGCACACAGTCAAAGCACTCATGGGCCCTCTCTCCCAAGCACACCTACAGTTCATTATAATGCTTTAGGATAGTGTCCTGTTATTTGAAAGACTTCATTTCCACACCTTCTAGGTTAAACATCGAAACTTTCCGTCTTTGACAATCACAAATCAAATCCACGCAATGGCATCTGAGCCCGTGTAATCGCATCATCATCAGCCCTGTGCAGTCACTGACTGGGACCTCTGAAAGGGTTGTTGTCTCTTCCCCAGTGGACCTCGCTCTTGCCAACAGATTTCTATCAGTCCCTCCAAAGGCAGCCTGGGAGCTAAAGAGACACTGAAAGTGAGCCCAGAGTGCTGTTCTTTGTTGCCTTCTCCAAAGCTCCATTTGTCAGAGAGCCTACCCCTGCACACATTTATCCCAGGTAAGTCATTGATCCAAAAACTAAACTCTGCTAAACTGAAATAAGCCAATAAGCAGGTAAAAACAAAGCCATGTCACTGTTAAAAAAATTATATCCTAATGGAACGAAAAAGTACCTACATTAACAAAATTCAATGAATGTACACAATGAAACTACCACAAAAGCTCAATACTTTACAACAATCACTGATCAGTCCAGACAGTTTGTCCTCGGGCTCTTAAATCCATATAACTGAGAGTTCCCCAGGGAGGTGGGGGGTATCCTCTCCACCAAAAGTATGTGGCTCATTGCACAAATGTTACTACACCTCGGCTACAGAATAAAGAAAATGACACACTGTACAGAGAATAAGAAACAACATATACCAAAGCAAACAAAGCACAAAATGGATTTTTTTTTCCTTTCCTTTAAAGACTGCTTTGGAGAAGTACAAGAGTGAAGTCACTTTAAATCTCAACCATAAATAAATAAGACATGCTAAACACACATAATTTAAAAAAAAAACCCACACATAATACTCTCCTAGAGTTACAAAACTTTGAGGTATTTCTGCAACTGAGTGGGAAGACCAGGAAGTTTTACTCAGGCCAATTTCACTGTTCCACACACTAAATCTGTCACTCTGAAGGATGAAGGGGCACAAAACACACACACACACACACACACACACACACACACACACACACAGAGTCAGTGGGGGAGAAAAGGAGCTACTTACTTTTCTTCTTAAAAAGTTTAATGAAGGACTTAATCTTTGCATTAATGAACACCACCATTTCTAGGACAGCTACATAGGAGTTAGAAATTTAAGTCACATTAAAAGGTCCGTGCCACAGGCAGGTGGCAAACTGCACTCTTCCTCTTTCTTTCGGTCTTGTTGGTCGCCGTGACTACAGTAACTCTGAGGTGGAGTTTACTGTCAGGCAGTTGCAAACCATTAACAATCCTTGAACCTGAAAAACTCCCACTGAAACCTAATCTTCAAGGCTTGGAGCAGCCAGTGACAGCAGGCTGGGAAAGAGAAAGCCAATCACAGTCCTCATTTGCATGAGAGCCACATCAGGCTTTCTGCCTCGGTGCTCATTCATTCCATTTTTCCCTGCACAGATCACAAGTTTCTATGGAGTGCACAAAAATACTGCGGATTTTCCTCTACAGAAGTCAAGATGAAACAAATGTGTTCCCCATTCTCTCTAGGCCTCTGCGAACATCCAGAGCTTTTTACAGGAGCCAACAAGTCTGACAGCAATTCCTTGTTGGTTCTTTGACTCTCATTAATTCTCGGTATATAGGATGTGAACCCATACAGGGGAAACAAGAACCAAACCATTGTTTCCTGACCACACCCCCAGGCTCTGCCTCTGACACCAAAGGAACATTTCTAAGTAGTAAAACTTTAGACACTCTAAGGGGTTGAGAGTGATGACTTGGTTGCATTTTTATGCAAATGAGGGCTCCTGTCTTCTTAACTCATGGCCAGAGTTTGGAAATCAGCATTGTGCCAACCAAAGTGTGGTCCATTTGCATCTAGCTGCCACAACTCTATTTAAAGCACAAAAACAAAGAACACAACTTCCCGGACTTCAAATGAAAAACTAAGCAGGCCTAATCACTTTAACTTTTACTTGGAATGTAATTATGAGTAATTATGACCTAAGCACCTGGTTTTAACAATTCCACAATAGCTGCATGGCAGTCTCAAATAAACATTATTTAGGTTACTCTTCAACTTAAATATATTCTACTGAGTTCTGGATCCTTTGTCCACGGAGAACTAGGGAAAGACAAATTCTGATAAGACAAATCAGAAATGGGGTATACATAAGCACTGGAAAAAATAAATTCCAGGAGGAAAGGGAGCAAAAAAAAAAAATCACAAAGACTACACATCAGGAAATTTGAAAGAAGACAAAGGAAAACCTTCTCACGTCTTACACCAGCTCCACTTCATGGCAAAGCACTTTTTGAAACAATTTAGAGGCCCTCTTATTTCATAGCTTTGGGCCAGACTTGTAACTGGATGGAAAAATGTAATAATCCACTAATTCAAAACATTTAGTTTATAACAAAGGCTTTTAGTCAAAGAATAGAATTTACATAAGGGGCTCCCTCTAGGGACAGCTTCAGAATGATGCCTCCTCACATCTTTTTTATTCCCTTAAGCTTATTTTTTGAAACAAAAGCATACGAACATACAAAAAAAGAAAATGCACACATATTAGTATACATATTATTACAGATTTCCAACTTGTGTTCTTTCATCCTTTACGTAGTTTAACTTCAAAGTAATTGCATTACTCAATGGCAAATGAGTAACAACTAAGCCTGTAAACCAGATTATATAGCTGCCTTAAATTGTGAGCAAAGTTCCCCTTAGGAAAACAAGTTTATCAGCAAGAGTGACCTCACTCAGCTCACTGTGTTAGAGACAGGTAGAGATCTGGGCAGCAATACCCTATTCACAATATACTAGCTTCAGGTTAAGTGTCGCCATGCACACATTTCCAATTGAAAACAGAAATGCTCTGTGAGAAAACAAACCCTGAATATACTCTTTACTGCACAGCCAATAAATAGCCTTTCACACACACAACAATGGCAGGCAATACAAATGTGTTCATTAAAAGGGTAAATACTGAGCACCTAGTAAGTGCCAGGACACATCGTTGAGCCCAACAGGTGAGATCCTGGCCTCAAGGAGCTTATATTTGACAATAAACTATACGTGTATGAGAGATTTAGATATTATGAGTGAAATGGGAAAATAACATTGTGAAAATGGCAATACTGCCCAAACCTAGCTACATATTCAATGTAAGACTTATCAAAATCCCAACAACATTCTTCAGTGACATAGAGGAAGCAATCCAAAAATTCATGTGAAATAATAGGAGACCCTGAATAATGAAAACAATCCTTAGCCGGAAAAAACAGTACTAGAGGAATATTAACACCAAACTTCAAACTCTATTACAAAGCTGTAAGATAAAAATAGCTTGGTACTGGCACAAGAACAGACCTAAAGACCAATGGAACAGAAGACACAGAAATGAACCCACAGACCTATAGCCACCCAATACTGATAAGGGAGCCAAAAACACAGGATAGAAGAAAAAACAGCCTCTTCAACAAATGGTACTGGCAGAATAAGCTAGATCCTTATATACACCCTGCACCAGAACCAATTCCACATGGATCAAAGACCTCAATGGAAGGCCAAATACCATGAAAATATTACAGGAAGGGATAGGGGAAACACTAGCGCTCCTTGGCACAGGCACAACTTCCTAAGTAAAGACCCAGAATCACAACAAATCAAAGAAGGAGTAGATAAATGGAATTGCATCAAGCTACAGAGTTTCTGCATGGTAAAGGACATAGCTAGCAAAATAAACAGAAAGCCCACAGAATAGCAGAAGAGCTTCGCTAGCCATGCATCAGACAAGGGCCTCCTATCTAAGATATACTTAGGGCTCAAAAACTACCCCCCCCCCAGCTAATCTTCAAAGACAACCCAAAATCCTCAAAGACAACCTCAAAAATAAATTGGCCAAAGACTTAAAGAGAGACTTTTCAGAAGCAGTAAAAATGGCCAATAGACACATGAAAAGATGTTCAACCTCTCTGGCCATAGAAGAAATGTAAACCAAACATTGACATTCCACTTCACCCCAGTTAGAATGGCAATTATCAAGAAAATTAATAACAACAGATGCTGGCGGGGATTAACATTTTGGGAAACCTTACAACACTATTGGTGGGAGTTTAGACTTGTTCAACCACTCAGGAAAGCAGTATGGAGGTTCCTCACAAGGCTTTCCTATGACCACTCCTCGGCATTTATCCAATACACCACAAACTAGTCATTGACTTGAGAATTTATTAGCTGCCTATGTTAGGTGTCCAGGTTAAAAGTGATTCAAACATGGTTAACCAGGGTAGGTAAAGTGGTGTACATCTATAACCCCAACACTTGGAAGGCTGAGGCATTAGAAAGAGTTCCAGGCCACCCTAGGTTATACAGTAAGTCCCAGGCTACTTAGTAAAGGCTGCCTGAAAAAAAAAAGAAACAGGGCCAGGGATGAGGTTCTATGGAACATTTGTTCAGCATGTACAAGACTCTGGGTTCAATCCCCAGCAAATCTCTCCCACCAAAAAAAAAATGATCTTAGGGAGTCCACAATCCACCCCCCAAAAAAATGATTAAAATGATAGTGCAATAAGTAAGTCTGGGAAGACTATGACGTTCCTGGGGAAAATGGTGATGCATACTTAGTTCATTTAAAAGAGGAAGGGGTGCTACTGAACAGCGGAGCGGGGTCTCTGGGAAAGGAAGGAAGGAAGGGAGGAAGGGAGGAGGGAGGGAGGGCACATCCATGGGACACACAGAGATCTATGCACGCTGCGTGGAGCTCCTGAAGAGCACAGTGGGGATAGTGATAAGGCTGGGACAGGGCAGAGCTGCAGGGCTTTGTCATCAGGGGTGGGTATAGGCTTAAATAGGAGTTGGAGCAAAAAAACAAGAGGACCATGGCTATCTAAATAGATAGTGGTGTTACAGGAGGGCCTTAGTGCAACCGTACAGACTGAACTAAATTGAGCACCCTAATTCAGATATCTAAAATCAAAATCTGAAGCTTTTGAGTACCTCGTAGAATGTCACAAGTGGGAAATTCTACACCTGACCTCGTGAGGTAGGTCAAGGTCGAAATACAGGTGCATAAAAGATACTATCTCAAGTTACCTTCAGACTACGTGAATGTAGTATATATGAAGTATAAAGGAATTTCGTGTTCCAAATTGGGTCCTACCCCATGATATTTCATTTTATATGCAGGTATTTCAAAAATTAAAGAAAATCTTAGAAATCTGCAATACTTCTAGTCTGAAGCATTTATTTCAGACTAGGGACACAAAACTTTTCAAATGTTTGAGGAACCGCTTGTATTTAAGGTATAAAGTATAAAAGATAAAGGCTAAGGGTGTGACTGCTTTCATATACATAGAGTGCTGTCTGGATCCATCCCAAGTACAAGTAAAAAGGAAATTAACAATTCCGTTTAACAATTCAATAAATGACTCTGATATCAGCTTTGTGGCAACAGATGTCAGATTGTCTTCTGAAACCTAAAAGCATCTTAAGAGCAGAGCTACAAAAACTTGTAGAACTTCTACAAGTAGCCACCATCCCCTGACCTGCCCTCCTACACATCTGCATTTTCATACAACTATAGGTTCCTTGGTACATTAAACCAGTGGAACATAAAGTCTTTACTTGGAATCCCAAAATGTTAACACTGCTAAGCAACCAACACCGATTTAAAAAGAAGAATGATTAGATATTCTACCAACAAAAGTTACATGCAAAACTGAGGCATGGTTGTATCATATTATACACACACATTTTGATCAACTGTAAAAGAAAAAAATATATATATATAAAATCAAGATCACTCTGGTTGTCAGAGTCAGGAAAGGAAGAAACGGAAATCAGACCCATTAGAGATTTGGTCAAATACTTCTCAGAAGTTGAGCTCTTTAAAGAAAAGATTCCGTAGCCCAATCATATCAATAAGTGGTACCATTACTGCTTGTTAATCTGTTTTAGGCTATTTTTAACCATCAAGTTTAACATCTAAAATAGAAGACTGTATATGACTAATTCAGATCTACTCATCTTTATGTATGGCTGAAATACTTTAATTCCTTAGACACATTTACTTATTCTTGTGCTTTTCAGGCTCGTTGGAAGCTTCAGGAATCATCCAACAGTATGAGACCTCTGGATCAATAAAATAAATTAAGAGGTACAGGCTTAATAGTAAGATTATAGAAAATGCTAAAAACTAACATCATTTACTTAACATGAATGTTTAGATGATATTGGAGAGACACTGTTCACAACATAAAATCATGTGTTTGACAAGGAATTCTTTTAATTGTTCCACAAATCACATTATTTCATAAATGCACTTAAAAAATCACCAATATTCTAGAACTTCATCGGTATAATGATCTGCTCTTCCTTCTGCTTTGGAATTAATTTTTAATGACAAGTTGCATGCTGTATTGAAAAAGACAAATGGAAATCTCTATCATAATGGGGTAAGGCTGGCTGGAGGCACAAAGAGAGGCCTTCAGAGAGGATAGCGTATCTGTTCTTTAGAAGGAACTTGATCTGGTGCCCATTCTGCCAGTTCATTCTGATGCGATGAAATACCTTTCAGTCTCCATGTGTTGAATTCTGCTGTGGATCCTACTTAATAATTTAATCCAACACAACTACTACCATCTGCTCAGCCCATTTCAAAACCTCTGCTGTCACTGTGGCTAGTTGAGTCAAGCCCCAATATTCATCTGACAAATGTGGAACAAATGAAAGGCAAAGCAGTCAAAAACCATGCTGTGAAAAATAGAAACCTGAATCAAAAGTCCAAAACACAAAGGAATCTGAGCTGACCCAGCACTGAGAGTTCAGCAACACCTGCTGGGATGGAAGGGTGCAGAGTATCTGGAACTGGGTGGGAATGGGATGATGGAAGACTGTTCTCACAAGAGAAGAGGACTGGCGCTGACAGAAGTAAGATAATGGTGGGTGAGTAAGGATACAGCACAGGAAATGAAAAAAAGGGAGCTTTCGAAGGCACCCCCCCTCCTCGAAAAAAAAAGAGAGAATCCCAAGGAAGGTCCATGCTATCCTTCATTTTACAAGTAAATAACCTACAGAAGATCACGCTACTTCACATCTGAGCCAAGTCTCCCTCTTACACTCCCAGGTTTGGTTTGGTTTTGTTGTCTGCACAACAAAACCTCTTCCCCTCTCCACACTGGTTTGATTTTTTATTTTTATTTTTAGAAAGTCTGGCTCTGTTTCCCAGACTGACATAAAACTTGAACTCTTCTTGCTTTATCCTGCAATTACAGGTGTGCTACACCAAGCTTGGGCTCCATTTCTGAATACACTGGGCGATGTGCTGCCTGCACTGGGAAGGGGCAAAGCCACATTTGGGGAGTGGAAAAGCCACATTTGCGCCTGCCTCTGTCTCTGCACCTCTCTTAATCCACGTGGATGCTTGATCCCTGACATGGCCTGGCTCTATTCATTTTTCAAGCTGTAATTCAAGTGTTAACATTCTTTAAGAAGCATTCCTTGACACCGCTTTAAGAACTCTTTTTTTAAAGAAGTCCATTTTATTTCAATAATTTCCTCAAAAGTGGACTGTCTGTCTTGCACAAGGAGAAGGAAAATGTCATTAACTCTAAGCCTCTTGTGCTTGAATCAATTATTCTTTATGATGCTGTATAGCTCTAATCCATCCACCCAATTAGTACTGATTCATCTAATTTATCCTACAAGGCCTGCACTAGGTGAATAAAGGCTCAGTTCAGGACAGAAATACTGTTTGTGAGTACAGCTACGTAGCAGTGAGCCCAACTGTAAAACTAACTCATTTCATTCTCAGGATGTATATTATATAGGGTTATATAGAAGCAAATAATTTCCAATTACTTGAATATTTAAATATACTTTCTGTGCTATTTAATTTTAATATAGTTATATGCTCATAACAAAAATAGCTGAAGGGAAATGAATCTTAAAATGTGTAAAGAAAAAAAATGGATGTAACTCTTCTTTTAAAATCTTTTGGGAACAAAAAAGAAACTCATGCTGTGGAACAAAAAGCCAAAGTATAATATAATGATTCTAGAGTTCCAACTTTTTTTTAAAAAGTCATGTGATTAGCTAAAATGCTCTGAGTACTCTTGTAATTTTAGAATTGGTTAATATTAAGGCCTGCTTTGGCTGACTGTATTACCAAACCTACAAGGGATCTGCAGAAAAATGTGCTATATAGAGGAAAAAGGGGGGGAGGGGTGGGAAGCAAAGGAAGACTTCATAAAATGATCAGAAGACAAAATAGAGTAGAATGTCGCCACCTGCAGGGGACACTGTGGCTCAGGTAAAGGAAATACTGCTGTCACAAATCTTGGAAAGCCTCCCACTTAGCACATTCTTTAAGAATGTATTTGTCTTCTCCCATCAGAGAAAGGGCATATGCTATGATTTTTGGGTGTCCTCTGAGCCTCAATTTGAACTATGTTAATATAGTATCTCCAGAAACTCTTGTGAATATCCATAAACTATCTTAGCATCTGCAAGGAAGCTGCAAGGTTAAGGAAGTCCCTTTGAGCTACCATCAAACATTTCTCAATCAAGCATCAACATTTAATGGAATGGTAAGAGCTAAGAAAAAGGAGATATACTACATAAATATAAAACCCAAAAAGTATCTAATGTAGATTTTATTTGAGATGATTCTGAAATCATGCTTAAGAACAGATAAAATAGTTCGTTTTAAATGACTGAAGGAAAATCAGATTCATTGTTGCCTAAATTTCTTCCCAACTAATGATCTATAAGTATAAATACTTACAGAAAGGGGGAATACCTAGTTTTATTTTTGTGGTGCAGGTTATCAAACCCAGAGCCTCAAGCATGCTAAGCGAGTCCTCTACCATTGAGCCTCTCCTCCACCTTCTATAGCTAACTATGTAATGAAGTAAGTAATCAAGGGGGAGTTGTGTTCTGACCATTTGAATAATATGATAAAGCTTTCTTTTCTCCATTTCATGTTATGGATTGTTTTGTTTCACATCTGGTTAAGATGCATGCTGCAATTCATAAGCTGCTGCAATCTGCTGCTTCAGAGAACAGCTGGTTCACATGTGAAATGATGATGAGACAAATTAACACGGCCATTTTGGTGTGCTGATGAATGGACAGCAAAGCCTGGATTTAAATCTCCAACTGCAATGGGTTTTCTAGTAATGGTAAAGATTAAGCTGGGATAAGAGAATAGTTATCTGATTCGTATTGGATATTGTTATGTTTTTAATTTACACTTTCCTAAAGTAATAAACAGAGGCAGCAGAATTCATGGAAAAGAGAAGCATAGCTCTTTATTAAGATGAGTGCAGCGAAGGCTTTGCAATTACACTGGAGGCCACACAGGAGGGCAAAGGTCAGCCCAGCATGAAGGATATTTGGAATCTATCCAGGTCATATAGACCTTTCTTTTATTAAATCCAGCCAGTCAAGGACTATTTAGGTAAATAAAACCTTCCTATAAACTGGATTTTTCATATTCTTTCCCTAATTTTACTTCATAATTCAGAACGATAACAGAATTTTCAGTTAAGTCACCAACAAATGAGAGCAAGTGGCAAAAGTAACAACACTGATTATTGACTGGAGAGCTACTGTTCGGTATCTCTAAACTCTAGCAAATCCATTTATAGAGCAAAGATTTCACAATGTACATTTCTGACCTGACACCACCACCATACCTCCATGCTGGCTGGCACTCCCAGTTACTCGAGAGCAATCAGGGCACAGCTGGGGGGTGGGGTGGGCACGTTGATTACAGAGGCCACCTAATTAGACCCACCCAGAACCTGTGATGGTAATCAAAACAATAACATTAATACTGGGTAATCGCCACTGAACTTGCAAATGAAAAGGTTGGCCCGTCTGTGTCATGGAGGTAGAAAATAGAAAACAGAAAAAGTAATAGATACGGTAGAATTTTTTCCCCACCTTATCAAAACAATATTAGGAAAGATTAAAGTTTGAAGTCTTCCTCGTATATGAACAGTATTATAAACCTAAAATATGAAGTATGGAATGATAAAGACAGGGTGTGTAGTTTATCATTCAGGCCACTGCTTTTCTTCTCTTTTTCTTTTTTAGGTCTCAATATGTATGTAGCCACTGGATGGCCTTGAGAATCTCCTGCCTCAGTCTCCAGAGTACTGGGTTATAGTGCTGTGCCTTTGTGCCTGGCTATTCACTGATGAAAAACGATGAAGAACAAACAAACAACAAAAAGAAAAACCCACTAAGAAGCTGATCATCAGTGAACACACAGCAATCAATCCTTGAACCAGAATAAAAAGGAAGTAAGATATTTGGGGGAGAAAAGAAACAAAAAGATCTTAGAGTGACAGACTGTTCTCCCAATTCTCTGTAGGTTCTCTATAACAGCCCTCAGGAGAGTCACATAGATCCAGTTTCATCAGCTTATCTGAAGCATCTGTTTGTATGCAGCAAGGCATCTAAATCATTAGATGATAAATAGTGGGAAGTAGTGGATTTTATTCACACTTTGGTAGAGGGTATAAATGGAGACAAGTTCAGTAATAGAACACTTTTCTATTGATCCCAGCAATGGGAGAAAAAAGTTTAAATAAGGCTGCCACAATCAATTTTTATTTGCAAACCAAGCTTAATTAAATATCATTAGGCTATACCAAAAGTGGCTTCATGCTAGATGTTTATGCACAGCGGTCTTTAATCTGATGGGAATTGAATTGTCAGAGCTGCTTTCTGGAGAGAGATACTCACCCACGGCACCCCACTGGAGAGAGGAATCAGTCGCCGACTGCAGACAATATATTGCATTCATGGTCAGAAGGGATCCCAGAGAGGCCACGCTCAGTGCACGCCAGCAAGATGCCCCACGTTGAAATGGAATAAAATTCACTTCTCAGCAACTTGCCTTTCTCTCTCTTAGTGAACGCAACTGCAACTCCTCCTCAACAAGATAACTCTACATCCTGAACTCTGGCTTCCCTGGAACTGTCTCACGCCATCCATTCCATGCTCCCCACACACACTCTTAAAAAAAAAAAAAAAAACCAGCCTCTTCTTTTTGCAGCTGCTGGATGCCACAAATAGCTTCTTGTATAATCTGACTTAGAATGCACCCCAAATAAGACCTGTTGAATGGCAACGTGAATGCCTCATTCATAGAGAACTCCAATGTGTAGTGTCCCAAAAACATGACAGGGTGCTTTCAGCAGCCGCCTGCAGATTCTTCTCAGGTCTATGCAAATGGCATGGGGGATGGTGGTTCAGAAGATTCCCACAGGGATCAAAGGAGGTTTCTAGAACTTGTCTCCACTGCCCAATCTGGATGTGGGCTCCCTCCCATTCTCCCCAGCAATGCTTTCCTAAGCAGTGCTTCCCTCAACCTATCTGTGCTCTCACACCCACAATGTCCACCCTGTGTAAAGGATTTATTTCATGTGTACCTCCCTCTCAGGTGCTTCTGGAAGGTCCTGCGATCCTCACCATTCACACTGCACAATGCCAACCCCGGTGCGCGGTAAAATCGACAACGTGACAACAGCGAATACTCACAGAAATGGATGAGGTCAAAGAAGGAGTCTGGAGAAGTTAGAAGCAATTGTTTCACAGTGCCAGGAATTCCTTTTTCACCTCTGTGAAAATTTCCCCAAAGCCACAGCTTGCAACTACCTAAACAAAAACTTTCACACACAGTGTGGCTATGTTCACCTAATGTATATTCATGAATGCAGGAAACTTGCTCAATAGCTTCCCTGTGTGCTGGAACTGGCAATCGAATGATTGATTGCAGATGGGGTGGACAAAGGGAGAAGAAAGAGTTAATGGGAGAAAAAGGCCTTTGTGTTGCTAGGTGAAGCTGGAGGCAGAGGATGGACGTTCACCCATGCTTTTCCCATCAGCTTTGGGATCCATTTGCCATTTCATCACAACAGCGAATCTCTCCTAGCCCCTTGACTCTGTTCACCCCATCTGTCATTCGCACTAACTGAAATCTGCACTTCTCCTTCATGGCACTACTACCTGTTCTTGTGTTGTGATCTGTCAAGTGACTAAATGTCTCACTAAACACACTGCCCAAAGCCTATGTCAGAAACCATGACTCACTGGCATCCAACTAACGTTACTTCATAAAATTTATGAATTACAGCGAGGAAATAAAGAAGAGTTTAAAATAGTCAGCTCTAGAGGACCGAAAGTTCTTATTCTGGCACTAACACAGACCATGTGAAAGCATTTGCAGGCTCTTGGCCTGGTGGCGAACTTTTAGCTGGAATCAAAGTCATTTCAAGTCACTTCAGTCACTTGTAGCCTTGCCTCAATCCGCCAAGCAATGCTCTAAGGCTCTGCAGATACCGCGATGAAGACTCTGTCTTAGGATTCCTTTCTTTACCTTCTTCCTGCAGGCCCTCACCCCAGGAGTGTGGCTAACACACTCACACTCCATTAGGATGCCAGCCAGGATGACAGCTCCTCCCACACGAGGCCCTGGGCTCCAAGGAGACGCAAAGTGAACCTACACTGGCTTTGGCGATGCTAGTAAGTTTGTTGGTGAAATGACACAATGGATGAATAAGCAAGGTATCCTTATCTGTGGAACATTCCATCGGATAGAAGACAGATTCAATAAAATGCGATTGTGGGACATTTTAATGTATAGAGTGCTTACCTCTAACGTAGGCTTCTTTCTGCTCAAGGCTAGCACTCTACCACTTGAGCCACAGCGCCACTTCTGGCCTTTTCTATATATGTGGTACTGGGGAATCGAACACAGGGCTTCATGTATACGAGGCAAGCACTCTTGCCACTAGGCCATATCCCCAGCCCCATGAAACATTCTAAGGCAACAAAAGAGCAGGGGTAAAGGCAGGAAAAAGAAACCAAGCCACTCTGGTATAAAGAATACTGAGATATTCCCAATATTAATACATTCCCAACAATATTTCTAATAAGAAGATGGTGCCTCAGGGAAGGCTGCCTTGCCAGTCTCTCTTGCTCCCAGGCCCAGCACCGGGGTGAGCATTTGCAAAGCTGGTGCCCAGGGTGAACTTGGTGAGGATGTTGAGTCCTCATTTGCATGCCCCTGGTGCTTCATCTGTTTCCACTGGAAAGTCTGACTGTGAAGGGAACTGAGCTCTGTCTTCGGATTCTACTTTCACAGAGGTTGCTGGCAGGGCATGTGCACTCATCCGGCTGTACCACACCAGCTGAGGCAGTGTGGTCTTGGGAGTTAGAAGCTGTGCCAGCCTTGAACACAGCTGAGCTGATGACTCCTCAGATAGTCTCATGAGTTCACGGAGATGGTAGTGAGAGTTACAGCTGTTAAAGGTTAAGTCAGAGACAGTGGTGAGCTCTGCCTGTCAAGCCACAGGCGCCCGACTTCATTTGGCTAGTAACAATTGAACATACAGGTTTGGTGGACAAGTGGTGGTCTGTGTCTTTAAAAAAACAACAACAACAAAACAACCCTAGAAGGGAAACAGTTGCAAAAACAGACCACTGATTTAAGACCAAGGTGAACTAATGGTGAGGAAGAAGGAATGGAGCTTCAAGTATGCCCCCACACGGATCTCCAGATGACCTGTAGATGTGCCTGGTGTTTCTGCCTCTCTGAGATGCTTCCTCTGTTCCAAGCGCATACCAGTAATCACTGCAATGGTGAATGACGTGATCAGAATGCCTTTCTTCTAGAAGTACTTAGTAGAAGTTGTATGCTCATGAGCAAAACCCATGAATGAAAAATAACAGTAGCATAGGAAGTTTACACACATACACATAGACGCACAGGTCTTGGGACCTGAACTCAGGGCCTGAGTACTTTCCCTGGGATTTCTTGCTTAGGTTAGAGCTCTACCACTGAAACCCAGCTTTACATGTCTTTTTTCTTTTTTTTTTGGTGGTGGTGGTGGTGGTGAATTGATGGCAAGAGTCTCAAGGACTTTCCTGCCCAGGTTTGCTTCAAAGTGCATTCATCATATGTCAGCTTTCTGAGTAACTAGTATTTCAAGCATGAGCCACCAGTGCCTGGCTTTCATATTCATTTTTTTGGAGGGGGGCAGTCCTGGGGCTTGGACTCAGGGCCTGAGCACTGTCCCTGGCTTCTTTTTGCTCAAGGCTAGCACTCTGCCACTTGAGCCACAGCGCCACTTCTGGCCATTTTCTGTATATGTGGTGCTGGGGAATTGAACCCAGGGCCTCATGGATATGAGGCAGGCACTCTTGCCACTAGGCCATATCCCCAGCCCCTCCATATTCATTTTAAATGCTGACTTTTACTCAAATGACACTAACATACTGCATAATTTTTTAGAAAAATCACGTAAGGAAATTCTAACATGGGTCAAAGGGGCAGGGGAATGTTCATGGCACCTCCCTTGTCAACTACTTAAAGCAATAAAAAAATTAAAGAAATAACTTGAATTTAATTCAAATAAAATTGATTTATTCTCTAAAAAAGAAAAGACCTAATATCAGTATTCAGGGTAAGATTATCTGGTCATTGAACCAAGACAGATAGAGATTTTTAAATGTGAACACAAAGGCACTTAGAAGCAGATAACAATCCACTTTACATGAAGCAAGAAAAGTGCACTCAAAGCTATTAGGAATTCTGTCCAGAGATAAGTTCACCTTTTACTCAACCAGTATGTTGCAGTAAAACACTGGTGCTGCTGCCACCTGCTGGTCATTACCGATGGCGCACGAGTCTGGAGTCTGGAGGCATCTCCTAAAGCCATTCCCAGAGTGTAAATCAAGCTGAAGGGCTTACCAGGAGATTCAAACCACTTCTTCAGCTTCTGCCTAACATGCGTCAGTTGAGCATCCAAATTCAGTGAGTGAGTCTGTTAATAGAGCTTATGTAACACACTGCACTCTAGTAGCAAGAAAACCTAGGAAATGACAGATTAACTCTTGGATAAAAGGTCAGGCCAGAGGGAAGCTGAATGTGCCAATAACAGAACTTGCTGCAGACCAAGTTCTTCAATAATACTAATACACTCCACAACTCAA
Organism: Perognathus longimembris pacificus; assembly: GCF_023159225.1. Taxonomy (NCBI): domain Eukaryota; kingdom Metazoa; phylum Chordata; class Mammalia; order Rodentia; family Heteromyidae; genus Perognathus; species Perognathus longimembris. Next base: position 55,010,414 of record NC_063169.1, read on the forward strand.
TTGGGACATTTAGTTTCTAGCCACAACTTTAATTAAAATATAGTTGTTAAAATGTCCTTATTCTGAAGCTGAGACCATGGTGGCTCATGCCTACAATCTCAATTACCAAGGAGGCAGAGATAAGGATTGTAGTTCCAGGCCAAAAATTAGCAAGACTCCATTGAAACAAACCAGCAGGGTTGTAGCTATTTACCCCAGTCATCGAAGCAACGTGGGAGGTATAAGTTAGGTGGATCATGACTGCGGCAAGTCAAGCAAAAACCTAAGACCCTAGTTAAAGAACAATTGAAGAGGTCTCTGTTTGGTTGTGTTTTGTTGTTTTTTTTGGGGGGGGGCGTTGAGAAAGGGAGAGAAAGGGTGAACAAATACTTTCAGTATACACTGTGGAAAATGAACCCTGTAACTTGTGGGTAGGGAAGGGAGAAAGCAAAGGAAGGGATAACATGGTCAAAAAAAAAAAAAAAGAAAGAAAGAAATGTACTCATTACCTGACTTATGAAATGGTAAACCCTCTATACAATACTTTAATAATAACAATAAAATTATTTTTGAGGCAAAAAGAACAATTTAAGAAAACAGCTGTGCTTAAGTGGTGGACAGTTTGCCTACCAAGCATGAGGGACATCCCTTCTACAGACCTTAAAAAAAATTTACAGAAACTTTCTTAAAAAAAAAAGTTGCCAAGTCATATAAGAAAATATTGGTAACAGGTGCAGGAAATTATCTTCCTCAATAAATGCATGTTTTCAGCTATCTTGTACAATTAAAGGGGGGGGGAACTGAAACAAAACTAGAACATTCATGTTTGGACTTATTTCTCCAGTATGAAAATGTGTCCTCATGAATAATCCAAGTGAGAACATAGTAACTTTAATACCCTTATATCATAAAATGTCACTGGAGAATAAAACACTCCACAGCCAAATACCTACTGAGAAAATGAAGATTTTTATTATAGGGGCAAGGAATGTGGCTAGAGGAATGTGGTAGAGTATTCAATTCCTTGGCACCACATTAAAAAAACTAATATTTTTTAAAAAATTGTTATTAACACTGTGTAAATAAGTCTCACTAAATAATGCTGAAAAAATTCTTTGCCATGAAATAACATCTTTAACAGCATTTATTTCAAAGCATAATGCAGTAGCAATTTAGTGGAAAGTGAACTGTCAAAAATATTCTAATTTTCATACCTTAATTTTCCTTTCAATAAAGAAAGAAACAAAAAGACATTTTATGAAACAAAAATTTTTTTTAAAATAGAGGGGCAGAGAATATAGCTAAATGGTAGATCACTCTTCTAACAAGGATAAGACCTTGGGTTTATCCTCAGCAAAAATCACAGATGGACACACACACAATTCTTAGCTATCACATAACTCAAAAATAGAGATTTCTTCAAAAGCACCCAAATATTATAATAACACTAAACATTAATATTACTATTATTCTTTAAAATCAGAGAAATATCACCGTGGATGAAGGAAGTAATTTACGGCCATCGTAATCAATTAATAATTTAATTTTGTAAGGCTAAGATGTCATTCACACAAGATGTTTTCCCAACTGTCTGTGATAAATAGACTCCAGGATCAGAAGAGAACAGGGAAAATCTATTGAGTAATAGCTGGCAACAAGCACAGTATCTGCAGATTGTCTGGTACTCATTCTGTTTTGTACTTTTAAGACCTTTCACATACAGCCAGGTATCTTTTGCAGGGTAGCTGGAGAAAGACCCAGAACACCTGCATTGGCAGTATTTTCAATTACTGTTTCAGTATTCACCTAGAGTTGATTACCAACTCTCCACTTCACATCTCTATTACTGAAACACTCTATCATTTCAGGACCATCCCTAAGAATCTGATGAGAGGACCAGTTAATCAAAACCTCCCCTGTGACCTCTTAACTTTTTCCACATTTCATTTCCCTGATTGCCTTAAATCCTCTCTAGAACAAGAGAAATACCCAAAGATTTTCCACATTAACTTGGATTCTCAATATAAAATTCAATACTGCCCCAAATCCAGTTATGTTATTTGTTCTGCAAGGTTGGTGACAGTGCATACTGATAATATTAACAAGGCTAAATAATTTGTTTTAGAACAAATTAACTGAAATATTAATCTACAGCATCTTGATGTGCAAAACTATAGTAAATGAACAGTAAAATTTCAAAATTAGTCCTAGCACTGACAATACTGAGTGCTGGATCCTGGTTGAATCCTAGATCTGCACATATGTGTAACTTTCATCAAACTATTTAATCTCTCTGTGCTGGTAAACTGAGGAATGAGAATTCCAAAAAAATCTTTTCAAAATTTGCATGTCATGTCAACTTTTTGCAACAAATGCATAGACTCTGACCAAGGCTCTTAGACAACTATGAAGAATACATCAAATGAGGACAAGTGAAGTAGGAAGCTATTTTCCAGAAAGGGTGACCCAAGTTGGCCACTGACTGCTCAGGCCTGTAATCCTAGCTACTCAGGAGATTGGAATCTTACAAACACAGTTTTAAAGCCAGCCCAGGCAGAAAATTCTGTGAGATTCTCTCTCTCTAAAATAGCCAGCAAAATGTGGAAGTGAAGTGTGGCTCAAGTGGAAGAGTACCAACTATGAGCTAGCAAACAGAGTTCTGAGATCAATCTCCGGAGCTGGGGGAGGGAGGGAAGGAGGCAGGTTCTGTTTACCAAAGTGTCAGGTAACAGTAACTAAAGAGAAATCTGGCTGAAGAGGTCTAGAAAGAGCGTGTGAAGTGGCAGTAGACTGGCTGCATGCTTTGGCAGAGAGAGCAGCTGAGCACAGTTAATTTCTAGTCCTCACCTTGCTCTGTGAGGCTTGGAACCTTAATGCCTCGGGAGGGGGGGTGGGGGGCGGAGGGGAAGAGGACGCATTTTCCCCACCTCAGCAATGACAGAGTTGTACTGCTGGAGCTCTGAGCTCTATTTAAGGCACAGTATTGTTCGGTAGAGATAAGAGAGGGAATGTTTCTACCTTATCAGCAATAACAACTATTCAGCCTTACACGCTCAGTGTATGACATGCCCAAAGCTTGCAGTACAAAATCAGAGGTGTACTTTTCTGCAAAATTGAAGGAATAAAGCAGAAGTAGAATAGCTTGGCTTGATACACTAGGTTATGCAAGGGAGCATTAACACCAGCTTAATTGTCTGAGGAATACTTTGGGATCTGGTAAGAAAACTTTTATAGGAAAAATGATTTGGAAAATTTTGGCCAAAATGATTATAGCAAGAGTAAAACTTTAAATATGCTCTTGAATTCTTAATTACTGTGGTAAACATTAAGTTATTCAATTATCAAAGCCTTAGTTTTCTGCCTTTTTATTTTTGTTACTGCACTGCCTCCTCCATCCAGAATGCCTATAAATATATAAAACAAATCCCAGTAAGGCTGCCCTTTTTCCAATAAGAAGGTTCCTTTGTACTTTTCTTCAGGATGAGGGCTTAATTTTTATTTTTATTGTTCTGGTACTGGGACTTGAACTAGGGCCTCTTGTTCTTTTTTTTTTTTTTTTTTTTTTTTGGCCAGTCCTGGGCCTTGGACTCAGGGCCTGAGACTGTCCCTGGCTTCTTCCCGCTCAAGGCTAGCACTCTGCCACCTGAGCCACAGCGCCCCTTCTGGCCGTTTTCCATATATGTGGTGCTGGGGAATCGAACCGAGAGCTTCATGTGTAGGAGGCAAACACTCTTGCCAGTAGGCCATACTCCCAGCGCTGGCCTCTTGTTCTTGCTTGGCTTTTTCACTCAAGGCTGGCAATCTATTATTGGAACCATAGCTCTGCTTCCAACTTTTTGCTGGTTAATTGGAGATAAGTCTCAGGGACTTTCCTGCTGACTGTGCCTTTGAGCTGTGATCTTCAGCCTCCTGAGTAGCTAGATTACAGACATAAGCCACCAGCATTTGGTTTAACTTTTGGTTAACATTTGGTTAACTGTTTCATATTATTTGCTTGTTTGAAGATAAAACTCTGTAAGTCAACTAACAGTTTTGTACGTACTGTTTGGGCAATAAGCGCTTTGGTTTTGAATGTGAGTAAACTTCCTGCTTACATTCATCTGTACTTGCCCTTCGATATTCTCTTTTCTGAATTTTAAATTCCTATGTGGTCCTATATTGACCCAAATGCATCTTGCTGATACTAACAGAAATGTTTGCTATTCTTGGTAGCTTCTGAAATTCCACAAGCCATCTCTCCTGCTTCTCTGCACTTGAAGATATGTTTCAAAAAGGGAGTATAGCCTGTCATGTGTCTCACATTAGCTTCTTTGTCTCTTCAGAGTTTAAAGGAGAAAGCAAATCAAGCCAGCTGTGTAAGCAGCACACAAAGCCCCTGCCTGGCTGGTCAGCCTCTTGCTCCTTAACCTGTTGACACAGGAGGTCAGGCCCATGGTTGCAGGCCACACTGATTTTTCTGTCATAGTTACATATCTTGGAAACCGACATTAAGTACAGCAGAGAAAAGGACACTATTAAGCACCACAATTCATGCGCCATCTAGATGATGTTTGAGTTTGCTCCAAGCTTCAGTCTGGGAATCTTGACAGAGGGAAGGCAAAATTAAAAGAGGAAAAGAAGTTTCTTTTCTTTTCAAATTCAACATGACAAAAGAGTAGTAGCATCTGGCATCACCATGAAAACAAATTCCCTCTATGAAGAGCAGCCAAATTGATAGCTCAAGGATGAGAGTAGCCAGATTACCAGTATCCAGGAAGTGATAAGAAGCATTTATGTATAAATGGTAGAAATCTGTCCTTACCGCTCCCACTTAAAAAGCTGAAGAGCCCAGGTGGAAAGGTTCTTTTGCATGCTTCAGTGAAACAAATACTGGCCATTTTAACAGGATAAGATCCCTCATGGAGGTCACCACCTGGGAACTTGCAGTTCAAGGCCATCCTCTTACTACACTGCTGTGCCCAGCGCAGACCTGGACCCTGAAGACCCCAGCCTCAGGGACTCCTTGATGTGTCCAAGATGCAGGAGATAGCCAGAGGACACCATGACACCATTGGCCCTGATAAGCATTCTTGTGGAAATGATGAGGACTTTTACCAACCAAACCGGATAGTACCAGGCCAAATGACGAATCAGAGACCCCTGACCACTTCGCCCCTTTTCAGCAGGAAGTAGTCCCAGAAGAGACAACCTCCACCCATACTCCCAGCCTGGTACCCCTCCTCTATTAATAAAAAACAAAAGGGGGAGATGTGGGGCCCACCTGCCCGGATGCCTTGCATCATTACGAGGCAGTTCTAGCTGGCACAGCCTCTTTTCCCAGCCTTGAGGGTGCGTGGCTGGTAGCCCCACCTGCCTTCTGGTCCGGAACCAGAAAGGCGGCTCTAACCAGCCCCACCGCCAGCCTCAGACCTCGTGTGTGCCAAGATGGCTGCGGGTGATGAACCCAGAGGCGGTCCTGAGGGCCATGATGTGGGCCGCCCCTTAGGGAGATCCCTTGGAGCTCCACCCTGACGGACAGCTCAGGCGTCTATTCACAGCCCCTATGTAGGTGCACGTATCCCTCCCCTTCCGCCGCCCTCCGACCCATTTAAAAGAACAGCTCATTGCCACCATTAAATGAGTCTTAGTGCTGACTTTGCTCCTGGACTGTCTGTGTGTCCCTCTGATGAAAGGGGGGCTGGGTGGCAATTCATCAGCCCTTTCCTCTTCTTGGCCCGTCCCAGGGGGCATGTTTTCCCATCTCTCCTGCAGGACAGGAAAGCAGGGGAGGCTAAAAACCCCCAACAGGCTATATTTTCCAAGGCCATGTAACACATACAACATTGAAGACGCATAGGACTTAACAGTTGTTGGGTTGTGCTAAGTTCTAGGCAAGCTTTGTGTGCATTACCTCATCTAAGATTCCTAAGGCTCTTAGGGGTTAGGGACTGCCTGAGTTAGAGATGAAAGAACTGGGGTGGAGAAGTTAAGTGACTTTCCCCACCATCTGGGACTCCCACTGGCTGAGCCAGTCATTAGTGATTTAAACCACCAACAAGAGCCTGTGACCCGGATGCCAAACCATGCTTTCAATCATCCCTTCCTGTACCCCATGGCGTAAGTACCTGGGCCATTGTCCAATGCACACTGTGTGATTGACTGGAAACCGGCGAGCTATACATGTAAGACTCAGAGGAGATGCTGATGGAGGAAAAGGGAGTTCGTGAACATAGCAATAAGGTTGTATAAGTAGATAACAACTACAGATGATTACATGATGAGCCTAAAATCCCAAGACTTTATGTCTTGTGTTATTTTAAAAAACATATTCCTGCCAGGTGCTGAGTCACTTGTACCTATAATCCTACATACTCAGGAGGCAAAAATCTAGGTTTGAGGCCAGCCTCAAACAGAAAAAGGTTGCTACACTTCATCTCCAAAATAACTAGCAAAAAGCAAGGCCGGAGGCATGGCTGAAATACAGAGTACCAGCCTAGTAAGTGCCTGGGGGCACTGGGCAGTGGGGGAGGGGGATGGAGCAGGAGCAGGAGAGGGAAAGGAGAGAAAAGAAAGTTGACCTGTATTAGCAATCTTTGGGTTGAGGAAGAAAGAAAATGGAGAATGATAATTCACCTGCCATCGAACACCCCTATGCAGAAGGTGTGCTCATATACTAATTGTGTCCACTGGAAAAAATGAAGCTGCTAAGAAAAAGAGAGGATGCTGACATAGAAAAGCAAAATGAGCAAACAAAGGTGAACTCTGTTTAATTGATGAAAATGATGTCTAATGGGTCAACTGAAACTTTGCATTGAGGAGCTAGAAGTGCAGCCAAGCACATGTGCAAGGCCTCCGACTGAATCCCTAGCATCAAAAATCTCCAAAGCCAAGACTAGCTCCCAAATTCATTACACATATAAAACAGCCAGCACAAGTCAACAAAAACAAAAAACATTCACTTAGTTTACAATATTACCTTGTTGTTGAACTGGTGGTCCATCAAATCAATAACCTGTCTCAAATTCTATTTGTAATTCTGTTGATGTTTTGAGAGACACAATGTGTAACTCCTGGTCTGTTTCCTAAGCAAACGTAAGCAGTGTTCTTTCTATTTCTACACAGTCAAGTGACTAAGTAGGATTGTTAACGGTGATTTCTAACTGTACTATTATCCTCTTATACAGCCATAAATATTCTTTACTTAGATATGGATTCAACTGTTTCAGTATTTCTTGAGGTCAAACATCACACTGGCAAAGCCAAACTTCACCTGTCCCGTAGATTGCAGTTTAGTCGGCAATGAAGCCAAAATCATAACTTCTCTTTTGACCAGCAAAAGATTAGCATGTTAAGTACTTGAGATTTGAGGGTGCCTTTGACAAAGAGCCTGCCTCTCACACAGCAACATTAAGGAAACAGTGCTAAGAAGAAGTAAACATCTCAAATGTCCTGCTTTTATAAAACACTTGGAAAATTTGAGAATAAGCCTTTGATATCTTACTACCAAAACAATCTTCATTCCTTTGATTTATTATTGTTAGTTTTTCCTGCATCAAGTCAGCATATAATAGTATGAAATCCCTTGGTTGACTTTGCCGAAACCCTTAGAAGTCTGAGGCACACTCACAAGCACGCCTGGAGTTGACTATGATATCCTGGAGTTCACACAAAGATCTTGGACTGGCCAGAATTAAAGACGTCACTAAAGTGTCAGAGAAAAGCCATTCAATTTAATGTTTGCCAGAAATCAAATCTTCCTAACACAAATGTTCCCAAACCAAGACACTCCTATCTCCTCTCCCCAGTTATTATTGTGTTGGTATGCTAGACTCGTGTCTAAAACCTCATTCTTAATTAATAATGCCTCTATATAGGCCACAACACATGCCACTGTAACAAATTATCACGAAGTTATGAATGACCATTTGTAACTTAATAATCATTTGTAACTAACATTATCCCATAGTTCTGTACATTGACAGTATAGAATGGTTTCCAATGGGTTTACCTGGGACCTTGCATAAGGAAGTCACAGTTTAAATCAGGTATGGGCTTGTCCTAGGCTTGATCTGGTGGCTGTGGGAAGGAGTCTACTCCCAAGATCATTCCATTGTTGGCAGAATTCAGCTGCAACTCACCTTTCTCGGTGTCTAGCGACTGGCTCCATCTAACTTACCAGACATCCAACCTTCCCTTTGGACAGCTCTGCTTTTTAAATGTTCCTGTGATTACATCAGATCCACCTGGATGATTCAGGTCACCCTTTTGGAAGGTCCCTGGAAGGTTAGTAATCATAACCACATCTGGGAAGCTTTTCGTTACCACCCTGTGTAGCACAGTGATAGACATATCCAGGGATGAAAATCTTAGCAGCCAAAAATTCTTGTCTATTGCCCTTGGAATGGTAGAAAAGAGATTTTCCATTATTTGGATTCCTTAACTTCAGAAGACTCAAACAGACTACTGTTACTTTAATAATTAATAATGGATTAATAATGTACTCACTGCCTTATTATGAAACTGTACTCCTTTTGCACAACACCTTGCCAACAAAATTTAATTAATTGGGGCTGGGGATATGGCCTAGTGGCAAGAGTGCCTGCCTCGTATACATGAGGCCCTGGGTTCAATTCCCCAGCACCACATATACAGAAAATGGCCAGAAGTGGTGCTGTGGCTCAAGTGGCAGAGTGCTAGCCTTGAGCAAAAAGAAGCCAGGGACAGTGCTCAGGCCCTGAGTCCAAGCCCCAGGACTGGCAAAAATAATAATAATAATAATAATAATAATAATAAATTAATTAAAAGAAGAATAAACAAAAAACATAGCACAGAGAGGGCTATTCTGAGCAAAACATAATATATACACAACTGAAATGCCACAATGAAACCTTTGGTGAAATGCACACTAAAAAAAATAATAATAATAATAACAATAATGGAATACAAAGGGCCGAATGTTTGTCTCTTCGAAATTTCCATGTTGAAAATTTAACCTTATAAGGATCAGTCACGAAGGCGGAGCTTTCAGGAATGGAGTCCATGTCCTTATAAATAGGCCCCCAAAAAGCCTTCTCACTATTCTTTGCCACATGAAAAGACAAAATGGCAGCTTTCGCCCAAGAAAACCTTCACCTGTACCCTCACCAGCACCTTGATTTCAGACCTGGACCTCCAAAACTGTGAGAGATCAATTTCTCTTATTTATAAACCACTCCAATATGGTACTTTGTCACAGCAGGTTGCATTAAATGATGCATCAATCATTAAATTACTTATCTGTATTTTCCTTCCACTTTTTCATATTTTTAGTTTTCACTACCATTCCAGGAATGAGGAATACACACTTATCTTGAATACCTGGCCTTGGTTGACAAAAATCTATTTTCATTTACTCTTGTAGACTATTGTTGCACTGTATCCTCATCAGAATCTTCCAGGTAAAATTCTAACTACCTTTGGATTTCTTTTGCATACATATCCCTCTTTCCCAAATAAATAATCTTACTTTAAATGCCTGGTGCATTTCAGCTCCACAGTAACTATTTACTAGAGAATAGCTGGAGTGAGTAATGGTACCCCTAGTGTGAACAGTGTATAATTTTCTGTAAGAGAAGAAGATAATGCTTTCCACTTTGCTTCTAATACTAAGCCAGATTGATGTGCCAGAATTTTTCTCTATTTAAAAAAATACTTTCAATTGCTAATGCATTAATTCAGCCATTATTTATGTGAGTCTTGGCCCTGAGAATAATGAATAATCCCTGTTTTCTATGTTCTTCTTACCTACAACAAGAACACAGGTGTAGTGTGACAGTATGTGAAAGAACAAAGAAGAGACTTTAACAATTAGCACTGGAATGCTATGGAGCGCTTCATATGCTAAGTCTGGTTTAAATGTCAGGTTAAAGTAATAGCAGAGAAACAGATATTCTTCCTAGGCAAAGTTTCTTGAAGCAGGCAATGACAAACAAAGTATGGAATAGGATGGGGAGTAGAAGTGAGGGAGAATTGAGACTGAAGAACAGGGAAGCATTCCTCATGAAGAGCTCCTCCATATCATGCTGAAGAGTTTATTCTTTTATCTATTTATTTTTTATTAAAAGTTGTACAAAGAGGTTACAATTCAGATTTCTTCTTTAACCTGAAGGCTATGGGATGCTGCTGGTTAAAATTGGAGAATTTTCAACCAGAGAACAAACACATTATGGTCTCTGATTCCTAAGGGTCTTCTTGGCAGAAAAATGTTTTGCTTTGCTCATGGTTACTAACATGGAAGCTCTCAGGCTAATTTTGAATGTGTAATTTAGTAAAATCTTAACTGGGCATTAAAGTGATCGATCAAGTTGATAAGACAGAAGGTGAAGAGAGAGCCTATCAGGGGTTGCAAGTGTCTATAACTTGTAATATACACAACAGGTCATAAAGAAAGGGGAAGGAATAAGTCCCTGATGTGGCTAAAGACTCTATTACTCAACAGATATTAATAGAGTCCCTCTAAAAGCACTCCAAGCAACCGCAGCTTGCTCACAGAGTACATAATACAGACAGAAATACACAGTGACCAGACTGTAAACATATTTATAGAGAAAATGGAGAACAAATGTAATGGAAAAAATAGAATGAAATGCATGCAGTGGAATCCTACTAATGAATCCACAGGATCTGAGAATTCAGAAGAAGGGATAGGAAGATCAAATGAAATTAAACTTCAATGAATTTTCAAATAAAATTATATGAATAAGTCACAGCCAAGCTCTGGTGGGTCACACCTGTTATTCTAGCTATTCAGGAGGCTGAGATCTGCGGATTGTGGTTCAAAGCCAGCCCAGGCAGGAAAGCTTGTGAGACTCTTATCTCCAATAAACTATTTAAAACAACAAACAAACAAACAAAAAACAAAAACAGAAGTGGAGCTGTGGCTCAAGTAGTAAGAGGTTAGCCTTCAGTTCAAGCCCCAGGACCAGCAAACAACAATAACAACAAAAATCACGTATTTAAATAATTTGTTTCAAAACATAAGGCTGTGTTTCCATTTTTTTTTTTTCCTGTGATCAGGTGCCCTCATAGCTTGAGACTATGACCTGGAGTGATTTAAAAAAAAAAAAAACAAAAAAAAAACCTAAAAACTCAAAGAGTAAGGAAAGCATTTAGATAGTGTGTTTCACCTGGGTGAATAAATCCTCAATCCTTTGGTCAAGAGAAGTGGACCAGTTCATTGTGGTACCTGATGGGAACCTATAAGAAACAAACCATTTCCAAATGGTGACCTGCCATTTCAAAGACCAAGAAGGTACCTGGGTCAGTATCTCTCCATCCCATTATCACAGAACATGGACTAATTTGTTCTGAATGCTTGAATTTGCACAAACATATTAACATGTTTCCTCCTCTATAGCCAAACCCTCTTCTTATAAGTCTGATTGAAATTGGTTCTTTAGATTTTTCTGTTGGGCTGCTATAGAAAATAAAGACTCAGAAAGCTAAAATGTTTCTTGCTGCACTTATTGCCTGCATATTTCAGTCCCATGGGAAGTAGTAAAATCCACTTCTATCTTTTTTTAACTGTATTTTTTTGTCTTTTCTTTTTTGTACTGGGGATCGAACCCAGGACATGGCACTTGCTAAGCAAGCACTTTGCCACTAAGCTACATCCCAGCCCCAGTTTGTATTTTGAAGATAAGTGATGGTTAAAATCCTTTGCATCTAAAGCACATGAAACACATCATTCCTTTAACTGACAAGTATCTATTAGGATCCTCCTTGGTCAAGTTAAGCTTTCAAGGGGCCTATAATAAAGTCAAGGGTCTTAGCACATCCCTTCCACACAACCAGAAACTGTTCTTTTATGAAAAGACACGGAAATGCCACCCAATGGCTTCTGGTACAGCTTGCCCTCCATTTGAATAATGCTGGTTTAAAAACCAAAAGTCAAGGTTCTTGGACAGGACACAATATCCTGTACTCATCATCAGAAGAAATTCGGTATACTCAGCATACACTAACCTCAGCACAACAGATACATGCAGAATCACAACTGTTTGTTACTAAACATTCCAGCTAGTTTCCTGGTTTGCATAGCTTCCCTAGTGCTTTTACTTTACTGCTGTCAATAAAGCTGTCACACTCAAAATTTTCAAAATTCATAAAGGTAAATCTCCACAGCTGCATGCAGTGCATCGTATGGCTAGTCTTAATGATAAAATGAGGTAGGGTAGGGCAATTTTCATCTGCCTCATGGAAGAATGTAGGGTCACATGCATGACATAACCTTCCCCGAGCATCAAGCATCAAACAAGACCAGGGCTCGCCTGGGTCTGCAGTTCCCCCAGGAAACCTTTTCCATTCCTGCCTGACTAAAGTGTCAGATGGCGCTGCAAGTTCTGTAGCTTAGAAAAGCATCTTTCTCTTTTTGTGGTTTTAGCCTATAACTAACACTCCTCAAAAGAGAAACTGCCAATGTGAGCTGAGTAAAATGAGGTTTTAGGCAAAAGAGTGACACAATTAAGATTTACTCTGGTCACTGGGTCAGGCAAAACTCAGGCCAGGAGCTGGCAATAAAGGTTAAATTACAGGAAAAAAAAAATATTTTTTTAGGTCCACAGCGTTTCCTGACAAAGTGAATGTGGCAAATTCAAATGAGAAGAAGGAGCTATATATGAGGTCAAGATATTGGGCCTAAGCAGCTGAAAAGATGGATCTACCACCAAAACAAGGAAGGCTGTGGGGATGCAGGTGGGTGGGTGGGTGGGTGGGTGCGCGCTACAAGCGCGTGTGTGTGTGTGTGTGTGTCTGTGTCTGTGTGTGTATAGGGGGGCAGGGAAGAAGATCAGGAGTTGTGATCTGTTCATGAGGTTAAACATTGCCACTCTCCAAGCACAGAGCTGAGTGGGACTTTCCAAAGTTGAAAAGAGAGGAGAGTTAAAGGAAAGCTCCTCAATCCCAGTCGAAAGGGCATTTGTTCATTTGGCTGCACAGTATATCATGTGCCCAAAGAATGCCATCTGTTTGGGGGTGCCAGCTGTTATCCATCTCACAGACATTTTTATCATTTACAGATAACACACCAACAAAGACCCTTTCTATGGTTTCATGAAGGTAAATGAGGATTAAAAGCAACAAACACAAAATCATTTTCAACCAAATTTCTTAGTATTTATGTTAAAAAGTATATGAACAACGATTTATATTTGCCATATCTACATAAGTTTCTGGGCAAACAGAAAGGGCAGTGGTTGCTTAGCATGACATATTCCCACTGAGTGATTGTAAAGTAGCAAATCGTCTAGTAAATTGAATCCTAAAACTACTGGGTGAGTATCAACTAATGTTTTATATTTAAAACATGTCTAATAACATGAAAAATGTTTTCTTCAGCATTCAATCCTTGTATTTTTGGTAAGACGGATATGTAATGTCATCTTTGGTCATATAATCTTTGGACACATGAAATCATTTTTTTATCTATGTTACAAGTTGAGTATTCCTTATCTGAAATGCTTGGAACAAGCTGCTTCACATTTAAAAATTTCCTTTGTTTGCTTTTGGAATATTTGCATATCCATAATGAGGCATCTCATTATGCCTCATTATGGAGGCATCTGGACCCCTCATAATGGGGTCCAAATCTCAATACAAAATTCCTCTGTTTCTTATATACCTTACACAGGTCACCTGAAGGTAAGTTTATGCAATGTCTTTGGGGTGCCTGGGCGATGGGGACCTACCCTGAGATGTCAGAAGCAGAATTTTCTACCTGGGGCATCATGTTCGCGCTCAAAAGTTTTGGATTTGGGAGCACATCAAATTTTGGGTTTTCAGATTAGGGATGCTCAACCTGTTGTCCTAAACTTACTAACAATTCAGTTAGATTTCTGCTGTTCTTCATGGCCTTTTCTCTTGATTTCTAGTTGTCAATGGGGGAAATGCAGTAAGATTGAAAATAAAGCACAAAATAAGAAGGAAATCCTTACCAATTCCTCAGCAGAACATTCCACCTAAAATAAGGACATTTCCATCTACATAAGAACAAAACTATCTACCCATACCCTCTGCTTATCTAGATGCAGAGAGACTCTGTATGTCTATCTCCGTGTGTGTGTGTGTGTGTGTATGTGTGTGTGTGTGTCCATACTCGTGTGCATGCATGCATACCAGTCCCAGGTTGTGAACTCAGGGCCCAGGCGTTGTCTCTCTGTTCAGGGCTAGCAACTTGAGCCACAGCTTGTGGAGGATTTTATAAAAATAAAACATTTCTAAAATGTACCATCTGAGCAGTCCAAATCTTGCTTTACATCTTTACCAAGTATTTGTTCTGCCGGGAAATATTTCCAAAAAGGAAGGCTTGTCTCGAGTGCTGTGGCAGGGAAGGTTTCTGTTGGAGCGGTTAGAATGGTATCAGGACACTCTCTCAGCTTACATGGCTTTCAAAATATTTATGTTGCTACAACGCTCATTGGCAAGAGCATGTGACTTGTAATACTTTTTGTTCACCTAGAGATATTTATATAACTGAATCCAGAAAGCATTTTAAAGGTGGGTGTCGACATACTGTGCTGAAAACCAAGAAATACATCTGCATGTGTAGAAACAGCACATTTGCAAATTATGGAACAAATCATTCTCTACTTTTCCAAGTCCAAGAGAAGCCCAATCAGTAACTTTAAGCATTTATGGATTTAAATAAAATTACCATAGTCTTATGAGAAAGTGAACCCAGGATTATGTAAAATAGTATTGAATTTCCAATGATTTATTACTTGGGGTCTACTCTTAGAGCTAAGAAGATCTCTATTCGAGTAAATTTTCATGATTAATAATGGGATAGTGCTGAGATCCTTCGAATCTTCTTCACTCACATATATTAATTATTCTACATTCTTGATATTTAGGTCATAACTAGCAGAGAAGCTCTTTTAAAAGTCTTTGGTTTTTCTATGCTCCCAAAGATAATTTTGGGGTAAGCAGAACCTCCAAAAGCTAGAGTAAGCAGTACTACCATTACAGTGAGCAGGAAAGCAGCCAGAAGAGCTTGTGGACTGAAGAGACCCAGGCTAGTAAAGACATCCAGAATATCAAACAGGTGATAGAAGGCTGTACTGGACACCAGAGGTATCTTGGCACATGGTAAGTGACCATAAGTCAACAGGGAGAACATACTCTAACTTTTATTTTTTTTAATTAATTAATGTATTTATTTATTTATTGCCAGTCCTGGGCCTTGGACTCAGGGCCTGAGCACTGTCCCTGGCTTCTTTTTGCTCAAGGCTAGCACTCTGCCACTTGAGCCACAGCGCCACTTCTGGCCATTTTCTGTATATGTGGTGCTGGGGAATCGAACCCAGGGCCTCATGTATATGAGGCAGGCACTCTTGCCACTAGGCCATATCCCCAGCCCCATTTTTTTTATTTTCAAATTTGTATTATCAAACTGATATACAGAGAGGTTACAGTTTCATACATTAGGCATTGGATACATTTCTTGTACTGTTTGTTACCTCGTCCCTCATTCCTCTAACTTTTCTATAAGACCACTTTGGAAAGATTTGATGAATTTCAGAGGTGTTTCAAAATACCAACATATTCTGGATAAATGTAGATATCAGTTGGCTACCTTGGGTATGTTTTGTTTTTTTCTTTTAGTGCCAGTCCTAAGGCTTGAATTCAGGGCCTAGGTGCTATCCCTTGCTATCCCTGAGCTTCCTTTGCTCAAGGCTAGCACTCTACCACTTGAGCTACAACTCCACTATTGGCTTTTTTGGTGCTTAATTGGAGATAAGCGTCTGAGAGACTTTCCTGCCCAGGCTGGCTTTGAACTGTGATCCTCAGATATCACCCTCCTAAGTATCTAGGATTATGGACATGAGCCAACAGTGGCGCCCTGCACTCTTCTTTCTTTTTAACATCAAATCCTGGGCATTCTGATAAAGCAACAGTTACCCAAAAAAGAGAAGGAATCAGAGCTTCCTTTGTTCTGCTAAAAATTAGGAAAGGGTCTACACAAAGCAAAAGTGCAACTTGCATAGATAATAGCTTATGATGGAGAGGGGGAAACAGGTATTCTGGGTACTTGGAAACTTACATTTTCCATTTTCTTCTGCCCTGCATTTTCATGGAGCTAGAAGCAAGGCACTTTCTGAGGCCCTTTCCTTATATTTGGAGAATGATAGGATGTCAGAAAGCTACACAACTACTATTGTAAGCCAGTTTTCATAATACTAAATAGTTCGTTGTTATAGGTTGTCTCTCAAATTAAGATCTCTTAATGTTAAACTTCATTGCACTGCTGTGTATGATTTGTAAAATAACTTATGCTTTTCAATTTAAGAATGTCCCTCTTCCACCCTGTATGCCCAATACTACATCTTGCCAAAGGGTTTAATCATTCAAAAATGCATTACACTCTCTGGTTGTTTTCAGCCGTATTTTCTGCTGCATAAAGTCAGAAACTACATATGCCTTCATGCTTCTGTGTCTGGTCGATGGTAACATGATGTTCTGACTGATAATTTCCTTTAGCACACTGATCCATCTGCCTCTGTCTACAACAATCACCGTAACTAATGCACTTTTACTAATGATATGTCTTCATAGAGTTCAATATGGTGTAGGTATACAGCTCTCAGGGAGGGAAGCTTGGGTGGAGGGTAGTACCAAAAGAAAAAAAGAGAGATGAAAATTAACCAATAAAGGGAGCAAGAATATATGGGACTGGAGATATTAAAAATGGAGACTTTAACTAAAATCTTTGGCAGTGCTTTCAATAATTCAAGACATTGGATCAACTTCATCAAATTACTCATTACTTTATCCACGTACACAGCAGGTTCCAGAAAGAGCAGATCTCAAGCTTTGAGCCTGTTAGGGAGCAAAACTCTGTCAACGGCTCTCTCAGCACTGTGGGAAAGCATCTCCTGCTTGATATTATTACACAAACTATTCACATGGTGATATGGGTTCTACCATGACATATGCTTTGGGAAACAGATTGACTATTTGTGAAAGAAGAAGGCAAACTAGAAAGCATGGCAAAGTTTTCAGGGGAAGTTCAAAATAAATAAAGGGCTTTTCTCCTCCGCTTGAGAACTCCATGTTATCACCAGTGTGTTAATTTGAAGTACTACTTTAAACCAGGCACTGGATGGCTCATGCTTGTAATCCTAGCTAACTCAAGAGGTAGAGATCTGAGAGTTGTGGTTCAAAGCCAGGCCAGACGGTTGGTCAGCAAAAGCCAGAAGCTGAGCTGTGGTTCAAGTGATACAGCACCAGTCTTAAGGAGAGATTACCCAGATCCCGAGTTCAAGCCCTAATAACTGCATCAAAAAAAGAAAAGTGCTAGGCTAGGGAATGTGGCTTAGCGGTAGAGTGCTTGCCTAGCATTCATGAAGCCCTGGGTTTCAATTCTTCAGTACCACATTAACAGAAAAGGCTGGAAGTGGTGCTGTGGCTCAAGTGGTAGCCTTGAGCAAAATAAAAGCTCAGAGACAGTACCTAGGCACTGAGTTCAAGCCCAAGGACTGGTTAAAAAAAAATACTATTTTAAATCTTAGACTAAGCAAATATATATATATATCTTCCTTGGTAGTTGATGATAGATTATATACAATTTTTAAGTGAGTGGAGAGTGAAAGGAAACATCTAAAAGATGCTGCTAACTTATATAAAATTCAAATCCTTAATGTATGAGAGTAGGGCGTCCAGTGTCACAGGAATGTGATAATCCCCAGGGCTGCTTTGCATTTTGTTTTTCAAACTCTTTTAAAATGATGCTCAGGATCAAGGAGTAACATCGCATACCACTCATTCAATGACTACTTGGTGGCTTATTCCCAGATTTAAGACGGGGCGAGGGCCCTTCTGGAGCAAATGCTTACTTACTGGTTCACTCAAAAAAATGCACTTGTTTCCACACCAAAATAACAAATCTGTTTCTGATTCCTGACATTAGTTTCCAAATGCTGCCAAGAAAAGAATCTAAGGAATTCTTTTACATACACAACATACACTAGACAACTGGAGAGGGGCCCGTGTGGTATTCCAGGATGAGGAAGGGGAGGGCTGCGTTCTAATGTGCACTGCCCTGTGAGAGCAGGAGCACATGCCTGAGATTGTTCATCACTGTAATCTTCAACAGAACTCTGTGCTATTATTAGACAATGCAAAGGCTCCTAAATCTGTAACTTGTGAAGCAAAGAATACAGACAGGACCCTAACATAGGGAGCATGCAGGCAGCTGGGGCACACTCAGCTGTATAGAATTCCTAACTTTTCTGCTTTCTGAAACAAGATCTACAGATCTTTGAAGACACACAGGAACTGCAGCCCTGGCTTAAACTTCTCAAAGGAAATGCAGAACCAAAGAGAACGAACTATGCCATTTGGCAACTGAAGGCCCATGATGCTCATAAAACACTGGATTCTCACTGGGTGTTGGTGGCTCACACCCGAAAACCTTAGCTACTCAGGTGGCTGTTATCTGAGGATCATAGTTCAAAGTCAGCCCAGGCAGGAAAGTCCAAGCACCAGAAAAGCTATAAATGGAGCTGTGACTCAAGTGGAAGAGTACTGGCCTTGAACACAAAAAGCTCAGGGACAGAGCCTAGGCCCTGAGTTCAAGCCCTAGGACCAGCGCGCGCACACACATACCAAAAATAAAAAAAAATCATTGGATTCTTAAGGGCAGAAAAACACTAATCCTTCCCATAATAACAGCAAAATCATTTTCAAAAAGATTCCTTCTTTGAGGGGACAAGGCTTCACACTCACTAGACAAAGAGGCTACCCCTTTGAGCCATGCCCCTTAGCTACTTTGTTTTGTATTTTGTTTTTGTTTGTTTGTTTTGGCCAGTCCTGCGCCTTGAACTCAGGGCCTGAGCACTGTCCCTGGCTTCTTTTTGCTCAAGGCTAGCACTCTACCACTTGAGCCACAGTGCCACTTCTGGCCGTTTTCTATATATGTGGTGCTGGGGAATTGAACCTAAGGCTTCATGTATATGAGGCAAGCAAGCATTTTTTGCCACTGGGCCATATTCCCAGCCCTGTATTTTGTTTTTGAGATAGGACCTGGAACTCATGATCCTCCAGCCTTGCCCCTCAAGGAGCTGGAATTATGTGTATCCGCCATCATGCTCACCAATCTTACCTTTTTACTTCATTTCTAAAGCTCAGGAGAATAAGCAGGAAAATTCTGAAAGACTAAGTTACCCCCCATGACCTGAGTGATCTAATGCTAATTGTTGAAAGTTTTGGTTCACACTGAGTTGACGGCAGTGAACTAAGTTCAACTTTGTTTTTTGTTTTCTCCCTCCTGGCAGGGTAAGAGTTCATGGAGGAAACTGGATTGTGTAAAGGAAGTATGACTGGTCATAATGGGTAGATCTTTCAACTTGACTACGTACAAACTTGTCTTAAAGTTGCATTGCCATAGTTTTAAATGCAGCATCAAGGCAGCTATGTTGGGCAGTTGTTCCTACAGCTCTCCTAAGTACATCTCCTACAAGATTACCCACATTTTATGTGACATTATGCACGCTCAACTATACTGGCTTGCATGCCCCCCCCCCCCAAGAATTGTAGTTCACTCAGAAGGTCATTAGGAGACCTTATTTCCAAATACATTCTCTGCAGATATGATGAGGCAAGAAAAGGGTCAACACCCTACAATAACTAACCAGAGAGTCCTTATAAGAAAGTCATCAAATACAAAGACAAAGACTAACATCCAGAAAAGGCCACATTAAGGCAGGCTGTCACAACCACGGGATAGCTGGGGACATGAAAACCAGGAAAAGAATCTAAAGAAAGATTCTTTCCCAGAGACCCCTTGATTTCAGAAGTAAGACCTGCTAGGATAGACCTAACAGAGGATCACAATAGCTCAATAGCTATGTACATATAATTATATAAGATGAGGCTAAGCAAAATGAACTCCAAGAGAAGGAAACAGGAGGATTTTATTGTTGTTACGTTTAATGTACCAGGTGAATTTCCCTTAGCGTACCCCATGTGGTTACTGCATATAATTTTGGTACAACACTGGATATTGTATATATGCTTACCTGAACTAGGAAAGGGAAAGGAAAATGAGGGAGGGTATAACAAATATGACAAGAAATGTACTCACTACCTTATTATGCAACTGTACCCCCGCTGTACATCACCTTGTCAATAAAATTTAATTTAAAAAAAAAAAAGAAGTAAGACCTGGAGAACTATGAGAGAAGAAAGTTCTATGGTAAGCCCCTCAGTTGGTGGTTATTTGTTATGGCCGTGATGGGAAATTCACTTATGCTTACCAACTCTCTGATGCCAATGAGCTGCTGTTCTAACATACAAGTTTAAAACGAGACTAGTACAGCAAATGATACCAATATTTAAGGTCTTTTTTAGCTGTTTGACATTATGGTGGTGTCATGAAATTTTATGTTTTATCAGTCTTTGATACTGGGAAGTCTTTAAAAAGTTGTCCTTACCCGTTGGGCACCAATGACTCACACTTTTAAGCCTAGCTACTCAGAGAATGAAATCTGAGGATCACTAGTCCTAGTAGAAAAGCTAAGGCAGGCAAGTCCATGAGACTCTTATCACCAATTAATCACCAGAAAGTGGGAAGTCCTAGATGGGGCTTAAGTGGTAGAACGCCAGCCTTGAGCAAAATAGCTCAGGGACAATACATGGGTCCTGAATTCAAGCCCTAGCACCAGCACACAATTTCTCATACACAGACACGCACACACACACACACCCTTATCACAGTTAGATAGCACTGCAAGGATATTTATATTTAAGATGAAGTTGACTTACTATGAGTAGGAAGCTTATATTCTGAGATAATTATTCTCCAGGTAATTTTGTGATTAAAAACATCTTAGGCTACTTTTTAAAATAATCTTTGGCCGAATCTACATATCATAAGTGATATGCATATTATAGTTTGCTTTTTTGGCTAACCAGAAACTCCCGGCTTAGACCACGATGGATGCTTGACCCTACAGTGAAGGACAGCACACCAAGCCTTTGTTGACCACAGGGACCTTGGCAGAACTTTAGAGAACACCTCAGGGGCTGCAAGATCAGATGTTGCTGAAGGGAAAAAAATACATTTGGGTGGGGAGGTATCTGAGGCACATCAAAGGCGACAGCAAAAAGCCACAGCTATGTTATTATAACAAAAGTTAGGGCAAAGGTGATATCCCCCTTGAATAAAGGAATTTTAGTAGCACCCAAGTAGATGACTTCAGAAAACAGTAAGTCTCAAGCAAGAAAAGGAAAACTTTGCCAAAGTAGGAGGCTGATTCGAATGTTTTCTTTCAGTAATTATAAGAAATACACAGGAACATAAAAATATAAGCCAAAGGAGGAACAATCATGTTTTCTTTAAGATCGGTTCTAATCATGACTACATATACAATAGCACCCCCGTATCTGAGCTACTAACAGAAATCACTGAAAGCCTCTTTTCCAAAGTGGGAACGCCAACCTTCAATAAGTAGCTCCTGTTTTCCTCTCTGTTACTTTGTCATGGGTTTGCCTCAATGTTTAGTACAAAGGATGATCTAGAAATCATTACTATAAACCAAGAGATTGTTGGCCCCAGGAAGAGAGTGAAATGTCAAGGATTTGCTCAGAAAACAGGCTTTAAGCTATTGTGGACTCTGGGTTAGGAACACACGCTATTCACCATAGGAACACTCGTCTATCACCATATGCCATACATGTGACTTGTAAAACTTCCCTGAGTTACCACAGAAACAGAGTCCACGAGACTCGTAGATCCTTTAATAAGGTGAAATTTATTGTTGTTATGAGGATGGGTATAGGGCTGGGAATGTGGTCCAGTGGTAGAGTGCTTTCCTAGCATTCATGAGGCCCTGGGTTTGATTACTCAGTACCACAAAAAAACAAACACCAAAACAGAAAAAGCCAGATGTGGCGCCGTGGCTCAAGTGGTAGAGTACTAGCCTTGAGCAATAAGAAGCTCAAGGACAGTGCCCAGGCCCTGAGTTCAAGCCCCAGGACTAGCATCCAAAAAAAAAAGGATAGATGGAGAAAAACACACTGAAACTATATAAGTAATAATACCCAATAATAATTCCACACCTGCATTCAATTAAAAATCCTAAACCTTGAGCTAGCATTAGATCATAATGATTTCAACTGCACTGTGGAAATCACACTAAGTTAGCATGCTCTTTAGCCAATATTACGGTTGATTTTTACAGTTAAACTTTTTTTTCCTCTTAATTCCATGAGAGTTAGCAATACCTCTCATCTAAAATTACTTTACAAGTCAGGAGCTGGTAGCTCATACCTGTAATCTTAGCTACTCAGGGCACTGAGATCTGAGAATCAAGGTTGGAAGCTAGCCCTAGCAGAAAAGTCCAAGAGTCTATCTCTAACCAGCAAAATGCTGGACTTAAATAGCACAACACCAGGTATGTGTGAAAAAGGTGAGCAAGCATACAAGACCCTGAGCAACAGAATTGGCATGATAGATAAATAGATAGCTTCAAAAATACTCAAATTCATTCAGGCTAAGGCAACTAAATACACTACAATAAGAGTATTTTTTGTTCCTAGCCCCTCAGTTTGATCATATTTATACATGTTCTGTAAACAAATATCCTCTACTCAAAGTATGATATTAGACTCTGGTGGATTTTAACCCCAGCTGAGAACATAGAATCAAATGCCTATATCTCATTAACAAACTTTGAGAACAAAGGAGTCATCCACAAAGCAAACAGGCTACAGCCAGTTTATTTCCCAAACTGAAAAGCTGTCAGGAATTTCCCATCCATAAAATGACATACACTGAAAGATATGAGCAAAATAGCGTACTTCAGTTCCAAGAAAATTCAGCCTAACTCCCTCATTCTCATAGGAAAACACACTTTCACATGTTTAAAGTGATTATATTATGACAAGAAGCTGGAAGAAAAACTAAGGCTGAAGGGAAAAAAATAACTGTCTGAAAGTAGAAAATGCTCGACTAACGAGAAATCAATCAGTATACATACACATGCATTCACTGTCTTCACAGTACTTAGAAAGTACTCAGTCCTATGCTACATAAATATGTCCTACTTACATGTTAAAGTTAAAGCAATGAAATCCTTCCCCCCCCCCCCTTTCTACTCATTCCAACTGATTACGATCAAGGAGCAACTCATGACATGAAAACTTAACAGGACTCAGTACAGCTGTAAAGTGTTCTTACACTTAGTGAGCTTATTAAAAACCCTCCTTTCCTCTTAAACTTTTGCCTCGGACAGAACACATACAAAACATATCCCAAGCAGGGAAATCTCCTTTCTGTCTCTGAGAGAATTCCATCTCCCGCAGCAGGAGGTCTTTCTTCCTGTGTGCAACAACAACAACAACAAAAAGAACAATGACTTTTTAACTTTCCAAACTCTCTCAGGGTTGGATTAAACTGGAACCAGCACTGCCACTGAACCCTGGGCTGATAAACTGACAGTTTGCCCAAACAGACCCACAGCCCTCTCACCTTTCAGGCAGAACATTCTGCAGAAGTTCCATGGAGGGGACGGTGCTCTGTGAGCTGATGTAGGCTGCAGTGCTAGGCACAGCTGTCTCCCACCCACCTCCTCAACAGCCACCACCACCACAGCCCAGAGCGGGGCAGCCAGCCAGCATTACTGCAGGAAGCCACTGCCCAATCCCAGCTTTCTGGGCAGGGCCACCGACACCTCCCTAACTCTCCTCCGTTATTTCACACCATGGCCAGCCCAGGATCCTCTAGAAAAGGGAGGAGAGCCAGAGCTCAGCAGTCATCGTGGATCCAGACCAGGACAGCCCAGCCCAAGGGCAAGTCCATTTGTTTGAGCTCATCTCTCAGCATTTTCCGTTTTCCATCACCACAGCAGATGTGGCTCCTCATGTGATCAGCAGTACAAAAAAGAAATCACTCGATTCAGTTTCACTGTGTGCCATTAATTATGACTTACTGTTCTTTGACTTCCCTGTTGCTTTTCTGTCCAGTGCTTTGGTACACAGTAAACACAATATGAAACTTTGCACACAGCTGACATCTTACGTAAATGAGCAGCTATATGTGAAATGCTCATATACTGCCAAGTGGCAAACACTTTTATTATTGTCATTGCTTCTATGGTTGATAAATGAAAGTTAGGATAAACATTTTGGTGTGTTCACTTCTATGGCCTTGCCTTTTTTAAATTTTCAGATGGGGATACAAAATTAACATTAGCGTATGTGAATTTCTAATAACTGTCCTCATGATCAGGTCATGCAATTTCTTCCCTTCCCTCCCAGAGTTCAACTCCTGTGTCAAGTTCAGGGCTCCTTTCTGTGAACACTTGAACACGGGTTCAAAGTGAAAGAAGAGAACATCTGCTACAGACATTGTCTCAGAAGCACCCAGTATAAAGTGCCATCGGAGCATGAAGTGGCCCTGGTCTTTCCCCACCCTGATTTGGTGAAGATCTCCTGGCTGCAGGAAGTGGCCATTGTGTGTCAGGTCCCCAGCCCCCAGCTGCTTGCAGATCTTCCTTTGGCCTCTACAGGATGCAGGAAACTGACTCACAAACCAATCCATCCATCTGTGTGCTGGAGTGTCTGTAGCAGCCCGTGCTGGATAGGATGATGCTCTATTCTTTTGGCTTTCCATATCCTAGTTGAGTTTTCTACTCCCTGTCATCCGGTACCACCAACAGCATCTGGTTAATAAATTACCTACCCCAAGGAAGTCAGAGCTCTAGTTGCTATGATCTCATGAGGTTCATGGCCAGAAGCAAGATGGGGGGGGGGGGGGGAGGCAGGGGATAATGACTTGAAGGCAGAAGGATAGACTATGACAGCAATTCTCAGAACAGAACTGCTTATCTCATTTAGTAGCCAAGAGGTGATCTGATCACCCAGCTACCAGCCCTCTTGACTAGGCCACTTTTTACCCTTCCATAGTGGGTCAGAAGAGTCATTCTCTGTCCTCTCCTATCTCAGGCAGTCTTTCATGTTATATGTATGGATTGCCAAGGTTTTCCTGAGGTGATTCTTGTGAGTTAGATTCAGCTTTTGAAACTCCCCATTCAGAAACAAAATCCACACCGCAGCCCAAAACGTAGAATTTAACGGAGTGAGATGAATCATGTCTACCCAAAATTCATGTCTACCCCCAGAAATCAACCTCATTTGGAAGTAGGGGTCTTTGTAGAGGCAGTTAAGGAAAAGATGAAGAAGGTACTAGCTTACAGTGGGTTGATCAGAGAAAAAGGGACACTGGGAAGATCTACTGGGGATGGGACAGAGAGTGCACTGATGCTGCAAGGGCAAAGAGCTCCCAGCAACACGCCAGGCTCGAAGAACAAATGTTCTCCCTCGGCACCTTCAGAGACAATGTGACCCTGAGGTGCCCTGCTTCCAGACCGTGGCCTCCTGAAGAGAGGCAGAATTAACTTTCCTGTCTCAGGCCACCACACCCAGGTGATTTGGAACAGCGGCCACAGGACACCAACATATTTTAGCAAGACAAGGATATGGGAAAAAGAGCCTTTCTTCCCCTCTCTCTTTTTTTTTTTTTGGGGGGGGGGGAGCAGTCCTGGGCCTTGGGCTCAGGGCCTGAGCACTGTCCCTGGCTCCTTTTTGCTCAAGGCTAGCACTCTGCCACTTGAGCCACAGCCATTTTCTGTATATGTGGTGTTGGGGAATTAAACCCAGGGCTTCATGTATAAGAGGCAATCATTCTTGCCATATCCCCAGCCCTCTTCCTCTCTCTTTTTAAATGGACTATAATCTGTGTTTATATCGGCTTATAATCTCCCCCCCCCCACCATCCTGTATTTCCCAGGGTGAAAGTTTTACGTGGAAAAAAAAAAAAGAAAGAAATCTTTCTGTGACATAACACTCCCAGACAACATAATTATCTCCTATTAAAGTAGCAAAACGAACAATAAAGTTCGCAGCATTCATCTCAAGCAGTGGAAGTGGAATGGATTTTTATTAATGTCAAGTAAAAGCCTAGCATGTAAAGAATCTTTTTTGCTTGGGGGGGGGGGGTGTTTGTTTAGAGGTCTGAGAGATATCAGAACACAGAGAATATCCATCAGCCCTTTGGGCTTTCTGTATTTTCCAGATAGGGTGTCACATTTTTGCCATGGTGTAGCCTCAGAATGCAATCATTCTATCTGTGTCTTCTACACCTGGCTTACTGGTTGAGAAGGGAGTTCCGTGAACTTTTTGCTCAGACTGTCCTCAAACTACAATCATCCCACTCTTAGCCTTCCACTAAGCTGAGATTACAGGTGCAAGCTACCACGTTCGGAGAAATAAATAAATCTCCCACACTTTTTTTTTTACTATCAGACACTGCAAATAAAACATAAAGAATTACACTGTTCAAACTCTGAAAAGTTAAAAGAACTTTCCACTAAAATTATGCTGTCTGTTACCAATTATACCAAGACTAAAAAACAAGTATACAAGAGGTCTACATCAAGGAACAGTGTTGAAATACAGGCCCACAGTTTACAGCCCTCTGGACACAAAGGTCTTTCGTTGGCCAAGCCTGACGGTAGGGCGGAAACTCCTGTAGAATTACAGCATCCAACATCATGTTAAACTTTAACACTGTTATCATCTCTAGAAGAGGGAGTGGTACCCACATGCACAGCCAAAACTTTTCAGAGAATAATATCTTCCAAAGTATGCCAGAACAATTTCGCTTGTGTGCTAAAATCACTTTATTTTTATTTCAATAAAATAGTGGAGATAAGAAATTAAGGAAGTGGCGCTGTGGCTCAAAGTGGTAGAGCGCTAGTCTTGAGCTGAAGAGCTCAGGGACAGTGCCCAGGCCCAGAAGTTCAAGCCCCATAATCCCCTCCCCCCCAAAAAAAAGTAGAAATTAATTTGCCTAACACATAGAACTAATGAGTTTACACTGCATCAAAACTCATACTTCATCTTTAACAAAACACACACACAAAAAAAAAAACTTTTCTAAGAAAAATAGCATCTCTTCTCTTAAGCATCTCAACTCTTTCTCTTAATGAAAACACCAGGCAAGGATGGGAAAGCTTTTCTCTCCATACACTCACAGGTTTGTTCATAGTAGCTAGAAAGTACATTAGACAGTCCTAGACAGGCTTTTGAAATCAGGGCTGCCTAGAGACGTTATGTCTGCTCACCAGTGATTTTTCCTTTTCCCTCTACATTGCAAGAAATTGATACCTTAAAGATTAGAATAAACCAGTTCCTTAGGGCAGAAACCACTCTAGTGCCGCCTGTGACTTTCAAAATAGGAGTTTAATTTACTCAGCTGAATTTACCTAAGTTGTTATTACCCCCAGTCCTCCTACTGTTCTACTATTCTAGAATACTTCTGGAATATTTGTGTTCTTTCAGAAAAACAATTTGGTCTTAGATGTTCTGTGCCACAGGGACCAAGAAGAGAACAAGAATTGAAATGCTATAACTTTAACTTGGTTAATTCAGCTATTTTCTTGGTTGGTTAACTAATTAATCAATCAGTTTATGGATGCAAATGACTGATCTTAAGTCTTTGTGCGTACTAAACCTGCTCTTTCCCAGTGAGCTATACCTCTCCTTAGTTAGTAAAATTAATTCACAGACCTGTCCCCCTCCCCCAAATTTGGACAACTGTATATGCAGGAAAATCTGGAACACAGTTCTTTTGTGTGTGTGATCCTGGAGTTTGATCTAAGGTCCTAGGTGCTGTCCTTGAGCTTTTTTGCTCAAGGCTAGTAGTGTTCTACCACTTAAACCACAGCTCTATTTCCTACTTTTTGTGTGTAGTTGTTTGGAGATAACAGTCTGGTGCATGGACTTTTCTGCCTGGGGTAGCCTGAATCACAATCATCAGATCTCAGTCTCTCATGAGGAGCTAGGATTCTAAGTGCGAGCCACTGGTGCCTGGCTGGAACACACTTCTTTGTTCTGGATGTTTCCTCCTCTTAACACCATCTGAACCCGATTTCATTTGTCTGCATGCTGGAGCCAGACCTAACCTACCTGGATCCCAGGGTAAACTTCATCATTCTCTTAGCAAATGCCTCTATCCTGGATTATAATGTCCAGGACACAGACAATATGGCAGTCCAAGGCAAGCAGGCAAATGATGGGACTCCTGTGCCAGCCTCAGGTACCATTCACATCACTCTATTTTCTCCCTAAACTTAAGTTTTGCTCTAACTGTACATTTTAAAATATGCTCTCCTCAACTAGTTCTTAAGGGTTAATGCTCTTCATAGGCAAATCTAGATTCTTTGACATCACTACCAAGAAAGTAGCCTTCCTTTGGCTCCTTTCCCTGAAATGATTGTCTAATCTCATTCATGGCATCTTAGCTCTCCTAGTAACCAAATTTTTTTTATTTTTTTTTTAAAAGAATCTTTGGGACCTTTTTTGATTCCATCTCCCAGGGAACATAAGAATGTGCTTGCAGGCTGAGCTGCTTTCTTAGTTGAGGTAATCTTACAGCGTCTCTGGCTGCTCTCAGCAGTGGTAGACTGTCTTGACTTCCACTGCAGGGAGTCCACTGGGCCTTACGGCTCTCTAACTCTGCTTGCTAGAGGCACACTCATACTCAGAAGCAGTGGCAGCAGTCTGTGCCATTCAACCAGCTCCTGGCTTCAACATGTAGTTCCCTCCCTAGGACCATCCCTGGGAAGGTAGCCATAAGGTGAGCAAAGCCTTTCTCCACCACGGCCCCTCCAGGATGTTTCTGCCTTGTCACAGGCCGGAAAGCCATGGAACTGACTGATCATGGTCTGAAACCTCCAAAGTCGTGAGCCAACATAAACTTTTCCTTTTCAAAAGAAAACAACAACCAAAACCAACAAACAATTAGTAATGTGCCTTTGGCTGAAATGCTTCTTCAAAGCAGAATACTCCTCCATACCTACCATTTCGTTCTGTCTGGTTTTCTTACTCAGTCCTACTTAGTATATCTTTCTAAAAGAACTCCAGTGGTTTCACTCTCTCCCTCATGGGGGGTGGAGGGGAGAGCATGTTTTCACATATGTGAAAAACATAAGAGAACTATAAATCTCAAACTCCTCATCTAGCAATGAAGGCTCTTCTGGACTTGGACTCAAGTCTTTTTCCAGTGTAGTCTGGACACACCCCTGAAATGGTCCCCTTGGTAGGAGTTATGCCATATTCAGTATGGTTTCTGAGCCCTGCTGCTTCAATCAGGTTATGATTTCCTTTGTCTGGAAGGTGACCCCACCCCCAACCCCAATTGCTGACTTTTCCAGTGCGTCTCACACCAGTAGAATCAGTCCAACCCTGCACTATACCCATACACTTGATTCATCTGCTCTCACAGTGAGGGTCACCACCACCCACATAGCATGCAGGTTCCCCAACCAAGACTTGCTCCATCACACCTAACTTTTGACGCTTTGCAGTATACCTAGAGCACAGAAAACCAGATTCATACCTCACTATTAACTGCTAAAAAGCAAAAATCAGGTCAGACATAGATGTCCAATAGCTTTTTTTCTTTTCTTTTTTTTGCCAGTCCTGGGGCTTGAACTCAGGGGCTGAGCACCGTCCCTGGCTTCTTTTTGCTGAAAGCTAGCACTCTGCCACTTGAGCCACAGTGCCACTTCTGGCTTTTTCTGTTTATGTGGTGCTGAGGAATTGAACTCAGGGCTTCATGTATGCGAGGTAAGTACTCTACCACTAAGCCATATTCCCAGCCTCTAATAGCTTTTTAAATTCCTGTGAAAAGCCATAATATTTAATATATTCCTTAAAATTAAATGATTCACACTCTTTCCCTACATATTATATTTAAAGTCAGAGTTTTAGGGTCCCTAGCACTATGTATATGTATCAAATTATCACAATGCACTCAGAAATTTGTACAACTGAAGAATAAAAATAGCTTTTGTAGAGTAAATCACTGATCACTGATAGTTCAAGTTTATCATGGAATTTTTATAACTCATCATCACTTTGGTCTTGTTTTTAGAAACACAGATATCATTTCCTCTTAGGTAAGTTTGCCCAGAGCTAACTCAGAAAACAACTTTTCCCACTCTCATTCTATCCAAATTAAATACTTGAAGGATGAGGGAAGTGGGATAGGAACAAACAAAATTTTCTGGAAGTATCTACTACTGGAATATTGATGTCGGTTATGTCCAGCTGGAGGGAGGATACCCAAAGATGTCATAGTAATAATATCCCAAATTCCCTTTCTTAGTTATGTGACAATGAAGCATTGTTACTGTGCCCAAAATATATGTCATATTGAAGGGACTAGCTTAAAGACATAAAAGATCCTGTACTTCTGGGCTCTGTATTTCGCCAATGCGTTCATGGATGGCTGACTCACTAAAACCCTTTGCTTCCCCGCAAAGAAAACTAAGCTAAGATAAGAGTTATTTGTATAATCTTCTCCTAAGCATATGAATGAGCCGAGGAAGTTAAAATAACCTTCAACAAAAGAAACAGATGTGATTCTTTCTAGACAACATCTCCATTCTAAATCACTCTTAAATCAATGTATGAGTCAAAGTTGGTTAAGTCCCTTGTACTAGTCAATCAGGATGACTCCAAGTTCAGCCACTTCAAATTTATATGTTAATAAACCAAAAGCTTATCCTGGAGAGTAGCTAGACTAGTTTTAGTCATCAAGCAAAGATGAAAAGGATAACACTAAGATATTAGTACTAAGAAACACTATAAAAATGAAAATGTCCTGATTCTTGATGATTTCCACACAGATAACTGATTGGATTACTCGAACAGCAGAGGTCTTTTTTTTTTTAAGACTTCATAAATTTAAAGTATTTTGTTTTGAAGCCAACTATATACTTGGAAAAGCCCAGAACTCTGTAGAGAGCTATAGAATTTCTATTAAAAAGTCCCTTTCCGAAATAATCACTTGCCAACTTTTGACTCAATTTAACCATGTTGACAACATGTCACCAAGGAAGACACTGATCACTTCTCGTTCAACTTCCAAGTCTCCTAAGGAGCCAGGCAAAAACTCAGGAATAGTGAAGTTACTTCAGGACCCAGAGGATTAACATGGATAATGGTTTGAGGGAACTACAGCAGTTAGGCCCTGCTTTGGGCTTTCCCCCCCATCCTATGAGTTTAAAAATAAGCAAGGATCTTAGCCTGTGATCCTAGCTACACAGGAGGCTGAGAGATGAGAATTGTAGTTTGAAGCCAGCCTAGGCAAGAAAGTCTGTGAGACTTTTATCTCCAATTAACTAACAAAAGCTGGAAGTGGAGCTGTATTTCAACATGGTTGAGCACTAGCCTTCAGCAAAAACCTCAAGGACAGCACCTGGGACTAAGTTCAAGACCCAGGACAAGCATATACAAAATAATTATATTTCTTCCTCAAATTTTAATTATGTTACAGGTGATTCTATGAATTTTAACTTTTGACAGCTTTTAAGTATTTTCATGCAAATATATATTTATATAAAGCCTCAGATTCTCAGGATAATTTAAAGTGTAAATACTTGAATGTTTATTTCAATGTGACTTGTATTAACAGTTTCTAAATTAAAAAAAACATATTATTGTATTCTATATTTTATTGTTGTAAAGTTACTTTTTCATTAAAAAATTTTCTTCATCCATTAAAAAAAAATAAGCAAGAAAATGATTTCTATCCAATGCCTAACGTATGAAACTGTAACCTCTCTGTACATCAGTTCGATAATAAAAATTTGAAAATAAATAAATAAATGAAGAAGTAAATTTTAAAAAAAGAAGGAAAAAGAAAAGAAAATTATTTCTTCAAATTGGCAGGTCAATTTCAGGGGTGGAGTGTGTGCTACAGTGCGCGGTAACCGCAGGGCTATGAGGTCCACGAGGAATGGGCCTCCCACAAACTCAGCTCTTGCTACCCACCTCTTTGATCATGTCCAACATGACCTGAGCCTTTTCCTTTTCCAATCCAGTTTTATTTCGCTGTCCTCTTTTGAGTATAATGTCAGCAAAGCTAAATTCCAGTGAACTCTGTTCATAGTAATGGCTCAGATTTACCTGCGTTCTATTTTTATTCAATATAGCTCTGCAAATGTGGTTGTTAACTCTTACTTGATAACTCTCCAGGCACTTGAGAGGAAAAAGCTAAATGCCAAAAACTGAATACCAAATGCAATATGTAAAAAGTGCATTTGTTTCACTGGAGGCAGGTATGTTTGTGGGGGCTCTACTAAGTTATTCAACCAGCATAGGGGCTTTAGTTCACACAAAAGAAGAGCAGCAGTGTGGAGGCTAGGAGTGTGTTGCATTCACCTCCCTTTCATTCTTTGAAAGCAGAATGCATTTTGATTTTGAGTGGAATAAGACTGACACCAGGGGCTGGTGTTCAGGGCTGGTATTTTCCCCCCATTTGTCTTTGCTACCATTAGTAAGTTGCTGGTCCCCTGTACATCTGCTTAGAAAACCTTCTTTATGATCCAGGGTAAACAAAGGGCTTCCAAAGCCTGCTCTGCAAGGTCAGCAAAGGAATCTGTCACTTGACCTTCCCAAGGCAGTCAGGAATGCCGAAATTAAAGTGACACGCTCACAATGCCTTTTAAGAAGAGATAAAGCAAGCGACTGACCAAACCTCACCGGGCTTCCATAGGTCCTGAGGTCTTCAGCAAGCTAACTTAACCTCTCCAGATCCTCTCTTTCAGACTAGGCTAACAGTGAGTGAGGCTCCATACAGCCCCAACATCTTATCCTTGCTGTTAAGGTAACTCTACCTGGATCCCTTCATAACCCAGATTTACAGACAACACACAAACACTTATTAAAAAATCTTCTCAATGGCACCGAGAGAAAACTACACGGCCATTACTTCAGTTAGATCGAAGTAATTATTTAAGTTGCCTTCTCTACTTAGGTAAACAAAATCCCGACAGAATTATCAAAATTTTTATTTCATCAGAAAACAAACAGATATTTAAAATTGTCACTGCCTCTGAGATTTTTTACAACTGACACACAGATTAACTATGTGGGACCAAAACCCTTTCCTCTCAAGAGAACCTCTTAGATCACTTCTCCAGTGTGCAGAAAGCCAGACAGAAAAGTAGTGTTTCTTGAATTACCTCATTGCTTGAGTAACAGAAATTTTATTTTTATTGTTTTTTGATTAATATAAGTTGCATTCAAACAATTCTTCAGCTTTTTCTTTTGTTCTTTTTTAGGTCTGAGACCAGGACTCAAACTCAGTACCCGATGATTTTGCTTATTAGCTAGTGTTTAATCAACTGAGCCACACCCCAACCCCAAGCAACTACTGTGGGCCTATCTTGGGGATTGACATCATTTCAACACAATATTAAACAATTCATGTGAATTGAGAAATTCATGGAAAAAAATCAGGTCAGCTTCCTCAGTCATAATTATATATAATTTTTTATTTATATGAATGAAGGCCAAGTGTTACTTGAAGTTAAGGAGCAAATATATTTATGGAAACAGAACTGACTTTAAATAATAAAAATATTTTCTTATCTTCACCATATTTTGACTTTTTAAAACTAGACACCTGTAATCCTAGCTACTCAGTAGGCTGAGATCTGAGACTGTGGTTCAAAGCCAGTCCAGGCAGGAAAGTCCATGAGACTCTTATCTCCAAGTAACCACCAGAAAACTAGAAGTGGCGCTGTGGCTCAAGTAGTAGAGTGCTAGCCTTAGCTGAAGAGCTCTGAGACAGTGCCCAGGCCCAGGGTTCAAGCCCCATGACCAACAAAAAAATAAGTAAAAGCAGATGAAGTGAAGAAAAGATATGAGAGGGTCAGGCATGGTGGCACACGAGACTAATAACAGCTACTATAGAGGAAGAAATGGGAGGACAGTGGTTCAAGGTCAACCTGGGAAAAAAGTTAGCAAGACCTTGTCATGCCAGAGCTAGGTACCAGAGGCTCATACCTACTGTGTTCAAGGATAGTCCAAGTAGACACCTGAGACCTTTTCTCAACATGTATCTGGGCATGATGGCATGCACCTATCATCCTGGCTGCATAGAAGGCTGAAATTGAGAAATGCAAGTTCCCAGACAGCCTGGACAGAAAAATTTGCAAGACTCCATCTCAAAGGAAAGAAGGTGTGTGTGGCAGCAACACACCTGTTTTCTCTGTTACAATGGGAAGCCTAAAATAGGCAGATCATGGACTAGGTGTGTGACCAAGCAGATATCCATATCCTACCTTAAAAATAGCCAGTACAATAAAGGGCTGGACACATGGCTCAGCAATAGAATATCTGTCTAGCACGCACAGGAATCCCGAGTTCAAACTCTAATACAATCTACCCCTCAAAAGGGGGCGGGGGGGGGTGGCAAGTCAGATGTGGTAGTGCTTGCCTGTAATCTCAGCTACATAGGAGGCAGGAGGATGGGATGGAGGTAGAAGCATTGGGTAGGAAGCCCCATCCAAAAGCACACACCTTATCTGAAAAACAAACTAAAAGCAAAATGCCTTGAGGTATGGCTCAACACCTGCATAGCAAACACTAGGCCCTGAGTCCAAACCCTGGAACCATCTTGTAAAGCTAAGCTTGCATACCCACGCACTCCACAGGGACTGTGCACAACAGCAAGATGTTAGGAACAATGTATTTTGAATTTAGTTTTCCAAGGAGTAATCAAGGAATGCTTAAGTGATATGGAAATACCAACAAGCAAAAGGCATGCTTTTCTCCTAT
The DNA here is from genome assembly GCF_023159225.1 of Perognathus longimembris pacificus. Classification (NCBI taxonomy): domain Eukaryota; kingdom Metazoa; phylum Chordata; class Mammalia; order Rodentia; family Heteromyidae; genus Perognathus; species Perognathus longimembris. The sequence goes on from NC_063169.1 coordinate 55,045,043, forward strand.
CTTATGCACACAAGCATACAGTCCACAGGGCTACAATTTAGAAAAGTACCTCTAACTAATCATCAGTTTTACCACAGTAGCTTTTATGTCTCTATAAAAATGCTGCTTTCCTTCCAATTAAGACACAGGATCTCCATCCAGTCCACAAAGGCAAGAATCTGACTATTCAAAAGTAAAGTAACACAAACTAAACATCTCAGTTAATTTTCCCCTGTGGAGAGAGGCAGTACTAGGGCAGAAAGCGCAATGAGAAAGAAATCTAAGGCAGAAGAGATTTGACAGACAGTGCTCTTCACAGGCTTTCCCTGGGGTGGGCCAACAGGTGCAAAGGAATCCGCCTGAGGGTAGCAGGCTCTTCCACATTGCACTGTGATGAATAGCAAGGCTTACCTGGATGGCCCTTAGTACTGCTGCAATTTTCAAGGCTTCTGACATACCTGCATGGTCCTAGGTCAGGGGCACCCAGGGAAACACAAGTGGATAAAAGCTTAGGTGCTCACTGGCACATACTGGATTCATATTCTATCTCAAAGTACCTGGAATGTGCAAAAATGCATGCACGCACACAGGGGGACACTCCACAAACTCCATCATATAGTGGGATGGGATTCTACACCACAGGACAGAGTACCTGATACACAGCAAAATGAAATCCCACTGAAAGAAGTTCACTGGAAGCTCTGATCAAAGGCTGGGGCTGGGAATATGGCCTAGTGGCAAGCGTGCTTGCCTCGTATACATGAAGCCCTGGGTTCGATTCCTCAGCACCAAAGATATAGAAAAGGCCAGAAGTGGTGCTGTGGTTCAAGTTGGCAGAGTGCCACTAGCCTTGAGCAAAAAAAGAAGCCAGGGACAGTGCTCGGGTCCTGAGTTCAAGCCCCGGGACTGGCAAAAAAAAAAAAAAAAAAAAAAGGCTGTGACCTTTAGTCATAAAACTAATTAGGGCTGGGGCCCAGTGGCTCACACCCGTAATCCTGGCTACTTAGGAGGCTGAGGTCTGAGGATTGCAAAACTACCCCAGGCAAGAAAGTCCTTGAGATTCTTATCTCCAGCAAGCTACTAGAAAACCAGAAATTAGTTCAAAGTGGTAGGGCCCTAGCCTGGAGCAAAAAAGCTCAGGGGACAGTGCCCAGGATCTGAGTTCAAGCCCCAAGACTCACCCTTTCTTCCCCCCACCCCCCAAAAAACTAATTAGGTCAGAACTGACAATACTGGTTTAAAAAAACAAGAGGGGATAATAAGAATATATGTAGACATACAGAAGAGGTAAGCTAGTTCTTAAAACTTTTTGTGTGCATACACACATAACAATGTATGGATTCATTCCAATGCTAAGAGTATATTACTCCAAATACAGCAAAACTTTTGGAAGTTAAGCTAACAAAAAGAAAATATTTACACCATAATTCCGGTATATAAGATCCCCCTCCTGGAGAAAGATGATGATGGAAAAAGTGACATTGATCAAGATGCATTGCATTCATAACCTGACTTGTAGAATTTAAGCCCTTTTGTACACCTACTTAATTTTTAAAATAACAATAATAAAAGATCCTCCCCATTTGATATAAGCATTTATTACAGAGAAAGCTATCTCAATTTTCTTAGAAACTAGAGGAACAATGTACTAATAGGGTTTTTGTCTAAACCTTTATTAGTGAAGAGTTGGAACATAACTGCCCAGATTTCCCAAGTGAGACCACATAATCTTTTCAGGTTACAATGATATAAGAGCAGAGAGCAACTGAATAAAGCAGCACATGCCCAGAGTCTAGGATGTAGCCAAGGTCTGATGAGCCAACAGAATGTGAATGAGAAGATCTGCCTTCTCCAGTTTTACAAAGCAGGAAGAGCAAAAAAACGGACACTGGTCACCTCAAAATTTCCTTGTAAATACAACTGGGATCATTGGGGCAGAACAACATGCAGGCATCGGTTTGGGAAGCTAGCCAGGAAAACACATGCTCATAGCAACAAAATCAAGTAGCAACTACAATCACCCACTAGGGCAAATTCACCAACTGTCTCCTGAATGCTTTGGGAAAGAATCCTCCACCAATCAAGACAAAAGCAATGCACACCTGTGTCCAGGTTTATCTCAGAATACAATACAGAAACACCACAAACCCAGTTTCTCCTTTAGCGAGAATGTTTCTAATTTCAAAGCAAAAGAAACTCAGAGAAAAGAGGGAACTGCAGCAACAACTTTGTTATTCTTTCTTTTTCAAGTTGATGGAAAAGACTAAATAAAATTCAAGTGATATAATTTCTTGAAATCGCAACTCTTTGTGGCTTTCAAGTTTTCCTCAAAGAAAGATAAAAGATACACAGAACTCAAACCTGCCTTTTCATTTGGTCTTCTAGAATTATTTTAACCAGTGACTACATGAACCTTTATTATTGTTCCATGTTTTTTTGTCCAACAATGTAGAGACCTTTTATGAAACTGCATCTTAAAAATGTGTACTATGAAATACTTGAAGTGTGCAATCAGTCACACAAGTACTATTATTCAGACCTATGGCCAATTCCCAGAGATGACCATTACTTCATTGTTTGGGGGATGGGATCAAAGTCTCTCCACATCCAGTAGGGAGCCTCATTATCTCTTCCCACTGTATGGCTTACTCACTCCTCTTCCCTCCAGTTTATTGCCACCTTCCTCCTATATCTTCTAGGCATTACTGCTCCCAACACAGTCTTCTTCAAACAAGATGGCATGAAAATGGCAGGGTAGAGTTCTTCCGCATTCCACCAACCCTAATGAGTGCCTTCTCTGGGAAAAGTCTTTGGGTCAGGCCACTCCAGGTAACCCACGTTTAAGTCATTTCACAAAGCATCTGGAGAGGTCCTCACCTCAGCTTGGCTTTTTTCTCAAAGTGTTGTTTTATGCCAAATACAGGGAGCAAGAGCTCCCTGTCATGGGAAACATAGCCTCAAAGAGCTGAAAATATACAAGTACGAAACATGTACCCAGTATAGAGTATTTCCCTGGAAACCAAGGTCATGGAGTATATGACCCCCCAATATTCAGGTACATGTCATTTCTCTGCTTGGGGGTTGGAAACGTAGCTTAGTGGTAGCGTGCTTGCCTAGCATGCACGAAGCTCTGGGTTCAATTCCTCAGTACCACATAAGCAGAAAAGGCCAGAAGTGTCGCTGTGGCTCAAGAGGTAAGAGTGCTAGCCTTGAGCAAAAAGAAGCCAGGGACAGTGCTCAGTCCAAGTCCTAAGACTGGCAAAAAGAAAAGAAAAGAAAGCTTGGTTTTCAGGGTTGGGAATGTGGCTTAGCAGTAGAGTGCTTGCCTAGCATGCATGAAGCCCTGGATTCGATTCCTCAGCACTATAACAGAAAAAAACAGAAGTAGCGCTGTGGAAGTGGTAGAGTGCTATCCTTGAGCAAAAAGAAGCCAGGGACAGTGCTCAGGCCCTGAGTTCAAGCCCCAGGACTGGGAAAGAAGGAAGGAAGGAAGGAAGGAAGGAAGGAAGGAAGGAAGGAAGGAAGGAAGGAAGGAAGGAAGGAAGGAAGGAAGGAAGGAAGGAAGGAAGGAAGGAAGGGGAAAGAAAAGACAAGCAAGCAAGCAAGCAAGCAAGCTTGGTTCTCTGTCTGGACATTTGGAATTTTTTTCCTGCCCAGTTTTCGGTTCTCTATAATGATCTGACCTTTTCTTGCTTATCAAATCAATTATTAGTTTCAATGAACACATAGCATAACTAGACAATATCTATTAAACAAATTAATACGATATCTATTAAACAAATTAATACATGTAAAGTATTATTAATCGTGTCTAATACTAGCTATTGCTGGATGGGATGGTTCAGCTAAGACTTTCAATTTAGCATTTTGTTCATTTCAGGATTTAACATAAATGCAGTATTAAAATCCTTGGAGAATTAGGTAAAGAAGTGCTGTCTTTCTCTTGAGCTGCCTAGGCTATATACAGCCATTCCCAAAACACCTTTTTTGGGGGAGGGGGGAGTAGATCATGGGGCTTAAACTTTGGGCCTAGGAGCTATCCCTGAGCTCTTTTAAAAAGCTCAAGGTTAACCACTTTGAGCTCAACTTCACGTCCAGGTTTTTGGGTGGTTAATTGGAGATAAGAGTCTCATGGACTTTTCTGCCCGGGCTGGTTTTGAACCACAATCCTCAGATTTCAGCCTCCTGAGTAGCCAGGATTACAGATGTGAACCATCAGTGCCTGGCTTAAAAACATTTGCTTTTATACTGGAAAATCTACAGAATAGTATACACCATGCTAGTGAGAAGATATGTTCTCCAACTTAATGGACTGGCAATAGTTAGTGGCCTGTAGTATTAAATATAAACATCCAATTCATAAACTAGCATCATAAAAACACATACACTGCTCATTCAACAAGTTGTGCCTACTACCAATCCATTTGGTAAATAGGCATTATCTCATTTTACAGAAATGAAAATAGAGCTGAAAGAGACTGCGCAACTTGTTCAGTTCACACAAATAGTGACAGAAACAAAACACAAGAGGTCCTGACCAGCTCTTTGCATCATCATTCATTCATCCAGGCTTGAGGAAATACCAATAACCAAAATACAAATCCCTCTTTGTCTTCCACGTTAAATTCTACTTAAAAGATACAGATTGATCTTAACATAAATGCATAAAATATAGAATATATTAGATGGTGGTTAAGTGCTTTGGAGAAAAGAAGAGCTAGAGAATATAAAAACCAAATTAAGGGTAAGATGTACAGCTAAGTGTGATCACTAGGATGCCTGTGGAATAAAGATCTGAGGAGGTGAAGGGAGGAAGGTGGCAGAGATGATTTGGAGAGAAGATTGGCTCAAGGGACATGGCATGGTAGAAAGCAGGAAGATACCTGTGCCCCTTTCCAGAAGAGGAGGAGAGCTGGGTAACCGGCAGGGAGGCATATTACACAGGTTTTAGAGAATACTGTCTAAGAAGGAAAACCACTGAACTCCAAGCACTGATTCACATTTGATGTTCAAGAAGATCAGAGATGTGGGGAGCCGCCATTTATCTGGTGGCAGGAAAGGCACAAAAGTGAGAGCAGGGGAAAAAGCGTTAAGAAAGGACTATAGCACCTGAGTGCCAGTTCTTTGCCTCTATAATCCCAGCTACTCAGGAGGCTGAGATCAGGAGTTCCTGGCAGCCCAGTGAGGGGAAGGAGGGAAGGGAGAATGGGAATGGAGGAAGTGCAGCAATGACTCTTTACCAGACTCAGTATCACCCATCCTACAGCTAATCTCTGCTCACTAAAGTCAACTTTAGTCACTGGGCAAAACCACAGCATAACATTTCTACAAGGTGTCTGATGCACACACAACTTGAGTACAGCAACAGTAAACAGCAGGCTGACACCAAAATTGTGCTCCTTAAAGTGAATCCTCTCTTTTGCTCCAGTGGGGGGAAAATCAGATACCAACCACACAGTGCTATATAGGCAGTCCACCATTCAACCACATTCAGATAGAAGTTAGCACATCAACCCCAGCAAATGGCACCATCAGCCTGATGAGTTATGATGTCATCATAGCAACCATTTAACCAGCACATAGACCCACAAAATCTAAGTGTGGCTGGATCTCTGTCCTAAAGAGTTCACAATCAAGTTCACCACACACACACATAAGCAAATACGTATAATCCAGTGTATGTTACACGCAGTTACTGAGGGATGAAGAAAGTAGAGAAACAACAGAAAAGGAAGGAATCTGCTCTGCTCTGAGGGATTAAGGAAGACATCCCGGAGATTTAAAGTGAGTTTGGAAGGTTAAGTAGGAAGTTGCCAGGCAAAGGAGGGGGCTGGAGCATGCTGGCACGGGGAGGAAATGGACAATACAAGTTCCTGGCACTGTGAAAGACTAATAAGTTTACATGCTATGTGTAATCCTGCAGTTAAAAGGATTACAGCATAGACTGGAGGAGCTCCAAGAGGTAGGTAACTCAATTGTATTTGCATTTTAGAAAGATCATTCTTGTAAAGAGACTCAAGGATAGATCAACGTGGGACTAGACTGGGGAAGTATGAGAGGATAGCCAGGCAACGGTGGCTAACACAAGTAATCCTCCTATTCATAAGGCTGAGATCTGAGAACTGTGGTTCAAAGCCAGGCCAGGCAGGAAAATCATCTCCAATTAACCAGCAAAAAGCCAGAAGTGAAAGTATAGTGCAAGTGGTTACAGTGCAAGCTCTGAGCAAAATAAGCTAAGCAAGAACACAAGGCCTTGAGTTCAAGCTCTAGGGAGGGAGGGAGGAGGGAGAAGGGAGGGAGGGAGGGAGGGAGGGAGGGAGGGAGGAAGGAAGGAAGGAAGGAAGGAAGGAAGGAAGGAAGGAAGGAAGGAAGGAAGGAAGGAAGGAAGGAAGGAAGGAGAGAGAGAGAGAAGAGAAACAGAGAGGTTGGGAGGGATGGAGAAAGGTAGGCAGGGAGGGATGGAGGGAGGGGAACAAATGCAGAGGACTCTGAAGATGCATAGGTGGGTACAAACATAGCAGGCCACTAGAGTGAGCAGGAGTATTCAACAGAAAATAGTGTTTTTAAAAAAAACCAAATCTGATTTTTAAAATATTATAGTTGAAACAGAAAAACACTGAAATTATAAAAAAAAAAAACTGGAAATATAATGCATTCCATAACTGCAAGGGACAGCATAATGAACCCTAAATAAATATGCAGGGTCTTTGAAGATTATTTTTAGAAATAACTATGTGTAAAGAAGTTTACAGAAAAGTTTTCCTAACCACATAATGGCATTTCAAGGGGAAAAGGACACAGGCTGCTCACTTCCGATGTATGCCACGGCAAGAAGTTACTTTTGTTTTCAGGGCATCTTATACTTGTTCTGCTTGCTTGTTCAGTTGGTGTGCTGTCACTTGAGTCATACTTCCAGGAAGGCTTTTAGCTAGTTATTTTGGAGACAAGTCTTGAGGACTTTCCTGATTAGCCTGGTTTCTGACCTTGATTGTCTAGAACTCAACTTCCCAAGTACTTGGGATTATAGGTGGGAGCCACTGGAGTCTAGTAACAAGTTACTCCTTTAAATGCTTTCCTTTCAGATGTTTCTAGTAATTCCACTAGGCATCGAATTCTCTAAACAAGTCAAAAAAACTTTTTAAAATAAAGAAATGATATCAAAAAAGATATCTTTTCAGTAAAGCCTTACAACCTAATTACCAAAAATGGGCCTTTCTACAATAAATAAGGCAGAGAGGTAGCTAGAGACTGCTGACGAGAAAAATGAAACAATCCCAGGTCAACAAAGGGCAATCTCATTGGAGCAGATCAAATATGAAGTGGCACTTGCTGTTTGTCCCTTCCACAGATGTCAGCTCCTGTAGGAAGCTGACAAGGGAACTAATGCCACATCTGCTGCATAAGAGTATGCGTCTTACCTCTTCTGCTAGGACAAAACTCATTTTGCTATTTTTTTTTTCAACATAAAGTGAGCTTCTCAATAAACAAAACTTATTTAGTAACCATCACAAATTTGGAATCCTACTTTAACAATATTTACCAAGGCTCTTTTGGTTTCTATAAGGATCATAAACTGTACTTCAGTCCCATAATTTTAAAGATTTTACTATTAAAATACAAATAATAAAGCACGGTTGTTTACACAGAAACACAAGAGCCTCAACTTGCTATCTGTAGACTTCAAGCCTTTTCTCTCCATTATAATACCTGGAGTCATTCTTAATCTCATGTAATTGTGAATATGTATCCTGTTTTCTGCAAGGGTTGAAATTGCTTTACATATAGCCAACTCAAGAACTGATTATCTGCTCTTATGTGTTTTTCATGGTCCATTATATCTACTAAACTAAGGTCATCCTCTGGCCCCCTTTCGGGAGAGAGGGGAGCAGTGCATGAGGATGAAACCCAGGGCCTGCCTGCACACTAATGCACACTGAACGTGTACTCTGCCTCAGAGCACCAGCCTCAATTGTCTTGGGCCACTTTTGAACTTACTAGGAAGGACAGTAGATACTGAAATCCAAATGACTCAAATTTGGTAATGCTGCTAAGCCCAAATGGGAAAATCCAGAGGAGAGAATGAAGATACTGTTTAAAACCAGGCTTCGCATGTCCATAACTGTGCATCTGTGACCTGCCAATGTGTGACCTGCCATCATCAATCACAGCGCTGATGTGCTAAATGCGGAGCAGGGAGGAAAACAACAAACATGTTCTGCTCAATGAGCATGCACCCCACTACTTACTACCCCACCTCCTTAGGCTTTTACTTGAGCAAGCAAGAATGGGAAGCACAGAACCAATACTGCTAGCCATTTGTTTCCCCCAGAACCTTCTACAGAGCTGGTAAGGAAGCATTTGCTCAGCTGGGTGCCAGTGGCTCATGCCTATAATCCAAGCTACTGGGGAGACTGAGATCTGAGAATGGTGATTCAAAGCCAGCCTAGGGCAGCAAAGTCCACAAGACTCTTATCTCCAATTAACCACCAGAAAACCAGATGTGGCACTGCGACTCAAAGTGGTAGAGCGCCAGCCTGCTTAAGCAGAAAAGCTCGGATAGTACCACGCCTTGAGTTCAAGTTTAAAAAAGGCGGGGGGGGGGGGGAGATGATTGCTTATTTTGTAATGTTCACATTAACACTAGCAGCTGGAAGACCACAGAACACATGAAAATATTCCAGCCAGACCATCTCCTTGCCACACATTACACTCTTCACACTTAACCTTCATTTCCCTCCTTGCATGGCTCAGCTACTTCTCCATTAGAAGCATAAAGCCTGTGTGTCTTTATATTCTGCGTACAGTACTTAGGAAGACTTCCTGTCTCTCGGCTCCACATGAGAAGATCTGCAGTCTCATCTACAATCCTCCCTCCCTCTTTTTAACTATGCAGGCATCTGATGAAAGCAATCACTCAGGAGTCGTTGAATCTCATACTTAAGAAGACACAGCCTTGGATTTATGATTAGGTTCAAACATCATCCACCATTGCAGTGGGTCACATTACATGGAATCTAAGAATGGTCATTGGTGTGTAGGCAAGGTTTATTTTTGAGACAGGGTCTTGTTAGGTAGCCTAGGCTGTCCTCACATTCAGAATCCTCCAGCGTCCCAAGTGCAGGGATTACAGGTATAGGCAACAGCAGGGTCTACATACATCACCATGCCCCATAATGGCCTCATCCTTAGTAGAAAGCTTTGAAGGATGTCTTTCAAAAAAAAGTTTTTACACTCTTTTAGAACTGATCTTTGCCCTTAACTCAACTCATTCTTACTTTCCTATGTGCAAATAGTAATACAAGAGAGTTTTAAGACTTAGGCTGTGCTGGAACAAAAGCCTAAGCACTTAGAGGTGATTGCTTTGGAGATAGCAACACTTTTGGTAACTTGTATTTTTCCTTTTGGGGGGCAGTACTGTTTACATTCTGGGCATCAAGCTTGTTAGGCAAGTAATTTACCACTTGAGCCACGAATGCCCCCACCCATTCTAGATTTCCTTATTTTATTTTAGATAGGAGGATAAGGCTGGACAGGTAAGACACTATCTACGTCTCCCTCACAGCTGGGAATACAGACGTGGACCACATACATGGTTTAGTTGTTGAGATACAGGGAAGGGTTTTGCTAACTTTTTGCCCAGCCTGGCACTGAACCACTATCTTCCCAATCTCAACATCCTGAGTATCTGAGATAGTAGGTTTGAGGAACTACTATTCTGGTAACATTTTAAATACACTCAAAAAATAGTAGTATCAGAATGATGCCTATAACCCAAGCTGGAGTTTAAACTTCTTTGAGTTTCCTAAGAAAAAAACCTTCAGGACTTTTTTCTTTTGATCTGCTGCTGGTGTAAACCAAGGTCACTTCCACTTTTCTCCCAGGGAAAGAATTATGTGGAATAAATGCCAATTGTCACAACACGTCTCTGAAACAGAGTATGTCCAAGATGGGAGGCCGTCCTCTTTTGTAAGTCAAGTGTGAAAGCCAACTCTAATACTGTGGGTTCTGATATATAGGCAAGTTGTGAAGGATCCTCCCAAACTCCATGTCAAGGTATATAATTTATACACTGTGTTACCCCTCCACTTACCCTCATTAGGCTACTGCAACCCTACTGCACTATCTTTTGTATTCGTGCATAAACAAGCCCTCCCTCCCTTTACAAGTTTCCCCAGTCCTTTACAAGGACTTCTTTATTTTCCACAACTCAAGTGTACAGTACTTGCTTCATTTCCCAACTCCAACCAGTGCATGCAAATTCACAGTACCTTTCCATTTAATGTTAATTTAGATGAGCCATCTACAAAGGAAGGTGAAAGGGCACATAATCTCATATGTACACAGTCTTCAACAGGAACTTGACAGTGGTTAATTTAAAGCAGAGCAAGACTTAAGAAGCCACCTTTGGCAAAGGCCGAGGGAATCAAAACTCCACCCTTGTGGAACCACAGCACACTGCACCCACCCTACAAACATTTTTGCTTCAAACACTGCAACCCAACCATTTACCAAAACCACAGCTCATTCCTGATTTAGAAAAGTAAAGTTCATGGACTTACTAAACTACAAGGCACTGGCCAAAAAGCACAAACGCCACTTCTAATGCTTGGCAATCATGTAGGGTCTGAACTAAAAGGAGGCATTTCAAGCACTGTATCACCACCTTCTTGAGCTAATAAACCTACATCTTCACAGAGCACTCCTGTACTACAGTTTAATAGTCAAGTACAAATAGCTTCACACACACACACACACACACACACACTCAGAAGAAGGGATACCTTGAATCCTCAGTCTGCACAGAATAATTATGGTCCCCAAAAGCACACAGTCAGTTTAGCAGATTCTCTTTCATTTCAGCAGTTTTGATTCCCAAAAGAGGAGAATGAGTGGGGTCTCTAGGCCAAGAGGAATGAGATAAGGAAGAACAATTGCTGCACTGGGCTCCTTTGTAATTCTTAAACAGTGCTTTCCCTACCAGGCAGGGGAGAAACCATTTTAGAGCTTAACAATTCAGACCCCCACAGAAAACATTCTGAGAGGAAGAACTAAGAAATTCTACCGACAAAACAGAGAGTGCTAAGAAATACTGAAGTATTTCCCTCTCTCCCAGCACAACTGGTGTTTTTCCTTCCCTTTGAAGGACACAAAATATGCCAATCCTGAGAACAGAGAAGGACCCTGGGAGGAATCCAAAAACACTTTTTGGCCAAAGTATCAAAGGTAAGCCCTTCCTTGTGTGACTATTTCCCTCAAGGCCCCATACTAACACCTGTCTAATCAGTCAAGCAACTTACTCTCTCAGAGGAAACATACAGAAGGGATTCAATCTCAAATATGGTCTCAGAAAAAGCTCCCTGTCCCATCAGCAGAGTCCCAGCTGAACTTTATACAACTCACAGGAGTTGGAAGGAAGGGAGGAAAGGTAGGAGAGAGGGAGGCAGGCAGAGTGCTTGCTGAGGGCAAGTAACAGCTACTTAAACCCTTTTGGAAGCAACACAATCTCACAATCAATCTACATGGAGGGGCATTTTTATTTTAGCCATTTAAGCAAATGAACGATGCTGACTTCCAATACAAATACGGACACCCCCCCCCCCCACACACACACACAAAATGAAACTCTTAGAAGGGCAAAAATCAGGACAGGAAAATCAGTTGATAGAAACAAAGAATTGTATATAATAAGCTTTCCCTCCCCCCCAATTATAAATGCACAAAGAAAAGTCAAGTCACCTTTTCTGGGATGGGTTCTGTATATCCAGTTGTCATCATCAGTTTCCACCTGCTGCCCACAAACCGACAGCTCCCCATCGCTGCGAAACAGCCTCTTTGTCTGCTTGGACAAGGAGGAGAAATTTATCCAGCTCACAGCCCGGGAGAGAGAGCCTGGATGTGGCTGGAGTCTGCAGGACCCTGATGAGCCCTCCTTTTTCATCTTCCTTCACGGCAGCATCCACTAGAGACAAAAGGCAGCCCCCAGACAAAAAGCTCGGGTTTTAAAAATTGGCCCAGGGGGGTCCTTGAAGGGAGGGGAGCTGCTCTTCCTCTTTCTCAGTCAGACAATGTTGAGAGTCAGGCTTGGCACCGTGCAAGACTGTGTCTGTGTCCGCAATTCACAGGCAAAGGAAAAGGAAGGCTTGAGGACGTCAAAAATATATATATAAAATAAATGTTGCGCGCTCCTCACATTGTGATACTCAGTTTCTGGGGGTGAGAATATCCACAGATTTTTTTTTTTAAATGACAAGTTTAAAAACGAAGCAGGGTGATCATATTTCAGGCTCACTTGTCAGGACTTTGTGCGCAGAACAGGACCAAGGCGTGGCTCCTGGGGTGTCCCTAGCATCCCCGACGGTAATCCTACCCCTCTCCCAGGCATCCTTCCTCCCCAGCCAGCCAGCCTCACCCCGGAGAAAAAGATCCAGCAGCAGGCGCGCCCCCAGTTTGAAGTTCACCCATACAGGTTTCTTGGGAGAAATCAAAGGACTCGGCCCACTTAACCCGGCCCACCGCAGGATCATAAACCGCCCACTCGCCCTGGTTCCCGTCTGGGAAGCGCTCGGGAGCCACAGGACTCCACAAACAATAAACCGGGCTGCGTGGCCACGGCTTGGATTACAGAGTGAGCGCCCCGGGGAAAGACGATAGGCCTGCCCGCACACGGGGCCCCTCATTGGCCAGCCGAGGCCCCGCCCCCCCCCACCGGCTACACTTCCGAGGCCGGGCAAACTTCTCAACTCCAGCACAACTATGGAAAGGCAAGCTTGTGGCAGGCAGAGGGCAGGCAGACGTCTGGGGATTTAAAGACCCGATTCATGCCTTCCCAGACCCTGCCTGTGAACGTGCAATTTTGAGAAGGGATCTGAATGCGTGGTACAGTTTTATACACTTATACACACACACACACACACACACATACACCATTCCTAAGTGGCTGAAGGAACTGGATTTAAAAGAAATACACTTCCAGGAGGATAGACTCCACTTTTCTTCACTCCCAGCTTGCAGCACAGGTGAAATGTAGCCACACTTGCACCTGTTACCTCTCCTGCCTGCCACCAGCAGCACCAGGGCCAAGGACAACCTCCTCTAGCTGGCCTCTGGGGTTATCCTTCTGCAGCTTTGAAAGATCATCCTATCAGAGGAATCATAGTGAGACACAGAACTATACTAGATCAACTAGCTGCAGGCCCAGCCCCCTGGCCTCTAATGCAAATCATCTACAGCTCTGGCTATGCATTTGGGTACAGCCCTTCCCTGGTGCCCGTGTAATGGGTTGGTCCTAGGATTCTAAGAGTCCTTTTCACCACAGACACCTGTCTCTCCATTCCTTTCCCCAATGTGAAACCCAGCGTAAAGTGAGCAAGTAACAAGTAGAGACCAGGTCCTTCGTGCTTTGCTTTGTTCAGCATTGAGCTAATTTACTAACAAATTTGCTTGAAAATAAACCGATTAAAAGTTATAATGCATAGTATTGCACATCTTCTCCAACACAGTGAGACTGTAGGAAATGCTTCTACATGCTTACAAGGATTGGGACATTTGTAAAGGAAGAACAAAATGTTTCTGGGACAGGCATCTCAGTAAACTAAGAAAACAGGCACTGAGACTGGACAGCAAAGTGACAGTATGGCCCCTGGAGCCAGGGACTCTATGATGCCACACATCACTGGGCCAGAGCTTCACTATCACCACCTGCTCTGGGTCTGCTTCAGCTCTACACTAAAAATAATAGGTCCACTTTGGCCACTGGGGGGAAAATGATAAAATATGCCGAATACTAGTGGCTGACCTCAAAGTTCAAACATCTAAGGCTATTCTTCAGACTAAAGGATACTTTCAAGAATCTAAAACAACGTCAGGTGCTACTGGCTCTCACCTGTAACCCTAACTACTTAGGAGACCAAGATCTGAGGGTCAAGGTTTTAAGGCGGACCAAGCAAGAAAGTATGTGAGACTCTTATCTCCTATGAACTATTAAAAAGGTGGAAGTGAAGCTGTGGCTCAAGTTGTAGAGTATTAACCTTGAAGAAGAAAAAAAATCTAAAATATATTCTGACTTATTAAATTGAAATCCTTTTGCACAGCTACATGAAGTTTATGTGTATGTAAGTATGTGATGTGTGTATACACACACATAACACATACACACACACACAATCTAAAAATAAGCCAGGGATGGTGGTATACATCTGTAATCCCAGCACTGAGGACTGAGGCAGAAGAATCTTAAATTCAGAGAAGCCCTTCAAACATATACATATACATTATCTCGGCAGAAAATACATAAACACTCCAATGCAGTCTACCACTTTACATGGGATCTCCCTCCAAGGCCCATCTCTGCTCTAAGAGTCTACAGACCCCAAAGTAACCCAGTCCACTGCCCAACAAAAACTCTGTGCTACTTCCAGTAGACTAGGTATGCAGCTGGATACTTTCCTCAACCACCCTTCTTGTAGTGTGCACACATACAACCGCACAGGTGTACTGGAGTGCTAGTGACCAGCCCTTACCCCACCCCTGCACACATCTAGGAAGGGGCAAATGGTGGTGGGAGAGGGGCTCAAGGAAGGAAAATTCACTACCAAGCAACCATGAACACTAACTGGCCCATTCAGAAACAATACTCAAGATCTGGGCACCAGTGGCTCATGCCTATAATCATAGCTCCTCAGGAGGCTGAGATTTGAGGATCGTGGTGTGAAGCCAGTCCAGGAAGCAAACTCCATGAGACACTTATCTCCAATTAACCACCAGAAAACCAGAAGTGGTGCTATTATATAGATTGATTAAAGATCATAACTGAAGTTATTTGAAAAAACCCAATTATATCTTGAAAGTAAACAACCTGATAAACCCTGCATTTGTAGGAAGCATGCTCATCAACCTCAAGACCTAGCAATGCATGTGAACTATAACCAATTCTCTACCAGCCAGTCCATGTTGCTGACATATTGGCCTTTGGTTATTAAATCTTCATTTGTGTAACAACTGCAGGAAATATTTCTACTTAACCATGCACATTACATATGTACCCCAGTTAGCTTAGAAAACCCAAAGTGGGATACTTCATTCAGACTGTTTTTATCAACCCATGAACCATGTATTTTAGTCATCTGAATATCAACCTAGAAGCCATACATAGCCACAGCTTGGCAGCAGGACCTCAGGTATGTGCCGAGCATTCATGTATAAGTATCACTGATCTTCACAGTAACCCTGCTATGGGATCGCTTTAATTTTTAGGGAATAATTGGTCTTCTTACCTAACATTGGCCAGAATCTTCCACATAACAGAACATCTCAAAGTACTCATTTTTTTTCATATGAAAATCTACAATAAAAAATAGACTCGACCCTGATCTTTTAAACAGACAGCCGTGCTGAACAGATTTTACTCACTGTGCTGGGCTCTTCTCTCTCCCCTCTCCCCATCAAGCTGTCAAACAGAAACTTCTGCTGTCATCACATGTGCCAACAACTGTGCCCCTCGCCACTCTGCCCAGACCCCAGCCTGCTTCCATGACATGTGTGGTGGCAGTCTGAGAGGCCTCACCGAATGAGATCAGAGCTGTGTGTGGACGACCAGCGATGTCCCAGCTGCCCACCCCCCAACACCTTGTCCTTCAGCCCAAGGATTGAAATGGCTGGGTAATGACCCCCAGGTGGATCTGCACACGGCTGGCTGATAATTGATTGCCTCTTTCATGTTAAGTTCTTACTCCCTGGAGGGTCATTTATACATCTCTACTGCCAAGAGTATTAAGAAAATATATTTAAGAAATGATTTAAGTCATACATTAAAGAAACCGTATGTATAAAATTAAAGAACTTTCCCTAGAAAAACTGGAAAGCACTAGAACAAATTATCAGAGAAAGTTCTACAATCATCTTTCTGAGGCAATGCCCATTTAATTTGGAGAGGCTGATCAATTTCAACCAAGAGTCAGAGGGGTGGATTGGATAAATGTGGAAGATCTTTGCTGACAGATAAAATGCTTCATGTTTCAACATATACCAGCATCCTTAAAAGGGAGTTTAGCTCTACAGCAAGTTTTTGATGTTAATAAAAACTGTTAAACATTATAGGATTAGACAAACCCCTCTACCGATCAGGCATATAATTGCTCTACTACTTGCCATCTGTGTAAAATGCCAGCCAAGAGTAGGAATTCATTTCAAGTGCCATCAGTTTTTGTTGTTTGTATGGGGGGGGGGGAGGGGTGGCCTCAAAGCCTGGTGACTTTTAATTTCCCCGTGTGCCTGTCTACTCTCTGGAATCTAGGAGAGAGGCAAAGCCCTTCCTGACTGTAGAAATCAATGGCGCACAGCACCTAAGTAATGGAGTTAATGGGACTGATTGGTGTAGCTCAAAGTGAGGCAAAGAACATGAAGACAAAATAGAGAAGAGCAAGACTTGGGGGTCAGACCCAAACACATCAGCAACATTCACTTAAACTGTGTCATGTTCTAAGCCCTGTGCCCTGGGGAACAGCAGAGTGGCTCTTACAAATTACCACCAGAATCTCCCAGACGACCCACAGGGACCTTTAACTTGCAAGACAGGGTGCCTTGGGTTTTCTAGCTGTCACTTCCTGTGAATAATTTAAGAGCAGCTTCAAGTGGAAATCTTTCTATGAGGTAATTTGTAGGCATGACAGAAAAAGCTTATCTCAACATCTAAATGTAAATAATTTAAGCCAGATATGTAAATCTAAAATAAATAAATAAATATATATATATATATATATATATATATATATATATATATATATTCACAGGACCACAACTCCCATACCACCCTAAATTCTCTTCATGGGTAAGAGATTCCCCACACACACCCCGAAATTAAATGACTGATTGCACTCAAGAAAAAGGTCATACGGGGCTGGGGATATGGCCTAGTGGCAAGAGTGCTTGCCTCGTATACATGAGGCCCTGGGTTCAATTCCCCAGCACCACATATACAGAAAATGGCCAGAAGTGGCACTGTGGCTCAAGTGGCAGAGTGCTAGCCTTGAGCAAAAAGAAGCCAGGGACAGTGCTCAGGCCCTGAGTCCAAGCCCCAGGACTGGCCAAAAAAAAAAAAAAGGAAAAAGAAAAAGGTCATGGAAGACAAAACAGTGACTTTCCTCCTCACAGCTAGTCCTATTTTTTTAGGTTCACTCACCTACCACTGTCGTAAACTTTAAAAGGAAGAAAAGTAGCAGGGATAGTGATACATTACATACCAGACCCTGGTGGAAAAGTTTTTAAGTTCATTTTTTCCTGGTAGATGTTTAAGATAGAGAAGTTTCAGTCAACCTTAAATGACCTCCCAAAGAGTTGACTCTTTGGGAATGTGGCTTAAATGGTAGAGTGCTTGCTTTGCATTCATGAAGCCCTGGGTTCCATTCCTCAGTGCCACATAAACAGAAAAGGCCGGAAGTGGCACAATGGCTCAAGTGATAGAGTGCTAGCCTTGAGCAAAAAGAAGCCAGGGACAGTGCTCAGGCCCTGAGGTCAAGCCTAGAACTGGCAAAAAATAAACACATAAAAAAGTTGGCTCTGGGGCTGGGAATATGGCCTAGGGGCAAGAGTGTTTGCCTCCTATACATGAAGCCCTGGGTTCGATTCCCCAGCACCACATACATAGAAAACGGCCAGAAGTGGTACTATGGCTCAAGTGGCAGAGTGCTAGCCTTGAGCACAAAGAAGCCAGGGACAGTGCTCAGGCCCTGAGTCCAAGCTCCAGGACTGGCCAAAAAAAAGTTGGCTCCATTTCAAGCTACCTTCATCACTGCACTGCAGCATACAAACGGACGTGTTTGGTTAGGAGACATTTGATTAATGTAACCAGCCTTTCTCACATTTCCATTACATGTCAGAAATACACAATTACTCTGTTAGGACTCCAGTAAACCAGATACATTTTACTTCTAACTCCAGAAATTAACAGAATTAGTTATAAAGTACTTAAAATACATAAAGTACTTAAAATTCTGTAGTCAGGCCCAGCACTGGTGGCTCACACCTGTAATCCTAGCTACTCAGGAGGCTGAGGTCTGAGATCTGTTACTTATATAACAAGCTTATACATGGCTCAAAATAAAAATAATAAATTTTAAAAATTACAGATCAGCAAGGTGGGACATGCCAGCAGTCCTAGCTGCTATGGAGGGAAGTTCAGGTACGAGGATCTGAAGTTTTGAGGCCAGCCTGAGCAAAGGTATGAAGACTACATTTAAAACAAAACACAAGCTGGGTGTCAGTGGCTCACACCTGTCATCACTCACACACACACACACACACACACACACACACACACACACACGTAGAGCTCCAGTGTCAGACACTTGAGTAGGAAGGGAGGAGAAGGGAGAAGAGAAGAATATCTTAATAAGTTTTTAGTTTTATTTTTTAACCACTTATTTGACCTTTGTTTTTTGTCAGCACTGCATTTGAACTTGAAGCCTCATACTTGCAAGGTAAGCACTTCACCTCTTAAGCCATGTCCAAGCCCAAATGCTTCGTTTTTTGCATGGGGTCTCGCTGGCCTTCCTCTTACCTGCACATCCTCTATGGCTAGTCTTACAAACATACCATGTCTAGCTTATTGGTTAAGCTAGGATCGTACATTTTGCCCTGGCTGGCCTCAAACCACAATTCTCCCAATCTCTGGGTTTATAGGTGTGCATTGTCAAACTCAGCCCTTGAGATTTTTCTGCTTTGAGGTGCCACCACAATTTAAATTCTAAGCCAATAATGCCTACTTTCATTGATGGAAAATATTTTTTGTTTTATGTGAGGTTGTCATGGCATAATAAAAACTGATACTCTGATAATAGTTTTAAATTATTGAAAATATATATATATGGAATACCATAAATTATCTTTGATTACTTCACATTATTACATTTCCTCAGACCCATAAACTCTTCTTTTTCTCTAGGGAAAAAAGCTAAGTAAAAATAGATGATTTTTTTAAACAAAATTAAGGTAAAGTGGAGCCAAGGAAACTTAGGAAACTGACAGCAGTGATACATGATGACAATGATTGAGTCCTTCTTGTCATGCTATCTGGGCAGGTCCTTGCCATCAGGTTAAACAGGAGGAAAACTGGAAGAAAAGAAAATGATCAGTGTTCTGCTGACCCTGGGTCAGTTCAAGCTCAGTACCGACATCTTGATCAAAGAATCAAGTCTGGCCAGGGCACCAGTGGCTCACGCCTGTAATCCTAGCTACTCAGGAGGCTGAGGTCTGAGGATCACAACTCAAAGCCAGAATGGGTAGAAAAAAAATCCATGAAGCTCTTTATATCCAATTAGCTACCAGAAAACTAGAAGTGGATCTGTGGCTCAGGGACAGTGCCTAGGCCCTAAGTTCAAGTCCTACAACTGACCAAAAAAGAATCTAATCTGACCTTCCTCTATAGAAGCACACCAGATAGATGGGGGGGGTTTCCAGTATTCTGAGCTACCTATACTGCCTTGTCTTTTTATTAATAAAGCTTACTAAAACATTGTGACAACACAACAAACATCCCTCCCTACTACCTTACCTTCTCCCATGCCTGCCACATGCATGGACCTACACCTATTTTTCCACCTAAATTTAATAGGAAGTCTTAGTTGAGACACCAGAATCCAGACAGCCAGAGAGCTGGATAAAATTCACACCCAGAATCCTTTGTGGAGGAACCCAGGATTCTGCACCTACCAAGTGTCCACAAACAATTCCAACGTGCCAATGCCCACAAGCCACTAGTTTTACACTGCTACACTACAGCACACACATTGCAGAGTTAATGTCTCCACATAGAATTTCACCGAAACACAGAAAACATCACACCCCAAGTGCAGACACAGCACTGAGCAAATAAATAGGATAGCAGAGCATATCTGAACAGAAGTCAGGAGAAATGACAGGCGGATAAATGACACTAGGTAACTTTTGCGTTTTTCTACACTTTGTATCTAAGCATACAGCATACGTTTTCTAACCATTTAACTTTTCATTTTCACTCAGAATTATTTTACAATCAAAAAGAAATCAGCAGACTTTTAATCCTTAGCAGGTTTTCATATTTGTTTCAGGTTTTTTATAAGAGGAAAATGTTACAAATAAATGTTCATCCTTTCACCAGTTCCCCTGCGAAACATATTTTTCTAGGGTTGGGAATATGGCCTAGTGGTAGAGTGTTTGCCTAGCATGCATGAAGCCCTGGGTTCGATTCCTCAGTCCCACATATATAGAAAAAGCCAGAAGTGGCACTATGGCTCAAGTGGTAGAGTGCTAGCCTTGAGCAAAAAGAAGCCAAGAACAGTGATTTAACCCTGAGGTCTAAGCCCCAGGACTGGCAAAAAAAAAAAAAAAAACCTAAATTGGATGTGGACTCTTTGTCAGACACATTTTCTCATACTTTTTCTATCTGCCTGCCTACCCACTGCCAAAACATAGAACCAGTTTTGTGTTTACACTTATTTCATAAATAAGGTTCTATGGCCCAAGTTATTCTAGTTCTATGTAATAATATCTGACACTTCCCACTCAAGCTGGCCCTGCCTGGGAAACCAATGGAGCACTGCTCAGGGAGTACCTCTGAACCAATGTGACCCTGTGTCTCTCCACAGGCTGAGTCTATTAGACCTGCTCTGTCTGTAAGAGTATTTTGTTTAAAACTTTGCCAAGTTTATCTTTCTAGTGCTTATGGAAATAAAGGAGTAGATGATAAAATATCTCAAAATATAACTATCAGAGACTAGAATGTGCCATCCCAAATATACTTCATTTAGTAAATTCTGAGCCCATTCTTCTGAGCCACTGCTGACACAGCACTAGCTCTAAAAAATAAAAATAAATCTGTCCTTCATAAAAGACATCATTACCTGTAAAGAAATCTGTAATCAGTATCGACATTTTTGTATGTGTGTCCATCAGGACAAAGGCTGTTCCAAGAGCTTTACTGTGTGCGCAATAACAAGAGGAGGGCCTGCTCACCTCAGCACCCGGCCCCCAGAGCCTCATTCCTTTCTGCGGCTCAGATACTATCCAAGCTTCAACCATCTGACTTTTCTGGAATCTCAGGTTATAATTTAGGTTTTCTGCAACCCCACACATTATTTCAATTATTTGCAGCTTGAAGAACCTGCGCAGGTAGGAGTAGTTACTTTCCTTCTTTACAAAAACATTAACATGGCTAGTGGCAAGAGTGCTTGCTTTATATACATGAAGCCCTGGGTTCAATTCCCCAGCACCACGTATACAGAAAATGGCCAGAAAGTGGCGCTGTGGCTCAAGTGGCAGAGTGCTAGCCTTGAACAAAAAAGCCAGGGTTAGTGCTCAGGCCCTGAGACCAAGCCCCAGGACTGGAAAAAAAAAAACAAAACATTAACATGGAGGAGACAAAGCCAGCTTTATCTTTACATGTTTTCCTCTTAGGCTGTACTGCCCACAGTCTGGTGGCTTTGAAATTTCCAAGAGGCTAGAGAGGGGAATCTGATTGGATAATGACTACTTAAGTTGTCCTTGTGCAATCATACTTGGTAGTCTAAGTAATTCTGCTCATTTCACAAGGAAAAACTATGAAGACAGAGCCTAAAGAACACAAGACACTCAGGAAATTGGGGCTGGACATTTTTTCCCCTGGGTTACTATACTATGCTACTCCAAGATATGCTATAAAAGGAAAAAAAAAATTCAAAGACGAATGAAGCACTTCCACCAACTAATGCCAGGTCTTTTCCATCCGTGTGTTTAACGGAAGGGATTAAGCACAACCGATTCCCCTTTTCTAACCTCCTTCCTTACCAGCCCAGTCACCTCTCTGAAGCACAGTTAGAACTATGACATTGCCTACAAATGCAGCTAAGTGAGCAAGGGACCAGAAAGATCCCTAATTGATCATCCTAGGTCCTCAAACTCATGTCCACAGACTCCAGGACTCACTTCCTTCAGGCTGTCATGAAGATATACAAGTAAAAGAACTGTCACAAAACTAGCACAAGTGTAGGTACCTTTTAACTAATGCCAATTATTTAAAAGGCTTAGAAAAGGAATACAAAACTCCTAAGTGGATTAAACCACACAAGTACACATACACACACATACACCTACACACACACAGAGTTGGCTTTGCTGATAATTTTTTTTAATTAATAAGAAAAGTACCAGCCACCACAAGCTCTACAGAATACATAGCACTATTGGTTATAGTTGATAAGAATAAGTTTAATCAAAAGTAGATTACATTTCAAATTAAGGGGAAAGTTGATGATGTTAGATACCCTTTGTAATAGTGTAATGCTGTTTATTCAGCACATAGAAAGTTATAGCCAGATATAGTCTGTATTGGACAGCAGGTCAGATGTCACTTAAGGGGGTGTCATTGTTTAAGAACCAACTGTCACTTAAGAATATGTAGCTAGGAACCTGTGGCTTATGCCTATAATCCTAAATACTCAGGAGGCTGATAGCTGAAGATTGTGGTTCGAAGCTAGACCAGGCAGGAAAGACAGGAAGACTCTTATGTCTGATAAATTATCAAAAAGCTGGAAGTGGACCTGTGGCTCAAGTGGTAGAGTGCTTGCTCTGAGTGAAAAAGCTCCGGACAGTGCACAACTCCCCACTTCAAGCCCCAGGACCAGCATCACACACACACACACACACACACACACACACACACACACACACACACACACAAATAACAGCAAATAATATATGTATTTATGTATGTATGTACTTGGCCACTGCCAGAAGAGACATTCCCACAAAATGAGATTGCAATGAAGACTGAGAAGAGATGGAAATCTGATTTACTTAACTAGGGTATAGCCTCATACAGAAGAAATCCGAGGTCTAATCCAATGT
Organism: Perognathus longimembris pacificus; assembly: GCF_023159225.1. Classification (NCBI taxonomy): domain Eukaryota; kingdom Metazoa; phylum Chordata; class Mammalia; order Rodentia; family Heteromyidae; genus Perognathus; species Perognathus longimembris. The sequence goes on from NC_063169.1 coordinate 55,067,876, forward strand.
TTCGTCAACAACCTAATAAAGGAAAGGGAAAAGGGATGTAGGAAGAAAGGATGATCAATATACATTTGTGAACATCTGGAACCAATAGCCTTGCACCTGCTCAAAACACCATAAATTCCCAAGGTTCTAGGGGGCCTGGAACAACTCAAAGACTAAAGACCTAGAATTGGCCAGACTTAGCTCCAACTGCTTTAGTACCTTCATTACAACCATAGCTGAACATCAGAATCATCTTTTACAAAGTGAATGAAAGGTCATGGATTTGGGAGTTTTTGTTTGGCACTTGTGATTTTATTAGCTCCACTGTCTGTGTAAAGCACACCTCCCACAACCACTCAGGTTTAAGAAAGGTTCCTGGTTGTTTATACACAGAGCTGCCAAGTTAAGTGCTAGTTCCGTGTTTCTAACAGTAATAGTCAAAAGAGAAAATAAAAAGAAGATGCTTGCCACGCTTCTAGTGTAAATGTGATTAAAGGTGCATCAAATGCAAAGCAGGAAATGGGCCTCCTCAGAAGTTTCCTGCATACCTCAGTGGTCAACCAGCCCGCAAGTCTGATGGCCAGGAACTGCTCAGGACAGACACCTCCCCCCATCACCAAGAGCATTAAGCCATACACTTCATGGCATCTGCATGAAGTTACAGAGAAGAGCTCAGATTCGTGTGAGCAGAGTCACATCGGAGCAAGTGGCCACTGTGTAACCTGGAAGGTAGCCCATGATTCTTACTGGCAAAAATGAGACCCACAGCCAGGCACTCTGAAAACAAAAATAACTTGCATGCAACTACACCAAACACTCATTGAGCTGAAGAGAAAAAAGCAGTTTTCCAGGACCGCAACTCTCTGATGCTGTGGAGTTCGAATCCCATCTTATCCACGGCATTGCCTTACATCACTAGAGTCACCTATCCCCATGACTAGCATACAAGAGACATTCTTTCTGAGATGAACTGACCTTTTATGCTGTGTTATTGCTATTAAATTTTAACACTAAGACAAAGCTCCAGATTAGAGGAAATTAACTCTGGCACACGTGCAGCACTGGGTGTAAAGATTTAATGTGGAGCAGATGGCTCTGTTAGGAATGAGACTTTTTCCCTCTTCTACACTCCACTGAAAAATCCTGTTTGAAGTTCTGTCTTAACACAGGAAGCCATCCTCATCCTCAAACACCAGACAGGACCGACAGTGGGACTGTAGTGGCCAGCAGGAGGCAGAACAGAACAGTGAATGCTCAGTGGAGCCACAGGCAAAAAAGACCAGAGAAGGTGCATTCTTATCCAAACCCTAGACAAGGCAAGCTACTTTCTTCCAACTAAAACCTACAGGTCTGTGGTAAACATAAAAAGTCAAAGCGGGCATCAGTGGCTCGGTATAATACAATTACTCAGGAGGCAGAGAGCTGAGGATCATGGTTCAAAGCCAGCCCAGAACTGGAAGTCCAAGAGACTCTTTATCTCCAATTAACCACCAGAAATCTAGAAGTAGGGCTGTGCTCAAAGTGGTAGTGAGCTAAAGGAGCTTAGGGATTGTGCCCAGGCCCAGAGTGCACACCCCAGGGCTGGCCACAAAAGAAGAGGGGGGGGGGGCAAGCATCCCTTCCCCTCCATAACCAGGTGGAAATGTGTTCTGCCCAGGGCCGCATGGGTGAGGAGGGAAAAGAAGGAATGCACAGTACCCACAAAGACCATGGTCCAGGTGCCCAGATCAGCACTTCACACATCAGCTGGCCCCAGACCCCCTTATGCCTCAGCAGATGCAACATCTCTGGGAAATGATGCTTCTCAGACACATGGGGGGGGGGGGCCAGGGGGCTGCTAGTGCTCTGTCTGGAGGGCAGGCAACACCACAACCTAAAGTGCCCCCTAGACAAGAGTTTGCAGGGTAAGTAACCAAGGGGGGCGGGGCCTGAAGGAGTCCACACAGGAGCCTTTGGCTCAGCCTGAGGACTTGTCCCTTTCCCTCTCCTTGTCCTCTGAGGCTGCAGGCGTTTGCTCTTTCCTTGGCGTTTTCAGTCTCTTCGTCGAGATGATGCATTCTTTGTCCTTGGCCGGCAAAGGGATCCCCTAAGTTCAAAGGACAAATTGTCTCCCCTTAGCCGCTCTGCTCACCAGTGCTCATCAGTGCAAATTCTGCCTGAAGTAGGTACAGTCCCGGCCTCTACATCCTCAGCTCTCCTTCTTCCTCACTGTCGCAGTGGAGGTTCCCCCAATCCTCCCGTCAGTCCCCAAACACCACCTAAGTGGAGAAACAAGGCTAACTGTGCTGACAGGCTGGACTTCCAGGTTTGTGGCCAGCCTCTCCTCTCATTTGCATACAGTATTTCTACTCTTACCTTTCATATTTCAGCAAACCTTTAGGATTCCTCATAAGCCTGAGTTCCCAAACCCCAAGATAACCAAAGCCTCACTTTAACAAAACCAATGTTGACTCCACCTAGTTTCTCCCTTCTTTCTGTAGAAACACTCCACCCACCCCAGATCCACTCTGCTCTTGTCTGGCCTTTATGTCCTACCACAGCAACCTCAAACTTCAGCCCTGGATTTGTCAGGCCCTGCTCAGAGCCCTGTAGCTAACGGACTACCCCAAGCTCCAGGGTCTCCAGCCTATGCACCCACAACAGAGATCTCCCAATCTCTGTGTACTTCCTGGGTGCTATCAATAAAAAAAAAAACCTCTCTACTTGTTCTCCATTCTAAAACTGCACATGGCACCATGAAGCTGGCCATGTAGGAATTCCTTAGTTTGCCTGAGGTTATGTGTGTCTGGCCTCCTATCTGGTGCTTCTCCTTTGCAGTGACAATGATCAAAAATGTAGGGAATAATGTAAGTGAAACTTAATGGGATAGAGTAAGGAAAAGAAATGTCCACGTTCCCCATTCCCCTTTCAAAAACATGTTGGTACAACATACAGTGGCAGAGAACAAAGTATTTGAGTTAGGCAGAGCTGGACTTGGCTTCAAGGTTTACATTTATTGACAATTTTATCTTGGACCAGACTTCCTGAGCTGGTTTGTTTTCCCTAAGAGGAAAAAAAAATCAGTACTGCCACCTAGTGGTATTATGAACCAATGACATAGTATTATGAAAGAACCACAGAGAAAACACTGGTATTGTCAGACACATATTTTCGAAACAGAACTTAACAGAATATAATCAACAAAATACTTTTTTTAATCAGTCCCGGGGCTTAAACTCAGGGGCGTTAGCACTATCCCTTGCTTCTTTTTTCTCAAGGCTAGCATTCTACCTCTTGATCCACAGTGTCACTTCTGGCTTTTTCTATATATGTGGTACTGAAGAATTGAACCCAGGGCTTCATGTACGCTAGGCAGGTACTCTACCACTAAGCCACATTCCTAGCCCCTGGAAATACTTTTTTTTTGCCAGTCCTGGGACTTGAATTTAGGGTCTGAGCACTGTCCCTGGCTTCCTTCTTCTCAAGGCTAGCACTCTGCCACTTGAGCCACAACACCACTTCCGGCTTTTTCTGTTTATGTGGTGCTGAGGAATCAAACCTAAGGGCTTCATACATGCTAGGCAAGCACTCTACCACTAAGCCACATTCCTAGGCCCCTGGAAATACTTTTAAAACTTTTATTGAACCATTATTCCCTGAAAATTAATGTACTGTCATAGCCTTAAGAAAATTGAAGTGCTAGGTGCTGGTGGCTCACACCTGAAATCCTAGCTACTCAGAAGACTGAGATCTGAGGATCGTGGTTTGAAGCCAGGCCAGGCAGAAAAGTCTCCATGAGAGTCTTGCCTCCAATTAACCACACAAAAGCCAGAAGTGGTGCTGTGGATCAGGTGGTAGAGCCCTAGCCTTGAGCACAGAGGCTCAGGAACAGTGTCCAGGCCCTGAGTTCAAGTCCCACAACACACACACACACACTAAAGCAAATTTAATTGGGACCCTCAAGAAAATTGTATGATCCTGCTCCAAAATGTAAGTGTAAAACTAAATAAGGCACAATATCAACTTTAAAAACTACATCATAGAAGAAAATCATGGATGAAAACAGTAGAGCATGAGTTCCCTCCTATAGAATAATGACCTGTAAAAGCTATGTAGCAAGACCTAAAACCTGGAAAGCAGCATCAGGTATACTGTAGCTACTCTTAAGAAAATAAATATAGGGCTGATAATGTGGCTTAGTGGTAGAATGCTTGCCTAACATGCATGAAGGTTTGATTCTTCAATATCACATAAACAGATAAAGCCCAAAATAGTGCTGTGGCTCAAGTGCTAGCCTTGAGCAAAAGCAGCTCGGGGGCAATGCCCTGAGTTCAAGCCCCAGGACTGTGCATATATATGCACACACATTTCTAAATGTGGTAATGAACAAGGTAGCTAGGAGCTATTTCTGCCTTTGAGTAGAAATTCTACTAAGTTTTCCTCTACTGGAGGAAAGCTTGGCCTGTGGACAATAATTAACCTTTCTCCAAAAGCATCGTGCTTCTATTTGCCAAACCACAGCCACAGGAAATCAGTTGCCCACAACTTCCTCATAAATCAAAAGTCTACCTGCTTCCCATTTTCTGTTATGGCCTTCCCTAGCCAAACTCTGTTGAAACCAATAGAGAACACACCTACCAACTTCCACACAAAGACCCAAAGGCTCCCTGAACTTAGGGTGATGGATAACTCACCCCTACATGAGATTCTGAAGGTGCTACAGCCACTGTCCCTGCACTAGCCTCAATCTAGGCTTTGCCTGCACTAGCTTGGAAGCTAGCAGTCCCCCTTGATACTCTTCAAGTACATCCATGAGTCACGTTTCCGTTTCCTCTCACTGTTCCAAGTAGTCTTGTTAGCTCAAAGTTCATTCATTCACAATAATGCTAGCTCACTCATCCAGAATACTCAGACACTGAGGAACTGTGACTTACCACTCAACCCTCAGAGGAGGGAAGGCGATGGCTAAGTAAATCTAAAAATAAAAAGAACTCCAACCCTTCACACAGTACTTCCTCCCAGCCCACTGTAAAACAACACCTCACTTTTATTAGCAGACAAAAATGTGACTCATGATTTTCTTTCATCCATGGGTCAGACTCCCCAGGCAAAAACTCACGCACATTACACTTCGTGGGGCCTTTTAAATATTTACATGTTAGCAGTATTCTTCCTTTCAGGTCAAAGATTACAGTACTTAGCCACACAAAGAGAGCAGAGGAATACAGTTATGAATTAGTAAACTGCTTTTACCCAGCCTTCCATTTGTTAATTCAGTCCAACTTCAAAGGGGATTTTGAAGAAAGGCTCAGCTGTCGGAAAATAACCTTCAGAAAATTCCTAAATCAAAAAGTGATTTGGCCAGTTTTCCCCAAAACTAGTTCTGTGGGAAAACTGCTCAGTTGGAGGCATGGTAACAAAAAGTCTCTTCCTATGTATAGAGGTTGTGTTTGTTTGTTTTATCGCTTTTGATATGGGGCATCCATCCACTTGTTTCTGGGGAGGGAACGGGAACTCCTGATCTGCATGGTGGACCCCACTCAGCTCAGTTCAGTGCATCACAATCACACTGGGAGCTCCTAACTCTACAGATGTGTGGGCCCAATGCCAATTCCACAGAATCCAACACCACCTCTGCTTCCCAGGAAGATGAAAACAATTGACAAGTAACTGACATTGTGTGTGACCACGTGAGCAACTGGCACAAACCAGGAAGGTTGGAAAGCAGGGCTCAACTGACTGACAAAGCCACATACTACTCACAGGTGGCCTTTTCCTTTCCTGAGCCTCCTTCACAGAGAAAACCATGACAAGGCCGTTCTCACCTTAGGGAATCAAGCCACAAAGCCCGGGCAGGCTCAGACAGCGCCCCCAGGTGGATGGATGCCAGCTAACACCTGCGCCAGGTCCCTGTGGCGATGCACAACCCCACCTGGGAACATTTCAGTAGATGTCCTGGGCTTCAGAAGGAGGCCTTGGAAAATCAGAACGAGAAATGTTCACAGGGCCTGACTCTTGTAGAGTCTTGCGGCTTAGTAATAGAGTGCTTGCCTTGCACCCATGAAGCCCTGGGTTCAATTCCTGAGTATCACATAACAGAAAAGGCTGGAAGTGGCTCTGTAGCTCAAGTGGTAGAGTGCTGGCCTTGAGCAAAAGAAGCTCAGGGATAGTGCTTAGGCCCTGAGTTCAAGGCCCAGGACTGGCCAAAAAACAAAAAAGTCTTGCATGGGCTTCTAGAGGACTTGAACAACTGCTTGACAGTTTTGAAAACTAGTTTTCTTGCTAAGTAGCAATTTCTTGGGCCATTTATGCAAAATCTCTAAGCAGCCGATGCCAGGAAAAGGGACAAGCATGAGAAGGAGGGGGAGAGTTAACATTTAAAGTACACTAAAAAAAAAATAATAACAACAGTAATTAATTCTAAGGACCCAACTCTTCTATTTATTCTCCAATAGAATATAGTGTCACCAGACAGATTATAAATGACATGTCTCTCCTCTGAATTATTTGATCCCCAGAGAAGATATCTACACAAATTGGGGTGAGGGGAGAGAAAGATCCAGAATAAAGGCAAGGACAGAGCTGAGATTGTCAGGAAATGACAATTGCAAGTCCTGTAGACACTCTAAGAGAAAATGGAAGGGGGAGGAGCTGTTTTGCCAGGCGGCCTGTGCACCTGTGGTGCAGGAGGTGCATGCTTCAGGATGCACGATTCCTCGGCCCACAGGGCATGTGCTCCATGAGGATCTACAAAGACCTCCCAAACCTTGGGCAGTACTGGACCCACACTTTTTCCCATGCATGCACACCTAATTTAGAAATTAGACCCAGTCACAGACAGGCATGAGTAACAATGCAATGGAATAATTATAACAGAGCACCGTCACAAGGACTGTGTGAAACACCTTCCTGGCGCTTTCTCACCGCGCTCACTAACTAGGGACAGCTCTTCCCAGCCTCTGGAGAACTTCCAGATCCAGCATCACTGCTCATGCCCACTGGGCCACTGTGTACAAGAATGGCAACCTGAATACAAGTGTTCCAATAACATGATGGTTAAATGTCTGATAACCAGATGGCCAAGTGATTAACGGGCAGGCAGTTTATAACAGATAGCATGGATATGAGTCATAAATGGATGGCTTTGTGACCTATGCGAGACAAGAGTAGAGTTAGTCTGAGATTACGTCATGCTACAAAACTGATGAAATATTTCTGGAATTTACCATCAAAATGTCTAAGCTGGGGCTAGAGATGTAATCCCATGGTAGAGCGCTTACCTAGCATGTGTGAGGCCCTGTGTCTGATCCCCAGCACTTTTGTCTTAATCAAGCTTACTTTAGCCACACAGGTCTTTAATCCCAGCACTGGAGGTAAGGCAGGAAGATCACAAGTTTGAAAGTTTGAGGCCAGCTTGACCCGCCTGGCAAGACACTATCTCAAAATACCAGGGGCCTATTAATACAAAGCTCTGGATTCAATCAACAATACCATAAAACTCCCTCTCCTCTCCCCTTTATCCCCCTCCCTTCTTCCACCCCCACCCCCAATTCATTTCTAGGCTGCAGTTGACTTCAGGTAACTAAACCTGTGGAAAGTAAAACCACATTGGTAAGGGCTGTCTTTATCTTGATGGATACCTAGCACAATGGTCTATCTGGTCTCTCTTCCTTTAAAACTGCCCTTCTCACTAATCCAAGGAGAAAAACCAAGGTCATCAAACTTCCCTTGGAACATTAAAAACAATGGCTGTTTTCCTTGGCAGGTCCCATGCAGCTCATCCTGAAAGCCATTTGTTTGGTACTAATCTAAACGACCTCCAGGTCGTCAGGTACTAGGGAGAGACTGATCTGGCAAAATCCTGGGAGTCAGAATTTATTCCTGCTGACCAGCGGCAGGAGCCTGGACAACTGCTCCCCGGGCTTGGATGACTCTCTGAGCCAGGATTAAATGCTCTCCACTAAGGCTGCCCCAGCTCTGCATCTAGGCTGCTCTGTCCAGCAGTAGCATCTCTACCAGGCAGCTCTGGACAAACAATGCTTCACCCTAAACACTGGCTATCTACAACAGGAGGCCTCCAAGGTCATGTGGAAATTTTTTTTAAGTTCACTTTTAAAAAAAAATTTTGTTGTCGAGGTGATGTACATAGGGGTTTTACACTTACATCCAAGATTCTTACAGCCAAGATCCCCAAGGTGCCTGAATGAACTAACAATACTGAGAAGGGATCTCAATGAGTTGGCTGCTCCTAAGATGTTAACAAGGCTGCAGGTTTTGAATTCTTAAATTCCATTCCCAGTCACTTTCTCTGGCTTTAGGAGTGGGGAGCCTCTCCTTTCAAAACAGTAGCTACAGGTAGCAGGAGCAACAAGTTATTCCTACCTTACACGAGTTCCAAAAGAAAATACTCTCAAAGAAAGTTGCCAAGTGCTTAAGGACCCCCCCCTTCCAATCAATACAATAAGACATCTAGTGGGGTGACTACAGCTTAATGGAAGGATCACAAGACAACACTTCTAAGTATGTAAAAATACCATTTAAGTTTAAGGTTCTCTATTTCTTTTTTTTTTTTTTTTTGGCCAGTCCTGGGCCTTGGACTCAGGCCTGAGCACTGTCCCTGGCTTCTTCCCACTCAAGGCTAGCACTCTGCCACTTGAGCCACAGCGCCGCTTCTGGCCGTTTTCTGTATATGTGGTGCTGGGGAATCGAACCTAGGGCCTCGTGTATCCGAGGCAGGCACTCTTGCCACTAGGCTATATCCCCAGCCCTAAGGTTCTCTATTTCTTAATTCCAAATCCAGGTATAGAAACAACAGAATAGCGTTGTTGTTGTTGTTGTTTGTGTTTGTTGTTTGTTTGGGGTTTTTTTGGGGGGGCAGTGTCCTGGGACTTGAACTCAGGGCTTGAGTGCTATCCCTGAGCCTCTTTTGTTCAAGACTAGCACTCTATCACTTGAGCCACAGTGCCACTTCCAGCTTTTTCTGAGTAGTTTATTGGGCATAGAGTCTCCTGGACTTTCCTGCCTGGGCTGGCTTCTAAACACAATCCTCAGATCTCACCTTCCTGAATAGCTATTTGATTAAGGCATTTATGAAGTTCAAGTACATACACCCTCTAGAGGAGAGCTTCAGCTCTTATTTTTCTGCATTACATGGAAAAAAAGAACATGGAGAATGAGCTCTCAGGGCTTCTCGGCGCCAGGTAGAGGGGAAATGCTAAGGATACAGGATGGAGAAGACCCATGGCTGGTGTACAGTTAACAGGCAAGAAGGCAGTGGGGCAGGCTACTAGCACTTTGAAAGGCAGCAAGCTGGAATTTGTAAATGCACACAAAGATGTCGCCTATATTTCTACTACTCAAAGGCAACTAGAGGTGGCTACTGGGTGGAGAACTTAGGAGCCTCAGGGCAACCTACAGCTCTCCAAACTCATTGGGTAAATGGAAGGACAGACATGCATGCTTCTCTTATGCTTCAATCAAATGCCAGAGGCAGTTTGCCTATATTAATAGTTTTGTATGTCATATTTTTATATGTTATAAATATCCAAATGGCAATTGGTAGAAAAAAAGATTCCCCACCTCTGGGTGGTTGCCAGCTGCCCAAAACAGCTGGCCAGGTGATGCTGTCTCCACCTTCCTGGAACATCTCTAAGTCCTACTCAGATTCCAGAACACTGACCAGTCTTCACCATGCTCACAGAGGTGGGTGTGTCCACCAGACTAAAATGATGCTCTCAGGTGTCTTTGTAGTAGGCGGCTGAACCTCACCTTGGCTCCTTGGGGAACCACAACATTCTCACACTCTAAGCAACGTGGTGAAGATGGCATTGCAGACCCATTTCTTTTCCACCTAGGTCACCACATGCTTTCACCCACGTGTGAAAAGACTCGAGCAGAGCCTTGAGCCTGGCTTTCCCTTAGATTCCCCTTGGATCATCAGCCAATCACCTAATTTACTGTGTGTCCGAGTTTCCCCTCTCCACACCAGACACAGTAAAATCGAAGAAGGCATCTCAGAGACTTAACTGAATGAACTATGTTGTTATATTGTATATTTTTTTCCAAAACAAACTCAATATAGTAGGGTTTTGTTTTTCTTGTTGTTGTGGGCTAAGGCTATTCTATATGAAAAAGATTTGAAGCTTTTTAAGGTCTTTCCTGTCCTGTCTAATAGATGCAGAAATTAGAATTGGCTTATCTAAGCAAGTATGTAACCTAGATACTTGAGAAACCTCTAGTGCTTATCATTGAGTGCTTGATACCTTGAGATTATCAAATGACAGATGTTCACCTGGATCCAATCTGATCTCAGGGCAAGGCCTCAGGTTGGACTGGGTTAGCACCTGTGGAAGGGACCAGAAAGTAACTTTCCAGTGCTACGTACACATTTTTTCCTGTTGACTGGTGCTGAGAGAACTCAGGACAGATAGAAAATTTTACTGAGTTTATACCACCTGTTCGTCAAATTATTATTATTATTATTTTGCCAGTCCCAGGGCTTGAGACTCAGGGCCTGAGTGTCGTTCCTGGCTTGCTTTTGCTCAAGGCTAGCACTCTACCTCTTAAGCCACAGCACCACTTCCAGCTTATTCTGTGTATGGGGTGCTGAGGAATCGAACCCAGGGCTTCATGCATGCTAGGCAAGCACTCTACTGCTAAGCCACATTCCCAGCCCCTCATTATTTTAAATTTATGTGGAAAAATAATTTTGTGACTTGAAAAAAGAATCTAGAATTTTACTTAAATTTTTCTTGTCTTGATTTTTTATATTAGTAAACTGAGAATAAGATTCTTGGACCTTAATCTTCTCATTAGAACTTACTATGTTTGCTGGGCCCCGGTGGCTCATGCCTGTAATACTAGCTACTCAGAAGGCTGAGATCTGAGGACTGTCATTGGAAGCCAGCCCAGCCAGAAAAGTTCCCATGAGACTCCATTTAACCACTCAAAAACTGGAAGTAGTGCTATGGCTTAAGTGGTAGAGCACAAAGAGGCTTAGGGACAGCTCCCAGGCCGAGTTCAAGCCCCACGACTGAAAAAAAAAAAAGTAATATGTCTGAAATTAGAAAGATGAAAAGCTTTAATCTATAAGGAAAAATCATTTTTTAAAATTAACTTCAGTCTCCAATGATCTATGTTCTTCTGAAAATTTGTTCTACAAAATAGCGGCCCAAGGGGCTGGGTATGTAGCTTAGTGGTAGAGTGCTTGCCTAGCATGCATGAAGCCCTAGGTTCAATTCCTCAGTACCACATAAACAGAAAAGCCCAGAAATGGTGCTGTGGCCCAAGTGGCAGAGTGCTAGCCTTGAGCAAAAGCAGCTCAGGGACAGTGCCCAGGTCCTGAGTTCAAGCCCCAAGACTGGAAAGAAAAAAAAAGCCAAATCTTTCTGCTGGATGGTGTGTCTGTGTGCATCACTCTCTATTTAGATACTTAGAAAGAGCAGCCTCAGTTTCTAAGTTATCTAGAAATTATCTAAAATGTTCTCATAATGAGTACAAGAGCATCAAATTCAACAGAAGGCAAAGGATTCTGTCCTGTCACGTGCCTTATTTTCCTTTTTAAGGGACTAAATGTACAAAAGACAACTTGGATTAACAAGTAAGGAATGAATATAAATCTGAACTACTTATCCCAGGACTTTTGCCTAAAGTAAAACTCACCAGGATTCTTGAGAACTGTCCCAAGAATGGAGCCTAGAGCTTCTTCTCTCGCAGCCACAGCCAGCACTCTACCAGCGAGCTAAGGCCCAGCCCCGTGGGGCATCTTATAATTGCACTTCTTGGCCTGACTTAAGTAAGTCTTTGATGCTAACACAGCAACCACATCCGTTGTTATTTTAAAAAATCTGTTCAGTTATGATCCCAAGTTTTACATACTAAGCCAACCTAGATGAATCAGGATATGGAAGGCATTCTTGGCGATCCACTGGAAGCCCTTTAACCTCGGTACACATTCAGCTCAGATGCTGGTTTCTGTGCCTAGAGCTCACTTGCACCTGTCATGCAGAAAGCCTTGGTGACAGAAACTTGGTTTTAAAAACTCAACCATAGGGCTGGGGATATGGCCTAGTGGCAAGAGTGCTCGCCTCGTATACATGAAGCCCTGGGTTCGATTCCCAAGCACCACATATATAGAAAATGGCCAGAAGTGGTGCTGTGGCTCAAGTGGCAGAGTGTTAGCCTTGAGCAAAAAGAAGCCAGGGACAGTGCTCAGGCCCTGAGTCCAAGGCCCAGGACTGGCAAAGAAAAAAAAACAAAAAACTCAACCATAGGCAAACCCAAAATGGCTGGCTACAAGGTTTCTTCTTAAATCAGGAACTGTATCACAAAAATGCAGGAATTCATTGAACAGCACAGACAGAACAGAACAGAACAGGGGGGGAAGCACTTTTCAAGTTACAAATCTCCAGCACAAGTACATCATTTCTTAGAATTCCAACAAGACTGGGCCTGGGAATGTGGCTTAGTGGTAGAGTGCTTGCCTAGCATGCATGAAGCCCTGGGTTCAATTTCTCTGTATCATGTAAACAGAAAAAAAGAAGTGGTGCTGTGGCTCAAGTGGTAGAGTGCTGGCCTTGAGCAAAAAAGCATCTCAGGGACAGTGCCCAGGCCCTGAGTTTGAGCCCCAGGATTGGCAGAAGAAGAGAAAAAGGAATTATAGGAAGACTGCAATGTAGATGCTGGAAAATGGGAACAAAGCATTAAGTTGGAACTTCAAACAAGTAATGAAGTTTGAGTTTTAAAGGTATTACTTGGAAATCTTGGCTGACTTAAAAGAAGATACAAAGAAATACTCTAGGAAGTACCATGTAGCCTTCTTCCAGCCTCTCCCGAGGTCAGCATCTAACCTAACTATAGTACAAAAGTATTTTTACACACCCACACCTACATACACCCCAGGAAAAGGACAGTGGTACAACCCATATATCTCATTCAGATTTTACCAAGTATAAATGACAGAGAGAGACAGAGAGACAGAGAGAGAGAGAGACAATGAAATGACACAATTCCATGTCACTTGGTAGAATTCCCACCACAATCAACATCAACTCACCACAGACTTCTTACTACTCTCAAAAGTCAGGCCCATCCCATCCATACCTCCTAACAACCACTAACCGCATCCCTATCTCTATAATTATGTTACTCCAAGAATGTTATTTAAACGGAATCATGCAGTGTACTCCCTTTGGAGATGAGTTCCTTCTTTCTCTTAACATACTTTCCCTGGGGTTCTTCCAAGTTGTTCTGTGCATCAATAGTTTCTTCCTTTTTAACAGAGTATTGTTCTTTTTCTTTTTCTTTTTTTTTTGCCAGTCTTGGGCCGTGAACTCAGGGCCTGAGCACTGTCCCTGGCTTCTTTTTTGCTCAAGGCTAGCACTCTGCCACTTGAGCCACAGCGCCACTTCTGGCCATTTTCTGTATATGTGGTGCTGAGGAATCAAACCCAGGGCCTCATGTATACGAGGCAAGCACTCTTGCCACTAGGCCATATTCCCAGCCCCAACAGAGTATTATTCTAAAGTATAGGTGTACCCTATTATATGTGCACACATGTGTGTACTGTTTAAACATGTTTAGTTTTAGGTAAAAGTGTTGAAATATTTTCCAGAGTGCCAACAATAAAGAAATAATCCAGTTCTCAATATCCTCAATTAGCATTGTATTACCATTAACTTTTAATTTTTACCATTCTGGGACATGTACAGTTGTATCACATGATTTCCCTAGTGACAAAATCAGGTCAAGCAGCTTCATGGCTTGTTTGCCATCTGAACCACCTCTTCAGTGAATGTCTGTGCATGGCTTTGCCCTGTTGTCTAAGTGGACTGTGTGCTTATCACTTGGAAAGGGAGTCCTGGGAATCAAACCCAGAGCCTTATTCACATTACAAAAATGCACTCTACATTTCCAACTTGGATTGTGTTTAGATGTAGTGTAAGAATGATTTGTCTGCCCCAAAGATTTCATGTTTCTTCCCCATAACCTTCAAATAGTTTTACATTCAAATCAATGACTCATTTTGAGTTAATTTTTCTACAAAAAGTGAGATTGAGAATAAGATTTGCTTTTCTTTTGGGGGGGAAGGGGGCCAAGGGGTGCCAGTCCAAAGGCTTGAATTCAGGGCCTGAGTGCTATCCCTAAGAATCTGTATACTCAAGGCTAACACTCTCCCACTTGAACCACAGCACCACTTCCAGCTTTTTCTGAGTAGTTTATTAGAGATAAGAGTTTCATAGACTTGCTTGCCCTAGACGGCTTCGAATGTTGATCCTCAGATCTCAGCCTCCTGATTAGCTAGGATTACAGCCGAGCTAAGATTCTTTTTTTAACTAATGGATTTACAATTACATCAGCATCATTTGTTGGAACAGCTATCGTTCAAGTTCCCTTGAATTGCTCTTGCTCTTCATTAGTAGTTGAGCTTACTTGACGGACACAGTGGTTGGTGCATGTTGGGGATTCACGCTGCCCTTCTCCCAGCTCTAGGGCAGTGTAAAAAGCTAGCCACTCCCATCTTCCGGCTTCAACTGGAAGAGAAGTCCCCGCCCCTGGGGGGCGTGCCATCATGGCGGGGACTTCTACAGAGACCCAGCTCTTGGGGGGCTGTAGTCTCCGCCCACAGAGGAAGTTCCATGACATCACCTGATGGGCAGCCCAGTTCAGCCAATTAGCTAGTCACCCCAAGTCCCTCCCCTTCCGCCTTTGTCACCGTAATAAATTCTTCTGCCCGCCCCCTGGGAGGGTGAGACTCATTCAATCCTCAGACTGTCTCCTGGGAGCCTTCCTTTCTGCGCTGACCTCTGACACGTGAGAGGGGATGGGGGGAAGGTTTTCGGCAACTCTCTTCTCAGCTAAACGCGATCCACAAGAGCACATTTTGCCTTCTGCGGGCGGGAGACAAAGCCGAGTGCTCTTTCATAATTTGGGGTTCAGGCATTTTCCCCGGGAGATAGGGGGAAAAAGGGATCCCAGAGATCCCAACAGGTGTACATGTATTATCCTAGCACTCAGGAGGGCTGAGGTGGGATGATAGTGAGTTTGAAGGCATACTGGACCCCACAGTAAAACTATGCAGGAGGAGAAGAAGGAAGAGAAGAAGGCAGCAAGGAAGGCATATTTAGGTAGATCTATTATGCTGCACTAATCTATCTCTACCCATTCCCCACTATCACAATGTCTAGTATATTGTAGCTATGTAGTTGACTTTAACATTTGGAAAAATAATTCCTCTCACTTTCCTTTTCTTTTTCCAAGGGGTTTGGGTGTCAGAAGTTATGTTAATTATGCAGATCAATTTAGAAGGCAACTGAAATATTATGGTGTATCTTCCTATCCAAGAACATAGTATGGCTCTCCTGGTACTTAGGTCTTTGAATTCTGTGTGTGTGTGTGCACGCGCGTGTGTGTGTATGCACGTGCACATGTAGGTGTGTGTCTCAGTCCTAGGGCTTGAATTCAGGGTTCAAACGCTGTCCCTGAGCTTTTGTTCTCAAGGCTGGCACTCTACAACTTGAGCCACAGTTCCACTTCTGGCTTTTCTGGTGGGGAGAGGTTAATTAGAGATAAGAATCTCATATATAGACTTCCTTGTGGGGCCTTGCTTCAAACCTCAGTCCTCAAATCTCAGCCTCCTGAGTAGCTAGGATTATAGATGGGAGCCACTGATATCTGGACATTTCTTTCATCAGCATTTTCTAATATTTTGCATATGGATAGTGTATTAGATTTACACCAAGGCACATCGTTTTCTTTAGAGTAAACAAGAATGCTACATTTTATTTTCAATTTCCATAGAAACACAAGTGATTTTTACTTACATGTTGGTAGGATTATGTTTAATGTTTAGTTCACCCAATTCGACATTTTTCAACCAAAAGTTTGGAGCATTTATCACATCCCATAGATAATGCAACAAAGAGAATCCACTTGAAACTGAACATGGCATACTTTCTGGGTTTGTTTTTATCTATGGAGAGTATTCATAAATGTTTACAGTTATACTGTCATTATCAGAATCCTTGCATTGAAAATCCGTGCTGTGAAAAATTAAGACAATTCCTTACAAGAGATAAATCTAAAATGGATAAGACATTTTCACAGTTGGGCATGTAAAGCACCCACAGAGACAGTTCTGCAGACAAAGCAGCAGAAAATAAGCCAAAGTTAACTCGGCTCACTATTGTTTGTTAGACTCAGTTTCCTTTTATGGAAAGAAGAAAGACATCTTCCACTTCTAAAATTAGATTCTTAAGCAACTGGCCAAGATGTAACTACCAGTTTTAAATTTTTTTTAATGAAAGAGTTGAGGCTAGGAGTGTAGCTCAGTGGTAAAGTGCTCGCCTCACATACAGAAAGCACTACCCAAAAAAATAGTTTTTAAAATAAAACAAGGACAAAGAATTTGCTGATAGAGAAATAAGGTCTTATGCTTATCTAGGTAAAACTTTTTTTTTTTTTAAGATTTTGACCATTTCCAAAAACAAAGCAGCCTTCTTTAGTGCTCTAGATAGGTTGTTCGAATTTTTTTTCCCACACTCCAGGGTGTGCACTATGAGGCTCTGTGGGGCATGAACAGTAGAAATAGTCTTTTAACAATCAATTCCTAAATTCCTGCAGGGTGCCAGAAACCATGCTGGGTGCTGACAGTGAATATGAACAAGCTCCACCCTGCACTCAAGGAGCCCCTCTCCAGTGACAAAGAGAAAAACTGCCAGACCCACTCTAGTCTATAACGCCTTCTCTAGCTTTAAATGTCTTTTATCCATGAGTCCCACCTCACCCCTTTGAACTGAAAAAGTCAAAGATGCCTATGTGACCAAAGCTTTACATACAGGTCTAAGGAAATTAGATATAAATTCCAGATTAATTTTATTTTTTCTTTGAAAGATAAAACACAGACGGGAGAGGGAGAGAGGGAGAGGGAGGGAGGGAGGGAGGGAGAGAGAGAGAGAGAGAATATGAATGAGAATAAGCAAGTGAAGGGATGACAATGTCCAAAATGTACTCTTTACCTGACTTATGTGACTGTAACCTCTCTGTACATCACCTTAATAATAGCAATTAAAATTTAAAAATAAAAATAAAAAGAGGAAGGACACACTGGGCACTGGGGGCTCATGCCTGTAATCCTGGCTACTTAGGGGGCTGAGATCTGAGGAATTCGGTTAGAAGCCAGATCAGGCAGGAAAGTCTAAGACACTCTGATCTCCAATTAACCACCAAAAGCCCAGACATAGAGTTGTGGCTTAAGTGGCAGAGTGCTAGCCTTGAGCAAAAAAACTCAAGAGCAGTGTCCAGGCCTAGAGTTCAAGTTTCAGAACCAACAGGATAAAGGAGAAAGAGAGAGACAGAGAGAAACACATGTAAACACAAATTCTGAGTTTTACCTAGAACTCATTTCAGAGACCAATAATTATGTATTAGGAAAGATGATCACTTAGAATGGAGTGAGAAACAATAAATCAATACATAAATAAATGTGTTTGGTACCGTTAAAACATTCAGTGTTACACTCAAGAGCTGGGTGTGGTAGTGCACTGGTGTAATCCTAGCACTCAGGAGCTTAAGGCAGGAGAGCTTCAAGTTGGAGGCCAGCCTAGGCTATTACTAACAAGATCCTTTTAATGGTGGGGAGGGGATGGGTCCTCTAGAAACAAAACCCTCTCTTAATGTATCCTTTGCTAAACTCAACTACACCAAAAAATCAGTTACCTATTCAAAATAACTGTAAAGACTTTCCTTCAGGAAATCAATCTTTTCTAAGTATGGAATAGCATTCCCATGGATGAACTAAAGAAAACTAAAGGGCTGGGAATATAGCCTAGTGGTAGAGTGCTTGCCTCGTATACATGAAGCCTTGGGTTCGATTCCTCAGCACCACATATAGAAAAAGCCAGAAGTAGTGCTGTGGCTCAAGTGGTAGAGTGCTAGCTAGCCTTGAGCAAAAAGAAGCCAGAAACAGTGCTCAGGCCCTGAATTCAAGCCCCAAGAATGTCAAGGAAAAAAAAAAAAGGAAAGAAAACTAAAGAGAAGTTTGATAGGAAGCACACATAGATGGCAGTTTCCCAAACATATTAGTGAAGAAGCTAAAGCATTGAAGATGACAGAGATGTCCCAATACTTTACGATTTCATTTCCAAATCCACACAAGAGAAGCCACTGTCAACTTTGAAAAAATCTGCTTAACACTCAGGACACTTCCAGTAGAAAGCACCTGACACACAAATGCCAGCCCTGAACCCCGTGACTAAGGGCTAAGAACACCAGAGACAAGGGGACAGGGCTCTTCCTGGCTCCCTCATGCAGGAAGGGGCATTCCCATAGGCCCACACTTAGCATGAGGCCTGCCACAAGAACTCAATCAATGGTTGCTCAGTGAATAGATTGTCAATGTGCTATGATTCTCTCTCCCTTTTCTCCCTTCCTCCCCCCCCCACCTCCCTCCCTTGGTTTCTTCTTCCTATGTGGTTATTTGAATTGAAAGGTATTTCAAAGACATTAGCCATAGGAAGAAAAGGCAAAATCCATCAAAAATGAGATCTCCTATGCCCCAAGTAATTTTGCTCCCAGAGAATCAGCCCAACACTGTTCATCTGCCCAAAGGGAAGTTCCTCTATATAACACCACCCATATGTGGTCCCTGCTGAAGGAAGCCACTGGCATTGCTAGAAATGGGCCAGGTCTCAGGATGAAGGGCCATCAAGCACGGTAAAATGGCAGAGATGGAAGGTGCGTGGCTTCTGAAATCACCAAGTTAAGAATTTTGTCATACATTTCTTTCCTAACTGTACAATCTTCAACATCCCGCCTCGGGTTCCACTCTAACAACGGCAGGGAGTTGCTGTGCTGCTTCTTTTGTTGGTTATTGTTTTTGTGACAGTACTAAGATTGAATTTCACCTTGTGCTAGACAAGTGCTCTATCCATTGAGCCACTCTCTCGGCCCTCTTTATTTTTCAGATAGTGACTTGATCTTTTTGCCCAGGCCACCCTTGAACTTCAATCCACTTACCATGCCTTTCACACATGTGAGACCACAAGTGTCCACCCCATACCTGTTGAGATGGGATTTTCTTTTATACTTTTGCCTCAGCTGGGCTCAAACCAGTCTTCCCAGTTTTGCCTCCCAAAAAGCTGGGAATGGTGTGTGTGTGTGTGACCACACTTGACTTGTGCTGCCTCTGTGGGGGCGGAGAGGGGGGTGCGCGCATGCCAGTCATGGGGCCTCAACTCAGGACCTGAGACACTGTCCTGAGCTTTTTTATTAAAGGCTAGCACTCTTACCAATTGAGCCATAGCTCTACTTCTTGCTTTTTGGTGATTAATTAGAGATAAGTCTCATGGACTTTCCTGCCCAGGCTGGCTTTGAATCACAGTCCTCAAATTTCATCCTCCTAAGAAGCTAGGATTATAGGCATGAGCCCCGGCACCTAGCTTTGCACTGCATTTATAATACAGATTTTTATGAGCTCAAAATATAGACCATAGATGAAAAGGCTTTCCAAGACAGCAGAAAGCATTGTGTTTCCCAGTCTTCACTGTGTTCTCAGAGCCTGGTTGAACCTACCACCCACAGCCCAGCAAGCTTCCTCCATAACACAACCCCCACACAGCTCCATCCTGGAGAGCTGGGAAGGAAACAGCCTGCACCTTCTTCCTCCTGTTAACAAGGAAAACACTTCATCCCTGCACAAAGGAACTATTGCCCTGTCTCACTTCCATCTGCTACAGGCTATGATTAATTAATTTCATCAACTAGCCTCATAAAATTTCAAAACAACAAAATGATACTAAATCCCACAACATCCCTTAGGATAGATTTTTTTTTTTAAGTGTCTATTTGTTTACCAAGCCTGCACAGTCATCAGCTACACCAATGTACGGGACCCTGTCATTCTAGGCCAATTCTCCAAGCTGGGACTTTACAAGACCCTCCATGGTTAAGAGCTCATTTCCGGGGCTGGGAATATGGCCTAGTGGCAAGAGTGCTTGCCTCCCGTACATGAAGCCCTGGGTTCGATTCCCCAGCACCACATATATAGAAAATGGCCAGAAGTGGCGCTGTGGCTCAAGTGGCAGAGTGCTAGCCTTGAGCAAAAAGAAGCCAGGGACAGTGCTCAGGCCCTGAGTCCAAGGCCCAGGACTGGCAAAGAAAAAAAAAAAAAGCTCACTTCCTAGAACTCCTCCTATCAGCCTCCTCAAAGTGCCCCGCTGCCTCCACATTGTGCCACTTAGCCCATCTGTGCTTTTTTGTGATGGCAGAGTTCCTGCCTCACCTTCACCCACTTGCTTCATCCTCCATCTCCTGTGTGTGTGTGTGTGTGTGTGTGTGTGTGTGTGTGTGTGTGTGTGTGTGTGTCACGTGTGCACATGCAGCCCCAATCTTGGGGCTCAAAAATCAAGCCCTTGGATGGCTTTTTTTGCTTATAGCAGACTGCCACACTTCCCTGCCACACTTCCAGTTCTGTCTTTTTGCTGGTTAATTGGAGATGGGAGTCTTGAGGTTTTAGGCTGGCTTCAAACCTGATTCTCAAATCTCAGCCTCCAAGGTAGCTAGGATTTTAGGCATGAGCCACCACCAGGCTGGTTCGGCTAAGAGGAGACCTCACGCGTCAAGCACCCCAGGCAGATATTATTATTACCTATGCATTTGCACACATAGCACTAAGCTGTTTAGGAATTGTTGAATTATTTTATCTTCTTTATCTCTCTGTCCCATCTCATTCAAGTGTGTGCCTCCAGAAATTAATAAAAGGTCCGGCATTCCTTATTAATACATTCAATCCAATCCCTGAACCACACCAGTAACACTGAACCCAAAGGTGAATGAGCTACAGTCTCCTTAGAAGTTTCTCCTGTCTTTGCTGATTAATTTGAAAGACCTCGCTGTCTGACATAACTCAGCATAAGTATGGTGGAAGCATCCACAGACCAGAACAGGCCAAGTCAGTGGGCAAAGCACTCCGTGTGACACAAAAACCAAAGGCCAAGGGGCTGGGGATATAGCCTAGTGGCAAGAGTGCCTGCCTCGGATACACGAGGCCCTAGGTTCGATTCCCCAGCACCACATATACAGAAAACGGCCAGAAGCGGCGCTGTGGCTCAAGTGGCAGAGTGCTAGCCTTGAGCGGGAAGAAGCCAGGGACAGTGCTCAGGCCCTGAGTCCAAGGCCCAGGACTGGCCAAAAAAAAAAAAAAAAAAAAAAACCAAAGGCCAAGATTCTTGTAATGCGACAGTATTTGATTTGCAGCTAAACCTTCATATTCTGCCACCTTCCAGCTTCGGAGCTGGAAATGAGTTGAACATATCAAAAGTGAAATTTTGGTATTCTGATTTTTTTTTTTGGAAGTTCACTAAAGTTTGAGGAACTGGATACAAACAAGTTGTTTGGCAGGAGCCAAAAGCAAGAACAACTTGGTGGCGATCACCTCCTACATGGGAGAGCTGTCCAAGTGGTCACCGTGGGCCTCTCGCAGTCCTGCATGGATTTAAAGTGGACGCCCAAGGTCTGATTCCGGACAGGATCTCAAAAGAGTAGGGAGAGAGATCATGTGGGAGCTTTGGAATGTCTTTAAGTTCATGCCTCCTATGTGAGAGAATAATCTAGTCACACAACCTAGGTTCTACCAATAAATAACACCAAGATGAGTGGCCTTTTCCATGCGTCCTAAGGGGAAAATTGATGGCCGCCTGGCTGTAAGAGGCTGATCTTTCCCCCGTGCGGCCTCCTCACACTGCTCAGCAGGCAGACGCACTGTTCCATCACAGTGAGCCCCAACAAAAGAACTGCCTGGAGAAACTGCTTTGTCTAAGCACATATTTTAGTTCATGAAAGAAGAAAGCTTGTTATATGGGGGCTTTAGTTTGTTTGAAAGGCACTAACACATCTGTCCATCAAAAAATCAGAAACACTATTTTGAATGACATGTTTTTCCTACTGGGTAATTTAAGAGCTAAAGGAAGCCAATTTTTAACAAGAAAACAACCTTGTGACACTAAATCTTACCTTCAATAGCCATGAAACAAAAGCTCTTAAATTCCAACATAAGGCAGAAAGAATGTCCTGGACAGGAACATCTAGTTTAAGGGAGAAACGGACTCGGCTGCCTAACATACCTCAGGCCCAGGCACTACCAACCTTCTCTATTTTCCCTTACCCAAGGGCTAATGGGAAACCAACTTTTCATCCTCATCACCTCCACCTGCTTCAACCCACACAGGTGAGCCTTTTGTAGCCACAGGCTACAAGAAAAAGGAAGAGAATAGGAAGGGTTTGGACCATTTAAACTGTCAGCCCCAAATAAAGACAGTAATTTTTAAAACAACCCCCCGCCCCTTGCTGATCTACTGCATTTACAAGCTCCCTGAGTGGCAAAAGAAACCCTAATTTGCAGGAGGGCTCAGAGATACCACTGAGTCTTACCCAGATCATAGAATATACACCTTCATACTGAGGTGGCCTTGGCCAAACCCGCATGTGTTGTACATTGAGCCAATGAAGACTTGCAGCAAACTCTCAGAAGTCCCCAGTCCTTGATGGAGATGGCCATCTCCTACTCTGGAAGGGAGGAGAGTCTAGAATGCAGGCTTGGGAAGCTGTGTCAGTGCCACTAGAGCTATATGCATAGTATATGCACACCAACCAGTCTGTTGTCAGCCTAGAACAGCACCCAGTCTGTGTCTGAGGTACCTCGCTCCATCCTAAGACAGTTTCTAATGTTTTTGGCTGGGATGGAGCTTCAGGTGGGGTCCTCTGGCCTCCTGCCCTTCCCATTTTCACACCACTAACTGCTGAGCCCAATGAGCACATCACCAGTGACGAGCGATGGCCACCCAGATGGGCCCAGGAGGCAGAAAAGGAGCCAAGTTCTCTCCTGCTGACAAAGTCAGGCAATGGTCCTTTTCCATGCCAGCAGCACTGTATCTTCGAAAGCTATGATGAGAAGGAAAAATCAACAATGGAGTGGGAAAATGGACCAAGTTCCCAAGTTCCCTCCTCCATGCCCACTCCCTGATCTCCTGGTTATGGTGCTAATGACTACAAGAAGATTTGTAGTCTATTTCAAAAATGTCTGCTCAAGTGTAATTTATCAGACACTTAGAGATAATCTATCTAAAGACTCCTTTACTATTATTTTCTAACAGCAAATAAACTGTGCATCACACAGGCCATTACAACGTAGCACTGCTATCTTACCACTGGGCAGCTGCCTAAGGTTAAAACTTCCAAGTGTGCCTTAGTAACTATTACACACTTGACCTACATTATCACAATTCTTCAACACCACATACTAGTCAATGAATCACAGTTGATTCGAGAACACTCACTGCTGAGAAGTGAAACTCATGACCGGGGTAATGCATGTTAGTTTGTGGCATTACAAATCCCCTAGTGAGACAGGTTAGGAGGAAAGGAAAAAGTTCATCTAGTATCCCTTCCCACCCCAAGTATTTGGGTCAATGTTTAGCAGTGGGAACACTCCTGAAGGTCTGGAGAAACCAGATTTGTAGTCTACTCAACAACATCAGAATCTGAGGGGAGAGGCCCAAACAGGTCTTGCTAGATCTTTGGCATTTTGAAACCAGTCTATGTGCCCCCATCCTCCCACCAAGACTATTAGGCAAACTCTCTAGGAAAACAGACTAATCAGCTAGGACCACGTGAAAGAAACAATGAGCTGGTCCCCATTTTGAAGGCTGCTAGGTCAGTGGGTTGGGGGCAGAGGTTAATCTGTCCTGCTGATCCAGAAGGAAGCCACAGCTGAAAGGCGGGCCGCACCTGGTGAGCTCACTTCAGGGCTCCATGAGGGTCTCAGGCACCACTGTTGCTTAGAGAACAGCTGGCTTCAGGGGAAGATAAAGCACTAGTTCATATAAAGCAATAAGCAAAATCATGAGCAACTACAGAATGAAGCAGAAAGTAGGTTGGGTAAAGCCATGTTCTAGAACAGCAAAGGGAGAAGACTGGAGGCCTGGGAAGGGCAGAGAGCAGGGCCACAGAGAGAGAGGATAATCTGAGGGAAAGAAGGCCGGGAAAGTGGCAGAGGGAACAGGCACATACAGTCAAACCAGTGTGCTCTTTGCCCTGAGAGGACCACACAGCAACAAAACAGCTTGCAGTCTCCAACACCCTTACCTATCCACTTCCCTCCCACACTCCTGGAAAAGCTTTCTTGGCTCTCTCGTCCTCCCTCCCTCTTCTCACCATCCGTCCTCTCCCTATACCCTGCCATCCCCAAACCTCCTCCCTTCAAAGGGAAAGTCCACTTTCCCTCCATCCAGTGTTTGTTTACAGAGCAAACACTGTTTTCTAGAACACAAGTCGTCCATGTGGAGAACAAGGAAGAGAGGGCATGTGCACTTTGAAACAGACTGTAAAAAGCAGCACAGAGAATAAGCCACTAGACAGAGCCAGTGGCCTGTGAGGCCTCCACATGACTGTGGGGCCAGCTTCCCCTTGCTCCTGCAGGACACAAGAGTAGTATGGGAAGCCTGGTCTTCCCCATCTGCTCTCAATGAAATGTGAACTGACCTGTGCGCATTTGGTACATGGTGATTGTAAGGTTCGCTGGAAAGGACCCCATCACATGGTTCAGACAGAAAGAGTTTTAAGGACAGGAAGTCCAAAGTGGGGTTCTTCCAGCTTTTGACAGTTTGGTCCAAGGAAGGGCAGTCAAGAAGGAGGATTAACCCTCAGAAAGAGAAGAGGAGGGGATCCAGTGACTCCTGACTCTGTCCCCTCCCTGGTTTCAGCACCAGATGCAAGGTTCGCGGGACAGGAAACTGCCACATGGTTAAGGCAGAAAAGGGTTATTGGGGGGAGGTGGAAGACAAACTACCAACCAGCACGAGATGGAGGCCCATGGAGACAAAGGGGAAGGAAGAAGAGAAAAAGAGAAGGGGATTCATGTTGAGCTGGATTGTATAGGGGCAGGTGGGAGGCCGGACCACAGCAGGTGCGGAAGTGATCTCAGAGGCTGGGGAACTTCTCACTGTCCATGGGAGGGCATAACCAGGGAGGTTCAGGAAATGACCTTAGCCGATGAGGATGTGACCTCAGAGTCTTGGGTCTTTGGCTGATTCCCAGTCAGGTGATGGACAGGTGATTTGCTGGTTTCAGGCAGGTGAAGAGGAAGGGGACAGGGTTGTTCTCCTGGACAGACCTAGGAGTAACGCAATGATACCGCATCACTCTGGTCTGCAGCTATCATTGGGGCCCAAGTTTGACTCTGGCCACTAGCTTCTAATTTCTCTCAATGTGCCTACTCTAGAGCTTTGACTAAAACCATGACAATAAAGAGAGTGGAGCTGGAAAGAGCACAGAAAAGATGAATCACTACTGGGCACAGGATACACGCCTATATTCTAGGAGTTCTGGGCAACATAGTGAGACATAGTCTCTTTAAAAAAGAGAGAGAGCCAGACAACAGTGGCTCAGGGCTGTAATCATAGCTACTCAGGAGGCTGAGATATGAGGATTAGGATTTGAAGCCAGCCAGTTCAGGAAAGTCTGTGAGACTCTTATCTCCAATATAGAAAAAGCCGAAAGTGGCGCTGTAGCTCAAGTGATAGAGCACTAGCCTTGAGCAATAGGAGCCCAGGGACAGTGTATAAGCCCAGAGTTCAAGCCCCATGACTGGCAAAAGACAGGGACAGAGACAGAGATAGAGACAGAGACAGTCACAGAGCATGTATGAGTAAAAGGCACTGGTGACTCACACTTGTAAACCCTAGCTGTTCAGGAGGCTGAGATCTAAGGATCACGATTTGAAGCCAGCCTGGGTAGGAAAGCCTGTAAGACTCTTAATCTCTAATCTACCATCAAAAGGCCAGAGTGGGGGCTGGGGATATAGCCTAGTGGCAAGAGTGCCTGCCTCGGATACACGAGGCCCTAGGTTCGATTCCCCAGCAGAAAATGGCCAGAAGCGGCGCTGTGGCTCAAGTGGCAGAGTGCTAGCCTTGAGCGGGGAGAAGCCAGGGACAGTGCTCAGGCCCTGAGTCCAAGGCCCAGGACTGGCCAAAAAAAAAAAAAAAAAAAAAGGCCAGCGTGGTGCTGTGGCTCAAGTGATAGATCACTAGCCTGATCACAAAAGTTGTTCAGGAACAGTATCTAGGCCCTGAGTTCAAGCCCCAGGACTGGGGTGGGGGTGGAGAGAGAGAAAGGGGGGGGGAGAACTCCTGTTGAGGTGATATGATGATGCATACCTTTAATCCTGGCACTTGGCAGCTTAGATAGGTTTGTAGGTAGAGTTCAAGTTTGAGATCAGCCTGAGCTATACAGTAAGACTGTATCTCAGAAATGAACCAATCAAACAAACAAAAACCAGAGACAGAGGAGAGCAAAAGAGACAGAACTAGACAGGAAATGGAGGGGAGTGGAGGAAGGGGAAGGGAGGGAAAGAAAAAGACAATTAGCAGATTCATTAACATGGTACACTGTTTTTCTTGTAAGGATATGGCTTTGTAAGCACTAATTTATAGACAGAAGGAAACCTCTGGCTGCACTCTTGTACTCCAGGATGCTAGTGGAAAAGCACCTGATAGATATTTCCTGATCAAGAGGGAGATTTGCTACGACTACTAGCCTGGCCCTAAATCCTGGGGATTCTGACTCAGTGAGGCCAGAGTAACGCTCTGACATGCAGATATAATAAAGGCTCACATAATAGAAATCTGGCTTAAAACCCTGTCTTGAATGATTTACAACAGGGATATCCATGAGATACTCCTCAGTAAATCGTACAAGTCCTAAATGTTGTCTAGTTGAAAAGAAAAGCAAGCTGAGAGCAGACAGTAAATTGAAATTCCTTTTTTCTCTTTTTTTTCCTTTTTTTTTTTTTTGGAGGAGCGGGGTAGTAGTGCATGGTAGCCCATGGTAGTGCATATGCTAATCTCAGCACTCAAGAAAGAGACTAAGAGACAAGAGAATCAAGAGTTTGGCAACAGCCTGGCTACATACAAAGATACTGCCAAGGGAAGGTAGAGAAAGAAGGGAAGAGGGAGGAAAAAAAGGGAGAAAAGGAATAAGAAAAGGAGGGAGAAAAAGGAAAAAGAGAAAGAAATGAGGGAAGGGGAGAGGAAAGAAGAGTGAATCATTTTCTTCAATAGTTAGTTAGGTCACTACAAAACACAATATGACCAAAAGTGCATATATTACATATATATGCTACACACACACACACACACACACACACACACACACACACACACACACACACTGTTTCAGCAACAATTTAAGACACTTATTTATTTTTTATCTTTGGCCAGTCCTAGAGTTAACTCAAGGCCTTGGCCCTGTCCTTAAGCTTTTTTGTTCAAGGCTAATGATCTGAGCCACTTGAGCCACAATTCCACTTCTGGCTTTTTAGTAGCTAATTGGAGATAAAGACTTTCCTATCCAGGCTGGATTTAAACCATGATCCTCAGATCTCAGTTTTCTGAGTAGCTAGGATTACAGAGATGAGCCACCAGTACCTGGCTAAGAAACTGACTTAAAACAAAGAACAGTAATACATTTAACACTAATATTGAGATGATGGAATGAGAAATGAATTAACAAATGTCATTTTTTTCTGCCCACATATTCATTTTTTTAAGTTTCTATTGTCTTTAAGTAGTTGTATGAAGAAGCTGCTATTTAACAAAGCAGTTTATGAATACCATATATCTTGATTTTGTATGAAAAAAATTTCCAGCACCAAGCGCTCTGCCAGAGGGCGACGCCATTTCAAGCACAGGTAGTTGCAACAGGAACAGGAAGCTGGCTCCAGGTTGAGCAATTATGATGTGCTACATTCACCTGACATGTTTGGCATTGAAAACAAATGCAAATTGAGACCTGAGATGCCAAGGCCCACTCGTCATGACCCTCTCCTTCCTAAGTCATTTGCCTTAAGCCTTGGGCGTGTCTAGCATTGTACCTACCCCACAACCTCCACCTCGTCTGCAGGGCCCACTTTGTTTTTGTTTTTTGCCATGCTGAGGGGTGAACCCAGGGCATCGCACATGCTAGGCAAGCACTCTCTCACCGAGCCACATCACCAGCTGCAAAGGCCATGTCTATGAGAGTAAGAAAGAAAACACAAGCAGTGAGAAATAATAAAATAAAAAACTGTCTAACTACAAGTTGGCCCACCAAAATTTCCCAGGATCGATGCCTAATTACAAAGGGAGCTAAACTCGCAATGCTTGATGTGCTTATTATAATCCAGTTAACTCTAGCAGTTAGGAGAGAGATGGGCTGATTGACATTCTTTAAACCCACCATTTCCAGGGACTTACCAAAGACATCTAGAATATATAGTAATGGAATAAATAAGTAAGCTGGAACAAGGCGTGGAAAGTATTTTCTCCCTAAGTTTTTGTTGTTTTTGTCTTGATCTTTTTTTTTTTTTAAGGAAGGAGGGCCATAAAATAAAATTAGGATCAATGACGTTCAAAATGACATATTCTCTATAAAATGTGCATCAGAGCTTGGATTCAAACTTGTAAAGAAGTCGATGACACAAAATTGTTTAAGAATTTAACACAGGGATGAGATGAAAAAACCAAACCAACTGCAAAGCACCAATTTGCAAGTGCAATGTACAAATGAATACTACTGCTGCATGCAGAGCTCTTGGTTCATTTAAACTATGGGTACCAAAAGAGGTCTGAGAAACTAAATAATATCCATCAAAACCTTAGAAATACTTTCTTAATTTCTAAGAGTTGAAGAGGAAGACCAAATAAATCATTAAGAAGTTACCTTGAGGGGCTGAGGATATGGCCTAGTGGCAAGAGTGCTTGCCTCCTATACATGAGGCCCTGGGTTCAATTCCCCAGCACCACATATACAGAAAACAGCCAGAAGTGGTGCTGTGGCTCAAAGTGGCAGAGTACTAGCCTTGAGCAAAAAGAAGCCAGGGACAGTGCTCAGGCCCTGAGTCCAAGCCCCAGAACTGGCCAAAAAAAAAAAGAAGTTACCTTGAGGGGGGAATGAGGGAGGAGGTAACAAACACTGCAAGAAATGTATCCAACACCTAATGTATGAAACTGTAACCTCTCTGTACATCACTTTGACAATAAATAAGAAAAAATTCAAAAAAAAAGAAGTTACCTTGAAATTAGAACACTAAAACAAATAATGATAGAACAATCATAACCTAATGGTTGAGGTTTTTGTCTTGTTTTGTTTTGGTGGATCGTGGGGCTTGAACTCTGGGCCTGGGCACTGTCCCTGAGCTCTTTCTTCAGCTCAAGGCTAGGGCTCTACCACTTGAACCTCAGAGCCACTTCTGGTTTTCTGGTGGTTATTTTGGAGATAAGAGTCTCATGGATTTTCCTGCCTAGGCTGCCTTTGAACCGGCTTTGAACCACAATCCTCAGATCTCAGCCTACTGAGTAGCTCAGATTACAGGAGTGAACCACAGACACCTGGCCAAATGATTGAGTTTTTAACCTATGGGAAGGGCAAGCTTCTTAGTATCTACCAAGAAAAAAAAAACAGAGTAACATATAAAATGTAAACAAAAGAATCTTTCACAAAGTGCTGTGGCTCAAGTGGTAGAGAGTTCAACTTGAGTGAAAATGCTCAGGGACAGTAGTACCTAAGACCTGAGTTTATGCCCCATGAGCAGGGGGGGAGGGGAGAAAGAGAGAGAGAGAGAGAGAGAGAGAATATCTTTCCAATTGAGGTGAAGAGGAAAAAAGAGCTTAAAAGAAAATCAGTCCAAAGTAAATTATCACAAGAAGGACTGAGGCAAGACTAATGTTAAGCAGCGAGAAAAAAGGAATTCATGATCTTAATGATCTGAAACAGAGCAACATGACTGACATATGAGAAGCCCACATCAAAAGCAATAGCATTCAAATGTTTATTAGAGACTCATACCCTCTCCCCAAGAGAAGTTAATCCTAGCAAGTTGGAATCATTATTTATAACATCAGTCAATTGTTTAAGAAAGAGCTAGAGGCAGTAACAACTTCACAAAGGACTCCATTACTGCAAGAACGGAATATGACTAATTCAAGAGAAGGAAATGACATAAGTTATATCCAACAATATACGTCACAAAGAACCTTAAATGTAAAAGAAAATGTAAATCGAACTTTTAAAGTAACAAGGGTGAGGTCCTGAGATCAATCCCAGCACCAGAAAAATACATAAATAAAGCACATAATTTTTCAAGGTATATTTTATCACCTATCACACACACACACAACACACACACACACACACAAAATGCACATAGACTAGAAGGTAGGGGACACCCCAAACGTGCTGAGTGTAGGAAACCCCAGAGAAACTATATATATTGCCACCATTGTCACAGCAAGGCCACCCTTCAGAGTCAGCTTCCACGACTGGGTCCTTCTGCGACAAGCTATGTGGCTTAGGAGTCCAGCCTCAGAGCTGCCTCAGCTTCCTCCTCTGCTGGTGAGAATATACCCCCTAACCTGCGAGGAACCGGTAACAATCGAGTGATGGTATGTGTTCAGAAAATACTCTGTACTGTGGACTCAAAAAACTTCAAAGCGTTTGAAAGCAAACACATTCAAAATGTTTCTATTCTCAAACAAATAAGTAAACACAAAAGGAAAAGCTTGCAGCAATGTACACATATGGGATATGGGAGGAGGATGATTTAAGAGACTGAACAGTAAAAGTAACAAGGTTTGAAAGTGTGGCGTGAGATGATGCCAGCACAAACAGACAAAGCAAATGGCTTTAGAATGACCTCGCACAGAGGGACAAAGCAGTAAGCAAGAACACACTTCATTGTGACCATGAGGAAGAACAAGAGATGGTGGAGTCTAACACCAACCATCTCAACTTCAACATGCAAACAATTGCCTAAAGAACAAAGCCTTGTTCAAAGGAAGATCCTAAGCCGGGCACAGGGGCTCACGCTTGTGATCCTAGCTATTCAGGAGGCTGAGATCTGAGGACTGTGGTTCAAAGCCAGCCTAGGCAGGGAAGTCCATGTGACTCCTATCTCCAATTAACCACCAGAAAACTGGAAGTGGGGCTGTGGCTCAAAGTGGCAGAGTGCTGCCTTAAGCAAAGAAGCTCAGGGACCAACACTCAAGCCCTGAGTTCAAGCCCCATGACCAACTAAAAATTAAAAAATAAAGACTCTAAGACTTTAGGTCTGGGGTCAGGTCAGGCCAGAACTCGGTGTTTCTGGAAGCACAGATGGCAATGGTGCCTTATGGACCACACTTCAAGAAGCAGAGCCGGAAATGCACCAGGAATCAGAAAGGGAAAACAGAAGATGATCAAGGGTGAGAGGTGACGGAATGACCCAGGTCAAACCTGAGATTGCAGAAGCTCAATAATGAGTTCCGTGCTCTGCGAGTGCTACTAAATTGAGAGTAATTCATGCAGACATAGGGCAGAACTGGACTGATGAAATTAAGACTGCCTACGGAAATCAAGTAAAGGCAAGGCAGACCAAATGGTCTCCTGTTTGTCCAAGAGGTCACACAGAAAGGGCAGCCGCGGCTGCCTCCTCCTCTTGTCTTTCTTCCACCTGCACTAAATTCATCTCTTTTGAAGAATGTGATGTTTCTGGGGCCCTAACATGTAGCAGAGAAGGTGTCTGTAAATCCTTGAGAGATCTTTGGAAAGTTTCATCTTCTAACCCAAACTCCCAAAATAGCTGTACCTGCCTCTACTGCTTTTCTTACAGGCTTTGCTGGAGTTCAGTCAGCTAAACAAAAGAATGAACTATTTACTTCTGTGTTAACATCCTGATTCGAGATGGGCAGTTCATTTCCAAAATCACATCTTTTCCCCTATTTCTAGTCTAAAATCAACACACACACCACCTTACTTTGTAACTACTTGGTCTCCTTTCTAGACAGTAAACCCTGAGAGTAAGACTTAGAACCATGAATATGAATTTGATGATACTGATGGCATTTGATGGCTCACAGTACTCTTGAAGGAACAGTGTCGAGTGGAAAAGCCATGTCAAAGGTGTTTTACTTCAGTCTTCAGCATCAGCCCAGATTCTGGTGCCTGCAACAAGCAGCACCAGTGACTACAACACTGCACTGAGAGCATCAGACTAGCAGAAGGCTGTCTTCTCTAGTTTGGATTGATCAAGTGATCCCTGGCATGGAAGTGTGCACATCATTCCATCTGACTTCTCAGCCAACAAATCAATGCTGATGCAGGAAAGAACCAACTGGGAACGCCTATCCAGTCCTGCCTGATGGTTAGCTTAATTCATTTCTGAATCTCTTACTCAAATTTTGGAAATAAACTCTGTCAATGCAAGGATCTCTCCCCCTCTAAAGGCGCATTTTCTCAGTTGACAGTAGATTGGTAGGTTATGTAACCCGGTGATTTTGCCAAGTCACGAACCACACCTGAGTTTTCTCTGTGAAGGCAAAACTTTAAGTGTTAAAAATAAAGAAATAAAAGCTGGTACTGGTAGCTCATGACTAATCCTAGCTACTCAGAAGGCTGAGATCTGAGGATTACAGTTTGAAGACAGCAGGACAGGAAAATCCATGAGATTCTTATCTCCAAGTTAACAAAAAAGTCAGATGTGGAGCAGTGGCTTGGAAACACTCCATAAAGAAAAAAACAAACAAAAGTTCCTGACTCTACCCTCCACTGTAGATAAAGACTAGATCTAGAAGAGCAAACCCTTACCACCACCAACTTGTTCCTTCTAGGCTTCCTAGGCAAGAAATATAAAAAACAATGACAATAATTGTATGCTATACCAACGTTTTAGACCCTAACACTGTACTGATTTAACTACTAACATGGCTATTCATATTAGGACAAAGTAGCATAAATACACATATATACAACACACACATACACCCCAGGATGTGTATATTCACACTACATACATATAAACTAAAAGAACTCCTCACCTCAATCATCTGGAGAGAAAAATGAATTTTTATAGTAGTCTGACACTACATGCCAATCATATAGTAGATATGAGAATTTCAGGCAGGAGATGTAGCTCTGTAATTGAGCACCTGCCAAGCATTCATGAGGCCCTAGATTCAATAACCATCATAGGGAGAGGGGGAGGGAGAAAAAGAAGGAAGGCAAAAAAAGAAAGAAGAGGAGGGGAGAGAAGATGAGAATTCATTTATTTCAGTCCTGTACTCTAAAATATTCTTGGCACTTTCTGGAAAACCTCAAAGTTTTGTTTTGTTTTTGTTTTGTTTTGTCTTTGTTTTGTTTTTGTTTTGTTTTGTTTGCCAGTCCTGGGGCTTGGATTCAGAGCCTGAGCATTGTCCCTGGTTTCTTTTTGCTCAAGGCTAGCACTCTACCTCTTGAGCCACAGCACCACTTCCGGCTTTTTCTGCATATGTGGTGCCCAGGAATCGAACCCAGGGCTTCATGCATGCTAGACAAGCACTCTACCACTAAGCCACATTCCCAGCCCCTCAGTTATTTCTTAAGTGTTCAATCAAATACACACATCCTTAAGACCTATTCTTCCATAGTCACTCCTTGTGGTCACTGTTTACACATTTCTTTCACCCTACCCTCCATATGGTATATCGGGGGACCATTCTGATGCTTAGCTCTCAGCACTCAGGCAAATTAGTTACTAATTTAATATTAGTTACTTTGTAACTGACAGCTTTATCCTCAGACTTTGTAACAATGTCTTACCTCAGTAAGGCAGTCTCAGTTCCAACATTCTAATTTATCCTGAGAAACCATGAGCATTATTCAAATATATGGCTAATACTGATTTTGAACAACACTGAATTTGAATTATTTGTTTTCTGTTCTTCTTTCTTTATTGGTAGCACCTGACTGAATTGTTAAACTAGTTAACAGAAACTTACACTAAAAAGACTGGCTAACTCTGCAAGTTTTTGGGCTCTGGCATATAACTGGACACTCATTTGGTATTTGTAGAGTAAATGAATGCTGAATAAACTCAACGTTTTTATCAAAACACAGAAAGAACTGACAAGTGATCATGGAGCTCAACTACTTTCATACCAATGTCAGCTGTAAGAGGCACGGCGAGGGCAAGGCGGGAATTCCTGACAAAGCACAGTTGTGTTCCGTGGGAATAACTTCAAAAATAAACGTTCAGAAAACGGGGGAGAACACAGAAAGGGGTGACACTGACCAAGAAGTAATGTACTTGGGCTGGGGATATAGCCTAGTGGCAAGAGTGCCTGCCTCGGATACACGAGGCCCTAGGTTCAATTCCCCAGCACCACATATACAGAAAACGGCTAGAAGCGGCGCTGTGGCTCAAGTGGCGGAGTGCTAGCCTTGAGCGGGAAGAAGCCAGGGACGGTGCTCGGGCCCTGAGTCCAAGGCCCAGGACTGGCCAAAAAAAAAAAAAAAGAAGTAATGTACTCATAACCTTAATTATGGGATTGTAAACCCCTTTATACAACTACTTAAAAACAACAATAATTTTTTAATACAATGTGGGGGGGGGGGTGTTGTTCCAATGTTCCAATAATCTTAAGAGCCTCCACTGACAGTCTGTACAGCTAGGAATGTTCTCTTTACAATATGATTGAATAAAGGTAGCTGTCAACAGTTCCACCTGCCTCCATTAGCCTGTCCCAGCAACCATTGCTGTGTTTTAACTCAATTATAAGTGAAGTAGCAAGGAAGTTCACCTCTAATCCCATCATGACCTCAAAGTTCCAAACTTGTGTCCCCCAATTTTTATATCAATATTACTTAAAATTACAAAGAAGCAGCTGGGCAATGGTGGCTCATGCCTGAAATCCTAGCTACTAAGGAGGCTAAGATCTGAGGATCACAACTCAAAGCCAGCCCAGGCAGGAAAGGACATCTGTGAGACTCTTTTGTTGTTGTTTATTTTGTTTTGTCAACTGTGGGTGGGGCTTGAACTCAGGCCCTAAGTGCTGTGCTGAGCTTTTTCATTCTAGGCTAACATTCTACAACTTGGAGCCACAGGCTACTTCCGGTCTGGTAGTTAACAGGAGATGAGAGTCTCACAGACTTTCCTGCCTGGCTTTAAACAATGATCCTCAGATCTCAGCCTCCTGAATAGCTGGAATTCCAGGCGTGAGCCCACCAGTGCTTGGCTCTGTGAGTCTCTTATCTCCAATTAAGCACCAGAAAACCAGAAGTTAAGATGTGGCTCAAAATGGTAGGGCACTAACCTTGAGCACAAAAGCTCAGGGACAGAGCCCAGGCCCTGAGTTCAAGCCCCACAACCAAAAAAGAAAAAAAAATTTAAAGAAGCAATTTCTATACACAGATTTAGTTGCGAAGGCAACTGTCTAACTGCATTTGTGGCACTAAGACTTCTGCCTGATCATCTAAAAAGCCCCAAGCCTTAACAGGCAAGTAGACAGTAATGAGAAAGTGATTTGTATGAACCTAGGCTTCATAAATAGTACAGCAGGAAGAATGAATGCTATATATGACATCTAATTATGTATTTTTGAGATTTTCTTCAGAAGGACACACACACACACACACACACACACACACACCCCTTTCTGCCAAAGTAAACAAAGTTTCTCTTAAAAGATTTGATACTGTGAAACCTTGTAAATTACCTATGTTGATTATTCTTTTCAAAGCCATGTTTCACAGAAATAATTACATCCTCGAATGACTACCTAAATATGTTTTTTTCAACATTCCAATATGCTAAAAAGAACAAGTTCTGAAGTTAAAACATTTTTTTATTTTCATAATTAATTGCACTCCAGCCACATTCCTGACAACAGTTCTTAAAACAACTTACCATTTGTCCATCTGGGTAAATACTTTCCAGCTATGAAATGCAGGCAGTGTTATCTTAACTTGATTAATCATTTTATTTTAAATGAGAAAAGCAGGCTTATAGTCTAGGAGGTAGGAAAGTGAAGCCCTAACTGAATCTACTTGAAAAGAAAGGGAAGGAGAAAAAACTTTGTAGTTGTCACTTGACAGCCGTAAGCATTTACTCAGCAACAGGAGAAAGGAGATTTGGTTCCGCTATCCCAGGAACCAGCTTCTTTGCTCAGAAGCTTGCTTGCTCGATCTAACCTCCTCCGATGCTGCCTTGTCAGCTACAGTGGACCAAGCTGAATATTAATGAGTAAAAGCAGCCGGAACACAAGAAACTGAGCCAAGAGTATGAGGACAGACAAGAAAAGAGCTCACTATTTTCAAGAAAACATCTTTTAAAAGTTCTGGGCTCCCAGAAGTCAGGCCAAAACAGAGAGAAACTGCCTTTGGATGAGGATAAATAAGTTTGAGCTTTGCCCATAGGGATGGTAAAAGACCTCTCTTCTTCTTTTGTGCCATCTGTTTTTCAAAAAGTTAAATCTGGGTTAAAGTGCATTCAGACTTGCACCAGAATTACTTGATTTGTCTGGGGGTACCACAAAATTCAGTGTTGGTAATCAAGAACTCGAAGGAAATGTACTTTATTTTATTTTTTAGTGGCCATCTGGAAACTGTCAAATAACTTTTCCCCATCTACTCCTGGGAGCAATTTGGATACTACTTGGAAATACCTTAAAGATAAAATGCACTATCTAAAAAACTTGAGAATCTGGCATAAACTGTACTTTATTCACCAAAAAATATTCAATTCTCGGAGCTAGGAATATGGCCTAGTGGTAGAGTGCTCACCTTGTATACATGAAGCCCTGGGTTTGATTCCTCAGCACCACATATACAGAAAAGGCTGGCGCTGTGGCTCAAGTGGTAGAGTGCTAGCCTTGTGCAAAAAGAAACCAGGGACAGTGCTCAGTCCCTGAGTTCAAGCCCCAGGACTAGCAAAAAAACAAAAAAAACAACAACAAAAATGTTCAATTCTCATGTAAAAACTCTTACTGATTACTGATTGAAACCTGAAAGTAAATAAAAGAAGTTCCGCTGATGGCCAGGCACCTTCAGGAGGGCGAATAAACCTAATAAAGAAGGTGAATGAGGACAGATTTGGCTGCTGTCATTTATTTGCATATATGAAAATAGAACAGAGATATGCTGTTTTGTTTTGTTTTTGCCAGTCCTGGGGCTTGAACTCAGGGCCTGAGCTTCTTTTTGCTCAAGGCTAGCACGCTACCACTTGAGCCACAGCGCCACTTCTAGATCTTTCTATACATGTGGTGCTGAGGAATCAAACCGCAGGGCTTCATGTATACAAGGCAAGCACTCTACCACTAGGCCACATTCGCAGATTCTACTAATTTTTTTTTAAGGAAGAAGGAATGGGCTGGGTGATGGAAGCTTAGACTTATAGTATTCGCTACTCAGGTGTGAGGATCATAGTTTGAAGACAGCCCAGGCCAAAAAAAAAAAAAAAAAAAAAAAGTCCATAAGACTCAATTAACCATCAAAAAGCTGAAAATGGAACTGTGGCTCAAGTAGTAAAGCACCAGCCTTGAGCAAATGAGCTAAGGGTCAGTACCTAGACCCTGAATTCAAGACCCAGGGCTAGCTCCAAAAAACAAACAAAGAAAAAGAAAGAACGGGAGAGAGGGAGAGAGAGAGAGAGGGAGAGGGAGAGAGAGAGAGGGAGAGAGGAGGAAAGGGGGAGAGAGGGAGAGAAGGAAAGAGGGAAAGAAGGAGAGAGGGAGAGAGAGATAGGGAGAGAGAGAGGGAGAGAAGGAGAAAAGGGAAGAGGGGGGAGAGGGGGAGAGAGAGAGACAGAGAGAGACAGAGAGAGTTGGATGAGGGAAACATGCCTAAATGTCTACACCAAGCATGTGTTAGTTTTTCTGTCTCAGCACTCCAGTGCTCATCCTGTCTGCCCCCTCACTACAGGTACAGAAATCCTGAGGCCCTGACAACCAGCCTCCCCCTTCCTTTACAAGTGGCATAGCTAGTACACAAAAGGAAACACTCTGTAATCTCTTAGCATCTCTTAGTATCAACATGCTTATTGCATAGTAGGTATTCCAAAAGCATTTACTGGTTGATAAACTGAAACCACCTCCAGTCTTTAGCACACCAAAGCATATTGACTGATAGATTACCAGACTAAATTCTGTAGACACATATATACTTGTCAACTTCTGCCAGGTGGACGGGTATCTGCTCGTAATTCCAGCACTTGAGAAGCTGACAAAGGAGTTTGGTGATAGTATGAGGCCAACATGGGCTACACTGTGAGACCAGTCTCAAAAGAAAACAGAAAAGACCTGCCAGTTCTGTTCATATCACAAACAATGTGGTTTTTTTGTTTTTTGCAGTTCAAGGCTTGACCTCAGGGACTGAGTGCTGTCCTTGAGCTTTTATGCTCAAGGCTAGTAGTCTACCACTTAAGACAAAGCTCCACTTTCAGGTTTTTTTGGTGGTTACCTGAAGATAAAGAGTTTCATGGACTTTCCTGCCCAGGCAGGCTTCGAACCACAATTCTCAGCCTCCAGCGTAGCTAGGATAACAAGTGTAAGCCACCAGTACCCAGCCAGTGTTTTTTTTCTACTGAGGAAATTTTGTTTCCAAAACATTGTAGACCTAAGTCAAAAGTATACTTTAAAAGATAAAGGAATATAAAATAATTCTTTAATCCCAAAGCTTCTCTCAGCTGATCATTCTTGCCCTTCTTACATGAAAGAAAACAGTGTAAGTGAAGAGAACTCCTGCTTTTCGGGAGCCCTACTCAAACCATTTGCTTTGCCACAACACTGCACCCAGACTTTCCTCCATCCTCATGGATCAGTGTTGTGTACTTCATTGCTACATTCTTCTGGGGCAAGAAGATCCCGATGCCCTTTCCCACCCCCAGCCAAACAGAATCCCACACGCCCATCCCAGCCCTTCCCGTTCTCCCACATCTCCAACTCCTATAAATGTTTCAATGCTTCTTCCACAGAAAGCTTGGGGGTGGGGGGGTTGTCTGCTGACATCTGGAATTGAACTTAGGGCTTTTGTTTGTTACTAGAGGAAGTACTCTACTAGCCCTAAGGTCCTTTTCTTTTTAATAAAGTAACAGGTAAACTTTTTAATTAGGCATATTTGCCCCCTTCCACAACAGGAAACAGTCCTAGGCTCCTATTGGGTACCTAAAGCCAACAATAAACCCTCCTATATGTATAATTTTTCCATATACACCTATCAAAAAGTATACTGTTGGGGCTGGGAATGTGGCCTAGTGGTAGAGTGCTTGCCTAGCTTGCACGGAGCCCTGCGTTCAATTCCTCAGCACTACGTAAACAGAAAAAGCCAGAAGTGGCTCTCTGGCTCAAGTGGTAGAGTGCTAGCCCTGAGCAAAAAGAAGCCAGGGTCAGTGCTCAGGCCCTGAGTTCAAGCCCCAGGACTGGCAAATAAATTAAAATATATATACACACTTTTATGTTATGCACAATGAAAAGTTAACAATAATAAACCAAAC
This sequence comes from Perognathus longimembris pacificus, assembly GCF_023159225.1. NCBI lineage: Eukaryota > Metazoa > Chordata > Mammalia > Rodentia > Heteromyidae > Perognathus > Perognathus longimembris. The sequence goes on from NC_063169.1 coordinate 55,107,141, forward strand.
CAATTATAATTAACTGTTATTAAAACTGCATAAATATGGAATTCTCTCTCTCACACAGACACATATGCATGCACACACAATCCTTCTGTTGGTTTTTAGGAGACAGGGGTCTCACTACATTGCCCAAGCTGGTCCTGGACTGCTGGGTCTAATTGGTTCTCCTGCTGTACTCTCCAAAATAGATGAACTGACAGGGGAATACCACCACACACAGCTTTCAAAATCTTAATTGTGCTATTCTCACCCTTCCCCTGGTGATCATGTGATAATGTAATGTCAGGCCTACACAGTAAGATGAGCAGACATTATGACATGCTACTAGGCTGCTATATACAATTATCTGAATGTAAGAATCAGGATGCCACAGCAGGCATCTGATAATCCAGAACACCATTAGCAGATAGCATAGTTAGCAAGAACACACTGGACAAAGTCTGAGAGGTATGGATATTGCATATTTGGATTTGTGAATATACATTTACAAAGACCAATCCAAGTATACACTAGGCTGTGTACAGTTCACTGCTTATAAATTATACTTCAATAGAAATAATTTTAAAACCCAAAACATAAAAACAAGATAAATTGGGCATATGTCAAGCACGTAATGCTAGACAGTTACCATCTCAAGGTGGTAACAAATATATAAAGAAATCACATCAGGCTGGGTACCAGTGGCTCACATCTGTAATCCTAGCTACTCAGGAGGTTCAGATCTGAGAACTGCCAGCTCAGGCAGGAAAGTCTATGACTCTTATCTACAATTAGCCACCAAAGAAGCTCAGGGACAGTGCCTAGGCCCTGCGTTCAAGACCCAGGACTGGCAAAATAATAATAATAGTAATAATAATGGCACATTCTATTATTCTACACATGGAAATAGAAAGAGAGATGCTTAAATCTGAGTCAGAAGACTTGGAAGACAAGGTAGAACTTGAATATACCCTCACAAAGGAAAACCAGCAGAGTGGGAGAAAGATTCATTCAAAGTCCTGTACTCGGAAAGTGGAGAGCAGGGCTTCAGTTTAAGGTCAGTCTGGGCAGAAAATTTCTCAAAATACCTTAAAGAAAAATAGCCCCCCAGCCCCGCAAAAAAAAACCCTGGAGGCCTGGCTCAAGCAGTGGATGGTAGAAGACCAGCAAAGCAAGTATCAGGCTCTAAGTTCAAACACACACACACACACACACACACACACACACACACCCCAAACGCAATGAAGAAATACTAACAAATACTAAGGACCCAGAGTGCAGTGAACCACCAAGTTTAGTCAAAGGAGTTCAGACTTGATAACAATGCACTAATATTAGATTTGGGGAGGGAAAGGGGAACAGAGTATTTCATAAGATGTAGGCTGGGTGGCAGTAGAGAGTGGCACCAAGCAGAGGGTGGAGAGAGGTGGGAGAGGAGGTGGTAATCAAGAGACTCAGAGGGAGGCTTAGGCAGCCCTCCAGGTGCAAGGAGATAAGGGCTGTGGGCTGCTGAGGGAAATAGAAAAAGGAAATCCAAGAGTTCAAAGGAAGACAGTATAATTGAAGGGTAATCACTCCCAACGTGTTTTACTCTAAGATTCCTTTAAATATTAAATCTGCTTCATAAATGTACTCATCAAATAGAAAAGCAGTTATTTCTAAAGGGTTGAAGAGCAACATAGGGCTGGCTAAGTTTAAAGTATCACATAGAAGGGATTTCAAAGTCAAAGAAAACCCAGCCCACACAGCAGCTCATATACAAGATGACCTTATAAACACCAATGCCACTGTTGAAGGTCTACTACTGTGTCTCCAGCATTAGGCTGGGCCCTCTACCAGCATGATCTTTACCCCTCACAATTCTGTACAAGATGGAAGTACCATTAGTATTGATAAGTGCTTATAGGACTGTGTGTGTGTGCATGTGTGTCCTGGAGCTTGAACTCAGGGTGTGGCGAGGTGCTCAAAACCAGTGCTCAAGACTAGAGTGCTCTTTCACTCTGAGCCACGGCTCCACTTCCAGCTAAATTGGAGATCTGAATCTCTCAGACTTTCCTGCCCAGGCTGGCTTCACAATGCAATCCTCAGATCTCAGCCTCCTGAGTAGCTAGGGTTATAGGCATGAGCCACCAGTGCCCAGCTATAACATAGTATTGTAGAGAAGTATTAGATACATAGCAAAGCTGAGAGGAAGGTAGAGAGATTTCCCACATATGCCCTATGCTCTCCCACAGCCTCCTGATTACCAGCCTCCCCCCAGTAGAGTAGTACATTTGTCCAATGGATAGCTACACGCCATGACCCAGCCTCACCATGCGCAGAGATACAAGAGGGTTCACTCTGTGTTGACCATTTTGTGGGTTCAGACAAATGTAAACTGGTGTATAGCTACTACCTTTATTTTTTCCAGAATGAGTAATTAATCTGAGTATCCCAAATTAAGGAATTAACTTGAATAAGGGAACTGTTACTTTTATAGAATATCTCTTAAATAAATATGTGTCCGAAATCAAAACTGTGGCACAATTAGGTACTATTTTAACAGGACCAAAGGATTTACTTTTAATGAAAGCCAAGCAGTTGAAGCATGCCTTCAAAACCAACTATATCTTGGCATTCCCAACAGTATTCTATTTAAGAATTTCAGCTGGTGGGCTGGGAATATGGCCTAGTAGTAGAGTGCTTGCCTAGCATGCATGAAGCCCTGGGTTCGATTCCTCAGCACTCCATAAACAGAAAAAAACAGAAGTGGCGCTGTGGCTCAAGTGGTAGAGTGCTAGCCTTGAGCAAAATGGAGCCAGGGACAGTGCTCAGGTCCCGAGTTCAAGACCCAGGACTGGCAAAAAAAAAAAAAACTAAACTAAACTTGAGAGTTTGCCTTACAATTTCATTTATCAGACTTCCTTGTGCTTGGGTCTGCCCTGATCCTGGGCTTATTGTCATGAGCAAGTAAAACAGGAATCTACCCTCAACCAGGAGGAAGGTCCAATCTAGTAAGAAAAGACACCTCTATAAAATTATGTTTTCAAAAAGATAAAATTATGTTTTCACAATTACAGATTACTCCTGCAGATGAACACATTGCTATGTTTAGATGCAAACTGTCTGAGCCCTTCAAGTATTTGAATTAAAATGGGGCATACTACTGCATCACCCAAGAAGCAAATACCCAACAGGAGTGCATTTAATGTGAAAAGAGTTCTTCTGGTATCAAAATAGTGATTCCCAGTTTCCAACACCTTTGTGACAAAGAGTAAATCTCAGCTCATCGGGGGATCCACTACGGTACTCCTTTGTGTGGGTAATAGTGAGTCACCAGCGGACCAGCCCTGTGTACCAAGAGGAATATATTCTGTGCTGTAGTTTCCTGTCCCAGGGGCAAAAATACAAAACAAAACAAAAAATGGAGCAACGTACAGCACAAAATATTCAAGTTGGAGGCATCATGCCAAGAAAGCAACAGAAAGTTTTATACTTGAGCCAAGGACTCCTGGGTTTCTTTTTACATTTTAAAATCGTGACAATTATCTTGATGAATCAGATCTGTCTCCAGAACAAAAGTTTGCTTGGGAGTTTTGTGTACTTTGAGGAATAATTATTTCCCATGCTTATTCACTTTTTTTTTAAGAAAGACACACAAATCTGAAAGCTGGTGTGCTTGAGTGAAAACATTTGTAATCCAGCCAACCTACACAGGCATTTTGCTTCAAAAACATCCAATCAAGATGATTTGAGGAGGAAAGAACTTGAAAACTCATCCAATTAAAGAATAATATTGGTTTACTCGGGCTTTTGGGGGGAGAATGGAGAATGTAGGTCCTAGGACTTGAACTCAGGGTCTCCCGGACTGCCTCTCTGCCTTTTCATTCCAAGCTGTTGTGCTATCACTTGAGCCACGCCTCCAGTCCCAAACACAATCTTTTATTTACAGTTCTCTTAATTTTATGGTTTAAATTGCTGCCAGAGCCTTATTTTTCACTTTTATGTTGAAACCTCAAGTTCTATATGTAAGTCATCATTACTCTGCAGGGTTATGGTGGGACCACTTGTATCGCATCTCATTATAACATCCTCTTTCAATGACTATTTCATTTGTGTCCTTACTGGTGTAATTACAGTATAAATAACACACAAACACATTGATAAACCTAGTTTAACAGGTGACTGGTAATTATATGTGTTTTACAGTTTTAGCATGTAAACACAAACATTGCTAAATTTTAAAATGTACATCAGTGCTGGAATGGCTTGTTTATTCATCACTGCATAACAAACCACCCAAACCTAATAGCTCAAGAAAACAATTGTTAGCACAAGATTCTGTAATCCAGATCAGGCTCAGCTGGGCAGCTCTTTTCTGCCTATGATCCCAGTCCTCACCACAAGCTGCCTTCACCAGTCAGGGACCAGCAAGAATATCTGGTATTAAATAGTGATTGCATTGGCTGGGAATGTGGCTTAGCGGTAGAGTGCTTGCCTAGCATGCATGGAGCCCTGGGTTCAATTCCTCAGTACCACATAAACAGAAAAGGCCAGAAGTGGCACTGTGGCTCAAGTGGTAGAGTGCTAGCCTTGAGCAGAGAGGCTCAGAGACAGCACCCAGGCCCTGAGTTCAAGCCCCAGGACTGACAAAATAGAAAAAAAGAAAAGAAAAAAGAATGCACACTGTATTACTTAGGGTCAGTATGAAGGAAGAAACAAATTAAACAAGAAAAAGAAATCAGCTGGGCACCAGTGGCTCATGCCTGCAATCCTTGCTACTCTGGAGACTGAAATCTAAGGACTGCAGTTCAAAGCCAGCCCAAACAGGAAAGCCCACGATGAAACTCTTATTTCCAGTAAACTACTCAGAAAAAGCCAGAAATGGCACGGTGGTTCAAGTGGTAGAATGCTAGCCTTCAACTAGCTCAGGGAAAATGCTAGCTCAGGGAAAATGTCCAGACCCAGAGGTCAAACCCCAGGACTGGCAAAAAAAAAAAAAAGGCAAAGATTGTAGTATACTGGGCATTTGAAAATGTAACTTGTGTATTGGCAAAATTAAGAAGCATTTGAATGTAGAAACTTATTCATTTATTATGTATCACATAATCTTCAAGAAGTGGAAAAGGTGGAAAAGCAGGAATGACACACTAGCTTATTACAGGACCTATTTCTATATGCCATACCTCAAACTCTAAGGTGACTGTCAGGTTAACAGAATTAATGGAAAGATACCAGAAAGCAGAGAGCTATTACCAAGCACTTCTAGCAGAGAAGATAATGATTCTAGAAACTTCTAGTCTTCCAATGAAAAAGTCAGAAAACATATTTCACACACCCTTCAGAAAGCAGATTTACTTCCTCAAGTCAATGAAGCCATTCTGAAACTGGATATTTTATGAATCTTCTATAAACTGGATATATACACACACACAGACACACAGACACACACACACACACACACACACACACACACACACATATCTTTCTATATGCCATTGGAAAGAACTGTGAACGTTCTATTCCTGACAGGTTTAGAGTAGGTCTTCCTCAATTAGAGCAATTAGAGCTATTTGTAACCAAACTGTTTCAAATTACTTCATGTAACACACATGCCACCATAATTGCCAGCCAACTTAATGCAATATCTAAGTTTTAGGAGGAAAAGGAGGGGGGAATAAAAGCAAAATGGTGAGGAATACAAAGAATTCTGTTCAGAAAAAAACAAAAAATACATTTTGGAGTATAAATTGTATTATGACATTGGCTTTCTTTTTTGTTTCTAAACATATAATAAAACTATCTTTTGTCATATGCAAACTTCTTTCATCAAGTCAATTGTCATTAATTAGCATTTGCAACATTTTAAGTGATGACACAAGCTAACTAAATGGAGCTGCTGAAGGAAAACCTTCAACACTTAGAAATTACCTAAACCTTCCCAACCCCAGTAGTTTAGGGCTTGGCTGAAAGAAAAAGGAGGGAGGAAGAGGGGGTTAAAACATGGATCCAGTTGATATACATGGATATATACAATCTATAGTCTTACCAGGAAAGTTCCAGATACCACCTGACAAAAATGCCTTTTACAAGAGTCATTACCACCAACAGAGAGCACATTCTTATATAAGCAAACTCTTCTTTGTAAAAGGTCTCTAGGCTGACCTAGAGCTCTTGGTCCTCCTGTCTCTGCCTCTGTATTGCTGGGAATACAGACTATACCAACACACCTGGCATGAACTTTCTTAAGTTGATAACAAACACTGACTGGAAATCACCATTGTTATCACAAACCTTAGTATCACCAACCAGACAATGAAGTAGACACCATTTCATAGATATAAAAGGACTTGGAAAGAATATGTATAGAATTACTTTAAACTGCCTTGAATCAAAAGGTTTGACCCAAAGTTAAACATAGTTAACTATAGTGAATGCTCACCACTGACTGGCTCTGTTTCACATTAATGATATGGAACATTAACATGACATTATAGCTTAGTACTAAGTTGGTAGTAATATTCTTTGCACAAGTTACCATTCACTTGCATCTCCTTTGCTCAATTAAATAATATGTATTGTCTTGTGTTCACCTTTGCCAAAAGTGTCACAATAAATAATACCTTATAAAACTTAAAAGAAGCGAAATGCTTAATAAAACCTTAAAAACAAAAAGTGGCATGCATTATATTGCATGCTTGTAATGCAGGCACCTGAGAGGCTTAGACAAGAATATCTTGAGTTCCAGGCTGCCTAGACTTTACCAGTGTGATCCTGCCTTTGGAAGAGGACAGCAAAAAATTTCTAACATTATTTACTAGAAAACTGAACTCTTCCCTCAGACCAATTTTCTTTTTTGTGAAGATGTAACTATTGAAGAACAAGATCAATTCAAGTAAGAACGCTAGATTGTTGAATTAAAAAAAAAAAAAAACCCACACAAGGGCTGGGGATATGGCCTAGTGGCAAGAGTGCTTGCCTCGTATACATGAGGCCCTGGGTTCAATTCCCCAGCACCACATATACAGAAAACGGCCAGAAGTGGCGCTGTGGCTCAAGTGGCAGAGTACTAGCCTTGAGCAAAAAGAAGCCAGGGACAGTGCTCAGGCCCTGAGTCCCAAGCCCCAGGACTGGCCAAAAAAAAAAAACCACACAAGACAATACAAACTATCAGATCATCACTATTGCTCTGCAAGTGATGGAAAATACCCACCTATAAGAGAAGAGAGGAATAAAAGTGTAGGCAGAATTTCTAACAGAAAGCCATTGTTTACCTCTAAGTTTCACACTCCAGAAACACTAGCAGCTGCCAGGTAATTAAACACACCCACATGTAAAATGTTCCATCACTTAAAAAAAAAAAAAAAGGTTAATTACCACCATTTATTATAATCACCAACAGGTAATTTTCTAAGCAGTATAGGGCCAGCATTAGAATTGAGGTGAAGCCAGGTGCCATTGCTTCATACCTGTAATCCTAGCTACTCAGGAAGCTGAGATGTAAGGACTGAGGTTGTTCAAAGCCAGCCCAGACAGGAAAGTCCATGAGATTCTTACTCCAATTAACCACCAGAAAACCAGAAGTGGCACTGTGGCTCAAAGTGGTAGAGTGCTAGCCTTGAGCTGAAAACCTTGGGGAATGCACCTAGGCCAGAGTTCAAGCCCCATGATAGACCAAAAAAAAAAAAAAAAGAAAAGAAAGAAAGAGAAGAATTGAGGTGGGCTAAATAAATATTCTAACTTAACCCAAACTCTACTCCCGAATGCTCAACTGTCCTTGTGTGGCTCACAGGAGGACACATGTGAAATTCCAGGACTTTCTTGGCAATCGTTTGCCTACACAGCGACACAGCTGCCTTACTCAGCTTTAGCAACTGTAACTGAGCGCAGAAAACTTAACTGCTCACTGAAATCACATTTAGTAAGGGCGTGGTCTTTTCTTCACTGTGCACCCACAACAATTTGGCTCTCCTCACCTGTCATATGTCCAAACCCAACCAACTTGGTGACATCTGTAATTAAAACCTTAAGACTCCAGACTGTTGCAAAGTACTGATGCTGTCAATTTTACCTTAAAATAACACAAGTACCAAACTGCCATTTCAGTAAGAGCAAAAACAAAGTGAGATATTAAAAAGAGAGAAAACAAAAGTGTGCTTTCTGTAAACTTTTAAAGTAGGTTCTCCTTAACCTACAGATGTGTTTACTCTTGAGTTCTACACTTGGGCATTCATATGCACACATCTATATCTATAAACACACATATTCAAAACCCATAAACACAAAACATAAAGTTCTTGAAACATGACTACCTTTAGTATGCATAATACCCTGCAATGTTTCCTATTCCTTTTTGGTTTTTTGGTTTTTTTTGTTTTCTTGGCAGTACTGGGGTTTGTTTTTGGTTTGGTTTGGGGTTTTTTTTGCCAGTCCTGCGGCTTGAACACAGAGCCTGAGCACTGTCCCTGGCTTCTTTTTGTCCAAGGCTAGCACTCTGCCACTTGAGTCACAGCACCACTTCTGTCTTTTTCTATACATGTGGAGCTGAGGAATATGAACCCAGGGCTTCATATATACGAGGCAAGCACTTTATTACTAGGCCATATTCCCAGCCAGTACTGGGGTTTGAACTCAGGGTTTCATTTCTGCTAGGCAAGTGTTCTACTGCTTGATACATGCCTCCAGTCCTTTGTGGGTTCCTTTTTGCTTGGGTTATTTTTTTAGATAGGGTCTTCCTTCGTGCTTGGACCAGCCTGCTCAGTGATCCTCCTAGTTATGCTTCCTGCTGGAGCTGAGACAAGCCCCACACCCAACTTGTACTGAGATAAGGTCTCATAAGCTTTGTGCCCAGACGGGTCTGGAATCTCAGTCCTTCTAATCTCTACTTCCAGAGTACCTAAGATTACAAACATGAGCCACCAGGGCCTGGGCCTATTTCTTTATTATATTGGTATGATTCCTAATTTGATTTCATCAACCCACTGATTAAGTAACAACCACAGTTTGGAAACAATGTGTGTGTGTGATTGGTGCTAGACATTGAAGCCAAAGGCTCAGGAATGCTTTTCCTCTATGACTTAGCTATAGATCTGCAGAATCACAACTTGAGGCCAGACACAAAGCAAAAAGACAAAAAACTCCCATCTCCAAACAACCAGTAAGAAATAAGCCTGAAAGCATAGTTCAAGTGGTAGAGTACCCATCAAGCAAGCCAGGCAAGCTCAAAACGCTGAGTTTAAACTCTAGTAAGGATCAAAATAATAACAATAATCATTATTATTATTATTTAACTGTATTCATCCCTAATATAGTCACCAATCCTAAAGGGCTATTTCAAAAACTGAGATTTTTGTGGAGCCTATGACAGAGCAATGAAACGAGGAGTGGTCTGGGGGTATAGCTCAGTGGTACAGCAAATGTTCAGTGAGCACATAGCCCCTGGTTTTTAAGCCTCAGCATAAACAAGCGAAGGTATGAGGGAAAGAGATTAAGGAATAAATATATTTCCAATGATTTTCTTAAGCAATAAAGTCCTTCCTCATTAAAGTTACAAAAGATCATGAAGGGTTGGGAATATGGCCTAGTGGTAATGTGCTCACCTCATATACATGAAGCCCTGGGTTCGATTCCTCAGCACTACATATATAGAAAAAAGCTGGAAGTGGCACTGTGGCTCAAGTGGTACAGTGCTAGCCTTAAGCAAAAAGAAGTGAGGGACAGTGCTCAGGCCCTGAGTTCAAGCCCCAGGACTGGCAATAAAAACAAAACAAATAAAAGATCATGAACTAAGCATCATAAAATCATTACAACACAATCAACAGTATGGAAAATAATCAGTCACACTACTGCATCTGAAAACTCCATTGCTACCCTCCTCCCATAACAGTTGTAGAACCTCTGAACTCCATGTCTAGCTCATATTTCAAGTTCCTTCTCTGTCAATGACCACCTGGTCCACTTGCCAGCTCTAGCAGATCAGAAGCTCTCTGAGGCCAGGGATAATTTCTCTTGTGCTTATCTGCTGATCAGTTCACATTCAAGGGAGAAAAGCTATTGTACCTTAAATAGCTGTCCCAGAATGGTTTCCAGGGAAATCATCTGCCCGGACTGAAACACAACATCCTCATGCAGCTTGTAGTAGACTTACATAGTCCTAGCCAATAGGATATGGACAGAATAAGTCACCAAAACAGCTTACCTCCCCTAAAAATAAAATAAACACTAGAACTGCAGGATAAAGCCAGCTGAGCAGGAAAATCCTCAAGATTCCACATCCAACATACTCAGCAAACAACATGGATGGAGGTATGGCTCAACTGGTAGACTTCAAGCTATGGAAGTTTGAGACTCTGAGTTCAAGCCCTGGTACTGCCCCCCCCTCCAAAAAAGCCACCTTACTAGGAGAAAGCCCCCCTCTCTTTCCTAATTATCTGCCTAAATAAATCCTGTGGATGCAAGATTTTAACCAGCAACACATTGACAAGGATACCCCTGCATGTGATCCAAGGACCTGGTCCTAATGTGATTAGAACAGGCAGCTATTACCTGCCCTGTTCACTGATACCTGATAATTTTCGTAAGAAAAAGAGGTACCTATTTGCCCCAAAGCACGGGCTTTCCGTGACAGCTCAATTCAGCATCCTCAGTATGCAGTACTGATGGTGGCAAAATTAGAACCACATGCAGCTCTGTAGCTGAGAATATAAAAAGATCTAGAATAGCAAGGGAAGGGGGGCTTCTAGAATAATGTAGGAGATCTTTGAAGGTCTGGTCCAGAAAATACAGGCATACACAAGTGAGAAGGAGGATATACAAGCTGCTTGTACACAGTGTGATAAAACTGGTGTTTAATCTCCAGGCTTAAATACTAAGCTCTCCTTCTTCTGAAGCTGAACACATTTTTCAATCACAGTAGCACATCCTAATTAGCCAGCTAAGAAAACATTATTAAGAAACCTCAGGTAGGGTCTCAATGTCATAAATTATCCTAACAGGACAACTATGGGAGAAAAATTAAAACCTTGCATACCATGTTTTAATGACCCCATTTACATTTATCAGATACATTAATCAGCTATCACTTCTACAAGATTAAAACACTGACATATTTTACTATTTTCTCTCTCCCTCTCTCTCACACACACACACCCACTATCAACTTACAGATGACAATCTTCTGCTGTTTGAACTAGATTTCTGCAGTGACCAAGTTCATGCCTAACTAAACCATCACACACAAATGCATCCCTCTGAAAAGGCTGCATGACTTACAGCCAACCAACACCTTTGACAGGAAACTGTTTGTACTTTCCTATTTCATATAGGCACATGAAAAATCAACAGAAGGTTGTTGTTGGAAAAAAAATGTCTCATGGAATTGAGGTTATTGATTTTTTTTTTTATCACAGCTCGCTTATCTATCCAGATTTTTAAAAAAACACAAACTCTGAAAAGTTTTATGAGCAAAGTATCAAGAGATCTATCTAGGATGACAGTAGAAACTCAGGGTCAAAGATTTATCTTTATAAAAACAGCAATGAAATCATTCCAAGCAAAGCATGGTGGCTCAGTTATATAAGCCCAACACTAACAAGGTCAAGTGCCAGAAGATTGTGAGTTTGAGCTACAGTGAGACCCTTTCAAAGAGAGAAAAGGCAAAATCAAATGCAGGAAAAGGAAAGGAGGAAGGAAATCACTAGACCCCAAAAGAACCAATGCTCAAGCATTTTAGAAGATTGTCTAGCAGACTGTCAGCGATAAAAATACCTAAGATCTACTCTCTTAGCAAATTCCATTGTCTATTGTCACCATGAGACCAGACCATGAGATTGCCATTACTTATTCAATCTGCTTAAGAAAAACTGTGTACTTGCTCTTAGACCAAAATCACCTTGTTTCCCCCATCCTCCAGGCCTGGTTATCACCACTCTCCTCTGTCTACGTTTGACTTGTTTAAATTACATATATGAGTGATACCACACAGTTGTCTTTCTATATCTAGCTGATTACACTGAACAGGTCATACCCTGGTTCATTCATGCTGCTATAAACAGCAAGACTTCCGTCCTTAAAGGCTGGGTAGCATTTCCTTTTGTGTGAAATATATCATTGTAATCCATTTATCCACTGACACTTAGATTGCTTCCATGTCCTGGCTATTGTGAATGATGCTACAAGGAATGGAGGTAGACATGCCTCTCTGAACGTGAGCAGCTTCTTCTTTGGATATATAACCCACAAGTGGGATTCTGGGTTCACTAGTAAGATTGCCAATTCCTTTAATTTGACAAAATCCATGCTGAAATTTCTTGGAGCTAGCAGGAACTAGAAAGATTTTGAAACCAGTTGTTTTTTTTTTTTTTTTTCTGTTGAGATGTCCCCCTGGTCTTCCTATTTACTGTGTCAACAACCTGGAAAGCTGACCTCATACAAGAAAGGGCTGGAACGCCTACTTGGCATAGACACACACTGGTAAAGGGTGAGAGAACAAGATGTGGCATATGCATAACATGGGTGTGATATTGGTTATAACTGTGTGTTTGCTTGCTTGCTTACTTATGTCAGTACTAAGACTTGAACTTGGGGTCTGCGTGCTGTTCCTTAGGCTTTTCCCCCCCTAAAGGCTGGAGCTTTTACTACTTGAGCCACATCTCCGACTTTTTGCTGGTTAATTAGAGATAAAAGTCTCACAGACATTTTTGCCTAGGCTGACTTGCAACAAGAGATCCTCAGATCTCAGCCTCCTAAGTAGTTAGGATTACAGGAACCTGGTTTTGACTATAATTCTTAAATTTATAATGTCATCCTCGTGGGCTGAGAATGTGGCTTAGTGGAGTAGAGTACTTGCCTTGCATGCATGAGGCCCTGAGTTTGATTCCTCACTACCACATAAACAAGAAACACAAATAAATACAAAATAGCACCTTCATGTTTCTCTTGGTAGCCATTGAAAGTATAAATAATAGAAGATGATTCTGAGAATGTAAAAACAAATAGTTTTAAATAACCAAAGAAAAACCAAGGTATTGCTAGGCATAACATCTAACAACTGGTATATTAGCAGCACAGTGATAAAAAGCTTTATGACATTTTTACTTATTAAAATAATTGAACATAATAGTAAGTCAGAAAACTAACATAATAAGGCAATTAAGAGGGAGAGTTACTTTCCTCGCCACACCCTTGCTAAAACACATACCTTGTAGAATTACTTATTCCTCAGGTATCACCTCACATTCTTACTCCGTTGGGGAACTCAACACTGCATGTATCTACAATAGTTTTGCACAGCTGACGACCCAAGAGCCCAGAGCTTTTTCCTAGAAGTACAACTAGTGGTAGAAGTTAGCCCTACCCAATTTCTTTTTCTGCAGTAGTATACCTAGAGCTGTGTTTCTAAATCATTGATTCATTTTGGTTATACTTCTCCTACCTTTTAATTATGCTACCTTGTAAAAGCTAATGTGTCAGTGATCTACAACTTGAGTCTAAACATTGTTAACAGGTTTCTTTGTATTCAGCATAGATCTTCAAGGAAGCGAACTCATAAACTTCACTAGACAAAAACTTTTTTTTTTTTTTATAAAAAGTACTGTTCCCCTCAAGTTATGGAGCAAATACAGGACTTTGACCAAGAACCCAGAGGAAGTAAGACTTAATTAACTCAGTTCCCCCAAGACCCTCGGGACCTTAGGAACTACTTCAAATTAACTGTATAGTTCCAAAATTCCAATCAACCATTTAACAATGTTTAGTCAAAATAAAAATTGCTGCAGGTGAGGACATTATATTTCATTGCTCACATCACCTTTCATTACATTTGTTGAAGAATTAAATAGAAATAAGACACATCAGGACTGATTGTGTTATATATAAAATAGGATGTTTCTCAAATGCTCCTGAGCCAAATGGAAAATGAAGGAAACCTAGGTATGAAAAGGCCTCTTGAATAATTTTAATGAGAAACAAAATTTACTCCTACAATAAGGATGCTTTCTCAGAAAAGAAAGCATTAGAGTGACAGCTGTTTTGTTACAGAAACTTATAAGCAATAAAAGCTACCCCATACCCCCTCCCAAGAAAAGGAATAAGCACCCCTAGCATTCATATTGCTTTCTGCTGCAAAGGTTCCTGGGGCCAGACACAAGTGGCTCTCATCTGTAATACTAGCTATTCAGGAGGCTGAGACCTGAAGACTGTGGTTCAAAGCCAGCCCAGGCAAAATAGTGCCCTTGTCACTCTTTTTTTTTTTTTTCCCCCAGTCCTGGGGCTTGTACTCAGGGCCTGGGCACTGTCCCTGAGCTTCTTTTGCTCAAGGCTAGCACTCTACCACTGAGCCCCACAGCACCACGCCTGGCTTTTTCTGTTTATGTGGTGCTGAGGAATCAATCCTAGGGCTTCATGCATGCAAGGCAAGCACTCTACTGCTAAGCCACATTCCCAGCCCCCTCCCCTTGAGACTCTTATCCAACAAAAATAAAACGAAGAAAAAATAAAACATTCCTGGACCGGGCTGGGGATATGGCCTAGTGGCAAGGGTGCTTGCCTCGTATACATGAGGCCCTGGGTTCGATTCCCAAGCACCACATATACAGAAAATGGCCAGAAGTGGCGCTGTGGCTCAAGTGGCAGAGTGCTAGCTTTGAGCAAGAAGAAGCCAGGGACAGTGCTCAGGCCCTGAGTCCAAGCCCCAGGACTGGCCAAAAAAAAAAAAAAAAAAAACATTCCTGGACCATCACTAAATAGTACTGCAAATATAGTTTCATCATAATCCATGAGAAAAATACTAAAATACTAAAAGCTACAACATAGTGGAGCTGTGGCTCAAAGTGGTAGAGTGCTAGCTTTGAGAAAAATAGCTCAAGGACAACACCCAGGCCATCAAAACAAACAAACAAACAAAAAAGCTGCAACGTTAATATTTACTTATTACTAATATTTAACATTTTCTTCTTAAAGATTCATTAAGATGCAAACTGCAAAGTTGTTCTTGGAAAATCATTACTTTTAAGTGATAATAGTTTCATTGGTTACAGTTCAGAATTTTATGACAATAAAGATATTATGATTTAGTTAGCTATCCTATATCCCCTAAAGGTTAAGACTTGTCTTTTGTTTTTTATTGTTGCTGCCAGTCCTGGGGCTTGAACTCAGGGCCTGGGCACTGTCCCTGAACTTCTTTTGCTCAAGGTTAGCACTCTACCACTTGACACACAGCGCCATTTCTGGCTTTTTCTGTTTATATCCTACTGAGGAATCGATGCCAGGGCTTCAGGCAGCCTCGGCAAGCACTCTACCAGTAAGGCAGGCACCTTCCCAACCCTGTCTTTTGGTCTTATATGCCATATTATGGCTCCTTTAAAGAAAATTCATTCATTTGACCTGCCTTTCCCCATTTCAGACAAGTGAGTCACTCATGAATGCTGTCAAACTGGCTGCACATATGTTGGATGCTTGCGTATTTTGTTCAAACAAGTATAGATATATGATGACTATTAATTTATCGTGCTACTAATAGCATAACAGGCTGAACAAGATCTTATACAGAATATTCAAGACTTAAGAAAAAGAAAAGCTCAGTGGTAGAGCACCTGCCTAGGTCTTGAGTTTGAGCCTCAATACCAATAAAAAAGAAGAAAAAGAAAGGAGGAAAAGGAGGAAGGAGGAGGAGAAGGGTAAAGAAGGGGAAGAAAAAGAAGAGGCAGAGACAAGAAAAGAAAATCAGTCATGTGCCTATACCTATACCTGTCCTTGTTTTAAGAATACATCTCAGGAGGGCTGGGAATGTGGCTTAGTGGTAGAGTGCTTGCCTAGCCTACATGAAGCCCTGGGTTCGATTCCCCCGCACCACATAAACAGAAAAAGCCAGAAGTGGCACTGTGGCTCAAGTGTTAGAGTGCTATCCTTGAGCAAATGGAAGCCAGGGACAGTGCTCAGGCCCTGAGTCCAAGCCCCAGGACTGGCAAAAAAAAAAAGAATACAGCTCAGGAAATTGGGTTTTTCTTTGTTGCTGTTTTTGTTTTTGTTTTTTTCCTTTTTGTCTTGTTTGTTCATTCATCTGTCTTTAGGAGGGTAAGGGGGAGGCACAGAAATGGAGGGACAAAGGGTAAACAAATGCAGCAGTGGTACTCACTAGACACTATGTTGAAAATGAACTATACAATTTGTAGGTGGAGACCAGAGGAAGGAAAAATGCATCTCAAGCTGGAGGCATGGCTCCAAGTAGCACAGCACCACCTGGTTGAAAGGCCCTGACTTCAAGCCCCCATATTGGCAAAATGGAAAAAGAAAAGAATGAATTTCAATTCTCATACTATGGCTAGAACTCATGTACACTGGTGAAACATTTTTGGAGGTCAATCAGGTAGATACAAACACTCCAGTTCTAGAAGTTCAGTTTGAGGAAATAACAGCAATGCACATATAATGATACGTTTGCAAACATGTTCCCACTAAGCCCATCTTTAGAATTACTGAAGGGGAGAGGAGGAAAAGAGGGGGCAAAGAGTGAGGGAGGGAATGTGCAGAAAGTCTAGCTTCATTTGGATGAAATCAAAGCATAAATATTAGACAAAGTGAAAAACAAACAAATGCTGATCAGACAATGGCTCAAAGACGTTTCCCATCTGCCATTCAGCACAAGCTATGATCCAGAACATGCTGATGAAGCGCCTGGCAACCTCTCCTACAGATTTTCGCCACACTTAACTTTCCAGGGTTTCTTTCTACGTGCTTCTCCACTTAATTTCTTTTCTCATCTCACACTGAAAAGTCAGGTCAGAGCCACATTCTTATATTCAATACATTTAAGGACAAATTCTCCCATGCCCACGAGGCAGGGAATCCAGGCTACGCAAGCTAGAGGAAACAAGTCATAGTCCACAGGAAGCTTAGAGTAGTAGTTTGGGAAACAGACACACTTTCCCAAAAAGTACAGCAATATAATGACATAGGAGTTATCCAAGCAGAATCAGAGAACTTAGAAAGCTAAAAATTGGCAAGGGATTCAGAGAATCAAGGATGAAGCTGAATGCTAAAGAACAAGTTCAGTAACCAGAAAATACAGCTCTTCCTGTAATTATTTTTCTTTTCTTTCTCTTTCTTTTTCTTTTTTTTTTTTTTTTTGCCAGTCCTGTGGCTTGAACTCAGGGTCTGGGTGTTGACTCTGCGCTTCTTTGGCTCAAAGCTAGCACTCTACCACTTGAGTCACAGCCCCATTTTTGGCTTTTTCTGTTTACGTGGTACTGGGGAATCGAACCCAGGGCTTTATGCATGCCAGGCAAGCAATCTACCACTAAACCACATTCTTCTTGTAATTACATATGGAAATCTGTATGAGTCAGGGTTTTCCAAAGAAACAGAAACAATAGGATGTAGGTATTGACAGTCAGATAGAGATAGACAGGTAGACAGACAGACAGACAGACAGACAGAAACGCATATCTGGCATCTTTGGCTCCTTCTTGTCCTTTGTACCTTACCACCAAAGCTTACCACAGTGCTTGGTTTATTTAGTAAAAGGAATAGATGAATTAATGAGCAAATGTTAAACACAGTCATTATCAATTATAACTTGTATTAAAGCACAATAATTCCTTTTCCCATGATTACTACACACACACATATAAGCCACATTACTTTCACCATGTCCTAATTTGTTTTTAACTCCTATCCCTTTTTTGTATTTGAACCTTTAGTAATAAATAGGCACTTTACATATGAAGTATCTCCCCAAGTGACTCACAGTTTTAAGCTCAATTCCCAACTAGTAGTTGTACTAAGAGGAAACTACATTTGAGAGCACTAACTTCATCAGTGGATTAATGATGGATGAGCTCACAGCTGATGAGCTATTAGGAGGGGAGGCTCAGGTAGAAGTAGTATGTCACTGGAGTGGCACTGTGGCTCTAAGTGGTAGAGTGCTAGCCTTGAGCGAAAAAGCTCAGCGACAACACCTAGGCCCTGAGTTCAAGCCCCATGACTGATAAAAAGAAAATAGATTTCTTAAGCTGGGCACTAGTGACTCACGCTTGTAATCCTAGCTACTCAGGAAGCTGAGATCTAAGGATCATGGTTCAAAGCCAGTCAGGCAGAAAAGTCCCTATGAGACTCTTTTCTCCAGTTATCCACTCAAAAAACAGAAGTGGCCCTATGGTAGAGTGCTAGCCCAAAGTCAGTGTCCAGGGCCTGAGTTCAAGTCCCACAACCAAAAAAAAAAAAGATGTCACTGGATAGAATGCTTTTATATTGTCTCTATGCCCTTCCCCTACCCACTTCCTCCCTGCTTTTCTCTCACCCAGAAGTGAACTGCATTGCTGATAGCCCCTTTTCATTATTCAAGATTGCCACAGCTCCATAAACTCGGCACCAAGGGACCAGACGGGGCTGAAACCTCCTCTGACACGACGAGCTAAAATAAGCCTTTCATTCCTTGTTTTTCTTGGGATATTGTCACAGCTACACAACATGGAGAGACACTCTTTTTTTTAATTGGCAACGGATTCAATCTTTATTGTTTATTTGTTTATTTATTTGCCAGTTCTGGGGCTTGGACACAGGGCCTGAGCACTGTCCCTGGCTTCTTTCTGCTCAAGGCTAGCACTCTACCACTTGAGCCACAGCGCCCCTTCTGGCCTTTTCTATATATGTGGTGCTAAGGAATCCAACCCAGGGCTTCATGTATACCAGGCAAGCACTCTTGCCACTAGGCCATATTCCCAGCCCGGAGAGACACTCTTCTAATTAAAACAAACAAACGAACACTTTACATCTCCTTTCTTTTTTTTTTTTTTTTTTTTTTTTTGCAGTTGCTTTGTTCCATTTGCTTTGCAGGGTGCTGGCAATGGAATCTCGGGTCTTGCACATGCTAGGCAAGTGTTCTACCACTGAGCTCCAGCCCCCACCACATTGAGCTAAACATCAAGCTCCTCCCCCAAGTGCAGCCCCAGGATTCTACCCCAGTTACCCCTACTACTGCAGTAAGTCTTGTGTTTGACACACATTGACTCTGACCAAGAATGAAATGAGTCCTAGACAATGCCAGCTATCCAGACACTCAAATTACAAAGACAGTAAAGCACGAAGTACAATATAACATTCAGATGCTCTAATACTAGCAGTACAAGGTGCCCTGAGGAGGTACAAGAGAGTAATTTGGAACCAAGGAATGTGAGACTAGTTCATGACTTGGCTCACATTTCACTTCCTTGAGGAAAACGTAGGGTACACTGGAGGACAAGTTTAATAAAGGGCAATCCAGTTTAAAAAAAAACAACAACAACAGCAATACAACTTAAGGGGGAATCAATGAAAAAATTAAAACATTCACACACCAGTGTATGAGGGTAAATACCATCCTTCAAATTAACAATCTTTTGACATTTGGTATAGCAATAAATCTGGAAATTCTCACTCCCTGTGCCCAAAGTACAATACCTGAGGAGCTTGCCACTGCATTTGTTACCATACAACTTTTGGCTGTTCCCATGTTATAAATCCACCCACTTCAAAGAACAGTTTTACAGTAATGGGAAATTTTATAGAGTGTGCTACATAATGATGTCTATCTAAGTATGTCCACTGTGACATGATTTGAAATGGTCAAAATTTTAAAACAACCCAGATGTTTATAAGGAGGTAATGAAACAAACTGTGATACTCACACAATGGAAAGAAAATGTAGTAAATTTAAACAGAGGAGGCAAGTTAAGTTGCAATTCACATGTAATATGGTCCCTATCGTTTCTGTAGAGGGAAATGCATGCATGTGTGTTGAGATGCAGGAGAAGATGATCCACAGAACTAAGGATGGACACTATAGTGTGACAGTGATTAACTGTGAGAATGTGGGGACTAAAATTCTAAACACTGGAATCCCCCCAATGGGAATTTAATCATGTAACTAATAGGAATACAAACTGAAAGCATGGCTTACATACAAATTAACAAGATTCGAGATTCAGTTTCTTTAAGAAGTTTAACCATGTTCTTAGCAACATCATCAATACTAGATTAAATACATACTCTGTCCATGTGATGCCTATGAAAAGAATGCTTTGACTGAAAAGAACAAAATAATACTTCCTGTTGGGTTTTTTAATGTCTAAGTAGCATTGCAGAGTTGTGGTCGCCAACCTTGCTCCCCAATACACTGCTACAGGCATCTCCTTTAACATGGTAATTGCATAGCAAAGACAAAAGGCTAGGGACGGTAACCCCAACTGGAGTTCTAAATGTGGAAAAAGCAAGAGGAGTCCCACTTCCAAATTTCACTAACAACATAAGCATAACAACAATAATTAGAATTTTCAAATACCTAAGCCAGTTTCAAAGTTCAATAGCTATTATTCAAGGGCTAGGAATATGGCCTAGTGGTAGAGTGCTTGCCGTGGGTTCGATTCCTCAGCACCATATATATATATTCCTCAGCACCATACACATACACACACACACACACACACACACACACACACACACACACGGGGCGCTGTGGCTCAAGTGGTAGAGTGCTAGCCTTGAGCAAAAAGAAGCCAGAAACAGTGCTCAGGCCCTGAGTTCAAGCGCCAGGACTGGCAAAAAAAAAAAAAAAAGCCATTCAATAAACTCTCAAGCTCCAGGTATTTTTCCAGGAAAAAAAGAAAAAGGAATATTCTTCTAGTGTCTTACTGAACATAAAGAATATTTCTATCATTGACTAGTAGGGTTGGTGTGGTTATTTATTTATATGCCCATTCTGGTGCTTGAACTTAGGGCCTGGGCACTGTCCCTGAGCTATTTTATTTTATTTTATTTTATTTATTTATTTATTTATTTTTGGCCAGTCCTGGGCCTTGGGCCTGAGCACCATCCCTGGCTTCTTTTTGCTCAAGGCTAGCACTCTGCCACCTGAGCAACAGCGCCCCTTCTGGCCGTTTTCCATATATGTGGTGCTGGGGAATCGAACCGAGAGCTTCATGTGTAGGAGGCAAGCACTCTTGCCACTAGGCCATATTCCCAGCCCTCCCTGAGCTATTTTGATCAAGGTTAGTGCTCTAACACTTGAGCCATAGCTATACTTATGGCTTTTTTGGTGGTTAATTGTAGATAACACTCTTCTCTCTTTCCTGCCTGGGCTAGCTTTGAACCAGAATCCTCAGATATCAAGCCCACTGAGTGGCTGGTATTACAGGCATAAACCAACAGTGTCCGCCTATTTTTTTTTTTAATGGAGCAATTCTGGTATTGCTAAAAATTTGAAATAACAGAAAACTTCTACACTAACTGCTTTCTAGTCTACAACAAAATTTTGGATTTTCATGTCACAAATCCTAGACAACGAAAAAATGATACAGAATGAAACTTGTTCCTCTGTTAGAAACAGAGGAAGATAGCATGATCATCACTCAACACAATATAATTTATTTTTGAGAGGACTTCAGGGAAGTACATAGACTTGAGACATTATTTAAAGAGTGAAAGAAAGGGAGGATAAAATGTCAATGTTTGTTCAACCGCAATGTTTTCAGTTCTCTTCTAGAATTTCATTCACTCACCAAATTCCAAGCAAGTCAAAATGTAGAACAGCCAGAAGAATTTCAGACCCTTTAATTGCCCCCTCAAGGAACCTACCTTTATTTTGTTCATTAACTCCCCTCCTTTCTTACCCTTTCTATACTCACTAACATTAATTTAGAAAGGAAAACATCAAATAAAGTGCTGATAATTAGGAAACCTTCTTGACTTTGAAATGCCTATTTTATGTCTACCTGACAGTAGTTGTAATGGTTTTGAACTAATGATGAAAGTTCATGAGTTGCCTTAGAAAGTTCTATGGCCTTAATATTTGACTCCCCATTTGAAACCAGAGAAAGAAATGTAATATTTTAGTTTCAGAGCATGTGATATTTTAGGTCCACACAGAAAGAACTTACTTCAGTAGACACACATACTAAATGTTAAGTCATGGGCAGTCATAATTTTGGAGCACAACTCCAGGGACTTCATCACTCAAAATGGAGAGATTTCTGCTGGTGTCCCATGGCCAAAGGCCTTTTGGACTAAAACTTTCATAACTCAATTCTCAAATCATTCTTCCTGTAGCCCATAATTTTCACAATTTATGTAACTGCTCTGAATTTTTTTTAGTAATACTGGCATTTGATTTCAGGGCCTTGTGCATAGGCCAGTACTCTAACCACTTGAGCCATGGCTCCAACTCTTGTTGCTCTCCTTATTTTTCAAATAAATTCTCCCTATTAGCCCATGCCAACCTAGATTATAATCTTGCTGTTTATACTTCCTACACATCTTACATCACACACATGTACCACATTTATTAAGGTGGGAATCTCTCCAACTTTTTGTCCAGGTTGTCCTTAAATATCATCCTCCCCACCTCAGCCTCTCTAGTATTGATAACATAAGCCATTATGCTATACCCCTCTTGAATATTTTTCTTTAACTTTGAAATTTTTACTTTGATTCTGGAGATAATGTAATCTAACTCACCTATGTGTAAAATGAGGAAACCAGTGCCTAGTGGGGTGACACATCTCACCCAAGGTTCATAGTACCAAAACCTTCAAAATCCTAACAATCAACATTGACACTACGTGTCACTCTCTATGTGTAAACATTTGTGTGTATGTACATTATAAGTACCATTTAAGACACATAGAAAAAATAATTCTTAGCCAGGCACCCCATGGCTCACACTCTAATCCTAACTACTCAAGAGGCTAAAATCCAGAGGACTAAAGTTCAAAGCCAGCCAAGGCAGCCTAAGAGATTCTATCGCCAGCTGAAAAGTAAACAAGAGTAAAGCATTAGGCCCTTGAGTTCAAATACTACTAGTGAAAGAAAAAAAATATTGGTTCTATTGATGGAACCCAGGGCCTCCAACATGCTAGAAGGCTTCATGAATGCCAGCCAAATGCTTTACTCCCCCCACGCCCCACCCCTGCCTAACCTACCGCCCACAGAGAGAATTTCAAGAAGCATAGAAGCTTCCTGCCCTTAAGAAAATGACATTTGGGGCTGGGGATATGGCCTAGTGGCGAGAGAGCTTGCCTCGTATACATGAGGCCCTGGGTTCGATTCCCTAGCACCACATATACAGAAAATGGCCAGAGGTGGCGCTGTGGCTCCAGTGGCGGAGTGCTAGCCTTGAGCAAAAGGGAGGCCAGGGACAGTGCTCAGGCCCTGAGTCCATGGCCCAGGACTGGCCAAAAAAAGAAAATGACATTTATCAGAACTTCAGAGATACATGCATTATGCAGAGCAAAACATTTTCTGATTTTTACTTTTATTCAAAATGAACAATCAAGTCCTGTGGGCTTCAGCCATCCAGAAAGACATCTGGAAAGGAATTAGTTTTGAAATGAGCCCAGAAATATGGGTACCATTTTAGATACACAGAAAGGAAGGCAATCACGCCAGGACAGAATACAGCTAGGAATGTTACAACACATCCAACAATATGCTTGGCACATACACTAAGCACTCAGGATGGAGCCTTGACCAATCAGGACAGATGTCAGTCCTAAACAACCGATCACTAATCCACCGTTGTTTAACAACTCTAAAATTAGGATTAAACAAAGGATGTGGGAACAAAAATGAGCAAGTATGTATTTAGCAAACAGTGGCAAACTAGCATTGGCTATAAAAACAGGGAAGAGTTCATGCCACAGAAAAATAGGAGATAGAAAATTATTACCCTGAATAAAAAAACAACTTATCTCTTTAAGACTTTCATTACTTTTTTTTTGGTTCTTGTTGGTTTTTTGTGCCGGTCCTGGCACTTGAAAGTGTCTAAGCACTGTCCCCTGAGCTTTTCCACTGAAGGCTGGTGCTCTACCACTTGTGCCACAGTTCCTCTTCCAGCCTTTTGGAGGTTAATTAAAGATGAGAGTCATCCAGACTTTCCTGTCCTGGATGGCTTCGAACCAAGATCCTCAGATCTCAGCCTCATGAGTAGCTAGTATTACAGGCATGAGCCAACAGCACCCAGTCATACATTTTTTTAAAAAAGTATGTGACCCAATCTTTCATAGGAACCTTCCAGAGAATTCCACTATTGTAGTTTTGATATAAAATGTCCTGTAAAGGTTTTGTGTTGAAGATCAGGTCCCCAGTGCAGTGTTCGCAGGTGGGGGTATTTGGATGAGTGGATCCTGAGGAATCTGACCTTATCAATGGATTGATCTCCACTGAGGGTTTCATAATTAAATGGACCATTAGGACCTGGCAGAAACTGGTAGGTGGGGCCTGATTGGAGAAAACTGTTCACTGGGGGCATGACTTTGAATAGGATATTTTGTTCCCAACCTTTCCCTCTCTATCTCTCTGAATCCCTGGCTGCCAGAATTGAATAGCTTTCTTCCACCACACCATTCCACCATGATGTTTCAGCCTTGCATCAGGCCCACCCAAAGGAGTCAACTGAAATCCAGAGCCCAAATTAATCTTTCCTCCATTAATATGTTTTGCTCATGTATTCTGCCATACCAGTGAAAAACTAACACATCCCCCAAACGAAAAAGAAAAAAAAAAAAAAAGAGCAGAGCCATCGGAAGTATCTAGTCTGATCTGGTCTAGTTCTAATATGTAAAAGAAAAATGTCCAAGTAAAAGGGACTTAACAGATAATTCAAAACATTTCCCAATTCTTGAGATACATACCTTCTCAATAACCTCATATAGGAAGTTGGAGGCGTGGCTCAGTGGGTAGAGTATCAGCCAATGAGGAGAAGCATGAAAGCTTCAGATACAGAGTTTGAGTCCTTGCTTAAAGGAAAGAAAGAAAAGAAAAGAAGGGGCTGGAAATGTGGCTAAGTGGTGGAGTGCTTGCCTACCATGCATGAAGCCCTGGGTTCAATTCCTCAGTACCACATAAACAGAAAAAGCCAGAAGTGGTGCTGTGGCTCAAGTGGTAGCGTGCTAGCCTTGAGTGAGTGAAGGAAGGAAGGAAGGAAGGAAGGAAGGAAGGAAGGAAGGAAAACAGAAAGAGAGGGAGGGAGGGAGGGAGACTAGAATTTTACATTTGGAGTCCAATAGTTTGGCTGAAATGTCACTGTAAAAACTGTGATATTTCCTAATTATTCTAGTTTTAAGTTATTCATATGTTTTCAATGAGGAAGTCTGAGAAATTCGCAAAGTGATACCCTGAGAGGGGGAATATTTAACAACTAAGAAAAAAAAAAAGATTCTTCTTATTTCATCCTGCCCCATTAGCATAGAGAGACACTGATGTAGCCATGACTTGAGTGCCTAGAACAGTTTCCCAGACTCAGCATTTTTACTTCTTTTTCCTTTCTCTCTCCATTTTTAACTGTCAGGTTTCATTTCTGGCTACCAAGATGGGGAAACCCAGTCCCCTTTAATACAATCATTGTACAGTT
The DNA here is from genome assembly GCF_023159225.1 of Perognathus longimembris pacificus. NCBI lineage: Eukaryota > Metazoa > Chordata > Mammalia > Rodentia > Heteromyidae > Perognathus > Perognathus longimembris. The sequence goes on from NC_063169.1 coordinate 55,132,471, forward strand.
CTAAAAGCTCTTCACTGAATTTCTTTCAAGTTCAAGTCAAAAAAGCAGAAGTTCATTTTCACATTGGAAATCAAACTTGAAAGAATCCTGTGACCTCCCAGAATTTAATTCCTTCCCAGAAACTCCCTCAAGCACATAAATTGTCAAGACATGGTCACTTGGGGAAAACATTTTCAAGTTATGTTTGACATGTGAAACTACATGGGACTTGACAGGGAAATTTTTCAACAAGCTCAACATGATTTAAAAGCATGTACTTCACCAAAAGCTTGTTGGATTCTATAAACAATTCTGATCCTTTTACAAAGAATGCACAGTGAAAGTGGAAAGGATCTTTAATGCTTTGCATATTGCTTGTGAACACACACACACACATACACACATCTTTGAACAGAAATCAAATGTAAATACAGGCCAAAACAAAACGGAGTAAACATCTTGTGTTTATATGAGTGGACAAAAGAGGTTTATAGATGTTGAGTTATAAACCATGAGGTATATCTTTAAGATAAGAATAAAACTAGACAACAGAAAAACAACAGAACAGAAACAGAAACAACAACAGAAAGAAAGAAAACAAATCTTTTTGAGGTAGGCTCTTTTTTTGTTTTTTTAATACTCAAATCTGTGATCCTGTCCCAGCCTCCCTAGAGTTGAACTGCATCTGGGCATTGCTATGTCTGGCTCAAATGACTATTAAAATTGCTGGCCCTTGGGCTGGGAATATGGCCTAGTGGTAAAGTGTTCGCCTCATATACAATGAAGCCCTGGGTTCGATTCCTCAGCACCACATATACAGAAAAAGCTGGAAGTGGTGCTGTGGCTCAAGTGGCAGAGTGCTAGCCTTGAGCAAAAAGAAGCTCAGGGACAGTGCTCAGGCCCTGAGTTCAAGCCCCAAGACTAGCAAGAAACAAAACAAAACAAACAAAACTGCTGGCCCTCATCCATTTAAAGTTCCCTAGGGGAAAAAAGAAAAGAAAAGAAAAGAAATGAGGCACTACCAGCAGCCCCAGCGGACAAACACCTGGGTCTAAATGTTCTACACAGAGGTGCCAATCGCCGCACAGTAAAAGCCACAGTTGCTGGTGATGCGCCTCCTTCCCCCCGCCCCCCACCTGAAGCACTGCAGGAGCCCACCATCAAGACGCAGGGAGTGTGGACAGTCATTCTCAGCCCCCAAAGCCCAGATGCCTCAGAAATTAGCCTAATCCAAAGCTTTGACCCACACATCCTGCTATCACGAAGCTTCCCACCACCATCATCCCCCACTACCACCATCCCCGCCATGGTCCACAAAGGCAGCTGGAGACATGTATATGGTTTGTTATGTATTGTACAGGCTAACTTCCATTCTGTCTGATTTTATCCTCACAGCAGCCATTAAGAGTATCAGTGCAATGCCCATTTCACAGAAGAGAAAACTTAAGCACAGAGAAGTTGGGTGTTTATTTGCCACCCACTAGTAATCCTTTTTTTTTTTTTTTCTTAACCACTATGCTCTACTGCTTTTATCAGTTTCAATTATCTTTCATTGCCCCAGATTATAATGGGTTATGCCACACTAACATCTAAATTATGAATAGATTACATAAACTAGGAAGTAACAAACTGAAAAAATAAAATTATACTGGGATGAAGTAGAACAGGAATCCACTACAAACAAGAAAACACCAACCAAGCAGAAAAACTATGCTTGTTAGTTTTTCGTGTTTATTTAAATACTTGTTTCATCTACAAGTAAAATTTCAAATGACTGCCTCAAGATTTCCTATTAACATCTTTCAGAATGCATTCTCACTGAAATACTGAGATGAGGGCTTTAGAATTTAGTATTTAGAATTATCATCTCTGCTCCGGTTCTGGTTAGAGAGGAAGTCTTACCCTATGACCATGTTGAGTCACCTCCCTACCCTCTGGATGCTGCTGTTTAAAGTTCCTGAGAAAAGGGAAATCAGAGAGGTGGCCCTTGACCCCTAGAATGAAGCACAAGCCAAGCTGCCAGGTTACTAATGTCCAAAGAGCGAAGGCCCCTACCAAGAGGGCCTCTGAAGCACAACTGAAGCAAGGCTGATGTTGTGGGACAATACTGTAAAGCATTCTTACTTAGGGTGTTGGGGTGGTTTGATGAAGTGGGGATGAAACCCAGGGCCATCCCCAGGCAAGTGCTCTAGCAATGAGCCACACTCCAGCCCCACAAACATTCACTCTGAAGCCTGTACTATCCTGACCAGAAGCTTCTAGAGAATACACCAGGAATTTAGTTCTGGCAGATGCCATCACTGCACACCAAACGAGGCACAGGTGCTAAAATCTCTTAAACAGATTCACTCCTCTGGCCCAGGTGCTAAAATCTCTTAAACAGATTCACTCCTCTGGCCTTGGGCCAGCAAAGCCTGGACCTGGAGACATCTGTTCTCCAACTCCAGGGTGTGGAAAATCACCTGGAGCTCAAATAGGCAGAAGCCTGTGGACCCGGCCTCCAGGGATTCTGATTTAGTAGTGTGAGGTACGTGCCAAAATTTTACATCGCTAACAAGTTCCTAGCAGATGCTGTAACGTTGACACTAATTTAAGGTAATGGCTATGGGTCACAATTCTATTGCCCAGCACCACTGCCAAGCAAGAGAGAACAAGATAAGACGGGCCAATGGCTCACGCTGTAATCCTAGCTTCTCAGGAGGCTGAGATCTAAGAGTCATGGTTCAAAGCCAGCCAGGAAGGAAAATCCATGAGACTCTTATCTCCCATTAATCACCAAAAAAAGCAAAAGTGGAGCTGTGGTTCAAGTGGGAGAGGCCTAACCTTGAGCAAAAAAGCTGAAGAATAACATCCAGGCCCTGAGTTCAAACGCCAGGTCTGTTATTAAAGAGAGAGACAGAGAAACACCAGTACTGGCAGACACATTAGCATGGGTGCACACGTGTGTATGCGCATGCACACACATAGAGACAAAAGAGAACTGGAGTGATATACCCTTTAGTAGTCTTTTTTTTCTCCTTTATATTTTCTGTACTTTAAAGGTTTAAAAAATAGGATAAATGTATATTAATTTTAGAATCAGAAATACTTCATGGGCTACTTATAAGAGTGAAAACTTTTGAGCTTTGCAAGCAAGATATCACTTCAGACTCACGATCCTCTTGCCTTCTGAGTGCTGAGATTACAGAGTATGTGACACCATTCCTGTAATGGTTTACACGAAACTTAATATGGTAGACTGCACAAAACAATGACTATACACAAGTCTATGCTCATTAATAATGCTTTAATTTGTTATTTCTGTACTTAATTTAGCACAACCTTTGCTCTTCAGTTGGATCTCAGATTAACAACTGGAGAAAAACATGATTCCAAAAACTATATTGGACTATATTGGACTCTGCACTTTCATAGCACTACCTAGTACTGCACTCAGAGTTATAACCAACCCAGCAAAACCAAATAGACCAAGAACACCTCACAATCCAATTCATTTATATTTATTAGGCAACTCTATACCAGCATCTCAGACTAAAGCACTTCACACCAAAACAACGCAGTCCTAGGATCACTATTTTTTCTGTCTCAAGCCACGAATTGATTCACACTCAACATTCGTGTACCCAGATAAAAGGCAGAAAACCTCTGCTTTCAAATAAACTCAATCTGCTATGTTGCTACAAACACATTTAACAGAAGTCCTTCCATTCTTTCCCTTCTTTAATACAGAAAAAGTTTAATCTTCTCTTAGGGAACTCATATTGAAAATGTACCTTAAAAAGCCAATGCATTCACAATTTTTTAAAAGTGTAAAAAAGAGTTTAACAATTTACCCTACTGTTAATTAACCTTGTTTTGTTCCAAATCAATTGACTTCTCTAACAACAGCAATAAAGGTAACTGGAATTTCACAAATACAGCTCCTTTTCAGATACCAGCTAAATGACATCTGTTACAATAATAAAAATAGTAATACTGTGATTATGTATTTGAATGAGGAGGACCCATAGGATGATACAGAAATTTCATGCATGGAAAATGGTGGAAAAATAATACTAGTTTGTATAAGAAAATCCTGGTAGAATATTGAGGAACTGATAAAAGGGGTCTCTGGTAGGGTTGGGGAAGTGACTGGCAGAAAAGGAGCATCATCTCTGAATATTTACATATGTATGTGCGTATACATATATATATTATACCTTTATGTATATAAAAAATGTAAATGTGTTATCTATTCAATAAGGTAAGTGAAAATCGATGCTGAGATTGAGCTGCTTTACCTCATGTAGCGGTAAAGAACACAGGCAGGCTGCCTGGAGCTCTCTGTAGGGTCCCCCAGCTAGTTAATTAGTACAAATGGGATATCTTGTGAATTAGAGACTGACTTGCCCGTCTCCACAGTGACCCAAGCAGCACGATTGGCTGGGAAACTAATACAGTAGCTCAGATGCCAACATAATCACACATAATATGATTATGCACAGCCCAGCTCTGCTCTTTATTTAATTTCCTTTGCTACATAGTCTTCAAGCCCTTAGAACATTTTATCAGATGCCAAATATGGTCAGATATAAAGCCCTGACATTTCACCTTGTGATCCTGTAATGTGAATCCATTAGTTACTACACGATCCTCTGAAGTCTTCTGGAAATGCCTTTACCAATTTTTAATGAAAGAGGCAGGGGGAGAAAAGCATAATAAAAGATTTCCCTATAGGAATAATCTGAGCTATGTTTCTCATGAAAAAAAATCAGAAGAGTAAGTGACAATAAAGTAGCACTAACACAAAATAGCCATCATCCTACAGGTGGGGGAAAAAACTCTCATTACAGAAGGGTTTTTATTTGGTTTTTAGAACAAAATTTACTATCAACATTTAAAATCATTATTTTATATATCATGCTGTGCTATCGTCCCACAAAAGTACAGGTAAGTCTTTTAAGTTAGATGTCATCTAAACTGATAATTTGGGCTAATACTGATAATTTCTCCTAGAAATGTTATAAAGAATAGTTCAAGGGCTGGGAATATGGCCTAGTGGCAAGAGTGCTTGCCTCATATACATGAAGCCCTAGGTTTGATTCCTCAGCACCACATACAAAGAAAAAGGCCAGCAGTGGTGCTGTAGCTCGAGTTGGCAGAGTGCTAGCATTGATCAAAAAGAAGCCAGGGACAGTGCTCAGGCCCTGAGTCCCAAGCCCCAGGACTGGCCAACAACAACAAAAAAAGAATGGTTCAAGTACTCAGAAAGCTGAGGCTGGAGGATCACACGTTCAAAGCCAGCCTGGACTACACAGAGAGAGACAGTCTCACAAACAGCAAGAAAAAAAACACAAATGAATGTTTTACTCTACCCTTTATTACTGAAGTATATATCTGACCAAGTGAAGGAAAATGCCACATAGCTGAAGGACAAGGTGTGGGTTTGTGATCTCAGGCTAGGGCACTAGCCGAGTAAGGCAAAGTGCACTAGAAAGGATACCTGCTCTACCACCTGAACCCACAGATTGCCTGCACCCAACAGAGACTGGCAACTTCCAAGACTTGGTTTATCAGATCACCTGGGGGCACTTGTTAGCAAGGGAGGCCCATTCCTGGCCTTAAACGAGCCACTGATTCAGAATCTCCAAGGGTGGTTCAGGGAATCTGATGACTCAGAAGGTGTGGGAAACAGGGAGATGAATGAAATGGTGCCCACAGTTTCCAAAAGAGGAGATGGGAGTTGAACCCATCAAGTGCTGAGTGAGACAGTGAGATCAGGCATGGGTGGAACCCAGGATTACCCTGGAGGGCCACAGCTCAGAGGCATTTCGGACAGCTTTTCCAAGTGAGGAAGCTAAATGGGAGCAGCTCTCCAGTTCCCACAATAGGAGGAAATGGGGGTGAAAGGGCGCTGAGAGAAAAAGAGAATATCCACATGAGGGCCCCAGGGGAAGGCAGTGTCCCCAACCCCCATGCTGAGTCCCTAGGAGTTTGAGAAACCCAGGCAAGGCATACATTCCTCTCTGGAGCCACAGATGCTTAAGATCCCCAGGGAGGACGGTTGGGTTTTCCAATCAAAATGTTCTTGTGTTTATCTGGTATACCAACTCCTCTTGATTTGTCTGCCTTCATCTTCCTAGTTTCTGTGACTCAGCCTCCCTGTACGCCCTATCTGTGGTGGTGACAAAGAGCCATGAACTGCCTGCACAGTGATACCTTGACCCTCACAATCAGTTACACAGCCCAACTACTGAATTTGGTAGCATTACATTCTTTGGGCAGGGTGAGGGTGGGGGGGTGTACCAGTACTGGAGCTTGAACTCAGGACCTGGGTGCTGTACCTTAGCTTTTATCATCACTCAAGGATTCCACTCCCCTTCTAGCTTTTGGCTGGTTATTGGAGTCTCAAGGAGGCAGATAATATGGCCTAGTGGAGTTCTTGCCTAGCATATAGGAAGCCCTACATTCGAATCCTAGGTACCACGTATACAGAAAAAGCCAGAAGTGGCTCTGTGGCTCAAGTGGTAGAGTGCTAGCCTTGAGCAAAAAGAAACCAAGGATAGTGCTCAGACCCTGAGTTCAAGCCCCAAGGACTGGCAAAAAAAAAAAGTCTCAGGCACTTTCTTGCCCAGGTTGGCTTTCAACTGCAAACTGCAGATCTCAGCCTCCTGAGTAGCTAGAATGATAGGCATGAACCACCAATGCCCAGCTTAAACTTTACTTCCAGCAGGATTCATTCATTCCAGGATACAAACCAAGGTGACAAAAATAGATTTAAGTAGATTGCGACTGGCTTAATTTAGGCACAATTCATTTTACTTTACACTTAAACTTAACAACTAGAAGAAAATATTGCACTATTTTTCTGCATTCAAATTTTTTGCCCCAAATCCTAAGGAACTCAAATATTCCCATTTTGTTGTCTAAATGTTTTAATTTGCTAGTTTCCATCCTAAAACAATACATATAGTTGATATTTTAATATGGGATTTTTCTCTAACATAGAGGACAACAAATTGCTGCAAATGTAGTTAGTTTTTTGATATTGGATATTATATGCCTAATACCCAAGAGTCCATGAATAGATTGACGTTTTAACTTAAAAGATATCATCATAAATCAAAAAATAAACTTTTTTAGCAATCTGAAAATAATGCAAACATATTCAACACAATATTCATTCTGCAATGACATTAGCATTTTTTTTTAAGATGTGGAGGAAGGTATGAATGTACTGTGGGAAGAATACACAAATCTAAAACAAGTACCTGCCTGATCTGTTTTGGAAAATGACTAACCCTTTAATCCACATGCTACCTGGTGAATAAAATATTACTTGAAAGAGTCCTTGTGGTTGTTAAGAGTTTATTTCAGACACAAAGATTCTATTTAAAAGCTTCACCATAAGAATCAGAATAAGACAGGCAAAGGAGATCAAGCCTGTAATCCTAGCTACTCTGGAAGCTGAGATCAGAACTGCAGTTTGAAGTTTGCAAGATCTCATCTCAATCAATAAAAATCTAAGCATAATGGTACACATCTGTCATCCTACCAATGCAATAGGAAACCCTATTCAAAAGTAAGCAAAAATAAGAACCTATTTTTAAAAAAATAAGCATAATGAAAACGGGCTGGAAGTATGACTCCAGTGGCACTTACCCAGCAAGCTCAGACCATGATTTTATTTTTACAACAGAAAAAAAAAATCAGAAGGATTTTTGATCACGGTTAGATTCACAGTTCAGCTTTTCAAATAGTGAAAGAATTATCAAATAGGAAAAGTCTAACTCATAGAGGCAGAGTTAGTTACCAGGGGCTAGAAAATGTAAGCATTAGGGAGATGTTGATCAAAAAGTACAAAACTTCTATTTAAAAAGGCAGAATAATGGGGCTGGGAATATGGCCTAGTGGCAAAAGTGCTTGCCTCCTACACATGAAGCTCTCGGTTCGATTCCCCAGCACCACATATATGAAAAACGGCCAGAAGGGGCACTGTGGCTCAGGTGGCAGAGTGCTAGCTAGCCTTGAGCGGGAAGAAGCCAGGGACAGTGCTCAGGCCCTGAGTCCAAGCCCGAGCACTGGCCAAAAAAAAAAGGGGGGGGGGAGCAGAATAAGCCAGGGTCTGGTGGCTCATGCCTATAGTCAGGAGACTGAGATCTGAGGATTGCAGTTCAAAGCTAGCTCAGGCATGACTATTAGTCTGCATATCTATTGATTTCCACACAGGAAAGTCTCTTTTTATTTAGAGTGCCAGTTATAACTAATTCCCATTTCAGAATGTTGTCAATGTTTTCAATGAAGCCTTAATTTTTTTGTCAACAAAATTAATGGCAATTAACTTTCACAAAAAGGAATAGATACAGTGAAGCACAAAACCTTGAAGCAATTTGTGTTGTTTTTTTCTTGGTGCCAGTCCTGGGGCTTGAACTCAGGGCCAGGAGACTGTCCCTGAGTGTCTTTTGCTCAAGGCTAGCACTCTACCTCTTGAGCCACAGCACCACTTCAGGGTTTTTCTGTTTATGTGGTACTGAGGAATCAAACTCAGAGCTTCAGCCATGCTAAGCAAGCACTCTACCACTAAGCCACATTCCCAGCCCTATCATAGGATTCTTATGGAAAGTATCTAAACTGTTTGTTCTCTATTTGAAGTGCTCCCAAAGGGAAGCTACGGTACTTACTGAGAAAGCTTGCAAGCCAATTGAAAGGTGTGAGTTCCAAGGGAATGCTATTAACCCACCTCCTAGTGGGGGATGAGGAATGGGCAGGAGTGAATCACTTCAACTCTTTGGCCTAGATTTCCTTTCTTGTTACAAGTTCATGAAATAGATGGCCTTTCAGGTCAATTCCAAGTCTACAAGACTCAGAGTCTATACAACCTAAAGGAAGATGTTATTCTGAAAACCTGCCTAAGTCAGGGCAAAACAACTTCAAAAATGTGGCTTCTGGACAGGAACAAGGCTTAAGGCACTGTTTTTAAAAGATTCTAAAAGATGATGAATAGAAAGAAGGTAGTTCATTGCTCTTAGCATATAAAAAAGTTGCCTGTGAAAAGGTGAAAAGAAACACAAAAACTAATAATGTCTTTATACTTCAGCTTTCATCTCTGGATGCATACCTGTGTTCTCAGGTATAATTATACTGAATAAAAAGCCTTCTTTCATGATCATAAAAAATGATTAGCCAGGATTTCTTGTATGAAATCAAAGTCATTTAAGATTCAAACAAGGGGCTGGGGATATAGCCTAGTGGCAAGAGTGCCTGCCTCGGATACACGAGGCCCTAGGTTCGATTCCCCAGCACCACATATACAGAAAACGGCCAGAAGCGGCGCCGTGGCTCAAGTGGCAGAGTGCTAGCCTTGAGCGGGAAGAAGCCAGGGACAGTGCTCAGGCCCTGAGCCCAAGGCCCAGGACTGGCCAAAAAAAAAAAAAAAGATTCAAACAAACTCATGAAAAGAATTATTTCAGTCACCAAAGTATTAACAACTTTAGCTAACAGAATTTGAGGGATTTCTGGCTATACATAATGGAGCCTGCTGGACCATATATGCTAAGAATAGAAAAAAAAGTGATGTATTTATTTAAGACAAAACTAGCAAAAGAAGTCTTGATCTTCAAGGACTCTCTCTCCCCCCACCTCCCTTCCCTCACCCTTTCATATTTTTCTATTTTAATTTAAAGATCCTAACTGGCTTTGCTTTGTGATTCTATAATCTGGTAACACTTCATTCCATACAACACAATGTATTTTCCTCTTGTGTTTTTTTTTTAATTCCCACGACAGATTAGTTCACCCAGAAGTCAGATCTAGCTCATCACATTGTCCAGAGTGAAACTCTCAGTCACTCATGTACACACGCCCTACACACACAAAAACAACACAGAAGCAACTAGTAATCCCCATGCTGACTGTGTCCCCTAGGACAACATTCACTTATGCAGCAGGTCATTATTCACATTAAGTAGATATACTGTGGCCCGGCAATTTTATGAGATGGCTTTGACTCTCCACCCCTCTAATCCTGTCCCACTCTCCCATGTTAAGAGCTGTCCACAGCTCCTAAGGATGTGTTGACAGCACAATCGGAGATGAACTGTAAAAAGGTAAAACCATCACATCACAACTGTACAACTTGAAAGATGTATTAAACTAACACAGAAATCAACTGTGGAAAACAGTTTTTTTTTTTCTAGCAATCTGGAAAATACAAAATGAGAGGTTGTCGGTGACATGATTTTCAGTGAGACAGATTTCATTTAGAGCTGTTGAAATCTAGGCCAGTGTTGCACCAATAGCTCCCCTCCCACCCTACAATCCATCAATCACCCTAGCTCATTGATGACCATGTCCGTGTACTAAAAAGGGAAAAACTACACACACCACACACTGGAAAGTCTCTCTGCTTTGGGGCCAGCAGGAAATTCCAGTTACTTCCATCGCCAAAGCCAGTTAAGCTGCTGAAATGAAGTAAGTGCCTGGAGAGAGATTATTACTAATAAATATCAAGGCACATACTTGATTTTCAGGGTTGGTGGAAGCCGAGGGAAGAATGGGTTCTGAGTCCTCGGGCTCAAGGTCGAGGTCCCCGGAACGATAACGAGCTGAGGGGTCTGGGGGAGGAGACAAGATCCAGCGCCCCAAAGAAAAACCTTGAACTAAATAAGTGTCAGCATACTTCGAAGATGAGAAGGCAGGTGAAGACTCAGGGCAGGGGCTGAGGGGTGACGGGCAGCCCCGGCGCTCGCTGAGATCCCCGGGAGACGTATCCACACCGACTTGGCTGAAGCCCGAAGCACTGTGACCATCTACACCTATGTCTCCTCAACAGGTAATCCTGCCTTGGCCGTGGCTGGCGGTTCCGACCGGTAGCATCCATGGGACTTCCCTCAGGGTGACACACACACACACACACACACACACACACACACACACACACACACACGTACGCGCCCATCCCCGCGAGCGCCAGCCGAAGCCCCGTGTGGAAGGCCGCCCGAGGCGCAGCACCTTGCGCGGCCTCCCTCCGGGCCAGGTCGCCCCGGACCCGAGTCCCCCGGCCGCTCGCGGGGCTCCGGGGCCGCCAGGGGGCGGTCGGGAGCCCCTGTCCCGGCCCTCCCCGCCGCCCTCCCCTCCCCCGGCCCGCCGGCCACTCACGGATTTTCACTCGGCGGTGGTCCAGGCGCGCGGCGGCGGCGTGCAGGGCGTCGAGGCGCCGGTGCAGCCGGGCGGTGCGCTGTCCCAGCGCGGCCGCCTGGCCCTCGAGCTCGCCGAAGATGTCCCCGGCACAGCGCGACAGGTCGGCCAGCTGCGCCAACAGGCAGACCAGGGCGTGCGAGCTGACCTGCTCCAGCGAGCGGAAGAGCGGCGCGTCCGCAGCCCCGGCCGCCGCCTCGGGCCGCCGCAGCCGCGCGGGCTCCACGGTCCTCTGGTGGAACGGCATGGCGGGGGGGGGGGGGGCGGAGGGCGCGGGGAGCCCGGGGGGCGCGGGGGAGGCTCCGGGAGGGCGCGGGGCCCCGGCCCGGCGCAGCCCTTAATCCGCCCCCCGTCGGCGCGGGGCGCGAGTCGGCCGCATCCAACACAAAGAGAAGTCCGGGCAGCGGCGGGGCGCCGTGGGGGAGAGGCCGGGCCGGCGGGACGGACCGCCCGACGGGCGAGGCGGGCGCCCGGCAGCGGCGGCGGCGGTGGCGGCTTCCACTCGCGGGGTCCCCGGGCCGCGGGGCGGCTCCGGGCGGGCCGGGCGGCGAGCGGCCGCGAGTCCCGCCGAAGTTTGCAGCTGGCAGGAAAGAGCCGGCGGCTCCTTCCCTCCCTCCGGACTGGAGAGGAGGAGGAAGCGGGGGAAGTGCGGCCGCCACCGGCGAGGGAGGGAGGGAGGCCGGCGAGAGAAAGGAAAGGGGGAGGAGAAAAGGGCCGGCCCGGGAGCCACCTGCGGCTCCGCGCCCAACGCGCCCCGCGCCTCAGCGCACCCTGCCGGGGCGAGCGCGGCCGCACAGCCCCGCGGCCCCGCCGGGCCGCCCCCGCCCCCCCTCCACGCCCCCGGCCCGGGCGGGGCGCCGCGGGGGCGGAGGCGCCGGGACGGCCACGGCGGAGCCCGCTCGGCCCGCCGCTCACCTGCGCCCGGGCCGCGGTGAGTCAGCGGCCCCGCCCCTCGGGAACGCCTCTGATCCCTCGGGGGTCCCCCCCCCCGCGCCCCGCCCAGGCTGTCCCAACGTGTGGGCCACCGGAGTGAACCTCGGTGATGCTATCCGGTCGTCCGGTGGGCCTGGGGTACTGTGGCTTTCTAGGAGTCCCAGCCCCCCAAGCAGAGGGCTGGAGGAGGGGGCGCGTCCCACCCATCCATCGGGAGCTTCGCGGGCTGCCTGGTCACAGCCCAAGACCCAGAACCTAGAACCCTGAACCCTGAGCCCGGGAGACGTTTAAAGCCAAAACGACCATGAGATCACGGTCTGGGGACACCCACTAACTCGAACCTTCTGGGAAGGAGGATTGGAGGATTGAATCCAGTATCTCCTAGCCCAAAATCACACTGGCCTACTTGCCCAGAAAAGAAATCTTTAGTTTCTTGCCCCCAGTTGACCCTCATTGCTGCAGGGGTGGGGGGGGGGTCCCCAGGCCCTTAGGACCTGTCTTCCAGAGCAATGCTGGGTATACACTTGTCTTCCTTCTCTGCCCGACAGGAACAAAGCCAGGGTAGCCAGCTGGAACACAGAAGCTCTGCGTTAAAGGCACTGAGCAAACGGTCCTTCCCCTGTGTTCTTCACTTGTTACAGTATGTGCCAGTACTAATCTCATCTCACTTACTCGGACCACTCCAGGGTGTTAGGAGGCAAAATGAACTGCTGATGTCCACATGAAAACAATGCCTAGAAATAAACCTAGGCAGCATTGTATCCACAGTGTAGATGGGAAATGTTAGTGGCTAGAGAAAGGTAGTGTGCGATGCCAGCCAGCATGGCTCCTCCCTGCCATCCGAAGTTCCCAGTGGAGTACAACATGCACATTTTAAAGTTCCAGGCAACATAATTTGCCTGTTTGAGGTGTATAATTCAGTGCTTGTTAGTATATCCACTGTTAAGCAGGTATTACCACAACCTATTCTGGAGCATTTTCAACACACACACACACACACACACACACACACACACACACACACACACACACAACCTCCAAAACACCTTTTATTACTCCCTCACCCTACAACCTCTTAACTAGCCATGTGCAACCCTGTTGACTTCTAGACATTTCATATCAATGACATCAAACAATCTGGGATGTTTTGTGACTGTGGTATCTTTCACATATTTTCAGGGTTTGCCCTTCAGTTTCTTTGGATGGCTGAATATTCATATCCCATAGAGTGGAGATGCCAACTTTTGTTGATTCAGTTGATGGACATTGGATTTCTACTTACTGGTCATGTTGTGCCCGTGTGTATGTGGTATGTGTGCACAGATGTACTGATTCTGTTTAGCATGTCTCACCTTCCCTCCCCCCAAAAATCCCTCCTCCATCTTCAGTTGACTTGTTTGTATTCTAACTGACCTCAAAAAATTGTTTTCAGATTATGCATTCTAGTCATTATAATTGATTTTGGTATCAGTTATCTGTCTTCTGATGCATTCGTAATATATAAAACAGAACAAAAATATTATACCAACTTATCTCAAGTGGAACGTAATGCCACCAAGTTCCATGGCTGGGCTGTGTCCTCTGACACTGATATCTCAGTGCAGCAATCATGAGGAACAGAGAAAGCAAGGAAGGAGCCCTGAGGCCTGAAAACCAAAGTTGAAAGAGCATAAATTCATACTTTGGGAGTATATATTTTTTATTCCAAAAGCAAATACAAAGTAAAGTACAGATACAATGTACATTTCTAAACTCTTTGACATCAAGTACAAAAATAGAACTATTTTAGAAGTCTATTGGTGCATTTTTAGTGTTATCTTCTTCTATGAGAAATTATCCTGAAAAAAGCTACACCAGGTGCTGCATTGGGACATCTTGCTGTCTGTGGAATACTGTGACCTGTGGGTTGAATTAGCTAAGTAATAAAAGCCTCTGCCCATGTGGAGACATCACCAAATATCACATACTTTTCTAGCATTAACAGACACTGACAGATAAGTGGTAATTGTCCTGTGGATTAAAACTAGCACTAATCCTTGGTTAGCCAGAGAGATCTTAAAATGGAAATCTACTTGTGTCCCTCCCCAGTTCAAAACCTCTAAAGCTTTTAAACCTTAAGCTATTTTTTTAATTACCCTTAGGATAATCCAGAATGAAGGCCACAGAGTAGAGGTGGTGTTGTCCAGCACTTCTCCACCCTTCGGTCCCTCCTCATCCTCCTCTCCCGCCCAATAGTGGTAGACTTGTGACCGGCCCTGGAGACACCATGTTTTCTTCACTTGGAACATGATTCTTTCTCTCACTCTCCATGGATCAGATGGTGCTTCATATCTGGGCTCACCCATTATTTCCTTGACAAACTTGCCCCCACCTCCCAGTCCTGGTCAGGTCTGAACTTCTGGACTTAAGAGACATTGAATTTATGTATTTGTGTGCTTTTTGTTTAATATCTACATTAGGGCCAAGAAAGTAAACAACTTCAGTTGTTCAGTTAGAGAATTCAAGGAAGAGATGATACATGCTAGACATCCAGCGACTAGAAATAATAGCCAGCTTTACAACCCTGCATTTGAAGGGTGCACCCCACCTCCCACCCCGGCCTACAACTCCACCTGCTGGAAGTTTATAGTACTGGGACCAGTGGGTCATAAACAGTTCTCAGAGAAGGAACACTTCCTTCCCCTGGGGTAGCTACATGCAGAGACTGATGCAGAAGGTAGGAAGACCCCGCTCTCCCCTTCTCCTGCTGTATATTAGGGGATTGTTTTACATTAATAGAAGCCACTGGACTGTGGCACTGAAAGGAAAACCATCTGGAGTAGAATGGAGCAGAGGACATATGGAGGATGGAAACAATGTTAACCAGAAATTCACACATTTTGCCCCTCAATGTCCATTTTCGTTCTTCCTTAGATGAGGAAAATGGGCCAACCAACATTTGAGAAACACCATAGGCTGCTATCAGCTACAGTGAAGTCAATTCATGTTCCAAGCAGAACCAAAAGTGCACTGTTAACTACCTCTAGTACTTTATACAACCTATCAGGAAAATGGATAATTAAGAGTGGTGAGAAGGGGAACGTTGATTGGGAAACATTGTATATGTGTGTGGAAATATTTTTTAAACCCTGATATATTTAATGTTAATAAAATTTCATTTTTTAAATTCCATTGGAATAAGTTACTGTACCCACCACTCTTACCATTAGTCATGAAGTCAAAGCCATTCATCCTAACTTCTTCTACCACAGACTCCGTATTCTCTTTATCCTCCATCAGCACTTCATTCCTACAAGATCTGAGTCCTAAAGGCAATTTTCCATCATCTTTGTGTAGCAGCAACCAAATCCCCCTTGGTAATCTGCCAATACAAATAGTACTAAAAGGAGCTACAAGTAATCATGAGGAACATGAGTGTGGTTCACTTCTATTATCCCAGCAGTCGAGAGGCTGAAGCAGGAGACTGAATTTGAGTCTGCTTTGGGATACATAGGGAAGATCTTCCTATGGGTTGATACTGGGTCTTGAATTCAGGGTCTTGCACTCTTGCCTGGCTCTTTTGCTCAAGGCTGGCATTCTGCCACTTGAGCCACACCTCTACTTCTGGTTTTTAGCTGGTTAAAGAGTTCTGAGATTATCTGGCAATGTTGGTTTTTGAACTGTGATCCTTAGATCTCAGCCTTCTGAGTAAACATACTGTCTTCATGGGAAAAAATGCTTTGGAAAATGTATAATGCTTTATTTCCATTTCTCATTCCTTGTGAAAGTATTCTCTCTTCTCTTTCTCCTTTCTTTCCTCCACCCCTACCCCCCAATCCTGGGGCTTGAGCTCAGGATCTGGGCGCTGTCCCTGAGCTTTTTGGTTCAAGGCTAGCACTCTGCTACTTGAGCCACAGCTCCACCCTTCCAGCTTTTTGTTGGTTAATGGGAGAAGAGAGTCTGTCCCAGGCCTTCCTTCCCTGGCTGACTTCAAATTACAAACCTCAGATCTCACCCACTTGAGTAGCTAGGATTCCAGGAGAAAGCCACCAGTGCTCTGCCGGCATCTTAAGTTGATGATTTGCAATACTGCCTGTCCCTGAGGATCAAAACTCTGGAAACTGGAGAATTCTCAGAAATTTCCACAATAATATATCTCAGTCAGAGGTGGACTTCCTGCAGAAGATAAAAGTAGAACCTCAGGGCCCCTCCCTTGCTTTTCTTCTCAGACCTTGCAGGCAGGCCTTCCTAATTCATAGGGCCACATGATTTGTAAAAAGTCAGTTGTTTGCGTATTCTTTTTTCTAGAAGGAGGATTGCAAAATTGCATAGGTTTTAAGTTTCATAAAACCTAGATCTAGGGATTGGAGACATGGCTCAGTTGTTAGAAAGCAAGCCAATGAGCAAAGCATCTGGTACCAACTTTTGGTTTGTTTGTTTTTTTGCCAGTCCTGGGGCTTGGACTCAGGGCCTGAGCACTGTCCCTGGCTTCTTTGTGCTCCAGGCACAAGAACTCTACCACTTGAGCCACAATCTACCACTTGAGCCACAACGCCACTTCCGGCTTTTTCTATATTTGTGGTGCTGAGGAATCGAACCCAGGGCTTCATGTGTGTGAGGCGAGCACTTTTACCACTAGGCCATATTCCCAGCCCATCTGGTACCAACTTTGAGCCTCTCAAATAAAAATGGATCTATGCTTCATCTCAACAAAAAGCAATTCAGCAAAATACTTTCTTTACTGTATGACTATAACTTCAACGTGCCAGCTCTTTTCTATAAACTCCTGCTTTAATTGCACAACACTAAGGATCTATTTGGGTGATTTATATACAATTATTATTCAAGTGATATGCAAATATAATCCAGAGAAAAAATCTGTTCAATATCAAATAAGCCCCACTAAAACTTCAATAATTAACTTCTAACTTCTACTAATAATTCAGCCATAATTCACTTTACCTAATAAACTAGGGAAACTTGGCAATAATTTAGTATACAATTAAGATGTCATACACACACAGGCCCTGAGTTCACATGTGCTTCTAAAGAGTTGAAATAATATCAAGCATCTCCTCTTACAGAGTAAAGATATTAAAAGAAATAACTAATATACTCAGACAATAAAATTACATATCCATTATAATATTTTGGTAAGGAGACCAAAATTTCATCAAGTGAACACGTATAACAAATGAGACTCCTCGGGACTGGGGATATAGCCTAGTGGCAAGAGCGCTTGCCTCATATACATGAAGCCCTGGGTTCGATTCCCCAGCACCACATATACAGAAAATGGCCAGAAGTGGTGCTGTGGCTAAAGTGGCAGAGTGCTAGCTAGCCTTGAGCAAAGAGAAGCCAGGGACAGTGCTCAGGCCCTGAGTCCAAGGCCCAGGACTGGCAAAAAAAATGACACTCCTCCAAACTTCCCTTTTCTATAGTTTAACTCCAGCAATTCTTTTTTGTTTGTTTGTTTGGTCTTTTTTCTTTTTTGGCTGAGATCAAACCCAGGACATTGCACTTCCTAGGCAAGTGCTTTGTCATTGAGCTACATCCCAGTCCTTATCTCTTGTTTGTTTGTTTGTTTGTTTGTTTGTTTTTCCAGCCCTGGGGCTTGAACTCAGGGCCTGAGCACTGTCCCTGGCTTCTTTTTCCTCAAGGCTAGCACTCTGCCACTTGAGCCACAGCACCACTTCTGGCTTTTTCTACATATATGGTGATGAGGAATAGAACCCAGGGCTTCATGTATACAAGGCATGCACTTTACCACTAGGCCATATTCCCAGCCCCAAGTCCAGCAATTCTAATTCCACCTTTTCTTGGTAATCTTAGCTACCACACAGTCAGAAAGAAAGGTAATTCAAAAGACAGCTTGTTGCCCAAAACCATCTACATTTTTGTGGTCCATAGTCAACACCTCAAACTAGACTGTGAAACAACTGGACAGCCAAAAGGAAATGTAGTGTACAATTCTGAGCAAGCTGTAATTTTATTCCCTGTAGCTTGTGCCTCTCCACTGTGAAGTGGCTTAGTTGACATGGTCACAGCTTCTGATTGACCCGTTAAGAGTGTGTTACAGGGCTGGGGATATAGCCTAGTGGCAAAAGTGCCTGCCTCGGATATACGAGGCCCTAGGTTCGATTCCCCAGCACCACATATACAGAAAACGGCCAGAAGCGGCGCTGTGGCTCAAGTGGCAGAGTGCTAGCCTTGAGCCGGAAGAAGCCAGGGACAGCTCAGGCCCTGAGTCCAAGGCCCAGGACTGGCCAAAAAAAAAAAAAAAAAAAAGAGTGTGTTACAGACACCAGGCCCCACAGGAACCACCTAAACACAGTACTCCCAGAGTCCTACCCACATTAGCACTCAGCCCTGAATACTCACGATAATAATATCAAGCCAAGTATGGCAACCAGTACAGATTTGTAGTCTTAGATGACCTTGTTAACAATCCCATCCAGATCAACTTCTGTGCCTCTTTCACCAAAGTTGCTTTTAATTGAATTGGATTTGATTCCATAGTTGAAATAAAAATGAAATGTTTTTGCCTCTTGAAAGTGAAGAGATTGAAGTCAAGTGTCAGAAGTAGAGTTGTGTCTCAAGTCGTAGAGCGCTAGCCTTGAGCAAATGAAACTCAGGGACAGTGCCTAGACTCTTGAGTTCAAGCCCCAGGACTGGCAAAAAACAAAACAAAAAAGATTATTGCTTATTGGGCTGGGATATAGCTCAATGGCAAAGTACTTGACTAGTAAGCCCAACATCCTGGGTTCATTCCCAAGTACCAAAAAAGAAAAGGCAAAAAGAGAGAAAAAATAATACACTTAAAATCAAGTATCTCAAACTTAAGGGCAGGGAGAAAAGTAGACAGCTGACAATAGTCCCTGAGTTCCCTGAGTCCCTGAGTTCAAAACTCTGTAACATAGACAGGTGCCAGTAGCTCATGCCTGTAATACTAGCTACTCAGGAGGCTGAGATCTGAATATCACAGTTCAAAGCCAGCCAAGGTAGGAAAGTCCAAGACACTCTTATCTCCAATTAACCACCAGAAAATCAGAAGTGGTGCTGTGGCTCAGAGTGGCATAGTGCTAGCCTTAAATGAAAAAGCTCAGGAACAGCATGTAGTCCCTGAGTTCAAGGCCCATGACCTAAAAAAGAATTTTTTTAACTTCTCCAATAAACCACCAGAAAACCAGATGTGGAGCGGTGGCTCAAATGGTAAAGCACTAGCCTTGGGCCGAAGAGCTCAAGGACAGAGCCTAGGCCCAGAGTTCAAGCCCCATGACTGACCAAAAACAAAAGAAAGAAAGAAAGAGTAAACAATATTGCTGGGTGTCCACGGCTCACACCTGTAATCCTAGTTATCAGGAGGCTGAGGTCTGAGGATTATGGTTCAAAGCCAGCCCAAGCAGGAAAAAATCTATGAGACTCTCATCTCCAGTTAACCACCAAAAAGCCACAAGTAGAGTTGTGGCTCAAGTGATAGAGCAATAGCCTTGAACACAAAAGCTCAAGACAGTGCCCTGGTCCCGAGTTCAAGCCCCAGGGCCAGCACAAAAAAAAAATTTAAAAATCTAATAAAAAGTTGACAATAACCAGAGAGTATCTTGATGCTGGAATTGTAACTGACATGCTTTTTAAAAAAATGATATTTTCAAGGCATGTACTTTATATTGGGCATGATCGCCTAGGGCTATAATACTTTATTTCATTGAGTATCTATGGATAGGCCTGTAGGGGAGGCTTTATTATTATGCCAGTTTACAAGTACAGAAAGTGAGGGCTGGGAATATGGCCTAGTGGCAAGAGTGCTTGCCTCATATACACAAAGCCCTGGGTTCAATTCCCAAGCACCACATATATAGAAAATGGCCAGAAGTGGCGCTGTGGTTCAAGTGGCAGAGTGCTCGCCTTGAGCAAAAAGAAGCCAGGGACAGTGCTCAAGCCCTGAGTCCAAGGCCCAGGACTGGCAAGAAAAAAAAAAAAAAAAAAGGCCCAGGACAAGTAAAGAAAGTGAACTTCAAGGAGTGTAACAGTGAACAGCTAATCTGTGCGGGAGACATGCTGGGTTTCACTCACTCAGCCTGTAAGACTCAGGACTCTGGTCATTGAAGCATTGTTTCAACGTTGAAGCAGAAGCTCTGGCAGCTATGATGGGATTGTGTTTAGGACACAAATGCTGCCTTATGAATGAGGAAATTGTCTACTTACTATTCAGTGTGTGTGTGTGTGTGTGTGTGTGTGTGTGTGTGTGTGTGGTGTGTGTGGTGTGTGTGTGTCAAGTGTTCTATTACTGAGCTGTATCCCCAGTCCTGCAAAGTGATTTCCTCCTAGGGAGGAGAAAGGCAGAGTTTGGTGGTGAATCCTCAGTACCTATCTATGAAGTCATACCAGGACCAGCCCTTGGCAGGCAGGGCATGGAACTGGAATTGAACAACTCTTTTTAATGGTATTTACTTTCATACATTCTGTTTATGGAAAATGATATGGGTTTTCCTTACGTAGTGAGATGGAATTTTTTTCAGTAAATACATTAAAATAGTGAGCATACTTAAAGCATTAAATAGGACCAGCTTTATGATGAGGCTAACAATAATCTTGGTTTTGTCATGAAGATATTTTGTCATATGATTAAAGCCTGTAATCACTTCACATTTTGTGTGTTTTGTTTTGTTGGAAATGGTCTGACCATGTTTCCAAGGCTAGCCTCAAACTCCTGTGCTCAAGTGATCTTCCTACCTCCGTCTCCTGAGTGGTCTGTGACTAAAGGGGCGAATCACTATTCCTAGTCATCTGGGCTCAAGTTAGGAAGATTGTCCTAGGTTATCCAAGTGGACTCAATGTAATCATAAGGGTACTTAGAAGAGAAGACAGGGAAACAAGAAAATTAAGAGTCAGACAAACACGTGACAATCCAAACAAAAGTCAGAGTGACACAGACACAAGCAAATATAAGCCAAATAGAAGCCACAAGATGAAGGACTAGAATATCCTGAGAGCTTTCTGAAGGAACACAGCCTAATCACCACCTTAAACTTCAGTCCATCTAAGCTGACAGATTTCTGACTTCAGAAATGTAAGAGAATGCATTTGTATTCCTCTGAATCACTAACTGTAGTAATTTGCTATGGCAGCAATAGGAAACGAATTAATGAGTTCATGATTTTCACCAAGCTACAATGACAGAGGAAGCCTGGTGGTACTTAGGTATATATGCCCTGGGGCAGAACTGCTTATTAGGCAATTTGATAAGTTTTGGAACATGTTAGAAGATGCTTGTTAAAATGGTATTTGTGAGGGCTGGGGATATAGCCTAGTGGCAAGAGTGCCTGCCTCGGATACACGAGGCCCTAGGTTCGATTCCCTAGCACCACATATACAGAAAACGGCCAGAAGCGGCTCTGTGGCTCAAGTGGCAGAGTGCTAGCCTTGAGCGGGAAGAAGCCAGGGACAGTGCTCAGGCCCTGAGTCCAAGGCCCAGGACTGGCCAAAAAAAAAAAAAAAAAAATGGTATTTGTGAGCCAGGCACTGATGGCTCACCCCTGTAATCCCAGATACTCAGGAGGGCGGGACCTGAGGATCATAGTTCAAAGCCAGCCCAGGAAGAAAAGTCTGTGAAACGTTCATCTCCAATTAATTACCAAAATAAGCCAGAACTAGAACTGTGGCTCAAGAGGTAGAGCATTAGCCTTGAGTTCACAAAGCTCAGGGACAGCACCCAATTCTTGGGTTCAGCCCCAGGACCAGTACACACACACACACACACACACACACACACACACACACACACACGATATTTGGGAACAGGAGGTAGAGGAAGGAGATGGAAATGGTTTCTTTCAAACATGGTTTGGAACTTGCTCGCCTCCAGGCTTGTGTTCACCGTGTGAGAGTAACCTCCTGTCTCAACAAGAAAAATAGGAAGATGGCCTGAGCCGATCCTAAGGAGCAAGTTTATTGTATATTATTATATTATATTATATGTTATTATATTATATTATATTATATTATATTATATTATATTATATTATATATATTGGGAGCAGATCTGCTGCTCCCAAATTAAGCCTTTTGGCAGATCCCAACTTTCAGGCCTTTTGATGCTGTCCCTATCTGTTGTATATATTATAACCCCAAAGCAACCACTAACATAACCAAACAGAGTTTTGTTGCAAGGGAACAATAGGAAATAAAATGAAATCATAAAGCTAAAACCAAAAATGGCAAAAGGAAAAGGGAACAATAAACAAGTGGAAAACAAAAGCAGAAAGATATACTTAAACCTAAGCATGTCACTAACTACATTAAATGTAAATGATCCAAATATCTCAAATACCAGGCAGAGCTGGTCAGGTTAGAATATAAAGCATTAGGGCTGGGGATATAGCCTACTGGCAAGAGCGCTTGCCTCGTATACATGAAGCCCTGGGTTCGATTCCCCAGCACCACATATACAGAAAATGGCCAGAAGTGGCGCTGTGGCTCAAGTGGCAGAGTGCTAGCCTTGAGCAAAGAGAAGCCAGGGACAGTGCTCAGGCCCTGAGTCCAAGGCCCAGGACTGACAAAAAAAAAATAAATTAATAAAAAATAAATTAAAAAAAAGAATATAAAACATTAATAACAAGAAGTACCAATTTAGATTATTTACAAGAAACATACTTTGACTATTAAGAAAAAAGAAAGTCACCTCATAATGACAAAAAAAAAAAGGTCAGTTCAAGATGACCTAGCAGCTGGACAATGGTGGCTCATGTCTCTAATCCTAGCTACTCAGGCTGAGCTCTGATGATTCAAAGCCAGTCTAGGCAGTAAAGTCTGTGAGACTCACATATCTAGTTAACGAGCATAAAGCCAGTGCCTTGAGCACAAAAGCAAGCTCAGGGATAGTGCCCAGGCCCCAGAATCAGTACACACACACACACACACACACACACACACAGAGTCAGCAAAAAAACAGACAAAACTATATGGTAAAATGGACAACTTGACAGTAGTTTCCTATAAAAATATCCCTTCTTCAATTCCTTTGCTATTGTTGTTGTTGGTGGTGGTGGTGGTGGTGGTTGTGAGGTTTGTACTCAGGACCTGGGCAAGATCCATGAGCTCTATTGCTCAAAGCTAGTGTTTCTACCACTTTGATCCATGGCACCACTTCTAGTTTTTGAGTGGTTAATTGGAGATAAGAGTCTCACGGTGGACTTCTCTACATGAGCAGAAGCTGTGGCTTTGAACCATGACCCTCAGATCTCAGCCTCCTGAGTAACTAGGATTACAGGTGTGAGCCACAGGTGCCCGGCTCCCTTCTTCACTTCTAATCCTACAAATAGAAATTCAAAAAGGATGTAGAATATTTGAACACTATTAATCACCTTGGCCTGACATCTACAGAATATATCTCAGAGTAGAAGAATACATAATTTTTTTGATTACACATGAAACATTTATTCTTGGCCACAGTAAAACCCTTAATGAATTCAAATCACACAATGTTCTCAGACCACAATACAATTAAATTAGAATTCACTAACAGTGATCTCTGGAAAATCCTCAAATATTTGGAAACAAAATAGCACACTTTTAAGTATTCATGGGTCAACGAATAAATTAGAAGGGAAATTGGGAAATATTTTGAACAGAATGAAAATTAAATACAGTATAGAAGAAAATTTGTAATACTACATATATAGACAAATTAAACAATCTTGACTCCAGCTTCTACTTTAAGAAATTTGGAAAAGCTAAGTGCCGGTAGCTCACACCTGTCATCCTAGCTACTCAGGAGGCTGAGATCTGAAGATCAAGGTTGAAAGCCAGCCCGGTGGTCCCTGAGAATCTTTTTTTTTTTTTTTTTTTTGGTTGGTCATGGGGCTTGAACTCAAGGCCTGGGTGCTTGACCCTGACCCTTTCCCTGAAGGCTAGCACTCTACTACTTTGAGCCACAGCACCACTTCCATTCCCTGAGAATCTTATTTCCAATGAACCACCAGAAAATGAGAAGTGGGGCTGTGACTCAAGTGGTAGAGGTATAGCCTTGAGCTGAACAGCTCAGGGACAGTGCCCAGACCCAGAGTTCAAGCCCCATGACAGAAAGCAAGCAAGCAAGCAAGAAAGAAAGAGAGAGAGAGAAAGAAAGAGAGAAAGAAAGAAAGAAAGAAAGAAAGAAAGAAAGAAAGAAAGAAAGAAAGAAAGAAAGAGAGAAAGGAAGAAAGAAAGAAAGAAAGAAAGAAAGGAAGGAAGGAAGAAAGGAAGGAAGGAAGGAAGGAAGGAAGGAAGGAAGGAAGGAAGGAAGGAAGGAAGGAAGGAAGGGCTGGGAATATGGCCTAGTGGTAGAGCGCTCGCCTCATATATTTGAAGCCCTGGGTTCGATTCCCTAGCACCACATATATAGAAAACGGCCAGAAGTGGCACTGTGGCTCAAGTAGCAGAGTGCTAGCCTTGAGCAAAAAGAAGCCAGGGACAGTGCTCAGGCCCTGAGTCCAAGGCCCAGGACTGGCAAAAAAAAAAAAAGAAGAAAGAAAGAAAGGAAGGGAGGGAGGGAGGGAGGGAGGGAGGGAGAGAAAGAAAGAGAAAAGAAGGAAGGAAGGGAGAGAGAGAGAAGAGAGAGAAAGGAAGGAAGGAAGGAAGGAAGGAAGGAAGGAAGGAAGGAAGGAAGGAAAGATGGAAAGAGGGAGGAAGGGATTAGGAAACAAAGAATAGTCAGGTGCAGTAGCTCATGCTAAATCGGAGGACTGTGGTCCAAGGATGGTCCAGGCAAAAAGCCTGAGCCCCTATCTGAAAAATAACCTAAAAAGCACAAACAGCTGGAGGTGTGACTCAACTAGAGCTCTTGACTAGAAAATTTGAGGCCCTGAATTTAAACCTAGTACTACCAAAAAGAAAAAGAAATGTAACAGAGAAGACTGGTAAAATCAACATACAAAAGTGTAAGAGTTATTAAAGTAGGCTGCCGATGATGGAGAACCCCACACAGTATTCAGGCAAAAGAGAGAACTTTATTTTGGGGAACTGCTGGCCTGCTGCCAAGTCCAAGCAGCAGGCAGCGGTCGAGAGAGAGAGAGAGAGAGAGAGAGAGAGAGAGAGAGAGAGAAAGACACACACACACACACACACACACACACACACACACACACATCCCTTATCTAGGGCAGGGGCAGGAGTTTTGGCCAGGTGGATTAGGATGTGACCTCAGGGAAGGGGGAGGTAACTGTCTCCAGGTGTGCCAGTTACCTACATAACTGGGCTGAGACTTAAAGGGGGGGCCATCTCCATGGAGCCCTCCAGGGGTAGACCTTACAAAAAAATTAATTGTAATTACACATATGAACAATGAACAATTGTATATTATAATTTCTAGAAAATACAATTTATGCGAACCCTTTGTAAAATACTTTGGAATTAAATCTTGACGAAATATATGCAAGACCTCTACACTAAGGACACTACATGAGAAAGTATTCAAAAGGAGGGGAAAGCTCACAGGATCTAAGAAGATGAAATTTCGGCTCTCAAGAAAAGCAAGAACCAGGGCTGGGAATGTGGCTTAGCGGTAGAGTGCTTGCCCAGAGAAGCCCTGGGTTTGATTCTTCAGCACCACATAAACAGAAAAAGCAGAAGTGGAGCTGTGGCTCATGTGGTAGAGTACTAGCCTTGAGCACAGGGACAGAGCCCAGACCCTGAGTTCGAGCCCCAAGACCCGCAAAAAAAAAAAAATTAGCAAGAAACCAATTGGATTGGTTCATCAGCCTTTCCTAGATGTCAAAAAAATAAAAAAAAGGGCTGGGGATATAGCCTAGTGGCAAGAGTGCCTGCCTCGGATACATGAGGCCCTAGGTTCGATTCCCCAGCACCACATATACAGAAAACGGCCAGAAGTGGCGCTGTGGCTCAAGTGGCAGAGTGCTAGCCTTGAGCCGGAAGAAGCCAGGGACAGTGCTCAGGCCCTGAGTCCAAGGCCCAGACTGGCCAAAAAAAAAATAAATAAAAAAAATAAAAAAATAAAATAAAAAAAAACCCAGACTATCTGCTCTAGTGTCTACCTCCCATGCTGGGTCACCTTTAAGAAAGTAGAAATTTTGTTGGATGCTGGTGGTTCTTATTTGCAATCTGAGATACTCAGCAAGCTGAGATCTGAGGCGAACAGTTCAAAGCCAGCCTGGGCTCTTATCTCCAATTAACCACCAGAAAATGGGAAGTGGTGCCTTGGCTCAAAGTAGTAAAGCGCTAACCTTGAGCAAAAAGACCTCAGGGACAGCACCCAGGCTCCTAGTTCAAGACCCACAACAGGAGAGAGGGGTGGGATTTGAAGACATGAGTTCATATTCAGTGATGCTCCTTAACACATAAGATACTGAACCATAACTACCTGTAAATAGAGAATAAAACTGAAAAATCATTATCATACAATGTATTCAGTAGTGGATACCATTTTCTGTTCATAAATGGAAATATTTCAATATTTCAAAGTATAAAGTATTTCTATGAGTAGATGTATAAAATACTCTTGTTAACAAGGTTTCTCTAATAAGGGTTGCACCACAGTCTGGGCTGCCTGATGCAATTGTAACCTTTTTTTTTTTTTTGGTGCTGGTTCTGAGGCTTAAACTCTGAGCCTGGGTGCTCCCCTTGAGCTTTTTTGCTCAAGGCTAGAGCTCTACCACTTGAGTCAAAACTCTACTTTTTTGTGTGGTTAATTGGAGATAAGAGTCTCCTAGAGTTTACTGCCTAAGCTGGCTTCAAACAGCAGTCCTCAGATCTCAGCTTCCTGAGTTACTAGGATTACAGGCATGAGCTATGGGCGCTGAGTTACAATTTTCTCATGACTACAGTTAAGGCAGGATCTTCTACTTAAGTTAGGTATTTTCATGATCTACAATGTTTAAATGTCTTTATTATAGTTTATGAGCTATATGTGAAATTTTCCCCATGTCAATTAACTAAAATTTTACCTCCAAATATAGTTCTTTAATTGAAACTGCATTAGGGAGATAGACTCAAGTGAGTTTCAGAACTATGTACCTCATTGTTCAGCCCTTTTTCACATGTTCATATTCATGATGGTTCTGTGTTAGTCTTGAACAAATAAACAACCAAAATATCTCAAAATACTCAGCTGTCTGTCCTGGCAAGAAATCCATCCCAAGTGACCAAAACCAAAAAGGTCACAAGATGTTTCCCTTCATTTTGTCATTTGATCTTAGATATGCTGCTCTCCAAACACAAGCTACAATAAGTATCTATTTACAGACAAGACAACCCAAATCTATCATTTAAAAGAGGAAATAAGTATTGAGGACACTGCATTCTTGAAGTGGAACTTCTAAACTGAAAACATTTCGTTTGTTTAAAGTCATGCCAGGGGCTGGGAATATGGCCTAGTGGTAGAGTGCTTGTCTCCCAGACATGAAGCCCAAGTTCGATTGCTCAGCACCACATAAAACAGAAAAAGTCAGAAGTGGCGCTGTGGCTCAAATGGTAGAGTGTTGGCCTTGAGCAAAAAGAAGCCAGGGACGGTGCTCAGGCTCTGAGTTCAAGCTCCAGGACTAGCAAAAAAAAAAAAAAAAAAAAAGATAAAGTCATTCCAAATGAGGAGGACTCAGTAAGAAAATGCCACATCAGAGGTGGCAGATACTAAAAGCTGGTTCCCTCAGCAAGCAAGCATTTTTTTTTTTTTTTTTTTTGGCCAGTCCTGGGCCTTGGACTAAGGGCCTGAGCACTGTCCCTGGCTTCCTTTTGCTCAAGGCTAGCACTCTGCCACTTGAGCCACAGTGCCACTTCTGGCCATTTTCTGTATATGTGGTGCTGGGGAATCGAACCCAGGGCTGCATGCATGCTATGCAAGCATTCTACCACTAAGCCACATTCCCACTTCCCCCTTCCAACCTTTTTTAACCAGAACCCTCTATCATTTGCAGGTTGAGCTGTGCGTTGCTTGCTTTTCTGAACTCAGAGTTGGAAGGAAGACAGCCATCAGATCTGGTTCTGCCCAATGAAGCATAGACAGAAATGCCAGTTTGAGGCTTCCAGAAATGATTTTTGAAAGATTCAACCTGCCACTATCATTCTACTTGGTATTTCTTTCTTCTTTCTTCCTACAGGCAATACTAACATGGCTCCTAAAGTAAAGCTATCTGACAACCTCAAAAATGTGAGCTACATGGAACAAAGTGGAGCTACCATCTCAGTGCTGGAAGCTTTCTCCAGATAACATGTGGCTTGAAGCAAATAAATCCCTTCTTTGTGTAAGCCTCTCTTTCTTGGATATTTAGTTGCTTTTAAGCAGATATACAACTGAAATCAGCAGGAAAAATAAGTGACTCTATCTGGCAATAGTAATTGGTTTTTCTTTTTTTATTATTTATTTTTCTATAACTGTACAACACTTAAGGTATTTTATTTTTTTTTGGCCAGTCCTGGGCCTTGAACTCAGGGCCTGAGCACTGTCCCTGGCTTCTTCCCGCTCAAGGCTAGCACTCTGCCACTTGAGCCACAGCGCCACTTCTGGCCGTTTTCTGTATATGTGGTGCTGGGGAATCGAACCTAGGGCCTCGTGTATCCGAGGCAGGCACTCTTGCCACTAGGCTATATCCCCAGCCCCTTAAGGTATTTTTTTTTTTTTTTTTTGCCAGTCCTGGGCCTTGGACTCAGGGCCTGAGCACTGTCCCTGGCTTCTTTTTGCTCAAGGCTAGCACTCTGCCACTTGAGTCACAGCGCCACTTCTGGCCATTTTCTGTATATGTGGTGCTGGGGAATCGAACCCAGGGCTTCAAGTATAGGAGGCAAGCACTCTTGCCACTAGGCCATATCCCCAGCCCCCTTAAGGTATTTTTTAATTAAGCTTTTTTCTTAAGGTATTTTTATTTTTATTATTTATTTATTTATTTATTTATTGCCAGTCCTGGGCCTTGGACTCAGGGCCTGAGCACTATCCCTGGCTTCTTTTTGCTCAAGGCTAGCACTCTGCCACTTGAGCCACAGCGCCACTTCTGGCCATTTTCTATATATGTGGTGCTGGGGAATTGAATCCAGGGCTTCATGTATACGAGGTAAGCTCTCTTGCCACTAGGCCATATTCCCAGCCTTCTTAACGTATTTTTAAATCAAATTGCACAATAAACACCTGAGAAATTTGATTTGCTTGAAATGAAAGGTGAATTATTCTTTCTTATACTTATCAACTCTAATAAAAAATGTTATTTTCTTAAGCATTAATAATATCTCGGGAAAATTCTCAATGAAATAGTAAATATATAATTTAATCTTTTTAGTTCTTTTTTTTCTGTTTTGTTTTGTTTTTGTTTTGTTTTTTTGGCCAGTCCTGGGCCTTGGACTCAGGGCCTGAGCACTGTCCCTGGCTTCCTTTTTGCTCAAGGCTAGCACTCTGCCACTTGAGCCACAGCGCCACTTCTGGCCATTTTCTGTATATGTGGTGCTGGGGAATCGAACCCAGGGCCTCATGTATACGAGGCGAGCTCTCTCGCCACTAGGCCATATCCCCAGCCCCTAGTTCTTTTTTTTCTAACTTTAAAATATTCTTCATTACTTAGTTGAAGCAGCACAGCATAACAATACATGATGTTTTCATTTCAAGGGTGTGGTAGGGTGAGGTGAGGTAGATGAAGTAAGTAAATGTGAGCTTATCTTAGAACGAAATACAGAATTTGCCCATGCTCAACCACACCCTTTCTCCATTCCTTGGGCCCTGACACATTCATTTTGGAGAGAGCTCTTGGTTATTTCTAATTTTAATAATCAAAGTGACTTAATTGAATCTTAAAATCCCTGATATCTACATTAAGTTGACTTCCTCAAAAGGAGAGGTACTTCTGAACTACCAGCAAAGCTCACCTGTGATGAAAGGGCTCAGCACCCAGCTGGGGGAATGAGCACTTTAATTTCTTCCGTGGATATGCCAAGGCTCTCATCTTCTTGAAACTAAGTTAATCGTGTACAATTTAGGGCAAAGAGTTTCTCTGGAGTCACTCAGGAGCTAACGTAAAAAAACAGAAATGACAAAATGACCTTGCATGATGTCACCTCCTCCAGCCCCATCCCACAATACTGCTGAAGTCACACCTAAGAGCTTGTCTGGTAAGGTTCCATTTGTGAGTTTACACTGCTTTAAAGAAAAAAAAATTTAAATGACAGCTGCATTATGAAATCTACTGTCAGTCATAAATGCAAATACCCCTAGTTAACTGGAGGAGTGGTTAACATATTAATTAATTCACGAACATCCTCATATACATCAAAATTTACTTGGTCAATTTACTTGGCACATGAGAGCAACAGAACAGTCTGGAACAATTTGACTCTCCAGTTGTTAATTCTTCCAGTGAATTAAATAAAAATTAGTGCAATCCATGAGCTTCTATTCGTATCCCAACAAATATTTATTCAGTCCCTCGATAGCTTCATAAATATGGGCTCTTGTCTATTCTGAAAAAACGAGTTGCTGTTTCCCAGGGCAGTTCTTCCGGAGACTGCAGACGAGGTACCTGGTAGCACAGAAAGCCTCTGCCTCCAGATATCCTGAGCACGGATACCTATGGCAGTGGAATAATCTGATATATCCTCAACCTTACTATTCACTGTGCTAAGCCTTCTGCAGCTCTCTTGACTCTGTCATCGTTACAGCAACCATCTTAGGAATACATAACAGAACTGTTTAGTTTTGTTTTGTTTTTAAAACAATGCTTAGCTATTTATTGCCATCCTGCCTTGACAGAACATAAGGGTCTCTAGAGAGTTAAGACACAGAGCCTATTTCAGCAAAATGTGTATGTTAATCCTCTGGCTAGAGTTATTTATCTGATATTTATTTCTTACCTGGTAAACACAAGGTAGAAACCAACAAGAATGTCTCCCCGTGAGGCTCCTAGCCTTTTCTCATAAACTCAGGATTGTGCAAAGTTAAAACACAGTCCAAGGGGCTGGAAATGTGGCTTAGCGGTAGAGTATTTGCCTAGCATGCGCAAAGCCCTGGGTTCGACTCCTCAGCACCACATAAACAGAAAAGGCTGGAAGTGGTGCTGTGGCTCAAGTGGGAGAGTGCTAGCCTTGAGCAAAAGGAAGCCAGGGATAGAGCCCAGCCCCTGAGATCAAGCGCCAGGACTGGCAAAAACAAACAAACAAACAACAACAACAACAACAAAAAAAAAAAACAGTCCAAGGAAACAAACTCCCTTAAAGTTCTGCAAGGGAAGAGCAAGGGAAGATGACAGCACAGGAAAGTACATTGATACTTTGTTCCTCCAGAATGACAGCCCCCATATGTTCCTCACTTCTTGAGGTGTCCTTTAACCTCCTTGAATGCCGGCCACAGCATGCTGGATTAACCTGTGGTCAACACGAGTGCTCAACCCCACTGCTCCCCCTCAGAATCATGGGAGTCTATGTTTATCTTTCCCTCTAGCGCGTCACTATTCTTATCTACATACAGCTCTCATTAATTTATGGCAGTAGCTTTTCTCCTTAGGTAGATGATCAACTCCTTGAGGACAAAATGGATAGATTAGAAGCCAACAGTAAAAGACAAGAAACATTTGCTAAATATTTGTATTTGAACACTCAATCTTCTTACATACCAACAAAAATCAAGGGCTGGAGGCTTTTCTAGATTAAGAAGTGGGTCTAGAAGCCTGAGAAGAGACAACCACATAGAAGGAAGTGGCATAGGGTTCCAAGAGTTGGTCTCTGGGGCTAACCTTCAGGAATAACCATCATCAAATTCCAGACAGACGGAGTTTTACAAATGAACTCAACTCCAGCCTGGGAGTGCTTAGCGGGTTCACAGCAACTTGAACAGTTCTTAGAGGCCTCTTACGTGGGATACCCACTGTAAGACTTTAGACCAGGATGATTTCTCTGTTGCAAAACTGATGTCTATAGTTGTTTATTTATCTCCAAATAAAGCTTGGTTTTACTAAGCGGTAATTATTGAACTTCCAAAAAGAGTTTATATCAGCCTACAACTCTACTCTATCCAATGGACAGTTTTCTTGGGGTTTGGCTCATGCTAAAGAAGTTTTTTGGGTTTTTAAAAAATTCTTGGTCATCTCAATTTTGTAAGCCTTGTTTTCTTTTTCTGAAATAAGACTATCTCTCATTTTAACAAACCTTTGCTTTTTATTTGTTTTGTTTTTGTTGCCAGTCCTGGGGCGTGGACTTAGGGCCTGAGCACTGTCCTTGGCTTCTTTTTGCTTGAGACTGGCACTCTACCTCTTGAGCCACAGCGCCACTTCCGGCTTTTTCCTATATATGTGGTGCTGAGGAATTGAACCCAGGGCTTCAGGTATAGGAGGTGAGCTCTTTACCACTAGGCCATATTTCCAGCCCCCCCCCCCCAACCTTTGCTTTTAGTGCCTTACCAGACATATATAGTAGATATTTCATGAATATTAGTTTCCTTCCTTTTTTTAATGTTGTAAGTATATCTGGCAAGATGATTATCACTTGGGACATTAGTGCATGTTTAAGCTATAATAAATGTTTCCTGTAAAGAGAGAAAAGGAAGTTCTCTGAACTTCAGACTAGTGAGGAAAGCCCAGGAAGATATTTAGTACTTCTTGCCCTTCCCCTAAACAGATGACTTAAGGTAGCAAGTAAACTGCATACCAACTAAAACCTTTTTGTTTTATATGTATTCATGAGTATTCACTTCATTAATCTTTCAAGAAGGACTCATTCATTTACTCATAGATTGTTATTATCTCTTTTATAGTTACATCAATGAGAAATTTAATTTAATTTAATTTTTTAGCTTTTTTAAATTAAATTTTTTTTGTCAAACTGAGGTACAGAGAGGTTACAGTTTCATACGTTAGGCATTGGATACATTTCTTGTACTGTTTGTTAGCTCCTCCCTCATTCCCCCCTCCTCCTTTAATTTTATTTTTTATTTATTTATTTTTTTGCCAGTCCTGGGGCTTGGACTCAGGGCCTGAGCACTGTCCCTGGCTTCTTTTTGCTCTCAAGGCTAGCACTCTATCACTTGAGCCACAGCGCCACTTCTGGCCATTTTCTATATATGTGGGGCTGGGGAATCGAACCCAGGACTTCATGTGTACAAGGCGAGCACTCTTGCCACTAGGCCATATTCCCAGCCCTGAGAATTTTAATTTTAAATGCCATTGAAAATAAAATAGTGGGCTGGGAATGTGGCTTAGTGGGAGAGTGCTTGTCTAGCATGCATGAAGGCCTGGGTTCCATTCTTCAGTACCACCTAAACAGAAAAAGCCGAAAGTGGCACTGTGACTCAAGTGGTAATGTGCTAGCCTTGAGCACAGAGAGGTTCAGGGACAGAGCCCAGGCTCTGATTTCAAGATGGCAAATCAACTCTTTCTTTCTCCCTTTCTTTCTTTCTTTCCTTCTTTCTTTCTTTCTTTCTTTCTTTCTTTCTTTCTTTCTTTCTTTCTTTCTTTCTTTCTTTTCTTTCTCTTTTCTTTCTCTTTCTCTTTTTTCTCTCTCTCTCTCTTTCTCTTTCTTTCTTTCTTTCTTTCTTTCTTAAGCTCAAGACCACTTGAGCCACAGCACCACTTCTGGGTTTCTGGTGGTTCATTGAAGATTAGAATCTCATGGACTTTCCTGCCTGTGCTGGTTTTGAACTGTAATCCTCAGTTCTCAGCCTCCTGAGTAGCTAGGATCACAGGTGTAAGTCACCAGAGTCTAAATGAAATAGTATTTTCACTGACTGACATTTATCATACTGAAAATTAGCAAATTGTTGTCTATATTGATACAAATTTCTTACTATATACATGTTTTTAAGGACTCTTACCAGCTTTTGGAGTATAGGCAGGCTGATAGCTACTTTGGACACTGAGGGAGGAAGATCA
Source organism: Perognathus longimembris pacificus (assembly GCF_023159225.1). Lineage (NCBI taxonomy): Eukaryota > Metazoa > Chordata > Mammalia > Rodentia > Heteromyidae > Perognathus > Perognathus longimembris. The sequence continues at coordinate 55,166,364 of NC_063169.1, forward strand.
CCTGAGACAGAGTTCTAGATAGGACTGAGCACCCAACATAAACTAGTGTTACACCTCATCTCAAACCAAAAAAAAAAAAAAAAAAGGAGAGAGTAAAGAGAAAAGGAGAGAGGAAGGTAGTCAATTATTTTCCTTAGTCATGTAAACAACCAAGTCAAATATATCTTTTTTCTATGTATGACATTGTAAATGTCTTTCTGGTGTGGGTAACAGATATTAATGAAGTCAGAAAATATTGATTGTATGTACTTCATTGTATCTTCTAAGAAGTCTGTTCAGGCCCAAGTTATTATCTACTGGTCAATAATAGTTATAAATTAGGAAGAAAATAATGTACATCAACAAAGATTTCTTGCTGGGTACCAGTGGCTCAACAAACCCTACTTGCGGGGCTGGGAATATGGCCTAGTGGCAAGAGTGCTTGCCTGGTATACATGAAGCCCTGGGTTTGATTCCCCAGCACCACATATATAGAAAAGGCCAGAAGTGGCACTGTGGCTCAAGTGGTAGAGTGCTAGCCTTGAGCAAAAAGAAGCCAGGGACAGTGCACAGGCCCTGAGTCCAAGCCCCGGACTGGCAAAAAATAAAATATAAAAATAAAAAAACAAACAAATCCTACTTGCCCTGTGCCAGTGGCTCATGCCTGTAATCCTAGCTACTTAGGAGGCTGACATCTGAGGATACCAGTTCAAAGTCAGCCCAGGCAGGAAAGTCTATGAGACTCTTATCGCCAATTAAATACCAGAAAACTGGAAGTGGTGCTGTGGCTAAAAGTGGTAAAGTGATAGCTTTGAGCAAAAGAGCTCAGGGACAGTACCCAGGCCCATGACTCACAAAACAACAACAACAAAAAAAAAACACACAACTTCTTGAGCATGTATTCCCAGTACTATGCGTGGCCCCATAAATCTGTCCTTAAATAGAATTCCTTCTCTGTTCTACTACTAATACTGTGCATTTACATATATTTCCAATGATAGGATTATCTTTGCATTGCAAAGATCCTGGTAGAGGCTTGCCTAACATGAGCAATGCAATAATATCCACAAAATTTGGGCCTGGATGGGCTGGGAATATAGCCTGGTGGTAGAGTGCTTGCCTCACATACATGAAGCCCTGGGTTCGATTCCTCAGCACCACATATATAAAAAAAAGCCAGAAGTGGCGCTGTGGCTCAAGTGCTAGAGTGCTATCCTTGAGCAAAAAGAAGCCAGGGAGGGTGCTCAGGCCCTGAGTTCAAGCCCCAAGACTGGCAAAAAAAAAAATTGGGGCCTGGATGTTGCTCAGTAACAAGGCATTTGCCTAGCATGCATAAAGCCCTGGGTTTGATCACCAGTACCACAAGAATACATACATACAATTTTAAAAAGTAACCAAATACACATATTTAAGCTTTATATTTGGGTTTTAGACTATATGTGATAAGGCCCTAGGTTCAATTCTCAGCACTGAAGGGGAGAAAAAATTAGTAATACTTTAAAACATTAATTTTATCTTAAAAATAAATCAACAAAGAAATCCGTTATGCTAAAATGGAAACTCAACTCTAACAGCTTCTAGATTCATGACCATTCATCTATATGGATGCTCTTCTCTTCTTTGAAAGTTCAAACTAGTTATGGAAAGTTCTCTTGCTCCCACGGGGCATATTAGCAATAGAAGTAGAGATCAAAGGGTTGGAGGAGCAAAGTCAATTCACACAAGTGAAGTCATATGTACCAGATGATTCTTGCCCACAACTGTGCTCTGGTCCCTCAGCCATGAACACACAACTGGGTGTGGAGTACTCCCTCCCCTCACGCTATTGAAGTTGAGTCATGGAATTCATTCCCATCGATGGAATGGCAGTGACTATGACTTGCCCAAAGGGTTTGTAGGCCCTGCTGTTGTTTGGCTCAGTCTATAAAGGAAAACCATATGGAGGACATGCAGCTGTCCCTTCAATCTGGACCTCAGAGTGAGACAAAGGGACAGTCTTACATTTGATCTGAAGGCTAGATCCACATCAAGATGACTTCTACATTGCGAAAGAGTTGTTCCAGCTGACCACAGACCTGTATGAGGGGGAAAAGGCTTCATGTTGTAAGTGATGGTATTTTTAGAATCTCCATACAGGATTTGGATGGGTCGATAGGTGACTAACACGCCATGGGTAAAATAAACAGCACATGTTTGTTCACATTAGCAGCTCTAGCTTATGATATACCAGCATTGAGCAATATGACTTTATGCACCTGGAGAGAGACTAACAAATTGTGCAGTCATTTCAAAATTCTAATACAGTAATGAACCATATCAATATAAAGAATCATGTGAAAAAGGTTAGACTCAGAAGAAAGTACAGAAGGCTATGAATGAACAAAACAGGTCTGGTAGCCTAGAATTAGTGGCTCACACCTATCTTAGGAGGCTGAGATCTGAGGATCACGACTAGAGGCCAACACAGCAGACAAATAGGCTCTTATATCCAAATGGCCAGCAAAGGGCTGGGAATATGGCCTAGTGGCAAGAGTGCTTGCCTAGTATACATGAAGCCCTGGGTTTGATTCCTCAGCACCACATATATAGAAAATGGCCATGGGGCTGGGGATATAGCCTAGTGGCAAGAGTGCCTGCCTCGGATACACGAGGCCCTAGGTTCGATTCCCCAGCACCACATATACAGAAAAAACGGCCAGAAGCGGCGCTGTGGCTCACGTGGCAGAGTGCTAGCCTTGAGCGGGAAGAAGCCAGGGACAGTGCTCAGGCCCTGAGTCCAAGGCCCAGGACTGGCCAAAAAAAAAAAAAAAAAGAAAATGGCCAGAAGTGGTGTTGTGACTCAAGTGATAGAGTGCTAGCCTTGAGAACAAAAAGAAGCCAGGGACAGTGCTCAGGCCCTGAGTCCAAGCCCCAGGACTGGCAAAAACAAACAAACCAAATAGCCAGCAAAAGGCCTATACTGGAGACATGGGTCAAGTGGTAGAGAGCCAGCTGTGAGTAAGACACACATAGAGAGGATGAGGCTATGAACTCAAGCACTAGAATTGGGGCTTAAAAAACCAGGCATACTACATATACATCCCATTCTTTTTTGCCAGTCCTGGTGCTTGAACTCAGGGCCTGAGCACTGTCCCTGGCTTCTTTTTGCTCAAGGCTGGCACTCTGCCACTTGAGCCACAGCACCACTTCTGGCCTTTCCTATATACATGGTGCTGAGGAATCGAACCCAGGGCTTCATGTATACTTGGCAAGCACTCTTGCTACTAGGCCATATTCCCAGCCCCACATCCCATTCTTATACCATATACCCCACATACTTCCCACAGTTGGGAGCTGCCCTCTCCCAATGGCAAACTGACATAATCATCACACTGGAACTTTTCTGTTAAAAATACAAAGCTTCTTTTACCATTCACAATTGAAACGTGTTTCCATAGATCAAGGACTTTGGCCTAAGACATTTTAATAAAGTGAGACCTTACTTCAATATCAATATCTGATTTGCAGTTGCAAAAGGTAGTGATGTGGGGCTGGGGATATAGCCTAGTGGCAAGAGTGCCTGCCTCGGATACACGAGGCCCTAGGTTCGATTCCCCAGCACCACATATACAGAAAACGGCCAGAAGTGGCGCTGTGGCTCAAGTGGCAGAGTGCTAGCCTTGAGCAAAAAGAAGCCAGGGACAGTGCTCAGGCCCTGAGTCCAAGGCCCAGGACTGGCCAAAAAAAAAAAAAAAAGGTAGTGATGTGCTTTGTTTTAGCTCTTGAGGAAAATATGTTTAGAAGCAAGGTACACATTTGTAGCAGGAGACGGCTGAATGTTGTCACCATGAGCTCTGTGAATGAAGGTTGTACAATTGTTCAAATGAGAGAAATGAGGAAATCCATTACACATCACATACCTTGTGCATGCTGAACTCCAAACAACCCACAACACGTTTGCCCCAATCCACCCACGTTCTCCCTATGGAGAACATAAACAGCTTTGGTAAAGTATTACCTGAATCATTGTTGACTTCAATTTTTCTCATAGCTTATTTACATTAGAATCTAATTTTATTTTTGTAAGTTTATTTGTTTATGTGGTACTGAGGGCCTCATGCATGCTAGGCAAGCACTCTACCACTAAACCACATTCCCAGCTCTAGATTCTAATTTTAAATCTTGTTTTTCCTTTATAGTTGTAATAAATTTGAAGATTTAAGGAGTTTTTCACTGGTTAGTAATCTATTATGAGTGACACAAACTCCAATGCAAACTTACTTTGATGGAAAAGAAAAATCATTACTCTCCTAATTGTTTCTACCACACCAGCCATGTCTTGAATCTTTTTCGCTTTAGACTAGTTCTTAAATAAGATCTTGTGCTTCTTAATTCTCAGATTCTCCTGAGTTTTCTCCCAAGAAGGAGCAGTCCTTTCTCCCTTGCTAAAGAAGAAATTCTTACAATGGTTGGAAACTTGGTTAAAAAAACAAAACAAAACAAAACACCCTCACCTGACCAGGTATGTTGTAAGACAATGCCTTTTTATGTCCAACATCTGATCCTATATCCTCATTGCCACGGGGATAACTACGGTCTAAAGGAAAAACACACTTCCTGTTCTGGGAGGAAGTAGCTTACAGGAGAGGAATGAGAAACACTGGCAAAAACAAGGGAGAATTTATGAGAGTGACTGTCAAAGGTGTGGAAGCAAGGTCAGGTGAGGGGACAGATCATATGGCTGCATGGTGGAGACCTGGGACCCTGGGAACAATATTCCAGACCATGGCTTTTCCTAGGAAAGCAACTCGAGTCATTCTGCTGAGATGGGCTCTGGAAGCTTGGCCATACTGATCTCATACTGTGAATCACACCAAGAAGACAGAACATAGAGAGTATTGGCAGTGTATGGAGGAAAGAATGTTAAGCTTCTGGAATCTGAAAACGGAACAGATTCATTACCATGTGTTACATATGGTGAGACAATCCTTTACTAATTTGTTAGCCCTAGGAGACATTTGTTTGGCTAAAAGATAAGAAACACACCTCAAGGGCAGCATCCTTGAGCAAATCAGTGATATATTTCCTCTACAGGTTGAAGATAAGCCTACTATCACCACAGGCAACAACAGGATTCTACTATCAGAAGTCAGAGTGTCTCTATGCTGAATGTGGATGTGATTTCTATAGCAAAACCACAAAGTCAGAATGACAACCAGAGTGCATTGGCTTATAAAAATCTACAACAGGGCTGGGGATATGGCCTAGTGGCAAGAGTGCTTGCCTCAAATACATGAAGCCCTAGGTTCGATTCCCCAGTACCACATATACAGAAAACGGCCAGAAGTGGTGCTGTGGCTCAAGTGGCAGAGTGCTAGCCTTGAGCAAAAAGAAGCCAGGGACAGTGCTCAGGCCCTGAGTCCAAGGCCCAGGACTGGCAAAAAAAAAAAAAAAAAAAAAAAATCTACAACAATCACCACTGGTGGCTCCTCCATGTAATTCTAGCTTCTTAGGAGGCTGAGATCTAAGGATAGCAGTTCAAAGCTAGTCCAAAAGTGGAGCTGTGGCTCAAATGGTAGAACATTACCCTTGAGCAAAAACGCTCAGGGGCAGAGCCCATGCCCTGAGGTTCAAACCACAGGGGAAAAAAAAAGCAAGCAAGCAAGGAAGCAAGAGGGCTGGGAATGTATCTTAGTGGTAAAGTGGGTGGCTAGCATGTCTGAAGCCCTGGGTTACTATTCCTCAGCACCACATAAACAGAAAAGCCCAGAAGTAGTGCTGTGGCTCAAGTGGTAGAGTGCTAGCCCTAAGCAAAAACAGCTCAGGGACAGTGCCTAGGCTCTGCGTTCAAGGCTCAGGACTGCCCCCCGCCCCCGAAAAAAAAAATGAGTCTTCCAGACTATTCCTGCCTAGACTGCTTTTGAACCACAATCCTCAGATTTCAGCATCCTGAGTAGCTAAGATTACAGGTATGGGAGACATCAGTACCTGTCCTGTCAATTTTAATTTCTTTTCTGAATGTTCAGAAAGGAGTTAATTTTTTTTTTTCCAGTCCTGGGCCTTGGACTCAGGGCCTGAGCACTGTCCCTGGCTTCCTTTTGCTCAAGGCTAGCACTCTGCCCTTGAGCCACAGCACCACTTCTGGCCATTTTCTGTATATGTGGTGCTTGGGAATTTAACCCAGGGCTTCATGTAAACGAGTCAAACACTCTTGCCACTGGGCCATATTCCTAGCCCCAGGAGTTAATTTTTTTTAAGAAGAAAATTACCAAGAAAACCATAGATATGCAAGCTGGGAACATTTTCTAAAATCTGAGCAGGAAAACAAATCTGATCAGAAAGAGGCAGGAAAATGGAGCAAGAGCTTCTAAACTTAATATTAGTTGAACTTTTACCTAAACACCATAGGCCTGCAGCTTGAAGGAACTTCTGATAAAACACCAAGATTGGATCCACAGCCAGGTTCTGGAGATGAGCTGGAGGCAAATCCATCTTTCCACTTAAAAGTCACTCAGGCAACTTCTGTATCCCTCCATTACTCAGAAACAGGACAATAACACAACACATCTTTGGGGTTGTAAGATAAAATGATAGACTTAAAGCATTTAGAGCCATACCTGACTTTCAAAAGGCAGGCTGCAAATGTTAGTTATTGCCTTTGTGAACATCAGCACTACACTGGCCCACATTTAAAAAAAGTAACCTCAAGCCACTCCAGATGAAGATGCACATTTTATGTTCCTCCCTTTTAGAGTAGTTTCAGAAAAAGTTATACCAGTACACTTTATGGCCACTATAAGAACTAGTTAAGCTGACAATGACCGTTCTACTAAAGACAGCTGATCTGTGTAAATATGACATGAAAAAAATCAACCAATGTTGTTTTGATTTTTGGGTTGCCGTTGTTGTTCATGAGGCTTGAACTTGGGGCCTGGCACTGTCCCTGAGTTTTTTCAATCATGGCTATCACTCTACCACTTTGAGCCAGTTCTATTTCCAGTTTTCTGGTGGCCAGCTGGAGATAAGAGTCTCATGGACTTTCCTGTCTGAATTGGCTTTGAACTGTGATCCTCAGATCTCAGCCACCTGAGTAATTTTGGATTATAGGCACATGGTGGGTGCCCAGCATTTGTTTTTATTTCTTTTGAGACAAGGTTTCACTATGGCGCCCAGGCTGTCCTCAAATTCATGATCTTCCTGCTTCAGCACAACTTTTCAGTATGTAGTGCTGAAGAATTGAACCCAGGGCTTTGTGCATGCTAGGTAAGCACTCTACCTCTAAGCCACATTTCCAGCCCTGATTATATAATTTTCTACGCTTAGTACACTGTTATATACTTTTCCTAAAAGATGCTGAAGTCTTGGTGTCCATCTCAGAACTTAAAATCACTTGAAGATATTGTCAAAATACCTAAAAAGAACTGAGCAATACAGTATAGTTTTCTATTTATGTTGTAATAAATCACCAATATTTGGTGGTTTAATACAGCAAACTTATTTTCTTAAAGCTGTGGAAACAAAAAAAATGAAACAATAAGTTAAAATCAAGGTGTCCTTGATGTGTTTTCTCAGCTCCTAAAACCACCCATACCCCTTGATTTGTGGCTCTCTTCTAAGCCAATCATGACATTGGAAGTCCTTCCCACAGGATACCTTTCTGGTTTCCTCTTCTTCCTCCACCCTGTTAAAGACTCTGTGATTATATCAGATCCACTGGATAAATCCAGCTGATTAGTTATTTTACCATGATTTCAACTTAATTCCTTTTTTATCATGTAAGCCAACATAGTTACAGTTTCCAAGAAACAGGACATGGACATTTGGGCGGGGGGGGGAGCTACTAGAAACTAAACTAGATTTTTGCATATCCCACCCACAATGCACATATTGAATCTACACCTAAGGGTGATGGTATATGGAGGTGGGCCTTTGGGAAGTGACTAGGTTATGAGATGGAAAGACTGATGACTAAGATTAGTGACCTCATAAGTGGGAGCTTTGAGAGCTCCCTTGTTGCTCCTACCACAGATACCTTCTTTGCTCTCACCAGACACTGAATCTCCCAGTGCCTTGATCTTGGACTTCCAGCCTCCAGAAATAAATGTCCTGTTTAAAAGCCAACTAGTCTCTGGCTTTTTTGTTATAGCAGCCCCGACAATGCAAAGACCATACCTCTGTATATTGCACCTAGTAAATTATAAAGACCAAGCTGTAGCTGGGGACAGTCAGAGAAGGTCCCAAAGTAAACAGAGGTTTACTCTGGCCTGACAGCATACATCCGATCTTTAAAAGATGAATATGGTGGGGCTGGGAATGTGGCTAAGTGGTAGAGTGCTTGCCTAGCATGCATGAAGCCCTGGGTTCCATTCCTCAGTGCTACATAAACAGAAAAAGCTACAAGTGGTGCTGTGGCTCAAGTGGTAGAGCACTTGAGCAAAAGCAGCTCAGGGATAGTGCCCAGGCCCTGAGTTCAAGCCCCAGGACTGACAGAAAAAAGAAAAAAAAGATGACTATGGGTGTGGGTTTGGATAAGAGATAGCAGAAGACGACAACTTGAAAAATGTGGGACATGAAGTAGGACCAGGGGTTCACAGAAGGAAGTTATGAGTAGGAAACAAAGTAAGAAGGTCTGAGCAGTTTGAGGTGTACCCATTCCCAAAGCTAACTGATTCCAGAAGGCTTTTTTATGAGTGTGTTTGCCTGTCCTGGGCATTGATTTTAGGACCTACATGCTGTCCCTGAGCCTTTTTGCTCTAGGCTAGCACTAGCCACTTGAAAGCTACTACTCTACTTCTGGATCTTTTGGTGGTTAATTACAGATAAAGAATCTCACTGACTTTTTTGGCACCCAGCCCCACAATGGTTTTTTAAAATCATTTCTACACACACACACACACACACACACACACACACACACACACACACACACACGCCAGGTTCCGGTGGGAAAGTCTATGAGATTTTTATCTCCTACTAACTATCAAAAAGCCAGAAGTGGAGCTGTGGCTCCAAAGGTACAGCACCAGCTCTATGCTAAGGGATAGGGCCTAGGCCCTGAGTTCAAGCCCCAGTACCAACACAAAATAGAAAACAAATATTTTCACATGAGATCTTTTCCCATCTAATGTGGTCTCTTGATGTTAAGAGAGATATTGTAGACTAAATTCTCCCATGATAAACTGAATCTAGCCTATCTCATTTTCTTTCCACAGTTATATAAGTTTTCCATTCCATGCCACCAGTAATCACAATACTCAGGACGCTAAGGCAGGAGGATCATGAGTTCAAGGCAGGCAGGGAGACTTTGCCTAAAATAAAAACCAGCACCACCACTCCACAAAACCCCCTATATAATGAGGCACATCATAGTTGAGAGTAATTGTGTGTTCTGCAGTATTCAAAAGTACTTTTAAAGTAGGCTTGAGAGGCAGAGTGCTTGCCTAACAAAGCTGAATTCAAACTCCAAAAAATAGACTTCACTGTACAAAAGGTCAAAGGGCAAAGCAAGTTTTTCTTCCTCGGGCTGCACCCCTAAAACTCCTGGCTCCCACACTAAGAGAAGACTGCTTTAGGTGTTGGGTATCTGGCTGGAGACTCTGTTTACACCCAAACACAACCACACACCAGAACCACTACTCTTTGTTTTTGTCACTGTACTCTCTTTGTTTTCAAAACTGTTGGTGCCATTGTCTAAATTCCCTTTGAAGTATACAGATCTTTGCTCTTAGAGTCAGATGCAGTGGGACAAATCCAAGATGGCTTTTCTCCCCTCATTAGACCAGTCACAATCTCACACAAAATGAGTGTGGTTAGAAAAGTTTAGTTTATGATAGAAATAGAATAACACAAATATCATAGATGTGGCAAAAAGTGGAAGAACCTATCATCATCATATCAGAAGAAAACTAGTGGATTACAAGTATTTAATTAACCAGGTAAAGATGCTCCTGCCTGTAACCCCAGCCTCTGGGGAGACACAAAGAGGATCATGGGGTTAAAAACAAAGTGACACCAGTGGCTCAGACTTGTCTTTAACTACTCAGGAGGTTGTGATCTTAGAAAAGCAGTTCAAAGTGAGGTCAGACAGGAAAGTCCACAAGATTCTTATCTTCAGTTAACCACCTGAAGGCCCAAAACAGAACTGTGGCTCACAGGGTAAAGTGCTAGCCTTGGGCAAAAAAAAGTTCAAGGATATTGTCCAGGCCCAGAGTTCAAGCCCCAGGACAGCCCATCCCCCACCCCCCAGCATAGACCTTAACTAAATATGCAAGAGTGTGACTCAAGAGGTAGAGCTCAGGGGCTGGGGATATGGCCTAGTGGCAAGAGTGCTTGCCTCGTATACATGAGGCCCTGGGTTCGATTCCCCAGCACCACATATACAGAAAATGGCCGGAAGGGGCGCTGTGGCTCAAGTGGCAGAGTGCTAGCCTTGAGCAAGAAGAAGCCAGGGACAGTGCTCAGGCCCTGAGTCCAAGCCCCAGGACTGGCCAAAAAAAAAAGATTAAAAAAAAGAGGTAGAGCTCAGATCTAAGAAAGTTCAAGGCCCCAAGTTGAAACCCCCTAAGAGTGATCTTAAAGAAACAGGACAGAGTCCAGGAAATAGAAACAAGAGACTTTTTCTTTGTTATTGCTTTTGTCTTGTTTATTGGTCTTTGGGAGGGTAAGAGGGAGCACAGAAATGGAGGGACAAAGGGTAAACAAATACAGCAGTAGTACTCAGTAAACAGGATGCTGAAAATGAACTACACCCACGGTATATAACCTTTATAATAGCAATTTAAAATTTTAAAATAATTTAAAAATAAAAACAATTAAAAAAAAAACAGGATAGATAAATTAGATAGGGAAATTAAAATGAGTATTACCAGTGAGACATTAAAACCAGGAAGTAAAAACTGAAAAACCCAAACTAGCTCCCCTGTACCACCCCAACACTGAAAGTAGGAATCAGGAAACAGGAAAACACTGGCAAAGGGAAGCCCTAACATCATCGCAGGCCCAGAAGGCTTCCCCAGGTGACAGAAGAGTAAGCAATACCCAGCTTACCCACTCCACTCTGTCTCTGGATTAAGTTGGATTGTCCCAGCTCAGAAAGCATCCACAGGTGAGAGCCACAAGTTTGAGTCCTTTACTCCCATTCCTGCTGTAGGAACAGGAAATATTTCTCTTTCTCCACCATTACTTCCTACTTTGCTAAAATTTGGACTTTGTGAGATACTCCTGATGGCCAGACACCTTGAAAATGCTTTCACACGTGATTTCAAGAACTGGTGAGTTTGTGTGGAAGCTAGGAAGCTGAGAGAAATCCCTCCTCCATCAGGCTGGGACTGAGAAACCAGGAGGGACCCATGTCCAGTAAGGGCCCACGTCTTCATTTGCCTTCTTCTTTTAAGTCTGAAGATAAAAGTCCTGTTTGCAAAATACCCTTGTGAAATCCTGCCACCTCCTCCACAGGGAGCTCTGCAGACCTGCGCAGCCTGCTCTGCTGCTGTTGCAGCAATGGAAAGGAGGGTGGCCTAGGACAAGGGGAACACTCTCACCTCTTCTCTCCCCACATTCCAGGTTAGGGACGCAAAGTCGAGGTGACAACAGTAGATTAAACTAGTAGATGACCCAAGGCATATAGCCTGGGATGGCAGAGAACACTTCTCAGAACCAAGTAAAAGGCAGCAGCCACCTGGTGGCTAATTCTAAAGGGAGATAAACTCTCTTGGCCTTGTCTGTCAGGGCTGGCTTCAAACCACCATCCTCAGATCTCAGATTTCTGAATAGCTATGATTACAGGTGTAAGTTACCAATGGCAGGCTATACGTTAACTTGTTAAAAATGGTTTTTGATGCATAGAAGCTAATGTTCAATTTCTTTTTTTTTTTTTTCCGTGCCAGTCCTGGGGCTTAAACTCAAGGCCGTGGCACTGTCCCTGAGCTTCTTTTGCTCAAGGCTAGCACTCTACCACTTGAGCCACAGTGCCACTTCTGGCTTTTTCTATATATGTGGTGCTGAGGAATCGAGCCCAGGGCCTCATGCATGCTAGGTAAGCACTCTACCATTAAGCTACATTCCCAGCCCTAATATTCCATTTCTTTTTGTTTGGTTTTGTTCTTGTTGCCAGTCCTGGGGCTTGGTCTCAGGGTCTGAGCACTGTTCCTGGCTTCTTTTTGCTCAAGGCTAGCACTCTGCCACTTGAGCCACAGCACCATTTCTGGCCATTTTCTGTATATGTGGTGCTGGGGAATTGAACCCAGGGCTTCATGTATAGGAGGTGAGCACTCTTGCCACTAGGCCATATCCCCAGCCCAATATTCCATTTCTTAAAGGCAAGTTATTTCATGTTAATTATTAAGGATGTTTAGAAGCTTTCTTGTCTATATAATTTAAAGGTACATTTTGGAAGGAAGGCATATTCTGTTTCTCAACAAGGTCTGTGACTTAGTATGATATGAACATATTTGGATCAACACTTCTTTTAGAAATAGGAAAGAACAGGAGGCTAGGAGGCTTTTGTTTTGGTGTTTTTTTGTGTTTTTTTTTTTGACAGTCCTGGGGCTTGAACTCAGGGCCTGAGTATTGTCCCTGGCTTCTTTTTGCTCAAGGCAAGCACTCTACCACTTGAGCCACAGTGCTACTTCTGGCTTTTTCTATGTATACGGTGCTGAGGAATCGAACCCAGAGCTTCATGTACATGAGGCAAGTACTCTTGCCACTAGGCCATATTCCCAGCCCCTAGGAGGCTTTTAAGATAGGGAGAAACATAGTGGAAACAGCATGCACAACAGAGAATAAGTGTGTACGTGTGTGTGTGTGTGTGTGCATGTGCTGGTCCTGGGCCTTGAACTCAGGGCCTGGGAACCATACCTGTGCTTTTTTTGCTCAAAGCTAGGGCTGTACCACTTGAACCACAGCTCCACTTCCAGAGAATACTTCTAATTGCTTGTTTCATGTGGAAATGTAGACTTGAAATTGTTGCGTTTATATAGCTATTTAACAAATTCTTTTACTTGCTGCCAGAACTGGGGCTTTAACTCAGGGTTTCTTTGCTCAAGACTGGTGCTATATCTATGGTCTCCCTTATTGGGAATAATTAGTACAGGTTTAGGCAAGTCACAGCAGAGGATCACAAGAGCCCAATAGCTATACCCTTATGAACACATAAGATGATGCTAAGTGAAATGAACTCCAAGTTATGGAAATGATTGTTATATCACAGTTGTAACTACTTTCAACGTCCCATGTGTATCTGTAGCTTCTATTATTGATGATGTTCTTGTATCACCTTCCCATGGTTGTACCTACACTATCTCTGTAATTTTATCTGAGTATATTGGAAACCGTGTATACTGGTATTAGAACTAGGAAATTGAAAGTGAATACCAAAATTGAGAGACACAGGGTAAAAAAAGACAAACAACTACAAAAGCAATACTTGCAAAACTGTTTGGTGTAAGTGAACTGAACACCTCATGGGGGGAAAGGGAAAGGGGGAGGAGAGGGGGGGGTATGAGGGACAAGGTAACAAACAGTACAAGAAATGTATCCAATGCATAACGTATGAAACTGTAACCTCTCTGTACATCAGTTTGATAATAAAAATTTGAAAAAAAAAAAAAGACTGGTGCTATACTACTTGAGCCACAGCTCAACTCCCAGATTTTTGATGGTGACCTTGAGATAAAAATCTCAAGGACAGCTGGGAATGTGGCTTCGTGGTAGAGTGCTTGCCTAGCATGCATGAAGCCTTGAGTTCAATTCCTCAGTACCACATAAACAGAAAAGGCCAGATGTGGCGCTGTGGCTCAAGTGGTAGAGCGCTAGCCTTGAGCAAAAAGAAGCTCAGAGACAGTGCCCAGACTCTGAGTTCATCAAGATCCAGGACTGGGAAAAAAAAAAAAAAAAGCATCAAGCTGGGTGCTGGTGGCTCATGCCTATAATCCTAGCTACCCAGGAGGCTGAGATCTGAGGATTTTGGTTCAAAGCCAGCCCGGCCAGGAAAGTCTGTGAGACTCTTATCTACAATTAACCACCAGAAAATCACAAGTGGCACTGTGGCGCAAGTGGTAGAGCAATAGCTTTGAGCTGAAGAGCTCAGGGATAGCACCCAGGCCCAGAGTTCAAGCCCCACGACCAAACAACAGCAACAAAAAATTGCATCAATATTTCCTTCTGCTGACAGATTTAGCTATTAAAAGATTCATTACAATGAAAATGTCATAATAAAACCCATTAAAAACTTTTGAAAAGGGTGATAGTAATAGAGAGGGTAGGAATAGGATCAGAATACGCATGTATGGAAATACCACAATGAACTTCTTACTCTGTAAAACATGTGCTAAACAACAAAACTAATATTTACTATTAAAAGAGATTCATTGTAGACCATAAAAAATTCACATTATAAAATTAATTTTTTAACACTGTAGCTCTTGTAACTCCAGAAACATGTCTGGCTCTTTTGAGTTTTTCTTTATCATGTCCTAATTTATGTTACAATCTCTCTTTCGTTTTTATTACACTGCTAAACTCATGGGAAATGTTGTTTTACTTGGCAGGACTCAAACCCTTCCTTCCAACTCGGGGCCTGATCTTTGTCAGGCGAGGTTAGAGGGATAGTTAGGACCCTCCCATCCCCCTGGGAGATGTAAGCCACAGCTGGCAAGGATGAGGAATCTGCATGAAGCACATATGGAAATTCTTAGTTTGGAGAAAGGTTCTAAACAGTATCACCTCCAGAACAGGTCCCACTGAAAATTGAAAAAATTTTAACAAATATAAAAATCTACTAAATTGCCCTCAGCACTCCAAGAACATTTTTTTTCTTTTTCCAGACCCTGCTGAAGGAAAAACTTTAAACTTTAAAAAGAAAGAAAGAAAATGCACATTCCTTTTCTGTACTATTCTCTTCTGGTGCTAGATTCGAACTGTAATATTTATTACAAGGATCCTAAAATCCTTTTTAAAATGATATACAGACTTGAGAATAGGCAAGCATGAAGAAGGTGATAAAGTCAAGGTTTTATAAGAAGAGATGAAAATAAAATATTGCAAAAGTATGCAGGAAAAGCACAGCATTTTGGCATCTATGACTGATAATAATCAAAGCCCAAATACAAGATAGCGTTGGCTGAAGGAAAAAGATGTAGAAGCCAGAAATATACCTAATTGCTTCTCAATGTGGAAATACATAAGTGGCATTTCACTTTATGGGAAATATAAGATGATCCTTTTTTGCTTCAGTTAGTAAAAGTAAATCCCAGTAATTGTTCTTGTTATTGGAGAAAAATAGCAACATCCTGTTTACACTCTTGATCCACTGTAGATTTCTGTCCTAGATGGTCTGAAGTTCCCATGAGTAGAACTGTACTTTCGATTCTATAGCACTTGCAGGGCATGGCCCCTGTAGGGCGGCACTACTACAGAGATGGGGACACTCCTCCTCCCTGGGCCTGCATGGTCCTGTCACGCCTGGCCTCACCTTTCTCCCTCCGCCCTTCTGCTGAGTGCTCATTTTGGTGGTTGTTTGCTTGTTTTCCCGTCAGCAATGTTTTTACTCTGAGTGTCTGGAAACTGTAATACTCTTTTTCCTCTAGAAGAGTGCAATAGGGAAACATTACTAGGTAAAATGTAATATGTATTTTTTGACTACAATTGACAAAGGTGTAAAACAAGATGTCTTGCCTGGCACAGGTGGCTCACACCTGTAATCCTAGCTATTCAGGAGATCTAAAGATTGTACCTCACAGAAGGGGAGGAAGAGAGTGAGGGAAGGAGGAAGGGAAAATAAAAGGAAAGATGCCCCATAATCCTAGCTCTCAGGAGGCTGAGATCTGTGGATCAATGTTCAAAGCCAACCTGGGCAATTACATGGGACAGCAAGTCTCAGAGGAAGTTCCTAGTAAGAACTTGTACTATAAAAAGAAAGGGCACAGAGAGGTCAAGTTATATAAATATAACAACTGAAACTAGGATTTGAACCCAAGAAGCCAATCTCTGAGCTCAAGTTCCTGGCTTTATAGTATGCAAAGTAAATGGTAAATAAAGACCTAGGTGCTTCCCTTGGTGAAGAATCAAGGTCAAGATGGTGTGAATGGGTGAATGTCCATCTCCCCGACCCTAGTACTCTACCTTTAGAGCTCTTACATTTGGCTCCTCAATATCAGGGAGTGGGTAAAAGAATTCTCTGCCAATTTCCTTTTTGGTTTGTTTTGGTTTTGGTGATTGAACCAGGCGTGAACTGAGGCCTGGGCACTGTCTTTTAGCTTTTTTGTTGAAAATTGCCACTCTACCACTTGAGCCACAGTTCCACAGCGTCAGCTAGATAGCTTCAGTGGAAGCTATCTCTATACATGTGTGTGCCTCTGTGTGTCTGCCTGTGTCATATACCTGGGGTTTGAACTCAGGGCTTGGGCACACTGTCCATGAGTTTTTTTTTTGGGGGGGGGGGTTAATTGGAGAGAAGAGTCTCTAGAAATTTCCTGCCTAGGCTGGCTTCAAACCACTGTCCTCAGAGTCACTAGCGTTACTCTGCCATTTTCATAGCTTAGAAAATGGATTTAGACATAGTAATTCCCAATGGTCAGAGGGGTCATTGGGTAGCAGGGTTGGAGCTCTGTCCCCTAACAGTAAATCCAATCCTCTTTCTTTCATTCCTTGCCTGGGGGGGAGGGGAGGGTGCAAAGAGTGTCCAAAGATAATTAACTTGCAATGGAAGTATGACTCTCCCTAAACCATGAAGAAGGGTCTTTGAGAAACCCACTAAGGTCAAGGCTGTGGGACACAGCAACCTCTGGTTATCACAAAACTAGACTAGATAGAATTAACAATGGTGTGGGATAGGGTTCCTCCCACTTCCTCTTTCCTTTCCCAAAGTTAAATTCTCTTTTCTGTTTTTCTTTTCAGGCCTCACTCCATTATTTCCACTCCAGAAATTCCTCAAACCTCCCACACTGAGTCTTTAATCCCCTTCCATCTATTCTCCAGTTACCTCAGGTAAAGTTTTCTTCTGACACCTTAAATCCATTGTTCCACTTCTACTCCCAAATAGCTCCATTCCGGTGGGTAAATACTAAACTAGCATTCACAATACACTGGAAGGAAAGCCAGTCCTTCTCCTTGAACAGTTCTAGGCTCTGAGAACAGTGTCTCCTTCTATTCTAGGTGATCAGATGTCCCCTTCAGAATCTTCTCACACAGTTCTCTACATGGATGGGAGTGCTGGGTTATGTTAAGTCCCAGTTCCATTTCTGAGTTACTGTGTGACTTGGGGCAGCTTTGCAACCATGGTCTCAGTTTTCTCATCTGGAAAAGGGGATCATAGTAGAAGCTATCTCTACAATTACTATAAGTACTTAAAGGGTTACTTCTTGTCAAGCAATTGAAATGGCATTTGAGACAGGACAAGGGCAAAATAAACATGAGTTACTGATACTTTCCCAAACAAAAAACTATTTTTAAGCTGAAAATACACTATTTTAACCATATGATTAAAATGTCCTCCAGAGTGTGAAAGAAGGGGTGACATTGCTAAAAAAGAAATGTACTCATTACCTGATTTATGTAACTGTAACCTACCTGTACATCAATTTTCTTTTCTTTTCTTTTCTTTTTTTTTTTTTGCCAGTCCTGCTCCTTGGACTCAGGGCCTGAGCACTGTCCCTAGCTTCCTTTTGCTCAAGGCTAGCACTCTGCCACTTGAGCCACAGTGCCACTTCTGGCCATTTTCCATATATGTGGTACTGGGGAATTGAACCCAGGGCTTCATGTATACAAGGCAGGCTCTCTTGCCACTAGGCCATATTCCCAGCCCCTGTAGATCACTTGTATAATAACAATAAATATATATTCAAATATAACCATTTATATTATTCCTATGGGAATTTTATTTGAATTCAGAAATTTCCAAATATATTTTTTCCTATTGTTTGGGGTGCTGAACTCAAGAACCTCACACATGCTACCTAAGCAACACTACCACTGAGCTACATCTCCCCTTTCCTACCCATAAATATATCTTTTTTTTCTTTCCAGACCTGGAGTTTGGACTCAAGGCCTGAGCACTGTCCCTGGCTTCTTTTTGCTCAAGGCTAGCACTCTGCCACTTGAGCCAGAGTGCCACTTCTGGCATTTTCTATATATGTGGTGCTGAGGAATCGAACCCAGGGCTTCATGTATACGAGGCGAGCACTCTTGCCACTAGGCCATATTCCCAGCCCCATAAATACATCTTGAAGCATGATTTACTTGGAAAAACAGGGAATGCTCATTACTCATACCAATGAACATAAATAAATAAAATATAAATGAATACCAAACTTGCTGTCTCAACTTACTAGAAAATCCTTTTTTGGAAACAGGATTAACTTCATTAGCAGTTCATCTATTTCTGTTGTTATAGCTGCCATCCTTCAGGCTCCCTGAACATATAAATCAGAGATAAATGATCTAGGATTCCCTTACTTAGAGCGTTTGGCCTCTGTATGGTGTGTATGCATGCTGGGGTGTGTGTGTGTGTGTGTGTGTGTGTGTGTGTGTGTGTGTGTGTGTGCGCACGCGCACGCACGCGCGCCCGTGCACGCGCTCTGCTAGGTACTGAGGGCTGTACGCCTGCATAACTCAATACCACTGAGATATACCCTCAGAGCTGAGGTTCAGCTGTGCTTGTGTGTGTGTCTCTGTGTGTCTGCCTGTGTGTCATATACCTGGGGTTTGAACTCAGGGCTTGGGCACTGTCCGTGAGCTTTTATCATTCAAGGCTAGAGCTATACCTCCACCACTTTTGCTGGTTAACTGGAGATAAGAGTCTCACAGATTTTTCTGCCCTGGTTTGCTTGGAACTGGGATCCTCAGATCTCAGCTTCCTGAGAGGCTAGAATTATAAGCATGAGCCCCCAGCACCAGCATCTGCAAACAGAATTATAAGTTGCATAAAACAGTGTGATTGCTGAGCACAGTAGGGCATACCTATAATTCCAGTACACAACAACAAGGGTGATTCTTTCACAAACTAAAAACACCACCAACAAAAAACAAAAACAAACGAAACCGTGTTTATGTAAAGTAACTACTTCGGGATTTTACCTTCTGCACTTACCAGAGGGCTTAGTTTCCTGGAGATAAATTGCTCAGCTGAGGGGCTAGTCTATATGGGAAGACCACTCACAGCAGTAAAGTCAGGCTTTATAGATTAGGAAGCCCTATCATCAACTACTTCCTTTTTATCTTTCTAATAAGGAAGCACTTTCTTTTTTTTTTGCCTTGCAGACTTGGTGAAGTTTTATTTTGGAATTAAAAACAAATACAAAATACTTGGTAAAATTCACAGTTTTAGCAGAGAAAACACAGGCTTTGCAGCAAATCTGAATTTCAAGTTAATAGGAATCTTTTTTTCCTGTAAGTATGTCTCATTTGATATTTGGTAATATTATGTGAAGTTCAAATTTAGGCGGCCACTCTGTATTAATCAGATCACTCTATTTGTTGGGAGAAAAATTCTGATCACGTTGTTGACTTCTCTCTCTCTCTCTTATACTCCTATCTCCACATACAGTTTCATACTTTGAAGGAATACAGTGTTTT
The DNA here is from genome assembly GCF_023159225.1 of Perognathus longimembris pacificus. NCBI lineage: Eukaryota > Metazoa > Chordata > Mammalia > Rodentia > Heteromyidae > Perognathus > Perognathus longimembris. The sequence goes on from NC_063169.1 coordinate 55,185,891, forward strand.
GAAACAAAAATAGTACATACACTAATTTGTATCTACTTCAAGGTTCCTGAAAGTTTAATGAGTGTCAACAACAACAAAAAAAATCACTTAACATGAGAATATACTGCCACCTGGAGATGAGAGGCAGGTATGACCACGAGCTACCTAATTCCTAATTCTAGAAAAAGAAATCCAAGTTACATTGACACTAGATTTAATTATGCCATTCTGTCACTTGGCAACAAGTGGGTCTAATTGTCCTTATGTATACATTCTTCAATGATTATTCAATGATTGTATTCTACGTCAGAGACTGTGCTAGACTTTGTGAATAGAAACACATGCAGTTCCTTCCTTGAATAGCAAACAGATCAGTGGGGAAGACAAGTGGATTAGCATACGTCATCTCAGATTAAGATTAAAATGCAGCCAGGCACCAGTGGTTCATACCGGTAATCCTAGCTAGTCAGGAGGCTGAGACCTTGATGATCAGTTTGAAGCCAGCCTGGGCAGGAAAGTCTATGCGATTCCTATCTCCAATTAACCTCCAAAAAGCCATATGTGTGTTAGTGGAGGTGTGGCACAAGTGGTAGAACATCAGCCTAGGGTGAAGAGGGTAAGGGACAACACCCAGTCCTTGAGTTCAATCCCCAGTACACACACACACACACACACACACACACACACACACACACACACGATATTAAAAATGCAATTAAGTTTACCTTTATAAAGTAGAAAACGCATATCTCTCCTTTCCATGACTGTAGGGGAGAAGGCATCATTTTCCCATTCATCTTTGGCACTAAGCTCCTTTTCCACATGATGTAGTAGAGCATGTGTGTTACTTTATCAATACATGTGGCCCTTGCTCTCTAATAACTCTCCCAAAGATGTGGACCTTGATCCTGCTCCCTGGACTTCAGTTATCATTTACCCATGGAATGCTTTGAGTTTGTACAGGATTTATCTTGATGTCTGGAAGTATCGAGGATGTATGTATTGTGTGGGAGGGGGTGTACATGCTTATGTTGGAGTGTATGTGTTACAGCAACATTAACAATTACATATTATATAACAGAATTCATTGTTCTTTTTAAAGTCATTCTCCTCACCATGTTGGGCTGGCCTTCTGCTGCTCCCCACCGGCTACTTTCAGCTGCCTCTTAGCAACAAGATTCATACTCCTCGTACACCCCACTTTATTGCACGGAACAAGTGAATGTTCTCCATCTGGTATCTTCAACTCAGACTCCATTATACTATCATATATGCAACTGTCACTGCTCATTAAGACACAATGGGCCATCTACCTATAGTCTCACCCCTTTTCTCCCCTCCCTGCCGACAAAAATTATGCCAACTCCTTAAAAGGCATAGCAGTCTATTTAGGAGCTTTCTTATGACAAAGGGATGTAAGCAACATTGTGAGAGCCCTCCCTTTACTTTCCTTCATTCCTCTCATTTTCCTCTCTCTTTCCCTCCTTTTCTCCATCCTTCCTTCTTTTCACTTGCTTTGCTACATTGTAAGCTATTCTTTTCACATAGCTCTAGGCAATCTTGTGGTACCCCATAATACTACTACTACACTTGGACTAAAATTCTAGAAAAGAGAACACCTGAAGGAAGGGTTGTAGTGGATAGCCAGGATAGCCAGTTGCAGACTCATGTTATACTATGATTCCCCGTTAAGCCCAAACACATGTCTAACCTTGGAGTGTTCCTATTACAAGAGCTAAGAGGAAAGCTAGTGAAAGGACCAAGCATCCTCATATCTTACGAAGAACCATTCCCTAATCCTCTTAAATACTCTGGCCTTGTAACTTAATATTGCATTAAAAGGGGAACTTTGTAGAACTGTTTAAAAATGATGCCAAGTAATGAGTTTTTAAAATGGTGGCTCAGTGGCTGGGAATATGCCCTAGTGACAAGAGTGCTTGCCTCATATACATGAAGCCCTGGGTTCGATTCCTCAGCACCACATATATAGAAAAAGCCAGAAGTGGCACTGTGGCTCAAGTGGCAGAGTGCTAGCCTTGAGCAGAATGAAGCCAGGGGCAGCGC